>NC_044306.2:53156640-55656640 GCF_007474595.2 Lynx canadensis | reverse complement strand
GGTTTCCTTTGTCCCTTCTGTCCTTCATTTCTTTCTTTCTCTCTCTCTTTTCTTTCATCCTGCTCCTAGCTTGGGTTTCTGATACCCGCACACTGAAAAAAAAATTCTGCAAATATAAGTCACAATCACCTTTTTACTTCCTGGCATAGAAGGGCAGTAACAAAGGGATTATATTTTCTTTTGCCTGGAGCTCTACAGCAGCCACTTGACCTATGGCAACTGTGAACCAAACTTTATTTCAGAGGTTGGTTATTTTGAGGGTGAACATGGTGCTGCATCTCCCTTGAAGAATTTATGTGAGAAATCTATCAAGCTTATTTCAGTTCTTACCAACTATCTTGACCTCAATTGTATGCTTTTTCTTTCTGTTTTCTTCTCTGGATCTAGCAACACATTCTATTACATAGAGTTTTCTAAAAATGAAATATTCACATTTCTTATATATTTATTTTGAGAGAGAAAGTATGTGTGAAAGCAGGGGAGAGGCAGAGAGAGAAAGAATCCCAAGCAGGGCAGTCATGCTGCCAGCGCAGAACCCTATGCGAGGCTCAATCTCATGGAACTCAAGATCAAGACCTGAGCCGAAATCAAGTTGGTTGCTTCACTGACTAAGCCACACAGGCACCCCTGAAATATTCATATTTTAACATTTCATCAATGAATTTTCTTGCTGTAGGTGTGTTTGTGTGCATGTGTTATATTTATTTATGGTTATTTATTGTAAGTTATTCCCTTCTTATTATGGTTATCCTATTTATTTATTACGGTTATTTATAATTTTTTTGGTTTATTATGGTTATTCTAGATATCTATTATGGTTATTCTATTCTAAGTTATTCCCTTTGCCGGAGCACTTAATCCTACTTCAGTTGTTTAAATTGCTATGTTATTCCCAGAGGCTCTGATAGATAGATTGATTCAGCAAAAACTTCCTGAGTTCCCGTATGGACCAGGCACTCAGTATTGAAGTTGGATGAACAAGTGAAGCATTCTCTGCGATCATTCGACTTTCAGTCTAATGAAGAAGATGGGCATTAACTTGATAGCCACAAAAATAGCTTTTCATAGTCCCTCGTTTTTTTAAGGCTATAAAGACATCTGTATAAATCACTGTCTAAACTTACAACGCGTGGAGGATGTCTAAGCTTCCAGGGAGAATGTATGATAGGGAAACCTCTCTTCCTCCACCAGCCATTAAGTGTGGGAGCTACTCAAGGCTCAGTCTGAGCGACCCTACATCCACTGACACTTCACCTCCCTAGGTGATTGTAATATACATGTCTAGGGGCTGTAATTGTCATGTAACTAAAGATGACACCCACACTTACATATTACTCATTTGAACTAGGTTTCTTTAGATTAGATTGATATATCCAAATTGACATTTGGCTTCTTCCCCTGGGATATCTCTAACTTATCTCAACACTTACGATCTGTGTCTGGTATATATCACCCTGACAATTACATTGCTCTTATACTGCTCCAATTCCTAAATAAAGATACCCCGTGTTTGCAAGCTTTTCAGATCTGAACGTAAGCGTCACCTTCCCAGGGCTGCCTTACCTCAAACCCCTTCCCATCATTACCTTCTTTCATAGCACCCTATTTTTCCCTTTTAGTGTATTGTATGTAGTGTATTGTATGTAAAGGGAATTAAATTCCCTTTAATTGTAATTGTACATACAATTAATTACATATTTGTGTGGATATTAATATTTATATGTGAAAACTATTATGAGCCTCGAGAGTTATATTATAGCTACTATTATAGCCCCAATAGTTATTAAAAAGGACAGTCAAGAAAAATGTTAAATGAATAAGTGGGTAGAACTTAAAAATTTCCCAGTTACCCAGATTCAGACACTGCTAGGAAAGAGAGAACAGTTTCTAGCTTCCTGTGCCCCTCAGCAAGTAGAAGAAGCCATGTTGAGTCAAAAAGGAGTCTGACACAACCAAGAGTGTAATGGAAGAGTTAAAGAATGTGACACCGTCTAATATTATGTCATGAGGACAATTTTGAGGACTCAGACTTGTCTTCCAGAAGATACCACATTGTCCGTTCTGAAAAACCTTTGTGGACTGATCCTTTCTGAAAGGGGTCACTGGAAGGAACAGGAAGTAAGGATTTTTCTCTAGCTGCCAACAGGAACTGCTGTTCAAAATCCCTCCCTGTGATAGGCCACTCCCTCAGAAGATAATGGAGATTGAGAGCAGTTGCCATCACTGACAGGGACAGCCAGGGAATTTTCCTTTCACCATGTGCATGTTGAGAGCAGCTGCCAATGGGAATCATCATCATTAGAACGGTCACCAAAAGTCTGCCCCAGAAGTCATAACAGAGGGAAGACACACCGCTGGGTGCCATTTCTCCTACAAGCAACTAATAGGAGGAAATTTTAGAAAGTGAGAGTGAGGGAACCATGAAGATCTTACATCCACCTGGTGCTTGGTAGACATTTTACTCTCTACCTATACAAGATTTTAGTTCTTTCAATATATTCCTCTCTTTTGAGAAGAAAAACTATTTAAAAACAAACAAACAAACAAACAAACAAAAAACCTGATGAGGATTGAGCTCTAGAAACCCTGGAGGATTCACATGTATTCTAGGGATATTTAAAAAGAAACTGGCTCCTCAAATCCTAATCAAAGTTACATCTCAGAAAATAGTGAAACAAAGTGAAAGTTTCTCAATCAAAATGGGGGAAAGGGATCAAATGGACTTAGCATTAGCTTTATAAATGTAAGGTTCTGTCCTATTCATCACGTAACCCCAACAGTTCCTAGTTCAAAAAATTGTTGAATAAGTGAATGGGTGAATTGATAGGTGAATGGACAAGTGGATGGTTCCTATTTATCTTAAAATATATTCACTAAGAACAGGAGACATGAGGGGCACTTGGGTTGTTCAGTCAGTCAAGCGTCTGACTCTTGATTTTAGTTCAGGTCGTGATCTCACTGTTTGTGAATTTGAGCACCATGTCAGGTTCCATGCTGACATCACAGAGCTTTCTTGGGATCCTCTCTGTCCCCTCCCCTGCTTGCACTTTTTCTCTCTCTCAAAATAAATAAATAAACTTTAAAAAAATAGAACACATTGGGGCGCCTGGGTGGCTCAGTCGGTTGAGCATCCGACTTCGGCTCAGGTCATGATCTCACGGTCCATGAGTTCGAGCCCTGCGTCGGGCTCTGTGCTGACAGCTCAGAGCCTGGAGCCTGCTTCAGATTCTGTGTCTCCCTCTCTCTCTGACCCTCCCCCGTTCATGCTCTGTCTCTCTCTATCTCAAAAAAATAAATAAACAT
Organism: Lynx canadensis; assembly: GCF_007474595.2. Lineage (NCBI taxonomy): Eukaryota > Metazoa > Chordata > Mammalia > Carnivora > Felidae > Lynx > Lynx canadensis. The sequence goes on along the minus strand of NC_044306.2, from coordinate 55,653,337 downwards.
TAAAAAAAAATAGAACACATGATATAAGTAAACATAAATTTAAAAAATAATGAACAAGACACATATTTATAATATACAATATATATTCCTCAGAACAGAAGATACTTTCTATGTTTCTATGGTTTTATGTAGTAAAACAATAATTTCTCTGTTTTTAGTCTGTGTACAAAATCTAAAGATAGATGCCACAGTCTTTTAAAGCCACTTAATTAATATTGCTGACAAGGAATCATTGAAAACTTTTAAGAAGAAAGTAAATTAGATGCAGCATGAAAATATAGGTTGGAATATGGTGAGGGGAAGGGAGCCATCCAGATATTGGCAAAAATCTCACCTAACTCCCTGCTGGAAAGATGCTATCTCCTAAAACCTTTCTTCTTTCTACTATGTAAAAACACCCTTCCGAAGGGAAACTATGGATTAATCTCCTTTGTTATATTTGTGTTTGGGTATTTTTATTGATAGGAGAAAGCAGTCCCTTGGAGCTTAGAAGTGAAAATAATTATATATGAAGGCTAAGAGTTGCCCACAGGAATAGAATGTCAGACTGAGGCTAAAATTGCCCACTTAACCATCACATAACATCACCCTGAGTCATCCTTGGAATCTTGAGTAGGACAAGAAATATTTAAGATTACTGGTCTTTCAACATTTTCTTTAGAAAGATGGAATAACAATTGACCTCAGAGAAACATTATTGAATTAGAGGCTCAGAAACTTTGGGTTGGATTCAAGTCAACACAGAGACGTTAAACAGCATCTATAAAGCAGGGTAACTACAGATTTTACTTAATAAAGAAGTCTGGAATCCATAAGGTAATGATAACTTTTCATAAAATCTTGGATTGTATACAAGCTAATGTTACAATTACAAATAAAGATGCATCTTTTGTTCAACTAAAAAGAACCTCTCTTAAGGCCAAGATCACATATTTATCATAATTTGGATGGGCATGGCCACAAGTCATACTATCTCCATAGCAATGGGCTAATTTGGAATGCAGAGAAAATGAAAGGAAGTTGGACAATGACTTAGTTATAGGATAGGTCATGAGTCTAGTTTAATGTCCAAAGGGGCAAAGCACACTCTATTTGATTCACACCTGCTTTGGTATCCAAAGGGGCTCATCTGGTCAGGGATAGAAAGAGATGGTTGACTTTCAGCATCATGAATTCTAAGTTTCTCTAATATTTAATGCCAGATAAGGTTCAAATGATAACTAGGTGTTCAGCCTTATTAGACCAGGATAGCAGCCAACAGGTAGGAAGGGGATAAAGAGGATTTAGATCGCCAAGGGGAAAGAATAGCAAAGCTATACCACAGACAATATGAGCAGTGTTCACATTCAGTCACACTCTAGTCCAAACTCTGGTGCATATGGCAGCTTCAAGATTTTCCATATTGGAGGGACTTAGGCACTGCCTTCTGATAAGGGACTTGTCTTGAAGCTACATTTAAAGAGCATGTTAGTGAAAGTAACTATTATGGACTGAATGTTTGTGTCTTCTCAAATTTCATATGTTGAAATTCTAACCCCTCCTAATGTTTTAATATTAGGAGGTGGAGACTTTGTGAGGTAATTAGGTCATGAGGCTGAAGCTTACATGAATAAGATGTGTGCCCTCATGAGAAGAGACATGAGAGCTTGCCGTTGCTCTCTACTCTCTGCCATATCAGAACACAGTGACAAGGTAGCCATGTACAGATTCTCACTGAACACCACATCTTCCGGGACCTTGATCTTGGAATGCTTAGCCTCTATAAGTGTGAGAAATAAATGTTTGTAGTTTCTATAGTAAATAAACCCTGAAGCCTCAGGACCATAGCACAATTCAAATACTTTTTCATTCTAATTCCAATCAAATATTTGAGGGTCAGACTTCTTCTAGGGATATGCAAGATATTTAGAAACTCAGGTTCTAGGCTCCTTCTCTCCTAAGACTCCATCCTTTTTTACAGCCTCAGAGCATTCACTTCTGGTATGAGAGGGAAAGAGGATGTAGTAAATCACATTAAAAATGACAATTTTGTCACACTGTGTGGTGACAGATTGGCAGTAGGGTCAATCAAACTAGATTTTTGAATCCTTGCTTTATCATTTACAAAGTTTATAGCAATAGATAAATTAATTGACTTCAATCAGGGGAGGGAGTTAAGATGGCCAAAAAGTAAGGGACTCTGGGCTTTCCTTGTCCCTCAAACACAGGTGTATTGGGGCAAGACCGCTTGGAACACCCAGGAAATTGATCTGACAACTGGCAGAAGTATCTCCGCTGTTGGAGGGAGACAGTGTGGCAGGTGCGAGGTATGGGGAAGTGAATTGGAGGAGAAAAAAATGGCAGTGCCATGGAGGGAAAGGCACCCTTTCCATGGAGAGACAAAAGGGAGACAAAGAAAGAGAAGTTGAGAGGGTGTGGTTTTGGGTTCACACAAGAGGAAAACCTCTTGGGACCACAGACTGGGGAGTGAGAGGTACTGAGTGTTACAGGGTTTTTTGAAAACAGTGTTTGGAGTTCAAGCTTTGAGGTTTTGAAAGTCATGTGACTTTCTCCAGGGCAGAGCTGTGGCATGCGTTCCTGGGGAGAGAGAGGGAACTGGCCTCAGAATGCAGAGTGTAGTGTAGGGATCCCTGGGGCACACTGAGAGAGAAGATTCCCCTTCCTGGAATACTTTTGGAACAGAGTACATTGCCTCTGCAAGGACAAAAGACCCCTCAGGCTCCAGCAAAAGGCCTTTCATTGGCAGGGGACAGAGGCACGCAAAGAGGGCAGATAACCTGGTTGCTGCTTTTAGCAGTGCTACATCATACATTCTGTGCACAGTGCAGGCTTGGTACCATTTTTCTGGGAAAAGAACATCAGACACAGTGTGGAAAAGTTCTACTCTTGAGAAGGGGAGTGGATCCATGTGGTGCTGGCTCTCTTAAGATGTTGAGTTTTGAATCTTAGCCTCATGCCAAAGAAAAATGCAGGAGAGCTGTGGTGCAAGGCGAGCTGACTGCCCTTGCTATTCTGCGAGGGCTTCCTGAACAGCTGGGGATGTGAGATCCCTTGTCTGGGGACAAGAGATTGGGATGGTGCCATTTTCTTCCTCACACCAGTGCAGTGGAACTTCAGAGAGCAACATAGTGGCCCCCAGTGGAGGCAGGACCCACTCACACCAAAACCGGCCCCCCTGTGCCTGGCAACTGCTTATTTATTGGGGAAGGACTGACTCTGAGCCAATGCAGTGGGCCTTTCCTCCAGAAGACAGCACAGGCACAACCGTGCATGCACCAAGCCTGGACATTGAGTGCTTCAAAGCATCACTTGCAGTTCTGGTGGAGATAGGACGAGGCTTACTTTTTTTCCCCTTTGGAATCAGACCTATAGTTTTTGTTTGTTAGTTTGTTTTATCATTGCCTTTTCTTTTTATTTCTTTGGGTCAGGCTTCTTTTTTTCATTTCTTTTTCTTTCCTTTTTTTTCTTTCTATTTCTTTGAAATTGGGCTTATAGTACTTTGTTTTTTTGTTTGGTTTTTTTCTTTCCTTTTCCTTTTCTCTTTTTTTTTTTTTTTTTTTTTTTTTTTGGATCAGGGTTTTTTTTCCTGGCTGAGTTTAATAAACAAATCAAAGAACATCTAGTTAATGGTCCAAACACTCCCCACTGCAAGCAAAGAAGAACTCTGCAGAGGACTGACCCAAAAAATGCAATAGCATAGTGCACACAGCATACACCAGAAATACTTCCTGAAGTGTCAGGCCTTGGACAGTGTATGACCCTTTTAAAATATAGCAGTGCTCTCAGGTGCAAGAAACATAAGCTTTCAAAACATGCAAAAGACAGAAACTTAGCCAAAATGACAAGATGAGGTAATTCTCCCATAACAGAAGGTCAAGAAGAAATCACAGCCAGGGACTTGCTCAAAACATATATAAGCAGGGGCACCTGGGTGGCTCAGTCGGTTGAGCATCCAACTGCAGCTCAGGTCATGATCTCACAGTTCATGGGTTCAAGCCCCGTGTCGGGATCTGTGCTGACAGCTCAGAACCTGGAGCCTGCTTCAGGTTCTGTGTCTCCTCTCTCTCTCTGCCCCTCCCCCTCTTGCACTCTGTCTCTCTCTCAAAAATAAATAAACATTAAAGAAAAAAAATTTTTTTAAAAATATATAAGGAATGTATCTGAATAAGAATTTAGAAAAACAGTCATAAGGCTACTAACTGGGCTTGAAAAAAGCATAGAAGAAACAGAGAAATTCTTGCTGCAGAGATAAAAGGCCTAAAAACTAGTCAGGCTGATATAAAAAAATGCTATAACTGAGATGAAAAACCTACTGGATACAGTCACAGCAAGGACTAAAGAAGCAGAGGAGAAAATAGGTGATATAGAAGATACAATCATAGAAAACAATGAAGCTGAAAAGAAGAGGGAAAGAAAACTATTATATCATGAAGGTAGACTCAGGGAAATCAGCAATTCTATCAAGCAAAACAGTATCCATATCATAGGAGTTCCAGAAGAAGATGAGCAAGAAAAAGGGAAGAAGGGGGGCGCCTGGGTGGCGCAGTCGGTTAAGCGTCCGACTTCAGCCAGGTCACGATCTTGCGGTCCGTGAGTTCGAGCCCACGCGTCGGGCTCTGGGCTGATGGCTCAGAGCCTGGAGCCTGTTTCCGATGCTGTGTCTCCCTCTCTCTCTGCCCCTCCCCCGTTCATGCTCTGTCTCTTTCTGTCCCAAAAATAAATAAACGTTGAAAAAAAAATTTAAAAAAAAAAAAAAAAAGAAAGAAAAAGGGAAGAAGGTTTATGTGAACAAATTTTATCTGAAGACTTCCTTAATCTGGGAAAGGAAACAGGCATCCAAGTTCAAGAAGCACAGAGAACTCCCCTCAATATCAAAAAAAACAGGGGAACACCACAACATGTCACAGTGAAACGTGCAAAATACAAAGATAGAGAATTCTGAAAGCTGCTAGGACAAAAGGTCCTTAACCTACAAGGGTAGATGCATAAAGTTAGCAGCAGAACTTCCCACTGAAATTCCATGCAGCCCTGCATGAAATTTTTGGGGGGGATTCTTTGAGTGGAGAGAAAAAAAAGAAAAAAAAAAAAAAAGACCAAAGCAACAAAGACCAAAAAGGACCAGAGAATATCACCAGAAACACCAACTCTACAGGTAACACAATAGCTCTAAATTCCTATCTTTCACTAATCACTCTGAATGTAAACGGACTTAATGCTCCATCAAAAGACAAGGATAATCAGAATGATAAAAAAAGAAATAAGAACCTTCTATATGCTGCCTATAAGAGCTCATTTTAGACATAAAGTCACCTGCAGATTGATAGTGAGAGGATGAGACCATATATCATGCTAATGGACCTCAAAAGTAAGCTGGAGTACCCATACTTGTATCTGACAACTAGATTTAAAAAAAATTTTTTTTTCAACGTTTATTTATTTTTGGGACAGAGAGAGACAGAGCATGAACGGGGGAGGGGCAGAGAGAGAGGGAGACACAGAATTGGAAACAGGCTCCAGGCTCCAAGCCATCAGCCCAGAGCCTGACGCAGGGCTCGAACTCCCGGACTGCGAGATCGTGACCTGGCTGAAGTCGGACGCTTAACCGACTGCGCCACCCAGATGCCCCGCTGACAAACTAGATTTTAAACCAAAGGCTATAACAAGAGATGAAGAAAAACACTATATCATAATTAAGGAGTCTATCCATCAAGAAGATCGAACAATTGTAAATATTTATGTTCCCAACTTGTAAGCACCCAATACATAAATCAATTAATAAAAAAATAACTAAAATCATTGATAATAATATAATAATTGTAGGTGAGTTTACACCCCACTTATAGCAATGGACAGATCATCTAAGCAGAAAGATTAACAAGGAAACAATGACTTTGAATGATACACTTGACTGGATTGCCTTACAAATATATTCAGAACATTTTATCCTAAAGCAGCAGAGTACACATTCTTCTCAAGTGTATTCCATGGATACATGGAAAATACATGGAACATTCTCCAGAATAGATCACATATGGGGTCACAAATCAGTCCTCAACAAGTACAAACAGATCAAGATCATGCCATGCATATTTTTGGTTAACAATGCTATGAAACTTGAAGTCTACCACAAGAAAAATTTTGGAAAGACCACAAGTACATGGAGGTTAAAGAATCCTACTTAAGAGTGAATGGTTTAACTAGGAAATTAAAGAAGAAATTTTTTTTAATATATGAAATTTATTGTCAAATTGGCTTCCATACGACACCCAGTGCTCATCCCAAAAGATGCCCTCTTCAATGCCCATCACCTACCCTTCCCTTCCTCCCACCCCCCCATCAACCCTCAGTTTGTTCTCAGTTTTTAAGAGTCTCTTATGCTTTGGCTCTCTCCCACTCTAACCTCATTTGTTTTTTCCTTCCCCTCCCCCATGGGTTTCTGTTAAGTTTCTCAGGATCCACATAAGAGTGAAAGCATATGGTATCTGTCTTTCTCTGTATGGCTTATTTCACTTAGCCTCACACTCTCCAGTTCCATCCGCATTGCTACAAAGGGCCATATTTCATTCTTTCTCATTGCCATGTGGTACTCCATTGTGTATATAAACCACAATTTCTTTATCCATTCAGCAGTTGATGGACATTTAGGCTTTTTCCATAATTTGGCTATTGTTGAGAGTGCTGCTATAAACATTGGGGTGCAAGTGCCCCTATGCATCAATACTCCTGTATCCCTTGGGTAAATTCCTAGCAGTGCTACTGCTGGGTCATAGGGTAGGTCTATTTTCAGTTTTTTGAGGAAACTCCACACTGTTTTCCAGAGTGGCTGCACCAGTTTGCATTCCAACCAACAGTGCAAGAGGATTCCCATTTCTCTGCATCCTCTCCAGCATCTATAGTCTCCTGATTGTTCATTTTAGCCACTCTGACTGGCGTGAGGTGATATCTGAGTGTGGTTTTGATTTGTATTTCCCTTATGAGGAGCGACATTGAGCATCTTTTCATGTGCCTGTTGGCCATCTGGATGTCTTCTTTTTTTTTTAATTTTTTTTAATGTTTATTTATTTTTGAGACAGAGAGAGACAGAACATGAATGGGGGAGGGTCAGAGAGAGGGAGACACAGAATCTGAAACAGGCTCCAGGCTCTGAGCTGTCAGCACAGAGCCCGACTCGGGGCTTGAACTCACGGACCGCGAGATCATGACCTGAGCTGAAACCGGCCGCTCAACCGACTGAGCCACCCAAGCACCCCTGGATGTCTTCTTTAGAGAAGTGTCTATTCATGTTTTCTGCCCATTTCTTCACTGGATTTTTTGTTTTTTGGGTGTGGAGTTTGGTGAGCTCTTTATAGATTTTGGATACTAGCCCTTTGTCCAATATGTCATTTGCAGATATCTTTTCCCATTCCGTTGGTTGCTAAAGAACAAATTTTTAAAAATACATAGAAACAAATGAAAATGAAAACATGGCAGTCCAAATGTTTTGGAATGCAGCAAAGGCAGTCCTAAGAGGAAGTATATTGCAATTTAGGCCTATCTCCAGAAGCAAGAAAGTCCCAAATATGTAATCTAACCTAAACCTAAAGGAGCTAGAAAAGGAACAACAAATAAGGCCTAGAGCCTCTAATAATAAAGATTAGAGCAGAAATAAACGATATAGAAACAACAACAACTACTACAAGCAGTAGAACAAACCAATGAAACTAAGAGCTGGTTATTTGAAAAGAATAAACAAAATTGATAATCCCCTAGCCAGACGTCTCAAAAAGAAAAGAGACAGGACCCAAATAGAGAAAATCACAAATGAACGATGAGAGATCAAAACCAACACCACAGAAGTACAAACAATTATAAGAGAATACTATGAAAAGTTATATGCCAACAAACTGGGCAATCTGAAAGAAATGGACAAGTTCCTAGAAATTCACAAACTACCAAAACTGAAACAGGAAAAAATAGAAAACTTGAACAGACTGATAACCAGCAAAGAAAGTGAATCAGTAATCAAAAATCTCCAAACAAACAAGAGTCTTGGCCAGATGGCTTCCCAGAGGAAGTCTACCAGACATTTAAAGAAGAGTTAATACCTATTCTCAAACTTCTCCAAAAAATAAAAATGGAAGGAAAACTTCTAAACTCATTCTATGAAGCCAGCATTACTTTGATTCCAAAAACCAGACAAAGACCCCACTAAAAAGGAGAATTACAGGCCAATATCTTTGATGAACATAGATGCAAAAATTCTCAAGATACTAGCAAATCTAATTCAACAGTTCATTAAAAGAATTATTCACCACGATCAAGTGGAACTTATTCCTGAGCCACAGGGCTGATTCAATATTTGCAAATCAATCCATGTGATACACCACAATTTAAAAAAAAAAGATAAGGGGCACCTGGATGGTTTATTCCATTGAGCGTTTGACTCTTGATTTTAGCTCAGGTCATGATCTCATGCTTGTGGGATCAAGCCCTGCATCAGTCCCTGTGCTGACAGTGCAGGGCCTGCTTGGGTCCTCTCTCTCCCTCTCTCTCTACCCGTTCCCCACTCAAAATAAGTAAATACACATTAAAAAAAAATAAAAATAACTTAAAAAAAGGATAAGAACCATATGATTGTGTCAATAGATGCATAAAAAGCATTTGACAAAATACAGCATCCATTCTTGACTAAAAAAAAAAACCCCTCATCAGGGGCATCTGGGTGGCTTAGTGAGTTAAGCATCTGACTCTTGATTTCAGATGAAACCATGATCTCATCATTCATAAGATGAAGCCCCACATTGGGCTCTGTGCTGACATTGCAGACCCTGCTTGGGATTCTCTCTCTCTCTCTCTCTCTCTCACTCTCTCTTTGCCCCTTCCCTGCTCCTGCTCTCCCTCTCTCAAAAATAAATAAATAAACATTTTAAACATTAAAAAAATTCCTCAACAAGTAAGGATAGATGTAACATTCTCCAACATCATAAAGGCTATATGAAAAAGACACACAGCTAATATCATCCCCAATGGGAAAAAACTGAGAGTCCTTCCCATATGGTCAGGAACAAGACAAGGAGGTCCATCTCACCAATACTATTTAACATAGTACTGGAAGTCTTAGCCTCAGCAATCAGACAACAAAAAGAAATAAAGGGCATACAATCAGCTAGGAAGAAGTAAAACTTTCACTATTTGCAGATGGCATGATACTCTCTATAGAAAACCTGAAAGACTCCACCAAAAAATTTCTAGAACTAATATGTGAATTCAGCAAAGTCACAGGATATAAAATCAACATGCAGAAATCTGGTGCATTTCTATACACCAATAACAAAGCAGCAGTAAAAGAAATCAAGGAATCTATCTCATTTTCAATTGCACCAAAAACAATAAGATAACTATGAATAAACCTAACTAAAGAGGTAAAAGATCTGTACTCTGAAAACTATAGAACACTTATGAAAGAAATTGGAGAGGACACAAAGAAATGGAAAAGCACTCCATGCTCATGGATTGGAAGGACAAACATTGTTAAAATGTCTATACTACCCAAAGCAATCTACACATTTAATTCAATCCCTATCAAAATGCCACCAGTATTTTTCACATACCGAGAACAAACAATTCCAAAATTTGTATGGAACCAAAAAGATCCCAAATAGTCAAAGCAATCCTGAAAAAGAAAAAAAAAAAACTGGAGTCATCATGATTCCAGATTTCAAGTTATATTACAAAATTGTAGTCATCAAGACAGTATGGTACTGGCAGAAAAACAGACTCATAGATCAATGGAACAGAATCGAAAACCCAGAAATGGACCCACAACTATATGGTCAATTAATCTTTGACAAAGCATAAAAGAATATCCAATGGAAAAAAAGACAGTCTCTTTAACAAATTGTTTTGGGGACACTGGACAGTGACATACAGAAGAATGAAATTGGACCCCTTTCTTAACCATACACAAAAATAAATTCCAAATAGATGAAAGACTTAACTGTGATACAGGAAATCATCGAAATCCTGGAGGAGAACACAGGCAGCGACCTCTTTGACCTTGGCTGGAGCAACTTTTTATGAGATGTGTCACTGAAGGCAAGGGAAACAAAGGAATCATGAACTACTGGGACTTCATCAAGATAAAAAGCTTCTGCACAGCAAAGTAAACAATCAACAAAACTAGAAGGCAGCCTACAGGAGAAGATGTTTGCAAATGACTCTGGTAATAGATTCAAAATATATAAAGAACTTATCAAACTCAACACCCAAAAGGCAAACAACCCAGTGAAGAAATGGACAGAAGACATGAATAGACACTTTTCCAAAGACATCCAGATGGCTAACAGACACATGAAAAGTGCTCAACATCACTCATCATCAGGGAAATACAAATCAAAACCATGATGAGATACCAGCTCATACCTGTCAGAATGGCTAAAACTAACAACACAAGAAACGATAGATATTGGCAAGTATGCAGAGAAAGGGAAACACTTTTCCTCTGCTGGTGGGAATACAAACTGGTGCAACCACTCGAAAACAGCATGGAGTTTACTCAAAAGCCAAAAATAGAATTACCCTCTGGTCAAGCAATTGCACTATTAGGTATTTACCCAAAGGATACAAAGATACAGATTCGAAAGGACACATGCACCCCAAGGTTTATAGAAGCATTATCAACTATAGCCAAACTATGGAGAGAACCCAAATGTCCATCAACTGATGAAAGGATAAAGAAGATGTGGTGTATATATATAATGGAATATTACTCAACCATCATAAAGAATGAAATCTTTCCACTTGCAACGGCATGGATGGAGCTACAGTGTGTTATGCTAAGTGAAATGTCAGTCAGAGAAAGCCAAATACCATATGATTTCACTCATATGTAGAATTTAAACAAAATGAATATGTGGGAGGGGGGAAATTGAGAGGGAAATAAACCGCAAGAGACTCTTACAATAGAGAACAAACTCAGGGTTGATGGTGGGAGGTAGATGAGGGATGGGCTAGATGAGTGATGGGTATTAAGGAGGGTCCTTGTTGTGATGAGCACTGGGTGTCGTATGTAAGTGATGAATCACTGAATTCTACTCCTGAAATCAATACTGCACTGTATGTTAACTAAAATTTATTTATATTTAAAAATATTGACTTCATTTGACCTTCACTGAGAGCTCCCTTCAGTATACTGGGAATAAGCATGCCTACCACAGGATTTTCTAGTGTGGTGGACAGAGTCTAATTGTCGCTGTCATGATTCCTACTGCTGGTGTTCATGCCCTTGTATGATCTCCTCCCCTTGAGTGTGGCAGGATCAGTGTATCAGTCTTCTTGGGCTGCTATAAAAATAGATACCATAGATTGGGTGGCTTAAACAACAGACATTAATTTCTCACAGTTCTGGAGGCTGGGAGTCAAATTTCAAGGTGCTAGAAGATTCTGTTTCTGGTAAGGTCAGAGGGCTTGCAGACAACCTGGCTTGCGGATGACTGCCTTCTTGCTTTGTCCTCACATGGCAGAGAGAGACAGAGCACTCTGGTCTTCCTCTTCTCATACAGACACTGCTTTCATCAGGAGAGCTCACTCTTATGACCTCATGTAAACCCAATTATCTTTCAGAGTTTCCATCTCCAAATACCATCCTATGAGGTTCAACTGGTAAAGTATCTTTTCAAGCTCAGTTGGGTATTGGGGAAAATTTAGTACCTTGCTATTGTAGGACTGAGGATTTCAGTTTTTGCTGGCTGTTGGCTGAAGGCCACCCACAGTCCCTTGCCATGTGGGACTTCGCAACATAGCTCTTGCTTCCTCAGCACCAGCAAGAGAGAAATTCCAGTAAGATGTGTGCTACTGTTTTGTATAACATAATCACTCAATCACTTACAGGTAGTCATGTATATCCATCATCCTTACTGTATCTTCTTAGAGGCAAGTCACCAATCAGTATAGCCTGAGTGTGTGTGTCCCTCTGAAATTTATATGTTTAAGCCCTAAATCTGATCACCATGATAGCGCCTTTTATTCAAAGGCTTTTACTGTCCCCCAACCACCCACCCACTCAAGCAATTGCCCAGTATTACAAGGTGACTAACTAGTTAATAAAATAAACTAACTCGTGCTAATAGCTTATTGCATTCTGCCACTCAGGTAACATATTTGGTTTGTGATAAAAACATTATGAGGGAGAATATCTGCCAGATTTATATTCCTAATATAATTTTTATGTTTTTGCTTTATGGAAACCTGCTTTCCAAAGCAGACTCTGCCAAATGTCCTATATCGCATTGGCAAAGTGATTTAACCTCTTCATAAAATATGGGGAGGAGATTCAATGGCTTCCAATATCCTCTCCAGCTCTATGTTTTCATGTTTTTGTTTTAGTCTTTCTTCGGTAATCTCCAATCAGTTGCTAACGATGTTTTTACCAAATGTGCTAGCCAACAGTTAAGAACCTACAAAATCTGGCCCGAATTTTATTTTCCTGGTATGTTCACTGCACATATCTTATATTTAAGTCAAACTCTCTTACTCAAATTTTCCATATGCATTCCTTCCTAGAATCTTTGCCTCTTCCTCAATTCATTTCCTGGCACCACCTGTTTTTAAGCCAAGAACAATTTTCCCCAGTTCCATGATATGTTCCAATCTTCCACAGCCCATATCCTAATCTAACATCTTACAAAGGCTTATGTACACACTTAGTTGGCCCTTGGATTGTCTGAATTTCCTATGAGTGGCTCTGAATAAATTTTGAATTTTTCAAGCACAGAAAATACTTTCTGTGTTTTTCTATCCCCCACAAGAATATAATTAAAAATACTGTGGAGTCAAATAAATAAATAAATAAATAAACTCATTAAGTGAATATAACCCCAAAAGATTAAAATGAATGATAAATTTGAGTCAGCAATGTGGTAGAGAGGAGATCTGGAAAGCCTATATATCCTCATAAACAAATTCTTACAACATACTCTGTACTCCTAACAGAGACTGCTTCTATATCCTATACTTATCACTTTGGAATACCCTAAATTTTCCCATCTCCCAAGTTGTACCTTTCACCTCGAATGTCTTTCCCTGTTCTAGAACCATTTATAAAACCCTTCATCAGTGTTCAAGACCAGCCTAAATTTCTTCTTCCCCTATGAAAATTTTCTGACCTTCCTAGTTGGAATTAACTTCTCTCTCCTAATTGTTGCTTTCTTAGTTTCTTTGTGCATCTTTGATGGTATTGAATTATAGTTACGTTGTCTAAGTCACCACAATGAGACTGTGAGCTCCTCAAGAACGGGATCCACTCTTTTCATGTTTTTCTTTGATATCTTCCAGAATACCAGGACAGACACTGCAATAATAGGGGGTAAAATAATATTTATTAAGTTAATTTGGGAAAGATGTCCCAGAAAAATCTAGCCTGCCTTATGCTAAAAGAGATTGGTGTCTCTTCTAGAGATTGGTTTAAAAGAAACCATGTTCTAAATCTGAGCCAAACTATGTTTTCTTTCAAACAAAAGCAAACAAAAAGCAAAAGAGCCAGTCTGAAGAGGGCATCATTATGCAAGTGGAAAGCCAGCTAAGATTTTGAGAACTTTGAGGGGAACAAAAGGCAAGGCATAAAAATGGGTTTCACAAGTGGCTTTCCTAAACTGTGTTGCCTGTACCACTGGTGATGTGTGAGATTGTCTAAGTGGCAGAGGCTCACACGTGCTATTTTTAATATTTTGAATTTCTTATAATTTGTTCTGGAAAAAAAAAACAAACAGTTTCAAGGAGAGTTTTGCTTAGGATGAAGCTCAATTAAAGCTGTAAGAAGACCTACACAAATGACTGCAGCTTAGGAAACAGTGACCTGTACGTCATCTAACTGGAATCAAGGTCAGGAAATCTCACTGGAACGTCTGATTTCTCTCTTCTCCCATCTGATCTTAGGCCACTTCCTAAGCATTTCTGAATAGAAATCATAAATTCCTCTCAAGACTTTTCAGCTCTGGAGTATTTGTTTTTAAGAGAATACATTATATCCCTAGTCATATTAACACACTTTCTACCAATGTTCCTGAATGTTCTCTACATGTAACATTTCATTTTTGTGCAGCTCTGCTTTCCCAAGGCCACTGTCTCTTGCTGTGCTCTGCAGCTTGAGTGATTAAGCGTCTTTGTTATTGCTAAAGTGTCTCTCTCCTTCCTGGGAGAGGCCTGGCCCTTGATTTGCAGCAAACTTCCCACTGTCTGCGATGCAATTATGCTGTGTCAGTTTGCTTTCAGTCTTTGTCTCTGGTGGGCAGGTCCAGCCAAGCATTTCCTTCCCAGTGGTCCAGCACAAAGCTTCATGCTGTTACTGCTTGCCAATGACAGTTAACCTCTCTTTCTCTGAAGACTATAGTTTCTGAAACAATACCGTACTTTGCTTCGTTTCCTGAAATCTGCTTTGTCAGTTGCATTATTATCTCCACTTATTGTCAATTTCTAATCAACACATTGGGTCCTTCCCGTTGACTCTTAATGATTTTGAATTATCCTTCTTCTGACCACTCCATGATTCCTGGCATTGTTACTTTCTTCAGTGTTTAAGACCAACTCACATCTGAAATCAGATATAGCTCAAAAGAGGCACATAGATCAGTTTGACAAAATAAGAAATAAAAAATGGGGAAAACTAGGGAAACACTTGCTTTAGTATAACCTAACACAAAGACCATAAGTCCTCACAAACTTTCAAATCGTTTAAAATACCGTATTATATGCGTGCTTATTTTCCAAACTTCTTAACCTTTTGAGGACTTTCTGTATTCATGCTTTAAAAGGAGATAAGAAAAGACAATGCAAAGTTAAGAAAACGTTAGAAGTCAGACTATAACTGCAAGGCAGAACCATTCCTGTTTGTTGTTCACTTCCTAGAAATAGGAAGCAATCTCGTTTTCTTTGTTGACTGATACAACATGAAGGTTCATTGACTATGGTGCCTCCCCCTCTATATATCTGGCTTCACAACAGCTTCCAATTAAGAGCAGGTAGGACAGAGGCACAATAAAGTGTCCAACCTCATCAGCATTTAGCTATTTTATTCTTTATGGTGAAATGGATTCCAGTGTGTTTTGTTTTGTTTTGTCAAGTCTATTTTTGAGAAACCACTTTCACAGCTTTTACAAGAAAATGTCACCGTGCCTCTGATGCAGGCAAGGGGGAATCTAATTTCATTATAGTTAAGTGTCTGACTCCCCATTACCCTCCATGATAGCGTAACATGGTATATTATAAGGCTTTAATAAATAGGAAGGATGTGGGTTGCAGCACATTTTAGTAGAAACCAAATTACTTTGGGCCACACATCTGCCTCTTCAGTCCATCCTATTTGCCACAGTTTCACAACCTAATTACAGGATTTTCTGAAAATTGCTGTCCAGCAGTAACTGGATGACCTGCTTTATGTAGCAGAGACAGGCAGCTCCATTGGCTTCAGTCTTCATCCCTGTCACCATGTAATTGCATTGGACTTCCATGTTAATCCCCGTAGGCAGGAAGTAAATGAAATATTATAATTACCTTTTATTCCCTTTACCCTGAAGACTGGAGTAGGGCAGTGTGTGTCCAAGGAAGAGAAGAGGGATACTGACTCTAAGAGTATTACTGATAATCTGATCAAAAGGAAATGGTCGGTCTCATCCCCAGCTTTTTGGCTGAACACAAGCCACATCATTAGCCATACGTCTCATTCACTTAACAAAGTATAAGGTCCCCGTCTGCTTAAATCAGGATCACTGTGGGACACATTGGAGGGATCCTGGAGAAAAGGCCTATTATATCAGTATATATGTGCAAGACATGGGAATTTGAAAGGATATCTGAAGGAAAAGGACAGATGAACAGAGCTGAAAGAGAGAATGGGCATTTTCAAACTATCCTAAAACAATATATACAAAAGCTCACTGCTCCTCTTTTTGAGATAATTGTATTGGGTTCATTTAATCGAGATACCTAAGAGTGATCTGAGCTTCTGAAAGGGTGCATGAATTTAGGGCTATAGTTCTCTAGGCTTTTAGAAAGGACTTTTAAAATCCAATGACTCTTTAATGAATGGGATAAAAGCAATTCTCTGAATCTAAGTTCGACTCATGAGCCTGTTAAGAAGTATAAAAATAATCCCTAATAAAGCAAATCTTGACTGAGGAAGGAAATGGCTCTTCACTGTGTTTCATTTGCCTTTGCCTTTGGTGGACTGAGTGTAACTGGAGACTAATCACCGGTGACCTGTTGTCCCCGATTACTCTGCAGGCAATTCTTTGAAAATATAAAAAGAATGAAGTTCACTTAATTTCGACTTCCCTCCTGAAGAGTTCCAAGCTGGAACAAGAGTCCGTGTCCTTGAGAAGTATCTTTTGAGTCGCACTTTGTGGGAATTATATTGTATAGACCTAATTTCCCAAAATGCATCTTTCGATAGCTGAGCAAAAACCATGATGAAAAAGAGGTGACATTCCCTTTAGCCAGGTGACTCCTCTGAAAAAGAAACAACTCTTCTCAGTTTAAAGTACTGCTTTAACTGAGTATTCAGTCATCTGTTCATTTTTTATTTATTGTCTGTCAACTTTGGCATTGTTATCAGAGCTAGGACACAGGAATATATGACAAAGGGAAAAATAAGCAATGTGTCTCTTCTCACAGAGTTTGTATTCCAGTAGGAAGCCATCCAGAAAAGTAAATATAGCATGCCAAATATGGAAGTGCCATGAGATGTAAAGCAAGGTAGGGAGATAGTGCAGGTAGAGGGGTTGGGGAGTTATTTTCAGTAGGGTGGTCAGGAAGTCTTCTCCCTGTGATATCACTGGAGAAGGAGCCTGAAGTGAAGGAGCAAGCCATGCAAATAACAAATAAGTTATTGTAACTTCCCAGTAAACCTTGGATGGAGCATGTTCAGGTGTTCTAGAACAGCATAGATACCAACGGGGCTAGAGCAGAATGAGGAAGGAGAAAAAGGAGGTGCTAGAAGACATAATCAGAGAGTGAGCTGGCATCCAGGACATGAATAGCCCTGTGGGCCAGGGTGAGGGCTGTGGGCTTTCTGTAACAGGGGAGGCCACTGAAAGGTTTGAGCAGAAAAGTAACATGATGGTACTGACCCTCCAGGAGTCCCTCTGGCCACTACGTGAACAATGAGTTGTAGAGGTGGGCAACAGCATGAGAAGGCTAATTAAGACTAATTAAGAGAAGGGGCACCTGGATGACTCAGTCGGTTGAGCGTCCGACTTTGGCTCAGGTCATGATCTCAAGGTTTGTGAGTTCAAGCCCTACGTCAGGCTCTTTTCTGTCAGCAAAACAGCCTGCTTCAGATCCTCTCTCTCTCTCTGCCCCTCCCCCACTTGCATGCATGCACTCTCCCTCTCAAAAATATATAAACATTAATTAAAAGTTTTTTAAAAAACTAAGAGAAGCTGAAGGCATAGACCGGGTCCTCTTTAGAAAGTCATTTTGGGGGCGCCTGGGTGGCGCAGTCGGTTAAGCGTCCGACTTCAGCCAGGTCACGATCTCGCGGTCCGGGAGTTCGAGCCCCCGGCGTCGGGCTCTGGGCTGATGGCTCAGAGCCTGGAGCCTGTTTCCGCCTCTGTGTCTCCCTCTCTCTCTGCCCCTCCCCCGTTCATGCTCTGTCTCTCTCTGTCTCAAAAATAAATAAACGTTGAAAAAAAAAAAAAGAAAGTCATTTTGTAACCCCCTCATGAAATTATTGATTCAAGCAAAGATGGTCATTTGTTGTCAACTATCAGGTGAATGACTGATAGACGGCTGGCTATTTGTATGGTGCCAACACAACACTGCACAGATGTCTTTCTGGTCACACGGGAGAAAGTGTAGCTCCACCATTAAGGGATTATGTGGTCACTTCTCTCATTCAGAAGTAAAACAGCTTGGTAGGACAACCATATATCTTTTCCTATGATGCAGTGAGAAATACGCAGAGGGTATTATAACTGAAAATGTTTGAATTTAATATCATCAGTTCTTTCAATCTAATGTCCAGGGAATAGAGAAACAGGCTAAATAATAATAAGAGGCTGCAAGGCAAACACAGAAGGTTGGAAATTCTATAGGGCAAAAGATCTACTCTCTTCAGCAAGTCAGTGTAATGACAAAGGAGGTATTCTGTTAAAAAGAAAAAAAGACAGGGCACCTGGGTGGCTCAGTCAGTTAAACATTTGACTCTTGACTTCAGCTCAGGTCACTATCTCATGGTTGTTGGATGGAGCTCCCCATTGGGCTCTGTGCTGGTGGCACGGAGACTATTTGAGATTCTCTCTCTCTCGCTCTCTCTACCCCTCCTTCTCTCTCTCTTTCTCCCTCTCAAAATAAATAAATAAACTTTAAAAAAAAGATTAAGAAACATATCTAATCCCAAATGTGGTACTAGTTTGAATCCTGGTTTGTGCAAATCAGCCACACAAGCTACTTTGAGAATAAATGTACACATTTGACTATGAACAGGATGCTACGTTCTATTTAGGATTATTAACTTTGCTAGGGATAACAATGCTATTTTCTACTTTGTTGGAATTTTTCTTTTCTTTTCCGAGATGCAGACCTAGATATTTGGGGATGAAATGGGAATTTACCTATAAGTTACTTAAAAACCCTTCAACATAAAAAAGTGAACTTAACAATAAAGATGTTTTTCTACACTTTCCTTAGATCGCAAAGGCCAGCCCAGTACTGTTTGATCTGGGGCCACTATGGCAGACAGGAAGTCAGAATAGGAATAGATAGCAGTCTATGCGGTTGAGGTTAAAATCTCTTATTTTAGCAAATCTTACAAAAACACCTGACCACGTGAACAGAGCCTTGGAAGGTACCCGGCAGAAGCGAGGGGCACTGCAAACTAAGCTCACCACCTTCAAAGAAAGCCTAACTCTTGTTAAAAAAAATTTTTTTTCAACATTTATTTATTTTTTGGGACAGAGAGAGACAGAGCATGAACGGGGGAGGGGCAGAGAGAGAGGGAGACACAGAATCGGAAGCAGGCTCCAGGTTCTGAGCCATCAGCCCAGAGCCCGACGCGGGGCTCGAACTCACGGACCGCGAGATCGTGACCTGGCTGAAGTCGGACGCTTAACCGACTGCGCCACCCAGGCGCCCCAGCCTAACTCTTGTTAAATCACACATAAAATACCTATAATGTGCAAAGACTCACCGTGAGCCTGGCAGACTTCCTGCGTGTAAAGGCACGTTATTGTGGCAGAGTGCTGATGAAAAAAAGCTTAGAGAGTGGACCCAAAACTCAAAGGTATCTGCTGTTTCTGCTCAGTCACGAGGTGTCTTCTCTGTAACAGACAGCATCCCAGCAAGCTGATCCAAAACAGAAAGACCCCACTCAAAGATGAACAACCAGATAGGAGCTTGACTGGGAACACAAGAGAACACAAGAGAAAGTTGTAACAAAGACAAATGAAAAATATACGTAGAAAAACTACACCTACACACAAAAAGAATGAATCTATCTCAGTGAAAGAAAGTATTATCTCTTGGGGGAAAAGAGAAACCAACTGCAAACTCCAAGAGTTCAAAAAGCAGAAAAAATGTGACCTGAGGGTGATCAGAAATATAATAATAATAATAATAATAAAGGAATAGAAAATGCAGTCAAGAATTGTATCAGTTAGGATTCCTTTGCTGAAATCAACAGAAATGGATTCCAGCTAACTTGAAAAGAAAATTTAATGGTAGGATATGGAGGAGCTCCTAAGGTCAAATGGAAGGCTAAGGACGACCCATGGGGGTGGGTGCTGGCCTGCTTAGTGAGAAGAGCATGTGACTCTTGATCTTAGGGTCCTGAGTTTGAGTCCCATGTTGAGTGTAGAGATTACTTAAATAAATAAATATCTATATATAAAAAAAAAAAGGCCACACACAGGAACAGGAAGCTCCAGAAGGCCTTGCTGAAGGAATATCTTCATAGTTTTACCTGCTGCCACCCCTGAATAAATAAATGAAAGACAATTATCTATGCTCACACTAGCTCAAGATTCAGGATGCTAGGACATTATGTCATACCTTGGCTCTTGACTATACCAAAGTCTGTGAAGAGCTACAGTATAAGAAGCCCACAGAGCTCTTTTTCACATCTCTAGTCTTGAGGCAAAAATATATTCCATCTCCCTAACCCCTGCACAAAATGGGGAGAAGCAATTCCTCAAAGGGAAATAATGGTGTTGTTAATTAAGAGAAGTGAATGTCACAATGGCAAAAATTAGTAACTATTCACCACAGGGACATGACAGACAGGTTTGAGGAGAAAAATGAAAAGAGAAAGACTAAAAAGTCAAAAAAATGAAAGGCTTAGAAAGAAAATGACGATGGAGATGAAATTTAAATATATAATCAAGTGTTTGCATTTGAGATCCAGAAATGATTACTGAAGACGATAGCGTAAGAATGAGTAAAATATATTTGTCTCCATAATTCACTACCACCTCATTCTTGGTAGGTATTTAAACACTGAGTTGAAGTGAAGATGGTGTCGAATTTTCTAGTTAATTTCCTCCAACAGTAGTGACCACAGAAATGCTGTCAATGCTGTGTAGCCTGAGCAGTAGTTTCTCCGTATATCTCAATGAAGTATTTTACAATACGGCTGGTCAGTACAGCTTGTTGATAACACAGGGCTCCAGAGAAAAGCAGTACTGATACCTGGTCTGTTGTTATTTTCAGCTTGTTTTTACCCAGATCAAGTTCATCAATAATGAGCAAATTAATTTCACGTACTCACTTTAGCCATACTGAGCTACTTGGCTGATCTGATTGTAAAAGCTAGAGAGAAAACAAAGACAAATCTATGTAACTACCTTTTGCCTGCTGCGATTTCAAATTATAACTGGCCAAGAAAAAGAAAATTCTTCTAGGTTTTAATTATATTTTTCTCTATAAAAAAATTGAAAGGACATTCAAAGAGAGAAATAGGGAGACATGGTGATATCTATTTAACAAACAACATCTCCATGGCCGTTTAACACAGCATAGGAGAAGGTTTAACATAGCATATGTTGAAACCTAATCTGGCCATTTAAGATAGAAAAGAAAAATCACACAAGTATCTGAATTATGCCAATTATCTGATATCATCAGATAAATATAGAGCAAGGGAACCCTGGGTGCTTTAGGATTAAAATGGCTACGGAGACCCTCAGAGGGTTGGTACATAAAAACAAAATATCTGAATCAGTATCACTAGGTGATCCTTACTCTTTTTTTACTTTTAAAAATGCTAATTTATTTTTAACAATGGTTTATGGAGGTATAACTGATACACACACAGCTGTGTGTATAAATAATACAATTTGATGAATCTGGACATAGCACTGGTGATCTTTACTGATGACTTTAGTCTAAAGTTTTGCCTTCTTTGGGTAGAAGAGGGTTTTTTTTTTTAATTATTTTTTTAATCTTGATTTTTTTTGAGAGAGAGAGAGAGAGAACAAGAGGGGAAGAAGAGAGAGGGAAGAGACACAGAATCCAAAGCAGGCTCCAGGTTCTGAGCTGTTAGCACAGAGCACATTGCAGAGCTTGAACTCAGGAACCGCGAGTTCATGACCTGAGCTGAAGTTGGAAGCTTAACTGAGTGAGCCACCCAGGAGCCCCATGTGTAGAAGAGCTATTAAGAACAGAGGTTCCAAAGACGGATTGGACCTTCATGTGGTTCCCAGGCTGATTCCTGACTATCCAGCTGTTCTGTGCTTTGTATTCCCCATGGGGTTACTACAAGAATTAAATAAAATAAAACATGTAAGGCAATGAAAACAGTACCTGAGCCTGGAATTATTTAATAAATGTTATCAGTTATTTTTACTGTCATTAAATATCATGAATAGACAAAACCATAATAATAAAGAGTAAAAAATCTATTATCTTGAAAGGAGTACCTTAAAATAGATCATGTTTAAATATTATAGAACTCATTCTGTCCTTTATAGCGTGTGCATTCCATTCGACACTTCTATGTCGGTTCTGTACATATTTCTTTGGGCCATATGTTGTTCACTGATCAAACTGTAACCAACTGGAGGTCAGATATTACCTCTTACTCAAATGCTCATGAACTACAGCATATTATACCAAGTAATATAGCATTGACGTTTGCATTGTGTTTAAGAGCTATGAAATCAGACAGCTCTATGTGTTTTTTTTTTTTAAGCTTATTTATTTTGAGAGAGAGAGAAAGAAAAAGATTGCGTGCCAAGTAAGAGGGTGGGTAGAGGGAGGGGGAGAAAGAGAATCCCAAGAAGCCTCCATGATATCAGTGAGGAGCCCACCTCAGGGCTTGATCCCACGAATCATGAAATCATGACCTGAGCCAAAATCAAGAGTCGGACACGTAATGGATGGAGTCACCCAGACTCCTGCCCCTAGACAGCTCTTTGTGACAAAAACTAGCATCTAATAGCTTTTACATGCATCAAATGCACTATGAAATTCATTGGTGACCAATTGCATACCATTGGATGCTGTTGGTCTCTATTTCACAATGAAAAAGCAGATTTATTCAGGTTGAATTTCCCCAGCCTTTAACTTAAAAAAAAAAAAAAATCAGCCTCTGTGACTCAGCACACCTGTTCTTTGTTTCAAAAGAAAATGTTCTGTGGAGGTATATCATAATGTATGTGCTAAGCAACCAGATGTTCTATGAAGAGGGGCTATGGAAACCAGGAAAACTAATAAATATTGCATATGAAATAAACTCTATTTTACTCTAGTCTTTCCAAATGAAGTAAGGGAAGATTTTCCTAAATTATTGAAAAGGAATGGAGATAGATAAATGATGCCTAAAATCGTTATTAACATATAGCAGTTAAAACCAAATCATATTAATGAGGCTTAAACCACTGATATTATACTGACCATTCATGGATTGTATAGGTGGTTTTTATACTGTTATTTAGCAATAGTTACTTACCAACTCGGAAATAATCTTTCCCTGATAATTTTGACTGTTTTCACTTAATAATTGCAGTACTTAATTGAATACAAAATCCCATATGGCCTCTTCATATATAAATGTCACTTTGCCCATCAGCAATATTGACAACATCAGGAAAAACTGTCTACAGCTCAAGGCATCACGTTTAGCTTGCAAAAGAGAAACTTGGATGCTGTTTTCTTTTGTCATGAAAAATGGAGACTGCATTCTTCAAAATGATTGATAAGATATATAACCTAATATTTATAAACTTTATTTAGCAGAGAAAATATTCTAGAATCCACTGAAATGCACTTAGATGAGATTTAAGAAGCTGGTGAAAAACATACTTCCTGTTTCATCTGTAGGATATGCCCAAACTGGCCTCTTTCTGGAACTCTGACAAGCCTTGCGGAGGGTACTGCATGCTTGGCTTTTGTTTGTGTGTGTGTTTTCTGTCATTCAACCCCATTTTAAAAACATCTACTAAACAGAGGCTTTCACTTCCTGAATGGTTCCAGATATAGTTCAGGAGGACTTGAATAAACCAACCATGGTTACCATGGTGAGATCAATGTTGTGTTCAAAGTACATAGGAAGAGAGGCAAGGAGAAGATTGCATGGAAGAGGAAGGCCAGTGTGCTGCATGTCTTCCATGGGTTTTGAACTTTTATTCAGTGCTACCAACAAACTCTTTCTTCCTGACTTAGAAATACTCCTACATTCTTCTCAGACTATCACTTTGCTTGTTCTTACCCCCTTACAGAAACCACATCACAATCCAGCCACATTACTCTGTCAATACTTTCTGCCCTCTCTTAGGCCGTGCCCTAGTCAGTTTGGGCTGCTTTAACAAAATACCACAGCCTGGGTGACTTGTAAATAACAGAAATTTGTTTCTCACAGATCTGAGGCCGGGAAGTCCAGGATCAAGGTACCAATATGGTCACCTTCTGGTGAGAGTCAGAACACCTCTCTGTATCTGCACATGGTAGAAGGGCAGGAATCTCCATGGAGCCTCTTCTATAAGGAGCTAACCCCATTCATGAAGGTTCCACTTTCATGACTTACCCCTCCCATAGGCCCTACTTCCTAATACCATCCTCTTTGAAGGCTAAGATTTCAACATATGAATTGGATGGACATAAGTGCTACATGCAGACCATAGCATCCGGGATCACAAATAAGTAGAATGGAACTCACCTGGTAAACTGTGGAATGGCTTACAGTGTTGAAGAAACCCTAAGGAAGAAGGAAGGAATAGAACCATTAGAAGTACTAAAATAATTTGTGAAATTAAATAAGAACGTTGTGTTCACATTTAGAAGGTGGCATAAGTCATTTTTGTATGAGTCTATTCTGTTTCTATTTCAGTGTGCTATTTCCCTTGGAAAAGCCATGGAATGTCTACTTCAGTTTCATCTATGAAATACATCTAAGTCATTTAAAAGGACTAATTGGAAAAGTTGATCAATAACTCCTTCAGATATCAAAAGAGAGTTTATTTTAACCTATTAGACATTTCAAAGCTACATGTGATATTATGGCATATTACATGTATTAGATTGGGTTCATCAAATATTTATTTCCTTTTTTTCTTCACATGGGTTTTGATGTTCTCTTTCTATTTGTATTTTTGCTCCTTATTTTAAAAGATTTCAAACAATTTTGGAAGGAGGAAGGGATCAACAAAAATAAAATAAAACTCTTAGATGAAGGCAAATTATCAGTGGAACAATACCCATGCAGTGTCACTGTTTTAATTATAGTTATATTATTGGATCTCTATGCCTGAAAGGGTTTGGGTTTTGCTATCTCCCTAGAAAAAAAGGAAGTTGAGAAACTATTAACCTTTGATAACCTTTACAATATTTTTTCAAGTTTGCCATGTGCTGCCAAGGGAACATATCCAGACAGAGCAGAAAATTCATTAGAGTTGAGTGTTTCAAATATCTATATCAAGGACAAGGACAAAACTGCTGTCGTAGAGAAAGGACTGGTACACCAGGGCACAATAACTTCAATTTTTCTTCATCTGGGTCTGGTGACCCATTCCATGAAAATGCCAGCACTGCACTATTTCATCCAGATGAACTGGGGTTATGACATCAAGATAAACGCTATTTGCTCAGAAAGCCCTGATGCACAGCACTGCAAGGCTATATTCCTGATAATATTCACAATCTCCCTCAGTAGAGTCAAAAGTGACATCCGGTCTGGATGACATTTGCAGAATTTTTGGTCAAAGTTTCTCTGCCTTCCAAAGGCAAAAACTTTTTTAATCGACGTGACTACTAGGCTTAAATTAAGGTACACATTAGTGGTCAGACACTATTAGACTCTTAATGAGTTGACCAGCAACTATAATTCTGACACCATTAAGTATCGATTTCGCTTTGCAATATTTTCAAATATACTTGTGAAAACTGGTATTTATTATGTTGGTTTCCTCCCACCTTTTGTCTCCATTCATCATCTCCTTCTCTTTGGTCTCTCTCCTCCCTTGGTTTTGGGGACAAGATTTTATCTGATTTTTCTCCTGACTCTCCCCTGTCTCCTTCCTAGAACCCTGCAGGAGCCCCTCTTATTCTCATACCCTGCGTCCTCTTCTCTTTTCTCTGTCTCTATCCTGGGTCGTTCACCGTATCTCATGCTGATAATTCCTACATCTATGCCACCATTCCAAGTCTTCTCCTGACTGTCAGTCCTGCATATCCTACTACTATTTAATAAATCCATCTGGATATTACACCAACAACTCAAAGCAAACATGCCCAAAACTGAACTCATCATCTAGCCTGTTTGCACGCCTGATTCCAGGTTTTAGGCAATTGTACCATCTGATTGAACCCACCCAATTTCCAAGGATACAAGGCTTGAAATTAAAACCAAATTTTCGTCCTACTTTTCAAATTTTATTGAATATTGAACCTCTTGGATCAATCCCCTCTTCAATATCTCCACGGCTTCTGCCTTGGATCAGGTTCATATCCTTCCCACCTGGATTCCTGGACCAGCCTCCAAGCAGATTATTCCTGCTCTGGACATCTCACACCAAACTGGCATTCCCAAACCTCCAACAAGGGAGTCCTTCTAAAATAGAAATCTGATCATGTCATTTTCCAGCTGTAAGCCTCTCAATGGATCTTCACTGACTCTGGGATGTTGTGTGTGCATTTGTGTGCCTGAAGGAGATAAAGAGGAAGAGAAGGGGAAAAGAGAATGTGCTAGGCTTTGCTGTCAAGCCCTCTTGGTTCACATCTACACTCAACCATGTGACCTCAGTTAGATCATTTAATCCTCTCCAACCTGAGTCTTCTCATATGTTAAAAGAGAATAATAGCTGTACCTAACTCCTAGGGGAGCTGGGAGGACAAATTAAAATAAAGCATTCAAAGCACATAACCTAGTACCTGGCGTATAATTAGGTGTTTGATCAATAATGGTTATTTTTATTATTACTTGACAAAGTCCAAACTCCTTAGTGTTATGTACAGACCCTATCCAGCCTGTACTTACTACCTCCCAACCTCATCTTTAGCCAAACCCTTCACACCCTAGCATTCTGCCATATCAACTGAAGTACTGTGGTTTCTTATTCCCCCTGCCACAAATATGCTGCCTTCTGTCCAAAAGTTCTGTCCTCTGTTCTTCCTCTCCTGGTGAACTCCTACTCATCCTTCAAGGACCTTTTTATTCTGGACCACTTTCCTTAACTCACATCCCCATCTGGAGTATGGGCCTGTGTTATGAATTTAATTTCAATAAAAAATGTCAATAAAAAATTGAGCTCCTTTTTTTTTTAATGTGTCAGGTCTATGCCAACCAAGAATAAATTGATATTTGGGAATGCAGACCTTGCCCTCAAGGAGCTTACAGGTCATTGTGGAACAGCAAATGTTGTGACAGGTGTGTTTCCAAGTTTCATGAAACCATGTGAAGGGGCCTCTAATCCTGCCTCTAAGAGTCTGAGATAGCTTCTGGAAGAAATGAATTTCCACAATCTTCTGAGTCTAAATTTGACATACATTGATCCACTGTCAGAATTGAGCTACTCTTAAGAATAAAAGAGCGTGCTATTAATCACCATCCTGAGCAATAGACATAAACCAGGACTGTCCAGGACAAGCAGAAAATGATATCACCTTATTTACATCAATCTATGTTACAACAAATGTGTCCACCTCCCATGTCTTAGATTCAAGTGACTACCTGTAGTGAAGAGTACAGTTCCTGATACAGCTTAGTAGATGTGAAGTAAATGTTTATTGAATGCCTAGAATTCATGAGTTTAAGAAGACAGAGGTGGCATATGTCTGAAGCCAATTAGAAAACCACAGAGAGTTAGGAGCTCTCCAGAGGAAGGAGAAGAGACTCTTTTACCCCATTAGGCTACAAAGAACACAGAAACATGGCAGCTGTGAGCTGAAGGAGGAAAGAGAAATGAACTTCCTAAAAATCAATCCATTAAACACTCCTTCTGTGATTATGTTGATTTGTCCTTATCCTCAGACCACATCACCTGGAAAATGTCATGGGGAGCAAAGGATAGTAGGGTGCACAATGTCTTCTGAACACCTCATCCCTTTCCTGACTAAAGCCTGTCAACAAAGCTTTAATCCTCCAGACTCTATCAGGCCGTGTCAATGGCCAAATTTCCCTATCTCTATAGCTCAGGCGTATAGAGCTGTGACCCGTGACATCCAGCAAAATATGATGAGCTTTCTCTTTTTCAGCACCAGAGAACAGAGAACATTATGATCACACAGGGAGGTAACTATACCCTCAGAGCATAGTTATCTGAGCCATACAATTGGTGTAATAACAGAGTTATAACAACTGAAACATACAATTAAGGATAACTACTACTTAATAGGAATTGGCACATGTACGGAAGTAGGGGTAGAGTACCCCCTGCCACACACACTCTGTATATTTAATCCCCCAGAGGGGTGTCTGATAAATGTCATACAACAAAGACCAGGAAAGAACGCTTCGGGCTTTTTTTTTTTTTTTTTTTTTTTTTTTTTGTATTATCAGGACATAGCAGTGAATAGAATGAGCTACAGGCAGTCTTCTGTTCTATTTATAGCCCAAACTGAATATTTAGAAGCCAGTGCTGACCCAGTGACTGCAATTTACAGTTCCTAAAGCAATGTATAAATAGATAAATGATTGAAATCCAGGAAACTCCATAGCAACACTACACAATAATCACAGACTCTTAGAGCTAATACCACCCAGCTTAACTGGAGAACTTGCCTCCAAGCGGGTCAAAGCACTTGGAATATCTTTTTTTACACTTCATCTTCTCAACATCTCCGTGAGCTAGGAAAAGGAAAAGATTATAATATTTAGGAAGATGGAAAAAGGCTCTGAATACAAAAAATTCATGAGAAGAGAAAATATGGGCAGTCAAGTGTTAATTATCTGCTTTTTTATCACAGAGAAAACCTACTTTTAAGATACTACTTAAGAAAAATGCATCAGGGGCTCTTCAAATTCTAAGATTACTAGGGCAAATAGAAATGTAATTTTATATCACTATTTCGCTGATAGACTATAAAAGGAGCACCACACTGGGAATGAGGCTGCCTGCATTAGGGTCCGTCTTTGAAATTTCTAGCTGAAGCACCTAGTGCTGGGCATTTACGGGATCTACTTCCAACATGAGAACAATATTTCGTACTTCATCACTGATCAAAGCTTTGGGTGAATTCATATATAGGAGAAGGCTTGGCCATCATTGGAGCATTACGCAAATCTAAAATACTGAGAACTGTTATTATTATTTTTTTAATCCTGGAAACTGAAGGCACTGATCAAGTGAACAGAAACATAGCTCTTCTTCCGAAGTTTGTTTTGGCCATTACCTCAAGAACATCATCGTACCTCAAGAATTTTCAAATTGATATGGTACATGACAACCTGTGAATTCATAGGAATACCGTGTGCATTACACTGACTATGCAGATATTAATTACTGGATCCAATACCAAATAGAGTGCATTGATTTCTTTGGTGTATGTAATGAAAGTCTATGCTGGAAGTCATAGAATTGTCTTTAAAATTCAGAAGATACAGGGGCACTGGGTGGCTCAGTCGGTTGAGCATCTGACTTTGGCTCAGGTCATGATCTTGCAGTTCGTGGGTTTAAGCCCTGCGTCAGGCTCTGCACTGATAGCTCAGAGCCTGGATCCTGCTTCAGATTCTGTGTCTCCCTCTCTCTCTCTGCCCCTCCCCTGCTTGTGCTCTCTCTCTCTCTCTCAAAAGATAAATAAACATTTTTTAAAAATCAAAAGATGTGGATAAGAAAATTGTTTTAGTGAAGGGCAGATAATCTCTGGCCACAAGTGAGTTTAAAATACAAAACTCTCAAGACAAGTTTAAAATGATGAATATAAGTCAATGCCTCTTATTGTAAATCCCTAAAATAAGCAATAAACAGCAAAGAAATGACTTGGGTGGAGTTTTCTGGAAGCAGAGCTTAAGACATGGATTTGAGTACATCTAATTTCTTTCAGGAATTGCTTTAGGAGAGACCCACAAAAGAGCGAGGTTAACAGGGAAGGAGAAAGAGCTGAGTAGGATGTAGCCTGATCCACAGGTGTCTGGAGTACAAATCACACACAAAACTGAGCCTCCATGAAAAATGGAAACTGGGCTTTTTCACCACCATGTCGGTCTGTCAGTGGCCAGCTCTGAACGTAACACAGGGAAGGGGTGTAATCTCTCAGGCTTCTGTGCAAGGCAGCTGCCTTCAGCCAAAGACAATTTTACAGAGGAGAAGCAGCTGTGAGCTGTTCCCAGAGCACCTGCAGGGGCTGGGGAATGAATGGATGTTTCAGTAGAAAAAAAAAAAAAAAGGGATCCAGTGGGGCACAAGCAGCTTCTAGGACTAAAACTATGTGTACTACTTAATTATATTTGTAATGGCCACCAATGAGCTAACTTAGAAATATCAAATTTATGGGGGCACCTAGGTGGCTCAGTCGGTTAAGCATCTGACTCTTGATTGTAGTTCAAGTCATGATCTCACGATTCGTGAGATTGAGCCCCAGGTTGGGCTCTGCCATGACAGCGCCGGGCCTGGTTGGGATTCTCTCTCTCCCTCTCTCCCTGCCCCTGCCCTGCTCACACACATGTTCTCTCTCTCAAAATAAATTAACTTACAAAAAAATAAATATTGAATTTATGCACTTTCCAAAATTTCTATTATCTGCTATCCAAATTCCAAATTTGAAACTACGTTGTAAGTTTCTCTTGAGAACTCTGCCTTGATTGTCTTTTAATTTCAACCATGCCTTGCAGCATGCTGTGAATTTCATATTTCCTCAAAGAATGGAATGGAAAGGAGTGGGCTGGCATGGAGCAGAATAGAATCAAATCTCCTAAAATGAGTTGAGGCTCTTAGAAGGACATAAGACTCGTGTCATCACAGAAAACATGCTAAGTGCAATTACACCGAACTATACTGTAAATATAAAGAACTCTGCTATAGATGTATATATATACCTGTTATTATAGGCATTTTTAATGCTTCCAATCATCTTGAATCGATTTATGAATTTCTGCCAAAACATAAAAAAGTATATGAACATTTCAGTGAAACATGAAAGAAACCAAAACACATTGTTAGAACTTAGGACAAAACCTCACTGGCTTAAGCCCATCATAGAAGTGCTCTCAAGAGTGAGAGGCAGGACCCCAGGGTGTGTAGGAGGAAGCAAGCGCTGTCAGTCCAAACCAGGCTGTCGGTGAGCATTAAGTACAGACCAGCCGTGACTAGTTTGATAAATCTGATGAGGGATATCACCTCAAAAGGCATAAAAGTTGTCTATGAAGACCACTTCCTTCGAAAAGAATCTAAGGTTACAGAATTCTCCAAATTCAGCTTTTGAAGTAAAGTCAAAACAAAACAAACAAAAAATAGTAATTTCCCAAGAACTAGTTCTCTGAGCTCTGCTACAATCTGACCTATCCTTGTACCCCCACAAATCCTAAGTAGCCCGTAACAACAGTCAGCGATCACTGAGAGTTTGTTGAGCCACAGCGCATTTCTGGTGCTTCCCATAAACTAACCCTCATTCTCACAACATAGATGTTATCTAGTACCATCAGCCCCAGTTTACAATGAGGAAACTGAATCAGAGACAGTAAGTAACTTGCCAGAAGTTGTGGGAAGAGGACTTGCACCCATGCATTCTGGCTCCCAGGTCCTTGCTCTTAACCATTATTCTATGCTCTGTCCTTACCATCCAGTCTCAACAGGATGCAAGCTCATTCCCAATGTTCCGTAAGTTGCACTTATATGTGAGTAAGGCCCTGTAATGTGTGTGTGTGTGTGTGTGTGCACGCACACGTACGTGTGTACGTGCCAGCCAGCTTCCAATTACCATCTTCTGGCAACCACACTCTGATTTCCCTCTAGAAACAACTCCCTCCTTCATCTCATGATGGTTCCATGAGTTGATTCTACTCTTTAGTTTTGCAGCAGTCAATGCACACATAATCAGTACGTTCATACTGTGTTAGTCATCTTCCTTAGCCTCTGGAAAGACTCATTCAAATAGAAAAGGAAAACAGATGGACCTCTCATGAAGCAGAGTGGATTCTCCCTATCTTTTTCTTTCATTTCCTAATTCTCTTCTTTTCTCCCCTTCCTCCACACATTCTCATATTTGCTCTGAAGTATGCGAATCCAGGTGATCTTTCCTGTATTCATCAGCAGATGCCTAGAAAACAGAAATTCCGATGTCCTCCTATTTCTTTTTTTTTTCAAGTTTTTCTTTTTAACATTCATTTATTTTTGAGAGACAGAGAGAGACAGAGTGTGAGTGGGGGAGGAGCAGAGAGAGAGGCAGACACAGAATCCAAAGCAGGCTCCAGGCTCCCAGCTGTCAGCACAGAGCCCGACACAGCCCTCGAACCCATGAACCGCAAGTTCATGACCTGAGCCAAAGTCGGATGCTTACCCCACTGAATCACCCAGGTGCCCCTGTCCTCCTATTTCTTTCCCCTGGGAACCACGGGCAAATTTAAGGAGCATAAAAGCCCTAGCAATCAAAGAGGGCCCCTACTATTTGAACTAATTTCTATATTGTCCCATAACAGCTGTAATTGTACATTTTTTGTTGGAGGAAGATTTAAAACTTTGTAGCTTTTTTATTCTATCGGGGTAAAGACGCCATTTCTTCTGTATTTTACGGCACAACACAATGTCAGGTAATATCCCTTCACTTTGGCCCTGGGCCTGTGTGCACTCAGTCTTTGGTCCCTTTTATGAGGAGTGGTTTTATAGGAAGTTAATTGATACAACATGAAAAGTTTGTTCCTTAAAAACTTTAGATGTGACAGAACAGGTCATGGGACAGTGCGAGCTGTAGCTCAAGACAGGTTCTGCTCTGGTTTTAGAGATAGGCTCAGACCAAGCCTATGACAAAAAAATATCTGGTTTATCAATGACAAATCTCTAACCTGGTTAAAGGTGCGTGATAAATTCGTCTCAAGGTTCCTAGAGAAAAACGGCCAAGATGAAAACAAGAAAACACCCAGAAAAGATCATGGAATAAATTCCATGTAACCATGGATGGTATTCTCTGGGCCCATAGGACCAAATCACAAAAGACACAAGGACAAATGGGGTACATTTCTATTAATGGCATTCAACTTGAATATTCCTACAAATGATTTCCAAGCATTTTTTTGTTTAGGCCCACAGTGTTTCATTTGCTGGCGCACAGAGTTAGAATGACTCAACTACAAACACCAAAACCCAAAGAAGGATGGAGAGGGGAGCCTCTGCCTCTCTTAACATAGTTTCTCCTCCCGCCGCCCCCCCCCCATATCCTCATTCCTCTGGCACCAAACCATAACCGTGGCCAGGCCCTCTAAAGCATCTCCTCCATGTAGCTTTCTGACTCCCAGATTTTATCCCTCTTCTCGAGATGATAGCCTTTATCTGATTTCCCCAAGGTTCCCGAACATTCAAACTGGCCTCTCAGTAAGCTCAACATCTCCTTACATGGTTCAAGAAACTCCCCTGTGAGTGTTGGACGTGCCCTGACAGGAGCAGGTCTGTGCACCCTCCTGGAGCTCATGCTTCTACGTCTCCATCTTCCCAAGCGGGAAATGGACCCAATACAGAGACCCTCTAGACGTGGTTACACTGATTCACTTTCCTTCATTTTTTTTTTCATATTTTATCAGAGAGGGAAACATCACAGTCTTTGCAGGTGTATGTTTCTGCCTTCACATTCATGGCCTCTAGCCCAAACAGGGAACAGTAGTATCTATTGTTTCAACTCTGCTGTCTCTCTATTTGTGTGCATGCCTGTGTGTATGTGTCTATTACATTGTGCATGTAAAACTTGGGAAGTAATGCTCAACATTGCCCCTCAACGCAAGTGATAAAATTATTTCTCAGTGGCCAGTTAGGAGTGGCTGATAAGGTTCAATATCTTCTAAACAAAAGGATACAGAGGTCTTCATTTCTGCCATAGCAACACACTGTTGTCAATAGTGGTCACGGGAACTTAAGTAGAGTTTTGATTGCATGTGTCCTCTGTGCTAATTTGCAGAGCAGAAATAGGAAGCAATTATGTGATAGTGATAAAAGCAACTCATTTTTTTTCCTTCACATTATTTTTAGGCTAAGAATATGAATGAAAACAATATCTTACACTTTTGATTTTTAATGAATTCTGATTGACCTTCCCCTCAATTAGTACAGATTTATGAGTCTATTATAATTGCCTTCTGTTTATCTCAATTATTTTAAACATTTTTTTATTTTAATGGTGATATCTAAATACATTCTTAAATCCCAAACTTTTCCCTCCAATGCAAGGATAGACTACAATGTTGTGACATCTTAAAGAAAGAAAAATGAAGAAATATTCACCTAAATAAGTCATCCTGAAAGAAAGAATAGCACACTGTTGGCCTCAGGAGATCATTTCGAAGAGTAACTCCAAGAAACACTTTCAGAACTCATTTCCCAGGTTGCTTTCAGAGTTTGTTTAAGAGTTAAGAAATGATGTCTTACTTCTCTGTAGTCAGATCTTACTTTTTGGTCCAAAACAGTAATGCTAGCTTGATCTTTTAATTTTTCTGCTAAATCTGCACTTCCTCTTTTATCTGGTAACTGATTACTTAACCATCCCATCCTTTTCCAACATCATTCAGTCACCATGTCCTGCCAATGTTACCTCTTAAATATTTATCCCATCCATCATTGTTTCTGCATCATTGGCACAATTACTTCCTCGGCAGTCACATGGCCAGCTGCTGTCCCCAACTGTCTGCCACCGGTACTTGCTCTGAAGTGTCAGGTCTAGGTGATCTTTCCTTTTATCATCATCAGATGTCTAAAAAGACAGGAACCCCAATGTTCCCCTAATCCTCTTCCCTGGGAACCATAGGTAAATTTTAATGCCCCAGTCAAATCCACTGTCTACACTGCTATCAGAGTAGTCAAAAAAAATCCTTTAAAAAATAAAATCTTTAAAAAAAAGGTGGAGGTGCGGGGCTGCCTGGCTGGCTCAGTTGGGGGAGCTTGCGACTGTTGACCTCAGGGTTCTGAGTTCCATCCCCACGTTGGGTGTAGAGATTATTTAAAAATATAAAATCTAAAAAAATTTAAATGAAATCTAAATGCGATATTCCCATGGTTAAGAGTCTTTGGTGGTATCCAATCACTTACACTCTAAGATTATAAACCTGGAATTCATAAACCTTGGTTTGGCCCTCCAACCATCTCTAATTCCCTTGAATGTCTATGCATAATTTTGGGTGGATGTGCATTTATTCAGAGGAAAATGGTAGCTTTTATCATTCTCTATGACCTAGCAAAGAATAAGAACAGAAAGTTCCACATCAAATTCATGCTCCATAATATGGTTTGCAAGGCCCTCGACAAGCTGATCCCTACAAACTTCTCTAGCCTCACTGCCCCCCTCATAACACTTTACCTTGTACTTTATTGTTCAGCTTTAACCAGGTGCTGCTTTTTATGCACACCAATACACGTCCCACACACCACATTCTCAAAACCTCCCCAGAAGTGGGTGGCTCAGTGGGTTAAGTGTTCTACTCTTGATTATGGCTCAGATCATCATCTCAGGGTTGTGAGATCAAGCCCGGGTTAGGTTCTGCACTGAGCGTCTGAGCGTGTAGCCTGTTTGAGATTCTCTCTCTCTCTCTCTCTCTCTCTCTCTCTCTCTCCTTCTTCCTCTCCCCTGCTTACAGGCTCTCTCTCTCTAAAACACACACACACACAACCTAGAAACACATCATGCTATTCTTCCCTGTATGCATTTGTTCTTCCTTCTCCCGACTAACCCCACTCATCCCACTGCCACACCCAGGTAATGTGAGGAACCCTCTGAAAATACCATAAGGTGCTGCACATACCTCACCCATTTCTCACACCACATAGTGTTGATTCTGTGTTTGCCCCACTAACTCTGCACTCGACAGAGGCAGAAAGGCTACTATTCATTTCTGCATCCTGTATTTAGTACCTTGAATTTAGGTTCTCAGTAATTGCTGCATTGAATTGCAAATTAATAGACAATTTCAGCACCCTCCTTGGCCATCTATTAGGTAGCTGATGAAAAGATCCCCTAGCAAGTCAATATCTGTTGTGGACTGTGTCCCCCCCAATTTCATATGTTGAAATCCTAACTCCCCTGGTTTTAGGAGGTGGGGCCTCTGGGACACAATTAGATCATGAAGGCAGAACCCTGAGAAATGGGATTAGTGTTCTTATTTTTTTTAAGTCCCCAGAGAACTCTCCAGCCCTCTTTCTGCTGTGAGGATATGAGAGGTAGGAATTCTGCAATCAGGAAAAGAGTCCTCACTAGAACCCTACCACACTGGCATCCTGATCTCAGACTCCTCTGCCTCCGGTACCATGAGAAATAATCTTCTGTTGTTTGTAAGCCACCTAGTTTATACTACTTTGTGATAGCAGCCTGAACTAAGAAAACATTCTATAAAATTGGCGTTACAAGAGCCAGTGTCGATAATCATCTATGTCTCTGAAACTATAAAGGATTGTCCCCCCTCAGTGCAATAGTTATCTAAGCCCACAATTCTGTTATTTTTCCAGTGATTGAGGTGAAAGTGAAACACTAGTAAGTGTGTAGTAGATTGTGGAAACCCAG
The DNA here is from genome assembly GCF_007474595.2 of Lynx canadensis. Taxonomy (NCBI): domain Eukaryota; kingdom Metazoa; phylum Chordata; class Mammalia; order Carnivora; family Felidae; genus Lynx; species Lynx canadensis. Next base: position 55,617,250 of record NC_044306.2, on the reverse strand, counting down.
AAAAACTTCCCATATTCCCTTCATCTGATAATAAACCCTGCCACGTTGGCCACAGAGGTGAGCTATATCCTGCTTCGTTCTATACAAAGGGCAGGTGCTTGGTCTAAGCAAAGTGAATCAAATTCCTTTCCTGGTATTCACATAGGAACACTGTAAGAAAGAATCTTTCCATATCTTAGGATTGCTAGATAAAATGCAGAATGCTTGGCTAAATTCAAAATTCAGAAAAACAACAAATAAATTGTTAATGTAAATATGTCCCAACTATTACATGATTTATATCACCAAGTTTTGAGGAGGTTTGTTACATAGCAATAGCTAATAAGGCATAGATTTGATGCTAAGAATTAATTTCTAGGGAGGTGAGTGGGGGATGGGCTAGATGGGTGATGGGTTAGATGGGTGATGGATACTAAGGAGGGCACTTGTGATGAGCACTGAGTGTTGTATGTAAGTGATGAATCACTGAATTTCTGCTCTTGAAACCAATATTGCACTATATGTTAACTAACTAGAATTTAAATAACAATTTGAAAAGAAAAAAAGGAATTAATCTCTTGCTATTTTGAAAAATTGTTAATTTGAGAAATGAGCATAATTTTTTAAAATATCTATTCCAAAAACACATCTTAGAAGTTAGGAAAGAGAGTATTTGTCAAAATCAAAGGATATTTCAAACTTGCTTAAGCAACAAAGGGATCAAAATACCTCCATGTGGCTTCTCTATGTGACCTGTGCTTCCTTCTAGTCTGGTGACTTCAGCATAGGCTGAATTCCCACATGGTAACTGAGAGCTCCAAGATCAAATTATTCCAATGAACATGATAAAAGCAAGGTGGTCTCTCATAGACCACTTGGAAGTCACTGGGTATCAATTTCGCCATACAACAGTCATAATCTTAACCAGATTCAAGGACAGAGACATATACCCCACTTCCCAATGGGAAGAAGGTCTAAGAACTTATGTACATGTTTGAAAACTGCCATAAAGTGTGAGAGGAAGAAATGGGAACAGATACAGAGCAGGCGAGGGTGTTCTTTTTCTCTCCTGCCATATGCAGTTGGATGAAACTTCTTTGTTGGGAAAATAAGATGATATTTTTTATCCAGATTTTGTGTAAATTATAGTTATAACCTTTTTGCTTAACACCCATTCACCTCAGTCCCTGGGTTTTTGTTTGTTTGTTTGTTTGTTTTCTCTGTTTTGTTTTTAAGGAATTAAGGTGGTCATTAATCAGAGGGTACATGTTAATTTATTAAAAGGTAAAGTTTTGAGATGAGGTATTAAAAATCCATGCCATTACAGCAAGTTTTAGTTTGATATAATGATAGGAAATGAAAGCAAAACTGACTTTAAGCTGCAGTCAGTGCCTAAGAGAAAAAGCATATTTTGCGTTCCTTACTAAGATAAAAGGGTAATGTTTTCATAAAAAAACACAAACCTGTCAAATGTTTATTAAATCAATGAAGCAGAAAACAAGCTTTCCTGCAGCTTCATCCATGCTTGGATTTTAATAACTAGCATTTATCCCTTGAATGAAAAGTTATATTTGTATACAAGAAGAAAGTCTCCCCACTCTGCACTTGGGATTTTTAGCTCTGAATAGTCTCCATTGCTGATGAAATAAGTCATTTGCTCTGCCATTTCATATTATTATTGAGTTCCTTCTGATGTTGGTGTTGATGGGAGTGTAAAAGCCTGGACGAGGCAGGGAGAGCAATGAAGGGATCATTCCAATGGTGAATGGCAGAGTATAAGGTAATATGGACCCTGGTAGATTACAACAGAGATGAGATGAGGAACTTAAGTGATGTGCACTCATCAACATTGTGTGAGGATCTCAGAGCACATCTATGCCAAAATATGGATTTTAGGAAAGGGTGGAGGTCATGTCGGAAGACAAACAATGCAAAACACAGCGGGACTTTGGTGTTATAAATGTTATGTTAATCTGATCATTTTATTAAGTGTTATGAAATCTGATCTGTGTTTTATATAAGAGAAGCAGAGCACCTTTGCTGAGCCCAAATGGGTTCAGAAACAGACTGTGCTCTTTGGCAGTCAATACAGTAGGTGTGCGGTTGGAGGCGCTTTTTATTTATTTATTCATTCATTTATTTTACAGACAGCACACTTGCATGAGCAGGGAAGAGACAGAGGGAGAGAGGAAGAGAGAGAATCTTAAGTAGTCTCTATGCTCAGCATGGAGCCTGACACGGGGCTCAATCCCATCAACCTGGGATCATGGCCTGAGCTGAAATCAAGAGTCTGACACTCAACCAACTGAGCCACCCAGGCGCCCCATGGTGAAGGTTTTTGAAGCTAAAGAAGGAGAAAAGATGTCTTAATCCATTTGGGCTGCTGTAACAAAAGACCACAGACTGAGTGGCTTATAAACAAAAGAAACTTAGTTCTCACAGCTCTGGAGGCTGGAAGTCCAAGATTAGGCTGCCAGCATGGTTGGGTTCTGGTGAAGGCTGTCTTCCAGGTTGCAGGCTGCCAATTGCTCACTGTGTCCTCACATGGCGGAAGGGTTGAGGGAGCTTTCTCTGACATCTTTTATAAGAACACTACTAATCCCATTCATGAAGACTCTGCCTCCTTGACCTAAGCACCTTTCATAGGTCCCACTTCCTAACACCATCACCTTGGGGGTTTGGTTTCAACACATGAATTTTGTGGGGGATACAAACATTCGAACCATAGCAGAAGAGTTTGAGAGCCAGAGAGGAGTGAAAAGGCAATCAAGAAAGTCTTGAGACGTTGGATTGGCATCTGCCCCCATCTAGCCTGAGAGACTGCTCAGCAAGACCTGTGGAGGGCAAGGTTAATTTCAGAAGCAGAAAGAGTTGTGCTGTCCAGATGCTTCGTGAAGCTCTGAGCATGAACTGGGTGGCCTTGGATCTCAAGGACAGGTTAGGATACATGGCACAAGGCCTAGGTTCCAGGGTAATCTTTCCCCAGGCAGCTTCATTTAAAGGAACCACTGGGGGGCTCAGTCAGTTAAGTGTCTTAGGCTCAGGTCATGATCTCACAGCTTGTGGGTTCGAGCCCCACGTCAGCTCAGCTGACAGCTCAGAGCCTGAAACCTGCTTTGGATTCTGTGTCTCCCTCTCTCTCTGCCCCTCCCCCACTTGTGTTCTGTCTCTCAAAAATAAATAAACATTAAAAAAAATTTTAAAAATCAAATAAAATAAAGGAGCCACCAGCAGAGCATGGCCACACCAGTAGAGGATCTTCCTTATGGATGGGGCTGGCGACAAGCACAACAGCAAAGTGACCCAATGCACTGGAGTAGAAAAACCAAAGGCAGACTTGCTCCTAAGCACACAGTTGACATCCCCAGAGACTCCTAGCAAACCAGGAAAACCTGGTAGGCAGGAGACTAAAACCCTCTGTCAGCCAGATGGACCCAAAGACTTTTTGAAGACCACTATATTCTGATTATTAGTGTTAATATGACCTCATTTGTCCCTTCAGGCAGGGAAGGCTTGAGCTGTTTAGATCACATAAGGAGACGATTAATAACTAAAACAATCACCATGGTCATTATACTGGTATGTAATATGAGACCATGATTAAACTTGTGACCATTTAGAAATTAGAAATGAATGAATCCAATAAGAATTGCAGGGTAAGTATACTGAGGACATAATTCTGGGATATCAAAATCCAAAATTGTACCTTGAGCCAAGTCTCCAATCCACCACATTGTTCAAAGAGAGAAGTGGGCAGGAAGTGACTTAAGAAAATAAGCCATAACATTTACACTTTATTTCTCCCCAGACACCTTTGAAGAGATCTCCCCGGGAGTATTCTGCATTTTGAGGAGTAGGGTGCAGGTGGTCCCAGTATATCGTTTAGTGTGCACCTATTTCAAGGATAGGATGACTAGGAGATAGCAGCTGTACCCACACAGGTGAATCCATCCACCCGTTCACTGTAGGAGTGAAGAATGGAATTTTAGACCAATCACTCTGGTGCCCATTCTTGGAGGTTTTCCATTTGACCTACATAAACACACATACACACACACACACACACACACACACATGCACGCACCACTTTGGGTCACAAAAGAGTAGCTGAGGGACACAGCACCTTGGTCACATAAAACTAAGACTATAAAAATATTTAGCCATTCTCCTGCTATACCCAGAGAGACAGTTGTTGATGTAGCCTTTTGACATCCAGAGTTTCCATTTCATCTTGTTAGATCAGTGACAATGCTGAAGATACAGAGGCAGCAGTATTTTGAACAACTTCAGAACTACCAACTTAATTGGAACACCAAAGCCAGGCCATCACACTCTTTTTAAGGCTATAGGCCAGTTTAATGGCCTATATAATTTGTACTGACATACACAAGGTTTCTTTTTTCATCAACTTTATATCCTTCCACAGGGGAGTCTACTATCCTAAATATAAAGAAAGCAGCCAAAGTATATTCAATTTTATAAAAACCTTTTAAACCATTATGTTGTATTATATGTGTTTATGTTTGGGATAAAAACAAAATTATAGATCGTGGCACAAAATAGTACAAAATTTGTACTATGATTTATAATTTTGTTTTCCTCATTTTATCCAAAAAGCTGAAAAAGTCATAATTCTGCCACCTGCTCTTGGGTAACTAGTTGGCCCTTATTCCTTTTCTACTAATGCTTTCCTAAACATTAACACTTGCATTTGTAAATCTAGAAATACAGAATTTTTTTGAGCAAAGGCTTCTGCTGTCATTATGAGCAACTCTGAAATCCTGTTATGTATTATAATATACCCTAGGGCGCTAGTGGAGATAACGTGAAAAAAAAATCCAAAAAATAAGCCTATGTTAAACCTTAGAAATTAGAAAATTAACCAAAATCCTGTGTCTATCAAGGGTTATTATCATTACCAGCAGCTTAATAGAAATGCAAATATGTCCTCTTTCAGAGCTTGAAATTCAAGATGAGATCTGTTATCAGTTATTTAACAAACCATCCCAGAACTTAGTGACTTAAAACAGCAAACATTTTGTTTAGTCACAATGCTGAAGTTCAGAAATTGAGACTAAGCTCCACTAAATGGTTCTTCTGCTGGTCTCACCTAAGAGGGATGAACAACTCATCTTGGTTTGCCTGGGACTTTCCCAGTTTTAGCATTGACAGTCCAGCATCCTGCAAACCCATCAGTCTCAAGCAAAACAGAAGAGTTGGTCACCCTATGTCCGGGGTCACTCATGTGGCAGTAGTCTTCTGATGGCTCACCTAGAGCTAGGTAGTCTAAGATGGTCCCACTTATATATCTAGTAGTTGGTGCTGATTGTCAGTTGGACCATGTGTCTCCAACAGGCTAGTCAGGCTTCTTCATGTGGTAGCAGGCTTCTTGAAGATGTAGGAAAGAGGCCAAGCCCCAGTGGACAAGGCCTCTGCTTGCACCTCATTTGTTGATGTTAGCTAAACCAAGTCACATGACCGACTAAGTCAATGGCAATGTACGACACAAGGGCATGGGTACAAGAACCCATGATCCGTACAGTTCAGCATAAGGCCATTTAGTATTCAAATTTAACAAATCCTCATTTTGCGTGTTGTGTTACTTTCGGAGTCTATCTTCTACTTGGTAAGAAAAAGAGCTCCTCGTTCCTAAGATACAGTCCAAATAACTACTGCCTCTCAGAAAGAAAAGCAGAAAATCTCTGTTGCTTTTTTTGCTGCTGCTGCCATTTGTTCCTGTTCAAAGAAAAAAAAAATTTTTTTAAGTCCTGAAGTCTAGCTCAGCCTAATGGAAACAGTAAGAAATGCAACGATGCTAAGGCATAGAGGCAGTCACGGAGGACTTTCTCAGACAGCAGAGTGCAGAAAGGAAACTTCAGTTTATGGCACTCTACTAGCATAGGCCTGGGCACCAAATGTTAAACTTCTTTACTTAACAATTTTTTCAGCTTTGCGCCTATCAGAGCTATTTCTGCCATTATACATACATAGTCCCAGGGTGCATGAGTTAGGAGAAAACATAGCTTTCTATGACTGGAATCAAATATTCCTTCCATTTCTGCATCCAGCTCTTTCCAAGAGGACCTCTTTCTCCCAGCCCAGGACCTACTTCATTTTTTGTCCCTAGACTGACCACCTCCCTGTGTAACAGAAAGGTGACATTCCTCCCTCATCCTTATGGTCCCCATTACACAAATAAAGGCAAGGAAATTATACCAAAAAAGTTAAGTTTTTAAAGATATGTTACACAGATGAATTTATCAGTAGTTATTTAATGACTCTTTTCAAAATCCTAATTAAGCGGTGATTTAATACTTAAAAGAAAAAATTGTTAGAAAAAAATTATGTTTTAATCTGCAATATTGTTTTACTCAACAACTGAATTCGAGCTGAAAATAATTGTATTTCAGCTGTAATTGTTCTGTAATTGTTGAGTCATGGGCCAGCTAAAAATTTTGAGTTACATAATTGAAAATTATGTGGTTCATCTCTATGCTGATTGACTTGGCTTGATTGGGTCCAGAGGGAAATTGTGCCATTTCATTTCTGATCAAATTCAGACTGCAACCCACATGTCCAGAATTCTCACTGCAGCCATGGAAATGAATGGAAATTGAGAGCCAGTTTATTTTCTGAGGCCAAATGGAAGAACTCCTTTTGATTTCTGGACCTAAGTTTTGATTGTTAGTGAATTTTAAAAATAACTTTTTATGCATGTTTATCTTTCAATGTAATGGGGTTTTTTTATTAGTAGACCCCCAAAGGATACATGAGATGTATTAAAATTCAAGATAACCCTTTTTGTCTGAAAATAGGAGAAAGTAGGCAACAAATATGTAAAAAGTGTATTAAAACCCTACCACATTTTTCACATATGGGGAAAGAGTCAATATGTGAAATGGAGAATAACAGGAACATCAACAACTCTTTAGAATGCAGTGAGAATCAGAGAGTGAGGCCACAAGCATTAAGAACTACATCCTGGTTTAGTGAAAACAACCAACTGTACACTTGGAAATATGCATTTGCAAGTGAAAACATGGAGATTTTTTTCATTTGTGCCAAATAAAGAATGGTTCGAGTATACTTTTATATTATAGCCTCATAAATTTAAACTCAGCAAATTTTGGAATACAAAAATGGATGTAGAAAAGTAAACTAGTCTACCATAGGTAAAAAGGAAACATACCTATTATCTGGTTCAATAGCCTTAACATAAAATAGAAAATTGATTTCTATTAAGCATTCAAAAGTTATATTTTCATAACCTGAAGAATAAAGAATGTGCAACAGGAACATGTTCCTTCATGATTATGTTAATTTCAAAAGATGTTTCTGTGTTTTTTGTTTTAAGTTTACTTATTTATTTTAAGAGAGAGAGAGAGCATTCACAGGCCCGGGGAAGGGGCAGAGAGAGAGAGAGAGACAGAGAGAAAGAGAATCCCAAGCACGCTCTGCACTGCCAGGGCAGAGCCCAAGACAGGTCTTGAAGTCACAAACCGTGAGATCATGACCTGAGCCGAAATCAAAAGCCAAAAGCTTAATCAACTAAGCCACTCAAGCACCGGACAGGTGTGGTTTTTAATAGCAAAAGTTAAGACCTGATTTATGAGTAACACTCATAAAGTAAGTACATTAATATGTTAAAAGTTGCATGAGATAAAACCACATTAGAACAGGTCTATAGTGTGTTAACATATGAGGGGAACAAAACCAGCATGAATATTTTGTAAGAAATCAAGGAACGTGAGGGTCACCTGGGTGGCTCAGTCGGTTAAACGTCAGACTTCGGCTCAGGTCATGATCTCGTGGTTCGTGGTTTCCAGCCCCACGTCGGGCTCTGTGCTGACAGCTCGGAGCCTGGAGCCTGCTTCGGATTCTGTGTCTCCCTCTCTCTCTGCTCCTCCCCTGCTCGTGCTCTGTCTCTCTCTCAAAAATAAATAAACATTAAAAAAAAATCAAGGAACGTGAAGATAAACAAATGAAAAATTGTGAGAAACAGGACCAGTGGGGAGAGTTTCAAGTAATTAGCACTATATTAACATGGAAAACAGAAAGCATAAGAACATGCTGAAAATAATGAACTTCCCTTCTTCATTTCTTCAGAGGAGAAAATAATGTTGACACATGAAAATATTTTACCTTTAATCTGTGAGGAGCACAACTTTCTTCTCTTGACCTCAGCGCAACATCTCCCGTTAGTTAACTCATATTTGCATGGTGGCATATGAGTTCCTGTCCACAAACTCACTGGAACGTAATAGATTACAATACTACATTTTCCTCAGAGCCATGTAACTCCCACTCTGCGTCCCCTTCACAAAACTAGTAGAAAATTCATTCTCTCTTCTCATGCAAGTTCCCCTGTTTTCAGGGAGGACGATGGTTCTAGAATCTTATTTAAGCCAAATTGTCAGAGTCGTCTTTCTGATAACTGTCCGTTCACAGGTTTGCCACCAAGATCCATACGGCCCAAACCACTTGGTTCCTTCAAATCAGCAGTTCTGCTAATTTCGTGCAAATCCCAGCTCATGGGGTGTAACTGCCATATGTGTCCCACCCTGGAGGTCTTGTCATCTCCCAAGGCACCTTCACAGTTCAGGAGGTTGCCTCTGTCACTGCAGGACTTGACAGATTCTGCCTCCCACTTCTCTCTCTGGGATCTCTTCAGGCTGCTTAGATTCTCTTAAAAATACAAGGGCTCTTATCTTTTAGCAGATGCCTCTTTCCAAGCCCCCAGAGCACGAAGGCTGCTGTCCTGGCTTGCTCTGGGCTTGAAATGAGAAGGGTTGTGGTGATCAAAGAGGAAGGACAAATACTCATTTATTTATCAATAATTTCTTGTGTTTCACTACTATGTGGGAATTTTTAGCACCTACTCTGTGTAGGCACTGGGTACTCTGTGTGTATCCTCCCCCCATGCTCCAGCTTCAGCAGGACTGTCCTTCTTCCATTTCTTGTTATTATGCTCCCTCCTACCACAGGGCCTTTGTATACCATCTTTCTCAGTGTCAAAACCAGCCCTTACCTCCTTTCTTTCCATTTCTTTTTTGAAATCATTTATCCTGCGAAACTTTTCAACAGTTCCTCTCCAAATATTGTCCTAATAATGACATGTCCCTAGCAAGTGTTATCTGTAGCCTGGAATATGCTACTTTATGATGGATCTGTAATTTCTCAGTAGGATTGCTACTTTTCTCTACCTTTTATTTTATTAGGTCTTAAATCATTGGCCTTGGGCTGGTATGGAATGTGAGCTAGAGCTTCAGGTTAGGACACAACTTAATGTGAACTTTTAACTTCCAGGCATGAGAAAGTAAATAAATTTGTACACTTTTACTCTTTATGGCAAACCAGGATATATAATTCCAGAAATATATATATACGCACAATGGAATGATGGGCAGATGTTTAAAAAATAGACCAAGGAAGGTCTTTTCAATATAGCATGATCATTAAACGTATTAGCTTACTTTTAAAAATTAGGTGAATTTTTAAAATTAAGTAAAAAGCACACTGTTTGTAGGGTGCAATCATTTGTATAGGAAAGGAAGGAAAAAAATGATATAGTTGTACCTCCTTAGATGAGCGTAAAATATCTCTGGAAGGACATCCAGGAAACAATAGTGGTTGTTTGTGATGAGAAAAATAGAGTGGCAGGAGATAGACGTAGGAGTAAGAATGTTTATAAATATGTGAATGTATTATCTATTAAAAATAATTAAATAAATATTTTTAAATGTTTTAAAATAAAAATCAGGGGCGCCTGGGTGGCGCAGTCGGTTAAGCGTCCGACTTCAGCCAGGTCACGATCTCGCGGTCCGTGAGTTCGAGCCCCGCTTCGGGCTCTGGGCTGATGGCTCAGAGCCTGGAGCCTGTTTCCGATTCTGTGTCTCCCTCTCTCTCTGCCCCTCCCCCGTTCATGCTCTGTCTCTCTCTGTCCCAAAAATAAATAAAAAACGTTGAAAACAAAATTTAAAAAAAAAATAAATAAAAATAAAAATCAATGGATAGATAATCAGATTTTCACAGTGGGACAAGATAGAGTAATATGGGTTAGATTGACCCGTCCACCTAAAAAGACATAAAATATATGAAACAGTGATTTTTAAGATGCTCAATTACAGAACTGTAATTACAGAACTGAAATTACAGAATTTTCAATCTGGCAGTGAAGGACAGTGATCCCTGAGAGATGGAAAATAATAAAGGGAGGTCTATGATTGCCCCTGCTTCCCAACTGGAGTGTTTTTAGGTTATGGTATAAGGAAGGCGAACCCGGGTAGGGCTCAGCCTAAGTTGGTAGAGAGCTGGGAATTTGGGGAAAATGGGCCAACTAGAATGTCAAGAGCAGAACACCATGAGAAGAGAGCTACACAGAGAGCTCTAGAGATCTACAGATCTGTACCCTTTGAACATTCAGCAGAGTAATGATAGGAACATGTGTGTGAAGGAACTACCCAAGACTGGGCAAAAGAACATTCAAAAGAGTCAGAAATAACAGTGCCCAGAACAAGCAAAAGTCTGAGAATAGTGTCTGTTTTCACCATCCAGACTGAAAAGTTTGGTAATTTGTAGGACATTCAGTAGAGCACACAGAAGGTTTTGTCTTAAAAGTAGTGAATAATTTGTCCTATATTATGCGCTGCTCCAGTCCTGCCTAATAAATTGTAAGAACAAAACCCAAGAGGGTTAAACTATTTCCAAATAATGTAACTGCACCCAAGAACAAAATGTTTAAAAGAATACCAAAATACCCAACACCCCACAATGTAAAAGTTTTAGAACCCAAAGAAAAAATTACCAGCCATTCAAAGAAGTACCAGTATATGTCCCATAATGAGTAAATAATTCAGTCAATGGAAACTAACAACTGAGAGTCAACAGACAGGACATTAAGACCGTAACTATACCAGTATTCTACATGTTCAGAAAGTTAAGCAGAGACATGTAAGGTATAAAAAGACCAAAATAAAAATCCTAAAGGTGAGGAAAAAAGTGTAAGATTAAAAATGCTTTAGATGGGATTATAAGCAAATTAGACATTACAAAAAAATTAATAAACTGGAAGATATAGCAATAGGAAATATCCAAAATTGAAACACAAAAAGAGAAGTTATGGAAATGAACAAAATATAAAATTCGAGTCTCTGGAAGATATGGACAAAAAGTAGGAACAGAAAGAATACTGGAGGAAATAATGCTCAAGAATTGTCCATATTTCATGAAAACTATACATGCAGATCCAAGAAACTCAAGTAATCCCAAGCACAAGTAACTTTACCAAGAAAACTCTATAGCTATAGCATGTGTCATGTCATAATAAAATAGCTCAATCCTATGACATAGAGAAGCTCTTAGACAGGCAAACAAACAAACAAGCCCACACGACCCAAAAAACACCAACTTATTGTGTACAGAGAAACAAAGATAAAAATAACATATTTCTTACAGAAAACAATGCAGATGAGAATGAGCAACGTCTTTAGAGGATTGAGAGAAAAAAAGCTGTTAACCTAGTGTTCTATAGCCAACAAAAGTATCTTTAAAAATGCAGATGAGAAGCACCTGGATGGTTCAGTCTTTTAAGAGTCAGACTTCAGCTCAGGTCATGATCCCATGGTTCAGGAGTTTGAGCCCCGTGTAGGGTTCTGTGCTGACAGCTCAGATTCAGAGCCTGCTTCAGATTCTGTGCTGCCTTCTCTCTCTGCCCCTCCCCTCATGCTCTGTCTCTGTCTCTCTCCCTGTCTCTCTGCCCCTTCCCTGCTCTCGCTCTGTCTCTCTCTCTCAAAAATAAATTTAAAACATGCAGATGACAAGATGTTTTCATAAATGCAAAAGATCAAACTCCCACTACAAGAAATGTTAAAGGAAGTCTTTTAGGCAGAAAGATACAAGGCAAAAAGATACAAGGCAGAAAGATACAAGGCTGGAAATATGGGTCCATACAAAAGAATTAAGGAAACAAAAATGATATTCATAATATAAGTTCATATATGTGAAAGTTTATTTTTAAATCTTTTTAAAAGACAATAGTTAAAATAATAATGATGTAATGTGGGATTTATAGCCTATGGGAAAGTAAAATGTATGACAACAGAGTACAAAGGTTAAAGGAAGACACATAAAAGCATTCTACCAAAAGATTTCTATCATATATGTGCACTGGTACAGTATCGCTGAAAGCTAAACCGTGATCAAAAATAAACACATATGATATAAACCCTACAGCAACCACAAAGTAAAAAAAAAAATCACACAGAGTTTTTGTTAAGTCAAAAAGGATAGTGAGTGGAATCATGAAAAATATTCAATGACTCAAAAGATGGAAAAGGAAATAATAAATGGGACAAATAGAAAACAAAGAAGCTGATAGATTTAAGCTTAACCACATGAATAATCATATTAAAAGTAAATAATCTAAAAAAAAAAAAAAAAAAACTAAGTGATCTAAATAGCCCAGTTAGAAGACAGAGATTGTAAAACAGCAAGGTGCAATTGTGTGCTGCCAACAACAACGACGACAACAAAATCTTAAATATAAAGACACAAATAGTTTTAAAAATAGAATAAAAAGATATAAAAGTTATAAATAAATATTACTGTTTAGATAGTATAAATCTAAAGGAAGCTGAAGTGTTAACATCAAGACAAAATAGATGTCAAAGCAAAGAATATTAGCAGAGATTATTAAAGTCATTTCATAACAAGATTAAAGTTAACTCATCAAGAGTACAGAAAAATCTTAGACATTTATGCCCTTATTAACAGAGCTACAAAATACATGAAGCGAAAAACTGATAGAACATCGTGAAGAAATAAACAAATTCAAAACTATAGTCATAGATTGCAATACCCCCCTCTCAGTAACTAATGGAACAAGGAAACAGAAAATCAGTAAAAATATACACGACTTGAATAACACTACCAACCAACTTTACCTAATAAATGTGTATAGACCCCTCTACTCAACAGCAACATAATATGCATCCTTGTCAAATACACATGGAGCATTTACCAAGATAAGCCATATTCTGAGCCATTAAAAAGTCTGAATAAATTTGGAAGGATTCAAGTCATACAAAGTATCTTATCTGACCACAATGAAATTAAATTAGAATCAATAACAAAAAAAAAACGCCAAAAAATCCCGAAATATTTGGAAACTAAATTACACATGTGTATATAACAAATAGGTCAAAGAAAGAAAACAAAAGAGAAATTAGGAAGTATTTTTAACATAATGAAAATGAGAACACTGCATATTTTTGGGGGGGATTTTTTGTGGGATTCTGCTACACAAGTACTTAGGTGAGATTTATAGCACTAAATACCTATATTAGAAAAAAGAAAAGCTCTCAGGTCAATGATCTTAACTTTTACCTTAAGGAATGAGAAAAAGAAGAGATAATTAAACACAAAGTAAGTAAAAGATTAAAACAATAAGAACTAAAAAGAAATCAATAAAATATAAGTGAAAACAACAGAGAAAAACCAATGAAACCAAAAGCTGGTTCTTTAAGCAGATCAATAAAATTGGTAAACCTCTAGGCAGACTGACAAGGCAGATGAGAGAAGGGACACAAATATGCTCAACAGCATTAATCACCATGGAAATGCAAAACAAAACCACACTGAGATACCATGATATCCCAATCATAATGACTGAACTTCAAAGACTGCCCATATGAAGTATCGGTAAGAAGGCATAGCAACTGGGGGCGCCTGGGTGGCACAGTTGGTTAAGCGTCCGACTTCAGCCAGGTCACGATCTCGCGGTCCGTGAGTTCGAGCCCCGCGTCAGGCTCTGGGCTGATGGCTCAGAGCCTGGAGCCTGTTTCCGATTCTGTGTGTCCCTCTCTCTCTGCCCCTCCCCCGTTCATGCTCTGTCTCTCTCTGTCCCAAAAATAAATAAACGTTGGAAAAAAATTAAAAAAAAAAAAAAAAAAAAAGAAGGCATAGCAACTGGAACTCAAACACTACTGTTGGGAATATAAAAGGGTACAACCACTTCGGAAAAGTGTTTGACCGTTTCTTTGAAAGTTAAATATGCCCACCATATGATCTAGTTATTCCACTCCTAGGCATCTCCTCCAGAGAGAAATGAAAGCCTATCTCCTATGCACAAAGATTAGTAAACAAAATTCATAGCATCTTTGTTTGTAACAGCTCAAAACTGGACACAACCCAAATGTCCATCAGTAAGTGAATGAATAATCAAACTGTGGTATATTTGTGCAAATGGAATAATACTCAGCAATAAAAAAAAAAGTGGTGAACTATTAATACATGCTAAACATAGGTGAATCTAAAAATAATGACACCGAATAAAAGAAGCCAGGCCCAGAAAAAGAATACAAATTTTATGATGACATGTATATTAGATTCTAGCAACTGCAAACTAAACTATAGTAACAGTAGATCAGTGATGGCCTAGACAAAGAGAATGATAAGGTCAGAAGGGAGGAATTACAAGAAAATTTGGAAGGAAGGCTAATATGTTCATAATCTTGAATGTAGTAATAGCTGCACAGGTGTCTAAGTCAAAACTTATCAAACTGTAGACTTAAAATACATGCAATATTCTGTATCTCAACTATACTTCAATTAAGCTGTTAAAAATTAAAAGCTAATTAAAAGATTAATGGACAAACTGTGAGTAAATACATACATAAATGAAAAGTTGGTTTCTTACCAGTCATTCACACTAATGAAGATAGGAGACATTAATTTATTTGGAGCTTGGTAAAAACATCAATGAAGGCAAAAAGGATCCATTTGAATCTACTTTATTATATCTAAAATTAATAGAATTTTAGAATTTAGATATTCTAAATAAAATGTACCTAGAATACACTACATGTTTTTTTTTTTAAGAAAACAAGATGTAAGAAAACAAGATGCTGTGTTTCCAACGAATTACAATACATGCATACAAACAAAAAAGCAACATAGGACTTTCCCTTGCTAGTATCTATAATTCCAGATCTAGGAGAATTCTAGTTTTGAGGTTCATTCTGCCCAGTGTAAATTTTGATGCCCTTTGGTCTCCTATTTTACACAATCAAATGAGAATATATTTGTTTGACTTGAGGTGTTTTCTATTTGTGGTTCAGTTTGAATAGGATTGAGAATTTCTGGTCACTTATGCCCAAGCTCTGCAGAAGCGGAGTTACACTGGTGGCGAGTTCACGGGGGAACTGCACTCGGTACATGTTACAGTCCTCATTTTATCCAGCTACAGTTGTAATTCCGCTCTGAAATTCGGTGCATGGAAAATGGAAAAAGATTAGGCTGCTGGAGAGAGGGATAAAGTAGGTTACATCTGGTTCTAGGATTTTTCTTTCAAACAAAATAAAAAATTGCATGAGATGCCTTGTGTTATTTTTCTTAATCCTGCTCACTTTCCCGGGTAGAATAATAAATCCCCTTTCCTGCCTTGCCATCTTTCTAGCCACATAGAGGCTACACATTAAAAAATACTCTTAAACTGAAGTAATCAGGCCAAATACATTTTCACATACAAAGCCTTTGAAATATAGAACACGCAAATTCAAGTTGATGTTGTTGGAGTGCCTCAAAAAACATTACCAAGAGCAGGCCTTCAGTTGATGTGTCTCATATGTTTATACATATTTTAAAATGTGTATCTTCAACATTTAATGCCTTGTACTCTTATGTATAAATATCCTTTGTGTCAAAAATTTTTCAAAACTATCACAAAAACTACATTGGAAATGTGGGTTTTTTTTATTTTTTTAAATGTTTTTATTTATTTTTGAGACAGAGAGAGACAGAGCATGAGCAGGGGAGAGGCAGAGAGAGAGGGAGACACAGAATCCAAAGCAGGCTCCAGGCTCTGAGCTGTCAGCACAGAGCCCAATGTGGGGCTCAAATTCACGGACTGTGAGATCATGACCTGAGCTGAAGTCGGTTGCTTAACTGACTGAGCCACCCAGGCACCCCTGGAAATGTGGTTTTTTACAGATTTGCTTTGTCTGTCTGCATAGGGACATTCTCTGAGTGTTTCCTATCCACCTTTATGTACTTGTCTCTCTTTGCCCCCAAACACTGAAACAGAAACAGAGTTGCAGTAAAGAACTCAAAGGCTTTGAAATCAAAGGACCTGGCCCAGCCCCAGAACCACCACTAACTTCAGGCTTGCACTGCTGCTCCTTACCTCTCTCTGCCTGTTTCTTTAAAACAATACATGAGAATGATATTCACAGGATTGTAGCGAGGATTAGTTCAAAGGAATTGGGTAAAACTTTTAGCCAAGAGCCCAGCAGGTATTGAGGACTCAAAAAAAAAAAAAAAACAAAAAACAAAAAAAAACTAGCTCTACCTTTAAACTGCAAAAAGTTTAGGACAGGACCCATAACTATGAATGATCTCATCACATAGCAACGGGACTACTGTGTGCCCTAACAGGAATAGAATACTTGAAAATTATTACTTGAGCAAAAGGAATATTTCTTTGAAAGGCAGAGAAAGCCTAAAAAGAATAATATAATTAAAATGAAAAGACCTAGGGGCGCCTGGGTGGCGCAGTGGGTTAAGCGTCCGACTTCAGCTCAGGTCACGATCTCGCGGTCTGTGAGTTCGAGCCCCGCGTCGGGCTCTGGGCTGATGGCTCAGAGCCTGGAGCCTGCTTCCGATTCTGTGTTTCCTTCTCTGTCTGCCCCTCCCCCCTTCATGCTCTGTCTCTCTCTGTCTCAAAAATAAATAAAAACGTCTAAAAAAAAAAAAGACCTAGTTTATTTTTTAAAGTTTCCTTGCTTCTTTGTTTGTTTGTTTAAGTAAATTATTTATTTATTGAGGCAGGGCTCAATCTCATGAGCCGCAAGATCATGACCTGAGCCAAAATCAAGAGTCAGATGCTTAACCCAAGCATCCCCAAAAAACCTAGTTTAAATTCCACCTTTGGCATCTTAATTAAATAACCAATTCTGGTTGATTTGTTATTCTTCTAATCATCTCATAGTCTGTAAAAGGGACATGACCTGTTAATGGTAAATTCTTGGTGAACACATACTGAGAGATTGAATCTCAGATATTGTCTATGACAGTGTTTTCTATACGTTTATCTGTCTGACAGTACAAGATTCCTTTCATTTAAGGAAAAGACATAAAATTAAGTGATATTTCTCTATATATCATTCACTAGCAGTCGTGTATTTCCCTCTAGTGATAAATATACGGAGCAAATGTGGCTCTACAGGACATTAATTGCATTAGAGCCTGAAGTGCAAAATTTAAAGCTCATGAGGATTCCAAGAGCGATTAGAGACCCAATGAGAACCCCAGATCCATTGACAGAAAACCAGGGCTGAAAAGCACCATGCATTTGACTTCTGAAACATTATCTTGAAGTTTGTTTTTATTTTTTTCCAAGCAAATATTCCTAGTCCTTTAAAGATTTTTTTTTTTTTTTTTTTCATTTCATAGGTCTCCCGTCATGGCTGGAGGTCTCTTTGCTGTGGATCGAAAGTGGTTTTGGGAGTTGGGTGGCTACGACCCGGGTTTAGAAATCTGGGGAGGAGAACAATACGAAATCTCTTTTAAGGTAAGTTACCAAGACCCTCTTCGCACTATGTCTACATAATTTCAATGATTCCCATAAAGAGTCATCATTCTGTTTCGTGGCCTATATTGTGAGATAACAACGAAAATAGGTATGTCACCTTTCCAAGTCAGTGGGATGAGAGAGCTGCTTCCCTCTGATGTTTCAGTGAGATGTAACCATGCCATGAAAGAATCATTCAAAATCCCGTTTGCAGGCAGGAGACTGGTGTGCAATAGACCTGCTGCTCCGCCAACAAAGCATCCCTTCCACAGAACACACAGAGTGAAGCATTGAAACAAAAGAAATTGGATTATTGGAATTTTCTCCCTTTGTATTTATTTCAGAAATAGCGGTTCATATTTTGATCATAACCAGTTATTCCAAAATTTCAGTTAACAGAAGAGTAACTTAAAAATATGAATAACAAATTAAGGCTTTTCTCATAGAATTCCATAATAGGTGAATGTTTTACTTATTTCTCTCTGAAAACTGCCGAGGTCTCTACTTGCTTCGACCATAAACGCTCAGCAAATTATATACTTTATAACATACATACATGTTTACATACATCATGTGTACATACATATGACAGAATGCAAATTTTAGGGTTTGTGAATGAAAAAAATCTGCCACACACGTGAAGACCAGAAGAGCAAGCAAAATAAACTGTGTGAAAGGTTGTACTCCAAACCTCCAAGATGCATTTTTTTTTCCCAAAAACAGTCTCATTAAGAAAAAAAAAAACTTCATTTTCTTTTTTTTCTTTATGATTGTCATTATTTATACAGAAGATGGATTATTTTGTAAGGTTTATCTCATACAGAAGTTTCTTAGTAAATAATCATTTTTCCTAATTACTCCCTCATAAAATCAACCAATTCTTGCTGAGAAAAAAAATGTATACTGAATATAGTAAAAGTCAGGCTTAAGAATCCAGCCAAACTCTCTAAATTTAACATAGAAGAAAATGATAAACTGATCTTTATAAAACTGTAATGGCTATCTTCACTATGTTAACAAAAATGTTCATTGTCCTCAAAGTGTCAGAAAATAAATATCCCCTAAAGAGAAACTCAGGAAGGCTTCAGGACATCTAGAAAGTTTCCATCATCACTCTGCTGGCAGTAATCCTTGTAACACGCTCTAGTAAATTCGTGTTTTTCTTCACCGTCTTTCAAAGCCATCTTAATTTCATATCTGAGGTACTTTTTAAAGACCTTTTGTAGATATGTGGTATTAAGTCCTTCAAGTGCCAATTGGTTTGTTTCTCTGCTGTAGTAATAGCTGCACACTTATCACTGTGTATATGGCATAAGGTAGTATAATAGCTAATGATGATAGAAGCGGTACCTATTCCATGTACTTAATGGTATGTGACAGATGCTGAGCTAAATGCTTTATATACATTATCCAGTTTAAAGTCACATCTCTAAGAGGCTGGTGTTATTCCATTTTACAAAAAAAAAAAAAAAAAAAAAAAAACACTGGGGTTCTGGTGGCTCAGTCGGTTAAGTGACCGACTCTTGATTTCGGCTCAGGTCTTGATCTCACGGGTTTGTGAGTTCGAGCCCCCCGTCAGCCTCCACGCTCACAGTACAGAGCCTGCTTGGGATTCTTTCTCTCTCCCCTCCCTGCTCATGTGCGTGCATGCATGTGCGTGTACACTCTCTCCCTCTCAAAATGAATGAACTTAAAAAAAAACACAACTGAGGCTTAATGTTTTAAAGATTTTTTTAAATACTTATTTTGAGAGAGAGAGAGAGACAAGCTGGGGAAAGGGTCAGGAAGAGAAAGAGGGAGAGAGAATCTTAGGCAGGTTCCATGCTCAGTGCAGAGCCTGATGTGGGGCTTGATCATGATCTAAGGCAAAATAGTCTGATGCTTAACTGACCGAGCCACCCAGGTGCCCCTAACATGTTAAAAACTTTAGACTACAAATTGTTTTAAGCTTTAAAGATTATGTACATTACCTAATGCTGCTTTGGAATTGAAATGCTCCATCTCTGCTTAACTGCAGGGAATACAGAACCGGTCCTACCACAGTCCTCACTGTGAACCTTTTGATTTCCATCTAGTTTCCTCTCACTGAAAAAGCGAGTATCTTCATTATAGTCATTAGCATGCCAGTAAACTTACCGCTGACCCTGGCAAAATAATATTGATTATCATATATGGCTCAAAGCTAGGTGCAACGTTTGCAATAATACCTTCAACTGGAAAAACCGAATATTACATTTGACCCCGAGATTAAGGGGAAAAAATGGCATTGCTGTAGCTGCAACATCTTCAGAATTCAAGAGATGCGTTTTACTTTTCACTGATCAAGATTTATTTTGCTTAAATACTGTTAGTTCATGGATTCTTCAAGTTTAAAATGTTATTATGAACATTTCTATTAAGTGGGAGGTATCTGGCTCTGAATAACGAGCTGGATGATGGATAAAATTCCTATGGAAAGTCTGGAGGATTTGCGTAATATACATTTGCATTCTAAATCAAAAGGCATTTTTTTTAACAAACGTAGACTTGCATCTTTCGTTTCTGTATCACTTGTATCTATCACAGCTCTTCTGGGTGACCTGAGATTTTATTACCCCATTTCCTATTTTTTCAGTTATCTGTCATTCTGAAGGATATAATGGAATGCAGCACCTGTCGTCTTTGTCTAGAAACCATGGCAACAGCACTGGAAGTTCAGGACTAAATTGCCCCAGGTTGCTTGGTTGGAATGACAGATTCTTTGGCAAAAGCTATTTCTTACAGGGTCCCTTCATACATATCCCTTCATTCTTCTTGCTATTGTGTGCTGACCTTGGGGTTCCTGTCCCTCCCTATTAGTATTTGTAACATGAGGGGGGCAAACTTAAACAGGCTTTGGTAGAATTTGCATTGAAGCAAGAAGAATTTTCTCCATGGGAAAGGAATCAAAAGGAATTATACACACATAGCTCTGAGAAATGGTATTAAAAGAAAGAAACCAAACATTGCATTATGTTTAATTTTGTAGGGTAAAGCACTGTAAGATTTACACTGGCAGCACTTGAAATTCAGGAAGTATGTATGGATCACTAAGAGTTACTTGTCTATCTCACATTGTAATAAAGAATTGTTTTAAGTGTAGATTCAAATGCTCTGATTCAAAAGATTTCTATCTATGGTCATCATCAGGCATCATTGCTTGCTGTTTGCTCCTTAACCAAAGAATCGCTTCACCACAGTTTATGACAAGGCTCTATCAGTAAATAAAACTATTTCTAGAAAATCCTGCTTCATATTAAGGGCTTGGTTTCTGGTCAAACCGCCTCTGGTTAAGAGTGCTCCTCAATTTTCTTTCTCTGTAAATCTCCTTCCTTTTTTCTAACATCTGAGTAGATCAGTTGGATTTCATCCCATAACAGAAAAGCCAACACAAGTGTAATTTTCAGGAGGCAGTGAGGAAAAGGCTTTCTGGGGAAATGATCTGTCTGCCTAGTCTTCAGTCTCTTTCAGAATGAATCTGAACTCCTGCATGGCCCAGAATATCCAGCCGTCTTTCAAATGTTGCTAGGTTAGCCAGCTGCTAGGGAGGGAAAGTGGCAGTCAGTCATTCAACAAGCTTTATTGGGCATCTAATTTATTCCAGGACTAGCTCCAGGTACTCAACTTGGAATCGCACCTGGAAACAAAGAGGAAACCACAACAGACAGCACAGTGTGGCATAAAAGAGATAACCACACCTTTAAATGCCGTCTACCATTTAAGTTATTGAAATAATAGTAAACCATTATGACTCTCTGATTTTTCAGAGTGCATTTTTACATCCATTCCCCAAAGATCAAAGTCCAAATGTTAGCATTTCCAAAAGATATGTCCTTTGATTCCGGAAAACTCTTTCCAGAAAATAAAACTGAGCAGCACCACCAAGTAGGCACCCACAAGAAATTTAGGCTCCATTTCACCCCATTCTCTGGCATGAGATATAATGCTTAGAACCAGGTAGGAGAGCATTAAATTTGGTTGGGCTGCCCTTTTCCACCCCCAGGGGCCTTATCAACATGGTCCCACATGGACCCAGTATTTCTTGGGCATCTAGAGTATGGCATGAGCCCTTGGCCACGAGCCTCAGCTATGCAGAAACATGCAAGCCTCCAGGTGAGATGACTACGGCTACCCTACGTCCGAGAATGAATCTGACAAACCTGGGAACTCCTACGACCTTTTCAAAACCTCTCTTAAGGGACAACATGCTACAGAATCACCTTTGTTATGCACTGTCATCCTTCCTATGTGTTGAGTGTAAGATTCAGGCATTTAGGGATATCATTCGTCTCATAACCTTTCAGCTCTTTTCAGTCCTGAATTCATTCAACAGATATTTATTTATTAATTATAATGTGCCACCTCTGGGCTAAACTCTTGAGATGCAAAGATAAATGCGAGAAGATTCTCATTCCGGTGGAGCTTACTTTCCAGTAGCAGCCTAGAGAATTAACTCACCACAATTACTCATCATCAGTATATTTGAATATATTTTATGTCCATATCACAGTAATAATTCGGGACATATGCAATAGCCTGTTTGCTAGCTCCTGTGCTATATTCTTTCTCCTCTTTCAACCTATATCCACATTCTTTTATCCCCAAGTTGCTTTATTTGCCTCTCATAAAATCAGTCTCCTAAATACCACACAAATCAAAGAATGTTCTGAATCATAAGCCATGAGAGTTTTCATCAATTATCTGCCTCACCTGTCTGAATCTACACAGTAAACCAACTTAACTAGTGATTTTCTTCCTTTCCAGAAGATAGAAACTCATACTTCCATTTTCTACCCCTATTTATTACAGAGATTTTAACTAACAGTCAGACTTTAGTTGTTCCTGAGATATTCGCTTGTTCTCTCTACAAATATTAATCAGCAACTCCACCATGAGTCTATTGTACCATTCAAGCTAGACTCTGCAGAAAAGGCAAAGGTGGCCCAGTAGAAGTCCTTGGATCAGGTACAACTTAGATGAGTATTTCTTCCATGAAAAATAATATCAAGCAGGAAAGCACAAACAACTACATTTAAAATTCCCTCTAGGGGCACCTGGGTGGCTCAGATGGTTTAAGGGTCCAACTTTGGCTTAGGCCATGAGTTCGTAGGTTCAAGCCCCACATCAGGCTCCATGCTGGCATTGCAGAGCCTCCTTGGGATTCTTGCCCTCTCCTCTCTCTCTCTGTCCCTCCCCTGTGGTGCTTTCTCTCTCTCTCCAAAATAAATAAATAAACTTAAAAAAAAACTCATAAGAATTCCCTCTAAAGTAAAACATATAAATGTATATTTATTTGCCAGGCTTCTAATGCAAGAGAGACCAAAGCTTTTCCTTCTGCATTTGAGTGCATAGATTGGAGTAAAAGTAGAGGTCCAAGAACCATACCCATACTGCATTTGCTGTGAATTCCAGTTTGGTTTCTTTGCAGTGGAATGAGAACTTAAAGACACTTGGAAGCTATCTTAATATGGTAACAGAATCCTTTTAAATTTTTCATGATTTTGCCCAATCTTTATTGTTACTTTGTCCATACCTAATATGACAGCAATTTTTTAAATAACAACTCAATCCTTTCAAACTCCTCAAATTAGTTTTGGCATGAACAACAATTCTTTCTGTTTTCATAGCCGTATTTCATCAGTCTAAGTGGTATTTAATGAAATTACGCAATTACAATTTTTTTTCAACTAGCATAATCACATTTGGGAAGAAGGCACTGCCCTGTAGGTAAGCATGTAAGCTCACTATTGGGAGCAAGGGATTCCAGCTGTATTCAGCGTAACCCCTATCCATGCAGCCTTCGCCGTAATAGGAACACCATTAATACGTTTGCAGAAGGAATGGAGATTAAGGTTAATACGTTGAATTGATTGAACAGAGATTCAGTCCTTGCTGTCAAAAACTTTCAGTCTAATAAGAGAAAGCTCGTGCAACAGAGGTAGGTGTGTTTACCTTTGTCCAGAGGTAACTTGCTCACTTATTCAGTTCGGGTCTAAGGTGAGGCTCTTTCTTCTTGTTTTCACCTGTGCCCAGGTGCCTCCAGTTCCCTGATGTAAGGATGGCTGCCCAAGGATATTGAATGGCCAATGTATTGCAGTGATGAGTTCTTGCACTCTGTGCCCGGTTCCTACAGACCAGTGCCCTCTCCTGTTTTTTTTAGTTGTCACTTCTTTTCCCTCCCCCAGACCCAATCTTGTGGAGTCTCTGTAAAGTGGGGGGAAAAAAATGAGTCCTAAAATAAGCCTCTGGGTTTCTTTGAAATCTTTGTTTCTACTTTGATGTGACTAGCAAAGAAAATCCCCTGGAGTAAAAATAGAAAATGGGAAAACACATTGAGCATAACGAAATGAATACTTCAAGTTACAATCCTGCCACACACAAATAAATATATTACAGTTTAAAGTAACTACAATATGTCTGTGATTTTAATAGACAGCATCCTGGGGGGGATGTGAGGTTTTTTAATCCCCTTTTTGATTTGTAAAACCTTACATGGAGCTACTGTGCTCCAAAGTTCTGGGCATTCTGTGTTCTTCCCTGTGATGATAATAACTATTACTGGTCCCTTAACAAGAAAAGTAATGAGTTAGCACTTATAGGTCACTGAATTTAATTTCTATCCTACTCAATACTAATGTAAGGTAAAAATTAACTTCCATTTCATAATTACAAAAACAGACCATTGCCTAGTTAATATCAAGCAAGAATTAGAATTCGGGTTTGCTCTAAAACCATTAGCCTAATTTCTCTTAGCTAGAAAAATAGAAGATTTTTATATCATTGGTGAAAAAAAAAATGGCTACTGTCATTCTCCGAACCACTTATAAAAGGAAATGCAGGTTCTTCCTATCTGATTTTTATTAAATATGAGGGCTGACAATTCTTAAGATTTAATGTAAAATTTAATTTTTTTCTATCTTCAAAATGCAATCATTATTCAATAAGAATTGAATATACACAATAGGGACTAATCATTGAGTATAAAACATTCAGTTCTCTACTCACACAACATGACAGCCATTAATTTAGAATTGTTATAGCTCAGTAAACCTTATATCCTAGAGCTTAACATCATTATAGAGCTTCTCAAACAAACATGAATTTTATTTATTTGTTAGACAATCAAAATTAATAGCCCTACAAAACTAGCTAAATTTAAAGTTTCCCCACGTGGTATATAGCCATCCAAAAGAAAATTAAGTAAACTTACAGTTCAACAATTGAATGTTGTATAATTACAATAGATTTACAGTTTTAAAATAAAAAAGGAAGATCTTCTCTTTGAGATTACTCAAAAAAAGGAGAACAAGAAACAGAAACAAAATACTAAGTTTATCCTTGACAAATAATCAGATATCTGACCCCCAACCACAATGCGTGAGGAAGGTTATCATATGCAGCAAAAGTGAATTAAATGGTGGGGGGAAAAAAGAGCATGGGAAGACAGAATGACCATAGCTACAAGTCTCCCTTGAAGCCAGCAGATCTCAATGTCACAAAGTAATGGGCATCTCCTAAGAGGGGTAAGATGGGGAACTGACAACATTTGTTTGAAACAAGGCAACAGGTGTGATTGCTGGTGGCCAGAGCTCCCTCGGATTGAGTTTGGCACAGAAGGGAAGCACAAATGGGAAGTTGGGGACCGTTCTAAAAGAGGTATTAGATAGACGAGCCATATTTGCGGGAAGCAGGCTGTTATTAAGGCAGAATGGAGGAAAGATACTTGATACGATGAACAGTCTTGCGGCAGCCAGTTCCTAATAGATGCTGACAAATACAGGCTAAACTAATCCAGTCACACACAAAGTCATAAAGTGAATACCTACTCTAATTGGTAAGAATTCTCCCTATTCAAAGATAGGTAATGATAATTTTTAAAGAAAACAGCACATAGAAATACTACAAGAAAAGATGAAGAAGAAGAAAGGACCAGGAACAATGAAAACAGGTCACCAAAGTAATGTTGCTATACATTGTTATAAAAGTGTTTTAAATATTAATGAAGCTATTGACTCTGCAAAGCAATATTAGATGCTGAACTTTATGAGATTAGGCAAAACAACAAAAGGTAAGAGAAAGAGATGGAAAAAAAATAGCAGCAGTCAGGATTAAATGAAAAAGAAAGAGAAAATCATCACCAAAATGAAGGTCCTATTGAAAGCAACACGAAGGAGAAGGGGTATGCTGAAAATACACAGAGGCAAGGAAGGTAGAGTTGAGAAAAAGGAGCAAAATGGAATTAAAATCAGCAAAGTTAAAATGTAATAGAGTGAAATGATATGGAAGGGTATAGGTGCTCATATTAGTACTCATATTAGGAAAAATGAAGAAATTATAATACCATGTATCAAAACATAGTAGATACAACCAAAGCAGTGATAAGAAGAAAAATTAGATCCTTGGGGAGCCTGGGTGGCTCAGTAAATTGAGCTTCTGACTTCGGTTTAGGTCAGGATCTCACAGTTTGTGGGTTTGAGACCCAAGTTGGGCTCTATACTGACACTGTGGGGCCTGCTTAGGATTCTCTCTCTCTCTCTCTCTCTCTCTCTGCCCCCCATCTCTTTCAAAGTAATTAAATAAAAAGAAATTTTAAAGAAAAATTAGATCCTTAAGTTCTTATATCAACATAAAAAGAAAGAATAAACATAAGCAAGTTAAATATTCAAATACAGTTTGCAAATGAAAAATGAAATAAACCTAAGGAAATAAAGATAAAAGACTAATAAACTTAAAAAAGAAATTAATGGCTTAGAAAACCAAAAACTGATGGTGCAAGAGCTAGTTCTTTATAACCAAAAATAAATAATTAAGGGAGTCACAGATGGAGAGACAGATCAATTAGAAAAGGTCATTAAAAAAACTGGCCATGAAAAAAGAAAGAAAACACAAATACACAAACTAAGAAACAATCATCAGAATTTGGAAAAAATTTAAATAGTTCTAAGAGATTAGTCTGTTCAATTCTATACAAATAAGTTTCAGATTGTGAGTGAAATGATTGATTTTTAATAAAATCATTATAAGCCACTTAGTGGCTTAAAACAACAGAAAACTTTCTCACAGTCTCTGGGTTGGTAGCCCAGTGTCTTTTAGCTGAGCCTCTGCTAAGAATGGCACAAGTCTGAAATCAAATTTTGAGCCAGCTCTATCCTTATTCACAGGCTCAGCTGGGAAAAGATCCGTGTTCAAGTTCCCTCGGGTTGTTGGCAGAATCCATTTCTTTGTGGTTGTGGGACTGAACTCCTCACTGTATTGGTTTTCAGCTGGATACCACTTTCCGGTCCTTGCCTTTTGGCTCCTTCTTTGATCCTCTCACAACATGGTAGCCTACTTCCTCAAAACCACCAGTAGAATTTCTCTCCTATTTCAAATATTCCTATCCGTTTCTTCAGGAAAAGCTGAGTCCCTTTTTTAGGACTCACCTGTTAGGTTTGACCCTCCCAAGATAATCTCCTTTTGATTAACTCAAGGTCAACTAAAGTGGGACAATAATCATATCTGCAAAATCCCTTCACCTTTGTCACATAACGTCACCTAATTGCAGATGTGAAATCCATCATATTCACAGTTTGTAGCACACACAAAGCAAGGAGATTATAAAAGGACATGTATACCACGGTGTGAGATTTGGGAGGGGAAGAGAGGAGGGGGGGGTTAGCGAGGAGCATCTCAGAATTCTGCCTATCATGCTGCCCAATGACCACAGAATGGAGAAAACTTTCAAAAGGCAATCTCCAAAACATAAAGAACCAAATGCTATCAGTTTCTTACAAATCTTTAAAGAATGCATAATGCAATGTTTTCCAAAAACCATTCTTCAATATTAGAAAAGAAAGAAATCTTTACAATTCATTATTAAATTAATATATAATATTGACAGCATAATATTGATAGCAAATTCTGACCAAGATAGCATAAAATGATAGAGAAATATACATATTTTACTTGTAAATATTAACATTAAAAACTAATAATAGGTAAAGAAGGTGTGGTATACATATACAATGGAGTATTACTCGGCAATCAAAACGAATGAAATCTTGCCATTTGCAACTACGTGGATGGAACTGGAGGGTATTACGCCAAGTGAAATTAGTCAGTCAGAGAAAGACAAAAATCATATCACTTCACTCATAGGAGGACTTTAAGAGACAAAACAGATGAGCATAAGGGAAGGGAAATAAAAATAATATAAAAACAGGGAGGGGGGAAAAACAGAAGAGATTCATAAATATGGAAAACAAACTGAGGGTTACTGGAGGGGTTGTGGGAGAAGGGTTGGGTAAATGGGTAAGGGGCACTAAGGAATCGACTCCTGAAATCATTGTTGCACGATATGCTAATTAATTTGGATGTAAATTTAAAAAAATCAAAAATTAAATTAAAATAAATAAATAAATAAATAACTACTAATAAAAGCTCACACAATGGGGTAGCTATTCAAAGATTAATACACCAAAATAAGTGTATCTTTGATGGATGTGTTTCAATATTGGGATATGTATTAACGTAATTCAACTTGAGTGCATTTTATTTTATTTTGTTCTATATTTTATTTTTTATTTTATTTTGTTATTTTATTTTTTGTTTGTTTTATTTATTCTCATTTTATTTTATTTTATTTTTGTGGTCTTTGTAGAAAAACGAAATTTATTTTGAAGTTGTGCTGGTCACAATTATTTGGTATAAACTATTCATTGTTTTTTTCACATTTTTTTAAATATAATTTATTGTCAAATTGGTTTCATAGGGTGATGGTCATCTCCATAGGTAATATAGAGGAATTTAATAAACTTTTGCACTCCACATTTGAACAAAATACTTAATACTTAGCAAGATTAAATGTAAATGCATATTTGTAAAATGGATATATCTCAACTTAAAAACCATCAGCTAGCTTAAAGAGAAACCTCTAGGAATTAAATTACTATTTAATATCATTTAATATTATTCTAGAGATAGCAGGCAATTCCATTAGGTAAGAAATGATATAAGAAATATAAAAATTGGGGGCGCCTGGGTGGCTCCGTCGGTTAAGCGGCCGACTTCGACTCAGGTCATGATCTCGCAGTCCGTGAGTTCTAGCCCCGCGTCGGGCTCTGTGCTGACAGCTCAGAGCCTGGGGCCTGCTTCAGATTCTGTGTCTCCCTCTCTCTGACCCTCCCCTGTTCATGCTCTGTCTCTCCCTGTCTCAAAAGTGAATAAACGTTAAAAAAAATTTAAAAAAATAAAAAAAAAAGAAATATAAAAATTGGAAAGGAGGAGTGAAATTTTTCATTAATTGCAGGTAATATTACCCTATATCTACCTGAACAATGCAAGGGAAATCGACTGGGAAAATACTATAAACAATAAGAAATTTAGTAAGTTGCCTGGGTAAAATATTTATGTGGGGGGTGTGTGTATATGTGTGTGTGTGTGTATAAATACATAAAAAACAGTAGCCTTTACGTAAACAAACAACCCCAAAAGAAGATACCATTTATAATAGTAGGGAAAAAGACAGCTAGAAATAAACAAGAAATGTCCTAGTCCTGATGAAGAAAGATTATAATGCTGCTGAGAGACATATAAAGACTCAAATACATGAAATTCATAAAGAAGACAATTCTCCCCAAGCATGCTCATAAATTTAATCTCAGCAAAAGTGGTAACATGAATTTTATTGGGGGGTGGCTAGACACAGTGCTTCTACTTTATACGTCAAAACAGATAAACAGAATAATGAGAAAAGTTCTGGAGAAACAATGATAGAGGGTTAATCACAGCTGATAATAAAATACATAATAAAATTTGCATGAATATACGGAGATATCTTTGGCACAGAATTTAAATAAATTCAGATAAATATGGGAATTTAGTATAAGATAGGCTTAACATTTCAAATCAAGAGGAAGATGGTTGATTTCTGAGTAAATAGTATAGGACAACTACTCTTCTGGAGAAAAAAAAATTAAATTGGATCCCTATAGAACACTTCATACAAAAATAGATCCCAAGGAGACAAATCTTTTTTTTTTTTAATGTTTATTTATTTTGAGAGAGAGACAGACAGACAGGGCACAAGCGGGGGAGGTGCAGAGAGAGAGACAGGCAAAATCTGAAGCAGGCTCCAGGCTCTGAGCTCTCAACACAGATCCCGACCAGGGCCTCAAACTCACGAACTGAGAGATCATGACCTGAGCCGAAGTTGGATGTTCAGCCACCCAGGAGCCCCTAGAAGATAAATTATTTTAAGCATTAAAAATGAAAATGCATGAGAACTACAAAAATCCTGGAAGAACTGGAATGGGGAAGGCCTCCTAAATGTGACTTTAAAAAACAAAAAATCCACTAGAAGCAATGAAAGGAAAGATTAATTCATCCACATAAAAATTCTGCACCTGGGTGGTTCAGTCAATTAAGCATCAGATTCTGGATCCCAGCTCAGGTCATGATCTCACAGTCTTTGTGGGTTCAAGCCCCGCATCCAGCTCTGTGCTAACAGTATGGAGCCTTCTTGGGATTATCTCTCTCCCTCTCTCTCTCTCTCTCTGCCCCGCCCCCACTCACACTCTTTCTCTCTCTCAAAATAAATAAACTTTTCAAAAATTCTGCAAGGAAGAAACACACGAAAGACAAATGGCAATCTGAGCAAAATTATTTGCAACTAATACCCTTAATACAGAAAGATCAACTACAAATCAATATGATTAAAGTTTTGAAAAGCCAAATAATAAAAATATTGAGACCGCTCACAGAAAGGACACACAAATGACTCTTAAATATCAAAAGTTATTCATTTTCAATTATGACAAGAAAAATGTAAATTAAAACTCTAATGATATCTTTTTCACCTATTAGATTGGCAACAATCTAAACTTTGATAACACAACACATTGTCAGAGTGAAGGAAGAGACACTCTCAAAGGCGGCCAATTACAGTAATGAAACGTTATATGCCCTTTATAGGAGCAATTAGAAACAATCTTACAAAATGTTTAATGTGCCCCCATGTTGACCCAATTTCATTTCTATTCTCATGACCCACAGCGAGATTCACACATGTATTCAACAACACACATACAAAGATGTTTATCTCAACTTGTTTTTATTGATGAAAAAGAGGAAAACTTAAGTGTCCATAAGAGACTGGTTAATTATTATCTAGTTACAATGTGGACTTTAAATAAAATGCAACAGCTTTATTTTTACTATTAGGTGGGGGGATGGGTTGGATGAGTTACACTGTTTAAAGGCCCCCCATTTCTACCACGTTAAGCTTGATACCTGACTGGGTACCCATATACGGTCTCTTTGGGTTTTCATAGGCCCTTCACGTTGTTACTCTCTGAGTGAAGAAGGTTTAGATTGGGTGGTCAGAGTTTTAGCGGTACGGTGGTGAGCATAGATTGGGTGGTCAGAAAGACCTTTAAAATACATCCAAATCTGCCTTAATATGTGAATATATATTGGGGTGCCTGGGTGGCTCAGTTGGTTGGGCGTCCGACTTCGGCTCAGGTCATGATCTCACGGTTTGTGGGTTCGAGCCCTGAGTCGGGCTCTGTGCTGACAGCTCGGAGCCTGGACCCTGCTTCAGATTCTCTCTCTCTCTCTCTCTCTCTCTCTCAAAAATAAATAGACATTAAAAAAATTTTTAAAAATATGTGAATATATATTTACATGGATGTTAGAACTGCTTACGTACAAACTCTAGAGACAAATCCAGATACAGATAGACCAAAATTTCTGAGCTAAAGCAAAGACATTGGTTCACTTGAAAACCCTTGAACAAAGACAATCTGCAATTCTTGCAGTGGTGTTCTCAGTCTTGGCCTCCCTTCCCTATGTAGGTCTGCACTGCAGGGAGGTTCATTTCCCTCTTCCTCTCACTCCTTCAGCCTTGAGTGTCTCCTATCCAGCCGCCACCATACCACTGCTCGCGGCAAATGCTCCGTGTATACATGACTCACTGATTAGATTCTTAGGAGAAATTACAGGATAATGACACAACAGCATCCCAGAGAAGGTTTTTCTCCCCAGGTGACTGTCCCCAAGCCAGTCCTTCTGTCCCCCAGTGCCCATGCTTGTTAATCTCCATACCCTTGGTTCCCAGGACTTAGCATCTAGTCCAGCAGCAAAAAAAACCCTATAGTTTTAATAAGCATTTCTCACTTTCTCCATAGTTGTCTAAAAATACAAAAAAACTCCAAGGGTGTTTAATTTATACTCCTGAAATTGTTTATTTGCCTCCCTAGAAGGCACAACTCAATCTCATTTTAGAAATGCACTCCTTTTCCCTTAAGCCACCTCTATATAAACTATCATGACAACGCTTTGTACAAATGGTTTTGTTAGAAATAAATTCAGGCTTATAAAGTGTGCTCATTAGAAATCCTTTTTATGCCAAGGATGATTCTAAAATATTTTATATACCTTCTCATTGCTTTTATGAGACAGTATATTAGAGGTCTCTTCTTACTTTCAAGCCTGCAAAGTACCTCAAAGTATAGTTGCGGTTTATATCTAAAGTGTGACAGAAGCCTTTTTATGGCACACTATACCTTCAGATACACAAGAAAATATCTAGAGTTGTTCCTATGGGGTTTTTTCCTACAATATTTAGCCTAGGTGACATAAAAATAACCATTTTAATTCAACATGCCCAGAATTGATCTTCCAAAGAAAATATTAAAATGACTCTAAACTCATTCAGAAACTCAAAGATAAACAGAAACAGCTGTTAAATGTCTCGCACGCTAGTCTGAGATTCATTTCAATTACCCGACAAAAGGTACCTCAGGTGTAACAGAGCATTTTCAAGTTAAATTTTATGTCCATTAGATACAAACCTAGCGGCAAGTCTGAATTCCTTCCAGTTGTTACTTCCTTTATGTCTGATGGCATTTTCCTAATTCCCTGTTTAATTTTATTTTAGCTTTTATAGATGGTTGTAAAGTGGGCAAAATATAACAATTTACACAGCATTCAGTACCTGTGTTAAGGTCAATTTGACTTCCTGCTGAAATTGTTTTCTAATACAGACATTTTGTTCAAGTTTTTGTATTTTTCTGGCCACCATTTTTCCCTAAGAAGAAAAATGAAATACAGTGTAATCACTGCAATTCTTCTGGTGTGTAAATCTATATAAAGCAAGTCACCTTGCCCCCCAGCTCAAAAGGCATATGTATAGAAAGTAGGCAAAAAAAATCTCTCCTTACGATTCTCAAGCCCTTCACCCCAAATCTCAATAACAACACCATAGACAGCCTCAAAGTATATATACACATTGACTGTACAGATATAAGAATTTGCTTTCTATATTCAATATTTTCTATATTCTACATCAGGGTCCACAACCTACAAC
The DNA here is from genome assembly GCF_007474595.2 of Lynx canadensis. Taxonomy (NCBI): domain Eukaryota; kingdom Metazoa; phylum Chordata; class Mammalia; order Carnivora; family Felidae; genus Lynx; species Lynx canadensis. The sequence continues at coordinate 55,584,341 of NC_044306.2, read as the reverse complement.
ATGCAACATCAATTGACCCACAACTTCCCTCCTCTTCTCTAAAACTGTGAGAGTGACAACTGAGAATACAATCTCTACCTCTCTCGCACACGCACATTGTGTGTTGTCATATGCCCTGACCCCTCTCAGAGTGATCAGCATGTGTATAGACAACAACCACCCCATAGAGACCCACAATACCAGAAGAATAAAGGTGGGCCATATCATGTATGGTATGTATATCTTGTGACCACCATTCTTGAGCACTATTATGGGCCGCATAAGGGTACTATGTGAATTACTTGGTCCTTACAACCACCTCGTGAAGTAAACACATGACCCAGCTTGATAGAAGATGACAAGAAGACTCAGAAAAGGGGAGAAAACCTGCTCAATTCAAAGCCCTGTGTGTGTGTGTGTGTGTGTGTGTGTGTGTGTGTGTTCTTTCCACTGTTCCAGATCATAAAAGTGTATCAATTTCTCTCCCAAGATAAAAATAACATGCAAATGCCACTATGAACCTTTAAGAGTGCTCACATTTTTTTTATGACATTTCTTCATATTGAATATTACTTTAAAAAACTGAATTGCCTATCCGCTGAAGCTTAGAAGAACTTTTGCTTTGCAAAAGTTTTTGTTTTAATGACAGTTCCTCTGAGTTGCTTTTGACTAATGTGCTAGTTTCAAAGTACACCCTTGACACTCTTAGACTTTCAAACTCTCACTATTCAAAAAGAGAGTGTGTTTTTTTGCTTTGTCTTGTTTTGGTTTGGGTTTTTTGATACTTCACCTTACTAGAAGACAGAAACCCAACTCAGCCTAACTTAGAGGTAAGGGGAAATTGGAGAGAACACTCATGAAAACAAACCAAAAAAGTCAAGGCAATGGGTGAGCCCCTGGGAGGCCTGGAAATAAGGCCTCAAATACTGCTAGAAACCTTTCTTTGAAGATCTCCTCTTTGTCTCTCTCAGCTTGACTCCCTCCAACGGACTCTGCTTCCACCGCTCAGACTTGGCCTCTGGAAGCTCTCTCTGGCTTTTATTTTCTGCTTCACTACCAGAGACGTAGTTCCAGTCTAATGAAACCTCAAGGAAGAAGTTCAGTTCAGTCATGTTCCTGCCCCTGACATGAGGAAGGTATTATGATTGACAAGCCAACTACATGGCCAAGGAAAAGCACATGTTTGGACAGTTCCCCAAAAGAAAAAAGTTGCTGTTCTAATATAGAAGGCCATTTTTTAAAAGTTTTTAAAGAACTTGTATTTGTTTTTAGCAGATGGTGAATCCAGAAATTTTAAGCAGTAGACAAAATCAGGAGACATATGGAAATAATGATAAAAAGCAAACAGTTTGCCTCTAATGCACCTTCTAAGCTGTAGAATAATGAATTAAGGGAAAAGAGGGATTTTGTCCTTAGCCATAATATTTTACCTACAAAAGCACTTTTAAGATGTTCAATTGTTTTTCTTTCTTCTCCAAGACTTAATGTTTTAATAAACCAATAAGTGATGTATCTTGGAGGTTTTGCTCCAGTCCCTACCCTAATCACTGTTTTTAAGACTGCTACGTGCGACTGCAAAATATGAACACTGCATCTTCAAAGCAATGATCTGAACAACGTACCCTCTGACGTCCTGCTATCCCTACCCAGGCCTCTTAAAAGCTCATTAAGTGCAAAATAGTTTGGGTACAATCTTTTTTATACGGACATGACAGAGCTTTTCTTACTTTGAAGAAATCCTAAGCAGATGGTTCAAGAAATGAGAGCTTCCCCCATGAGACTAGAAACTACCATGTCCTCATTAAAGACTGTAGATACATTTACCAATTTCTGCTTTTATTATATTCTGATCAACAAATAGAAAAGGGGGGGTGAGAAAGGTCAAAATAAGCTGCTCTTTTTTTTTCCTCCTGATCTCACAGAATAGCCTCAAAGCCCAAGTTTTCTAAGAATACAGGAAAGCAATGGTGCGTATGGGTATATCTCCCCTAAATCAAGTCAAACGAAAGATGCAGTTTTTATTACATCTAGCCCAGAAGAATAGTTTAATGACAGACATGGTGTTTTTCGATATCTGCACACCAAAGCTTTTTAGGTTAACAATTAATATTTTAATTCCTAGATAAATGGTAGTGAGCGACTATTTACTCTTGAGAAGGTTTTCAAACGTAGCCCATCCAAGACCTACCGTACAATTAGAGAGTGATTTTCCAGTCCCAGAAATAGAATTACTTATTTGTAATAATATGTTGTATTTTAACATTAGCCATTTCTTTATTTTATAATAATCTAGATATGAATGAAAATAAGCTCAAGAGAGCTTATTACCTTGAAATTCGTAGTTGAGTATGCTAGAGATCACAGCTGTTGTTTTTTAATGGCAACTAAATGGTGGAGTATCGTTAAACAACTCAATTGTCTGGAATTAACCTCACTTTATACCAATAGACCAGTAATTTGTTTATTCAATAAATACAGAGCACCAACTATGTGTCAGGCATTGTCCGAGGTGCTTAGACTATATCACACAATAAAAGACACAAAGACCCTTGCCTTTTTGGGACAGAGGCAGACAAGTAACAACATAATAAGTAAGTGAGTTATCTCCTGAGTTAGAAAGTGGTAAGTGCTGGTAGGACAGAGAAGGAGTGATGAAGACTCAGGGTGCAGGATAAGAGGGTGTTTGGGGCAAGAGGATTAACGCTAAGACTTGAAAGAGAGGAGGGATTTAGCCATGTGGAGTTCTGGAAGACAATTTCAGACCGAGGGAACAGCCAGTACGAATGCCCTAAGGTAGAAGGGTATCTGGCGTGTTGGAGGAATAGAAAAGAAGCCAAATGGCTTGAGCAGAGAGAGGCGTGGGAAGAAGAGTAGGAAATAAGGCTAGAGAGATAGCAGGTTTTGGATTGAATGGACACATAAATATTTTGAGAATTTAGGATCACCGCTTCCATGTATATATTATGTTTCATATTATACCCGATAATAATATTCCCTTACTATCCTCCTGACAATCAATTTCTTACTGAGTCTGATTTCGTATTTCACATGACTGGTATAATTGTATGATTCCATTTAATTTAACCTCCTCTATGTCTAAATTCCAGTTTGTGACTGATAGTGAAAAGTGATTTTAAAAAATAAGGCAAGCATTCAATTATTCAGTCAATTTGAAATACATTACGGAAAAAAATGCTCCGTGCTCATTCATGAGTAAAATAACATGGCTTTACAATATTTATGTTGTCAAAGGAGGACACAGTATTTATACATTTAAAACACTTCTCCAAGAATTAAATGCTTTAAGCATGACAATGCCATAGTTTTGGTTTGTGTTTTAAGAAATCATCACATGATACTACCAGGAAGTGTCTTTTAAAAATTTAAACCACATCTTTCAGAACAGATAAAGAATTTGATAAACGCCAACACAGCTGTGCTCTCTTAAAGAACTATGTTGTCACACGGTCACCTAAACACATCTCTCTAGCATGTCAGGATGTGCACGCTTCTGCTTCTGCTGAAATAGGCACTGTTATTGGAAGATGGAACAAAATAAAGAAGTGTTTGGTGATGTCCATAGTATAGAACCAAAAAAAGTCTAAGATTAGAGACAATTGACTTGGTGTGTTTATGATGAAAAGCAAGTTGGCCCTGAGCTCGTAAGAAGCAACACTAAATTGGAAAAGCTTTAGGGCTCCTGCATAAGTAAAAGTGTAAGTGTAGTGGAAATAGAGGTGATCACACTCAATTATTCAATAAATATTTATTATTTACTATGTGCTAAGCCCTTCACTAGTAGCTGGCGATATAACAAAATAGTAATATAGTAAAACAGTCATGGAACTATTAGTCTAGTGAGGGGAGACCAACACTAAGCAAACCATTATGCAAACACACAAATCCTTTAACTACAGTTACTGTCTCTACTTGAAAGAAACTGTTCAGAATTTTGAATTGGTCACATATCATAGCTCCAACATAGTGAACAAGACTGGCATATGGTAAATGCTCACTATATATTTGTTTACTCACTCAGTTAATGAATTATGTGAAAGGGAAGTACAGGATGGAAATGGGAGCATAAAACGGGAGTCCTAACCAAATCTGGGGACTCAGCGGTGACAGTGAAGCTGAAAACTGGAAAATAAATAGGAAATAGACAAAGGATAGGAAAGAAGGGAAAGGGCAAGAGGGAGGGGAGAATTCCTTTAGAGACAACAATTTATGGCAGCAAGCCCTGAGGAAGGAAACTCAGTGCTTCTAAAGGAATTAAAAATAGCCCAAGAGAGTCATGATCTCACGGTTCCTGAGTTCCGCATTGGGCTTGCCGAAGTCAGCAAAGAGCCCGCCTCTGATCCTCTGTCCCCCTCCTCCCTGCCCCTTTCCCACAGGTTCTCACTCTCTCGCTTTCTCTCTCACTCTGTCAAAATAAATAAATGAATTTAAAAAAATATCCTTTAAGCCCACAGAGAGTATGTGTTAGGAATCCCACAGCCCACACATACTCTCTCTGGGCTATTTTCAATTCCTTATTTGTGTTGGGAGTGGGGAGGGGGGAAGTAGGGACAGGAGAGAGTGACTGACAGACACATAAGCAAGGGGTCGATAATGCAAGGCCTTGGAGACTTTATGGAGAAGTAGTGACTTGACCTTAACAGCAGTAACAAACACTGAAGGATTTTAAATGGAGGTGTGACAGATTCATATTTGTAAGTGGTCATAGTACAATATGGAGAAATACATTTTAGAATTCTATAGTTGCCTTAACACGGAATTTAGCATAAAAGTAAATCTGGGGGCACCTGGGTGGCTCAGTCAGTTAAGCATCTAACTCTTGATCTCAGCTCAGATCTTGATCCAGAAAAAAAAAATCTGAGAAGTTTCCTGAATTTAACTTAACTGTAAAGAAAAATTTCTGATGGGAAGAATCTTAAAAATAAGAGTAGGCGATCAATGGAAAACATGAATTTTGATTCATTGGAAACTGTGGCAGGGGAATTCTGAGATGACCCTCTTCCTTGCTTTACTCCCACAATTATGTTACATCACAGAGCAAAGAAATTTGGCAAACGTAATTCAGTTTACTAATCAGTTCACATAGTTTTTAGAACTATGGTCCTGGTGGCTTAACTTATCACATGAGCCTTTCAAAAGCCCAGAGTTTTCTCCAGCTGGTAGCACAAGAAGTCAGAAAGATTTAAAGTGTAAAGACTATTCTATGTAACAGAGGTTAACCATCGCTGGCATGGAGAGTTCACAGGGCAAAAAACAGCAGTGTCTAGTCATCCGCCAGGAAGAAAATGGGGGTCCCAGTCCTACAACTGCAAGGAACTGAATTCTGCCAACAATCTAAATGAACCTGGGGGCGCCTGGGTGGCGCAGTCGGTTAAGCGTCCGACTTCAGCCAGGTCACGATCTCGCGGTCCGGGAGTTCGAGCCCCGCGTCAGGCTCTGGGCTGATGGCTCAGAGCCTGGAGCCTGTTTCCGATTCTGTGTCTCCCTCTCTCTCTGCCCCTCCCCCGTTTCATGCTCTGTCTCTCTCTGTCCCAAAAATAAATAAACGTTGAAAAAAAAAAATTAAAAAAAAAAAATAAATGAACCTGGAAGCAGATACTTCCCCAGAGGTTCCAGTTAAGAGCTGAGCCCAGCAGCCACTTAGATTTCAGCCCTGTGAGGCTCCAGGCAGAGAACCCAGCTGAGCCCACACGGACTTCTGACCCACAGAACTGGGAGACCATAACAAATGAGTGTTGTTTTCAGCCATTACATTTGTGGTAATTTGTTACCACACCGTTAGAAAACTTTTGCAGATATCTTTAAAAACCGGATCACAGTGACCCTCTGAACAGAATTAGTTAGAATTTCCTTTTTGTGTGTCCAATAGGTTATTTTGACATATCTTAGAAAGGAAGGTAATCATGATTTATTTCGCTTTCTATTGTGGCAATTCTTACTCTGGCAAAATCTCTCCTAAGGTATTTAGTCTACTTCTACCTACTTTCTACCTATTCTACAAGACCATATGAACCAAAAAAAAAAAAAAAAAAAGTAGATTAACGTCAGAAGATGTAAAGAATTACCTGGGCCTTGTCCCTACACCTTACACTCATTTGTCACCATGTCCTAGTCCTACAGGAGAGATTGGACACCTCCACCAACTGATGAGAGTAATAAAGCCACCTTTTTTTCATGATACATAAATACCCATGCCAACAAATCAGTATTTCCCAGCTAAGATGATAATATGACAAAAAGACTTCTTTGCCTTGACACTTGTTTACCTTTGACCAAGAAAGACTGACATTTGATTACACACAGGACTGTCTAACATACTCTGCCCTCCAATTGCCCACCCATTCATCTTTTGTATATTGCTTCCAAATATTACCTCTTTAAAATGCAGAAATAATAAAAGGAAATAATCTCTCAGATAACTACATCCACTATATTTGATCTAAGATGTCAGAATAGACAGGGGGAAAAAAGTTCATTAGAGCAGACCAACTCCTATAAAAAATCCGAAAATCTTGGTAACGACCTCAGCTGTCTTTACCAACAATTTGTTTAACACAGGTTCACTGCAGGAACTTCACAAGCCAAATAGAATACAGGATAATATCTCTCAATGAGTCAATGAAGAAATAACATACTGCAAATCAATGACAGATTAATCACACTATTGTTCTAGGCAAGGGGACATGCGAGGAATAAAGTCCAAATTTAGTTGAAGTATACCTTTATAGGAGAGATGGCTTAGCCACCCTTGGACTGACATCAGCAGCCAGGTCCCCTGTTACTAGAGCACATTGCTGGGGGACAAGGGTGCCAGTCTTGACGGGCAAGAAGATTTTCAAGGGCTGCTGCAAGGCTTTAGCCACTGCTGGTAAAAGAGTCACCTTTACCGTGGCAGGAGCTACTTGCCCCAAGGTCTTAGGAGAGCTATTTTCAATGAGCCAAGAGTTGCCTTGCCCAAACAGGACACTCTCAGTCCACACAAACTCTCGATACTTATAGTCAAAATGCCGCCTATCATTGTTGCTTCTTCATATGCTATTGTTCATAAGCCCCTAGTGAGGCCTCTCATCAGCTGAACTACTGAGCTCTTTTCAGTGAGAACAGATGAGATGATGACATTCTGATGCCATTTACTCCATCTTGTATCAAAACAAATTTACCTCTAAAACAACCTCTTTTTTTCTCCTTATCATAAACAAGTGGATTAAAACAACTTCCTTAAGTCATAAACAGTGAATTTGAAATCACACCAATACATGACAGGTACCAAGGTTACATTGTAGAGGAGTATGTGCAGTGGGAGGTAGTATGGTGTCCAGTTTTGGAAAATACAATCTCCCACATAGTCTATCTTAGAATCACTGAATTTCCGTGTTCCAAAGGACTTTGTAACTTAAAAAATGGCAGCCGGCAAACCATGGTCCTTTGCCTGTTTTATTGAAATATAGCTAGCCATACTAGGGCTGCTTTTCCAAGAGAAACCATATGACCTGAAAAGCCCAAAGTATTTATTTTGACTTTTACAGATGAAGTTTGCTGACTATAGATAGAATATTGATCAAATATATGGACACTAGAGTTAGACTGCTAGCATTCAAATCTCCATTCTGCAGGATGGCCAGTTACATGGCTTTGGGCAAGTTACTCAGCCTCTAAACTACCACTCTCACAGCTATCTAATTGGGGGAAATAGTAAAATCTGTCATTGAGTTTTGAAGATTAAAAAAGGGCACAATACACACTCATAAATGCTAACTCTTATTATTAGGATTATCTTAAAATATCAGCTAGGTCAACCGTCCACCCAAAGTTACATATTTGTCTCCAAAGTGTCTTCTACTACAGATGTCAACACATCTAGCGAGGCAGGAAGCTCATTTAATCATTCTGTTAGAAACTTCTTCCTTCCACTGCACTGAAATCTGCCTTTTTATAGCTCGATGCTATTAATCCGATCTCCTTGAGGTGCTACAGCACATCTCCTCCAAATACTAGGATCTTCAAATATTTGAGAAGGGTTTCCCTGAATTTTATCTTATCAAGACTACATATCCTCCAGTTATTTTCATTATTTCTTCTAAAACACAGTTTGTATCTCTTTCTCACTTCGGTAATTCTTTTCAGAAGGAAATATAAAGTATTTACCTAGAAATTAGCATAAGACTTCAGACAGATAGATTCACACCCTTACTCCCCAAACTCTCCATATTATGCTGGTGATGTATGTTTTATGCTACTTAGTCTTTTTCCATTCCATCCAGTTCTGGAAGTGTTGATATTTTTAGATACAAAGACCTTACGTTTGCCTTTTTTATGTGTAATCTAATATAGCTTCCGTCTCTCCACATCTTTCCAGATGTTGGTACTATTGTTTAGAATGTTCACTACCCCTACCAGCTTCATATCATCTTTGCATACTTCTGATGTCTTGATTTAAAAGATGAGTAAATATCCCATTACATTAAAATTGATACTATGGATAGTCCTGAACTCATTTAGAGCAACTGAGTATTGTTTTAGTAATTGAATTGCCTTTGCCCTTGGACTTCTATCACCCTAATCACTGTATATTTACTAGTCTTGCTTGGGGTGTCATTCCTTTTAGTGAAAGAAGTTGGAAGCAAATGTAAGCTAAGACATAAACAGCTTTCTTTCTCTCTTTCAATATTACACTTTAAGACAGGCTGTGTATCTGTATTAGTCAGGGTGCTCCAGAGAAACGGAACCAACAGCATATGGATATATTAAGAGAGAGAGATTTATTTTATAGAACTGGTTCATGTGATTGAGGAGGCATGGTAAGTCCAAAACCTGCAAGGTAGACTGGCAGACTGAAGACCCAAGGAAGAGCTGCAGTTCAAGTCCACAAGCAGTCAGCTAGCAGAATTCCTTCTTGCTAGGGGGAGGTCAGTCTTGGTTCCATGAGGGTCTTCAATTCCTTGGATAAGCTACATTACAGAAGATATAATGCTTTACTCAAAGTCCAATTTAAATGTTAATCTCATCCCCCCCCCAAAAAAAAAAAAACACAACAATAACAACAAAAAAACACCTCCATAGAAACATCCAGAATAATGTTTGACCAAATATCTGGGCACTGTGGTGCAACCAAGTGACATATTAAATTAACCATTATAGTATCTAAGTCTTTTTAATCTTTTTCTTGAAATGAAAATAGCTAAAAGTCTAGCATATATTAAGCCTGTATTTTTATTGTCATAATTTGTCATTTAATAGTTAAGTACACTGTTACATGAAACTGTGATTAAGTGTGTGACTAAGTGAATATTCATGATAAAAAATAACCCATTAAATTTTGTTACCATATATAAGTACAATATTTTAACATATACCTTGAGTTTAATACTTCCTGAGTCCACATCAATAACCAATTGTTTTTTGTACCTAAGAAAAGATCCAGGGTAGGAGAAAATAGAATGCAACAATGATTTTTAAGATGAGCTTTCCTGGAAGTTTCAAAATGTGGATGTCACTTAAAGTATGGATATGTCTGCATTCTTTAATTCATTCACCTATTTTTAAAATTCCATTTTTTTATGTTTTAAAATTTTGAAATGGCATTTAAATTCCAATGCTATTTCTTCAAATGATTTCACAAGATTGTCAAAACAAATAGCTATATAAATGAGAAGATGTCTAAGCATTAAATGTCAGCGCACACAATGTTTGTGAACAAATTCTACTAGAATAGAAAAATGCCAAAATGCTATCTATGGAAATTAGACTTTACTAAACTCATATTTTGGTTCTAAACTTTTATGAATCTAGGTTTTGAAAAATGTGAGGTCTTTTTCTTGGTTAACTATTTATGATAAATAGAAATTATTAATTTAGAGATTTTGAGCAATTATAAGATTGTTTATGAATTCTACTAAGAATTCCTTTTTTTTAATATGAATTGTACTGTTCTCTTTTGTTATACTTTTAAATTTCCTCTCTTTAGGTTTGGATGTGTGGAGGAGAAATGTTTGATGTCCCATGTTCTAGAGTTGGTCATATCTACAGAAAGTATGTCCCTTATAAAGTTCCATCTGGGACCAGCCTGGCAAGAGTGAGTAACTGGGGATCAAAATAAGTTGGGCTTTACATGGCTTCCTGTAGGCAGCAGACCAAGCAGCCTCCTACGTCGTATAATTTGTGACATAGACTGACAGGCACAGTCTGTTAGAAACAACTGACCGAAATAAAAACTGCACCACTTACCATTCCATTTGGCAGGCTTTAGTATGTATAGAGTTTCTGTGTTCCTCAGAGTTTGATTTCCATTCCTTAAGGAGGGATTAACTATTATATTAATTCTTGTTTTTAATTGCTTCTAAGCGCTTTCACATACATTATATTTAACCTTCACCTATACCTTCTTCGATTGGTATTCATATCCTTATTTGGTAGATGAGAAAACTGAGGCTTAGCAAGGTGGCTTGTTCACGCTCAAATGAATGATGGAGGAGGCGGTTTAAGCCTGAGTCATCAGAATGGATGTCCAGTACTCCCCCTGTCCCCCTTCATGGAGTATAACAGGATACATAAGTCAGATGGAGAAAGGAGGAAATACGAGATGGGAAGAGGTGGTTGCCCAACCTCTGCTTTCTCATTTGCAACTAGAGCCAAGACTGCCTGAAATTTTACCCCATCCTCAAAATTCCACATTTGGCCAGTTGCAAGATGCTTTTTCAAATACTGTTTTGAATAAAACCTTTTTCATAGGCTAAATGGAAGGATGCCTTTTAGAATGTTTTCATACATATTCGGGAGGAAGTCACAATGCCTTCTTGAATAATCCTGACAATTTCTCTGTTTTCCATGTTACCTTCTTCATAGCTGGGTTAGTTTTATTCACCACAGTATGTATCTACCACTGCAGAGATGCAAAATCTAGAAAAAAAAGTGTTTTTGCTACATCCCTTTACACAGTATTCTCCTAGGAATCGAACCCTGAGTTATTCATTTGGTTTTTTTACTACTAAGGCGTCAATAGGTAACTATTTGGATCTTTTATATAAAGCTCAATAAACTCACAAGCTTCTTTAAAATATAAACCAGTTCATCAGGTTTCATTAGAATATCAATCCCACCAAGGCAGAGTTTCTTCTGTGCTATTTGCTACTACACTCCCAGCACCTAGAACAAGACTTGGCAGGCACTCAACAAATATTTGTTGACAGGACTAATTAATAAGAAAAAAAAAAAAAACTAGAAAATGCTACAGGCCTGTCTTACTAGAACTTAACAATGAAGTACAAAAATTTTTCTTTAAAAAAATTTTGTTAACGTTTATTCATTTTTGAGAGACAGAGTGCGAGTTGAGGAGGGGCAGATGGAGGGAGACACAGAATCTGAAGCAGGCTCCACGCTCTGAGCTGTCAGCACAGAGCCCAACACGGGGCTTGAACCCATGAAATGTGAGATCATGACCTGAGCTGAAGTCAGAAGCCTAGCCAACTGAGCCACCCAGGTGCCCCAAATTTTCATTTGTAGTGAATCTTCTTGAGGAAAGAGAATTGATTCTTATTCCATTTCTGAGATTGTCAACTGTATGCATTTTCTTAAGCCACATCCACAATCTTTTTTTATAACAGTTTGAGTTCATAGTAATGAGGTTACATCACATACACCTTTTTTTAAATGTTTTATTTATTTTTGAGAGAGCACAAGCAGGGGAGGCTGCAGAGACAGGAAGACAGAGGATCTGAAGCAGACTCTGCACTGACAGCAGTGAGCCTGATGTGGGGCTTGAACTCACGAACTGTGAGATCATGACCTGAGCCAAAGTTGGACGGTCAACTGACTGAGCCACCCAGGTGCCCCGGCATCACATACACCTTGAAGGGAAATAGTCATATTATTACTCCCTCCTCAAAAGTTTAATAAAGTACTCCATTAAGTAGCTACAAAAATATGCTATTTGAAAAAAATCACAAAATCACAAAGCAATTACAGAGCTGTATCTTAGATAAGGACATATGATTTAATTTTGTCATAAGACTTAACACATATGAATCTCCAAATTCATTCAGGAAAACAACAAGAATTCACTAAAAGGTATAGCTTTGGGCACATATCACAAATCAGCCATGTGAGTATCATAAATCATAGCAGGTGAAACTACCCCAAAGATAATGATGTTGTCACTTGTCCCTCTCACTCACTCATATGCTCCCAGTTTGTGCCCCAATCTGCATCATTCATTTGCAGGATGGATGGAGTATGTGCTTGGTTTGTAGTCAAAATTAGAGTGTTCAAACTGGAAGGGAAAGTTGTGCTGATCCAGAGGGTGTGTTTTCAAAAAAATAAAACTGCTCATATATTTTCAAGAAAGAAATGAAGTACTTTTTCAAGGACTGTCAAATATAGGAAAGCTAGGGCTGGCACATAAAATTTCCAGCAAAAAGTGAGTGTGCCTTCAAATGAAAAAAAAAAGTCCGTACTTCTGAATTTTAATCTTTTCCACTTAAATTTTACTTGAGGGCTCATTTTCAGTTTTTTTCTAAACTGCTAGGGCAATCAGAAAGTCATAAATATTGAAGTTCAACTGTCAGTCTAAGGTACGCTTCATGATATTTTAAATAAAAAAAATATATTAAACTGAAAAACAATTCTGATTTTTGTGGGAGAACCTCAACTACCTGCTACCCCTGCTGTCGTTACTAAATCATCAAAAATGATGAGAGACATTAAAGGTGTTTCAGATGCAGAGTCATGTCTATTCAATAGGTAGTTAATCTCTCCAAGCTCATTAGGAAATGAAGATGGAGATTTTAACCCTAAAGGCTTGTTTTCTTATTTTACAAAGCTCCTTTAATCTTTCAAAAACATACACCTTTTATTTACGTACCTATGTAAACTGAAGATTCCAGCCAACCTCCAAACACACACACACACACACACACACGCAAACACACACGTGTGAATAGCCTGCCATCCTCTAAATAGTTCACCAGTGTGTATTATTGAAATAAATTCAAATAATTAGTACCTTCTATTTACCTAGCATTACAGTCTGGTTGGAAGAGACAAGATAGCCACGTATGAAACCACTAGAGGACAATACAGGACAACAAGTAGTTGTTCAAACATATTGTGAAGATACGCATTAGCAGAGGGGGCAGGAGGGGGATGGGGTACTAAAGCTTTTGAACTGAAAGAGGACCTTCGAGGATACTTCAATTAAATGGACGAATTTCATAGAATAGTGGTTCCCAAGCACAGAAGCAGTTCCTGGGCCAGTTTTCATCCAGCCTCAGTGACCTGAGAAAAATAAGTATCACAAAGCTACATATATTCAATTTAGTAATATCCTTTTATGCAGCAATCAGAGGCTTTGGGGTTTTTTTTAATGACAGAATACAAGATCGATTTTTATTAGTGCCCTTATTTGGCAAAAATAAAAATTAGCATCCCTATGGCAGTTCCCATAAAATGCAAAACTCCAGGATACGGTGACTTACAATTCAGCTTCATCTGGGAATCAGAGTTTTCACTCATCATGAATAAAACTAGACATCTTACTGAGTTGGCTCCAGTGTTTGCACATTGGGCATTGTTGTGGCATCTTTTCACCAGGAACAAACAGCCAGTTCCTGAAAGAGGAAATGATTGTCCCTCTCGTTGTAGAAAGACTAGAACGTCCAAGAGCTGTAGTGATAGCTGTCCCTTCCTCAGGATGACACTGTCCTCGTCACAGAAGAGTGAGCAGCTCCTCAGCGAAAGGCCTAGTGAGCCTCCGCACAGGAGGAAGCGGCTGAGTGGCAGATGGGTGGAAGACCCTCCAAGAGGACCCTTCCTTCTGACAAGCTGTTACGTGAACCACTCGCTCTGTTGAAGGAGCAGCCATTACTGGCGACTTGCAGACTTCTGTGTGAATGCAACTGTGTTTGGGGACAATCAAAGCCACTGGACCTGAGACCAGTGGCTTTATGAGCAGGGACAAGACAGAGGTGCAGAGCCATCACCTCATGGATAAACATACTAGCTGATTGCAGCACAAGGGCAGTCCCGCGGATGCAAGTTGGCCCAAGGGAGTTTCCCCAGGAGGATCCTAAGCCACCGGAGGGCAGTGTTGCAGGCTGGGAGTGGGGCAGTCCTGGAAGCTCACAGGCTGTCCTCCCTAGCTCCAAAGGTTGCAAGGGATGCAACAGAATGCAAAATGAGGGAACTGCATACTTCTGTGGTTTGCCACTGACATAGTATTAATACTTTTTTTCTTTTCTAAAATGCCATCTTGGATTTTATGGCAACCGTCATCCAAATTTCGAGATACAGCTGTAAAAGGAAAGAAGTCAAACCCCATAAAAGTCCTGTTGCACTGGATGGCCTATAGAACTTGAAAATGTAACTCTCATTAGAAAGGGTAAGGTTAAATGTCAAGTGAACAGAGTGGAATTGTGAACTGAGACACCTCTGTCCTAGGCTTCACCCTCCTACCAAACTGACCCTTATGGGAAGGCTTGGAATAAACAGGAACAGTTGGAGTGGAAGGGCACAGGCTCCAGCATGAGCAACAATACCGGTAGGAAGGAGCAGGTGCAGAGAGTGAGAAAGGACAGTTTGGGACCTGTGGAGCTACAATGGGAATGTACATTGGAGGCAGACTCTCTGGAGGGCCCTGTGTGCAGACCACAGTGTGTTTTTTTTATAGATTGCACTCATAGTTTTGGGACAGGAAATGCCGGGATAAAAATAAAAGGGGTAATTGGGCACCTGGGTGGCTGAGTCAGTTAAGAGGCCAACTCTTAGATTTGGCACAGGGCCTGATCTCACAGTTTGTGAGTTTGAGCCCTACGTCAAGCTCTGCACTGACAGGGTGGAACCTGCTTGGGACTCTCTGCCTCTTCCCTGCTCATTCTCTCCCTCTCTCTCTCTCTCTCACCCTCACACACACACACACACACACACACACAAAATAAGCTTTAAAAAAAATAAAAAATAAAGTAACAATAAAAAAAATAAAAGCGTTAAACAGATCAACCAACAAGTAAATATTAAGTGGGAGAAGACTAAGGGAAGTAACATTTTGAACACAAGAAGCTTTTGTAAAGAAAATTTCCTGGAAGGTTTTTATTGATTTGCCATGCTGTGCAAGGAGAGAGAGGTCAAATGTGGTTAGGAGGTTTTCATCATAGCTTCTAAGAAAAAAATCATATCCATACAAAAAATGGAGACATGCAAAAGGGGAAGGGGGAAGATGCTGAGATTAGTTTTAGATAAGAAGGGTGATAAGCGAAACCCTTACATGAGTTCAGGGACGGCCAGATCCCAGAGACTTGCACAGACTTCCCATGTAGAATTCTGAGAGCCCACAAAAATCAGATTTTCTATACCAATAAATGTTCATTTCTGAAAAAAAAAAAAAAAGGAATTCATCATGCCAGGCACTGTGCTAGGCCCTGGAAGTATAAATGAAGAACACGATAAACAAAAACTTTAACTTCTGATAACTAACAACCCTGATTAGGACAGTCAGATGGTATCGACACAATCCAGCAATTTACACATAACAATTTAAACACCACGAGGGTGAGCTAAGGGTTAAATAAACATAACTAAATTCACTATGAATGAGATCTGTATCTTATATACTTATTTGTAAACGGTTTTGTTTAGAAACAAATTATTGCAATTACAATTTTACGTTAAGAGGAAGTATATCTCATATAACACATCCAGTGTTATTTAATACAATAACAATATATGTCCCATAGTAATAGATTATATTTGATGATCCTATAGGCCACACTGTGATCTACATCCAAGTTACAAATGTTTTTCACCTTATGTATTTACTTAGGGTTTCTTGGCAGAATGCAATGATCTTTGATGTTCTATGGTTATTATACTTCATGGGCATGAAGGTTAAACCTGACGTCTGAGGGAGAATGGTGATTTTGCCTCTATCAGCTATGAAATGACTTCTTAACCTATTTTTCAAGTTGTTTTTCTCCTGGTGTCATAACTCTGGTGCCATCCAGTTCTTCTGACTCCATAGATCATCTCAGACTGTTGAAACTGGTTGGGGCGGAGAGAGGTAGAGGTGAGGAGGAGTAGGGGGGAGGGTTTCAGTGTGGAAGCCCAATCACCCCAAATCAATTAGGGAGTGCTTCCTCATCGTTCACCCTGGCACCAGCTATCCTGGTCTAAAGTAGCTGAAATGGAAGAACACAAGATCTGACATATGCAGCCCTCCCTTGTTTGTGTCAGAAAAATATATCAGTTGAGGAAAAGCTTTAGCAAGACCAAAATGACTACTTTGATATCAGAAAACAAAATCAGCAACAAGGCTATAGAGTATGGTGATGAATGGGAAATCTGCTCCCACAAATTGACCTTTCTCCCCTGATGATTATAAATCAGTTCACTCTCGTAAAACTGCCCAACAAATAAGAGCTGTAACATGACAACCTTAGCCATCAACAGCAGCCAGCACCTCTTTCTATTTCTCTGAAAACTATAGAGTTCAGGTGCTTTATTTGAAACTATCATCGAGTTCAGGGACACAGTGGCCTATCATGGGCTTTCTCTCAAAAAACAGAAAATGATGAATTCTTCCCCAAAGACTCAACCTGCATTAATGGCTAGGACTTCCATGCAGAAGCAGTTCCTCTGAAAACAATAACTATATCTAATTCTTCCTTATAATATAACAAAAAAGATAATAAGGCCATCTAATACTTAGGGCCAGAACTAAAGTTGATTCACATACTGCGATCATGTGTTAGTTTCTCTCCCTTCTTGGCCACATTTTAGAATATAATATCTTCTATTTATATGGAGCTTTTTATTTAAGAAGTCCAAGCATCTTCCATGAATAATATTTCATTATTCTTCATGAGAGTCTCCCTAAAAAACAGTCATAAGTTTATTATGTGACAATAATGATTCAGTAAACCATTCAGATATAGTGAGTCCATTGCATGCTATAAAGATAAGGGTCTATCCTCAACAAAGACTCAGGCTAGAGAAATTTCTCAGTAAATATTTATTAATTGCCTACTATGGAGATGCACTGAGCATGCTATGTGTCTTAAGCCAGTAGCATTGAGCCCCTCCTGTTAGATCAAGCCATCCCTTTGTAATAGAATGTCACATCACCCAAGGACATTGCCCCACCCTGGAGATAAGTTTCTGGTACACAACACCAATAGAGCACTCATACTCATCCTTTAATGATGTCCCATTTTTAACACCTGACATTTTATGCTTGCATTGCATAAGAGGAAAACAAGGCAAAGTAAAACTACTCTGTCTGCCAAGGACCTAGAGAGAGGAGATGGGAAAACATGGAACACAAACTTATGTCTCGCTGCTTGGCCCTTATTTGTTCCCTTAATTCCTAAACCACTGGTATCAGAATTTTTTTTTTAAGTATCCACTTTTTTCATCTGTTTGCTTAACAAATAACAACAGAATCACACGTTGTCTTTAAAAATTTTTAAACAATATGGAGGTAAAACATGGAGTGTTCATACCAAACCTAGAGACTCTAAATTTCTTTTTCATGTGAAAAATATCATGAAAAGAACATGTGAGGGGAAGACAACAATATTATTTTGAAACTCAGCAATTTTCCACAAAGCTTCTCAAAACTAACTTTTAGTTCGATTTTCTTCCTATTTATTTGCTCTACATATTGCCCCCCAAACTCCCACAGATGCTATCATCTTCCCAACATTAAAGCATTCTGCTCCGTTTAACTGTTCCAAATATCCCTCAGTGCTTTCCCAAGTTTAGCTCAGCTATGACTTGTGAATCAAGTATCTAACACTTTCTGAGGTGCAAAACAGAGCTTGGAATTGAGACAAGTAATCTCTAAACCATAAGGACAAAAGTCAGCATTTCCTGATCTATCTAGTGAGGACCAGCATTTTTCATGAGTTTTTTGTTGAGCCTATTGGCAGATTTTATAAAGTAAATATGGTTTATTTAAATGGGGATCCTAGGTATTGACATGACAATTAGCTGTCATGAGTAATCATACTCTTACTTTGTCATTCTTAACAAAATTAAAATGGGAATTATTTTCTCTTTCCAATGGTACCTTTTCCAGTCTGCTTTTGGCTACTCCTTCCCCTACCTAAAGTACCTTGGCACTTTATGTTGTTAGTTAGCATTTATACAGCTTTCTTTTTTCAAAGCACTTGAGAAACTACATGGTGAGCCCATTTGTGGGCTAGGGGGGAATTATAATTGCATTTTTATCATTATCCCCATTAGAACTGAACATTTTCACAACTCCACTGGAGCCTCAGAAAGGAGAAAGCTTGCTTAGATAAAGTAGGCCCCTGCTGCTATAAAATTAAGCTACTGAAATTTAAGCAAATTTAAATATTTAGCATGCCATAATCTCAATAACCAAAAATGCAACTCTTGCAAGAGGGAGCTGGGCTGGCTGCTTTATAACTCCACCTTTCAGGACCCCAATGGAATGAGGAGGCCACAGGAGTACCTGAATAGGAGGGTCTCATTTTGTGGAATTAGATTCTTACCGTAAGATGTGTAAATGCACAGTGGCACTGTGCTTCAGGCCTCTGCCATTTCATTTCCATTCTAATTACCTTTGTTTCTAATACTTTCTTAGTTCATAGCAAGAATTCCATTTCCAGGGAAATTAATGTACAACATGGCAGCCATAGTCAGTAATATTATAATACATATTTGAAAGTTGCCAACATGGTAAATCTTAAAAGTTCTCATCAAAAGGAAAGAAAATTGTAACTTTGTATGGTGAATTGATGATAACTAGATTTATTGTAGTTATACACTTTCCAATGTATGCAAATATTGAATTATTATGTTGTGTACCTGAAACATAATGTTATATGTCAATTTTACCTTAATAAGAAAAATCTATTTCCAACTTCAGTTCCAGCCCAAGTATATCTCCTTTTGACGTTACATTTGAGATGAAAAAAAAAGTTCCATTTGATATTCTATAAAGTGAGAAATGGCCAAAGCCAACTGCCAGCTTTGTGGTTTCTGGATGCTTTTAGTGTTCTAATTCTGAAAACAGTTTATAAAAATAAAATTTCACAGATGACCTAAACTTAACATATAATTTCCAACCTAAGGACCCTACATGAGCTACTAAAAACATATAGAGTTTTTTTTTTTTTGCCTGTTTTGACAGTATGATAAATAAAACAGGGTCTACTAATAACAAATGGAATAAATACTATAGCAGCATTTAGTTTAACCACAGTTGGCTTGTGGTGAATGTTCGTGTGATGTAACAAAATGTTTGATATTCTCTTTGGTTGATGGTTGGAAGTGCTGGTTGCGATTTATTTTTTAAAAAAATAGCAATTGTGGGGTGCCTGGGTGGCTCAGTAGATTGAGCATCCAACTTCGGCTCAGGTCATGATCTTGCGGTCTGTGAGTTCAAGCCCAGTGTCAGGCTCTGTACTGACAGCTCAGAGCCTGGAGCCTGCTTCTGCTTCTGTGTCTCCCTCTCTCTCTGCCCCTCCCCCGCTCATTCTCTGTCTCTGTCTCTCTCTGTCAAAAATAAACATTAAAAAAAACTATATTTAAAAAATAGCAATTGGGGGCGCTTGGGTGGCTCAGTCGGTTAAGCGTCCGACTTCGGCTCAGGTCATGATCTCACCGTCCGTGAGTTCGAGCCCCGTGTCGGGCTCTGTGCTGACAGCTCAGAGCCTGGAGCCTGTTTCAGATTCTGTGTCTCCCTCTCTCTGACCCTCCCCCGTTCATGCTCTGTCTCTCTCTGTCTCAAAAATAAATAAACGTAAAAAAAAAAAATTTAAAAATAGCAATTGTATAAATAATAATTATTTACCAATTAAGACCACACTGCCTTTTATACTCAAATTAATTGTGATAGCTTGAGACTCCGTGGGCTTGATTGCCAAAAATAAGCGCCCTTCAGATTATCCCACTGATGTCTCTAGACCTCCCCAAAAGGCTTCCTCCCACGTGCTTACATACCTGCTTGTCAGATGCAGTATCCACTCTGCCTCACCCATGACTTGTTTCTTCTTTGTGCTCCCACTTGCCCCTTTCTTGCCTGTGAAGCTACTGGAGAAGCCATACGTCTTCCGCCATTCACAAGAAGAGCATCAACAGCTCATGGTGCTGTCTCTAGAGAAACCAACACTTCAGTTCTCAAAGTACCAGAACTTACCTGGGTCCTGGATAAACTCAGGATGGTTGTCTTTTAGCTATGGGCCATTCACCCTCACTTGAACACTAAAGACTTCTGTTTATATTAAGCTTCCTTCAATAATTCCAATAGCTATTGGTTATCTCCACTTCCTCCAAATTTCAGAAAACTAATGATGAAAAATAATTCCGTCATATTCCAATCCTCAATCTCAGCCAAATACAGTTTTAGGGGATAAAAACAAATTTAAAAACACAAAACAAAATAGAAACCATACTTTCACTTTTGTTCCATCATACCATGTTTTGTTTCTGAGGCTAGGTCACAAAGGCACTGCTGCTTCCACCTTATTCTCTTGTGTGACTTGATTTGGGGAAAACAGTCATCACATCATGATGAACACTCAACAGCCCTGTAGAGGCCCATAAAGAGGAAAATTGAGTTCCCCTACCAATAACAAGTGCCAGTTTGTCAAACGTGTAGCCACCTTGGAAGAAGATCTTCCAGCCCCATTCAAGGTTTAAGATAACTGTTGCCTGGCAAAATCTGGCTGAAACTCCTGAAAATCCAAGCCAGATTGCCCAAACCACTCCCAAGTTCCTGACCCACAGAAACTGTGAAAGATTTTTTTAAAAAGGTTTATTGTTGTTTTAAACTATTCCATTTGAGAGTGATTTGTTATATATTGATAGATGAGTATAATACATCTATTTCTGTTTAACAGTTCTTCATCAGCAACAATCAGCCCAACTTTATCTTTAAGGGCCCTGATTACCTAAGGTGACCCAACTTAAGCTTAAACATTAGGCAAGGTTATGCCTCAAAGACACTATCAATAGGTAAAACAGAGTGAACTCACTAAATAGCAGAAAATATTAGTGCAAAATATTTAGTGCAACTCACTAAATAGCAGAAAATATTTGCAAATCATATATCTGATAAGGGGTTAATATCCAGAATATTTAAAGAACTTCTACAACTCAACAACAAAAAAGCAAAAAAACCTGATTTAAGAAATGGGAAAGGGACTTGAAAAGACTTGTGTCCAACGAAGATTATACAAATGGCCAATAAGCATATGAAACAAGATGTGCAACATCACGAATCACTGGAGAAATACAAAACAAACCCACAATGAGATACCACTTCACACTCATTAAGATGACTATTATTTAAAAAACAAACAAAAAACCTAGAAAACAGAAAACAGTGAATGTTGGAAAGAATGTAGAGAAATTAGAACCCCTGTACATAACAGAAATGTTAAATGTTGCAGCCACCATGGAAAGCAGTATGGGGTTTCGTCAAAAAATTAAAACTAAAATTACCATATGATCCAATGATTCCATTTCTGAGTAATACACAAAAGAATTGAAAGCAAGTACTCAAGCAGATATTTGTACACACATGTTCATAGTAATAGTCAAAACATAGAAGCAACCCAATGTCCATTGATAATAAATGGATAAGCAAAATGTGGTATATACATACAATGGGTTATTATTCAGCCATGAAAAGAAGGAAAATTCTGACAGATACTACAAAATGGATGAATATTGAAGACATTATACCAAGTGAAATATGCCAGTCACAAAAGAATGAATGCTACATGATTCCTCTTATATGAAATAGCTTACATATTCAAGTAGTAGAAACAGAAAATAGAATAGTGGTTGCTAGGAATTGAAGAATGAGGAAATGGGGAGTTATTGTTTAATGGATTTAGAGTTTCAGCTCAGGAAGATGACAAGAGTTATGGAAATGGATGCTGGTGGTGGTTGCAAAACCATGTGAATTTTTTTTGAGGAAAAATTAAGGTGTTTCATTTCTTTGTAAAAATAGTCATCAGAAGTAGCTATCCATACAAACTGTATTTCACGTAATTTATGCTGAAGAGTGAGCATTTTTTCTATGCCTTGGCAAATTATAATATTCCTTTTTTAACTTTTGGGTCACCTTCCAATATTTTATCCCTTATACTTTCAATGCTGTAAAATATCTACAATAGTTCCTATGAGGTGAAGTTTTTGCTGGTGTCACTTTCTCTGAGACTACCTTATCCTTTTCATCGTAAGCATTTTCCTCATTTATGAAAATAAATATACTCTGGCTAAATTCCCTGGCTACATATCTAGAGTCTCTCAAATGGCAGCAATGTTAACATTTCAATGAACAGTCATTTCTTCTAAAAATTCTATTTAATTTCACTTTCAGCATTATCACTTTTTGCTTCTTTACTGTTCTTTCGTCTTTGTTAGTCAATTGTCTCATTTTGATTATCCATTATTGTAAAATGTCATGCCGTGTTTATCTATAGAAAATAAGGATGCAGCACAACTATGTGCTTTACTGGCTATGTGTGAACTAAATAGCAGATGTGCAATGATCAATCACCAATACACTTTGAAAGAAGTGATGTAATTGGTCATTGATCATTGTATGCATTTATTAATTACATAGTGATTTGTGGTTTGAAAAGCTAACAGTAACACGTTTGTTATGCAATTACTCACAGTTAACATACCATAGCAACTGAAATCTGAACTGTGTTGTTGGAAGCATGAGAATGTTTTTAATGCCAACTGAACTGCACATTTAAAAATGGTCAAAAGGAAAATTTTATGTTATGTATATTTTACCTCAATAAAAAAAGTAGGTAAGCTGATTCGAAAACTTATCGAGTAATGCAAAGGACCTAAGACAGCCAAAATAACATTGATAAAAAACAAAGTGGGAGGACTTATATCACCCAATTTTAAGACATTAAAAAACTACAGTAATCATGGTAGCAGTATTGGCAACAAAAGGATTAATGAAAGAAAATAGGGTTGAAATAGATTTTTGCATACAAATATTTCTAGAAAAAAACAAAGAAGAAAAATTGTGAGGTTGGACAGTTATGACACCATAGGCACTTATACCTAGAAGAATTGGATTTCATTGAAATTAGAGTCTCTTACTCTTCAAAAGGCACTGTTAAGAGAATAAAAACATAAGGTACAGACTGGGAGAAAATATTTACAAATCGTATTTCTTTATAATGTAGTTTAAAATCAGGGAGCATGACACCTTCAGCATTATTCTTCTCCCTCAAGATCGCTTTCACTATTCAGGGTCTTTTGTGGTTTCACAGAAACTTTAGAACTGTTTGTTCTATTTCTACGAAAAATACCATTGGAATTTTGATAGAGACTGCATTGAATCTGTATATTGCTTTGGATAGTATGGACATTTTAACAATATTAATTCTTCCAATCCATGACTATATCTTTCCACTTATTTGTGTCTTCTTCAATTACCTTAATTGATGTCTTGAGGTTGTCCATATACAGATTTTTCACCTCATCAGTTGAACTTATTCATAGATATTTTATTGTTTTCAATTCAATATTAAATTATACTGTTTTCTTAATTTCTCTTCTCATAGATTGTTATTAATTATAGAAATTCAACAGATTTCTGTGTATTGATTTTGTTTTCTGCAGTTTTACCGAATCCATTTATTGGTTCTAATGGTTTTTAATGAAATTTTTATAGTTTTCTATATATAATATCATGTCATCTGCAAATGGCGACAGTTTTACTTCTTCCTTTCCAATTTGAGTGTCTTTATTTATTTTTTTGCCTAATTGCTCTAGCTAGTATTTCCAATACTGTGTTGCATAAAAGTGGTGAGAGTGAGCATCCTTGTCTTGTTCCTGATCTTAGAGGAAAAGCTTTTCAGCTGTTTACCATTGACTATGATGTTAGCTGTGGGTTTGTTATATATAGATTTATTATGTTGAGGTAAGTTCCCTCCATACCCACTTTGTTGAGAGTTTTTATCATAAATGAATGTTAAATTTTGTGAAATGTGTTTCTGCATCTATTTAGATTATGATATAATTTTTAGTTTTTATTTTGTTAATGTGGTATATATCACATTAACTGATTTATAGATATTGAACCATCCTTGCATCCCTAGAATAAATTCCACTTAATCACAGTGTGTGCTTGTTTTAATGTATTGTTGAATTCAGTTTGCTAATATTTTATTCAGGATTTTTGCATCTATGATCATTGCGAATATTGGCATCCTTGTGGCATCCTTGTCTGGTTTTGGTATCAGGCTTATACTGGCCTCATAAAATGAGTTTGGAAGAGTTCTCTCCTCTTCTATTTTTTTGGAAGAGATTGAGGATTGCTATTAATTCTTCTTTGAATAGAATTTACCAGTGAAGCTGTCTGGTCCTGCACATTTTGGGGTGAAGGGGTTGACTAATGTTTCAATCTCCTTACTAGTAATCGATCTGTTCAGATTTTCTACTTCATCAGGGTTTGGTCTTGGTAGATTGTATCCATCTGTCCATTTCTTCCAAGTTTCCCAATTTATTATTATTGGGCATATTATTGCTCCTGGTAGTCTCTTATGATCCTTTTATTTATGTGATACCAGTTGTAACTTCTCTTTAATTTCTGATTTTATTCCTTTGACTCCTCTTCTTCAATCTTGGTGAGTCTAGCTAAAGGTTTGTCAATTTTTATTATCTTTACAAAGAAACAGCTCTTAGTTTCATTGGTCTTTCTACTATGTTTTTAGATTCTATTTCATTTAGTTTGCTCTGATTCTTACTATTTCCATCCTTTTACTAACTTTATGTATATATTTTTTCTTTTTCTAGTTCCTTGGGGTGTAAAGTTAGGCTATTTGAGACTTTTCCTGTTTCTTCAAGAAGGCATTTATTGCTATGAACTTACCTCTCAGAACTGTTTTTACTGAATCCCGTAAATTTTAGTATGTTACCTTTCAATTTTATTTGATACGATATTTTTTATTTCTCTGTTGACTTCTTTGACCCATTGGTTGTTCGGTAATACATTGTTTAATCTTCAAATATTTGCAAATTTTCCAGTTTTCTTTACATACAATTATTTTTTAGTTTATACCACTGTGGTTAGAGAATATGCTTGATATGATATCAATCCTCTTAAATTTATTAAGACTTGTTTTGTGGTTTAACATATGATCTATCTTAAAAAATGTTCCATGTGCACTAGAGATGTCTGTCTTGCTACTTTCAAATGGAATATTCTGTAAATGTCTATTAAGTCTATCTAGTCTAAAATGTCATTTGAGGCATATACTTCCTTATTAATTTTCTATCTGAATTATCTAACTGTTGAAGTAAGTGGAAATTAAAGTTCCCTACTATTATTATATTGCTGTCTATTTCTCTCTTCAGGTCTGTTAATATTTATTTTATATATTTAGGTGCTCTTATATTGGGTGCATAAATATTTATAAATGTTATATTCTATTGGTGGACTGGTCCCTTTATTATTATGTAACACCCTTCTTTCTCTTTTATTATAGTTATTGTAATAGGACAAAATCTATTTTGTCTGATGTAAGTTCAGCTATTCCTGCTTTCTTTTGGTTTTCATTTCCATGCAATATCTTTTTCATCTCTTCACTTTTGGTCTGTATATGTCCTATATCTAAAGTCAGTTTCTTGTAGGCAACATATAGATGGGTCTTATTTTTCTATCCATTCAGTCACTCTATGTTTTCTGATTGAAGAATTTAGTCCATTTGCATTTAAAGTAGTTATTGATAGGTATGTCCTTATGACCATTTTGTTAATTGTTTTCTGGCTGTTTTTGTGGTTCCTCTCTGTTCCTTTCTTCTTCTCTTGCTCTCTTCTTTTGCATTTGATGACTTTATTTAATGGTATGCTTATATTCCTTTCTCTTTGCCTTTTGTGTATTTACTATAGGTTTTGTTTTGTGGTTACCATGAGTCTTACATATAACAACTTATATCTATAACGGTCTATTTTAACTTGGTAACACTTAAGTTTGATTCCATTCTAAAGCTCAATATTTTTACTCTCTCCTACAATGATTTATGTGTTTGGTGTCACATTTTACATCTTTTTTTTCATTTTATTTATTTATTTTGAGAGGGAAGGGACAGAGAGAGGGAGAGAGAATCCCAAGCAGGCTCCAGAGCAGAGCCCTACTTGGGACTCGATGTCATGACTGTGAAATCATGACCTGAGCCAAAATCAAGTTTATGCTTACCCAACTGCTCCTCATTTTATATCTTTTTATCTTGTGTATTCCTTAACTATTTAAATCATAGTTATTTTTACTACTTTTGTTTTTTAACCTTAATACTAGCTTTATAAGTGACTACCTTTACCATATATTTACCTTTCTAGTGACATTTATTCTTTAATATGTGTTCTTATCACTGAAGAATGGCCTTCCTTTCAGCATAAAGAAGTTCCTTTAAGATTTCTGTAAGGCCAGGTTAGTGGTGATAAAAATTCTTTAGCTTTTGCTTGTCTATAAAACTCCTTATCTCACCTTCAATTCTGAATGATAATTTTGTCAGGTATCCTTGGTTGAAAGTCTTCTTCTTTCAGCACTTTGAGTATATCATGCCTCTCTCTTTCTTCCAGCCTGCAAATTTCTGCTGAAAAAAGAAATGAAAGCATATAACTCAAAAAGATACATACCTCCCCATGTTAAATTTTCAGAATTATTTATAATAGCCAAAATATGCAAGCAACCTATGTGTCCATTGATGGATGAATGAATAAAGAAATTGTGGAATATATATATAATGGAGTATCATTCAGCCTTGAAAAAGAATGAAGTCTTGCCATTTGCAACAATATAGATGGACCTCGAGGGAATTATGCTAGGTTAAATAAGTCAGATGGAAAAAAGCAAATACCATAGGATCTCTTTTATATGTGGAATTAAAAAAAAATACAAGCTCACAGAAACAGAGAACAGATAGATAATTGCCAGAGGCAAGGGATAAGGGGTGGGAGGAATGGGAAAACTTTATACTGTAGTTTTAATAAATCTTTTTATCACATTTCTGACAATAGACTTGTATCCAGAATATATAAAGAATTCTCAGAACTCAAAAATAAGAAAGAAAACAAACAACCTAATTTTTTAAATGGTCAAAAGATTTAAACAGATAGTTCACCAAAAATGGTATACAGATGGGAAATAAGTGCATGATAAGATGCTTCCAATTATTAATCATTAAGGAAATATAAATTAAAACCACACTTTTATAATGGCAAAAAAGAAAAAGACTTGACTATATTGAGTGTGGAAGTTACGGTTTCACTGGAATGCTCATATGATGCTAATGGGAATGTAAAATGGTACAACCACTTTGGGAAATAGTTTAGCAGTTTCATTAAAGGTTAGACTACTTAGTGTATGACTCAGACATTCCTCTTCAATATATTTACCCAATAGAAATTAAAGCAAATGTCCATACAGATACTGTTCATAGAAGTTTTATTTATAATAACCCCAAGCTAGAAAAACCCAAATGTCCATCAATAGGTAAATGGATAAGCAAACTGTAGTATGTATATCAAGGAATCACAGAAGAAGAGAGGGAAAAAAGGACAGAAGGCTTATATGAGCAAATTACAGCTGAAAATTTCCCTAATCTGGGGAAGAAAACAGTCATCCAAATCCAGGAAACACAGAGAACTCCCATCAAATTCAACTAATGCCAGCCAACACCAAAACATATTGTACTAAAATTTACAAAATATAAGGATAAGGAAAGAAATCAACAAGGGGAAAAAAATCCCTAACCTAAAAGGGAAGACAAATCAGGTTAGCAGCAGACTTATCAACAGAAACTTGGTAGACCAGAAGGGAGTGACATGATATATTCAATGTGCTGATGGGAAAAACCTGCAGCCAAGAATACGTTATCCAGTAAGGCTATCATTCAGAATAGAAGGAGAGATAAAAAGTTTCCCAGAGAAACAAAACTAAAGGAGTTCAGGACCACTAAACCAGCCCTGCAAGAAACTTTAAAGGGGACTCTTTGAGTGAGAAAGAAATACCAAAAAAAAACAAAGACTAAAAAGGAATAGAAAATCTTCAGAATCAGTGACTTTACAAATAACACAATGACACTAAATTTTTATCAATAATTACTCTGAATGTAAATGGACTAAGAGCTCCAGTCAAAAGACATAGGGTATCAGAATGGATTGAGAAAAATAATAATAATAAGATCCATCTATATGCTGTTTACAAGAACTTATTTTAGACCTAAAGGCACCTCCAGATTGAAAGTAAGGGAATAGAGAACATCTATCATGATAATGGATGCCCAAGGAAAGCCAGAGTAGCCATACTTATATCAGAAAAACTAGATTTAAAAATTTTTTTAGTGTTTATTTATATTTGAGAGAAACAGAGACAGAATGCAAGTGGGTTAGGGGCAGAGAAAGAGGGAGACACAGAATCCAAAGCAGGCTCCAGGCTCTGAGTTGTCAGCACAGAGCCCGACGCATGGCTTGAACTCATGAGCTGTGAGATCATGACCTGAGCCGAAGTCAGTCACACAACCAACTGAGCCATCCAGGCATAGCCAGAAAAACTAGATTTTAAAGCAAAGAGATGAAGAAGGGCACTATATCATAATTAAAGGTCGATCCAACAAGAAGATCTAACAACTGTAAATATTAATTCTCCCAACTAGGAAGCACTCAAATATATAAATCAATTAATAACAAACATAAAGAAACTCATTGATAGTAATAAAGTAATAATAGGGGACTTTAACACCCCACTTACAACAATGAGCAGATCATCTGGGCAGAAAATCAACAAGGAAACAATGGCTTTGAATGACACACTGAACCACATGGACTTGACAGATATATTCAGAACATTTCATCCTAAAGCAGCAGAATACACATTATGGTTGATTGCACATGGAACATTCTCCAGAATAGATCACATACTGGTCACAAACCAGCCCTCAACAAGTACAAAAGAGACTGAGATCATACCATGCATATTTTCAGACCACAACAATATGAAACTTGAAGTTAACCACAAGAAAAAACTTGGAAAGACCACAAATACATGGAGGTTAAAGAACATCTTACTAAAGAATGAATGGGTTAACAAGGAAATTAAAGAAGAAATTTTAAATATACATGGAAGTAAATAAAAATGATAACATAACAGTCCAAAACCTTGCAGATACAGCAAAGGCAGTCATAAGTGGAAAGTATATAGCAATACAGGCCTACCTCAAAAAACAAGGAAGGTCTCAAATACACAACCTAACATTACACCTAAAGGAGCTAGAAAAGGAACAGCAAATAAAGCCTAAATCCAGCAGAATAAAGGAAATAATAAAGATTCAGCAGAAATAAGTGATATAGAAACAAAACAAAACAAAAAAATCAGACTAGATAAATGAAAGTAAGAGCTGGTTCTCTGAAAGAATAAATAAAAATGATAAACCCCTACAAAGACTTGTCAAATGAAAAGAGAAAGGACCCAAATAAATAAAATCATGAATGAAAGAGGAGAGATCACAATCAACACCACAGAAATACAAACAATTAGAATATTATGAAAAATTATATGTCAACCAACTAGGTAATCTGAAAGAAATGGAAAAATTCCCAGAAAATTCTCACAAACTATCAAAACTGAAACACAAAGAAATAGAAAATTTGAACAGATCCATAACCAGCAAAATAATTGAATCACTAATCAAAAATCTCCCAACAAACAAAACTCCAGGGCTAGATGGCTTCTGGGGGAATTCTACAAGACATTTTAAAGACGAGTTAATACCAGGGCACCTGGGTGGCTCAGTCAGTTAACATCCAACTTTGGCTTAGGTCATGATCTCATGGTTTGTGAATTCCAGCCTCACGTTGGGCTCTGTGCTAACAGCTCAGAGTCTGGAGCCTGCTATGAATTCTGTGTCTCCCGTTCTCTCTATCCCTCCCTGCTCATGCTCTGTCTCTCTCTCTCTGAAAAATAAACATCAAAAAAATTTTAAATATATATATAAAGAAGAGTTAATACGTATTCTTCTCAATCTGTTCCAAAAAATAGAAATAGAAGGAAATTTCCAAACTCATTCTATGAGGCCAGCATTACCTTGATTCTAAAACCAGACTAAGACCCCACTAAAAAGGAGAATTATAGGCCAATATCCCTGATGAACATGGATGCAAAAATTCTCAACAAGATAATAGCAAATTGAATCCAACAGTACATTAGAAGAATTATTCACCACGATATAGTGAGATTTATTCTTGGGCTGCAGGGGTGGTTCAATATTCACAAATCAATCAACATAATACACCACATTAATAAAAGAAAGGATAAGAACCATATGATCCTCTCAGTAGATGCAGAAAAAGCATTTGACAAATTACAATATCCACTTTTGATAAAACCCCTCAAGAAAGTAGGGATAGAGGGAACATACCTCAAGATCACAAACGTCACATATGAAAGACCCACGGCTAATATCATCCCCAATGGGGAAAAACTAAGAGATTTTCTTCAGGAGCAAGATAGGGATGTCTACTTTCACCATTGTTATTTAACTTAGTACTGGAAGCCCTAGCCTCAGCAGACAACAAAAAGAAATAAAAAGCATCCAAATAGACAAAGAATTCAAACTTTCACTCTTCACAGATGACATGGTAGTCTATGTAAAAAACCCAAAAGAATCCACCAAAAAATTATAGAATTGATACACGAATTAAGCAAAGTCTTAGAATACAAAGTCGATGTACAGAAATTTGTTGTGTTTCTATACACACACAAAAAAAACAAAGCAGCAGAAAGAGAAATCAAGGAATTGATCTCATTTGCAATTGCACCATAAACCATAAGATACCTAGGGATAAAACTAACTAAAGAGGTAAAAGGTCTGTACTCTGAAAACAATAGAACACTTATGAAAGAAATTGAAGAAATCACAAAGAAATGGGAAAAGATTCCACACTTACAGACTGGAAGAACAAATACTGTTAAAAATTTCTATACTACCCAAAACAATCTACACATTTAATGCAATCCCTGTCAAAATAATACCAGCATTTTTCACAGAGCTAGAACAAAAAAATACTAAAATTTGTATCGAACTGTGAAAGACTTCAAATAGCCAAAGCAATCTTGAAAAAGAAAACCAAAGCTGGAGGCATCATAATTCCAGAATTAAAGCTATATTACAAAGTTGTAGTCATCAAGATAGTATGGTACTGGCACAAAAACAGACACACAGGTGAGTGGAATAAAATAGAAAACCGAGAAATGGACCGACAGCTATATTGTCAACTAATCTTTGACAAAGAAGGAAAGAATATCCAATGGAATAAAAATAGTCTTTTCAAAAAAAGATGTTGAGAAAACTGGACAACAATTTGCAGAGGAATGAAACTGGACCGCTTTCTTACACCAGACACAAAAATAAATTCAAAATGGATGAAAGTTCATATTTGGACTTTAAGAAACAAAACAGATGAACATAAGGGAAGGGAAGGAAAATTAAAATAAGATAAAAACAAAGAGGAAGGCAAACCTTAAGAGACTTTTAAATGTAGGGAACAATCTAAGGATTGCTGGAGGGGAGGTGGGTAAGAGGATGGGCTAAATGGGTGATAGACATTAGGAGGGCACTTGGGATGAGCACTGGGTGTTATATGGAAGTGATGAATCAACAAATTCTACTCCTGAAACAAATACTAAACCATATGTTAACTAACTTGAATTTAAATTAAAAAAAAAAAGCAAAATGGATGAAAAACCTAAATGTAAGACAAGAAACCATCAGAATCCTAGAGGGGAACACAGGCAACAACCTCTTTGACCTCAGCCACAGCAACTTCTTACTAGACACGTCTCCAGAGACAAAGGAAACAAAAGCAGAAATGAACTATTGGGATTTCATCAAGATAGAAAGCTTCTGCAGAGAGGAAAAAAAAATCTACAAAACTAAAAGACAACTTACAGAATGGGAGAAGATATTTGCAAATGACATATCTGAAAAAGGATTGGTAACCAAAATCTATAAAGAACTTCTCAAACTCAACATCTAAAAAATAAATAATCCATAAAGAAATGGGCAGAAGACATGAACAGACATTTTTCCAAAGAGGACATACAGACGACTAATAGAAACATGAAAAGATGCTCAATATCACTCATCATCAGGAAATACAAATCAAAACCACAATGAGATACCATCTCACACCTCTCAGAATTGCTAAAATTAACAACACAGGAAACAACAGATGTTGGTAAGGATGTAGAGATGCGGAAACACTTCTACACTGTTCGTGGGAATGCAAACTGGTGTAGCCACTCTAGAGAACAGTATGGAGGTTCCTCAAAAAGTTAAAAATAGAACTACCCTTTGACCCAGCAATTGCACTACTAGGTATTTACCCAAATGTTACAAAAATGCAGATTTAAAGTGGCACATGAACCTCCATTTTTATAGCAGCATGATCAACAATAGCCAAATTATGGAAAAAGCCTAAAATGTCAATTGGCTGATGAATAAATGAATACGTGATATATATTTATATACATTCATATATATATGAATATTACCCAGCCATCAAAAAGAATGAAAGCTTGCCATTTGCAACAACATGGATGGAACTAGAGTATATTATGCTAAGTGAAATAAGTCAGTCCGAGAAAGACAAATACCATATGATTTCACTCATATGTAGAATTTAAGAAACAAAACAGTTGAGCATAGGAGAAAGGAAAGAGACAGGAGGTAAGAGAGAGAGCAACAAACCATAAGAGACTCTTAACTATAGAGAACAAACAGGATTGATGGAGGGAGGTGGGCAGGGAATGGGTTAAATGGGTGATGTGTATCAAGGAGGGCACTTGTTATGATGAGCACTGGGTGTTATATGTAAATGATGAATCACTGAATTCTACACCTGAAACTAATTTTATCATATATGTTAACTAATTAAAATTTAAATAAAAAATTAAAATTAAAAAAAATTGTAGTGTATCCACATACTGCACTCTAATAAAAAGAAATGCATGCAACTACATGGATAAACTTAAAAATAATGATGCTTAGTAAAAGAAATCAGACCAAAAAACACATATTTTATGATTCTATTTATTTAAACTTCTAGAAAATACAAAAAAAAAGAAAAAAGAAAAGATGAATAAAAATAAAATTTTAGAAAATTTAAACTAAATTATGGTGACAAAAAGTAGATCAGTGTACAACATCAAGAGTGAACCCTAGTGTAAACAATGGACCTGGGTGATGGTGTGTTAATGTAGGCTCATCACTTACGACAAATAAACCACTCGTGTGGAGGATTTTGGTAGTGGGAGAGACTATGCATTTGTGGGGGCAGGGAGTAAATGCCAATTCTTTGATCCACCCCTCAATTTTGCTGTGATCCTAGAACTGCCCTAAAAAAAATTAAGTCTTAATAAGTTAAAAGAAAATAGATCAGTAGTTGCCTGGGGATGATGGTAGAGGTGCCTAAGAAAGGAAACAGAGGGAGGGATTTCAAAGAGGCATATGAAAGCAGTTGGAGGTGATGGATATATTCATTATCTTGATTGTGATGATGGTTTTATACATGTGTGTATGTGTGTATATGTGTATATGTGTGTGTGTGTGTATATTTCACCAATATATATCAAAATGTGCCAAGTTGTACACTTTAAACATCAGCAGTTTGTTGTATATCAATTATTCCTCACTAAGGCTGTTTTTTAACTTAGGCTTACATGCATTTTTTTAATAAGCTATTTGTTAAATAATTTGGGGAGTTGTTTTTTTGTTTGTCCTATATCTAAAGGCTACATTAAATGTTATCAGAAACACTACCATAGATATCTAAAATATCCAGCCAAAAAATAGACTAGAGATACAATTAAATTATATCAAAACAGCTAAGAGCAGGTAACCACTTACAAACAGCTCACACAGCCTTGGGGAAGAAGAGAGAGGAAACAGCCTGTCAGAGAAGACTCCCTTTTTAGTACTGGATTAGCCTTCCTCTCCTTATGCTGAAGGCTTCCCACTGACTTCAAAGAAGTCTTTAGATCAGAGAAAAAGTAGAGCTTGGCTGAATAATTGTAGTGAGGTTGAGGCTCTCTTAAATAGATTCTCTTTTGAGCTGTATCCATGATGACATTATCACTTTATCAATGATAAAAGGGCTTTGGGGTGGGACTCCAGAGCTACTAAAGT
Source organism: Lynx canadensis (assembly GCF_007474595.2). NCBI lineage: Eukaryota > Metazoa > Chordata > Mammalia > Carnivora > Felidae > Lynx > Lynx canadensis. Next base: position 55,550,163 of record NC_044306.2, on the reverse strand, counting down.
ACTCTTAAGCATCAAAGTGGAGAAAAGAAATGCATTTGAATCACGGCAGTATTTTTCAAGTCATGGGCTAGTGATGCAATTCCTTGCCAGGAGGAATGACTGTGACAAATAAACTGTTTCTGTGTAAGATTGGCTTTGCTAGCTACCAGCAGTTTCTGAGGGGTACACACACACACACACACACACACAAGCTAAAGAAAGAAATCTAGTATAAACTCATCATAATACAATAGCTTAATATTGACACAAGCGCAGCATGTGGATTGGGGTCAGGCCAGTGCATTTGTACTGATTGCACTCTGCACAAAGAATAGAAACACACTACTGAGGTGAGGTGGCCCAGATAATACACATGCATGGGACAGCCTCATGACCAATCAACTCCCCAATAATACGCTGAGAAACTGAATAGGGATTGTGTTTTTAGGACAATTAAACAGCAGGTTCTAACATGGTGCTGGCAAAAAAAATAATTAGTGGATAGATTTATGCAGTTTCATGAATCAGCAGGTATAATGGAACTATCTATTTTGTTCATGTTACACAATACAGATGATCAGTCAGAGATGGAAATCTGTTCTTATAAACTGAGATAGAATGTGATTTAATGGTCCTGGTAAAATATCAATTCAAAGACCTGATGAGTATTAGAATTAAGGAAAGATTTAGTGTTGGGTAGTGCAAAGAAAACAAGACTTGAATTCTAAAGACCTGTAATATAAGGCTGAATGTGTCAAGTGTGTTAATAAATATTTGGGCAATACAGAGAAGGGAGAGATTAATACCAGTTTGGTTTGGATAGAGGAGCATGTTGTAACACACAAGAAACCACTGCGGTGACATAAAAATAGATGAGGCTATCAATGTCCTGTATGTAGAAGGTGCTCAGAGTAACAGCTTTTATTTCATTTATCATTCAAGAATTATGAAGCCTGCAGCTCTTAAACATAGAGAAATAGAAAAATCTTCATTTGCTTTCTACATGGAAAAATAAATGTATTGTTCAGCTCCAGTGGCTGTCCTTCTCCAACTGTTACGTGTCTTCCAGGATGAGTGAAACACCAGCAGGTGAAAACCTCCCGGATTCACCTTGAGTAGGATTGCGCCCTCTCCTCCAGTCTCTCTTGTCCACACTCAGAGCCTGGCTGGAACTCAGCCCAGATGTGCAGAGACAGAAGGCCTTCACCTATTTATTTTCAGATTAAGGTTAAGAGTAAACCCTAAATTGTCCATTCTAGCCATGCTGAGCCCTCCCCTCTAGCTTCCGATTAGCACTGCTGTTACCTTAAACTATGTGGCTATTTCCCTGCTTGCTTCACAGATAGAAAGCCAGCAGGATCCCACCTGTTAGAAACAGAAAAGCAGTGGGAATGGGAAGCATATTTAGATCAACGGTGTGTGATAGCAGGCTTCTCTGCAGAGAGCCTGAAACTTCCCTGCAATAATTTCCACAGAGGCAAAACATTCACTATGTATTGGCAATAGCATCAAGATATACCAGATTCTGAGAATACAGTCACTAAGTGAATTAAGAAAAAAAGAAACATTCATGGAGCACATATCACATGCATATTATATATGTCGGCAGTAAGGTTGCCAGATTGGGCAAATAAAAATAAAGGGCGCCCAGTTACATTTGAATTTCAGATAAATAACTTTTTAGTATAATTATGTCCCATGCGTTAAAAGATAAACTGAAGCATATTAACATTTTAAGGGTTTATTTGAGTGAAAGCCAATTTGAATTGGGCAATGCCAAACTGGAAGTGGTTAAGGGGAAAGACTTGGAGAAATACAGAAGCAAAGAAAGGAAATTAAATGATTGGCTATAGCTTCAAGCCTAGCAGTCTATTTGTGATTGGTTGCACCTAGTGTTTTGATTTCATAACCTTGAGACGTTTACAGGCTTGGATTTTGGTTTGCGTAGGTAGGCCACCTCAGTCTAGTGGCCTCCTGGTTTAATTTAATTTGATTTATTTTAATTTCATTTGCTGTTATAGAATATTAATACAAGCACTATACAATTGTGAATTGTACTTATGTTTTTAAATGATTTGTTCTTTACCTGAAATTCAAATTTAAGTATGTGCCCCACACATAGTTATCTGGCATCTCCAACTGGGAGGAATAAAAAGTGAGTTTCTGAATGGGTGAGGTCAGACAAATAAGAGGGAGAAGGGCATTGAAGCAAGGGAAATCTTATGGACAAAGCCAGAGACAGGCTGAATTTTTTTTAAGTGTGGATGAACAGAGCAGATCTCTTAGGCAGAGGCTTCATGTAGAAGAATAAAATTAAACAGGACTCTTAGGGACCTCATGGAGAATGTCTTCAACAGTGAGCAACCCTTTTGTAACAAAATGTTCAGTGGGGCGTACCTCAAGAACCAGCTGTTGAATTTCTTTCAGGTGAGTTATCTTTGCTTAGTAAAACACCTGGAAAAAACATTGTGGCTATGGAAGGGTAGGCCTCAGAGTTTGGCCAGGATAAGCTGGGACAGACAACGAGAAAGCTGAATTACTCTGCATGAAATAGAGAAGAAATTATGATATTCTGGTGCAGTCCTACTAAGGATACCATAAGGGGAAATGTTGAGGACAGCACCGTGGCAGGGGGTCAAAAGACAGAGAGAAGAAACTTTGGCCAAGGAGAAATATTCCATACCGCCAAAGAAGCTGAAAAAGTCAAATATTCCATCTTACATCATCTGCTATGCTTTGTCATCTAAGTCTCTGCCACTGCCCTGAAATGTCAAAGTCTATATCTTAGTGATCTACTTGCAAAGTGTTTGAGAGCTGAGGAGAAGCACCCCCCCCCCACTCAATGCTCTGCATGACACAATAGTGAACAAGCCTGGGGCAAGACACCAGTAGGAAGGGAAGGTCCCCCAACAGGAAACCAAAGTGAAAGATGAATGTGTGAACACAATCCCCTGGGAATCTACATAAATCTTCAGGAAAAAAAGGACTGTGAAAATTGTGATTGAAGTAATTTTATTTAAATCTCAAATAACAGGAATCCCAGCTAATAATACCTGGCTCCATGTGTATAAGACAACCTTGATAGATACAACTTCAGATACTTTGGGAGTAAATGATTGCATGTATAGATCTTCCAGTGTCCATTCTTTCATCTTGATAACTTTTTTTTTTGGACATTTAAAAAACAATTTTTTTATGTTTATTTATTTTTGAGAGCAAGATTGACGAGCACGAGCAGCGGGGGGAGCAGAGAGAGAGGGAAACAGAATCCAAAGCAAGCTCCCGGCTCTGAGCTGTCAGCACAGAGCCCAATGCCGTGCTAGAACTCATGGACCGTGAGATCATGACCTGAGTCAAAGTTGGAAGCTTAACCGACTGAGCCACTCAGGCGCCCCTATTTTTTGGACATTTTAACATCTTCGCCGATGTCCACTCAATCTTAGAAAGAGATGAGCCGGGGCGCCTGGGTGGCGCAGTCGGTTAAGCGTCCAACTTCAGCCAGGTCACGATCTCGCGGTCCGTGAGTTCGAGCCCCGCGTCGGGCTCTGGGCTGATGGCTCAGAGCCTGGAGCCTGTTTCCGATTCTGTGTCTCCCTCTCTCTCTGCCCCTCGCCCGTTCATGCTCTGTCTCTCTCTGTCCCAAAAAATAAATAAACGTTGAAAAAAAAAAAAAAAAGAAAAAGAGATGAGCCAACTCATATTGATTTATTTTTATTTTTGTTACCATCTCTGGCAAGAGATGTTATTGGATGTCTCAATTACATGATCCTGTACATGCGTACACAGCTATGAATGTGTAAGTGAGCAATATTGTTTTGCTCCTATCCCATTACCTTCATGTATCTGAATATGCATATATGTGCTCCTATGTAAATAGTTCAATGTGTATACGATTATTTTATTTTCTGGAATGGGTGAGTTTATTCTACAATCTATAAAAGACCAATGAAACTCTTCCTGCAACTGCTTGTAATATTTCTCAGCTGTGGTTCTAATGTTTTCCCCAAGATTAAGTACTGAGTCATGATTACAGTTGCAAATTAACACAGTGTATTGTTGTTTCCAGAATAATGATTTCAGAATGATATTATTTGGTCAGTCACCTGCACTGTTTGGGAGTGAGGACTATTCCTTGACTATAATAATTGACTCTTCAGAAAGTTTCCTCCTGGTAGGAAATTCAATTCAGAGAACAGAGCATCTATAATCGAGGATGTCTAATGAGTCATTGGGAACATTAGAGAATGGGCAAGATGTTGTATTTATGTTTAAATGTTTATGTAACACTCATTGCTGGAGGGAAACTAGCTATTATAGTTTTTGCAATTATCATGCTGTTTCTCTTCCTGTCTCCTGGAAAGCTACAAAAAAAAAGGAATAGATGATTTGACATTATCCCTGGAATACATTCATGATCCTGCTGCTTCCTTTAGAGTGTTTGGGAAATCAGCAAACCTAACCTTGCAACCAAGTTTATTTCAATTTGAAAAGGACACGATAATGCAAAAGCTACCTGGCTGATTCCCTGGTTAACTATACTGCTTAGTTTCCCTAAAGTTGTTGACAATTTACTAGCAAGCTATCTCCTGCCCTGTTTACTTATTGATGATGCTTATCCAGGCTAACATTTATCATGGCACTTTGAGCCATTTCTAAAGAAAGCATCTGAACTAATCAGCTCCTTTTTGAGTTTTATAATAATTCCTATTTTTATTTCAAAAATCCAAAGCAACAAATATCTACCATTTAACATGAGCACTTTTTAAAAAAATTGTTCTTATTTCAGTGCCTTTGCCATTGGATATATGCACAAACTATGAATTTGTTCACTTTCATTCTATAATATATTTTTTAATATTTTTAACATTTATTTTTGAGAGAGAGAGAGAGAGAGAGAGAGACAAAGTGTGAATGGGCAAGGGGCAGGGAAAGAGGGAGACACAGAATCCGAAGCAGGCTCCAGGTTCCAAGCTGTCAGCACAGAGCCCGACGTAGGGTTTGAACTCATGAACTGTGAGATCATGACCTGAACCGAAGTCAGACGCTTAACCAACTGAGCCACCCAGGCACCCTATATATTTTTTTTTTAATTCAACAATTAGCATGCCCAGATGAGTACCCATATGTGCTTGGAATCATTCAAAGTGCTGAGTTTTTTAATTAAAAAACAGATCTAGGGGCGCCTGGGTGGCGCAGTCGGTTGAGCATCCGACTTCAGCCAGGTCACGATCTCGCGGTCCGTGAGTTCGAGCCCCGCGTCAGGCTCTGGGCTGATGGCTCGGAGCCTGGAGCCTCCTTCCGATTCTGTGTCTCCCTCTCTCTCTGCCCCTCCCCCGTTCATGCTCTGTCTCTCTCTGTCCCAAAAATAAATAAAAAAAATAAAAAAAAAACGTTGAAAAAAACAGATCTATATCTAACTTCATATAAAATACAGTCTCAAAGTGTTTATTTACACAAATCAAAATAGATTGCTTAATGGCAAAGCTATCAGAATTTTTAAGGCATGTCTCTACTTAACAAAGTCATTTTCTCATTATTCCTGGCGAATTTACCTCTTTGCCTCTGCTTTTTTATATACCCCTGCCTTTATTCACTTTCATTTATCAGAGAAGCATAAAGTAGTGGAAGTTAAATATTTCTACTTAATATAATAATTGGATTTTAGGTGGGGCACCTGGGTGGCTCAGTCGGTTGAGCCTCCGACTTCGGCTCAGGTCAAGATCTCACGGTCTGTGAGTTCGAGCCCCGCCTCTGGCTCTGCGCTGACCGTTCAGAGCCTGGAGCCTGTTTCAAATTCTGTGTCTCCCTCTCTCTCTGACCCTCCCCCACTCATGTTCTGTCTCTCTCTGTCTCAAAAATAAATAAACATTAAAAAAAATTTTTTAATAAAAAAATAAAAATAAAAATAAATAATTGGATTTTAGGAGAAAGGTTGTAACTGCAGCCTAAAAATTAATTTGAATATAAATAAAGTTTTCATATTAGTGACTAATTTTTTTCCATTCTATCTTTGAATCTTTTTGCTAATCATAAAAATTGTCTGTCCAAAGATAGATGAAAATACAAAGCGTTTCATCCAGAACACTTATCAGAATGAAAGGTAAATAGCGAGATAATGCTGAAGAATCCTACTTAAATATGACAGATAAGTGTAGTACCTGAGGCCATCACAGAGCAGGATCCTCAAACATCACCTGTTTCCTTGTCTTTCCCCAAACAAATCAGGCAGTTCACAATCTGTGAAAAGGGCTAGAATATTGCAAAACAATGTTGACTCTGATCATCTGTTGAGGTAAACAGGAATCAGGGTGGAAAGTGTCATGAGTGAAGCAATGCCAATGAGATGTCAGACAGCACAATGATGGCCAAAAATAATGTCAGAAAAAATTCTTACATTCTCTTTTTTTTTTAATTTTCTTTGAAGTTTATTTATTTTGAGAGAGAGAGAAAGAGCACATGAGCAAGCATGAGTGGGGGAGGGGCAGAGAGTATCCCAACCCCGAGGCAGGGCTCAGTCCCACAAACGGTGAGATCACGACCGGAGCCAAAATCAAGAGTTAGATGCTTAACCAACTGGACCAACCCAGGTGACCCCAAAATTCTTGTACTCTCAATGTCAGGAATCTTAGAAAGGAAGGAACACAGAGGCAACCAAGAAATCACAGTAGACTTTGTGGCACTGTCTCTTTTCTGCATCTTGCTATATTAACTGAGCCCTCCCTCATGCCCACCAGGGACCAAAAGTAATAAAGGAGACTGTGGAAGCAAGCGGAGGGGTGGGGGGTACATAGGGGACAAGATCAGATGGAAGAAATGTCCATCGGGAACACTGGAGGTGGAGGGAGTGAGACAGAACAAGAAAAGGGTGCAATCTTACTAGGACTAAGATATTTGGAGATTCTGACTCCCAGCAGACCTCTGGGCATGGTTCCAGGCCTTAATTACGATTCTGTAGCAATTTTTAATATAAAATAATTTTCAGCAGCATCTTGGTGGCTCAGTCGGTTAAGCATCTGACTCTTATTTTGGCTCAGGTCATGATCTCATGGTTTGTGGGTTCGAGCCCCACATCAGGCTCTGTGCTGACAGCTTGGAGCTTGCTTGGAATTCCATCTCCCTCTCTCTCTGCCCCTCCCCTGCTCAATCAGTTGAATGTTCCCTCCCTCTCTCTCTCTCTCAAAAATAAATAAACTTTTCTTAAAAAAAAAAAAAAAGATTTTCTCTCTCTCTCTCTCCCTCCGCCCCTCTCCCCCACTCACTCTATCTCTAAAATTAAATTAATAAATAAAATCTTTAGAAAAAAAAGATAAAATGATTTTCCTAGGTATCGCTAGTTTTTACTTCAGTCACTTATGCCTGAACCTTATTAAAGTTTCCAGCCATTCTGCCCACTTTATCTTCTAAGCGCAAATGAGAAACTGGAAAGGGTTCTTTCCAGCCCCTGGGCACTTGAAATAAGAAATTGGAATGCCAAACGAGAACCAGAGCTTAAAGGACACAGCTATGAAATGATGCTACAAGCTGGGGGTATCAGAACTCAGACCTTCTAGACAATGCACTCTCACTAGCGTTTAGCATTAAAGCTTGAAGAGATGTCAGAGAACATCTCATCTTAGCTAAAGACCACAGGAACAAGAGTGCTGGACAGCGCAGTTGGTTAAAGCATCTGACTACAGCTCAGGGCATGATCTCACGGTTCATGATTTCGAGCCCAGCATCGGGCCCTGTGCTGTCAGCATAGAGCTAGTTTCAGATCCTCTGTCCCCCTCTCTCTCTGCCTCTCCCCCATTCACATGCGCTCTCTCTCTCTCTCTCTCTCTCTTTCAAAAAATAAACATGAAAAAAGACCACAGGAACAATTCAGTTCATCCGTGGCCAAGCCCAACATTAGGCTCTCCAATTATTAATAATAATATCCATAGTACCTAGCTCATGCCAGGTACTATTCAGAGCCCTTTACGGGTGTTACTTTGCTTAATCCTACAACCATTCCCATGATGTAGGTATATATTTACTAGTTGTGTATTCTCAGGTGAGGAATCTGAGGCCTAGAGGGGATGAGTTGCTTCCTTGACCTCAAAACTGAATAGCTTCCTCCCCTGAACCCATATGGTCTCCCGCCCCTAAGGAGCATGTTTTTTTCCCTACCAACAGCCTTCTGCTTCCTTCACCCATGGAAACATCTGCAGAGAAGACTGGCTACTTGATGCTTCCCTTAGCTTCATTATGCTTCATTGTGCAGTAAATTACTGAATTCCGCTTAGCATCTGTATTATACATAGAAAATATCATCAGAACACAAGGTCTTGAATTTAGTAATGCTGGGTTGCCTCTTTAATTGGGAGAAAAGAATAACAGCTTGTTTGTGCTCATTCTTTCCAGGATCCTAACTGTTCCTTGAAATGGTTGAAGCAATTTGATGCCTAAGAACTTCATTATCTCCAGTTTCAAATCCTTTAGTTCTGTGTGAAAAATAAAGAATTTATAATCATGAAATAACAGGAGAGATGAGAAAGTTGATACAACTGTAAGCTGAATTTTTACTGACTCTGACAAATTATCTAATTGGCAGTTGAACCCCATGCCAGAAACAGAAATGCGTGCAAGGCCTCAGACTAATCATATCACACCCTTGTAGTTACAAAAAAACTCCCCTTATTAATAAGCCTCCAACCAGCGCTGTCTGAGGTTGTCTATTTTTTTTTCCTTTTTTCAATTTCCAGTGTGACTAAAATCACCCTCTGAGGGCACAAGTCAATAAATGACATTCTTTTCTGCTGCACAGAACCTGAAGCGTGTGGCTGAGACCTGGATGGATGAATTTGCTGAGTACATTTACCAGCGGCGCCCAGAATACAGGCACCTGTCCACCGGGGACATCTCCGCCCAGAAGGAGCTGCGCAAACAGCTCAAGTGCAAGGACTTCAAGTGGTTCATGGCTGCAGTGGCCTGGGATGTGCCTAAGTACTACCCTCCGGTGGAGCCCCCACCAGCCGCCTGGGGGGAGGTGAGGAGGCTGCATGAACCCTGCTCTTACTTCCTTGTGTCCGTCACTCCTGCGCTCAGGTGACAGGACAGAATGCCAACACCTCCCACTCCTTTGTTCTACAGCCAAGTAAGATTAGCTTACATCATCTCCACTAAATGAATGTCCAACATTTTTTCATACGTTGCCAAAGATGAGTATTCTGCCCTCAGCCTTGATAGTCCCACCCAGAACCGTTGGCGGCTGTTGACTCCCCAGTTGGATTTTTTTTAATACACCTGGAAAATATTTTTATTTCAGGTTAGTGAAATTTCCATAAGAGCTTGCAGAGAATGAAAATATCTATCGTGCTATTGTGTAAATAAATGTGACCTGATCTCCACGATTGAATCCCTCACCATCCACCGTGCGTAGCCTTGTTGCTATTTGTATATGCAAGGATGAGGTGATGGAGGGGCTTGACTATTTTCCTACCCAGAGGTGCCGTACAGAATTGTGAAGAAATGCATTTCCATAACACCCAGAACTGTGGCACACGCGGGAGCCACATGGGTTCCTTAAATAAGCACTAACCTTTCCACCTCGGAACGTTTCTTTTTTATTTCACTTCATGATTTTAAAATGGAAAGAACTGAATAGTCCCGGTTCCCAAATTTAGAAGATCTATCTTTTGGCATAGAAAGGACTATTGTGCTGGGTTCCGTTCCATTCAATCCTGTTACTATAGCCTTTTCCTCATAGAAAAGCATATGCTAAAGCAAGGACTAAAATTGGATAGGGTGGATTTATCCTAGCAATTTAATCTGCTTTTAGCAGGAGGCTGTGAGGGGGAAATTGCAGGCTGGGCTGGATGCGAGCGCCGTCCTACTTCTCAAGGCTTTCAGAAGCCAGGAGTTGACTATGGTGCATTGTGGAGGAGCCTCTTCATCACTGTCCTTGGTTTTGCGTTGTGGGCGTGGACATGCCTTAGCCTGGTTGGTGTCTGTGGCTTTGCAGACGTCTGAACACAGAACGTGGCAGGAGAGGCCAGGATACTGAGGCAGCGTTCTTGGGTTTCCAGCTCCCCTTGGAAAAGGTGTCACGTGCACCTGCTTGTTTCGCTGAGAGGGTCCAACAAGATGTTCTCTACCTGTGCCTGGGATGCCCCAGGCGTGAAGGAGAGAGTCAAGGTCAAGGACATCGATGCATGTTCCATTTCCAAATGTTTTTGAATGTGCACCTGGTCCTAATAGTAGCTGCTTGGGCCAGTTAGTAATCTGATCTAATATTTTGCATCTTAACCATTTCTTTAAAGCTTCCCTGGAATATTAGTAATAATGGTCTGCTCCTATTAGTTTTAGTTATCTACCATGGGCTTAACTTATAGCAGTGGAAATGTAATGTAGACCCCCCCAAAAGAGCTTTCATAGTCTAACGCATTGTATGATACAGGAATTTGTTACTCGATAAGCAGGAGAGTGTCTTTGTAAGGTGTTTTTGGTTAAGGTTATATCTACTACCTATAATAATTTTTAAAATTTATTTATTTTAATTCAAAATAGTTAATATGCAGTGGAGTATTGGTTTCAGGAGCAGAACCCAGTTCTGTGATTCACCTCTCACATATAACACCCAGTGCTCATCCCAACAATTTGCCTCCTTAATGCCCATCACCCATTTAGCCCATCCCCCCACCCACCTCCTTCCAGCAACCCTTAGTTTGTTCTCTATATTTAAAAACCTTTTATGGTTTGCCTCCCTCTACTACCTATGACAATTTTTTAAGTTTATTTATTTATTTTGAGAGAGACAGAGAGGGAGTGCAGGAGCGGCAGGGAGAGAGAGGGAGACAGAGAATCCTAAGCAGGTTCCACATTGTCAGTACAGGGCGTAATGGGGGGCTTGAACCCACAAACCTTGAGATCATGAGCTGAGCCTAAATCAAGATTGGGTGCTTAACTGACTGAGTCACCCAGCACCCCTACTCATGATAATTTAAATGCAATTTTGCCTTAGTGACTCAGAAATACTCTTAAAGATCTCAAAGCATCATTGTGTGGTTTGCAGCCAGTTAAAATCTTATCAAGCTTTTTTCCATCTTATGTGGAAACATATATTTTTATTCCTACATGGTTACTGCTTCAAACTGCAACAGATCACATTTTCCCATAGTACCTGACTAAATCATAACCTGTATCTATAAAATACCTTGCGTGGAAACAGACTTAAAGCTTCCATTGATGTTCTTTTTTTTTTTTTTACATCAGCTGTGTATTTTATTTTATTTTACTTCTTTTTTACTGAAATTGATTGTCAAATTGGTTTCCATACAATACCCAGTGCTCATACCAACAGGTGCCCTCCTCAATGCCCATCACCCACTTTCCCCTCCCCTCCACCCCCCATCAACCCTCACTGTGTTCTCAGTATTTAGGAGTCTCTTATGGTTTGCCTCCTTCCCTCTCTGTAACTGTTTTTTCCCCTCATCCCCTCCCCGCTGGTCTTCTGTTGAGTTTCTCAGAATCCACATAGGAGTGAAAACATATGGTATCTGTCTTTCTCTGCCTAACTTATTTCACTTAGCTTAACACTCTCCAGTTCCATCCACGTTGCTACAAATGGCCAGATTTCATTCTTTCTCATTGCCAAGTAGTATTCCATTGTGTATATAAACCACAATTTCTTTATCCATTCATCAGTTGACAGACATTTAGGCTCTTTCCATAATTTGGCTATTGTTGAAAGTGCTGCTATAAACATTGGTGTACAAGTGCCCCTGTGCATCATTACTCTTGTATCCCTTGGGTAAATTCCTACCAGTGCTATTGCTGGGTCACAGGGTAGGTCTATTTTTAATTTTTTGAGGTACCTCCACACTGTTTTCCAGAGCAGCCACACCAGTTTGCATTCCCACCAATAGTGCAAGAGGGTTCCTGTTTCTCCACATCCTCGCCAGCATCTATAGTCTCCTGATTTGTTTATTTTAGCCATTCTGACTGATGTGAGGTGGTATCTGAGTGTGGTTTTGATTTGTATTTCCCTGATGAGGAGTGATGTTGAGCATCTTTTCATATGCCTGTTGGCCATCTGGATGTCTTCTTTAGAGAAGTGTCTATTCATGTCCTCTGCCCATTTCTTCACTGGATTATTTGTTTTTCGGGTGTGGAGTTTGGTGAGTTCTTTATAGATTTTGGATACTATCCCTTTATCTGATATGTCATTTGCAAATATCTTTTCCCATTCCATCGGTTGCCTTTGCAGTGCAGAAGCTTTTTATCTTGATGAGGTCCCAATAGTTCACTTTTGCTTTTAATTCCCTTGCCTTTGGAGATGTGTCAAGTAAGAAATTGCTGCGGCTGAGGTCAGAGAGGTTTTCTCCTGCTTTCTCCTCTAGGGTTTTGATGGTTTCCTGTCTCACATTCAGGTCCTTTATCCATTTTGAGTTTATTTTTGTGAATGGTGTAAGAAAGTGGTCTAGTTTCACCCTTCTGCATGTTGTTGTCCATTTCTCCCAGCACCATTTGTTAAAGAGACTGTCCTTTTTCCATCGTATATTCTTTCCTGCTTTGTCAAAGATTAGTTGGCCATACATTTGTGGGTCCAATTCTGGAGTCTTTATTCTATTCCATTGGTCTATGTGCCTGTTTTTGTGCCAATATCATGCTGTCTTGATGATTACAGCTTTGTAATAGTGGCTAAAGTCTGGGATTGTGATGCCTCCCGCTTTGGTTTTCTTCTTCAATATTACCTTTGCTATTCTGGGTCTTTTGTGGTTCCATACAAATTTTAGGATTGCTTGATCTAGCTTCGAGAAGAATGCTGGTGCAATTTTGATTGGGATTGCATTGAATGTGTAGATAGCTTTGGGTAGTATTGACATTTTAACAATATTTATTCTTCCAATCCATGAGCATGGAATATTTTTCCCATTTCTTTATATCTTCTTCAATTTCCTTCATAAGCCTTCTATAGTTTTCAGCGTACAGATCTTTTACATCTTTGGTTGGGTTTATTCCTAGGTATTTTATGCTTCTTGGTGCAATTGTGAATGGGATCAGTTTCTTTATTTGTCTTTCCGTTGCTTCATTATTAGTGTATAAGAATGCAACTGATCTCTGTACATTGATTTTTTATCCTGTGACTTTACTGAATTCACGTATCAGTTCTAGCAGACTTTTGGTGCAGTCTATCGGGTTTTCCATGTATAGTATCATGTCATCTGCAAAAAGTGAAAGCTTAACTTCATCTTTGCCAATTTTGATGCCTTTGATTTCCTTTTGTTGTCTGATTGCTGGTGCTAGAATTCCAATACTATGTTAAACAACAGCAGTGAGAGTGGACATCCCTGTCATGGTCCTGATCTCAGGGAGAAAGCTCTCAGTTTTTCCCCATTGAGGATGATATTAGCTGTGGGCTTTTCATAAGTGGCTTTATGATGTTTAAGTATGTTTCTTCAATCCCAACTTTCTTAAGGGTTTTTATTAAAAAAGAATGCTAAATTTTGTCAAATGTTTTTTCTGCATCGATTGACAGGATCATATGGTTCTTTTCTTTCCTTTTATTAATGTGATGTATCACATTGATTGATTTGTGAATATTAAACCAGCCCTGCATCCCAGGAATGAATCCCACTTGATCATGGTGAATAATTCTTTTTATGTGCTGTTGAATTCGATTTGCTAGTATCTTGTTGAGAATTCTTGCATCCAAATTCATCAGGGATATTGGCCTGTAGTTCTCTTTTTTTTTCTGGGTCTCTGTCTGGTTTGGGAATCAAAGTAATGCTGGCTTCATAGAATGAGTCTGGAAGTTTTCCTTCCCTTTCTATTTTTTGGAATAGCTTGAGAAGGATAGGTATTATCTCTGCTTTAAATGCCTAGTAGAATTCCCCCGGCAAGCCATCTGGTCCTGGCTTATTTGTTGGGAGATTTTTGATAACCGATTCAATTTCTTCGCTGGTTATGGGTCTGTTCAAGCTTTCTATTTCCTCCTGGTTGAGTTTTGGAAGAGTGTGGGTGTTTAGGAATTTGTCCATTTCTTCCAGGTTGTCCAATTTGTTGGCATATAATTTTTCATAGTATTCCCTGATAATTGCTTATATTTCTGAAGGATTGGTTGCAATAATTCCATTTTCATTCATGATTTTATCTATTTGAGTTATCTCCCTTTTTTTTTTGAGAAACGTGGCTAGAGGTTTATCAGTTTTGTTTGTTTTTTCAAAAAAACAACTCTTCATTTCATTGATTTCTCTACTGTTTTTTTTTAGATTCTATATTGTTTATTTCTGCTCTGATCTTTATTATTTCTCTTCATCTGCTGGGTTTAGGCTGCCTTTGCTGTTCTGCTTCTATTTCCTTTAGGTGTGCTGTTAGATTTTGTATTGGGGATTTTTCTTGTTTCTTGAGATAGGCCTGGATTACAATGTATTTTCCTCTCAGGACTGCCTTTGCTGCATCCCAAAGCATTTGGATTGTTGTATTTTCATTTTCATTTGTTTCTGTATATTTTTTTAATTTCTTCTCTAATTGCCTAGTTGATCCATTCATTCTTTAGTACGATGTTCTTTAACCTCCATGCTTTTGGAGATTTTCCAGACTTTTTCCTGTGGTTGATTTCAAGCTTCATAGCATTGTGGTCTGAAAGTGTGCATGGTATGATCTCAATTCTTTTATACTTATTAAGAGCTGTTTTGTGACCCAGTATGTGATCTATCTTGTAGAATGTTCCATGTGCACTCGAGAAGAAAGTATATTCTGTTGCTTTGGGATGCAGAGTTCTAAATATATCTGTCAAATCCATCTGATCTAATATATCATTCAGGGCCCCTGTTTCTTTATTTATTCTCTGTCTAGATGTTCTATCCATTGCTGTAGAGGAGTATTAAAGTCCCCTGCAATTACCACCTTCTTATCAATAAGGTTGCTTATGTTTGTGATTAAATATTTTATATATTTGGGGGCTCCCAAATTCAGTGTGTAAACATTTATTATTGTTAGCTCTTCCTGATGGATAGACCCTGTAATTATTATATAATGCCCTTCTTCATCTCTTGTTACAGCCTTTAATTTAAAGTCTAGTTTGTCTGATATAAGTATAGCTACTCCAGCTTTCTTTTTACTTCCATTAGCATGATAGATAGTTCTCCATCCCCTCACTTTCAATCTGAAGGGGTCCTCAGGTCTAAAATGAGTCTCTTGTAGACAGCAAATAGATGGGTCTTGTTTTTTTATCCATTCTGATACCCTATGTTTTTTGGTTGGAACATTTAGTCCATCTACATTCAGTATTATTACTGAAAGATATGGGTTTAGCATCATTGTGATATCTGTAGGTTTCATGCTCGTAGTGGTGTCTATGGTACTTTGTGGTCCTTGCAACATTTTACTCACAAAGTCCCCCTTAGGATCTCTTGTAGGGTTCATTTAGTAGTGAAGAATTCCTTCAGGTTTTGTTTGTTTGGGAAGACCTTTATCTCTCCTTCTATTCTAAATGACAGACTTGCTGGATAGAGGATTCTCGGCTGCATATTTTTTCTGTTCATCACATTGAAGATTTCCTGCCATTCCTTTCTGAACTGCCAAGTTTCAGTAGATAGGTCTACTACCCTTATGTGTCTACCTTTGTAAGTTAGAGCCTCTTTATCCCTAGCTGCTTTCAGAATTCTCTCTTTATACTTGTATTTTGCCAGTTTCACTATGATATGTCGTGCAGAAGATCGATTCAAGTTACATCTGAAGGGAGTTCTCTGTGTCTCTTTGATTGCCATGCCTGTTTCCTTCCCCAGATCGGGGAAGTTCTCAGCTATGATTTGTTCAAGTACACCTTCAGCCCCTTTCTCTCTCTTCTTCTGGAATTCCTATGATATGGATATTGTTCCGTTTGATTGCATCACTTAGTTCTCTAATTCTCCCCTCGTAGTCTTGGATTTTTTAATCTTTTTTTTCTCAGCTTCCCCTTTTTCCATAATTTTATCTTCTAATTCACATATTCTGTCTTCTGCCTCTTCAATCCGCACTGTAGCTGCCTCCATTTTATTTTGCATCTCATTTATAGCATTTTTCAATTCATCATGACTATTTTTAGTCCCTTGATTTCTGTAGCAATAGATTCTCTGCTTCCTCTATGCTTTTTCAAGCCCAATGATTAATTTTATCACTATTATTCCAAATTCTTGTTCTGTTATATTGCTTATATCGGGTTTGGATCAATTCGTTAGCTGTCGCTACCTCCTGGAATTTCTTTTGAGGAGAATTCCTCCATTTTGTCATTTTGGCTAGTTTTCTGTCCCTTATGTGTTTTAAAAGCTTGTTCTTTGCTCTGCACCTGTGAGCACTGCTACATTAAGGAGGGTTATATACTGTCCAGGGTCTGGTTCTTCAGGAGGTATTTTTTCAGGGACTGTTACTTGCTCTCTGTTGTTGTGACTTTGGTTATTTTATTACTCTACTTGTAGTAATATTTTGGACCCTCCACCAGATGTGTTTTGATTTGTTCCTTGGAGTAGCCCTGTAAAGGAAAACAGATAGACAAACAGGAGACAAAAACACACAAACACACAAACAAATAACACAAACAAACAAATAAACAAAAACAAAAACCTAAAGACTAAAAACAAAAAACCCAAAAACACTGACTACAAGTAAAGAAGAGGGTGGAGGCAGTGCTAATGGAAGAGCACGTACAAAGAGAGAAATGACAGGAGTGGGGCAGGGTGGGGGGGGGAGAAAAAATAAACATTGACTAGACAGAGCGACCAAAAGGCTTAATCCAGAGAGAGAGAAAGGAGTGTAAAGAAGGAGGTGTAAAACATGTATCAAGATAATGGATTAAATATGTCTGTTTAGACAGACCAATAACCAGAGTAACGAGCCCAAGGGAAGGAAGAGATAAGGAGGAGAAATGGGGAGGGAGGTGAGAATATATCTATATACCCAGAATTGACCTAGTGTTAATCCAGGCAATGCTGCGTCGTCAGGAGGAGCTCTCCACAGGGTCTGTGCCGCTCCACTCGTGGATATGCAGTTACCCAGTGCATGGGGGCATGGTTTGGTGTAATCTGAACCCACCTGGAGTGATTCCTGAGGCCCCGCCTGGTGGGGGGAGGAATGGTGATTCCCCAGTCTCTTCCCCATGGAGCCAGACCAGTGGACTCAGTTTAAGTCGTCCTCACTGTGCCACGGGCGCAGACGGGGCGGTCCTTCTCTCTCCACCAACTCCCCTGACCCTGCGCTTGGCTAGGATTCAAAGTCCCACTCCATGCGCTCTGGCCCTGGGGAAGCTCCTCTCAGTGCGGCAATATGTGGTCCTGGCTGGCTTTGTCTGTGCTGCCACACTTCAGGGAGGACCACCTTCTACTACTGCGGACTGAGCAGCCACCCTCACTGGGAGCCCCCCAAGGTGGCAGACACAGGCTGCCTTTGTCTTTTCCCACAGCACTCTAAGGAAACGGCGGCCTTTTCCTCCTGCAGGCTGCACCCTCAGCCCAGCCACTATGCCCGGGGCATGGTGAACACAGGCAGGTTCTGTACTATTGTGCAGCCCTCCAGGGAGGGAACCACTTTCTCCACCTGCGGACTGAGCCCCTGACCTACACCCGTACCCAGGCCTGGCTCCCTGCCTCCCCAGGTGTGCAAACAGGGAGCCGGCTCCAGTCCGAAGAAAGCCCCACAGTTAGAGATAGGATCCCTCTCAGTCTCAGTCTGAGGTCTTCCTCCGGTCCTGCACTTCCCTAGCTGCTCTTTCTCTTCCCTTTGTCTCTCCGCAGAGGGGAGTCCCTCCACTCCGTGCCCACTTGTCTTTTCTTTATCTCCCCCAGTTCGCAGTTACCCACCTATCTTTTTTCCAGCTTTCCCATTTTCTTCCTAGTAGATTCAGCCTCTTTTCCTCCCAGGCTCTCGTGTTCAAAGTCCTTTGGCTTCTACACTTCTTTGTTTGAGAGATGCGGGAAGTATGGATCCCCTTACTTCTCTGCCATGTTGGCTTCTCAGCTCTCCATTGATGATCTAAAGAAGGAGAAGAAGAAATAGAAGAAGAAGAAGAAGAAGAAGAAGAAGAAGAAGAAGAAAGACACAACTTCCCAGAAAGACACAAACTTCCCACAACCACCTAAAGGCCAGGTAGGCTACAGTAGAAGGTTGTCATTACCTTTGACTGCCTTACACCTTTATGTGATTTGCCCTGCCCATGGGGCATTTACATTCGTCATTTCTGGTCTAAACAATTAGACATTGAGAAGATAAGATTTTTTTGAACACGATGGCAAATTTCTTTCCCCAAAGTTTCAACACAGCATACAAAACAAGGTCAGATTCAAGTTTCGGGAAAGAAGACAACGGGGCTATAGTTCAAGGGCCAGTTGCACTCAGTTGCAATTGTTCAGTGAGGGTGTGGTACAAGAATGAAGACCTGGAAGATTGGAGGAAGGCAGAAAGAAAGGCAACCAAGGGACAAGCGTGTGGATTGGTCAACAGTTTTGAAAAACATCTGTTTCCCAAGCAGAGTAGACCCCTGAGAGTAGAAGTGGTGCATCTACACTTCACGCAGGAGGCAAGAGAAGTGTTGGAATGCAGCGTGATCTAAATGAAATGATGAAAAAGAGAACGCGTGTCTAACTATATATGGGGTAAAAGCAACCTCCTTCTTAACAGTGGATAAAAATTACTAAATGTGCAGAATCTGGGGATCATTTTATCTCCTAGAACAGCTCTTTTGAAGTTATCGCTCTTATGTTTTTTTCTTTTCCCTTTGAGAGGGATTTTTTTAATGTCTTTTTTTATTTTGCAAATTTTAAATATGCAGAAAAGTTGCAAAGGGAGTACACAAAGTTCACATATTGTCTTCACCACGGTTGTCCCAGTGCTAACACCTTATGTTTGCCACTTTAACCACAGCACACTCAAACTAAGTGATTAGCATTGGTACACTACTATTAACTAAACTACAGATTTTATCCAGATTTCACCCGTTTTTTTCACTAATGTCCCTTTTCTGTTCCAGGGTCCAATCCAGCATATGAAAGGGCTGTTTAATTTCCTATAAAGGTAAAATTAATTGTTAGAATGGGCAAAGCTCCTAAATAAATGTAATAGGTCAATTGCTGTTTTTGTAAGAAAGTGAAAAGGGAAATGCAGACTGTGAGGCTCTTTTAAAGCGGTTACAGAAAGGAACCACCGACCTCCAACAATGTAAACACAAGAATCCTTTATGGGAGATCTGTGCCAAAGGCAGGGTAACTGGCTATTTTATGCGCTTGTACTTGGAACGGTTTCCACCTGATTTTCTGTGCCAACCCGATTCTGGGTAAAAAATGAAGTGCTTAGGCAATTTTTGGCCCTGGTTGTAAGAACCCACCTTGTAAAGGAGATGTTACAGGCCATAACTAGCCTATAAACTGCTACTCATTTCCTTGACAAATTCAGCTGAATTATTGCATTTGTCTCCTAACTCATCTTTCTGCTGCTGCTGCCCTTTTTCCCTTTAGCTTATTCTCAACATAGTCCACTAAAAATGGGAGATCAGGCCGCTCCTCCATTCAAAACCTTTTAATGGGGGGTGCCTGGGTGACTCAGTCGTTGAGCATCTGACTTTGGCTCGGGTCATGATCTCGCTGTTTGTGGGTTCAAGCCCCCAGTGGGCTCGGGTCATGATCTCCCAGTTTGTAGGTTCTAGCCCTGCACCAGACTCACTGCTGTCAGTCAGCACAAAGCCCACTTCAGATCCTCTGCTCCCCTCTCTTTCTCTGCCCCTCCCCTGCCCTCTCTCTCTCTCTCTCTCTCTGAAAATAAATAAATTAAAAGAAAACATAAAAAAAAAAGTCACCTTTCAATGGCTACCATCTCTCTTGGGGTAAAAATCAAAGTCCTTACCTGTATCCTGAATGGTCTGACCTTTGTTGCTTCCACCCCTCCAGCCTCATCTCTTATTACTTCACCCCCCACCCCGCTTACACTTCTCTAGGTTTTCTGGCCTCATCACTGCTCCCCAGACGGGCCAAGCACAATCCTACCTCAGGGATTTTGCACTTGTTCCTTCTACTTAGAATCCTCCAGCCCCAGGAATCCTATGGCTCCTTCTCTCACTTCTGTCTGGTCCTTACTCAAAAAAATTGTCTTCTCAGTAAGGCCTTCACTGACTGTCCCGTTGTGTGCAAGAACTCTCACACACATGCACCTTTATATTTATATGCTCCCCATCTCCCTTCCCTGCTTTATTTTACTCCTCAACATCCGTCACTATATTGCAAGTTATATATGCATTTATTTATCCTGTTTCTCATCTACTTCCCACACTAGAAAGTCAGCTCCATGACACAGGGATTTTGTTTGATTTATGGAGTTGCTACTGCTCTTCAGCAGCTAAAAAAAGTGCATGGCACATAGTAGGTGCTCAGTAAATATTCCCTGAATGAATGAATGAATGAATGGAGGATTCTGGTTCTCTGTTGTTCCCCCTTGCCTCTCACTGCTCTGCCTAGACACCTCCACAGAGCACACTGAGCTGTCACTCCCCTCCACCACACAGGGAAAGAGTCTCTGTACCCTCCCTTCTTGGCCATACAGCATCCGCCACTTTGAAAAGGTTGGCCAGGGAGAGAGTTTGAGGTTGGAATCTCAAGTAGCAGATCGTGGAGGACCATCAGGTCTGTGGTCCATATGACAGTCAAGCATGATATTGAGTATTCTCTTCTGATACCTTAACGAGAAGAAGGGAAAACTCCAAAAATGAAAATCCTCTGTTCCAGCAGTCTCCAAACCCTCCCTGCCAGCTTCCTACTTAAAGACATGAAGAGATTAAAAGTCACATCAGATGGAAAAGTGCTCTCCAGAGAAGAAATCACTCCATCCTCTGGGTGGAGGGAACTGGGTAGATCCTCTGGGAGCCAGTAGAATGGGTGGAGTAGTGGATGGCAATGGGGCCCAAAGGGAATATATAGGATTTTGAGCCATGTACTAAGGCGAACATCCCTTCGTGCTATTCAAATAGAAGCAATGTGCTTTTCTACGATGCTCTGTTGGATAGGGTAAGAGCAAGTTTAAAGTGGAAAATTATTCTTAAACCATGCACATATGGAACGCCTTTTTTGTGTGTGTCAAGATACTAAATGAAAGGAGCAGAATTTCCTATTATTTTCCTCCTCCTTACCCCTTCCCCTCCTTAGAATTCATGAATTTGCTAAAAGTCATTTATAGTATTCCTTTATGGTCCAAAAAGAAGAGTTCTGCAGAATCCCAAGTATCGTGTGTAAGAGAGAATAAAAGATGTAAAATAGACAAACCGGTGCCTTCCCCAACCGGTGCCATAGATTCTTTTAAGCTGTGTCTGCTTACTGTCCTCAATGTGCCAATCTTGGCACATCCGTCTGTCTTCTTGCAATTGTGCAAAACTTTTTTTAAATCTTTATTTTAAAAATTCATCTCAATGCCGGGCTCCTTCGGCTGCTATTTAAATTCCTTCCTCAAGATTAATGTCACCCGGAATTGTGGAACATTCACACAGACAGGCACCCTAAATAATTCCAGTTCTCCTCCTCTGCCTCAGCTGCACTTGACTTCTTTTGACTTGTTTTCTTTCTCTTTCTTCTAAGGTTCTCACGGGTATATGGGCTTTTCAAATTTCTCCCTATCAGCTTACGGGAAAGGAAGTCTGGCCCTAGGTGGTGCGTTATCTGAAAGACCATCTGAGGATGTGATGTTGTCTCTTTCAAACAAATTCCATGTAAATGTTGCTGCTGTATAATGCAGAGGTCAAAGCCAGCACTTTCTGCACAATGAGTGAGGCTCTCTTGCATTCCCTTGGGAGAACTGTGGCCAGGTTTCCTGCCTCCCTCGCAACCCAGTCTTGCAACTGGGAGAGCTGCAACATGAGATCGTCTTGCCAGTCCCTTGGCCACTGTGAAGAAACTGGCCCTGCCATTCAGCTGCTATCTAAACCAGATCATTAAATGAAGCAGTCATTCAGAGATGATTTGTCATTCTCTGAGTGTATTAGAGTTGATTGAGCTGTCATTTATTTTCCCAGGCAGAGGCAATGCTGGTACATTATGCTAACTCATGTCTCTGGAGCTCAACCACCAAGGTTGGGAAAAATGGAAGGACACCTAAAGAATCGCATTATCCTTTCAGATTTTACTATGTGTTTTCTGAGTTCTCGACAGTTGAAGGCAAACTTAAAGTGTTTTATGATAAACGTGATTTTAGTTCCATATTCCCAGCTGAGTACATTGGACATCATAGTGTCTGAACAGTGGCAATTTAGCCCAATTCATAATAGAATCAGAGGTGTTTCAGAGCTAACAGATTTTTTTTTCTTCTCTTATATTAAGTATTCCAAGCAAAATTTCTGTCTTTTCTCTATTTATTTTATTCTTCCTTCAAATACATGTAATCATACTGACATATGTTTACACACATAAATATAAACCTTTTCGGGTTCACGTGACAGGAGTAAATGAAACTTTAAGTGTATGTTAGCCTAATCATTAATTTATCTTGGTGTTTAATTTTCATTGACAATCAGTACCTTTCTAATTCCAAGAATGACATAAAATTAATAGAATTTGAGGATCACTCAATTAATCATAGCAAGATTTCCAATCCAGGCCTCAGGAATTGTCATAAATAGGAAAAAAATCAATATCATTTTTCCAGTCATGAACCTAGGAATACCTCCCCTCCTACTCATTCTTTAACAAAGTGCACAGCTGGCTTCTGTGAGAGCTCAGAGTGGTCTCTGCAGTAGCAAAGGCCCTCAACTTGCCCTTAAAAATCTGGTGATCCCTCCCCATGGGTTGGAGGGCAACAAGAATAAGTACAGCAGAAAATGGGAAAGATTCTTGGGGTCTTAGAATAAAGGTGAGAAAATACTGGAGGTCAATTCTGAGTGATCCAGACTGATGCCAGAATTCATTATAGAGCTTAAAACTTGGTTTTATTCATTTGCAGACAGGCAATAGTCAAGAGCAAGAGCCAATATTCCTCCAAGTGTCCTTAAAATGTATTGTTAGCAGTAGGTCTTGGCTGGCCCTGACCTTTGTCCAAACTCTGGGAAGCACCATGAGTGCACTGCTTAGAGGTAAGTAGTCCCTTGCATTCACAATAGGGATATTTTTAGCAACCTAAATGTCATCAGCTGGTCTTAGATTCTGTGACCAACCTTAGTTTGGGAGGTAGGAAGATAAGGGCTCCTGGAACCTCCGGCTGCCTCCATAGCCAAGTACTTTCTCCATGTTTTATTTTCTCACAATTACCTCTCAGTGTTTTTTCACCTACTTGATTATATTTCTTCCCACTAATTTTGAGATTCAGGAATTGACTTTGAGCAGCTTGGATTTCCAAAATCTGTTTTTGTCTAATCCACAACCCAGTAATATTTGGCTAAACTAGCTCTCGCCTTAGATCTTTCCCTTTTTGTAGTGATGTGTATAACTTTTTCTGTTGAGCCCCTATTGCCCAATATGATATTGGTTGGCCAATTTCTGGATAAGATGACCTATTCTTCAGTCCCGCTAGGAAGAGAAACTAACATAAAAAAAAAAAAATCTCAGAAGGAGCTTAATTTTCTAGCTCAATCCTCAAAACAGGAAGGAAAAATTAGGTTTTTTCCAGTCTTATTTTAGACCCAAATTATCCAGAACAAATTACACATTTCCAGGTTCTTCACCTATGCTTTTTTGACAGAATTGCTTACAAGTTTGCAGCAGTTTTTGTTCCAGATCCTAACATTCAAATACTGCCATTCTATCAGAAATAATGGAAAACCACAAGGTTTTTCGAAATAAAAAGTTAAATTTTCTACAATAGTTTTGCTTTCAAATATACTGCCATTTCCAATGCTAAAAACACAGCAGCAACACGGTTTTGTTTAATCATAAAAACCAGACAGAGCATTTAGGATAGCAAAGAAGAAAAACACACAACATGGCTATCATCTCACATAAAACTAGTACCAAGGAATCCCCAAGAACTCCAGAATGTAAGTTAGTGTAACCGAAGCAACAGACAGCAGCAGTTCTTGTGTGGGATTGTCAGAGATGTGGAATAGGTAATAAAGAAAAAAGGCAGTACTGACAGTTCTAAAAGCTGCCAGTTAGAAATCAACAAATATTCACTCCCAGAAAAAGATGATCTTTTACAGAACAGGAACTAAAGCAATCAACTCTACAAATTACCAGTAAAACCCCAAGACATCCTCACAGGCTCCAAGTTGAGGACAAGCACAAAAATACCATATGAAATCAGTATGTGGCCACTGGAATTTAAACTATGTCGAAGCCCACACGTATTTCAGAAACACTCCAAAATGTTCTTTTGGAAAGACGGACATTCTTTTCTTCCCGTTTCCCACACCTGCCCTCATGGGAAAAAAAGAAAAGAAGAGAAAAGGAAAAACCTGCTGTTGGTTGGATCCACCATGAAACACTGCAGATGCCCGGGAAACAAAAGCTTCTAACACCAGAGAAGGAGATAGACCTCAGAAAGCACTGAACAGCAAACATGTTTAAAGGTAACCATACTGCTTTGCAGGGAAAACCCTTAGAACTCTAGATGACACAGAGTCAGAGGCAGGAAGTTTTTGTAAATCAGACTTAGCTCTGAGAGAAAGAGAAGTAACTATACAAAGAGGCTATGTTTTTTTAATACATCACAGTAACAACAGACAAAAAACCCCTACAGAGGAACTTTCCTCTACTAGCCAAGAAAACAAGTTTATTTATAGATGGAAAATAAAAACAGATTACAATAAAACCCCCTACTGAGATACAAGGATAAAGATAAAAATAAACCAAATAAAGTTCCAATAGATAATGAAACCATTCTACAAATGTGGCCACAAAGAAGATGAGAAATGTAACATAAGATTTCAAAATGAGCTAAAAGAATCTTAAAAACAATCCACGCTTAAAAGAACCATGCACATCAAAAATAGAACAGCTCAGGAAGGTGATGGCTAGGATATGAAGCATGATGATGTGAAAAGAGAGGTGGAAACTCAGGAATGAAAAGCAAAGAGAAGAAAAGAGAGAACCAAGATTTCAGAAATAAGGCTAAATTGGAAGGAACAAAGCAACAAGTAGAGTCCCTGGAAACACAGTAAGAGAAACTGAGGCTAGAAGATAGAAGAATGAAGTCAACAACGTGGAAGGAGAGAAGAGGACTCTATGAAAGATCTGGAACAAAAAAGATGGAAAGGAGATTCAATATGAATTCCCATAAAAGTGAAAGACAAAAAATACATAAAACTATAACTCAAGAGGGGCACCTGGGTGGCTCAGTTGGTTAAGCATCTGATTTCAGCTCAGGTCATAATGTCACAGTTCTGTTGGTAAGTTTGAGCCCCATCCCCACCGGGCTCTGTGCTGACAGCTTAGAGTCTGGAGCCTGCTTCTGATTCTGTGTCTCAATCTCTCTCTTGCTCCTCCGCCTCTCTCTCTCTCTCTCTCAGTAATAAACATTTAAAAAACATTTTTAAAAAACTATAACTCAAGACAATCTTCATAAAACAAAATATTTGAATCTACCAATTAGAAGAGTTCTGTATGAGAACTTCATGAATCATCAACACTGAAACATTTCTAGTAAAGTCATTGTATTTTTTAATAGAAGAAAAACAATGTTATGCATCCAAGCAAAAACAAACAAATGAACAAACAAAACCCCCAAAAAAACTAAGTAAAATTTTGAAGCACATTTTGTACCAGAAAACAATGGAACAACATTGTGAAAATGATGCAGAATGTAAAATATGAGCCAAAGATTTTATATCCAACCAAACTATGCTTCAAGTATGGAAACCGTCAAAAAGCAGTTCTAAACATTAAAGAACTCAGGGATTATTTTTCCCAAGAACCTTTCTGAGAAACATGCTGGAGAATGAGCATCAGAAAACCAAGGATGTTGAGGGCAGACTGACCTAAGGTCTGATAGAGACTGGCTATAAGGATAAAAGAATATGCAAATTGTATGTGCTCTACCAATGCAGAAATAAATACAACTAACAAATAGAGAAAGTAAATGGAAAAGCAGAGTAAGTTCAATGATTGTGCCAAAGGCATTAACTAGAAAGAATATCATCCATGTTTATACATTGAAAAAGAGGGAAGAAAAGGGGAAAAGATTATAACTAACTGGTATTGCTTAGAAAAAATTTAGGTATTATCTAAAAAAAAAGAATCAGCAGATATTATATATAATATTAGGGTAAAGGTAAATAGTAGGACAAAAATACAAACCATATTAAATACCAAAGATTACAAAGAGAAAAGAGAATGGATCACATAGTGACTTTGTAGAGACAATAAATACATAATAAATCGCTATGCCAGAACTGAGATCAAATATATAAAGTATACTGAATGAAAAAAAAATCCAGAAAATAAAGCAAATTGAACTCTGCTGAGACATACCTAAACCAAAATGATCAGAACAATTAAAGATTAAAAAATACAATAGAAATACCAAATAAACACAAGTAATAAGTAAGCAGAAGCTGAGATTTTAATATGAAACAGGATAGAGCAGGGGGGTGGAAAGCTGAAAAGTTAAAAGCCAAAAAGATATTATAATACTAAAGACTACAATCTATAGAAAAACCAATTTTATAAGGTAGAAGTTGCTGGAAATTCAAGAAGAAACAGATAGAAACACACCAATCATAGGACAGCTTAACTCTGTAATAGGTGAGCCAAAATTAATAAGGATCTATATAATCTAAACCATGTAATTAATGATATCAATCTGTATACCTGTTTAACTCTGACGTATTTTAATCTACCTTCCTTTCAACTATACAAATTAAGAAGTCTGTTAATGTTATAAAAATAAATACAACGTTTGCATCAGAGATCCAAATATAAAAATCAACAAGATAAAACTATATAATCTCAAATTTGAATTGAAATTGTCAATGTGAACTCATGACTTTTCCCTCCTCACTTTCTAAAAATACAAATTCTCTAGCTCTATGCACTGAAAAGGCATAGAAACAATCTCAATCCAATCTCAATGAACATGTCTAGCTTTCATTGTGGTCTCTGTAGAAGATTCTCCACTAAATGCAACTAAGGATAGACTGGTCTCGGGGAGGAAGATGGAGGCGTAGGAGGACGCTGGGCTCACCGTGTCCTTCGCATCACTTAGATTCCACCTACACCTGCCTAAATAACCCAGAAAACCGCCAGAAGACTAGCAGAACGGGGTCTCCGGAGCCAAGCGCAGACGAGAGGCCCACGGAAGCAGGTAGGAAGGGCGGAGAGGCGGTGCCCGCTCCACGGACTGGCGGGAGGGAGCCAGGGCGGAGGGGCAGCCCGCCGGCCAAGCAGAGCCCCTGAGTCTGGCTGGCAAAAGCGGAGGTGCTGGATGGAGTGTGTTCCGACAGCAAGCGGGACTTGACATCTGGAAGGTTATAAGCTAACAGCTCTGCTCAGAGAACGGGAGGGCTGGAGGACAACGGGAGGGAGAGTTGTTGAGCCCTGGACGACAGAGCGCAGCTTGGCGGGAAACAAAGGCACTCGCCAGCGCCATCTCCCTCGCCCATCCCCCAGCGAAAATCCCAAAGGGAACCAATTCCTGTCAGGGAACTTGCTTACACTGCGCAAACACCCAACAACGTGCTTCTGCGGATCCAGTGTTTCTGTGGATCCATCCCTCCAGCGGGTCTGACTCCCTCCCAGTGCCGCAGGGACCCTCCCGAAGTGGATCTCCGAAGGAAAATCGAGTTGAGCCTGCCCCTCCCGCCCCGCCCCCCCCCCCCCCCCCCCGTGCACCTCCCTGATCCACCCCAGCGAATATGCCAGATACCCAGCACCACAAGCCTGGCAGTGTGCAAGTAGCCCAGACGGGCCATGCCACCCCACAGTGAATCCCGCCCCTAGAAGAGGGAAAGAGAAGGCACACACCAGTCTGACTGTGGCCCCAGCGGTGGGCTGGGGGAAGACATCGGGTCTGACTATGGCCCCGCCCACCAACGCAAGTTATTCAAGACAGCACAGGGGAAGTGCCCTGCAGTCCCGCACCACTCCAGGGACTATCCAAAATGACGAAACGGAAGAATTCCCCTCAAAAGAATCTCCAGGAAACAACAACAGCTAACGAAGTGATCAAAAAGGATTCAAACAATATAACAGAAAGTGAATTTAGAATAATAGTCATAAAATTAATCACTGGGCTTGAAAACAGTATACAGGACAGCAGAGAATCTCTTGCTACAGAGATCAAGGGACTAAGGAACAGTCAGGAGGAGCTAAAAAATGCTATAAATGAACTGCAAAATAAAATGGAGACGATCACAGCTCGGATTGAAGAGGCAGAGGAGAGAATAGGTGAACTAGAAGATAAAATTATGGAAGAAGAGGAAGCTGAGAAAAAGAGAGATAGTATAATTGGTATTCCAGAGGAGGAAGAGAGAGGGAAAGATGCTGAAGGGGTACTTGAAGAAATCATAGCTGAGAACTTCCCTGAACTGGGGAAGGAAAAAGGCATTGAAATCCAAGAGGCACAGAGAACTCCCTTCAGGGATAACTTGAATCGATCTTCTGCACGACATATCATAGTGAAACTGGCAAAATACAAGGATAAAGAGAAAATTCTGAAAGCAGCTAGAGATAAACGTGCTCTAACATATAAAGGGAGACCTATAGACTCGTGACCGATCTCTCTACTGAAACTTGGCAGGCCAGAAAGGAATGGCAGGAAATCTTCAATGTGATGAACAGAAAAAATATGCAGCCGAGAATCCTCTATCCAGCAAGTCTGCCATTTAGAATAGAAGGAGAGATAAAGGTCTTCCCAAACAAAAACTGAAGGAATTCATCACCACTAAACCAGCCCTACAAGAGATCCTAAGGGGGATCCTGTGAGACAAAGTACCAGAGACATCGCTACAAGCATGAAACCTATGGACATCACAATGACTCTAAACCCATATCTTTCTATAATAACACTGAATGTAAATGGACTAAATGCGCCAACCAAAAGACATAGGGTATCAGAATGGATAAAAAAACAAGACCCATCTATGTGCTGTCTACAAGAGACTCATTTTAGACCTGAGGACCCCTTCAGATTGAAAGTGAGGGGATGGAGAACTATTTAACATGCTACTGGAAGTCAAAAGAAAGCTGGAGTAGCCATACTTATATCAGACAAACTAGACTTTAAATTAAAGGCTGTAACAAGAGATGAAGAAGGGCATTATATAATAATTACAGGGTCTATCCATCAAGAAGAACTAACAATTATAAATATCTATGTGCCGAATACAGGAGCCCCCAAATATATAAAACAATTACTCACAAACATAAGCAACCTTATTGATAAGAATGTGGTAATTGCAGGGGACTTTAACACTCCACTTACAGAAATGGATAGATCATCTAGACACACGGTCAATAAAGAAATAAGGGCCCTGAATGATACATTGGATCAGATGGACTTGACAGATATATTTAGAACTCTGCATCCCAAAGCAACAGAATATACTTTCTTCTTGAGTGCACATGGAACATTCTCCAAGATAGATCACACACTGGGTCACAAAACAGCCCTTCATAAGTATACAAGAATTGACATCATACCATGCACACTTTCAGACCACAATGCTATGAGGCTTGAAAAAGTCTGGGAAACCTCCAAAAGCATGGAGGTTAAAGAACACCCTACTAAAGAATGAATGGGTCAACCAGGCAATTAGAGAAGAAATTTAAAAATATATGGAAACAAACAAAAATGAAAATACAACAATCCAAACGCTTTGGGATGCAGTGAAGGCAGTCCTGAGAGGAAAATACATTGCAATCCAGGCCTATCTCAAGAAACAAGAAAAATCCCAAATACAAAATCTATCAGCACACCTAAAGGAAATAGAAGCAGAACAGCAAAGGCAGCCTAAACCCAGCAGAAGAAGAGAAATAATAAAGATCAGAGCAGAAATAAACAATATAGAATCTAAAAAAACTGTAGAGCAGATCAACGAAACCAAGAGTTGGTTTTTTGAAAAAATAAACAAAATTGATAAACCTCTGGCCAGGCTTCTCAAAAAGAAAAGGGAGATGACCCAAATAGATAAAATCATGAATGAAAATGGAATTATTACAACCAATCCCTCAGAGATACAAGAAATTATCAGGGAATACTACAAAAAATTATATGACAACAAACTGGACAACCTGGAAGAAATGGACAAATTCCTAAACACCCACACTCTTCCAAAACTCAATCAGGAGGAAATAGGAAGCTTGAACAGACCCATAACCAGCAAAGAAATTGAATCGGTTATCAAAAATCTCCCAACAAATAAGAGTCCAGGACCAGATGGCTACCCAGGGGAGTTCTACCAGACATTTAAAGCAGAGATAATACCTATCCTTCTCAAGCTATTCCAAAAAATAGAAAGGGAAGGAAAACTTCCAGACTCATTCTATGAAGCCAGCATTACTTTGATTCCCAAACCAGACAGAGACCCAGAAAAGAAAGAGAACTACAGGCCAATATCCCTGATGAATATGGATGCAAAAATTCTCAATAAGATACTAGCAAATCGAATTCAACAGCACATAAAAAGAATTATTCACCATGATCAAGTGGGATTCATTCCTGGGATGCAGGGCTGGTTCAACATTCGCCAATCAATCAATGTGATACATCACATTAATAAAAGAAAAGATAAGAACCATATGATCCTGTCAATCGATGCAGAAAAGGCCTTTGACTAAATTCAGCAATCTTTCTTAATAAAAACCCTCGAGAAAGTCAGGATAGAAGGAATATACTTAAACATCATAAAAGCCGTTTATGAAAAGCCCACAGCTAACATCATCCTCAATGGGGAAAAACTGAGAGCTTTTTCCCTGAGATCAGGAACACAACAGGGATGTCCACTCTCACCGCTGTTGTTTAACACAGTGTTGGAATTCTAGCATCAGCAATCAGACAACAAAAGGAAATCAAAGGCATCAACATTGGCAAAGATGAAGTTAAGCTTTCACTTTTTGCAGATGACATGATATTATACATGGAAAATCCGATAGACTCCACCAAAAGTCTGCTAGAACTGATACATGAATTTAGCAAAGCTGCAGGATACAAAATCAATGTACAGAAATCAGTTGCATTTTTATACACTAATAATGAAGCAACAGAAAGACAAATAAAGAAACTGATCCCATTCACAATTACACGAAGAAGCATAAAATACCTAG
Organism: Lynx canadensis; assembly: GCF_007474595.2. Classification (NCBI taxonomy): domain Eukaryota; kingdom Metazoa; phylum Chordata; class Mammalia; order Carnivora; family Felidae; genus Lynx; species Lynx canadensis. The sequence goes on along the minus strand of NC_044306.2, from coordinate 55,519,027 downwards.
GGATAAATCTAACCAAAGATGTACAAGATCTGTATGCTGAAAACTATAGAAAGTTTATGAAGGAAATTGAAGAAGGTATAAAGAAATGGAAAAACATTCCATGCTCATGGATTGGAAGAATAAATATTGTCAAAATGTCAATACTACCCAAAGCTATCTACACATTCAATGCAATCCCAATCAAAATTGCACCAGCATTCTTCTCGAAGCTAGAACAAGCAATCCTAAAATTCATATGGAAACAGGCCCCGAATAGCCAAAGTAATTTTGAAGAAGAAGACCAAAGCAGGAGGCATCACAATCCCAGACTTTAGCCTCTACCCCAAAGCTGTAATCATCAAGACAGCATGATATTGGCACAAAAACAGACACATAGACCAATGGAATAGAATAGAAACCCCAGAACTAGACCCACAAACGTATGGCCAACTCATCTTTGACAAAGCAGGAAAGAAAATCCAATGGAAAAAAGACAGTCTCTTGAACAAATGGTGCTGGGAGAACTGGACAGCAACATGCAGAAGGTTGAAACTAGACCACTTTCTCACACCATTCACAAAAATAAACTCAAAATGGATAAAGGACCTGAATGTGAGACAGGAAACCATCAAACCCCTAGAGGAGAAAGCAGGAAAAGACCTCTCTGATCTCAGCCGTAGCAATTTCTTACTTGACACATCCCCAAAGGCAAGGGAATTAAAAGCAAAAATGAACTACTGGCACCTCATGAAGATAAAAAGCTTCTGCACAGCAAAGGAAACAACCAACAAAACTAAAAGGCAACCAACGGAATGGGAAAAGATATTTGCAAATGACATATCGGACAAAGGGCTAGTATCCAAAATCTATAAAGAGCTCACCAAACTCCACACCCGAAAAACAAGTAATCCAGTGAAGAAATGGGCAGAAAACATGAATAGACACTTCTCTAAAGAAGACATCTGGATGGCCAACAGGCACATGAAATGATGCTCAACGTCGCTCCTTATCAGGGAAATACAAATCAAAACCACACTCAGATATCACCTCACGCCAGTCAGAGTGGCCAAAATGAACAAATCAGGAGACTATAGATGCTGGCGAGGATGTGGAGAAACGGGAACCCTCTTGCACTGTTGGTGGGAATGCAAATTGGTGCAGCCATTCTGGAAAACAGTGTGGAGGTTCCTCAAAAAACTGAAAATAGACCTACCCTGTGACCCAGCAGTAGCACTGCTAGGAATTTACCTAAGGGATACAGGAGTACTGATGCATAGGGGCACTTGTACCCTAATGTTTATAGCAGCACTCTCAACAATAGCCAAATTATGGAAAGAGCCTAAATGTCCATCAACTGATGAATGGATAAAGAAATTGTAGTTTATATACACAATGGAGTACTACGTGGCTCCAATGAGAAAGAATGAAATATGGCTCTTTGTAGCAACGTGGATGGAACTGGAGAGTGTGATGCTAAGTGAAATAAGCCATACAGAGAAAGACAGATACCATATGTTTTCACTCTTATGTGGATCCTGAGAAACTTAACAGAAACCCATGGGGTAGGGGAAGGAAAAAAAAATGAGGTTAGAGTGGGAAAGAGCCAAAGTGTAAGAGACTCTTAAAGACTGAGAACAAACTGAGGGTTGATGGGGGGTGGGAGGGAGAGGAGGGTGGGTGATGGGTATTGAGGAGGGCACCTTTTGGGATGAGCACTGGGTGTTGTATGGAAACCAATTTGACAATAAATTTCAAAAAAAAATGCAACTAAGGATAATTGAAGAAATGGCTGATTCCAGTTGTCAGGTAGAAAATGTAGGAAAAGGCATTGGTACATCTTGTTGCTCTAGAAAGCAAGGAGAGTAGGAAGCTGTCAAAAGCTGATATGGTCACGTCAATGACACAGGAAAAAGTTCCACTTACCATAGATGCAACAATATGAATATAAAAACAAATGACCCCATTAATTAAAATGTACTAAATATTTGAAAAGGTATAAAATCATAGTAATGCTTTAAAAGATGGAGAGAAGAGAGAAAGGGAAACAAAATAAAAACTACTAGTCACCATTGATAATTGCCAGGACACCAAATCATTTCCTGGAAAATTGACATTTTAAAGGGAAATAATTAAGTATATTTCATGTGTTTCTGGTATTTTATATATTTCAGGGTATCCAAAGAGTCCTAGTGGCTGACAATTCTTTTCCTACAGATTTTCAGATAATAAACTTAAACAGAAAGATAGAACTAGAAAAATCAACATTTTGCAATCCCTAATGCAATAACTGATTCACACAACAGTCATCATTGCATGGCAAAACCATCAGAGGAAAAAAGGGATGAAGGAGAGTAAAATCATCATGTTACTGCCAGCTGAACCCACCGATCAATCTTAACATCATTGAAAGTGAGTCATACACGCGTTCTGATAGGATGCAATGTGGAGACATTTTACACAAGCTAGAAAATCAAGAACCATCTCTGAAATGATCTTTAAAAAGAAAAAACAAAACAAAACAAAATAAAACTGAATCTGAATTTAATCAAGCCTTCAAAACTTCAGACAGGATATTTAAGGAGTGGAGGAAACAGCTAAACAAATCTCAAGCCAAATCTAGAATTTGAGAACCTAATTTCTTCAATCAGCACATGGCAGGGAGAGAACAGGAGGAGGTGAACTATTCTAGATTACAAGATATTCACAAGGCTCTATGAATTTAACAACCACACAATGAAATGAAGCTGATTTGGATCCTGAGTAGAATAAACTATATGAAAAGAGACATTTTTAGACAATCAGAAGAATTTGAATATGGGCTAGGTATTAGATCCTAAGTAATTATTGTTAATTTGTGGCTATATGAGAAAATTCACTCTCCCCTGTTCGCTCTCTCTCTCTCTCTTCCTTCCTCCAGCTCTCTGCCTTCCTATTTTCTCTCTGTTTTTCTCTCCCTCTCGCCTGGAGAAGCTTACTAACATCCTTAGGGGTGAAATGACAGGACATGTAGAATTTCCTTTAAAATTCCCCAGCAAAAAAAAGAAATCGATTGAGAAGTGAATAGATGAACAAGCATACCAAAATGCTGATGGTTTTCAAAGATCAGGTGTATAGAGATCTTCATAATAAAGAGTATTTTCAAATGTGTTTCTTCGGAAGGTATGTGGGAACATAATAACAATAGGGGAAGAGAAAGCAAAAGCATATATTTTCGTGATGTTGCAGGCATAGCTGGACACGAGCATTTTTATTTTATGTGTACCCTAGAGCTAAAATCATTATATTGAAACACATCATCATGCCCTATTATGTTTGAATGGCATAATGCCTCAATAATATAATATTTTACTCAAATTTTATACTTAGAATATTTATTAGTTCTATCTTACAGCCAGTATGGAATAACATGAGACAAAATGCTATGTAAAATATGAGCAGAGGGTACCTTTTTGTCTGCCAGAACACTTCCCTCTCTCTGTCTTTCCTCTCCTTCTTTCTCGTTTCTCTCATAGAGCACTGGTTACTGCCTAGAGGACTTTCTTCCTTCTCACTAGTAAAATTAACTGTTGAACTCATACCATGATTAGTGAAACTTATAGAAATAATTTATGTTTTCGAAATGCTTACTGGAATTGGTTTAATCCTCCAAATGCACATGAAACATATAGTCCAATCTTATCCATCATTTAACTGGATCGCAATAGACACCACACTGGTATTTTTTCAAAAAGAGAATGGAAAAGACTGACTGTCAAACCATGTTCACAGGATATGCTAGTCACCACGACCAAAATTGCCATGTAGCAATCTGGGGCAAAAAAAATCAGTTCATTTTCTGGCATAAAGAAATAATTCTACTTAGAGGAACTAAAATAGCCACAGAGTATAGAACTAGAAAGTCCTGAGACACAGATATCTTGAACTGGAAATGGTACACAGGTGTCTAAAGCAGGACTTCTCCAATGTACATAAGCACACCCTGAGAGAGCACCCAACCATGAGCCCAGGAGCACCTGGAGCCATAGGAAACTACTGTGTATCTTCCCAGGAGCATTCATTTTACTTAAAAGTTAACAGGAAAATAACAATGAAATGAAACACGTATGTTACAGAGTAGAATGCACCACAGACAACATTTTGAAACAACGAAAGAGTTCTTCAAGAAAATGTACTTCAATCCAAGATTGCTGACCTCCCAGACACATGGTCCCCTGTTTGCCAGCCTGATCCATGTGGAAAGGTTTAAGAGGCACCAGGCTGAGGAAAAAGCTGCATGAATGAAATTGACACTCCTCTTTGAAGCTCCAGAAACTTACTCTCTTCCTGTGCTTTCAATGATCAAATCCCCAGAGGCTGATCCTCCCCCAGCTAAAATGCACAGGGGCTGAGAACAATACCAAAATGTCCACTATTCACGGTCAATGAAAAAAACTACAACTGTCACAAAGCTCAGAAATCCACATGTGAATAAAACCGGTACTTGGACCTCAGAATGCTCCGTATGCACCAGATGTTCGTTGGGAATCTCTCTATTGATTTTGCATGATAAATCGCTGTCAAGGGAGATAGAAAAATGTGAAGTCCATATTGTCAGCACATTGTCTCCGTGTAAGCAGACTACACAGGAGTCAAACAGTTGTTTGACGAACATGCAACCAGAACAAAGGCAAAGAGGGGCGCCTGGATGGCGCAGTCGGTTAAGCGTCCGACTTCAGCCAGGTCACGATCTCGCGGTCCGTGAGTTCGAGCCCCGCGTCGGGCTCTGGGCTGATGGCTCAGAGCCTGGAGCCTGTTTCCGATTCTGTGTCTCCCTCTCTCTCTGCCCCTCGCCCGTTCATGCTCTGTCTCTCTCTGTCCCAAAAATAAATAAACGTTGAAAAAAAAATTTAAAAAAAAAAAAAAAAGAACAAAGGCAAAGAGAATATTTCATGGCCAGTGGGTTGGTTTGCTAATAAGAACACTTGAAGTCTGTTGGTTACAACCTCCCACCTCCAGTTCCATCCTAAGGACACCACTTCCATTGAGACAGGGCATCTTTACCGTATATAGGTGGTTACCCTGGGTAGCATACGAATGGCCACTGACTGCATTCATTTCCTGGTCACTTGTTTTCTGTCCTTCCATTAGTGACCACCCCTTCTAATCAATACATCTTTCTCTTTTTTATGCTGTTCCATTGAGTAGGTCATTGTAGTTCTGCTCCTTATCCTGTCTCCTTCAGGTGACCCTACTTAGCCGTTATCTGACCTGTCAAGTGTTCGTTCTTCTTCACCTTTTTTCCCTTGGCAAATATTAATGGGCCAGGCACTGTACTCATCACAATGGATGACTGGTGAATGCATGAGACATAGTTTTTGCTCTTATATGGCTTAAGACTAGTGAGCTATAATGAGAACAAGGGGCTTTCATGATTTTGAAGGAAAGACACTTCACACACACCATGACTTCTGATGATGAGACAACATCTCCACAACCACAACATGGCAGGGCATGACAGAATTGGAACACGGTGTTCCTCTGTACTCCCAGGGACTAGCCTGTGTATCCCCCAAAAAGAGCAAATCCACAATTCATCCCCTTATATTAAGAGGCTACCAGGTATAAGTGCATAAAATAAGCATACAAAATGCCACATTGCAGCAATGTCCAAATTAAAATTTGAGATAATCAATAAAGTATTAAATTCCACGAACTCAAACTGAGCCCACTCTGCTGCAGGTAAGGCACGATGCACAACGTGGAAGCAAACAGGAGATGATTGCTGTTCTCAGTTCCTTATAGGTTAGTACACATCCTAAGTTCTTCTGAATTCCCAGACACCTCTGTTCCAATTTCAACTCCAACATTTACCAGATAGGTTAGAATCAGGGAAGTTTTATAATCTCTGTTTCCTCAGTAGTAAAATGAGAGTAACAGTCCCTACATTATAGAGTTTGTTAAGGATTAACTGTAATGATTCCTGTAAAGTTCTTACCTCAATGTCTGGCACGTGGCAAGCAACCAACAGAAGTCACCTGTCCGTCCTGCAGTGGCAGTCCTCCTAAGCATGGTGGCGGGAGTCCCGGAGCAGTAACTTGCACATTTAAATCAATGGCTAACAGTACCTGGAGTTGTTGCTATTGCTGGAACAGTCTCTGGACATCCCAAAGCCAAAGGAAGGCAGAATTACCCAAAGATCATAATTCTGTTTCTGCTACAGCTATTGGTAATTAAAATGTAAAGTACTCCATATCAAAAATTACAATTAAAAGTGTTCCGTATCCACGTCACTTTCACGACAAAGTGAAAGTGAGCAAATCTTCTTTCCTGAAGAAAATTGTTTTTGCCTTGTCTGAGAATTCATATGTCCAGAAATTTTTCTTGATAGAAGATAAAAATTAAATAAAACAAGAACATTGACTATGGAAAAGAAATTTTTTCAGTAGTGTCAGGCTCAGTCGTGACATTCTGAGTGAGCAATTTGGTCAGGGAGGAAGGTGAAGAGTTCAAGTTCATATGTGTGTTGCCTATACCGGGGTTACACTGAGCAGAGAAAAGCAAAAGGATCCTATTTTTCAAGTCCTCCTTATTGCTTCTCTCTCTCTTTCAATCTCTCCCGCTCCAAGTGAATTGTAAAATTGCTTATGAATTTAAAAGCAGACTTTGCCTCTTCTAGCTTATTAGAATATTCTCTCTCATTGTAAAAACCCTTTGAGGGACGCCTGGGTGGCTCAGTTGGTTAAGCCTCCAACTCTTGATTTTGGCTCAGGTCATGATCTCACCATTCATGATTTCGAGCCCTGTGTGGGCTCTGTGCTGATGATTCAGAGCCTGCTTGAGATTCTCTCTCCCTCTCTCTCTGCCCCTCCCCCACTCACAATCTCTCTCTCTCTCTCTCTCTCTCAAAAATAAATAAATGAAGATTTAAACAAACAAAAATTTTTGTTTTAAAAATTTTGAGCTGCCCTGCTTGGTTACAAAACGCTGGTGTTACGGCTAGAAAGCTTGGTTGTGACTACTTGAGTTGTAGGTTAAGAAAGCAATCTTGGTTAGTTTCTAAAGAAGTTAGTATGGATTGGAAGAGAGTTCATCTCAAATGAAGCAGGATTAGAGAGAGAAAAATAAAAATAAAAATGCTTACCACTTGCAACTATCTACAGCTGGTCTTAATATCTTCCCTGTAACCAGAAATAATTCCAGTCCTTTGGGGGAATTTCCAGACAGTTCTCTCTCCTAAGATAATTATGCACCATCACAGAGGAACAGATAATTATATAAACTTAAATATACATATATATATATATATTTGTAACTTTTTCCTTATGTGTAAAATGGGTGCCAAATGCCTCCTTGGTGTGAGATATAGTGATTCCTAAATACACTGAGAAAACTGTATTCACTCGGAAACCTATGGAACACAAGTTTCTTCTAACATCCACTGCTAAGCAAAGAAATTAGGTCCTGCCTGTATGACCTGCCACTCTCCCACAGCTTGGCTTCCTCTCATCATCATCAAATAGGCACTGCATTTTTTTTACTATAGTAAAATACACATTTACCTTTTTTAACCACTTTTAAGTGTACAGTTTAGGGGCATTAAGTACATTCACATTATTGTGTAATCATCACTACCATCCGTTTTCAGAACTTGTTCTTTTTCCCAACTGAAACTCAGTACCTATTAAGCAACTTCCCATTCCCCCTCCCCACAGCCCCTAGTAACCTCTATTCTATTTTCTATTTCAATGGATTTGACCATTTAGGTACCCCCTGTAAGTAGAATCATACAAGGTTTGTCCTTTAGGGGCTGGCTTATTTCACTTAGCATAATGTCTTCAAGGTTCATCTATGTTGCAGCATGTATCAGAATTTCATCCCCTTTTAAGGCCGAATAATATCCCACTGTATGTATATGCCACATTTTGTTTATCCATTTATCTGTTAATGGACACTTGGGTTGTTTCCACAGTTTGGCTACTGTGAATACTGTTGCTATGATATGAGTGTGCAAATATCTATTCAAGCCTTTGTTATCAATTATTTTATGTATATACCCAAAAGTGGAATTGCTAGAGCATATGATAATTACACGTTTAATTTTTTTTGGAAACCACCATACTGTTTTCTATAGCAACTGCACCATTTTATATTCCCACCAGCGATGCATAAGTGTTCTAATTTATCCACATCTTTACCAAGATTTGTTGTTTTCTAGTTTGTTTATAATAATTTTAATGGATGTGAAGGAGTATCTCGATGTGGTTTGGATTTGCGTTTCCCTAATAATTAGTGATGGTAAACATCATTTCATATGCTCTTGGGTCATTTTCGAATTGGATTATTCAGCTTTTGTTGTTGGCATTTAGGAATTCTTTATGTATTCTGCATATTAACATCTTGTGAGATACATGATTTGCAACTATTTTCTCCCATTATGTACTTTCTACTCTGACAATAGTGTCTTCTGATACCCAAAGGTTTTGTAACTTTGATTAGGTCTAAATTATCTATTTCTTTTTCTTTTTTTTTTTTTTACCCATGTTTTTGGTGTCATATCCAAAAATCATTGAAAAATCCAAAGCTGAAAAGTTTTTCTACTATTTTTTTTTCCCGAAAGTTGTATAGTTTTAGCTTTTACATTGAGGTCTCTAATCCATTTTGAGTTAATTTTTGTACATGGTGTAAGGGAAGGGTCTAACTTCATCTTTTTGCATGTGGATATGCAGTTTTCTCAAAACCATTTGTTGAAAAGATTCTTTTCCCCCACTGAATGAACTTTCATTTTCGCGGAGAATCATTTAACCATATATGGTGGGGTTTTTTTTTCTGGGCTCTTCATTCTATTCCACTGATCTATATGTTCATCTCTATGCCAACACCAACTGTTTTGGTTACTGAAGCATTAAATAGTAAGTTTTGAAATTAGGACGTGTAGGTCTTCCAACTTTGTTCTTCTTTATCAAGATTGTGTTGACTATTTGAACCTCTTAAGATTTCATATTAATTTAAGGATTGATTTTTTTTCACTTTTGCAAAAAATATCACTGAGATTTTGATAGGAACTGCACTGAGTCTGTAGGTCACATTAGTATTGATATCTTAGCAATATTGTTTGCCAATCTATGAACATGGGATATCTTTCCATTTATTTATGTTTCCTTTGATTTCTTTCAGCATGCATAATATTTTAGTCAAATATTTCCCCAAGAGCACTGCCTCTTGCCTGGGGTGGGAGGGAGATCCCAACTACAGTTTATCAGGCTTCCTAGGCTCCCCTGAGCCCTCTATCTTCTGTTCCCATGGCACGGCCTCCATGGGGTATCCCACCCCAGAATCCAAGAAAAGCAACTTGAGGTCAACACTCTGCTCCTTAAATGATAGTTGGCTCTATTGTCCTGGCCTCACTTCTTTTCTTTATGTAAGTCATCTTCATAGTTCTTCTAGAACTGAGACTGCTATCAAACAGCCCTGACCAGCCAGACAGTGGCCAGTCAGCACATGGTATAACTGCACCTCTGATTGATAATTAGCCAAGAGGAGACATTGAAGTCTACAATTAGTAAGTGTGGGGCTTTCTTGAGGCCCTAATATAAGAGTTGGAATCCTAGGTCTGCCACTGACTTATTGCAACCTATCAATTAAAGCAGGTTGAATGATGACCCATAATAAGGTATGTCCACATTTTAATTCCCAGGGCCTATGAATGTAAAAGAGTCTGCAGTGAAATTAAGTTAAGATTCTTAAGATGAGATCATACTGATCTCATCCTATCTAGGTGGACTCTAAATCCAATGACAAGTGTCCTTATAACGGACACACAGAGAAGGGACTCAAAGAGAAGAGGAGAAGGCCATGTGAACACAGGCAGACAATGGAGTGAGTAGCCACAAGCCAAAGAATGCCAGCATCTACCAGAAGCTGGAAGAAACAAGGAACAAAATCTTTCCTAGAGCCTCTGGAAGGAGCACAGGCAGCCAACACCTTGATGGTGGACTTCTGGCCTCCAAAACTGTGAGAATAAATTTCTATTGTTTTAGGTTACCATATTTGGGGTAATTTGTTACAGCAGCTACAGGAAACAGATATATTTTGGTTTCCTTATTGCAAAATAGAAGTAATAGCAGTGCCCAACTCATCAAGTTGTTGTGATGATTAAATGAAATAATCCATAGAAAGCACCTGGCCTAGTTTCTAACACAGCAAGGTCTCAATAAAAGGTGAGCTATTATTATTTACAGTCATTGAAACCCTGATTTGCATTACATATGGATGAAGGGGGCAATACATAACTCAATCATACAAGACAATAATTGAGAATGTTTTTGCATAAGGCATCTGTCGGTTGTTGTTTATTTTTTTTAAGCAAAACCTACAGCCATTTTCTAATCCACCAATGCCATGGGTACAGGGAAAGTATCCCACAGGTGCCCCGAAAGGCAAGTTCCAAGCTCTCGTGTGTCTGTGTTGGTGTTGCAAAGAAATTTGTATACACAATAAACATGTGAAGCAGGCTTTAAGGGCCACCGGATGTATAAAGCAAGGATACTTTGTGCCTGTATATATGTTCATTTTTCTGGAAAGCCCATTGCTTTCTCTTTTTTTTTTAAATTTTTTTAATGTTTATTCATTTTTGAGAGACAGAAAGAGACAGAGCATGAGCAGGGAAGGGGCAGAGAGAGGGAGACACAGAACCTGAAGTAGGCTCCAGGCTCTGAGCTGTCAGCACAGAGCCCGACACGGGGCTCAAACTCACGGACCGCGAGATCATTACCTGAGCCAAAGTCGGCCGCTAAACCAACTGTGCCACCCAGGCGCCCGAGGCCATTGCTTTTGCAAGATTCTCAAAGAGAGACTGTGACCCCCCAAAAAGTTTAAAATCCCTTACATAAAATGACACTGAGAGCCTTGAATCAAAAGAGTTAAACTAGGCTCAAAATATAAACGAGACAAGTATCACATCCAGCTGGAGGGCCACCTGTGGCTCAAAAAGTCATTGCTGGAGCTTTGCCCATAACCTAATTCCAGCAATAAAAACAGATGAGTCAGGATTTTGGTAAGGATTTGAGAGATGAATGCAAAAAGCAAGTGGCTTTGAGACTCTAGAAATCTAGGTCTGATATATGTGTAGTATGGAAAGTGGATATGAAACATATCCAACAAAAACTTCTAGCAATAAATTTCCTTTAAATCATGTGAAACATGCAATCTTTGGGGGAGCTTCTTTGTGAAACTCTAAGATCATTTGCAACAATAATAATAAATAGCTGTCGTGACCCTTCTTATTCATCAGCAGAGAAACTATCAAGAAAAGTAGTTAACCATCTTCTTTATTCAAAAGGCAGTTATCAACTTAAGCACTGTATGTTATGGACCCTCCCCATATGATTATGTTGAAATTATATTCACATTATATTGTGCCCCTCCCTCCAAATTAATATTCTGAAACCCTAACCCTTCAACAATATATTAGGACATAGAGCCTTTAAGGAGGTAATTAAGGGTAAAGGAGGTCATAAGCATGGGGTCCTAACCCAATAGGACTGGTGTTCTTATAAGAAGAGACCCCAGGAGTTCCTGCACATACACAAAAGACCATGTGAGGACACAGGAAGAAGCCAGCTATCTGCAAGCCAAGGAGAGAGGCTTCAGAGGAAGCCAACTCTGCCTCCACCTTGATCTTGGACTTCCAGCCTCCAGAACTGAGAAATAAATTTGTTGTTGACGCCCCCAGCATACGGTGTTTTGCTAGAGCAGCTCTGGCTGACTAATACATTACACACCAAAAACTGCCAGGTGCTGGGGTTATAGCAACAAGGGAAGTGTAACTTCTCCCCAAGAGAGCCTCACAGGCTTGAGATAACACTGCAAGCCCCTCCAGAGACGAAGAGTCAGCCCTCGCTGGCCTCCCAAAGTCCCCTCCCTGGCCCTGAGATGGGGCTTACCAGACTTTCACTTGAAATTGTCCGGACTGGCTGTTTGGGTTGTGCAAGTACCCAGACTCGCTAGACGAGAGCTAGACTCACGTGGAGTTTCTCTGAGAACTGCACGCTTGGTTCTGCATTGTTTTGTTGTGGTTTTTGTTCTGCTCTATTTTCAGGGAGTAATACAGTCTCACTCTCTCCCAAAGAAGGGGTAACTCTTGGCTCTGGACACCCACCATTCATATCACGATCTTATCGAACCTCGGCCTGCTCATTCTCAGAATTATCCACCCACTGAATCTGATTAACTGCACTGACAGTTAAGAAATTCCAGAGGAGGGACATTTCATAAAATGCTTAGATTAAAAGTAGATGTAAGGTTATTGTTCAGAAAGCTGGCTAGGGGATCCAAGCATTTTGAGATCATTACACTAACTGTTACATAAGATGGTGCCCCAGGGAGGAATATCTGATGTCACTGGTTTGAAGGGAGTACATTTGCTTTTGGATAGGAAATATTAATCAGTAGTCTTCATGCGTTTTGCATGAATTTCTCTTACTGCGGGACACAGTGATGGAATGATGGTCAGTGTAACTCAGAATTTCAAGGCTGGGCCTTCAATTCTTGCTATTTTTGCTCCCCACTTGTTTGATTGCAGCAGGAGGTAAGAAGGAGAGTGGAAATATTGTTACCACTACTCAGTTGCGTCGGCTACAAAATGGAAATGATATGGCTTCATAATGTAGGGCCCACAGAGAAACATTGTAAGGAAGTAATTATACCATGAAATATTTTATAAATATTACATTCCAATTTAGTATCCCAAATGCAATTTGACATTTCCACCTTCTTTTCCCCTTAAAGACCCAAGTCACCTCTTTTAATATGCTGGCTGTGTTTAACAGTGGAGAAATTTATAAGAGAAAACTCAGACCCCGAATTATCTTACTTGAAAATAAGGACAATTTGCTGACCTTCTTTAGAGGGATGACAATAAAACTCAAGAATGAGTTCAAGAGAATCTACTTCTCCAGAGAACTTTAAAAGCCCATAGATTATCATGTGTCTCAGGGATCTTGGCTGCAATCCTGTCGAGGGCCAAAGGGTCACATTCTTCTCAGAATCAACCCATAATTTTGATTGCAGGTCTTCATTAACTAACGGTTCTAAATTTTACACAAGAGCTTGGCATCTCTGTATTCGACAAGCTTTTAAACCTGTCCGCATTTCAACAATCTGACCTGAATTGGAAGGAAGAATTATTTTATCTAGACGCTGTGTTGTGTGAATAGTTTCTCAAGTACTAAGAAGTTGCTTTATTTTTAATGCCCTTGGCTTTAGGGATAATACTAAAAGTGGCTTTTCATGATTATACTGGAACTGGAGCAAATCTTAGATTTATTGGCAATTCATAGGTAAATCTAAGCATTGGGGAAAGTGTTTGTATTCATAAAATAGCACTCCAGGAAAGAAATGAAAGACATTAGTTAAAAGATGAGGTGCTCGACTAGCCCCCTGTGGCTCAGTCTGAGGAAATGGCTCCGTGTCATTTTCTGAGTGACAACACAGGAGCAATGAGGTCTAACCATTTCTGGCTCCAGTCCATTCTGGGGTTTCTTCCCACAATCTGGGGCTGAAATGGAGCCACGGCGCCTGCCCAGCACCCAAACCAGCTCCTCCCGTCGTTTGCATTTGCCTTCAGAGCAGTATTTCCTGCTTTTAAATCTCTTCACTCAGGTGCAATGTAATGTTATTATTAGCATCATGGGGACATGTCTTCCTGTAGATTCCTTCCCTCCAAAGAACGCAGGAAAACTCATATTAACTCCTAACTTACAATGCCTTTTTTGATTTTCAGATATCCTTTTGGCAAGTTTTCCTGTAGATAGTCTGAACTCTCACTATAAAATTTTCCTTTGGATCTTATTTTCTCTCCTATGGTCCACCTTTAATTTATGCAAGGAGAAAGGGAGGACACAAGTAAATCTGTTCTTCTCTTAAATTATTCCTTACAACTTAAAAAATTTTTTAATGTTTATTCATTTTTGAAGGAGAGAAAGACAGAGCGTGAGCAGGGGAGGGGCAGAGAGAGAGGGAGACACAGAATCTGAAGCAGGCTCCAGGCTCTGAACTGTCAGCACAGATCCCGACTTGGGACTTGAACCCACAAACCACGAGATCATGACCTAAGCAGAAGTCAATTAACTGACTGAGCCAGCCAGGCACCCCCCCACCTTTTACAACTTTTAAAATATGTCTTTTTTCATGTTCCTGACATGCAGCACATGCATGTAAGTTTCATCTCATTACACATGTGTGTGTGATTCATACCAAAACATGAATAATTATCACCTGAGCTTTCAAAAATCTTTGTTCTACCAAATATTATTGGGCTTTCCCTCATCAGACAGTGTCTCAATTCCTGCAGTGTACCCACAAGAGGATATATACTAAAATACTTTTTTCCTTGACTTTATGAAATTCCAACACCAGAACTTAAGGAAAGAAATCCAACCTAAAAATCAATTCATTGTTTCTAAGCATTCAAGTTTACATGTTCTGGGTTCAAAAGATCAAAATTGTTCCATACTGTCTGCTTAACACAGGATATAACTGGCTGTTGGACACAAAAGTAGGTATTTTCTAGTCAACTGTATAGGTCAGAGTAAAGTTGTCACTATTCTGCCACTTTCTGACTTTTCAGAAAATGGACGTTTTAAGAAATTCAGATTCAAAGTCTAGAATCTCATTCAAAGATGAGGAAATGATTTCTTCTCTTAACCCCCCAGGGTTCCTTCTCTAACACCACCACAGCCTTCGTAGAATCCAGTCACATAGGCAACCACCTATGTATGCCCCTTCAGTCGTGGACCTCAATGACTTGATTATCACTTCTTCATCCCTTGGCTCGGCCAAGGGCTTTACCAAAGCTCCTGAGTGTTAAAGTGGTTTTCTTTCTTTTTCTTTTAAGTTTATTTCTTTATTTTGACTGAGAGAGAGAGAGACAGACAGAGAGAGAGAAAGCACGAGCAGGGGAGGGGCAGAGAGAGAGAGAACAAAACCCTAAGCAGACCCCTCGTTGTCACCACAGAGCCCAACATGGGGCTCAAACCCACAAACTGTGAGATCGTGACCTATGTTGAAACTAAGAGTCAGACGCTTCACCGACTGAGCCACCCAGGTGCCCCAAGTGATTTTATTTCTAACCCCGTTTTGGCCTCTCTATCTGGATCAGACTCCAACCCAATTTGGGACTAGGACCACTTCTTTTCTAAACCCAAGGATTCAGAGCCTTCTTTAATCTCCATATATTCCTTTGAGCTCAGTAAAGCATTTGCCACAGGTTTAACACATTAAATTGCACTGTTCTGGTGAATTAATTATAACTATTACCACAATTTCATATGAAGATCATGGGTCTAGGAATCAGAGACATGGGTACAGACCCTGCCCGCCATCTACTGCTTTTATAATCTTGGACAAACCGCTTACTGTCCCAGAGCCTCAGTTGCAAATGTGAATGAATGTACAGCGTGGTCATGGTGCAGATTAAGAAGGGAAATAATGGTTGTAAAAGCACTCAGTTGAATATGAAGTAAGTACTGTAATTTTTTGTCCTTCTATTAGAGAGGAGTTGCTTATCTTAAGCCCAATAAAAAGTGGCTTATTTATGCAAATCTTCCTCTGCATCTGTCTGTGAAAATCAGATTGTTTCCGGCAAATAACACTTAACTCAAAAGTTCTGTTCTGATGCTGGATGTGTTTCACAAACAATACTCACAATACTTCAAGTGGCAGGACATAGTTTTAGAAATCGACGATTTAGAGCAGAACACATACAAATCTGAAGGCCCTGTGGTGATATTTCTGCCACAGGCTCAGCTTTTTCTTGCATAATGTAAGCCAGGCTTCTGAAATGAGTAGTTCTAGTAAGTCCCAGAGTAAGAGAAAGATGCCAAAGCAATTACATTTATGGTAAATTCAGCAGAGGAAAATGTGCATAAGATAGGAAGAAATTCTCCGTGGGCATAATTTCAAGGAAAGGCAGTAGTTGGTCCCTGCCAGCAGTCATTGTATGCCCCTGGCGTGGAGGAACTAGAGACGGAGGGGATCCATTCAAGCAAAACTGCTGTGATGGCCATGAGACAGACGTTAAAAAGCAAAAGGTCTTGCAAGGATAATGCAAGCGTTTTTAGCTTTTCTATTTGTATATTTGTTTTAATTTCTAAAAACACTTCAAAAAATTTTTTGAGTTTCCAATGAATTAGGGGAAGGTGTATATACAGTTTTATGTAATTCTCAGGGCACCTGGGTGGCTCAGTCGTTTAAGCGTGGGACTCTTGATTTCAGCTCTGGTCATGATCTCGAGGTTCATGAGTTCAAGCCCCTCATCAGGCTCTGAGCTGATTGTGTAGAGCCTGCTAGTGAGTCTCTCTCTCTCTCTCTCTCTCTCTCTCTCTCCTGTGTCCCTTCCCCACTCTCTCTCCCTCCAAATAAATAAATAAGCTTAAAAATAAAATTAAACAAATTGTTTGGAGCGCCTGGATGGCTCAGTAGGTTGGGCATCCGACTTCGGCTCAGGTCATGATCTCGTGGTCCATGGGTTCAAGCCCCTGTCAGGCTCCGAGCCAGGAGCCTACTTTGGATTCTGTGCTTCCCCCTCTCTCTCTGCTCTCTCTGCCCCTCCCCGACTTGCACTCTGTCACTCTCTCAAAAATAAACATTAAAAAAATATTTGAAAGAAAGAAAGAAAGCTTAACTTATAGAAATAGAAAATAGAATTGTGGTTTGCCAGGGGATGGGGTATAGGAGAAATAGGGAATATTGATCAAAAGACACAGACTTCCAGCTGTAAAACGAATACGTTCTAGGGATCTAACATATAGCATAGTGGCTATAATTAACAATACTGTATTATACACTTGAAAGTTGTTAGGAGAGTAAATCTTAAATGTTTTCATCCCCCCCCACACACACACACACAAAAGGTAATTACATGAGAAAATGGAGGTGTTAACTAACCTTAATGTGGCAATCATTCTGCATATATACGTGCATCGAATCATGTTATATACCATAAATTTATACATGTTATGATATCAAAAATATCTCGGGGCTCCTGGGTGGCTCAGTTAAGTGACTGACTCTTGGTTTCAACTCAAGTCATGGTCACAGTCCATGAGAGCGAGCCCCCATTAGACTCCGCACTGAGAGCACAGAGTCTGCTTGGGATTCTCTCTCTGACCCTCTTTTTGCCTCTCCCCCACCCATGCTCTTTCTATCTAAAAGAAATAAGTAAACTTTAAAAATATGTATCAATAGGGGCGCCTGGGTGGCTCAGTTGGTTAAGCGTCCGACTTCAGCTCAGGTCATGATCTCACGGTCCATGAGCTCAAGCCCCGCGTCAGGCTCTGGGCTGATGGCTCAGAGCCTGGAGCCTGTTTCCGATTCTGTGTCTCCCTCTCTCTCTGCCCCTCCCCAGTTCATGCTCTGTCTCTCTCTGTCCCAAAAATAAATAAACGTTAAAAAAAATTTTTTTTTAAAAATATGTATCAATAATATCTCAAGGAAGCTAAGGGGAGGTGAGCATGGCTAAGGACAGACACATAGACCAATGGAATAAAACACAGAACCCAAAAATAAAACCTCACTTATGTGGTCAATGATTTTTTGACAAGAGCACCCATATCACTCAGTGGAAAAAGGACAGATCATGCTGGGAAGGCTGAATACCCACTGTTAGTAGGTCACGTCTCCCCAAATTCATACATTGAAATCCTAATCTCAGTATCTCAGAATATAACCTTATTTGGAAAGAGGGTTGTTGCAGTTGTAATCAGTTAAGATGAGGTCACATGGGAGTAGAGTTGGCCTCTAATCCAGTTTGATTGGTGTCCTCATGAAAATAGAAAATTTGGACACAGACATGTACAGGAGGAGAATGCCATGTAAACATAAAGGCAGAAATCAGGGTGATGCATCTACAAGCCAAACAGTGTCAAAGATTGCCATAAACTAGAAGCTAGGAGAGATGCATAGAGCATATTCTCCCCCACAGCCCTCAGAAAGAATCAACTTTGCCAACACCTTGATCTCAGGATTGTAGCCTCTAGAACTGTGATGAAATAAATTTATGTTGTTTAAGCCACCAGGTTGATAGTACTTTGTTATGGTAACCCTACCAAATAATACATCCACATGCAAAAGAATGAGGTTGGGACTTTATTTTATATAGTATACAAATTTTAACTCAAAGTGGATCAGACCTAAACACAAGGTAACAAAACTCTTAGAATAAAACAGGGGGAAAATCTTCATGGCATTGGATTTGGCAATGGTTTCTTAAATATGACACCAAAAAAAGGCAACAAAGATTAAAATAGATAAATCGAACTTGATTAAAAATAAAAACATTTGTGCATCAAAAGACACTACCAATAGAATGAAAAGGCAACCTTACAAAACACGAGAAAATATTTGCAAACCATGTATCTGATAAGATATTAATATCCAGAACGTTTTTAAAACCTCCTACAATTCAACAAGAAAACAAATAACCCAATTCAAAAAAGGCAAAGGACTTGAATAGACATTTCTCCATAGAACACATGGGCATGCCCAACAAACACATGGAAAGGTATGCAATATCATTATTCATTAGGGAAATGCAATCAAAACTATAATGAGATCCCACTTTGCACCCACTAGCATGGCTATTATCAAAAACAGAAAACAGCAAGCATTGGCAAGCATGTGAAGAAGTTGGACCCATTGTACAATTCTTGTAGGAATGTCAAACGGTACAGCCGCTACAGAAAACAGCATGGCGGCCTCTCAGAAAGGTAAACATAGAATTACCATATGACCTGGGCGATTCCACTCCTAGACATATACCGAAAAGAACTGAAAACAAGTATGCAAACAGACCTTTGTATGCCAATAGTCACAACATCAGTTTTTACAATAGCCAAAAGGTAGAAGCAACCCCAGTCTTCATCAGTGGATGAAAGGATAAGCAAAATGGGATATATATGTGTATTAATATGTATATTACATACAATATCAGTCTTAAAAAGAAACAAAGTTCTAATCTATGCTATCATATGGATAAGCCATGAAAACATTATGCAAAGTGAAATAAGCATGACACAAAAGGACAAACATGGTATGGTTCCACTTAACCGAGGTGTCTAAATTAGGCAAATGTATAGTCAGTAACATAGATGCTACCAGAGGCGGGGGAAGTGGGGAAGTAATTGCTTAATGGTTACGAGTTGCTATTTTGAGGGATAAAGACATCTTGCACATCGATAGTAGTGATAATTATGCAAAAAAAAATTTTTTTTAACGTTTATTTATTTTTGAGACAGAGAGAGACAGAGCATGAATGGGGGAGGGTCAGAGAGAGGGAGACACAGAATCTGAAACAGGCTCCAGGCTGTGAGCTGTCAGCACAGAGCACGACGCGGGGCTCGAACTCACGGACCGCGAGATCGTGACCCGAGCCGAAGTCGGCCACCCAACCGACTGAGCCACCCAGACGCCTCAGCAAAATTTTGAATGTACCTGGTACCATTGAGTTTTACATTTAAAAATGGTAAAAATGGCAAATTTACGGGCGCCTGGGTGGCTCAGTCGGTTGAGTGTCCGACTTTAGCTCAACGCATGATCTCGCGGTCTGTGAGTTCGAGCCCCCTGTGGGGCTCTGTGCTGACAGCTCAGAGCCTGGAGCCTGTTTCAGATTCTGTGTCTCCCTCTCTCTCTGCCCCTCCCCCGCTCATGCTCTGTCTCTCTCTCTGTCAAAAATAAATAAGCATAAAAAAAATTTTTTTAAGAAAATGGCAAACTTCATTTTATGTATGTTTCACTGCAATTAAAAAAAAAAAACCATGAGATGTTGAAAGCCTGGAAGACTGGAAAGGAGAGAAAAGGAGTGGGGTGCTCAGTATTAAAGGCTGGGATCCATAGAGAGCTAACTAGGGGCGGGGGGGGGGGGTAGAGATATGGGGGTGTATAAGGTGCCACCCAAGTTGCCAGGCTGAGACCTTGAATGTCTGCTTCTAACATCAAGGTTAACCGCTGATCTAAAGGACCAAAGCAGGGGTCTGGAGTGATGGGCCACAGCTTGTTCAGCTGTAGTCTTTCTGTATTTGAGGTGCCTATGGGACATCTCACAGTATAATAGAAATGTGATTTGATTGTGGCGTCACCACATTCACCGTAGTAGTTGATATAGCCGAGAAAATAAACAAGTGAATAAATAGTATCGAACATTTACTGACCACTTGCAGTATACTAACACTGTGCTAAGCGCTTTGCGTGTATCAGTTCAATCTTTACAAACACCCTCTGAGACGTGACTGTCCTCATTTTACAAACCTCATGCTGAACCATGATTGTGTGCCGTTTCCTTGCTCTGCCAAACCTCCATATATGTGTTCATTTCTGACCCCTACGGCTCCGGGCTCCTTCTGTCTTTCTCTCTCAAGATTCAATTCTACTGGTCTTCTTAGAGCCCCTTCCAATAGCACCAACCAGTTCTACTAAGTGCCCCAAGCGGTCTTTTCATTTTCTCTTCAGTCCTCACTTAGCATTTACCAATCTAACAACACACGTCCCAAGTGACGTCTCCCCTCTGAGATTGTGGGCCCCTTGGGAGCAGAAGCTGGTTTTTTGTTTGTTTGTTTGTTTGTTTTTTCTTTGCCTTGGAATCTCTATCAGTGCTTCTCAAAGCACCTTTCATTCAGAAGCACTCCTTAAAAGTTAACTTTTCATACGTGGATGAAGTATACAAGGAATGCATGGCCATGGGTGGGGTGGGGGAAACTCCTTTTGTGCCTGGACAGCAGAAGCCGGATCTGCTCTGTCTCCGCTCAGTTCTCTCTCCATACTAACCTACCATCTTCTTTTTCTCTAGCTGGGCACACAGATTTGCATTCTACAACCAACCGCCGTCCATGAAGAAGTGTCTTGATTCCTTTTGCCATTTTAAAAATTCACAGCCAGAAATATTGGGACTCTTGAGCCTTTCTTCCACTCGTGTGCACTCTGATGTCCTCACTAGACCTCAAGCTGCACAAAGAGGAGACCAATTTTGTCGTTGTTGTTGTTGTTGTTGTTAAATTCAGAATTATTTTAATCAAATGTTTTTTATTGAGCGATAATTGACATATAACGTTATATTAATTTCAGATGTGCAACAATGATTTGGATATTTATATGTATTATGAGATGATCACTATAGTAAGGCTAGTTAACATCCATCACAATACATTGTTACAAATTTTTTCTCATGAGAACTTTTAAGATCTACTCTTAGCAACTTTCAAGTATACGACACAGTATTCTTAACTGTGCGTTACATCCCCAGAACTTACGTTATAACCTGAAGTTCGTACCTTTTGACCCTCTTTGCCCATTTCACCTACCCTCTGGAACTGATTCTTTTTTTATTTTTCACTCTATACCCAGTATGTGGTGTAGTGAGTGGGAGAGCAGGTACTTTATAAAATGTATTGAATGAATCATGAACCCAGTACTTCTTCCTTGAAAGACCCTGATATGGGGGGAATTAGCAACCCGTGCGCTCAGTTGTTAAACTGAGGCTAGTCTCTGTCTCTGTCTCTCTCTCTCTCTCTCTGTCAGAGAGAGAGAGTGCACAAGCAGGAGAGGGGCAGAGAGAGAAAGGGGGAGACAGAGAATCTGAAGCAGGCTCCGCGCTATCAGCACAGAGACGGATGTGGGGCTCAAACCCACAAACCGTGAGATCATGACCTGAGCCAAGTCGGACACTCAACCGACTGAGCCACCCAGGCACCCAGGCTAGTCTCTCTTTAACAACCAACAGAATTACCAATCCCACACCTACTAGCCAAGTTGACATTCACACCACACTCCCCCTCTCTTCCACCTCTTTTTAAAAACTTCCCGTGTTGGGGAGGGGGGAGAAATGTTCAAGATGACACTGACTTCTCTTGCATATCTAAGACATTCTTCACTCTCTGCCAGACCTTTTCCTAAACCTTGCCCAAAAGGAGATTATCTCTGTAATCCTGTCATTCGTAATGATTCTCTTTTCCCACATTTTCCTCCAGCTCCCCACCCGGTCCTAGTCAAGCATTACCTAACTTTCTAATCCTGTTCAGTGTCTCTCAGGATTTCTTGACACAGTTTTAATGATGCCAAGCCCTGAAGCTGGACATCAAAGGAATAAAGCATGAAAAGTATCTATTCTGTCATAAGATTTATTCAGCGCTCTGTGTCCTAGTTTGGGGGTGTGCAATGTGTGAAAACCACCTCATTTTCAGCCAGATACAGAGCCCGCATTGAAAAAGCACAAGCCTTGTATAAAGTTTCTTATCTTTATTTTTTAACTTCACTCGAATAAGGAAAACAGAATTAGTTCCATTGGAATTTTATTCACCTGTTTATTTTTATTCTTTTTTTTTTGAGGATAGTTGCCGGACAATGTTACATTAGTTTCAGGTATACAGCTTATGGATCGGACAAGTTCACAAATTCTGCTATGTTCCTATACTCACCACAAGCATAGGTCTGTCCTGTTACATTGCTCTTACAGTATCGTTGACGATATCCCCTGTGCTGTGCCTCTTATTCCCATGATTTCTTCATTCCCAAACGGGAAGCCAGTATCTCCTACTCCCCTTCGCCCATTTTGCCCCTGCCCCCAGGCCTCCCCGCTCTGGCGACCATCCGTTTGCCCTCCGTACGGTTTTGACGGCGTTGTGTTTGTGAGCAACAGGAGAGGGCATGGCCATGGGCTGAAGGGGTGAAGATAAAAAGAAAAGGAAAAGAGAAGCCGGTGAGGATGGCCTGATACCGGTCTTGCACCCAGGTGCCTACCTCACCCTGTGTTCCCTACCATTTCTTCTCTGGCACGGCTGTGTGTTGGAATTTACACAGATGTAGACAATGAAGCCCTTGCACCTTGCAACTTGGCTCCCAAAACAGTTTATCCCGTTGTCTACACAGATGCCATTTGAGTGAGAATTTAGAAAATTCAAGAGTTTAGAAAACGATCTCCTCCATCCCTGCCAGAGTCCTTGGAGCTCACGGCGCTTAGAAATAAAACGAGGCTCTCTGATGGGCCTTGGTGTGTACCCACGGGCAGATGTGGCAGATTCGCCACTCAGTGTCCCTGGCTTGTGTATATTCTTTTCTGCCCTATGTCCTCCTTCTCCAAGAGCAGGGCCCCTTCAGTGAATGAGTGCCATGCCAGCTGACAGAGAAGGGCACACTGTCTCTGTGGCCAAATGGCCATAAACCATAAGCAGCTGTTGTTTTCCTAAATGTGGTTCAGAGCTTCTGTTCTCCAGCAGAGGGAACAATAGTGCCCCGAAGGTGTCTTTGGCACAAACCGATGCTGGATCTCTGAGAGTGTGTCTGTGAGTTAAATGGTCCAACAGTCGAAAAAGCGTCTTGCCCGGAGTCCTGTCGGGCAGCCCTCAGGTTAGAGAGAGCTTTAGACAATGGACACGTTGGACTCAGATCAGCTCCAGTAAGCGATAGCAAAAGCAAACTCTTGACCTTCAGGTGTTTCTATTTCACCAAAGAAATTCTATCACACACCAAGGAATTGATTTTACACAAGGCTGATTTTAAGCTTGGCTTAGTAAAATTCCTCCCTGGAACTTGTTTCCGGAAGGTGGAGAAAAGTTAGCCCAAGTGAGAGTGATTCAGGTGCACTTTGACAGCAGCCAAGCTCATTCCCTGTCTTTAAGGATTTCCTTACAAAGAGGAAGGATACACGTAGTTTTCAAGGAGGGGGTGGAAAGCATTTCCCCTAACTCAGGGTTCCACTGTGGGGTCTGTAGGTTCCAGGAAAATGAACACAGAAGTGCTGGCATGTCTCCACTTACAGGTTTGTTTGTTTGTTTTGGTAAAATTGTCCATAGCTTTCTTTGGATTCTCAGACAAGTCTGCAGACCGGACTAGGTTAAGAACCAGTGCCCTGTGTCCTACATTATTTCACATTCCTCTATCATTAGGGACAGTGACCCTGAAAGCAGAGAGGTCCAATAGTGGAAGATGAACCCGGGCTGTTGCCAAATTCCCTGAATAAGGAAATTGATATCTACCACACATTGATTCCCTCCCAAATGACATTATATACCAACCTCTACTCCTACAGGAAGTGAAATAAGAAATTGTTCTGTCCGCAACAATGCCACCCAGGCATCATCTGTTCCTTTCGTGACACTCAGTAGATTTCATAACAGCCTCTCTCTGCCTCTTGCCCCTGTCCCAGTAGGAATAGGCCTGGTTCAGCCAACCTTTTGTCCCGGAGAGACTCCCTACCTTACGTACTCCTTCTTGGCAAAGAGTCTTGACTAAAATTATCGCTTGAGTACATCCTGTTCTTGTTTCCATTCTGAACAGTACCTAAAGGGATTATTATAATCCAGGGCTATATAAAGGCATCAAAAGGATTGAGATAATTGAGCTTATCTAAACGTTGAGGCCTAAGTAACCAGCCACGAACAATATCCAACTGTACTACAGGGTGTGGTTCTGATGTCAACAGGATAATTGGTGAAACCGTCAGACAGCCAGACTTGACAAAGGGACGTGTTTCCGTGGCCAGACTCTCTCTGTGGCTATTTCTGTTGATACTTTTCATAGTCCACTCTCGGCCCATCCTGAACTACGTGGTCCTTTTACCAGTGTTAATCCAATAATTGTAAGGAATTATCAGTGTCATTTGTCACTCATTCTGCAACTTTCCAAAGTTCAGACTCTACACAGAGAATCTTCGTCCCGGATAGTGTTCTACCAATAGCACCATCTTTCTTCACTAACACTCCAGGGTGACACATAGCTTATCATCCAGGAGAAATGCTACACGTGACAACAGGTGCACAGACCCTCCAGGCGAACTGGAACATGGTTGCCATATCCTGCACAAAACCACGCGATGCTCAGGGATTCATTCATCTCGGTCACACGCTGTACTCGCATCACCTTCCTCACATTTGATCTCTTCTCCCAGATAAGGTGAAAATGGTAGAAGATGCTTTGGGGCAACAAGACAATGAATTCCAAGTTAGGAACTGTCTGAAGAGGGGCACCTGGGTGGTTCAGTCGGTTGAGCCTCCAACTCTTGATTTCAGCTCAGGTCATGATCCCAGGGTCGTGGGATCAAGCCCTGCCTAGGGCTCCAGGCTGAGCTTAGAGCTGCTTAAGATTCTCTCTCTCTCTCTCTCTCTCTCTCTCTCTCTCTGCCCCTCCCCCACACTTGCATTCTATGTATAATTTTTTTTCTAATTTTTAACTCACTGAAGAAAAAATGGCCATTTTATAAAAGTCGTGAACTTAGCTGCTCCCTGTGCTGCATTATTACACAGCCCTTTGCTGCAGCCAGCTGCCGTTTTGCCCTTGAACCATCTCATGTTTTTGTTTTTAATGTTTATTTTTGAGAGAGACAGAGCATGAGCAGGGAAGAGGCAGAGAGAGGGGGAGACACAGAATCTGAAGCAGGCTCCAGGCTCCCAGCTGTCAGCACAGAGCGCGACACGGGGCTCAAACTCACAAACCGCGAGCTGTGAGATCATGACCTGAGCTGAAGTCGGATGCTTGACTGAGTGAGCCACCCAGTCACCCCCCATTTCATGCTCTTTTACATGCCCATTAGGCCATGTTGTATTTAAAACCTGATTTTTCTCCCCACATTCCATATAAACTTAAAGCATCATTTGGTAATCAAGTAATCAAAAAAACAGCTACAGAATCGATACCAGAATTGCCAGGAGCTAGGGATACAATAAAAACCAACCCGTGCTCATTCTTTCTTCTTTCCACAGATTCGAAACGTGGCAGCAAATCTCTGCGTGGACAGCAAGCACGGAGCCACAGGCACCGAGCTGAGGTTGGATATCTGTGTCAAGGACGGTTCTGAAAGGACGTGGTCTCATGAACAGGTATGTGACAGGTGTAAGCGGGGCTGAGGCAGGCGTGGAAGGATGCAGTGAGAACAGACCACTGGGCGGGACACGCAGACCCGCCCAGTTCTGTCACTAACCAGTGCGGCAGTTATGTGAACGACTCCACTTCTTTGTTTCCCTTGCTGCTCAGAGAAGCTGCGATAATCAATTGAGATCATGTATACAAATGTGCTTTCAATAATAGAAAGGATGCTAGAAATGTTGACTGTGACCCCAGGCTTATATTTCCTTTCCCAGAAGGAGAGTCTTCAAACCACAAAAAGCCTGTATGGTGTCATGTAACTCTTCCAACTAAGTTTCATGGTTTTATTGAAAGACTCTGTGTTATTTTGTCAGCTTTCGTGACTTTGCCTAATCTTATTTTCCCCTCTGGCTGTATTTTGAAAAGAATACTTTACATACCCTTCTTGTAGCAGGTTGTAATCTTATACATGAAGGTAACTTTGAAGCAGTAACATCTCCACACACGGGCTTCGTGGGCTGGTGCAAGACTAGGTATTGCCTTTGATTGAAAAGCCTTTCAGTGCGCTTCTGTTCATTGAGTGAGTTGTGAGTCCCGTCCACTTGGAAAACGGATGGTCTTTAGGAGGGAGTTTCCTCACACTGTGTCACTTGAAAAAAAGAAAGGAGAGTGGGTAGAATTGCGTCTGCCCCTTTTTATTGTTTTAATTTTTAATTATGAAAAGTCAAATAGGAAACTATATATAAATAGATATATACTAATATAAAAACTAATATAAACTATTATAGCACATCTGGGCGCACTCATTACACAGATTTAACAAGTATCTAC
This sequence comes from Lynx canadensis, assembly GCF_007474595.2. Taxonomy (NCBI): domain Eukaryota; kingdom Metazoa; phylum Chordata; class Mammalia; order Carnivora; family Felidae; genus Lynx; species Lynx canadensis. The sequence goes on along the minus strand of NC_044306.2, from coordinate 55,492,393 downwards.
AGCTATCGCCATCTTTTTTTAAGTTTATTTATTTATTTTGAGAGAGAGAGAGAGAGAGTGTGTGTGTGTGTGTGTGTGTCTGTGTGTGTGCGTGGGAGGGGGAGAGAGAGAGAAAGGGAGAGAGAGAATCCCCAGTACGTTCCAACTGTCAGTGTGGAGCTCAACACAAGGCTCAAATTCATGGAACCGTGAGATCATGACCTAAGCCAAACCCAGGAGTCTTAACTCTTACCCGACTGAGCCGCCCAGGCATTCCTGCCAAATTTTTTAAAAGAATAGAATTTGTAGATACAGTTAAAGCCCCTTCCCCATCCTACTCCTCTCTCTCCCTCTACTAAAGGATACATCCCCAATTCAGGAGAGTATAACCCACCTGTGCTTTGGTTGTCAGAAGGGTCCCTAATTTCTCTCTCAAAAAACCGAAAACAGTAGACCAACAGTTTCCAGTAAGGCTCTCGCCCTCTCCTTTAGCATATTCCTCAAGTGTCCATCTTGTATATTCAACCAGTGAAGACACGCTGTGCCCAGCCTAGGATCTTAAAGAATTGGCACCTCCCTGTCCCCACCCCACTGTCCCTTCCTACCGCACCCGTAGCCTGCGTTACAGGGGAGAGCAGCATGACTCAAGGAAGCGGTCGCACAGCATGTACACAACACAGCCCGGAACCAGGGCAGTCAGCCCCCGAACCACCTCCGCCGCCCCTCTCGCCGCTGATCTGGGCCTTTCCCTCTGACCCCCAGCCTTGCGGTGTTCCGGAAGGATCGTGGGCCTCGCAGTCAGGCCAACCTAGATTTCAGCCACTCTAACCTGTGTGACCTTGTGAAATGGTTAAGTCTTTCAAAGCTGGTGTTCCTCCTCTGTAAATAGGGACAATACTGTTCACCTCACAAACGGGGTTCCAATGAGAAGAAAGCACGTCTAGGATATAACAGCATCTTGCATGTGTGGTAGGGGCAGAATAAATACGCTTTCCCTTCTACCTTCTGACATCTCCCCCAGCTCACTTCCTACTAACTCCAAATTAGAAATTTCTCTCAGGCCCAAGGCAGCTGCCAACACCAAATACTATTTGTCATTCACTCAAGTATATCCTCCAGGATATGGACGTTTATCAGATGGGTTTTAAAGAAGGCTCTGCAGCTCCGGGATTTACGAATAGGAATGTAATGTCAGTAAACTCTGACTTGCCTTCTCCTTCCTCCACCTCTTTGTATGAGCACCACAGGGATGCTACCAGGGATGTGAGGAATAGTGCTGGCTTGTCACCTCTACAAAGCAATTCCTACCTCAGCCTGGGAGTCAGAGAGAAGGCTTCACAGACCTATCAGTAAGACCCACGTGTAGAGTGCGAAAGGATATTTTAAGAAGAAACAGAAGCATGTTATGGGGAAAATCTAGGTCTGTGAGGCTAACTTCCTCTCTGCCACAGCTGTTCAGCCCAACCAGGGAACATACCTCACCAGCTGGTTGATAAGAAGTATGTGCGCCTGCCTGAATGCCTGAATCAGGTTTAATATTTCTGTCCCCTGGCATGTTCTAGAGGGAAATAGGCTCTGGACCACAGATTTTATTTGACGGCTAAAAAATAAATATAAATAAAGTCAACTACATGGCATACGCTTTAAAAATAGTTGGTTTATTATCCCCCCCCCCCCCCCCCCCCCGCCCCGGGCTGAACTGGAAAAATCTATGACACGTAATACAAGAAATAGCCACCAGAGGGCAGCACTAGACAAGCAGACAACTATGTAAGAGGCCCCAAAAAGACCAGTTTGATACAGTTCTTTAAAAAGATTTCTTCCCCACAGATTTCTGAAAAGAGAGCTACAAGGAGATTAAACAAAGTTGACAGGAGGTTTAAAAAAAAAAAGGAATGATATTTGAAATATGTATCACCATATATTGACTTGGTGATTAAAGCATTGCAAGCTGCTTTGTTTTTCCGATAATTAACTGTGAGCCTTATTCACTGTATTACTCAATGACTTATATGAATTAAGACTCGTTCTCCTCCATTTAGATTAAAATTCTTGGGTGAAAAAAGAAGTATATCAGAGCAGGAAAATTGTAGGTATCCTTTTAATGCAAAAGCATTCAAAGAACACAAAAGGGGCATTTATTAGAGTTGAAATGATTGTTTTTAACAAGTGGCAAAAATAAAATACAAATGAGTAAACAAAATAATTACGTGGGAGATAGTGGACAGTCTATTGAAGCACCTGTATAAGAAAATGCCTTTTGTTGCAGAACACCGGTGATGACTAATTTGGCTTCTATGAAGGAAGCAATTTGTGCGATTCATTTTTCCAGGGCCATCCATCTATTTAGCTGTTTGAGATCACTGCAGCATTGTGTACTGGCTTTCAGTTTCCTTTAGGGACCAAGACAGAAAGAGAAAAATAGAACCTAATAAAGCTGGAAAGAATATCCTCCAAATGCCATTAATGAGGCCAAGGGAGAGGAGGGGAGAGGAGCCAGAACCCTCTGTGGCCTACAGTTTGGACAGGCAGCAGGCTCTGATCTCATGCTGGGGAGGAGGCACGGCGGCACAGCAGGCCTTCCTCCTGCTGTAGAGGCAGATTCTTTCTGCAAGACCTGGAGAGATGTGCCCACGGACGGAGATGGGAGCAAGTCAGTGCATGTGGTAAAGGACAGATTCTGGGACACAGAGCCTCACTCTCAGCACGGGGCATAGGTGGGCTCCAACTGCAAGGAGGAATGTGCAACATCTCGGATTTCTGTCAACCATATAACAAGGAAATAAAACATAACTACCCACGGAGAGAAAAATGTTTTCAATCTTCTTAAATCAGGTAGCAAGATCAAGTAATAAATGTATTTGCAGGACTAAGTCTAGCGAAGCTTATTCATATGATACAGCACAAACCCAGGCAACATTACATACACCGCATTGATATTAAAGCAAAGAAGTATTCATTATGTATCATTCTGGATCTATATTTAAAGGTATCACCTAAAAGAAACAAGTGGAGAGGTGAACATCAACTGACTCTAAAATTGAGGGATTTGGGGTTGAAAACAATCAAGAGTATGTGGATCCTGAGAAACTTAACAGAAACCCATGGGGGAGGGGAAGGGAAAAAAAAAAAGAGGTTAGAGAGGGAGGGAGCCAAACCCTAAGAAACTCTTAAAAACTGAGAACAAACTGAGGGTTGATGGGGGGTGGGAGGGAGGGGAAGGTGGATGAGGGGTATTGAGGAGGGCACATTTGGGATGAGCACTGGGTGTTGTATGGAAACCCATGTGACAATAAATTTCATATTTAAAAAAAAGATTTAAATCAAATATCAAATAAATAATACAGAGAAGAGTTCTTAGAAAAAGAAAAGAAAACAATCAAGAGTTATTGTATAGGAAACCTGAATGAAATCTAAATATTTCCATCAGTAAGAAACAGCCCAAAGGTAAGAGACAAACTATAAATGCCACAATAACATCATAAAATGCAAACAATGAAAATAACTTTCATAATGTCTGCTTGCTCCTGGTTTGACAAAATCGCACACAAGGAAGTGTGCCTAATGAATGAAAGGCTCAATGCCTGATTGGTTTGACATGGCCATTAGGATAAGATAAATGACAAGAGAAAGCATTTCAAAGACACAAGAGAGAAAAATTTTTAGCTAATGAGAGTTGCAGAAGAATAAAGCAGTTGATATAATCTGGAAATAGGTCACTTGGGACGCAGGAAAGCAATCACCACGTACTCACGATGATGATGATGATGATGGTGGTGGTGGTGATGATACAGCATAAAACACTCTGAAAACTACCAGCCAACAATCAATCTACAAATCTGAGAATGATTATCGCACTATAATGACAAACTTAGAAACAAGAAAAAAAGTCACCTAAGGAGCCCTGGGATATAATTCGGACAATAGATGAATAAGATCCAGCTAATAAAAACAATAAGAAAAATAAAAAGAAAGCAAGAAGTAATATATATATATTTTTTTTTCCCTCAACTGTGTAATGAGGAACTGTGCTAGGTAATAATAACAGCCCCTTTCAACTCTGGCCTTCTACGTATATGGAAACCAAAAAGAGAAGGAAAGGCACAGAGGGAAATGGAAAAAAGCATGGGTTTGACTGTTTATAGTACCAAGAAAGTGTGATATTTAAATGAAATTAAGACCTAATCAGTGCCAATGACAGGTTTATAGGACAGGAAATTTCTGTTTCAGGAATAGGTAACTAAGCCGAGAATCATCGAAGATGAAAGTTCAAAAAATAATATTGTTATTGATATTATTCTAATTAGACACAAACAGCCCAAATTTATTTAGAGAACTAACAAGACCAACTGCTTTATCTTGTCAGTTATCCCAGTGTAGTTTCTGTTAGTAGAATGGACGCAAGTTTTCATTCATTCAATAGAAATTTTATTGGACGTTTATTATATGTTCTGAATTGTTCTGCATGCTAGAAATGTAAAGATAAAAAAGATCAATCCTACCATTAAGGATCTCATGGTCTAGTGAGGGTACAGACACATAAATGGGCAATCATGATGAAATAAGGTAAAGGATGAGAAGGAGTCAGGGGGTTCAAAGAGGAAGGCTTCTTGGTTGGGTGGGCACCTGAACTAATCTTAAAGAACTGATGACTATGAACTAGGTTGGCTGGTGAATGTTGGCCTTCCAACCGGAGGGACTCTCATGAACAAAGTCACAGAAGGGAGTAAAGAGCCTGATTAGTGCCAAGAATTACTAATGTTTTTGAATTGGGATATAATTGTCATACAACTTATATTAACTTCAGTTGTATAACGTAAAGATTTGATATTCGTATGTATTGTGAGATGATCACTACAGTTAGTCTCGTTAACACATACCGCCATACATAGTTACAGAATTTGTTTTTCTGGTGGTGAGAACCGTTCAGATCTACTCTCTTAGCAATCTTCCAAATGAGTTGTGGTAGCTGGAACCTGAACTAAAGGGAAAGGAATGCAGCTGGGAAAAAAAAAATGGCAAAGGCAGGATGGTGGAAATTTCTTTATACGTTAAAGAGTTTGAACTATATTCTCTAAGGGTTATGGGAAAACGTGGTTAGATTTCAGGTTGAGAGGTAATATGGTCAAAGAGTTACGAAGGAACCAAAAAAGGAAGGTGGGACAGAAACCAGTTGGGAAGTCATTTCAGTAGTCCAGACAAGAAATATTGACAGCAAAGATAGTGGAGATATAGAGAAGAAGGGACTGCTTCCAGCAATATTCAGGAGACAAGAATGGTAACACTTGCTAATGGATTAAGCAGTGAAGGTAAGGGAGACAAAGGACCTAAAAATGAAAGACTCCCAGCTTGGCAAGCGAGTGTTATGACTACCAGTTAAAACAAAATAAAGGAGTAGGAACAGGTTTAGAACGACAGAAAATCAACTTGAATTTAAGATATTTTGAATGTGAGATGTCCATGGGATGTACAGATGGGAAATTGTACACAGAGTGGGACATATTACAGATGATAAGTTATCAATGTATTGGCCAGTTATCAATGTATTGAGCTGAGCAATGAGAGAAGGCACAAGGACTGTAGGAAAAGAGACCGCACAATTTCTCTTCATGAACCTATTTCAAATGCCTAACCTAAGACCCTTGTCCTTCTATTTAAAGCATTCTCTTTTGTCCTGTCTTCCAGGAAAACAGAATACAGTCACTCACCGTTACACAGGCAATCTACTTTCAGATGTTCGATTTAGAGCATTTCTTTCTGATTTTCTTAACCCATTTTTTTTTTCAAGTCTTCTGCAGTTTCCCTATCACTTCACTGTTTTTGTTAGCCATCCCTGGTATTTTGCCAGATTCTCTACATTTTCTTACCCGGGTAGGACCTAAAAACTGGAATATTCCGAGGGCCTGGTCAGTGCCAAGTGTATTATCTACACACAGTTCAGCATTGTGCTCACTGTTGTATCAGCAGGGCCCCTCTGACAGTTCTTTATCTTGCCATTCACAGCTTGGCTTCACAAAGGCCACCTTAAGTCCTGTTGAAAGAATTACATAACCTCATTGAAATCTTAGAATTGGAGGAAAGCGTAGGTCTCATCCAGTCCATTTCCCCGCTTACTTGAGGATTTCTCCTCCTGAACTCCTTAAGTGGTTGACCATTTCCCTTATAGAAGTGTTTTTTCTTAAATATATTGTAAAATTCACTTAGTGCTTAGTGCCTCCTAAGTAGCATTTTTTTTAATGTTTATTTACTTTTGAGAGAGACAGACAGACAGAGCATGAGCTGGGAGGGGCAGAGAGAGAGGGAGACACAGAATCTGAAACAGGCTCCAGACTCTGAGCTGTCAGCACAGAGCCCAACGCGGGGCTCGAACTCACAAACCGTGAGATCATGACCTGAGCCAAAGTGGGACGCTCAACCAACTGACCCACCCAGGCACCCCAAGTAGCATTCTTTTAAATAATACAATGGGAAGGACAGGACAGAATAGACTAAAATAGGAAAAGATTGGTTGGAACAATCAGAGTCCATTAAATGCAGTAAGGACAACAATCCTTTCATGAAGCTTCTGTTTTCACTTGGGGAGGAGGAATCCGTGTGTGTGTAAACTTGATCTCTTACCGTGCGTTACAGTCCAAAACTTTCTACGTTGCCCTGCTGAATTACTCTTACCGACTCCAGAAAATTAATCTGCCTATTCTTTGCTTCATTAAGCTTAGCTTCCATTTAAATCAAATTTTTCAAACTGCTGGCATCAGTCCAGCTCAGCTCGGCTTCCCGTCTTTTTGCAGTCAATCTGCTTATTTGGGCTAACTGCGCAGCATTTGATCCAGTAGCATTTTATCTCAACGAAGAATGTAAAGAGCGTCTTCCCCTCCCACCCCTCCCCTTCCATCTTCCCCCTGCCACTCCCCTCCCTCTTCTTCTGTCCCTCCCTCCCTCTCTCCTGCTCTCACTCTCTCTTTCTTCCCATGCCATGCCTCTGTCATTTTTCCTGGTTCCTCGTTGGGAAATCCTCATTCGTACTTTTTGGCAGCCCAGGCCAAAGGTGCCACCGTTGCTGCTACAGAGCTTTATGATACATGCCTTTTTCAGCACCTCCAGTAAGGCTAGATGGAGTTCTTTGCTGGTAACTCACAAAGCAGAAGTGCCAGGTTGCAAAAAGACCTCCCTTGCTCTCCAGACTCTCCGAACTAAACTCACTGTCGCTCTTCCGCTGTGGTTGTTTTGTTAGCTCTTTACTTTGGGATGGAGAGAAGATATCCGACCCGGGGAGCCACTTCACACCCGAAAATTCTGCTTCGATGCAATCTCGCACAACAGCCCGGTCACTCTCTATGACTGTCACGGCATGAAGGGGAACCAGCTCTGGGGATACAGAAAGGTAAGAATCAGTTCCCGCAGGCATCCTCAAACTGCTGGGCTTAAGGTTTCTCACTCAAAGTCTGTTGGCTGGTTAACACACTGTTTTTATTTAAATTGTTACCTGGACACAAGCGTACACGTTTGGCGGGGCGCCTGGGTGGCTCAGTCGATTGAGCCTCAGACTTCCGCTCAGGTCATGATCTCACGGTTCATGAGTTCGAACTCCACAGGGAGTTCACTGCTCTCAGCACAGAGCCCGCTTTGGGTCTTCTGCCCCCTCTCTCTGTGCCCCTCTCATGCTCTCTCTCAAAAATAAATAAAACGTTTTTTTAAAAGTATACACATTTGGCTCAGGCATTTGGAGATCACCAGCAAAGATTAAAGATAAAGCATGCTGGAAGGGGCATTGCTTTTGGCTTTGCTTGCTATGCGTGCACCCATCACAACGAGTTATGTCTGAAAAATGGTTTGGGGCCACAACACGCTCAGGTGAAGGGACTTGTCTTAACCCAGACAACTCCCGGATGGAGGGACCACGTACCCAATAAACAAATGGACACATGTGTAATTTTTAAGAACCTCAAGTCACTCGCCTGCATACACACACACATTAACATCCATTTATTATATATCTTAATCCCATTTGCTTGGGAGCTGTCTGGGTTAAGACAAAGTTATAACAATCCACACTCATGGGGAGGCAATTGTTGCAACCTTTCTACAGAAACTGACCCATTTGTAATTTGGCCAAAATCCTCTCCAAGTATGACAAAGGAGAATTTATTTGGGAGACTTTAAGGTGTAAAGAACTGGGCCACCTGGGCAGCTCAGGTCAAGCACCCGAATCTTGATTTCATCTCAGGTCATGATCTCACTGTTCGTGCGATCGAGCCCCACACTGGCTCTGCACTGACATGTGGAGCCTGCTTGGGATTCTCTCTCTCCCTCTCTTTCTCCCTTCCCGTGCTCTCTCGCGTGCACGCAAAATAAATAAATAAGCTTAAAAGAAAGTTTAAAGAATTATAAAGTTGACATTTAATGACAGATAAAATAGTTCAAAAGCAAATATAAAAATCACATTTTATTGAGTTGATAAAGAGCAATTAAATTTGTATTTTAAAATATTTTCATTAAGTTGTCTCGATAACTTTTTAGGGTACTATACAAATTATTTTTCCAACTCCTTTGGTTTTTAAGGCAGGACTTGGCTGTCAATTAGCAAATACTCCATAAGCTCCATTGTACCCTTCAAGTTCGTAGAACTGCCGGGGACCTTCCCAGCCAGAAAGATGACACCCTGTGTTTGCCTTTTCACACCCTAGCATAATTCGGGCTTACTCTAAACTATACAGAAAATGCCACCCCCACCACTTTAATCATGAGCTTTGGCTCTCCTGTGGGGAGGTAAACAGTATCCTAAGGGATACAAGAAAGCTAAAGGGAAGAATCTGCCGAGAATCAATATGGGGGATCACTGGTTTTGATATTTGTTCCCTCACTTGGTAGATTTCTGGTTTCCCCCTCTTAGCGGTGGACACCTAAAATTCTACTCAAAGGCAGACCTATTTGTACAAGTATATTCTGCACAGCACCACTCGCCATAGCATCTGGCAGGCTGTGGCTATGTGTCCAGAAAAGTACAACACATCAGTTGTATCCTTCTGTTTTCCTTACAAAATGCATCACAGATGATTAATCTGCCAACCCCTCTTTGTTATTCAATATGGTACAAGCTACGGGTGGTGCAATAATCAAGTTGTTTTCTTTTTATGGTTATATTCTGGCCTTTAAGAAGTTACTTTCTGGGCACATCGATAATCTACCTGAGTCACCATTTCCCTAGTTTGCTGGCTTTCCCTAATGAACAGACCATTTCTCGTTATTGTACATTTATAGCATGAGAGACAGAACATTCAATAATGTGCAATTAAGCCAAGAAAATATAGTTGTTTTCATTAGGGAGCTTACAAAAGCTTACAGATGGATAAAACAAACTAATACACATGCACACAGAGCTCCTGGAGAGGAAAAAAAAAATGGCTGTGGTGATTTCAAGAGGTAACTCTTAGAGCTTTAACATTGTAAACCTTCCAGGACCCTAAGGGACTTGTGAAAAGGAGCGGCTACAGGATGCACTTGTGCTGTGGCTCCTTTTCTCAGTTGCTTTTGTAGCTGTTGGCCTTGCATTACTTAGCAAAAGGTTACATGCGCTGTGTATTTATATAACAAGCAAGGTATTTATACATAATCAGGAACAAGCCAAAGGCTCAAAATGGAAAGTTTCTAAAATATCTCATCTTGGTCGATGACTCAGGCTTATTCAGATGCACCTGTTTTTGAAAGTGCTTCTTGTTTATCCCATGGATTATTCCCAAGGCATAAAGAGAGAAAGCACAAAGAGAGAAGTGTCTCCGGGGTGTTACCTTGTTTATTTGGATGCGCTACCTGGCCCTGGGAGCTTCCAGATAATTTAGCATCTTTTGAGTCAGCTTTGGAGCTCCCTCCTTTTATTAGCATATTCATGAATAAACAAGATCCCTAAGACTCTACTAATTGCCTAAAGGACCACAGTGGGCCATCTCCTAAGCTCCTAAGGTAATCATCATCATCATCTCCAACTGTTAAGGAGGCACTGAGCTAGTGCTTTACCCACATTCCCTCAAACCTCGCAACGACCTAGATTCTATTATGTATAATTCACGGAGAAAGAAACCAATACCAGCATATTTGTGCTGGAGCCAACATTCAGATTCAGGTGCATCTGGCTTTCAAGTCATTAGCTTTGGGGCCCCTGGTGGCTCAGTCGGTTGAGCCTCCGACTTTGACTCGGGTCACGACCTCACGGGTCCATGAGTTTGATCCCCGTGTCGGGCTCTGTGCTGACAGCCCAGAGCCTGAAGCCTGCTTCTGATTCTTTGTCTCCCTCTCTCTCTGCCCCTCTGCCACTCATGTTCTCTCTCTCTCTCTCAAAAAGTAAATAAATATTAAAAAAAATTTAATAATAAATAAAGTACTCATTCCCCTGCCATGCTCTTAAATCGGATCAGTGTTCCCTGGGAGAGTTCCAATGCCTACTGGATTCAGCACCACTGATAGCAGCCAACCTTTCCTCCAGCTACGTGACAATTTCTTAGAAAAGGAAGGTGACCAGATGCTACTTTGCTTGAGTGGGTGAAGGTTGTTGTCAGGTCCCACTTTCTGACCCATCGGCAGCCGTTGGCTCCCAGTTGTTGTAATTTTTTTTTCAAGAAGACTTTTGGGTTGTTTCCCAGCTTTATTGAGATATAATTGTCATATAACATTGTGTGCATTTAAGGTGTAGAAAGCAATAATTTGATATATGCATATATTGCAAGGAGACCACCACTATCAGTTTAGTTAACACATCCATCACCTTACAGGTTTACGATTTTTTCTGTGATGAAAACTTTCAAGCTCTACTCTCTTAACAACTTTCAATATACAACACTGTATTGTTAACTATAGTCACCATGCTATGCATTACGTCCCTAGAACTTACTCATCTTATAACTGGAAGTTTGTACTTTTGACCACCTATATCCATTGCCCCACCCCCCCAGCTTTCAGTTATTCTTATATGTGAGTCATTGCTACCACAAAAAAGGGGGTAAGGATCCCTATTTTATTGTCTCGTAACTAGGTTCCCTTATACAAGCGTGTCCCACAATAGCAAGTACCACGGGGAAAGAATCTCATTCTTGGTTTTTCTTTTACCACCAGGGGGACCCCTCTTACAAAAACAATGACTTGTTGAAATGACCTCAGTAAAAATATTTAAATTATCAGCAAATATCCAAAATAAAAAACTCTCTTCCCTCTTCTTCAACCCCTAAATCTAATTAGTCACTAAGACTTGTCAACCCCCTCCTTGGCCAATATCTCTAAAATCTATCCTCTCGGCCATGCCTATAGCCCCTGACCTAATTGCAGCCCTTCTTATCTGACCCCTGGATTACTGTTAAGAGCTACCTCAAAGGTCATCCTGCCTCCTATCCCTTCCCTCTCTAACCCAGCTTCCATCGTGAAGTCAGAGAGAGTTTATACAAAATCTGGTCATTGTACTTGGTTTCACACGAAGTAAAAGATAAAGTGCCTTTTTGCAGTTCTTATCCTGACCCTTCACGATCTGGTCAACATAATGATTGCCTATGATGCCTAACACATCCCAAACAGTAATGTGATCTTGAATAAGTTATTTTGCATCTATGATTTTCAACTTCCTTATCAACATCATAGGGATAATAATTAAGTGAATTAAATTTAACATGCAAAAATTAGCAGTTTCTGACCACATCATCAAATTTACACCCATGTGGGTGACAAATGCACTTTTTACATTGAAAAAATACCACATTGATATACCACACCACTATAGTAACCTATCTTAAGCAATATTAACTGTTGCTTCCGCCCCTCAAAAAATTAAGAGCTATTTCCCTTGTTCCTTTATAAATACACATTTTTATTGGCATATAATATGTACTTAATTTGGGTTTCCCTAGATGTATACCTGATGTGAGAATTTGAGAGAGTTTTATTTGGGAGATGGTCCCTCAAAATCTTGGTAGGAAGGAGGTAAGTGGACAGGGAGGGGGTGGAAGTCAATAAAGGGTGAATTATGAAGCAGGTACCACTGTGAGCAATTAGAACTCAATCCTACCAAAAATCTCTGGAGACGGTATAGGGCATGTATCAGAGAGCAAATAAACTCACTTAATCTTTGGTTAATATTATTCCTAAGGGGAGGGGAGTTTATTCTCAGACATCTCTCAGCGGTTCCTCTTATGGACAGAACTGTTCCTGTGGCCAGAAACAGCCTTTAGGGAGTGAGATACGGTGGCCCAGCATTGGGAGTTGGGTGGACCTATACTGAGTTGGTGAGACCTGAAGAGCTATGGGCAGGGTGCAGACACTACATGAGAATCCAGTTCCTCCACATTTTGGTCAACACTTGGCATTGTTTCTTTTTCTTTCCCCTTTTTCATTCTGTGGTTGTAGAGTGATATCACATGCTTGTTACCTGTTTTGGGTATCTTCTTTGTGAAGGACCTGTTAAGTCTTTGACCGGTTTTTAAGATGGATTGTTTGACTCTTTCTTATAAATGTTTGGGAGGACATTTAAAATATACCTAGATACAAGTGTTTTGTTGGATATACATATTGTAAATATCTTATTCCAGTTGATGTCTTGCCTTTTCTTTCTCATGGAATATCTTGATAAAGAGCTATTCTTTACCATTAGTGTTTTTTGTGTCTTCTTAGGAAATATTTTCCCACACCAAAGTCATGAAGATAGTCTTCTAAGTCATCTTTGGAAGATTTATTGTTTAATCTTCTACTTTTTGGTATATAATTCCCTGAAATATTTTTATGTGTACAGTGTAATATGGGATCGATTCCTTTTTCATATTTGTATCAAACTGATCAATCATCATTTATTAAAAAGACCATTTCCTTTCCCACTACATGTAAATATCACTTTTTGTCAAAGTCAAGGGACCTTATATACGTGGGTCTATCTATGAATCCTCAAGCTTTTACCATCTAAGACTAAATAGTCTTAGCCATATAAAAAGTAACCTAATGGAAATAAGCTAACTTAATCAAATAAGAGAGGTATCTCCAAAAACCCACAACAGCCATTCACTCTTAGTGGTGAGATGTTAAAGCTTTCCTCCAGAGACTGGGAATAAAATACAATGTCTGCTATCATCACTTCTGTTTTACATTGTACAGGATGACCTACCCAGAATAATCAAACAAGATAAAGAAATTGCAACATACGAGAATTGGAAAGGAACAAATAAAACAGTCAATTCACAGATGACATAGTTGGATATACAGAAAATCCAAAAGATTATACATCTAAATTATTAAAATTTATAAATACCTTTAGCATAGTCTCGGATACAAGGTAAATATAAGAAAAGCAAATGTCGGGGCACCTGGGTGGCTCAGTCGGTTAAGCGTCTGACTTTGGCTCAGGTCGTGATCTCACAGCTTGTGAGTTTGAGCCCCACGTTGGGCTCTGTGCTGACAGCTCAGAGCTTGAAGCCTGCTTTGTATTCTGTGTCTGCCCCTCTCTCTGCCCCTACCCTGCTCATGCTCTGCCTCTGTCTCTCAAAAATAAATAAACATTAAAATTTAAAAAAAAGAAAAGCAAATGTCTATATGCCAGCAACAACAACAACAAAACAAATAAATAATGAAATTCAAAAACAATTTCATTTGATCACCATGAAAAGCATCACATGAACAAAAACAAATCTCACAACAGATGTGAAAGATCTTTACACAGAGAGCTACCAAACATCACTAAGAGGAATTTAAAGCTATATAGAGGGATCATGTTTAAGGATAAGAATCAATATTGTGAAGATAACAGTTCTCAAAAAGGTATATACATTTAATGCAAAACCAATCCAAATCCCAGCAGGCTCATTTGTCTCATTTGTCTAAATTGATAAACTGATTCTGAAATTTATATGGAAATGAAAAGGCCAAGAATAGCCAAGAAAATGTTGACCAAGGAAAAGAAAAAATATCAAACATTATGAAAGCGCCAGGTTCCAGGACATTGTAAAAGTACCCTCAAGGCAGTGTGCTACTGGCATAAGGTAAGCCTGACTGAGGCTCTCTAGAAGGCGAGGCCTGGGTATTGGTATTTTTTGAAGGCTCCTAAAACATTCTTATGGGCAGCCAGATGGAGAATCCCTTTTCAAGCTCCAATGTTTACCTATTTTCTTTACCCTGTCTGTCCCTCCTGCTTTAGTTGGAACTTGCCCCCTTATTTGTATTCCTATATCATTTTGGTTTTTTGTACCTGTAACATTGTATTCTGCATAGTTAGTCTTCCTTTATAGATGTTAACTACCTGAGGGCAGGAACTTTTCTTTTATTTCTGTTTGGTCTGCTTAATATCTAATATATAGAAGTTGTTAAATAAGCATTTTTAAATGGATTAAAGAAACACTGGGTTCAGTTATTGAAATGATCTTCTTCATGAACCCCAAGTTGTGATGGATAAAATGTAACAAATATTCATGGAAGCAACCCAAATGTCCGTTAATAGATGAATGGATAAAGAAAATGCCATATATATATATATATATATATATATACACACACACACATATATATATGTATACACACACACACACACATATATGTATATATATATACACACACACACATATATGTATATATATACACACACACATATATATGTATATACACACACACACACACATATATATGTGTATATATATATACACACACACACACATATATATGTATATATATATATATACACACACACATACATATATGTATATGTATATACACACACACATATATATGTATATATATATATATACACACACATATATATACACATTGATATATATATATCATTCATAATATACATTGAGATATATATATGTATGTGTGTAATGGAATATTATTCAGCTATAAAAAAGGATGATATCTTGTCATTTGCAACAATATGGATGGACTTGGAGGGTATAATGCTAAGTGAAATAAGTCAGTCAGTGAAAGACAGATATCATACGATTTCACTTGTATGTAGAATCTAAAAAACAAACGAACAAACAAAAAGCAGAAACAGGCCCATAAGTACAGAGAACAAACTGATGTTTGCCAGAGGGCAGAGGGATGGGGAGTTGGACAAAAAGAATGAAGGGAAGTGAAAGGTAGAGGCTTCCAGTTATGGAACGAGTAAGTCATAGAGATTAAAGCTACAGCATAGGAATATCGTCAATGGTATTGTAATAACGTTGTGTGGTGACAGATGGCAGCTACATTTGCCGTGATCACCGCATAAGGTACAGAGTCGCTGAATCACTATGTTGTAACCTGAAACCAGTGTAATGTTGTGTCAACTATACTTCCAACTAAAAAGAAAAAACACAAGACACAAATCCTTAGCACATCTCTTTGTCTCACGACCACATACACAGCCTCCCCAAAGACTAAAAGTGAAAGGTTTAAATTTCTATTCTTCATCACTCCCTGGGGTGTTCTCATAGTTTAACTGCCTATTAGAAAGGACTTAAAAATAACATCAAACAGGAAGCACAGATAAGAAGTTTCCTTTCCGTCTACATTGATAACATTGCAACAGTCACATTAGTTTACAAAGTGAGTGGGTGGAAGTCTTGGCATGTGCCTACATGTGACTATTTATTGTAACTTGTGATATATGCCAGGGCTTTGGCCTCTCAGCTCATGAAATCCTGCTGGTCCACAAAGATGCCAGATGGAAGGCCACAAGGTTCTTATTTTTAAAGCATTCTGGTTAGGTATTGATTTAGGACCAAAAATGAGAAAAGTATATACGAAGAGTTTAATTAAAAGGCATGCAATTCAACTTTGGTTATGATATATGAAGCCCCACTACAAAATCCTGGACTTTGTGGTCGCACTCAGGCAGTCACACACTCCCAGTTCAGCTCATTCATTTCTAGACAGTCCCAAGTATTGAAAAGTTCTTCCCTCAAGGCTGCCTGAGTGGCTCAGTCAGTTAAGCCATCAGCTTCAGCTCAGGTCATGATCTCACAGCTCAGGAGTTCAAGCCCCACGTGGGGCTCTGTGCTGACAGCTCAGAGCCTAGAGCCTGCTTCGGATTCTGTCTCTTCCTCTCTCTCTTCCCCAGCCCCACTTGCTCCCTCTCTCTCTCTCAAAAGTAAATAAACATTTTTAAAAAATTAAAAAGTTCTTCCCTGGCCTTTGAAAACACACCAATTAAATTTAATCCATTTCACTGAATACAGATCCCAAATATTTGAACAATGCTTGCCTGATCTTTACTCTTTACTTCTGATTCAATAGGCCAATTTCCTGCCACGACTCTTCATATGACTTAATTTGGATCTACTTCAACTTCCTGGATCTTCCTTAACTCACTCCTAACATACTCCAAATAGTTCTGGGAAATATCATGATACCCAGATCAGAACACAATGGTCTAGGTGTGTCCCGACCAAAGAAAATGCAATCTGTTTCTTGTGCTTTGTTATAAGCCTCCAGCTCCCTTTTGTTATGAGCAATATATTTTTGTCAGTTTAGGTTTAGTTTCTTGATTTTCTACCTTAACTTGACATATTTAGCTTTTTAATAAATTTTCAGTATAAAAACTCACGTCTTTTTCTCATTTTTCTCAGAGATACATCTCTACACTCTTATACCTGTGTAATGTGTCTTTTTATACTTGTGTAGCCATCCATTTATTTCTACAAAATTCTATCTCACCAGATTTACCTCAACCTGGATTTAGATTTAGATTTTTCTATCTAGCTTATTAGCCGTCAAACGAGTTTTATTCCATCCGTGAATCAGATCTGCACGCATTCATGCCCTCATCTGAGTTGTGGGTCCCAACACCCAAGGCCAAGAACTGAGCCTTCTATAATAAGACAGAGGTGGCATTGATCCATTAATGAGCATCATTTGGATGAAGGTATTCAAACCGATACAGATTTACCTAATAGTTATTTCTTCTAGCCCATATTTCTGCAGCTTGCCCAAAAGAAAACAAAGAGGAGATTTTCAAATGCCTTGCTGAAAGCAATATGCCCACTATCTCCATCATACCCCCATTTCTAATAGGAGACTTAAGTCACTATACCCTAAGAAGTTATGATCTTTGATTCAAATTAAGGATTCAACCAAGCTGGAGGTTAACTCCCAGGAGGGAAATACATTCAGCACAGCAATAAAACTGCCTTTTCGATAGTGTTATCTTCCACTCTTGTTTTTATTTGTATGTCGCACCTGGTTGGCATGACCTTTTATCTTTTGCCATTTCTAGGTAACTTGGCAATATCCCTACCGGTTAGCATTTTACCTAACGAACTTAACTGCCGTTCTCTCTCGTCACTCAGAACAAGAGAGGCTCCACTGCAGACTATCCCAGGCTCTAACATAAGGATAAAGCCTTCCTGAATTAAATGCCTGCCAACATTTGGACTAACAGAAAAGAATCTAGGTAATAAGAACTGTAAACATTTCAGTTAGTATTTAAATAACATTTGCTCATGAGCAGAGGTGGAGGATTGCTGGTTGGCTCAGCCAAGAAGGGCGATGAAACATAGCTTAGAGATCCAGAGCAGAGGCTCTAGGTCCTGTGAGATTGAAGATTTAAGTTCTGGCTCCAAGGTGGGTCCCGGCTCCGGGATCTTGGGAAACTTCCTTACTATGCATTTTTGTTTCCTCATCTATAAAAAGGGGATAATAATCATATCTATCTTAAAGGCCTGTTGTAATGATTAAATAAAATTTAAATGTACCTAGGGCATGGCATTTAGGAGTTCAATTAGTGTTCACTATTACAAACCATGTGTTCAACAAACTACCTCTGATTTGATCTTAGCTCTCCAAGCAAGTTTACATATGGGAGAAATGGGCTAATTAGTTGTATTTCTATATTATAGAGTTTTGTACCATTGTATTTATTTAGCTCTGGCTAGATATTAGAATGTAAATCCCATGAGAGCAGAGATGTTTCTCTGCTTTCTTTCATATAGTACCTAAAACACTGGCTGGCATATAGTTGGTGCTTAATTAGTATTTGTTGAATAAATAAAAAATGAGCCCAGCTTCCTGTTTGTCCACATTCTCTATTTCTTATTGCTTATGTGGTTAAGGTAGATAAAATGAGAAAGCCTATGTAGAATACGTAGCACTGCCAGATACATAGATTCATACTTAATAAAAAGCAGCTATTGTTATGTTCATATGATTCCCAGGTTTACCGAGGGGAGATGAAGAGCTGTGGACAGATGGAAACAAGATATGGAGCAGATGGGTTTTCCCTACTCTTGGAGCTTTCAGTCTAGTGGGGAAGCAGACAAAAATAAATTAATTAATTAAGTTACAGGATAATATGAGAACACAAAACACGGGGCTCTACCCAGGTCAGAGAAGTAGGCAAACCTGCTCTTACAAACTAACGTTTAAATGGAGACCTAAAAGATGAGTAGGAATTAGGCAAGTGAAGGAAGTGGCAGAGAAAAAGACCCTGGATATAGTATCAGCTGATGCAAAGGCCCTGAGGGAGGCAAGATCTTGGTTCTCGTGGGAAAACAGAGAGAAGCCAGTTGAAAGGTGTGAACGTGAGGAAAAA
Source organism: Lynx canadensis (assembly GCF_007474595.2). Lineage (NCBI taxonomy): Eukaryota > Metazoa > Chordata > Mammalia > Carnivora > Felidae > Lynx > Lynx canadensis. The sequence continues at coordinate 55,473,888 of NC_044306.2, read as the reverse complement.
TGATGACCTATAGAACCAGACATCTGGCCTGGACAGGACTATACAAGACCCTGTCGGCCATGCTAAGAATTTAACTAAGAGACCAGGAAGGCTTTGATTGGTTTGAAGAGCAGTTATCTAACAAATCAGATTAGATTTTTTTTTTTTTTTATAATTCTGGCTCCTCTGGAGAATTGAGGGTACGCTCATGTATATCACTTGCCAATAGCCCGGAAAATCCAGTGAGAAGAGCAAGGAGTAGGGGTGGAAGGTTTGCTGTAGCTGGTGACATCTCAGTGCACACACCAAGGGGCTCGGTCAGGACATTAAGAAGCATTATTTCTGATTGACCAAATTAGCCACTGATGCAAGAAGACCAATTTTCTCATCCTGTGAGGAATTCTAACTGTCAAAGAAAAAAAGGAAAAGGATAGACAATAAGACTGCTTTGTCCCTGTTATGCCTATCAACGTATTATTTGCCTTCTCCCAAAGGCCAACAGTAAAAATAGGCAGGAAAAAGCTGCCTAATTTGTCTTTCTTCCAGAACACAAAGGACATTCATCTATCAACCTTGTTCCTCTCCACCACGCTAAGGGGTGGGAAGGCAGATATTTTTATCTCGTATCTCATTCTACTCTCCCCTCCACGCCATTCACTTTGTAGATGGAAAACCTAACTCACTGACAAGTGACCATCAAAGATTATTGTCAGGGATAAAACTATGATTAAAAACTAGCCACATCCATATGAGACACCAAAGGCATCGGAGAGAAAGAGCTCTGTCTTGCAAAAGCGTTCTCTTTCAGTGTATGTCACCCAGAAATGAATAGTCAGTAGAAGGAATCAACTCAGTTTTTCCCACTGTGCACAGAAAAGTCCTCAGGTCCAGTCGACAGCCACCTGCTTATTGGACGCCTGAACCTGGATGCTTCATAGCTGCCTCCGACTTGTTATACATAAAACCGAAATCGCTATCCCCTCTCCCCCCAGGTGATCCTGTTCCTTTTTCGACATTTCTTGCCTCAGCATTGCTTCTCCTCCAGTCATCCACTTCTTCCCCCACTTCAATGCCCACAGTCCACTAATCAGAATGTTCTAGACATTTACTTCTCAAACAGATCATCTCTTCCAACTCACCCCTGTTGCTTTGGGTTTTGCTTTTGCCGGCTTAAATCTGGATGACTGCAGTAGCCTCTGACTATTCTCTCATCCGGAGTCCAGCGTCACCCTACCCCAACTCCACCCTCTTCTCTGTTACTACCCAAAATACGGATCCTGTGGCTCACTGTATTAAATCTTCCAATGGGTTTAATACACCCCTCCCCCCGCAAACACTTGCATGAAAAATCAAGCCTTAGCAATGCACCCCAGTCTCTGCATGATATCTCTTGGATATAATCATCTGGAATTCACCAAATCACTCGCTGGTCCCCAGCACATAATCTAGCTCTTCATTACCTCTGATCTCATCTCGTCCTACTCCCTGCCCCCCCCAACTCCACCCACCCCCTCGCAGCTCCTCTAACCCACCACGGTGCAATCCTGCTTAGCACCTTTGCACTGACTATTCTCTCTGTCTGGAACTCTCTTCCCCCAGATATTGGCACGGCTAATTCCCTCACCTTCTGCGAGATTACACGAAGGTCACCTTCTCGATGAGGTGTCCTTTTGCTGCCCTATTTCAGTCTGCACACTGACTGTATGTTTTACCTGTTACACTCATTGTTTACTGCCTGTGCCCCCAGTGACTCACCTCCACCCTGCCTCTAGCATGTAAGATCCAAGAGGGCAGGGATTTTTGTCTTGCTAAGTTCATTGATACATCTTAGACACCTGAAATAGTGCCTGATAATAGTAGGTCCCAAATAAATTTTTGTTGAATAAATTGAATGCATAAATGCACATGCTATCACATCTCTGTTCCCAAGTTCTTCTCTACGTCTGAAATACCCTAATACATCTTACTCTCCCTCATCTGCAATCTCTCTGGCACTTTCTTACTTCGTACATTTCTTGTTTACCTGTTGGTCTCCCCCACTTCTTAGGTCAGGAGATACATCTGAGATTATCTTCCTAAGCCTATCTCCTAATACATACCAGAAAACAAAAGATATTTAATAAATACTTCTTGAAAGCTGTCCTGAACAGTGTTGTATTTCAGACAAAGGGCTGAAACATATGAACCATATACAAACTCTGATCATAGTTACAAAGAAGGGCTCATTCCAGAACCATGTTCCATAAATCCTTTTGGACATAAAACCTTTGTTCCATAAATCATTTTTTTTACTTTTTTTTATGTTTATTTATTTTTGAGAGAGGGAGAGACAGAGCACAAGTGGAGGAGGAAGGGCAGAGAGAGAGGAAGATACAGAATCTGAAGCAGGCTGTCAGCACAGAGCCTGACAGGGAGTTCGAACTCAAGGACAGTGAGACCATGACCCGAGCTGAAGTCGGACACTTAACCAACCGAGCTACCCAGGCACCCCCATAAGTCCTTTTGTTTAAATTGGAAGGTGCTGGTATAACAATTCAGATAACTGGTTGGGGAAGGTGCTGATTTTTGCAAATTCTACTTTACCAGGATTTCAGAAAATGCAATTTGTTCTTGAATAGCTGGTCTTGGGCCAGATGGTTTGTACATTCTGATTTTTAGAATTGGGGATGCTCCCTGGCTAAAAATAAATTAAGGGAAGATGCGGAGTGGAATCGCTTATTATATTTAGGACATTGTGCGAGCAATTTTACATATATTAACTCGTTTTATCCTTACAACAAACTTGCAAAAGATATAGTATTATCTATATTTTACAGATGAGGAACCTGGGGTTGTGAGAATTAAATACTGTCCAAGGTCACACAAGTACGTGGCCTGCCTGGAATTTGATCCAAATTCCCTGCAGAGCAAAATCCCAGCCCTATAGCCAGTACTAGGTTGCCTTCTACTATGTGGGAGTTTTATTCTCAGAATCATCTTTCCAAACATTGTGAACTCACACACTTCTTTTATTGTCTTTGCATCTCTGGTGTTTTGTTCTTTTCCTACCTTGAACACAACATGCAATGCTTTCTACAACGTACTCATTCCTTCAAAGTTCCAACCCTGTCGAAGCGTGACATCTAATCAAATTTAATGCTGGCCTACGAGTGTCACACAGATGCCAATCAGATCACAGGCCTGCTCTGGAGAGGTGACCCTTTCAATGAGCTACCTGAAAAGGCCCACTCCCACCTTTCACAGCATGAGCTGAATGGCCAGAACTGGATATTTAGTCTGACCTGATTTGATTAGGAAGGGCAGTTCCATAACCCTGAATGTGAACTTTTTCATTGCCTGCTCAAGGGTCTCTAATTTTCCTAGGCAAAAACAAAATAGGAGGGGCTTAGTCGGTTAAGCATCCAGCTCTTGATCTCAGCTCAGGTCACTATCTCATGGTTTGTGGGTTCAAGCCCCACATCAGGCTCTGGCGCAGACAACATAAAGCCTGCTTGCGATTCTCTGTCTCCCTCCCTCCCTCCCTCTCTCTCTCTCTCACAAATAAATATAAATAAACATTTTTTTTTAATTTTTTTTTCAAAGTTTATTTATTTTTGGGACAGAGAGAGACAGAGCATGAACGGGGGAGGGGCAGAGAGAGAGGGAGACACAGAATCGGAAACAGGCTCCAGGCTCTGAGCCATCCGCCCAGAGCCTGACGCGGGGCTCGAACTCCCGGACCGCGAGATCGTGACCTGGCTGAAGTCGGACGCTTAACCGACTGCGCCACCCAGGCGCCCCTAAATAAACATTTTTTGAAAAGATATAAAAGGAACCCAGGAAAAACAAGGGAGGAAGCAGGCAGGGAAGGTGGGAGAGGTACCAGAGACATAGTTTGCTGTATTGCACTTTGAACAGCCAGAACGTATGCTGTGCTTCCCGGTCAGGACTGAACAATGAGCAGTCCGGTTAAAAGCACCCGTTAAGGGGGTTTTGGAACAGCAGACTTGCCAAGGCATTCAGAAGTCTATTCCAAAGAAAAAACATTGTATTCAATTCTGTTACCACCATCTTTTATCATGAGATGAAGGGTATGAGTGCAAAGAGCTGTCATAGAACAAGAGACCATATTGACGAACGATTACTTGTTCTACTGACTTAATTCCAGCCAAGAAAACCATCAGCAGAGACATTTCATAATCCAAAAGCTCGGCAGGAAGTAGAAACATGGCAATGTACACAGCCCCCAAGGTCAAAAGTGGAAGAAGCAGGCTCTGGAGAGGCTGGCAAGGCCTCCAGAAGCCTCGCCTCTAGGACCTATCAGATACTCCAAAGACAAGGGTGAACGGAGCTCAGTCTATAACTAGAGAATGATCAATCTATCAATCAACTCAGTATTGTTGATAGTTTCTACTTTGCTGCCCCAGCATTTGTCTCTGTCACCAGTGAACTTTGGAATAAAATGTTCATTCAATTTTATGGCCAGGAGAGGCCTTACAGATTAATCTTATCTACCCTCTCATTTCGCTGCTGAAGCTTCTCAGCCATAGATGGATTTAGGGAATTCAACTTTTCAACTTTTATTTGAACATGAAGTACAATAACAGATTTTCAGGGTTGTGCTGAATTTGCATATCCTGTCTGATTGTCCTCATGCATATACCTGTATCTGTCAGAGAATGTGTTCCAATTTGAGATTGGGAGAAATACGATCACCTTATAGCTCAGCAAATACTGTTTAGAAAATCAGGATTGGCTTTTGCATCCGGACTGAGTACACAAGCTGGCAAAGGAAAGAGAATAGGAACGCATTCTACTCCTTTCTTTTCTCATTTTTTTTTTTAGCTTTCATAGAAATATGTGCTTTGGGGGAGAGACTGTGAGCATTTAAAGGTCCCCACTTGAGCTATTGACAAAGGGAACAATAGAAGGAAACACAGATAAGTAAGGGGAAGAAAGAAGTACATGTACGGGGAACAGAATGAATTAGAATTTAGTAGGTCACATAGAATGTTCAGGAACTTAACAGCTTAAGAAGGCTCTTTCAAAACCTGATTTCAGTTTTTCATTAGGCCCATGTAGCTAAAAACTGGTAGAAGGGGGCAGGAGACTGAGTGTGAGAGATGCTGGGAAGCAAGAGGGAAGGGCGCACCGCAGCTGAGAGAAGGGGTCTCTAACCATAAGCTTCGCCCCAAGAGAGAAGGATGCGTGGGGTGAGCTACAGGGCCGCCTCCCCACTAGAATCTGCCCCCTCCACCCAGAGTAGGACAGAGTTCCTCAGAGTTTCCCCTCTTGTCAAACAGCAGTCGCATTAGCAAAGCCTCAGGTGAAGAAAATGGAGGATGCCTCAGGAGCCCTCTTTGTGGAAGGAAAGTAAAATCCACGAATAAACCCAGGAAACAAGAAAACAGAAAAGTGAGGCTTTGTATTAGGCAGAGCTCTTTGCTTGCACTAAATAGAAACAAGCACTAAATTGCAGGCACTGCCTTTCTCCTTCCTTATTCTCCCTTCACACAGCGCCTAACTGTGCAAACATCCGGATCCTAAAAGGACATTAAATATTGGTTAATGGAGTCTCAACATCCAGAAGCAACCTGGGAATATTGACACAGGTTGCCTGAGAAACTCTTTAACTCTAAACGCATTGGGAGTCCAATATTCCTCAGCTAAAGAAAATAATCAGAACCCCTGGACATTTCCTAAAAAAAAACAGCATTTGATCCTGACATTTAAGCAGTGATTTGAGGATGCTTTTACATGTTCTTGGCTTTTTTTTTCCATAGACACTGTAAGAGACAAAAAGTTTTATTAGTGGTTAAGGAAAGATCTTTTTTCTCTTTGCTTTAACTTCCTTGTCCCTACTTGAACAATGAAAAGAGGTGTGTGTTGGGGCTCCTGGTTGGCTCACTTTGAAGAGCATGTGACTCTTGATCTAGGGGTCCTGAGTTTGAATCCCACACTGGCCATAGAGATTACTTAAAAAAAAAAAAAATACCTGTGTGTTAGTAGAGCCTGTTCAGATAGTGGGCTTGTTCACCACTTAAACTTTGCATCCTGATGGTAACTGTCTCTCACAGAGCTGTTACCTTTATCATGTACTCAGCAACTTTGTAAAAAAGAAGTGAAGGCTGCCTCTTCCCTTTTACAGAAAGCAATGAGAATTGCATCACAGGAAGAGCCGTGATGGCAGAAAGAGGGGTTGGAGGTACTAAGCTCCGGAGCTAATAAATTTGAGTTTGTACATTGAGATTCTGCCTGTGCATCAGGTATCTCCGTCCCCATATCTTCTGACGAGGGCAACAGAGCACCTAGCTTGTTTGGTGCCTGTTTCTTTCAAATTTCTCTTTCCCATTAGAGGCTCAATACAAAGGGAGAGAAGATTATGACTCTCCTGGCCGTGTGTGTGTGTGTGTGTGTGCTACTGTTGTTGTTTGCTATGGACTAAATTACCATTTTTGTCTGTGTGCCTCTCCCCAATTGGCTAGATTATTAGCTACTCGACAAGCAACCTCATATACTTAGCATCTTTAAAACCCAAGCATGTAGCAAAGCACTCACTATAGAGTAGAAAATGGATGGATCACTTTTTAAAAGAATCAGTGAAGGAACGAATTCTCTGTTTCTGATTGAACCTCCTTGGAGTCCCAACGTACTGCCAGTGGGTGCTGGGAAACTGTTTTCCATGCAGCTCTCCAACCTGTTATTGTTTAATTTGGGAGATGGCCTATTTTTCACACTCTGGGTATATACTGAAATGTAAACCCGGGTATGTTTACTTCCTGTCTGTATTTTGGACTCCAGTCATTCACCGTATATCATGTCAGTCCTTTCTTTTCTTTCTGACCCCTCCAGGACAGAACATTATTCCATCCTGTGAGCAACAGCTGTGTGGACTGCAACCCCGCAGAGAAGAAGATTTTCATGGCCAGATGTGACCCTCTCTCTGAGACTCAGCAGTGGGTTTTTGAACATCTTAATATGACTGTTTTAGAAAAATTTAACCACCATGCCAGCTCCTAGGAAGAAGGAAGGAGGAAAGAACGAGTGATTACCTACAGATTATAAAAACTAAATTTTAGCCAGCATCTGGGTCGAAGGAGTCAGGAATAACATTTCCTAGATCCAGGAAGCCTGGTTTAAAGATTTGTAAATGCCATGTCAAAGTAGGTTGTCCTGCAGAAATTCCTGCATCTGAAGAACTTGGCCGAGAACCTCACCAGCTGCATCTGAGAACTCGAGACTAGCAGTGCCCTTGCTGGACAAGGGCAAAGATTACTTAAGGACTTTTCAAAACAACTGCTGAGTTAATAAATCCTAGCATTTCTCAGGTCAAATCCTGCAGTAGTGAGTAGCTATGAATGGATCCTATTAACTGGGTGGGAGGGGGGCGGAAATAGAGTGCATGACTGCTCTGAAAAGCTGAGGATACCGCAGGTTTAGAACGAGCCACACTTAAGGGGTGAGCTGTACTCTTTGGTGCCATTCTCTGACTAAGAATGGGTTAAGCAGGTTTAACCCTTCAAAGTGCTGCAGATGATTTTCGAGTGCTCATACCATTCTGTTCTCTTGTTTTATTTTTAAACGAGGGTGCACTATCTAATGGAAGACGTAAATTACATAATGAAACGAACTTCCAATGTTCCCGTTCTTTCATTTACATTTGCCATTTTCCTTTTTAGAGCAGAGGTAACTTATTGTTCGTAAAAGCTCACGCTCCACAAATCTGCTGAAGTTCTAATTCAGTGCCCTTGTATAAATCCTGTTTCAAAACAAAACAAAACAAAATCTATGCTACCAAGTTACTCCAAAGAGAAAGATTTCACAGAAGCAGCAAAACCATGCAAGGTTGAGGAGAGGGATTTCCCTAGGAAATCTATTTTTACTTTTCTATTACTTTTAGAATTTTAAAAGTCTGATGTTTGTCCAGTCATAATTTTTATTAAGGAAGGAAATGGAGTGAGGTTGATGTAATCTGTTGAGGAGATTCTTAAATCCAAATAAATCTACACTCCAAGTGATGTGCGAAAATGGCTTGGTTCACTTTAATTCTGTGTGGTCAGTGCCGGGGACACAGAAGTGGTTTTATTTGTTTTGTTTCGGGAGTTTTTGTTAACTTGTTTGTTTTTTATTGGTGATATTGATGATGTTTTTTTTGTTTCCCTTGGAAGCTCACAGAAGGAATTTCCATCAATAAAGTGCTTCTGACACCATTTTCTGTTAATGGGGCAATACTTTAGGGGTGAAGAGAGGAATGATTACAAAACTAATTGGAACATTTAATCCTTAAAAGTTTTACTTTTTTACTTTTTTTTATTTTTTTACTTTTCAATAATTACAAGGGGGGGGAGAAATTACAAGGATCAAGATGCATCTCTAGATGAAAGAGTCATGTTGATTATACATTTCTCAAGTTTTTCCAGGTAGAAAATGTTTTTATTTTGCTTTTGTTGTTCCCTTTTAACTTAGTTTTTCTATTAATAAAAATGTCTATAATGTCTTGGATATAGAGGCGTTGAATTTGAGCACTGGGAAGACTCTTGACTCCAACCCGCTTTGTTTTTTCCAGATGAATAACAAAAGGCCAAAGAGGGGAGTCTTAATTTCTGGCTGGCAGATGGCTCTTCTGACCAGTGCTTTCCCTCCTGTGCTGTGTTGCCCTCCTTCTGTTACCCAAGGTGTTTCTGGTTATGACTCTGTATTATTCTCATATAACTTGAAATTTTCAGTCATGAGATGAGAATATTATGCCTCCCTGGGGATGCTTATGAGAGTAGCGCTCACGTCCAGAACGTTGAATATATGAAATATCTTCTAAATGTTCATGATTTTGTTCCCTCCTTGAAATCGAATCAAAATGTCCAGTTAAATTGCCCTGCTGATAGCTGGGGAAGAGTTATTTTGTCATCTTCATGGGTCTTTCAAGCATTCTTTTGGAGAGCTATTCTTTTCAAAATGACAGTCGCAGAAATTTTGGGGGTAGGTCAAGAGATCTCGAAGCATTCAAGATGCAGAATAGAGAAAATCAATAGGGAGAAATTAACCTGTGCGTGTTGAACAATTCCAGAGAGTGAGTGAAGATTTGTCTCAAGTGTTCGGAAAGCAATCTGGTTGTAGAATTAGATGAACCTATAAAAATTCACATTATGTCATTAAACACTTGACTGCTATTTACAGTTTTACCAAAGAGCCACCCCTGGGTTCTGCACCCTGGAAAGCCCAGATCTACAATATGTTAGGATGCTCTAATCATGGGAAGCTAGCCATGACATGTTTGGCAGCGTTTTCTGAGGAAGACTGAATACTGCATCGTTTTAGTATAACACCCAGGATCAACAAAGATTGGGTTCCTGATCCTAGAGGGGCTTGTTGTCTCTTGCATCTAATCTTCCCTCTGAGTAAAAGGATGTAATATAAAAAATTAAAACAAAAAAATTTCAAGGGAAGCCTAAGACACTAAAGCCAAAATTAAAACTTCAAATTGCCAAGCAATTAAGTGTGTGCAAATGGGGAACATCCAAACAGAGTAAAATGAAGCCCAGAGAATCTACGTCTTAGCAGAAGGGCAGAACACTGCCAACAAGCACAGTTAAGGAGGCATTCTCAGCACCACCAAAGACTGGAACTCCACTTCCTTAAAATACCACCATTACTCTTGTGAAAAATAGAAAATTACATACGTTTGTATAATTATTTGGCAAAGGGGATTGAACAGTAATCAAGAAGATTCTCTTTCCTGGAAATAGCATGATTTAGAAATTGAAACAGTAGAGTACTGATTTACTTTTGTATCAGAATGAGAAGGAAAATATCATGAGGTTAATCTGGCCTCAGAAATTGCTCCTTCTCCATAATAAATGGCTTTGCCGGAACTTAGAAAATAGTTAATTTAAAAAAAAAATGTTTTTAGTGTTTTATTTTTGAGACAGAGCACTAGCAGGGGAGGGGCAGAGAGAGAGGGGGAGACAGAGAATCTGAAGCAGGCTCTAGGCTCCGAGCTGTCATCATAGAGCCCGACACAGGGCTCAAACTCACGACCTGTGAGATCATGACCTGAGCCGAAGTCGGATACTTAACGAACTAAGCCACCCAGGCTTCCCAAAAGTAGTTGATTTTTTAAACCCTTATGTATCTACTGAGGAAAGCTATGCTGAAAGGCAATTGTGAACTAATGCTGGGATTTCTTCTTTGTTCCAAGGCTGAATTAATACCATGGTAATAACAATGTATTGGCTTCTATGCCTACTGCTATTTAGTTAAAAATATTAATACGATCACACGACTCTTTAAATGTAGTCATTATATCAGAAGGCTCAGTGAATAATGCAACTTCCAGGATTCTTTTGTGAATTGGTGATACAGAATTTTATAAACTGATGCATAATATACTAACACACTGGATTTACCATCCATGAAAGAGAGGGTGAGGCCCATTCAGGTCGTGTTCTTGCAAAACGTAAAACCAGTACCAATATTTAGACACCATTTCTTTTAGGGGCAAATTATATGTTGTTGTTGTTGTTGTTGTTGTTTTTAAAGCCAAAAAGCAAGTAAAGCGCATATAAATATCTACTTTGTGATTCTTGCCCTCACATGGAAAGCTTTACAATTCTTTCATAACTAAGGAAATTGCAAAAAAGCACCCTTTATTGGAATTGGCACCCTAAAGTCTGTGTCAGATACATCAAAAGAGCCAATGGCACTCGAGTTATGAAGCCGACTGTCTAGCCATGGGAGGAAGGCCATACTCACCACTGGGTGACCTTCCCAGCCCAGGACTTCACACGTCTGAAGACCAGAACAGAGCTGCTGGCGAGCTCCTGCTTTTGACTTCGCTTGCTAAATGTTGAAAAATCTTTCCCGGGAGTGGACAACCCCTCGCCCTCCCCGCCGGACGCCTTCAAATGCTTCCTGATTACATCATTTAGAATTTAGAGCCATCCGAATAATATGCGATGACTGTGAACATTGTTTTCTCCCTGGGAACCCCTGGAGTCAAATCTCTTTAGGCTTCTTCCCCGGCAGAAATATAAGGCTGCAATACACTTTCATAAACAGGTGCTGGAGATGAGGAAATAAGCAAGGCATGTTATCTAAATCCTGAGAAGACCTCAAAGGGAAACTATTTTTAAGTGGTTCTCCACGATTGTGAGAATGAATACCAATGGGGAGAGGTAAATCGTGTCTCTAACATGGGGGTGCATCGTCCTCTCCTTTCGCCTCATCCACAAGGTCTATCCTGGCCATCGTAACTCTCAGACCACACCTCTAACTGTAATTACTCTCTACGGGCGAGACCCTGGAGGAGGACACTGAAGCGTGACGAGCAGCCAGTCCTTCCCACGCTGCTGACGCTGGAAGATTGCTCTTTGATTTATGTCTGTAGCCTTTGCTTGCAGACCCAGAAGCTGTTTGCAACTCTATTTGGTAGACTTGACATTCACTGGCCCGCAGCTTTTGTTCACAGTCCCTCATCTCTCCGCTTGACACACCAGGCTGGCGTGTCTGGTACAGTGACTTCTCAGCAGACAACCGCTCAGGCACGTGTTTGATACTTCGCTTCAGAGAAGCCTGGGAGCCTTTCTCCTGTCCCTCTCCCCTGAAGTTGCCCCCTTCTGATCACCACACAATAGCCTCCCGGGGCTTCCGCGATCTGCCCCTCTTCCACTTTGCTTCAGTCCCACCGTGATGCAACCGACCTCAGCACAGAAGTCTGGCTACATTTCAGAACCTTGCTGTTAATGATTTTATTCTGACATTACTCACCTTGGGGGGAGGAGTGTCTGTAAGCGACATGGGTCTTGATTTACCAGGACGGTCCTGGTTTATGCCTGCTGTCCTGTGTCCCGTTTTACTCTTAAAAGGAAAGGCTGGTTTAGGGTCGGCTTTAGCTCAAGCGGTTACTTCGCATGTGGTTATTAAAAGTAAAGGCTGGGGGCGCCTGGGTGGCTCAGTCGGTTAAGCGTCCGACTTCGGCTCATGTCATGATCTCACGGTCTGTGGGTTCGAGCCCCGCATCGGGCTCTGTGCTGACAGCTCAGAGCCTGGAGCCTGTTTCGGATTCTGTGTCTCCCTCTTTCTCTGACCCTCTCCTGTTCATGCTCTCTCTCTCCCTCTGTCTCAAAAATAAATAAATGTTTAGAAAAAAAAAAAAGTAAAGGCTGGTGTGGATAGCAAATCGGATGGTCACTCTGTGTACCGTCCACCTGCCTGTTTACTTGATGGCTCCTCCAAGGAAAGTTAAAATGTCCCATATTTAGTAATGCTTTTATGTCTGCAAGACACCAGCTAGCCTCACCCTTTCTCTTCAGACAGCACATAACAGCAACCAGTTCTATTTTTGGATCGCTTGTTGCATTCGTGTGCAATAGGTTCTTACAAGTTGCTTAACCAAAGCTTTTATTTTTTTTTTTAATTTTTTTTTCAACCTTTTTATTTATTTTTGGGACAGAGAGAGACAGAGCATGAACGGGGGAGGGGCAGAGAGAGAGGGAGACACAGAATCGGAAACAGGCTCCAGGCTCTGAGCCATCAGCCCAGAGCCTGACGCGGGGCTCGAACTCCCGGACCGCGAGATCGTGACCTGGCTGAAGTCGGACGCTTAACCGACTGCGCCACCCAGGCGCCCCGTTAAATTAACAATTCTTATACACACCTATCTAAATCTTTTTATTGCCTTAAGACAATTATAACTTAATTAAAAATTTATTTGAAATCAACTAAGTCATTTTCTACTTTTCCAAGCTAAAAACAGTAGATCCCCATCACAGCCATATTATTAATTCTCGTGTTTGTGGTACAGGATGGAAATAGATTGGGTAGGTAGGTAAGTAGGTAGTTAGTTGGATAGATAGATTCTATTCACGTTATTGCTTTTGTTTTTCAAAATGATACTACATTTATTTCATTCCTCCCTATCTCAGGGGTAGATAATAATACTATCCTTATGAAGAAACTGAAGGACTCAGAGTCAAGGGGCTTGCCAGATCAAGGTCAACAGTTGATAGGTGCCACTCTCCATATTTGTGATTAATATTAACTTGTGACGAGTTATGTCTGTCCAGGCTGGAAGAGCCAGGACTGGAAGCCAGGCTTTCTGATGCTTAGGCCTCCGCTCCTTCCACTCTCCATGGAAATTCACGCTTCACTATAGGGCCATTGGTCCACAGCAAAGCCAAATATGAGATATATGGAGATACTTCCAAAAAACTGTGAACAGTCATTCCTTGGGAGCCTCCATTTTTAACCCCTCAGTTATGGTTGCTCATCTCCATACCCATGTGTTTTTGTTGGTTTTTCCACAAACTTATTACAGTAAGAACACCAAACTGAATTTAGGATTAGTTCCTCTTAATGAGGTTTCCAGGGTGCTTTGAAGAAGTGATCAACTAAAGCTATTTGCATATCTCTGGAAGAACATCCTAAAGCAAATACTTGCACTTTGTGATTATTAATGTGATTATTAACCTCAGCCCTGGAGTGTGGGGGAAGGGGACAGCCACCAAGCAAAGAGTTTGCATTTCTTTTGCAGTGAGCCTCCAAACTGACCTTCTTTCAATACTCTGACTTTTGAAAAGTTCTGCCCAGGTACATCTTTTAGCCATTTGAGACTCTGAATGCACTGATGTGAGTTTCCTCTGTGGCACGTTCTCTTCTGGGGATGCTAAATCAGAATTTCTGGATAACGCTGCTAGAAACAGATAATTCTAAAATCGAAAAGAAAATGAATTGCTTTGTGCCCTAGCTCTTAATGTCTTACCACTGGTAAATCCAAGTTAATTCCCTGACATGGTTGTCTTGCTCACATACGTGCGCTACAGATGCCTGAGAGAATGGCCAGCTGGGAACCACAGCTAAACTTAGACTGAGCTGAACATATCCGGGGTACCTGGTTGGTTCAGCCGGTTAAGCGTCCGACTTCAGCTCAGGTCACGATCTCGTGGTCCGTGAGTTCAAGCCCCGAGTCAGGCTCTGGGCTGACGGCTCAGAGCCTGGAGCCTGCTTCCGATTCTGTGTCTCCCTCTCTCTCTGCCCCTCCCCCGTTCATGCTCTGTCTCTCTCTGTCTCAAAAATAAATAAGCGTTAAAAAAAATTAAAAAATAATAAAATAAAATACCTTTTTAAAGATAGTTGTGTTAATACTGAACATATTTAGAAACCATGATTATATTCAAAAGCCATCAGAAATGATAAAATCAACTCACTCAAAATCCAAATGAGTGTAACTCAGTTCAATAAATATTTACAGCTTGTTTAAAGTTCTTTAAATCAGGATTATGGAACTGGAAGACTAAGAACAGGCAGTATTATGTTATCATAGTAAACATCTTTTTAATCACTTACATTTCTCCAAGTGTAATGACTAGGTCAAGACCCCTACCATTAAGTGCCTGGTATTGAGCATCACATTAACAATTTAACTGTTCTTGTTCCTTCCTCTGAGCTGCTAGTAAACTTCATGCTACTATAGAATAGTATTGAAAAGCAAAAGATGGCATAGTGAGGTTAAATAATTTACTCGACATTGTTTTTCAGCATATCAGCCTGCCTGGCCTAGACCATGCTTTTTCTCCAGTTCTGTCTAATGAAAAGAAACCTTACTTTTTGGTAGCAAATACCTGGCCAAGCTCATTTCAAAACCATTGTGCAGGTATGGCTGAACTATGGTTCCTTTCATCTTTGAAAAATGCTGCAAGTTTAATTAAAACTCTTTTAAGTGCAAGAGTGTCTCACTACATTCAATTCAGCACAGCAACTTCATTAGAAATAGTGGCAAAAGGTAAAGAAAATCTTAGTCCTTCTGCCATGTTGGAACTGCAGTTCTCTTGGATTTTTAACCTTCTTTTCATGGAAAATAAATACTAAGTTCTTTTTTCAAAGGTTATTTCTCCCTCGTCCTCTGTCTGCAAAAATAAAAGGTAACAGAGAACATTTATTTCTTTTTTTTCTTTTCTTTTCAGTTTATTTAAATTTTAGTCCCTAATGGCAACCAGAGAAAATCTTCCAAATTACTTTTTCCCCCCAAATGTTTTTCTGTGGGTGTGTGCACACACGCGCATATTCAACAGGTGCAGGAAACAGCCTATGGGAAAAGGTGGTTTGCTTTACTGATATTTGCTATTCAAATTTCTATCGCCCAGCAAATTGTTGCAGAATTTATAATGTAGTCATGTGCCAGAAATTCAAGCCGCATGTGTTCAGACTTTTTGGAGGAATAAAAAGGCATTAGATGCGAAAACTTCTTTTAGAGCCAAAATCTAGACAGTGCATCTCCAATCAAAAAAATAAATATCTACCCTCAGGACTTTCCATCCTTTTTAGAGCCAGTGAGAACCAAAGAAACTGAAGTTGTAACCAGTGCTCCCCTGTCCTAGTAAGGGAGGGATGAAAGGAGGTGGGGAAGTGGCAGGGGGGCGAGGTTTAAGAGAGAGAAACAGACATGCTTTATTTTTCCTAAAGATAATTTTTTTTTAATGTCCTGGAGAAAGCAGCAGGGAAGTGTCAGAGTGACTGAGATGTCAAAGAAATAATCTCACAAAAGAAATGCTGCCCTGGAAGCAAGGAGCCACTTCTCATTAATATCTACCTACTAGCAAATGGCGAGGGTCAGACACATACAGGCGCACACACATTCTCTACAACCGCTTTCAGTCGGAAGACAAGGATTTATAAAGAATGGGAGCTCAAACAAGTATTAAATAACTATGCAGAGTCACTGAACTGTTTAAAATAAAACAATCTCTAAGGCAATTCATCTGGATAATAAATGCCTCTGCTTGAGAAAGGACATGGAGTGGAGGCTCTTTTACTGTGAATGACAGGAAAGCCTTAACTGGGGGAGAGCTAATGACCTTGTTTCTACATTCCTCAGACATCAGTCGGCTGAGAAAACTGCCTGTGGGGTCCAGGCAGTGATGGTTTAAAATGGCCAGGGAGAAAGGCTACAGGAAAAAATGAGAGGGGGCTTTGGTGGCAGCTTCTAAAGATGTTGATGAATATCTGCACACTTTGTGCTATCTGCTACCAGAACTGAGCCACTGGCCCAAGATGCAAAGATATTAGCAAGGCTCTGAGAAGTTATTCTTCTCTGATCCTTTCTTTTTAAATTCTCCCCTATTTCAATCAATCCTGAGTAAACTTCCTCCAAAAATGAAGTTAAAATATCGGGTCTGTGCAATTCCTTTGGTGACTTGAGGAAGTCAGAACACCTTTCTTGTTGAGGTCAAGAGAAATGTTAGAACAGCAAAGTCCCCTATTTTCCTTCACATCATATTTTAGGTTTCTCTTTTCCCAAACTAAGAAAAAATGTTTCAGGCGATATCAGTGGGTTGGACTCTTTCTCAGAGGACTTCATACTCTCTCTAGATTTAATTCAATAAATGCTCATCGAGTACCAGCAAAAGCAAGGCTTCACATGAGAACAAAAGTTACAAATAGCTAGGGAAAAAATGCCCAGTTAGTTGTCCAAAACTTCTGTTCTTGCCCAAGCTGTGGCCCTTTCTCTCCCATTTGGAACTAGGTGAATCTTTAAATCGTCTACATCTTCTTCTTTGTGGTAATGATGAAGTAGGAAAATAAGTAAGAAATCACCATGTAACCTGCAGGCAAAATGTGAATGAAACAGGTTAATATTTAATAATAGTCTGTCCTCTAGCAGCTTGCGATTTAACAAAGCGATTCTTAGGTAGGATGACTATGTTATTGTACAAACCAGATAATTTTCGAAAGTGAAATGAGATATTATTGATAGTTATGGAGGAAAAACATGAAAACCAGGACTGGGAAAACTAGGACATGTGGTGATCCTCTTCTTAAGACACTAACAAAAGATTTATGGATGAGATGAAATCTTAAAACAGAACGCACATAGCCAACATGTAGGAGTTGTTGGAGCGGGAAAAAAAATTTTCCTCTACCCTCTAAGGTGCAGTTCTGGAGACCTGTGAATTAAACTGATAAACGATGAGTAAGAAAAAAAACAGGTATGATTATGTATTTATGCAGAGAAGTTCACTAAAAAATGTGACTCAAAGAGGCAGTTAGAATGTGGCTTATATACTATCTGCATGGGAGATGGAGACAGGCAGAGGGTAACTTCTGGGAGAGTAAATTTCTTCTCTGAAGGGGAGTCAGGGACAAAGAAGTACTTATGGAAAAGCAAGTGACTTTTTTTGGAACTATAAATAGGTCCCTAGGAGAATAGATGAGGGACATGATAGTTTGTGACCATGTCTATTTGAGTGTGGTGCCAACTTCTTGTCTGCAAGAAAAGACTAGAACTTTTCCCGGAGGTGGGGGGTTTATGAGAGTTGAGGTCTTTTGCGTTCTTTTGAGAGTCTCTGCTTTTAGGCAGATAAGGATTTTAATTCTGAAATGACTTAGCTCAAAATCATTCTTATGCCAAAGTAGCATATTTTGGGGTGGCATATCCTGTTCCCCTTCAGGGCTCACAAAGTGGATTTGGATTTGAGTACTTAGATTCTCTTTATTGGGGAATTCTTTGAAATCATGTAGATTAAGCAGTTCTATTTTGCTATTTTTAAATTTGAACATGAAGATTTATCTAGAGTAAAAATGGTCAGATTCTATTATAGCTAGATTGTGATATCTAGGCTATTCAATGATGGAAAATGGCCTTAGAATCTTTATTCATCAAATCAGGGAATCCAAATAACATCATAATAACCAGATTAATTTAGAGGGAAAAAAATCTCATAAAGAAGGTGATTTGAAAAGGAAAGAGAGTGTTCACTGTTTTGATATGCAATTGTATATATTTGATTAAAAATAAAAGAAAAATGAAAGTAAAACTTATAAAAGAATTGAATTATTAAATGCATCCCACAACATTAAAATCGCTATTTTGTAGTTTCCTTTATGTAGATTGCCAATAGCATTGTGTTTTACTTGATGAATAAGGAGTTGGAAACGAGGCTGCTGTCAGAGAATGTAGCAATAAAACAAAATAGTAAAGAAGACATTAGGTTTTTATTGCTAATTTACTTCCTTGGTTTTGCATTTCAACATGGGTAATTCCTCTATCAATATGTGGTGATAATGCCTGATAAATGTGCCCCATCTTCAGAATGTGTGATTCGCTGTGTTTGTTCAATTTCACTGCATCCCAAGACAAAAGAAACTGGGGAAAGGCTACTGTGAAATGAAGCTATTTTCCACAGGGTTTGTTCCTAACAAGCCTTCTGTAGCCCTTACAAAAATAAGAAGACAATATATCATTTGCTTTATAAACCAAACAAACTGACCAAAACAAACAAACAAAACAAAAACAAATGTAAGTCTCCTAAATGCTACTCTGGCAATTGACCTGTGTGGATAGAAATCAGTTTATCTAAAATATGTATCGGGGCGCCTGGGTGGCTCAGTTGGTTAAGTGCCCAACTCTTGATTTCTGCTCAGGCCATGAATTCATGATTCCTAAGTTAGAACCGTGTTGGGTTCTGCTCTGACAGGGTGGAACCTGCTTGGGATCCTCTTTCTCCCTCTACTCGCTCCTCCCCACTCTCTCCCTCTCTCAAAATAAATAAATAAACTTTAAAATAAAATAAAATAAAATAAAATAAAATAAAATAAAATATGTATATTAGGTGCTTAAAAATTCTGTTGAATGGATGGATGGACAGATGGATGGACGGATGGATGGCAGGAATAATGCCCACTTTCTTGTACTACTCTCAATATTTCCCATAACTCACCCTTGAAAATGGAGAACACAGAAAGAAAAGGAGACAGAACAAGAGAGACGGATTGAGAGAGGGAGAAAAGTAATATAAATGGAAGCCCACATTCTAAAGCATGAGAAATATACCTTAACTAAATTATTTTGATTGATGTAGTGAGTAATTTGATCATTGCTTCTCCAGGAAAAAAAAAAAAAGACACAATCAAAATATACCCCATTAGGCAGTGAACAGGAAGAAAAAAAAAAAAAAATGTCTCCAGAGAAGAGCACAAATCCTCTGCGGTGAATCTCTAACAACTCTGAACCGCTTAAACTCTCCCATGAGCAGATCCCTCCATTGGAAGAAGCACAAATCAGAAGGCTACCCTTCTCTTTTCCATCTCATGCTGATGCTTTCTCCCCTTTCTAAGTATACACGACAATGATATGTGCTGGAGATGGTCAGTAGAGAAAGGAATCTGAGAACAAGAAAAAAAAAGATCCAACACAAGCTGTTAAGTATACAAATTACATACGGAGTTTCTATTTATTGATGGAAAAGGCAAATACAGATATGTTATATTGAGTCCCTTGAGAGAGATACTCATTTTAATGACTGACACCTCAGTAAAGCTAAGGCAGAGGGGTCCCGTGGTGTTACAGTTTTTGGCCTCTTGGCTGTTAATGGTAAGAGCACTAACCCTTTCCAAGAGAGCCTGGGGGCACCAGGTGCTGAGGGAGGGGAAGAAACAGGAGAAGCCATGTAAGGAAGTCTACCCAATGAATTCACATTTATTTATTTGTAAGCAGGAATCTGTGATTTGAAAGCTTTTCAGAGTAGTGACCTTGATTTCTAAAACTAATTGGGCAAGAAGAAATGCATGAAACTGAGAAAGGAGGTCAGTCTACGGCAAACATCGACCAATAACAACAGAAAAAGACTTCAGAAGTAACCGAAGGTTTGCCAACTGTTCTTGACCTCCAAACTTTACCTCATTTAGCTTATACTGCAGAATCACACAAATGGAAAATAATCAAAAGCAATGGAAGCAGTAATTGCTTTCCTAATAGGTACTATTTTTGACCTGATGTGAATTAATATTCTCTTTTTGTTTTTGTTATTTTTTAATGTTTACTTATTATTGTGAGACAGAGAGAGACAGAGCATGAGCAGGGGAGGGGCAGAGAGAGAGGGAGACACAGAATCTGAAGCAGGCTCCAGGCTCCAAGCTGTCAGCACAGAGCCCGACGTGGGGCTTGAAACCCACAGACCGGGAGATCACGACCTGAGCCAAAGTCGGACTGACTGAGCCACCCAGGCACCTTGAATTACTATTCTTAAACTTCTTCGAGGCACATTGGATTTGACCAGCTGTGCTTGTTCTTCTAAGTCACCACAAGAGAAACAATGCTTACCGTACATATAGCAGAGTTGTTTTGTTTCTGATTTTCTTTTTGTTTCCAGTTCCTGAGGTCACCAACTCTAATTTCATAGAAGTTAAACTTTGCTAATCAGCCACATTACCATGGGTAAATAGCCCAATATCTATAATTTAGAACATTCATTCCTAAATTGTATTCTAACATCCCTTGCAAATGGAAAGTTATGTGATTTTATAATAACAAGAAAGCAAAAAAGGAATCCATGTTAAAGTGTAAGAATATAATCTGGAGAACATGGAACATATTTTTTCCCTCCTTTAGAGGGTTAGGATAAGAATATCATTGGCAGTGTTAGAGTAAACAAAGTAACTTCATCTACACACTATGCAAAAATGATAACGGGGGTGCCTGGGTGGCTCAGTCGGTTGAGCATCTGACTTTGGCTCAGGTCACGATTTCACCACTCGTGAGTTCAAGTCCTGCATTGGGCTCTGTGTTGACAGCTCAGAGCCGGGAGCCTGCTTCAGATTCTGTGTCTCCCTCTCTCTCTCTGCCCCTCCCCCGCTCACGCTCTGTCTCCCTCTCTCTCAAAAATAAACAGTAAAAAAAATTTTTTTAATGCTAATGAATTATACAGCACTCAGATATTACAAGTGTTTGGCAATGCGTTAATGCTATTGGCTATTGATTCATTCATTCAACAAACATTTATTGAGTGACTGAAGGGTAGACACTAATCATACAAGCTCTCAGAAACCTATAATATCGCTTCATGGCAAAGCTTTCTCGTATGAAGCTGTTTACATAATCGAATTCACAGAGAGGCTCTTCAGATACTCTCTAAACCTTGCCAGCAGGCTGAAAATCTGCTTGTCGAATTACAAAAGCATAGCCAGATGTAATGTTTAAAGGAAAACAGCCTTAATAGTAATCTTACTCTCCTTTACTATTGTTTTTAATAGATGACTGGAGATTTCTCAAAGAATAAGATAAAAAGAAAAGGAAAGAAGTTATTGAATACTTTGGAAGACTAAATTTTATGAAATAAAAATAGCTGGTTATTCTCAATATAGGAAGGAAACCAGGAACTACACATCCTTGGGAATAGAAAATCTTTCTCCTTCCTTCTCCTAAATATTGCCCTCTGGCCCAACTAGCTGATAGAACGTTGCTGTTCCGCCCTCGAAATCCTGACAGGGAGCATGGGAAAGGGAGCAGTGCTCAATTCCTTCTTTGGTCTACTCATGTATCTTGTCACAATTAATTTATTACTAACATGTAAAACTCCAACGTTTCTAAATTTTTTATTGAGTTAAAGGAATTTGAATTTTTTTCTAAAAGAATACCATTCTCCCTCACATCTCTGGTATGCTTTCCAACAGCACAAGAGAAGGGCATAGGCACGGTTCATCCTGACACTTGAAGGTAACCCTGATTCTGACTGTGGGGAAACACCGGGCATGTGAAGGTTCTCCATTGTCGTGCCAACAGCACAAAGATGGAGAGCAGATGCCTCATAAATTCAGTCATGAGCCTTTCATTCATGTGTCTCAGGGCCTCTGGTCTCTAAGATTAGAGGGATAGAGGCAGCAT
The DNA here is from genome assembly GCF_007474595.2 of Lynx canadensis. Lineage (NCBI taxonomy): Eukaryota > Metazoa > Chordata > Mammalia > Carnivora > Felidae > Lynx > Lynx canadensis. Next base: position 55,452,278 of record NC_044306.2, on the reverse strand, counting down.
AAGTGCTTTTCCACCCAAGGCAGGTGCTGAGAAAACAGCGTACAGCCTATTAAAATATGAGGCCTTCACCCTGTTCCAAAATGGTGGTAAAAAAGCAAACCAGTGAAGAATAAAGTTTAATCTACTCAGGCAAACACTTACGATAAAGCCAATCCAAACTCTTAATTACCAAATGTTAACGAACTAGGTGGCCATTGCTCTACCAACATTAAGCAGACTTCTATATTTCATTCACTGGCTTCAAAGTGTTCTTAAAAGAAATATAGTATAAGGGCCACCTGGGTGGCCCAGTCAGTTAAGCATCCGACTCTTGATTTCTGGTCAGGTCATGATCTCACTGTTCCTGAGTTGGAGCCCCCGCATCAGGTTCTGCGCTGATAGCACGGAGCCTGCTTGGGATTCTGTTTCTCCTTCTCTTTCTGCCCCTCCCCCATTTGTTCTCTCTCTCTCTCTCTCTCAAAATAAATAAATAAACTTAAAAAAAAAAGAGATCTAGTATAAGCATATTAAATAGCTCACTGATATTTTCGAACGTGGGAGGAAATGCTCCAGCTGTACTGCCATGGGAAAGGGAAGACTGTCCTCTCAGTTGCCAGTTTTCACCAGTCCACTAAGTAGATAGCTTAGGCGCAATCTTTATAGGCAGTTAAACTGTGCAGTTTTGATAAGTATGCCTGTGTGGTTGCCTTAAAGCAAAACAAAGGACAATGCTGGATAACAAGACAGCTGCAAAAATTAACATTAGATCCTGGAGGAGATTGGAGTTTCTGGATCACAGAAGCTATCCCTGGCAAGAGAGACACCTGTTACGAAAGAGTGGTGGTTATTAAAAGAGCAATAAGCCACTGCAGATAAAATTAACGACTTCGACGATCAATTTCAAGATAAGTGACGTTGCCTGAAGTTGAGCACAATAAGATAACTGAAATCTTTGATTCTACTTTATCATTTGAGATTCACAGCCTAAGGGAAAGAGCTGTACAAAATACAAACTCCATCTGAATTCTGTATCAAATCCCTACAATTAACTTCCCGTTATCAGCAGCAAACTTGGTAGAAAGGGGAATTTGAAGAAGGATATTGGTCCATGCAGTTGTGGAGTTTGGTGGGTTAGAACTCAGGTCTTCTGAAAAGCTTATAGCTTCTTTTTGCAACCACTTGCAAAATCCTTGCCAGCAGCAGGGAAAATCTATATGCTAATCATATATCCAATTGGGCTAAAACTGAAGGAAGTTAAGAGAGGGCACAAACCTGACTCGGAGGGCAAAGGGAGTGACATACAAAGAGGAATGAGTAAAGGATCTCTAAAATGCCCAGCTCTGCTGAGTAGTGACCCAAAGAGACGTGATTGCCATTGGAAATTGTCCACAGAGTGTAAACAACAGTCAGAGTCGTTACTGAGCTGAAGAGGAGGAATAAATTGAGGTGAAATTAAGGACAGAGAAATTTTTACTTAATGCGTGTGATGAAAAAAAGCTGCCAGAGAGTGAAACATCTCCCCAGGGGTAACCATGAGGCATCTTCTCAGGAAGCTTTCAAAGGTCAGGCTTCACCAAGAACCAGATGAGCATTTTTGCTGTCCTTTGGGTCAGAAAAGCCCTTCATAAAAGAGTAAGATTCTATTTTTTGGAGGAAATCATTGTCTAAAATTCCTCTCAGAGAAGGAAAAATCTGTGATGGGACAACACAGGGAGCTGGTTTGAAAGGAAGTGAGGTAAGAGCGGAATGCGTGGAGAAGGGGCAGGTCATTGGCCAGCAGAAAAGCAATAGGAAGCACCACCTTTCCAGACTCTTCAGAAGGACAGTGATAGACCTATACTATTAACAACTACCGCCGTGCTTATATGTTGAAAGCAAGGGCACAGCCTTCTTCTCTAGTTTCATCAGCACGACTTGACCTTTCCTAGCAGTAGCCTCAATGGCTGGTGACAGCCTATCACATGAATTCTTTGTGTTCTTAAGCTAAGAAGTGTCTAAAAACTTTAGGAAGGTAGTCTTTGTAACATTTTCTATTTTTTAAAAAAATTTGTTAATGTTTATTTATCCTTGAGAGACAGACAGACAGAGCGTAAGCGGGGGAGGAGCAGAGAGAGAAGGAGACACAGAATCCAAAGCAGGCTTCAGGCTCTGAGTTGTCAGCACAGAGCCCGACACGGGGCTCAAACTCATGAGCCACGAGATCACGACCTGAGCCGAAGGTGGACGCTTAACCACCTGAGCCACCCAGGGGCCCCAAAATAACTTTTCAATGACCCAAATTCTCCGCTGAAGATGGGATCAGAACATACACCTCTAGCAGCCAGTGTTCTTGGTTGCAAGAATTACATGGGAAAGCATAAGCAGAAAAGAAATCTACTGCAAGGTTATTAGTTCAGAGACTCGACAAAAGAACCAGGTGGAGGAAATGGATGGAAATTAAGAGAGGTGAGTAGCTCCAAGCTATGGGCAAGGTTGTGCCACAGAAATTGCCTCATTCGGGCGTGACTACATGAATTGCTACCACACAGGGCTAGACTCTGCTGCCAGTGGATCCTGGATGCTACCCTCCATCCTCTCTGTGCTTAGCCAGCATGAAGTGAATTGAATTGCAAAACACCTCTGCATCTTGGGGCGCCTGGGTGGCTCAGTCAGTTAAGCGTCCGACTTCAGCTCAGGTCACCATCTCGCGGTTTGTGAATTCGAGTCCCGCGTCCGGCTCTGTGCTGACGGCTCAGAGCCTCGAGCCTGCTTCGGATTCTGTGTCTCCCTCTGTCTCTGCCCCTCCCCTGCTCACGTGCTGTCTCTCTCTCTCTCAAAAATAAGTAAAAACATTAAAAAAAAAATTTTTTAAAAAGACTCTCACCAATGGGACCCAGGGTCGCATGAGTAGTAGCGAACATTTTGAATTGGTCATTAGGTGTAATTATTTATATTCCTTGGTGCCAAGGTCCATGTACTATAACGGGGGAAAGCACTGTAAATTGGTCCAAGAGCATATAGTTAAAAGCTTGCATGGAGCATGTGCAAGAGGTATGGGCCATTTGACACAATAAGTAAATCCTCAAAGGGTTTTTCCATAAAGCCACGGCTTCCAGATGATAGAAACAAATAACTGAGTATGAATCCATTATCTTTGTTAATAAACTATAAAGTGAGTCCTTAGAGCAAAGTCGTGTGAGATACTATGTCTAAGGTCTTCGGTAAATTCATAACCATCAGGAACCCAGTCATCTGCCAAACTATTTTCCATTGGTCATGACAAGGGTAAAACTTTACATCAGGCCATTTTCCTTTCCAGACTGAAAAGATAACTCGGGGTGCCTGGGTGGCTCAGTCGGTTAAGTGTCAGACTTCAGCTCAGGTCATGATCTCACGGTTTGTGAGTTCAAGCCCCACATCAGGCTCTCTGCTGTCAGCACAGAGCCCACTTAGGGTCCTCTGTCCCCCTCTCTCTCTGCCCCTTCCCTACTCTCTCTCTCTCTCCCTCAAAAATAAATGAACATTAAAAAGACAACAAACAGGTGCTGCTCGGAGTTTTCCATGCAGAAGTACTGACCTTCATGGCTTCTTCAGGCCAGGCTGCATGGGCTGTAACTGCACAGTACTCCATCTACTGCTGACTCGTGCCAGCCGGGGGTGCAGAATACAAAGTCAAGCTCAAAACACTTCTTCCTCATTACAGTAGTCATAGGGAACCCTCATGAGGCCAAAAGTGTTTGCTCAGTTGTAAAATGGGTTTTAGAAGCTTTAAGGATAAAATGGGATGAGTATGTAAAGCAGTTAGTCCAGAATCTGACAGAAAAAAAAAAAACTTAAAATCCAAGTCATTACTGTTGCCAAAGCACATTTTTAAGTAGGAGCCAGTATGTGTGGGCAAGCAAATCAGATCAACTACAGGTTTTTCTAAAGTGTACATACTTAAATAAGAAAATTCAATAAGTACATTAATGGGTACATACTTAGCAACTTATTAGCATTGAAGTTATGCATTTGAAACCAAATTAATGCATAGACACACACACACACACACACACACACACACACGCACACACACCTCTCTAATGAATTACCTGGGAAAAATAATACAGATCTATGTATATCAAATAAGATGAGGATGTTCTAAGCATTTCTGTATACAAATACTTTTTACATAGATTCTTTCTGTAGAAAAATTCACTAGTCTAACCCAGTAGGTAGCAGGGTTCTATCTCTTCTCACAGATCACTACCCTTTATCCAACTGTATACACGTAGCAGATCCAACCTGTGGCACTGAGAAAGAAAGCCATCAGCAGAGGTCATGGTGCAACATCTCGAAGGCTCAGATTGGAAGTAGCATCTGTAAAGTCTCCACGCTCTGATGATGTAGCCATGCTGACCGCATCTCTAGATTTTCACTACCAGATCATCATTTCTCAAGCACTCACATAATTACCGTGGAAAAAAATGAACACAAGAGACATCTGGAGAAACTCAGAAACCCGAAGGTGAGAGACTGCTGGTTACACCTCCTCCTACATGATATATTCTAGACCGAAATTTTGGAGTGTCTCTTATAGCCAAAGTGTTATTTAATCACAATTCGCCTTCAACGATGGAGTTTTAAAATAACTGAATATTTAATTAATTCTCCAGAGGAGTCTAAATTGTGCAGAATTGATTAAAGAGTAAAAATTTTGCAGTTTTTCTATAACTGTAGCCTCATGGAATGCAAACGAAATGCCCCCAAGTGCTAACAGCTTACACAATCTAAAGGATATTGGCAAGTAGAGGTGAATGTTAATTACATCTGGAGAACCATAGACGAAGACTTCCGGACAGCCTTCATCCTGCTTTTCTCAACTAAGCTGCCCCTGAATTTAAAGCAGAGGGGATTAATCGTAATCTGTGATTTTGTGAAACATATGTCCCCATGCATTTGAAAACGGTAGTTCAGAGTAAAATCAAAAAGCTATGTGGTGGATATTTTTAATAGGTGCTTGCTTAATTTTATGTGATAATGGAAAATTCTACGGCAGAAAAAGAAAAATGGCACCCAGGTTCCTACCGAGCTGCAATGGAGCAATTCGACAAAAGATTCACGAGACCAATGTCTTGACTCAAAGAGTGGGCAGCTTAAGGCTGATGACTTATCAAAGCAGAATGGTAAGAATTAAGGCATTCCAGAACAATTTGAAAACATCTCACGTATCACAAGGTAACAAAATAGCCTCTATTCAAGTACAGAATCTGTTTGTAACAGGGAGTTCTTATACAAATCTTGACTTTGAGATTCCCTGAAGATGATGGCAATGGTAACCTGAGAGGAAAGTGGAGAGAAGGTTATATCAAGAACTGAAATAAAGGGAATAGGTGTAGGGGAAGAGACTCAAAGATTACCCCCAGGTCCGCAGCAGCAATAGGCCAGAGGTGAGGTTACATTGGAACCTTCATCATCTCTGTGGTCAGACAAATGTTTAAACAACCACAGCAAGTAATTTAAACATAATGTCACCTATCTACTTCAATAGCAAACAAAATGTCTTCCTAAAAATTAACATTTTTATGTAAATGTTGGAATATACATATTCAGATTTGAAAGATTGGACTTCTTGTTCTAAAACTAAAATGACAGGGGTGCCTGGGTGGCTCAGGCGGATGGGCGTCCGACTTCAGCTCAGGTCACGATCTCGCTGCTTGTGGGTTCAAGGCCCCCTCCCCAGCACTGGGCTCTGACAGCTGGGAGCCCGGGGCGGGGGGGGGGCCTGCTTCGGATTCTGGGTCTCCCTCGCTCTCTGCCCCTCCCCCACTCGTGCTCTGTCTCTGTCTCTCAAAAATAAATAAATGTTTTAAAAAAATTAAAGATAAAAGGACAGATCATTGTCTTTCATTCTACAGTGAACACCCCAAATTTACTCATACACAAAACCCGCTCATCCCCAGCTATGTCAACACCCAGGAAGCTGTTGTTTCGCCTCGTTTCAAATTTCTTGGAAGAAGAATAAAACTAATTTGGCCCCGTAGTCATCCGGATCTTCCTGGTTGATAGGACTGGGTGGCACCCAGTGGGGGCAGCAGTCAGGGGAGTCTACCTAGAAAGTGAGGTTCTGGCAGCCAAACTGGTCACTGAGGAAATTAACTTACCCATCATCGATGAAAGCAGCAGAAGTAAAAGAAAAAGAGAATCTCCAGAAGAGGGAATGCAAGTTGTTAGAGCAAGAATAACAAAATCAGATATGTGGAGTCCAGGGGCCGAAAGAGATTTTTTAACAAGGAAAGAAGCCAGGAATAATGGGCAGAAACGGGAAAGAAATGGGAGGGGCGGGGGGGGGAGCAGTTAAAAACTAGCCAAAGTGAATTCTTCACCATGCAGGTGGGTGCTGGCTGCAGGAGAAATGGGGGTAGAGGTGCCAAGCTGGACGGGATGATGTAGAAGCTCGTTACACAAACTGCCTGTTAGAGAGCACTGAGTGGTGTTAGTGGGAGAGTGAACGTGCTGCAAAATACCTAGTCATTTTGTGTACTCCCTGACTGACACTTAGGAATTCAAGGTCAGGTTTAAATGTGCACTTTTCTTCCCTAAAGCAGATGGAAGGACGAGGGTCTTCAGCATCAGTCTGGAATGCAGCTTGTTCAGAAAGTCCTGCTGTCATGCTTAAGGCAGGCTGCCTTGTCAGGGGAAGCCAGCCGAGCAGGCATTTGTCATGCAAAGAGCGGAGACAGAACAAGATCCACAGAAGGAACAGTACGAGCACAAAATCAAGCCATGTGGCAATAACCGTGACCTGCTGGGAAGAGTGGCGGCACCTAGGAGAGGAGAAAGTGAGTCATTGTGAATACACGAGATGTGTGTCACAAGGAGGGAGAGAGAGAGAGAAGAAAAACAAACAGAGAGCAGCAGGTTTTGCAAACAGTGACCATTGCCACCAAACCCAGGCCATATTGCAAATGGACCTGGGAAGGACTGCATGAGACACACACACACTCTCATACACACAGAGCTCTGCACTCCTCACAGATACCACAGAGAGGAAAGCAAGCAGAAAGAGCACCTTTTAATAATGATATGGTTTCTATCCACAAAGAAATTGTCTCTATCTTAATGCTATTTTCTCTCTTTCGGAAATTTCCTCCAAAATTTGAATAAAAAATGTTTAAATATAAATTATAATAGGATTTTCAGATTATTTATTTATTTATTTATTAGAGAGAGAGGGAGCAGGGGAGGGGAGCAGAGGGAGGGAGGGAGAGAGGGAGAGAATCTCAAACAGGTTCCACTCTGAGCATGGAGCCGGACACGGGACTCGATCCCACGACCCTGGGATCATGACCTGAACCCAAATCAAGAGTTGGATGCCCCACTGACCGAGCCACCCAGGTGCCCCGGATTTCCAGATTATGATTCTGTATTTCTGAGACTACTAACTGGACAGATAAATAATAAACAAAAGACTTTTTCCACGCTTACATTCATTCTTTCATCTGTTCATTCATTCAACCAATATTTGTCAAACAGCCAGCACAACCCAACACTGTGCAGGCCTCAGGAAGTAAAATGATGAGCCATGCAGATGTGTTTCCTGTTCTCTTGGAGTTAACATTCTGATAGAGAAGTCAGACGCCAATCAAATAATCTGACCATATCATGACTACAGATGGAACGACTGTTATGCAGTAAAACCACCATGAGCTGCGGGAGCACACAATGAAGGACGTGACCTCAACTGTACATTCAGGAAAGGTTTGCTCCAAGAAGTGACATTTGACCTCAGAGCCAAAGGATGAGCAGACGTGTTTTTAAGACCTGCCAATTTAGGCATGAATTTGGTTTTTGTTTTTAACATAACATGACGTAAGTATCAAGGCCCTGAGAGAAAGGCCAGTCAAAAAGGTTTTACTGTCCCTTTACAGCCTCTCAAATGAAAATGATATTACCATCAGTGCTTCCAGCTCTCTGTCTCATGGAGGAATTCTTTCAACATCTTTAAGGTTCTGGAAATCATTGCAAATGCCTGTACCTCTGCAGCACTGCTGGGCTACTGTACAAGGGAGGAACAGGAGAGGCATTTTTATTCTCTTTATGACCTTCTCTAAGAATTGGAATTGCCAGTAAGCAACAACAGATGGGGCACCTGGGTATTTCAGTTGGTTAAGTGTCCAACTTTGACTCAGGTCATGAGCCAAAACCCACGGTTTGTGGGTTCGGGCCCCGCATCAGGCTCTGTGTTGACAGCTCAGAGCCCGGAGCCTGCTTCAGATCCCTCCGTCTCCGGCCCTCCCCAGCTCACACTCTGTCTCTCTCTATCTCTCAAAAATGAATAACATTTAAAAATTAAAAAAAAAAAAAAAGAAAGAAAAGAAACACAACAGGGGTGCCTGGGTGGCTCAGTTGGCTAAGCATCCAACCTCAGCTCAGGTCATGATCTCATGGTTCATGATCTCAAGCCCTGCACCTGGCTCTGTGCTGACAGCTCAGAGACTGGAGCCTGCTTCAGATTCTGTGTCTCCCTCTCTGTCCCTTCCCCACTCTGTCTCTGTCTCTGTCTCTATCTCTCAAAAATAAATAAACAGTAAAAAATTAAAAAAAAAAAAAGAAAGAAACACAACAGATGAACATAGGGGAAGGGCAGGAAAAATAAGATAAAAACAAAGCGGGGGGGGGGGAATCATAAGAGACTCTTAAATACAGAACAAACTGAGGGTTGTTGGAAGGGAAGTGGGGGATGGGCTAAATGGGTGATGGGCATTAAGGAGGGCACTTGTTGGGATGAGCACTGGGTGTTATATGTAAGTGATGAATCACTGGGTTGTGTTCCTGAAACCAATACTACATTATATGTTAACTAGCTTGATTTGAATAAATAATTTTTTAAAAAAGAACCCCCCCCCCAAAAAAAATTGAAATTGCTGGCCTTAAGTGATAATCAATCTTTATTCTCTTACCTCGCCAAGAATTCCAAGGAACAAATCTCTCCCACTTTTCTAATAATATAAAAAAGGAAGCAAGTATAATCTCTAAGCAAAGCATAAACATAAGCAAAAGAATGTCTTTGAGCAAGACATTCTGCAGATATTACATTTGCTCTTCTGGGGAAGGGAATCACAGACCTTGGTAAAACTTGCTTAGAATAATAAACAATAGATACTTTTGGCTCCATCTATTTTCCATAAGAAAAAAACAATTTTCATAGAGAATGGAGGCCCTCAGGTTTATAAAAGGGTTGTTCTGAGATTTTCCACAAACACCAGTTATTGGTAAAGGAGGCTAGAATGAGGATATGGAAAGACTATCCAAGGAATAAGAAATATGCATGCAAAGGCCCTGGGGTAGATGCTTATGATGCATATGAGGAGATGAAGAAAGTCACTGTGGCTGGAACAGATGAACTAAGTGGGCAAGTGGTAGAGATGAAGCTGAAGAGATGCCAGAGGCTAAAGGGCTTTAAAGAACACGATAATGATTTTGATCTTTTTTCTTAAAGCAACAGAGACCCACTGAAGGATATTTAGCAGGAAAGTAATAACAACAGATGTATGTTTTTACAACTTTACAGCATTTTCTACAACTTAGAGATTCCAGATGAGCAAAAGTAGTTGTAAGGAAATGATCAGGGGCTATAATTAATAGCTTAGGAGAGAGCTAATGATAGCTAGACTTAGGATGGTGGTGGTAGAGATGGAAGAAAATAGATGAAATTAACTGGACTTAATCACAGATTGGATTATAGATGACAAAGGAGATGGAGGTGTCAGGGAGGAATTCTTCATTTTGAGCTTCTTTCCACAAATAGATGGGTAATGATGGCATTCACAGAGAGAGCAAACCCTAGTACAAATAAGTTTGGTGGGTTGGTGGTGGGAGAAACAATGAGTTTACCTTAGAAAGGCTGAATCTGAGGTGTTCTGAGGATATCAGGTGTATATATTGTCGGGAAGTTGCATGTTTATCCCACAGGTAAGAGTTATGGGATAAAGATATTGAACTGGAATATTGATGGTGAAAATATAAGAATGGATGAGATTGTCCAGAGACAGGATGTAGAGTGATGCTTTGGGGAGGAAAATGGACAGGCAAAGGAGACAAAGAAGAGAGAGAGATAAGAAAATCAGAAAAGTGGCTTCCCAAAGGCCAAGGTTTCACAGAGGACTAAAAAAATGCCTGCTGGATTGGTGACATGAAGGTAACTTCTGATGATAAAAAGGATCATCTCTACAAAAGAGCAGAAAGTACTTCAGAGTGTATTGATTAAGGGGTAAAGGAGTGGATAAATACAGTAAGTGTAGACAACAAGTCTTTCAAGAGGTTGGCTATAAATGGAAGATGAGTAGTGAAGACAAAATTGGAACTGGCTAGGTCCATAAAAAACATAAATGGATGAGACTTGAACATACCTCAGTGCTGAACAGAGGGGTCCATTGAGAAAAGGAAAAGTTGATGGTACAAAAGGGAGATTGGATTATGGAAGACATAGCTTTTCTAAATCAGCAGAAGATGGGATCCTGAGCACATGTGTAAGGACTAAACTTAAAGAAAAGGATAAGGAGAGGGAGTTGAGAACATTCCCTCTGATGGTTTCTATTTTCTTTGTAAAGTAAAGAGCAAAGTTATATCCAGAACAAGAGAAAAGAGAAGGATTAATGAATTGAAGGTTTGAGAAGGGTAGTGGTCTGAAATAGACATTGCAGGGAATGGGTAGGCAAGTTAATCAGAGTAGTATTGATTGATTTTCAGAAAACATTTGAAAGACAACTGAAGTTATCTAATCATGAATTTGTGGTGGTGAATATCTGCCCCACTATACAATTTTCTCCAACAGTTCTTCAACAAGAACTCAGAAAGACATGCGTTGAAATGATAGCTCATCAAATCTAAATTAGACATGGAAGAAAGCAAGGATAAAATAGGCTAATAAGCAGAAAGAAGTCAGAACTGTTAATAGAGCCTATGCCCACATGAGTTTGAAAGATGATGATAATACAAGTAATTGAACAAAAAGTCTGGCTTTAATCAGAGAGTGAATGTCAGATTTGTGAGTTAGAATTTTAAGTATTGGGTGTTTTAAGCTCCAGGATGTGACTCATGGAGTGGATAGAGGTGATGTAAAGGAGAAATTCATTGGAGAGAAAAAGTCAAGAAAAGAGGGGCCAAAGTGTGGAGTGGGTCATGTGTTTATATATCATAGCAGGGATTGGGGTGAGATGATCACCATGCGACCGATACAAAACTCATTAATAAATGAGTAAGAGCAATGAGGAGCTCATGATAATGAAAAGGAAGAGAGGCTAGTGGAGCCAAAGGGAATGTGCCTCAATGAAGCATGATATTCAACAAAACTGTGGCAGTTATACAGAAATAGTAAGGAGGACAGCAACCCTATCCCTAATCCCAGAGGCACATGGGTATGAAAAATGAGCAACATCTTTTTCTTCCCCAAAGCAACCCATCCCCAAGGCAACCCCAGAGTCTTAGCATCTACCTCTCTGGGCCATCTTCCCTCATTCTTCTAATTTTATAATTTCTGCCTGTCAAAGCCTCTGAAATGATGTAATCATTTCTTTCAAAATGTAACACGATTTACTGTTTGAAAGATTCAGTTTTTGTTTAACTAGTTCAACTCTAAGATCGTTGAAGCAGCCATTATAGACCTAGCAAGATAATCTCAGAAGCAGCAAACTTGAATAGCATTCCACTTTTTTGAAAGTCTAGATCAGAGTTTAACTTTTAAAGTAAAACCTTCAAGGAAAACTCATCAGAGACTCATAATCACAATCTATTCAGCTGGTATATCTGGATTTGATGCTCAATATGTCTGTAATAGCATACTTTCACACTTCCGAATCCTCACAGTTACAAGGTCTTAATCATAATGAGTCATAATGAACTCTTCTTTGGTAAGTGGGATTAACATTCCCACGTGAACTTGAGACTCTAAATTATTAATAGCATCCTAATGTTTTTGGTTTTTTACTGAAATGCTTCCAATGTTTTCATAAAAGCTTAAGATCATTAAAATAAAAGGTAGGCTCAAAATATAAGTTTTTAAACTATTCTTCCTAGTGTGGTTTCAATATTCTTCAAGATAAGAAAAAAACTAACAATGAAAGGTCATCATTAGCTTCTCTTGAGGTTAATATTAAGGCAATGAAATTAACAATATTTTTTAAATGTTGTTGCATCATACTGAAAAAATAAATAAACTTCAAACATTTTGTTTTCACTGTGTGGCATTTATGGCTCATCAATGTGACCTCTCTGACAGTCTGTGTTGGCATTAAGCCTACACTACTCAATGACAAGTGAAAAATTGAAGCACTTGTGAGATTGTCCCCCAAAATATGTGGTTTTACTGGTTTTTGCCAGTTTGTTTTCAGTAGGTTCATTGGGGGAGATAGTGCAAGAAAATTTCGTGAGAAACTTTGATCACAAAGAAAGCATCTAAATGCTGAAGAATTTATCATTACAAAGGCAAAGGGGAAGAGAAATGAAGGAACTCAGGCATAACTATGTTACCCTCATTATTTTCAAGGGTAAGAATGAAAATAAAAAGGCTCCAAAAAAAAAAAAAAACTGAAGAAGGGATTTCCAGAAGAGATATAGATTATTTTACAATTTTTTTAAGTGGACTTCCCAAGGCTCCTGGGTGACTCAGCCGGGTGAGCATCTGACTCTTGATTTCAGCTCAGGTCATGATCGCAGGGTTGTGGGATGTAGCCTCACGTTGAGCTCCACGCTGAATATGGAGCCTGCTTAAGATTCTCTCTCCCCGACTCTCTCTCTCTCTCAAATAATAGATAGATAGATAGATAGATAGATTTTTTTTAAATGGACTTTAGTTTGTAAAAGGGTGAAAAGTAACAAAATAGGTAAAGATGAACAAGCACTATATTTACCAAAGAAAAGTAATGAAAGACATATTTGTTTCAAAAGAAATAGCTTTGCAACTGCTTGAAGAGGAATGACATGAGGTGAGGACATTCAGAGAAATTGTAGGAAAAAAACAAAGAAATTAAGAATTCTAGATCTGCAGTGGATGGAATTCCTCCAAAGGAGAGAGCAATGCCAAAGAGTGTAAATGACAGAGTGGAAATAAGAATAGGAGATACTTCATTTTATGAAAATATAGCACCTGAGGAGTCAAAGTGGAAAGAAAAGGGGGGAATTCATAGAAAATCTAGGAGTTGTAACAATGTCATACAATCATAGAAAAAGCAAAACTTCACGTAGGGAGATTTAAAACCAATGGCACAGGGGCGATTGGGTAGCTCAGTTGGTTAAGCATCTGACTTTGGCTCAGGTCATGATCTCATGGTTCGTGGGTTCGAGCCCTGCCTCAGGCTCTGTGCTGACAGCTTGGAGCCGGAGCCTGCTTTGGATTCTGTGTCTCCCTCTCTCTCTCTCTCTCTCTCTCTCTGTGTCTCTCTCTGTGCCTCATGTGCTCATACTCTGTCTCAGTCTCTCAAAAATAAATAAATGTAAAAAAAATATATTAAAACAAATAGCACATATGTGCAGATATGTGGTATGAAATGACCACAAAACTCGATACATTTTTTTAATATTATAACACCAGGGCACCTGGGTGGCTCAGTCAGCTTGGGATTCATTCTCTCTCTCTCTCTCTCTTTCTGTCTCTGCCCTTCCCCCACTCACACTGTTTCTCTCAAAATAAATAAATAAGCATTTTAAAAATATAAAATAAAATACATAAAAATAATAACACCAACTATAAAAAGATGAAGCATGAGGTGACTGGCGTCAAGGCTCATCTCATTGGCTGTATTAGTTTGCTGGGGTTGTTGTAATAAAGTACCACAAACTGAGTGACTTGAAATGTGTTGTCTCACAGTTTGAAGGCTGGGAGGCTCAGATCCAGGTGTGGATAAGGTTGGTTCCTTCTGAGAGCTGTGAGGGAAGGATCTGTTCCCAGCCTCTCTCCTTGACTAGAGACTCTTTGTCTCGTCACCTGAAATCATTTCAGTTTGTCCATCTGTGTTCAAACTTTCCCCCTTTTATAAGGACCAGTCATATTGAATTAGGGAACCACCTACTACAGGATGACCTCATCCTAACTTAACCAATTTCATCTGCAATGACTCTATTTGCAAATAAAGAAACATTCTGAGGTACTGGGGGTTAGAACTTCAGCATGTGATTTTTAGGAGGACACAATTCAACCCATAACGGTGGTCAACAAGGTTGCCAGCAAAATGCTAAGCAGCAGTGAGATGTCCATGTAACCCACATGTCCCCTAGGGTTCCCTGCTCTTTGAAATTTAAGTGTAATCATATTGGACCCCTATTCATGCCCATCAGATATTCAAAGTTTTCCCAATACATTAGTCATTTCCCTGGGGGCTCATACGGTCAAGGCCAACTCTGGTTTATGGCTTCTGCTCTGGTGCATTCTCCATCCTGCACTGCAATGACCCAGAACCACAATACATGCCTTATCTCCTTGATGTTCACCAAAATAAAATAAATAAGAGCCCCACTCACTAAGTATCCATGAGGGTAATGGATGTTACTAAAGATCTAAAAGTCATTGGAGGGGAGAATGGTGGAACGTATTAGAAGCACACAGTGAATGACTTAAAATCACATATTAACCTTTGTGCTATGACGAGTCCTTTAGGCCAATTCACCACCAGGCTCCCATGCTAAGGTTACTGCTTCCTGATGTCTGGCAAATCTTCAAGCTGCCAAATCAACCCTGTGTTTCCGCATTCCTCTGCGAGCTAGAGTGAGTTCTCTGAAGAAGAGGCTCTGCTCCCTACTTGGTCACATTTGTCACATTGGCCCCAGAGCAGGGCCACCCGCACCCCCGTATTGCAGTGGCCCCTTGTGATTGCAGCTCTCTCCGCTTCCCTTTGGAGAACCGCTCTCTATAAGACTCATTCATGGGTGAAATTCTGTATCAAATCAAAGACATGAACCTTGCTGTCCCCTCCACTCTTTTTATCCCTCTCCCCAGGGCATAAGGCAAATTGCCTTTACCTCATTTAATGCAGATAAAGTTCTTACAGCTCCTCCTATGAGTGGGGCTCATACTTGTCTGAAGTTCAGAATACATTCAGAAAGGGACTTCTATTTCATTTATTTATTAAACTTCTTGAAATGGGAGTTTCAGCAATGAAAAACCAAAAAATTCCTGTCAGAAGGAAATTGAAAGTGTAAGAGAAATGATCTAAGGGAGTGAGGATCTGTCCTTTCAATGTGTCAGAAAACAGGGGAATCTATTAAGATATGATATATAGAAAACTCTCAACAGAAAGCACAAAGGCAAAGATTTTAAAGAGCAAAGTAAATATTCCCAAAAGCTAGGATATTCATCAAGTACAAGCTTGAAAAAGCAAAGGTAAAATACTCGAGTAAAATATTAAAAGACAATATCTAGGAGACAATTCTGTCAACAGAGTCAAGACTGATAAGAGAAGAAAAGCAATCGAGCAAGATTAAAGACATTACCTACAGATATTTTAAGTATGCAAGAAGAGAATAAAGGGTGATACTAGGCTTAGGAACTAGAAATAGATTAAGTTTATCCAGAAGAAAAGAAAAAAGATCTTTAAAAGGAGCACTGCATAGAATTGTTTCCAGAGCAAGATTTAGAAAAGACAGATTCCAATGGCGCTGCAGTGGATCGTATGGCACCCTTCCAAGAGCCCCCGCAACTAGTGAAGGTACCTCAGCTCCTGGGAGCACTGTGGGCCTGCAGATGGCAGCTCCTTCAAGGATTGCCTCAGCTGGAAAGTGAGCCTTACTCGAGGTCACACCCCTTCCCGGGACATTGGATGGGGTCCGTATCTAATGGTGGTTCAGCACAGGGGTAGAATGGCCACATTGACTCTGGACAACTCTGAGGAGCTATTCTGGCTCCAGAGTTCCCCCAGGCAGGGGCTGCCATTGGGTCTGCATCCCAGCTGCACTTCTCCATCCACCTTATTTTGCTTCCTCCTTTCCCTTTCTTATGTGCTGATACTAAACAGCATTCCTTAATTAATATTGTGCCCACTAAACCCCCCCTCAGAGTCTGCTTCCCTGGGAAGCCATCTTGTGAAGGAAAGTGATTCATTTATATGAAAAGGCATATATGAATATAAACTCATTTGCTTATTGGAATGAACTCATATGAAACCTAAAAAATTGATTGGTGTCCTTAGTCCATTATAATACTGTAACAAAACACCACAAACTGGGTAGCTACAGACAACAGAAACTTATTTTTCATAATTCTGGAGACTAGAAAGTCCAAGGAACCACAGAATTGGTGTCTGGTGAGGGCTGGCTTCTTCAATGGTGTCTTCTTGGTGTCACCTCACACAGTAGAAGAGGTAAGGGAGCTCTTGGGCCTCTTTATAAGGGCACTAATCCTTTCACAGGGGCGTCACCCCTATGACTTAATTACCTCACAAAGACTCCACCTCAAAATACTATCACATTTGGGATTAGGTTTTCATCACATGAAATTTGGGAGAAGACAAACATTTAATCTATAACGAGCAGTATAAGATGCTAAGGAGGGGAAGAATTCCTGTGTTCATAACTTCATTGCTTTTTTCTTTAAAATTTCAAGGATTATCAGAGAAAACTTTGGTTTTTAATGACATATGCAAGAAAAGTCAACAGTTTAAAGAAACAACTACATTGTTGTTAAATAAAGTGTTAAACAGAGAGAAGAAAAGCAATTAGCACTTGAGGCCATTAACACTGTTGATATATTTCTTTTATGAATCGCATTGTAAAGCCTGGTGAGTATGGTAGAAAGATGATAAACAAGGCACGATGTTGTGCCATAAAGAGGTGAAGCATAGCAGCTAGTGACTTAAGAGAAATAAATAAGCAAGTTGTGGGGGAGGTGGTCCACATTATATGCTAATATATGTTAAACCCATAATTTACAAACCGCTAAATTTCATTATGAGGAGCAAAGATGAGAGATGAAGGGAAAGTCCTGGTGAAATTTACATCCTTAGTTTTAGATTATTCTTAAACCCTATGAGGAAGGATATACTATGTTGGCCTGAGGGAAATACTAGGTTTTATAGAAGGATATACTATGTTGGCCTGAGGGAAATACTAGGTTTTATAGAAGAGGTTTGGTTTGAAGACACTCATAAAGAACAGGTGGGATAATCAATAATTAGAAAACAGTTTTAGGGGCGCCTGGGTGGCGCAGTCGGTTGAGCGTCCGACTTCAGCCAGGTCACGATCTCGCGGTCCGGGAGTTCGAGCCCCGCGTCAGGCTCTGGGCTGACGGCTCAGAGCCTGGAGCCTGTTTCCGATTCTGTGTCTCCCTCTCTCTCTCTGCCCCTCCCCCGTTCATGCTCTGTCTCTCTCTGTCCCAAAAATAAATAAACGTTGAAAAAAAAAAATTAAAAAAAAAAAAAGAAAACAGTTTTAAACTGGAGAAGCAATTTCTGGGGCCACTTTCCTCTTCCCTGGTTGTTTTCTACTATTAAAAATGTGTGTTGTTTATGGGGCGCCTGGGTGGCGCAGTCGGTTAAGCGTCCGACTTCAGCCAGGTCACGATCTCGCGGTCCGTGAGTTCGAGCCCCGCGTCGGGCTCTGTGCTGACTGCTCAGAGCCTGGAGCCTGTTTCCGATTCTGTGTCTCCCTCTCTCTCTGCCCCTCCCCCGTTCATGCTCTGTCTCTCTCTGTCCCAAAAATAAATAAACGTTGAAAAAAAAAAATTAAAAATGTGTGTTGTTTAAATGGCAAATTAAATTCGAACATTAAAAGCATGCTACAGAGAGGAGCCAAGATGGCAGAACAGCATGGAAGGTTTTTTTGCATCTCATGTTCATGAAATACAGCCAGATCTACATTAAACCATCCTGCACACCTAGAAAACTGATTTGAGGAATTAACACAACAATCTGCACAACCTGAACCACAGAACTCAGCAGGTACACGGTCATGAAGGTGAACTGGGGGAGAGAGAAGCCGCAGAGGGCAGAGAGCTGTTTTTGCTTGCAGAGAGAGGACGGAGATGGGGGGGGAGAATTCGGGAAAAGCACTCCCCCCAAAAGCAGCTGGAGAGAAAGTGGAAAAGTGGAAACAGCCACAGGGACTGAACTAAAAAGGGAGAAAGAGAAAGGAGAGGGTTTAAATTCCATTAAGACTCTAGCAACAGAGGGAGTGCAGAGTCTGAAACTCTGCAGCTCCATACCTGGCAGTGCTCTGGTGGGAAGGGTGAATCCCCAGGAGCCAAGTGGGGTCCAGGAGGTTCTCGGGCCACATGGGAAGAAGCGGTTCCACTGCTGGAAGGACATTTGGTAGAGGCTCTGCAGCCACCTGGTCCCAGCAGACCCAGAAAACAACCACATTCACTGGTGCTGGAACAAGGTCGTTAAGGGTGAAGCCTGGTGCCAGATGTGTGTTGTGATTTTCCATAATCCCTGAAATGCTGCTGCTACATGCTTGTGTGAACTTTTTCTGGGGCGGGCTGATGCTCAGCCGCAGTCTCTGGGCAGCAGCAGCAGCAGCAGGGTCCCACGAACGTTCCTGGGTGCAGCCAGCACCTGGCCATTGCTCAGTGAGACCACCCCAGAGGATCTGAGTGGGTGAAAGCTGCAGTCCCTCAGAAGTAAGGGGCCAGGAAAAACAGCTGCATCTGAGACAAAACTCAGGAGAGAGGTGCTTCCTGGCAACCTGACAGCTTGGTAACAGATAGTATAGAAGTGGGGAGTGGATAGAAGCTGGAGACCAAGGACAGGTGCATGATTGCTGGTCAGGGAGTGCACAGAGTTCCCATACTAGAGACTGAGTAACTGGGTGATGCCATTTTCACCCCTGCCTCACGTGCGCATACACACCTACGAGCACCACAACAATCCACCCCAGTAAGCTAAGCAGTGCCGTCTAGTGGAGAATGGAGCCATTACATTAACCCTACCCAATTGGGCCAACCTCACTCTTCAGGAACACCACAAATCTCTCCACCTGTTTGGTTTACAGACTATAAAGTGCTTCCTAATTTGACTTCTAGGGGAAATCAATGTAATTTCAATTGTATTTCAGTCTGTCCACTGGTTCATCTATTCAATTTTCTTTTTTTTCTTTCTTTTCCTTTTCATTTCTTTTCTTTTTCTTGAATACAGAAAGAAAAAAAATTACTCTTATTAAAAATATTTTTTCTACTATATTTTTTATTTTTTTGTAAATGTTTCAAACTCTATTTTACTTCCATCATTTCATTTTATTCTATTTCATTGTATTCATTTTCTCAAATTTTCAAACTTTTTTCCCTTTTTTTCTTTAATCTATCAAGCTCCTTTCAATAATCAGACCAAAACACACCTATAATCTAGCATCATTTATTTGATTTTGTGTGTGTGTGTGTTGTTTTTAATTTTTTAATTTTAATTTTTTCCCTTATCAATTCCTTTTCTTCCTTCAAAATGACAAAATGAAGGAATTCACACCAAAAGAAAGAACAGGAAGAAACAACAGCCAAGGACTTAATCAACACAGATGTCTGAACCAGAATCTAGAATCACTATAATAAGAATAGTAGCTGGGGTCAAAAGTAGATTACAATCCCTCTCTGCAGAGACAAAAGAAGTAAAAGCTAGTCAGGATGAAATAAAAAATGCTATAACTGAGCTGCAATCACAAGTGGATGCCGCGGCAGGCAAGGATGGATGAGGCAGAACAGAGAATCAACAATACAGAGGACAACGTTATGGAGAATAATGAAGCAGAAAAAAGAGGGAGATTAAGGCAAAAGAGCATGTTTTAAGAATTAGAGAAATCAGTGACTCATTAAAAAGTAACATCAGAATCATAGGGGTCCCAGAAGATGAAGAGAGAGAAAAAGGGGAGGAAGGGTTATGTGAACAAATCATAGCAGAAAACTTTCCTAACCTGGGAAAGACACAGACATCAAAATCCAGGAAACACAGAGGACTCCCATAAGATTCAACAAAAACCGACCATCAACAAGACATATCATATTCAAATTCACAAAATATTCAGGCAAGGAAAGAATCATGAAAGCAGCAAGGGAAAAAAAGTCCTTAACTTACAAAGGAAGACAGATCAGGTTTACAGCAGACCTATCCACAGAAACTTGGCAGGCCAGAAAAGAGTGGCAGTATATATTCAATGTGCTGAATCAGAAAAATATGCAGCCAAGAATTCTTTATCCAGCAAGGCTGTCATTAAAAATAGAAGAAGAAATTAAAAGTTTCCCAGAGAAACAAAAATTAAAGGAGTTCATGACCACTAAACCAGCCTTGCAAGAAATTTTAAGGGGGACTCTCTGAAGGGAGAAAAAACGAAAACAAAACGAAACATAAAAAAGATCAAAAGCAACAAAGACTGCAAAGGACCAGAGAACACCACCAGAAACTCCAACTCTACAAGAAACATAATGGCAATAAACTCGTATCTTTCAGTACTCACTCTAAATGTCAATGGACTAAGTGCTCCAATCAAAAGACATAGGGTAACAGAATGAATAAGAAAACAAGATCCATCTACATGCTGTTTACAAGAGCATGTAGACCTAAAGACACCTTCAGATTGAAAGGGGATGGAGAACCATCTCTCATGCTAATGGTTGACAAAAAAAAGCCAGAGTAGCCATACTTATATCAGACAATCTAGACTTTAAAATAAAGACTGTAACAAGAGATGAAGAAGGGCATTATATCATGATTAAAAGGTATATCCACCAAGAAGACCTAACAATTGTAAACATTTATGCTCCAAGTGTGAAAGCACCCAAATATATAAATCAATTAATCACAAACATAAAGAAACTCATTGATAATAATACCATAAAAGTAGGGGAGTTCAACACCATACTTACAGCAATGGACAGATCATCTAAACAGAAAATCAACAAGGAAACAATGGCTTTGAATGACACGCTGGACCAGATGGACTTAACAGATGTATTCAGAACATTTCATCCCCTAAAGCAGCAGAATATACATTCTTCTCCAGTGCACATGAAACGTTGTCCACAATAGACCGTATACTGGGACACAAATCAGCCCTAAGTAACTATAGAAGATCAAGATCATACCGTGCACATTTTCAGACCACAACACTATGAAACTCGAAATCAACCACAAGAAAAAATTTGGAAAGATAGCAAATACTTGGAGACTAAAGACCATTCTACTGAAGAATGAGTGGGCTAACCAAGAAGTTAAAGAGGAAATTAAAAAGTACATGGAGCCAATGAAAATGATAACACCATAGCCCAAAACTTCTGGGATGCAGCAAGAGGGTCATAACAGGGAAATGTATAGCAATCCAGTCCTTCCTATAGAAGGAAGAAAGGTCTCAGATACACAACCTAACCTTACACTTTAAAGAGCTGGAAAAAGAACAGCAAATAAAACCCAAAACCAGCAGAAGACAGGAAATAATAAAGATTAGAGTGGTAATCAATGCTATGGAAACCAAAAAAAAAACAGTAGAAAAGATCAATGAAACCAGAAGCTGGTTCTTTGAAAGAATTAACAAAATTGATAAACCACTAGCCAGTTTGATCAAAAAGAAGAAGGAAAGGGCCCAAATAAATAAAATCAAGAATGAAAGAGGAGAGATCACAACCAACACAGCAGAAATAAAAACAATAATAAGAGAATATTATGAGCAATTATACACCAATAAAATGGGTAATCTGGAAGAAATGGACAAATTCCTAGAAACATATACACTACCAAAACTGAAACAGGAAGAAATAGAAAATTTGAACAGACCCATAACCAATGAAGAAATCAAATTAGTAATCAAAAATCCCCCAAAAAACAAGAGTCCAGGGCCAGATGGCCTTCCAGGGGAATTCTGCCAAACATTTAAGGAAGAGTTAATACCTACTCTCTTGAAGCTGTTCCAAAAAATAGAAATGGAAAGAAAACTTCCAAACTCTTTCTATGAAGCCAGCATTACCTTGATTCCAAAACCAGACAGAGACCCCACTAAAAACGAGAATTATAGACCAATTCCCCTGATGAACACAGATGTAAAAATCCTCAACAAGAAATTAGCCAACCAGATCCAACAATACATATAAAAAAATATTTGCCACGACCAACTGAGATTTATAGCTGGGATGCAGGGCTGGTTTAATATCTGCGAAACAATAAATGTGATTCATCACAACAATAAAAGAAAGGACAAGAACCACATGATCCTCTCAATAGATGCAGAGAAAGCATTTGACAAAATGCAGCATTTTTCTTGATTAAAAAAAACCTTAAGAAAGTAGGGATAGAAGGATCATACCTCGAGATCATAAAAGCCATATATAAAGACTAAACACGAATATCATCCTCAATGGGGAAAATATGAGAGCTTTCCCCCTAAGGTCAGGAAAAGACAGGGATGTCCACTCTCGCCACCGTTATTCAACATAGTATTGGAAGTCTTAGCCTCAGCCATCAGACAACAAACACAAAGAAATAAAAGGCATCCAAATCGGCCAGGAGGAGGTCAAACTTTCACTCTTCGCAGATGACATGATACTCTATATGGAAAACCCAAAAGATTCCACAAAAAAACTGCTAGAACTGATCCATGAATTCAGCAACGTGGCAAGATATAAAATCAATGCATAGAAATCGGTTGCATTCTTACACACCAACAAGGAAGCAACAGAAAGAGAAATCAAGGAATTGATCCCATTTACAATTGCACTAAAAACCATAAAATATCTAGGAATAAACCTAACCAAAGAGGTGAAAAATCTATACACTGAAAGCTATAGAAAGCTTATGAAAGAAACTGAAGAAGACACAACAAAATGGAAAAATATTCCATGCTCCTGGATAGGAAGAACAAATATTGTTAAAATGTGGATGCTACCCAAAACAATCTGCATATTCAATGCAATCGCTATCAAAATAACACCAGCATTCTTCACAGAGCTAGAACAAATAATCTTAACATTTTTATGGAATCAGAAAAGACCCCGAATAGCCAAAGCAATCTTGAAAAAGAAAACCAAAGCAGGAGGCATCACAATCCTGGACTTCAAGCTATACTACAAAGCTGTAATCATCAATACAGTATGGTACTGGCACAAGAATAAACACTCAGATCAATGGACAGAATAGAGAACCCAGAAATGGGCCCACAAACGTATGGCCAATGAATCTTTGACAAAGCAGGAAAGAATTGCCAATGGAATAAAGACAGTCTCTTCAGCAAGCGGTGCTGGGAAAACTGGACAGCGACATGCAGAAGAATGAACCTGGACCACTTTCTTACACCATACACAAAAATAAACTCAAAATGGATGAAAGACCTAAATGTAAGACAGGAAGCCATCAAAATCCTCAAGGAGAAAGCAGGCAAAAACCTCTTTGATCTTGCCCGCAACAACTTCTTACTCAACACGTCTCTGGAAGCAAGGGAAACAAAAGCAAAAATGAACTACTGGGACTTCATGGAAATAAAAGTCTTCTGCACAGCGAAGGAAACCATCAGCAAAACTAAAAGACAACCAACAGAATGGGAGAAGATATTTGCAAACGACATATCAGATAAAGGGTTAGTATCCAAAATCTATAAAGAACTTCTCAAACTCAACACCCAAAAAACAAATCATCCAGTGAAGAAATGGGCAAAAGACATGAATAGACACTTCTCCAAAAAAGACACCCAGATGGCCAACTGACATGTGAAAAAATGCTCAACATCACTCATCATCAGGGAAATACAAATCCAAACCACAATGATATACCACCTCACACCTGTCACAATGGCTAACATTAACAACTCAGGCAACAACAGATGTTGACGAGGATACGGAGAAAAAGGATCTCTTTTGCACTGCTGGTGGGAATGCAAACTAGTGCAGCCACTCTGGAAAACAGTATGGAGGTTCCTCAAAAAAATAAAAATTGCACTACCCTATGACCTAGCAATTGCACTATTAGGTATTTATCCAAGGGATACGGGTATGCTGTTTCAAAGGGGCACATGCACCCCAATGTTTATAGCAGCACTATCAACAATAGCCAAAGTATGGAAAGAGCCCAAATGTCCATTGATGGATGAATGGATAAAGAAGATGTGGTATATATATACAATAGAGCATTACTCGGCAATCAAAAAGAATGAAATCTTGCCATTTGCAACAACGTGGATGGAACTGAAGGGTATTATGCTAAATGAAATTAGTCAGTCAGTGAAAGACAAATGTCATATGACCTCACTCATATGAGGACTTTAAGAGAAAAAACAGATGAACCTAAGGGAAGGGAAACAAAAATAATATAAAAACAAGGGGGGGGGGACAAAACATAAGAGACTCTTAAATATGGAGAACAAACAGAGGGTTAGTAGAAGGGTTGTGGGAGGGGGGATGGGCTAAATGGGTAAGGGGCATTAAGGAATCTACTCCTGAAATCATCGTTGCACTACATGCTAACTAACTTGGCTGTAAATTTAAAAAATAAATAAAACAAAATAATTTTAAAAAAACATGCTACAGTTCTTTGTTAATTAACATTGAAAGAAATCAATGACATAATGAAAGATTTCCCAACTGCATGTTAATGACTTCATTAACATAAAATACTCTATCTCTGAATGTGGATTTATGTACCCAGGTATAATTGAATCATGGGATTTTAAAAGAAATTTTATATGTGTTTATACTGGTTGAGTTTTCTATGATATCATGCCTAATCTATATCATGTTTACTATTGAATAAATAATGAAATCAAAGAAGAAGTCACGAAAGAATCAGTTTTGAGGTAAAGACTTTCCTGTATAATAGAAATATTAAAACCTATAAGTATGAAAAGAGGAGAATTTGTCAAAAATGATAAAACATAAAAGAAGTTAAGAAAACTATGACTTTATTAAAAAGGAAAAATTAAAATTTTGAAAAATATAAATTGGGAGGCAATTCTCCATGGATTTCTTGCATTTCTGCACAGCCTAAGCCTTCTGAGTTAAGGACAAGTTTGAAGAACAAGCAGCCTCAAGCAGCCTGGAAGCTAGAGACAGTATAATCCTCTAGAGAGATTTAGAGATGTATCTCACCAGAGATATTCCAAGGTAGTAAAGATAAAGGCCTCTTCTTTCCCATGCAGAGACATTTGCTGACATTCCAGAGAATGAGGCATTCCTCTTTCTCCAGAGGGGAGAATGAGGAGATGTCCCATTTAGCTCAGAGGGTCCCAGTCTTGGGACTCCTCTCCTGTGATAAGCTCTCATTGAATGCACAGGTAAACTCAGGCCCTCATCACATCACCACGTGAGGATTAGGGAGTGAGAACCCATACCCTTAATGCTGCTCTGAATGCTGTTCTTGCTGTGAGTAACAAATTGTTTCTCTGACCCAGGATTCTTGTATTCTTCTGTCAGTAGATACCTAAAGCTGGGGCAGGCTAACTTAGTATCTTCTGAGAAGAGTAAAATCTTACACCCTTCACGGTTTTAGACCTATCAGAAATAAAATGTAAATTGTGTTGTTTCATTTGGGGTTGGGAAAAGAAGTGCAAATATTTGAATATACTAACCCCACGATAATCAAATGTAAGTCCTTAAAGTGCAAAATCCTATGCAGATTATAAGGAGACAGCCTCAGTAACTCATAATTTTAAACTCAGCCATGATGGATATTGGTATCGTTACATCCCTCAGATGTGATACATCTCTTACTGAATTCATTTTCAATAAATAGCTGTCAAATTTGATGTTTACACACATAAATACAAATTGCATTTGTATATGTCTATATTCATATACTTCTTCAGGTTTCCTGTCATCTTTCACCAGATGTGGTTTATTTTATATTTTGTCCCCACCCTTTCTTGCCCAGTTCTTGCCCAACTCTCTCTTTGCTGGGTTGTGACTATTGTGTCAACAATTTTGGAACTTTTCTTAGCTCTGAGATTTGAGATGCTCTATATGCTTTGTTTTTCTATGAGGTATACATTTTCAGCCCCTAAAGTTTATCAGTTTTGCCCCATTTCTCAGAAGGACAAATAAGAGCCAACAGCTGCCACTGACTAATATAAGAAAGGGCTTCTTGCCCTTGTAGAAGTGACCCCCTTTTAACTCTTCTACAATGACCTTACTCCAGAGACTATCTGGACCTTCAATGTTTCTCCCAAATACCCGAAGAAATAGGAGACACTTGTGGGGAACTTGAATTAGATGTAGAATAGCTCTCCTGACAGGGCTCTTAAGATGTCCCAGATACTCTGGCAGTGAAAACAAACAGTTGGAATTCTCTTTACCGTCTTCATTTTTGGTCAAGCCGCCCCCTCTCAATTGCTCATTTTTTAAAGCTACAGTCTTATTGTTCATTATCAGAACAAACATTTTTGATTGCTTCATTCAAAAGGTCCACATCAAAATATGCTATAATGATGTTTCCTGGAAAATTGACTATTGTTGCTTAAATGCACATTCATCATAGAGCTCTACAGAACTCTTAGTAAGTTTCCACATTTACATACGATTCACCACTCCTGCACCCTCATGCTTTAGTTTTTCTTTTTCAGTATTAGTTCCTTAAGTATTAGCTCCTTTCTCTAAGACCTCAGCTCTCTCCCCTTGTCAGTGAAATACATGGTGGTTTGTTCAGCACGTGATATTTCATTGTTTCTGGGACTGGGGTTGCTCAACCCTCATCTAGTTAGGATATCTTCCATTACCGAGTCTCATCATACCCACACTAACCATGCTAAAATAAAATGCTCCCTCCCTTGTCCTGATATTTAGTTTAACCCTCTGCTGCATGGGAGAGTGGAGAAGGGGAGAGGGATGGAGGGGAGAGGTAAGTCACTGAACGTAGCAAAGAAACTTAACTTGGGCATGCAAGTGTTTGTAAGAGAGAGTATCCATACCAGGATAATTCAGGGAACTATGTTTGAAATATCTATTCAAATGAGGCTGAGACGTTTTTCTGTGTTACCCCTCGGGTTGCCCAATCGCTAGAATTCCGCTTTATCTGATATGCCACAGGGAGAAGAGAAGTGGTAGGAAACGGGCATCCTCGGAGTTGGGCTTGGCAAAGTCCTGGAAACCTGAATTGAGATGTCGGTGTCTCAGATCCTACCTGAGAGCTAAACTGGACCTTCAAGTTCATCTGGACTTAGCTTAGGAACCAGCAAAAAAAGATAGGAAATTGAAGGGCAATGATGAAATTCAAAGTGCTTTTGTGAAGCCTGCATTAGGATAAAATCAGTTCGGGTCTTGAGGTGGGAAGGAGGTAGCAAACAGTACAGGTGTGGGGATGTGGGGATAACCAGAATGGGTACGGAGAACCAAGGCTGGGGGGCAGGAATCTTTATCCTGCTTTGTCGCTGTCGCTGTTCCTCTAACTTGTTTTTCCCCTCTCTAGCTTTTCTTCTTATATTTATTCCTTCAGTTGACAATCACAGAGCATGTAAGGTGCAAGGGACATTGTAGCAGGCAGCATGCAAGTTAGATAAGACCATGTTCCTACCTTAGTAATTACCCTAATATGGAGATTATAGTGATATATTCCCCAAACTACGTGTAAAGAATCATTACTGTTCGCTTAAGCTATGAGTAAATATTTTCTGACATTTTGTTCCTGTAGTCAAAGGAGTTCGGAAAATGCCTATAAGATTCCACTGTTGGATAATCACAATGTATATTAGTACAGGAAAGGTACTGACATGTCCTGCAATCAATTTTTTAACTCATAGTTTTCTCAATGTATGTGACCATAGAACTCTATTTTGTTTTTCATAATAATTTGTATTATCCTAAATGAGGGGTGTTCCACAAACATATTTATAACAGGTGATTTAAAGTGTTTGTTTTCTAAGTCCAACATATGGACTCAGTCAGGGACACTTTCTTGTTACGAAGCTATTGGTTTTCGAGGCTACAGCCTTGGAGAGAGGGACGGGATTAGGACAAGTTAAAATTTGTCACCAGGTTTGCTAGCTTTTTGTGATTTGTTTGTATTGTTTGCTTTTTAGATCTTGCCACTTTTCTTGAATAAACATTCCTTTTGTTGCTTCAAGCCTTTAGTTAATTTCAAGAGTTCTGAAAAAGTTGATTTCGACGGTTTTTGCCAGTGTTCTTACTGCTTTTATGATCAAGTAGGTTTTGGAGGTCCTTCCTCCACCATTCCCTTCGTGCACTGTTTTTGATCCCACTCTCTTTACTCTTGTTACTCTCCATACTAAGAATGTACATGTCTTCTGTTTATGCTGCGTGGAAAATTCTCATGCAGGTGTCAAATGTCTCACCCTCCATGTAGCCTCCTTTCCTTTTCCCCCTCTCAGACAGAATTAATTATGCCTCATTTGACTTGTTCATACATTTTATAGCAGGGATCACATAGTCTTATGCTTAGCTGTTTCAGAGCTCCATATTTGGTAATGAATGCTGTGTGCTGCACACCCCAGGAATCACTAGTCATAGTAATCTTGAACGTGACCCCCGGAGTTACATAGCAAACAGTCTGCATGGCCAAACCTGGGTGCCTTGTGTCTGTCTCTACCAGTTAACATGAAATACTTAAGATAGAAATAAGGTCTAATTCAAATTTGTTTGACCAAGATTAAGTCCAAAAGCTCTCCAAAGTATATACTCAATAACATATGAATAAATAGAATATATTCTCCCTATTCTTGCTATAAATCATAGACAGGCCCTACCTTAGAAAAACTTATAATGTATATGAAGAATATGAACAAGAAATCAAAATAACTGGACAAAATAGAGACCTATAACTGCCATGGGGTTAAGAATAAAATTCACATTATTTCCACAGCAAGGGAGAATGATTAGCAAATTCATGAATTAACCTTCTGTTTTTTATGGGATTTCTACTTAATTCATGCTTTAGGCCTTAATTAGACATGTTTCCATATGTCTTATTAAGAACTTCTTAGGGGGGGGCGCCTGGGTGGCGCAGTCGGTTAAGCGTCCGACTTCAGCCAGGTCACGATCTCACGGTCCGTGAGTTCGAGCCCCGCGTCAGGCTCTGGGCTGATGGCTCAGAGCCTGGAGCCTGTTTCCGATTCTGTGTCTCCCTCTCTCTCTGCCCCTCCCCCGTTCATGCTCTGTCTCTCTCTGTCCCAAAAATAAATAAACGTTGAAAAAAAAAATTAAAAAAAAAAAAAAAAGAACTTCTTAGGGTTCATGAAACAGAAGCTGCCTGGAGACAGCTGAAATAAAGAGGAATTGTTATAAAGAATCAGAGATATTTCATAGAAACCAAGTGCAAAGCTTGAATAGGACCTCTCAACAGACTGCAAGTCAGAACCAGAAAGTCCATAGTAAGGCCACTCCTTCTATTTCTCTGAGGCCACTCTCTTGGATTCTTATGTCCTCTCTCTGTACATCTGCTTTATTCTCTTCTTTCTCCCCAAAGACCTATTTTCTCTAGGTCAGCATGCTTAAGGTCACCATAGCCTAGGCTTTAGTATTTTCTCTGTTATACATCACATCAAACTAACTAGAGTTTTTGAGTCCCTGCTCTAAATTCCCACAAGAGCGAGCCCACTGGACAAATGGGGATCAAGTGTGAACTGCTGGGATAAATGCCTGTGCCCAGGGGGCAGGGCTACACAGCTCACTTGCTCCCAACTTAGCCATGTCTGCGGGAGCTCACTCACTAGAAAAAATTGGGCAATGAGGACAGGGCTGTAGGCGATGGAGAGATTAACTGGATAGGAATCTGTATTAGTCTGTCAGAGCTGCCGTAGTCGAATACCATTCAACATCTGCTTCATGGAATGCTACCCTAATTCTGCTGTGCCCATCTTGGTTATGGAATCAAGAGAAGGAAACTAACACATACTGAGCATCTACTATGTAACAGTACACACATTACCTCACCTACTTAGAACATTTTAATTTCATGTAATGTTTCTAATAGCAGGCAACTCCTTTAAATATAGAAATAAGAAATAGGCAAATCTACCACATTTCTCAATAAATCACTATCATTTTCATAGTATAGAGCTATAGAGTATATACAGTGTTGTATAGTGGTTAAGAATAAGGATTCTGGAATTAAAACATCAAGGTTCAGAGATGCCTGAGTGGCTGTTGATTAAGCATCTAACTCTTGTTTTCAGCTCAGGTTATGATCTCATGGTTCATGAGTTCGAGCCCCACATCAGGCTCTGCACTGACAGCACAGAGCCTGCTTGAGATTCTCTCTATCCCTCTCTCTCTGCTCCTTCCCCACTTGCACTCGCTTTCCTTCTCAAAAATAAATAAATAAACTTTTTAAAAAATGTCAAGATTCAAACCCCAGCTCTACAACTTACTAGCTGTGTAACCTTAGTCAAATCACTTCTCTATGCTCCCAGTGTCCTCATTACTAAAACAGGGATAATAATAACTTCTACTTCATAGGATTGCTGGGAGGATTAATAAATAACAAATGTAAATGCCTAGAGAAGTTCACGGTTCATAGTCAGCACTGTTGAGTTTTGCTATAATTACAATCTCTATCATTTCCATGTTAGCTTCTATGGCAGGCAGACTCCAAGATCGTCTCCAATGATCTCCACTTCCCAGTATTCACACCTTTGTGTAATCTCTGCCCCTTGAGTGTAGGTAGGACCTATGAGTCGCTTCTAACCAATGAAATGCAGCAAAGTTGATGGATGTCACTTCTATGATCAAGTTACACAAAACTGAAACTTTCAACTTGCTAGCAGACTTTCTCTATAGCCTCTTTGGCTTACGTGTGTTGATGAAGCAAGCTGCCACATTGGAGAGGTCCATGTCACAAGGGCAGTTTAAGCCCGCACCCAGCTGGAAATTGAGGTCCCCAGTCCAGCAACCTGCAAAGAGGTGAATTCTGTGAACAACCACATGCACTTTGCAGCAAATCCTTCCCCAGTCAAGCCTTCAGATAAGACCCCAGTCCTGGCCTACACCTTGCAGCCTATAAGAGACCCTGAAGCAGAGGCTCCACCTAAGCTATGCCCAGGTTCCCAGGCCACAGAAACTTTGAGATAAGAAGTATGTATTGTTTTAAATCACGAAGTTTTGTGGTACTTTGTTTTATAGCACTAGCCTGATAATATACCTAGAGCTGATATACCTACAAGTGCTTAACATGAAGTGATTGCTCAAATAAATATTCATTCTCTCTCCTCAGTGAGATGTCTTTTAATGTGACTTTTGGCTAGAAATTATTCTTTAAAGCATTGTTTATTAAAACACACACATGGGATCAGCCCAGATTTGGCTTATATCTCCTTCGGTAATCATTATTCTCTTGCTTGGATTCAATTTCTTCAATAATACTAACCATTCTTTATGAAGTGCCTATGTGTGCCATGCACAAGCCATGTGTTAAGCATCTTGCTCATATTATCTCATTCAATCTTCACAAACATCCTGAAAGGTGAGTATTCTTATCTTCTCCTTACGGGGAAGGATACTGGTGTTCTGAGAGATTAAGCCCCTTTTCCAGTGCCATAGCTTCATATTCTAAAATTCTTCACACAAAATAGAACAAAAAGCCACCACTGTTTATGCCCACAGCTGTTATGCCACAGCTCATCTCACGATAAGGCAGTTGACCCTTGAACCACGTGGGGGTTAGGCATGCCAACCCCAGTGGAGTCCAAACTCTGCAAGTAACTTCTGACCCCCTCAAAAACTAAATACTAGTAGCCTACTGTCAACCAGAAGACTTACTAATAATATAGTCAATTAACATATAGATGTTATATGTATTATAAACTGTATTCTTACAATAAATTAAGCTGGGAGAAAAATGTTACTAAGAAAATCATAAGGAAGAAAAAAGACATCTACTGCATTGCACCGTAAAAAATCCACGTGTAGGCAGTGCACCTGGTGGCCCCACATGTCTAGCTCTTGCTTCAACAGTATTAGGATGGACAGACCCAAGATTACCCTTTCTTCCAGCCTCCACCCACCCTCCAACCTCTTTTTCACTCACAACCTTCCAAACTATCTTCTCAGCCATCCTCGGCCACCAGGACCAGCCAACGCTGTGCTTTGAGTTTAGCTCCTTACTGCCAATGAACAGTGTGTCGGGATGACGATTCCACCTGGTCAACATGCATTGGCAGGCCCTCTTACAAGCCCCTCTCTGTGGGCTTCTATTTCCAACATGACAGTGTGGCTCTGGACGGTGTGAGTCACTTTCTCGTGAGCTGACTGAGAGAAGCACGAGGGTCACCCAGCGTCTCTGGAAGAAGCAAAACCTCACCCTCACGCTACGAAGGCACACACCTGAGTTGTGTCTTACCACGATGTCAGCTTCATTCAATCATCAAGCAAGGTTAACATAATTGTCAAGCAGCTTCAGGATTCCAAACTCAGTGACATTTCACTGCGCATTGAACTTGGCTTCATACACATCACACAAGGCGAAGCACAATACAAAGTCACACGGCCAACATGCCACAACAAGAGTAAGAAGTTAAAGAACTAAACTCAAAGTCAGCCCATGAGCATGCAGTTGAGAGGAGGACTCAGTCGGGTCAGGGTCAGCTCTTGCCATGTGCTGCTAATTCTTTTCAAGCAGTGGAGAATCTGTTATGTTCAGAGATCAATTGGTTAGAGCCTTCTGTGGCAGTCGCCTTCTTGATGTGGTTAAACCTGAAAGGGTCGGTGTCAGGAGAGTCTGACAGTTTGCTGCAAAAATCCTCCCTCTTCAAAGGAGTTTTCTCAAGCTTGGGACTTTGCACACCTGCTCTGGTTCCACTTGTTATCGGTTCTGGGCATCATCAACCTGTGCTGGTTTTGCTGGTATCTGGCCTTGGCTGTACTGCCCTGCTGCTTATGTCACTGCTTGACATGAGTGACTCCATCTTGCTCTCTACATCCGTGGATAAGCAGCCCCACACAGCTCAAACCCGAGTTGTTCAAGGGTCAGCCATACTATTTTTCTCCAAATAGTAGACAAAGACTTCCAAGATGTTATTACTCTTCTTTCTTCATTTCTTTCACCTAGAAAATTCTCAGGCATCAATGACCATTCAATCCATCCTTTCCTAGTGTATTTACAGTGCAATCAGACAATGCTAAGAAGGGCAGCAATATCTAGCTGGTGTCCTATCCTAGGGAGCACCTTCATACACAGCTATATCTAAAAAAAAAAAAAAAAAAAAAAAAAAAAAAAAGGATGACGATTTCCATAGCTCAAGTCAGGCCAAATGCTATCATTACAATATGCAAAGGAGCCTCCCAAATATTCTTTTCTGTCGAAGTTCAGGCTTAGGCAGAAACAGAGCTGAGATTTATGCCCACAGATCTCAATTTCAAAATTATGGTTCCCATGACAGTCATAACTTACCCTCAAACACACAGGTAGTATTTTTAGTTGTTAGGTTATAGTAGGAATGTTGCAGCCTAAAATATATGTGTGATATGTTCAGATTACAGCTAATACAAGATTGGCTAATTTAGATTTCCTTTACTCTAAGGTTGTTTATATTTATGCCTAAACTGATTCACTTGAGTGTGATTTTTGCACTTAAAGAAATGTGCCTTTCAAATTTGAGGGGGTAATAATGACTTGCAAATTTAAATTAAAGTAGTTAGAGCTTAAACTAGGCAGTGTTTGAGCTCAGCACTCAATGACAGGTAGTGGGAATAATATAACCTCAGAGCACATTCAAATATTTAAGTTAAGGAGACTCAGAGGAAGAAGGCTGTCTCGTTATAAAGAAGGAGAAAAGCCTCAAGGTTAAAATAAACCACGCAGGTTGGTATGTATATTGCATTCTGTGTCCTCCAGGTACATGCATGCAAGTAATTCTTCTAAATGTGTTCATGCTTTTAGCCTCATTCTGTAAAAACATAGCATAAGGTGGATGTGAACATTTAATCTTGAAAACCAGCACGTGATCATATGCCAGGGTCTGAAAATAAATTCCCAAGAAGAACGGAGAAATAGGAGCTGAGACAAAAGGAAGCAATATATATTTAGCCTCCTGTTTGGATTTCTCAGGTACCGGTGGCTACTTTGGGAAAACTGGGAGTAGATTGGCTTCAGTAGATGGTTAAATTATCTAAGTCGGTCTCAAGCTACACTGTGCAATGTGCCTGACATGTCACACTTTGGGACTTTTTACTCTTCTAAAAACATAGATTTTCAAAACAATGTTTAAGTGTCCAAATTCTTCTTTGTGCATAAAGACTACATATTTATATATGCAAAGATATAAAAGTAGGCTGCCCCCCTCCCCCCCCACACACACACACCAGTATTTTTTTTCTTCACTTAAAATTTGAACTATGTGAAAACATTGAGTTCTGGAAGACAACAGTGGGTATAAGATTACTCAGGAACTATAGATTTAGAATAGTTGGAAACGGACAAGACGTATTAAGGAAGTTATTTAAAACTTAAACTAGTATCTTGCTTGGTCTGTTCCTCAGCTTTGAATATCCAGTTACCGAAATTTTGAATTTTAGAAAATAAAATTTGTTTGAAATGAACCAAACTTCTAAGATTGGATTAATACAATAATCACATGTACACACCTGTTTTCCAAAGTTTCATTAAATGAAATTGGGTTTTTTTAATTTTTTT
Source organism: Lynx canadensis (assembly GCF_007474595.2). Lineage (NCBI taxonomy): Eukaryota > Metazoa > Chordata > Mammalia > Carnivora > Felidae > Lynx > Lynx canadensis. Next base: position 55,417,818 of record NC_044306.2, on the reverse strand, counting down.
TTTAATGCTTATGAGAGAGAGAGAGAGGGAGAGAGAGAGCATGAGTGGGGGAGGAGCAAGGAGAGAGAGGGAGACATAGAATCTGAAGCAGGCTCCAGGCTTCTAGCTGTCAGCACAGAGCCTGACGTGAGGCTTGAACTCACAAACGGCCAGATCATGACCTAAGCTGAAGTCGGACGCTTAACCCATTGAGCCACCCAGGCATCCCGAAAGATGTGTTTTTAAACAGTGGTTCTCAAAATATGGTTCCCTGACCCAACAGCGTCAGTAGCACTTGGGAGCTTATTAGAAGTACAAATTTCTCCTGCCTCTCCCCAAATCTACCGGAACACTGGAGGGTGAGACCCAGCAATCTGTTTTAGCAGGACCTTCCCAGTGATTTTGATGCAGACTAACGTTTGAGAACCCCCATTTAAAACAGAATAAATCCAGAGTAGCCCCCCAACAGAAGAAAGTACCGTCAGCAGAAAAAAAATGTTGAGACATTTCTGAGAAATAGAAAGCATACTATATTGGATACTCAAACAATACAAGAGAAAACTACAAATCTTACCACACACAGGAGACAGCATCTACTAGGCAGAAGCAGTTCAAGGAAAAGATTATCTTACTAAAGAAAAGTGGGGGGTTCTGGGTTGGGCACTGGGAAGCCACTGGTGATTAATTTAGATGGCTCCCTGGAGCACACAGGCAGGGGTGACTACTCTCCCCTACCCACTTATGCCGAGCCGTGGGCAGCCGTGGCCTTTCGTGACAGCAGAGGTTTCGGGCTGTGCCAGCAAAGCAGGATGGGACCCCAGGTGGCTACTGATGGAAAAGATTAATGACTCCATACCAAGGACATGTGACTGTCTCTCCCTGGAAACATTTTCTCCCCCAACAATCACTATTGACAAAACAAAGTAATCTCTATAGATAGGCAAGTAGGGATTCTTAATTAAAGAGATGAGCAGCCAAACAAGAATTATAATTACTTGAAGAGATTCCACACCATGAGAGGGGCACCAAACTCAATAAGCAGAGGACCTAATAAAACTAATAAAAATAAACCAGGAGATCAATCAGTAAAGAACTTTAGAATCAGTTATATTCAGTGGCGCCTGGGTGGCTCCATCGGTTGAGCATCCAACTTCGGCTTAGATCATGATCTTGCAGTTTGTGAGTTCAAGCCCTGTGTTGGGATCTGTGCTGACAACTCAGAGCCTAGAGCCTGCTTCCGGATTCTGCGTCTCCCTCTCTCTCAGTCTCTTGTGTGCGCTCTCTCTCTCTCTCTCTCTCTCAAAAATAAATTTAAAAAAACCATTTAAATAATTTTTAAAATATATTTAAAAAAACAGTTCCATTTATCAGGGATCCCATAATAGCAAAGCCAACTGAAAATTAGGTTTATTTTTGTTATATAAAGAGAAGAATGATGTGACGTAGTCCAAGGGTAGTGTAGAGTTTCAATGATGTCATCAGGATCCATGCTCTTTCTCTCTTTCTGCTCTGCTATCCTTAGAATGTGGCTTTCATCCGAATGGCTGCAAGATGGCTGCTGAAACTCCAGACCACATAATTGCATCCTATGAATGAAAATATAGAAAATAAAAAAGACAGCACCAACAAACTTGGCCAGAATTATAGTTTATAGCCACATCCAGGTGAAGCTTTTTATAAATTATAACACCTCGAATAGAGCAAGGTTGTCAACCTACAAAGTGTCTACCACATAATTGTTATATTTGGAGAGAGTTAAGAAGATATTGCATCTGTGATAAATTTTAACTGTCATTGACACAATAAAAACTCAGCCGATGGACTAAATAGCATAAGGGACAGGGCCAAGGAATACATTAGTGCGTTAGGAAGCCCAACGAAAGAATGTTAGAAAAATTCCCAGAAATTTAGAAAGATGCTGAATTTAAACGTTTAAAAATTGAAAAATATTCATGGAGAAACCACTGAGAAATTCCAAAGAACAAATGGAAAAAAAAATCAAAAGACCAACTACAGATACAAAGCAGGTTAACCCACTCATGTTTGCTGAGAATAAGCCCCCTGTCTCCTCTGTCCCTTCACTCTGCAATTACTAAGTAAACAGTGCTAGCCCCAGATTCCAAGACCACTTGGATTGATTAAAGATTCCCACCTTCAAGCTGATACCTGCAACAATGTTATTAATACTTAGATATTACTTGAGCATTGCATAGGATAGGAAATAAAGACTAGTGAATGCTTTAGCTGATCTCTACATATGGCATTTCTTTTACTGCAATCAACAAAAAAACATTTATGAAGTGAACCAGAGAGGTGTAGGCAACCCTACGTTTGGTAGACACTAAAGCAGACAAAAAGTACACTAACAGGTAAAAAATAAAATGGTAGAAAAATATTTAACAGACTGATTATGGCAAAAGAAATTAGATATTGAAGCCTTACTATTAGACCAAATAAAATGTAAAGAAAAAGGCATTTACTGCTTCAAAAAAAGGATATATTTTATATTTATAAAGGGTGCAAACCAGAAAGAATATATAACAGCAGTAAACTTTATGAAATTATGAACACAACTCTGAAACCTATAAAGCTAATAGGAAAACAGTAAGAAATATGAGATTTTGATACATCTCTCTCTTCAAAATAGACCAAGTGGGCAAAAAACAGCAATAAATTTGATCTATTTTATATATTCTCCTTTTCTTTTCCTCTTAATATACGTAAAAGCTAATACTTTGAAAGATCAATAAAATAAACAAAACTTCTGACAAGAAAATAAAAGACAAAATCAGCAGCATTAGAAATTAGAATGTAGCATGCCTCAGATATAAAGATTTTCCTTGAGTTTATTTATTTATTTTTGAGAGAGAGAGAGAGCATGGGGGGAGGGGCAGAGAGAGAGGGAGAGAGAGAGACAGAGAGAGAGAGAATCCCAAGCAAGCTCCATGCAGTCAGCACAGAGCCCAATGCGAGGCTCGAACTCACCAACCATGAGATCATGACCTGAACCAAAGTCAGACACCCAACCCACTGAACCACCCAGGCTCAGTTAAATGTTTTGAGTATACATTTATGTAAAGATGAAAATGTCTCCTCAGTCATAGGTTTAGGGTCACTCCTAAAACTTTAATGAAATACCAAGATTTCTGAAGTAGAAGAATAAGAATCAAACATTACTTACAATATGCCAATACTTAAAAAATAATTGAAGGAAAATAACTAGGCTGGAGTTATAAATTAGTAAGAGCTACTCGAGCACATAATTCTCAGGAGTGAATCTACTAGAAGACAGCTGAATCTGAAATACATTAAGTCAAGCAATTTTGGCCAAGTACTATATTTTCTAGGCACAGAGAAAAATATCTTTTTTTTTCTGGCATCTTCTAATGCTTCCAAGTTATTCCTCTGTAGTTAACCTCTATAAGACGTTGGAAGTGAGGTGTTCTTATGCAACTTACAAGGCATCGTGACATTCTGTGACATCCAACAGATGGGGTATTATGCAACCAATAAAAATAAAATTTACAAAGTATAAAAATATATCTTTAAAGAAAATGCCTCTAAAATAATATGAATTTTTTAGCAAGCAGAATATAAAATTGTAAATAGAGTGTGATACCACTTTATTAAAAATAAATGCATGATTTTGTATATAATATGATACATAATATACATAAGCTTTGGGTCCTCAACATCTACAGCCATCTGGACTCACTCTTTCCTTAGAGAAAATAATAATGATGTCTCCAATTTTTCTAAATGTTCCACCCTTTCATAGGTCATCCACTTGTGTCTCTTTCGGCATCACCTTCTTTAAGGCTGAACACTCCTAATCTCATCATTCCTGAGAGTGTCACTAACATAAGGCTGTTAAGTATGAAGATTTTCATTAAAAGTTGAGGCTTATGGAGAGGAATTACCATAGCACACGCAGGAAACTACCTAAAATGAGCTCCACTAAGGGGAGATTTTCCTACTGTGGATTGTCTATTGGAAAGCCACAAAAATGAAAGCATTGTGGCACTGTGTCCAGAATGGATGGGTGGGATAAATACTATATCCAAAAATTCAATTCAATTTACAATTAAATCCAATTGGGGGCACCTAAGTGGCTCAGTTGGTTAAGCATCCAACTTCAGCTCAGGTCATGATTTCACAGTTTATGAGTTTGAGCCTCACATCGGGCTCAGTGCTGACAGGCACTTCAGATTCTGTGTCTCTCTCTCTCTGCCCTCCCCTGCTCACACTCTGTCTCAAAAATAAATAAGCATTTTTTAAAAATTCTTTTTTAAATAAATAAAATAAAATAATAAAATAAAGTAAAATAAAATAATGAAATGAAATGAAATGAAATGAAAATGAAATCCAATGTAAGAATTTAGTGTATAGTTAGGAAAGTACTCCCAAACAATAGGAAAGAAATATATTCTTTAACAGTCAGCAAAACAAGTGGCAAACTATTTTTTTTGGCTATTTTTTTTTATTTTTTATTTTTAACGTTTATTTATTTTTGAGACAGACAGAGACAGAGTATGAACAGGGGAGGGGCAGAGAGAGAGGGAGACACAGAATCTGAAATGGGCTCCAGGCTCTGAGCTGTCAGCACAGAGCCCGACGCGGGGCTCGAACCCACTGACCGTGAGATCGTGACCTGAGCCGAAGTCGACGCTTAACCGACTGTGCCACCCAGGCGCCCCTATTTTTTAAATAGATTAGATTCTTCATCACATATTGTATTCCAAAATAAATCTAAAGTGGCTTGAGATTTATATATACAAAATCAAAAACATTCCATTTTAAGCATCAATAATAGTGCACATTGATAAAAATCTTGGAGTAGGGGAAGGACTTTGTGAAACATGAAAGAAAAATTGGACCCCTTAGAAAGGAATAGGCAAGTATACTTCCAAAAAGTCGTTCAAAGGAAATAATTACACAAGAAAACAGAGATATATGTAAAATCATGCTTGTGGTAGTGTTGTTGATAAATCTAAATATGTGAACTAATTTAAACATCCATTAGTAGGAATTAGTGAATAAATTACAGTTCTTCCACATATGTCACATTTAAAAATAATGCACATTTGTATTTATTGATATGAAAGACATTCACCAAGTGTTAATACATAGGAGGAGGGAGAATTATTAAAACACAGCATAGAAGAATATATATATATATATATATATATATATACCAGTATATGATTTACCAGAATATAAAATATAAACCAGAATATATATATATATATACATAAACCAGTATATGATTTTTTTCATGCTAGACATATAAGTATAATTGCATTTTACTTATTTCCTCCATCACAAAGCTTCCTAATACTTACAGAGCAGCCCGACTTTCTAGCATAACATTTGAAGCTCTTTACATCAAACACTCCTTTTCCTGCCTCAGGAGAATGTGCTTTATTCACACAAATCTATTATCCTGTCCCAGAGGACTGTGTGCTGTCACATTTTCACGGAGCTCATGCTGTTCTCTCAACCTGGAAGGAGAAATCTACCACATTTGCTTCTTAAGGAAATTCTCCTCATGCTTCAAGTCTTTGCTCCAATGTCACCTTTTGCTGGAAACCATCACCGAGCCCACCCCCACTCCTTACATTCTCACAGCACAATATTTAGACGCTTTTTATACATCAGCAGTTTTGACAAGACTCCTCCACACACAGTACTGAGCTTAATGCTCATAATAGATGCTGCACTAAGTGTTTGCTTAAATACAATGCTTATAAAATTTTCATTACTTTAACAGCTTCTCAAACAAGATAAAAAACTAAATCTATTATTTTTTGGCACTCTTGTTTTTACTAATTAACAAGGAACCGATAGAAATAAAAAAAAAATAGTAAACAAAAGTGCCTCATAATTTCACTTCGATCTCCCAAGAAAACCTCTATTAAGAAATGGAGCGCCTGGGTGGCTCAGTCAGTTGAACGTCCGACTTTGGCTTGGGTCATGATCTCACAGTTCATGAGTTTGAGCCCCACAAGGGGCTTTATGCTGACAGCTCGGAGCCTGGAGCCTGCTTCAGATTCTGTGTGTGTGTGTGTGTGTGTGTGTGTGTGTGTGTCTGTTCCTCCCCCACTCGCACTCCATCTCTCTCTCTCTCAAAAATAAATAAAGATTTTTAAAAAAAAATTTTTTTTAATGAATTTAGTAGACATGCCCTTGGGGTGCCCGGATGGCTCAGTTGCTTAAGCCTCTGACTTCAGGTCATGATCTCAGGGCTGGTGAGTTTGAGCCCCAGCATTGGGCTCTGCTCGAATAGCACAGATCCTGCTTTAGATCCTCTGTCTCCCTCTCTCTTTGCCCCTCCCCCATGCTCTCTCTCTCTCTCTCTCTCTCTCTCAAAAATAAATATTTAAAAAAAGAAAAGAATTTAATATACACACCCTTTCACAATTCATTGTATGTGTGCTTAATTTTTCTACAAAAGTGGCATCATAACAGGAAATTTTTTATCAGATTAGCAGGATTCCTCTGCCTAACCTTCTCATCAGAAAAATGTAGGATACTGATTTCCTGCTGCTTTCTTGTATTAGATAACCATTTGCTTTTAATTTTACTCAACTCCACCTGTAAAGCCTCAATTTGCCAGGTGCTTTCGTGATATGGAGGCAATAATTCCCAGTGACTCTGCTGGGCTGTCTGGATCTGTCTGTCTGTCCGTCTGTCTGACTCGGGCCTCTCACCCTATCTTAGAACCTAGGTTGGGCTGACTTTTAGACTTTCTCATTGCTAGGTTTAAGTGGTCCTGATGATGTATTAATGAGGCACACACAGAAATTGTCCAGCAACTATCTCCTGAACGGTATCTTAAAGCTTTACGTAAGAGAACTTGGCTGGTGACCATATCCAGGGTCTTCTCGAGCTCTGTTTCCCACTATCTTTGTCACAGTGAACCTTTAGTGCCTTAGATCTCTGAATTCCAGTTTCTTGATCAATGAGTAATTGGAAGGACAGCATTAGGAATTTTCAAACTATGCTCCAAATAGTGCTAGGACCCTGAGAACATGCCCCCGAGGCCTTCAAGAGAAAGGTAGAGAATTGCTTAAGTGGATAATTAAGTAATTAACAGAAAAATCACAGTTAATCAATTAACCAAATATCTCATCCTAGAAATTCCTAAACATGACAAGAAAATGAAAAGCGGCATCTCTAGAACCCAGGTGGTACTGGGCACGTAGGAGAAACCCAGTATGTATTTGTTAAGGAAGGAAACTTAAGTGCCCTCGAGCCTAACTTGTCAGTTAGTATCTTTAAACTTTAAAACACATCCTTTTATTGTTGTCATTGCTTCACTTGATCTCGATACCCCTGGCCTCCAATCCCTTTCAGAGGAAGCTTTCACACCACCTCAGCCTCATCTGAGTATTCCGTTTCTAAGCATGATACGAATAATTAAAGAGGAGAAAGGGCGGGGAATCTGAATCTGAGTCTCAGGTCTGAGACCTTTGGACCTTGACCAAGTCACTTACCTCTCTGGGGCGGTTCCTTCATGCAATCACTTATCGATCAATTTGGAGCGCTTACGACATACCTGCCGATACTATAGCGTTGGGAATACTGTGATTAATATGACCCAGCCCACTCTCTGGGAGCTCATATGGTGATAGGGGAGGGCAGGAAGGCACATAAACACAGATATGCAAAAATCAGTGAGATAGCCTTGACACTGTGTGACCACAGGTTTGCCAAATCCCTTTCAAACCCCAAAAGTTTACAGCTTCCTGGAAAGAAAGTAGCTCATTCGTTCATGATCCTAAATATTGTATGGGTTTCTTCCTCAAATCACTGAAAAACAGGGATAGAACTTACTAATATGGAATATGGGTTGACCAGCACCTTCTCCAAAATATCCCTTCCGAGTGTGGTCTGAAACTGCCGCCACCGATCAGACAACAGAGGTGGGGATCTCGTCACCAGGATCCGGCATGTGGGAGGGGCTCAATAAATATTTGCCGAATTTGTAATAAGCAATGTCTAGCAGGCAGAATAGGCCAGAGCAGAGGAAACCTTCCAGCTTTTTTTTTTTTTTTTTATTGGTATGGATTTAGCAAAAGCTTAGACATAAAAAACGTGACCCTGGGGGCAAGAGTGGAGCATGAAAGTCACTCCTTGGAACATGAACCTGGGCAGTTGTTCCTCCCGCTGATTTGCCAGCAAAATGAAAATAACAGTGATGGTGATGAGAACTCTGCAAGCTTGGAAATAATTGCTGTTCTCATGGAGTTATAGATGAATGTTTCAGTGCCTGACAAAGAGAAAATTTTCCAAACATGACTATGTCTTCACATTAAGCAGGTATATCTCAGATCTCTAACTCAACATAGACATTAGTTTTTGGCAAATCATTTACAGATGTCTGTGAGTTTCGGGCGTGTCAAGGAAGGAACGCTAACAGACTTTTCTGGGGTGTGCATCACCTAGCTCGACTCGTCCGGTGACATTCTGGGCTTCCAGGTGTGGCATCAAAGCAGGAGAATGTTCCGGCAGGATGGCAGCACACAGCAGCTGCCTGGCGAGCAGCTGTTTGGCTCAGAGAATGGCAGATAGAAAGAACACTCCGCCTGCCACAGCAGTCAGCTGGGATATCTCCTCTTCTTGCAAATTGGTCTATATTAAATACGTAATTCAAGGGCTAAAATTAAAACCAAAATGAGCCCACAATTTCTGGAACAGTCTTCAAACATTCCAGTCATAGCAGCGTTTCTTTTAATACAGCCAGCCATCTTCTGAGGCTCAAAAGGAATTTCCTCTAAGCAGAAAAGTCTGAAGAGAGTTCTTCAAAGATCCTTGAGGGAAACTCGCTCTGATAGCAGGAAAGGGAAGTTCAAGATGCCTCCGAGACTACATGTGTGGAAAAATACTTTAGACTGTCAAAGCGAGAGGAATGCAGTATTGGGTTAGAAATCCTGCTCAAAACTAAAGGAACAAGGGTGCTATTAAAGGCATAAGCCTGTAAAGCCAGGACCCAAGAACACAAATACACATACAGAATGCATTATGTGTATTACTGTGTATGTGCATATATATTAATGCGGGGATGGTGTCCAATGTTTTTAACAACTGCTATGCCTGCATAGGATGACCAACTGTCCCAATTTGTTTGGAACTAACAGGTTTCCTAGGATATGGAACTTCTGGTGCTAAAACATCGGAACAGCCCTGGGTAGCTAGGATATTTGGTCACCCCACATAAAGGTGCTAAAGAAATGGAACAGATATCACTATACCACCCAGGTGGCCTTGTGGACGTCATATCTGCTCTCTCATCCTTGGTGTCTGAGGATGTTTGAACTGGATAAACCCTGGGAATCCTATAGTCCTGTCATCAGTTCTCCTAAATTTCTTATACTTTCTCCTGCCTCTGTGCCTTTGCACAAACTGTTCTCTCCACCTAGAAAATCCCTGACCAACATCTGGAACTTCCTGCAAGAAGACCTCTTGACCCTTCAAAAACTGAATTAAATACATCTCTGGGGGCGCCTGGGTGGCTCAGTCGGTTAAGCGTGTGACTCTTGATTTGGGCTCAGGTCATGATCTCAGGGTTGTGGGATCAAACCCTGTGTTGGGCTCTGCACTGGCAATGCATACCCTGCTTGGGGTTCTCTCTCTCTCTCTCTCTCTCTCTCTCTCTCTCTCTCTCTCCCCCTCCCTCCCTCTCTGCCCATCTCCACTCTCTCTCTCAAAATTAATAAACTTAAAAAAGATTTTAAAAAGCAAAGTTTTAAATACATCTCTGAACATCTTCCCTAGGACTCTATTTACTCTTATATTCAGAATTTGAGGGAAAATTTGAAGCAGAAAGACAACTCCAAAGAAGTAAGATTGTTTATCTCAATTACTTATGAACAAGAAAGAATCAGTGAGCATCTCTCGAAATCTCCACTCCCAAATTCTGAATCAGAGTAATTTTTATCACAGTTGGTAACATTCTCCAGGAAGCCACTAAAAGCCATTACGGGCTCTTGTTCATGCTGCCAGGGCCCCAGGCAGAGCAGAAAAGAATCTAAATTTGAGGGGCTCCTGGCTGGCTCAGTTGGTAGAGCATGAGACTTTTGATCTCAGGGTTACAAGTTCGAGCCTCATGTTGGGTGCAGATATTACTTAAAAATAAAAATCTTGGGGGGGCCTGGGTGGCGCAGTCGGTTAAGCGTCCGACTTCAGCCAGGTCACGATCTCGCGGTCCGTGAGTTCGAGCCCCGCGTCGGGCTCTGGGCTGATGGCTCAGAGCCTGGAGCCTGTTTCCGATTCTGTGTCTCCCTCTCTCTCTGCCCCTCCCCCGTTCATGCTCTGTCTCTCTCTGTCCCAAAAATAAATAAACGTTGAAAAAAAAAAATTTAAAAAAAATAAAAATCTTGGGGCGCCTGGGTGGCTCAGTCGGTTGAGCGTCCGACTTCGGCTCAGGTCACGATCTCGCGGTCTGTGGGTTCGAGCCCCGCGTCGGGCTCTGGGCTGATGGCTCAGAGCCTGGAGCCTGCTTCCGATTCTGTGTCTCCCTCTCTCTCTGACCCTCCCCCGTTCATGCTCTGTCTCTCTCTGTCTCAAAAATAAATAAAACGTTAAAAAAAAATTTTTATAAAAAAAAAAAAATCTTAAAAAAAAAAAAAAAAAATCTGAATCCAATGAGTTTAGGCACAATAATGAAGATCCACTGTTTCGGCAAGTCTGGGCCACAGCCCCGCTAGTAAGAGAAATCATCTTCCTCCGCTTAGGTCAGGCCATGTTCTCTCTGAGAAAATAATGACTTCAAGTTCTTGAGAGGTGTAATTAGTTAACAAGGCATCAGCAGACCCAGAAGCCCTCTGGGTAGGGAGACAGAACTGGAACTGGAGCTGGAGGCAAGTTTTGTACCTTCCCCTTCTCCCAAGGCCCACCACCTTCCCAACTACTCGAGCCTGCAGAAATCAGGAAAGAACCAGAGTTGAACATTCTCCTTCCGTGCAGAGTTTACTCAGAGGGCACAGGAGTCAGGAGTGTGCACTGAAGTTCAAATCAGGTCGGGATGGGGGAACGCCCACAGAGACTGGATCAGTTAGGCTCCCAGCAGGAAACACACGGCACACTCATAACAGGGAAATCCGAGGAGAGTTTAATGAAAGGTCAATCTCAGGTGTGGGCAGGGTGTAAAGAAACCACAAGGGATTAGTGTACCTCCTAGGGCTGGCACTGCAGGTGTTACCACCCTTAGACAGAGTGGGGAGTGGTTGCCGGAACCCGGAGACAGAAAGTGCTGAGTGGAAAGAGCCATATGACAAGAGCTTCACGCACCTGTAGTGGCAGGACTCAGCCAGTGGGCAATGAAGAGGCAGGAGAGAGCTGACCTCTCTCCCCCTTCTCCCTCCAATCTCTTGCTTGGGGCGAAGGGTAAGGGAGCCATCAACACAATTCAAGGTCAACTCCTGGTAGCCAAGACAGAGTGGGAAAATGTACAGAAGATCTGGAGGACAAACAGAATATGTCCAGCACATGGACGCTCATGTTGTGAAAACCTGCATCTTGTGGTCATTTCTTTTAAATGTACAAAGAAAACTCCAAACTCAGTGTCCCTGGCTGGCTCAGTCGGCGGAGCATAAGGCTCTTGATCTCAGGGTTGTAAGTTCAAGCCCCTTGTTGGGTGGAAAGCCTACGTGAAAGAAAAGAAAGGAGAAGGGAGAAAGGAAAGGAAAGGAAAGGAAAGGAAAGGAAAGGAAAGGAAAGGAAAGGAAAGGAAAGGAAAGGAAAGGAAAGAACATTCCAAACTACAGTTGACCCTTGACCCTTGAACAACACAGGTTTGAACTGCCAAGTACACTTATATGTGGATTTTTTCAATAAATACTGTACACTACTGTAAATGTATTTATCTTATTTTCCTTATAATTTTCTTAAAAACAATTTCTTTTCTTTAGCTCACTTTGTTGTAAGGATAAATTATATAGTGCCTATAACAAAGTATGTGTTAATCAACTATCCACGTTATCGGTAAGGCTTCCAGTTGATAACAGGCTATTAGTTGTTAAGTTTTGGAGAAGTCAAAAGTTATATATGGATTTTTGACTGATTGGGGGTGGGAAGTTGGTGTCCTCTCTGACTCCCACGTTGTTCAAGGGTCAACCATATTTAGAATTTGCATCTCGGCAGTGGTTAAGAACATTTCTGAGACTGCCTAGGATCTGGGGCAAGTTGGTTTACTCACATATAAAATAGGCACAATAGTAGTACATTTTCATATCGTTGTTGAGATTTTGTAAAACACCCAACATAGTGAAAGGTAACTAGTAAGCACTTAATAAATGTTAACATTCATTTTCCATTTATCACTATGACTAGGCTTTGCTAGATATTATATATGTCGTGCCATCTGATGTTTTCCTGTTGAAGAGACTAAAGGGTCAAGGGAACAGGGGGAAGAATAAAAAAGTCTTCTCCATCCCATTCTCTCTGGCACCAAGAGAAAGAGGAGTCAGCTGATCACTGGATGTGCTAAGACACAGAGGCCATTGTGCCAGTCAAGAAACCCAGAATGTCAGAGACACTAGAGACAATATTTGCAAGAGTGATGGTAAACCCAAACTTGCCAGTTGACTCATGTAGGTTAAAACGTCCACCCCCAGGAAAGGGTTCAAGGCTCATACATTTCTATTATACTTAAAAAAAAATAGACCAGAAAAATGAAATTGGGGCACGTGGATGGTTGAGTCGGTTAAGCGTCCAACTTCAGCTCAGGTCACGAACTCGCGTTTCTTGAGTTCGAGTCCTGCATCAGGTTCTGTGCTGACAGCTCAGAGACTGGAGCCTGCTTTGTATTCTGTGTCTCCCTCTCTCTCTGCCCCTCCTCAGCTCTCTCTCTCTCAAAAATAAATAAAGATTAAAAACATTTTTTTAAGAAAAATGAAATTAAATTGATGTAGAACAACCTATTATTACACAGAGAAATGAAAACTCTTCAGCAATTCAGTGGTGATCTTAGCATGTGTCTGAGAGAGTGAAGAAGGCAGGATGCCTCTGACAACAACAGTCATAGTCTGCCTACACTTTCTTTCATGTAACTGTTTGGCCACAATTTATGCACATTGGGAGAAACTGACGTCATTCAAGTGTTCTCGATGGTTTGGGAGCACAGGATTTTCTTCACTATATCTCACCATAAATAGTCCTTTATGGTAAAACTTTCTGTTTGACAACCTGAAATAGCTAAGTTAAAAACAGAGAATTAGTATTGGCAAGTTAATAGCATTCTATGGCTCCATGAGTCACCAAGTTCAGTGTCAGATAAGAAGACAGAAGGAGAGAAAGCAGAACAGTTTCTGCCAGGGGAATAAGAATGAATTGGGAGCCAATAACAGACTAAACATCAAAAACATGCATGGTACAGTTCCTAGACTTAACATTTTAGTCTCTCATTATCTTATCGGTTTTGACTCAAGAAACTTGAAAAAAACATTGGTAGACTATGGATCTTTTTTTTTTTTTAATGGTTAGTTGGTTTTTGAGTTGTTGGGTACTTTTAATTCATTTTTTGTTGTTGTTTTCTTTGTTTAAATAACAGCTTTACTGAAATATAATTCATATACAGTACATTTCAAGTGTATAATTTAAAGTGTACTATTTTAGTATATTCATAGTTTATATGCAACTATCAGCACAATTTTAGAACATTTTTACCACCTCAAAAAGAAACCTTATACCCTTTAGATATCACTCCTTTGTTCCCATCTTCCCCTTTCCCCAGCCCTAAACAACCACTAACTTATTTTCTGTCCATATGGACTTACCTACTCAGGCCATTTCATGTAAATGGAGTGATATGATATGAGATCTGCTGTGACCATCTTCTTCCATTTAGCATGAGGTTTTCGAGATTTATCTGCATTGTAGCATATATCAATACTTCATTCTTCTCTATGCGGAATAATATTCCACTGAAGGGACATACCACATGTTCCTTGTCCATTCATCGGTTGAGGGACATTTGGGTTGTTTCCACATTTTGGCTAAGATGAATAATACTGTAAACCTTCATGGACAAGTTTTTCTTTGGACATACACTTTCATTTCTCTTGGGTAATTGCCTAGGAGTGGAATTGCTGGGTTACATGGTAAGTCTATACTTAACTATTGGAGATATTACCGGACTATTTTCTAAGGTGACTGCACCAGTTTATATTCCCATGACTCCATCTTTTCTGCCACCCGTATAACTATTACAATGGTAACCAACCTGATATCTACGTGAAAGTACAAAATACTGGGTTGGTCCCTGTTCCAGTCACATCCACAAATAACTTCTCCAGAATAAAGATTCTGTTCTCATTTCCCCATCTATTCCCAAATATATGCTGACCATCTATAGCAAGTCACCATAAATCTTCTGAGGATTCTAATAACCACCATGTAATCCTGTGTAGTATCCCTATAAGATGAATTCATTTTATTTATTTTATTCTTGAAAAAAAACAAGTAAAATAGGCAGGAAGGTCATGGCTACTTCCATTAAGCGAATCAGAAAACAGAAACACAAGAAAATTCATAACCTGCCTAAGACATGTCTAAGTGTTGATGCCAGGGATAGTATCACGTGCTTCAATCGTTTCCCTCTGGTTGGAATGATAAGATATTAAGATAAATCATAGTAATGCAAGGTGTACGTGCTATGAATCAAATGGCTGACAAGTGCCCAAATGCAACACGAGTGTTGTAAAAGGTGACAGCAAATGAGGATAAGGGGATACTGGGGACAAAGGAGGAAGGCACAAGGGATATTTCCTAGGGGAAAAGGGAAGGTGCGCTGGAGCTCGGCCTTTGAGAATGTGTAGAAGTTTGAGGGTGTGATGGGTTGAGTTGAGAGAAGACAGTGCTGGCCTACAAAGCAGCCAGGCCAACAACTTGGAAAACACAAGCAGAGCCAGGGAACATTGGGTGGTCCAGTTTGAGTGCAAAACACTCCTTTTTGTTGAGCTGAGTAGTAATAGGTCATGGGTTCAAATACAGATTTCAAATTAAGGAGTCTGGTCTTTATTCAGTGGGCAGTAGAGAAAAATCAACAAAAATTTTATTAAAGGATTTTCAGTGTGGTGCTTTAAGGATACTATTGTGGCAATACCATATAGAAAAAAAGTAAAAGGATAATGGGAAGAGAAACACTAGTTAACAGACTATCATAATAACCCAAGTATAAGATAACAAATGTCTATATATGAGGTTCTTAACCAGGGCATATGTTACCCCCCCACACACACACAGGAGATATTTGCAACATCTGGGGACATTTTTTGTTACCCACACAGTGCAGAGTCCTTCTGGCATCCATTGGTAGAGACCAGGAATGCAGTTAAACATCCTACAACATGCAGGAGGACACCGTACAACCAAGAATATCTGGCCCACAATGTCAATTGCACCAAGGATGAGAAAATCTGGTCTAAATTAAAGTAGTAACAGTGAAAATAAAAGCAAATGACAGATAATAGAATTAGTTTCAAGGAAGAAGTTATAGGGTTTGAGGATTGTTCGGGTCTGGAAGCAAGAGATAGGGACTAGGTGGTTTATAACATGCTTGACAAAATTCTAGTAACAAAAACAAAAAAAATTTTTTAAGAAATTAGAAGGAGGAGAAGGAAGGAAGAATGTAATGAGTGCATGTTTTTTATCTTCTAAGTGTCCTTTTCTTTGGAAACAACCTGCTCCTCAAACTGCAATGGCATTTGGATGGGAAATATCACACCCTCAACCCGTCTACAAGCGGTACTTTTCTGATCCAGGTCTAGCTGATCAGAATCTACCACAGACTTGTCCCCACTGAATGGTTCTCTAAGTGAGCATGTGATCCAAGCCAACCAATGAGAGCTCTTTCTTAATTCTACATATGTCACACAAGAAGCCAGTGTGTCTGAGAATTAAAGACAGAAGAAAAACCAAGAAACAGACTCTTAACTATAGAGAACAAGCTGATAGTTACCAGAGGAGGGGTGTGTGTGCATGGTGGTGGGGGGGATGGATGAAATAGGTGATAGGGATTAAGGAGTCCCCCTTTTGTGATGAGCACCGGCTGTTGTTTGTAAGTGTTGAATCACTGAACTGTATACCTGAAACTAATATTACACTGTATGTTAACTAACTGGAATTTAAATTAAAACTTAAAATAAAGGCAAGCATAGCAGAGTTAGAAGAGGTAGAGAAAAAAACAGACAGAGATAGAAACAAAATTTAAGTGATACCTTTTAAATTCCTGGATCTAGCTATGCCTGAAATGCAAGATTTAGATTTCCCAGTTAGACCAAGTCAATACATTGCCTGCTTTGCTAAAGCTAGTTAGAGTTGGATTTCTATTTCTTTCAGATGAAAATGTCTTAGCTAATAACAAAAGAATGAGATTAGCTTCAATATGCTAACAGGTGGAAAATTTATTAAGTAGGTATCAGTGAGGGAGTAGCCAGAATTTAGAGAACTAAGTGAAAAGATGTATTTTGGAAATTATTTCTTTAGAGGTGACAGGTGCCGGAATAGTTGTAATCCTTTGGACCAACAGGCCAAAGATAGAAAATCTTGGCAGTTCTTTTCAATCATAAATTGTTATTTAAGAAGTCTAAAGCAATCATTGTGATCATTCAGAAATGGTAATCCTAACAAAGATATTAGAAACTAGTTACTTAGGAGTTACTTTGAACTATTTGTAGTTTCACCACATGTAGAATAGCTTTGGATTTGTTCAATTCTGGCCTATCAATTGTTAATCGTTCGTCTATTTATTCTTAGATTCCTTTCCTCTGCTTCTCCTGCTCCGTTCTGTACCGCAGAGGTTTGATTTCTGCAAAATACATTGCCCAGGCTTCTTTGCCAATTGGCTTCTGGTTAGTTTGGCCAATAAAAGTCATTAGCAGGAGTATGGAGTATGGGAGGTGGGGAGAAGCCAGAGTATGCCTTTCCTTCTTTCCTTGCTTTGGACAGTATTTCCAGCAACAGTTGTGTCTTCTCCATGGTCCCAGCTTCTCCCACGCAGCCCTATTCTTGGTGGCCCAAGCCCCAACTCCTAAACTCTGGTGAAAGCACCTCCTCTTTCTCTTCAGCCATGGAAGTGCTGGAAAATTCTTGCTATTACTAATCTCTGACTTTACCATTTGTTGTGTGCCTTTTTAGCTCTTCCAACACTTTTGTAACTAGTTCTCCATATTAAGTCCTTTCTATTAAACCACCTGGTTTGGGTTTTCTGTTCTCTGATTCATTTGCTAAGTATTTTAGTCAGTTTGGAATGCTATAACAAAAACACCATAGTGGCACCTGGGTGGCTCAGTCAGTTGAGCATCCAACTCTTGATTTTGGCTCAGGTCATGATCCCAGAGCCCTGGGATGGAGCCCTGTGTTGGGCTCGTGCTGAGCATGGAGTCTGCTTAAGATTCTCTTTCTCTCTCCTTCTGCCCCTCTCTCCTGCTCACACTCTCTCTAAAATAAAAAATAATTTAAAAAAAATACCATGGACTAAATGGTTTAAACATTTATTTCTTGAGGTTCTAGAGGCTGAATGTCTAGGATCAGAGTGCTGCATTGTCAGGTTCCTGGTGAGAGCTCTCTTTTTGGTTTACAGACAGCCACCTTCTTGCTGTGTCTTCACATGGTGGGGAGAGATACCCTCTCATGCCTCTTCTCATAAGAGCACTAGTTCCATTCATGAGGGCTCTACCCTCATGACCTATTTACTTTCCAAATGTCCCACCTCCAGGTACTCATACTGGGGGTTAGTGCTTCAACGTTTGAATGGGGGAGAGGGCAGTATACAAACATTCAGTGTATAACACTTAGTTTCCTCAAAAGGAGCCCATTGACCATTTTTAACCCTTTGATTCAATTAAGTAAGATGTGTAAAATTATTATGTTGCAGGTGGATATAAAAGAATAAATTATGGTTCGTAAGACACATGTGATGTAAAGCCGTATATAAACAAAATAAAAATATAAAATAGCATAGATATAAGTTTCAGAGTTCACAGGACAGAGAGACTGACATTAATTGCAGGCATCAAAGGAAGGCTTAATGAAGGAGATGAGACTAGAGCTGACAGGTCATGATATGGTTTGTGACATCGAGCCCCACATTAGGCTCTGCACTGACAGCTCGGAGCCTGCTTAGGATTCTCTCTCTCTCTCTCTCTCTCTCTCTCTCTCTGCCCCTCCCTCCACAATAAATAAATACACATTAAACAAGAAAAAAAGACCAGAGCTGAACTCCCAGGGGTGGAAAGCCAAACAGGGGAAAGCGGAATTACAGACAGCATTATTTGGAAAAAGGGTGGAGCATTAGCAAAGAAGCAGGAATAAATACACTGCACTGCGTTCATGGAAAGTCTGACTGAAGTAGAGGCATTCATGGGCAACTTAGTTCAAGTACGTAAGAAAAGGTCATATTGCAAAATTCCTTTAGTAGACAGAGAACTGTGAAGTCTGCAATCAATCCCAGAAAAACTCAGTAGAGAGAGTATGTTTTTAGAAGATAAAGGCTAGAGCCCCTTTTATCTGGTCAACGAAACACAGAACAAAGAGTCTGAAGGCTAGTTTTTAATTCCCATTTCCTGACCCATTTTATAATCTTAAAATTTTCTTAGATTTTAGGTCTCAGTTGCCTAATTGCAGAGGTGTCAATAATATGCAAGATTCATCTGAAAACTGTTAAGCTTTTTGTTGTTTTTCAGGTGGCTAAGTATTTTTTAGGTATTTATCCTACACCTAATCTACTAAGCCTAAGGTTAGGAGGTCAGTTTTGTTTTTCCCAATGCCCACTTTCCTCCTTCATAATAAGGAAAATGACTCGACATTCCATTAGAAGAACCAGAAAGAAGGGTGTTTCTCCCAGCACCTAGCTCTAAAACACACTGAATTTAACTCTGACCTTAAAAAAACCAGACTGGAAGAAGTGAAGCAATACTTTAACAGAGTCTGTTAATTGCTTTTAAAAAGGGAAAGTACACAAAAACCCAAGAATGGGCACGTCATTTTGTTTGGGGGAATGAAAATAGAAAGAAACATTATTGCACAGATTAATATTATTTTAGAATTTATAAGTGGCTCCACTTGACAGGTCGCTGATGAAATGAGATTCTACATTCCATTTTGTATTAAGGCGAATTTGTTTTGTCATGTGTATTATGATTCACGTTAGAAAAGCCAGTAATCATTCTGCTGTTAACTCCACTTTTCTTGTGGGAAGAATGGGCAGAAGCAACATCTTAGCTCTTTACCCAGTGCCAGGAATGAACTGCAGTTGGAGCAAACAAAAGACTTAATTATAGCCTATAAAGGAAAGCAGGAATGGTACACGTGGAACTGAAATCTTAGCCGAGACAAATTTTTTTGGAGAAAATAAAAGTGAGCTGGAATTTTAGCGTTTGGAAGAAGAAATCAAATTTAGCTTCCACCCTTCTGTACGCGGATGTCAGTAAGAATTTGGTTAGCACTTTGAATCTGTGAAAGGATTTTCAGCTGACTTTGAGGATGGTTTGTTGATTTCCTCCCAAACAGTGTTTCAGTGTTGATAAGAAAAAGAATTACAGGGGCGCCTGGGTGGCTCAGTCAGTTGAGCGTCCGACTTCGGCTCAGGTCATGATCTCACAGTTTGTGGGTTCGAGCCCCGTGTTGGGCTCTGTGCTGACAGCTCAGAACCTGGAGCCTGCTTCGGATTCTGTGTCTCCCTCTCTCTGCCCTTCCCCGGCTCACGCTCTTTCCCTCTCTCCCTCTCAAAAATAAATAAACATTAAGAAAAAAAATTTTTTTAAAGAAAAAGAATTGCATTAGATATAGCCAACATAACTTTATGAAGTAAAGACAACTGTGACTTGAGCACAGTTTGCCAAAATATATAACTTCATTCACAGCCTAAGCTGGGGGCAAAGGGCATTTAATAGAAAACACATAAAAATAAACCTCTTAACAAAAAGCAAGTCAAAACCTACCAGTCACCTAATCTTGTCATTTGGTAAAATGAGCCTGTCGGGAAACGAGGAAACATGAATCCAAACGGCGGTTTCAGTTCTGAACAAGGACATGGCGGGGCAAGTCGGCTTAATTGTTGCACCTCTATCTACGCGATGATGATACTGAGCAGTCTCCTGAGCTTAACAAGATCTTCAGCTAACCCTTAATTGTTAAGTCATTATGACAGCTCCTGATGTGTCATCCCTGCTATAATTGCTGCAGGCTCTTTCCAGCACCTGTTTGGCATTTACGGTTGTATTCTGAGCCTCAGCGCAAACGTAACGTGAGACTCTTCTGTCAAGCTCACGTATGCATTTGTTACAAAACATTTTTGAACACACACACAACACAATGGGAATAATCTCTTCGTGTTGTCCAGATGAGACCGGCTGTTTGAGCTCTGCAGGTCAAAAACTGTGAAAACGGAAGAACGCAAACAGCAACAAAGAAAAGCGTGTAGTCGATCCAGGAGCAATTACATAAAAATCTTGAAAAGAGAAGAAAGCAACGTGCACAGTTTTCTCTTAGGGACGAAGACCCGCCTCAGTATCCGCTACACATCGTCCACACCTCCTAAAAAGCCTGGTCCCCAACATTACTGATGTGGCCGAATCTGCTTCCGGCTCAACTTTGCGGCCTGTGGAAAGACTGGAACACAGAGCCTGACGAGTCATGGAAAATGGGCTGCTGGAAGCAGAAGTGAGCCACTTTCTTGCCCACGTCTGCTCATCTCATCCCATCCTTACGTACCTGGCAGGCAGCTCCTAAAAAGAAAGCCCTCGGTAACCACCTTTTCACATTCTTGAGCTTTCTCTGAAAAACACTGGTCCTTATCTGAATGGGTTTAAACCGAACTTAGGCAGAACATTTACACATGTATTTTGATCTCTACTGACTGAAAGGGAGGTTTATGGGACCTAACCATACAGCCTCAGGTGTCAAAGATGAAATACTCTTTGTTGGTAACACAGAGTAGCTCATTCCCATGACAGTATTAAAAAGGTATGTCGGGGGCCTCTGGGGGGCTCAGTCTGGCAAATGTCTGACTCTCGATTTCTACTCAGGTCACGATCTCATGGTTTGTGAGATGGAGCCTCCTGACGGGCTGGGCTCTGTGCTGACAGTGCAGAGCCTGCTTGGGATTCTCTCTCCGATCTCTCTCTCTCTGCCCCTCTCCCGCCTGCACATGCTCACTCTCTCAAAATAAATAATATTCAAAGCAAAATTTATGTATGTATCAGGATGTCCCTGTGAGATCAGCACAATCGATTTTGAGTTCTCCTCTCCGTCCATCTCGAGAGAAGGAAAAAAAAAAAAAAAAATGCCTTCCCTCTGACCCCCCGGGCGGCGTAAAGCCACCGACCTAGGAGTCTGGTGACAGCACTTCCATGAGAATAGTTAAGTTACAGGTTGGCCGGACTGACCTGGAGGATTTGCAGAGCTCCATCCACTCCACCCTGGTCACCACCTTCATTTGATGCCCCCCGTGTGGGTGTGTAACTGATCGTCTACAGAGGGAAGGTTTTGAAATCCTTCTGGTATCAGAACTACCCAGCAGCTGGCTGGCTTCCTTCGTGCTGGCGCTGGAGTTATCTTGTTTTAGGGCTGATGTTTCAATTCTTTCTTTACCATGGAAGCACAGTGGATCAATAGGAGTTTTGAACATCTATACACAGAAAGATTTATCAAATCTAGTCAATTTTATCATTGCTGGAGAGGAACTTAGAAAGTATACCTTCCAACATGGACAATCTGGAAAAGAGAGAAGTTAAAATAAACTGCTTAATAGAGGTATTACATTAAAGAGAAACATCTAGGGGCGCCTGGGTGGCGAAGTCGGTTAAGCGTCCGACTTCAGCCAGGTCACGATCTCGCGGTCAGTGAGTTCGAGCCCCGCGTCAGGCTCTGGGCTGATGGCTCAGAGCCTGGAGCCTGTTTCCGATTCTGTGTCTCCCTCTCTCTCTGCCCCTCCCCCGTTCATGCTCTGTCTCTCTCTGTCCCAAAAATAAATAAACGTTGAAAAAAAAAATTTTTTTTTAAAAATAAAGACAAACATCTAGATTTGTGGTGGCCATTCAGCATCTAATTTTTTTTTATTAGGCCACAAAAAATAACACGGAATGGTGTCAGTAGCTAAAATAGCAGATATACAGGGACTGCGAATGTAAAGCTACAACACAGCTGGTATCTGGAAGTAAATGAACTTGTGATCCTTAAAAAAAAAATTGTTTTAAAAAACCTTAAAGTTCTCATAAAACACCAGGCTGAGAGTTCTCTGAGATTATTTTTCTGTTCTTACTGTAGTAGATAAAAGGCAGTGTATGTTTTACAGAAAGAGAAATCAACTCACAGGACACCAAGAGAAGAGAACTGTTAAAAATTCCAGAGCAAGGCCATTCTTGATTTTTACTCTCCAAACACACTATTCTAACCCCATTACTGTACTGTTGTTTTAGAGGTCATTTTACATAACAGCATGGTTTCTTTTGTCACCAAAAGAAAAGGAAATAAAAGATTCCACAAGATATATCGGAGCAGGTTTAGGTAGTAGAGGGGGGAAAAAATGTTTATTGTTTGTTGTAGTTGACTTAATGCCCTATGATCTTGCTTTCTGAATGCCACAAGCTACTAAAATATATTACCTAGCGCCTTCATGGAAAGCCAGTTGAAAGTCAGCACATGGTTCCTTTCACAACAGTTTTGATAGGCACTTTTTCTGATCTCTAACTCTGTGATGGATGAGGTATAATTTTTAACACAAAAGTCGTATGGCCAACCGTGAGGATAGAAGAAAGAAACAGGTGTCAGGTGATATAAAGACACCCAAGGTCAAGTTAGACTTAAAACACCATTTTCTTTCTTTCTTTCTTTCTTTCTTTCTTTCTTTCTTTCTTTCTTTCTTTCTTTTTTTCTTTCTTTCTTTCTTTCTTTACTTGAAAGCCAAGAAAAGGGCTAACTCCCTACAGAGAGGAGATTTTGAAGATGAAAATGCAAAGTTGGGCATTTCATACTAAAACTGTCTCTCCATCATAGAAAAATGCATGAGTGTTATGGCTTTGGGAGAAGATTAAGGGAGAGATGGGTCTCTGTGAAAGACCTGTTAAGGATATGAATTGTTCAGATAGAATAGTGCAAGAGTGGCAAATTCTTCTACTCTCTGTGAACAGCATGGAGAGAGATATATAATTGTATCTGTGGACTGAAAACGGCACTCTAAAGATTTATGACTTAAAATGAATGTAAAATATGAGTCTAGCAATGTCTGCTTCTTTGCAGCTACTGCAGGGTTTGATTTGCAAATGCATTTGATTCAGAGAAATGGAACTTTGTAATTTACCCAGTGGCAAAATAGATGATCCAACATTCATTTAGTCCCTTTCCCCACACTACTAACAAAATGTATTATGATTTAGTAAAATTACCTGGTATTTGGAGTGGGGGCTAGGGAGATTTAGAGGTGAGAACGGGTTATATTACAGAATGATGTCTTCTAGGAAATAATCTTGCCTTAGGGTGATATAAAATGAACAACTTGTGAAGGCAGGTACGTGTTTTGTTTTGTTTTGTTTTGTTTTTTTCAGCTGAGTCCACTAAGACTTGACGACTAGAATTATCAGTACACACACATAACTATATTGCATTTCCCTTGGCTTTGCTCTCATCTTATTTAATATTCCTTCATAACTTTTCACTTAAAACATAGCAAGGAGATGTCAAAAGAAAATCATATGGGTGCATAAATAATTCATATGCACCTGAAGGCACAAAAATCATGCTAGACAAAAACAAGTAGTAAGAAAAGTGAACAAGAAGTTAAATTTAAATGTTGTTAAAAAAAAAACACCCCAGTGGAAAATCTAACTGAAGGAGTCTGAAAACTAATATAAAATGGTATTTCTCTCTCAAAAAGGATGTATGTAACCTTGCTCTTTGGCCCACATCACAGCAATTGAACTAATTCATCAGGGATTGTCTTAAACTTGAATAACTTGAGCGTCTGTAAGATTGTTACGGTACTGAACGGCCAGCTCAATACAAAGAGATTTGCAACTCCATTTACACAGTATTCTTCTTTATTTTCTAGGATAATATTCTGAACTCTGCCTAGGCTTAGAAGCACTCATCAACCCATTTACAAACCTCCATGGTATTATGTCCCCAGACTTCAGAATAACAAAGTTTCTGGTACTGAATAAAAGATAGTGACTGCACTTTTTTTTTAAGATTTTTTTTATTTTTATTTTTTTTAGTAATCTCTACACTCAACATGGAGCTAGAACTCACAACCCTGAGATTAAGAGTCACATGCTCTACCGACTGAGCCAGCCAGATGCCCCTGACTATACTTTCTAGAGATAGTATATGGGTTTAAAATATGCCAAGTACTTTACAAGATTTATCCCATGTATAATAGCCCTCTGAGTTATCCCCATTTTATAGATAGAGATGAGAGAACCTAGATCAGAAACTTGCTCAGTGTGATAAAGCTGATAAGTGATGGAGCTGGATTCCAACAGTCTCAAACCTGAATATACACTCTTTTTTTTTTTAATCTTTATTTATTTTTGAGAGAGAAAGAGAGCATGAGTCGGGGAGCAGCAGAAAGGCAAGGAGACACAGAAACTGAAGCAGGCTCCGGGCTCTGAGCTGTCAGTACAGAACCCAATGCGGGGCTTGAACCCATGAACCATGAAATCGTGACCTGAGCTGAAGTCAAGACGCTTACCCGATTGAGCCACCCAGGCGTCCCTGCACTCTTAAACACTCTGTCATTTTCTCGGCTTGTCAAAGAAGAAATGATCACTGGTCCTATTGTTTTGAAGCAAAATTAAGATTTTGAGTTTGTCTTAGATCCTTATTAATGAATCTACGCAACTGAAAGGACTTGAGTTTTAAGGTGGTTTCACTTACCAGGCAGTTATCTTAAATATGGATATCAAGGATTATGGAGTTATAATCACCTGTACAATTATAATTATCTCTACCATTATCTCCCAATCATGATATATCATTTGTTTATTCAACAAGCATTTTTTGATCACCTGTCTATGATCTGGCTTTTAAAAAATAGTAGGAAAAATGCGACAGGAAATAAATCATGTAGATATTTTATCTAGGTAGACATCATTCAGCAAATTTTATTGATATTTTTTGTGTTCACCTTCATTTAACAAATGATTAATGCTATTAATGACAGAATTATCTAGAATCCAGATCCACTAGACATTCCGTGTCTTCAATCATTCTTCTTTCCTTGTAAGGAAGGATACTGTTAGTCAAGGAAAAGGGAGATCATTTGCAAGTGATTGAACAGTCACATCTCTATTTAGAATTTCCTTCCCTGTGATGGTTTAGATTTTGTCTCTTAATCACCTTTGGTTTTGGAGAATGAAGATCAAGGAGATAACATTTACAGTTCCAAAATCGTTTCAGACTCTTTGTGGGACTCCTAAAGAAAGTAAAGAGGAGGGGCACCTGGGTGGCTCAGTCGGTTAAGCATCTGACTTTTGATCTCAGCTCAGGTCATGATCTTGGGGTCGGTGAGTTCGAGCCTGGCATCGGGCTCCATGCTAACAGCTCAGAGCCTGCTGGAGATTCTGTCTCCCTCTCTCTCTGCTCCTCCCCCTGTGCGCTCTCTCTCTCTCTCTCTCTCTCTCTCTCTCTCAAAATAAATAAATAAACATTTAAAAAGAGACAAAGAAAGAAAGTAAAGAGGAGAGAGAAAAGGCACAAAGCCTGGGAGAACACTGGTGGGGGATAGCAAGCAGAGATGCTGGCTGGTCTTCCATGTTCTCTATACCACGTCAGTGGCAAATTATTTTAATCACTCAAGGAAACAAATATGCTTCTTTTTTAAAAATTTTTTAATGTTTTTATTTGTTTTTGAGAAGAGAGAGACAGAGCACGAACTGAGGAGGGGAGAGAGAAAGAGGGAGACACAGAATCCGAAGCAGGCTCCAGGCTCTGAGCTGTCAGCACAGAGCCCGACGCGGGGCTCGAACTCACAAGCCGTGAGATCATGACCTGAGCTGAAGTTGGACGCTTAACCAACTGAGCCACCCAGGTGCCCCTAGGATACAAATATTCTTCTTAGAGAACCCTTGATTTATCAGACTAGTTGCTATTCTAAAGTAAAAACTGGAAGTGTGTTTATTAAAGAGGTGGTGGGGAAATGAAAAAGGTATTATGCCCTCTTTAAAAAAAAGAGGAGAAAATCTGAAAATAAATACAGTGCTTTCTCTTACACATACCAACAAAATCACATGAAATAAACACTTAAACCATTCCCCAAAGTAGGACAATCTATGGATTTCAAGATTTCTTGCTAATTGGTGTCCATTCACTTCTTTGGGAAGACTTATGGAAAGTAATGGATACTCTTTGGTCCATCTCAGTCCTGCGGTGGTGGGAGTTGCAGACTGTATTTTGATTTTTCAGAAGGAAAACTCCAGGCCCAGGCCCTGGAAGGTGCAGAATAATAGGGCAGTCTTCTAACAAAGGCACTTGTAAACTCTTTGGAGAATTATTGATCCTTCTCTCTCGGATCAAGAACACAAATGAGCTCTTCATCCACCTGTAGTTAATCTAAAATACAAATCCCTCCTTAGAAAGTTCATGTAAGAGAAGCGATATTTGTAAAAGGATCTTCTCATGCTTTTTATACTCCAATAACATCATACTCTTGAAGTTGGAAGAAAGCAGAGGTCATCCAAACAAGAGTCTCCTCTAAAATTCCCTAAGAAGTAATCACTTGCTAAATACCATATGGGGGGAGAAGTTCTACCTTCATGAGATTATCATTTCTTCTTTATTCTGAGGTAAAGCCTGTCTTCCTTCACGATTCCACTCATAGCTACTAGCTTGACCTCCTACAGTATTAGAATTTTCTATTCTCTCTGTCACATAAGAGTCCTTTAACATTCGAAGACACTTAGGCACACAGAAGCCTCTTATGTCCTGCTGTTTGCGGAGAAAAGAATGTGGGATCTGGGGGTCCGGCCTAGATTCAAAACACGGCTCTGGCATTTACCACTCCCATGGACCTGAATATAACACTAAATGTCTAAGCTTCGATTTCCTTAATGGAAAGGAAAAGAAATAATACCCATCCCATGTAGTTGTTAAAGGGGTTAAATAAGCCAATACGTGCAGAGTGCCTTTTATTGGAGGTACTTAATTAATTGGGGCTAGTCTAATTATTAAGGCTGTGGCTTCAAGGCCTCTCCTTCCATCTCACTTGTTTTTCTCCTGACACAACAGAGCAGAACTCCGCAAACAGTGTATCACAAGTGTGCCAAAATCTTATCATTTCCTATGGGTGCTGTGGTGATCTTGGCATGTACGTGACAGAAGCACCTTGTTCATTTGTATGTCCTCTCCTGGGTCCGGAAGAGTTCGTCAACATAACAAAGGTCTCTCTCCTCGTCATGTAAATATTCTCTCGTTATCAGCACTCAAACAACAATTTCTGTTAGAAACAAAAGATTCTCTAAGAGAAATACGTTAGTTCTTGACAGTGTATTAGTCCCTCAGGCCTAAGAGTGGCCCAGCAAGGCATTTCCCCCCGACTTGTATCCTACAAATATTATCATTTTCTGGGGTCACCATGGTATTAAAAAAAAGTTCAGACAACACTGCAGTTGAGTTTATTAATGTCGGTCTTAGTGTGCGGTACTAGAATTTAACTAAATGTTATACTCCAGAAGGTTAAGAAGAGTAGAGAGCCTTCATTTTTTCTAGACACGATACAGGATTCCTCTGCTACCCCAAAGTAGAGTGTACCCCCCGAAAACTTTCAGAACCCCAAATGACAGAAAGGAGAGAAGCAATTACCGTTAATGTCTATGGAAAATTGTTTTGAGCATTCCCAGATCCAAAAAATAAACTCCCTTAAGCTTTTCTGATTCCTTAGGACACATCTTGCTAACGGATGCACAGAATAAATTAAGCCAAAACACAGACGCTCACCGTCACGGTTCAAAGCCACGGTGGCTTGAGGCTGAGCTGCTGAGTGTAGATCCTAGGAAGGGGCTTGGGGTGGCCACTCTTCCTCTCTGCTCAGGGCGCAAGCTGCTCCTGGAACAGCTCACTGCAAAATAAATGTTGAATGCTATTTTCGCTCTCCGCCTTTTCCGTAAAAGCAAAGTCCTCTAGAGGTTTCTTTTCTTTAGTGAAAACAGGGACAGTACCATACTCCTAATGTAGGTTTTTCATAAAGGAAAAGTAGTGGAACGTGAACATTTAAAAAGTGAAAGATACCTGTACTTCTCTGACTGAAGTTTAAAATGGTATTTGGATTGTGGAAAGAGCCACTTCAGACCGTGAGCTAACATTGACCTTGCAGTTAGTGAAAACTTCTAGCAAGAATAGAGATTCACTCATTCATTCAAAAAATACTTATTTTAAGTCTATTTATTATGTGTACTATTCTAGGTTATGGGGGACAGAGCTTTGAACAAAACAACGATGTTCCTTCCCTCATAAAGTTAACATAATAAAAAAAAAACCCTTAAATAAAGTCAATGGGTATCTACAATATGATTTGAATTTTAAAAACAAAGCAAAAAAAGGATTCCCAAATTGCTGCCTTGGCTCATTTCAGGACAATAAATATCGGAGCCCAAATGGAACGAGAATCAATTACTCTAAAAAATAAACTCTTAATATTTTTTCCTATGCATTTAATATAAATAAACGCAAAAGAATGCACAATAGTTGCCTGTGACATGACTAACATTGTCCCTTTTTTTTTTATTTTTTTTTAACGTTTATTTATTTTTGAGACAGAGAGAGACAGAGCATGAACGGGGGAGGGGCAGAGAGAGAGAGGGAGACAGAATCGGAAGCAGGCTCCAGGCTCCTAGCCATCAGCCCAGAGCCCGACGCGGGGCTCGAACTCACGGACCGCGAGATCGTGACCCGGGCTGAAGTCGGACGCTTAACCGACTGAGCCACCCAGGCGCCCCGCATTGTCCCTTTTATTGTGTATCATAACATATACCATCTATACCCCACTTCAGCAGCCACATCTTTGTTACATCCAAACTGACGTAATTTGGAATATCTTTCTCCTAACAACTACTAGTCATTCTTCAAAGAGAATAAACACCAAAAATCTCTTTATTTCACTCTTGATAATGATGTTTTTGCATACTTCTGCCTATGGTATCGCGGCAAGATTGGTTAGGTTGTGACACAGTGACAGACTCCAAAATCTTAGTGGCTTAAAGCATCAATTTGACTTATTTCTTGCTTCTGCTCTATTTCTAGTGCAGGTTGAAGTCGGACTCTGCCTTTGATAATCTCTCCGGGCTCCCAGCTGGCTGAGCAGCTGCCGTCTTAAATATTGTCAGTCACAAAGCCGGAGGGGAAAACGGATGTGGGGAAGGAGACACTGCCTTTTTTGCTTTCTCTAGCCAAAGAAATCACTTGCCACACCTAATTCCGAGCGCACAAGGAAATACAATCCTACCGTGTGTTGAGAAAGAGAGACAGCCTGGAATATGTGAACCACCATAATGATTATCACAGGAGTTCCATTCACTGATTAGATTCTTCCCTCCCAAAGTAAGATTACTTTCAGGTATTCAGAATCTTACTTTGACATTTATGCTAATATGATCAATTGGTACAATTTATAATAGTGCATTAAGTTTAGGAAGTTCTTATATTATCTGTCAGGTGTCATCATAAATCTTGAATATATTCTCTAATTAGACATTTCACTTTTTTAGTGTCAAAGAAGTAAATCATTTTGTACATTTAAAATAGAATGATATTGATATAAGATACTTAGGTCCCTGAAAGGTGTGAATAAGTCTAGAATGATGTGGGCTTTTCACCTTGAGCTGGAATTTTCTCAACCGCTATAATGACATTAATTAACTGTAATAAGGGATTATTAAGCCATCTTTGGAATTTTTCTGATGCACCCCCATGCATAAACCATCTAAACCCTAATCGTTTTAGAAAAATGTATGAGATACTCGTGATTTTTCCATAAATTCGGTTTTAGCAATTTACTGATTGTGGATGATTTGGGTTGGTCTGAAGACACTAGTGGCAGAATATTTTTGTGAACTCCTGCTCAGTATTGTATGTGGTACTGCTGGATTCCTTGTAACTTGAACCACTGTCTGAAACTCAGTTTGGGAAGAAGTGTCTAGCTAATAATAGTCTATTCAGACTTGTCTCTCTTTTGTAAAAATTCGGTTGCAAATAACATTGCATTTTCTTTGTACCATTCACCTTCTAAGAATCTGATTTTGATCTTCCTCCCATGGTTTCCTATAGGCTTTCTGGCTGATGCCTGTTTTGTTTGTGTTGATGCTCCCTCCATTGCTTGCACCTTTGATAGAAGTGAAGATTTTTTCTCTTATTCTTTGTTTAATCCAGAAGGCTGCACTGTGCACTCTCTTCTGTTACTCGAGCGAATTTCAAACGGTCTTTCAGAACTCCCACATGGGGATGACAATGAAAGTAGTCAGTAATTGTTGATGAAAGCTTTGTAACTTCTGCATCATATAACAACATGGAATTGTGAAGAACAAAAGCTGGTCCCGCATCCTTCTTTGTATTCTGAGAAGGCTTACAGGAACCTCAGGTAAAGTTTGAGTAGCTAGTCTTCCATTTAGCGAATGCAATATAAGACACAACCTGATAAAGTTAACGACATAATCTAACAAACTGAATCCTCAAATGACTAGAAAATATTATCTCTTACTGATAGGTTTGCTATTCTGTTTCTGAGATTATAAGGAGTGTGGATATTCCAGAAGTTATTTGTTGGAGACAGTTTACCCATAATTGTATTCATTGCTGCCACAAAGTCTCCATAAATTATCCATTGTTCATTATGAAATTGTTATAATTTTTTGAAGGCTTGAGTTATAAATGGTTATTTGTTGGGAGCATAAATTGAATCTAATGGTTTGTTCAACTTATTTATTTGTTCCCTACTTCATTAGTTTTGATGTAACTTACAAAGATACTACAGCACCAAAAGAAAATAATAAGTGAGAAAATCCAGAAAATAATTGAGAAAAATATGAATGAGGAAAATAAGACTAGGATAGCCATTACAACCAAGAATATCACACACACACACACACACACACACGCACACACACACACACACACACACACACATTAAACTTAGAGCCCCATTCCTTATTTTGTATTACTAAATTTTATACCTAAATTGCAAAAATAATGAAGCTTATTAAATCACATTGCTCTCCATAAAAATGCTTATTAGTAATGTAATATTTAAGAGTAAAAACAGAGAAAGAGAGAGAATAGCTCATGATGCAGTTAAATTTTCTCATCTTTTTCTTTATGATTTGCAACTTTTGTGTTTTTGATAAAGACATTCCTCCAAGGTCATAAAGATAATTTTTACATTTGCTTTTAAAATTCTTGAAGTTTTGCTTTTTACATATGAGCCCTTGATTCATGTGGGAAAAAAAGTTTTGTTTTTTTAGATTGTGAAGTAAGAATCCAATTTCTTTTTCTACGTGGAAAAATCAATTGCCCCTAGTCCTTCTAGTTGAGGGAAAACAAGTGGGAAAATGAAATTACCACTGTGGCCAAGATTGAGACAACTTGGTACCAAAAGCTGAATTCCAACCTTAGTGAAGCATGGAGAATGCCGGGGATATCATTCTGGAAGGGTCACAAGGCGGCTGGGAGCTATTGCCTTGACTCATAACTTGGGATTGTAGACTTTTCTAATTCCCTTACACATAATAAATCTTCATTATTTGGGGCTTCACTAATTCAGACATTGTTAGAATCCACACAGTTACTCTGCTAAGTTTGACTTTCTGCCAAGAACAGTGACAGAGACTGCAAACCATCTTAGTAACATAAAGGAGGATGTTTACAAGAAAATGACTATCTTCAAATACTGCAGGGGAACTTGTTTGTCTATAGTAGTATGCTTAAATATATGTTAAAGTCAGTCCATCTCTGAACTCCCACTAAGCAATTATGATATTATTACACGTTGCTATGAAAGAAATGAGAGTTTTCAGACTAATTTGCAATAGCTTTTCTCCCGGAGTCCAATATCATGTTTTTTAATAGAAACAAATACACTGCAATACTATTTAATGCGTTTAATAAAATGGAAAATAATGCTGTGGTTACACTTTAGTTCCCAAAGCTAATTGTTAATTTTTCTAATGTCCTGTTGGTAACCACTCTTAACACTGTTTACCCAAAGGGGACACTTCGGAGGAAAACAATTAAGATGCACCAGAAGTGTCAAAACCCGTCAAAGCATCTAACTTACTAATCACTGACCCACCCTGGTTTTGCTGATTTCACTTATATGCCATGTGTTTTAATTATCTACTGTGTAACCAATTACCCCCCAAACTGAGCAGCGCAGCTTACAACAGCAAACAGTTATCATCTCCCACGGTATGGGAGGGTTAGGACCCTGGGAGCGGCAGAGCTGAGCGTTTCAGGGTCAGCTGTCCCTTGAACCACAGTCATCTGAAGGCTCAACTGTGGGAGGATCCACTGCCAAGCTCACTCACATGTCTGCTGGCAGCCTCAGTTGCTTGCTGGCTGCCAGCTGGAGCCCTCGGTTCCTTGTCACATGGGCTGGTCCAGAGGCTGCGTGGAGCCTCCTCTCATACTACAGCCTGCCTCCCCAGAGCAAGTGATCCAAGAGCACTGGGTGTGAACCCGGAGGTGGGGAATATTGGGAGCCTCTTTGGAGGCTTTGCTAGTGCACCATGGTATTACTAGGTAGATAGATAGATAGATAGATAGATAGATAGATATAGATGATATAGATATAGATATAGATATAGATATAGATATAGATATAGATATAGATATAAATGAAAGGAAATAAAACATAATATAGGGAACCAGAGATGTTCACTCTGAAGGCTCAGAAACACACACACGTTTTTTGTATACTTTCAGTATACAGAACAGTGACATTTATGTATACTTGAGGTTGCTTCTGGGTCTTCTACTTCAATCCATTGATCTGTCTGTTGTGGCATTATCACTATTCTGGTTTTGATTACCATAACATTATAACATATTGTAATATCTGGTAGAAAAAAAAACAGGAAAAAAAGTTAATTTTTAACGATAAAAAATTGTGATTTTTAAAAACTGGCTTTTATTTCTATGCTGAAATAATTGATTACGTCTTCCTCCCCTCGCAAATTCAGTGGTCATCAACAACTTATGAAAAACAGAAAACAATTTTATTTATTTATTTTTCTTTTAAGTTTACTTATTTATTTTGAGAGACACAGAGACAGCATGAATGGGAGAGGGGCAGAGAGAGGGGGAGACAGAGCATCCCAAGCAGGCTGTATGGGGTCAGAGCAGAATCTGATGTGGGGCTCGACCCCATGAAACCGTGAGATCATGACCCGAGCCAAAACCAAGAGTTGGACGCTTAACCAAATGAGCCACCCCGCCACCCAACATAGAAAATTATTTTAAGAACTTAGAAAAGGAGTGGAGGATAGGAGCTAAATAATCAGTGGTGGGGGGGGGAATATTGAGTGAAGACATGAATAATTGGTTCTAAGGACAAGTCAACAGCTATATATGTTTGGGGAAATATGCAGAATTTGGATATGCAGACACAGGTATGTCTGCAGACACAGATATGCAGAACTTGATTGAAGAAAAGGAAAAAACAAGATGGTAGCAAGATACTCAACTATATTTGAACCTTAATATATTGGTTTAGTAAGTTTTTTATTTGTGTCTGGCACTCATATCACGTGATTTTGCTGTTGCTATATTCATTTCCACACAATAATAAAGCATTAGTGGCAAACTAGAAAGCAAGGATATTTGCTTTCTCATTCTCCTACCCACTATCTCCCTTTACCAACTGTATCACACATCGTGTGTTGATTGCTATGATAAACAACCCCCAACCTCAGGGACCTAATGCAATACAGGTTCATTTCCTGCTCCAGTCACGATCCAGTGCAAGTGCAATGGGAGGGAGAGGGGGAAAAATATTCCATGTACTTCCTCAGAGTGGCCTTTCCATCCCCCAAACCTCAGTCTTTCCTTGAATTCTGTGCATCCGATGCTCAAAGGAAAAGACAGGACTTGGAGGCCTGTGCAAGATGATTTTTAGGGGCAAACCTACAAATGGTGTGCATAATTTTCATTGGCCAGAACTCAGTCACATGACCCGAAGAAGAGCATCTAGGAAATGTGCTAAAGTTGTATGTGTCCAGGAGGAAAAGAGGAGGGAGGAGTCTCTGTGAGGTACCACCATTAGGCTCCCTGCAGGATGTGAATGTGTGCTTTGATGAAACTCCTCTCATAAAACTCTAGTATTCAGTTTTTCAATTTATAATTTTCTGGTATTTTATGCTTTGAAACAATTATTCTTAAAATTTATAGAATTAAGAAAGGACTTTACTGAATCTTGGTTAAAACTACCAGTAATCTCAGGGGCATCTGGGTGGCTCAGTTGGCTAAGTATCTGGTTCTTGACTTTTGCTTGGGTCATGATCTCACAGTTCTGGGTTCGAGCCCGGCAACAGGCTCTGTGCTGACAACATGGAGCCGGCTTGGGATTCTGTCTCCCTCTCTCTGCCTCTCTCTCTCAAAATAAATAAATAAACTTAAAAAAAAAAAAAAACTACCAATAAGCTCTGAACTGGGTGGTAGACAATAGGCCCCAAATAAAGACAAAAGACGAGTCTGGAGCTGCTGCGAGTTACTGAGTGAGGTTGTGATATTATTAAAATCACTTGTGCTTAAACTCTGGGCAATCAGTGAATGCAAGTTTATGGAAACTCTAAATGGTAATGTTCCTCTTCTAATTCACTAATCCTAAAGTATGAGCATGCATATTCAAAATGATGCACAGTTTTGGGGGCACCTGAGTGGCTCAATTAAGTGACTGACTTGATTTTGGCTCAGGTCATGATCTCATGGTTCGTAAGTTTGAGCCCCACATTGGGTTCTGCACTGATGGTGTAGATCCTCCTTGGGAGTTTATCTCTCCCTCTCTCTCTGCCCCTCCCCTGCTCTCTTTCTCAAAATAAGTAAATAAACTTAAAAAAAAATAAAATGATGCACAGTTTTTTAAAATGCCTACTTGTATGCAGTTACAAATTCTTATCCATAGCACCTTCTATCTGCAATCAACATTTTTAAAAGCACATGAAATAAAAACAATTTGCACTTTAAAATTTACATATATAACACAATGGATTCAATAACCCAGCACTTGAGACTCAAGAAAAGAGAAATGTAATGAAAAATTCTGATTTGTAATACCAAGATTTGAAAATTAAAGAAGCAAAACAAAATCCACAGCATCAACAGATTTGAACTATTTTTCCCCTTGATTGATTTGCTTGTTTTATTAAGCATTAAATGACTTATGAAATCAGATATCACATATTCATTTGCAATGTGTTATTTAATTGACCTATTTCTAGGCAAGAGACATACCTTTAGTCACTAGGTGGATTTCAAAAGGGCAATTGGTGGCTGAAATATGATTTAATGCTGAATTAAGGAATTGCAGTAAGTTATTTCCTCTACATAACATGTCTGATTTAAGATCTTAGCTTATGTAATTGAGGATTTTCTTTAGATTGTATGGACAGATTATTAATCTCCTGTTTTCCCAACTTTGGTTAACAGTAACTGATTATTGTACAATTCTATTTATTATATTTCACTTTTCCTTTCTATGCTCTTAAATTGCTGTTCCCCAAAAAATTTGCTTAATTTTTTTCTTATTATACATTATCCATAAAGAGTTTCATGGAGAGCTATGCTCATTAGCATTTTCTTTCTATTTTTCTTTCTTTTTTTTCTTTTTTCCTCCCTTTCTTTCCTCCCTTCCTTCCTTCCTTTCTTCCTTCCTTTTTAAACATAAAGAATTAACTAAGATGAATCATGGCAGTGAATCTCCTTGTTAATTCATGATGTGAGCCTCTATGGCATAACACTAAGTGAAAGATGCCCAGAAAAAGAGCATTTTCACACAATTCTAAGAGAAAAAAAAAGAGAGAGAGATTTGAAAATGTTTATAAAATGCAACTTTAAATTTTTTATTAGAGGTAGTGGTAAGAAGAATGGCTAAGAAATACTTTCCATAACCATTAATCATTTCATTCCGATTTTCCAGGCTATAAACCCCTTAAGAACAGGACTTTGCATCCTCCGTCTGGTACAACGAGGCACTCAGTATTTGTTGAGTGAATGTATCAATGAAATCATATAAGAATGGTAAGACATGACACCTTAGCATGTTTCAAATACAACAAGAAACCCGTTCGTGTTGAGATATGAAAATTGGTGTATAGCATGTTAAGAAGAAAGCTATATAAATTCCCTTAATACTATGAATAGGTTATTTAAGTCCTTTTAAAACAGAAGGCAAACTTGGGGCATCTGGCATATGGTTGGCACTCTTATCTTTCAGCAAAGAGTAATTTGGTACCATAAAATTGACATTCAGGGGTAATCTTTTTTAAAAATCGAAACTCCCCGGTTCTCTTATCCTTGGATATGATCCCGAGACCAACTTAGTTGCTTATTAAAACATTAAGCCATCTGTAGA
The DNA here is from genome assembly GCF_007474595.2 of Lynx canadensis. NCBI lineage: Eukaryota > Metazoa > Chordata > Mammalia > Carnivora > Felidae > Lynx > Lynx canadensis. The sequence continues at coordinate 55,381,286 of NC_044306.2, read as the reverse complement.
ATGTCTGTTTGCAGACAGACCATCTCATTTAGTTCTGTCCTCTTTTTTCATCGCATTAGTGTAAACAAGCCCTCCCGTAACCACAGCTCTGAGAGTGCCATGAGCAAGCACTCAGCACAAAATTCACTTGCCCATTGAAGCTTCGTTAGCGCCCGGCGCAAGGCGTGTATGCCTTTGAATACAGCAGCTATTCACAGACATATGTTCAAGAAGTTGAAGAAGAGCATCAAGTAGGAGAGCACTGGCTTCTCTTTCCCCCACTCTACATTTAGGAAAATAACTATGTGTGCCTTCTTCACATTATCAGGTGAGATGAGGCCGAGGGGATCTAAGCTGAAATATGCATATTCTGGGGTATTTAGCTAATGCTAGAGCTCTCTGCGGCTTTCAGTCCGTACCCATTGGCAACCTGTTTCCCTCCCTCTCCCCTCGTCTTTAGGATTACTTCTAAAAGCCTTGGTTTGGTGTAGTGATTGCCCATCCTGGAACACTCACGCCAACCTTAAGGACTTCTTTCTCTTCTTTATCTCATCTCAGGCAGTCTGCATAGGCTCTGCCGCACACCACCTCCTTGATTGGGTAACGCCCATTAGTCTGTCAGTGTTCTCTTAAACACCATGCCTTTCAGGAGGTCTTTGGATATACTAGATTAGGGATCATTAGGTGCCTCCACGGAATCATGCCCGGGATCTGAAGTATTTCTTATCATAATACACATTATATAATTTAATGCCTACCTTCCCTCTGGGCACATATGCTTTGTGAAAGCAGGGGATTTTCTGTCTTGTCCACAGCTGTATCTCCAGCACCCATGCCCAGTTTACAACCACTTCACTAAATTGAACAAATGAAACATGTCTTCCGCTTGAAATAGAAGTAAAGGGAACCCTGGACTGGAAATTTGTAGGAATGGGTTCAAATCCTTACTACCAGCACAATGGGCTTTCAGGCTAGGTTACTTTGACCCTGGTCCCCCTCTTCCAACAAAGCAAGTAAAATAGGTTAATTTAGCTTGCTCGTATCCAAGTTTGTGAAGGTAAGAGACTCTTGCACTCTAATAAATTGAGGAGAGATACTTTGGTGCAATGTGGCTGAGAAGACCAACAATCAAACAATAGTCTTTCCCACAGTCTTTCCCACATTGTGAGGACTGCCCTTGATCGTGCAGTTGGAGCTGCTCAGTGTTAACAGGCTGGGCTGCAGGTCTGCCTGTTGGGGATACACAGCCCAGTGATTTCCCAGCTTCCTGACCAGAATGGGCCAAGAACTACATCTCTCTGTTGCTTCCCCTGCAGTGCACGCAAGACAGAATCATTTTTGTTATTTTATTTATGAACTCTAGCCATTACCCCTCGGCGCCAAAGCAACTGAAATGTACATTTGTGGGTCTCTATGATTCCCATTTAAAGTCTAACGAGGTCAGTCAAAACTGGCCAAATTCACCACTTATTATTTATAATTTACATCCTACTTCAAAAAAGATGAAGCAATTTAGAGTAACGCATGGAACAGGCTGTTTAAATCAAGTAGTGACAACAGAAAAGCTCAGATACCGTTAGAAGAGAGGGAGAACAGTACAGCAGGACATCTGATCACTGGAGCAAACAACATATAATAGGGCTTAGGGTCCAAACATGTAAAACATGGGGTACATGGAACACTTACTGTAGGTCCTCAATCCAGAGTGTTTCCTTCCTCTATTTTCCTGCCCTTTACCTCTATCTTGTAGATGTATGAATATTTTTTTTTAGATAACAAAAGGGGGAAAAAAACCAATTCGTAGTTCCTCAGTGGTAGGCCAATCCAGAAAAATTTGAATTAATTTCTTCTTAGGTGTCATCCTTTCCAGTTATTCATTTCTTGGTTCAATAATTAAAATACGCCCAATGGTCAAATTACATGATGGAACGAGTTATATATATAATGGAAGTTCAGTCACATCTAATTCGTAATAATAACAAATAGCTCAGCTGGTGTGTTTACGGTCATCAGTATTCAGGAAAGTGTTTATTCCCAAAGTCTGTGCCCCACAATGAATGCTAATGTACATCAGCCATTGTTCTATGGAATCATCCAAAGTCTTTGTAGATAGGATTTTTGTTGAAGATTCTTATTTTCTTTTAAAAATACCAGAAAAGAAAATATTGTAGGTTTTTCACCTTAACCTACCTAATGTAACCTATTAAGTCATTCTGCTTTGCTATAGATCTCAACTATTGTTTTGCTGACTTTGCCCTGTCTTTACTTGTTCCCATCCCTTTCTTAACACTTGGCTTTAAAAAAATGAGAAACTTAATAATAATGACTACTGAGCCAGAAGTAACAAAGAAACCATGCCCTTACTTTTGAACAAGACATAAATCATCCCAAACAGGTTTCTAGCCTAAGTATTTCCCCAGACATAGATTCTACAATTCCCTCTGTATTTTTTATTTTAGTGACAGAAACCCCAAAGTTTGTCTCTTGTCATTCAAAAGGAAACCTCATATAAAGTGTAAAAATTATGGACCAGCTTTTATGGCTGTTGTTGTTTGTTACTTATCATCTCTGGGAATAGGATTATGATCTCAAGAAACAGATATCTCTTTACTCATTTCAGCTATGTGCAAACCAAAAACTTCTGGTCTTTAAAACATGCTCCATAGAGGGGCACCTGGCTGGCTCAGTTGGTAGAGCTGTGACCTTTTCTTTTTTTTGTTTTTTTTGTTTTTTGTTTTTAGAGAGAGAGGGCACAAGTGGGGGAGAGGGTCAGAGGGAGAAAGAATCTTAAGCAGGCTCCATGCTCCATGCAGAGCCTGACACAGAGCTTGATCCCACGACCTTGGGATCATGATATGAGCCAAAATCAAGAGTTAGATGCTCAACCGAGACACCCAGGCACCCTGAGCATGTGACTTTTGATCTTGGGGTTGTGAGTTTGAGCTCCACATTGGGTGTAGAGATTAAGTAAATAAAAATTAAAATAAATGTCCCATATATAACTAACTTATTCTATTTTGTCATAGAAACATTCTATGTCACACCAGTGGGCTTCCATTAAAAATGGGGTGGGTGTAGGGGAGATAGAGTATTCACTGTTTAAAAAAAATGCCAAAAAGATAAGTTAACTTATATAATGATTAAACATTCACTGGTATCTATATATGAACAGAAATCACAAAACTAGTTCATAAATCATAAAACTAGATACTCTATTGGGTGGAAAAACCCTTCTACGCATAGAAGCTTGAACCTAAAACATGCAATAGGAAATATAACATATGATTGGTCAGTTATTTCTACACTTGATCTTAGCCAAAAGACTGAGAAGCGATGATAGGTTAGTTATTTCTAAAGGGAGGTAGACTTGGGGGGTAGGGATAATTAAGTAGAACACAAATATTTTTTATTTTGCTAATTACGTATTTATTTTAATATGTATAGAAAAATTAATACCACGGGGTGCCTGGGTGGCTCAGTTGGTTAAGCGACTAACTCTTCATTTCTGCTCAGGTCATGAGATCAAGCCCCGAGTTGGGCTCGGTGCTGAGCATGGAGCCTGCTTGGGATTCTGTCTCTTTCTCCCTCCCTGCCCTTCCCCTCTGCTCTCATTCTCTCTCAAAATAAATAAATAAACATTAAAAAAATTAATACCACAATCCCATGATTTTACTCGTATCATTGCTTAGTACAAATCTAATTTTATAAAAGTATATAATTTTAACAAAAAATATTGAAGCAATAATATATATATTACTCCAGGTATGACTAAATGGTCATATATATTACTAAATGGTGTAAACAGTACCCTAGAAAGTGTGGTAATTCAGCTAATCAGTTGCCACATTTAAATAGCATCACTAAGGAAATAACTGTTCCTTAACGTTTTATTCTAAGGCTTTTCCATTTAATTATTCCATTCAGTCATACTGGTTCAATCAATGAATATGCATTAGGTATCTACTGTGTATAAGGCCTCTGATGGGTAATTTCCAGGAATATAGAAATCTTTTAAAGACACACCATTTTCTTTCTTTTTACATTTTTTGATGTTTATTTTTATTTTTATTTTTTTTTTTTAATTTTTTTTTCAACGTTTATTTATTTTTGGGACAGAGAGAGACAGAGCATGAACGGGGGAGGGGCAGAGAGAGAGGGAGACACAGAATCGGAAACAGGCTCCAGGCTCTGAGCCATCAGCCCAGAGCCCGACGCGGGGCTCGAACTCACAAACTGCGAGATGGTGACCTGGCTGAAGTCGGACGCTTAACCGACTGCGCCACCCAGGCGCCCCTGATGTTTATTTTTAAAAGTAACACTTTCTTTTTTTTTTTGAATATTATTATCATTTATTTATTTATTTATTTTTTTTTATTTTATTTTTTTATATGTATATGAAATTTATTGACAAATTGGTTTCCATACAACACCCAGTGCTCATCCCAAAAGGTGCCCTCCTCAATACCCATCACCCACCCTCCCCTCCCTCCCACCCCCCATCAACCCTCAGTTTGTTCTCAGTTTTTAACATTCTCTTATGCTTTGGCTCTCTCCCACTCTAACCTCTTTTTTTTTTTTTCCTTCCCCTCCCCCATGGGTTCCTGTTAAGTTTCTCAGGATCCACATAAGAGTGAAACCATATGGTATCTGTCTTTCTCTGTATGGCTTATTTCACTTAGCATCACACTCTCCAGTTCCCAATGGAATACTACGTGGCAATGAGAAAAAATGAAAAAGTAACACTTTCATTATTAACAATTTACATAAGAGAGAAAAGTGTTGAGAAGATTCCCAACAATCCCACTATTCACATAGAGATCAAAATGCTAATGGGTTATTACCTTATAGTCTCATAAAAGTGAAAATCATTATTTCCCTTGTTAATAGAGTTGGAACCAGAGTACATTTACTTTTGTATCATGTTTTCCCCCCACTTAATATTCTATTGTTTCCATTTTCTCGTGTTACCAAATATTTTCTAGAACATGGTTTGAAGGACCAAATACACCATTTACCTATTCACTTACCAATAGACATGTAGCTGAGTTCTAGCCAATAAAATCGGGCAAAAGGGATATCCACCGCCCCCTAAACCTGGCTTTTAAAACACCTCCTAGGCATCCTGTGTGTGCTCTTTTTACCCTAAATTACCAGCTGGATGCAAAGAATACAGTAGAGAATGTGGATTATTTAGGAGATGGTAGATTCACTGAACGGGAAGAGCCTGTATCTCTAAAGGAGATCTGCATGGAGGCAGAGTCCCTTCCTCACCCCTCAACCAACCACCAGAGAGGAAGGGACTGTGACATGATACATTTTTATTGTACGAAGTCCCTGAAATTTTGGAGTTGTTTTTCATAGTAATTAGCCCACCCAAATTCATTTATGTTCTTCCCCTATGTCTTGAAAACTTCCAAACTCGTGTTCCCTCTTTCTGTAGCACTTCCTCTATGGGCCTTACCTTGACATTTTCAGTTTACTTAATCTCACTGAAGTCATTCATCTAGTGGTCAACTGGTTGCGTGAATGCACTCGATTTCACTTACTGCCACTTCTCAAATCCAAAGCAGGAGAGTAGGTTGCTGTGAATGATTCTGCCCAATAAAACACATTTTCTATCAAAGATTTATCTGATAAGATACCTCAGGATCTTCTTCTCCACCATCTATCTAGTTTTCTAACATGCCGTGTCAAAATGTTTGTGAAACATACAATCTTTAGGAGGTACTCCAACCAGGTCACTGATACTACACTTGACTCCTTTATTTGAGGGGATTCTACTTCCCAGGATGCAACAAATTACCACCTTTGAGGGTGAATCTCTAAAGGTTTTGTTTCAGGAGTGAAATGATTGAACTTATATTTAGAACAATAATTCTAGTAGTGGTTAGAATGGCTTTAAGAAACAAGAGATTGTAAGATGGGAACATGATAAAGAAACTGCAAGGGACACTGAATCATAGCAGCGGGAATAGATAGATGCAAAAGGAAATATCAGTGATAGAGTGGTCCTGACTTGTTAATACCTGAGTCTGGAAGGAAAAAGTGAAAGAAACCATGGAAGTTGTCTTGGAAATGTCTTTTTAAAGTGTCAATGGCTAAGTCAGGAGCCTAGGGGAAATAAGATGATTTGGTGAGAAAACAAATGAATTATACTCTGGAAAGCCTGACTCATAAGTTCCGGGTAGGAAATGTCCTGTGGTCTAATGCTCAGAAAACAAGTCTGTGCTAAAAGTTCAGGTATGGCAATTATTAACATAGTCGAAATCTTGTAAATGGGTCAATCTAGGCAAATATTAAAAACTGAGGAAAAGAAAAAGAACTAGAACTGAGTTCTAAATGATGCTGTCCTTGTAGATTATAGAATTTAGTGAGCAAGACAGAATGAGTGGCTGAAAGACGGAAAAAGAACCAAGAGGCCAGAAGCCAAGGGATGAGAAAAGTCAATAACAATTCTAATGTGCTGTTCAATCCATCCATTAACTTAAAATTTTTTATCTATATTTTTTCATTTCTGGAAATTAGATCTTTTCTCAATTTCATTTGTATTTTCAGAGCTCTTTTCATTTCTTAAAATGTATTAAATATGATTATTTTATAGTGTCCGATAATTCCAAATGCTAAATTTTTTATGCAGCATATTTTGCAGTATATTGTTTCAGCTGTGAGCAACTCATTTTCTTAGGGACCACAGGAACAGAACATTTTTTTTTTTTAATGTTTATTTTTGAGAGAAACAGAGAACGTGTGAGCGGCAGAGGGGAAAAGAGAGAGCGAGAGGGAGACACAGAATCCGAAGCAGGCTCGAGGCTCCAAACTGTGAGCACAGAGCCCCACAGGTGGCCCAAACCCATGAACCACGAGATCATGACCTGGGCTGAAGTCGACCGCTTAACCAACAGAGCCACCCAGGCACCCCCAGAACATTTTTCAAAGCACGAGGTAAAGAGGGTTCTTTCAAAAAGGAGTTATGTTTGCTTTTCAGATGCTTATGACATGATTGGTCCGGGACCACTTTAAATTAAGTTCTTGGTTTGAGAGTTTTCTAGGTGGTCACATCCAGGTGGTGTGAATTCTGGCAAACCAGCATGATGGCTCATATATAATGACTGATTTCTTAGATAGTTGGTGTGGGATGTGGGCAGAGGAAGGTTTCTCTTCAGGTGGTAAGGAGAATGGGTTAATCCCCCCTCACCTGGAGGATGAAACCCTTTGCGGATCCTAGTTTTGGGGGTACCATTAGACTCTTCATTGGTGGGTCCTGAATTTATTTTCTGTTCCTAAATCCTTTAACTCAGCCTGTAAGTGATACTCAGGCACCTCAGGTTTGGACTGAGCCCTTAAGGCAAAACACCAGCTTCGGTGTTTAGCTTACCCCTCTCTCCTCCATCTTGACCTTAATATTCTCCATTTTCTTGTTACCCAAGGATGCATTAGAAAGATTTAAAAAATGTTTTACCTGGCATTTTCAGTTGTTTTCATCAGATCGGTTGGTCCTGACATCTAAACTGCCATTGTTGTATGGGAGATTTTATTTCCAAACACGAGTGGTTCCACTTAAAATATACTGTATATATGAAAATCTAGAACAAATTGCCAAGTAATTGCTTACACAGCTTTTTAAAATAATGTGTACTGCCAGAGCATTTAAAGAGTTTGTTTTACAGACTATTAATTTAACTACTTGCAGAGAGTCTGGAAGCAAAACAACAAGCTCGATTATTTGGAAACATAATAGTTGAAGAATCATCAAAATATATCCATATTCTGGCCTATTTTAACCATCTCCAGTGTCCTAATCCTAGTCCATACTACCGGGAAGTCCCATCCGGATTATTCAAAATAGGCTCCTTCCTTTTATCTTTCTTCCTTCCCACACTAAATCCAGAAGCCAGAGGTTGTGATACTATTTAGATGTAAATTAGATCAGCCACCCCTCCACACTGTCAATGGCTTCCATATGTCTGTAAATTAAAGCCACAGTCATTACTGGGTTCTAACAGTCACCCCTCACTTTCTCAGTTACAGCTCTCCTTCGGTCCTTGCTTTTCCCAAACTGAGAGGGAATGTTCTCCTTAAGGGCCTTTCTACTTGTTGCTCTTTTGGCCTGGGGCCATCTCCCTCAGATATCCATTTCATTTGCTGTCTCATCCCTTTAGGTCTTGTTCAGGTATTGTCTTCTCAATGACCTTCTCAGACTCCTTAAAATTGAAACCTTCCCTCACTCCCATCCAGCATGATAAATCCTGCTTCCCTGCTTTAGTTCTCTCCCTAGCATTTATCTTCTGTGATGCTATCTAAATAGATGAGTTAATCTTGTAAACTCTTGGAACAATGCTTGGCCCATAAGTGATGCACCAGTTTATTGGATAATAATAGATAATGATTTACATATCTTGTTTATTGTCTGACTCCATGAGAACAGAGATTTCTGCTCTTAGAGCTTACTGCTATATCCCATCATCTAGAATATATGCTCAAAAAAAAAAACTTGAATAGAAATATCCACAAATATACAATAAAAGATCATAGAAACTGATTCAATTTGTTAAAAGTCATTTTAACACAGTTTGAGAAATAGAATGACATCCTATGAGACCAAGTCCTCAAAGACCATTCTCCAAAAAGAAATGCAATTAAAATCCAAATTTCTAAACTCCTTGCAATATGCCAAAAGGTACCTTTCTCTAAATGACAGTATTTTGAGCTTCTCTGAAGATCAGCACTCCTGGCTCACATCTCCCAGGTGTGACTCCCCAAATAGTCAGTTAATGTAGGACCACACGTTCAAATGAAGAGAAAATGTACTTACTCATTGTTCAGTTGTTAGAAAATAACTGTGAAGAAGATAAAGTTTCCAGGCATCAGTAAGATGCAGTGTGGCACAGTGGGGAAATAATAGGTTTGGAATTCCTAGATATCTACTCCTGGCCCAGCCCGTAATTCCTGGATCATTTAGGATAATCTTTCTGCATGTGTCTCTGTGGTCTACACAGGCTGTAGTAAGACTATAATCTGTAGTAAAATCAGGTTATTTTTAGTGATGGATTATTTGCATGCAACTTCATTTAGCTCCTTTGAAATGTCTGAAATAGCTTTGAGGCATAGTCCATTACTTAAAACAACCCACTTACAATTAATAAAAAAAAATTCAGAATATGATGCAAAGAACTTCTTTGTTGTTCCTGTCACATGCCTTTTAGGTTGTAGTTCGCCTCAGACAAGCACAAAAAATGTCCCTTCCTCCTTGGTTCCTCCCTCCTGGTCTACCCATCTTCACATCCTTCTAGAGGTCCTGTTATCCAGCTACAACCATCACGGTCAGACCAGCGAGATTCAGCAAAATGCATTGCTTAGAATCTCACATTCTTTAAGCAGAGTTGCGCACACACAACCTGATACCTTCAAGACAAACTAGCCTCTGTTTCTATAATACTGATAATGTCTCAGAGCATCGTTTTGATGCAACAGGGATGGGATGAAAAGAAACTATGTCAGAAGAGGGACAGAGAACCCCACCTGTCATATGTAAAATGGGAGATTTGGCTAGACTCTAATGTCTAATTTCCCTTCAAGTGCTAAAATTTGAAATTCACTGAAGAAAGACTGAAGTTCTCAGCAGAGTGTGGTTAAATGACATGAAAGAAGCCTTTAAAACTGAAATTTGTGAAGGTATCACTCCAAGTCCTATTACACTTTGTGCATATAAACCTCGGCATCAGTGAACACACAGGTAGTTTCAAACAGCTATCAGTTTATTATCTAGGAATTAAAGTACTCATTTTGGTCAGATAAAAATGTAAAACAGTGTCCCCTCCTATCCCGGCTCCCAAAAAAGGCCAAAGCCACTCAACTCTAAAATATGCAAAAACATTTAGCTATTATCCTCTCTTGAGATCTGTTTATTAGAAATTATTAAAACATGGGGATGAAAAAGTATCTCCATTTCTAATCACACTATCAAGCTGTACTGAAACTCCTGCTAGAGATTACGGAAAACTAAGGCAAAGATTTTCAAAGCTGAGGGGAAGTGGGGACAGTGTGTAGCAAGAAGGGAGCTTCAGTTCCTAAGATCTGTATTTTTAGTGACAGAACTACCTGGCATATTTTTAATTAGTTATAAGTAAGATTAGGTTATTTTTAGTGATGGACTATATCTAGAAGCTTTTTCAGACACCTCAGAGGAGGTAAGCAGAGTTGCACACACACAAAAAGATTTTTAGACTACAGAGAGATTATGCAGAGACATCACCGTGAATGATCCAGGAATTGGAGGCGAGACAAGACTACGGATCCAGTAATTAATTCCAAACTTTGTATTTCCTCACTGTGCCATACTGCATCTTGCTAGTGTCTGGAAATTTCACCTTTTCCTCAGTTATTTTTTTAACAACTGAGCAATGAACAAGTACATTTTCTCTTTATGTACCTACATGCAATATCTCTTCTATTACTCAACGCGTCCACACTTCCCTATGCCTACAACCCAGAGTGAGCATGTGAAATACACTTTCACCCATTTGCTCTCACATTCTGAGCATCTCTTGTGTGCTGGGCACCATGAACATCTAGGACTACAACAACCCATGGAAAGAACATGGCCCTTGTCCTTAAGAAACTTGGTCTAATGGGGGTGACAGACCACTGAAAGAGCAATTACAAGAGCTCTATGTGCCAGGACAGAAGATGTACTGCGTGCTCTGAGAGCACGAAGCAGGGGCCCCTAATCTCGCAAAGGGTGGGTGGGGTCTGAAGAGAACCGTCAGGAGGTTTCTGAAAGAACTGATACATAAATTGAATTGAAGGGAGGATCAGAAGTTTGGTAGGAAGGAGTCGGTGCTGAAACTGAGTGCTCCAGGTAAGGGAAAAACACGCGCGAAGGCCTAGACGTGAGAGAGAACTTGGCCTGTTCCAGAAATGGGAAGAAGGTCAACGTAGCTATAGTTTAAGTTGGAAACGCAGAGGTCATTGACTGGCCACGAGGCTGTGGGGGTAAGTAGAGGCAGGCTCACAAAGGTCTTTGTAATAAGTTGAGAAATCTGGGTTTCATACTACAGGCAGTGGTAAGCTGCTGAACAGGTTCCACACAAGGGAAGTAAGAGATAAAATTTGTTTCAATCACCTCTTAAATAAATGGTTAAAATCGGAAGAACACTTCTGAATTACGGGAGTCCGAAAACAGTGCTGAATTATGAGGAGTCTGCTAGTGTCAAATCTAAGAGGGCTTCTAAATAAGCGTTTTTGCCTTCAAAATAGAAAATTTTTTCCATGTCAGAAAAAAAATATCTAAAGGCAGAATTTTACTTTGCTGTATTCACACTAGATTGAAATAAATAAATAGATTTAAAAGTTTCAACCACGCATTAACATGACAGGACAGTCTTAGAATTTCAATATTGAAAGGAGTTAAAGATCATTCAGTCCAACTCCTTTATTTTATAGTTGGAGACAGTAGACAGACTATTTCTCTACGAGATAATCAGAAATAAGTTATTATTTAAGATCTGGATTCCTTTTGAAAGATTTCAGCATCTCATAATGAAAACCACATAACTGAGTCGCTACAAATAATAAATGAAAAAAACTACTATTCTGACCCAGATACTTGATTCCCAGTGGCTTCTGTTTTGAGGTCTCTGTCTCTTGCCTTCAGATCTTTCATTCTGGAGGGAGACAGCTGCCACGTCATAAGCAGTCTTGTGGAGAGGCCCTTGTGATGAGGAACTAAAGTTTCCCACCAATAGCCAGTGAGGAAGTGAGACCTGCCTGTTGGCTTTTTGTTTTTGTTTTTTAAGTTTATTTATTTTTGAGAGAGAGAGAATAAGTGGGGGAGGGCAGAGAGAGAGGGAGACACAGAATCTGAAGTAGGCTCCAGGCTCTGAGTTGTCAGCACAGAGCCCGATGCAGGGCTTGAACCCACGAACCATGAGATCATGACCTAAGCTGAAGTCCGACACTCAACAACTGAGTCACCCAGCCTTCCCTCAATTGTCTATAATTCTGAGTTACATTTATAAGCTAATTAAACTTTTCTCTTTTTTAATTTTAACACTTATTCATTTTTGAGAGACAGAGAGAGACAGAGTGTGAGCTGGGGGAGAGGCAGAGAGAGAGAGAGAAAGACACAGAATCTGAAGCAGGCTCCACACTCGATGCAGGGCTCGAACCCATGACCCCTGAGATCATGCCCTGAGCTGAAGTCGAACGCTTAACCCACCAAGCCACCCAGGGCCTCTGCCTGTTGGCTTTGTGAGTGAACCTAGAAGCAGAGCCTCCAAGCCCAGTTGAACCATGCGATGACTGTAGCCCCCGCTGATTGCCTGGCAATAACCTCGTGAGGGACCCTCAGCCAGAACCACCCAGCTAAACCACTCCCGCTTTCCTGACCCTCAGCAACTGTGAGACAACAAAAGTTTGTTATTTTAAAGTGCTGAATTTGGGGGTAGTTCTTTACGAGGTAAGACATAGCTAATGAACATGGCACAAATTAATATATTCTTAACAAACTAAAATTATCAGCACATTAAAAAAACCCAAATAGTAATTCTTTTCTAAAAGATAAAATACATTCTTGGGGCGCCTGGGTGGCTCAGTCGGTTGAGCTTCCGACTTCAGCTCAGGTCATGATCTCACAGCTCATCAGTTTGAGCCCCACGTTGGGCTCTGTGCTGACAGCTCCGAGCCTGGAGCCTTCTTCTGATTCTGTGTCTCCCTCTCTCTCTTAGCCCCTCCCCCGCTCATGCTCGCGCGCGCGCGCGCGCGCGCGCGCGCGCGCTCTCTCTCTCTCTGTCAAAAATAAATAAAACATTAAAAAAATTTTTTTAAAAAAAAGATAAAATACATTCTTGACTTAAAAGTACTATCACTGGTGTTCATCTTTGAAAAGAGGTGATTAGATTGTTTACAGAGTAGATAATAGGAGATTTAACCAGTAATTTATAGGTCACTGATTCTAATTTAACCTAAGTTATTGGCAGCCAGACAAAGTGAAAATTGAAATTTGGTTGCAGATGGTAATTGCCCATGGCTACATGTTGCCATTTCAATACAACTTAATTTCTTTCTTTTTTGGGAGGGTTGGGGGGGGGGGAATCTTAGTAGATGCAAAAATCTCTATTTAAATTAAACTACCCCTTTCCTTTTGTCCTGAGTGGCCCTAGTAGGATGCGGATTAAAGGGGAAACATCATCAGTCTACCAGCTGCTGCTGTTGACAACATGCAAAGTAATCAGTTTTCTAATTAAATAAAACCTCTAAAGTTTTACCTTCAGAAGGAGAACCTCCAGCTAAGAAGGAAGAGCAGGTGACATGACCCTGACTCCTCATCTACCTTTCTTCTTCACTTCATATTCTCAATCCAATTATTCATTCAGCATTTCATCAGAAAATATTTACTAAACCCTTTCTAAACACTAGACACAGGAATATAATGATGAACTAGATAGACATCTATCTGTCTATCTATCTAGACATCCACCCTCATGTACCTTTTAATCTGGGAGTGGAGAAAGAAATTAAGCAATTACAATGTAGCGGTCATTCACAGCGAAGGAAAAGTGCAAGGTTCAGCTGGAGCACCTAAAAGGGTACCTATCCCAGTCCGTTGGTTAGAGAGGGACATGGGGAGTGGGGACGGATGTGGGAGGGAGCGGGGGAAAGCCTTCTATTAAGGTGTCATTTCAGGGGAACTCCTGTACAAAGGCCTGAAGGCAAGGAGTTCAAGATACAGTTAGAGACTCAGGTTCAGCTTGATTGCAGCATGAAACAGGTGTGGTGAGGGCCCCGGAGGTGCACTGCACCTTTAAACTGTAACCCAAGAATGGACACAATTCCTTCTGGTGGGTTCTCCTTTAAAAGAGCAGACACCAGGAAGAATTTAAAAAAAAATGAACAAATCTTTAGGCCCTGACCTTTTGCATCCTGTCTGAGAACACTTATTTATATGCTAGCACAGCTTGGTGAGGAGTATGCATGTAGTGGCAAGAATTTCAAGGTTAGAAAGATCTGCTTTGAACCCCGGATTGAGACCAGTAATACCAGCCACACTCAAGGGTGTGCAAAGGTTAAATGAAGCATCTTGCACACATTGGGTATTCACAAAAATTCTCTTCCCTCCCCTTACCTTGCTTCTGAGCCTTCTCTGCTGGCCTCCTAGCCAAAGGTACCATGTCCGGGCCCACCACCTGACTGAGAACAATGGTGTCTTGGCCATCTTTTATGTCCCTCTGGTGCAGTTCTAATCTCTACCCTCTTCCTCAGTGAACCCGGATTAGACAACCCAGAAGTACTCCAGCATAAAAATCCTTGTCATACAACTACTATAGCATTCATTAAAAAAAAAAAAAAAAAAAAATTATGCCCATATACAACTGAGACTTGTTCTATCCCACTATCCCTACATTGTACATCTTTATATTTTATTGCATATGTACTTGACCTCCATTATTCCTTTTAATAATATTGTGAAGTATTATAATCACTGCTAGGCAGATAGGAGTCCTAGGTTCAGAGAGGTTAAGTGACTAACCTTGACGTAAGCTTTGAATGTAGATCATTTTCTTTTTTTTTTTTTAAGTTTATTTATTTATTTTGAGAGACACAGAGACAGCATGAGTAGGGGAGGGGCAGAGAGATAGGGAGAGAGAATCCCAAGCGGGCTCCGCACCGTCAGTCAGCGCACAGCCCCATGTGGGGCTTAAAACTCACGAAACCGTGAGATCATGACCTGAGCCAAAACCAAGTTGGACACTTACCCGACTGAGCCACCCAGGCGCCCCATGAATGTAGCTCATGTTCTAAACAGATTGTGTCAACTCTACAGAGGCTACCTCCCAGCAAATGTTACGGTGGGTGTATATGTGTGTACATATATATATATACACACACACACACACACATTTATTTATTTTTGAGAAAGAGAGAGAGCGGGAGAGGGGCAGAGAGACAGGGTGGGAGACAGAATCCCAAGCAGGCTCTACACTGTCAGCGCACAGAGCCTGATGCAGGGCTCAACTTCACGAGAACCATGAGATGGTGACCTGAGCTGAAATCAAGAGTTGGACACTTACCTGACTGAGCCATCCAGACACCCCAGTGCGCATATATTTCAAGGTATACTTTTAGTTTCTTTTAAACATTGCTAGGACTCAGAGAAACATGGGCTTTTACAACTATATATCCACTTGTCGATTTCTAACTTTACGTCCTTTCACAGAAATTTTAAGTTCTCTATGTGCAAAAGTAACGGGGGATTGCAGGGTCTTCTCTGAATGCTGTTTTGACCCAAGAATCATTCCCTTTACTTTAGTGAGTAATAAGCACCACTTTCAATTTGCCTATCTGCCAAGCTATGCTCATAATAGTAAAAATGAAACTTCCTACTTTGGTAATAATAATAAACTGTCTCCTCGGACTGTGAAAATGAGAGCACAAATGAAAGGTTTAACTACTGCTGGTGGACTACAGCTGCCGATTTCAAATGGAATTATTCTCTCATGTGATCAGAATGAGATCCCTTGAAGGTCACCTGTTCTAAGCCCAGTCTCTGTCTAGGGAACTGTCCACTTTGCAAAAGGAGCCCCTCCTCCCTTCTGAGTAGCTCGAGTTGGGTCCACAATTGATCCTATTCAAACCTACATAAATCTTTCCCCAAGCACCTCTTTCTTTCACTGTTTCTCCAAAGGTGATGAACAGCTTATCTGGATCAGAATCACCTGAGTCCTAATTAACAGGCAATTTCTGGGTTGCAACATTGACCTGAATTGACCCAGCAGCAGGCGTTAGCTTTTTATATTACCCAACAGGTTCATACTTAATCAATTAAATATCCAAGTCTTTTTCACACACACATACACACACACACACACACACACACACACAAGTCTTCAGCAAAATCTCCCTCATCTTACATTAAAAGCAACTGGTTTTTAACTTAAGTGGTTGATAAAATGCTGAGTCAGATGGGGATATGTGGTCAACACTTGATCTGCCTCTTCCAGGTGGTCTGTATATTAGGCTTATACTCCAATTGTGTACAATGATTCAGCCAGACAAGAATATACCTAACTCTGTTGTAACCCATTCTACATTTCCCCATTTTGTTCACAAGGATATCACTTCAGATATTTTGTGGCAATTCCGAAATTAGGGCATCCACGAAATTCCCCAATACACTAGGTAGTGTAACCCAAATTACCGAAGCACATGAAGTTAGTTTGTTACAAATCTTTATCTGGATGATTCAAATTCTCTACTTCATTTAAAAAATTTAAATAACCAGGTTTTCCTTTTCTTAAAGTCCTTCTGATATGAGTCAACATTAGGGAAAAGGATCAACTTTTACCATCCTAAATATTAGGATAAAATATTAAACATTCTGCTCAACTTAAATAAGGCAGTTTAAGATACAGCACACTGATAATGTAATCACATACACTTGGCAATAAAGTGATTGGCATCTTTATTGGAAGATGTGGGCACAGAATTATTCCCTCAGCGTGAAGCATTTGGCTAAACATTTGTCAATATCCTTTCCTGTATAATTTAGGAAGAGGGGTTGAAAAACAGAAATCAAGGAACCTCCAGCAAGTGGCAAAAATCAGGTCTGAGGGAGGCAACGAGGGTAGGGCATTGTTTAAAAAACCCCAAATCCTCTGCCTCAGAATACAAACAGCCCAGGAACCAGGTTGATATCTATTAGCACGAGATTGGCTTTCTTCCAATTAGCTCAAGACAAAGTGAAATATTGGCTTTCCAAGTGAGTCCCTCCAGTCCAGTGATATTTGCACATCACACTTGGGCCTTTCGGTTACAAATCCACCTCCTTAAGGAGTCGTGTGAAAAAGCAAGAACAATCAATAAGAAAAAACCCTCCCAGCAATAAATCAGCCACGTGGAGCTGCTGCTGCGGCAGCGGTAGCCCTGACTTCCTGGTTTGCTTCCTGCAAGCCTCGCGGCTGGGGTCTCCGGGTAGTGGGTGTAAGAAAAGGAGGGGCAGCCGAGAGCGGCTCCCGGTCCTCTGGGCGTAGAGGGGTGGGTGGCGGCGGGGTGGGGGATCCTGGAGGGCACGGGTGGTAAGGACAGAGTTATGGCCCATAATTAAACCAAAAGTTTGGGAATCTGGAAGCTTTAAGAGCTGAGCAGTGGGGCAAAGGCTAAGGACCAGACCTGGGGAAAGTGTAAGTTAGTTCTAAGGTAACAGGGAATTGTGAAGGGGGGTTCTTGGGCACAGTGGTGAGAGAAGAAGGGGACTGCAGACCGGGAAGGGGGTAGGTACACAGAAAGCAAGCTTCGAAGAGCGAGGAGCGAGGCACAAGGGTCGGTTGGAGCTCTGCGGAGGCCGCCGGAGGGAGGCGGGGGGAGCGCCGGCGGCGGAGCGCGGTCCGAGCCGGCGAGCCGCGGGGAGGGGGCGGAGGGAAGAGCCCGGGGGAAGGTAGAGCCAAGGGGAGTTCCGGATCTGGAGCTGGAAAGGGCAGGCAGCGGAGAGGGCGGCAGCCGAAGCGGTAGGGGTGGGGGAGGGAGGAGGTGGAGAGCCGGAGGAGGGGGAAGGAGGGAGGGGAGAGCTGTGGCGGCGGCTGCGCCGGGCTCTGTGTCTCTCGCCGGCGGAGGAAGATGAGGCTGAAGATTGGGTTCATCTTACGCAGTTTACTGGTGGTGGGAAGCTTCCTGGGGCTAGTAGTCCTCTGGTCTTCCCTGTCCCCGCGGCCGGACGACCCAAGCCCGCTGAGCAGGATGAGGGTGAGTGACCCGCCCGCCCCCTCCGGCGGCGGCGACCTGCAACTTGTTTTGTTTGCGCGCGCGCGTGGCGGGAGCAGGGGCGGCAGGGTCGGGGCGCGGCGTTGCGCTGCAGCTCCGCAGGTGGTGCTGGCGCAGCGCGGGCCGATCTGGGGCGCCGAGCCCCGCGCACCGGGTCCCCCGCTACCAGCCGCCGGCCCGCCCCCTCGCCGCCCCTTCCTCCCGCGCTTCCCCGCCCCGGGGCTCCGCTGGCCGCGGCCGCGCTCCACGCCGGGACTGCGGGGCGCAGCGGGAGGAGAGCGGGGGCCGCGGCCGCCCGACCCCCGACCCCAGACTCCTCAGTGCGGGAACCGCCGCGGTCGCGGCCGGGGGACGCCGGGTTGGTCCAGGCTGCGGCCTGTGGCGCGTGCAGGCCCGAAGGAGGCGAGATGCTGCCGCTACCATCACCGCCGTTCGGGACCAGGCCCCTCGGTGTAGTCTTCCCTCCCGCCACCGCCCGTCCGGGATGCTCGCAGCCCCGGGCTCCCCCGGCCCGCCTGCCTGCCGGGAGTGGGAGGGAGATGGCGCCCCGCCTCCGGCTCGTACGGAGAGCGCCGCCTCCCCCTCCCAACTCCGGTCGCGGGGAGACGGGGTGCGATGTGCGGCGGAGGCCTCGCCCTGGACCGGCCCTTCCTCTCGCTTCCCCGGCGAGGGGAGGGACGGTTGGCCCCGGGTGGCTGAGGGGCGTCCCCGCCGGCTCGGGGGGGCCCCTCCACGGCGGTCCACGCCGCGCGGGGAAGTCCCTTCTTCCCGAGCGGCGTCGCCCTCCCGCTCGCTCGCTCCCGGCGGCTCTGTCCGCGGGACGTGGGGCCGGTTCCTCTTCCCGGGCGGTGGCAGGGCTGCTCGGGCCGGAAAACTAACTTGTGCCGGCGCCCCGCCGCTTGGCGTTGGCTGCCTGCTCGCCCAGCCCGACGCCGAGGGGCGCCGCGGCGCGAAGCTCCCGGCTTCTCCGCTGGGACGCATTTGTCTGCCGCCCAAGGCGCGAGTGTTAGCTTTGACACTCCCTTGCTTTTGAGGGTTTAGTCAGGCGCCTCGGAACGTTAGTTACCGCGAGCCGCGCCGGGAAGGGGCCGCGGCGACTGCGGCTTCGCCGACCCAGCTGGTTGGCTGCGTACCGGCCTCGGCCCCCGGCCTGATCCGCACCCAGAAGAGAACCCGTCGCACCCCTCCCCTTCCTCATCCCGGAGCCCGGAGAGCCCCCTGGGCCAGCTGCCCTTGGCGGGGTGAGACAGGCGTGAAGTGAAGAGTTCAGGGCCACTGAAGCGGCCCAAGGGCCTTGGGAGGAGTTGTGCTCTGTAGTAAATAGTACCTACTGTGTGATCTCCTTTGTTAACTTAGCACTAACAGCATCAGAAGTTGGGTGAGAAGGCTCTCTTTCAAGAATAAGAATGCTAGGAAGAGATTTCCGTATCAGTTTCACCCTATATGATGAAATTAGATTTACCCTTTTAAGTTTTAGTATTTTTTAGACTTCGCTGCCTTGGAATCTCTTTATGGTATCTAGAGTGGATTCCTATCTGTATCATCTAAGTTAATGATAATGCAAAGTACCAAGTTTCCCTCTTCATTGTCTTTGTGGTTTCAAGCCTCTCGGATCTCATGGACCGATGGTGACCTCTCTTTGATTTTGCTTTCAAAATGATAAAAGATAACAATATTGCAATGGAGAGTAATTTAAGTCATCAAATGGCCTTTTTTTCCAGAGAGCTGGAAAGGCTAAAGCCCCATTTTCTGGGAGAGAAACTGAGGACAGTTTGACAAAACTTGCCATATTCAGAATGTCTTGCAGTTCAAATGACAAGTCTTTTAAAGAGGCGGTGGAGGATCTGTACCAAAGCCTCTCTCTTTTGAAATACCTTACTATAGTGGGTATATAATAAGTGCCCAGCCACGATGCTAATCGCTCAGTAGCGGGTGGTGATACCTGATTTTTGGTCCAACTTTCTCGATAGTTTGTCATTGGGTCCATTGTAATTTCTACCATTTGCCAAAGACCGAAGCTAGCTTATTAAGACTTTTAAATGTAATTAACGTTGAAAAGAATGATCACGTATCAGGAAAGCCAAACCATTTTATTAATTTTACAGACAAACGTTAACTAAGCAATTTAAGGCATAGCTTATAAATCATTAAGAGCATAAACAAGGGACTTTTGCCTCCTTTTACTAAGAACTGTCCTAAGAACTTCTGAGATCTCGCTCTAGAAGAACGTTGCTTTTGGGGAAGATTCTGACGAGTACTCAGATTTTGACTCTCTCCCTTCCCCCTTCTGTTTCTTTTCCTTTGATTATGATTGCAGACATCTCCACCCACTGTGAGACACCTGCCTCTCCCTTAATGCTGATCCACATGTGGGCTTTTTGGATCCCTATAAATCCCTGTAAATGGCTTGAAATAGGCTAGAGCAATCTACCGAATAAAGGTTCTGCCTCTACTCTGGCAAGCTTGTTCTCATGGCTCCACCCTGTGCCACTTTTTGTCTTGTACTTTCAATGTTCTAGGCAACAAAGTCTGTAGCAACCTGGTCTTTTTTCTTTTTTTTTCTTTTCTTTTTCAACCTGGACTACTTCTTTATATCTGTCCAGTGGATGAGGTCATTATTGCAAAACATATTACCCACGGTCAGGATGAGAGACCCATTTCTTTCTTTTTTTTTTTTTTTTTAATATATATATCTTTTATTGTTTATTTACTTTTGAGAGACTGTGAGTGGGCGAGAGGTGCAGAGAGAGAGACAGAATCTGAAGCAGTCTCCAGGCTCTGAGCTGTCGGCACAGAGCCCGACGCAGGGCGCAAACTCACGGATGGTGAGATCATGACCTGAGCTGACGTCAGTCTCTCCACCGACTGAGCCACCCATGTGCCTGGAGAAACACATTTCTTATTTCCTTCCTACCTCTAGGCCTTTTGCCGTTTCTCTGAGGTGAATGACGTGAAAGGTAATCTTACTGTTCAAATTGTACTCTGTTGTGTTTGACTTGATTTACTTAACATTTTTGAGTGCCTACTATGTAGTAATGCTAGTTGTTGAGGAAATATGCCTTACCCCAAGCTCCTAGATTTTACAGCTTTGTGGGGAAATAAAAAAACACATTAATAAGACTACACAAATCTGCAAATAAAAATTAATACTACATGCTGTGAAGAAAAGCCATAGGGGAGAAGAAAACAGGAACTTGATCATAAAAGTCTTACCTGAAGAAATGACTTTTGAGTTGAAATCTGAAGATTTGAACAGATAGTTGTTGATCTGATGTGCGAGGAGGGCATTCCTGAGAGGGAGGGAGAAGTATGTGCAAAGATCCTGAGGTAGGAGAAAGTATGGTGAACTGAGGAACTGGAAGAAGACCAATATCATTAGAACACAGAGAGTAAGAGGGAGAGGTGGAGTGAGGATGCAAAGGTAGTATGGGTCTTGTAGACATGCTAAAGATTAGGCCTTTAGAGCCACAGGAAGCGATTGAAGGATTTTTAAGTAGGGGAGATGTGATCAGATTTGTGTTTTGGAAAGATCATTTTGGCTGCCTGCAGGAAGTAGGAATTGATTTACAGCCAAAGCAGATAGTAGGAGTCCTGTTGGAGGTTATAATAGTTCAGGTGGGACATGATATTGCTTGGCTTGGCCGGGTGACAGTGGAAGTGGAGAATTGATTCAAGAACTATTAAAGATGCAAAGGTGTCAGGACTAGGTGATTGGTTGTGGGAGGGGAGGAGAAGGTGTCAGAAGGTTTAGGATGATGGATTACTTGCTACACTGAAAGTTCTGAGGCCAAGCACTCCTACATTTTTGTTATATTTTATGGTGATGGGAAGTCTTGCTTTTTTTAGGCTTTGTCTTCTGGATAGTTTCAGGTCAGCATTTATTAAGGCCATCTGTTTAGTACTTGCAAAGTACAGAGCATTCCTTTAATTAAATTATAGTATCTCCAGACCCCATATCCCAGGTTTTAGCCGGGAGTGTTTCACGTTGAATCCTAAGCCTCTGACAGTAAAGGTTTGTAATGGAAATATTGAGAGATCTTCAGTGGTTTGGTTATAGCAAATTCGGCGCTGATGAGAAGCTGCAGGTGTACTGATGATTCTATGTACTGCATAGTGGGGCTAATTCAGGAATCATCCCTGGGCTGAGAGGTTTTAGGTGATAAGCAAGCTAAGACCCTTTGAAAGGAGTATTGCTTGAACGAGGAGGAGTGACTGAATTGATTACCCAGTCACAGTCAAATTCTACCTTACCTGACCCTTTATCTCCATGGTGATTTGTTGCAACCTGAAAGAGTGCCCTTGACCTTAAGATTTTATTCCAAATGAAAGCTCCATTTATGTTATTAGGAATGGAGCTATCACTTAGGAGAAGTGTAGCATCTTAAGTGGTCACTGTTGTCTCACTTCCCCAGTGGAAATGCCTCAGAATTGGTTTTTGTTCTGTTTTGCTGTCCTGCCTCCACACCTGCAATGAAAACTCCCACATTGCCAAGACTAAGAAATCTAAGGTTTATAGATCTCCTGAAATTAATGCAGACTTTTATGTACATGTGCTTTCTTCTGTGTGGGGAATCAGAAGCATTCACATATCCCTGCGAACCACTGACGAGTCCCTTGAAGGCAGGATTTATGTTTCTTGGGGTAGCTGATTCCATGAGTATCTCCCCCATCTACCAAGGTGCTGAAGCATTCATTTATGTCTCCCCCTTTAGGTCTGGGCATCCTAGAAATGCACAAATTCCTAAGAATTCTAAATCTGTGGATTTTGTGGAAGTGTTGCCCACCCAGTGGTCAAAGGTCAGGCATCAATCCTGTTAACTACCACAATCTTCACCTCCCTTCCAGGAAGACCCCATTGGAGAATACCAAGAATACCTCAAATAAAAGTCTCTGCTGTAAAGGGATCTCATTCTAGTTAAAGAAAAAGGTGCAGTACTCTCACAGCCTGGTTTCTTTCCTTTCTTCCTTAATCCAGTAGCAATATAAGGAAACACTAAGAGGGTTGTCACAGAATATGTTTTGTTAATAGCCAGATCAGTAGGTGGAGAAGGTGGAGAATAGTCATCCAGGGAGTGCACAATTATTAGAAAGAGAAGAATGAGAACTGTTAAATAGCGGTTGAATTTGGATAACTATTTTGTGACTGAGACTGGCTGCATGGAATGGGAGATAAGCTGTAGGCTATGATTTGGTTTTAATATAAGCTGTGTTAGATCAGCAATCGCAAATTGGAGACAGAAGGAGAAAGAAAATAATGCAACGTGAAAAATCAGAATTCTGAGCTCGGACCATTTGTAAACAGAATATTTGTAAATTCTAACTCGAGTTAGAAGAACAGCAAGATTTGAGTGGCTCTTGAATGGAGGAAAATGATTGTGATTACTTGACTTCCACCTAGATCATTGTCTTTGTTCGTGTTTTGAATTCTGACTTTTCATCCCTGAAGAATGAATGTACAATCTGGCAGAAGGAGAGAAGTGGTTAAATTAAGAATTTAGAGTTTCTAGGATAAAAAGGACATAGCTTGAGTCTATGGAAGGAATGATTTTATAGTTGGATTTTGTATGGTGGAAGAGGGGGATGGGCGAGAGGGTGAAATACGTATTAATGATGTGGACAGAATCCTTTAAGAATTAGGATATATATATATTTTTTTTTATTTATTTTTTTAGCGTTTATTTATTTATTGAGAGACAGAGCATGAGAGGGAGAGGGACAGAGAGGGAGACACAGAACTTGTAGTAGGCTCCAGGCTCTGAGCTGACAGCACAGAGCCTGACGCGGGGCCCGAACCCACCAACTGTGAGATCATGACCTGAGCTGAAGTTGGAGGCTTAACCGACTGAGCCACCCAGGCACCCCTAGGAGATGTCACGTATTTATTGTTTCCTAAATGCCATCCGTGGCTCTAGACATTAGAGATGCTATATGGTACAGTGGAGAGGGTAAAATGTATTGACATAATAAAGATGCTCCTCAGGTCTTGACCTGATAACCACACAGTAGGTGTAATAATTGCAGTTTTCTTTTGATATATAAGGCTGGTTAATCTATAAGCCTTTTTACAGAAGCTCCCAACTTCCAACCATCCATTTGCTCAAAATAACGTGTTGAGGGCTTTCCACAAGGCACTGGGCTGGGCAGTGGAGATGGAGAAATGACAAAAGGACACAGACTCAGAGCTCTTCTCATAAGTGAGATCATCTGTGTGAATATGTAACAGTCATAAAAAGGAAGTTCTCGCACGGTTGTGGGAGGCGGGTGTTCAGAGGCAAGAAGCAGGAGCATGGCGTTGGGCTAGACCTGGGTGGCGGTGGGATTTGGGGGAGAGACGCAGGGAAGCACATTGTATACTGAAAGAATATGGTGAGACCAGAAGAAAAGTCTGGTTTTTATTGGAGAAAAGCGATGGAAGGTAAGATCGGGAAAGTAAGTTCGGGCCACATTTTGAAGGTAGGCCAAGGAACAGGGTTGGGGTGTCATTAATTCAGCACTTAGAGGAGCTTTTTGGAAAGCTTGGAGTTGAGGGGGTGGTGACATCCATTTACTTACCAACTCTCAAGTATTTCAAATATTTATTGCTTGTCTACTAAGTACCATGTATTGCTCGAGGCATTGGAGATACCATTGAGCAGCAAGTAATAATAGCAGTGGTAATAGATAACATACCTTGAATCCTTTGTGCCAGGTAAGCATTCTACCTGTATTATGTTGTTTAATTGTAACAACAGCCCTCTAATGCAAGTCTGATGTCATCGTCACTTTATGGAGGAGACCACTGAGTTAGAGAGGTGAGCTCTTTGCCTGAGGTCACTTCCTTAGTAAGTGGTAGAGCCAGATTCAATCTCCCATTTTTGGACCTCAGAGTGATGCTCTCTGACCAAACACCGCAGATTTTAACAAACTAGACTCACTTAAAGTGTACTACATTGAAAAGGGGACATAAAGACAGTAGGGAGGTAATTTCAAATAGAAACACTGAAGACAATACAGGATAACATGAAGGAGAAAGGGGCATGGGGATCATGCAGGGAAGGTCAGGAGGCAGTGGCTGAGCAGAGGCCCAAAGAATAAGTCTCTAATGTAATTCTGAGGGAAGAATGTCCTAGGCAGACGGAACAGGAAGTGCAAAGCCCCTGAGGTTGGCATGGTGAGTTTAAAGGGAGTACAGTACTTGATAAGCTTGCAGATGTAAGCAGGGCCTTGGATTGAGTGATAAATTGTATGGCCCTCTCACTCACTGTGTGGTCCTAGATAAACAAAACGAGTAATGACTTTTTGGGCAAGAGGTTGCCGTGGTGAGGCAAGAACTGTATTAGCTAAGTCCACTGGGTTCTGTGGGATCACAGAGAAGGCCGCATCTAGTCCGTAAGACTGGATGCAGTCAGACCCTTAGAAAGGGCATGTTGGAGGGACAAGTGTGTGAGGCCAGAGGAATGGTATGTACAAAGGCATGAAAGATTGAAGCAAATCCTGGGGAGTGTGTGGCTGGAAGATGGGATTCGGGTGTGGAAGAATGGGACAGAGAACCCTAGAAAGACCAACAGAATCTGAACCCTGGAAGACTAAATACAGTGAATGGCCAGAGCTGGGCTTTGGGGAATAATCTGGAAACAGTACAGGCTGAATTTCAGTGAGGAGAGAAATGTTTCATAGGACATGATGAAGCCTAAGATAGGAGAGGGAACAAGACAGTGAATCTAAGGAGAGAGATTATAAAAGTAGACTTAGCTGGTGGGAGGAGGAACCTTTGGATGGACCTAGAAGGGGAGGATGCTGATGCCTTTAAGGAATAGAACTGTCTAAAGCAGGGCTTTTCAAATTTCAGTAGGCCTCACCTCACCTATAGGGTGTGTTAAAGTATTTGCCTCCTGCCCAGAATCAATAGGCCTGAGGTAGGGCAGAGAATCTGCATTTGTATCCAGTTCCGCCATTGCTGGTCCAGGGATCATATTTTGAGAAGTGCTGGTCTAGAGGCTGTGTCGATTTGGAGGCTGTAACACAAAACTTTGGTTTGGTTTGGGCATGTAGTATTTTTAGGGGGGAGGGGCATGTCATATTTTGTAGGCGGTGTCTACCAGGTAGACGGAGCTAAGAATAGGATCAGGACTGGATGCAAAGTATGCAGATCAGTGGTAGGAATACGTCTGAAGCCTGAGGACTGGATTGGTAAATGAAGGGCATATGCACGGCTAGAGGAGAAAAACATGGGTAGGAAAAAAGAAACCTGGAACATGCCTTCCTTCAGGTCCTGGGAGAGGGAGGGATGAAAGGAGGCATAGGCTGAACTAGAATGATTTAGAGAATATTGCCCTGTAGAAAACATTGGGCAAAGATAACTTAAGGACAGGACCATCAGCAATTTCAAATATTGCAACATTTGGGCGAGAATTGATCACAGTTGAGGATGCCGTAAGTGGCTGTGGAAGCTCCTTCACCTGCCTGCTAAACTAACCTGTACATAGTCCTGGGGTCTAGGGAGGGGCTGCAGTGGCCTCTTATACGACGACCCAGGAAAACTGGTTCAGAAGGAAAACAAGTTCGAGTGTCTCATGAATAATCACCTTCACTAGAGGAAAAACACAAAAAGAAGGGAAAAGGTTTTGTTTTTGTTTTTTGTTTTGTTTTTTTGAGACCTTAACTATCAAAGAGGAACTTGAGACATTTTGGATTATATCTGCTCTGCCTTAATTAGGTGCCTCTCTACACCCCTCCTGCACTGTGTGTGTACTTAGACGCATCTGTACATATATATTTTAAGCTAAACCATAATGATGTGGTTGTGGTAATATATACTTCCGTACACATTATATTAAAATGATCGTAATTCATAGTAGGCATTTTTTGCACCTTTCTGGTCTGGAATCCAGTAACTTCTAAACAGCTGTGACCAGAACAGCATTTAAAAAAAATTTTTTAACGTTTTATTAATTTTTGAGACAGAGAGAGAACATGAACGGGGGAGGGGCAGAGAGAGAGGGAGACACAGAATCAGAAGCAGGCACCAGGCTCTGAGCCATCAGCCCAGAGCCCGACACGGGGCTCAAAGTCACGAACCTTGAGATCGTGACCTGAGCTGAAGTCAGACGTTTAACCGACTGAGCCACCCAGGCGCCCCCAGAACAGCATTTTAATATTTAAAGTTGGAAAAGAAACTTTATCCATGGAATATTAAGTGGTTTTTAGTTGTTCATACGTTAATTTGCCTGATGTATAACTAAAGGGAAAAAACAAATAGCAAATTCCCTGCTCAGCACTTCAGGTAACATTTGTTTTTTACAGTGAGGTCTACTGTTTAATTCTAGTTCAGTCCTGTGATCCCGAAAGCAGTGCAATTTCAGTTCAGTAACGTGTGCTGCGGTTACCCAGGGCTTAAGGCTGCTTTGGAGAGGGAAGGACTAGCTTTCAGTTGCCTCATTTGCTAAGAATCCTGAATATTTCAAAATGAGAAATGTTCTCATTCTGCTCCATTATAAATTCCCTTCTGGGCTTGGTAGCATTTTAAAGCGTTACTCCCGAGAAGCACTTAAACATGCCAACAGGGAGACCTGATTCAGTTCACCGACTATAAGAACTAGTACGCTGAAACTTGAGGAAAAAAAAAATTAACTTTGCATTATCTAATTAGGTTTATAGAATTGCTGCGGAGCAGCCTGGTTTCCCAAATCTAGAAGGTACAATTAACTGCAGTATTATATCAATACCAACTAGTCTGCTAATAGGCTTCCAAGCAAAGCAATTGGAATTTGTTATTACCAAGGATATTTTAAAATGGGTGAATTAAAATTAAATCACATACTGTTGGGAGCAGTTCTGTAGGAGAATAAAATAAATGACCAAATCATTTTTTAATCTTTTATTGAGGCCCTGGGTTTAAGAATACATTTGGGCCTCAAGAGGTATGCTACTTTTCTTCAATAGTAAACTTACATGCTTCATGATTATCTGGCTTAAACATAATTTTAGCATCTGTAGTTCTTACCTTTATAAAATATTTTACAATATTCATTAGCACCTTAGTATTGAAGTACTTCAAAAACTGCTATGGGGGCGCCTAGGTGTCTCAGTCGGTTGAGCGACCGAGTTTGGCTCAGGTCATGATCTCACAGTTTGTGAGTTCGAGCCCCGTGTCAAGCTCTGTGCTGACAGCTCAGAGCCTGGAGCCTGCTTCTGATTCCGTGTCTCCCTCTCTCTCTGCCCCTCCCCTACTCCTGTTCTGTCTCTCGCTGTCTCAGAAATAAATAAACATTAAAAAGAAAAAATTGCTACTACATGTTCACTGGTAATGTTAAAGAGTAAGCCTTAAGGAGACGTTAACTGAGAAATTGCCAAAGCTTTTTTTAAATCACTCTTATGAGAAGGTGGGTGTGCCATGATTTTTATTTTTTAGATTGTCTATAATTATCCTTTGACTTGATTTTCTTTTTAATAGAAACATCTCACACACACACACACACACACACACACACACACACTGGTTGATAAGGTTGATAAGATACTCTTTTTGATGTGAGCAAGGTTTACAAATAGCTTTTACAACTGTATGAATGCCTAACTCCTCCAGCTAGAACCCTTGATATCAAACTAACCCATTGAGTCTAGCTATTGAAGTGAAACAGTAGTCCCAGGTTCATAATGTAGTGTAAGAGACACTTTTGAACAGTTTCATAGAATTTTAAGAATTAACACTTGTTGAAGTAATATCATTACAATATCTTTATGCTTCTGAGAATTTCTTTTTTGATAATTTTTTTAGAAGGCTAAATAGGAAAAAAAATAGAACAATACCCAATTTATATTCTAAAAAAAAGTCCTTAAGTCATGATATTTGAAGTGCTGTAGGGGTTCTTTGTCAGCACTTACTAGTGCATTTTAAATTTTATTCTGTTGAATTTAAAGTAAATATTTCATATACATTTTATTAGCATCTGTTATTGGAAAAATAGTTCTCTTAAAACCCTTGCAAAAACCAAAAATGATCAGTATACTCAAGTGAGTCATGTAAGTGTCGTTTTGCCAGATTATATCAAGGATATCTGGATAAAGATGTTCAGATGCAGAAAACTGGGAAGAAGCATGATCTGTGGGTTCCATTTCTCTTGAGACATATAGTTTATTAGTCAGTTGTGTAAACATTTCAAAAATGACTCAGGAGAAATCTAGTAAGGGCTAAATCAGTTAAGAATTTTTTATTTGCTTGATTGTTAAATGCAGCTATGGTACGTATCTGTGATGGGAGATGTTTGCTTTGAAAAATTTACCATGCAATATATTGTACCAACTGGAGTTTTTTTTTTGTCGATAACAGCCCATGTACCTATGCAATCAAAGGTTCACTTTAGCCATTTCAAAACTGGTCTTAAGCCATTTTCTAAAATAGTTGGCTTATTAAGTATAAGTTTTAATTATGCTTACTTGGGAGGACTTCCATCCAAACCTCTCTGGCAATTGAATATTTTGCTATGCGATTCTTGTTTTTTTTTTTTTTCAAGTATGAATTTAAATTCTAGTTAGTTAACATATATGGTAAAATTGGTTTCAGGTGTAGAATTTAGTGATTCATCACTTACATACACTACCCAGGCTATGCAGTTCTTAGTAGACAATTTGATCATTACCCTTCTTAAAATTTAATCCGACAGGATTAGTCTTTTAATCTTTAATACAGTAAGGTATCTCCTATGTAAGTCAGTATTTGTTACCTTTACAGTCTGTTTGCAGGGTTTTACATCTTTTCTTTTGAAAGAAAGCGTTTAAAACCTCCTGTTCAAAAGAGTGCTAACTCTTGCCAGGGTGATTTAAAATGAATAAAAAATCCATTAGATTTTTGGCAAATAAGCTCTCAATTATGGTACAGAATAAATGACTACAAAGTGCTTTTTAGAGTAATGGAATGGAAATGACTGAAATCTTACTACATTACACATGCAGGGTTTTTTTACTATTGTTGAGTGTTTAGTTTTTTTAAACTAGAAGATCACTGTCAAAATTGGAAATTTTGATTATTTAAAATACATAATTATATTTTAACATTTAAGCAAAGGATTGGTGGAATGGGGAAATATAGGCATGCAGTTTCATTTACTGTTGTTCTCTGTGATGGTCTGAGGAAAGTTGAAGTCCAGTGTTTGTAAAAGAAGGTTGGGGAAGAGTGTTGCCATTGTGGTGGTCAATTAAATTTGCTTACAGTTCAGGGAGACCTTGGTGGGTGGCAAAGAGAAAAATACTTCTCACAAATAGTTTTCTGAAATTCTGTCTTCTAAAAATGTGCTAAAATAGCGTGATTTCCAAATGCCTTGGTATTTTAAAGAAATACATTTTCTGTATGAAATTAGGATAACTCTTACTCTTTTTATCATAGTTAACATTTAGATTCCAAACCATGGCACATGGTTTTAACCTTGTTTCTTCTGTTTTAAAACAAATGTAGAGTACAACATCTGCATAGCCTGGAGGGTTTGGGGACGAAGCCTGGAGCTGACCATGGTGGGCCCCAAACTGATAGCAGGGAGCATCTTCCGGGCTTAGATGATATCCAGCCGAGCAGAGCTCTCAGTAACTGAGAGCAGAGCTCTAGCTTGTGATAAATAAAGTTCATTTGCCTGGAAAACAAGCACTGAAAGCTAGTTTTTAGAATCTTTGTGCAAATTTCCAAAGCCATTGACTTGGCCAGCAAAAGGTGAGATAAATACATTTTTTCCACAATGAATGAATACATAAATGTAGACTACATGTGATCATAGTTATTAACTGAAAGTTTTGAAGAGTGATATCAAGCCTGCGAAGATAATAGCACCCAAAATACCACACCTTTTCCCAGATCATGCTCTTTCCTAAAAACTGGCATCATCTCAAGTATGGGTCAAAATACGTCTATACTACATGGGTCTTCTCATTATTTTTTTCAGCGTCCTCTTTGAAATCTGAGCAAGGTTTTAATGAACGTGGCTTCATTTTACTCTCCATGAATTACTACCCCAGGAAGAGTGCCAGCCACTCTTGCCTGAGCAGCCTACACCTGTGACTAAACCAAAGACCATCTCAGCCAGAGAGTGTAATAAATAGTTCCACCGTGGTACGATCATGTTTCATAAGTGGCAGTTATCATCCTTGACCTCTGCTCAATTAACTGGTAACACTAAGAGAAAAGTAAATGTTAAAATCTTTGTTCAGTGTTGGCAAAATTCACTTCCTCAAGATACAGTGAGTGGTTTGAAACATGTACTCATTTGCATCTACTTCTTTAGCTTAAATAACAGGTGCTTATGTTTAAGAGCAAATATATCTTGTGCAATGATTTATGACTTAGAAGGGCTGGTGAAATGAAGAAAGAGTAGCTCAAAGGAAATTGTTAGTGGCAATTAAGGAATAGATTTTTAATGTAGAAAATCAGAAACTTAAGGGAACAATAAAGGCAATCTGTGTAGTCAGTATTTTCTAGTGAATTGCGATAACTCCCCTAGTATTTTCTTTCAGTTCTTCATGAAAATAACGGAAATCTATTTTTTTTTTCTCCCTTGGGACATATGATTCCTTTTGCTGATTATGAGGCATTTGTTGAGCAATTGGTCCATTTCTTTGGGTCCCAGTGGGTGCCTAATATGAGTATGATTCCTTCAAGGTTTTAAAGGTCAGCCATATAGTTTATTGACCTTGAGGTAGCTAGAAAAACCACGCCTGCCATTTGGGCACACAGCATGCTGCTTCTGAATGATGAAGCCAGCAGCTTACTCATAGTTTTCTAACACACTGGTTGCATTTTCTGAATATACCCAGATCTTTTTAATTAAAGATAACTAAACCTTCATAGTCCTTTATCATACCTGTAACTCTTGTGGTGAATCAGCACTCATGAAAAAATAAAATCTCATTTCTCAAATAGAGATAATGAACTTAAAAAAAAAAACAACTTTTTGCTATTTCTGTAATTCCTATATTCCCTGCCCTCCGTTCTCTTACGTGTCTCATTTTAACAAACTGCTCTAAGAAGCTATTGCATTCTTTGAGTATTGACTAGGAATGGAAGAAAAATTAGAGTTTTGGTTTTCATGCAGGAGATTGCTTTCAGTCAGAAGATGGCAGATTTCCCTTGGTCAGCATGGACTTAATTTAAAATTGCCTTATGGGGCACCTGGGTGACTCAGTCAGTTAAGCATCAGATTCTTGATTTCGCCTCAGGTCATGATCTCACAGATTGCCAGTTCCAGCCCTGTGTTGGGCTCTGTGCTGACAGCACGGGGCTGCTTAGGGTTTTCTTTTCTGTCTTCCTTTTTCTCTGCCTCCTCCTCCCCGCCCCCCTCCTCCCTCAAAAACAACATAAAACAAAACAAAAAAACGAGTAAAAAAAAAAAAATGTCTCATATATGCAGTGATGAAAATCAAATCAAACTTAAAATACTAGGTGGAACATTTTCCTGAAAAAAACTTAGAATGGTGATGTTGATACTTTGAAATGTTAATATTTTGAAAGTTGAAGTTTCAATCTACTTTTTTCCATTCCTTTCATCTCTCATCAGGTGGCTATAAGTGGTGGTCCATTTGTCAGAGTTTAAGTGGTGTAAAAAAAAAAAAATCAGAAAATTCAGTGTGAATTTAACTCAGTTATTAACTCAGGTTCCTGATTTATTTCTAGTGCCTTCCATTTAGATATATATTTGATTTACTTATTTCCTAAATTCATGGGCCAGTACTGATACTCCTAGTTGTTTTTGTTTAGGATATCCCAAGTGTACACTTAAAAACATTTGTCTTTAATTTGTTAGATGACTCAAAAAAAGTAAAACGACAACCAAAACCAAAACCATCGTGCTTTCACTGGTTTGTGGTAAAGTAAAAAGCATGAGAAATTCGCTGTGTTTCAATCTGCCCAGTTATCACTTGGAAATCACCTTTGCCTTGCCCAGAGAAGACTTAGGTTGGTTGAATTCTCTTGACTGTTCCGTGAAAGCATGTAGCAGTGTGCATGACTTCATTAAATAGGTTTAAAGAGTGAATGGTGCACTTAATGGCACCTGGAATCTTGAAAGGACAACGTCTGTTATATGCCTAACTTCTTGCTAAGAGTGAAGATGAATCGGTCTCAAAAAGAAAAATAGAAAAATTCCTTCTGGGGAGGGGAAGCTAATGTCCTCTAGGATTTGGATTACTACAATTTCTTCACTGAGAAAATTCCTTGATCTTCTAAGAATATGGGTACTACATTTGTGTGATTTTTATAATACAACATTGCTTCCTGTCTCAGGCAACGGAGTGAAGTAAAATGTGTTGGCTATTTAGCACAAGCTACCGCTCAGGAATACTAAATGTAGAATTTCCTACTCTAGGCTAGTTATCAGGAAGTAGGGAAGGTCAAATCTGTGCTGCTGGGGAAATTTTTTATTTCCTTGTTTGTAAGCCTTAGCCCCTGCCCATCTTTTATTTTACTGTTTTGTGAACTGTAACAGTTTCTGTTTATGAATAGGGCACATGAGTCCAGTAAGAGAGCTAAACTCTGTTTGGGTTTGAGAAATTCAGCAATCTCATGGTTTTGGAATAATCTGATATCTTAGTGGTATTTTCTTGCCACCGTCTCATTGAGATTTTGAAAAACGTAAGTAAGTCCATAATTAATAATAATAATAAAAGATTTGTAGGGAAGGTACATTCAAGTTGATTATAGTATTCCTTACCAGAGCTTGAGGGAAGGGCGGAGCATTTGAGCGTGAAGGGGTAGGAAGAAGAGAAGGTGTGCCATCTAAAAGGATGAGCTTTGTATATATACAGTACAAGGATATGGTTTAGAACAATCATTTGTGTTGGGAGTGTGTATTAGGAAGGATGGGGATCTAAAACCACATACCTTTTTTTTTTTTTTTTTTTTTTTTAACAGTTGGGTTGAGCGGTGCCTGAGTGGCTCAGTTGGTTAAACGTCGATTTCGGCTCAGGTCATGATCTCGTGGTTTGTGGGTTCGAGCCCCATATTGGTCTCTGTGTTGGCAGCTCAGAGCCTAGAGCCTGCTTCAGATTCTGTGTCTCCCTCTCTCTGCCCCTCCTCCGCTCATGCGCGAGCTCTCTCTCTCTCTCAAAAATATTAAAAAAACAAAACATTGAGTTGTTAACTGTGAATATTAATCCCCATAATACTAAATGTCTTGGGGAAATTATATTGATATTTAAAATCACTGTGTGGTATGTAGTTCCTTCAAGCTGGTGGATTTAAAATAAAAGCTGATCTCCTTGTATACGAGTTGAATTCCTGCTGTAAATACTGTTAATAGCTTCAGTGAGCTTGGCCTGGTGGCTTGACTTCTCCAAGCCTCCTTTCCCTCATCTGTAAAGTGGACGCAGCACTCTTCCTGTGTTTCCATCAGGTTAAGGTTACCAGAGCTCCTAGGAGAGCACTTAAATTGCAATTTTACAGTTGTTTCCCCTTCTTTCTCTTCTTGGATGAGCATAATACTTTGTACACAGCATCAAGAGTGCTTAAAAGAAGGAAAATACACGAATTTGTTATGAATTCACAACTTTGAATTATAAGTGCAAAAGGGACGAGTCTTCTCTCCTAGACTGTGACTTTTGTCACAGGACAAAAGGAAGAGGACATTAAGGGAAAAAGGAAAAAAAAAAAAAAAAAAAGAAAGAAAGACCCGAGTTGGGAATTACAGATCCTACCTGGTTGTGTGCACTGTATTTGCAAAATTGTTCTCCCACCTGCCCCTTTAAAAACAAAAAGAAAAAAACAGGTTGATTTCAAGTTTTGCTGTTTAATTTTAGGTGCTTCTGGCTAACCTACCAATTAAATGGAGCAAAAGAAGTGATCTAAGGGAGAACGAAACTGGAAGAACAACTACTGAAGTTATTTATTTTCACTGTCTCTTCCTTTTTCTTCCCCCAAGCAGAGTCTACAACTTAATTCCGAGCTGTGGTTGCTGAACATTCCAAAGCTTTCAAACTTCTGCTTAGTGGAGAAGTATTAAGAAATCCAAGCCCCTGCCATGGGTTTAATTATGAGGCTTAGTAAATACATTGTTTTCTTAATTTTATTATCTTTGTTCCTATTGTCTCTGTTGCGAAGAATAATTTTTCTCCCAGCTGATTCAACTCAGCCACTCCTGGATTTTCTTAGAGATTATTCTCCGTATTAACATTTAAAAGTTAAAATTATGCCCTTTCTTTTAGTCATTGCATAGTTGGACTCCACCTATGTCACTGAGCAGTGATAAGGCTCTTTCTTTTCCTTGAAACTTGTTTTAAGGACACACACACATACACACACAGTTTGTTTATTCTGGTGCAGTATAGTAACAGTTCACCATGGGGCTGGAAATCTAGTCTGAAAATGGATTGAACATCAAATACTGACAAGGAACTTTTATTGAAATCTTACTATGCCTTCTGCTAGGTGTGTTTACATTCCCAATTTAACCTTCTGGCATTTTACAGATGAGGACATTTGTGGCTTAGCGAAATTAAATGCCTTGCCTGTCACCTGGCCTTGTAGGTAATGGAACTAGAGTTCAAACCCAGTCTGACAGAAGAGTCCACCCCTTCAGGCTGCCTTCAGTACCACCAAGTAGCATTTCCTGAGCCATGTTCTGTGAACCAAGATACGTTAGTGGGAGTTACTTTAAAAAGGGTTCTTGGGTCAATAAGGTTGAGAAATGTTGTGTGCAGAGATTCTCAGGGCACATCAGTATGTTAAAAGCTCTGAAAAGTCCTGTAGGAAATAAATTTTAAGATTTTTAGCTCATCTTTCACAAATTGACCTGGTAACTGACTCGGTCTATAAAGAACTCTAGTGTCCTGAGAAAAGAGTTTGCTAATAGCCGAATCAAAATCAGGGAGTTATTTCGGTGATGTTACTGGCACATGCTGTGTGGACAGATACACCTGTCTCCAGAGGAAGAATCTAGCTGCCTGGACTGGTTGAATTCTGCCTTTAGGCTGTTACTTACATGCTCATATTTGGCACGTCCTTCTCCAACTGTCTGAATCTTACCATCCTTTAAGATCCATCCAGGTTTTACCTCTCTGAAGCTTTCTTTCTTTTTAATTTTTTTGGTTTTTATTTCATTTCTGAGAGCGTTAGCAGGGGGAGGGGCAGAGAGAGGGAGACACAGAATCCGAAGCAGCCTCCAGGCTCTGAGCTGTTGGCACAGAGCCCAAAGTGGGGCTCGAACTCACGGATGGTGAGATCATGACCTGAGCCAAAGTCGGACGCCCAACCGGCTGAGCCATCTAGGTGCCCCTCTGAAGCTTTCTTTAATCACTTCAGTCTGCTCGGATATCTCTAATATCAGAAAGGTTCCTCATTGTGGAACATGATTATAAATAACTATAATACTGGTTAGCACATAGCTGTTTCCCCAGTTGGTCGTAAGCTCCTTGAGGGAAGACCCTGTTTTACAGCGCTCTCTTGGTTTTCTGCCAATTAGCCTCTGGTCCTACTGTCCTAGAAAAGAGAGATCCAAGTTGTTCTAGTGGCTTTTGTTCAGTTGGCAAATCCTCATTGTCCCCTGGTAGTGACCTCCCAGTGAGACCTGCATTCATTCTTAATCATCAGACTTGAACTCATGGAATCCTCCCACACTGACGTTGGTGGGCCTGCTCCCTGTGTTGCTTTCCAGTGGGACACAACTCCATGATCTTGCTCTATTCGTCAAAAATGATTTTAGTTCTGTTGCAAATTCTCAGGCACAGTAAGTATTTTATAATTGCAGAAAAATCCTACTGATCATCACCATTCGTATGGAAATGTCCAGTGCATAAATTGTGTTTCAGTTACTGGAAACTCATTTCGTATCATGAAAATATCAAAAACAGTTTCCCCCAAACCAATTAAATGCTTTTATAAATATTTTTCAGGCACATAAAACCCAAGTCATATTGAGTATGTTATGTGGATAAATTTTTCTGCATAGGCAAGATTGAGGGAGGCTTCTTAAAATATGAGTCTAATAAAGTTTACACTGAAAGCACTACCTTTTCTTCCAGAAACTCCCTGTAGTAATTAAGGATATTCTTCCTTTATTCCAAGCAACTTTTGTGTACAAAATTAACATCATCTGTCTTGACTGTTTTCACTCTCTATTTGGTGTGCACAAATGCCTCCGGAGGTCTTTGAGTGGTACCTGCTGGGAAACAGTGATTTCTACCACCACCCCAACCTTCCCTGGGGAAATATGGGAAGGGCAAACCAAAAGTCCAGTTACCAGTTGGTTTTGTTGGCTCTCTGTGAATTTCAAGGGGTGGTAACTAGATGTTTGGTGTTTATATCAATTAAAATACAGATTTGACTTTCAGAGAAATCCAGAAAGCTGGATTTTTTTTTCCCTCTATGTAAATAGCCAAACTGATCTGGCAACTCTTCAGAGACCTATATGATGTCATCAGGGATCCATGCCCTTCTCCCTTGTTATTCTGTCATTCCTAGAGAGTTGCTATCCTCTACGTGGTCTGAGATTTCACCACCTTGCCCACATTCCAGTAGTAGGAAGGAAAGAAACTGAAAGGGGGGTTTCCTTCCATTTTTCCACCTGTATATAGCACGTTCAGCCACATTCCATTGGCCAATAGGTAGTCACTTTGAGGGAAGTTAGAAATGTATATTCTGGGTGGCCATCTGCATAGCTAAAAATCAGGTTAGGGAGGTGGTAAATAGGAGAGGAAGAATGTTGGGAGGTAGAGGAGCCTTTCCCACAAAATAGCAGGTAAGTTTTTTAATTATAAAGTTATAAGAGCAAACATCAAAAGTCCCTTGGTAGCTCAACTTTTAGTTCTACTCAGCTTCTTCCCTAGAAAGATCAGAATTATCTTGGTATCTGATGTAAGTTTGGTTTTCTCACCCAAACCCAAAATTTATTTTTGCATTACTTCATTAACTGTTGATCCAAGACTCTTTTCAGACTTGTCTGCTAAACTCCTATCAACAGGACCAGATTTTAAGTTTCTCTTGCACACCCATTATCACCAAACAATGTTTATGGATGGTCAGTAATTTGATATCACGTTGAATCATGGATTATTAAAATTTTGCCTCTTATTTGATAATAGATTCAATGGTTTCTTGCCTCTCCCCCCGCCCCCCCCCCCAACAATGGGAACAGTCCCTACTCTTTGCATCAGAACTCTCTATCCACTGTCAAAAATCTAGAAGAGGCATGGAATTGTCGGGGTTGATGATGTGTTACTAAAAAGTCACTTTTGGACCCCTTTGCTGTTGACAGGGGACCAGGGAAGGAGTATGGATCATTGGAGGAGTTAGCGGAAGTCTATCATTTCCCATAGTAACATTAAGAGGTAGGGCTCAGGGTGGTCAAGATGTAGTGGAGAATTGAAAAAGCAAAATTGGGATATAGAGGAAACCCAGGGATAGTGATTAAAAGAGCTACCATCTGCAGGGCAGGTCAGTGGGGGAAGGCATGGTAAGAGGAAGAGGTTGGGATTGTCAGAATTCAGAAGCTTGCAGGAAGGGCCAGCAGACTGGATCTCTGGGGGTGGCATGGTGGGACCCTGGCTAGCTACGTGTTGTAACTCTAGAATGTAATGAGGCTGTTTGGGAGAAATCCGTAATGGAGCCGGGTTGGATAAATGCTGGAGACCAGAACCATTTCAGCTGCCCTGGCAAAATGCCTGGACTTGGACAGCAAGCAAGCAAAGGAGGAATCTGCTGTCTCCCTCTCACGACCCCTGTTGGCGAAGCCTCACAGGGAGGCAGTTGGTAAAGGAGAAATGTTTGCAGAGTTCCAAACCACAAAGAAGAATATAGAACTACATATGTCATATGTACGTAAATATGTGGATATATGTGTATATAAATATAGTGGGTTTGGAGCCGAGAGACAATAGTTTAATAGCTAACGCTATTGGATATAGAGCTAACGTACTGGATATAGAGTCTTCCTTTGGAAACTTCATGCTGGAAGGTTTGGGGCCAAATAGTACTGTGAGAGAAATTAGGTAGATCTGGACTGGACGTGATATGGATCTGACTTCTTCATATAGACAAGAATAAACTTTCTTTGCCAAGTGCCGCTTATTTGCACCCTAAGTAGAACGGTGGTCTGCCCAGTCTGAAACTCTGTCTTACAGCCACACCAGAGCTATTTTTATGCACGAGAGCGTGGCTCCCATCCTTTTATTCTCCTGGGTTAAGGATGCAGCTTAGGTTTTCTTTTCTTTCCTTTTGAAACCCGTTATGAAACTGTTATAAATTTCCTTGAGGCTTTCTTGAGTTTATTTCTAGTATCTGTGACTCATTAAAAAAACTAGACTTTTTAGGTGTCTTGCGTTGTGTTGGGCCTTGAGGATACAGAGATGACTAAGATACAGTCTGTGTCCTCGGGGGAAGTAACAACCTAGTTTGTGGTACAAGGCACTTGGGAAGATAGTAATATTACATGTTAAATATTAAAATAGAATGAATTGTACCTGGAAAGTGGAAAAGAACAGGCCTGGGGAGGAGAATTAGCTTTTGAGCTCCTGTTCAAAAGTAGGGCTTTGGCAGGCTGTGGGAGGAGCATGTATAGGTTGGCGTGTCTTGTGGGGGAGGGCAGCAAGCAAAAGCTATGAATTTGAGGGGAAAGAAGGAAATACTTATTACAGTGGCACTTGCCATATATTTACCAGTTTCTGTACGAAGTAACATTATTCACTTGCTCTAAAAATGTCCTTGTTTTGTCTTCGAGGGATTCTCCTTGTGTCAGAATTTTGAATTTTCTAGGCATCCACCCTCCTGCCCCCATCTATTACAATTTTCTGCGCTTCAGCCATATTCTTGCTGAGATAAGCCCCTTTTATAAGAAAAAAATTCTTATCTTACTTTACTTTCAAATTGAAGCTGGCTCATCTGTTTGTATATTAGTTGTCCCTCACAAAGTGGTTTTGACCATCTATATGTGGAGCCTCCCTCTATATAAAAGGTTATCTTGAGTATCAGAATCTCTAACCAGTGAAATATTGGCCCTGGCTGCTGCCATGTCACTAGAGGAGGCAGGTCACTTTTACATGTACAGTTCTTGAGTGGTCATCATTGTCTTGAAAGGGAGCAGAATTAAATTGTAGCGAAAGAATAAAAATTCACCTGCCTGAGCCTTTCTCCCTCACTATTCCTGTTTGTGCCAGTGGTTAATATTCTCTATCCTCTGTATAACATTACAATTAAGGAGATCTTATAACATCTTAAGCCACATCCCGGTCTCGGTTCTCTGTCTCTATCCGTGGCACGGAAGGGACAGGTCTGTCCCATAGACACAGGTAATCGAACAGGGGTATCTAAGCTAGGCCAGTTATATTCTTGGTGCTAGGATTTTTGAGTCATGTGGTGTTGTCTCCTAAGAGATGATGCAGAGTTGGTCTGTAAGACACAGCACCATGGTCAGCTCCTTAGGCATCGAAGTCACATATGTGACTGAGGAAACCCGTCCTCAGAGAAAGGAACGAAGTAAACTTTATTTCTAGAAGCAGAGAAGAAAGATGTTATGGAGAGGGACAGACAAAAATACTCTATTTCTGCTATTTCTGCCTTAAGATCCTCCAATTTCCATGAGACCTACCTGTTCTAACTACAGATTAAGTTCTGTGACATTTGCCTGAATCCTTATAAGTCCCCTTTTACTTAAATGAGTTTCTGTATCTTCTATAACAAATGGATACCATCATAGAAATTTCATCTATAAGCCAG
The DNA here is from genome assembly GCF_007474595.2 of Lynx canadensis. NCBI lineage: Eukaryota > Metazoa > Chordata > Mammalia > Carnivora > Felidae > Lynx > Lynx canadensis. Next base: position 55,340,893 of record NC_044306.2, on the reverse strand, counting down.
AGAGGAAGATTTTGAGTAAGGCTCTTAAGTCACATACAGAAAGTTGTTTTGCCCGTGCCTTATATCTATTGCTATCTCTGTCTTGTCTCGAATTTGTTTTTGAGGTATGACCAAGGAAGATGAAGCATGTTTTTGTATAAGAGTAAAACTTTTTTTTCTATAATTTAGGATGTATGGCCTTTTGTTTATCTTTTTTGACAATACAGTCATTAACTATGATATACAGTATGACTGTATACAGTATATATCATAGGAAATTTGGAGAAATTTTTGTTAAGTGAATGATAACCCAGAAGACAACAAAGTAGAAAAAAAGAATTCATAACCTCCCAAATTATGGACATTTAGTTTATTGCTGATGAGTAGCGCACTTGCTTTAATCAAAATCCCAAAACTTACTTGTTTTTTTCTGGCTGAGGAAAAGTATGTTTCTTTGAAAGAAATCTGTCATTTACTAGGGAGGTATCTGAGTGGCTTATAAAATAGATGATTGTACCAAAAACTGTAGACTCGTAAGTTTTTAAAAAGACTAAATATATTCAGTTGTTAACAATAATAATTTATTGCTGTATTTACTCCGAGTTTGGGCTAATATAAATTTTGTTCATATACTATGGAGTTCTAGAATTGTACTGTGAAAGCAATTAGGCTTAGTTTTCAATTTTCCTATTTGTAAATGGGTTTAAGTTCTTTTTTTGATTGTCTAGGAACCAATTAAATATTTCTTTAATAGTTCAACTAATTGTTTCATGACTTTATTACTTATTTTGCTGTGTTCACTTTGCAGAATGTTAAAAACATTAAGAGGTAATGGAATGTTAAGGAGACTTATGATATAAACTAATTGGAGTTCTTATTGTCAGATTTAATATAATATGTTAATAAACAGTATTTATAGAGGCCTGCTTTGTACATGTCTTGGGTTGTTTTAAGGGGCATTTAAATTTAAAGTAGGCAATTTACTTATCAACATGGAAAGCTTGTCTTAACTGCCTGAGGGTTAGTATACAGCACAGTGCAGCTCTTTAAAAACTGGAAAGCTGTTGGGGAATTTTGTTTGCCAATACTTTTTACAATCAGTCATATTCCATGGCCTGCATGTAAACTTAAGAATTCATTATCTTCAGAAACAAGGGAGAGATGATGTTGCTGATAATGAAATGAAATTAATATCAGGTTTTGAATCAAATTACTTTTGGGGAGGTGGTTTCAGGTGAGTCTTTGATTAAGATTTTATCTTATAGGAGATAAATGCAGTCTGGCTTTTAGCCATAGGAGCATCCAATCTGAATCCTGAAAACATCCTTTCCATCTTTTGTTGCTATTAAGAGATCAATGAAAGGTTTTGTCAACCTGAAAACTTCTGGCTCAGATCTCCTTCACTAAATTTCAACCTAGAATCAGTGGTTAAATAGCATATGTTAATTTTCAGTGCTGGTTTAGTAATGCAAACTCAACGTGTTTATAAAATTTGTTTTCACACACACTAAAAGTATCTATAAAACCATTTATTTCCTTTTTTGTTTGAGAGAGAGTGTGTGCAAGTGGGGCAGAGGGTGACAGAGTATCTTTTTAAATTTTTTTTTGATGTTTATTTTTATTTTTGAGAGACAGAACATGAGCTGGGGGTGGGGGTGGGGGGAAGAAGGAGACACAGAATCTGGAGCAGGCTCCAGGCTCTGAGCTGTCAGCACAGAACCCGACACAGGGCTCAAACCCATGAACCGTGAGATCATGACCTGAGCTGAAGTTGGACCCTTAACCAACTGAGCCACCCAGGCGACCTGAGAGGGAGAATATCTTAAGCGGCTCCATGCTCAGCACAGAATCTGGTGCAGGGCTTGATCCCACAACCCTGGAATCATGACCTGAGCTGAAATCAAGAGTTGGACGCTCAACCGCCTGAGTCACTCAGGTGCCCCAAAACCATTTGGTTCCTTCAATTTCAAGACCAAAATACAAAGTGCCTTTGGGATTTGGAATTGACTGTTGGGCTTGATGAAGTATCCTTCAACAAGTTTGTCATACTTTATTTTTACATGTACGTCCCCATCTCTGAGTATTTATAACTAAATTTAGTTCTTTCTTGAAGCATACTAAAATGATTGATAGCATGGATAGGCAACAATCTTCCAAAAATGGAAAGGGATCTGAGTGGGTCTAGTTCTAGGCTTACTTTGAAGGGAGTTGTATATTTGGAACAGTTGTCTGAACCTAGTGCCTTTCATTGCAGAATGCTTGAGTTGGTTCTCTTTGATAACTCTTCCAGGATCATAGGATCATTCTGCAAAGGAATAAAAACAACCCCTTCCCAATGACTTCAATATCTGAATATAGTCCAGAAACATATTTTCTTCTCTGGGAACATTGGGTCCCGCAGATAATTTCTCAGTGTAGGAACAGAGTTGTTCTTACCCTGATGAATCTCTTTGAACAATCTAATTACCATTAAGAATTTGTTGGGGCGCTTGGGTGGCGCAGTCGGTTAAGCATCCGACTTCAGCCAGGTCACGATCTCGCGGTCCGTGAGTTCGAGCCCCGCGTCAGGCTCTGGGCTGATGGCCCAGAGCCTGGAGCCTGTTTCCGATTCTGTGTCTCCCTCTCTCTCTGCCCCTCCCCCGTTCATGCTCTGTCTCTCTCTGTCCCAAAAATAAATAAAACGTTGAAAAAAAAAAAATTAAAAAAAAAAAAAAAAGAATTTGTTTCATGCCACCTCTGGGATGCAGCAAAGGCAGTCATAAGAGGGAAATGTATAGCAATCCAGGCCTTCCTAAAGAAGAAAGAAAGATTTCAGATATACAACCTAACCTTACACCTTAAAGAGCTGGAAAAAGAACAGCAAATAAAACTCCAAACCAGCAAAAGACAGGAAATAATAAAGATTTGAGCGGAAATTAATGCTATCAAAACCAAAAAACAACAACAACAAAAAAAAGACCCCAACAGATCAATGAAACCAGAAGCTGGTTCTTTGAAAGAATTAACAAAATTGATAAACCACTAGCCAGTTTGATCAAAAAGAAGAAGGAAAGGGCCCAAATAAATAAAATCAAGAATGAAAGAGGAGAGATCACAACCAACACAGCAGAAATAAAAACAATAAGAGAATATTATGAGCAATTATACGCCAATAAAATGGGCAATCTGGAAGAAATGGACAAATTCCTAGAAACATATACACTACCAAAACTGAACAGGAAGAAATAGAAAATTTGAACAGGCCCATAACCAGTAAAGAAATCGAATTAGTAACCAAAGTCTACCAAAAAACAAGAGTCCAGGGCCAGATGGCTTTCCAGGGGAATTCTATCAAACATTTAAGGAAGAGTTAACACCTATTCTCTTGAAGCTGTTCCAAAAAATAGAAATGGAAGGAAAACTTCCAAACTCTTTCTATGAGGCCAGCATTACCTTGATTTCAAAACCAGACAGAGACCCCACTAAAAAGGAGAACTATCGACCAATTTCCCTGATGAACACGGATGGAAAAATCCTCAACAAGATGTTAGCCAATCGGATCCAGCAATATGTTAAAAAAAAATTACCACAATCAAGTGGGATTTATACCTGAGATGCAGGGCTGGTTCAATATCCGCAAAACAATAAATGTGATACATCACAACAATAAAAGAAAGGACAAGAACCACGATACTCTCAATAGATGCAGAGAAAGCATTTGGCAAAATACAGTGTCTTTTCTCGATAAGGGTTTTTTTAAAGAAAGTAGGAATAGAAGGATCATACCTCGAGATCATAAAAGCCATATATGAAAGACTAAACACGAATATCATCCTCAATGGGGAAAAACTGAGAGCTTTCGCTCTAAGGTCAGGAAAAGACAGGGATGTCCACTCTTGCCACAGTTATTCAACATAGTATTGGAAGTCTTAGCCTCAGCCATCAGACAACAAACACAAAGAAATAAAAGGCATCCAAATCGGCCAGGAGGAGGTCAAACTTTCACTCTTCGCAGATGACATGATACTCTATATGGAAAACCCAAAAGATTCCACAAAAAAACTGCTAGAACTGATCCATGAATTCAGCAACGTGGCAAGATATAAAATCAATGCATAGAAACCGGTTGCATTCCTACGTACCAACAAGGAAGCAACAGAAAGAGAAATCAAGGAATCGATCCCATTTACAATTGCACCAAAAACCATAAAATATCTAGGAATAGATCTAACTAAAGAGGTGAAAAATCTATACACTGAAAACTATAGAAATCTTATGAAAAACTGAAGAAGACACAACAAAATGGAAAAATATTCCATTCTCCTGGATAGGAAGAACAAATACTGTTAAAATGTGGATGCTACCCAAAACAATCTGCATATTCAATGCAATCCCTATCAACACCAGCATTCTTCACAGAGCTTCACAAATGTATGGCCAACTATCTATGACAAAGCAGGAAAGAATTGCCAATGGAATAAAGACAGTCTCTTCAGCAAGTGGTGCTGAGAAAACTGGACAGCGACATGCAGAAGAATGAACCTGGACCACTTTCTTATACCATACACAAAAATAAACTCAAAATGGATGAAAGACCTAAATGTAAGACAGGAAGCCATCAAAATCCTCAAGGAGAAAGCAGGCAAAAACCTCTTTGACCTTGGCCGCAGCAACTTCTTACTGAACACATCTCCAGCAGCAAGGGAAACAAAAATGAACTACTGGGACCTCATCAAAATAAAAAGCTTCTGCACAGCGAAGGAAACCATCAGCAAAACTAAAAGGCAACCAACAGAATGGGAGAAGATATTTGCAAGCAACATATCAGATATAGATTTTGGATACCAACCCTTTAAAGAACTCATCAAACTCAACACCCAAAAAACAAATCGTCCAGTGAAGAAATGGGCAAAAGACATGAATAGACAGTTTTCCAAAGAAGACATCCAGATGGCCAACCGACACATGAAAAAATGCTCAACATCACTCATCAGGGAAATACAAATCAAAACCAAAATGAGATACCACCTCACACCTGTCAGAATTGCTAACACTAACAGGCAACAATAGATGTTGGCGTGGATGTGGAGAAAGAGGATCTCTTTTGCATTGTTAGTGGGAATGCAAGCTGGTGCAGCCACTCTGGAAAACAGTATGGAGGTTCCTCGAAAAATTAAAAATAGAACTACCCTACAACCCAGCAATTGCACTACTAGTTATTTATCCAAGGGATATAGGTGTGCTGTTTTGAAGGGACATATGCACTACCATGTTTATAGCAGCACTATCAACAATAGCCAAAGTATGGAAAGAAGCCAGATGTCCATCGATGGATGAATGGATAAAGAAGATGTGATATATATATACAGTGGAGTATTACTCAGCAATCAAAAAGAATGAAATCTTGCTATTTGCAACTACATGGACGGAACTGGAGGATATTATGCTAAACAAAATTAGAGAAAGACAAATATATGACTTCATTCAGATGAAGACTTTAAAGAGACAAAACAGATGAACATAAGGGAAGGGAAACAAAAATAATATAAAAACAGGGAGGGGGACAAAACACAAGAGACTCTTAAATATGGAGAACAAACAGAGGGTTAGTAGAGGGGTTGTGGGAGGGGGGATGGGCTAAATGGGTAAGGGGCATTAAGGAATCTACTCCTGAAATCATTGTTGCACTATATGCTAACTAATTTGGATGTAAATTCAAAAAAATAAAATTAAAAAAAATTGCTTCATGCATACTATGAATGTTGTTCCTCTTAAACAGCTATTTAAACTGATGACGTGGATGAGATAGGTAAAGGAATTTATATTTGGTTTCCTCAGATGTGCAGTCTCTTAGACAGTAGACAGACGCCAGCCAGATCTGACATGGAATCCAAAGAAGCTTTCAAAAATGTCACATGGGGTTTAATAATGAGGAAAAAGAGTACACCTCACCATGTGCCTTCTGTTGACATTTTAATGTAAACCCTAAAACTAAAATGTGCATCTTATTGACATTATACAAAGAGTAACTGTCTTCACATTGATAATGGAAATTGCTAATAACTGCAAACTGCTTACTCTACTTGCTTTCCCGTGTGAACGAGATACTTAGTTTTGATAATTTACTAATTAATAGGGAAAATGAACTCTTGGACAGTGCATTACATTAAATTACATATAACTGCATTATAGTTTCCTAGTTCATGTTTTAATGATGGAGACATTAAGTTGGAATGTGTCCAAGTTGTTTAAAATGAAAACTTTTTATGTGTTGCGTAACACCTCCTAAAAAGAACTTGGAATTTGGAGCAGCGATGGGTACTACTAGTTGGTAATATGAAGATTGTTGTTTGGTTGTCATGAAAACAAATTAGTTTGGTGATTATGGTGACGTAGTATAATAATGGCCTAACCTCAGAGCGCTTTCCATGCGTGTTTCCATGTTTGTAATTTGCTTTACTTCCTGAATATTATCATCGTTTATTTCTGTTGTTTAAATATCAGATTGAGGTATATCAAAGTTGGGTTCTTTGCCCAGACAGCCAGAGGTACATTTGAGAGGCATATGTGTTTCAAAGAAGGTGAAATTTTTAAAATTCTCCTCCTGCTCCTCGTCCTCCTCCTCCTCCTTTTTTTTTTTTTTTTTTAGAAGGGAAACAGAAGGAACTGTATTGTTTGGGATTGTCAAGATATGGATAGTCGGGATCGAATTCCATGAATGCTTTCTTTTTGCAAACTCTGGAAAGTAACCCGAGAGTTTCAGACTCTTATCACTGAAATTATATTCCTCTTAAACCAAATAATACTGCCATGCAGGATTTCTGTAATCTAAGCTTTTATAAATTTATATGGCATCTGAAGCCTATTATAACATGTTCTCTTTTTTAGAAAAACTTTTTTTTTTTTAACTTTACGGTGCAAGCAGAGGGAAAGGGACAGAGGGAGGGAGAGGAAGAGAGAGGAAGAAAGTTAAGCAGGCTCCACGCTCAGCCCCCTGTTGAGATCTGCACTGTATCCCATGACCCTGGGATCATAACCTGAACTGAAATCAACAGTCAGATGCTCAACTGACTGAGCCACTCAGGTACCCTACTAACATGTTCTCTGAGAACAGTAAAGAAATTTCATGTATATGGGGGGAAAGAAGAAATAGGGATAGCTTTGATAAATCCTGGACCAGACTTTTATGATAAAAGTAACTCATTTCCTAATTAACTTAATTCGGAAATGTGGAAAAGACCTTTCTCTTCTTTCTCAAATCTTGTCCTGTAAAAGGATGAAAAATGTCTGTTGTCATCAGAGGTGTTCCTTTTTTTTTTTTTTTTTTTTTTGAGCTTAGATTCCATAGTACCTAATGTTGTCAAATATTAAACTCTGGACACAGTTTATTCTTGTCTGGGACCCTTCCACGCAGCAGCATAAGCACAAGGGGGAGACGTGATCCTCTTTCTGCTGCTTCATGGCTAGCCAGCTTCACTCGGGTTCTCCCAAAGCCCAGACCCAGGGGTGTCCAGGCTCTGGTTGGAGAGAAACTGGGAGATGAAGAGGTGGAATGCGCAATAGTAGGAGGTGGATGGGCTTTCGAGCCAGAAAATTCTGATTATGAGCCCTGGTCCAGCCTTAGTTCCTAGGTGTAGTGGGAGATCTTACTTAATCTTTGAGTCTTACTCTCATGATCTGTAAAATGGAGATTGTACCACCTCATATTGCTGCCAGGAGGATTAAACATTGCTTAATGCATGTTTCCAGGTTAAGGTTCCTGGCCTCCCTTACCCCTATTGCATTCTGGGAAGTGGTTAGGGGAAGCAGGAAGCAGGTGTAACTGGGTGTAGCAGAAGCCCAGGGCTCTCTGTGTGCGTGAAGAAGGAAAGGGAGAAAGTGAGAAGTGGTCGGCAGGAATATAAACCCTAACTTAACCCTACTTTTCATAACTTCCCAACTGTGGAAAATAACACAAAGAAGTGTCATATACGAGTCAATACTTCCAGTTGAGAGAAAAATAGTCTTTCTTGCATTTAGCTATTATTAGCCAGCTACTATTTGGCTGTTCTCCCCCCTTGAGGAAAATATCGAAAGGAAAAGCCCTCCTTTCTTTGGTTGGTTTTGAGTTTTCGGAGTAATAAACATGTGAGAAAAGGGAAGTATATCAAGGTTAGATAAGGAAGTTTATCAAGCGGGAGATATATAAATAAGTTAACTGACTAGTCAGCTTTGCGACTCCCAAATTCTCTTCCTTAGACTACTGCTAACTTACTTCAGTGATCTTACTTAACCTGTTCCTTTAGTGAAAAAAGGCTTGAGGAAAAAGCCACTTTTTAAGCAGTGTCCAGAGTCTCTCATAGAGTAGATATATCTCTGTGGTACTTCCCAGAGTGCCCTCCTGTGAGGGGCTCCATTAACAATACAAAAAATTGCTAGGGTCAGATAAGTTGGGCAAAAACTGTTTACTATACCCCCATCGCTTTTATTTTTATTTATTTATGAATATTTATTTTTTATGTTTATTTATTTTTGAGAGAGAGAGAGAGCATGAGCAGGGGAGGGGCAGAGCGAGAGCAAAGAATCTGAAACAGGCTCCAGGCTCTGAGCTGTCAGCATAGAATTCGATGAACCCACAAACCATGAGATCATGACCTGAGCTGAAGTCAGATGCTTAACCGACTGAGTCACCCAGGCACCCCAAATGTTTATTTTTGGGAGAGCAAGGAAAAGCGGGGGAGGGACAGAGAGAGAGGGAGACAGAGGATCTGAAGCGGGCTCTGTGCTGACAACAGAGAGCCTGATGCGGGGCTTGAACTCACCTACCTTGAGATCATGATCTGACCCGAAGTCAGGCACTTGACCGTCTGAGCCACCCAGGCGTGCCTCCCCATCCCTTTTAAATTAACAAGTCTGAGGGGCGCCTGGGTGGCTCAGTCGGTTAAGCGGCGACTTCGGCTCAGGTCATGATCTCGCGGTCCGTGAGTTCGAGCCCCGAGTCGGGCTCTGTGCTGACAGCTCAGAGCCTGGAGCCTGTTTCAGATTCTGTGTCTCCCTCTCTCTGACCCTCCCCCATTCATGCTCTGTCTCTCTCTGTCTCAAAAATAAATAAACGTTAAAAAAAATAAATTAACAAGTCTGAAAAGTCTTAAAGAAATTTAACTTTAATCCCATTATTTTAGTAAATATTGTTTGAGAACTTGCCGTGCGCGTGCTGCAGACACCGTCACAGGCTGCCCCAGAGAGGGCTGGGGGAGGTGGAGAGAGACCGGTAAAAGATTGAAATGATGATTTCAGATAACGATGACTGCTTTGGACATCTTAAAGCAGTGTGAGTGCTGTGGGTGAGAGGTGAGAACCATTTTTTTTTTAAGGTTTATTTATTTTGAGAGACAGAGTGCAAGCAGGGAAGGGGTAGAGAGAAAGGAAGAGAGAGAATCCCAAGCAGGCTCTGCGCCTGGTGCTCGTCTCCTAAACCACAAGATCATCACCTGAGTCAATATCAAGAGTCGGACACTTAACTGGCCGAGCCCCCCAGATGTTCCGGAGGTGAGAACTGTCTTTGAGCGATGTTCATCAAAGGCCTCTTAAAAGGTGATACTTGTGGGGCGCCTGGGTGGCTCAGTTGGTTGAGTGGCCGGCTTCCGCTCAGGTCCTGATCTCACGGTCCATGAGGTCGAGCCCCGCGTCAGGCTCTGTGCTGGCAGCTCGGAGCCTGGAGCCTGCTTTGGCTTCTGTGTCTCCCTCTCTCTCTGCTCCTCCCCTGCTTGTGCTCTGTCTCTGTCTGTCTCTCAAAAATAAATAAATGTTTAAAAAAAAAAAGTGATACTTGAGCTGGAGTCTGCATGATAACTGGAATCATGCAGCTGAATAAGACTTGCAAAAATCTTTGAGGATAGAACCCTCTAGGCAGAGAGAAAATCAAAACAGGAATTCATGTCTTCTGAAGCACACTTTGAGGAGAATAAAGGCGAAGAGCCTACATGTGAGAAAGATTTCGTAATCCCAATTTTGTGTGTCTCATATATCGTTCATTTCTGTTAGCGTTGTGTGCCAGGTACTATGTGCTACAGAAACAGAACCGTTGTTTTTTTTTAATATTTATTTTTGGGAGGGTGCAAGCGGGGGAGGAGCAGAGAGAGGGGACAGAGGATCTGAAGTGGGCTCTGCGCTGACAGCAGTGAGCCCAAGGTGGGGCTTGAACTCATGAACTGAGAGATCATGACGCTCAAGTGACTGAGACACCCAGGTGCCCCAAATACAGTTATGTTTTAAAGAGTAGAGTAGTTCAAAGGCGAAAGACTCCAGATTTAGGGGACAGGTGCTAAGATGTATGATGGAGGCAGCATGTTGTAGTGGTTGAGGCCAGAGGGAGCCTGACTGCCTAAGTTGAAATCCCAGCACTGTCTCATTCTACTTTTATAACTTTGGGCAAGTTATTGAACCTCTGTGACTGAATATTAAGGACCCTGAAGTGTCTCTTTCAGCTGATTGTTAGTTTTTGCAAAGTTCTTGGAATAGTGCCTCCCCTAATGTAGGCACCGCTTGCTAAAATAGATGATGATGGTGTGATATTCCTATCAAAATCATTGCCATGGTCGTTGTCAGCATCATCAGAGGGTAATGATATCATCATCACAGAAGACAGCCCAGCTGCCTGGATATCTTTCATTCCAGACTAATAGTGCCCAGGCTTGTCCATGAGTGTCCTATATGATATGATCACTCACTATGTATGAACTATTCTTACTCAGCAAAGGAGATCAAAACTTGCTTTATCTGCTTTCTACCCAAGTTAATTTTTTTTTTTTTTTTTAACAAAAAGTTCTGAAGGATTCATAAGCCTTAAGTTTGTCTTTTGGCGGGGAGGGGTGGTGGTGGTGGGTGGGCAAGGGGAGAGTTGGTAATAGGGTGGAGGGTAGGAAGGAACAAATTGGAATCTGCAGTCAGCCTTGCTGGAAAGGGTTAGGTTAGATGAGAATCCTAGTTCTGTAATAATGATGATCAAAATGACCTTAAGGCACTAAAAGATTCACCGTGTCCCTTCTGAATCAACCAAAGTTAAAATTTATCTGGAATAGTTGTAGCATTTTATTGATTTCTAAATCTTAGAAAATTGGCAGTTCGTGTATAGAACAAAAAAACGCCAGTTGTTACAAACATTCATAACCTGAAGAATTCATTCCCCAACCATTTAGATAAAAATGAGAGATTTTTATATAGCTAAAGAAATTATTAAACTTCTATTTTGTATGTGGAAGAAGCCATTTAGCTAACCAATTATATGTCTAACTCTGTAGCAGCCCTTGGAATTCATCTAATTGCATTCTATTGAAAGTCACTCACCTTTTGCAACATGACAATTTTATACCAAGAGAACGAAAATGTCAGGTCTTTCCATTACAGAGAGCCAGATCTTCCCTTGCTTAGTTAAGGCAGAAAGAAAGCCACTGAGATTAATCTGTTTTAAAACTATTTTCAGCTATCTGTATGTCATACATGCTGTCATGTTCTAAGACCACTTTGTTCTTGGACACTGCTTTCTAAAATCTGTAGGTTTCTATTCTTTAAAGAAAGAAAAAAAAAAACAAATGAATCTCTCACTTGACATATCATTTTATTCTAGGGAATCCTAATTAACACACTAATATCAAAGAACTGACAACTCCTACACATTTTTTTAGGGTTCCATGTGCAAGACTGTGTTGTTCTAGTTATTTCAATAGCATGTATCCTTCACAGCTTGCTAATAGCATTTTTTTTTTTTTTATATGCCTGTCTGGTCTTTAGAATATGCTAAGGAGTGGGAGTGAATGTCTACTCATAAAGGACGTTGCAGGAAGTATATTTTGTAGGATAGAGTTATTTCCATATTTTTAGTACAAGATTCTGTAATCCTGAAATTCTAGATGGTAGACTGTTGAGTGTTGCTTTTTATTTCAGTGAGACAAAAGTAATGTTCGAAATGGGAAAAAGATTAGAAGAGTCTTTCTCAAATACCACTTTTGAACCTCAGCTTAAAATAGATGTATCACAGAGAATCTTAAGTGAAAGGAAAGAAAGAACATTTAGGAGACAGCTACTGTGTCCTAAGGATTATGATAGGTGTTTTCATAGAGGGTTTAATTCTTACAATAAACCGTCATGATCTGTGATCCATCTCAAATTTATTCAGATTAAGTGGTTTACCTAATGGCTTTGTAAATTATTTTTTTGATTTTAATGTCTTTAAGTTCAGAGCCATTTTGTTTTTTTTTACCTACCCTTAGCAACTGTGTAATATCTTTTAGAATGAATTTTGTATTTTTTCCCCTGATTTTCTTGCCTTCATTTCTCCTTTCTGCCTAATATTTTTTTAAATCATATTTTTATGAACTGTTTTTAGGTAGGCCACCTCATATTCTTTTCAGTATGAGGTAGAATTTTTAAACTAATAAATGAACTAATTACAAACTTGGCCAAAGTTACACAGATCGGAAATGGAAGAGCCAAACATTAATACAAACCCACATATGATTAATTGGAAAGTACTTGCTGTTCTGAAGGCACCTTGTTGCCTTATGGAATCCAGACAAAAATAAAGAAGAAATTTTAAGTGCTTTGAATGAATTCACAGCTATTTGTATGACTAGAATATGATCTATTTTGAGCAAAGAGAACTGGGTTATATTCTATTTCTATATTGAGCCAAACTAGTAAGTCATTTTCAGTCTATAGGATTCACTTCAACATTGTATTAACTTAATGAAAATGCCAACTCCCATTCAGAGCATATAACCAACAAGTGATATCAAAGAGGACATTTTAGAAAAAACACCCTTCTTCTAGTAATTCCTGATTGTGTCTTACAACCTTCCCTGTTAATTGGCTTGGAGTGCCTAGTAACGCTCTGGCCAGGTTGTCCAGAACCCTACAAACATCTTTTTATCAGCTCTCATTAGGATGCCATTTTGCAGCCTTTCCTCAACAGGAAGGCAGAGAACTTTCAGACTTCGGTGTCCTTGTGCCTTTTGAAGTTTTGAGAAAAGGGACAGCCCTATTATAAATGGAGGTCTGATCTTGCACTTCTAAAGTGAGGAAGAGAGGAAAATCTTTCTAAAAGAAAATACAACAGATCCTATCTTTATGAATTGTTGATCAGGAAGTCTGATTTTCAAGTTCATCATATGCATTGATTTTTTTCTTCTGATGGTGATTATTGCTATTTCGTAGCAGCCTTGATATTGTATGATACCAACCATTTTCCTTCTGCCAAATGGAAACACTCTTGTATTTCTGAAAACTTGGGAAGCAAACATTACTTAAAAAGTGCTTTTCCTGACTCATCCTCAACGCCAGGCTACTCAGACAGCTAGGGTGAATGAGAACTCTCTGAAAGAGAAGCACAGATTGTTGTGGGTCCAGCCCTGCACCATACGTTGTAGAAGGCAGAAACCACTGCCACCTACTTCTCCCCTAGCCTGTGAGTTGATTCCTAGTGCAGATCTACAGGGGTTAGAGCCTGAAAAATCACTTAAAGAGGGGCTGGGCCTGTCTCCCCGCCTTTGATCATGCAGTCGCCTTTCGTGCTTACCCTCTTTACTTTGTTTCCTGCCTTTTCCGTTCTTAGCTAGCTGGCAAAGTCTAGTTCAAATCCTCTTCTCCAGGAAGCCTGACCTGTGCACTCCAGCTCGCAACAACTTCTTCTTTTCTGGGCCAGTTACGGCATCTGTTCCGCCGTATGATCTGGCCCTTGACAGGATGCTGCCCGGTCTCTCCTCATAAAGGCTATTGTTTTGTCGGATACACACTAGGAGCTTGTGTTGATCTCACAGCATCCTCTTGAGATTGGTACCATCGTGGCCCCAAATTTACAGATGAAGAAACAGAGGTTCAGAAAGATGACCAGTCTTGCCAGTCCCAAAACCACGAAGTAGCATTCAGAGGCCTGCTTGCTGCCACTGTGTGCATCTGGACTCTCAGACTCATCTGTAGGTTCCTCAAGAGTGTTCTGCCTTTCTGGGTTCTAAGAAATGGCAAATATAGAAAGGAATATGGAAAGATGCGGGGGAGTTACCCTTCTCACATCTGCACAGTGTGCACTAGCCCCGAGAGGCCTGTTGCTGGGGGTGGGGGTGGGGTGAGGACAGGTTGTCCTTACTGACCAGTCCGCGGTCTCCCTCCCACGGAGTAGTTCTGGATTTAGACAACTCAGCTGGCAGCCAAGATGTGACATAGCCTCTGCTGCTGCTGTCTTTGGAAACCGCTGTTGTTGTCACCTGGGCCCTCCGTGGAAGAGGGCGCTTTGCTGTCTGTCACTGTGGCCATCTCAGCTTCTCCATTTACGTCTCCTGTCTCTGGGTGCTGGAGCTTACCATCCAGTAAGTGGACTCCATGTCTGCTGTCTTTCTGTGTTGCCCCGTGTGTTGACTTGAGTCTGGAATGCGATAGTTTGCCCTCTCCTTCTTTCTCCTAGCTGTCCCAGTTATAACTGTTTTCAGTACCTGGGACTGTCGTAGGCTCTAGAACTTCTCCAAAGGGGACCTGTTGCCCTTGTCACTGAGGCTAGTGATGTGCCTGCTACTGCAACACGAAAGCTATCCTACCGTGAAAGTTGCCCCATCATAAGTGTTTTCTCGGTTCAAAATTTTGTAGAAAATATGAAGAAGAAGGTAAGAATTATTAACCGAAGGTAACTTGCTAAATTTGGGTGTATATTATTCTAACATTTGCCCACATCTATGTATTTTTTCATATAGAATACATAAACACTTTTGAAAAAGGGGAGGTGACTAATTTTACATCCATAATTCAGTCTTTTTCTTTTAAAACTCTTATCTTCCATATCATTAAATACTTTTTTTTTAATGTTTATTTTTGAGAGAGAGAGAGAGAGAGCGCACGCGCAAGTGGGGGAGGGACAGAGAGAGCAGGAGACAGAATCTGAAGCAGGCTCCAGGCTCTGAGCTATCAGCACAGACCCCACACAGGGCTCAAACTCATGGACCGCAGGATGAAGTTGGACGCTTAACCAAGTGAGCCACCCAGGCACCCCTCATTCAATACATTCTAAATTATTTAGAAGTAAAGTTATTAAGTCAAAGCTCTATTTAGGTTGTTTCCCACCCCTCTGCTGTTGTAAGCCGTTCTTAAGAGATATAGCTAATTGTATACACATTCTTTTTTTGTTGTTGTTTTAAATGTTTTATTTATTTTTGGGAGAGAGAGTGCGAGCAGGGGAAGGGCAGAGAGAGGCGGAGACACAGAATCTGAAGCAGGCTCCAGACTCCAAGCTGTCAGCACAGAGCCTGACATGGGGCTCGAACCCACAAACCATGAGATCATGACCTGAGCCGAGGTGGTTTGCTCAACTGACTGAGTTATATGTGTATATATGGTACATAGGTTGCCTGTCTCCCCTCATCCGTAGCCTTATAATTTCCTGAGGATAAATTTCTAGAATTTTTTTTTTAAAGTTGGCTCCACGTCCAATGTGAGGCTCAAACTCATGACCCCAAGATCAAGAGTCACATGTTCTACCAACTGATCCAGCCAGGCACCCCCATTCCTAGAATTTTAATTGTTGGGTCAAAGAGTATGCCTTTTACACAGGTGTAAGTTTATTCTCTTACTAATAAATGAAAACCACATTATCATTTCATATTGTGTCTATTTTGTAGGTAAAGAAATCTTGTTTTTATATTACTAATAAAGTCAGGCAGGGGCACCTGGGTGGCTCAGTTGGTTAAGTGTCTGACTTTGGCGCAGGTCATGATCTCGCAGTTTGTGGGTTCGAGTCCTACACTGGGCTCTCTGCTGATAGCTCAGAACTTGGAGCCTGCTTCAGATTCTGTGTCTGCCTCTCTCTTGGCCCCTCCCTGGCTTGCACCCTAGCTCTCTATCTCAAAAACAAATAAACATTTAAAAAATTTTAGGTTGGACATCATTTTTATTGCTAACCTTTTGAAGTCATCTTTTGTAAATTACCCGCTTATGTTTTCCCCCATTCTCTTCCATAGATGTGTTTATTTTTTCCTAAAAATTCGCAAGAGATTTTTTGTGGAGGGTCGAGGGGTGTCTGGGATTTAAGACTATTAACACTTTGGTTGCCATATATATTATAAATACTTAGACAGCTTTTCGTCTTTCATTTTTATTTTTATTTTTTTATATGTTAAAGTTTATTTATTTTGGGAGAGAGCCTGGGTGCACATGCATGAGCATGGGGGAGGGGCAGAGAGAGAGAATCCCAAGCAGGCTCCACTGGGTAGAGCTCAATACAGGGCTCTATCCCTCAAACCCTAAGATCATGACCTGAGCCAAAATCAGGAGTCAGGCACTTAACTGACTGAGCCACCCAGACACCCCATTTTTTCATATTCTAAATTAAAATATTATTCATGGTTAAAGATTTAAATCTTTAAAAAGTGAAAAACTACAGTCTAGACTGTTTCTCCAATAGCATTAGAAAATAGGCAATTCTTCCTGTTTTTTGATTTAACAATGGAAATTTTCTATTTGCTCCTTGATATAAAAGATGCAAATTTGACCTACTCTTTTTTTTTTACCTCTGATTCTAGTAAAAGTTGAGATTTTTTAAAATTTTAATGTTTGTTTATTTTTGAGAAAGAGCGAGTGCGAGTGGGGGAGGGGCAGAGAGAGAGGGAGACCCAGAATCTGAAGCAGGCTCCAGGCTCTGAGCTGTCAGCACAGAGCCTGATGCAGAGCTCAGACCTACGAACCATGAGATCATGACTTGAGCTAAAGTCTAACACTCAACCAACTGAGCCACAAGGTGCCCCTAAAAGTTGAGATTTTTAAATGTTCTTCTCTTTATGACTCAAAATAACACACCTCATCTCCTGTTTTTGTATTACATTGTCAGCCTCTCTCAACCCCCAACTTTATAAAATGAGAATATTAGCATCTGTACCCTTTCGACCCACCTTCAGTCTCCTGCTCATCTACACCTGGGCATTCTGAGACCAGAGCTTTTCCAGAAGTTTCCCTGTCCTCTGTAGTCTTCGCGGGACTGGCATCCATCTCCAAAGCCCCTCTTTCAGCCTGGTTCATGTCTCAGCCCTCTCTCATTTGCTTCCTGTCTTCCAGAAAGACTCCTTTCTGCTTATGCCTTTCTCTTATTACAAGTTTCCTTTCTTGTACCTATGTCTTAAATTAAATTCTCAGGAAGATGAGAATGTGCCTAGCCTGCCTTCTCCAGCTAAACTTTACAGTGGCTTTGGAGATAGAGAATTAAAAAAAATTTTTTTTTTCTATAATGAAACCTACCAATGATTTATTTTGGTTTCTACCTTTGGTGCCGTGTGTAGAAAGTCCTTCAATTTAAGATTGTTTTCTTTCAGTACCTCTATGAATTCTTTCTTACATTTAAATCTTTATTCATTTCCAGAATTTGTTTTGGTGGGTGGAATGGTTTAGAGTTCTTTTACCCAGTTGCCCCAATATAATTTATTAAATAATTTAAAGTTTTGAAATACCGCCTTTTATTAAATACTTAGTTCTTACATGCATTTGTGTCTGTTTCTAAACCATGATTCATTAATCTGTCTCTTACCTACACTGGTGCCACACTTTTAATTGTTGTGATTTCAAAATCCATTTTAATATCTGGAGGGCAAGTCTCTTCCCCCACCTCCATCTCCCCCATCATTGTTCTTTTTTCTAAAAATATTCTTAGCTGATGTGTTCTGTCTTCCCTTCTATAAGAAGAAAAGGTTGTATTATTATACAGTTTGAATGAGGTTGCATCGGGTCAACCCATTTCTTAGCTATTCAGTATTTTTTTTCCTGCTGGGCTGGAGAAGTAGAACTTCTATGTTACACCAGTTCCTTGTCGGTTTTGTTCTCACTTGCTCCCAAGACCAGCATTGGAAAATGCAGTACGTTGCCAATAACCCTGCTCCTCTCTGATTCTGTGAACATGTACAGTGTCCCACTGACATTTTTGAGTAGTTACCTGGCCCCAAAAGGAAAATGGTCACTTAGCTGGATTTCACTGTCAACACTGCACTCCACTCCCGGGCACCTGCCAGTACTTCCCCAGCACCTAATCTGCTCTCCCTATCGCTGGCAGCCTTACCCAGCCTCCGTCACTGCCTTCCTCGGGAATGTGTAGATGACCTTGAGGCCATTTTATCAGGTTCCTTTCTCGCCTCCTCTGACAGCCCACGCCTAGCCTACCTGCATAGGGTACCAGCACAGAAAGTTTTTGACCTCGCATGCCTCTGTGCCCAGGTGGAGCCGGGCCCCCAACAATTCAAGAAATACTTATTTAATTATACTTACACAGAAACATTGTAGCATAAACATGACTCATTCCAGCCAGAAGAATGAGCACTTGTTTCCTGGCAGGAAGGATGCCGAGAAACCTATGCTTTGGAATCCCTGTGGGCAGAGAGCATGTGTTTGAGGCAGATAGAATTTCAACGGTTGGAAACTCACCTACATTGACTCTTTCATAAACCTACCTAAAGCAAAATGAAAAGTGGTATAACCTTTGCCCAAATCTTTATCAGGAGCCCAGGAGAGCAGAAAATCACATTTATCCTTTTTATTCTTTTTCCTTTTCTATTTGCTATATTAGTCTCATCCCTCTGTTTTGATTCTTCAACAAAACATTAAAATGTTGAAAATGAAATGTTTTCTGTAAAGATACTTTATTGAAACACTATTCTGGTGCTGCCCTACAGAAAAATAAATGCACGTCACATACATGATGTAAGTTTCTAGTAGCCGCATTCAAAAGTTTTGAAAACCGAGGTGAAGTTAATTTTATTTATTTTTTTTATAAACAAAATGTTTTTTATTTTTTTTTATTTTTTTTTTTTATGAAATTTATTGACAAATTGGTTTCCATACAACACCCAGTGCTCATCCCAAAAGGTGCCCTCCTCAATACCCATCACCCATCCTCCCCTCCCTCCCACCCCCCATCAACCCTCAGTTTGTTCTCAGTTTTTAACAGTCTCTTATGCTTTGGCTCTCTCCCACTCTAACCTCTTTTTTTTTTTCCCCTTCCCCTCCCCCATGGGTTCCTGTTAAGTTTCTCAGGATCCACATAAGAGTGAAACCATATGGTATCTGTCTTTCTCTGTATGGCTTATTTCACTTAGCATTACACTCTCCAGTTCCATCCACGTTGCTACAAAGGGCCATATTTCATTTTTTCTCATTGCCACATAGTATTCCATTGTGTATATAAACCACAATTTCTTTATCCATTCATCAGTTGATGGACATTTAGGCTCTTTCCATAATTTGGCTATTGTTGAGAGTGCTGCTATGAACATGGGGGTACAAGTGCCCCTATGCATCAGCACTCCTGTATCCCTTGGATAAATTCCTAGCAGTGCTATTGCTGGGTCATAGGGTAGGTCTATTTTTAATTTTCTGAGGAACCTCCACACTGCTTTCCAGAGCGGCTGCACCAATTTGCATTCCCACCAACAGTGCAAGAGGGTTCCCGTTTCTCCACATCCTCGCCAGCATCTATAGTCTCCTGATTTGTTCATTTTGGCCACTCTGACTGGCGTGAGGTGATACCTGAGTGTGGTTTTGATTTGTATTTCCCTGATGAGGAGCGACGCTGAACATCTTTTCATGTGCCTGTTGGCCATCTGGATGTTCGAGGTGAAGTTAATTTTAACATACTTTATTTAACTTAACATATCCAAAGTAATGCCAGATCAGCATGTCAATATTAAAAAATTGAGATCCTTTAAATTCTTTTTTCCTTTAAAATTTGGTGTGTATTTTACACTTACAGCACATCTCAAGTTGGGACTAGTCCACGTGTTAAGTGTTCAATAGCCACATGTGATGATTTTCTAAATGTTGGGTTGTCTTACTTTGTCCTTGTATTGAAAATAACCATTTCTAGGAGTTCTTAACTGAGGGTGCTTGTCTACAACCACCTCAAAACTTTTTTTAAAATCTGCATTCCTGGGGAGCCTGGGTGGCTCCATTGGTTAAGCCTCTGACTTTGGCTCAGGTCATGATCTCACTCGTCCGTGGGTTCGAGCCCCACACCAGGCTCTGTGCCGACAGCTCAGAGCCTGGAGCCTGCTTCGGATTCTGTGTCTCCCTCTCTCTCTGCCCCTCCTATGCGCTCTCTCTCTCTCTCTCTCTCAAAAATAAACAAACATTTAAAAAATTTAAAAAATATGCATTCCTGTCTGTACCCCCCCCCCCCCACTAGTTCTACTGAGGTGAAACTCTGTGTGTGAGTCTGGGCATGAAGAAGGTACATCGTTGATTATAACCTTTAAAAACCACTGAACCAGTCCTGTTTCTTCATTTTACCTGTGACTGAACGTGTCCATACGATGAGCTTTCCCACAGAGTAATGATATATAAACCTGTCTTGCACTGACAAATCAGACATCCCAGTATTCTACCACACTGTTCATCATGTCTAACATACCGGATAAGAAAGTACCATATACTAACATTGTGTGGATTTTCAATAACAACAGGGGTTGGGAACAAAATGGATTTTCAGATTAATCTTTAGTTTCTGAGGAAATTAAGTGTAGAATAAGAATACCACACAGGTGACGTGTGCAGGCATGCACGCACACGCACACATTGCCTAAATACTCTTGCTAATTGAAATTTCATTGTGATGGGCATGACTGGATTTTATATGTACTTTCATTCTCCACGTCTTTTAGACGTTAGCATGAGTCTATGTAGCATCATGGGCTACTATTTTGAAACGTCTTAAAAAATCTGTAATGAAATAGCAGTTGGATTTACTGCAATTATTTTAATGTATCCCTGGACATCATGATCCGGTATAAAAGTTCTTCAGCCTATCAATTTTCAAAGTGTGAAAAACACATTCAGGCCTTGAATTTCAGGTTAAAATTTCCTATCTTTAATGACAAGACTGCCAGCTATCAGCAGGCAGTATGGTTGACTGCTCTGTAATTTTATGGGCATTCTTTGTAGGGTGAGTCACAATAGCTTTCTTTTTTCTTTTACGTCGAGCTGACAAGGGCAGCACAAGTACTACACTGAAAAATAATAAATCTCAGGTCATCCAAAGGTAACGCCAGGATTATTTTAGATTAGTTGAGGATATGGAGAAAAATGTGAGGTTTTTAACACTAATTTTATATGAAGTGACTGCACTTTAATAAAAGTTAAATTTTGGGCGAGTGAATTTAACAATTAAATATTTGCAACTTATTTAATTGATAATTGTTTTCTTAATCATTGTAAGTCTACAGAAATTATAAGTAATTAACAAGGACTATTAAAAAAAGTAATGGTATCCATAGTGCCCTACAAGTAACTACTAGATATTAAAAAGCATCTTAAAAAAAAAAAAAAAAAAAAGCATCTTAAAGTTCCAGATTGTTGAAACAGTCTGTTTAAGCAGTTTTTTAAACAGTGATCAGGATGGTTATGTGGCTTCTAGTTCAGAGTTTTGAATTTAGATTATCTAGACATATATATATAGTGTATATGTATATACATATACATATATAATAAAAGAATATATACATAAAAGAATACATACATAAATAAAAGAATATATATTTTCTTTATATAAGTAAAAGAATATATATATTTTCTTTATATAAGTAAAAGAATATATACATTCTTTACATAAGTAAAAGAATATACATTCTTTACATAAGTAAAAGAATATATATACACACTCTTTACATAAGTAAAAGAATATATATATATACATTCTTTATATAAGTAAAATAATATATATATATTCTTACATAAGTAAAAGAATATATATATATATATACACACACATTATATAAGTAAAAGAATATATATATTCTAAGGACTTCTTTTAAAAAATTTTATGTTTATTTATTTCTTAGAGAGGGACAGAGCATGAGTGGGGGAGGAGCAGAGAGAGAGGGAGACACAGAATTCGAAGCAGGCCCCAGGCTCCCAGCTGTCAGCACAGAGCCCGACGCGGGGCTCGAACTCACAAACAGTGAGATCATGACCTGAGCCTAAGTCGATCGCTCAACTGACTGAGCCACCCAGGTGCCCCAAAGACTTCTTTTTAGAGCAACTTTAGGTTCACTGTCAAATTGAGAAGAAAGTACAGAGACTTCTATACCCTCTGACCCCACACTTGCATAGCTTCCCCTATTACTAACACCTCCCCCACCGACCAGAGTTGCACATTGTTATAATTGATGAACCCACAATGACACATCATAATCAGGGTACGTAGCCTACATTAGGATTCACTCTTGGTGTTACACATTCCTTGGGTTTGAACAATGTATAGTTGATTCTTGAACAGCACGGGGCAGGGGGTGGGGGGTTAGTAACTCCAATCCCTGGGCAGTGGAAAATCTATATATAACTTTTGACTCCCTCAAAACTTTACTGATAGCCTACTGTTGACCAGAGGCTTTGCCATTGATGTAGACACTCGTTTGACACGTATTTTGTATGTTATAGGTGTCACATATTAAATTTATTTATAATAAAATTAGCTAGGGAAAATAAAATGTTAAGAAAATTCTAAGGAAAAGAACATAGTTGCAGCATTGTACTCTATTAAGAGAAAAAAGTCCATGTATAATTGGGCCATGATAGTTTAAACCCTTGTTGTTCAAGGGGCAACCGTATAATGACATGTATCTATCATTATAGTATCATAAAGTATTTTCACTGCCCTGAAAATTCTCTGTGCTCTACCTATTCATCCCCACCCAACCTCTGGCAACCACTGATTTTTTTTTTTTTTCTTTTTTACTATCTAGTTTTGCCTCTCTTTTTACAAATGTAAAGTTCAGACTGAGATCCAAAGAGATCAAGAGATTAACTGCAGGTCACACACAGACTCCTCTGTTCTGCCACTATCTTCTGACTCACTTCACTGACTTCTCTTTTTTATTGGCTATGATGCCCTCTTTTGTTGGAATGTAATAGCTTATTAAGATGTGATTTGCAATAACAAAATGATTAAAAATGTTTTAAGATCTATCTATTCAACTTATAAACACAATACAATGAAGATAATAGCGTGACTTCAGTGTTTGAAAATTCCATCGGTATTCTGTTCATCATTGGGCATGAAACAGAGAATGATTATTTCTTCAAAAATAGGTTTCTTAAGACTGAGTACAGGAACCAGAATTTTAGAATACTTTTTAGGGAAAGTACTGAATATTGGGACCACAACCCTGATTTTCTTTTTTAAAATACTTGCTCACTTCAGGAAGAAGTCACACTGGGCAAGGGTACATAATTGTATATATAATGTACTGGGACATAAGGGTTGCTTAAATTACTGCTAACATATTATCTGAGAATATGTACATATTAGTTTTCAGTTGACCCAATGATAAACGGAAGACACGCTGTTTGAGTGCTCTGGTGTATTCTTCATATTCAAGATCCTTAAGCTAAATAAGAAAAAATTTGATTTCTCTTTTTACGTTGTTTTCCTATCCAGTGGTATTTTTCTTTTTTTTCTGGACACAGTCTTCACTGCAGACTTAAAGCTGATAAACCCGATCCTCAACTCTGTGCTATTCAGGCTTCTTCAGTGAGGAACGATTCCCCACAAACCTGGGAGTTTGTCAGAAACTAAGTATTTGCCATTTACGAATGTTAAAGAGAACTAGGCTGAAAGCCGGCAGGAAAAAAGGAGTTATTATTTTTCTGGCAGTGTTTGTAAAAACTGATCAGGCAATGAGCAGTAGTCTCTAATACAATCGAGCTGTGATGAGCAAATATGAATAATCATACATTGTCTTAGAAGAGTCCCAGATTGATATTTTTATTATGCACTGTACTCCACAATCAAATCAAGGAGACTGTTTGCCCATATCTTGAAAACTATAATTTGATAACTACATGGTGATTACTTTTTAGTAATATTTGAAAGGCTGCCAACCAAGAAATTTGTAATAAAATTCAGTCTTACGAAATTAAAGATTAAATGACAAAAATACAACTGTTCCGATAAATAGTAAAGCACTGCTATGCATACAGCACGTCAAATCTAGTTGTTTTTACCAACTTTAGTTTTAAAAGTCTTTTTTTCTTTAAGTGAATTATGTGAACATCCTTTGCTATTATTTCTAAGAAGGATTCTTCATAATAGTTCGTAGTAACTTTAATTTTAGACCGAGGGCTTTTTAGAGAAGTTTAAATGGATTCTTCATTTTCTGAAATGTTGATACTGTACTTTATTAATGTTGCGTATTTTACTTTATAAAGTTAATATATAGGCTTTAACACTACTCCAGTCAAATTTAGTAAGCCTCAGTCTCTGGTTTGCAAAAAAAGATCAGGATGCCTCTGAAAATCGTACACAACCCAATGTTATTTATTTTATTTTATTTTTTGCGAAACATAACTAAGATGTAATCATTAGACTATATCCTTTATTCTTGAGGTTTTAATAGAAGGTCAAGTGTTTCCTTTAAAACTGTTCAGTTCAAAAGACAGAGTACAAAGCTCTTTAAAAACTCTTAAGCGTCCACATTGTGATATTTCAGTCTTTGGATTTTGATAACCTAAGAAGCTTTATTTAGAGAAGTCATTAACTTGTGATTTGACCCAGATCACTCTGTGAGGTTATGGTGGCTTCAGGCTTCTTATCTCTAGCTAGCCTGCTCCCTTGGGGCACAAAGTGTGTTCCGAGAGCAAGAACAAGATCTTGGTGTGATTAAACGGAGTCTGCAGGGGACTGAGGGCACTAAGAAGACCCCAGAGTTGAAGAAATCCTCAAACAGAGCCCAGATGAGCCCTTATAAGAAAAAGTGACACGTTTGGTCCATGTACACATTACGTACACTCTCAGTAGAGCTGTTCCAACCAAGAATCCAAAGCCAGGTTCTCAAGTCTGGTAGGGAGTCTGGTTACTGGCACTTGGCAGCAGAGAATTTGTAGAATACCTTGAAGGAATCAAGCAGTAAGTAGTAACCTGTCACCCTTGTCCTTTGCTTGCTCCCAGATTTGCAGTTTTATGGATTTTTTTCCATTATATTCCTTCTGGCCCCAGCGGTTGGATGGTATTTTCCAAAATGTTATTCAACACTTGTCTAATACCAGAGGCAGTTGTCTAATACCAACACATACTGGCATCTCGCCATGCTCGTACTTCAGGAATACCTGTAGCCTCACTGATGGCCACATGCCAGTTCATGTAGCCAAGTTGTGGTTTGGACGCGTGGACCCATTCCTTTCTGTAACCCTATCATAAGTGCCTGCTTTCTTTCTCCCCCATCAGAATCTAAGCTCCTAAAAGGCAGATGCTATGATTTGTATCTCTGTTACCTCCAGAGGTGAGTCTACCAGGAACATAGTGGGTGCACATAGGAGGTTAGTTGAAGGAGCCCATCCAACTCTCCAAGAGGTTCTGAATTAACCCTCTGTAACCTGTTTTTTTTTTTTTTTTTTTTTATTTTTTTTAACGTTTATTTATTTTTTTTTTTTTTTTTTTTTTTTTTTTTTTTTACGTTTATTGATTTTTTGAGACAAAAGACAGAGCATGAACGGGGGAGGGTCAGAGAGAGGGAGACACAGAATCTGAAACAGGCTCCAGGCTCTGAGCTGTCAGCACAGAGCCCGACGCAGGGCTCGAACTCACGGACCGCGAGATCATGACCTGAGCCGAAGTCGGCCGCCTAACCGACTGAGCCACCCAGGCGCCCCTGTTTTTCTCTTTTTAATACACTTGAGTTGTAGGGGAACTGAATTAAGTAAGGATCAGAACTGCTAGCTGGGGGAGAGCCTGTTGCTGACCCGAATACCTGAGAAGTCTGGGATTTGGAGACTGTTGGGCTCAAGGAATCCTTTCAAGGAGCATTCTGGGATTACAGTTCCAGCAGCGGTGATCTTAGTATCTTCTGCTAGCTGTGAGTACAGTAATCTTATATTTAAAAAAACAAGCAAAACAGAAAAAGCCTTTGTGTGAATCTGTTTCTCCAGACAACCTTACAAAGGCATAAAATGAAAACATGCCTATGTTTTCATTTATGAGAAGGGTAAAGTGACATGCAACTGAAGTTGATATGAAAAAAATCAACCTTGGGAAGTAAGGTCACTTAGTTAGAGAAAATTTAATACTGCTGTAGGTTTAACTATCTTGACAGGATGCCAGTCTCAAGAATTCTTTAGTTATGTGATAGAATAAACCTTTACCTTTTAAAATCAAGGGGCTCATTTCTGTCTAATGAAATGTTAGAATTACAGAACCATCTAAAAACTATAATTTTTCTTGTCAATTATTTTGAAACTGTTGTAGTAATTAGGTTTGATAGACAGTATCAACTGCATTTTTACAGACATTCATAACTTTGAAGCTGGCTTTAATGATTACTGAGAATGATGTCCATATGCTGTTTCTATCTAAGATGGTTCAATATTAGCTCTTCCCTTTAATATTTTTGCAACCACTGATTTACTTTAGCAAACACTTAATTTGTAAAAAATTCAAAGGTAAACTTAAACCTTGTTACTAATCGACAATTCCACATAAGTAGAATCTAAATGAATGAGGTGTTTTAGCCATCCTACGTCCGTCAAAAATTCATTTTTATATCATGTGACAGTATAATCCATTAGTTTGTGTCTACTAATAACTAGTGAAGATAGGCATACCCCAGAGATATTGTGGATTTGGTTCCAGACCACCACACTAAAGCGAATATCATAATAAATTGAGTCACAAGAACTTTTTGATTTCCTGGTGCATATAAAAGCTATATTTACTCTATACTGTAGTCTATTAAGTGTTCAGTAGCATTTCATCTTTAAAAATGTACATACCTTGGGGCGCCTGGGTGGCTCAGTCGGTTGAGCGTCCGACTTCAGCTCAGGTCATGATCTCGCAGTTGACGAGTTCGAGCCCCGCGTCAGGCTCTGTTCTGACAACTCAGAGCCTGGAGCTGCTTCAGATTCTGCGTCTCCCTCTCTTTCTGCCTCTCCCTCACTCACACTTTGTCTCTTTCTGCTCAAAAATAAAGATAAACATTAAAAAAAATTTTTTTAATGTACATACCTTAATTAAAAAATACTTCATTGCTAAAAAAAGAAAAAGAAAAAGAAAATGCTAACCTATTCTGAGCTTTCAACAAAGTGTAATCTTCTTGCTGGTGGAGGGTCTTGCCTCAATGTTGATGGCTGGGATGACTGACCCTTTCTTAAAATAGGACAGCAATGAAATTTGCTGCATCAATGGACACTTTCATGACCGATTTCTCTGTAGCATGTGATGCTGTTTGATAGCATTTTACCCCCAAGAACTTCTTTCAGAATTGGAGTCAGTCCTCTCAAACCCTGCTGCTGTTTTATCAACCAAGATATGTGATATTCTGAGTCCTTTTGTTGTCATTTTAACAGTCTTCACAGAATCTTCGTCAGGAGTAGAGTCTATCTCAACACTTTCTTCGCTCATCCATATAAGCAATTCTTCATTCAAGTTTGATCATGAGCTTGCAGCAGTTCAATCACATCCTCAGGCTCCACTTCTAATTCTAGTTCTCTTGCTGTTTCCACGACATCTGCAGTTACTTCCTCCAATGAAGTCTTGAACCCCTCAAAGTCAGCCACGAGGGTTAGAATCCACTTCTTCCAAACTCCTGTTCACGTTGATATTTTGACCTCTTTCCATGAGTCATGGATGTTCTTAATGGTACCTAGAATGGTGGATCCTTTCCAGAAGGTTTTCAATTTACTTTGCCCAGATCCATCAGAGGAATCCCTATGTATGACAGCTATAGCCTTACAAAATGTATTTCTTAAGTAATGACACTTACTTCTTGATCTATGGGCTGCAGAATGGATGTTGCATTAACAGGCATGAAAACAACATTAATCTCATTGCCCATCTCCATCAGAGCTCTTGGGTAACCAGGTACAATGTCAATAAGCAGTCCTATTTTGAAGGAATCTTTTTTTTCTGGGCAGTTCTCAACAGTGGGCTTAAAATATTCAGTAAACTATGTTGTAAACTGATGTGTTATCATCCAGGCTTTGTTGTTCCATTTTATAGAGCACAGAGTAGATGTAGTATAATTCTTAAGGGTCCTGGGATTTTTGGAGTGGTCAGTGAACCTTGGCTTCAACATAAAGTCACCAGCTAATCAGCCTCTAATAAGAGAGTCAGCCTGTCCTTTGAAGCTTTGAAGCCAGGCATTGACTTCTCCCCTCCAGCTATGAAAGTCCTAGATGGCATCTTCTGCCGATAGAAGGCCATTGCATGTACATGGAAGATCTGTTAATGTAGCCACCTTTGCTAATTCTCTTAGCTAGATCTTCTGGACAACTTGTTCCAGCTTCTACATTAGCCCTTCTGGCTTTACCTTGCCCCATGGAGATGGCATCTTTCCTGCAACCTCATGGACCAACCTCTGCTGGCTTCCAACTTTTCTTCTGCAGCTTCTTCACTTCTCTGAGCCTTCATAGAATTGAAGAGAATTAGAGCTTTGCTCTGGATCAGGCTTTGGCTTAAGGAAATGTTGTGGCTGCTTTGCTCCTCTATCTAGACCATTGAAGTTTCCCCCATCAGCTATAAGGCTGTTTCACTTTCTTATTTGTGTGTTCCCAAGAATGGCACTTCAAATTTTTTTTCAGGAACCTTCCCTTTGCATTCAAAGCTCTGCTAACTGCTTGGCACCAGAGGCGTAGCTTTCAGCCTTCCTTGGCTTTCGACATGCCTTCCTCACTAAGCTTAATCATTTCTAGCTCTTGATTGAAAGTGATCAGTGTGTGAGTATTCCTTTCACCTGAACACTTAGAGGCTTATTAGGATTAGGGTTAATAGTTGACCTAATTTCAGCATTGTAGTGCTTAAGGGAATACGAAGGCCTGAAGAGAGGGAGAGAGGTGAATGGATCATCAGTGGAACAGAACACACACA
Source organism: Lynx canadensis (assembly GCF_007474595.2). Lineage (NCBI taxonomy): Eukaryota > Metazoa > Chordata > Mammalia > Carnivora > Felidae > Lynx > Lynx canadensis. The sequence goes on along the minus strand of NC_044306.2, from coordinate 55,312,092 downwards.
TTTATTAGGTTTGCCCTTATCTGGGTGTAGTTCATGGTGCCCCCAAACAATTACAGTAATGACATCAAAGATGATTGATCACAGATCACCATAACAAATAGAATGAAAAAGTCTGAAATATTCTAAGAATAACCAATATCTCACACAAGACACACAAAGTGAGCAAATGCTGTTAGAAAAATGACACCGATAGACTTGTTCATCACTGAGTTGCCATAAACCTTCAATTTGTGTTTTTTTTTTTAAATGCAGTATCTGTCAAGTGCAGTAAAACGAGGCATACCTGTATTTGACATCTCTAAGAACATAATGTTGAAGTGAAGTCATGTTTTAGTTCTGTAGAAAATTGTTTTAAAATGCACAAAGAGGGGCTCCTGGGTGGCTCAGTTGGTTAGGCGTTCGACTTTGACTCAGGTCATGATCTTGTGGTTTGTGGGTTCATGCCCTGCGTCAGGCTCTGTGCTGACAGCCTAGAGCCTGCTTCGGATTCTGTGTCTGCCTCTCTCTCTGCCCCTCCCCTGGTCATGCTCGCGCTCTCTCTCTCTCTCTCTCAAAAAAATAAATAAATAAATAAATAAATAAATAAATAAATAAAAATAAAGTTAAATTAAAAATAAAATGCACAAAGAAAGCAGCCTAAATCTCCTAGAAAAGCCTTATTTAAATTGGGTTTAGGGGCTCCTGGGTGGCTCAGTTGGTTAAGCGTCCAACTTCGGTCCAGGTCATGATCTCACAGTTCGTGAATTTGAGCTCTGCATCAGTCTCTGTTCTGACAGCTCAGAGCCTGGAGCCTGCTTCATATTCTGTGTCTCCCTTTCTCTCTCCTGCCCCTCCCCTGCTCACACTCTGTCTCTCTTTCCCTTAAAAAATAAACAAACATTAGGGGCGCCTGGGTGGCGCAGTCGGTTAAGCGTCCGACTTCAGCCAGGTCACGATCTCGCGGTCCGTGAGTTCGAGCCCCGCGTCGGGCTCTGGGTTAATGGCTCAGAGCCTGGAGCCTGTTTCCGATTCTGTGTCTCCCTCTCTCTCTGCCCCTCGCCCGTTCATGCTCTGTCTCTCTCTGTCCCAAAAATAAATAAACGTTGAAAAAAAATTAAAAAAAAAAATAAGTAAACATTAAAAAAATTTTTTTTAATTGGGTTTAATATCTGCGTTGCCTAGAGATTCAGGTGGTAGTCTTCTCCATTTCTTTACCTAAATGTCAGGAGGTGGTGTTTTTGCCATTTGTCTTTTTTCTTTTTAAAAAAAAATTTTTTTAATGTTTATTTATTTTTGAGACAGAGAGAGACAGAGCATGAATGGGGGAGGGGCAGAGAGAGAGGGAGACACAGAATCGGAAGCAGGCTCCAGGCTCTGAGCCATCAGCCCAGAGCCTGACGCGGGGCTCGAACTCACGAACCGTGAGATTGTAACCTGAGCTGAAGTCGGACGCTCAACCGACTGAGCCACCCAGGCGCCCCTGTCTTTTTTCTTAAACCTTTCTCCCCACGTTTCCCCGTATGCACTTTAGGGCACACAGTGAGGATAAAATTTAATACACAACGAACTTCTGTGCAGATTTGGTGAGGCACAAATGTTTTGCAGCCTGACTTCCCTCTGACAGTCATTGAAGGTGGGGCTGAAAAACTTGCAACCTTGCTTTTTGAAGATAGTCCCTACTATTAGATACTCTGTCTTAATGGGAAAAAATACTAAGGGTGCTGACAGTTGTTTATAAAATACTGTCATAAAGCCATCAGGCTCCAGAGGGTTCTGATTAAATTTCATAAATAACCTTAATTTCTCCGACTGGATCACTTCAGTAAATTGTCACCTGGCTTCTGGAGACAGGATAGGAAGACCGATTAAATTCCAATACCTTAAGCTATTGGCATTGGGCTTGGCAGAGTTTCTTTAAAAGTTTAAATGATAATAAAGATAGATTAAACAGACTGGTTTATCTCAAATCTTAGCATACACGTTTTCTGTGGATTGGAAGTCATCTCATTTTGAATGAAATATGGCTTCTTACATTAAAAAAAAAAAAAGTCTTCTGCAAACCCAGGCTTAGAAACAATTGTTAGAATTCAGGGGTTGGGTGAGTAGTTTTATTTTAACCATTTTCTAATTGAATAAATGTGAGACATTTTCGGAAAGGTATAAAGCTTTATTTTAAATTTGAGAGGATTTTTTTGTTTTGTTTTCTAATTACGGAGATCAAGATAGTATCACACTTACCTAAAATTCCCCCTGAATATTTTGTGTCCTTTGCTATAGAAACAACATCTGACAGTAGCCATTGAGAAGGGTGTATGTGTATGTGCATGTTTTGAGTGCTGTTTGAAGGGAATTGTATACATGTACTCTAAGAAGATTAATTTAGGGAAGTTGCTCAGCCACTAAGATTTTGTTTCTTTTTAGTTTAAGCATCACGGTTCACATTGTGTTTGTTGATCGTAGAAAGATTGATAGTATTCAGTATAAATAATAGTAAAATAAAATTTCTGCACAGTTACAGAGTAAATACTAAAATATCTTAAGTAGAGGCTGCAAAGCATATTCTTTTAAATTTTGGCAGTTGCCTCATGATCCCATTCATTCATTCATTCATTCATTCCATTCAACAAGCGTTTACCAACCGTTGCTGTTTCTAGGTCTAGCTTGTTGCTCAATGTGCAAGGATGAATGGGTCATGGTCCCTCATCACAGGGAGCCACCAGCTTCCAAAGGCTTGGTCATTTTGGTTGTTTTATTTTTACTTCTTTTCATCAATATCTGTCTTCTTGGAGATATGCTTAGTACTAAGGATATAACAGAAAGATACAGTACTAAGGATATAGCTCTTCCTTTATGGAGTTTTTCTCCAGCCCACTAATAAGTCAATGTGAATGAAATAACAAAGTAACTAGTACTGAGCTAAACTTTTTAGATAGAGTGAGCTATCAATAATACGAGTATACAGATCGAACCTTTTGGTGAGAGGCTAATTAATAAGTGAAATAATATTGGAGTTTTTTTTTTTTAATAGGCTTTATTTTTGAGAGTAGTTTTAGGTTCACAGCTAAATTAAGAGGAAGGTGTAGAGATTTCTCATATACTCCCTGCCCTCCCCCCATGCACAGCTTCCCCTATTATCAACATCCCTCACTAGAGTGGTACCTTTGTGAGAATCGATGAACCTACATTTATACATCTTTATCGTCCAAAGTTTGTAAAACAGGGTTCATTCTGGGTGTCCTACATTCTATGGGTTTGGACCAGTGTACATATCTACCATCATAGTAGCATGTAGAATATTCTCACTGCCCTAAAAATCGTCTGTTCTCCACCTATTAGTCCCTCCTGCCCCACCCCCCACTCCCGCCCCAATCCCTGGCAACCACTAATCTTTCTCCCCTCTTTATGGTTTTGCCTTTTCCAAAATGTCATATAATTGCAATCATACAGCCTTTTCATACTGGTTTCTTTCACTAATATGTATTTAAGATCCTTCCATGTTTTCTCATGGCTTGATAGCTTATTTCTTTAATCAAGTTAAATAATATTCCATTGTCTGGATGTACTATGGTTTGTTTTTTCCATTCATCTACTGAAGGACATCTTGGTCGTTTCTCAGTTTTGGCAATTATGAGTAAAGCTACTGTAAACTTCTGTGTGTAGGCTGCGTGTGGACATAAGTCTTCAACTCCTGGGTAAATACCAAGGAGCATGATTGCCGGACTACGTGATCAGCGTATGTTTAATTTTGTAAGAAATCGCCAACCTGTCTTCCAGAATGTACCATTTTGCATTCCCACCAGTAATGAGAGTTCCTGTTGTCCCACATCCTTGCCAGCCTTTGATGTTGTCAGTGTTCTGGATTTTGATCATTCTAATAGTGTGCAGTGGTATCTCACTTCTTAAATTTGCATTTCCCTGATGACATATATTGTGGAACATCTTTTCACGTGCTTATTTGCCATCTGTATATCTTCTCTGGTGAAGTGCCTGTTAAGGTCTTCAGCTCATTTTTTTTCAATGGGGGGAGGGTTATTTATTTTTATTTTTATTTTTTTGAGAGAGAGAGAGACACACACACACAGAATCTGAAGCAGGCTCCGGGCTCTGAGCTGTCAGCACAGAGCCTGACCCGGGCTCGAACTCACAAATGGTGAGATCGTGACCTGAGCCGAAGTCGGAAGCTTAACCGACTGAGCCACCCAGGTGCCCCAGGGAGAGTTATTTTTTTTTTAAGGGACTATTTGAAGTTACGGTACCACCAATAGAACTAAACCACAATCTAAAATAGCAGTCTCTAGAGGCAGACTGGGGAGAGTCTTTACGTGGCATTGCTCTCTTGAGAATGTTAATATTTCAAGAATATTTCAGTAGTATTGACTATTGAATACTTATTAGATTCACTGTTTTAATTTTATTTGAAAAAGGTAAAAGGCAGGTTCCAGTTTTAAAACCCATCTCTGATTCAAATGTTGGCAAGTTTTGCCGTCACATTAGGCTTTACTAAATAGGCAAGGATATTAATTGATTGCATTTACCTCAGTGGCGTGTCATTCTGAGTTATCTGACTCCTCCCACTCTTTAATTTCTACTCTTGAGGGAAATTGATCTAGTGAGAGAGATACTGAAATTTTTGCATGAGTCATAGGAGGGGGCAGGCAGTTTTCATCACTTTATGCTCTCCAGTACGGCTCCAATACGGCTCCTCAAATAATCTGTTTGGGTTTTTTTGGTTTGTTTCTTTCTATACAGTCACAAATGGATACTCTGTATAATACAGTAAAAGTGAATCAATAGAAAAACGACTGTTTTAAAAAGCAAAATACAAAATGTGAGCCTGAAAAGACTCAAAATGTGAGATTGAAAAGACATAAAATTAAGGCATAAAATTAGCTTAAAGATTGTGAATGCTGCCTTTTACCTTTGTACCTACCTCCTCATGGAGCCCCGACACAGTTTCCACAGAATTGTTCTGTTCTGTGGTGTCAGTACCTCCTTAGTAGTCCCTCAGTGAACTTTTTCACGAATGGAGGGTTTGTTGCACATAGAAGATCTCAATATTATTTTAATGATCTGTACCTTATACTTAGGTTTGGTGTTGATTTGCTTTTAAATTGGCTATGTGGAAAAGTTATGGGCATAAAACAAAGATTTTTACATTCTGAGCACTTCTTTAGGAATTTTAAACTATTCCTACCCATTCTAGATTAAGTACATTTCAATAGGACTTTAAATAAAATGCTGTCCCACAGATTAATTCATGTGATCCTCTTGACAGACCTGTGAGGTTGGATACTTATTATTTTCCCAATTTTACCAACGACTTAACTGCGATTTGCCCGAGATTATATAGCTAATTAGCAGAAGACACTGGCCGGAAATCAGATTTCCTGACTCCTCCTTTTGAGCTGAAATTGAACTCCTTTACCATTGACTTCCATCAGTGTTTTAAATAAAATTGCTGCTGAAGTCAGAAGCACCAAACATTAGTTTCTGGCTCTGGCTCTTTTTGGCAATAGTACTCTAATTTTTTTTCACAGACAGAATCATCCTTTAGGGGAAAAAAATTTCTGTTCTAGCCTCAGCACTTCTCTGAATCCATTTTGGGAGACACTTGTACTTTTAGATGGAGCTTCCTAAGGATATAAGCAGTCTTTCAGTTTTAACAAAAGGGGAGCCCTTCAAAGGCGTCTACCAAATGATTCTGAGAATTTTGATCATTGATACTTGCTCTGATCATTTAGAAGTCCAGTCAGACAGGGGTACCTGACTGGCTCAGTCAGTAGAGCATGCAACTCTTGATCTCAGGGTTGTGAGTTTGAGTCCCACGTTGACGGTAGAGATTACTTTTAAAAATGTAGAATAAGTAAATCAGTTCATCATTTAAAAAAATAATAAAAAAGAAATAAAAGTCAAGTCAGACAGTCTCTGTATTCTGCATAGGATTCCTTTCGTTGCTTTTTATTTATTTATTTATTTATTTATTTATTTATTATTTTAATGTTTGCTTATTTTAAAAGAAAGTGCAAGTGGGGGAGGGGCAAAGAGAGACAGAATCCCAAGCAGGCTCTGTACTGTCAGCCAAGAGCCCAGTGCAGGGCTTGATCTCATGAACTATGAGATCATGACCTGAGCCGAAATAAAGAGTGGGATGCTTAACCAACTAAGCCACCCAGGTGCCCCCTTTTGTTACATTTTAAATGAAGTAGTCCTTCCCACCCCTTTTTTTTTCTCCTGTATCTTGCCTTGATCATGACCCATGTTAAATCTCAATAAATTCAGTGAGTAAATTTAGTAGGGTTTTTTTTTCTTATTAGTACAGCAAGATTTGTATGCTTTCATTGTGATAGTTTAATTTTGATCCAAGAAAAGCAGACCTGCTGGTTCTCATATAAAACAATTGTGTAATTCTTGAGTATGCCTGGTCAATAATGTAAATGTTACTGAATTAAAAAGAATTATGCAATGCATTGTGTTGTGTATGCTTTTTTTTTTTTTTTTTTTTTTTTTAGGAATTCCTTTACTTCCCTTTTGGACTAAAACTAACACTCCCATGAATGAGACCCCCAGTCCAAAATATGTCAAACTAAATTATTCAAAGAACTAAAAAAAAAACCCAAAAAACAAAAAAAAAACCCTTTTTACTCTCTAGCGTTTTATAATAAAAATTTTCTTCAAATATGCAAGAACGGGGCAGGGGATGGACAAAATGGGTGAAAATGAGTGGGAGCCTTCCAGTTATAGAATGAATAAGTCACAGGGGTGAGAGGTCCAGCGTAGGGATTATAGTCAATGGTATTGTAATAGCGTTGTATAGTGACAGGTGGTGGCTACACTTGTGATGAGCATAGCAGAGCATATAGACCTGTCTAATCACTATGTTCTACACCTGAAACTAATGCAACATTGTATGTCACCTTAAATGCACACACAGGTTGAAAAAACAATACAACGAGCATCCATGTGAACACCTCTTGGATTCAACAGTTGTTAACCTTTTGACAAATTTGCTTGCTTTCTCTTCTCCCTCCCTTTCTTCCTGTATACGTAGACTTACCTCTATAGGTCTTGATTTGATTTGGTAAAACATTGTTAAAAATACTTCTTTGATGCGTGGACTTCATATTGCCTCACTTTGGGAGGCAAATTATGTCAGATGATTCCATTATTTTTTTTAAAATTTTTTTTTCAACGTTTTTTATTTATTTTGGGACAGAGAGAGACAGAGCATGAACGGGGGAGGGGCAGAGAGAGAGGGAGACACAGAATCGGAAACAGGCTCCAGGCTCCGGGCCATCAGCCCAGAGCCTGACGCGGGGCTCGAACTCACGGACCGCAAGATCGTGACCTGGCTGAAGTCGGACGCTTAACCGACTGCGCCACCCAGGCGCCCCAGATGATTCCATTATTAATGATACTATTGAATCATTTATTTATAGTGGTAGCTGCCAGATCTCTTTTTTTTTTTTTTTTTTTTTTTTTGGTAGCAAATGCATGTGAGCACTGCTTTGGGACCATGTGAATATCCTTTTCCCCCAACAACCTTTTACCCAAAGGTTTCAGCATCCTTTGGTCGCTGCCAGAGACTTGTTCAGTCAGAATTGATGGTTTCATCTACATGGTTAGCTGGCATTCTTCTGCAAAGGTGAGCCTCCCTTCATCAACCATGGATGGTCTATAGCTCATTCTAAAAAGTCAAGGTGTAAATGTCTAATTCTTCCCTTATAATTACCCTGTTTGGAGTAGATCTCACTAAACAAATTTCCCCATTTTTGTTTTCAGTGCTACTTTTCTTTCTGACACAACCAGGTTGACTTACCTTGTGATTTCTTGCCTCAGACATAGAATCAGCCACTTCTCCAAGCAGCTCAGTTCCTTTCAGTGGGGCATGGTATTTTGTAATCAAGTTCTAAGGGTTGGGCATGTTCATTCTTTTATATCACTGCTTTTTTCTTTCAGTATATGAAGTTTATTGTCAAATTGGTTTCCATACAACACCCAGTGCTCATCCCAAAAGGTGCCCTCCTCAATGCCCATCACCCACCCTCCCCTCCCTCCCACCCCCCATCAACCCTCAGTTTGTTCTCAGTTTTTAAGAGTCTCTTATGCTTTGGCTCTCTCCCACTCTAACCTCTTTTTTTTTTTTTTTTTCTTTTTCCTTCCCCTCATTGCTTTTAAGCCCTTTCGGCAGATGGGGCTAGGAAATATGTTTACTTTTTTTAATCATCATATTGATGTTTGTAATTAAATTTAACTTCAGCTTTTTTGAATACATTTGTGTCTCTTATTCTGAAAATTGTGGTTCTTATTAGATTTGCCTACTTCCTTCGTATATATGTATGTTTAAAGTTACTGTATTAGTGGAAATACTGATACTGTGTCAGTATTATTGCTGATGATATAGTATGAGTATTATTGCTACTAAAAATAAAATTCTGAAGTTTAAGATTTCTTTGCAGTTTTTCTTCTACCTGAGGAGTTGATAAACCTATTAATTCCTATACCCCCAGACCCTTTGCCTGAGAATCTTGGGGAGAAATCGGTGTCAGTTTGTAGGTTTGTGTTTTCAAATAACAAATCCAGGACCTACCGCCCCCGTCAGTCTCAGGAGTGTTGGACCGTGTGAGATCTGTTTTGCTTTGGGTAATATCCCCACTTCCATTTTCTCCTCCTAAGACATTTTCATAATTTGATCACAATGTAATGTGGAATAACTGGCACAGAGAGAAAAATGTGAAGAAACGGGGAAAATGTTGACTGGGAAGCAAAAAATGAACGATAACTTTTTTTTGTATTTTCAAAGTCCCGTTCGCTACAACATCTTCCCTACATTTCTTCAGATGGTGTTAAACACTAATCCTGACTTGAAAACCATTTTAATATTTAATAATGATGTGACATTATATTGCATATCTGGTGTTGCCAGGCACTCAGTATTTTATACGTGACTGCATTTAATCTTTGCAGTAACTCTGTACTCCCATATTATTCCATTTTTATAAAGTGAGGAGATGGATTTAAATATATGTAGTGTCTGCTTCTGGAATGACTTTTCGAGGAAAATGCAAGTCTAGCCTTCTGCCACAGGTTGGGTTATCCGGGAAGCCAACTCTGAGATGGAGGTTCAGATGCGGGTTCTATTGGAGAGGGTGTCTGGGGCTCAACACCTCTGAGGGAACGGGTTGGAAGCACAAATACACCGAGAAGTTGAGCTGGAAACCGTCTCTGCAATGTTCTCAGCCAACCCCATGGAGGGCTCTCAAGCTAGGACGGTTCTTCAGAGTTGTTCCAACTTGGAGCAGGGAGGCTGGCCCTTTTAACCTCTGCAGCGACCAATGACTGTATGCAGACTGTCCCTGAAGGAGGCTTGACTTTGGGCAAGGCTGTTTCTTCAGCAGGGGTGATCCCAACAAGGGCCGACAGTGAGGGCCGTTCTCCACCAGCAATCTCAGCAGCTGGGGGAGTTAAGTCCGTAAGTCCTGGAGGGGTACTGGGTGATTATTGCAGTGTTCACAGCGTGTTCAGTGGACTTGCTATAGTTTCTCCAAAGCAAATTGTTCTTGTCAAAGACCATTGTTTTCTTCCTGGCTATCCTTTTGTTTTTCCTGTTGAAGAATTCACATTCAGAGAAACTTGTTTTCATGCCATTCAACATAAGCCTAGTCTTTTTTTTTTTTTAACCCAATTTAATCAGCTTTCAGCTCCTTACCTTGTATGCTATTGACTGGGCCAAAATTCTTACATGCAGATAACTTTCATACTGTTCATTTGAGGCATCGCGTGGTTGTCGTCCCTCATTCAGTCGTCAGAATTATACTCTACTTCACTTGGTAACCGTGTTTGGGATGGTTCTCAGGTCAGTGCAAGAGATAGTCTTCCCATTAACTCAAGTTTGGGAACTCCTGAATTTCAAGGCGTTCTTTGGTAAACTGTTCTTTTTTGACGCTCAACGTGCATCCGTCATCCCGAGATTTTTTCCTTGCTCTCTTAGCCTGCTCCCCAGCTGTCCCAGCAGTCTGTCCTCCGTGTGAAGTTGGAGACCGAGAAGTGGCCTGGTTCACAGAGATCCCACTTCCACCTGTCAGTTTAGAGCTGTGGATGGCAAGGGATGGAATAGGGTGTCATTGACAACCAACTGCCACTTCCCTCCTACTGGGTGTACCCCGTCCCTTTGCGGGGGAGTAAGTGTTCTCAGCACAAGAAATGCTTGATTTATATTTGAATTAGGTCAGCCTGCATTTGTAAGTGCACTATTTGTTATCTTCTTGCTTTAGGCATATATCTGGTCTTCATTTTTGTTGGAGGAACTCGAAATACTTTCAGTATGTTCGTTCCGCAGTTTTTAAAACTTAATCATTTCTCATTGCACTGAATTTTGGGAACCAGCAACATTTCTTTGCTTTACAATATTCTGTAAGCTGGAAATGAAGTGCTTTTAATTCAACCTCTTTAATTTAAAAAAAAAATTAATGTTTTGTTTATTTTTCAGAGAGAGAGGCAGAGAGAGAGAATGAGCAGGGGAGGGGCAGAGAGATGGGGAGACACAGAATCTGAAGCCGGCTCCAGGTGCTGAGCTGTCAGCACAGAACCCGACGCAGGGCTCGAACTAGTGAACTGTGAGATCATGACCTGAGCTGAAGTCGGACACTTAACCAACTGAACCACCCAGGCACCCCACAACTTCTTTAATTTTTTTTTAACTTAATTAAAAAATTTTAAATTTAACTCCCTTTAAAGAAGTATCTTGAGGATGAACTGGAAGCAAGAATAAGCAAGAGAGATCAATAGAGAACAGTGTGATAAAGTATTCTTTTTGAAAGAGATGTATGCATGTTCACATAAAGCACTTGGGCTTCTACCTCGTGAATGACTTGTTTTAGAGGATGTCCTCCAACATAATTCTTTCCTCTTTGCTTTTAAGGAGTTGATAACTGACCAAGTGATTAGTCATTGAATTCCCTGTGCTCTGTTTTTTGTACTTTTAAAAAATTTAAAGCTGTCCTTTGGTTTTGTTTTTCTTTTTTTTTTTTTTTTTTTTTTTTTTTTTAAAAAATGTCTGTTTCTGTTTGAGCGAGAGAAAGAGCGGAGAAGGGGCAGAGAGAGAGAGAGAGAGACAGAATCTGAAGGAGGCTCCGCGCTGACAGCAAAGAGCCCGATATGGGGCTTTAACTCACGAACTGTGAGATCAAAACCCAAGCAGAGACACGCAACACACTGAGCAACCCGGGTGCCCCTGGTTTTGTTTTTTTAACGCTCCCTAAAGTTTGGTAGTGTACTCAACTGAAAAATATGCTACCTGCACCTTGTGTATGAACTTTCGGCTTAATCTTTTTGTGATCATAAGTATTGTTTCTCTGAGCCATCTCTCAGCTGAGCTTGTAGTATATCCCCTCTTTATCACTAAATTATGCACGGTGACCTCTTTGGCAGTCAACCAGCTCTACAGTTTATTGATGTAGATCCTCCTCATGGAAAACAAAATCTCAAGTTACTACTATAAACTGTTTTTAATGGATTTTTGTCAGTAAATTTTAAAACAAGTTTAGGAGGAAACTAATAATTTTTAACAACTTTATACAAACATATGCTCAGTATTGGAAATAAGGAAAACCAAGGGATGAGAAAATATCATCTAAAATCTCACCTCCAGAGACAATCACTACTTTTAACTTTCTTAGTAGTCATTTTTGTTTTCTTTTTCATGTTTGACATTATATGGTGTAAGCAGTATATAGATTCAATGTATGTATTCTACTTTTTAACATTTTATTCATTTTTGAGAGACCGAACAGAGTGTGAGCAGGGAAGGGGCAGAGAGAGAGGGAGACAGAATCCAAAGCAGGCTCCAGGCTCTGAGCTGTCAGCACAGAGCCCAATGCAGGGCTCGAACTCACAGACCGCAAGATCATGACCCGAGCCAAAGTTGGACTCTCAACCGACTGAGACACTCAGGCGCCCCTGTATTCTACTTTTTAAAAACTGGCATTAAATCATAAGAATTTTCCCAAAGAATTATTTTTCTCAAACATTTGTATAGTTATAGACTATCCAGTGGTATGAAGGTAACATCATTTTCTTGGCCATTCTCTCGTTATAAACATTCTATTTGTTTCTAGTATATTTGCTAGTATATGCTGCAGTGAATATTTATGCATACTGTCTTTTATGTAATTAGAGTTATCTCCCTAGGATATATTTCCAGCTCTGAAATCTGGCAGTTAGAGAAAAAAAAATGAACGTTTTAAAGGATTTTGATACATACAGTCAGATGGCTCTACAAAGAACTCTACCAACATTGTACTGATTTTTGGGTTTTTTTTTCCCCCTAGGAGAGTGTCCAAGATCCTCATGACCCTAAAAAGATTGAGAACCACTGATATGTTGCTAAAAAGACTTTATGATTCTTGAGGTCATCACTGCCTTTTAGCTTTCTAGAAGGCTAGCAACAAGCAGAGCCTGAAGAAGCTGTGCAAGAAACTTGTTGAAAATGTGATCTTAGTGAGACCTGCCTGTGATCAGACCGAGGGTGCCTCTCAGAAACTCTCACGTGCCTCAGGGAGTAGAGATGGTGGTAACTCTTCCTTAGTGTCAATTTGAAAAGCCCTATTTTGGGGCGCCTGGGTGGCTCAGTCGGTTAAGCGTCCGACTTCAGCCAGGTCACGATCTCGCGGTCCGTGAGTTCGAGCCCCGCGTCGGGCTCTGGGCTGATGGCTCAGAGCCTGGAGCCTGTTTCCGATTCTGTGTCTCCCTCTCTCTCTGCCCCTCCCCCGTTCATGCTCTGTCTCTCTCTGTCCCAAAAATAAATAAACATTGAAAAAAAAAAATTGAAAAGCCCTATTTTATCTACTTCATATTCGCCAGTGGCAGACAAAGAGACGATATTTGAAAACCATTCTCTGTCCCTGTGAGATCAGAAGAGCAAGCATAGCAGCTCAGTTTGATGGTCTTAGGTGCCAAAGTGACTAACTGAAAATCATTTCTTTTTTTCTCTGTAGAAATAAAATCATATGAGTGTATCATTCTAAGGTATATTACATTTACCTTCATCCTGATATTCACCTAGGCTAGTGGGCCTCAATTAGTTACTACTACTTTTTGAAGTGTGAATCGGATTTCCAGAAGTTTACTTCTATTAAAATAGCCCTTTCTGGGGCGCCTGGGTGGCTCAGTCGGTTAAGCGGCCGACTTCGGCTCAGGTCATGATCTTGCCGTCCGTGAGTTCGAGCCCCGCATCGGGCTCTGGGCTGATGGCTCAGAGCCTGGAGCCTGCTTCCGATTCTGTGTCTCCCTCTCTCTGACCCTCCCCCGTTCATGCTCTGTCTCTCTCTGTCTCAAAAATAAATAAACGTTAAAAAAATTTTTTTTTAAATAATAAATAAATAAATAAAATAAAACAAAATAGCCCTTTCTGAACTATCTTTCTACGAATTCTTGTTAAAAGCATTATATTGGTTTTAACATAAAGGAAACTTTATTAAAATGAACTGGGGGTGCCTGGGTGGCTTAGTTAATCATCCAACTTCGGCTAGGGTGATGATCTCTTGATTCGTGAGTTCGAGCCCCGCATCAGGCTCCGTGCTGACAGTGTGGAGCCTGTTTGGGATTCTCCACCACCCCACCCCACCCCCCCCAATGAATAAACTTAGAAAAAAAAATGAACTTCTGAAATGAACTGATTCTAAGGAATATATTTAGGTTTTGGTATTTATAAAATCTTAAAGGTACCTACCACTTTATGTAGCTAAAAGTTCTAAAGACCTTATGGATGCCTTCCCCACCCCCCCCCCGCACCCCCCGTGAGGGTAAGAGTTAATTGCATGGGCTCTGAAGCCACAGACCCTGGATTTGAATCCTGTCCCTACTACCACCTGAGTGTATGGTTTTCAGCAAGTTACTTAAACTCTGTGCCTCATTTTTCTCATCTGGAGAATGGGATAATGACGGTACCTGGCTAAAAGGGTTATTTCAAGGATGAAAAGAGATGGGTGGAATGTACTTGAAATAGCGCTTTTAACATTGTAAGGATTCTTCAGCCTCCTTCTCACCCTATCATCATCATCGTGAATTGAATCAGCATTCAATAAAATACTTCCAGTGATAAGCTGATTTTATCACTGTTTTTAAAATCTGTTCCATTTTTCTGCTTAAGGCTTTGGAGGTTCTTTGCTAATTTTGCTACTTTGACAATGCTTATGACTGACACCTTAGCAGGCTATCTTTAGCAGGCTATCTTTGGATGTACTATAGTAACAGCCTCCTTTTTCCATTCATTCATAGATGCAAAGATAAATGTGTTGTTTACCTTAATTGTGCCAGGTAAAGGGAAATCTTGTTTATAGAAAAACAAAACAAAACAAAAATGACTTAGGGTCATCAGAAGGTTATGTCAAAATAAAATTGAGGTATTGGGTGAGACTTGACCATTCCAAGCACTGTACATATTTTTTTGCCAGAATTTCACCTTCAGTTGCAAAAGGATCTCAGATTTCAGCTGTACTACTTTGGTAGCTTATGTGTGACCAAATGAAGTTGGTTGGAATGTGTTAGAACAGCTAAACTTAGCATATATCTGCTTGACCGGCTTCTCTCAGCTAACTGGTGGGATTGCTTCCTGTTGCTCAACAGCTGCTGTGGTGCCTTCTCCCAAAGTGCCAAAAAGTTTCTTGGGTTTATCATTTTAAGGTTTTCCAGAAAGACATGTAAGCATTACAAACATAGTTATGCTAAAATGAGAATACTGCTTTTCACTTCTAAAAGATGGTGGTTAGCAAGATTAAGAGATGGAACTGGGAAGAAATGGAAAGTTAAAGTTGACTGTGTCCTATTTTTCATGTTCTAATGTAAACATAACCTATCTCATGCTGTAGCAGACTAGGTGAGGGAAACACCCTGAATCCTCTCTGAAAGCAGTGACTTGATAAGCGACTCCTAATCCTCCTTGGAATTTCATAGTGAGCGCCCTCCCATATCCTAGAAGACAGACTGTGGTGTTTGTGGATACATAACTCTGGGAGGGTTTTTCCCTCCCTAAGTGAGACCTCTTACATTGTAAAAGGAAAAAAAAAATGGAGCTCTGGTCTTGTATCTGGGCAGCACGTCCTGAAAAATGTAGGAGTAAACTCCTCCCTGAGGGTAGAATTCTCTCATCTTCATGGAGCCATTTGATAAGTTTTCGGTTAGAGTAGACTATTACTGAAGCCACAGTCACAGGCTTGTGAGGAATTTGGTTTTATTCCACGGCTGTAGCAATGCTTTTTAGTCACAAAAAGGCCAAGAGTATTGTTTAGCGGGAGTTTGAACAGCTCAGAATACACAGTAGTACATCGGTTACAAGAGTCAGCTTAGCAGGACCAAAAATACTTCAGCCCTTACTTATGAGACTGATTTAATTCTTTGTGTAAAATTAGTTCAAAATGTCTTCCCCTTATTTCACACGCTGTCAGGGGAAATCATCTAACACATTAAAGGAGCGAAAAAGCCTTTGACAAGGCAGATCTCATTGTTTAGACTGTCAGAATGGGCCATTTCTTTGGTGTAAGAAGTTGCCAAAGGCAGACTTTATAAATGCGATGAAAAAGGAGAATAAAGAGACATTAAAGTGTCTATTAGTTGAACATTTTTAAAGGCCTCTCAACTGAATTTTTTAAATAAATTTCTAGAAAGTGGAAGTGATCACCAAGCAGTTGTATGTCAAGTAGCTTAGCATTTGTGGGTAAATGCTCAGGACTTGTAGTTATGAGGGTTCAAGTCCTAGATTAGTCACTTATGAATTATGTGACCTCGGACATGTCAATCTCTCTAATCTTTGACCACCTCAACTATAAAATGTGAAAATAAAATTATAGGACCTATCGTAGGATTGTTGTGAGCCCCCTGAGAATGTAACATAATTACCTATGTCTGGTTATTTTTTTTTTTTAATGTTTATTTTTGAGAAAGAGAAAGAGACAGAGTGCGAGCAGGGGAGAGTCAAAGAGAGAGGGAGACACAGGATCCGAAGCAGGCTCCAGGCTCTGAGCTATCAGCACAGAGCCCAACGCGGGGCTCGAACTCACACACCGTGAGATCATGACCTGAGCTGAAGTTGGACGCATAACCAACTGAGCCACCCAGGTGCCCCCGGTTATTTTCTTTTTTTAAATCAAACTTCTCATTGCTATTCACCTAAGATCCGTCTAAACCACATAAGGCAGAACTCCCTTCTAAAATATGGAACCCAGGGAACATGTTTCCTATAGAATAGGTGTTATTTTGCATATGGGTTTAAGAATAAGGAAAATAGAAATGTCAGAGAATTTAGGAGAAAGGAAGATACATAATACAAACTCTTACTGCTCAAAAGGAGTGAAAGACTAATACTCTCCTCATGTAGAGCTTTTCACCGGATTGGAGAAGAAACACTAGCACATGGGATAATCAGAGAATTATGAAAGTATTAAGGAGTCAAAATTCATGAGAGGGAAAATATCACTGGAACCCGAACAGATAGCAGAGAAGAATCTTCATCAAAGGAATTGGAACTGAACCCTAGAGAGAAAAAGGCGGGCGACAGGGCAGTGCTGGGGGCTAAGGCTGACAGCGTGAACCAAACTAGAGGCTGGGCTGAAGATGTGCTTTTATGATCTCCTGAAAGGTTCCAGCTGACTAGAGTATGGGGGACAGCTTGAATGAGTAACCAAGAGTGACAGTTAGAAGGCCAGGCAAAGGATTTTGAACCTGATGTGTTAGAAAAAGATGGGAAGACTTTCAATTTGTTTTGTTTTGGTTTTTTTTGAAAGAAATCTCTGACCTGCACTGTGAAAAGCATTGTTTAGCAGAGGTAAGTCTGATTCCAGGTAGTAGAATAGGTTAGATCAGGAAGGCTGTTGGAGTAATAAAGACAGCAGCAGAGAGGGTTTGGATCCCAAGGAAGAGCAAAGTACCCGTGTCTGCACCGACTTCATCCCTGGCATTACAACAGAAGGGCTGCCCTCCGCCTGACCTGGCTAATCCCACCTCTGCTTTGGCTCCCACCTATCCCCAGTGTCAGAAACTCCCTACCCTTTGATGATTCCTCCTCTCACATGTGTTTGAATATTTTACTCTTGCCTTTCTTTTGCAGATGCTCAGGAGTTGCCCATTAAAAACAAACCAAAACCTCTCCCCCCACCTCATTTCCTCCAGCCACCTCTCCATTTCTGTTCTCTTTACTGGCCGACTTTTCACAAACGTAGCCTACTTTTGCTGGTACCGTTTCCACACCTGCCACCCCACACCTCAGCCCAGTGACTCTGGGCTGTTGACTCCATTACGCCACTGGAGTGGGTCTCGCTAAATCCAGCCCTCCTCTTATGTGGGCTGCTTGGTAGTCCCACACTCCTCCACCAGTCTTTTAAGGGTTGGATTTCTCAAGGAGAAGGTCCATGGCCTCTCAATGAATAGACTCATCCAAGTCCTTATGTCAGTTATTACCTATATAAAGATGTCTGCCAAATGTATCTTCTCCAGTCCAGTCACTGAGATACAAACTCTGTTTTTCCATCTTCTCTCGAATGTTTCAGAAGCACTGTAACGTCCTCATGTCCAAGAATGGCATCATCATCTTGAACTTCTGTCTTTTTCAGAGCTTCCCCTCTCAGTGAATAGACAGTATCCAGTTGTACGTGAGACACCTTAGAGCCATCCCTGACAGTGCCCATATCCAGCCCTTCATGAAATTTCTCCTTTTCCTAACTAACCCTCATCCTCTCTGGCCTCCTTCCAGTCTCTTCTCTTACTCCCCAGCCAGTAGGCTCTTTTCAGAATGTTCCCATCTCTTGTAGGAGCATTAAAACTTACCTGGCTGCTCAGGGCCCCATATGACAACCAAGGTCAACCACCACGACACCAGACCCCGCTTGGTCTGGCCACTACTTAGCGTTCTGCCTCATCTGGCGCCAGGCTTGCACTCCAGCCGCATGTATTCCTCCCTCCTTACCATAGACTTCTTGCCATAAAGACTTTGCGTGGCAGGTCCTCTCCCTGAATATTCTTTCCTCTTTTCACTGACTTCACTTCTCCTCCTCCTTCAGACCTCTGCTCAGCAATGCTTCATTCTCAAGGAAGCCTTTCCTCGAGTAGGGTGGATCAACCCTCCCCAAAAGGCTCTTACAACAGCATATTTTTATGACTAGTTCTGTGCGTCCCCCACTGGACAGAAAGCTCCACGAGAGCAGGGATGTGTCTGCGCATCACCGTAGCCCCGTAGCCGGGTACAGCATAGGTGCTCAGTACATATTTGGCATCCGTCAATTAAACTATTCCAAAGGAATGTCTTGGGCAGAACAGGAGGATCACAGAAATGCCTCAGGTGCTCTGGATGATAGAAAATAGGATAGTTCCATCTGCAGCTGGGTAGGAGAGGATTGTGAGGAGTCCCGAGGCCCCTCTAGATCCACACTCCTGGGGCCTCTGCCAGCGTTGTAGAGCACAGAGCTGGTGAGTGACTCATGCTGCAGAAGCGAGACTAAAATACCTCCATTGCCCGTACCTTCAGACCTTGGAATTCTCATTGATGTAACTACTTGCCTGCAGTTTTTAGCCCCGTTGTCCACTCCTTGAAATTCTCTCCTGCGTTACTTTCTCCCATATTTTCTAAGCTTTTGTTTTTCTTCTCCCACTGAAAACATCTTGGCACCTCTTCCCATTCATTTGCTCCATCAGAGTACTCATTCCAAAATTCAGCTCTGCTCTGGCATGCTTCCCTCTCAGGGCTCCCATTTCTAAGGGGATAAAGCCTGAACTTCTTGGCACGTCTTAAGAGGCACTCTGATACTGCCAGTATCTCAAGTCTCCTCTCCTGCCACCTCCCCATATGTCCCCTACACCCGTTACACCAAACCATTTGTGCTTTTGTGCTTTTGCCTCCGTCTAGAATAGCTGCCAAACTCCACTTTCTACCCCTGCCTCCTTGCCTACCAACCGTTCACCGTCTTCGTGCTGGGGGAGCGTGCGCTGCTTTGAAGCAAAGATTCAGTCACTTACAGCCCACTCAGACCTCCCTTCCACCTCTGTGTCTCTCTCCGTGGTAGGGCACGCAGTGCCTGGCAGGCGGTAGCCCTGTAATATTTGGAAAACTCAAAGAACGGTTCTTTTACCTTTAATGACACATGTAAATACTAATCTGAATGCCAAGAAACACTTGGGATAAACCAGAGCATCATGGGATAAGCATTCTCCCTTGAAATCAGTAATTGATAATTGAGAAGTAAAATGCGACAAAGTTTATTACGTAAATAACCTCCGTCTACTCTGAATGTATTTTTCCTGTCTCACAGAAAAAAAAAAAAAAATCCGTTTCCTTGACCCATCCTCCTAAAGTGGATATCTAGTCATGACGTGGTAGTAAAATGTTGTGTCACGCTTTAAAATGATAGCTCCATGGAGCGCCTGGGTGGCTCAGTCGGTTAAGCATCCAACTTTGGCTCAGGTCACGATCCCGCAGTTCATGAGTTCGAGCCCCGCATCGGGCTCTGTGCTGACAGCTCAGAGCCTGGAGCCTGCTTCCGATTCTGTGTCTCCCTCTCTCTCTACCCCTCCCCTGCTCACACTTGGTTTCTCTCTCTCTCAAAAATAAACATTAAAAAAATTTTTTTAAATGATAGCTCCACCCTGAAAACTTTGAGGTACTCTTGCTCTTGAGGAGATTTTTCTTCTTAAGATTCACAAGAGAAGATTATCTGACACCAGTCAAAATGTATGTGTTCTGAAGCTGTGCATTAAAGTACCTTTTCCTGAGTTGTTATGAAAGCCAAGCTTCAGGGCAATGCAAGGAAGCACTAGAGGAAAGGCTGTTGTTTTATGCATTTCCAGCTGCAGAAAGTAGTAACACTTCATGTGGAAGTGCTGTATTCATTCTAGAATTTCTCCCCTAGAGGGATAATAGGACATTGCTTTTTCAGCTTTCAAAAGGGTATTACAGACCTTCTCTCCCAACACAAATACCGCATTTGACCTCATTCTGCTCTCACTCCGTAAAATGTTTTCCTTGGTGTCATAAGAATTATTAATGGTTCTGTTGGTGACATAATTTCCAATAAAGTTTTCAGGAGGATTTGGAAATCATTATATGCTTTCCCTGGGATTGCTAGATGTGAAGGAGAATTAAGAATTAAACTGCTTAGCTTTGGCAGGTATCTGATTCTGAAGTGCATTGTACTGGAACTATGAATCAAAGGATAGGACTAAATAAACACTTTCCTCGGTTTAAGAAAAAGTGTTAACACTGTGATCCCCAAGGATTGATGTAGGGATTGCTCTTTTGAAGATGATCGAAGAAAGAGAGTAAAGAATAATTCTTAGCTCTTCTAGGTAAAAAAGTAAAATTGGCATAAACTGAAAGAAGATTCTAGAACATCAAGTGAGTGGGCAGAAGAGGAGCAGATGGGACCTCATTTTCAATCAATTCAGCTCTTAAGTAGTTCTTCCTTTCTCCACCTGATGAAATGTCGTAATGTTCTTTTGAAGGGTCCATTCAGCCTGATTAATTTCTTATTTCTTATCCCACTAAGCTATTTGGTTTTTAAATGTGTATTTCCTCTCTCCATGTGCATATATCATATATATGCATGCATAAATTATTCATGTGTTTAAAAATCTGCACAGATTTCATTTTATAATCTCTCTCTCATTGCTTTGCTCTCATTTTTTTCCTCCTTTTCAATACCTTTCTTATTTTTAGACGGGTCATTTTGTAGCAATAATGTACTAGAATATTTATTGTAAAATATTGACAATTTTATTAAAATATTTTATGTAACATTATTTGCTATTTTTAGAATGAAAATTTTTAGAATGAAAAAGCTCCTCTTAGGAGCTTTCTTTTCAAAACTCAGTAATTGCTTAGCTCCCAAACAGAGAGAGTTAAAACCTACTCTCTACATCCTTTTATGATTTCTAAGAGGTATTATAATCTGCCTTTTAGTACCTATGGGAGTTGGAGCTTTTAAATGATATTGGTGTACCTTGTATTTATAGCCTTGTCTTGACATCAGCGCTCTTACCACTGAAATGATGGCATAAACTTTGACAGCTATGGCTTTGTTCAGTATATTTTGAAATATACTGAAAAATGATCTCTTGACCATTGCTTGATATTCATGTTCGATTCTTAAAATTCAGTTCAAATCAGTTAAAGATTTAATATTAAATATTCACAAGAGAAGTATTTGTTTTAAGCCTGTAAATATACATGACTCAGTTCATGAGCTAAGGCATGCATTTTCATAAGGTCTCTGGAAAATAAAAAATATTTGGATTGCATAAAGATGTTTAAAATTCACGTTTCATAGACAAGTTACTTGTCTGGACCATTAAACAGTCTTCCAAATAAAAATGTTTTGTTTTTTGTAAAAGGATAACCAATTTGTTCTTTTCCTGGTGGAGACATTAACCTATATTTGGGTCCTTTAGTTGCTTATTTCTCTTAATTTATTCCCCCTTGAGTATTTATTATCTGATATTTTTCTGACCTGATTTAGAAGCCCTATCTTATTACTGTTTTAAAACAAGCACCAAATTTAGCTGGAAACCGTTTGCAAGATAAATTGGCTTAGAGGACTAAGATGAACACCAGCAGATTTACTTTCTCGTGTTTAAATAAAGTACTCATTTTCCATGAAGTAACAAATTTCACTTGCCGACATGATTTATCCAAATCTGAAGAAGAGAAGCAACTAAAAAAAGGATTATTCGAATTTTAGATTTGCAGTGTTTTTGTAGGGAAAGTAATGTTTTTAGTTATTTCATTTGGATTCTCAAAATGCTAGCTTAAATCAAGCCAAGCAGTGGCACAAGACAGTGGCTCCAAAGTTCGTTTACATTCCGTTAACATAGGAAGAGATGACCCACAGCTCAGTGTTCTCCCTTTACTCAGTCTGTGACGAACATGAACTGGGTACCTACTGTCTACCCTGTGTGGGGACACGCAGATCCACACTCACTGTCTTCAAAGAGCCCTCAGTCTGACTGGGAGAAGCATGTAAACAGATACTAAGGCAATTCAGGAAGAGCGGTGTTCGAAATATTCATAGGACTGCGGGGGCACTTATCCGGAGCTGATTCCTGAGTTTAGAACTGCTGGCTTGAACTACTGGTGCTGAATGGTCATTTCACATTTGCGACATAGAACATTAGAGATAATAGTATTCATATGGAGAAGGATATTATGTGAACTCTCCCTTTATTCAATTACGGTTTGAACTTCTATGTTGAAAGTTGAAAATGTTTATTACCGAGGACTTTGTACTTTAGCCTGATACCTTTAAAAATGCAATGCATTGACCTGGTTTTTAAAAGTAGATTTTATAATTTCACCAATTCGATCATTTACTTTGGTCGAGCTAAATTTTGTTTTGAATTTTGAAAAGAGCCCAAGACTTAAAATTTGCCATATCCAGATATTCTGTAGTTGACCGTGATTATTCAAGATGTGCAGAGATCTTCAGAAAATTATGTCAACGCAGAAATAACATGTGATATGCATGGAAATCCAAATCTGCAAAAACCGACTAGTTGCACAGCTATGGAGTTTATTGGGAGGCTCTTTTATAACGGAAATCTCTCTTTTATTATGATGACTAAATGTTCAAATTATGACCTAGTCAACTTTTTAGGAGAACACCTATTAATTTCAGTAGTGTTCACAATAGTACAGGATAGATCTGTATTATATACTGCACTTTGTATTTTGCTTATTTGGTTAAGGAGGAGTGGCATTGAATTGACTCAAAATGCCCCCATATAAACCTGGTAAAATCTTTCCATTAGGTGGTTAGAACAACCACACTAACTTACCCATTTGTAACTATGGTTGCCGTAGGTATCGTAAGTTTTGAGAGAAAATAAAAGGACTAACCGTTAGCTATATGTGATAGGCTGGTCTCCACGGTCTAGTCTCGATGTTGTGGTGCCTAGACGAAGTCTGGGTCAGTCTGGCTTATTGTACAGTACTTAGCCTGTGACTAGTAGCTACCCTGCCAAAGCCTAACATAGTATTAGAGGTGCTGACCTGGATTTCTTTCAGTGGGGCCGTTATTGTGATGTCAAACGTTGTTTTCTCTATTCTGTTACCTTTTGGTTTATAACCTGGCCTGGTACTTACAAAGGGGTTGTAGGGGGGTAGAGAATAGAAATCCCTACTATGTGAGTCTGTTTCTTTCAGAAGGGTGATACACACCCTCACACCCTTCTGCATTTTCAATTCTACCCGAGTTGCTAACAGAGGCCTTGCCATTGGCCTTAAAATCTCTTCCTAGTTTATGGGTCTTCAAACATACTTGGAATAGGTCTCTTGCCATAAGGGAGAACCTCTTAGGAATTGAAGGACTGGTAAGGTCTCAGTTTAACCTTGGATTTTTCTAGTTTCAGTTCTAATTAAACAGAGACAAATCACTTGACCCCTGCCCCCCCTCTCATGACCAACAGAGCCACTGACCCCGCCCCCCAATGCAGTCACTATCAGTCCTCTGAAAGGAGCAAGAGTGAATGAATTCAGTCAGCACAAAACGTCAGCAGGGATGAGTTAGCTAAGAATCCAGCTCTAGCTAATCAGAGAGAGACAAGGATACTGAGGCTGGAGCACCCACTCTCCCACCCACCTTCTGCCACATATGATGAGAGTCTGGAGAGGTCCAGCCTACAGGCATACCCTGTGTCTTCTGAACTTAGGCACCTCCTTGTTTTTACTACCTCTGTCCCTGATCTTTGTCCCCGTTACTCACCTAGAAGGAGAAGAAAGTGGAGCTAGAGAAAAGATGCTGATGTAATTTTTCTAATTAAAAGTGTTTTTTATCAAGAGGGTTTTTAAACCGTAAAATTAAATTTGACTTATGTTTTTTTTTTCAACGTTTATTTAATTTTTGGGGACAGAGAGAGACAGAGCATGAACGGGGGAGGGGCAGAGAGAGAGGGAGACACAGAATCGGAAACAGGGTCCAGGCTCTGAGCCATCAGCCCAGAGCCTGACACGGGGCTCGAACTCACGGACCGCGAGATCGTGACCTGGCTGAAGTCGGACGCTTAACCGACTGCGCCACCCAGGCGCCCCTTGACTTATGTTTTTAAGTTCTGTGGCTCATGCAGCATGATAACCAAATAGTGTGAATGTTGTTAGTGGTGACTACTTCCTAAAGCTAAATTATAATTTCTCAGGCAACCATGTGACTGCAGAAGCTTGTCAATGAGAGCTTAAGTCTTCTAGGTTCACCTATAATTTGAAATCCAAACAAGCTTATATCTCAAGACTATTTCTCTAAATCCCTTTGTATTCATATTCCTACCAAGGCATGGCCATCTTGGAAAAATACCACACATAAGTAGAATCTGGGGGTGAAGGGGGAACTTTGTAAATTGTAAAATGGAAAGTAAATAGTCTGACCTGATTTCTGATAATCCCATATTTCCGTCTGATGGTGAGTGATTATCCTTTTTAGTTTCCACCTTTAGGAACATAGTGATCTTTTTTTTTTATTTTATTTAAAAAAAAATTTTTTTTTCTTCAACTTTTTTTTTTTTTATTTATTTTTGGGACAGAGAGAGACAGAGCATGAACAGGGGAGGGGCAGAGAGAGAGGGAGACACAGAATCGGAAACAGGCTCCAGGCTCTGAGCCATCAGCCCAGAGCCCGACGCGGGGCTCGAACTCACGGACCGCGAGATCGTGACCTGGCTGAAGTCGGACGCTTTAACCGACTGCGCCACCCAGGCGCCCCAGGAACATAGTGATCTTAAGCAATTATCTACCGAGTCTCTTTTCCATGTCTAGTCAACAGTGATTTATTGATTTTTGACCATAGAGTAAATCAGCTTGTGCTTATGAAGATGATATAGTGCCAGTGAGTCACAAAGTCATCTACTGATTCTCATTCACTCTCAGGAAGAAGTACTATGTAGTTTTCCTTCTCGGGGAAATTGAGTGTTACACTGCTTTGTGGCCATTTTTTGAATCCTATAACATTAAGATTTGACATGACTATTTTTAATTGACTTGGGGTTAGACCATTCTCCTATTTGCTTTCAGATTTAATGACATAACAGGCTTCAAGAAGTGAGCAAGTTCAGTTTTTCTGGCTTGGAGGGATCCAAGCCCCTCTTCCCCATTCCATATTCTCCATTCTCTCTTTTCCTTTTCTTCTTAGAGTCTCTCTCATAACCAAAGGAGAAATTTTGGGACTCATTAATTTATTCAGTAAATATAATTGAGGAATTATGTGCCAGGGTAAGCACTGGGAATGTGATGGTTCACACTTTAGACATGGCGCCTACCTTTTCACAGAACTTAGTCTAGTGCAGGGGTTGGGAGGGAGTGGTGGCTTTAGATCCATCCTACTGCCTGTCTTTTTGTAAGTAAAGTTTTATTGGAACACAGCCATACCCACTCATTTATGTATCTGTGGCTGCTTTTGCATTATAATGGCAGACTTGAATAATTGCATTGGAAACCCTGTGGTCTGCAAGGTCTGAAACATTCACTACTTGACCCTTTACAGAAAAAGCTAACTAACTCCTCCTCTAGAGGGTATGGTGAAGAAGTAAGTGCAGGCTGGACCCTGAAAAGCTTTATTAACCTGGTTAAAGAATATAAACTCTCCTGAGGGAAGTGGACCAGCAGTGGAGTGTTGTAAATTGGGAAAGTAACATGGTCATATTTGAATTTTAGGAAAGTCACTATGGCTGCTGTGTAGAATAAATAATGAAGAGAGACAGTAAGTGCATGCATTAAAATGAGAAGCACTACAGTAGAGTGGTTAAGAGCACGGACTCTTGAGCCAGACTTCTCGATTTACATTTTGGCCCTACCATGTACTGATTCTGATGTTAAGTAACTTCGCTGTCAGGTTTTTCTTTTTTTTAACGTTTATTCATTCTTGAGAGACACAGAGACAGAGCATGAGTGGGGAGGGCAGAGACAGAGAGGGAGACACAGAATCCGAAACAGGCTCCAGGCTCCGAGCTCTGAGCTGTCAGCACAGACCCCAATGCGGGGCTCGAACTCACGAACCATGAGATCATGACCTGAGCTGAAGTCTGACGCTTAACTGACTGAGCCACCCAAACGCCCCTCTGTCAGATTTTCTATCAGTAAAATAGGGATGGTAATCACAGAACCAACTCTTGGTGAAAAAAAATACATATATGAAATACATATATGAAATACATATATGAAATATATATATGAAATACATATGAAATATATGAAATATATGTATGAAATATATAGGAAATATATGAAATATATGAAATATATATGAAATATATATGAAATACTTAGAACATAGTGTTCATAGTCATCAGTTATCACTTTTATAGTAATCCTGTTAAGAAGTGAGGGTGGTCTGAACTCAAACAGTGGCAGTGAGGGTAATGGACAGAAGTGGCCAGATTCAGGAGCTACAAAGACAATAGGAATTAATAGGTATTAGTGATTGATTGGATACCAGTAGGGTAGATAAAAGAGAACAAGAAGCTGTGGATGAAATGCAGGCTCTGGATCTGATCAGTTGAGTGGATGGTGCTTCCAGTTTCCAAAGTAGGGAAGACAGTAATTGAAATGGGTTTGTGATGTGAAGTAAATGTAAGTTCAGTTTGGGGTATCTTAAACTTAGGTACTAGATTGATATAAGTAGAAATTTAGTGCCAGATTGATATAAGTAGATATAATAAGAATGATACAAGTAGAAATTTAGGAAGCAACAACTGTAAGGTTTGGAGATAGAAGTGTGATGTGGGCTGAGGAAATGGGATGCAGGAATGGTCAGTGTAAATCGGGTCGTGATGCTTGGAAAAGAATGACCTAACCCAGAATAAAGGTGGAATGATAGGTAGACTTCTAAATATTTTTCTCAACATTTTTATTTATTTTTGAGAGACAGAGACAGAGTGTGAACTGGGGAGGGGCAGAGAGAGAGGGAGACACAGAATCCAAGGCAGGCTCCAGGTTCTGAGCTGTCAGCACAGGGCCCGATGCGGGGCTCGAATCCATGAACCGTGAGATCATGGCCTGAGTCGAAGTCGGATGCTTAACCGACTTAGCCACCCAGGTGCCCCTGGAGTGATAGGTAGACTTCTAACAGAACTAGAAAGGACACCAAGAGTGGAATATAAGAGAACCTTTAAATCAAAGAAAAGATCAACTTTTGGAGGAAGATAAGCATGACATTTAAATCCGTTAAATATTCTCTTGTTGGGGTGGGCGAATTTGAGAAATATTTAAATTTGCAAGTTTTCCGTTAGCATAAGCCAGCTTAAACCATAGTATGCATTTATTCACATACTAAGATTTTAGGTACTATTGTGTGCCATACTCTTCCAATATGCACTTTTCCCTTTATGGAATTTTAGGCAACATACAGAGTGGATGCTATGGTTATGGATGTTGACATCCAATGACCTGTCCAATCTACTTTTCTGTATTTATTGGCATTTCCTTCTCCTCATTTTTTACCTTTCCAGTTAATGACTCACTAGAGTCTTGATGTGAAAAGTCGGGGTTGGGGAGACTGTCTTTCTTCTGTATGTGCTATACTTCGTTCAACATCAACAGTTTGGGTCCAGTATCTTAGAGTTTTGTAATGATTTTTCTATTTGAATTTCCTTACAACACTGCCACAACACTTCTCTTCTGGAAAGAGCCAGGAGATGAATTGGAGACATGGAACACTTTTTCCATCATCAGAATCAGTAGGGCTCACAGGTTAGGCTCCAGCTAAGTCCTTGCTCCTGAGGTGTGTGAAGATTAGAACGCTGATCCAGAAGCCTTATCTACCTACACATGCCTGAAGAAAGGTATCACATTTCTGTAATCAGGCTGAGTGTGAATTTTATAATTAGTTTTGTGTTACAGGAGGAACATTCTGGAAAAGCTTTGAAATGGGCCCAAAAGATTACTAGGTGTACTATCTGGCTCAGCTTCTAGGTTATCTTGCCCTTTCAGTATCTTTGGGCTGTTTTACAGTGCTAGAAATGATGGAAAACTGATGGTAATGCAAAAGATTCTTGTCCCCTGAAATTGAAATTGTGTACCGTGGAGTACAATTGGTTATTGCCTCGTAGATATTAACCGATGTTACCAGTTTTGTGTCTATTTGTAAATTCTTTGCAGTATTCTTGATATTTTTAAAAAAATTTTTTTTTAACGTTTATTTTTGAGATAGAGACAGAGCATGAACAGGGGAGGGGCAGAGAGAGAGGGAGACACAGAATCTGAAACAGGCTCCAGGCTCTGAGCTGTCAGCACAGAGCCCGACGTGGGGCTCGAACTCACGGACCGCGAGATCATGACCTGAGCCGAAGTCGGACGCTTAACCGACCGAGCCACCCAGGCGCCCTATTCTTTTTTTTTTTTTTTTTTTTTCAAGGTTTTTTATTTATTTTTGGGACAGAGAGAGACAGCGCATGAACGGGGGAGGGGCAGAGAGAGAGGGAGACACAGAATCGGAAACAGGCTCCAGGCTCTGAGCCATCAGCCCAGAGCCCGACGCGGGGCTCGAACTCACGGACCGCGAGATCGTGACCTGGCTGAAGTCGGACGCCTAACCGACTGCGCCACCCAGGCACCCCCAGGCGCCCTATTCTTGATATTTAGATATTTGTTCTTTGGATTCACCTTTGAACCACTTGTAACATCGTACAGGTTTCCTTTTTAATTAATGAGCCAATTAAAATCTATGTCCCATGTTAAAATGTTGTGTTACATATACATATGTACGTTTATACATGCATATAACCTCTCTAGAAAGATTCACTGAGTGCTGGCTATGGTTGCCTCTATAGAAGGGGGGGTCAGGAAAACTTGTTTTTCAGTATATGCCCTTTTAGATCCTTTGAATTTTCTATCATGTGCTTACATTACCTAAACAAAGACATTTTTTTAAATTCCTTTTTGACACCCCTCAAATCAATCGTTAGCCCTTATTACCAACTCTTGAACTAAGTTCACATTTGAATTAACTGGCTTTCTTTCTTTCTTTCTTTTTTTTCTTGGTTTATTTTTGAAAGAGAGAGAGAGCACATGAACAGGGGAGGTGCAGAGAGAGAGGGGGACGGAGGATCCAAACTCGGCTCCACGTTGGGAGCAGAGACCCCGATGCGGGGCTGGAACCCATGAAGCCCGAGATCATGACCTGAGCCAAAACCAAGAGTCGGACACTTAACTGACTGAACCCCCTGAGCAACCCAGATTAACTGGCTTTCTGAAGAGATCTTTGTTTCTAAAACTGCCAGCAGATAGCATCCTATGCCGCAACATCATACCTGGCACCTTCTGTACTCTTTAAAGTCTTTAACTTAACTCTTCAAGGTAGCTCTACCACTGTCGACACATCTTGGTCCGATGGCACTAACTCGATTATGAATCTGTGAAGGAATCAGATAATTGTAGTGTGCAGTGAAACGGCCGACCTGCTAGCCTATTTTGCAGTTCTAAGTTCACCTTGCCTCCCCAGCTGTGCATACTCAATAATCCTCTTGTCTAATTATAGCTAGCAGCTCTTCCTTTAAGGTAGAGGTTCTCAAGCTTGGAGGCATAGTAAAATCACTTGGGGAGCTTTTAAAACTCTGAATGCCCAGACCAATTAAATCACAAAGCCTGAGGGGGGTGGGACACAGACCTCAGGATTGTCTAAAGCCACTGAGGTGATGCTAATGTTGAGAAACACTGCTCTGTGCAAAGAACGGTAGTGATTTAGCAAAAACTTCACATAGAAAAGCTCAGAAGCAGAAGCACTCAGGATTTCTGATGGAAAGCTTGGCATTGGTGATGAGGAAGGTCCACACAGAAAAGCGAGGCAGCCCTTAAGGAATATCCTGATGTGCAAAAGCTGGTTTGACTTGGGCTGCCTCTGGAATGGGGCAAACTAGGTATTGGGTGTGGTCTAAAAGCCTGAACTGACTTGCTTAGTCATTAGCGTTTTTGTTCATTTTTTTATAGTTCTGAATTCAGCTACACTCTCACTCGGTAGAAAATACTGACTGTTGACTGCATATCCCTGCCTTTCCCTCTGCCATTAGAGGCACGAAGCCAGCCTAGTGATGGGTGGCATCTAATACCACTGCCACCATATGGCTGTATTACTGACAAATAGTTCTATTTATCATATACCAGACATCTGGGAAAACCACATATTGTACATGACCTATTAAATGTCCTTTTTTTGTCAAAGTTCCTAGAATCCCATTGCTTTAATCCATAACTATGTGCTTTATTAAGAAGTCTTTGATAGAAAGTTTGTTTTAGAAGGGGAGAAGTAAAAAAAAAAAAATGCATCCATTCATTTATTTTGGAATGGTAAGGCAAAGAAAGAGTCTTTCTTGGAATGTCCTCCCCCCACCAAAAGATATCTTTTAATGGGAAGTCCTGATCAATAGCCTGCTTCTGTTTAACATTTTAAATCATTTTATTGTTGCCTCAACCTTTTATGAACATGAAAATTCGTATCATAAACTCTGCTGTGGTTTGCCTTCATGTACTCATTGTATATCCCCCTCCCTTTTGTATAGGAAGACAGAGATGTCAATAACCCCATGCCTAACCGAGGAGGCAATGGATTAGCTCCTGGGGATGACAGATTCAAACCTGTGGTACCATGGCCTCATGTTGAAGGAGTAGAAGTGGACTTAGAGTCTATTAGAAGAAAAAACAAGGCGAGAAATGAACAAGAGCGCCATGCTGGAGGAGATAACCAGAAAGACATAATACAGAGGCAGTATCTCACATTTAAGCCTCAGACATTCACCTACCGAGATCCTGTGCTACGCCCAGGGATCCTCGGTAACTTTGAACCCAAAGAACCTGAGCCTCATGGAGTGGTTGGTGGCCCTGGAGAGAAAGCCAAGCCATTGGTTTTGGGACCAGAATTCAAACATGCAGTTCAAGCCAGCATTAAAGAGTTTGGATTTAACATGGTGGCAAGTGACATGATCTCACTGGACCGCAGCGTCAATGACTTACGACAAGAAGAGTAAGCACACATCCTCTTCTTTCTAAAACTGGGGCAACTATTGTTTTGATAGATATTTAGTTAGGTTGTTAGGATGGAGAAAATAGTTTTGCCTTTATTTCAAGGAGGTAAAAGGCTCTTCGGTCCGCAAAATGGCCAGAAGGAGGAGATCACTTCATTTATGCCATTAGATTGAAGGTATGATATCTAAAATTCTGGGGGTTTTACATCAGTGCTACGCAAATGTCACTGGACTGGCACCGGTCCGTGAATTTTTTGTTACCAATCCACAATGAGAACGTGAACTTGTACCAAAGTGTAAACCAACTGTTAAATACTTTGTTTAGTACAAGTGACAATTTTTTAATGACAAAACTTTCTTGATGTGTTGATTTTCATTCTGGATCAAGCTCCTTGTCTTGTTGTGGAATAATAACAAATAGTAACGCTGCTTTAGATGTCTTCCATAATTAACTAGATACTGATGTTTCCCTTAATTCTTTTTCTCAGTGCTGCAACTGAAAATTGAAACTCTTGAGCATATGCAAAAGGAGCGCCCAAACAGATAAACTTTCACATTATTTTCATGTAGTTTGATTTAAAATACAGGATTTCCAGCTCTTAACTTGTGATAGACAGTGGTTATGGGATGAACTCAAACCTTTTTCTGAACCGATTCTACTCATACAGGATCTAAGTAGCCTCCATTAACATAGATGCAAATTTAATTCCATGCTACTAGAAAACTCTCAATGTATTCTGCTGTGTTGTTCATATATCTTTATCTTAAGAGGTTGACACCTTTATGCACACACGTGCAGACCCCACAACAGCATTCTTTTGTCACTGTCACTGAAAAGATTCTATTCTATTCTATAGTCCTACTTAGTAGACTTTGGACATTCATATATTTATTGTAAGAGTGAGATGGGGTGAATGAAATGTGCAAAGAAAGTTGAAGGAATAGAAGTATAGAACCATGGTGGCGAGATACCTAACCTCTTTTCCAGAGAAGAGCTAGAACATCTCAAGGGACTGTGAAGGAAGAATCATCCGGGTTCAATTTATTCCAAATCAAAGTAGAGGCTTGCCTAGTCATAAGGTTGCCAGATTTAGCAAATAAAAATAGAGGGACACCCGTTAAATTTGAATTTTAGATGAACAACGAAAAACATTCAGTCTAAATATATCCCAAACAGTGTATGGGACATACTTATACTTTGATGTTTATCTGAAGCCTGAATTTAACTGGGTGTCCTGTACCTCCCCAGTCAGGGGCTAAGGGTGGCTGTTAACAGAGTTGGAACTGCCACGCCAGTATTCTTTAGGACCCAGAAGAGGCTCTGCAGTCCCTTATCTGGAGTGTGTCCCAGTTAACTAAAATATAGCACTTAATCATACTGTTGATCTATGTTGTAGAAGGTTCTCTGAGAACCTATTGATGGCATTCTCATCACTGAGAAGGGAAGGGAAGGGGGTGGGCAGCGAGTAACATTTATTGACTTTCTACTCCCTGCCAGGACTTACTATAGTTTCTCTTAATTCGCACAACCAAACTGTGAGAGAGTTCTTACCTGTGTAAGTAAAGTCTGAAGCTTGGAGCTCTGACTTCTTTGTATTTGCCCCGTGGTTCAGCGCAAGGTGGTTTGGTGTGAAAGCCCTATCTTTCCACCACACCTCACCTCACCTCACCTCACCTCACCGTATGTCTTTTCACAGGTGATATGCCTCAGTGCGTCGTTACAGTCAGTGGGTGAGCTAGGTGTAGAAACAGAGATTTTTAGCACGTGAACTATTTATAAAAGGTTGTTAAAAACACCAATATAAATCTAGCTCGTTTTTCCATATGAGAAATATGCTAAGAAAATCAAATGTCCTATAATGCAGAAGCACACAGGATTAGCGTCCGCCTCTGTGTCTCCCTGTCCTTCACCCCTCACATCCGTTCTAATCTGCAAGGCTTCTAGCTCCTGTCACCAAAATATGTCTCAGATTATTTCTGAGGTGCATTCACCCAAGTCCTCCACCCAAGTCCAAGCCACCATCGTCTCCCTTGGAATCCTGTAGGAGTCTCCTTCATGGTTTCTCCTCCTCCATATTCACACAGAAGCCAGTGTGCGGGGCGCCTGGGTGGCGCAGTCGGTTAAGTGTCCGACTTCAGCCAGGTCACGATCTCGCAGTCCGTGAGTTCGAGCCCCGCGTCGGGCTCTGGGCTGATGGCTCAGAGCCTGGAGCCTGTTTCCAATTCTGTGTCTCCCTCTCTCTCTGCCCCTCCCCCGTTCATGCTCTGTCTCTCTCTGTCCCAAAAATAAATAAACGTTGAAAAAAAAAAAATTAAAAAAAAAAAAAAAAGAAGCCAGTGTGGTATTTTGAACCACGAAGATCTAGCTTATCTACAACAATGCTTTGCCTTCCCAGTGCACTTAAATATAACCCCGACTTCTAACCAGCAGCCTCAACCCTTCCCTCCCTTGACGACCTCCTCTCGTTACTGTGCCGCCTGGCCCAGCATGCTCTAGCCAGGCTGACCTTTTCCGGTCTCTTTGATGTGTTCTTCCCTCCTCTTTGAATGCTTTTCCCCTTCTTGTGGCTGGCTCCTTGCCATCGTTTAGGTCTCAGTGGAACCTCTCCAACCATGCTGCCTAGTTGATAATGCCATGCTTTATTTTCTAATACCGCTCTCTGGCCATTTCATTCATAGTATTTGTCTAATTTTATAATTGATCAAATTTATATAGATCCTGATTTATTTAGTTGTTTATTGACTGTCTTTCTTACTACATGATAAGGTAGTAAGGAATGTATCTCTTTTCTTCACCAGTTGCTTCCAGTAACTGACACCCAGTTAGTAAATATCTGTTGAGACCATGAATGAGTGAATGAATGAATGGAATCTGCTGGGTTCAATCCTTGGCTCCATTACCAGATGTGAGATCTTAGATCAGTTACTTACCCTCTCTAACCCTCAGTTACCTAATCCTTAAAATGGGTCTAACAACACCTGTCTCCCAGGATTGGCACTAGAATTAAATGACGTAATAGGTTAAAAGTGTTTTTTCACAGGCCTGGTGTTAGAAACTTAAGTGTTCTGGGATGTGAGGGCGATCTGGCTGCGACATCTGTCACCCCATTGATCGCCAGGGTTGATTCGGCTGACCTGGCTGTCTAGGCGGGTGTCCCCTTCCCCTCTCACCGCTCCATGTGCGTCCCTACCGAAGCTGCGCGCTCGGTCGAAGAGGACGACCTTCCCCGATAGAGGAGGACCGTTCTTCGGTCAAGGGTATACGAGTAG
Source organism: Lynx canadensis (assembly GCF_007474595.2). NCBI lineage: Eukaryota > Metazoa > Chordata > Mammalia > Carnivora > Felidae > Lynx > Lynx canadensis. The sequence continues at coordinate 55,277,871 of NC_044306.2, read as the reverse complement.
CTGCGCTCCCCTGCTAGAACCTCCAAACAAGCTCTCAAGGTCCATTTGTAGGAGAACGTAGGGTAGTCAAGCTTCCAAGACTCCAGACACATCCAAATGAGGCGCTGCACGTGGCAGTCTGCCTTTCTTTAAAAAAAAAAAAAAAGAAAGAAAGAAACTGAAGTGTTCTTGACTTTATTATTATTATTTTTGTATTATTGCGGTGGCACTTTCTTCAGATCACATATCTTCATGTCAAAATTTTAATATTTTCAGTTACTATTAACTTTGAGGTCCTCTGTTGCTTTTTGGAAAATGTAAATGTCACACGCGGCCTTATCTTCATCTCACTTCTACTTGTACCTTCCATGATGGCAAAGCCTTCACCTCTCCTTTGATAAATGTTTTAGACACAGCAATTGCGACTGGAACCTCCCATCTCTCTGGGTCCTCCTTGCTCTCCTATAATGTCCGTCCTTCCTTCCTTCCTTCCTTCCTTCCTTCCTTCCTTCCTTCCTCTCTCTCTCTGTCTCTCCCACCCTCCCTCCCCCCATCCTTTCTTTCTTGCTCTCCTCATTGCATCTGTCCTTCCTTCTTTACTTTCCTCTCCCTCCCTTCCTTCTTTCATGTCATAGGCTGATTGTTTTCCATGTTCTTTTCTCTTGCATAAATGCTTAGAAATAGGATATTGCATGTTTCTGTGTATCATTCTTGTAAGGGTTGTGTCCCCAGTCAAGCCAAAGGACCCAAGGCTATCTCATCAAATGCTCCTAAGCCCCTCTTAAATATTTCTATGTTAGTGAGAAAACTTTTTTTTTATGCTTCAAAATACTCAAAACATTATAACCCCCGGAAACTTTTTTTTAACTGAGTCCAGATTATTTTTTATTTTTATTTTTTTATTTATTTTTTTTTTTCAACGTTTATTTATTTTTGGGACAGAGAGAGACAGAGCATGAACGGGGGAGGGGCAGAGAGAGAGGGAGACACAGAATCGGAAACAGGCTCCAGGCTCTGAGCCATCAGCCCAGAGCCTGACGCGGGGCTCGAACTCACGGACCGCGAGATCGTGACCTGGCTGAAGTCGGACGCTTAACCGACTGCGCCACCCAGGCGCCCCCAGATTATTTTTTAAACTTGAGTTAAAAAAGAGAGATAGGCTTCGTTCCTCTTTGAACACTGAAAATTCAGTGTAGAATAATAATTTCTAAGAGTTATTCATAAATTAGGATGTAAATAGTCTTAAGAATTTATAAACAGACTGACAACAAATAAAACATCCCTAAATTTGGCGTCTTATCCAATTTGCATATTAGCACTTTTCTTCTTTTACTGGAAACATACTGAAAACGTAGCATGCATCCATATCACACAGACACAGGGTCCCTCATGCTCATCCCTCACGGAAAATACGTTACACAGAGCCCACCAGAGACTGGCTTGGTGTTGCTGACTTTCTGCAGCTTTGGCAGATAGACCTTATCAGCCTTGTTTTCTTGCTTCCATCGGACGTTTAAATGAGCCACCTGCCAAACTTAGAAACCAAGCTTTGGGGCTGTTTGTCCAGCTGTGACATCTGACCCTGTGGTTAACTTGTTCATTCTTGTGGGTGCTCCACAGGCTTTTCAGATGAATGTTCTCTACCTTAGAAGCAGGACAGAACTGCCCAGCTGCCAACATGACTCATACTTATGTATGTTACAGCTTTGAATTACATGCACTGGCTGAGTAATTTACTGGCTGTTGATTGCTCGTTAAAAGAGTGAGTAATTGTATTTTGAGTGAACTGGAGGCCTGCTTCTTTTTTAGACACTTGATCCAAGGATGACTTCACCTGCCTTCACACATATTTTCTATAAAAAACACATTCCGTTTTCTTCACAGTTCAACAGATATTGAGTATCTCCAATAAGCAACACACTGTGCTAACCCATCAGGAGACGCAGTAAAGACAAAATACAGTCCCTGCCTTCAGGGGGCTCCCCATCCGCCCCTGGGGAGAAGGGCAAGAAATACATAGCATAAGGGTCGTAGGAGAGGGCTGAGCAAAATGATATGGTTCAGAGGAGTGAGGGGCATGTCAAGTTACAGGAGAGTCAGAAAAAGTTTGATGGGGCGGACAGCAAGGACAAAGCCTGGAGGATGCGTAGGGTTTCCCCAGGAAGAGTTATAAGTTCAGAAGACGTAAAGGTAGGCATTGACTAAGAAGAAAGAAAGCAAGTGGTATAGTATACCTGGGATCAGGAAGTATATGTAGAGAAGCTGGTATGATAGGTTTGGTCATGTGCGGAAGATCACAGTGCCATTCACAAAGTCTATACCGACTGGTGGTCAGGAAAGACCCACTGAAGGTTACAAAGAGAACTTTAGGAATATCAGACTGGTAAAGGTGTCAAGAGTAGATTGGGAGTGGAGACCCGTTGGTGGGTTAGTAGCATCAGAGCCGGAACTTCAGCGAAGATTACAGAACCAGAAGAAGGAGACTTGAGGTAAGAGAATAGAAGAGTTAGAATCAGTGGGCCTTGGCAGCTTGACGGAGTGGAAGGAGGAATCAAAGATAAATCCAAGGGCAGTAACACAAAGGATGGCACTATTCACTGCTCTGCCCAGAGCTCAGTTATCTAAACCACTTTTCCCCTCCAGCTTGCTTGCTTGCTTGCTATATATATATGTTTGTTTGTTTGTTTGTTTGTTTGTTCATTTGGAGGGCACTAGTGAGTGAGGGGCAGAGAGAGAGAGAGAAAGAGAGAGAAAAGCAGGGCTCACCCGAAGCGGGGCTGGAGCTCACCAGATGTGGGACTTGAACTCCCAAACTGTGAGATCATGAGCTGAGCTGAAGTCAGATGCTTAATGGCTGAGCCACCCAGGCTCCCTGCCCCCCAGCTTTAGATGAATTCATGCAGAACCAACCCATCAGGATGAGGAGCCTGTTCCTGGGAAGAGGTAGAAAAGTCTGTTTGTGAATATGTTCGATTTCCTTGAAATAAAGCTCCGGATTTTCTTTCCCCGACTATGAACTAGCTGCTGATACAAATACATGGAAATTATTCTTGCCCTTTTTCTGCCCAAGAAGGCAGACAATCAGAGGTATATCATCTGAGCTATTTTGTTTCAAACAAATGAATCAAATATTTTGACTTGCTGAGCAAATTCATCTGCTTCTAATATTTAACCTTTCCTCCTACCTACACACCAATTGCATTTTTATTTTGTAGAAAGCTATCTTCATTGCATTTACAGAGATGTTAAAGTGCTCCAAAAATTCTAAGAGCTATACAAATGTTAATATGATTAATTGTTAATACCTTTCTTAAGCTTGTCTGTGGGAAATTGAAGGGTTTTTTTTTTAAAGATATTTTACATTTACACTCATGACTTATATACCAAACAGTTGTCTTCTTACCTGATAGCAAAATATTCATGCTTCTACTCTAATTTTAAGGTGAATTGTGATCATGAGCTTTTTTCTTTCTCTGTTTGTGTTAACAGCTTTCACTCACTGATGTGTTTGTTTAAAATATAGTGCTATAATTTATAAAACAGATGCTATTTTGGGGGCGCCCAGATGGCTAAGTGGGTAAAGTGTCCAACTCTTGGTTTCAGCTCAGGTCATGATCTCACGGTTGTGGGTGTGGAGCCCGCTTGGAATTCTCTCGCTCTCCCTGGCTTGTGCGTATTCTTTCTCCCTCTCTTGAAAATAAAAAATTAAAATAAAAAATTCAGAAAAAGCAGATGCTATTTTTAAAACATTGAGTTAATTGAAACGATATAGTTGTTTTTAAATTTCAGTTTCCACGTACAACCCGTAGGTTTCAGTGAGAGGTACCTAAAACTCTAAGGAGCTGGTCATAAGAGGTCAAAACGAATTATTAGAATAATATGTAAATTATATATATATTTATATATACATGTATATGTATATATGCACGTATATATCTGTGTATATGTGTATATATGCACATGTATTTCAGCACTTTGTCCCAAATTCTATTATCATAATATATGGTGGACCCCGTTCACACTGCACTGATCACAATTATTAACACGTTGTCCTTTTCTCTCATAGATGGCCCAAGATATGTCTCATTTTTCAAACCACAATTTGGCAACCTTAGATCCAGGCCATAAGAAGCACATTTGAAATTGGTTTCAGATGACCCGTGATGGACATATGCCTTCTTTTTTGTCCCAAAAATATTACTTTCTAACTGGCTTGAAAATGCTTGCCCTCAGAAGCTACTTTTTATGAGTTCAGAGGTTTTCCAGATTAACTTTAAAAATAAGTTGTGTTGTGTTGCTTAGTTTCTCCTTTTCCTCTAAACACCTACATATGAACACACACACACACACACGCTTTGCACTTTGGAGTTTTCTCAATGATGGTGGCACAGATGATTTTTGTCTAAGCTCCTGGCTGATGACATGGATTTTAGCCCAAGCGGAATTATTACAGAGATCGGGGGTAACTTACGTCACCCCAATTTCAACAGCAGTTGAGAAGGTAGCACGTTCATAAAGTGAGCCTACAAAACCTGGAAATGGAGGGAATGTGCTCTAAGCCACGATTACCAGAGTAGCAGCCATCTGGAGTGCCCCTCTCTCCTTGCTGGAGTCCTGGGATGGCTCACTTCCCTTGGTCGCGAGATTCTCCTGCCAAGACCTCATTTGGTTGAGAAGGTCCTTCCCATTCGTTAGTCATTTTCCAAGTTGCTCTATTAAAAGCGGACTTAGCTTCATTTCCCCTGCCCTTATCTGCGCCCCCCTCCCTCGCATCCCCACCACGAGCCTTACAAAACTGTAAGATATGCCTGATGAAAAATTATAGACTCAGGTTGCTCGTTTTTGTTTTTTCACAGCCCTCCGCCCCCAACCAGCAATTCAGAATAAGTTCCCTGCAGGCTAGTTAGAAAAATATTTATGGAGGGGCCCCTCGGTGGCTGTCGGTTGAGCATCCGACTTCAGCTCAGGTCATGATCTCGCAGTTTGTGGGTTCGAGCCCCATGTCGGGCTATGTGTTGACAGCTCAGAGCCTGGAGCCTGCTTCAGATTCCGTGTCTCCCTCTCTCTCTGCCCCTCCCCTGCTCGTACTATCTGTCTGTCTGTCTGTCTCTCTCTCTCAAAAGTAAATATTTAAAAAAAAAAGAAAAAAAATATGGAGGCACCACTAGATATCCCATAACATCCCAATGACAGACAATTTCAGGAATATCTTGCCTTTTTTTTTTTTTTTTTTTTAATCCTCTTTATGATAAGTTTCCCACCCATGAGGAGCACTGCCATGGTTCAGGGATGGTTTTTGTTCCCTCTCCTACTAAAGCATCTCAGTTTTGGAGCTACCAGTCATTTCAAAGTGTTTAGTCCTTGTCCTCTGCCACAAGGTTATCACTTCCTCACCAAGGAGAGTTCCAGACGTTGATCCAGGCCTGCCACGCGCAGTGTGGCTGTCACAACACACAGCCCTTCCCGCAGAGGGTTGGCATGACCCGCTCTGGTAATTTAGCAGCTCAGACTAGCAGATGCAGCCAGGACCATTAGCTACAGCCTGCTCGTTACAGCGTGTGCCTCCTTAATGCATGTGGGCTCTCGTGTGTTCGGTAAGAGAAATGGTTATCAATTCAGTGGGGAAGTCCTGACGGTTCCTAGAGCTCCTGCATGTTAATGTTTGGAAGTGATCGAGGGCGAGGCTTCTCACAAAGTGGCCACCGTAGCAATATATTTATGAAGACCTTAAGAACAAAGCCCACAATCCTGCTGAAATACTTTTCTTTCGGGCAAGAAATGGGGGGTTTAGTGGCTTCAAGATGCACTACACTTGCCACTATATTAAGCTGTCCAGGGAAGCTGCCGGTGCATCCAAAGAAGCTGAGAGGAAATTGATTGGTGAAGGTCCCAGGACCTACAGGAAGGAAAACACAAGCTGTGGGCTTAAAGCCTGCAAAGGAGGCCTTTGGTGCTAAGTGCACACGTCAGTGGTGATTTTTAACTACACTGATTGATTTTGTTTTCCTCGGGGAATGTGGTCCCAACATTCCCTCAGTTTTGAGTGGTCTGGTCCTGTCCCTATTTTTCCTTTAAGTCCTATTTTCTTTTCCTTTCCTTTTTTTTTTTTTTAAATACATGATTTTGCAAAACAGAGTTTTACCGGGAGTTGTCTGTCTGTCTGCCTATCTAGTAGTGTAGCTGAAGTGTCTGAATTTTTACCTAAATGGTAGTTAAAGCTAAACTTCTGGACATAGGAGCATCGTATGATTGCAAAGTCATTGTAAGGTGTTTCCACGTTTAAGATCAATTATGTACATGAAACTGGTTAACTGCTAAGCCACACATAAATCAACATTTAAGGAAAAGAAGAACCTTACCCCTTATTTATTCTGGAAACCCCACAACCATTCTGGAAGATAGCGCTCAGTAAGGGAATACTCTCGTTGGGCCACGCACTCGGGAAAAACTTTGCCCAGTTTAGAGCCAGAACTCACTACTGCCACGATAAGCTATAAAAACCACAGATGACAGCCTCACGCCTTTCACACATACGCATGCAGATACCTCTGGGATATCTGATAAAAAGGACCAGTTTGGGAGAGAAGCAAAAAGTAGGATCTGGGAGAGATGACAGTCTTTAAAAGTGGTTGAACCAGCTCAAAACCTTCCTTCCTCTTGATTGAGTTTCAAACTGATATCTACTCCTCAGTCTGTGGAGCAATTTTGACCACTCCCTCAGGGTAAAGACAAGTCCCTGGGCAGAGCTGTAAAGCAGGATCATCAAGTACCAATATTTTTTTCTTAAGCAAGGATTGTAGAAGTAGTAAGATGAATAATTTGTTATGCAACTTTTAAAATGCATTTATAGGGGCACCTAGGTGGCTCAGTCGGTTAAGCGTCCGACTTCAGCTCAGGTCATGATCTCACGGCTTGTGGGTTCGAGCCCCGCATCGGGCTCTGTGCTGACAGCTCGGAGCCTGGAGCCTGCTTCGGATTCTGTGTCTCCCCTTTCTCTGCCTCTCCCCAGCTCGTGCTGTCTCTCTGTCTCTCTCAAAGAAATATTAAAAAAATTTTTTAAATGCACTTATAACCTACCTTTGCTCACTTGAAGCTGACCATGTAAAAAATGCACTTAGTATGTCATGAATAGAATTGCTTTTTTATCATTCTTGCGACATGTAAGGTGGACATGCTAAGAAGTAAAAAGCAGTCAAGGTAATTGCGTGAGTTAAAATTATGTAAAACCGCAGTTTAAATTCAGTAATATCTTCTAGCGTATCACTAGGCAATGGCCCATAGTTTTGCTTTCCTCCTCATGCCATCAGACAGGGAGATTCCACTCTCCAAAACGTAGTCCATGTGTAGGAGGAAAATCACATTTTTAATAACCTAGTAACTTATTTCAGAATGAGCACTGCCATTCTAACCAAAAGAAAAATATCCACTCATTCTTCAGGATAGCAGGTCCCAGTGAGCAAATCAAAAACCAGGCTAAAGGGCTCTGGAGAAGAAAGATTTGAGCATCTAAACGGCATGTTAAGACCCTGGAGATGCACTGCTGTCTCTTTAAAGGAAAGAGCTGTAAAGTCTTCACCGAAAGCAAATGTGAATGGCCGGCTGCTGTTTCATCTTTTGTGAGGCAGGAGCTCCCTCCAGAGCCCCAACACACTCTGCTACAGGGCTGCTGGTGCGGGTCCCTTCCTGGGAAGATCTTTATCCCTCTCTTTCTTCTCTGAATGAGAGAATAGGAAAGGAGCATTGAAGGAAAACAGAAAAACTCTTTCATAGAAGTTTTTGTGGAGGTGTGTGTGAACCACATCTTATTAGGAAAGTACCATCAGGTACTTATTTAAATTTAAGCGTGTGTATTTTGAGAGAGAGAGAGAAGAGAGAGCGTGCACGCAGAGGAAGGGCAGAGAGAGAGGGAGGCAGTCCAAGTAGGCTCCATGCTGTCAACACAGAGCACCACACGGAGCTTGAACCCCTGAACCGTGAGATCGTGACCTGAACGGAAACCAAGAGTTGGACGTTCAGCCGACTGAGCCACCCAGGTGCCCCCAGGTCGTCTTACTTAAAATCAAGCAAAGAAGAAGCACAAACTCAATCAGTGAAACCGTCTAGATTAGATCTGGCTACTTCTTAACCTTCTCTGTCTTCTGTCATGTGACGCTAGCCTCTGCCTCCACAGTCATATGCCTGACATTGGGGGTGGGGGGCCGGGGCAGGACGGGTTGGAGTTAAGGGTGTGCTGGGGGACATACGACATAGACCTAAAAAGACACAGAAGGGTAGGTTCCAGCCATTGGGCATTTATTTATAGTTGTTTATATGTAGGGCGTTTTTTTGTTTTGGGGGGTTTTTTTGGAAAGATTTCTCAGTCCCTTGAAATGCAGTGTAAGCATGTCTTCCACTTGCACGGAATTAGTTCTGTCACTGTGACGGTGCTTTGCTCCCTTCTTTCTCTGATGTAGCAGGTAGTGAAGACAGAGGGTCCTCATTAAATGACAGGATCAATAGCATTATTGTCCATTTATTGAGCACCTACTGGATGTCCGGCAGCGTGCCAGGGGCTTTAATGCACTGTCTCCAATCTTTATCACCATATTGAAACCTCCTCATATATTTTTTTTTCCACTGTATTTTTAGGTGCCATAACTGAGGCTCAAAGGACTAGGTAATCTGAAGGTCACGTAACTGTACAATGGTGGCTCCGGGATTCAAAATCTGGCTTCTGGAGCACGCTGCCTTGTTGGCGATGCTCAACTAATCAATGGCCAAGGGGTTACGTTACAGGACACCACAGTGTGTTAACTTTCTTAAAGGGAAAAATGGAGAAAGTTAGGAAAAGGTAAAAGGCAAAGACTTTCTATTTCATTCTTGCAGACCTTTTTTTTTTTCTTCTAAGTCAGGGTTTCTCAGTCTCCGCTCTATCACATTCTTTGTCACGGGGGCTGTCATTGTAGGATGTATATCAGCATCTCTGTCACCTACCCACTAGATGCCAGTAGCACACACACCCCTGTCTCTGGTTGTGACAAGACAAACATGTCTCCAGAGTTTGCCACATGGCCCGGGTAGGGCAAAACCTCTCCCCTGATTAAGAGGCTCTAAGGTAACATTGGGGTGGGGGGGGGTGGTAATACAATGGAAGGAACCAAGATCACGTTTATAGCATTGTGGATAAGAATAAGCACAGGTTGATTGAATGAGCCAAACAATAGGAAAACCTGGTCCTTGGTAAAATGCAATCAGTTGTTAGAACTGGAGGATTCTGGGAGGGGTCTGGGCTACATCATGGCAGAATATATCTGAAGATGAGCAGTGGCATTACAGTAATCATTCACAGATATAGGGATACCTCTTTCTCTCACTTTTTTTTTCCGTGTAACAAATACCGGGGGGTTCGATGCAGGGAGCCACCCTTTATTCCACTGTTTGAAACAAAACAAAACAATCCTACCTTTTATCTAATCCCACCTTTCAGTCAGTGGTGGCCACGGATGACACTTTCAGAATTTGGTGCATTTTGTCTGAACGTTTTTCTAAGTTGTTCAACCCATTCTCCTCTTGAATTATCTCTTATTTCTATCCCCCTGCCCTTTTTTTCAAAAAATCTGGATAATTACTAATACTCGTTGGAGGGAATTATTCTAAGGAATAGGAAAAATACTGACAATGCTTATATATTAACCTGTGAAGATAATTTTATAATACACTTACTAGGACCATTGTAAGGCACTGATACTTTATTTTTTTAATTATTTTTTAAAGCACTGATATTTTAATTACGTATCAGCAGGTATCAGAACGAATGATGTAAAAGTAAAACGTATAACAAAATACCTATTGAGCGACTTGGCCTGTTCGGATCCTATGGACCAAAAGTTCTTCACCTTTTGGTCTCAGGCCCCCTTTACATGCTTAGAAATTATTAACAGCCCCAAATTATTAGGCTTTTATTACGTGGGACCTACCTATCAAAACTGACCATATTGAAATTAAAGCAGAAGTTTTATTCAATTAATAATAAACCCATGACATGTTAACACATTTCTTGAAAAATAAAATTTCCAAAATAAAAAAAAAAGTATGATAAGAGTGGAATTATTTTGCATTTTTACCAATTTCTTTAATGCCTGGCTTATGGAGGGTAGCTAGACTCCAGTATCTACTTCTACATTCAGTCTATGCTCGTATGTTGTTTTGGTTGAAATATATGAAGAAAATCTGGCCTCGCACATATACGTAATTGGAAAAGAGGAGTATTTTTAATAGCCTTTTCAGATAATTGTCGATATTCTTCCTTGACACTGTACCAAAACGCAACAGGTAGTAGTAATTGCAGTGTAGAATCTGAAACCATACAGGTGAACAGTAATACTCTGTTGTTAGTGTATCTTGCACGTTAGTGAGTCTTCTACCCTCGAGTGATGTAACATCATGCGTTTGTCACTGGGAAAATACTGGTATCACAAGTAACGCAGATCTTCCAAATATTAGCATCCCGCGTAATGCAGATTTTCCAAATACTCAAATGTAATGAAATTTGACACTTTCATCATATATAGCCTCATCAGTCTCATCAGAAATGGCTTTATCTCCTGGGAGGCTGGCATAATTCCAAAATTCTGAGTTTTGCTTGAAAGCTCAAGTTTTATCCTCAGAAACAAATGATGTCAGTTGTTTTCCTTGAAGTGACAGGTTCCTTTCATTCACATTTGAGAAAATGCCAGATAACCGAGTCTGAATGACCTTAGTTTAATCCACTGCGTCTTTCAAGTGAACATTGCAGGCTGTGAGAAAATTGACGAGTTCACCTTGGAACTCAGTTACACAGGTGCTTTTCCTTGCCACAACCATCATAGTTAGATATGTAGCAGAAGTCCTTTTAGCATACTTCCCGTTTTGTCTCACAGAATATTAAGAAGGCATGGGCTTAACAAAATTAATAAATTAAAACTCTAGGAAGAGTTATTGCTTCATCAAGGACATTCTGTGTAGATGGCATTGTTTTTGTTTTGTGTGTTGATGAGGAATATCATGAACACAAGTACCTTTTGGTGCCATTACCTTGATTTGTGCTGGGATCCCAGCCGTTGTATCAGCCAAAGCCCCATCAGAGTTAAGTATCAACACGGTGAAAAGGGCATCGAGGTCATAGTATCATGAAAATAATTTTGACCTAACCAAGCTCGTCAAAGGGTCTTGGGGATGCTAGGGATCTGTGTGGATCATACTTCAAGCAGCGCTGTCATAGATTTTAGAATAAATTAGATAAATAATAAAAATGAGCCTTCAGAAAAATAATTGTCACGTTCAAGTCTTCAGTTTGATCACTGACAGATCATAATGTTATTTTATAAAGTTAAGCTGGAATTCTTCTACCTGATTCATTGGAAGTTTCACCAGATTCCATGGTTAGTGATGATTCAGATAATTATGATGCTTACCTAATCCAAAACTTAATTGAACGCTATTTTAATTAACTGATAAAGAACTTTATATTACAGAAGTGCTAGAACATCTGCAAAAGGGTAGATGACCTGATAGTATGAGATCCTATCACCGGACTAATTACGTGGGACTGATGGATAAAGTAATAAAAAAAAAAATGGCCAGCCTTACCATTCCTGGGACAGAAATGTTTTTAGACGGTACGATGCAGCCAGCCTCCAAATTTGGAGTAGCTTAGTATCATAATCATTTAAATGATTCAGAAGTTATCTCATGGGAGTAAACAGGAATTCAGACCAAGGATTCAAAGTTCAACAATGTATTGGCCAGATACTTCGTTATAATAATATTTTTGTATTGAGCATTTTTTGATATTTCAGGAATTCACAGCAGAGGGCCCAGAAGTTATTTATATTTATTAAAGTCTAGAGCAAATACTAGGATAGATATCAATACATCATCTAAGTGCATCATAAAATGAGGCCAATAGCAGTAACGTGATAATTTCTGATCAGACATTATACAGATGAGCTAAGTTAGCTTCCAAACTGCCAGCTCTTTGGTTCGGCACATGTGCAAAGCCATTCCATTCAAAACCTTACTCTTTAGCAAATTACTAGACCAAAAAAAAAAAAAAAAGCCATTTTATTGGTATTTTATCCTATGTATTGTAATTAAGTTATGAAGTTAAAATTAGTCTTAGGCCAAATTTTTTTAGGTTTATTTTTATTTTGAGAGAGAGCAAGTGGGGGAAGGGCAGAGCGCGAGGGAGACAGAATCCCGGGCAGGCTCCAGGCTACCAGTACCAGAGCCCAATGCAAGGCTCCGACTCACAAACCCTGAGACCATGGCGTGAGCCAGAATCAAGAGGCAGATGCTTAACCGACTGAGCCACCCAGGCACCCCAGGACCAAATTTTTAATGAGGAAAATCTAGCAACTGGAGGGGATCCTTTAATTTTTTTTTTCACTCCATCCTACCCTTCCATTTTTGAAAGAATATCTTTTGTATAATACCTGAGTAATCAGACAGTGCTTATTATTCCTATTCTAATAATTATAAAACTTTAATTTTTTTAATGTTTATTTTTGAGAGAGAGAGAGAGAGAGAGAGAACGAGTGGGGGAGGGGCAGAGAGAGGGAGACACTGAATCCGAAGCAGGCCCCAGGCTCTGAGCTGTCAGCACCGAGCCCGACGCGGGGCCCAAACTCATGAACCACAAGATCATGACCTGAGCCTAAGTCAGACACTCAACCGACTGAGCCACCCAGATGCCCCATGACTGTAAAACTTCAAATAGATACGCAATGAAATCAGAAAAAGCTAACTCTACAAGACAGTTGAATTAAGTCTGTTTCTCATCAGCGTTCACTATAAAGTACAATATATGTGTATATACTTTTGTTATTGATTCTCATATCTCTGTCCTCATATAGAATGAGTTCTTTGAGAACACACCCCACGTAGCCCTCTCTGAGTCTCAATTTTCCTTATCTGTAAAAAGGGATTTTCAGTGTTTTTGGCCACACAACCCCCAGAATCCTTCCTTCAAGTGACTTTCTTCATAACTCTCCGCTTTGGGTCTTTGCACCTCCTTGAAACCCCAGGCTCCTGAATGCAGTTTGGAAACCACCAACCATCTTCCAAGGCCCCTTCCCTTTACAAATTACTTTTTTCTATGTTACTACATTCTCCCCTGGGTCTTCCACAATGTTTCTGTAGATACAAAAGCTGAATAGAACCAGCCAGCAAAGCAGCTGGTGTGCAGCTGTTCCCACTCTAGCTTAGCAGAGTGCTTTCTGTCCTGGCATTGCCTCTTCTTCCTGGAAGAGCTGAGGAGCCTGGCAGCTCCTGGGCCGGTGCCAGGTGCGACAGCTCTTCTTGGAAAGTAACAATAGATACCGGATCTGTTAGCTTAAGCGGTGCGGTAGCCAAGCAGAGGCAAGCGCTGCTTTGATTCCCGCACCTTAGCAGTATATGCTCTGTTTGGCAGCACTTGCACTTGATATCCAGCCCCTCAACGCTATGCCCAGCCTGGCAGAGGGAACAGACTGGCTGCCAGGATACCAGGCTCAGCCCTCTTTGGTTTCCCCAGGAGCAGGAAGGGGAGCGGGACAGATTAGCGAGGAGGCACTCAGCCGTTTTATTTTGCCAAACTCAACCCTGCTGGCACCTCTAGGATCCAGTCCTGCTGCGCGAATGTCTCTTCCTGTTGACCTTTGTCTGTCACCTCCGGGGAGTCGAGGAAACCCATTTTGCCACCTCGATTAAGAAGTGAGAGTCCCCTCTCTCCCATTCCAGAGGCAGCTGCTGTTTGCTGAATATTCAAGTTCTTTTCCCATACATTTATGTACATATATTCACACTTTTTTGAACCTAAAGAAACAAAAACAAAAACTTGTTGTATAAGCTCATCACTCCCTATACTTCCCTCCGTACCTTGTGCTTCGGCCTCAGCAGTCTTTTCTTTTTTTTTTTTTTTCCTTTCTTTTTTTTCTTTCTTTTTTTTTTTTTTTCAATATATGAAATTTATTGTCAAATTGGTTTCCATACAACACCCAGCGCTCATCCCAAAAGGTGCCCTCCTCATTACCCATTACCCGCCCTCTCCTCCCTCCCACCCCATCCTCCCCTCCCTCCCACCCCTCACCAGCCTCTTCTACTTGACCTAAGGCTCATGGTACGGTTAGCACCCTGCTAACACCACGTAGGCAGCAAGGATGCGCTGTTTATGGCTGTAGCGATGGCGGTGTGGGCCCTTATTTCTCCTCCTCCTCCTCCTCTCACGCTACCTTGGATTCCCACACACTCCCGTCCTTGGTTTTGCCCCTTCCGTCACCATCCTGCCTCCGGGTGTCTGATTTCCTCTCACGCCTCAGACGGCGCAGATAAGCTGCTGATCACGACGGTCGGGAGCCAAGTGCGCAAGATGGCACTTTCAGAGCCACGTGGCAGCTTCTAAAGGGCACGGCTTGGACACTTCAAGAATCGTGCTCATAAGACATTACGAATTTCGTAGACTCAAAATTTTAGAGCTAAATGGAGCCAGGGGGGTCTCCGGTACCATTTCTTCATTTTGTGGACAAGGAACCGGAAGTCCAAAGAGTACGCATCCAGGATTATGTGGCGGCCAGGGGTGCATGCAAGTCTCTGGGATTATTTACCACACCAGGTAAAAGATCAGGAAGGTCTGTTTATCAGATCAGTTATTTTGATTTATTTTTTTTTCAATTTTTTAAGTTTATCATTTTGAGAGACAGAACGAGTTGGGGAGGGGCGGAGAGAGAGGGAGAGAGAGAATCCCAAGCTGGCTCTCCTCTGTCAGCGCAGAGCCCAGCGCAGGGCTCGAACGCAGGAAACACAACAACAGCATGACTTGAGCCGAAATCAAGAGTCAGACGCTTAGCTGACCGAGCCACCCAGGCACCCCCAGAGCAGTCATTTTAAATTTAATATTTGAGACATTTTTATAGTACTAACGTTTTTATACTTAGAAACAAAAGGAGAGTATGTTTCCAAGTTCCAAAGTGACTGTCCCCTCAAACGTAGGCGTTTAAAATCCCAACTATTTGCAACAAGGGTCTCTGCTTAAATCTAATGTAGAAGCAGCCATCATAAGGAGAGAACAGAAAGGCACCTGAGTGTGGTCCCAGAGCAGAGGAGCAGTGTTTGTACAGTGCCTGTCATTTAGATCGTGCTCCCTGCCTGGCCCCTGCACTCATTTATACTCAAGTACCAAGGAGACGATACGAAAAAACATTCGCTAGAATGTCTGCAGAACTCTGGGACAGCAGATTCCCACACTCGAGGGTGTGTCGAAGCTGGTGGCAGATCATCATCCAGTGGGTCCTGAAACAACACGAAACCATGGCCTTGGAACAGCCTGGCAGGTGTCCTCGACACGTCCCTAACTTATAGCAGGTGCACCGGTGGGACCAGCCTCACAGGAGCTGAGTCCCCTTCGCCACAGGGCACCCCCTGATGATCCTGAGCTAGAGGCAAAAGGGGGCACTGTGTTGTACCTGAGAGTGCTGAGCTCATGAGTGCACAGGAAGTACCTCTTGGAGATCCCACACAGAGTTGAACGATAGTTGGCATTTAGAGAACCTTGCTGGCCTCTTCTAGCAAATATGGGTAAAATACTTGGCTCATAACATTATCGTGAGGATGAAATGTGCCAAAGAACGTGAAGGCATAAAACAGTAGGTAACATGAGCCCTGCTGCTTGGATGGAAGTCCCAGTGGTTGGAAGCCACCCTCGTCCTTGGTGGGTAAGAAGCTTTGTCTCCTACATAGGTCCCGTCATGCTAGGTGTGTGCTTCCAGCCTCATCTTTGTCTTTCGTCCTGCCGTTCTACTGTGCGAGAGGAGGAATAGTCCTAAAGACAGTGAGAAAACATAAAGGGAGTCCCTGATGTAGCACACAGTAAAGAAGCACTTGCTCAAAAGTACTGGGTGATGAATCTATCATTGGTATCATTAGGTGAAGAAAATAGGAAGATGCATCAGGGCTGTAGGGCTTAGGTCTGTAAATATTTCATAATAATAAGCACCTTTGTCATTTCTAAACTTAGAAATGTTTTAACCCGATTTTTCTTTTAACTCTAAGCATCTCTTTATAGCGTAGACCGTCATTTAAGCAAGAGACCACACTGTTCTTTAAAGGGTAGGTTTGTCGGTGTAACAGATGGATTTCTGAGTGGCAGGCTCTTGGTTACTCCCACCGCTCAGTGGCGAAGACCTCTCTTTCTCTGACTCGGTCCTGCTTCTCTTGGCAGCTTCCTGTAATTCTCAGGCACCTCCTTATTATATAAGGTATCCCTGAATAGTTTACAGAATGTTCCTCACTTACCCTGCCTTTTTATGGCCCTCCTGGTTAAAGTCCTATTCTCTGGCATCATCATAATTGTTTTCAAAGCATGAATTTCATTTTAATTGAGAGAATGTGATTGTCTCTGTCTCTTAAATCTTTGCAAGTTGCTTGCAGTTACAACGCAGCCGGCAGCATTAGCCCATAAGACAAAAATTCATCCACCTATCATGCTTTCCCTTTATAGTGGGCGGTGCAAAGGCGTGACAGACTTTATAGCTGACTTTTTGTAGCCGTCCTTATTGGTGAACTTGAATTTCTGTTCGTGTGCATTTTGCTATGCAGTCAGTCCTTGTTACCAAGGTATTTGTGTTCTCTGAAGTCACCGTGAGCATGGGGCTAGGAATACATACAGACAGAGGCACTGCTCCTAGGGCAAGCACAGGGTTAGGTTCTTGTGAGACTCCGGTCACATCAGTTCATTAACTGATCAATACCTAACCTTGATATATGTGTGTTTTGTTTCTAAGAACACCCTATCTAACATATAGTGTTGCAGCTTAACATTGAACTCATGGCCAGCAGCGCTGGAACTCATGCCTTAAGGAGGTCAGTCTAACACCAGTATTTTCTCCATAAGGCACGGCCCAGTCTTCTCACACTTCTGAGCGCTAGACGGCCCTTAACCACTATGTTTGGGAGCCATTTTAAACCATGAAATCACCAACAAAAAGCACAAAACTGAGAAGGAGATGGCCCTAAATAGACTATGAAAAGGACACTGCTTATTTTTTTTTTTTATTTTTTTTATGGCTGAATAATTTTTTTATTGTATATTTATACCAAAGTTTTTTTTATCCATTCATTCATTGACAGACATTGAGAGTTTCCACATCTTTTTTTTTTAATATGAAATTTATTGTCAAACTGGTTTCCATACAACACCCAGTGCTCATCCCAACAGGTGCCCCCCTCAATACCCATCACCCACCCTCCAAAGAAAAGGACACTGTTTACAGTTGTCAGAGTGATGACAAGAAGGCAGAGTACCCTCTAGTGTCTTCACATAGGCAACTCAATTGCAATTCACGTTTTTTTTGGCTGCTGTGCACATGTTCTCAAATGACTGTAACCATGTCCCAGGAATTGATTTGGGGGTTGAAAATAAAATTTAGGGAGTACGCAAATTAACAAATACAGATTCCACGCATAATATGTTTGAATATATTTGTATATATGAATCTGGAGCTCAGGTTATTCACAGAAATATTTCATACATCGTCAAAGAACATCGTGCTCACTATCCCATTAATGGTAAATGCAAATTTCAGGAACAGTGAAAATGGTAATTCTAGTAAACCAAATTTTTTTACCTGCTAATTTATGCCAGAAAGGAAATACGATAATGGCTTTTAGAAATGTCAAGACCAAAAAGTATAGAATATTAGGTTTTTCTATTTAAAGAATGGACATAAACTGGCCTAGTTATTATAAATATACCTCCACAGTTAATCTTTTTTGTCTCCTTCCCACCCCTCCTTCCCCACCTCACCCCCACTTCCTTTACTACATCTTACTACTAAAATGATCTTGGGAAGGAATCTGGAATCCTGCCAGGATGTGCTCAACAGAGGCTCCTGCAGTCAGTGGCATGGGCAATGAGACATGGGAGGTTTTCTGCACTGTTCAGAATATTTATTAGACAAAGTGATGAAATACTCTCTGTTGATGAGCACACTTAATCTGAGTTTCAAAGGTACTGGTGGCCATTTAATGAGATAGGACACTCTCAGGCAAGTGCATCCCCTTACCTAAATGTTTAGATGCTGTACCCAATCTGTTTAATTTCCTAATAACTAGCCTAGACTTGTATCAGGAATACTTACTAATCTTATCTCCCCTCCTCAGGAGAAGTGACATAAATTCTTTCCAGGAAGCACATAGTTAAAAGAATATCACACCTGTTACCTCAGTCTTGGTCTCAGAGAAACAACAGAGTCTAAAAGACCATGGCCATGAAGTCCAATTGTAATAATGGCAGGGGAAGGAATGAATGGTTTTTGAGGATCAGAAGTAGTTGCAGGCATGATCCGGGAAGGGTTTACATACTCCTGGGGTCCAGTAAAACTAGAGAGACCTTGTCCCACAGCTGATTTGGGGGAAGTTGTTGACATAACTCCTGTGGATAAAAGAACAAGATAATGTAAGTGTGTGCATACTACCAGAACCTGAAAATATAAAATGCTAATAAAATGTGCTTTGAAGTATAGTCACTAGTTTTAACAATGTCATTGCCAATAGGTAAGGATATGGATAATTTCATAGAGAAATTTCTTAAAATTAAGGTGGGAATAATTTGGAGGTAAATAGAAAGAAGTATACTTTTTTCTCCTTTAAAATATTTGTTAACGTTTTTTTAATTTATTTTCGAGAGAGAGTGAGACAGTGAGAGAGCGAGCCCACAAGTAGGGGAGGGGCAGAGAGAGAAACACCAAATGGGAAGCAGAGCCCGTCGCTGAGCTTGAACTCACGAACCGTGAGATCATGACCTGAGCCCAAGTCTGACGCTTAACTGACTGAGCCACCCAGGCGCCCCTTTTTTTCTCCTTTAAAAGGTGGCAGTAACCCTTACAGTTGTCTGTGCTCCCCAGAAAAAAAGCTTCAATAGATTGGCACAGCTTCAAAAAGCAAGACTTCAGGTATCCAAGAGATTCAATTAAATTGCTCCTGTAAGGTCTTGAGTTTAGCAACTGAAAAAAAAAAAAAATTGCTTTTTATTTTGGCGACAAGCATTTTGTAAATAAAAATGTTAGGAGGAAAATGGTGTTCTGCGTTCTGGTACCTCAGGTAATGAGGAAGCTGCAGAAATGGCTTCCTTTCTTTCATGAAGGCTTCAGTACAAAAGATCACCACGGAGGTTAGCACCGTGACATTAATCTGGGGCCCTCAGATGCAAGCAGGCTGTCAGCAAATGGCACGGCGGATCAGAGGAGCCCTCGGAGAGTGGAGGAACTAAAAAGGCAGTTGATGTATTAAATCACTACAGTTCCTTAGATTCCTGGGAAGTGATGTCCACTCATAGCTCTAGAAAGGAATTGAAAAGCCAAACTGTTTTACTCTTGAGAAACGGAATTGGACTTGCCTGAATTGCTTCGGAATATTCAGGATTTCTAAGGCTGTTGGCAGATTTTAAAGAGGTGTCATTTTTGCACCACGTGAAATACTTTATTTCTGAAATGGTGATAATCAAGCATACCTAGTAATATTTGAAACGTCATACTGGAACTGAGAACTGGCTTTCCTATTTAGACTTATAAACTTCCCTAAGTTGACCGCTGGCCCTCATAAAAGATTTCTTCCAACAGATCTCTTATATCTTTGTGTTTTCCTTTCCCACTTAGGCCCATTTGTCTAGACGTAGCAGCTCTGCTCTAAGGGGGCTTTTGCTCTATCATGACATGATAGCAACTATCTAGAAGGGCTTTATAGTCAGGTGGAATTTGGTGGAGTAACCAACTAGTATCAGGAAGGAAAAAACTGGCAGAAATGAAATGCAGAGGCACCTTAAGTATGATTTGCCAATCCCTCAAATAGCCTATTATTGAATCAAAATGTGAATGGGTACAAATAGTAATGTTTTTTTAAAAATATGCCCTCACTTTCTAGAAGAGATGCATTCCGGCTACAAAGCGAGTGCCGAAATTTGTTCTAAGTCTGTTACACAGGTAAAGCTCTGGTTCCGGGGAAAGCCTTAATGTGATAGTTTTAATAAGAAAAGAGTTATCGGGACAGACCTCTTGCCCGGGGGTTGCTGATTACAAAGCTGCCAAGTAACGTTCTTTCACTTGTAGTTGCTACTTTAGTAGCAATTTTATTTGTAAAGGTTTCAAAAAAGGAAAGCATATGTTTAATAGAAAATTTAAAAGAAGAAAATAAGAATCACCTACCCCCGGTAGGGTTAAAAAAAAAAAAGAGAGAGAGATTGCACTGCATGGATGACCAGAATTTATTCCACCAGTCCTTCATTTGGGGACATTTGGGTGGTTTCCAATTCCTCACTATTACAAAGGATGCTTCATTGGGCAAGCTTGTGGGTCAATTATTGTGCCCACTGCTGATTACTTCAGTTGGACAGATTTCTTTGTGGAATCACTAAATCAAAGGATTAATTGCTGTTTCCTTTTACTTGGTAGTGTTTTTCGACTCTGGAGTCTCCCCTCCATGGTCTACAGCATCCCTGGTCTATGCTGTTCTATAGGCTTCCATCTCACACAGAACAGATTTGTTTGCCTTTCTTTGCCCTGCCCTGCCCTGCCCTGCCCTGCCCTGCCCTGCCCTGCCCTCCCCTCCCCTCCCCTCCCCTTCCCTTTTTTTTTCTTCTTTTTCTTCCCCTATCCTATCTGCAGGGACTCTGAAGAGAGAAGGTAACCCATTGGTAAGAGTACGGTCTCCAGATGACAATTGACTGTACCTCACTTCTAATGTTCACATGTGTTCAGTTCTTGGGTTTCCTGCCAAGGAAACTAAAACTAAAACCAAAACTAAAATGTTTTCCAGAATTGTGGTTTGAGGTTTCCTGTCCTCTGCCGTCTTTAGAGTAGGAATTAGCATATCCTTTCAGTTCTTACTTTATAATTCTATCTCATGTTTGAGCCATAACTTTTTTCTTTTAGAGAGTGCACGAGCAGGGGAGAGGTATGTGGGGGCAGGGGAGGGGGAGAGAGAGAGAGAGACAGAGAGAGAGAGAGAGAGAGAGAGAGAGAGAGAATATGAATCCAAAGTAGGCTCCACACTCAGCACAGAGCCCAACACAGGGCTCGATTCCACAACCCTGGGATCATGACCTGAGCCGAAATCAGGAGTCAGAGGCTCAACCAACTCAGTCACCGAAGCGCCCCTAAGCCATAAACTTGTTGATAACTAACTCCAACTCACTTTTGGTGACTCATCAGCCTCCTAATAGAGGATTTGATTTTCTAGAAGATGACAACCAAGCAAAGATGTAAGAGAGAAGTAAAGGTAATTCAGTTAATGCAGGAAAAGAGGTAGACTAATGATTTCTCAAAATAGTATTACCAGATTTCTTCACCACAGTACTTATTAAACATCTCGTGTGTCCATTACATTACATGCTAAATGAACAACCTACCTTCCTAATACCTTAAATAAGATAAATTACTAAAGAGTTAATATATTCTTATTAGCTCCAGAAATTGCATATTCTGTGAATTAATAAATGTTAACTGTTGTACATTATGCACTCTTTTCCACATCTGTAATCATAGTTTTATAGTTGGGAGTCTTTAAAAAATGATTTAGTGCATCTCCTCATTTTGCTGTAGGAACATTAGTATCAGTCAATGTTTAAGACTTCCACAAGTAAATACCATACAGCCTATATTGATAACTCTCTCAATATCTTGCAATTCTTTGTTGGGAAATTATTTACTAACTCCAACCTAAAGTTACCATGCTACCACTGTAAGCTCATACCTCTTTAGTCATTAGCAGTGTCGAAATTTGCTCTTAGAAATACAAGTCCTCCATATGGTCGATGTGATTTCCTTCTTGTAATGAGAGTACATTGAGAAGGCATATACTCACTGAACGATGAAACATGGAAGAGGAGATGACTCAATAAACATTTTAAAGAATGTTTGCAAAGTGTGATTTTCAAATCTGTGTTGAACTTAAATTCCCAACTTGGTCTCTGCACAACTGTTTTTACTAACTTGTATTTTGGTATAATGCCATTGGTCTCCATTGACAGCCTTCATGAATAACAGCCCAGTGAAACTCACTGCTGCATTTGCCATAAGGAGGACCCCTTAGAAAAAACTCCCATCTGGTCTTCACAGCAAGAATATTGTACTTCTGAACAACTGGTTTGTTAAACACAGATTAGACCAGGTTTCCCTGCTAGGAAATTCAAGCCAAATTGTGGCCTGTCCATTAATAAGTAGGGACTGGAAGGCACCCATGTTGGTTAGCTCAGGGCAGTGCTATTCATAGGGTATTCTTTGTGAACTGTGCCTCAGAATTGTGCACACAGGAGTCCTTGGCCCACTGGTATGTAGTTTTAACACGTTGTTCTTGATTCCTCCTTTTTTTCCCCCCTCATTCTTTCTTTATCCATTTTCCCCCTCCTATTTTTAACTTTCATAATATTTTTGCGTTCTCTGTGTTTGTAAGCTGCTCAAAGTCCTTTGTGGAATAAGGCACAGCATAAATGAATAAGCCGCAAATGCAAACCTGTGTTGGTTCATGCTGTTAGTGTCATTACCCACACACTGGCACCCACCCAACTTGATCCTTACTCCTGTTACTAGTTGTTTCAGCTCAGAGGTATTGGTATTTGATAAGCTGGTGCCTCTATAAAATCAGAATATGGCATGTAAGCTCATATTTGAAATTAGAGTCCAATATAGCTAGAAACATATGGCTCACACTGTGAAATGTTCATTTTCCCTTCCCAGAGAGTTTCAGAGATATGCACATGAACATATGTCCATTCATGGGATTCCTTGCCAGGTTTTTTCTTAAATTATGGTTTGACATTTCAGATCATTAAGTGGACACATCTGTCCATGTACGTTTTCCTTTTCAAAAAAAAAAAAAGAACATTTGAAGACCTTTACCCAGTGACATAGTTCAGCATTCTTAGCTTGCCCTGATGTCTTATTTAGTATTCTCAATCCTTAAAATCAGGCAGAAATCTACAGAACTGTGTGCAGTCATTTTGTTAGTGACCACGAAGCCCCTGGGTATTGAGTGAAAAGAAAGAAGTCATTTCCCCTTTTTTTGTTTTTTTTTTTGTTTTAAGTATATATTGTGCGAGTAATCCTTTTGTAAGTCTTTGGTTTAAAGGAAAGAACCTTAAAGTTAGAGTCAAAGGATTCATTTTTAAATCTCTCCTCTGTCACTGACGGTGACTTTGACCAAGTCCTATAACCTCATGGAGCCTCAGTGGCCTGATGTAGAAACTGAATAATACTAGCGCCTGTCCTGTGTACCCCGGAGGGTTACTGTGCAACGCAGAGGAGATAATGATGTGTATGGTGGTGCTTTGGAAACTAGAAGAGCTGTTAGAACTACGTTTCTGGGATAAAATGAGATCACAATAATTAATAGCAGAAACACTCTTTGGCTCAGGTACTGTCCACTCTGCTAGAATTGTAGAGCCCTCAAATTCTCCCACCGAGTTCCCGGAGTCCACTGGGATTGTTGAACCCATGCTCGGGAATGAATCACCTTGGGTTGCCCAAGGTCACTCAGGTTCCTTCTCTGTGGCTCGTTGAGGTAAGGGGCTTTCCATTGCTGCTCACACAGGCCGTGCTCGCTAAATCCTTGGGCTGAGGTCCTTGGGCTAAATCCTTGGGCTGAGGCCACCAGCGTCTTCACCAAAGGGACATACACTCATCCCTGCGGAACCACTCTGGACCCCTGTCCACTGTGACCTTCTCTCCTCCATCACCTCGGAGAGTATCTCAAAATGGAGAAAATGCCCTTCACGCCTGGCTGGTCTGTCAGGACACTCGTTGAGGAGGAACATCGGTGGAAGGAGCTGAAAAGGAGGTATTCTCCAAAGCCACGCTCGAAGGTTTCCGTCCCAGGCTTTGTACATATTATCTAAGGTTGTCACAGAGACCATACGCTGAGTGGCCCAAAGATGATGTAAGCTGTAGGAGGCCTGCGGCGGTTTTGGAGCTGTGAATTCTAACCATACTGTGGCTGTGTTTAGAGGATCACTGGCAGCTGAGCTGTCATGGCTAATGACTAGACAGCTGTCTCCCACTAACTTGGGGTGCCAGGAAACTGGCAACCTCAGAGGTTAGAGAGAATGGAAATAAATACAGATTTATTTAGCCCTGGGTACCAGGAGCTCACAAGTGGTCTGGGCAGATAGATAATGGCCCTGTTCTTTGTTACATAAGCTACGTAAAGCAGCGGTCTTTACTAATGCTTTTAGTAAAGCATTTAGTAAAGCATTAGTACTTTACTAATGTGGCTTCTTGCCTTAAGAATCAGCTGAGATGAGCTAGAGAGTTTCTGGTCCTAGTCATTCTGCTCTGCCAAGAATCTCCCCACCTTTTCCTCTAACACGTTAATGGTTTAGACATGATAAAAAGCTGCGCACCTTATCTCTACCCTGGGAAATGAGATCCATCCCAAGAAAAGTTTAAATACACTACTTGCTGGGGCACCTGGATGGCTCAGTCGGTTAAGCGTCCAACTTCGGCTCAGGTCATGATCTCGTGGTTTGCGGGTTCGAGCCCTGCATCAGGCTCTGTGCTGACAGCTCAGAGCCTGGAGCCTGCTTTGGATTCTCTGTCTCCCTCTCTCTCTGCCTGTCCCCTGCTCATGCTGTCTCTCTCTGTCTCTCTCAAAAGTAAACATTAAAAAAAAAGAATTAAGGGGCGCCTGGGTGTCTCGAGGGCGCCTGGGGGTTCGAGCCCCGCGTCGGGCTCTGTGCTGACAGCTCAGAGCCTGGAGCCCGTTTCAGATTCTGTGTCTCCCTCTCTCTCTGCCCCTCCCCTGTTCATGCTCTGTCTCTCTCTGTCTCAAAAATAAATAAAATAAACGTTAAAAAAATTTTTTTAATTAAAAAAAAAGAATTAAATACACTACTTGAACAGAACTGGGGGCACTTGTCCTAAAACCTGGCACACACAGCAAGCCTGTGGGGTTTTTTAATTTAGATTGAGCTGATTGGGAGGGTGGACCTGATAGAGATTATGGGTATTCTGAGCTAAAGCAACCCATTTTCCTTTCCTTCATACCCATTCTGGTGTCCCACCTTCCAACTATGGCACCATGCACCAAACTCCAAAACAAGTGTGGCAGACAGCTGTGTGTTTTCAATTTACCTAATTTAATCCTGAAAGGTGGTCTACTTGAAAAAACTTTTGTAGACCCGACCGTTAATTCTGTGTTCATTGATTTTGACCTTGAACCCCAATAGAGCAGAAGTTAAAGATTATTATTCTCTTGTTCATTAATATCTAATTCACTAACTAAGAGAATGGGTGGTATTCTGTAATATAGTACAACATGGAGAAAAGGGGTATTCCTAGAAAATTTTTTGAGATCAAATCATCCGATATGTATTAAGTATTAATAAAATACATGAAAATTCTGTTTTGGCTGAGAGCAGAACCTCTGACGATTAGCTGTGCTGACATTTTCATGTTGTAGATGGTTAAGGAAGAGTGGGTTCTATTATGATAGGCTTAATTTTGACCTTCAAGGGAACAGCGAGTAATACGAGGAATTGATAAGAATATTGAAGAAAAGGAAGTAGATCTTAGAGCTTCTAGTAATCAAGGAAAGGAATACAAGCTCTTGAAGGCATCAAGGTATTCTATTGTTTAAAAGCTTCAATTTTATTGTGCCTTGTAAAAGAAAGAATACACTGCTAAGAAGGAATTCATCTCCACGGGATGAGAATAGAGGAGCCAAAGAAACTATGTGATCATTATACCCCCAGCTATCCATGGGAGAAGGGACCTGAGTCAGCCAATAGGAATTTACTCTGTTCAGCAAACCCTATTGTGGACGAAGATGCATGGAGCTTTCAAAACCAGTAAGACTGTGAGATTCCATGCTCACCAAGCAACATTCCAATTGTAATCAGAATTTGTAGGCAGATTATTTAGTGGTGACTACGTTACATGAAAATTTGTGGGGTTTTTTTTTTCACATCAGTTTAATATATCAGCCTATTTGGTTAGCATGTGTAATTCTCTTAAGCTCAATTTTGTACGTTCATACAAGTTATTTTTAGGACATACCAGATAATACTGGCCTGTAGTAAGGCCATCTGTAGTTCATCTTTCTGTGACTTCAACAATGATCATTGAGGAACATCTCCGGTAATTTCAAATTTTAAGAGATTGATTCATTGATTCAATGATAGTGAAAAATCTCTAAGTTTAATTCTGTGAAGAAATATACATAATAACCGAAAGTTTACCAAAATATCAAGAGTAGCATGTTAAACATGAATTATTTGCCAAAAACCAATCTACTCAAGTAGCTTAAGCTAAAAGAAAAAAAAAAGGAAAAAATGGTGGAGGTGAGGGGTGGCAAGCAATTAACTGAAAGGATATAGGAGTATCTCTTGGGTGCCTTGGGTGCCCCGGGTACCTCAGTCAGCACCCCCAACTCTTGGTTTTGGCTCAGGTCATGATCTCACGGTTCATGGGTTCAAGCCCCACATCGGGCTCTATGCTGACAGGGAGCTCTCCCTCTCCCTCTCTTTCTGCCCCTCCCCTGATCGTGCTCTCTCGCTCTCTCTCAAGAATAAATTATATTTAAAAAAAAATTTTTAAATAAAATAAAACTCTACTTTCACACATTTGAAAAAAAATTATTCTTAATGTTCTAAGTAAAATCCTTCTATTGAAGTAATAAACAAGGAAATACTCAATCGTGACTGTATCAGAATTTACAAAAATGTCTTTTGAGTGTAAAAAAATAAAATCTCCCACAAAGCACCTTTAAAAATAATAAATAAGCATTAAAAAAAGAAGAAAGGATGTAGGAGTATCTCATGGAACCTAAGGTCAGGAAATATACTTGACTGAACTAGGAAATGAAAAGTTAGGAACCAAAGTCATGTGCTCTTTCTTTCTGAAGTTCATAGACTCTTATCTCTACTTCTCTCTTTCTCCATGAAAATAGCTACCCGGCCTATGCCTCACAAGATCATTCAAGAGCCCAACTAGAATCTCAGACGCTCAAAGTCCAGGAAGGGGCCTCTGGTCCAGCTTGGGCAAGTATTTGCTGCTATGCCTAAGGAGTGATCTCCATATTGAAAGTTTTATAACAGCATGTTAAGAGGGAATTAAATTCAAATATAATGAGCACAGAATAAGGAGGCACTTAAGTATATTAAATTTTAGTTGAGGCTTTTAAAGCATCGTCTAGCACTAGATACTGAGGAACTTACCAGATGAGTTTGAAAGGAAGTACCATCAATAATCCGGAGGTATTGTGAAGAAGAGGAGAGATTTTAGGGGACTGGAGGTGGGAAAATACTGCCTTAAACATTTTCCAAAGAGAAGAGAGAATGTTTGGTTCTGGAAACTTGACACTGATGTACGACTCTTAAGATCCTAGAAGAGACCACTTATTCATACTTAAAAAGTCACCTTCACTAGGTACCAGTGTGAGTCTATGAAAAGGAATCAAACCAACTAGTAACTGTATCTTAAAAAAAAAAAATGCGTTTACATTAGTGGACCAGGAGACTGTGTGATACCTAATTTGTCTTGATTTAGTAGGATAGCTGAGTAAAGTTCTCAGATCCCTGTGGACTAGGTAAAGAAATATAGTGGGAATGATAGTGCAGTTAGATGAAATTGATGAGTAGAGTGATAGCAACCTCTTAAGGATTACACATAGCTTTCAAGCACTATATTTGACCTTCTCATATTCGTCCATATAAACAGTGGCTCCAGAGATAGAAACCATACTAATCCAATTTTCCACATAGAAAACGAGGAAGGATGGTTAAGAGAGCAGAGCCTGCTGGAGCTCATACCCAACCAAAAATGCAAAATAAATGTAAACAAGGTATTTTATGCTGAGTTCAACTGCAAAAACACAGAATGAGAAACACTAGGCTTAGCAGTAATTGGGGGAGAAAAGTTGTAGGGGTTTGTGAGCTAGCAGTATGATACCGTTGCAGAAAATATATCCAGTACCAGTGTAATTTTAAGTTGTATTTGTAAAGGAATTGTAGCCAGATTAAGGGTTGTAAGATTGCACCTTTATGTCGGCAATTCCACATCTGGATTATAGCAGGCTTTTCTGGGAAAGACATTGACGAAAGGAGCATATCCAGAGAATGGTGATCAGGAAGTGTAATTTATAAATTTCTTTGATGCTCAGATTCTCCATTTTGGTACGTGTAATGAACTGCAAGGAATAAAATCCACCATAGCATGTTCTTAAGGGGCTTACTTTGTGTCATTTCCAATCAAAGTACGTAGAAACTGAACACTTGGATAAAATTCCACTCCCCCCAGCCTGTTGAGTTTGAGTGATTGGGTTTAACAGTGATAATTCTCCTTTCATTGAAAATGTATATGGGTTTCTGAATGCTGAGTTAAATTTTATATTCTACATTACTAATTTATTCAACCATTGGGTGTCAGCACTGTTTCATGTAAATCATAAGCAATTTTCCACTTCCTTTTATCATGGGAATGAGCAAAAAAGGTTTTAGACGGAGACAGGAAAGATTCTTAATTGATTTAAAAATAAAAGTAGGTAGTGTATAAAGAAAAACAGTGTTTCCTAAATTGAGGATTTGTTTCCTATGCCTAAAAAAGCGTGCATATATGTGCGTGCACATGCACGCACATACACACACCCCTGTAGATTAATGATAGTTTCTATGGATTGCAGAGGTTTGCAGCCTAAAATGCTGTTTTTCATAGTCTGCTGAATTAGATATTATTTGTTGATAAAGTCTAGACACAACAAGGCCATGTATCAAACTACTGATCTTAAAAACAGCTGGTACTGAGGGAATACAAGTAAATTATACACAGGCATTTCACTTTTGGGTTGAAATTTACTTTTTTAAGTTCTAGAAGAGTCACTGTGAGAATTTTTATTCCCATCTTTTCTTCTGATCACCAGCACCTGGCCCACATGGCCCCCATGAGAATACTGTGTTAAATGACTTTAAAGACTAACTATAGCTTTAATCACTGCAAACCCATAATCTGAATGTGAATATTTGCGACCAGAACAGTCTCTTGATGATGCTAAAGCACTACTGTCCTTGATGTTAGAGGATTTTTAAGCTCTCTTGGAAGATGAGGCTCCAGAGAGCAGACATTAGTCCAAAGTCTATAACATAACCCATCCACTTAAATGTGGCTTTCTTGTTTCAGTTGGCCGTCCTTCTTATTAGAACTGATTACAAATTCTCCACCAGTAAAGTGAGAGAAAGGATGCAAAATAGGGGGTTTTACAGTACCATGGGGGCTTCTTTCAATAATAAGTCTTAACATCAGGGCTTTGTATATTATAAGGTCTCTTTCTGTATGCTCCACTCAATGGCTTCATCTCACAATGGAAAATCAGAGAAGCTGCCAAAGAGCTAAACTTTCTCATGAACCTGCATTCAGGCTGATGGTGGCCAGTGAAAGCTAGTAATTAAAAGTCACCCAATCTGCATTGGCTTAAAGGTCTCCTTTCAGCTAGTGGCCAATCAGCCTGAAGTTCAAACTCCCTCTCTGGGCTGTTTCTCCTCCATAGGGTCTCATCTCGTCTTCCTTTCTTCTGTAGCATCCAGATGATAGAAGGGTCCTGCATCCTTGAGGTGCTATGGGTACTTCTGGTCTGTTTACCCTCCATCCCTGCTGCCTTCTCCTGTCTTCCCAGGTGTATGACGTCTTTGCACTTGCTGCTGAAGGAACCCCTGCCGTAGTAACTTCTGGTCAATTCTCCTGCTGCCCTTGGGACACATGGTCCCTTCCGACATCTGCCCCACTCCAGGGACTCACTCCACATTGGCTTCCACTGATACTGTGGATCCTCTGAACCCCACGGCCCAGTCCCTGGCTAAGCCTTCTACCCCATCACTTTGCTAAATGTCATCTTACCCCTTACCATGGTGACTCCCAGCAGGCCCGTGGATCTTAACTCTAAGCTACCTTCCATGTTCCCATGGAAAGCATGTGGACATCCTAGGCTCTCTGGCTCCAACCTAGAGCCAAAGGAGCCTGCAGAAAATAGGTGGAAAAGGGAATTGTCTTTAACTCTCTCTGCCTGAATACACATCAGAATTATTTCTGTTCTGTGCTGTAGCCACACCCTGTGGGGTGGTCTCCTCCTAAAGGTCAGAACTGGAGGCCAGGCACAGGTCCCTTTCTCCATCTGCTTTTATTCCCATCTTGTTCCCTCCAGATTTTCTACCCATCCTCACTAGAAAAGCTTCTCCTTCCCTTTTCTGTGGAAAAGTAAGGAGATGGTTAAATAATGGACCGGCCATACTATGGAATATTATGCAGTAGTTAAAAAGATTTAGATAATATGATAAATCTGTACATATTCACATGGAAGAAGAATTTATACATATTCATCTGAATATGTTGTGTGTGTGTGTATATACTCACACATACATACTCATTTATATGCCTGCATAAGAAAAGTTTAAAAATACACAGCCAACGATTAACAGTGATTTCTCCTAGGATGTGAGATTTGACATAGTTGAGGAGAGGTTAAGGGAGGGAACTTCCACCTTAATAAACTTCTGTGTTGCACAAGTTATATAATGCTTTTGTAATTTTTGAGACAAATAGGAAAAGTATACACCAAGAGATGTTACTGGCACACAATCTCATTTACATCTTTGGAGTTATTTCCAAACTGTACATAGGCAAGAGGAGATGGAGAGGCGAGACAACACTCTCTATTCCAGTTCTCTCGTCCCCTTGTCCTGTGGAAGAAGGCAAGGTAGCATGCCCAAATCTTTAAACTGTCTCCACTTATGCAGTTCCCCAGGACAGTGACGGTGCCCCTCATGGGACCCTCTCTCCCGTCTTCACTCTACCTCTGCCTTCCCTCCTCTAGTCTCTGTGTGTTTTCAACTCCTTTCTGTCTGCCATTCAGAGTCCCTGTCTGCTTATTTCCCCAAGTTGTCATCTTCTGCCTTAGAAATCAGCAAGTCCCAAATGTCCTCCCATGTCTTGAATATTGTCACCAATTCTCGTGTCTGTTATAAATTGATTGGTGTCTGTGCCATCCGGTTCTGCTGTGTTAAGCCCAGTGGTTGTCCTCAGAGAAGGAACAAGGTTGCCTGAGCCTCCATCTGAGTTACAGTTTGTTTTGAGGGACTGTTATTCCTACCGTCTAAAATTAGACCTATCTGCCTGGGTTGCTTTCTCTCCAGAAGCACTCATCACATCTTCTTTCAAGATCTGCATTCCTCCACTGCTGTATTTTTTAAGTTGCTCTTCTGAATGAATATTTGGACCCTCTCAACTTTGGGTTACACTAGAAAGCCCTCTTGGTTTAACTTGTTGCTATAGGGTGCCATACCCCACCTGTCCTTCCCCATTCCTGGGGCCATCTCCTGGCTGCAAAGGGGAGGAGAGGAGAGGGCTCCCATCACATAACAATATGCTCCATGGGTGCCTTGTATTGAAATGATATTCAATATCATCAACAGTTCTTAGATCAGTTCTTAGCCATTTATACATAGGAATAGCTAGTATTTTTTCTTTTACGTTTATGTTTAATAAGATTTCTTATGAATTCACGATAGCCTAGGTTTATTTCCTGCCTTCACTACTTACTAGCTGTGTGATCTTAGGCAAATCATTTCTTTCTGAGCCTCAGTCCCCTTATCTATAAAATGGGGATATTAAGGGGCGCCTGGGTGGCTCAGTTGGTTGAGCGTCCGACTTCAGCTCAGGTCATGATCTCATGGTCTGTAATTTTGAGCCCCACGTGGGGCTCTGTGCTGACAGCTCAGAGCCTGGAGCCTGCTTCGGATTCTGTGTCTCCCTCTCTCTCTGCCCCTCCCCCACTCATGCTCTGTCTTTCTCTCTCTGTCAAAAATAAATAAACATTAAAAAAATTTTTTTAATGGGGATATTAATAGTACTGACCTCATAGTGGTATTCGCAGGTTAAATAAGTTAATAAAAGTAAAACACAGAATAGTGCCTGGCACATAATAAGTAGATGCTGTTATTTCCTCTACCGCAAACGCCCTTCTTTGTAACTTTTCCTCTTTAACTTATGTTTATTTTTCGTATTTTAATTACATGTTCCAAAGATACAGATCTTCCAAGTTCCCATAATACCTGCAATCATATGCACACGATTCATTCTTGTGCTCTTATCTTTTCCTCCCCACTCCCTCCCCATCTCTTGGGGCTTAGCACTTTTTTTTTTTTTTAATCATCTTTAATCAAATCACTAGCTCCAGGGGTCCTTCCTGACCACATGTCTCGAGGCTAAGTGAGGTCCACCTGTCGTAGGCACCCTGGTTTTTGCATCGACACTCTTGGAAAGTACAAATATTTGCTCTGTGTCTTGATTCCCCTGTAGGACCATGGCTACGAAAGGGCAGAGACCGTGCTGTCCTCTCAGTGCTGTAGCTCTGGTGTCTAGATGAGAGCATGAGCATAATGGGTAATTAATACCCCTTTAATGAGAAAATGCAGATATAGGAAATAAGATTTAAGTGGATTACCGGACTCAATCTGCATTTCTATAAAAATCAACCTTTAAGAACATAGATAATTTAGAACAATTTTGAAAGGAAAATACACACTTGGAGAAAAGGTTGTTTCCATCTGAATCAGACCAGGACCTATTTTAAATAATGGTTCCTACTCTAATTCCCGGTATAGGTTATCAAGCTGATAAGGTTAATTACTGCTTTTATGGCTTTAAATTTAATCTTGGGAACAAGCTTATTTACTTCGTGAAAAGCTTTGGCGTTAGAAAAACAAACAGAAATATAAATGTGTGTGTCTATGTACACACATATATACGTATATATGCTTTGTGTGTGTGTGTGTGTGTGTGTGTGTGTGTGTGTGTGTATTTTTTGTGAAACTCACTAAACCTTCCCTGGCTCCTTGAGTCTTTATCAGGCCCTGTTCTGAGTTTCCTTTCAATTAGAAAAAGGCTCCTGGCAACTTTATTCCTACTGTAGTTGTGTCAGATAGTTTTGTGTAAAATAGCTAAATATCTTCTTTAGCTAATCTAATAACTAAACGTTACTAGGAATTTTATTTTTTTTCAAGTTTATTTATATTGAGAAAGAGAGGGGCGCCTGGGTGGCGCAGTCGGTTAAGCGTCCGACTTCAGCCAGGTCACGATCTCGCGGTCCGTGAGTTCGAGCCCCGCGTCGGGCTCTGGGCTGATGGCTCAGAGCCTGGACCCTGTTTCCGATTCTGTGTCTCCCTCTCTCTCTGCCCCTCCCCCGTTCATGCTCTGTCTCTCTCTGTCCCAAAAATAAATAAACGTTGAAAAAAAAAAATTTATATTGAGAAAGAGAGCAAGCACGAGTGGGAGAGGGGCAGTGAGAGAGGGAGAGAGAGAACTCATGAACCATGAGATCACGACCTGAGTCGAAATTTAGAGTCGGATGTTTGAGCCCCCCGGGCACCCCAGATTACTAGGATTTTTAAAATTCATTCAACAGTTAATTTTTTAATGTCTGCTATATGCCATAGGTCAGCCTATTTCATTTTTTTTCCTGAAGGTTTTGGCCGCATTAGAACAGGACAGCTTTCAAATCTGTGTATGTAGTTCATACACAGCAAGTGAAATAAATCTGTGCACTAGAAATTCAAGTTTTAAAAAGGCAAGTAAACTGAAATCTAAGTCATGGGGGAAAAAAAAAGCCCAGCTCTGATTGCTGTGAAAATCTGGAGTGCCCCCGGCGGGGACGCATACATTCAGAAATTAATTCTCTTTACCACACAGCAAGTGCCAGTTGGTTAGGGAGCTGCTCTGTGAGTGACTTCATCTCGTAGCATCTTCTCTCTTCCATTTGCGTTTCTGTTAAAATATAAAAGGTTGCATTTCATTCGCTTCCCTCGTTTAAGTCAGTAATATTCAATCCAACCAGAAAACCTAATCGTAGTAAGTTTGAAACCGCGCATTACCAATTGCCTCTAAATAAACATGACTAAATGTTCCTTTCACAGGTGCAAGTATTGGCATTATGATGAAAACCTACTCACTTCCAGCGTTGTCATTGTCTTCCACAACGAAGGATGGTCAACGCTCATGAGAACGGTCCACAGTGTCATTAAAAGGACTCCAAGGAAATATTTAGCAGAAATTGTGCTAATTGATGATTTCAGTAATAAAGGTAATGGCTGTGGAAAATTGACTTTCTGTCTATGAAATAAGCTAATTATGAAGACTTGCAAAGTGTGATTCTAAAATAATTAGTCTTTAAAAATTAATAATTAGCATCTACTGATAGCATCTGGTACCAAGCTGGCACTGTGCCAGGCATCATACATAAAGTATTTTGTTTCATCCTGGCAATAATCCTTGAGATGGATACTGTCATTATCTTTATTTTACATGGGAGCCTCAGAGGTGTTCAGTAACTTGTCAAACGTCACAGAGGTGCTAGTTAACAGATCCAAATCTACAGGCTCATAAATCTGTGTATTTAACTACCATCTTACACGACACCAATTCTCTGGGCCTCGGATTTTGCAAAAATGGGGCCATGAAGATCATTTATTGAAAGACTGAAAAGTGCAATTGTGTTATGTTGTATTGCTACCAGATGCTCCATCCATAGCCGTCAACCTGAAATCCATACACCTATTTAATAGCCTAATTTTTGCATTTGAACAATGATACAAATATTGAATTTGACCAGACTCCGCGGACCATTGTTATATATAATAGAAGTATCTCCTAAAGCTTATTTTGTTCTGTATTTGATTTAGAATGTTGAATAAAAGGAAATTGTGTTGTATTTTTTCTTCTTTTTAAGGAGCCAGCTATTATAGCGTTTAGGGAGGTGTTGGTTAACCTTGATTCAACTTGGCAAGAGAGAGATTGAGCAGTGGTTTCCCAGATAAGTGGGTTTTTTAAATTAACATTTATTGTAAGCGGAATATATCTTCTTAATGGCACAAGTATTAGAAGATAGATAATGTTATAGTTCAGACCCCAAATCAGCATGCTAAATAAAAAAAAGAATGGTGCTGCTGAAACCCAGATCTGGATATCTATTTACTAGTCTTTGCTTGTCATAAAACTGAATTAGATTCTTTGAAAATTGACCAAAGCACTCAGGCTACTCAATAACAACAAGGTATTTGCTTTTTTTTGGCAAATAAGTCTCGCAGAGAATTTTTGTGTACAAGTGAATATATTAGAGGTGAAGACAGAACATGGGTAGCCTGAAAATACCATTCAGAATGGCTTTACACAAGCTTTCTCCAAAACTTAATTTGTAACTCTCGCAGTCTAGATAAACCTCTGCTGTTTTTGCAAGGACATGATCAGAATATTGATCTACACAGATGTCAGCATGGAGAAGAAATAGAAATAAGGCCTATTTCCTTTTCCCCTCATCTTTGTACAACTAAGCACTTTTTTCAACTAATCACTTTTAATTGCACTAAAAAGTGTAATCTTTTAAAATGTTTAGTCCTATCAAATGCCCTCTACCTTAGACATCTTGACTACAATTTTCTATGACAGGAGGGCTTTCATTAAGAATACGATTCCTGTCTCAAGATAAATATTTGAAAATACGTTTTGAAGTGATATTGTTGGTACCAACAGTATTTTAGATTTACGAAAACCTACATCTACAAAAATGACTTTGGGAAATCTCATGTATGTGATTATGTGGATTTTAAGAAGCCTTATGTTATTAATACAAGCAGAGGCTTAGCATATCCTTTAATAAAAAGTGCAGATACACCAAAATGTGTTCCCATCCTAAAATAACTCCCATCCTCAGGAGAGGAGAACAGAATTTGGACTTCAGTTTTTTTTGTCCATTTGACTTTAATTATTTTGTGTGATTAGTGCTCTAACATTTAGCCTCTTATAACACAGTTTAATAGCAGTCAAGTGCAGGACCTGCTTATCTTGCAGAGTGCAGAGAGGCATTGTTGGCGCTCCCCTTGAACAGAAGTACAGAAGGCCTTTAATTTTCCCCATTTCATAACAACCGTAAAATTTGTCAGCCCTATCCTTAATGAGTGAACATTTGGTTTGTTCTTTCCCCAATATATTCAGAAAGCAAAAGTTTGAGTTACCATTTTTCCTTTAAAGACAAAACACTTTACTAATATAAAACCTCACAAGGAGCTGGCTGCTTATAACACTGGGGTTTCTGGAAAACACAGTGTCCTCTCTAAACAAGAATTGGGGCCTTTAAATAGAGCACACTCCTCTATGCTTGTACGTCAGCCAGCTGAGGCCAAGTGGGGCCGAGGTAAAATGGGTCTCCACACTCTCAGTGGCTCATGACAACACAGAGTTATACAGTTCTCTGGCTCATACTACGCATTTTCTGTGGCTCAGCCCCAGCAATGCCCCACACCTTCACTGCAAGGCAGCCTGAACTCATGCATTGCCTGCCTTGTGCAAAGGAAGAGAGAATGGTGAAACACTAGTGGGATTTTCACACTTCCGCTCACAAGTGCCTCACATCATTTTGTCCACAGCAGGTTGGCCATGGCAAACCACATGGTCTAAGCCTACTTTCAGCAGGCTGGGGAGAATAATTATTCCCCGAGGAGAGGCGAATGTTTTGAACATGATTAGAATCTACCAAGGTGTGAGATCCCAAAGAAGCCAGAAGTCATTTGAGTGACCAGCTTACCTTTTGGACCATCTTAACTAAGAATCTAAATTTGAAGCACAGGCCATCAACTCATTTCTGGCCATAACAATTTATTTTAAATTTATTTACATTGCATAGTCAAAAGAGCACTGAAATGCAGAGAGACAAATATCATATGACTTCACTCATATGAAGACTTTAAGACACAGAACGGATAAACACAAGGGAAAGGAAGCAAAAATAATATAAAAACCGAGAGGGGGACAAAACATAAGGGACTCTTAAATATGGAGAACAGAGGGTTACTGGAGGGGTTGTGGGAGGGCGGATGGGCTAAATGGGTAAGGGGCACTAAGGAATCTACTCCTGAAATCATTGTTGCGCTACATGCTACCTAACTTGGATGTAAATTTAAAAAATTTTTTAAATTAAAAAAACGTGGAAATGCAATTCAGAGGGTGCTTTTAAAAAGTAATTTAGGATTGTACCAAGCTGAAAAAAAATAAGAAGGTAAGATTTAAAAAAAAAAAAAAAGTCACTTAAATTGAAGGGAAAAATTACCTAGATTATTCTGGGGAAAAAATATAATTCAGCGTGAGAATTTTATTTATACTACTCATGAAAACTGGATGCCAAAATAGAAAAAGGTTGATTTTTTCTTCTCAATCCTGAACACCCATGTATAAGTGTATTGCTCCCTAAAAATGAGTCAAGTATTAAGTGTACAGTCTGACTAGGTCATCTCTAAATATATCTTCTTTGTTATTTATGTGTTCATGGTCCAAAGTTTTAAACAACTTAAAATAATTTTTGTGTCCCCAAGAAACATCTTTAGAGATCCAAGAGCTAGTTGTGGCTGTGATGGACCAATTTCAAGGGCTCATAGTGACACAGACAAGTTATTCTCTTGCTGGGAATTCAAGCTGGTGCAGCCGCTCTGGAAAACAGTATGGAGGTTCCTCAAAAAACTAAAAATAGAACTACCCTATGACCCACCAATTGCACTACTAGGCATTTATCCACAGGATACAGGGGTGCTGTTTCGAAGGGACACGTGCACCCCCATGTTTACAGCAGCACTATCAACAGTAGCCAAAGTATGGAAAGAGCCCAAATGTCCATCAATGGATGAATGGATAAAGAAGATGTGGCATATACATACAATGGAGTATTACTCGGCCATCAAAAAGAATGAAATCTTGCCATTTGCAACTACGTGGATGGAACTGGAGGGTATTACGCTAAGTGAAATTAGTGAGTCAGAGAAAGACAAAAATCCTATGACTTCACTCATATGAGGACTTTAAGAGACAAAACAGATGAACATAAGGGAAGGGAAACAAAAATAATATAAAAACAGAGAGGAGGACAAAACAGAAGAGACTTATAAATATGGAGAACAGACTGAGGGTTGCTGGAGGGGTTGTGGGAGGGGGGATGGGCTAAATGGGTAAGGGGCATTAAGGAATCTACTCCTGAAATCATTGTTGCACTATATGCTAACTAATTTGGATGTCAGTTTTAAAAAATAAAAAAAAGTTATTCTCTTGCAACTGGGAAACCAAGGTGGAAACTTTGGCAAATGTGTCTTTGTTTTGACAAAGTTTCCTCTACCAGATTGCAAATATATGTGTATATTTATTTGTTACACATAAATCTTACATTTAAATATTTACGTATGTATACATGGTACTTATATATATACATACACATGTACATGAAGCCATACATATACTTGTTGATACCCACAATACAGAGAAAATTGGATCCTTTGGTTATTATTTGGCAACTTGATGACTATATTTATCACACCAAGACCTCAACCTTCACCACTGAGTATAGCTCGAGAAAGATGGCCCGGAGACCAATTTTAACCTATACCCTATGTAGATTCCAATAAAGTTATAGAATGTTGTTTATAGCCCGTGTATCTTCAGAATTCTGGAACCATTACTTCTGCTAAAGTAACCAAAATGTTTGCCTTAAGGATTTTAGATATGATATTAATATGCAGATTTTTTTTTTTTTAAGTTTTCATGTCAGTTGACATAGTCATCATATATTTAACATTTGGAGAGGTGTTTGATGACTGTCAGGCTAACCAGCTCTCTGTAGGCATATTAAGCAAAAAATGAACTCAAATAATACACTTTACCTTGCTTCTCTGTAAACATTCAATCTGTTTGACCAGCTGGACTGCCCAAAGTACCTGTTGCCTATTCCTGTTTTTTGAGAAAATTTAGAGTTTAACCGGTTTATGTACATAAATATAATTTATGTTGATTGAATTCTTTTATCCATAGAACACTTAAAAGAAAAACTAGATGACTATATTAAGCTGTGGAATGGCTTAGTGAAGGTATTTCGAAACGAAAGAAGAGAAGGTTTAATTCAAGCACGAAGTATTGGTGCCCAGAAGGCTAAACTTGGGCAGGTAGGAAACATTCGCTATTTCACAATGTTAACATCTTGGATTTGGTAACTAAAAGATCGTATCCGTTTTTAAGTACCCTTCAGATTTTTTTTTTTAATTGAAACGAAATGCTGGCTTTATTAAACCGATACCTTCTATGTCAGAATGGACTCTAATGCTAATGTATTACTAGCATCTAATGTTAAATTGTGTGTGATATGCGATGTACCATATGTGAAGAGTGTTCTTTCTCCCTGCCTCTGTTTTTTAAGGTTTTGATATACCTTGATGCCCACTGTGAGGTGGCAGTTAATTGGTATGCACCGCTCGTAGCTCCCATATCTAAGGACAGGTAACGTTACTTGGCTTTTTTTTTTTTTTCTTTTCTTTCCTGGGTGAAAAGTAAACCTTGCCCGAGAAGGACAAATAATATTCTTCTCCTTCTCCTGATTCTAGTTCCATTCAGCGCCTCAAGCGCTGCGTTTTAAGCATTGTCATTCGGCCGGTGGTTCTCTGGGCTGGAGCCAGACGGATCCTTTGGGCTGATTCGGATGCAGGCAGTCCAGCGTTCGGGATAAGTGTAGGGTGTCTCACTTAAGAATCATCTTGTGGTTGGCTTAGTGAACAGACAACCCTGTAGCTCCAAAAGCTTTGCCTGAGAGTGACGTTAATTGTTCCCTCTACACTGTGATAACAGTGCTAAAGACTTGAAGGCTCATGCTTTGAGATGATACCTCTTGGTTTTTTATGCCTTTTTGAATTACGATTTTAGATACAAAGGAGCAGCTGTTACTCGTGTCAAAACTTTGGGTTCCTGTAGAAACTTTAAAGTTTAGAAATAGCCATGCAGTAGAAATGTGGCGATCACCACATTTACAGAAGCGTCTGAACAATAGAAGGCAGCATTAATCTCCTAGTTCCAAAAGCCTTCGCTGCTTTTAGTCCAGAATTCTGACTGTTTCAGAATCGAGGGAAATAAAATCTGTCCCTGGGGCGAATGGTGTGAATCAAAGGAAGAACTTTGGGGGGGTTTAATTACCCGTGGATTTGGTCTGAAAGCCTGTCATGAACATTTTTCACACGCTGATTCAATCTTCACAGCACCTCTGCAAGATAGATATTATTAGCTCCATTGTATTGAAGAAGATATTGAGGCCTAGAGGAGTTAATTAATTTGCCCCAATTCAAACAGCCAATAAACTCTCAAGCCGAGATCTCTCCGGGACGCTTTACACTATTTATTTAGAAATCTGAGAATCGTGAGAAATAAAGAAAGATAACACACCTTCACCTCTTCAGGTGAAAACGAGCAGTCCTCAGGCACCATAAGGAGGTGGTTTTCCGCAGGGTCCTGTGGCATTCCCACATACGCCCCGGTGACACCCCACCCTCACCATCCCATGGGAATCCACGGTCCACAGAGAATACCGCATCTGTCTCAAGTCCACTTCCCCCATGTCAGAATTGTATAGGTTTTTCTCTTCTCCTTGGTTTCTAAACATCTAAAAAGCACCTTAACATGGTTATGTAAAGCTGTAATCTCTGTTTGAGGAACTGCATGTTAAAATCCTTTCTGATAGGATGACTATTGAAACAAGCCAAATTGTCTTTGCAGACTTGATCCTCCATCTAATTAGTCGTATAGAACTAGCATTTTATGAAGCCCAAATATAAGATATTTTTTTGCTCCAAGTTCTCAGGCCACTACTTAAGTTTGTCAGCAAGTTTTAAGGGCTTTTAAGAGTTTTTTTCCCTCTTCTTTTTTAAAAAATGCAGGAATATAATACGGTAGTTATTTTGTTTTTTGTTTTTTCTTTTTGGCAGTGTTTTTTGCCAAGGAGAGGGAAAAGAAGATCACGTAAAGGAACAGGAACAGGTTTTCATAGTAACTGTTTCCAAAGGAATAGAAAGCAACAGAAAGTTGGGAGAACCACTAAGAACATAGTGGGTTTTATTTCTCTGTGCACACACTCACACACATTCGCGCTCACACACATTCACACACGCACTCACATTCACTCTCATAGTCACGTTCATATTCATTTTTTTATTTAAAAAAAAATTTTTTTTAATGTTTATTTTTGAGACAGAGAGACAGAGCATGAGCAGGGGAGGGGCAGAGAGAGAGGGAGACACAGAATGTGAAGCAGGCTCCAGGCTCTGAGCTGTCAGCACAGAGCCCAATGTGGGCACTCGAACTCACAAACTGTGAGATCATGACCTGAGCCGAAGTCGGACGCTTAACCGACAGAGCCACCCAGGCACCCCTGTATTCATTTTTTTTTAATGGAGGGATAAGGAGGAAAATAACAGGAAAATCTTGTAAATAATGCAAAACCACCAAGAGAAAATTGCCCATAGGACCAAAGTAAATGTGAGGAAACATGATTAACTTCAACATTTGTCTGTAAGCTGAGGGAAAAATCTGCTGTGTCCTTCCTTTACAGAAAAGGGCTCCTTGACTTTTAAAGACATTGATTTACTTCTGTTTCCCATTAGATATTAAAGTTCCCTAATGGGGGAAAAAAAAAATCAACAGTAAAAAGAGATAATACAGCTAGGCATGCTAAACTAGTCAGTTTTGGGTTCTTAAATGCTTTTTCATTTTCTGTAAATGTTTCAGAACTACATGTACTGTGCCTCTAATAGATTACATAGATGGGAATGATTATTCCATTGAACCACAGCAAGGTGGGGATGAAGATGGTTTTGCCAGAGGGGCCTGGGACTGGAGTTTACTGTGGAAACGTATTCCTCTAAGCCACAAGGAAAAGGCCAAAAGAAAACATAAAACTGAACCTTATCGGTAAAGACTACTACTTTATTTTCTTACGTGGAATGTCTATCTAAGTACTTTTTTTTTTCCTTCCCCATGTACTTGTATAAATATGTGGGTCCATACATACCTTCCATTTCATCTTTGCTGCCATCATCAACACAATACAGAACCATTTGCACTGTGCCGATTATAGATGTCATAAATGGCAACACATATGAAATTGTACCCCAAGGGGGTGGTGACGAAGATGGGTATGCCCGAGGAGCATGGGATTGGAGTATGCTCTGGAAACGGGTGCCTCTGACCCCTCGAGAGAAGAGAATGAGAAAGACAAAAACTGAACCATATCGGTAATCACTAAATCACTTACATGTTTTTCTTTTCTCCAGTTGCTGCTAACCTATTAACCTTTTG
This sequence comes from Lynx canadensis, assembly GCF_007474595.2. NCBI lineage: Eukaryota > Metazoa > Chordata > Mammalia > Carnivora > Felidae > Lynx > Lynx canadensis. Next base: position 55,235,725 of record NC_044306.2, on the reverse strand, counting down.
CCAAGCTAAAAAATTTGTTACTAACACTGTAGGTGCTGTCTCAGATTTTTCCCCTAACATTAGTTCTGAAGTTTGAATTCACCTTTACTACTTTGTAATTGTTTTTTTCTCTAAATGCAAGCTCCACTTTTGGGGGGATGGCAGGGGGAGGTTATATGGCATTAGTTGCGAATACGAGTGAAAAAAAACCTTAGCCCTCCTTTCCTAGTAGACTAGACATCGAGTTTTATTCTTTTGACCATAATTTCATTCTGTAAATTTAAAATGCATAAATTACTTACAATCCTGGTTTTATGTCCACTTTGATCCCTTTGTAGAAAGGGATCCCTGCTGTAGAAATAGCAAGAGATTTCTTTGGGTTTTTTTTTTTTTTTCTTCTTTGTGTTTTGTATGCTAACTCGTAAATACTAATTTTGTACCGGTTAAATCTGATGAATAAAAAAAAAAAAACATGACTTTGGAAAATATTACACGAAATCCTTTATCACTTCCTTCTCAGAGGAGCACTTGATTAAAAGGAAACTTTATTCTAGAATCAGCTTTTGTCCCTTCTTACGGGATAAAATAGAACAGTTCTGCTGCTGTATTCGTTTGGTCTCTAAACCGAAACATTTTACTGTCCTTCAAAGTGACTCCAAATGAAATGTTTGGTCAGATGTTAGCAGAGGCTTCTAAGTGTGTCTAATTTTGTGTTTCTGATCTTATGGTTCTGCTTTTGGTCTCTCTCTCCTTGTTATACTACTGATGATGCTAGAACTCTTTTGGGAAGGTGTTTCTAATGTCATGCAAATGCTGCTGGGATCTGGGCATGCCGTGATACAAGATACTGAGATGGCAAACATAAGGAAATTATAGAATTTTAATCTTTGACACTTTCCAAATTTCTCTTTCAAGTTCTTTTTTGAAACAACTCAGGAATTTACTGCTTACCCACTTGATTTAACGAATACTTCTGGGTGTAAAAAATAAAGGGTAGTGATTATATTTACATTTCTGCTCATTCCCTGGGTTTAGCTAATAAAGACATTTTTTTTAAAAGTGGTTTCCATGTTAAGATGCATTTGAAAAGATATACGGAGATAAATGGGAATATGTTTAAAGATCAAAAAAGCATAGTTATAATAGTTGTAAACGACAGTTAAATAAATGTGACAAGGAAGTAACCAAGAACATGTTGGTGCTGCTTATTACCAGGTTAGGCAGCATGTCTTAAGAAGAGAAGGCATAAGAGAATGACTTTCACTTGATGTGATTTCCATGCATATTGAAAGTATTACTTGATTTATTATTTATCCACTCAACAAATATTTAATGAGTGCTTACTATGTGCCAGACATTGTTTTCCGGGGATAAACTTGTAAAAAGTACGTTCTCTCGTGGCACCTAAAATGTAACGAGTGAGACGGAAATTAAACAGATAACTACACAAATAACTCAGGAACAGCACCTGCAGTAAGTCACGTGAAGAAAAATCCCAGGGTGCGTGGAGCTTCCCGGAAGGAGAACCTCATCCAGCCGGGAGGAGCCAGAACAGCCTCCCTGGCAAAGGCCCCCCTGCAGGCTGAGGCTTGAAAGGTGAGGCGTCAGCCCTGTGGAGAAAGAGGAAGAACGTTGCAGGAGAGCGAACAGCAGAGGTGAACCCCTGAGATAGAAGAGAGTTGGTTTTGTTGGAGATGTGAGCAGAGCAGAGAAGAAGAACGAACTCAGGACGAGGAAGCCCACTCAGGAGTCGGGAGAGTCTGGCATCACCTGGGCTCAGCTTGAGTCCACTCTGCCTGCTGTATGATTAGATTGGGATGGGGGCAGCGTAGAAGAAAAGACCCCGTCGGGGTGTTCCCGTAGCAGTCCAAGCAGTGGTAGCTTGGTCTAGGATGGAAGCAGCAGTGATGTTGGAAAGTGGAACACAGGCTCAAGATAGATGTTCAAGGTAGAATCGGTAGGATTTAGTGACATTAAATATTAGGTGTGGCGAGGAAGAAAGTACTCTGACGGAGAGTCTACTTAAGAGTCATGATACATAGTAATTAATTGGGGGTGGGGAACAGGATGAAAATGATTCCCCTTATCACTTGCTCTAGTGATGAGAATGGCTCGTCCCTAGAAAGTGCCCAATTCAAGATTCCATTCAGGAAGCTCCGCAGATCACCGTTTTGCATTCCTGCCTCCTGACACAGTAAATAGCTAATGTCTAATTCCCTGGTGTCGTTTCTTTGCTACATTTGCAAACTCTGAATGAACTGTGGCTGTTCCACAATGATTTACACCCTTATTTGGCATGCCCCTGAGCTATAAAATTAAAAAATGACAGACTACTTCCATGGTCTATGGTTTCACTCATCCTAGAATGACTCATAAATCATTGTAGGAGCAGTTAGCAGGCCATGGTTGTATGGCTCAGGATTTTGAGGAGTGAAAGAAAATTCTGTCTTAGCTAACTCTCAAGGCTTAATTTTCAAACCAACAAAGGAACTAAGGCACCCTCTAATGGCAAGATGATGCAACGCCCTAATTTGTAGTGAACTATCAATTGGATTTCAGACAAATTGTAAATTCATTACAGAATTATAAACCGATTGTTTTGTGAAGGCTTTGTAATTTCTTAATGTTTGGCCATCAGTTTTGTCTCTTCTGTGCATTATTTAGACCATGTTCCAAAAAGGCTTGTTGTCTATTAGTGAAGGGATTCTGGGATTTATCTTTATTAGTTATTGCACTGTTTCTTTTCTTAGGTCCCCTGCCATGGCTGGTGGATTATTTGCCATTGAACGAGAGTTCTTCTTTGAACTGGGTCTGTATGATCCAGGTCTCCAGATTTGGGGTGGTGAAAACTTTGAGATCTCATACAAGGTAACGTTTTCTTTAAACAAATGCAGTTTTCTACGTAGTTATTACTGACTTTGGTGACTTTCAGATAAGGCTGGTTTTTCTGGGAAAAGATCTATTTAATGCATTTCTCCGAATTATAAAGAATGACTAACAAAAATGCATGCCTTTGGGGGGAAATAGGGCAAAATGCAAAATCCAGACTTGTTGCATATTTATATGGCTCATCTCAACATTGAGGCCAGCAAACTTCAAAAATGAAAATACCTCCTCCTCCCACTCCCCACCTCACCCCCCAGGCTTTCTGTGCATTAAAGTCTTTGTTTGTTATAAAAGCCCTTTGGAGAACCTGCACTGTACGGGAGCCACATTTGACCATCCACTGACACAGTTACCCTTTATCTCTATGGGACATGATGCTTCAGGAAAGAAACAGATCCCAACCATGACTTTGCATCCTCAGACTGACCCTGGAGCTGCCTCCCTGCAGCACCCGCCCTGTTGCTGAGGCAGCCCTTGAACAATGATACCTTCCATGCTCCGACCCATCCCCACCCCCATTTCCCAAAAGAAAGAGAACTGTATCACAGTTTGGGTTAAACAGATATTTATTGTCTCTTGTCTTAAATGTCCAGAGACGGAAGAACAACCCAGTCGTTGCTCTCAAAGAACTTAGAGTTCGTAAGAAGAGATTAGAATTGTACTCAAATTCATAATATGATGAGAAGGTAAAGAGCATTCGATTGGTATGATTAAGAAACAGCATTGTGGGGGCACCTGGGTGGCTCAGTCGGTTAAGCGTCCAACTCTTGGTTTCAGCTCAGGTCATGATCTCATGGTTTATGAGTTCAAGCCCCATGACGGGCTCTGCGCTGGCAGCACGGAGCCTGCGTGGGATTTCTCTCTCCTTCTCTCTCTGCCCCTGCCCAGCTTGCTCTCTCTCTCTCTCTTTCTCTCTCTCTCTCAAAAAAAATAAACATAAAAAATTTTCAAAATGAAACAGCATCGTACTGGAGGTAGCATTTGAGGCAAACTAGAAAGGTGGGCATGGTATTGATAAGCAGAGATAAAAGGAGAGGAGAGAGACCTCGGAGCAAATAGAATGGGGAAAGGTACAAAAGTGGGCACATGAAGATTATACTCAGGAAACAGGAGCAGTTTAGCAGAATCAGACAGCATGGAGAAAGACATCCAAGAAGATAAAGTGGACAAGTTTGTTAGGACTGTATGGAAGAGAGCCTTTAATGCTGAGCCAAGAGATTTTTACTGAACTTGATAAGCAGTGGCAACCTATTGAAGATATTAAGCAAGGGAATAACATGACCCAAAGCTGCCCTTTAGCTAGAATAATCTCTTACTATAAATAAGGATAGCATTGAGTAGAGAGAAGCTGGAGGTGAAGAAGCCAGTTTGGAGGTTATTATACTAATCACCCAGGTGGGAAATACATTAGCAGTGGAAACAGTGAATAATATCAGGAGTCAAGAATCTGCGTGACTTTGAAAGGTTATGCTGGGGAAAGGGTGTTTAAAGCTGCAGGTACACAAGAGGCCCTTAGTGGCTGAACATGACTGCATTCCCGATTGCCTTCTTTGTTATTATAAGAGTTTGAAAAACAAGCAAATCATTTTAGGACTTACTTAGTTTATGAATTCCCCATGGACACTGTATCTAATTTAGATTTTATATTTACCTTGATAAGACAAATTTTCAACTATATTTTATCATTTGAAACAACTTGCACGTGTGTTTTTTTTTTCCCCCTGATAGATATGGCAGTGTGGTGGCAAATTACTGTTTGTCCCTTGTTCGCGCGTTGGACACATCTACCGTCTTGAGGGTTGGCAAGGGAATCCTCCGCCCATTTATGTTGGGTCTTCTCCAACTCTGAAGGTGAGTCTTTGGGTAAAAGGAGAGAAGCCTAGGGAACTTTGTACCACACGTGGCACATTTATGTACCACATGCTGGGGTGGTCACTTAAATGTCAGCTCCCTGAATGGGATAAATCGTTTAAGCACTCATGCCGATTCCCCCTTTTAATTTGAGCTGAACTTATTCATGAAACACCTTATTGTTTTTGTTTTGTTTTGTCTTTATTTGAAGTATGGTTGACATATTATATATATTATTTTATATTATATAAGTTACCGGTATACACAGGCATTCAACATTTATATACATTATGCATTATATGTATTATGAAATGATCACCACAGTAAGTCTAGCCACCATCTGTCACCATCTGTAACAGCTACCATCTGTTACAATAATATTGTAATAATACAATATTATTAACTATATTCCCTGTGCTGTACACACAGGCTTCCCCTTCCCTTATTTCACCCATCTGCCCTCCACCTCTGGTAATCATCAGTTTGTTCTCTGTATCTATGAATCTGTTTTTCTGTTTTGCTTGGTTTGTTCCTTTGTCTTTTAGAATCCACAGAGGAGTGAAATCATATGGTATTTGTCTTTCTCTGCCTTACTTATTTCACTTAGTACAACACCAGCCACGTCGTCCATCTAGGTCCAGCCATGGTCTCACAAACAGCAAGATTTCGTTCTTTTTTGTGGCTGAGTAATATTCCATCCTGTGTGTGGGAGAGGGGAGAGAGAGAATATATCTATATACCCCACATCTTCTTTATCAATTTTATCAATGGATACTTAGGTTGTTTCCACATCTTGGTTGTTGTGATTGTAAATTGTATTGTAAGTAATACTGCAGTGAACATAGGGGCACATATATCTTTTTGAATTAGTGTTTTTGTGTTTTGGGGGTAAATACTCAGAAGTAGAACTGCTAGGCTGTAGAGTAGTTCTATTTTTAATTTTTTGAGGAATCTCTGTACTGTTTTCCACAGCGACTACACCAGTTTGCATTCTCGAAAACAGCCACATGAGGGTTCCCTTTTCTTCATATCTTCACCAACACTCGGTATTTCTTGTCTTCTTGACAAGAGCCATTCTGACAGGTGTGAGGTGATATCTCATTGTGGTTTTGTTTCCCTGATGATTAGTTATGTTAAATATCTTCTCATATGTCTGTTGGCCACCTGTATGTCTTCTTTGGAGAAATGTCTGTTCAGGTCATCTGACCATTTTTTAATTGGACTGTTGTTTTTTGATATTGAGTTGTGTGTGTTCTTTATATATTTTGGCTATTAACCCCTGTTTGAGTGGATCGTTTGCAAATAAATATCCTCCCATTCAGTAGGATGCTTTTTCATTTTATTGATGATTTCCTTCACTATACAAAGCCTTTTCAGTTTGATGTAGTCCATTTGTCTATTTTTCTTTTGTCGCACCTGCCTGAGGAGACAGATCCAAAATAATATTGTCCAAGAGCTTAGCCCTGTGTTTTCTTAGAAATGTCACGGTTTCAGGCCTTACATTTAAGTCTTTAGTCATTTGAGTTTATTTTGTGTGTGGTGTAAGAAAGTGGCCCAGTTTCATTCTTTTGCAGGTAGCTGTCAGTTTTCCCCCAACATTCATTGAGAAAACTGTCTTTTCCCCTTTTCCTTCTTTGTCAAAGATTAATTGACCATATAAGCATAGGCTATTTCTGGACTCGCTATTCTGTTCCATTGGTGTCTATATCTGTTTTTGTGCTAGTACCATACTGTTTTGATTGTAACTTTGTAGTGTAGTTTGCAGTCAGGGAGCATGATACCTCCCGGTTTGTTCCTCTTTCTCAAGATTGCTTTGGTTATTTGGGGTCTTTGGTGGTTCCATGCAAATTTTAGGATTATTTGTTCTCATTCTATGAAAAATACTATTGGTATTTTGATAGAGATTGCACTGAATCTGTAAATTGCTTTGGTAGTATGGACATTTTAATAATAGTGATTTTCTAATCCATGAGTGTGGTATATCTTTACATTTATTTGTGTTGCCTTCAGTTTCATTCATTGGTGTCTTGTCTTTTTTTTATTTCAAGTTTTTATTTAAATTCTAGTTAGTTAATATATGGTAAAATCATCAGTGTCTTACAGTTTTTGGAGTATGGGTCTTTCACCTCCTTAAATTTATTTCTAGATTTTTTTTGATGCAATTATAGATGGGATCGTTTCCTTAATTTCTTATGGAAATGCAACAGACTTATGTATATTAATTTGTATCCTGCATCTTTACTAAATTCATTTATTACTTCTAATAGCTTTTTGATAGAGTATTTATGGTTTTCTATGTAATGTGTCATGCCATCTGCAAATAATGAGTGTTACTTCTTTTCCAATTTGGATGCTTTTTGTCTCTTTCTTGTCTGATTGCCATGGCTAAGACTTCCAATGCTAAATTGATTAAAAGAGGCAAGTGTGGGCATCCTTGTCTCAGATCTTAGAGGGAAAGTTTTTGGCTTTTCACCATTGAGTATGATGTTAACTTATGGCTTGTCATATAGGGTCTCCATTATGTTGAAATATGTTCCCTCTATACATACCCACTTGAGAATTTTTATCATAAATGGATGTTGAATTTTATCAAATGCTTTTTCTGCATTCATTGAAGTGATTATAAGATTTTTATCCTTCTTTTTGTTAATGTGGTGTATCACATTGATTGATTTGTGGATGTTGAACCATGCTTGCATCCCCAGAATAAATCCCACTTAATCATCATGTATGATCGTTTCAATGTATTGTTGAATTCAGCTTGCTGATATTTTGTTGAGGCTCTTTGTATCTATGTTTGTCAGGGATCTTATTATTTTTTAAGATTATTCATTGTATCCCACTCAGATTAAGATTTCTATATTGAATGTTCTCCACAAAGACATCTCAAATAAATTCAAAAAGGACTACCACTCTGTAGAAAAGTAGTTGAAACAAAAATATCAGCTTCTATTATTCACACTTGAATAAAATATAATTTTTGTTTTGTTTAAAAAAATCATATTAGAAGTTTGTGTAGTAAACAAAATCAAATTTTTGAACAGTGCTTGCAAAAGATTAATATCTTTTGTCCCTCAAACCAGGGGCAAACCAGAAAAGCTTCACACAGAGGCTAGGAGATGAAGTCCCTTATTCTCGACCAAACAACTTTGAAGATTTTTTAATTGTGCTGTTTCCATAAATTCTAAGAGCACAGGACTCTGATTCCATTCATTTTCTGGAGCCCCTAACCAAGTCAAAAGGAAGTCAGAAGGAACTTTATTATTGGCTACAGATGCAACTTGGGATAGTTCCTTAAAGGGAAATAGATAATCGAAGCAGAGATGACAAGGCTTAAAGAATGAACAAAGCTTTCTAACCAGCCAAATTATCATAGAAATGGCCAAAGGGAGCCCCAGCCAGAATAGGAGATGAGATTAAAATGTCCATGCTAAAGCAAAGGGCACCATATTAACACCAGGCCTGACTGGCATTACAGGAAAGAACTTGCCCTTGGATTTGGACCCATAATCACAAAGAATGAAAGATCACATTGATTCATGAAGGCCTGTGCTACAAGGAAGAGAGATGTGAGGGAAATATTTATCCACTCTAAAAATGAACTGTACATATCATAAAAACTATCTGATAAATGTAACATTCAGTCTACACTCAGTGAGTGTTAGAGTGTGCCAGGTGCTTTTTTTTTCCTCCAGCTTTAACATCATCCACTTCAACCACAGTGTGCTAATAATGGTTTATGTCGACTTATTCAGCTCGTGTGTCTTCTCTGAGCCTCAGACTTTAATGGTCAGTTGCCTCTCAGAATTGTTCTCAGATGACCCTCAGACATTTCAAACTCAATGGGGTCAAAGCTGAACTTTTTAACTTTTTCTCAAAAGCAATTCCCTTTCCTATATTCTCTGTTTGCCCGTGAATGAAACTTACGGGTCATGTTGGGGTAGTCCTCCCTTCCCTCCCACTGAACCAAGCCCTGAAGAGTCTACCTCAGACATATCTCCGAAATCCATTCCTTCCTATACTTCGTGCAGGTCCTCAGATCTCTCCCATATAGATAATTGAATTGCCTCCTGTTTGGCTCTCCACCATCAGGCTCAATCCCCTTTATCTGTCTTCCACTCACCCCCAGTGTGGTTCCCCCTGATCATTAAATCTCATACCTGTACCCTGCTTAAAACCTTTGATGACTGTCAAAGAATTTTAGAAAAGAATAATATAATAGCTAACACTTTTTGACAACTTACTATGTACCAGTCACGAATCTAAATGCTTTGCTAGATTAACTCCTTAATTTTCGCAAAACACGACAAGGTAAGTTGTGGTAAACTACTTTTAGGACTACAAATGCACCATGATTTGCCATACTTCATTGGGTTCCTCTTTGCCCTGACTACCATTCACACATAATTAACCACTCCTTCAAGACACAGCTGTCCAGTGCCCTTCCATGGTGGCCCCTGGACTTCTCCATCCCAAACAAATAAATGCTCCTTCTTTGTGTTGCTATAACCTTATGTATGCACGTTTCATTCTTCGTGTTCATTAGTATTTAGCTTCGTGTTCGTTAGACACGGGCTGTGTCTAATTCTGGATGAATTTTGCAAAAATTAAAATATTTAGCAATGGGGGCACCTGGGTGGCTTGCTCGATTAAGCATCCGACTCTTGGTTTTGGCTCAGGTATGATCCCATGGTATCATGAGTTCGAGCCCTGTGTTGGGCTCTGCGCTGACAATGCAGAGCCTGCTTACGATTCTCTCTCCGCAACCACACCCCCCCCTGCCTTTGCCCCTCCCCCACTCACGCTATTTCTCTCATCAAAAATGAATAAATAAAAAAAATTTTTAAACATATTCAGCAATAATATTACACGTTTTAAAACTTTTTGAACCCACGGGCTTTTGCAACAGCATGCCTGTGGGAGCATGTTCGCCTTTTGGTAGTTACAGCCTAGGAGAATTTTAGTCTGAACGCAAGGTATTTTCTACTCCTGATGTAACACAGGTGTCAGCAACTATGGCCTTTAGGCCAAATCCAGCCCTTTTCGGTAAATAAAGTGATTGATATTGGAGCACCACTGCATCCTTTTGTGTGCGTATTGTCTCCAGCTACTTTCTCAGTACAACAGGGCTGAGTAGTTGCTACAGAAACTGTATGGCCTGCAATGCCAAAAGATACTTAATCTCTGGCCTTTACAGAGAAAATATTGCTGATGAATAACGTACAAGACCAAGGGACTAGACTGAGAATGTACCCAATCTGTTACAACATTCATGCCTACAGGCATTTGTTCAGTTAAGCCTTAGCAGATAGATCTTTGTCAGTTATCACAGTATTAACTTATTTTATTGTTCTTTAGTTGCTTTCCCTTAAAGTGCATCAACTGGTGAAAGTATCCTATCAATTCTGGGTTATAGCAAAGTGGTTCTAGTACAGTCATAATGTGACCAAAAAAGCCACTTGCAAACAAAATGTGTTTTATTCAACAGAGCTATTGTTTTCATGCTGGTTCCTGAAATGAGCCTTTTCCCTATACATGCTGGTAGTGTGGTTCTAAATGAAAGAGATGTTCTGGGCAAAGGAGCACCCATTTTCCGCCAGCCTCCCCTAAACCCTCTCTGGGCTTCACCTTCTTCCTCTAAAAGCAGGATAGAATATATGATCTAGAATATGCGATCTTACAGCTCAGTGACGTCAGATTCTGTGTCCATCACTTCTTAGTTGAACATGCATTACATTCTACCCTTAGCAATTGACATATTAGAGTCATTAACTCACTGCGTTTTGTTTTATTAAATATCAGTCCTATGAAATGAGTTTATTATATGTTGGTCATATTTCATGTGTCTAAGATGGGCTGCTTACAGCGTTGCAGATCTTTTCCTTTCTCATCATCTTTTCTTTTTCACAGAATTATGTTCGAGTTGTAGAGGTGTGGTGGGATGAATATAAAGACTACTTCTATGCCAGTCGTCCTGAATCAAAGGCATTACCATATGGGGATATATCTGAGCTGAAAAAATTTCGAGAGGATCACAACTGCAAAAGTTTCAAATGGTTCATGGAAGAAATAGCTTATGACATAACTTCACACTACCCTTTGCCACCCAAAAATGTTGAATGGGGAGAAGTAAGTACCAGCTGGCATTCAGATCTCAAAAACTATGTATGTTTGGAGACTTGAGTTTGGGAGAAGGCAGAGAAAGATGGAAATGTGTGAGTGAAAGAGAAAAATCCTTGGAGAAAAGTTTCTCTAAAAACTGTCCTCCCCCACCTTTCTACCAGACTGTTAACACCTCCCCTGACCACCTGACCACTGTGTCCCCTGCTCTCAGCTTTTGGACTCCTGGCTCTCCATCCTGGAGCACTGTCCACTCCCTGCAGCCTCTGCCACTTCCCTGCCCCTCACTCTGACTCCTTTTCCTGACCAATTCCAACTTACCCTATTGCTCGCAATCTAGAGAGCACCAGTTCTGAAAAGCCTCTCTTATCCTTCCCCACTCTGTCAGAAAAACTGAGTTCTGGATCTTTCCGTGGGGTTCTTATAACATTCAAAATTGCCTATCTCTCAGCCAGTCTCTCGACCCAGGACCTGGTTCACCATTGTGTCCCCAATGGACTAACACAGAGACCTCCCCATACACAATAGACAAACAATGCTTGTCAATGAGTGAATGGATTGATGGTAACTGAAAATAAGTAAGGTCAGGCATTGGTTGCTGTTGTCATTTCTTTGTTTCTTCAGACTTGCGTTTGTAATCTCATTTCTCATGTCCCCCCACCCATGAGCCTAATGCTGCTGCCTCATGGGTATATTAAACATGCCATGAACTTTCAAACTTATGTATCATTGTGTAATTAAGTATTCAACAAATAGTGGTCAAGGGCCTACTATGCACCAGTCACTCTTGTAGACATAAGACAAGCAGGTCCCTTCATCAGGTCTTTCCCCTTGGGGGGAAAAAGACAACAAAGGGAAACAAAGAAGATAATGACAGATGGTGGTAAGGCCCTCAAAGAAAATAAACAGGTGACGGTCAAGAGAATTTAGGGACAGATTAAGGAAGCCACCTTTGAAGAGGTGACATTTAATCTGAAATCTGAGTGATCAACCAGAGAGCCAGGAGGGAGTGTTCCAAGTAAAGAAAGGTGAGTTGAAGGCTCTGAGTCAGGAAATGCTTTGCCTTTTTGATAATCAGAAAAGAAGAGATTAATGAGGAGGGAGGCCTTTATCCTATAGGTATGGGAAGCCGTGGGAGGGTTTTGAGCAGGTAACATAAGTTGACTGATGCCTTGCTTTTTAATCACCCTGTTGTGAGGATTTAGAGTAGAAACAAGGATGCCAATTAGGAAACTAGTAGAGTAGTTCTGGTAAGAAATGACGATGGTGGCTGAGACGAGGATGTCAAAAATGGAACAGAGACAAGCCGACAAATGCAAGGTACATAATTCATCTGGAGGCAGATCGCTGACAGACGGGTATGTGAAGGATAAGGGCCAAGATGACTAGTTGTGTTTTTTATTTGAGTAGCCTGATTCAGTGGCAGCTGAGATTGGGATGCTGATGGAGGGGATGAGGGGGAAGCGTGGGGGAATAGCAAGTTCTTTATTGGCTTTCTGATTGTGGGAAGTGCCTACTGGACATCCAGGTGCGGCTGTCAAGTAGATAACAGACTACGTGATATTGAAGCCCAGAAAAGAGGCAATGTACATTTGGAGCCATCAGCGGGTAGATTGTCTCATGCAACTGAATGAACTCACCTAGGGAGAAAACAGAGATGGATGAAAGAAGATGGGATGCATCCCTAAGGAATCCTGACGTTAGAGTTTGGAATAAAAGAAACCGACACTTACGCTGTGCACATCTTGATTAATACGTACCTCCCCATACTCTTTATTTCATCTCTATGTTCTATCATAGCATATTATAGCAACCTGTGTTACCTTCTCAATGAGAATCTGCCTGCCGTCCCCCAAACACCCTTAGCCACCACCTTTAACTTGATCTTCTTTTTCTTTTCCCCCATGGCACTTACTGCTTCCAAACGTGTTTATGTTTTTTGCTTATAGTCTCTTTCCCTACCTAGAATGTAAGTTCGCTGGGGCGAGGACCTTTTATCTCTTTTGCTCACTGGTGTATCAGAGCCTGCCACATGCCTGACACAGTAGTCACTTAATATTTGATGAACAGATAAAGACATGAGTGAATGGATAGATGAAATTTTCTGTTCTCCCTTTAGAAGTTCACCCCCAAATATAGCTTCACTCTAACCCCTATCCCCATCCTGGCCCCTGTACCTTACACCTCACTTCTCAGCATTCCTTCCATTTTGCAAGGTAAACCCCTACCCTTTAGACCGCATGTCTCCTTGAGGCAGTCTTTAGAGTTCCTCCAGGCAGGGCAAGAGCCCTCCTTTTTTCACATGCCCAACCCTCCATCCTGATGACACTTAGCCTCAGTCTCTCACGGACATGAGGGTCCTGGACCATGACTTGATTCTCCTTGTATCTGCTAAAGCACTCATCATCATAAGTGCTCAGTGAATATTTGCTGAAAGAATAAAACATTTTTTTTAACATTTTATCCAAACTATAGTAATTTATACTTGAGATACGAATATAGTATTTCCAAGAAAGGAAAAAGGTGATTTTTACACAAAATGTGCGTCCCAAAGATGATCCCCTGTGTTTGCTTCTCACCTACGTTATTCATTGTCAGGGAAAAGTCTCACTGCCTGGCCCATTTGCCATAATCTTTGCTCCCTAGGCCCCTTGGAGACAGCTGCCAAAATTGTCACAGAGCCATTTGGAAGAGTTCCCTTACATATTCAATTCTGGGCCAGTGTCTCTTACCACTGAGGTAATAGGTAACTGTACTCTATTTGCTTCTCATCCACATGAATCAGCATGAATCTGGAATTGTATTTAATGATATCTTTTTAATTTCTTTCCTCTGTGGTATTTTATCAAAATCTATAGACCAGTGCCCATAGTTGGGATGAGCCCATTCCAGTGTTGACTTCAAGATCATAAACGATTTCAGAGGTGACTGGTATGCTGTAAACTACTCAAAGACTGATAGTACCGTCAAAACCTGGCATTACACACACCCAGATTTCCACCGTGAACAGCAGTATTTAGCATGAAACCCTCTTACTCTGAAGCTAGAGTGCATTACAGCTAACCTGTTGCCTGCTCTTTGGCTCTTTGTTCATTTTTGTAGATCAGAGGCCTTGAAACTGTTTACTGCATTGATAGCATGGGGAAAACAAATGGAGGCTTTGTTGAACTAGGACCCTGCCACCGGATGGGAGGGAATCAGGTAAATAACCATATTTCTATGTTTTTATAGGTCTGCTGCATTGGAGCAGAATGTCTTCCTGATCACGGGGCTTAGTTTGCTTTTTAATTTGATAATTTTGTTTGGGTAAAGTAAAACATTCTATAAAAAAAAAAAATTGACAGTGCTAAAACATTTATTTAGATGAGGAGGATGACAGCATTATTGGTTTTCACAGAACCAATCTGAACCTAGAATTTATGTCTGATATAAGAGATTAGAATATACTCCTGTGTGAGTATAGAATCATGTAAGCCAACCCTCTGAACAATTTTATTTGCAAATATTTTCAGTATTCCACATTTCCCCCTTATAAGCTAGGATGTTACTGCCAGTAAGTATATTTCACTAATATATTTTATTTCCTTATATGGGTATTGTTCTTGTCTCTGACTTAGACTGTGAAATGTCATCAGCTCTGTTTCTACTTTTTCATCTGCTTACATTGTTGGTACATAATAAATATGTGTTAATGACCCATTCTATATCCAAGAGGCTAAAGAACATAATCCTTTAGGTGTTAATAGGAGTCTTCGTTAATATCAAAATGAATATAGTTCTTCTCTCTGGACTTAAAATTCTGAACATACAGAAAAATTATAGAAAAGTAAGATAGTCACTGAATTTAATTTTAAGTTTGTCTTTCTTTTTCTTTCTTTCTTTTCTTTCTTTCTTTTCCTTTCTTTCTTTCTTCTTCTTCTTTTTCCTTTTTTCCTTTCTTTCCTTTCTTTTTCTTCTTTCCTCTTTCTTTTTTCCTTCTTCCTTCTTTCCTTTCTTTCCTTTCTTTCTTTTCTTTTTTCTTCTTTTCCTTTCTTTTTTTTCTTTTTCTTTCTTTCTTTTTCTTTCCTTTTTCCTTTCTTCTTCTTTCTTTTCCTTTCTTTCCCTTTCTTTCCTTTCTTTTTTCTCTTTCTTTCTCTGCCCTGGCTGGCTCAGTCAGTGCAGCATGAGAGCTTGTCTCGGGGTTGTGAGTTTGAGCCCCGCGTTGGTTGTAGAGATTACTTAACAGTAAATCTTTAAAATAAACTAATGTAGTTAGAAGAGAAAGTGCCTCTGTTACTTTATTCTTTTTTTTTTTTAATAGCTTTTTCGAATCAACGAAGCTAACCAACTTATGCAATATGACCAGTGTTTGACAAAGGGGCTGATGGATCAAAATTATGATTACACACCTGTAATCTAAAGAATTTAAGGAATGCAAGTACTTCAAGGTACTTGTGCGTTTCAACTCCTGAAATGATATTATTTTGATTTCATTTTAATAACATCTACCATACGAAATTTAGATGTATAATCTTAAAACCTGCATTCAGGTGACTTGCATTTCCCTCTAGTTAGTCATTTGTTTCCTGAGCATTGAGTGACTCCTGTTCCATAATGAAGCATCACTTTCATTCTCTGTATAACGTCCTGTAATGAGGTCACAGAATGTCTATGAAGACCCAGTGCTAATTTCAGTAACACGGAAAAATCTGTTCTGTGAGGCAGTAATCACCATTGTTCTAATATCGAAATCTTATTTGTTAAATCTAAAGGAGTCATTCATTAAAGTAAAATTATTTAAAAATTACATATGTAATTGAAATTATATGTATATAAAATCTTTTAAAATATTGCATTTATATTTCATGTTGTCCAGCAGGTGGAGATAGAGACAAACAAATAACACTTGGAAATCTGGGCCTTCGTGACCTCTCTTTATTAGCGTTATTTGCTAAACACAACTGGATAAATATTGCCTATTGCTTGCTTAAAGGTCATGTTTAGTTATTCACTTGACACTGCAGGAGCAGTTTTGCTCTTTCACCTGTGAATAGTCAAAGCTCTTTGCCAAGTTGAAGATTCCAACATATTAATGGATTGATGTATAATTTTCAGAGTCTAGACTTGACTACATCAATTTATTGAGAAACACAAAGTTGGGAAAGCTGCCCAAACCAAAAGAATCTGGCAACTCTCAACTTCATTTGCTCATTTAGTAGTTGTTATCGTACCATGTCTGTTAGGCAAGCCCTTATTTGCTATGTAGTGACGGTATTATGACCCAGCTTAATTTCCCAGTTATCATCATTCCCAGATAATTACCATGAAGTGGTAAGTATATGTCAGTTGCTGATTTTTTCTTATACAAGTTAGGAAGGAGAACATGAACATAAATCGTGAAGAACAGAGCATTTGTTTCCACAAGATGAATAATAGCAATAAATGATAGGGTATTAGTAAAATGGTATTAGTAAAATAGTAAAAGAAGGCTCTAGCAGACCAGAAACTACCATCCAAAAGTAGTTTAATGGATAAAAAATGGAATGTATATATTTTAGGTTAACAAAGAAGAGATTAATAGGAGGAATTATTTCTGACAAGTTTCATATAGGAAGTATTATTGTTCCAGGTCTTGAGATATAAAAAGGCTTTTCATGGAGGATAAATAAGAAGACTGGGTGAACAAAGGCATGGAGTAAAACTGTAGAAAACTCTAGGGATCATGTTTAGTTTGGTATCCCTAAATTGGAGTCCACATGAAAGAACATTGAACTTCATTTTGTAAGTTTTGGAAAACAGTTGACATTATTTGAGGAACACAATGATAGGAAACAGTGGATACTTATAGGAAAATAATTCTAGAAACATTGTGCAAAGCATGGACTGATAAGCAGATCAGCTCAGTCAGCAGTTCTCAAGCTTTCTGATCTCTAGATTCCCTCTACACTCTTGAAAATTGAGACCCCCACACACACGCAGATTTTATTTATCTAGGTTGTAACTAACAATATCTTCTGGATTGCAAATAAACCTGACAAATTTTGTAAGTATGTATTTTTGTTGTATTTGTATGTATGTTTTCATTCATGTAAAAGTAATAACCCTACTACATATTCATATAAACAATTTGAATGACAAATTACAGTTTTTCAACAAAGAAGAATGGCATTGTTTTATAGTTTTTCAAATCCCTTTAAATGTCTGGCTTAATAGAAGACAGCTGAATTCTCATATTGTTTCTACCTTCAATTTGATGTGATATATCATTTTAGTTGAAGTATATATGAGGAAAATCAGACTCAAACATGCAGCTGGAGAAGAGAGGGTTCATTTAGTAGGCTTTTCAGGTCATTGTAGCTGTTCTTTGATGCCACCCCACAACTAGATAAGTGGTAGTTTTCTTAAAAATCATTTGCAGTATAGACTCTGAAACCATGTCAGTGAACATTTTGCCCTATATTACATTAAAATCTATTTACCCATGTCTGTTTTTGTAATATCATGCATGCACTGCTTGTTTGGAAAATATTGATTCACCAAGTTATGTAGGTCTTCCATATGTTGACACATTTCATCATACAGTATCAAAAAAAAAATCACAGATACAACCACTGATTTCATGGTAAAGCCGTCAAGTTCATGGTGGTGGGTACACGTTTTCCACAACTCTAATTTTTGCTTAAACCTCAAATTCTATCAGTGGCAACAAATACTGTCAGATGTGTTGTTTTTTAAGTGACAGGCTTACTTCATTGTCCAGAAAATGTCTACCCAGTCCCAAGTTTGAATAATCACAGTTTGTCTAGAGTTTTCCTTTCAGGTCAAAATGACATTACATGAAAAAAGCAGCTAGTTGGACACTCAGGTCAAACAAGTGCCCACATGTTTCCCTTTTCCTTCAGGATAACCATTGCACTTCACTATATGCCTATGCCTATATGCATATGCCTATGCCTTCACTATATGCTTTATGCCTATTTTCCATTTCAGCTCAGAATATTTTTAAAAGTATACTCAAGGGTCAAGATTGAATAAACTTAGTCATTTTACTGTTTCATCATTAGACATCCTGAAGTAAAACTAGCATTTTCTTTTTTAGCTTTGGATGTATGGCCATGAATAAGGACTACTGCAACACTTATGTCACTGCTTGATTTATGCTAAGGCCCCAGCACTTATGCCTGCCATTGCTTTTGCACCATCAGTATCAATGTTAGTGCAGTGAAAAAGGCAAATAGGGTCTTTGTGTTATTATGAAAATAGTTTTGACCTTACGGGCCCAGTCTTAGTCTGAGGACTACAGTATGCGAAGCCCTGAGTTATATTGAAGAAATGCACAATAGATGATGAGGGCTAAACTAAGGCATATGCAGTGCGTGTGGGAAAGGAGATAGATCAGAGACTTTGCAACTATCAGTCCTCAATTGCTGCTACAAACAGAATGAATGAAGGAAAGTGTAGCATGAAAGGCCTCTGTCCTGAGGACACGAAGGATAGTTTTGTCATTAGCCAGGATGGGAACTGAAGAAGTTTGTATACCATTGAATTTATGGTACCAGCAGTACATTATGACTTAACAGTAAAAGGACTTAGAAGACTGACAATCAGGAAAACTCCAAAGTCTGAGGTATGTTTAGCTTAAGCCTGTCCAATTTTCTAGAACCATCTCCTTGTGAAAGCCAGGTAATGACTTCTTCTAATGTCAGTGATATCAAAAAAAGTGCACATTTAAAACTCCTTTCTCCTTTGTTTTCCAGAACCAGCACAGATTTACTCACATTCCTTCAGGAAAGTGCTTAGATCGCTCAGACATCCTACATCAAGTGTTCATCTCCAATTGTGACTCCAGTAAAATGACTCAAAAGTGGGAAATGAATAACATCCATAGTGTTTAGAAAGAATAAAAGAAACCAATAACCTACCTACTGACACATAAATTTATACAGGACTGAAAACCGCCTGAAACCTGCTGCAACTATTATTAACTCTGTACAGCTCCAAACCCAGAACCTCCTGATCAGTTTGAAGGATGTTGATAAACTGTGATTTTACAATAACATTATCATCTGCAGTTACTGTTTACAAAACTGCTTTTACCTTAAACTTTGTAGATGTTTACATCTTTTTTGTTTTGTTTTAAGATGATGTTGGTAATTTGTGCATTTAGCTCTGTTTTAATTAGAACAGAGTTAAAAGCATTGTTGTCTTCTTTGGGATTACACTCAGGGGTCTGAAAGGCAGTTTGATTTTTTTTTTCTTTAACACACTTGAAAAAAGGTTGGAGTAACCAGACTTTCATATATAACTTGGTGATTATCAACCTGTTGTGTCTTTATTTAATTTTACATCTTTATGAAGCACTGCCACAGGTTCTTAGCCAAGGTGGCCTTCCTTCACAGTCATGCTGCTTTTTTGAAAGGTGAATTTCAACACATTTAGTGCCTCTTTCATTTCTCAGTATATATTTCAAGAGCTTTTGATGAAATTTTTAGGATGGTATTGATGGAATTGTCATCTGTATGAGGAATACTTTTATTACTCAGAAATGAATTTACATGCTACCATTTGCTCTGAAATTGAATGTTGTGCGGCTTGAGAAAGAAAAGACAGTATGGAACATCCCAAGGCTATTTCATAGGGTTGAAGATTGTATGGCATTGACTTCCTTACATGCTGGCATTCCCAATGCTCTCTGTTGATACTGATTCCCAAGATCAGTCAAGAGGGTCTACCAACTAGAGAAAAATTGTCCACTGACATCTGGGATTTACTTTTCCCCAGTACCTGTCACTATAGAAAACTATAAGTAATTCTCAGTTTCGAAATCTTGAAATATGGGGGTAACAAAAATAACAAACACCACTGTAAACACATCAGAGTTTCATTCTGACCAAGGTAAGAATTTCCAAGCCCTTTTTAGATTAAGCCTTACAAAAACTCCTGTGCATTATTAACCTAAGCTGTGCAACCTATGAAGCCAAGAGTGAATGGATGTTTCATGTATATCTTCATCCAAATGAAATTCCCTACACATTTTTTAAATTAAAATCTATTTAAAAATACAGTTCATTAACAAATATGAACTTCTGTTAGGTTAGGTTTTGGTTCTCTAGTGTTTCTTAATTTTTTTTAGGAAGCCTATTCCTATTAGTATTTCTCCAGTGAAAAAGAAGACTTGTTTGGATTTAAACATTTATTAAGATAGGACTTACTATAGGAAAACCAAACAGTGCAAGTGGTCAATTCAGTTTTAATTTCTAAAGTCTTTTGTTACCCAAAAGATTAAAATGCTACATTGAGTTTAAAAAAAAAAAAAAGAAAGAAAGAAAAAAAGGATGAAGTGGGGAATGGCAAGTAAATTAAGCATTTTGATCCTGTAATCATGATATCATTACAATGAAAGGAATTTCACAAACTACTGCCAGAGGGAACTATTTTTAATTACAGCTTAAAAAAGGAAAGAAGAAAAGCCTACAGAGTTCTTTCTTCCAAGCTTAGCTCTTAAATTTAGAGAGTCAGATTTAAACATCCTGAACGGAATTTTATTTATAATTTTGAATTGTCAATTTGTATTTTGCTACTGATCTGTGATCAACCATTTTAACTTTCATTCATCTCTAGGGATGTTTAAAAAGGAATACATTTATATGCTTATATAATTGCAAAATAAATCAACTATAAAAAGGAAACTAAGACAATTGGTACTTCAATTACTTGTATCTCTGCAAATAGGCTCCATTTTCCTTGTGAATAGATATAAACCTTGCTAACTATGCATAGGCTCAGAAAGGTGGCACTAAACTGTGCATTGTAAATTTTAAATGGGTACTTTGTGCAATTCGTTATACTCTATGAAAATGATTCTATATATGAAATCAGAAAACTGTACCAACATGAACAACATCAGAAAGCTGCTGCCATAGGACTATTTTCTACTGTAGGCTGCTTGGAAATAATTCCCATATCCTTGCTTTGTAAGTTGATAATATCACTATGCATTTCTACACATTTTATAAATTTGATTTATGCAGATTTTGCTACACTGTATGTTTCTGTAGAAATTGTATAAATATTCAAATTTTATTAGGGATAAAATTTGAGAAGTTTATGTATATCTTAATTCTGGGTTTGCTTGTTTTTTAGGTGAGAAAAAAATAAAATACTGTTTTTAATCCATGTTTTTTTTCAGTATTCGTAATCATTTCTAAATCCAAACACTGCATGTTTGAAATAATTATTTTATTGTTTACCAGATACACTAACATAATAGCTAAAATATATACCATAGTTATATGTTGACTGTGTGCTTGAATGTTGGTTATAATTCTGCTTATAATGTGCTTAGAATACACGGAGCTTACCTATCTGTAGGAAAGAAACAAAGGTTTATTTTCGCCTCTGGTTGCCCTATGTATAGCAGTTTTTTTGTTTTTTTTTTTAAAGTCACTTACCCAGGGTGCCTGGGTGGTTCAGTCAGTTAAGCGTCCAACTTTGGCTCAGGTCATGATCTCGCGATTTGTGGGTTCAAGCCCCACATCGGGCTCTGTGCTGACAGCTCAAGAGCCTGGAGCCTGCTTCGGATTCTGTGTCCCCCTTTCTCTCTGCCCCTCTCCCACTGTGCTGTTGCTCTCGCTCTCAAAAATAAATAAAAAATATTTTAAAATTAAAAACAAAAATCACTTATCCAATTATAAAAAACCCCAGCAACATCTATCTTTCTGGCAGTGTTTCTGTTATCTGATTGCTATTGAAAGTTAAACCATTTTCTTTAAGTCAAAACTCTTTGCAACGTGACCGATAAGTGAGTATAGACAGAAGTGAAGCCTACCAAAAAATAGGCCATAGGACCTTTTGCACAACAGGCGACATCTCAAAAGAGGATGTGGCTGCTCACATTCCAGTAAGTCGTAGAGTTCATTTGGGAAACTTTCTCTCAATTGACTTGGCTATTGTCACGTCCTCTAATTCTCAGCTGCTATACCATAGAAATTTTAAAAAGTCACATTGGACCAGACTGGAGTTAATGGGGGTTCATTTATTTTTTCAGAAACAGTCTCCTGGGATCTGGAATATATTTCATTCTGGACAGAATGTAATCGAAAAAAAAAATCCACTTATAATTCAATGGAAAAACATGACAGATATTTGACCTGAGCCAGATACCTAGTAGGCCAGGTCATTTGGGTACGTGAAAATTAATCCATGTGAAAGCAGATTTAAAAAGTACCCAGCACTATGAAAATGCATATCGTTCATCAGCATTGGTTGCAGGAAAATGGACAGAAGTCAGAGAATGATTTTTTGGACCGCTATTCCTGGAATTGAGGTTAAAGGAAGGACTGAGTCTAAACTAAATCCAATAATTGCCTTGCAATTCTCATTTTAAGATTTTGAAATGCCCATATTGACCTCACATCTGAGCTGAGGTGGTATGGGGGAGGTTCCTTATTTTCATACTAGAACGATATTACAACCTGCTCATCTGAATGAATATAGTATGATAACCAGTCTGTTTTGAATCTCTGTCCAACTACAAATTACTCATATGACCTTGGAAAATTATCTATGCCTCAATTTCCCCATTTGCAAATGGGGGAAATAACAGTGCCTATTTCAAGGAATTTATTAGGATTGTATGAACATACATAAAGTGGTTTGGACAGTTGCTGGCATACAGTCAAGGTAATATAAACAGTAGCTATTATCTGGCTTCAAGTCTTAAAATTTGTTTTTAATCAGAAGACAGCTACACTGAAAACCCTACATAAAGGCTATTTGTGTGTACCTGTGTTTCATATAGGAGCTAACATTTACACACACTTTACAAATGAAGAAATGAAGCTCACAAGTTAAGCAGCTTCTTAAATTGGGGGTAAAATGGTTTCTCAATACCGGAAAAAATGATCTTGACCTCACCTCCATGCGTAAAATGTAATTTTCAGTGGTCTAATTTAACCCTCAGATAGAACTAAGTGTGTCTTGAAGCATGTTTAGGATAATGTAGTCTTTCATTATCTTTAAATGAAAATTTCTCAGGGCACCTAGATGGCTCAGTTGGTTGAGTGTCCAACTTCAGATTAGGTCATGATCTCACGGTTCGTAGGTTCAAGCCATGCATTGGGCTCTTGCTGACAGCTCAGAACCTGGACCCTGCTTTGGATTCTGCGTCACCCTCTCTCTGCCCCTCCCCCACTTGCACTCTTTCTTATAAACATTAAAAAAATTTTTTTAATGAATGAAATTTCTCTTGGACTTTTCACATGGCCAAATAAACTCCCAACTGTATTAATGCTTAAACATAGACAAAAAAAACAAAAAAACTAAAATTTTGAGTAGAAAATACAGCTGAAAAGACTTCCATTTCTGGCCATGACATGTTTTGAGGAATTGGTTAATAGGCAGAGTATGATACTCAAGGGAAAGGAAACATGCAAGGTGAATACTAGGTTTACCATGTCTGTCTGCCTTGGAGAACTTTTGTGATCAAGGTACAGGAAAGTGGAGCACAAACAGTGGTGGTATTGCTGAGCTGAAGAGGCAAATAATAGAGTTGGGCTGCTGGGACAGCTGGAATTTACAGGGCAGGTTACTGGAGGGGAGGGACTGCACTTGAATACCAGGAGACTGGTACAGGAATTTTTAAAGCACTGCCATTTACAATAGCAAAACCTCCAAGAACAACCTAAATACCCATGAACATTACACAGCAATGAATCTGAATGAAGTAACTATAAACAAGTCAGTAAGATAATGTTAAGTGAAAAAGGCAATTCCCAAGACATCAGCAAACACTTTCGTAAAATCAAAAGCAAACGAAACAGGAAGTCACACATCTATATGTGATAGATTAAATAACTTGTCCAAGCTCAAACTTAGTATTGGAAGTCAAGGACATAAGGACATAAAGGCAAGGACATAACTCCAGTATCAGTACCTCCACCACGTGGGAGGAATTTGTTTTCCATGTAACGTTTTTCTCTCTACCTTGAGTGTCAAAAATCTCAGAAACTGGGTTCCTGAAAAATTTAAAATAGAACTACCCTATGATCCGGTAATTGCATTACTAGGTATTTACCCAGAAAAATACAAAAACACTAATTCAAACGGATAGATGCACCCCCATATTTATTGCAGCATTGACAACAGCAAAGATACAGAAGTAGCCCAAGTGGCCTTTTGTAGACAATTGGATAAAGATGTGGCACTTACATAATGGAATATTACCCAGCCATAAAAAATAATGAAACCTTGCCATTTGCAACAACATGGATAGAGCTAGAGAGTATAATGCTAAGCAAAATAAGTCAGAGAAAATACCATGTGATCTCACTCATGTGGAATTTAAGAAACAAGCAAAGGAAAAGAAATGAGAGAAACCAAGAAACACACAACAAACTGATGGTTAACAGAGGAGAGGTGGGTTAGGGGATGGGTGAAATAGGGGATGGGAAGTACATAGGGAGTACATTTATCATGATAAAAAAAAACCAAAATAAAGTGATTTGAAAAATTTCAGAACTGAACCTGATACTATTAACCATAGCAACTATATTAACCCATACCTACATGCTGTAATGTATACTTTTAGCTAATATTTATTATTTACTATGTCTTGCCACCAAGCTAAGTGTCTTAAATGTATTACCTCATTTAATCCTCCAAATTTCTTATTTTATAGATAAGGAAATTGAAAGGTTACATGACTTGTCTGATGCTATCAAACCTGTAAGAAACAGAGACCTACTCAAACTCTGAGTCCCAAGGGTAAGCTCCTCTTCCTCATAACCCTGTTTTTCCCTTTGTCTGTATTTTTTCTTTAGTAATCTGTATGCCCAACACGGGCTCAAACTCACAACCCAAAGATCAAGCATCACATGCCCAACCAAACCGAGCCAGCTAGGTGCCCCCTGTATTTTAATTTGTCCTTTATATAAGCCATTTCATCTTCATGGGAAAATGTTAAGAATCAAAGGATAACGTAACAAATATAAGTGGATTAGTGTTTTATTGTCTTACCTGATGCCCTAGGATATTATCCTAGTTGATTTCCATGTCTTCTTGAGGAAGGAGACTGGATCATTTGATATAAAGGTCATTTCCAGTTCTCAAGTTTGATGCTACATGTTGCTTAAAAGTTATTTTTCTTTTCTTTTAATGGACAATTTTGCTCCTGAGCCACTATTTCATTCCTAGGAGGAGGCTCACTGAGGGAGTCCGCACTGTAAGTCCAAAGAACAGAGAGGCCCAGGAACGAAATGGAATTCCACTAAGACCTCAGAAACAATGTCTATAGGTACCTTTACTATACGATAAGAAGCTACAGGAGTTTCCTATCAGGGTGAGAAGGGTTTCTTATACAACTACAAAACAATGCTCAGCTGGAAGGCATACATAAACTTTTATCAAGAGGCCTAACTCAATATTAGTAATAATCTTACATTTACCTATTTAATTACAGAAGTGGCAAACTGTTAACCCTTTGGTAGAATCTTACCTGTAGATGTTTTCTTTGACCCTGTTGAATTCATTGCCAACATTTAGGATTCACATTTCACTTAAAAAAAAAATCTAGATTTGTTTCCACTTGAAATTTTAGGGTATTTTGGGAATCTGACACTCTATTTCCATCCAACAACAGACTAAGTTAAACAGTAGCCGCCTCTTCTTGGGCATTTGTTTATAAATATTTATAGAAGACCTACTATGTTTCTGGCACAGGGTATCGAGCATTATACAAAAACAAAAAAAATTAATTGCCTTCATTGAGCTTACTTTCTTGTATGCTCATCACTTCACCACATCCAGCCCTTTTCCCTGTGTATGCTCTATACATCTTGCATTTCTTGCCAATATTCTTTCTCTGAAACGCCATTGTCTCCAATAGTTATCTTATGAAAACGAATCCAAAATGGTTATTTCTAGAGAGATGTTTATTTTAAAAGGATTGGATCTTATGCAGGGACCTAACAGCTCCTTTTCTTTCTTCTTGCTATTCCCCAAAAAATAAATCATTGCTGCTTGTAAAGTATTTTTAATGACATATGTGGTAATAGTCAGGTTTAAGATAATGCTGTATTTGTACTAGTATTAAGGCAAGCTTATGATTTACGACTTAGTAAATAATGCAGTTAAAATAATTACGAAAGGCATGCTGTCATCTGTGGAGCAAGTTTGCAACTGATTGCATTGATATGTGAGAAACCTCAGGATCTTCTAACCCACCTTTACAATAAAAAGACCAAAAGTAGTAGCTGCCATCTGGAAAGAAAGAAATTTGAGCCACTTAAGTCCTTAGCCAAAATAAATTCCAGAAGGATCAAAGATCTAATTAATAATTTTTTTAAGTAAGGCAGATAATTTTCTATAATCTTGAGTGGGAAAGGCCTCCCCACACCACTAGAGTAAAATTGCCTACATAAAAATAGATCCTTGCAGAAAGAAACATAAAGTCAAAAGACAAATGACAATATTTACAATGCAGGTCACAAAAGGGTCACTTCCCTTAATCTTCACAAATCACTATACGAAGACCAGTTAGAAGACCAAAGGACATAAATGGCTGTTAAATGTAAAACTATGCTCAAACTCATAATAGGAGAAACCATTTTTTATATATCAGAATAGTTAAGATTAAAAGTTGATAACTGGGGTACCTGGGTGGCTCAGGTCGGTTAAGCGTCTGACTCAGTTCGGCTCAGGTCTTGACCTCATAATTTCATGAGTTCGAGCCCCACATCAGGCTCTGTGCTGACAGTTCAGAGCCTGCTGGGAATTCTCTCTCCCTCTCTCTCTGCCCCTTCCTGCTCAGTCTCTCAAAACAAAAAAAAAACAAAAAAAAAAAAGTTGGTAACTGTTATGTTGCTGAGGTGAGGAAATAGACACTCTAAAACATTCATTGCTGTGGCATATTAGTACAATCTCTATAGAGGGCAATTTTGGCAGGCTTTAGTAAGTTAACAGAACATAAGAGCAGTTTCCTAGCAAATACCAAGTACAGTTGACCCTTGAACAACTTAGGTTTGAACTGTGCATGTCCACTTACACGTGGATTTTTTACAGTACAATACTGTAAAATATACTTTATGGTTTCTTATGATTAAGAAACATTTTTTTCTCTAGCTTGCTTCAAGAATACAATACAAAATACATATAACAAAAGTATGTTAATCAACTATATTACCAGTACAGGTTTTGGCAATAGCTAGAAGTTTTTGGGGAGTCAAAAGTTGTATGCAGATTTTTGACTGCATTAGGGGCAGGGGTTGGTGCCCATCACCCACCATATTGTTCCAAGGGTCAACTGTACAGGTTTTGGCTATTATACTCAGCAAATCTTAAAATGTGTATTTCTTGAAATCATATAAAAATATTCACAATATTGTTCTTTAAAATACTTTAGGTATTATTATAATCCTAGATTATATAGATATAATATAGATATAATCTAGATAAGAGATTAAATTATACTCTATCCAAGGGGATACCATGCAGCTATCAAAAGTGGCAGCTGTATTATACTGTTATACTGTGTTATCAAGACAGTATTATACTGTATTGATAGAATCTCTAAAATGATAAGAATAAGGGACAGAACAATACATAAAGCTTCCATTTGTGTAGCATTTACATACATGTATATGCAGGATTTTTTATGCTTAAATCTCTATTGAAGGATAAATTATTGCATTATTGTGGTTGCCCTCTTGGGAGAACCAGGTAGTTGGGAATCAAGTAAGGGTGTAAGTTACCCATTAACATAGCTCTTTTACATTTTCTATCAAGACACAATCTATTTTTTTTTTTAATTAAAAAAAGGAAGGGGGTGGAGTTTTCATAAACACTTCCAAGTACCAGCAGGTCTGGGATGGAACTTACTTCTTAAACACTATTTCAATGCTTTCCAACATAACCACTCCTTGAAGTCACCTAGTCTTGAAAATTTACTGATGTAATTTTACAGAGGTATTTGAAATTTTGATCCACACTTAGAAAATACCAAACATTACTCACCCCAATCCTGAACCTACTGTGGAGCAGTTCTTAATTACAAGAATGAGTTGTTCACAGCTTAAGACACATGAGGTGTTTTTATACTACAAAGTACAGAACTGAAGCAGTCAGAAAACCCCGAAAAGATAAGAAATCTGATATTATCTGCTTAATGGGTCTAACTTACAGACTTAGAAATCATTAAGAAACAGACTTTTACCCTATTTCAGTTTTAGAAGCAACTATTTAACATCTCTTTAGATAGGTTTTGAATAGTTTTAATGCTTTCCTTTAATATTAAAATGCTGGTGAAGTGAGTATTGGTAATTGAATTTGGCTATTTTAAGCTTGATAGGTAACCAGGATTGTCAGATTTAACTATTTAACAAATAGATTTGTTCTGTGATCACTTGGCCAACAGGTCAACTTTCATTATAAGTCTCTGATTAACTATTCAAAATAGCTATCTAAATTCAAATAGAAGCAATTGTTTCCCTCAAATGAGCATTTCTCAAATAACTGCTCTTCCTTGTAAATACAAAGCCTGAGGAAATTTAGGTCATGCAGATCACAATAACCACCTTGAAAGCTTGTTAGGTCACCCAAAATTCTAAAGCTTAAGACCACACTAATTTTGAAGACTTTGCTTTGAACTAGTTCATAACAGAAAACTTAACCTGTTACTAATGAGGGTTTTTTAAGTTTATGTTTTTAGGTATGGACTCACTATATACCAGCTCCTCTGCCTCATTTTAAAGTTTCCCTAAAGATAGTTAAAAAAAAAAAAAAAACCCAAGGGACAAGTTAGCTAATAAATGAATAGCAAGTGTCAAGAACAAAACTCATTTTGTAAAACCACACCAATTTTAGAAGTTCATTTAATTCCAGTTTTTAAAAAAACACTTTGTAAATCAGAATATGGGCATGTTTAACTTTCTTTTAAACCAAATATTTACTAAATCAACTAAATCAATGTGTTTAGAACTATTAGGCAGAAATACAAGAAAAGTCAACAGTTCCAGACCATAAGTATTTTAAAGAGAAAACATAGCACATTAAGGACAAAAACAACAGAAATAATATACATAATTTTATTACAAAATTTTTTTTAAAAAAACAAAACTCAAAATTCTAAAAACCCAAATTTACTATTGATACTAATTCCTACAAGTTTGCTGTGCTACAATACACAAGTCAAGAATTAAGAAAACCATTAAATATTTAGAAACATTCAACATCAGAAGCTTTAAAATCTAACTGTATGTAGTAGCCCCTCAAAAAAGCTACAACCTGCATTCTTAAAAAAGTATTTTCTCTACAAAGAATCTTATCAGCTATACAAAATCTGTACAGTTTTTATACTGAAGCTAATATTGAGCTGCACTTGAATTCACATTCTTAGCAAAAACAATTGCCTGAGCACACACGCACACTCCACACATATCATTACAGGATAGCCATTTATTCTTCATCTTCCTCCTCTTCCTCATCATCTTCATCTTCCTCCTCCTCCTCCTCTTCCTCCTCATCCTCTGGTTCATTCTTCTTCTTTGAACCTGTAGGCCTACCAGGGCCCTTCTTTCCCGCTTCACTTTTGCCCTTGGCGCGATATGCAGCAATATCCTGAAATATTGTCAAAAAAATAAAATCAGCATCCGGTGTCATTACTCAACTGTGAAAACCACAAAGTTATAAACAATTGAAGATTATTGACCAATAACCCTGTCTAAAAGGTATTCAAAGTCTACCTCAGTTGAGAGCATTTGTTCCCTCTAGGCTTTAGAGGCTAATGATTTAAAATGATGGAGTTATATATACAACATGTCAGAACTTTCACTACCAAGATCCATTTAAAACCTCACATCTCAGACACATCTACATAAAACAACATATCTGTTCCTCTGTTTCTTAAAACTAGGAGACCTAGAACTACACACGAGTCCATATACAGGAATCTACCAACGCTATCAACACCGGTTTCAGTTAAAAGAAAGGAAGTTTCAATTAGCTTATGTTAAGTGTGTTATTTTTCACTAGACCTTCTCCATAGGCAGCTGACAACCATAAATACAAGATTAACTAAACTTCCTAACTCTGTAGTTCATACCTATTTCTAAAATCCTTATTTGGAAAATATCTTACCTTAACCTTGGCTTTAAAAAGGTTAGGAACGTACCTTTTCATACTTCTCCTTTAGCTTAGCCGCCTTCTGTTCATACGGTTGTTTATCTTTGGCTGACTGTTCAGACCACATTTCACCCAACTTTTTTGCAGTATCCCCAATGGATAACCAGGGTGTTCACTTTTGATCTTTGGGCGATGTTCAGAACAAAACAGGAGAATGCAGACCTGAAAGGAAGCAACAGTGAATATACTGAATGGAAAATTAAGGGGCAATCTGACTGATTTTAAAATGAACTTACGGAGGCCTTTTAGGGGCATTGGGGTCTTTCTTCTTTCCTTTCTTGTCACCTTTGGGAGGAACATAATTTTTCATCTCCCTGTCATAGCGAGCTTTGTCACTTTTTGCCATATCTTCAAATTTCGACTTTTCCTTCGCAGACATGGTCTATGGGCATGAAAGGAGCAAAAGTACAGCAAAACCATAAGCTACATACATCCCACAAAAAGTTCGAGATCATCCTTAAGGGCCACATTTCCTTGGTTAGCAGCCTTCTACTTTTAGCAGTCTTAGAAGCCAACAAAAACCTAAAGCCATCTGCCAAAACTCTAAATAAAGTATCTGGGCGGGTCACCCCCCCCCCCATAGGAAAGTTGAAGGTGACAAGTGACCTACATGGTTAAGGTCCTAGCCAAGAAAACAACACACCTGAAAAGCCCTTAGCTCTGTCCGAATTCCGGTCTCACCTTCCATCTCTCGGAACATTTCTTGGAGAATTCGGCGAAATTGACCGAAGAGTCTGGGTGTTTCTTCTTGTGCTCTTCCCGCAGGTCTGCACGAAGAAGGCGTACGAGGACATCTTGCCCCGCGGCTTGTTGGGGTCTCCTTTGCCCATGGTGACAGACGGCGTCTACCTAGCGGGGACAAGACGAGCGGTGGGCGGACGCCGGCGGGGCTCGGCTTCCCCGCCCAAAAGCGCGCCCGCCCCCTCTCGCGAGGAAGGCTGGCCGGCGCCCGGCTCCCCCGCCAGCCCGCCCCGGGCCGGCCGCCTCCGCGCACAACGCTCTCCTCCCGGCACCGACCGGGGCCGTCCGCGGCCGGGCTCCTCGCGCGCGGGCAACCGCGTCTCTCCCGAAGGCCCGAAACGCCGCCGCCCGGCCCCCGCCCGGCCCCGGCTGAGGAAGGGAACGCCGGGGGCGCCGGCGAAACACCCTTCCTGACACAAACGTTCCCCCGGCTTCCACGTCGCCGGCCCCCACTCAAAGAGTTGTCGCCTCGCGACCGACATTCAAAAACAAAAACAAAAAAACAAAAAACGACTGAAACCGGGCCCGGATGAGCTTCCCGCCCTCCCGCCGGCCCCGACCGCCCGCCCTCCACAGTCCCTGGCCCTCACCGGCCCGCACCCCAGATTCCGCTCGCCGAGTAGAACCCCCGAGAGCCACAGCACCCGGCCCAGCTAGAAGGGTATGAGGAAAGGGGGAAGGGCAGGCCCACCAACACGGTGGAGCTGAAGGGGCTTCTTGCCTGGTGGTAGCTTTTCCTCAGAGTCCCGCGGAGGAGCCGGATCCAACAGAGACGCTTCCTTCCCAGGGCTCCGGCGTGAACTGGTTTATCGCTAACGCAATCCTCAGCCTCTTGTTTTGCAGAGTTCTCCGCGCCACGGTAACTTGACGAGCCGGGCCACAGACCACACCCCCGCCTCTCTGATTGGTTCTGGTGATTATTCAAACCCTCGCAGGCCCCGCCCCCACGCCACAGAGGCCTCCGATTGGTCATGTCTCGCCAGGCCCGTCCCTCTAGCCCCAGCCTAGCAGGTTCGGTGGGTCGCCCAGGTCGTTAACCTCCCAGACCCGTTAGAACCGGTCAGGAGAGGAATGTACTGCTCGATCCTGATTGGCGGCGGGAAAAGGGTTTGAAAAAATGGCGGGCCTGACTCTGACTGGCTGGGGCGGTAAACGGGGGGAGTGGTTGGCCTGAAAGGGAAGCCCCCGCCAGATTTAAAAATACTAAGTCAGGAAACAGGGTTGTCCTCAAGGGGTCTGCGGCGGCGGCAAGGTTTCCAGGCGCTAAGGTAACAGGAGCAGCCTGCCCTACCCCTTCTCCGACCACTGACCAGGTCCTGTCTCCTCAGCCCCAATTAGGCCCTTGCAGCGTTGTCTCCTGAGCTGTAGTCGCTGGGCCGTGTGACCCCCGCAGGGTCCAAAAAATAACAATAGAAGCTGAGGAGCGAGCCGATTGCCTAGCTCCTCCCGTTTTCCGCTGAGGCTAGGGTAGAACCCGAGACCGGAGGTAGGGGGAACCTGGGGGTGGGCGCGGGGGTCGCGGGAGGGTGGCTGTTCCCCCTCTTGTAAGGTGTTACGAAACGACTTTTGAGTGAGGCGTTTTCCGCCGGTAGAGTTCCCTCGGCAGGTCTCTCCCTCCCCCCTTTGTCTCGGGTGCCCCTTACCCGGAGGTAAACAAGGGCGCCCTGGGGTCCCGAAGGGGCGGAGGTGGGAGTTATCGCCCCTGGCTCCGCCCCCCTCCCTCCGGGTCTGGACTCCCGGCTGGGGCCCGCCTGGCTGGCCCCGGCTCAGCCTTTCGGGAGCGCTGCGCAGAGAAATCGGATTCCTGGCTTTGGCCCGCCCCTTCTGCCTAGCCTAGGTGTCACCTCGGTATTCACGGTCTTGTGCCTCTTATATGAAAATGTAAAAATTGTTTAAAATCAAAGATCTGTTGAGACGCCCATAAAAGCAATGAATGGCTCCGCACCCACCAACTGCTTATATTCGCCAGGCGCATTTTGCAGCGTTTTACACACTCTTCCAGCCCCAGGTTGAGAATCTTCGTTTCAGTTAGGGCGCACCAAAGCTACCTTACTGCTTACTAGCATCACAGGCTGCTTTCCCTAAAGTAGCAGGACTTTCACTGACATCTTAGTATGCTACTTCTGTGTCGCATTTAGTTTTGAGGTCTGTTTTTTCCTATTGGCCCACGTGTTGCACTGTTGGGTTTCAACACATTTTAAATATTCTCGTTTCTCAGTAAATTCACTGGCATTTGTTAGACTGTGTCTGTTTGGTTTTATATACAGCAACCGTAGTCAATAATAACTCACAACTAGCAGCTCTTTACCTAGAGTTACTATTAAAAACTAAATTTTTAAAAATGTATTTTCCTTGGAAATGGATACTGGTTGCTAACGTTGTGAGTGTACTAATGCCACTGAATTTATAAATAAATTTTAAAGTGTAATGTTTATTGCTCTTTGAATAATGTAGTATGATTTGTTAATTTGGATTTTTATGTGCTTTTATAGCACAGTTCTGGCTGTGGCCTTATTTGAAATAGGGTCGTTGCAGATGTAATCAGTTAAGATGAAGTATACCTTATATATGGAGGTGAACAGGCCCTAATCCAATGAATGGTGTTCTTATAAATAGGGGAATTTGGACCCAGAGAAAAGCATAGAGGTTAGACAATGTGAAAACACACAGGGAGAAGTTAGCCATTTACAGGTAAGGAGAGAGGCCTGGAATCTTCCTCAACCCTGAGAAGGAACCAACCCTGCTCACACCAATTTCCTTCTTTACTCCCTCACAGTGGAGAACAGGAAACATTTCCATATTCAATTTACTTTTAATTTGGATGCTAAGACTTTATTCTTAGGCTGTACTTCCTGGCCTAGAAGTAACATCAAAAAGCACTGTAAAGTGATAAATAAAATGTAAGTGAGATCTACACAATTGTTGGTTACAGAAGCACCCTTTTCTTCTTTCTTTCTTTCTTTCTTTCTCTGTTCTTTCTCTTTCTTTCTTTCTTTCTTTCTTTCTTATTCTTTCTTTCCTTTCTTTCTAAATAAAACCTATACACAGAATCTGGTAGCACACACACAACACACCAAAAATCTGGTCCCAGTTCTGTAAAGATGAGTTAAATACTCAAGGTTTGGTTCATTATTACAAATTACCTGGTATACTGTTTTGACTTCATCAGAAAACTAAAATGTCCCATAAATAGGTAATACTAAAGGTCTTTCTCTGTTTCTACTCTTGTTATGGTTCTAAATGGGAAAAGAAGATTGTTTTCTAAAACTTAAATTTAAAGACATTTCTTTTTAGGAACACATCATTTTCATGTATTTAAAAAATAATTTTCTAAATTTATTATTATTAGTATGATGTATCTTCCTAAAAGATGATGACAAGGAAAGTGTTTATGTTTTTCATAAAGAATGCATAAATTAAAATCCAGCAAGGGCTTGTGATCTTGAACAGTACACTGAACATTTCTAGGCTTTTGATTGACAAACTATAAAATGAGGTTTCGGGGATAATCTCTAAGGTACCATTCAGCTCTTAAGTTGTATGATTCTATAATTCTGTGAATACGTGTTCATAATGTGGGAAGAAATTACTTGAACTTTTGCAATTGTTAGGTGGTCAAGAGATTATAATTAAAATTTTAAAAGATAACTCAAGTTCTAGGAAATCCTTAGGTTATGAGTACCAATTAGTAGTGAGCCTAATTATTTCAAAACAGTATTTGATGAAGAGTTTATAGCTGTTCAAATGTAATAAATTATATAAACCAAAGTTTAGATTACACAATATTACTTAGTCACTTTATTCTCCTGGTAAAATTATTTAACCAGGGGTTTTTTCTTTCCCCCCAGACAATGCGAATATATAACTTTATTTGCCAAACTTTACCTGAGTTCAGCTTCTTACAATTGTAACAACTTATATATTTAGCAATAAGCTAATTGTGAATGAGGATTGAAGTTGTTTCCAATGTAGGTTCCTTCTAATGTATATATATAGAGAGAGATATATAAATAAATATATATATATATATATAAAATAGCTATTTCTGTAGATAAACTGGAATTCATCTAAAATGTCAATCTAGCAGGATTGTGTAGCAATGCACTGAGTTGTGCTATCGAAATTCCCATCATTTTTTCATTCAGTTATCCTAAAATTTGGACGTTTTATAATCTAGTCATCAAACCAGATTGGGAAATCCTGATAAAAGAGAATATTATATACTTTTTCTTTTTTTTTAATAAATTCCCTCCCCACCACACACTAAGCAGTAAATAATAACTCAATAATTATTTTTTATTTCTTAATTAACTCCTACAGTTAGCTAAAATTAAATATTCTCTACCATAAGGTTAGTTGCATATACAATAATTCTTGTTCCCTCAAGTTGCCAAGTTAATGTAAAAAAACTGAAAACCACTACCCTGCACACACATTAGTGTCTTAAAGATTAGTCTTACATTGAATTTAATATTTTTAGGTTGTTTTTAAAAGAGAGGGGAAGGATAAGCATATTAGAGTATTATCAAGCAGGCACATCCACTTGTGGGGAGACCACTGGTTCTGAGGCCTAACTGTATACTGACTCCAGAGATTCAGTTTAGTGATGTAGTTCAACAGTATGTTTTGAAGAAAGGGAAATTCAGGTTAAGTCTTTCATTCTACTGCCAGCATTTTCAATAAAAAATGGTAAGAAAACAAAGTTATTCTGTTTTCTTCAAAAAAAACACTATTGACTATTTTTATGAATCAATATGAACTAGATGTCTGCCATAAAGTAATTTATTTTCTAAAAGCCTCCACTGCCACAATTAGGAAAAAGGACAAACTGGAAAATCATGTTTTTAAGTACATTGTAGATCTATCGAAGCAATCAGAAAATAATTCAAACTGAAATTCCAGACACAGAAGAGTTCTTTTTAGGTGTACTGATGATTTTTGAGAACAATTTGTAGATTTTCAGTGTGGAACTGAGGATCAATCGGACTCATCCCAGGTTGAAGGGCTTTTACTAAGGGAAAGAGAACCCAGCAAGCTTTTGGAGCTGTGTGGGGTTAACACAGTTGGAAACCAGAGGACCCCTAAGTATACATAATGACCTATTTTCTACCTACATGGGCTAAATTCTGAGGTGGTATGGAAGGCTAGAAAATTTTGCCAGAGGATTCTAAAAACAAAGTGAAATCTCCCAAGGTTTTATGGTGCTTACTGGATAAAAGTCTGGCTAGAGGGAGAGGTTCTGTCACAAACACAAGACTGATCTCCTCCTGAGATATTTGCCATTTTTTGAAACTGTGTAGGTGGGAAGGTAGAGAGACAAACTCAAAGCCATCAAAAAGCAGAAATCTTCCATAGTCTCTCAGGTCTCTCAGACCACCAAGCCCTCAATCAAAAGCCGTGAAACGATATCTGAAGAACAGGAATGAGCCAGAGGTGAACTGGGTCTTACTAAAACTTTACAGCATAGCCTGGATACATACAGCTTATTCCTTCACTGGATTAAGATAACTCCTTATCCTTCTACCTATTAGAGGGGTTGATTCTGCCTAACAGAGGAAAGGTCAAATCCTCTTAGTATAAGATATCATCTGGCACACATCATAATAAAAAATTTGAAAACAGGCCCTTGCGTAGCTCGGTTGAGTCCAACTCTGGTTTCAGCTCAGGTCATGATCCCAGGGCTGTGGAATCAAGCTCCTTGTCAGGGTTCACACTAGCCTGCTTGAGATTCTCTCCCTCTCTATCTCTCTCTCAAATAAATAAATAAATAAATAAATAAATAAATAAATAAAATTTAAAAACTAAAGACAAACAAAATCTTAAAAGAGCCAGAAAAAAGAGTAAATTTTAAAAAGCAGTAAATCTGGATGCTGACTCTTCGATAGAACTATGAAATCCAGAAGACCACTGAGTTACATCTTTAAATTGCTAAAGAAAAAAAAAAACCTGCCAACCTTGTTTTATATCTAGGGGAAAGCTTTCAAGATTAAGTCAAAATAAAGTTTTTGGACAAACAAAAGCTGAAAGAAGTCACTGCCAGTAGTTCTGACTGAGGAAAATAATCCTATATCCTCAGGGGAAAAAAAAGAACGCAAGGGTAATTATATAAATTTTAAAAGACTATTACTTGTTTAAAATCACAATAATAATGTCTTGGTGGTTTTTTATAATCTGTGTAAGTAGAATATATAACAATAGCGCAAATGGTAAGAGGGATAAGGGTCTTTCATTATTCAAAAAGTGATAAAAGTTAATATGTATAAAACCATATGCCCAGCGAGCTATACCTTGGGATGCTAGTTACATAGATACGTTTGTGTGTGTGTGTGTGTGTGTGTGTGTGTGTGTGTGTGTGTGTACGTACATGCAAAAACTCACCCTTCCATACATAGGCTACCAGGTCTTAAATTAGTCTATGCTAAAAAAGCCAATGATGAATGGCTATTAAGCATACTGAAATATGTTTAACATCATTAATCATTAGGAAAATGCAAATGAAAACCACAATAAGATTACCACTTCAGACCCACTATGATGGCTGTAATTTAACAAGACAGAAAATAACAAGTGTTTGTGAAGATGTGGAAAATTTGGAACATTCATATATTATGTATGTAATGTAAAATAGTACAGTCAGCATATAAAATAGTTTGGGAGCTTCTAAAAATTAAAATGTATTTACCCAGCAGTTCCACTTCTAGGCATCTACCTAAAAGAAATAAACACCTATGTCCACAAAAAAACTTGTATGTGAATATTTACAGCAGCTTTATTTGTAATAGCCCAAAACTGGAAACAATCCAAATGCGCACTAACTGGGGAGTAAGTAAACAAAAATGTGGTATATCCATACACTAGAATACAATTCACTAATAGAAATGAGAAATAGAAACACTAATACAAGCTATAACATGGATGAACCTTAAACACATGCTAAGTGAAAGAAGCCAGACACAAAGCCAGCATACTGTATGATTCCATCTACATGAAATTTCCAGAAAAGGCAAATACAGGGGCACCTGAGTAGCTCAGTCGGTTAAGTATCCAACTCTTGATTTCGGCTGAGGTCATGATCTCACGGTTCATGGGTTTGAGCCCTTCATTGGGCTCTGTGCTGACATCAAGGAGCCTGCTTAGGATTCTCTCTCCCTTCACTCTGCCCCTCCCCCGCTCATATTTTCTCTCTCTCTCTCTCTCTCTCTCTCACACACACACACACACACACACACACTCACACTCACTCAAATCTTTAAAAAAAAGAAAAGGTAAATATATACACTCAAAGCAGAAGAGTGTTGCCTTAGGGCTAGAGGTGGGAGCAGGGGCTGACTGTATAAAAGCATGATGGAACTTATTTAGGTGATAGAAATATTCTAAAACTGGGTTACAATGATGGTTGCACAACTATATATATTAATAAAAAAAATTCATTAAGCTGTACACTATACTGGGTAAAATGTATGTACATTTTACCTCAATAGAATGTTTTTTTTTTTTTAAGTCAGTGACTTGTTTTTCCATTAGCAGAGCACTATATCAAAATGGTAAAAACTTTAGACTTTAACAATGAGAGCTGCAGAAGACAATATGAAAATGTAGGGATCACTTGAGAGGAAGTGAATACTACTTTTCTATTTTAGGAAATAGTAGTTAAGAGTGTCAGCAGCTCTTGAATTATAATAGCATTGTTACTTTGGCCCATATTTGCCTGAATATCTATGGCTTTCATACAATAGGAAAATAATTCTCTTGTAGATTCTTTTCAAATTATCTACTTTTTTGTAGGTGTTTCCAGTTAATTTGCGGTATATCAATACTATACTGATCTTATATATAGCCAATGATAGTTTTGAGTTTGGTAATGACTAAAATTTCATATTAATATGAATACAAGTGTGGCATAATTTTGTCCTCTAAATCATTTTGTTACCAAAAAAATAAAAATAATTTTGTTACTGTGCTTTGTAGTTCGATCGTATTTAATAATCTATTACAAAGCAACAGGTTTTCAGATGTAGTTTTATAAATATCCATCTAAAAGCTAGAATTCTAATTAGACTGAAGAATGCACTTATGCATAGTTGAAGATTGGACTAATTAATAATAAAAAAAAAATACGGGTTTCCCCTATTATCCAATAGTAAAACGTTCCTATGAAACCTTCCATAAGCTGAAATAGTATACAGGGAAGAGTATCCCCTACTTTCCAAAAATTCAAGTTACACCACTTTACTTTTATGAAAGGCTTATGGGATAGTAATTGCTTTTTTTGTAAAGTGAAAATCCCCTTAGGGTTTCTTTTGGTCAGTGAAAATAGGTACTGATGTAGGTCTTTCCTAAAAGTGAAATGGTGTAACAAACTTTCATAAAGTGGGGGATACCTGTACAAACTCTGTGCCTAGTAAGACAAACTGAAAGTTTACAGCACAGTAAAAATTGAAGTGACCTTTTTGTGGACACTTCAACAACCATTCTAGGAATCTCTGTAACCAGTTCTCTGGACAACGATCCAACCCTTCTAAGACACAGCAGTATTTTGTCTGTCCAGTAACGTCTAGGCCTATCTCATTCCCACATTTTTTTATTTTGTTTTCAGGGGGGATTTGGTCTCAAGGATCTTGGGAATGGAGTAAAGGTAACCCTAAAATCTGAGTCTGCTCTCCCTTTTGAGTATGAAATAAAAACAAGGCTATTCTCAAAATCCCAAAACAGTAGCCAATGAAATAATTCCATACAAATGTAAAATAGTCTTAATATGGACAAGATTTAACTAAAAGAATCTATTTCTCAAGCATTTCTGACATCCCACTCTGAAGATTCAGGATTCATCTTCAGGTTCTAGTGCTAGTCTTCCACTGCCAGGCCCACTTCCTGCCCTGCATACCGCTCTCAGCACTGCACATCTTAAAATACAATAACCTCATAAAAAATTTAAACCTATGGGACCTCAAGATGTCTATGTCATATCTAAAACAAATGAGAGAAAAAGACACTGAAAAACATACGTGATTTATTAAATTTTTTTAAAATATTTATTTTCGAGAGAGAGAGAGACAGACAGTGTGAGCAGGGGAGGGGCAGAGAGTGAGACACAGAACCTGAAGCAGGCTCCAGTCTCTGAGCTGTCAGCACAGATGCGGGGCTCAAAGCCATGAACTGAGAGATCATGACCTGAGCTGAAGTCAGACCCTTAACCGACTGAGCTACCCAGGTGCCTCCATACGTGCTGATTTATGAGAGAAGAGATGAGCAAAGAAGATAGGGCACAGAGGTCACAGGTAGGGAAGTGATA
Source organism: Lynx canadensis (assembly GCF_007474595.2). NCBI lineage: Eukaryota > Metazoa > Chordata > Mammalia > Carnivora > Felidae > Lynx > Lynx canadensis. The sequence continues at coordinate 55,195,701 of NC_044306.2, read as the reverse complement.
GTGATAAGTAGTAATAACAAGGGAGGATCATGGGGCGGGGGCACAAAGTGACAGGTGTGTAGAGAGGGACATCAGATTTTATAAACTTAATGGCTAACACCATCTGTATTTAACAATAGCATATGATACACAATACCATTTATTTAACATAGTGTCTGCTTTGTGCCAGGCACTGTTCTAAGTATTAAAACATTACTAAAAACATTAACTCATCTAATCCTAATAATGCCAATGAGATAAATACACTATTATCTTCTTCATTTTTTTAGAGGAAGTCATTGAGGCAAAAAGTTACTTGCCCGAGGTCACATGATCAGTCAGTATCCAGTCAGGAAAAGAAAAACCAATTTTGGTATTTCAGAGGTAATGTTATTACCTCTTACTGAGAGAATCTTTACAGAAAGTCTGGAAAAGTAACAAGGAGGAAGGTATCATTATCCAAAGGGAACTGCAAGCAGAGCCAGCATCCTACCACTGGAGGAACCAAGAAAACAGTAGTATCCAAAACCTACACATACTGTGCTTCTAAGGCATTTGGAACTTAGCTGTTGCATTATTAGGACTAGTATTTCTACCTGCTTCCCGAGAAGCTAGCAGCCTTCAGATGCACACACACCCCCACCCCCACCTCCTGGGCCAGAGTAGAGGAGCACAGTGTTGCTGAAGCTGCTGGAGCCCAAAGAAAGGAAAAAAATGCCTCCATCCTCTTCTTGCCTTTTAATCTCCCATTAGCAGAATGGAACTGGAGACCCAACTGGCAAGTGAATCTGGGAAATGATTTTTAGGACTCCAGTACCCTTACACTACAGAGGAGAGGGTAGAAAGAGCTGAAAGACAACAGACACACCAGCATAGTTGAACCACTGGCAATTGGCAGAGCTTAAATCTCACATATTCTGGCTCTGGAGTCCATGCTCTCAACTGCAATACTATGCCATAACACTGTGATCTACCACAAGAGTATTTCATACATTTTAAAATTAATGTCTGGTCATAAATGCAGCTGGCAGCAAAGAAACTATAGGAATTGTATTTATTAAATATTCAATGAATATTTAGCAAGATCCTACTTTTATACCAGGCACTGTCCTGAAAATACGATGGGGAGAAGAAAAAAAAAGAGGGAAGAGAGCTCCTTTCTCCCTGTTTCAGATTGAACAAAATTCCCTGAGAAGGATTCCAACTGGCTTGAATCATGTGTCCACCCGCTGAACTAAGCATTTTAGCTGAGGCGTGGGTATGGAGAAAACAACCTGGTGGAAATGCCCACGATAAGCCTGAGACAAGGATTTGGGTGCAGGTAGTTTTTCTGGAGGATTCAGGAAACAGCAGCAGGAGGTGGGAAAGTAAGACAAAGAAGGGAAGGCAATAAATAGAGGGTACCTTATCAAGCCAGCAACCACACTGGTAATGACTGAAGCATAATCCCATGGGAAAACTGCAGGAAAATGGTATGAAACACACACCTCAAAGTTATCCCACCTGGGGGGCAAGAGGGCTGGGGTATCATTTGGTGAGGGCTGCTGAGATGGGGAGTGAATAATTGTCAGGCATCTGCAAATTGCCCTGACTACACGGGGACAGGGCTGCCTTCCGTGCTTGGGAGAAAAGAGATCCAGAAACTGGCAGCTACAAATCTGCCTGAGAACACTGAAGTGGTAAAAGCCAGAGAGGTATGGGCAAGAATCTACAAGGCCTACTATTAATTTCTTCATCAGATAAAAGTTTCTTTTGCACACAGTTGTGCAAATAAATGACAGAGTTTTATAAAGAAAGTATGATAGAAAGAATTATTGTCTAGAAGTTTCTTGGACGGGGAATGTGTATCTTGTTTTATATCCACAGGACCTGGCACACTGCTATCTAGATGTTCTAGGCTTATAGATTTACTGAGTGAATTTGTCAATTTAATGAGTACCTGAACATATTATTTCGTAGGTTTACAAAGCTGGGATTATTTTTAGCTGTCATTACCATCAATAAATAATTTGTAAACTTTTGAAAGAATTTTTTATCTGTTTCAAGAATTTTAAGCAGCATGGTCTTGTTCTATTCCTTCTATCACTCTTCTTAAATCAGATCAATCACTTCCCATTGTACAGAACTTTTGAATTGCCTAGCCAATAACCTTGTTCCTTTAAAACATATCTTGATTACAAATAGGGTATTGACATGGCTGGTTCAAACCAATCATGAGAATGCTAAATCATGAGAATGCTACTCTGAGTAGCATGAGGGAAAGGCAAGAAAATCATAGATGCCAACCCGGACATTGTTGAACTGCTGAAGTAACACCAGTAGCAATCTTCCCTCAGCCTTATTACATCAGAAAAATAAACTCCTATCAATCCTGTTAAATATTAACGGTTACACCTAGCCAGTGTTTCATAACTTTTTAAACAACATTTTTCCCCTTTTGCATTGCAACCCCAAGCAAGACAAGTCATCTTATTTCTAGAGTAACTTATTTACGATAAATTCACCAGAAAACCCAGAGGAGCACTAAGTGTTTGGCCATTCTAGTTTTAATCCTCCTGGATTCCCCTCTGAGGAAAGATCACAGTATTCCTCACAGCCCTCTACCTATGCTCTCCCCTTCAATATTCACTTTGACATTTTAAAACTTACATCTAAAGAAGCTCAGGAGGGCTATATCACTGAGAAGTTTGTCGTGAGATGATGGCCTTTCAGATATGAGTTAATGTAGCATAACTACTTAGGTGTGATCTCCTCCTACACAGCCACTTTGCATCCTCAGCTATATTTAAAAAAAAAACACATTCTCTGTTCTCCCTCCAGAATATATTCTCTGAATCTCTCTACTTATTTCCATCTCTGCTATCACCACACAAGTTCAAGTTCAAGCCACAGTCATTTCCTACCTAGAATATGGCAACAGACTCTGAACTAGTCTCCCAGTTCCAGGAACTCTTGGTCGTCACAGTCTATCCACCACAGAATAGTAAGAATGATCTTCTCAAAACAAATCAGATCAATCACTTCCCAGCATAAAACCTTTCAATGGCCTACCATTTACATAAAACAGAATCTAACACCTTATCATTACCTGTGATCTGCCTTCTTCCCATCTCTTCAACTTCATCTCCAATCACCCTCCCTCTCACTATGGTGTAACTCTGTAGATAATCTTTCAGTTCCTCAAGCACTTCAAAAAAATTTTTTGCCTCAAGGCCCTTGAACAAGCTGTTCCTCTGTCTAGAATGCCCTTACCTTCTTTCTCATCATGGCTGGCTCCCTCACTTCAGGTTTAAGCTTACATATAAACATCACTGCCCAACTTTCATAACACTTATGACATTAATCACCTCCTATAATACTATATGTATTTGTTTGCTTATTAGTTCATTAGTTAGTTCATTATTAGTACATATGCTGTCAACTAGATCCAAGAAGGCAGAGACATGGTTCTTTCTCCTCCTTTAACAGCATTTGGCACGTAAGCGCTTGTAAATTTGAATTAAATGAATGAATCAATTATTAGTAGTGATTTTACTTGAAAGCAATCCCCAGATCCCAAACTGGATTATTTGCATCTTTCATGTAAAAGAGGAACATGTGATTGCAGCTTTCTGTATTATGATAAACTAGATACTTGTGTATTTTTACATTCCTCCAAAAATTAGTTCTTGGTAAATTATTCTTTTTAATGCATTAGTTTGGCAAAAAATGAAGGAAATATCTAAGGAATTTCCTCCTGCCAGCAAAATAAGGGCCAGGGAGAGGCACCAACCATGAGCTAAACTCAGAATTGCTACCTTTAAGTGGTAAGTAAATCTGAGGACCATGGGAACAAATGCCCAAAGCAGCAGTTTACAAAACAAGGGAAAATGAAGTGGGGACATTGAATAAAGAAACTATAATGGTAGTATGTCGGCAGCACACTTTTTCTCTTGGCAGAAACATATGAAAATCCTCACTATGGGGCGCCTGGGTGGCAGTCGGTTAAGCGTCCGACTTCAGCTAGGTCACGATCTCACAGTCCGTGAGTTCGAGCCCCGCGTCAGGCTCTGGGCTGATGGCTCAGAGCCTGGAGCCTGTTTCCGATTCTGTGTCTCCCTCTCTCTCTGCCCCTCCCCCGTTCATGCTCTGTCTCTCTCTGTCCCAAAAATAAATAAACGTTGAAAATCCTCACTATGGAAAATAGCCCAAATTAACCTTAAGAGAAAAATCACAGATTGATCAAATAAATATAACTACAAAATCAGAGATGACCAAGCACATGAAGAAGAAAGCCAGCACTGAACACCCAAGTAATTCAGATATTACAATCATTAGATTCAGGATAGTAAGAATACTTTTTTTAGTAAGAAAAAGGGTGAAGTTAGAAAGATGAGGAAACAACAGGTGTCTATCAGGAATGATAAGAAAGATCTGAAAAATAACCAAATGGATCCTTCAAACATAAAGAACATAATTGTTGAAACCTCAATGAATGGGCTAAACCAATTATAGCTGAAAACAAAATTAAACTGGAAGATATTATTGAAATTACCTAGAATGAAGCACAGAAGAATGATATAAAATATAAATAATGAAGCTGAGGAAGTTCAAAAATAGAACAATGTTTATCAATATTCCAAAATGGTGAGTCCTAGGAAAAAAAGACTAGAGGAGAGCAAGAAATGGTATTATTTTAAGTTTGTAGCTGAATTTTTAAATAATGACAGGGCTGCCTGGGTGGCTCAATTGGTTGAGCATCCGACTCTTGATTTAAGCTCAGTTCACAATCCCAGGGTTGTAAGATCAAGCCCCATGTTGGGCTCTGTGCTGAGCATGGAGCCTGCTTAAGATTCTCTCTCTCGCCTTCTGCACCTATCCTCAGCTCGTGCTCTCTCTCTAGAATAAATTAAATAAATAAATAAATAAATAAATAAATAACAGGGCGCCTGGGTGTCTCAGTTGGTTAAGCATCCGACTTTGAATCAGGTCATGATCTTGCGGTCTGTGGGTCCAAGCCCCCGCAATGGGCTCTGTATTGTCATAGCAGCTCAGAGTCTGGAGCCTGCTTCAGATTCTTTGTCTCCCTCTCTCTCTGCCCCTCCCCAGCTCTCTCTCTCAAAAAAATAAATATTAGAAAACATTAAAATAAAAAATAACATGAATTCAAAATTAGGAAGCATAAAGTAACTCAAGTAGTTTAATAAAAGGAAATCCACAACACAGATACTGCATAATATCAAAGATAAATGATTTTGAAAAAGGCAAGAGGAAAGAAAGCTCACCTACAAAGGAAAATAGACTGATAGCAGACTTCTCAATAGCAACAATGGAAGCCAGAAGACAGTGAAATTCCTGTCAAATGCTGACAGAATGATCCATCCTAGAACTGTGTGCAACCAGCAAAACTTTAAAGATAAAGGCAAAAATATTTTAAGATTAAGGAAAATTGTGAGATCAACAGACTAGCTCTAAAGAGAGACTTCTGAAGTAGGTACTATAAGGAAAATAATCCTAAAATAAAGTAGGAATATAAGAAAGAATAATAAGCATTTATTTTTTTTAATGGCCACAAGTTCTTTTTTTTTTTTTCAAGCCTATTTATTTATTGAGAGAGAGAGAAACAGTATGCAAGCAGGGAGGGAGGGAGAGAGAGAGAGAGAGGGAGAATCCCAAGCGGGCTCTGCACTCTGAATGTGGAGCCAAACATAGGGTTCAGTCCCACAAACCGTGAGATCATAACCTGAGCCAAAATCAAGAATTGGATGCTTAACTGACTGAGCCATCCTGGCACTCTGAATAATGAGCTAAAAAAAAAAAAAAAAAAAGGTAAACAGTGTCAGTATGAGTAAAGGAAGATAGGTAAGAAGAAAATAACCGGTCAAAAGCACAGAGAGAAACAAGGAAAAGCGTAAAATACAGAAAAGAGCATGAGAGATAAATGTGACATCGTGGAAAACTCTAACATTCATGTAACTCCAGTTTCAGAAGGCAAAGACAGAAAATGGAGGAAAGGTATATTTGAAGACACAATAGCCAAGAATTTTGCACAACTGATAAGAGACACCCATAGATTTAAAAAAAGAAAGGGAGGGGTGCCCGGGTGGCTCAGTTGGTTAAGCATCTAACTTCAGCTCATGTCATGATCTCATGGTTCATGAGTTCAAGCCCCACATCAGGCTCACTGCTGTCAGCCCGGAGCCCACTTTGGATCCTCTGTCTTGCCCCCTACTCCCTGCTCTCTCTGCCCTTTCCCACTGGTTCTCTCTCTCTCTCAAAATAAATAATTAAAAAAAAAAAAAAAAAAAGAATGAACCTTAGCCTAAGTGTCACACCTTACGCACTTAGGCACAAATTCATTCATTTTGGATAATATAATTAAATGTAACATGTGAAACCATACAACTTTTAGGTGAAAAAAAAACACACAGGAGATAATCTTTGTGATCCAGAGCTAAGAGTTCTTTACACCAAAAGCACAATCTGTGAAAGGACAACCTGATACACTGGACCTCATGAAAACTAAAAAAATTTGCTCTGGAGAACATTAAGACAGGATGAGAAGGCAAGTGACACAATGGGAGAAAATACTTGCAAACCACATATCTGACAAAGGACTAATATCTGTAGCACATAAAGAACTCTCAAACCCCAACAGCTTTTTGAAAAATCCAATTAGAAAATGAACAAAAGAGACGAACAGGAACTCATCAAAGCAGGTATATAGATGGTGAATAAGCAAACAGAAAGATGTTCAACATGACTAACCATTACGGAAATGCAAATTAAGGCCGCAACGAAAGATCACTACACACCTATCAGAATGGCTAAAATAAAAACTGACAACACCCAGTGCCGACAAGAATACACAGAAGTTGGATCGCTCATACAATGCTGCTGACAGTGTAAAATGGTACAGCCACTCTGAAAACAGCTGCAGTTTTAAACACCTGAATACGAAAATACAGACAGCTTAGCAATTGCACACCTGGGAGTTTAGCCCAGAAAAACGACTTGTGTTCACACAAAAACCTGTACATGAACATTTATAGCAGCTTTATTCATAGTATCCCCAAACTATAAAGAATCCAGACGTCCCTCATCAGGTGAATGGTTAAATAAACTGTGCTACATCCATACCATACTACTCAGCACAAAAAGGGAACAAATTATTGATATGGGCAACAACCTGGTTGAATCTCCAGAGTATTGTATCGAATGAAGAGAAATGATTCCAAAATGTCACATACTGTATACTTCCATGGATTTTTTTATATTTTGTTTTGAGATGACAAAATTATAGAAATTGAGAACAGCTTAGTGGTTGTCAGGGGTCAAGGGGTATGGCCATAAAGGACAAGATGAAAGATCTCTGTAATGGAAACATTCTGAATCTGTCAAATTTGTGTCAATATTACTAGAAATAAAAAGAACATTTCACAGAAGAATCAACATATCAAGAGAATATAAAGATCCTACACATTAAAAGATAAACATCATGTTCAATCAACTTGAAAATGTATATGAAATGGACAAATTCTTTGAAAACACGTCTTAACAAAACTGACAGGTGAAGAAATAGAATATCTGAATGGTTTTGATCTATTAATAACTTTAGTCCCTAATTACCCTTCCCATGAAGAAAACTCAAGGCACATATTGGTTTACCGGTAAAGTCTATCAAGCATTTAAGAAGTTCACAAATTCTTCCAAAGAATACAAAAAGAGGAAACACTGTGAACTTGTGTTGTGAGGTAAACAAAACAGTGGTAACTAGGGTTGTCCAGTTAATCTGAATTTCAGGTAAACAATGAATGATGTTCCAGTGTAATATATTGCACAGGATACCCACATACTCTAACATTTTGTTTATTTGAAATTCAAATTTAACTGTGTATTTCCATATTTTATTTGCTAAAACTGGCAACTGTATTGATGATAATACCTGGTAAGGGCTTTACAAGGAAAGTAAATTACAGGCCAGTGTCTCATGAATATACATGCAGCAATCCTAAACAAAATATTGACAACACAGAAAAAGGGTAACATCATTAGTTTAAACAAGATTTAAACAAGATTAGTTTAACATTAAAAAAAAAAAGTAAAAGAACTAGAAACAAATATAATATGTAATGTATAATAAAAAGTTCAATTTTAGGGGCGCCTGGGTGGCTCAGTCGGTTAAGCGTCTGACTTCGGCTCAGGTCATGATCTCGCGGTCTGTGAGTTTGAGCCCCGTGACGGGCTCTGTGCTGACAGCTCAGTGCCTGGAGCCTGTTTCAGATTCTGTGTCTCCCTCTCTCTGACCCTTCCCTGTTCATGCTCTGTCTCTCTCTGTCTCAAAAATAAATAAACGTTAAAAAAAAATTTAAAAAAAGTTAAATTTTACATATTGTTTAAGAATCCAAATTGATTTGTAGATTCAATGCAAGGGCAATAGAAGTCCCAGCTGGCTTTCAAGGTGAGGAGTCCTAGTATTGTTTTCTTGGTTCCCTCAAACTTCTAAAAGGATGGTTTCAGAGATAAGATGATCCCACAGTAGGGTCTGAAGGATGAATAGGGTGGGACAGTGTAATAGGAAGGGATGGCAATTGCCACAAAAAGGAAATAGCAGGTGAAAAGCGCACATGCTTTAAGCAGTATGGTTTGCTCAGGGTGGCTGGGTAATGCAGAAGTATAGAATGTAATGTGAGAAGTGGTATCAAAGAGGCTACAGAGGCGGGCAGGGGCCAATTTATAAAGGGCTCAGACCATCTTGTAGATGACAGGAAATAATGGGGATGGGGAAAGGGAAGAGGAGTTTTAAGCATGGGAAGTAATGGGAGGCAAAGACTACTCTTTTAAGGAGCTTGACTATTAAAGAAATCCAAGAGCTTAGTTAAATATCTAGAGGGCCTCCTAGAGGTAAGGAGGGGTATTAGCTTGTATGGGGTCTTTGTTTTAACATGGGAGAAACTTGCAGCTTGTAAAAAGAGACTGAAAGAAAAAGGGAGGGGCGCCTGGGTGGCGCAGTCGGTTAAGCGTCCGACTTCAGCCAGGGCACGATCTCGCGGTCCGTGAGTTTGAGCCCCGCGTCCGGCTCTGGGCTGATGGCTCAGAGCCTGGAGCCTGTTTCCGATTCTGTGTCTCCCTCTCTCTCTGCCCCTCCCCCTTTCATGCTCTGTCTCTCTCTGTCCCAAAAATAAATAAACGTTGAAAAAAAAAAAAAAGAAAAGGGAAAGCTAATTAATGGAACAAAAAACTGTGGGAGAGGAGAGGTAATAAAATAAACAAAACAAAATGAAACAAAGAAGTCTGTGAGATTTGTCAGAATGCAGATTGTTTTGTTTGTAGGCACAAGACAACTAGGAAATTTCTGATGGTTAGCATCAATTTTCTTTGTTAAATAGCAGGCTGGTTTTGGGGTTAAAACAAGAGGGCAGAAAAAGTATTGACAACTGGATATTAACTAGGGATGGGTAGAAGAACCTGCAGTGAAACACTCTGGAGGAAGTGGCAGTCAACTAAAATTGGACTGATACAAGGTTGATTTTTGCCAAGCAGGTGGAAGGTCTTTAAGGGAATTGAAGGTAACAAAAGTGGCTAAAGTGACAGAACACAGGAGAAGAAAAGGAAACTCGTAAAGAATGTTAATTTCTCATTATGTCCATATATCCTGAAGTCACTGTTGCTAGGTATAGGAGTGACACTTTCTCTAGCTAGACTGAATTGTTAATCTTACATACCAATGGCAAAAATAGACATATTTTATCTTTTTCCTTATCAGAATAGTATCATTAATTTGCCCTCGTTTTTTAAAAATTATTTTTGAGAGAGGGCATGCATGTGCACATGTGCATGAGCATGAGGGGGCGGGGCAGAGAGAAGGGGACAGAGGATCCAAGCAGGCTCCCTGCTGATAGCAGATAGCCCAATGCTAGGATCGAACTCAGGAACAGCGGAATCATGAATGAATGGATAACCGACAGCCACGCAGCCGCCCCCGCCCTCATTTTTTTTTTTTTTTAAACAGGCCTTTTAATGGACCAAACCTATTATCTATATCAAAGATAAGATAGGATTAAAATAAATGTAGCAAGAACTATTGGTATTACAAAAATTCACAGAAGCACACAAATAGTCCACACGTACAGTCATCAGGGTCTGTTCCATATAAATACAAAATATACCCTATCACTAGGCATGACTTACAAAATCTAATTATATGCTTTGTGGCAAAAACTTCAAAATTTCCTGCAAAGTTAGGGAAGAAGTCTATATGAGACAACCTTACTCTGACACCAACTTCATAGTTCAAGGTTCCCAGGATCACCCTTAGGTTTGATAATTTACTCAAAGGGCTCAGAGAACTCACTGAAAGCTGTTACACACACAGTTATGGTTGCAACAAAAGGATACAGATAAAATCAGCCAAGGGAATTGGCGCACAGGGCAGAGTTCAGCAAAGTTCCGTACGTGGAGTTTCCAGTTGTCCTGTCCTTGTCGTTGTCCTGTCCTTGTCGTTGTCCTGTCCTTGTTGTTGTCCTGTCCTTGTCAGTTATGGACAGTGTTACTTTCCCAGAAATGCTGTGCAACAATACATAGGAAATACTGCCAACCAGGGAAGTTTATCTGAGCTCTGGTTTCCATAGTTTGTATTGGGGCTCAACTACGTAGGTGTGGTTGACTGCCCTTGTGGCAGATTTTTAGCATTCAACCCCTCCAGAGGTAGAGAGGATTCCATGTGCCCCAAAGCCCCCATCATAAATCACATTGTTAAACTGTCCAGTCTGGCCCAAAGCTCCAGGTAAACAAAACCACTCTCCTTGGAGATCACCTCCTAGGACATGAGGGTAAAGACCAGACCTCTTTTCTGAGTAAAGTTAATTCTTTACTGTGTATTCCTAAAATGTCAAAATAATCAATTCTCTGATTAGATTCATATAAAAAGTAGACATTAATAACCTGTTTTCTAGCTCCCTGCTACCTGAGTCTTATCTTTATTACTTCTTTGTGATTTTTACTTCACAGGATGAATCTTTCAGTAAGTTTTTCAAATTCACGTTGGGATATAGAATTATAAATTTCATTTATAAAAATATTCTGGTAAATTTTCATCTTCTGTAGGAAAATTGTCTACTCTACCTCACAGTTTTCTCACTGTATTTTTGAGTGGATATTATGCAGGTGACTTTCATAATCCTCCTATTTGAATGACTTGAATTTTCCTGGACTATAATCAGGAGTAGAAAGGCAGGCCAGGGTAGCTTTATGGAAATCATCTTTCATGGGTTCTCTACTGTTGCTATGGCAAAAGACTATTTCTTTAAAATATGGCAACTCTATGAAGCCACCCTTACTCTGCTTCTCATTACCTAATCCGGTTCTGAAGGGGTTCCACACAGAGTCCTTGACTTCTTGATTTATTCACAGGCCACAGGGAGACAATTTGCCTTCAAAGATATTATTGCTTTTAGAAAAGTACTTTACTGGTGCTTTCTAAGATCTCCTATCTCTGATTAGGCACTTTCTATCCTCTGTCTCTCCCTCGTCAGTGTTTGGATTCTGCTCAATCTCAGTTCTTTCTCAAAATGTTCTCTTGACTTCCTTCATGGGCTTGCTGCCTAGTGCTTCTAGTCTCACTTGCCTTTTGTAGCATTCATGGAATTTTGGAGTTTGGGGTTTTCTCCAGCTGTTTGCTGAAAATTCAGTGTCTGTGAATTTATTTCTACTCTCCTTTCTGCTCTGGGTTGGTCAAAGGAGAATGAATGAAAAAGTTCAGAACTAAGCAGACCCTGTGTTCTTAAAGAAAGCTAGTATAATAAATTTTTGTCCCATGTTTTCAAAAGATTTGAAGAAATTCTCTGAAAGTACTATGATTATTGACCTCAGTAATGAACAAGAATGTTACAGTTGTCAGTAGCCAAATTAGAGCCAATTATTTAGATGTTCACATCTGCTATGACTTTAAGACTATGTATAGAAATAATGCAACGAATTAGTCTTGATGAGAAGTTTGAGGCATACAGTGTAGAAAAAAATTTAATGGAAGAATCTCAGACAGAAGTAGCACTTTATTCTGTGGCTAAGAAAAAAAAAGAATTTTAGTAGACTATTTTTCCTGAACCCATGCAACTAAACAGTGTACAGGAACATTTGAGATCTCATTGGATTATGGATGAAGGGATGTTCCAAGAATTCTTTTCTGATCCTGGGGATTTAAAGCTATGTTCAGTCCCTTTTTGATGATTAATACCATTCCATCTTGGTAGTAGTCAGCCACATATATTTTTGTACCCCGAGCAAGCTCCAGCATTATCTGGGAACTACGTTGCTTTCTGTATGCTTCATGCTCTGGTAAGAAGAAAATCACAGTGGAAACAGCAGTGATATGCTGACCAAAATGTTACACTCTAAAAAGTATCAGTGAATGTTGTTTTGACATAAATATTACTATTTACAACCAAGCAACTTAAGGAGGTGAGAGGAAAAACCAAGCACTTGGCAGTCACACGGATCTAGGGTTAGAGTCCAATATGCAATAACCCTAGTGAAAACTCCCCCTCTATGATAGGACCCCAAGAAGCATAGTCCAAAAATGGGGATAGGGACTGGAATCATTTGGTTGGCTCAGAAATCCTCAAGCATTGATGCAGGACTATTGGCACCCTTATGCACCTGCAAGAAGGAAATGAAACTCCTCTCTGGAGAAACATAACATCATCCAATACTTCAAATTATTTCTATAATTAATTTTTCAAATAAAATGAACAGCAAACAATCAAAGATAACAGGATGCAAGAAGAATCAAGAATGAGCCAACACCAGTAGAAACAACAGACAAAAGACACGGACTTGATAACAAACATGATCTAAAAAATCACTCTGCTTGCTATGGTCATGGAAGAAAAAGTCAAGCTTATAAATTTTGTCCAGGAACTAGAACTACAGAAGTTGACACATTTTAACCAAAGACAAATGTAAAGTAACAGAATAACTAAAAGTATAAAAATTGTGGATAAATTTTAAAGCGTATCTAAAGAGAATGAGTAAGTGCAAGATAGGCTAAAAGAAACAATACACAATGAGGGAAGGAAAAAATAAAATTAAAAATTAAAAATATTAAAGATAGAGTAAGAGACATGGAAGATACATTGGGATACACTGGAGTTCCAGAAATGGAGAGAATAAGGGCAGAAATTATATGTGAAGAGATAATAGCTAAGAATTTCTGAGAACTGATTAAAGATATTAATCTGTAGGGGCGCCTGGGTGGCTCAGTCGGTTAAGCATCCGACTTTGGCTCAGGTCATGATCTCACGGTCCATGAGTTCAAGCCCTGTGTCGGGCTCTGTGCTGACAGCTTGGAACCTGGAGCCTGCTTCAGATTCTGTGTCTTCCTCTCTCTCTGACCCTTCCCCATTCGTGCTATGTCTGTCTCAACAATAAATAAACATTAAAAAAAATTTTTTTTAAAGATATCTGTAATTTAAGAAGCCAAATGAAGTACTTTTCTTTTTAAAAAAGAAAAGGCATATTAGTGAAGTAAAACCACAAAAAATCAAAGAGAAAAACTTAAAAATACCCTGGGTGGCTCAGTCACTTGAGTTGATTTTTAGCTCAGGTCATGATCTCGCAATTCCTGGGATCAAGCCCTGCGTTGGGCTCCATGCTGTCACTGTGGAGCCTGCTTGAGATCCTCTCTCTCCCTCTCTGTCCCTCCCCGGCTTGGATTCACTCTCTCTCTCTCTCTCTCTCTCTCTCTCTCTCTCTCTCTCTCTCAAAATAAATAAATAAACTTTAAAATAAACAAAGAAAACAAAAGAAGCCGGGGGAGAGGGAGGCGGGGGGCAGGGAGGAGATGATCCTCAAAAGAACCTTGTACTTTCTGGAAAGAAGGCAAAGTAAAGATTAATATTGGACTTTAAAAAGTAAGGATATATGCTGTACATTTTAGGATCAGAAGAATAGAAAAAGAGTTTATAACTTCCAAATTCACTGCAAGGAAACTGAACTATTTTAAAATACTCCAAAAGAAAGCAAAACAAGTAGGAACAACAAATAAAAAAGCACAAAATATGATGGATGATGGTAGGTTTAAACCCAAGTATATCAGTAATTTGTAACTATAAATAGACTAAATGCCCTGGCTAACACAAAGATTAGACTAGATTTTTAAAAAATGCAAAACTATGTTCTCTAGAGACACATTTAAGTTAACAGGATACAGAAAGACTGAGAGTAAAAAGATGAAAACAATAGTTGATCCTTAAGGAACGTGGGTTTGAACTTAACAGGTTCAATTATATGGGGATTTTTTATAGTACAGTGCTATAAATGTATTTTCTCTTCCTTATAATTTTCTTAATAACATTTCTTTATTATAAGAATACCGTATATAATACATACACCCATACAAAATATGTGTTAATCGGCTATTCATGTTATCACGTTATCAGTAAGGCTTCTGGTCAACAGCAGGCTCTTGGTAGTTAAGTTTTGGGGAAGTCAAAAGTTACACACAGCTTTTTGACTGCATGAGCATGAGGGGTCAGCCCCCTAAACCCCACATTGTTCAAGGGTCAACTGTATATCATGCAAACGCTAATAAGTAAAAGGCAGGTGGTGTAACTATATTAATACCAACCAGACAAAATAGAATTTAAGGCTAATAAAACCATCATAGAGATAAGGAAGTTCATCTCAGAATGTTAAAATATTCAGTTCCAGGTTCATATAACAATTCTAAATTTGTGTCAGCTAAATAACATGGTCTCAATATATGTAAAGCCAATACTGACAGAATGAAAAGGAGAAATAAACAAATTTACAAGCCTGCATAGGATATTTTAACTTACTAATTGGTAGAACAAGCAGACAAAAAGTTTCTAGGGATACATTAAAGTGAATAGCACAATTACTAGAACCAATGGACATAAATAGAATACTAACCTAATAGGAGAATATAAAGTGTTTTTAAACACAGAATATTTTTAAAAAATCAACCATATTCTTGGTTAAAAAGCCAACTGGAATAAATTTTAAGGGATTTAAGTCATACATATTTCTATAATGACAATGCAAATATGTTAGAAATCAGTAAGGGTAGCAGATTATCTGCATATGTTTGGAAATTAAGAAATGTATGTCTAAATAATTATGCATCAGGAGACTTGGTGGCTCAGTCAGTTAAGTGTCTGACCCTTGATTTCAGTTCAGGTCATGATCTCACTGTTTGTGGGTTCAAGCCTGCTTGGGATTCTCTCTCTCCCTCTCTCTCTGTCCCTACCCCACTCATGCTCGTGCTTTCTCTCAAAATAAATAAACATTAAAAACAAAATAACCATGATGGATTTAAATAACGTTTTGAGCTCGATGATAATACATATCAATACTTGTGGGATATAGGCAAAGGAGTATTCACAGGGAAATGATATAGCTTCTAATTCACATATTTGTAAAGACGTTGGTAAAAGAATAGCAAAATAAAGTAGAAGAAAATAATAAAGAAAGGAAAAAAAATAGAAACTATGAAGAAAACTAAAATTGGTCCTTTAAAAGGCCTAATGAAATTGATAAAACACTCTAGTGAGGTCTGTTTCAAAAGAGAGAGAAAGTATATCCAGAATGAAAGGAGAAACAGCAGTACAAATCTTGTGTACGTTAAAAACATAAGAGAATATTATGAGCAAGTAAACAGTATAAACATTTAGAAAAAGACAAAATTATCTGTCTCAAACACTATATATATATAGTAGTGAAACACAGAAAATCTTTCTTTTGAGACTGAGAGCAGGACAAGGATGCCTACTAACACCACTTCTTTTCTAATACTGGTCTGGAGTCCTAGCCATGTAGCAGAGTAAGAAAGAAAAGCAAATAAGTTAGAAATGAAGGAACAATACTCAATATTTGCAAATTATGTGATTGAGTGCACTGATAATCTAAATGAAATATAGGTAAATTAGTATGAGTAGGAAATTTCATGAATAGGAAAGTTTGCTGAATCCAGACATTATTTTGGGGGGGAAAGCAGCTTAATTTCTATACATTGGCAAAGAAAATGGAATATTAAAAAGATGCTACTTATAATAGCATCAGAAATATCAAGTACATATGGATAAGTCTAATAAAAGATATACAAAACTTGTGCAAAATGACAAAATTTTATTAAGAGACATTACAGAAGATCTGAATGAATTGAACACTATATCATGTTCATGGATTAGAAGGCTCAGTACTGTAAAGATGTCTATTCTCTCCTAGGTTAATGTGCAGATTCAATGCAATGTCAACCAAAAATTCCACAAAGTTCTTTTTTCTGGATGCGGGTAGCAGTTATATAGATGTTTATTTTTCCATAACTACTTAAACTGGACATTTATGTTTTATGCATTTTTGTATGCTTGCTTTATTTTAATTAAGTAAAAGAAATCATGGTGTAAAACAGTGTAATAAAATAGAATTACTGGGGCGCCTGGGTGGTTCAGTCCGTTGAACCTCTGACTTCAGCTCAAGTCATGATCCCACAGCTTGTGGGTTCGAGCCCCATGTGGGGCTCTGTGCTGATAGCTCAGAGCCTGGAGCCTGCTTCGGATTCTGTGTTTCCCTCTCTCTCCCTGCCCCTCCCCTGCTCATACTCTGTCTCTGTCTCAAAAATAAACGTTAAAATTTTTAAAATAAAAATAAATAAATAAATAAATAAATAAATAAATAAATAAATAACAGAAGACCCCTCAAATTATAGAAGTTTGAAGCTCCCCAAAACCTGATTCCAACCTATGCTGTGAATACTTAAAGGAAAGAATTCTTACCTGCCTTGAATATGAAGACTTGTAGAAATAAACAATGAACTATGGTTGTTACGAAAATTTCTTTGTCTGAACAATAGAGTCACTTGTAGATATATTTTAAATCAGGCATTGAGAATTGACAGTTCACCTACTCCAAGAATGCTTTCTACTTGCCAGAGATGAATTATTGCCTCCTGTGCACTAAATTTGTACCTTTTTCTCATTTTATTGAGGCATATGTTTTAGTCTGTTTGGGCTGCTATAAAAATTACACCATAGACTGGGTGGCTTATAAACAACAGAAATGTATTTCTCATAGTTCTAGAAACTGGGAAGTTCAAAACCAAGGTGCTGGCAGGTCTGTGTCTGGTGAGTTGGCTTTCTAGTTCATATATGCTATCTTGTCACTTGTGTCCTCAGAGGGCAAAAGGAATGAGGGAGCTCTCAGGAGCCTCTTTCAGGAGGGCACTAATCCCATCCATGGAGGCTCGACTTCCTGGCCTAATCACCTCCCCAAGATGCTTCCTCTGAACACCAGCACACTGAGGATTAGGTTTCAACGTATGAATTTTGGGGGGACACAAACATTCAGTCTTTGGCAGCATGTCTACTCTACTAGACAATGAACTCTAAAATGGCTAAGGCCCTGTTTCAATTATTTTTTTTATCCCAGGGCCTAGAAAAGATCCTAGTATGCAATAAAGGAGTGTTTAACTGGGTCTTTTTAAAACTGTATTGTGTGTAAAGGAAGCCTAGCCACAAATCATTACTTCAGTAAAATTCATATGAAACTGATACATTGTTAAACCATACACATATGCATGAATTAACGTGGTCATATTTTGCAGGAGACAGATTATAAACTTCTAAGGGCAAGGACCAAACAATATTATGAATTATTTAAAAAAAAAATGTAGAAATCCACATCCTAACACATTTGTTTCAGACTTTTTTAATAAATAAAAACTTACAAATATAACAGACCCCACCTTTAAACCATTCCCAGATAGTATCCATGGCCTCTCTCCTGAGAGATGAACCCCACCCTGAAGTTGGAATGTATCCATCCTGTTCATATGTTCTCATTTTTAACCACTTAAGAAAATATATCCACGAACAATAGATACTAGTATTCTATGTTTAATAGATGAAGGCAACGTTATCTAATACAAATATGTATGACGTATACATAAACATTTAAATATCCTCGTAGTCACATTTCAAACCATAGCAACCAGTAAAATTTATTTTAATGTTATATCTCATTTAAACCAGTATGTTCAAAATATTATCATTTCAACATGTAATAATATAAAAATTATTAATGAGCTTTTCAATATACTTACAAAAAAATTTCTGGTACTCAGTCTTTGAAATGCTGCTAGTAGTTCACACATCACATCTCAACTTGGATTCTAAATTCAGATTTCACAAAATTTAAGTTGAAAAAATATATCCATATACCCAAGTTGTTCCAAACACACTTAAAGGTTTTCCAATAACTGAAATCCGTTTTTAAAATTTAAATTAGTTAAAATTAAATTAACAATTCACCTTTTCAGTAGAAATAACCACATTTCAAGTGCTCAATAGCCACATATGGCTAGCAGATACCCTGTTAGTGCAGCTTAAAAAGATAACACAAAATACCATTGAGCATCTTTCTTTTGCCCATTCAATATCTGTAATATTTTAATGCCCCCCCCCCCTTTTTTTCCTTTACCATATTCTAGAAAGGAAAAGCAAAAATGGAATAGATGACTTTGAATTTCAGGGCAGCTGACATTTACATTTTTAAAAATATGATTTATCACTAAATTCACTCAGTAAATCTAAAAGAACTTTCAAAAGAACTTACTGCTTCGTATTTTTTAACAATGGGATTGCTGAACAGGATACATCTGATAAAAATAATGACGCGCTGTAACCAGCAAAAGTGCAGCTTTCGTATCCGCCGCTCTCATTCTTCTACACTGCCCTGCTCAAGCACGCGCTCACAGGCACGCACGCACATACACGCAAAGGCGCACACATACACGTACCTACACTCACGCACACACATACCCGCACGCTACACGGTCTAGCCCACAGGCGCTGGCGGATACCCAAGAAAATGCGGTTTCTTTCTCCCCTCTCGCTCCGCAGAGCGAACGCCGGGGTTTCTGAAGAGCACTCATGCTAACTCGGTATTGGTGGGGGTTCCATATCCTCTTTTAAAGAGACTGGACTCCGCCCCAGTAGAGGAGAAACTGCAAAGGTTGGAAGTGGAGGCGGAAAGAAGCCCTGTTATTAACCAACTCGTCAGCAGCTCCACCTCAGGAAGCGGCCGACTTTGTGTGCGCCCAAGAATGAAACGTATTCCTTGCAGGAATGTGCAAGGATTTAAAAAGGGCCTTAAGCTGAGGCACTTGGGAAGAAGCCATGTCACGGTCGAGGTCGAGATGGGCGTTTTCGCCTAAGCAGGCGCCCCTAAACAATCTGATGCGTCAATGAACGGAACTGTTATCCAGCAGCCGGGTTAGCGGCAGGACCTCCAGGACCCGAAGAGGGCCAGCTTGCATGAATTTTCCTTGGTTTGGGTTTCCCACAAAAGCATGGCCACACCAAACCTTTTCCCACAGATATGAAAAGCCCCGAAACTTTTTTACTCCACACCTTCACTCTCCTCCCCTCTTAGCCCCAGCCCCCGGCATTTTGCGCTTCGTCTCTGGAGCTGAGTGACCTCTTCCTCTAGAATGCCAACTCTGCAAAATCCCGGTAGCTAAACACAATCCAACCTCGCGGGAGGGACAATAAGCGAGAAAACATCACAACCCTCAAATACACGCCCCCTGTTTTCCCCATGCTTTAAAAAAAGAAGCAGCAGCAGCCCAGCCCGTCTCTACGCGATGCATGCTAGGATTAGTAGTTCTCCCAATCCCTGAGGCGCCGAGTCAGGGAAGAACTCAGGTTGACTCTCCCGCCTAGAACTACAATTCCCGTGGTGCCCTGCGACAAGAGTGGAAGGGGCGGGACAGGAGAGGGCGCGTCGCGCTTGCGCAAGACGAGGGGCTGGAGGGAGGCGGAGGCGCTCGGGTCCAACTGCTGAAGCGTCTCCATGTGACAGTGAGTGGGGTCCTAACTCTTGGCGCCGCCTGACTCTGGTTCTTAACCCAAAGCACTGTCCACTGTCCCGACGCCAGCAGATCCCAGCAGGCTAGGGCGCTTGGTGTTTGGTCGTGCCGCCGGAGGAATTGTCGCCGCCGGGTCAGGTGCCTGAGAGACCCCGCGGAGACCCCAGAGTCTCCGGAGAGAGGCGGAGCGGCGAGGCGAGCGGGGATTTCTGTCAGCGCCGGCGTCCCAGAGCGCGGAGACATGAACGGCTTCACTCCCGAGGAGATGAGCCGCGGCGGGGACGCGGCAGCCGCTGTGGCCGCCGTGGTCGCTGCCGCCGCCGCCGCCGCCGCTTCGGCAGGGAACGGGGCAGGGGCCGGCGCCGGGGCTGAGGTGCCGGGTGCCGGGGCCGTCTCGGCGGCTGGGCCCCCGGGAGCGGCAGGGCCCGGGCCCGGACAGCTGTGCTGTCTGCGGGAGGAAGGTGAGCGGTGCGGCCGTGCGGCAGGCAACGCCAGCTTCAGCAAGAGGATCCAGAAGAGCATCTCCCAGAAGAAGGTGAAGATCGAGCTGGATAAGAGCGTAAGTGACGGCGGGACGGGACGGCCTTGCCCTGCCCACCCCCTTGGGGCTCCGGGAGCCGTGCAGACGGGGGTTGTTGGGCGGAGGGTTCCGGGGTCCCCCTAGACCTGGCTGCAGTGGGAACCCGTTGTGTGGTCTCTGGTAGGAAGCAAACAACAAAGTCGCTGCAACTCTGACCTCCACCCCCACCGACACACTCGCATTCCGTGATTCCGCTCCTCCCCCACCCCTCCTGCCCGCGCCCCACCCCCACCCCCCCGCGCGCTCCACTCCCACCCCCCGCGCGCTCCACGAGTCGATTCTGTTCGCAGTCTTCCCCCTTCCTCCTTCTCTGAGATCGGGAAACGAAACAAAGGGACCGCCGCTCGGAGGGCCCGGAGTAGTTTTCTTGCAACCCGGCAGGCTCCTTCTGGAATGGAGGCGCCTTCTTTGTTTTGCTGCCCTCGCTGGCGTTTGGCCCCAGGGAGCAGATCCCCTGGTGTAGGGAAAGTGGAGTCCTGCCACGACCCAGGACCTGATAACCTCAGCAAGAAAGACCCCTTTCCCGGTTCGTCCGAGTACCGTGTGAGGGAAGCTGAGCTCACCCCGCGCCTTGCAGGGAGCGGGGATTGTGAACGATGTCAGCATCTAGCGCAGCTGCTGGGAACGTGGGGAACACGTAGCCTCTGCTGTTTTGCCATCCGTTTGGCAGCCATCGGGATTTTTTTTTCCGTCCTTTCTTCGCACGTCTGGTGGTGGTGGTGGTGGTGGTGGTGGTGGTGGTGGTGGTGGTGGTGGTGATGGTGGTGATGGTGGTTTTTGACCCTCTATAAGGTTTTTAGAAACAAGCGTCGCCACTTTTAGGAGTTCTGGCTGGCAGTAAATGAATCACAAGATGCCAGAATCTAGTACACATTCTGCATATTTTTAACTTGGACTTAGTTTAAAAGTTAATTTAAAAGCTTTAGGCCTTAATGATTTGGTTTTTTAAAGGAGTTTAACTTAGTATATGAAGCTCAGTATTTCACGTGTTACCGTGCAGCTCTCAAGACTACATTTAATTGAAGCTTTTGCAAAGTTTATTTGTGATACTTTCTGCCTGTTAAACAGGTAGTTCTTGGTCATGCTCATGAGCAACTTTTCAAGTAAACTTGAATTTCACATTCCTTTGGTTGGAAAAACATATTACAGATAAATGCACTCATTAAATATTCAAGTTTATAATTCAACTTTAAATGTAAGTAGGATATGAAATCAATAGCTCATTTGTAAAAATGGATAGTTTTGTATCTATATGATAATTTGGGTGTTGAGAAAGAATCGAAAGCATACATCATGCTATTAAAATACACTCTTTGAGTAAATACTATGAAATAGCAATTTGTGGGCAACGTCATCTTTCCCCTTGATAAAAAAGCAGCATGGCCTAGTAAATCTAGTTCAGCCTCCCTGCAATTTAATGACAAAATCCAGAGAGTTGAAATTTCTCATTCTGCTTCTCTGTCTCCCTTCTTTCCTCTACTTACACCACTCCCCACCCACCCCACCCCCCAATCTTCTTAACTGTACTGCTGGACATGGTATGTTTTAACTGGATGCAGGACTTAAGCATAGAAACATGCTGTTGTCTTAACAGTGGCCTGTTTTGACTGTTTTTATTTTTAATAATTCACTGTGCCCAGTGTGTTTTACTAATACATAGGTTACATAATCATAGTCTGTGAAACTTTTGTTTCAGGCAAGGCATCTTTACATTTGTGATTATCATAAAAACTTAATTCAGAGTGTTCGAAACAGAAGAAAGAGGAAAGGGAGTGATGATGATGGAGGAGATTCACCTGTTCAAGATATTGATACTCCAGAGGTAGATAAAGTTTCTGTATGTTAAATGTAAATCCTAAGTATTCCATTCTGTAACTTGTATTAAAAGATATGAATGCCTTTTAAAAATACTTAAAGCAAAAAATCTGAAAATGAAAGTAAAATTAAATATAGCCAGTTAACAAGCAGTTACACAATTTAACTTGTGTTTTCAGTTGACAATGCTTATAGCTCTGTTGCCTTCTAACTTTTTTTTTGCTCCCAGTTTTCAATATTTATCTTCAAAAGATTAAAGTGTTTAATACATTTATAGTTTTGATTATATAAAAGGGATAATGGAATAGACTTAAGTAATGTAATTTTTGTTGTTTAATAATGGAATTACATTTTTATTGTGCCAAAATTGAAATGTTTTTGTATGTATCAAAGATAACTATTTTGAAAATTGTATGAACTAATTCATATATGTTTAATTTTCCTAGGTTGATTTATATCAATTACAAGTAAATACACTTCGGAGATACAAAAGACACTTCAAACTATCAACCAGGCCAGGACTTAATAAAGCACAACTTGTTGAGGTATTTATGAGTTTTAAACTATTTACACTTTAAATGAGCCTGTTCATACAAAAAAGAGGCATTAAAGGCTAATGAAATTGTTAATGTAGAATATATACCAATGCATTTTAGTTGGGATCAGTTAATAAAAGATCTATTGTGGAAGAATCTAGTTGCTTAGAAATGCCTGTCTGCCTCTTAAATTTCTGTATGTTACAACTACTTACTGGATTGTATGTAGTTTTCTAAGCATCTTCTAATACTGCCTCTCAGAAATATTGGGTGATAATTTTTAAATTCTCATTCTAGAAATCTGTTGGTTTTAAAATTCTACTTAGTAAACATTTATTGAACACCTGATTGAGGCATAATAAAAGAAATTGATAAGCTTTGATGTCGTCATTAGAATTTATTTTTTGAAGTTTCTGATGGATTAGATCTACAGATAAACCCATAAATAGTATTCCTATTTGTTGATTTAACTTGTTGACTTAGCTATTTCAGAATTTGGCCTTATTGATGTTTGCTTTATTTGAGGTGTCTATGCTTTCGTCACATCTAGAAGATGCAAAGACTCTTGTCCAACATTTTATGTAGTTTTTGCTTTGTTATAGAACTAACTTCTAGTCCTTTGGTAAATTTTGAAATGTGTGTGTTCTCAGGAATTAATAGAACCAAGAAATCTGTGAATCCAATTAAGGTGTCTATAGATTTATATATTTATACTTTAATCATTTTACATAAAAATGCTTAGTCTACTAGACAGAATAGAAATGTAAACATATAAATCAGTTTTATCATATTTTTTAGCTTGGGGGTTTAGTAAGGCAACATTTTCTAAAACATGCACATTGAATAAGGTAAAAGATACGGAAAGTATAATTCTTTGGCAGAATGCTTTTTAACATTGTTGAGATCTAATATATTGACTTTTTAGCCAGAATTTCCTCTTTCCATCTTGCCACAAAAATTCAGTTTTTCTTTAAATTTGATACAACAGAAACACAGATATTATCTATTGTGATGAAACTGTATCCATATATACTGATACTGATCAAGTGGAAGTTACTTTTGTTTTGAGACAAATGAGAACCAGAGAACTAATTATTTTATATGTTATATTTAATGTATGGTTGACCCTTGAATGACACAGGGGTTGGGGGCACAGTTAGAAATCTGCATATAACTTTTGATTGTCCAAAAACTTAGCTACTAATAGCCTACTGTTGACTGGAACCCTTCCTGAAAACATAAACTGTCCAATTATCATATTCTGTATATCTTATGTATTATATATATTCTTATTGTGTTAGAATAAAGTAAGCTAAAGAAAAGAAAATGTTATTAAAATCATGTGGAAGAGAAAGTATATTTATAATACGGTACTGTATTTATTGGGGGAAAAAACCATGCAAATGGACCCTTGCAGCTCAAACCTGTGTTATACAAGGGTCAGCTGTATTTTTTTTTTTATTAATGTCTAAGTCACAACTCAAATATTTGGTAATCTGATCTTTAAAAAGTTATATTATTTCCAGAGCTATTTTCTAGAAATGAGAAACAATCCAAACAGCCATGAGTGTTATAGTTTACTTAGTCAGAAATGCAGGTAAGTGGTAAGTGATCCCAGAGTCAGATGACTGTCCTCCTTAAATCTTATCATATGAATAACTTTTTCATTAAGAAGTTTTATTTTCTACAATCTAGATAAGCATATCAGCACCCTAGTTTAATCTATTGTACTTCTATTGGTAGTTGCAGTGCACATGTTAGATTAGCATAATGAAAAGGCCAGAGGGCAGATAAATATTCTTCAGTGAAAGTTCCTCTTTCCCCTCTCATTTTCCATCAATAATACTTATTCAGAAAAACTTTCAAGGAACTTTAAAGAGTACTGCCAGTACCAAAACTTTTTCAACTATATATTTATCCTTTTTCTGTGAGTAGGATCTACATTCTGTTTATTTCATTGGTACCTAAAGTTTAAAAATATTTAGTTACTAATGTAGATTCTAATTATAAAATTTAAATACATCCTAAATTAATGTATCTTTAATTGAGTGGGTTGGAGGGTCCTTTGAAATCACACTATCTCTTGCTCATAACATCTTATTCTCATGTGCTTTTCATCTTGCTGGTATTTTGTTAAACAGTTTATTTTTTAAAAGAGATAACTCTTATCACATAGCACATTTTCTTTTAATTAAAGTGTTTTTTTTTTAACCTAGTATGAAATCTGTTAATATCTATAATTTAATTTCAATTTTTTTTTTTTTTTATAGATAGTTGGTTGCCACTTTAGGTCTATTCCAGTGAATGAAAAAGACACCTTAACATATTTCATCTACTCAGTGAAGAATGACAAGAACAAATCAGATCTCAAGGTTGATAGTGGTGTTCACTAGGAGAGATGGAATTGAGACTAAGACTTGGATGTTCAGATGTTAAGACTGTTTACTGTTTTTTCACATGTAGAAATGTTCCTTGTGTATTTTTTTACAGAGGACTTTCTCTGGTTTTATTTTCTTTGTTTCTGACTCTAATAATTAGTTGGAAACTCATGTAAAATGAGCTTTCCTAGATTAAGAAATATTTTAAATAAAGGTGATTACTATTATAGTTGCTTCAGTGTATTCATTTTGTGAAACTTGATTTTTATATTAAACTGATTAGGTACTACTTTTAATTGAGAGTTTAATGTAAGGATCATTTTGTTACCACTTTTTTTTTTAAGGTTAAGGAGAAATAACAAATGTAGTATATTTGCTTTCTCTGGGATGATCTGATTTGGAATCAAGGATATCCTAATTAGCATTATTTTTTAAAGTGCTTTTTAGTGCTAACAGGTTTGAAAAATAGACTTCCGTTGAGGTGCAACTTCTTTCTTATTTCCATTATTGTTATTATTATTACTACTACTTGATACAGTATTAGGAAGCACAGTTTAATTTATATACCTGCCTCCTTCCAAAGAAGACTTAATGTGTCAGAAAAGATTAACACAATGCTGAAAGTTGAAATAACATAGAATTAATTTTGTTTCTTTAAATTTTGTCTTAGAGAAAAGATCTTTATATGGAATGAACATAGAAGTTCTGCAGTGCCCATTAATTTTCATTCATGCCCTATATTGTTTACATTGCAAATTAAAACTCATAAGTTGGAGAGATCTAGAAATCAAACAAGATCTTTAAAGTCTGGTGCATATGTAGCTCTGACTTGATTTATATCCTATTTTCTTTTACATTTCATTCTCGGCCCGTTTTCTGTTAAAATTCTTATAATTACAAATCAAATTTATAGTTTATGACACCAAAACAAAACAATAGCTTCAGTTAATGTCCTTGATTATGGTGCAGATTTTAGGCTGGAAACGAACGGATCAGAACATTAATGTAGCTCAAGGTTTCTCAAGGTTGACATTTGGGCCTTTATTCTTTATTGTGGGAGATGTCCTATGTGTTACAGTTTTAGCAGCATCATGCAGGCCACACTAGTGCCAGTGGCACTCCAAAGGTGTAACAACCAAAGCTATCCCTAAATGTTGCCAAACATGCCCTAGGAAGCAAAATTACCCATAGTGAAGAACCACTGATGTAGCTGAATCTAAAGTACTGGTTTATTAGAAGCTTCGTCCATGTATTTTTAAATGTACGGAGTGTGTTGGCAGCTACAAAATATAGTGAAAAATAAAGCAACTATTCTTTGTTCTTGCTGTAACTATTTAAAGATTTACAGTTGACCCTTTAACAATGCAGGGACTGGGGTGGCAACCACTGACTGCATGGTTGAAAATCCATATACAACTTTGGACTTTCCCCAAATTTAACTACTAATAGCCTACTGTTGGCTGGGAGCCTCTTTGATAACATAAACAGTTAATTAACATATATTCTGTATGTTACATATATTATATACTGTATGCTTATAATAAAGTAAGCTAGAGGAAAGAAAATGTTATTAAAACCATAAGGAAGAAAAAATATGTTTTCAGTACTGTGCTGTAAAGAATCTGCATATATGTGGACTTGCACAGTTCAAATCCATGTTGTTCAAGGGTCAACTGTACATTATTAATGGGCAGAGACTGTGCTAATTGGTATTAACAGAATCCTGTCATTTCTGGCATTCCAGAAATCTTTGTGAGAAGTTTTAGCTATCTGAAAGTGAACCACGTAACTAGAAGAGGATGGTTTATTTGAAGAAAGTAATAACTTCCACATATTGTTATCTAAATCTATAATGTATAAAAAGTTAATTTTTTTAATGTTTATTTTTGAGAGAGACCAAGCATGAGTGGGGGAGGGGCAGAGAGAGAGAGAATCTGAAACAGGCTCTAGGCTCCAACCTGTCAGCACAGAGCCTGATGCAGGGTTTGAACCCACGAACCGTGAAATCATGACCTGAGCCAAAGTCAGACACTTAACTGACTGAGACACCCAGGTGCCCCGAAAGTTAATTTTTTAATAAAACTTGACTGTAGGGTTACTTTTTCCTATAAAAACACTCTGTTCTTGTGAAAGAAGCTTGAAATAATTTGCTTACATTAAATTATCTGTTTATGATGTAACATTTGACTAGCAATGTTAATTTCATATAGTTAATTATTTGCATAAAATGTAGTTGGATAAAAAGTGAAAAGAGTTCTGGATGTTAGTTATCCAATGAAATTAAATCCTTGTGAGAGCAATTTAAAGCATGAAAAATTGAGAACTTCATCAAAGCTGAGGAACTCAAGATTCTGCAGTTTTATATAAGATTTGTAATTATTTGCTATTAGGTTTTAAAATTTAATTCACTAGAAATCTTTTTCTGTGTTTATATCTGAACCAAAAAAATAAAAAAAAATCGCATATCTCCGTAAAGGCATAGGTTACTTCTAATGTTAGAGCATCAGAAGAATCCAAAATTGGGATAAAAGGAAAAAAACATAATGAGTAGCAGGTATTCAAGAAATAAGTCAGTTATTTGGTAGAACTATCTTTTATTGAACAATTTAGGAAAAGGCTAAAAATTAGTACCTGAAATATATTTCTTTACAAAAACAAGTTCTATATATTATTTCTACGTGAAGTTTTTTTTTTAATTGAGGTAAAATTTATATGGTAGTATCCCATTTTAAACTATATAATTTGGTAGTATTTAGTGTATTCACAATGTTGTATAACCACCAGTTCTAATTTCAAAATTTTTCATCACCCCATAAAAACACTCATAACTAATCAATCACTTCCATTTCCTCCTCTTCATCCCCTGCTAACCTCTAATCTGCTTTCTGGTTCTATGAATTTGCCCATTATGAATATATCCTATAAAGGGATTCATATATGTCCTTTTGGGTTTTTTCACATAGCATGTACGTTCAAGGTTCGTCCAAGTTGCAGTATATTCATCAGTACTTTGTTCCTTTTAATAGCTGAATAATACTCAATTGTGTGGTATGTGATGTGTTTGTATGTGTGTATGTGTATCACAATTTGTTTATTTATCCGTAGATGTACATTTGGGTTTCTACCTTTGGCTATTAATGTTGCGATGAACATTTCTGTACATGTTTCTTTTTGAACATGTTTCATTTCTTTTAGGTATATACCTAGGAGTAGAATTGTTGAATCATATGGTAATTCTAGATTTAACTTTTTGAGGAGCCTCCAGATTTCCATAGTAGCTATACCATTTTACATTCCCACAGCAATGTGCAAGAGTTTCTATGTCTCCAAATTGCCAATAGTGTATTTCCTTTTTTATTTTTTTAATTAAATTCATCCTACTGGGTGTTAAATGGTATCTCATTGTAGTTTTGATTTGCATTTCCTTAATGACCATTGATACTGAATATCTTTTCACATGCATGTTGTCCACTTGTATTATCTTCTTTAGAGAATATCTATTTAAATCCTTTGCTTATTTTTTTTAATTGGATTGATTTTCTTCTTGTTGCAGGAGTTTTTCTGTATATGGATATTAAGTCCATATTTGATATACAAGTTGCAAATATTTTCTCCCATTCTGTGGATTGCCTTTTCATATTCTTGATAATGTTCTTTGATGCACAAAAGGTTTTAGTTTTTATGTAATCTAATTTATTTTTTCTTTTGTTACTCTTTTGGTATCAGATCTAAGAATTCATTGCCGAATCTGAGGTTATGAAGCTTATAACTTCAGGACTTAAATTCAGGTCATTGGCCTGTTTTGAGTCAATTTTTGTACATGGAGTGAGGTAGAGGTTCAACTTAATTGTTTTGAATGTGGTTATCCATTTGTCTCAGCACCATTTGTTGAAGACTGTTTTTCACTGAATGGTTTTGGCACCCTTGTCAAAAATCAATTTGCCATATATGTTTGGGTTTATTTATGTATTCTCAATTCTATTATATTGGTTCATATATCTATTCTTATGCCAGTACTAGAATCTTTTGACTGTTGCAGCCTTGCAGTAAGTTTTGAAGTCAGGAAGTGTGAGTTCTCCTACCTGTTTTCCTTTTTCAATATCATTTAGGCTGTCTGAGATCCTTTGTAGTTCCATATTGGTTTTTCCATTTCTTGCCAAAAGTCCTTTAGAATTTTGATGAAGGCTGTATTAAATCTCTAGATCACTTTAAGATTGCCGTATTAACAATGTTAAGTATATCAGTCCATGAACATGGGATGTCTTTCCATTTATTTTGGTTTTTAAAAATTTCTTTCAGCAATGTTTATAGTTTCCAGTTTCCATGCCCCACACCATCTTGATTAAATTTATTTCTGATATTTTATTCTTTTTGATGCTACTGTGAATAGAATTATTTTCTTGATTTCTTTTTGTGTATTGTTTATTACTGGTGTAAAGAAACACAACTGATTTTTGTGTGTTGACCACTACAACTGCTGAATTTCATTTATTACCTCTAGTGGTATTTGTGTATATTCTAGGAGGTTTTCTATATACAGACTCATTTTAACTGTGAACAGAGATAGTTTTATTTCTTCCTTTCCAATTTGGATATCATTTATTTTATTATTATTATTATTATTATTATTATTATTATTATTATTATTATTTTTGCCAAAATGCTCTAGCTAGGATTCCCAGGACAGTGTTGACTAGCAGTGGTGAAAGCAGGCATCCTTGTTCTTTTCTTCGGAGGAGATGTTTCAGTCTTTTACCATTGACTATGATGTTATCTCTAAGTGTTTCATAAATGCTTTTTATCATGTTAAGGAAATTCCTCTCTATTTGTAGTTTTCTGGGTATTTTTATCTTGAAATGGTGTTGAATTTTGTAAAATACTTTTTCTGTAACTATTGAGATGATCATGTGTTTTCCCCCCTTTAGTCTATTAATGTGATGTATTACATCAAATGTTTTTCTTTCTTTCTTTTTTTTTTTTTTTTTTAATTTATTTATTTTGGGCACCTGGGTGGCTCAGTCACTTAAGCATCTGACTTCAGCTCAGGTCATGATCTCACGGATTTGTGAGTTCAAGTCCCATGTCAGGCTCTGCTAACAACTCAGAGCCTAGAGCCTGCTTCAGATTCCATGTCTCCCTCTCTGTCCCTCCCCTACTCTCGCTCTGTCTCTCTCTCTCTAAAGTAAATAAAAAAATTTTTTTAAATGTATTTATTTTGAGAAAGAATGGGGGAGGAGCAGAGAGAGAAAGAGAGAATCCCAAGCAGGCTCACATTATCAGCCTAGGGCCAGACACAGGGCTCGAACTCACCAACTAGGAGATCATGACCTGAGCCAAAGTCAGACACTCAACTGACTGAGCCACCCAGATGCCCTTCAAATGGTTTTCTTATATTGAACCACCCTTGCATTCCTGGGATAAATTTTACTTGGTCATGGTATATAATCCTTCTAATGTGCTTTTCAGTTTGGCTTCTTAATATTTTTTTGAAGTGTTTTGCATCTATATTCATAAGGGATATTGGTCTGGAGTTTCCTCAGATTGTCCATGCCTGACTTTGTTATCAGGGTAATGTTGATATGGGTTTTTATTTGTAAAATTCTTGGAATATAGGGGCTACATATATGCCATATACTTCTCTCTAGATACACCACTCTGCAAAGTTGAGCCCATCATGGTATCATTCTATAGAAGTAAATTGGAGAAGCTAAATCAGTGTCAATTTACTATAATTTTCTAATATCAATTTCTCTTCAAATCTTTGAGAGTAAAGTTTGGGCTTAGGCTCTTACTGCAAAATGATTTAGAAATATATGAATTTGATTATTTTTTCTTTTTTGGGAGAATTACTTTAAAGCCTGTAATGCTTTACTGATGGGATCGTTTCCATTTTATTTTATTATTTTTTAATGTTTAATCCCAAGCAGGCTCCATGCTGTCAGCATGCAGAGTCCCATATGGGGCTCAGACTCACTAAACCATGAGATCATGACCTGAGCGAAATCAAGAGTCAGGGACTTAACCAACTGAGCCACCCAGTCGACCCACAAAAATGATTTCTTTTGGAAGGAAGTCCTGTGTACCTGTGAGCACCTATACCGAAGTTAAAATTTCAAGATGATCTGTTGAATGTTCTTAATTTGTCCTTCCCTTCCTCCAGTGGTTGTTGCTCATTGTTTGGGTTCTCCATACTCAATTCTGGGTTCCAATACTCAAATAATCTTTTAGGATTAGTACTTAATCCCAGAAAACAAAAACATTCAAGGCATTCCTATGGATTATGATGAGGAAAGGGGAAATTTTATCAAGAAGAGATGAGCGATTAGTGAGTATTACTGTCAACTCTGTGCTCAGATTCATATGGAAAAGTATATAAAATATCAAAGATAAAAAATACAGAAATTGTTAAATCAGGAGGCATTTAGTTTATATGAGGTAGCTGAAGTGTACAATCCTGTGCCCGTATCAGTAAAGGTTTGTTTTCCTAAAAAGGAAATAGATTAGATGATGCTATTAAATAATGTAGTGGTTAAGATTCTAGATGCTAGAGTAAGACTAGCCCTATTCAGAACCTGGCACTATTTCTCTGATAATGTAACTTCAAACTATTTAATCTCTCTAAACCTTGGTGCTTTGCCTATAAAACAGGGATCATGACCATACCTACCTCGTTCATTTGTAAGACAGTGTTAAGAAAAATAGTAAATTTTTAATAAAAGCTTTATTGTCTTTTCTTGTAGCTAAAAGCTATTGACAAAGTAAGGCATCTATTTATTAATGTGATTGAATGAAATGTTTGCTTTTAAAAATACATTGACCCAGTTGGGAAAAACTGCATAAGGTAAGTTGTGTGAACATTCATGTTTTTATATTTATTTGGTAATATAAAGAAGAATGTGTGCTTCTGTTATGCATTCATTTCTAAAAGACTGTAATTTAATTTCATATTACAAAAGTTATTTTCAGAAAGGGGAATATATGATGAATACTCATAATAATCTATAAAATTCCACTGAATATTTAGCTTTTTTTCAAATACTATTTTTCTCACCACATTTCATTTGCAGTAATAAGGAAACACTTCTTCAAGAGCCATTGTTGTCTTACTGATGCCCTCACGCTGATGTATCATTTATAAATAGAGATACTGAATCTTTAACGCTTTTTTCCTCCCTCAAAGAGGGTCTATACCAAGTAGAAAATGAAACAGGTTTACTGATGATTTTCTTATGTACTTATTCTCTGCACTGTTTCAGAAAGGATCTAACACTTATATTATTTAGTCTGATTTTAGTACCAATTAATTCAGTGAAAAAAGCCCTAATGAATTGGTTTTTTTAAACAATTCTACTTCTTCATGCATTTTTGTAGGAGGTCATACCATTAAAACACTGACTGATTTTTGTGTAGATGGCCACTAGTTAATGCATACCTCCTGAGATATGGGGCATAGTCTGAAGCTGCCTCTATCAGAAAATATCTTTGAAGATTTACCTTTAACATTCATGTGACTTTAATCCATTACAAATTTCTTTTAATATATGTTATTCTCAAGAAAAATTGATACATCAGGGATAAACATCGTAATTTTGAGAATAGAGCTATATGTGTGAGTGT
The DNA here is from genome assembly GCF_007474595.2 of Lynx canadensis. Lineage (NCBI taxonomy): Eukaryota > Metazoa > Chordata > Mammalia > Carnivora > Felidae > Lynx > Lynx canadensis. The sequence continues at coordinate 55,162,932 of NC_044306.2, read as the reverse complement.
GCAGTGTATGGGCTTTGGAACTAGAACTCTGTTCAAATTCTGCCTTGATTTTTAGCAATTATCTTAAGTTAGCATCTGAAAAATGGGTTTAAGAATACTTACCGTGAAGGTTTTGTTGTTTTTTGGGAGAGTGAAGTGAAAATGGACTTGAAATATTTGGCATACATAATAATATGTACTTAAATATTGGCCCCCTTTTGTCTTTTTTTGTTGTTGTTGTTTTTAAAGTAAACTCTATGCCCAACATGGGGCTGGAACTCAGGACCCTGGTCTCCAACCAAACCAGCCAGGTGCCCCAGTCCTTTTACCCTCTTACTAGAAAACTAGATTCCCTTCTAAGAACTTCAGTTTATATCTGATTCTTTCCATTAAGTTTACATGGTCAGTAATTATCAACTAAGAACTAAAAGTTCTCCACCTTTGAGCCAGGATTATGGCTATTCAACTATTCAAAAATTTTTCTACTGAGCCTACTGAACACCTCACAAATGAAAATTTTCTAGGCAAAATTTTTCTTTTCTTTCCTTTCCTTTTCTTTTTTTTTTTTTTTTTTTTAAGTAGGCTTCACACCCAGCACAGAGCCCAAACTTACAACCCTGAGATTACTAGACCTGAAATGAGATCAAGAGTCAGATGCTTAACCAACTAAGCCACCCAGGTGCCACTCTAACCAAAATTTGTAACCAGTACCAACAATCTCCACAGAGAAAATTCAAATTGAATTATTTTTTATTACTACTTATTTAACTCAAGTTTACTGTTTTAGACAAGGAAGAATGTATAGAATCTGTGCTTTATTGCACTGGATAGAAACTTGAAATGCAGTTATGTTGATATAGTGCAGTATGTGGGAAATGAAAGATGATGTTCTCTGGAATACATGAAGATTCTCAGTGATTGCTGCAAGGAATCACAAAAGAGATCTTTGGTCCAAAGAAGATATCTCTGAAAGAGAGTAGGACATGAATTAAATTCAGCTGAAAACTGAGATATCTATTAATCTTTTCTGGATTAAAAATGGACACTGATTTCCAGGATTTCAGATATAACTATTCTTTTTAGGGAATAAACTACAGAGCGAATGAGTGGGAGGACTTGCCACAGAAGCAACAAAGACCAAGAAGGTAATCAATTCTCCTACTTTCCTCCCATTTGCCATTGATATTATGCTATCCTTTACCTATAAAGAAAAGGAAAAATTAAATGATTTCAAAACCTTATGATCATACCAAAAATACTATTTTTCTGATGTGAGTGGGGATGGGCCATGAAGTTTAAATCTACAGATAAGAAATATAAGGTTAAAAAATTCTTAGAAAAGTCAAAAAACAAATTTCTAGGCTTTATAGGGAAAGGACAAATGTTAAACTATTCAATCCTACTGTTGTTGAAAAGGTCACAAAAGGTAAAGTATAAAAATGCATGGGAAAATATAAAATTGTATTACAATGGCTCATTAGAAATATACTTCGTCTGTAAACTACAACATAAGTATAGTTTACTGTGCTGTGTCATATATTTGAAAGTTGCTAAGAGAATAAACCCTAAAAGTTCTCATCACAAGAGAAAAAATTTTTTCTTGAGGTGATGGATGTTAACTAAACTTTTTATGATAATCATTATGTAATAGATGTCTATCAAGTTATTATGCTGTACACCTTAAACTTCTACAGTGCTATATGTCAATTATATTTCAATAAAAATGAAAAGAAAACAGGATGGCAAATTAAAATTTGTGTTGACAGTGGAAGGAAAAAGGAAATAAACTTAGCAAAGTAAATCTGTTGGGACTGGGGAAAAGGTAACTAAAATCAGATAGAAAGTACTTTTTTGTATGTCCAGACTTCTGTTCTCATCCATTAACACAGATGATGACAAAATTATATCATAAAATAAATACAAATACATTTCAGTTAATTGGCTTCAAGTCTTACAATTACAAAAAAGCAAAAATGGTATTTCAATATTAAATGGCATTTGATTTGTGTAGTCTGGGAAAAATTAAGTCATTTTAATGCATCAGTTAACTCAAGTTCTTGATATTTAGTACAAGTGATTCTCAAACTTTTAGCAGAATCACCTACAGGGCTTGTTAAGTCATAATTGCTATGCCTTATCTCCAGCATTCCTGATTCAGTAGGTCTGGTCTAAGGCTCAAGGATAGACATGCATTTTTAACAAGAACTAGGTGACATTGAAGCTGCTGTTCTGGGAACCACACATTAAGAACCAACTGCCTTGTTAAAAAAAATATCTGGTCCAAATCAGAAGACCTGGATTTTAATGTCAGTACTGGTATTAACCAGTTGTGTGGGATAGTGCTGGTCATTTTACCTCTCTGCACCTTTTCTTGATAGGATGATTATATCTGCCCTTTCTACATCACAGGTTTTTTTTAGAAAAATGAAAATATGATGACATATGTTGTAAGTAATTTGAAAGAGCTAATTTCAGTATGAAATAGCCAAGATCATAGATTTGAGACTTTTTAGTAACCCAGAGGAAGACGATTTTAAGAACAAGAACCAAAAAAAGTTACTGATTTATCTACCATTGTATTATACTTAAAATGTGCCTACTTTCCAAATCAGTAGCTAGTTTTTATTTAGTTCATTTCTAGTTAACTTATATATAGAGCTAGAAACTTTTTCTTTGACCATTACCACTTTTCTGCCCAATTAATTGGTCCTGTTCAGTAGGATCTTTTATCTAAAGCCTTTTATTAGTTCACATTGATTTAAGATATCAACCTTGAAGTTGACCTCTGCTGGCATTTTTTTTTTTTTTTTTTTTTTGTGGTAAAGTCAGGGAATTTAGAATTTAATGTATTGGAGTGTTATTTTCTGGATTTCATTTAGTTTTATTAAAATCTGCCAAACTCTGTTTTTTTAAATGAAAACATTCAGTTCCGTATACAATGGTGATGATTCTAGAAAAAAACTGAGATTTAATTAGGATTTTACTAAAGAAGGGTGATTAATTTCAGCAAACACATTATAAAGTTTGTCTTAAAAAAAGAGTCGTGCATACATTTCATAGCTATATACTTTGCAATTACATTTCCTTACTTTGGGCAGCAGAGCAATTCGCTGAAGTTGCAGTAACAGATCATCTCACATCCCTTCCCATCCCAGAAATGATCCTGGACATTTACATCCATCTTTGTCAGGTCAGCTACTCCCTCTGGAAGGTTGTGACAGTTGCGATCTTTGAGTATCTTTCTGTAGCAAGAGAGGCGATTTGCAGGCATGGCTTGGACTCCTAGCAGCAAAGTTAGGCCAACAGTGACAGCAAGAACTATCAATTTCATTTTGGCTCTTTGCCCTGAGATAGAAAAAAAGCAAAATGTGTCAGTATTTGTTTCTTTTAAAGATGGAATTCATCTGAACATGAAGTTCTGTAGCATTCTCATAAACACTTGGATAGAAAGATTGGTAGTTGATCTTTTCTACTCTTTTCTTTGTGTTTCTCAGTGTAATTTTATGACTACTGACAATAAAAATCCCATAGAATAATTGTTTAAAATCAAATGCCTGGGTTCCACCAAGAAACATTAAATAAGAAATGCTGGGGACTGGGAGAGGTGTTAGTAAGAGCCAGAATCCGCAATTTTAAGTATTCAAAGTAATTTTTTGTTTTTGGTACATTCAGCAGAGAAAAACTGCTCTTTAAGGTGGTTAAACTCAAGTGAATTTCTAAGACAAATATCATCATCGAGTTTACTGGTTCTTGATTTGCATATTCTAACAACAACATTGTCCAAGACAATGTTCCAGCCTGCAGGAATAAGAAACCTATCTATTCTGACATTGACAAATGATAGTCTACACATATATTTATTGCTCAATTAAGTTTTTTAAATCCAGCAGAATTATTTGGGGGCTCATTTTTGTTGCAAATTTTTAGTAATATTGTGAAGTTTTATCCCACATAGATTACTTCATCTTCACCTTGGTTGAAAACAGAGGCTTGAATTCCCCCTAATAAACATTTAGCCTGTTCTTGAACACCTACCATGCTGGGGAGCTCATTATTGACTAAGTCAACATAAACTCCACTGATGCAGTTCTAACATTTCCCTTACTGTAAAGTATTTTTCTGTAGCTCCTACCAAACCAGTCCCAGTTTGAGTTCTTGGGGTCATACCAAACAAGTGTAATTCCTCTTCCAGGAGATAATTCTTTAAATACGGTATTTGCATACAACTGTGGAATAGTCCTCATCTATTTAATCAGGTTTCTCTGGCTTTCATGTTAGACATGAAAAGGTGAGGCTATTGTAGTAAAGGAAACTAGCAAAATAGTGGAGGAATCAGATCAGAATCCACAGCCATTCAGATTTAATCTTGATGCCAAAGTATCTTTCCTACCATGAAGTATTAAAAATTGGGGAAGAGGGGCACCTGGATGGCTCAGTCATTTAAGCGTTGGACTCTTAATTTTGGCTCAGGTCATGATCTCGTGGCTCAGGGAATTGAGCCCTGTGTTGGGTTCTGTGCTGACAGCACAGACTCTCTCTCAAAATGAATAAATTGACTCTCTCTCAAAATAAATACACAAGCATTAAAAAAAGAGAGGAAGATATATATGTATATCATACTTTGAAGGAAAACAATGCTGTTGAAAGGAAATTTTGTATGAAGTTTTCAACGATTAGATACATCTCAAAGGTGAATTAATTTAGGTAAGATTATGTATTTTACAGAAGGACAATTTTAGAATAGTTTTTGGTTTATAATAAAATTGAAAGGAAGGTACAGATTTCCCATATACTCTCTGCCCTCACACATGCATAGTCTCCCAGATATCAACTTCACTCACCAGAATGGTACTTTTTTTTTTCATTTGTTTTTAAATGTTTATTTATTTTTGAGAGACAGACAAAGCATGAGTTGGGGAAGGGCAGAGAAAGTGAGGAAGACAGAATCTGAAGCAGGCTCCAGGCTCTGAGCTGTCAGCACAGAGCCCCATGCAGGGCTCAAACTCACGAACCGTGAGATCATGACCTGAGCCAAAGTCGTACACTTAACCAACTAAGCCATCCAGGTGCCCCCAGAATGTTACTTTTTTTCTTAAACCAATGATGAACCTACCTGGCACATCACAATCTCCCCAAATCCATACTTTAACTTAAGGTTCATGCTTGGTGTTGTACATTCTATGGTTTGGACAAATGTATAATGACATTTCTCTATCATTATAATATCATACAGAGTATTTTCACAACCCTAAAAGTCTTCTGTGATATACGTATACATCTCTCCCTCCTTAACCCATGGCAGCTATTGGTGTTTTTTATTGTCTTTATAGTTTTACCTTTTCCAGAATGTCATATAGTTGCAATCATACCATATGTAGCCTTTACAGATTGGCTTCTTTCACTTAGTAAAATGCATTTAAGTTTCCTCTATGTCTTTTCATTTCATGACAGCTCATTTCTTTTAGTACTAAATGATATTCTATTGTCTGGATGTACCACAGTTTATCCATTTACCTACTCAAGGACATTGGTTATTTCCAATTTTGGGCAATTATGAATAAAACTGCTGTAAATATCTAGGGGCCAGTTCAACTCCTGTGGATAAATACCAAAGTGCACAATTGCAGGTTATAGGATAAGAATATGTTTAGTTTTACAAGAAACTGCTAAACTGTATTCCAAAGTTACTGTACCATTTTGCATAGCCACCAGCAACATTTGAGAATTCCTGTTGCTCCATACCCTCACCAGTATTTGGTGTTGTCAGTGTTCTGGATTTTGAACATTCTAATAGGTGTGTAGGGGTATCTTATTGTTGTTTTAATTTGTATTTCCTTGATGACATATGATGTGGAGCATCTTTTCATACATACATTTACCATCTGTATATCTTCTTTGGTGAGGTGTCTGTTAAGGTCCTTGACCTTTTTTTTTTTTTTTTTTTTTTTTTTTTTTGAGAGAGAGAGCACACAAGCAAGGGAGAGGGGCAGAAGGAGAGAGAGAGAGGGAGGGAGAGAATCTTAAGCAGGCTCCACACTCAGCACAGAGCCCAATGTGGGGCTTGTTCCCATGACCCTAGGATCATGACCTGAGCCACGATCATGACCTGAGCTAAAATCAAAAGTATGACACTCAACCAACTGAGCCACCCAGGCACCCCATTTGGCCTATTATTTAATCATTGGTTGTTTTCCTATTGTTGAGTTTTAATAAATTTTTGTACATGCTAGATAGCAGTCCTTTATCAGATGTGTCTTTTACAAATATTCTCTCCTAGCCTGTGGCTTGTTGTCTAATTCTCTTGACATTTTCTTTCACAGAGAAATTTTAACTGATATATAGTTTAATTTATAAATTATTTCTTTTGTGGATCATATCTTTGATGTTGTCTCTAAAAAGACATCACCATATCCAGGGTCATCTAGGTTTTTTTTTTCCTGTGTTAATCTTCTTGGAGGTTTATAGATGTGAATTTTCCTTTTAGGTCTATAATCCATTTTGAGTTAAGTTTTGCGAAGGATGTAGAGTCTGTAGATTCATTTTGTTGCATGTGGATGTGCAGTTGTTCCAGCACCATTTGGGAAGACACTCTTTGCCCATTGTATTGCCTTTGTTCCTTTGTCAAAGATCTGTTGACTATACTTTTGGGATTCCTTTTCTGAGCTCTACTCTGTTCCATTAATCTATTTGTCTATTTTTTTTTTTTTTTTTTTTTTTTTTATGAAGTTTATTGACAAATTGGTTTCCATATAACACCCAGTGCTCATCCCAAAAGGTGCCCTCCTCAATACCCATCACCCACCCGCCCCTCCCTCCCACCCCCCATCAACCCTCAGTTTGTTCTCAGTTTTTAACAGTCTCTTATGCTTTGGCTCTCTCCCACTCTAACGTCCTTTTTTTTTTTTTTTTTTTTTTTTTTTTTTTTTCCTTCCCCTCCCCCATGGGTTCCTGTTAAGTTTCTCATTTTTTTTTATCAGTATCACACTGTTCTGATTACTGCAGTTTTATAGTAAATCTTAAAATCAAGTAGCATCAGTTCTCCAGCTTTATTCTTCTCCTTCAATATTGTGTTGACTATGCTGGGTCTTTTGCCTCTCCATATAAACTTTAGAATCATTTTGTCAGTATCCACAAAATAACTTCTGGGGATTTTGATTGGGATTGCATCGAATCTGTAGATCAAGATGGGAAGAATTAACATCTTGACTATATTGCATCTTTCTATCCATGAATATGGAATATCTCTCCATTTAATGCTTTGATTTTATTCAACAGAGTTTTACAGTTTTTCTCATGTAGATCTTGTATATATTTTGTTAGATTTATACCTAAGTAGTTTATTTTGGGGGCACTAATATAAATGGTATTGTGTTTTTAGTTTAAAATTCCACTTATTCATTGTTAGTATGTTGGAAAGCAATTGATGCTTGAATATTAACTTTATATGCTACAACTTTGCTTTAATTACTTACAAGTGCTGTAAGTTTTTTGTTGTTGTTGTTGTTGATTCTTTTGGATTTTCTGCATAGATAATCATGTCATCTGCCAAGATAGTATTATGTCTTCTTTCCTACTTTATATACCTTTTATTTCCTTTACTTGCCTGATTACATTAGCAAGGACTTTCAGTATGATAGAGTGTTGTTCCTGATCTTAGGAAAGATTTGAGTTTCTCACCATTAAGGATGTTAGCTGTAGATTTTTTGTAGATAGTCTTTCTCAAATTGAGAAAGTTCCCCTCTATTTCTCGTTTACTGAGAGATTTTATTATGAATGGGTATTAGGTTTCCTGAAATGATTTTTCTGCATCTACTGATATGATAATGTGATTTTTCTTTTTTAGCCAACTGATATGATGGATTACATTAATTGATTTTCAAATGTTGAGCCAGCCTTGCATACATCAATCACACTTGATTTTACCATATCATTCTTTTTATTCTTGTTTGGATTCAATTTGCTAATATTTTGCTGAGAATTTTTGCATCCATGTTCATGAGAAATATTGGTCTTATAGCTTTCTTCTCCTGTAATGTCTTTTTCTGGTCTTGGCATTATAGAATGAGTTAGAAAATATTCCCTTTGCTTCTAAATCCTTTGAAAGAGATTGTAGAGAATTGGTGTAATTTCTTCCTCAAATGTTTCATAAAATTTACCAGGGAAATCATTTGAGTCTGGTGCTTTCTGTGTGCAGAGATTATTAATTATTAATTAATTAATAATTAAATAATTATTGATATTAATTATTATTAATTTCTCTCATAGATATATATCTATTCAGATTGTCTATATCTGTGTGAATTTTGGCAAACTGTGCCTTGTAAGAAGTTGGTTCACTCATCTAGCTTAACAGATTTATGGGCATAGAGTTGTTCATAGTATTGCTTTATTATCCTTTCAATTTCCATGGGATCTGTAGTGATGTTCCTTCTTTCATTTCTGATGTTAGTAGTTTGTGTACTCTTTCTTTTCTTACTTTGCTTGGCTAGAGGCTTGTTGATTTTTTAAATCTTTTTAAAGAACCAACTTTTGGTTTCATTGATTTTCTCTATTGATTTCCTGTTTTTAATTTCATTGATTTCTGCTCTAATTGTTTGTTATTAAAGTATTGATTTTTATTTTCTTTTTATTGTGAAAAACTTCAACTATATACAAAAGTATAGATAACAATTTAATGAACCTCCATATACTTATCTGCTAACTTCAATTATTGTCACCCCATTGCCTCTCTTATTTCCACCTATACCTCCACTTTTTTTCTCCCTCAGTTTTGGGTACTTTGAAGCAAATTCTAGGCATCTCATCTTATCTACAAATATTTCAGTATATATCACTAAAGGTAAGGACTTTTTGAAAACATAACACAATGTTCTTTATCACCAAAAATATTTAATAATTTCTTCATATCATCCAATTGTTTGATATCAAATATCATAAGTCATTGTTTAAATTTTTCCACTTCTCCTAATTTCCTCCTTTTATTTTTTTATTGAAGTATAGTCAATATACTATATTAGTTTCAAGTGTATAACATAGTGTTTCAGCAGTTATGTACATTATGAAATGCTCACCATAATAAATGTAGTTACCATCTGTCATTATACAAAGTTATTACCATATTGTTGACTATATTCCCTATACTGTAATTTTTATCCCTGTGACTTATTTATTTTATAACTGAGAATGGGTTCACAGAGATAGAACAAATAATCCTAAAATTTATATGGAACCAGAAAAGACCCTGAATAGCCAAAGCAATCTTGAAAAAGAAAACCAAAGCAGGAGGCATCACAATCCCAGACTTCAAGCTATACTACAAAGCTGTAACCATCAAGACGGTATGGTACTGGCACAGGAACAGACACTCGGATCAATGGAACAGAATAGAGAACCTAGAAATGGACCCACAAACGTATGGCCAACTAATCTTTGACAAAGCAGGAAAGAATATCCAATGGAATAAAGACAGTCTCTTCAGCAAGTGGTGCTGGGAAAACTGGACAGTGACATGCAGAAGAATGAACCTGGACCACTTTCTTACACCATACACAAAAATAAACTCAAAATGGATGAAAAACTTCAATGTAAGACATGAAGCCATCAAAATCCTTGAGGAGAAAGCAGGCAAAAACCTCTTTGATCTTGGCCGCAGCAACTTCTTACTCAACACGTCTCGGGAGGCAAGGGAAACAAAAGCAAAAATGAACTACTGTGACCTCATCAAAATAAAAAGCTTCTGCACAGCGAAGGAAAGAGCAAAACTAAAAGGCAACCAACAGAATGGGAGAAGATATTTGCAAATGACATATCAGATAAAGGGTTAGTATCCAAAACTATAAAGAACTTATCAAACTCAATACCCAAAAAACATAATACAGTGAAGAAATGGGCAAAAGACAGGAATAGACACTTCTCCAAAGAAGATACCCAGATGGCCATCTGACACATGAGAAAATGCTCAACATCACTCATCATCAGGGAAATACAAATCAAAGCCACAGTGAGATACCACCTTACACCTGTCAGAATGGCTAACATTAACAACTCAGGCAACAACAGATGTTGGCGAGGATGCAGAGAAAGAGGCTCTCTTTTGCATTGTTGGTGGGAATGCAAGCTGGTGCAGCCACTCTGGAAAACAGTATGGAAGTTCCTCAAAAGACTAAAAATAGAACTACCCTACGATCCAGCAATTGCACTACTAGGCATTTATCCACGGGATACAGGTGTGCTGTTTTGAAAGGACACCTGCACCCCCATGTTTATAGCAGCACTATCAACAATAGCCAAAGTATGGAAAGAGCCCAAATGTCCATCGATGGATGAATGGATAAAGAAGATGATATATATATGTATATATATATATATATATATATATATATATATATGTGTGTGTGTGTGTGTGTATGTATGTATGTATATGTATATATATGTTTATTATATATATGTATATATGTTTATACACACACACACAATGGAGTATTACTTGGCAATCAAAAAGGATGAAATCTTGCCATTTGCAACTACGTGGATGGAACTGGAGGGCACTATGCTAAGTGAAATTAGTCAGAGAAAGACAAAAACATATGAATTCACTCATATGAGGACTTTGAGAGACAAAACAGACGAACACAAGGAAGGAAACAAAAATAACATAAAAACAGGGAGGGAGACAAAACAGAAGAGACTCATAAATATGGAGAACAAACTAAGGGTTACTGGGGGGGTTGTGGGAAGGTTACTGGATGGGCTAAATGGATAAGGGGCACTAAGGAATCTACTCCTGAAATCATTGTTGCTCTATATGCTAACTAATTTGGATGTAAATTTAAAAAAAATAAAAAATAAAGTTAAAAAAATGTGGAAAGTTAAAAAAATAAATTAAAAAAAAAACTGAGAATGGGTACCTCTTAATCTCTTCCACCTATTTTGCCTATTCTCCAACCCCTCTCCTTGGACAACCACTAGTTCTCTATATTTATGAATCTTGTTTCTCTTTTTTGTTTTTATTTTTGTTTTTGTTTGTTAGATTCCACATATAAGTGAAGTCATGGCATTTTATGTTTCTCTGACTTATTTCACTTGTTTTCTCTTTCTTTTAGTTCAAAATATTCTAAAATTTCTCTTGCAATTTCTTTTTAACACCAATATGTTATTTAGAATTATGTTAATCTCCACCTATTTTGGGATTTTCCAGTTATCTTTCTGTTACTGATTTTTAGTTTAATTCCATTATGATCTGAGAGAAGACACTGTACAATTTGTGTTCTTTTCCATTTATTAAGTTGTGTTTTATGGCCCAGATCTCTGGGCTGTTTTATGATCTCTGTCTTGGCGAATGTCCCATGTGATTGTGAGAAGAATGTCTATTTTGCTATTATTGGGTGAAGTAGTCTATAGATGTCAATTATATTCAGTCCATTGGTGGTGGTGTTGAGTTCTGTTGTGTCCTTACTGATTTTCTGCCTGCTGGATCTGTCCATTTCTGTGGGATATTGAAATATATGATAAATAGTAGATTCATCTCTTTTTCCTCACAATCCTATCAGTTTTTACCTAGTGAAGTTTGATGCTCTTTTGTTAAGCACATACCCATTAAGAATTGCTATGTCTTACCAGAGCATTCACCCCTTTATCATTATGTAATATCCTACTTTATTCCTGATAACTGTCTTTTGGTATCTACTCTGTCTCGAATAAATATAGCTACTCCTGCTTTCTTCAGTTAGTGTTACTATGGTGTATTTTTCTCCATCCATTTACTTTTTATCTATATATGTCTTTATTTATTTTTTTAAGATTTTGAGTAATCTCTACACTCAACATGGGACTTGAACTCACTACCCCAAGACCAAGAGTCACATGTTTCTCCAACTGAGCCAGCCAGGCACCCTTTTATGTGTCTTTATACTTGAAGTAGGTATCTTATAGAAAACATACAGTTGGGTCATGTTTTTTTTTTTTTTCTTCTTTATAACATCATTCTCAATTCTTTACTAAAACTTATAATAACTACCACAAGAAGATACCACAGTTTGGATATAATATCCAAATGGCTTTGGATAAGCCACAGTTTCTGGCTTAAACAACAGAAATTTATTTCTCACTGTTCTGGAAGCTGGAAGTCAAAGATCCCAGCAGATTTGTCCTCTCTCATTGGCTACCAGCTGGCCTCTTTCTCAACGTGTCCTCACATTGCTTTTCTCCTGTGCATATGTGGAGAGAGAAAGAAGTGTCTGGTGTTTCTTCCTTTTCTTCAGTCCTATCAGATTAAGACCCTGCCTTTATGACCTCATTTAATCTTAATTACCTCCTAAAAGACCTTATCTCTAAATACAGTTACATTGGAGGTTAGAACGTCAACATACGAATTTGGAGGGGGACACAATTTAGTCTATAGCATAGTCTATACCTATGGTATAGGTATTAGTCTATAGCATAGACTATAGCATTGACTATAGCATAGCATAGACTATAGCATAGCATAGACTATAGCATAGTCTATAGCATAGACTAATACCTATACCAATAGGAAAGGTACTTAAGAAGAACAAACCTTAATGTGGATGATCCATAAAATCTACCAGTCAACAATAGTCAACCAGCATGACGACTGATGAGAATTTTGTTCAGGAATCTATTTTTTTTTTTTAATTTTTTTTTTCAACGTTTATTTATTTTTGGGACAGAGAGAGACAGAGCATGAACGGAGGAGGGGCAGAGAGAGAGGGAGACACAGAATCGGAAACAGGGTCCAGGCTCTGAGTCATCAGCCCAGAGCCTGACGCGGGGCTCGAACTCACGGACGGCGAGATCGTGACCTGGCTGAAGTCGGACGCTTAACCGACTGCGCCACCCAGGCGCCCCAGGAATCTATTTTTAAATTTGTAATACCATCAATCCTACTTTAGAGCAAGAGCTTCTACATGATTTTTAATTTATTTGTTAAACCAACCAACTAATCAAAAACAAAGATGAAACAAAACCAACCTCCCTCTTAAATATTACTGAATTTATCAGTATGACTTGAATTTTATCACTAAAACAAATAAAAACAATTGTAATCTGATCATGCTTTTATTCAAACATCATTGCTGCCTTCAGAGGTCCTTTTATTATTTGACCCAGAAGAGGATCGTATTTAAAGATGTTAGAATGGTACAGGTATAAACATAAATAATTAAAATGGGAAAAAAGATATAGATATGAGTAATCATTTTATTTTTCTTAACCAAAATTCAGCGCAGAGAAGTGGAAGATAACAATTTGAATTTAGAATAATTGAATCTAAACATTTCATGAACTTGAGGAAATGTTCATAAAATGGGGAATATTAAAATAAAATCCTGAATGTATAGTTTTCAAGTACAAATAACAAAGCACAAAAAATGGTAAATATGTATATACATATACAATGGGATATTATTCAGCCATAAAAAAAGAATGAAATCTTGCCATCTTCAACAACATGAATAGAGCTAGAGAGAATAATGCCAAGTGAAAGAAGTCAGTCAGAGAAAGACAAACCCCATATGATCTCACTCATATGTAGAATTTAAGAAAAAAAACAAATGAGCAAAGGAAAAAAAGAGAGAGAGAAAAACCAAGAAACAGACTCCCAACTACAGTAAACAAACTGATAGTTATAAGAAGGGAGGTAGGTGGAGAGATGGGTGAAATAGAAAATGTGGATTAAAGAGTACACTTATCTCAATGGAAAAAAATAATTTAAAAATGCTTTTAAATTATAAAGCATTATATACAAAATTTAACATTGGGTCATGTTTTTTAATCCACTCTGATGATCTGTCTTTTAATTGGTACATTTAGACCATTCACATCCAAATTGATTATTGATATATTTGGGCTAATATCTACCATATTTGTTTTTGTTTTCTATTTGTTGCCCTTGTTAAATGTTCCTATTTTCTCTTTGACTTTTTTTCTGCCTCCTTTTGTGGTTAATTAAAACCACAAAATGATTCCATTTTCTCTCCTGTCTTAGCTTATCATTTATACCTTTTTTATTTTACTTTTTTTTGAGTGGTTGCCCTGAAGATTGAAATATACATTTGCAACTAATCTATGTCCCCTTTTAAAAAAGACTATACCACTTCATGAGCAGTGTGAGTACTCTATAATAACAAATTATCTTAGTTCCTTTCTTCATTCCTTGTATCATAACTGTCATTTGTTTCACTTACATATAAGCATAATAAGTATATATGATATATACATAAACATGCATAATTGAATACATTATTGCTATTATTTTGAATACACTGTTACCTGTTTGATCAATTAAGAACAAGAAGAATAAGTTTTTCTTTTATGTTTACTTATTCTTTATTTCGTGCTCTTCCTTTCTTTATGTAGATCTGAGTTTCTGACCTATATTATTTTCTTTCTCTCAAAAGAACTTATTTTAGCATCCATCCATGCTAGTTGCAAATGGTAAGATTTCATTCTTTTTGATTGCTGAGTAATACTCCATTGTATATATATACCACATCTTCTTTATCCATTCATCCATCGATGGACATTTGGGCTCTTTCCATACCTTGGCTATTGTTGATAGTGCTGCTATAAACATAGGGGTGCATGTGTCCCTTCGAAACAGCACACCTGTATCCCATGGATAAATGCCTAGTAGTGCGATTGCTGGGTCATAGGGTAGTTGTTTTTTTGTTTGTTTGTTTGTTTTTTGTTTTTGTTTTTGTTTTCTGAGGAACTTCCATACTGTTTTCCAGAGTGGCTGCACCAGCTTGCATTCCCATAGCTGGTAATCTTTGATTGGATGTCAGACAGTTTAAATTTTGCCTTGTTGGGTACTGGATATTTTTGTATTCTTACAAATATTCTTGTGCTTTGTTCTGGGATATAACTAAGTTCCTTGGAAACAGTTTAATTCTTTCAGGGCTTGCTTTTATGATTTCTTAGGTGGTTCTGACTCAGCCAAGGGTTAATTATTCCTCACTATTGAAGCCATTTCTTCCTGAGTATCCTATCCAATGGTCAATGAGCTACAAGTTTTTTCAATCTGTCTGCAAGTATGCCTGGCTTTTTGTGAGTGTCATAAACTCTGTTGTCTAATTCTTTCCGATTTTTCCCCCTGACCATGGATAGTTTCCTCATTTGCACACACATATCAGTGTTCTGAATTCTTCAGTGGGGCCCTCTGCAGACATCCAGCATTCTCTATGTATCTTTCTTCTCTCCAGTACTCTTTCTGTAAATTGTGACTGCTTTGGTCTCTCTGACTCTCTGATCCATTTCTCAATTCAGGTAGTCTGTTGGATTCTGTGTTCCCTCTCCTTTTATTTTTTCAGCCTGGAAATTCCTTTAAGGGAATAGACTGGGGGAAATTATACCTTATTTGTTTCCCATCCTTATAGGAAGATGTCCTTCCCTGCTTTAAATCCAGTATTTTGACAGAGGTTGTTTCATATGTTTTTTTCTGGGGTGGTGGTGGTGGTTGTTGTTGTATCAGAAAAGTGAGTAAATCTGGTTCTTGTTACTCTATCTTGGGTAGAAGCAAAGCTTTCCATATTACTCTTAAATACTATTTGCAGCTATTTCAGGAGGCATATGAAAGACACATACCCAAATCTTACAGATTCTAAAAATGAGCTATATGGTATTTTGATAATTTTAATCCTTAAGCCAAATTCTCAGAACGTTGTTTCTCCCTTCTACAACCTTTCCCAATTTGAATTAATGGTTGCTCTGACTCTCATCCTCATCTGTTGGATAGAGTAAGTAGCTATTGGGTCCCAAATTACAACAAATAAGACCCATTATGGTTTGCACAAGGAGCCATTCAGGTTGCTCTTCCTACTTCTGGAATGATGCTTGTATATTTTGTTCTAGATTATTTAGGCTGCTGAAAAGTAGCCTGGAATCATTCTTTTATCTTCAGGCTCAAACCTTCATATACTGCTTCAGGTGACTTAGAAATCCTCTACCCAAGGGGCGCCTGGGTGGCCCGCTTGGTTTAATGTCTGACTTTGGCTCAGGTCATGATCTTACGATTTGTGAGTTCAAGCCCCACGTCTGGCTCCACGCTGACAGTGCAGAGCCTATTTGGGTTTCTCTCTCTCTCTCTCCCTTTCTCTCTTCCCCTCCTTCACTTTTCTCTCTTTCTCTCTCAAAATAAATAAATTTTTAAAAAGTTAGAAAGGATCAGGGCACCTGGGTGGCTCAGTTGGTTGGGCGTCCGACTTCAGCTCAGGTCATGATCTCACAGCTCATGAGTTCGAGCCCCGCGTCGGGCTCTGTGCCAACAACTCAGAGCCTGGAGCCTTCTTCAGATTCTATGTCTCCCTCTTTCTCTGCCCCTCCCCTGCTCATGCTCTGTCTCTCTCTGTCTCAAAAATAAATAAAAACATCAAAAAAATATAAAAAAAAAATAAAGGATCACTAACAATTATTTTGGGGGCAACTGGGTGGCTCAGTCAGTTAAGGATCCAGCCCCAACTCAGGTCATGATCTCACATTTAGTAAGTTCAAGCTCTACATCAGGCTCTCTGCTGTCAGCACAGAGCCTACTTTGGATCCTCTGTCTCCCTCTGTCTCTGCCTATCCCCTGCACATGTAAGTGTGCATGTGCTCTCTCTCAAAAATAAAAATAAACAAACAAAAGAATTCCTCTGCCCACACCAAAGACCAAGCTGCAAGGGTATCCAGGAGAAGAGCAGCCAATATTGGGAAAGCGAGGGAGTCAAAGAATAGCACTCATGTAGGACTCACTGATACAGTAATTAAGTAATTATGTAAGAGAGAGGAAAACAGGAGCAAGCTGGTTTAATTTGGTTCAATGTAACAGACATTTTTTTAGTGCTTCCTTTATGCCAGGCACTGTCCTAAGTACCGGCAGTACAGAAGAATTCAGAAAATATTAACTAAACCTATCCTCTTCCAATGACTCCAATTCCTTCAATTAAAGCTAAAGTTATTGCAATGGACCCCACATGCAATCTGGCTCTGGTATCTTTCTGAAATTATCTACTCTTCCCCCTTGGTGTTCCTGTTCTAGCTAATCCTCAAATTGCTAGACACCTTATTGCCTTAGGGCCTTTGCACTGGTTAATTCCTCTGCTTTAAAAGCTCTTTCAGGGGCATCTGGGTGTCTCAGTTGGTTAAGCATCGACTCGGTTTCAGCTCAGGTTGTGATCTCATGATTTGTGAGACTGAGCCCCACATCTGACTCTGCACTGACAGCATGGAGCCTACTTAGGATTCTCTCTCTCTCTCTCTCTCTCTCTCTCTCTCTCTCTCCTGTTCCCTGCTTGCATGTTATCTTTCTCAAAATAAATAAATTAATTAAAAAAAAAGAAAAGCTCTTCCAACAAATTAATGGCATGTCTAACTACTCACTCTCTTCAAGTTTTTGTTCACTCTGCTCCTCAATAAAATCTATTCTGTATAAAACTGTATCTCCCCTCACATATTCTCAATCTGCCTTAATTGCTCTACTTTTTTGTGGCATTTGTGAACTTCTAAATTGTTAAAAATATTATGTCTACCAGAACTTGAATGTAAGCTCCAGGAAGGCAGGGTTTTGTCTGACTTTAAAATGCACTTCTCTATTTCTGTTTTAGTTTTCTTTTTTATCAAAACTATCATTTATTCCAATCAGCTCATGCCTGACTTAAAATATATATTTATATGTGTGTGTACTTTTATTAGAAGATTCAACAATAACAACAAAGATCACTTTCCTTTTTTCTAACCTTTCCTACCAGATTACTCTCTATCAAAAAATTAAGTGTAGGGAGAGAGGTGGAGGGAGAGTTATAAATTCTTTGTAACTTTTTTGCCAATTGTGTTTGAAGAATTTTTCTATTTTATTAGTCAATAGCATTTTTCATATAGTTTTGGTCTCCCTAGGGTTTGTTTTGTTTTGTTTACTATGCAATCATGTTCTTATTTTCAGTGATCTAGCTTAATTTTGTCTAATCCTTGTGGCTTTTGGAAAAAGTTGTGCATTTATTAAACTTGGGCTCTGATTACCCTTTATATATTTCATGCATGTAGGTGTAGTTTGTTCCTGAGTTCATTTCATGACTGTTAACTGCTTAAGCTTTCTTTCCATTAGATAGTTCTAATTATAGCCAGAAACCTGATTGCAAATATTTTTTTAAATACTTAGTAAAAAAGTAATAATACTCAGTGTAAAATATGTAAAATAAAGAGAAGAAAAGGTAGGATAAAATTCAACTAGTGTCCATGTTGAGATAAGTGTTGTTAGCATTTTGGTGTCTTTCTTTTTGGTATGCATAAATGAAGGTATTAAGAAGGAGAAATTGAGATGACCAGGGAGAGAACACTGGGAAACTAACATTTGTGGACTGGATAGAAGAAAAGTCAGAGAAAGATCTTATAAACCAGTGAAGAAGTTTGAGAAAGAAGTACAGGGTCATAAGATAATGAGAAAAGGTGAAAAGGATAAGTGAGTAAAAAGCTGAGGGCAAACTCATCACAAAGATTGGTATTAACTGAGATATGTTCCTCAGAGTATCTCCACTACACCCTGCTGCATAAAAGCAGATGAATTCAAAATCCATATACCACCATTCCCATTCCTTGAACTCTTTTACACGCCTGTGTCTCTGATCAGATACATGATATTGCCACTCAGATGATATTTAATACTGTTAAAATATAAAGTTGTCAGGTAAAATACAGGATAATCAGTTGAATTTGAATTTCAGATAAGTAATAAATAATTTCTAATATAAATATGTCCTAAATATCACATAGTTTCCTTCTCTTGAGTTAATTTTGATAATTTATAGTTTGTTAGAAAATAGCTCATCTGACCCATTTAAAAATATTGCAATAAATATAGAGAGTATTTCCTTATAATTAAATAGAAATCCTTCTTCCTCCATTAGGATTTTTATACATGCTGCTTCTCTGCAAGGAATGCTCTTTACTTGCCTGGCTTATTCTTGACTTTCAGGTCTCCATTGAAATATCATTTCTTTAAAGGCTTTCTCTGACCATCCAATCTAAAGTAGTTTCAGCTTGATTCTGTCACAGTGCCCTCTTCGTTTTCCTAATAATATTTATCACAATTTAAATTATATACTTATGAGCTTACTCATTTTATGTCTATCATTTCCATAAGACAGAAACTCCATGAAGGCAGTCTGTTTTGTTCAACATCACATACCCAGTGACTAATACAATAATGTGTGGTCCATATATGTAGTAATACATGAATTAGTCTCTGAAAACACTTTTTTTTTTTATCCTAAGGAAGATCCTGCAGTGGTTCCATGGTATCTAAAAGGTGGTGAACTTCTTGGGATTAATCCTAATGCTTTCCTTCCACTTTCCCTCCACATCTACCATTCACCACTGCTCAGTGAATAGAAAGTCAGACCAGTTATCTCTTCAATCCTATATGTGTCTTTGCCTTGTTGTTCCCTCTCACCTCTTCCCTTTCTTTTAATTTCTGACCAAACCATCTATTAAGTACAAACCTTAAACTCATCTCTTTTAAGAAGACTTTCCTGCTCCAGCCCATACCACTCTAGTAGCTCCCTTGTTCTATGTGCCTATAGCAGTCATGTGTAATCCATTCTTTTAAGAACTGTGAATTTTACTAAATAATGCCCATTAATGATAGAGAATATGGCTTCAGTTGGAAATGGGAAATTCACTGAAAGGCATTTGGCCATTGAGTAAATTGGTCACTCTGTGTATTTACCTAGAACCAGGAAGGAAGAGATGGAAACATCATAAAGGGCCTTATAGAACATGATGAAGAGCTTGGACTTTATTGACTATATTAGGAAACCATTGGAAGATTTTTTTTTTTTAAGTTTTATTTGTTTTGAGAGAGAGAGAGAGAGAGCGCGCACATGAGCAGGGGATAGGCAGAGAGAGAGGGAGAGAGAGAGAATCCCAAGCAGGCTCCATGCTGTCAGCATGGATGCAGGGCCCAATCCCATGAACTGTGAGATCATGACCTGAGCCAAATTCAAGAGTCAGACACTTAACTGACTGAGCCACCCAGGTGCCACACCTCTGGAAGACTTTGATAGAATAGTCACATGATCTGATAATGTCTTAGATAATCCTTGATTGCTCTGTGAAGATGTGTTGTGGTGAGATAAAATTGGAAGAAGAAAAAGGCTATTGGTGAAAGTTGATGGAAGATATGGGGCAAGAGGGAAAAAATCAAGGATATCTGTTAGGTTTTTGACCTGAGTGGTATTAACATTTGTTGAACTGAGGCAGAATTGGGTGGGGTCAATTTGGGGGAAATTTAAGAGCAAATTTTCAGACAATTTAAGTTTCAGATGCCTACTAGACATCCAAGTGAAGAGGTTGAGTAGGCAGTTGAGTATATGTCTGAAGGTTAGGGCTAGGAATAAAAATTTGAGAGTGATCAGAATGTTTATTGATCATATTTATAGCTATGGGACTGGCAGGGTAGTGAGTATAGATTAAGAAGAGAAGAGGCAAAAGACTGAAACCTGGAGCAAGCCAACATTCAGAGGACTGGAAGAGGAGATGCCAGCATCATGAAGGCGAGGGCTATAACTACTACATCTTTTGCATCTCTCAGAGTGCCTGCTTTAATACTGGGCTCACAGTAAATGTTCCAAAAACATTCACTGAAAGAATGAACAAATAAATTGCTGGAAAAGTAAGTGGGTATGTTGCCATACCATGAACTTCTTCTGACTATGTCCATGCCAGAGCACAAAATAGTGTTTCTGTCACAGTCTCTCAGTCACATACTATGATGGAAAGTTCCACACCTGGCAAGCACTTACTGGTAGTTTTTTTTTTTTTTTTTAAGCACTTTATAAATTACATGTTTGAACTGAAAGTTTCTCTTCTTCTTTTACTTGAGTGCAGATAAATAGCTTTAACTTTTATTTAGCAAGTGGAAAAATGTTTGACCTAGTATGTTCCTGTGATACATTGATTATTTTTTTCATTAGAAGACACCAACCTTAATCCTTGGCAATCCATCAAAACCATATATTTTCATGTGCCAACAAGAGTGAAATGACTTTGGCAAATTTGAAGCACACTGCTCTATTTTTTTTTCTATTTCAGTTGAAGTACATGCACTTAAAATTCCTCTTGGAGTACATCCACATTACAAAAGAAAATAAAGCTAAAAACTGAATATTTAAAGGAATAAGCAAGATATCCTCAGATAGCTATCTGTTGATTTTTTTGGATTCAAATTTATGTAACTAATATTGTTGCTAAAACTATATGATACTATTCATATCCCAATAGTGGCATAATTTTTAAACGATCAAGGCAGAGGATATAGAATCATGGGCAAGATATTTCTAATTAAGCAACAAATCATTGCAAGAATCATATAAATAGGGAATTGCAAATTCTGATTGTGTGAGGGTATTTGGCACCAGAAGGCTTTTGAATGGTTAAGTTAAATGAAGACTTAAAAAGAAAACTTATCCCATTTAATGGCCAAAACTAACAGGGCTATGCAGTTTAAGTGTTCAGAGATTTATGGTGCAATACTCATACTGATGTCAATTCTGGGAACTGGTATTAAGAGCAGTGGAATGAAACACAGTTGATGAATTAGACAGAAAGGGCAGTCCATTTTCAGATTTCTTTCAAAACACAGCAAGAGAGAAGCAAAGGCTGTAAAAGCAAACGACAATTCCAGCCCAGAATTTGACATTTAAAGTAACAAAGATTATAGTTGGAAGAGATTAAAATTGCCATCTAGCCTGTGATGTTTCCCATTCATCTTTCTTTGATGATGGAAAAAACACTGTTATTTAAAAAAAAAAAATATTTCTTTCTCATTAACTGTGTCAGAAGAGGATTGTGGTAGAACGAGCTCTGGAATGGAACTTCTTAAAGTGTGTATTAAAGAAGAGGTGATATTAGTAAGTGGATAAGCCCTTCAAACATCATTAAAACAGACATGATCAGCTTAAGCACCCAAGAGACCTTCATCAGTGGAAAAATGAAGTTCACATCCTCCCTGAAAATGATCTTCCTTCAGACCTCTGGGAGAATGCTATAAGATGATATTAATACTCAGTCTTGCACCATTCTACTTATTTTCCTGGCCACAATAGATCACCATCGCTGAAGAAAAGGACCCACATTTGGGAGAGCTTTTTACAGCTTGCGTAAACTAAGTTAAGGAATTTTAAAGAGGAATTTTTATAAGGCCAAGAAGGAAAAAGTGTTCCCTTTATCTTAGTAGTACAGACACTGTAGTGTGTTCCATGGTGGGAACACCAAGGATGAATTCAGTGAATTCGCTCTTTGTATCACACGTTTATACCAGTGCCTTTTTAGGAATCAAGATTTTTTAAAAGCAAAAACATTTACTTTCTTAGACATTGCAGTTAACTTCACGTAGAAATAGCTGCTGCATTAAAAGACTAAACTTATATACTCCATCATTCTCACATAGTTCTGAAGAGGTGGAATAACAAGGTCTTGTTACATGGGATCAGATTCAGAGGGGACACGGGCATTAATCAGCAATAACAGTGAGGGAGCTGTCTCTTTTTAAACCTATGATGAAGCGACTCTCCCAGTTAAGGAATAAGCATTTTCTAGTTCTTTTTAATCTGATTATTTCTCTTTATCCCAGGAGGTATCACCTTTGTCAAAATACATCCATCTCCTTAGAGAAAGTCTTTCTCTCTGCATTTCTCTTTTGACTCAACACATAAATACATTTCTGCTTGAATCTATAGCAGTGATTTGGAGAGAATATGTGCTACAAAATGATTTTTAAGGAAAAAAATACATACCCTTTCTTCTTCGTTCCTTTTGGTCTTCTTGGCAGAAGAATGTTCTTAAATGCTCCAATTCACTGGGTGAGTTTGGGCAAAAGGAGGAAAAAGGAGGTGCTAGAAGGAGGTCCTTTACAAATAAACCTTTGTCTGCCTTGTCTCTTGCCTAGGATTGACAGACTCACTGCTCCAGCCAGGACTGGGGGAGGAGGGGAGTGGAAGTGAGACAGGGCTGCAAGAACTGCCTCCTTTGGATTCTTCCAAACCAGGCAAGGATGAACTGAACAGCTTCTTTACAGAGGGAAATAACTAGTCTGAACAAGAACCTCAGGGAGGCAGACTCTTGGAGTAATAAAATATAAAACCTGAAGAATTTAAAAAGAACACAGAGAGAATAATTTTAAATTTAAGAGAAGTGTGTGTGTGTGTGTGTGTGTGTGTGTGTGTGTGTGTGTGAGAGAGAGAGAGAGAGAGAGAGAGAGACTGAAAGAGAGATGGGAATAGTGGAGAGAGTGGGGAGAGAGAGAGGAGAAGGAAGGGGAAAAATGGCTAATGTGATTTAGGCAAATAGCTGAGCACCTCTTTGTCTTTCATAATTTCTTCATGTTTTTTCTAGATACCATCTAGATATCTTATAACATTTTGGTTGAAGATGTATTCCAACTCTCCAAGTCCTCACCAAGGAGTCATTACCAGTCAATGGAAAGTAAAAAAGAAAATGACTAAAAAAGAAACCTGTACCTCAAAGGCACAAAAGGAATTTCAGTCTGTTTTTTGAGCAAACTGCACTGGAATTGTAGCATCTGTTAACTCTCCTTTAATTGTTGGTTAAGTTTTAAAACTCAATTTGGACTAGTGTTGCAGGAGTCGGAAAAATTATAATAGGGATAATCTAGAATGGAGGGAAGGGCATTCTGGGTTGTACAAAGGAAGGCATGACGGTGAAGGAGAGGGTAACAACTTTGGGGGTTACAAGTAGTTCAGTGTAGCTGGAAGTAGGGATGGCAAAGGAAAAGATTAGAGGACTAGAAAGAGGCAAGTTGATGAAGCACCTCATATGCTACACTGAACATTTTGTATTTTGTCCTGAAAGTGAACGGAAAGATGACGAAAAGTATTAAAAATGATAGCCCCTGACTGCAGTGTGGAATAAGGATGATGTGGGAGGAAGGAAGCTAGAAACAGAAGAGGGGCTCTTGCAGTAACCCAAAAGAGAAGATAGTTAGGAAGCAGAACTGAAAATATTTGGTAACCAATGAGGTTTTTATGCTTAGGGTAGAGGTAGTTGAGAGAAAAGGGAGACTTTATTAACTCTCAAAGACTTGGAGCCTTGGACGAATAATGCATTACTTATCTTGGAAAAAGAATACAAAGAGAAGAGCAGTTTGGGCTGGAGCAGAGGGGGAGATAGAAACGAGTTAGTGTATTTTTTTCCATTGAGTTAGAAATGTTTTTATTTTTTTATTTTATTTTAATTCCAGTATAGTTAACATACAGTGTTAAATTAGTTTCAGGTACACAATGATTCAACACTTCCATACATCGCCTGGTGCTTATCACAACGAGTGCACTCCTTAATCCCCATCACCTATTTCCCCCATCCTCCCATCCACCTACCCTCTGATAACCATCACTTTGTTCTCTAGTTAAGAATCTGTTTCTTGGTTTATATCTCTCTCTCTTTCTCTCTCCCTCTCTCTTTTTTCCTTTGGTCATTTGTTTCTTAAATTCCACATGTGAGTGAAATCATATAATATTTGTCTTTCTCTAACTTATTTCACTTAGCATTATACTCTCTAGCTCCATCCATGTTGTTGCAAATAGCCAGATTTCATTCTTTTTTATGGCTAAATAATATTCCTGTGTGTGTGTGTGTGTGTGTGTGTGTGTGTGTGTGTGTGTACCACATCTTCTTTATTCATTCATCAATCAATGGACACTTGGGCTGCTTCCATATTTTGGCCCTTGTAAATAATGCTGCTATAAAGATGGGGGTGTATATATCCCTTTAAATTAGCATTTTTGTATTTTGAAGGTAAATACCCAGTAGCGCAATTACTGGATCATAGGGTGGTTCTATTTTTAACTTTTTAAGGAAACTCCATACTGTTTTCCACAGTGACTGCACCAGTTTGCATTCCCACCAACAGTTCAAGAGGGTTCCTTTTTCTCCACATGCTTGCCAGAACTTGTTATTTCTTCTGTTTTTGATTTTAACCATTCTGACAGGTATAAAGTGATATCTCACTGTAGTTTTGATAGTTTTGATTTACATTTCCCTGATGATGAGTGATGTTGAGCATCTTTTCCTTTGTCATTTAGCCATCTAGAGGTCTTCTTGGAGGAATATCTGTTCATGTCTTCTGCCCATTTTTAAATTGTATTATTTGTTTTTTGAGTGTTGAGTTGTATAAGTTCTTTATATATTTTAGATACTAACCCTTTATTGGATATGTCATTTGCAAATATCTTCTCCTACTCTGTAGGTTGCCATTTAGTTTTGTTGATTGTTTCCTTCACTGTGCAGGGGCATTTTATTTTGATGTAGTCTCAATAGTTTATTTTGCTTTTATTTCCCTTGGCTTAATAGACATATCTAGAAAAATGCTTCTACAGCCAATGTCAGAAAAATCACTGCCTGTGTTCTCTTCTAAGATTTTTATGGTTTCAAGTCTTAATTTAGGTCTTTAATCCATTCTGAATCTGTTTTTGTGTATGGTGTAAGAAAATGGTTCAGTTTCATTATTTTGCATGTAGCTGACCAGTTTTCCACCATTTGTGGAAGAGACTGTCTTTTTTTCCATTGGATATTCTTTCCTGCTTTGTTGAAGATTAATTGACCATATGATTGTGGGTTTATTTCTGGGTTTTCTACTCTGTTTCACTGATCTAAGGATTTTTGTGCCAATACTATTTTTGTGCCAATACCATGCTGTTTTGATCACTACAGCTTTGTAATATAATGT
This sequence comes from Lynx canadensis, assembly GCF_007474595.2. Taxonomy (NCBI): domain Eukaryota; kingdom Metazoa; phylum Chordata; class Mammalia; order Carnivora; family Felidae; genus Lynx; species Lynx canadensis. The sequence continues at coordinate 55,137,221 of NC_044306.2, read as the reverse complement.
GAAGTCCGGAATCGTGATACCTCCAGCTTGGCTTTTCCTTTTCAAAATTGCTTTGGCTATTCAGGGTCTTTTGTGGTTACACATAAATTTTAGGATTTTTTTGTTCTAGTTCTGTGAAAAATGCTGTTAGAATTTTGGTAGAGTTTGCATTAAGTGTGTAGATTGCTTTGGGTAGTATAGACATTTTAGCAATATTTGTTCTTCCAGTCCATGAGCAATGGAATATCTTTCCATTTCTTTGTGTCATCTTCAGTTTCTTTCATCAATGTTTTGTAGTTGTCAGAGTACAGATCTTTCACATCTTTAGTTTTGTTCCTAGATATCTTACTATTATGGGTGCAATTTAAATGAGATTGTTTTCTTAATTTCTTTTTCTGCTACTTCAAGAAATGACTTAGTTTATGAATGTTGACTTTGAGGAGTCCTAGATGCAGCTAGGAATGGTTAGTAAGCACTTGGTTAAATGGACTTGGAGCTCAGAAAAAAGTATGGGCCAGATAATTAGAGTTTACCGATTAATCAACAAAATATTGACTAAATAACTAATCAAGTTATTCAACCAAATGATAGTTGAAGCCATGGCTTTACCCGTTAAAAGTTACCAAGTATTTTCTGTGTGCCAGGCACTTCACATGTCTGAAACTCATTTACTCTCCTTATGAGCCCATGAAGTAGATACTGTTATTAGTCCCATTTTATAAATGCGGAAACATCAGAGATTTTAAGTAACCTGCCCCATATCTCACGCAGAGCCAGAAAATGGCAAGTCCCTTGCAATGTAGTTCTAGTGTCCATGCCCTTCACTATTGTGCTTCTCAGAATGGATTATAGAGTAAGAAGAAAATAGGGCTAATCAGAATCAGAATCAGAATCTTAGGGACCACTGGCATTTAAGGGATGACTAGAGAACAAGAAGCAGTGGAAAAATCAGGAGAGTATTATCATGGAAGTCAAAGAAAGGGCATGTCAAGAAGAATGGAGGTAAGTGAAAGGCCCCTGTTGACAGCTGTTTGAGGGAAGCCATACATGCACACCCTGATATGGAGGTTTGTAGAGCAAAGTGTAGAGAAAAGCAACAAGACCAGAAGCAGTTGTCAGTCCTAAGAGAGATCAAATCTCTGGTCTCCGTTTTATTGAAGCTGGAGCAAAAGGTATGGAATCCAAGAAAAGAGATGAGAGGCATATGTGCAATTAACTACATATATTCTTTGTATATTTATAAATGTGTTTCCTATGATACTGGCTAAAAAAATACTATGCCACAGATAGGGTTAATTTATGTGTATGACTTAAAAGTATAGACATATGTGCATTGGAAGAGGAAAATGGAAACTATACAGCCTTCACTCCATCTTGTGAGCTATCCATCTTGTTTACCCCATGTCAATCAATCTAGACCAGAAGTATGGTGCCAACAACAAATTGATTTTCTTGTAGATGAATTCTCTCTTTTCCTCTTTATTTTACTGTTATTTTCCTGTGTGTTGATTCTTTTTTTAAATTTCTTTCATTGCACTGCTCATTTTGTTTCCTTGCATTTAATTGACTTTTAATTTGGGATTCAAATCTGAAGCCACTGTTTGTCTTCTTATATATGGAGACTTAAGACATCTTGTTTGTTTTGTTTTCTCTCCTGACAGCCGGTTACTTAGACCTCATCAAACCCTGGTTTATGTTGCTCTGGAGGCCATCTCTCTCTTCGAGACAGTCTCTGAAGTCTCCCAAAGTAAACCTCTTATGTGTGGTAGGTGAGGACATTTAAATATACTGCCCATTTTCTAGAAAATACTCCCTGCTATATTTTTATGTGATAGTATATGTGTGTGTATGCGTATGTGTGTGTGTGATTTATATAGGTATATCTTATCAATCTAATGTCCAATCAGATTTGTTACAAATAGAAAAGCTCCACAAATTAGTGACATAGTCAACTCATGAGTAGAGAAAAGTCTGATATAGAACTTAAGCAATTTTGTTAAAAGTATTGGTATTAAATTTAAAAAGCAAGCTGATTAGCATTTTATAAACAAACAAACAGTAACAACAACGACAAAATCCTTCCCATCATTTGGAGTTTCCGGAGATGTCTTAGATATAAATAATTTTAGGCATCAGATATCTAAAGCTTATGAAAAACTGGAAACCCACATAAGCGCTTCCTCTGATTTCTGGGATCTCTGGGAGCTCATGCTTACGCCCTGATTTAGAATCTGCTGCTCCACTGTTCCATAATTGACCCCTTTCTCTCATCTCCCTCAGGCTTACATCCTTCTGGAGTCACTGAGGGTGGCAGTGTGGGGAAAAGCAGCATCTGGTGTTAACCTTCACGGTTTCCTCCCAAGAGGGAAACAGGACCTGTTTTATGTGAGTATCCTTGACGAAAGGAGTTTCAGAATAATCATGCTCATTGTAAACTAATTTGCAGTCTGTCTGTTGCAGTACTAATGAGCCACAGATAAAATTACTTTCTCAAATCCCTTTAAAATCTTCAATCAGTTAAAAAGAAACAATTAACCTGTTTTATTAACTTTTTTGAACTTGTTAAAAGAGTATTCTTTTTTATTAAAACTATTTAAAGTTTCCCTTAAGTTGTCCTCTGAAGTTGGACCGTTTGTGCTTAGAATGGTTTTTGCAGCTGGGTTGAACAAGATAACCTCTATTACTTAGACGTAGCTTTCTGCCACTGACGTGGAACTTATGAGAATAGACCCCACTGAGTAGTCTCAAGTGAGGCCCTGGAGGAGGCAGCAGAAGTACCAAGGAGCTGTTGAGTAAAGTGTTGAGCTGATGCCATTACAACTACAGGAACAGCACTGCTTCCAAGAGGCATTCCTATGGGGGTGCAATTTCAAAGGGCTGATGTACTTGGCAGCTGCTAGGATTCCCACACAGGCAGCCGTGGCTAGAATGGGAATTGGAGGCGGAGACTTCTTGCTCAGAAACTCTTAGAATAGCCAACACAAGACCTCTTTTACCTGGGCATGGAGAGGGGGGCACCACCCCCGCTGGGTGGGCTGGGCTTTTGCTCAGCGTTTATACACAGAGGTTTTGAGTAATGTGATCTTTAAATATGATAAAAATATGATAACATATGAGCACCTTGAATGATGTGATCTTTAAATATAATATTAAGTATGATTTAAAAATGAACATCAGGGGAGGAGTGTATCAGGAAAAACTATCCACTTTTAAGGAGCCATGGAATATTTAGAACGAATGATAATATTAACATAAAAAAAAAAAACAAAAAACGTTGGCAGGAAAAGAGGCCAAGAAGGAAAGGAACTTGAAAATAACCCCTTTAGTTTCCTAGCAGTCTAAAAGAGGCACTGGGCTGACAGTAAATAGAATCATAGCCCAAATCCCAACAACAATTCTGTGGTTTGTTAGAAACAACCCACTTATTATACCTAGAAAAAACGAACGATTAAGTGTGCCAGCGTGTGTTCTCTTGTAGACCCTGAGTTATTGCCCTAAGCCTCCCACAGTTATTTCACCGCTACAAGCATCTGGTAGGTTGGTAATGATAACAATAATAGTAATGATATTAGGAATAATAATGTCATTGCCAAAGTGTGTTAAACACTCTGGAAATGTTGGTTTCTTTAACCTAAGCAACATTCTTTTATGAGGTAATTTTTCAGATGAGGGAACTGAACCTTAAAAAGATGAAGTAAGTTGGCCAAGATCATGCTCACAGCTGGCGAGAAGTGGAGCAGAAACTGGAGAGCAAGACAAAACTAGGCTCTTAACTTATTGCTTTCATAAATAGTGAGAGGAGTAGAATGAGAGATCGGAGATCTGAATACCGTTCAAAAAGGTCGTAGCCCATGATTTGAGTGTAAATGGACCACATATATGCTCTCGTAAGACTCCTGAGAGCCATCGTTCTCTTAAGGTGTCTCCTCCGTCTATTTAATGTTAATACTTGGCTTGCAACAATTCTTCCTTGGATACTTAGAAACTTAAATCAGCTAAACAGAGTTTTCAACAAAGTCAGATATGGAAAATGGCCAACATGTCATTCCTTTGGATAGAGTTTCTAAGTAATTATAGTTCTAGGAGTAAAAATTATGATACCAGACACTCAGTAAATACTTGTTAAATGAATGAATGGGTTAATAAATAAATTGAAAAGGGGCACCTGGGTGGCTTAGTAGGTTGAGCATCTGACTTCGGCCCAGGTCATGATCTCGTGGTCCATAAGTTCAAGCCTCATGTCAGGCTCTGTGCTGACAGCTCAGAGCCTGGAGCCTGCTTCAGATTCTGTGTCTCCTTCTCTCTCTTCCCCTCCCCTACTCGCACTCTGACTCTCTGTCTCACACACATAAATAAACATCAAAAAAATTTTTTTAAATAAATAAATTGAATGGACACAACACTTGGGTAGAGGGTAGGTTTTTGGAAATTATTCACCATTCAGTAATTACTTATCATCTGTCACATACTATGACTAATGTTATAGTGTCCCTGAGAACGAAGTTCAGCAGCTAGCCACCACTGTTGTCTCAAGGACTTCTCCAAAGTGCAGGCTATTAAGTTCTGCTATACATCCTCAGTTTTCCCCCTTGTAAATTAAAGGGTTTAATTGGTAATTTTTATGGTTCCTTCTATTTCCCACTTTCTATAATTGTATGATTCTCAATTTTATTTTAATAAACTTAAAATTTTAGAATAGTTTTTACACCCAGTATTCTCTATTATTTCACATCTCAGATTATTATGGTGCATTTGTTACAGTTAGTCAATATTGATACATTACTACTAACTAAAATCCATACTTTATTCTTTTTTTTTTTTTAAGTTTGTCCCTAATATCCTTTTCTAGAATCTTCTCCAGGACACCACATTACATGACATCTCCTTAGGCTTCTCTTGGCTGTGACAGCTACTTAGACTTTCCTTGTTTCTGAGGATCTTGACAAAAAAACATTTTTTTTTTTTAAGTAATCTCTACACCCAGTGTGGGGCTTGAATTCATGACCCTGAGATTAAAGGTCACATGCTTTCCAACAGCCAGCCAAAGTACCCTGATCTTGACAAGTTTTGAAGAGTATTGGTTGGTTTTATAGATGTCCCTCAATTGAGATTTGTCTAGTATTTATCATATTATTAAACTTGGGTTGTATGTTTCAGGGAAGAAGACCGTAGCGTTAAAGCGCTGTTTTCATCACATCATATGAAAGGTACATACTATGAATGTGACTTATCAGTGTTGATAGTAGCCTTAGTCAGCTGGCTGAGGTAGTGTTTGCCAGGTTTCTGCACTGTGAAGTTGTTCTTTTTCTCTCTCTCTCCATACTGCACTCTTTGGAAGGAAGTCACTATGCTCAGTCTACACTGAAGGAGTGGGGGAGTTATATTCCATCTTCTTGAGGACAGAGTATCTACATACATTTTTTAGGATTCTTCTGCACATGAGATTTATCTTTATTTATTTATTTGTATCGGTATGAACTCATGGCTCTTTACTTTATACTTCGGATTATAATCCAATACTACTTTTAAAGTTTTTTGTTGTTCTAATAGCTCTAGCTTTGGCCACTGGGAGCTCTTTCGGCTGTATCCTGTGTCCTTTTGGTATACACCCTCAGCAAGTGTTTTCTCAGTCGGCATGCATTAAGATTCAGTTTTTGTGTTGTAAGGTTTATGGGTTTTGATGAACGCATAGCATCATGTATTCACTATTACATTATGATATAGAGTAGTCTCACTGCCCTAAAATATCTCCTGTGCCTCATTTACTCGGTCTTCCCCTGCCTGGAACTCCTGGCAACCATTGATCTTTTCACCATTTCTATAGTTTCACCTTCTCCGGGCTGTCATATCATTGGAACCATATATTATGTAGCCTCTATAAACTGGATTCTCTCACTTAGCAATGTGTATTTAAAAGTCGTATTCATATTTTTATGGTTTGATGGTGTATTGCTTTTTATCACTGAATCATATTCCATTATATAGATATGCCACAGTTCATTTATCCTTTCGCTTGTTAAAGGACATCTTAGTTGCTTATAGTTTTTGCAATCATGAATAAAGATGCTATATACATTTGTGTGCAGGTTTTGTTTGGACATAAATTTTGAAACAAGTTAATATCTTCTTAACATTTATTTTTCAGTTTGTAATTGTTGGTTTGTAATCATCTAGCTTTTATATGGCTTCTCACATATAGCTGTTTTAAAAATAATGAACAGTTTCACATAATAAATCTGTTCAGAATCAGGTACCATCTTTTATAAAGTATAAACAATAAACCCATTAATATTTTATGGAATAAAGGGAGCTTTAAATATAGGGCACTTTAGAAATATTTACATTTAATGTTTTTTGAAATATGAGCAGACCTGTGGTCTGACAAGGCCATTTCTTTCATATCACAAACAGGGACATTTATAGGTGTTAAATTAGCTGCAAAATTGTTCCTTTATTGCTCCCTCACTAATAAAACATGTTAAAAATTACATGTTTGGAAATCCAAATACAAGGATTTGTAAGTTGAAGTAATAAATATAGCACTATATTAGATAACTAAAACCAGCTTCCTTTATGTGAATACATATCAGATAGGACACATGAAATGCCAAGCAATAACAAGCAATGGAAATATTCTCCCTAGATATTTCATCTCTAAACGCATGAATGTGTTACCTATAGTATAATCCTATTAAAACATAACTCGTTATTCCATAAGATATGGCTATATATTAGAGTGGGAGGCAAATATATTCACTGAAAGTCTAAAACATGGTAACAATTCTACAAGGCAGGAAGGCAGGAAGGCAGGAAGGCAGGAAGGCAGGAAGGCAGGAAGGCAGGAAGAAGAAAGAAAAAGAAAGAAAGAAGAAAGAAAGAAAGAAAGAAAGAAAGAAAGAAAGAAAGAAAGAAGAAAGAAAGAGAAGAAAGAGAAAGAAAGAAAGAAAGAAAGAAAGAAAGAAAGAAAGAAAGAAAGAAAAGAAAGAAAGAAAGAAAGAAAGAAAAAGCCTTTCTATAACACTGTCTTTCATCAAATTGCAAGTTAGTCTTTGTCTTTAATACTAGTATTCAAAGAGAGTTCCTTCTTTGGGGATGAATTAACAAAAAATTGCCCCCACATTGTTACCACCTTATAGAATTTTCACTATATTTTCCCACAGTATCCAAGTGACTTGTGCTGACTGGTCCAGCCAAGCTGAAGTATAAAATATCCTGGCATCAAGAAAGCTTTAACATTGAATGTTGTATTTTATTTTATGTCTTAAGTTAATTGACGTAAAATATTTGAAAAACTGGAAAAGATCAAGTACTAGTGAGAATGAGGGGCTTAAGAATATACTGGTTTGGGGCACCTGGGTGGCTCAGTCCATTAAGCTTCCAACTTCGGCTCAGGTCATGATCTCACAGTGTGTGAGTTTGAGCCCCACGTCAGGCTCTGTGCTGACAGCTCAGAGCCTGGAGCCTGCTTCGGATTCTGTGTCTCCTTCTCTCTGCCCCTCCCCTGCTTGTGTGTTCTCTCTCTCTCTCTCTCTCTCTCTCTCTCTCTCCCTGTCTCTCAAAAATAAATAAACATTAAAAAAGGAATATATTGGTTCAATATATTTCTCCTCTCCATAGGAATTATGATCTTTTTAGTATCAGAAAATTAGTGAGTCTAAAGGCATGTTGGCAAATGCTGGCATTCCCTGACCAAAGGTTCTGAGACTTTTCTGTTAGGAACTTGACTCACTGAGAGATGAGGACTGGTTTACCAAGAAGCCTGGAGGATTTTAGGGCTTTAGTTCAGTGGAAGAAATTCAGAAGAGAATTTTTGGGAATCAGATTCTCTCTGAAGCAGAACATACCTTATGATGCATTGCTTGGGGGCTTCGGTAGATACACTAGCCCCCATTACTACTACTACTATTATTATTATTATTATTATTATTATTACTATTATTTTAGAGAGAGAGCATGAGTGGGGGAGAGGGGCAGAGGGAAAGAGAGAATCTTAAGCAAGGTCCATGCCCAGTGCAGAGCACAACATGAGGCTCGATCCCACGACCCTGAGATCATGAACTGAGCTGAAATCAAGAGCCGCATGCTTAACTGACTGAGCCACAACAGGCACTTCGCACCTTTTAATGACAAAAAATAAAACAAGGAAAATCCTTCTCTTTCTCTCCCCCATGTAACAGGGGGCCCTTCAGATCCTTAGTGCCTCCATATCCTAGAATCTTTTTCTATCCTTTATTCCCATGAAACTTTATAAGTGATATGCTCTATATCCCCCATGTTTTAGCTACCTCTCAAATAAGGACAAACTATAATCAATAATTTTTAAGTGTTCCAACTTTCCAGAAACATTCATAGTGATTTGAAACTTTGTTTGTTTATCTGGAGAAGTGGCAAGATAGAACAAGACATTTACTCCCTGGATCTTCTTTATAGTTCCCTGAATAATCTTAATTATGCCAACATGAAGTGAGTTGATATACATGTCTCTGGGGAAGGGAAATTTACAAAGATTGTTCTTCCCACTTTCCCCGTGATATGCCAAATTAAACTTACCTAGGGCCAAAGATCCTCCAGAAAGAAAGGGATCAAAACCCTATCCCCTACCTTTTGGAGATTAGAGCTTTCTGAAGGGCTGCAAAAGCCCTAACAGAGATCCCATGGCAATAGAACACATTGAAGTTCCCTCAAGAAGAAAGAGGGAGTCTGGCATAGTGACTTAGGCTCAACACCAGGGCCTAGAGGTTTGTAGGGACAGTGTATTTAGGGACAGCATGTTTAGATACAGTGTGTAGCTGTGGTTAGAAACCCAATTATACCTGGCCACTTTGGCAAAGCTGTCGGGTCTAGAGAACAGTGGCTGATTATATAAGTATAAAGCCAATAAGCTGTCATCTCACGAACCCACGTCCTCAGTGCTACCCTGCTGCCTCTACAGGGTTCTTCAGCTTAAAGGACACCCTTATAGCAAGCCAGGGGCTCATTAGAAACTTAGGAACCGGTTTTCAACAATAACACCACGTAGGAGTGATTAAAATCAGAACTTTAGGTGGACTGATTAGTTCTTTCCACACGGAACGTTGAAACAATACTGCTCCCTTTGGACTAAGTAACTTCCCAGGGTTCCTGGACAAGTTGAAGAACAGTGAGTCCTTGAGAGCGAGAGATACTGAATTACCTACAATCTGGAGGAATGGGGGTTTAAGCAAGTAATTAGAAAAAGAAGATGCCCGGGAACCCTCTTGCACTGTTGGTGGGAATGCAAATTGGTGCAGCCACTCTGGAAAACAGTGTGGAGGTTCCTCAAAAAATTAAAAATAGACCTACCCAATGATCCAGCAATAGCACTGCTAGGAATTGACCCAAGGGATACAGGAGTACTGATGCATAGGGGCACTTGTACCCCAATGTTTATAGCAGCACTTTCAACAACAGCCAAATTATGGAAAGAGCCTAAATGTCCATCAACTGATGAATGGATAAAGAAATTGTGGTTTAGATACACAATGGAGTACTACGTGGCAATGAGAAAGAATGAAATATGGCCCTTTGTAGCAACGTGGATGGAACTGGAGAATGTGATGCTAAGTGAAATAAGCCATACAGAGAAAGACAGATACCATATGTTTTCACTCTTATGTGGATCCTGAGAAACTTAACAGAAACCCATGGGGGAGGGGAAGGAAAAAAAAAAGAGGTTAGAGTGGGAGAGAGCCAAAGCATCAGAGACTCTTAAAAACTGAGAACAAACTGAGGGTTGATGGGGGGTGGGAGGGAGGGGAGAGTGGGTGATGGGTATTGAGGAGGGCACCTTTTGGGATGAGCACTGGGTGTTGTATGGAAACCAGTTTGACAATAAATTTCATATATTGGAAAAAAAAATTCCATGGGAAAAAAAAAAAAGAAGATGCCCAAATTTGGAATCCAAACTGGTGGAGGTCATACAGATTATATTTTATTGGTTTATTGCGAATCTCCAAAAGATGAAGTGTTTGCCAAATTTACTTAACCACCAAACATTTTTTCCCCTAAACTAGGCACCTCGAGGGACTAGATTCCAAGGAACACTTGTTGGAAAATGCTGCTCGAATGGTAGAATTTTCTCTACTAAATCATGACAAAGGAGCAGGAAATGGCACCCACTCATATAATCGCTTAACAGTTCTGTGGTGTCAATGACAATATTCTAGTAACTCTAACTCAAAGAGAGCAGAGTGCACAGGGAGAGGGTGCTGAAATCATATTCACAGCTTTCTCCTTGACTCCATCTATCCTTTGCCTTTGAATAATGATCACCACCTGCAATCACTTGTTGGCTCCATGAGTAAGGATTTTCATCTTACTGTGTTAAGTATCCTCAGTGCCTAGAACTTTGTTTGGCACCATGTAGGTTTTCAATAATTTGTTCAGCTATTTGTTGAATGAATGAACTTCTGGCCTTCACTAGCAAATTTACTGAAAATTTAAATAGACTTTTTCTTTTTTCTTTTTTTCTTTTTCTTTTTCTTTTTTGTCTTTTGCATAGCTTACACCTTGCGGCTGCAGAATAGATCCTTCTAAAAATTCAGGAAGTATGAGAATAGTAATGACTGGGAAATCTTGACTAGGTTCAGTAGGCCCAATTCTCTGAAACAAATTGAAAATAACATTTTATTTCTAAATCAAGTGAAATCCGTATTTACCCAAGTCAAACCAACCTGGGATTGGGGCAAGGGTCCAATGAAGCCATTGGACCAGTTGAATCACTATTGCCCCAAGTCCACATTGCCCAATCTAAGGATGATATGTAACATATTTAACAACTGTAAGTCTTATAAATAAACTTAATTTAACTCAATAAATCAGTATATAAGTAAAAATATTTAAAAATTACCCCAATTTAAAAAAAAATTATCCTAATTACCACAATGTGCATAATGACATTGTTTTATGTCTTGACTATTGTAAATACTGCTGCTATAAATATGGGGATGCAGATATCTCTTTGCCATTCTGTTTTCATTCCCTTGCCATATATGCCCAGAAATGGAATGGCTGGATCATATGGTAGTCCTATTTTTATGGAACTAAAAATAGAACTTTGCCCATTTTTTTAAAATTGGATTATTTATCTTTTGTTTGTTTGTTTTGTTTTGCTATTGAGTTGTATGAGTTCTTTATATATTTTAGATATTAACCCCTTAGCAAATATATGATTTACAAATGCTTTTTGTCTTACTCTGTAGGTTGTTAATCATTTGTCGTGCAGCCTGTGGATTTTGACACTCTTTTTGTCCTGGGTAAATTTTCCCCCAATAGCTTGAGAGCTTAAGAAGAGAGCTTTGATTCTCAGTAGTTTAGGAGAATTGTTCTCAACATGGCTGTGCATCAGAAGCAGCCAGTTGTGTGAGACCAAGGCACGAAGACCGAAAACTCCATAGGTCAATTGGATCTGCATCCAAGGTTGGGAACCCTTAGCTTAGGGGTCTGTTTTGGCTCCAAAGCAAATACTCACTCTTCCCCTCCATTTATTAGGCCCACTGCCAGATGTACCCTCATGCCTCAACAGGATTAATTCTTAGGAAATTCATAAACAGTTTGGTTGTTACTTTGGGATTCCTGCCACTCTGTGAACCACTCCTATGAACAGCGATGCACAATTTCCTTTAAGTTAATTCCATAAGTTGCATTTCAAAAAAAAAAAAAAAAAAAAAACAACCTGTGACATCACAAGGAAACCACTTTTAGTTGCTCCATTTCCTGGAGCGTACAGCTGGCAAAATGCCTGGGACAAGATGTATTCAATTCAAGTCAAAGCAGAGCTGTGTTAGGAGAAACAGATGGCCCACCTAAGGTGAAAAAATTACTTTCTTGGGGGAAAAGGCAGGGTGGTTTATTCATCTCTTCCTCTAGGAAGGCGGGAATGTGCGCAGGCAAAATAAACAAAACACATTACAAACACATTCCACAGATGAACACAATAAATGGTGCTGAACAAGCCTATGGGAGGCATCTTCCTGCCTCCAGGCAGGCTGTAGGAGCTTGTCACATGTACATCAAAGTGCCCCCAAAACCTGAAAATCATTCTGTCAGAGGAAGTAATAAGAACCAACACATAATTGAAGAGACAGACCATCAGTGACCCTCCCTAAGAGCTGGTAATGGAAGACTGAAAAGACGGGAGAGTCAAGATGAGCCAGATACAGGTTCAGGAAAATAGCTGAACAGAAAACAAAGCAGTGGGAATTGGTTTGTGCTCCATTTGAGGAAAACTGGGATTGATGTGGCTTGAGGGGTGGTAGATAGATCATCTGCATTTATTTAGAAAAGGGGAGACTAGGCAGTGAGAATTTGTTGCCCATCATTTCACATTTTCCAGGAGAGAGAGACACTTTTCCTGGAGGCTACCAGTGTTCAGATCACCTGGAAAGCACATTCCCCTTAGAAGGCTTTTCTAATACCCAGATGAAACACTCCTTAAGTTTATCCAACTCATTTGTTGGATATCCAACTAGTTTAGAAATGTGTGTTCAACAAGTAACATTCTGATTATGAATTTGGTCTCTCTGCCCTTAATAATGGGCAGGATTGAGGCAAGAAGTTTGGAGGTCACTGGAGAGATGTATTATATACCTGTTACAAAGAAATAAATTTGTGTTTTATTTGATATGTCAATCTTTTGAGGGTTTGGTTAGCATAAGTAAGTTCTGCAACCTAATTTCCTAGAACTTCAGACAAAATCCACTCTTTGGGCCTGCAGAGCTGAGTATGAGACCCCAGAACACTGTGACCACTCCCCCATATTGCCATCACGTAGGCTTCACTCATGAAGCCTTAAGCCGCCTTCCTGAACATCTGTGCCTCTCTCTCTATTCAACACAAACCATCCCCAAAAGTTATCTCCTTACTTCTTTAAAATCAGCAGAGGATAATTCTAAATTATGTTCTCTGTAATGCATTCTAGTGTCTCACAGCCCTGAACCTTAGGAAACAACTCACATTATCTGTGACCATGTAGTTTCGCTGAATACATTGTAACTATATAGTTTCACCAAGTAGCAAACTTACAGCTTCTTGTGGGCCTTGCTGTTCTCTTCATCTCAAGAGCGTGGGCCATGGTGAGGCTGCATGATCATGTCCTGAAGGTCTTTCAACAAGGGGTGGGAAAGGAAAGACTACACTATCAAACACTGTTCCTACCCGGACCCCCTCATGTGATCAAATACAAGGGACAAAGTAATTTGAAAGGGAAGGTAATTGGGTCAAATGAAGAGAACGTAGAGTGTTCTCATCCAAAAGCGCAGAACTAGAAGGGTACTTCTTTCTGTCAGCTGTGCTCACAGTAGCTGTGGGAGAGTGTGGAGCTTTGCCCATTTCTTTCTATCAAAGAGAATATATGCTTCTATGACTTGCCCGACATTGTCATCTCTGACTCTTATAAAGCTGGGGCACCAACCCTTCAAGTACTCTTGCTTGGTTGTCTCTCTCTTAGGCAGTAGATGGTTGACCCTGTGCACCCCCTTGGTGGTTACTGCACACTTGTTTGCTGTAGGGCATTTGTCCATTGGTCTTTTGGTGATGAATAACTTTTGCCTGTCTCCAAAATGAGATGGAAGCAGCAATGACCCAACTCTGGAAAATATCTGTTAGTCTTACATCCCAGAAATTGTCCTGTACCCCTTGAAAAGAGCAGACTGTCTTCCCTTTCAATGCAAAATAGAAATATTAACGTTGCACATTAATTTCTTTTTCTTCCCTATTGGAGAGTCGGCTGAAGGACTAATAATGACGACTATTGTAAAAATTCTCTCAAAATATTCATTTCATAAATAGGGTAAGAGATACATTCACTGAAACTGAGATTTAAAGGGTTCTGTGAGGTGACAAAATGGGGTTTGCAATTCAGGATGTTTATTGCTCTCAGGGGCTATGGCTAGTCCCTTATGAAGCAAAGTTTCAGTTGGGTAGAGATTGAGTAATTAGAACACAGATGCATTGTGTAACTCCTTCTTCCTCTTTATTTACTGTGGACCAGTGAATATTTTAAGTCTCGAGCTCTAGGCCAACTCAATAGATTTAATTTTTTGGTATCTTGTATCACGAGAGCTCAGCACTTCTTATACAAAGTGGCTACAGATTACGAAGGCCATTATATGTCTCTGTACTGATATTGAATTCGTCTGACAGAATTCACATAAGAAGATCCTAACAGCTTTGTCTTTAAAGGGAAAGAGAATGGACATTTACTGATTATTGACTCTGTAGCCACAATACCTTTATTGACAAATCTCTGAGATTGATATTGTTTCTTCTATGTTATGAATGGGATTGAGACTCAGAGAGATTAAGCAACTTGTTGAAGATAATAGAGTACCTTAGAAGCCTAAAGGGACATGTTCTCTTCTAGCCAATATTACACAGGATGGAAGTGATAGTACTGTAGTCCTGGACTTTAGGATTTAAACCCAGTCTCTCTAACCCCCAAACCACTGCTCTTTTCTACACCATGCTGCCATATTAACATACAAGAAGCTAGAGAATTGCTACAGAGTTTGTTCTTTCTTCTTTGTTGGATTTTACTGCCCCATTTTTTTTTCCATTTTGTTTTTCGTGTATTAAAGTACATATAACATACAATTTACCACCTTAACCATTTTTAAGGGTACAGTTCAGCGATATTAAATATATTCTTAAAGTGCAACCATCTCCACCATCCATCTTCATAACTTTTTTCATCTTCTAAAACTGAAACTTTATATCCATTAAACAGTAACTGTGGGAGGTTTCCCCCCACTCCTTGGCAACCATGATTGTACTTTCTATTTCTATGAATTTGACCAATCTAAGAACCTCATATAAGTCAAATCATACACTATTTGCCTTTTTGTGACTGTCTTATTTTAGCATAATATCTTCAAGGTTCATGCATGTTGTAGCATATTGTAGAATTTCCTTCATTTTTTAAAATGTTTATTTATTTATTTTTGAGAGAGAGAGAGAGAGAGAGAGAGAGAGAACACAGGTGGGAGAGGGGCAGAGAGAGAGAAGGAGAGAGAGAATCTCAAGCAGGCAATGTAGAACCTGACATGGGGCTCAATCTCACAAACTGTGAGGTCACGACCTGAGCTGAAACAAGAGCCAGATGCTTAACCGACTGAACCACGCAGGCGCCCAAAATTTCCTTCATTTTTTAAAGCTGAATAATATTCCATGTATATGTGTATCACATTTTGCTTGTCCATTCATTTGTCGATGGACTCTTTGTTTTATCTATTGTGAGTAATGCTGCTATGAACATGGGTATAAAATATTTCTTTGAGACCCTGCTTTCAATTCTCTTAGGTATATACCTGAAAGTAGAATCGTTGGATCGTATGATAATTCTACACTTAATTTTTTGAGGAAACTCTATACTGTTTACCAGAGTGGCTGTCCCATCTCATATTCCCACCAACAGAGCGCAGAGGTTTCAATTTCTCTACATCCTCACCAACAGTTTTTTTTTCTTCCATCATAGTCACCTTAATGGGTATGAGGTGGTATTTCACTGTAGTTTTGATTTGCATTTCCCTAATGATTAGTGATGTTGAATATCTTTTCATGTGCTTATTGCCCATTTGTATATCTTTGGAGAAATGTCTATTCAAGTCCTCTGCCAATTTTTGATTGGGTTGTTTTCTACGTTGTTGAGTTTTAGGAGTTCTCTATACGTTCTGGACATTAATGCAGATATAATCAGATATATGATTTGCAAATATTTTCTCCCATTCTGTGAGTTGCCTTTTTACTCTGTTGATGGTGTCTTTTGATGCACAAAACTGTTTAGGTTTCATGAAGCCCAGTATGGTATCACTTTTAAGAAATCATTGCCAAATCTAATACTGTGAAGCTTTTAACTGTTTTATTCACAGAGTTTTATTGTTTTAGGTCTTCCATTTAGGTCTTTAATCCATTTTGAGTTAATTTTTATATTTAGTGTTAGGTAGTGATCCAACTTCATTCTTTTGCATGTGGTTATTCAGTTTTCCCAGCATGATTTGTTGAAAAGTCTGTCTTTTTCCATTGAATGGTCTTGGCACCCTTATCAAAAATCAATTGACCACATGCGCAAGGTTTTTTTCTGGCTTCTTTATTCTATTCCATTGGCATATATGTCTGTCTTCCTGATAGTACCATACTGTTTTGATTACTGTAGCTTTGTCATAAGTTTTGAATTCAGGAAGTGTGAGTCCTCCAGTTTTGTTCTTCTTTTTCAAGATTGTTTTGGCTATTTGAGGTCTCTTGAGGTTCTATCTGAATTTTAGAATGGGTTTTTCTATTTCTGCAAAAAAAAAATGTCATTGAGATTTTGATAGGAATCACATTTAATCCGTAGATTGCTTTGGGTAGTATTGATATTTTAACAATATTAGGTCTTCCAATCCATGAATATGGAATGTGTTTCTATTTATTTGTCTTCTTTAGTTTCTTTCAACAATATTTTATATTTTTCATTATACAGGACTTCCCCTTCCTTGTTTAACTTAATTCCAAAGTATTTTATTCCTTTTCATGCTATTATAAGGACAATTGTTTTGTAATATCCTGTTTGGTTATTCACTGCTAGTGTATGGAACTGCAACTAATTTTAGTGTGTTGTCTTTGTATCCTGCTATTTTGCTGAGTTTATGCATTCTAATAGTTTTTTTCTTTGTGTGTGTGTGTGTGTGTGTGTGTGTGTGTGTGTGTGTGTAAATGTTAGTTTTCTACATATAAGATCATGTCAGAGGTAATTTTACTTCTCTTCCAATTTGGATGTTTTTTATTTATTTTTCTTGCCTAATCTCTGACTAGAACTTTAAGTATTATGTAGAGTAGAGGTGGTGAAACCAGGTATCCCTGCCTTTTTCTTGATCTTAGAGGAACAGCTTTCAGTCTTTCATCATTGAGTATAACGTTTGCCTTGGGTTTTTCATATATGGTTTTTAATGTGGTGAGGTATTTTCTTTCTATTTCTAGTTGTTTTGTTTTGTTTTGTTTTGCTTTGTTTCTGGTGTTTTTACCATGAAAGGGTGTTAAATTTTTGTCAGGTACTTTTTTTGCCTCAATTGAGATGATCATATTTCCCCCTTTATTTTGTTAATGTAATGTATTACACTGATTGTTTTTTTGTATGTTAAATAATCCTTGCATTCCAGGAATAAATCCCCTTAGTCATGATGCATAATCCTGTTAGTAAACTGGTGAATTCGATTTGCTAGTGTTTTATTGAGGATTTTTTGCATCAGTGTTCACAAGGGATATTAGTTCGTAATTTTCTTTTAGTGTCTTTGTCTGATTTTGGTACGAGGATAATTCTGGCTTTATAGAATGAGTTAAAAAATGTTTCCTTGTCTTCAATTTTTTGAAAAACTTTAAGACAGACTGGTATTAGTTCTTTAAATGTTTGGTAGAGTTTACCAGTAACGCAATTGGGTCCAGGACTTCTGTTTGTCAGGAGATTCTTTTATTGATAAGTCAATCTCTTTGCTAGTTATAAGTCTATTCACATTTTCTATTTCTTTGTGACTTAGTCTTGGTTGGTTTTGCGTTTCCAGGAAATTGTCCATTTCATCTAGGTCCAATATATTGGCATATAATTGTTCATAGTACTCTCATATCCTTTTATTTCTGTGGAATCAGCAGTAATGTCTCCATTTTCACTTCTGACTTCAGTAATTTGATTCTTCTTTCTTTTTTTCTTAGTCCAAGTAACTAAAAGTTTGTCAATTTTGTTGATCTTTTTGAAGAACCAACTTTTGGTTTTATTGATTTTCTCTATTTGTTTATCCCTGCTCTAATCTTTATTATTTTCTTGCTTCTGCTAGCTTTCAATTTAGTTTTTTCTTCTTTTGCTAGTTCCTTAAGTTATAAAGTTAGGTTGTTGATTTGAGGTCTTTTTTGTTTTTAATGTAAGTATTTATAGCTGAAGATTTCCCCATTAGCACCACTTTCTCTGCATGCCGTATGTTATGGCATGTTTTGTTTTTGTTTTCATCAGTTTCTAAGGATTTTCAAATTTTCCTTGTAACTTCTTCTTTGACTCATTGGTTGTTTAAAAGTATATTATTTAATTTCTACAGTTTTGTGAATTTTCCAGTTTTCCTTCTGTTATTGATTTCTAACTTTTATCTGTTGTGGTTAGAGAGGATACTTTGATTGATATCTACCTTTTAAAATCTATCAAGACTTAATTTGTGGGCTAAGATATGATCTATCCTGTGAAATATCCCATTTGCACTTGAGAAGAATATGGTATGCTGTTGTTGGGTAAAAGTGTTCAGTGTGTCTGTTAGATATAGTTGGTCTATTGTGTTAAGTGTTTATTTCCTTACTTATCATCTGTCTAGTTGATCTGTTTGTTATTATGGTAAGGTATGTTAAAATCTCCAACCAGTATTGTAGAACTGTCCTATTTTCCCTTCAATTTTGTCAGTTTTTACTTTATATATTTTGATGGTCTGTCATTAGGTACACAAATGTTTATATCTTCTTGCTATACTGAAACTTTTATTAATCTATAATGCACTTCTTTGACTTCTTGTAAACGTTTTCAATTTAAAGTCTATTTTGTCTAAATAGTGTATCCACTTGTGCTCAATGTTAGTTACTATTTGCATAGAATATCTTTTTTTCATCCTTCACTTTTAATCTATTTGTATATAGATCTAAAGCAAGTCTTTTGTAGGCAACATATAGTTAGATTGTTGAATTGGATTCTGCCAATCTCTGTCTTTTGATTGGAGTTCAGTCTATTTACATTTAAAGTAACTACTGATTGGGAGGTTTACTTCTGTCATTATGCTATTTGTTTTCTAAATGCCTTATAGATTTGTTATCCCTCATTTCTGACATTACTGTCTTCTTTCATGTTTAGTTGATTTTTTGTAGTAAGATGTTTAAATTCTTTTCTCATTTCCTTTTCTTAATATACTTTAGCTATTTTCTATGTGGTAACAAAGGACATGGTTAATGTCCTAAAATTGTAACACTATAACGTGAATTTATACCAGCCTAACTTTAATAATGTATAAAAACTCTGCCCTGCTATATAGCTCCATCCCACACTTTCAGCTCATGAGGTCTTAAAAATTATATCTTTGTATATTGTATGCCCCAAAATATAAACTAATACTTTTTTAAATGCATTAGTCTCTTAAAAAATGTAAAAAGATGGGGGTGCCTGGGTGGCTCAGTTGGTTAAGTGTCTGACTCTTGATTTCAGCTCAGGTCATGATCTCACAGTATTGAGATTGAGCCCCACACCAGGCTCTGTGCTTAGCATGGGGCCTGCTTAAGATTCTGTCTCTCTCCCCCCCCTCCCCAACCCCCCCCCCCACTTGCATGCTCTCTCTCTCTCTCAAAAAAAAAAGTGAAAAGCAAGCTTTGGAGCTACAAACCAAAGTTATAATAATACTAACTTTTAGACTGATAATTTTTCTTCTTTAACCGTATTAGTTTCTTAAATCATGTAGAAAACAAAAAGTACAATTACAAACCATTATTACAGTGATACTAGCTTTTTAATTACCATGCATTTACCTTTACTGAGGTCTTTATTTCTCTGTACCCTTGAGTTATTGTTATGGCTTCAAGTGTTCTTCCATTTCACCTTGCAGGACTCCCTTAATCACTTCTTCCAGAGCAGGTCCAGTGGTAACAAATTCGCTCAGCTTTTGTATATCTTGGAATGTCTGTCTGATGATATGTATGTTGTTGTGAATCTCTTTGAGTTCATCTTGGAATTCACTGATACTCTGATGTTTATAGTCCCATCTTCCATCAAGTTTGGGAAGTTTTCAACCATTATTTTCTTCAAATATTCTTTCTGCCCTGTCCCTCTCTTTTCTTCTAAGACTCCCACCATGTGTATATTCATTTACTTGATAGTGTCCCATGGGCTCCATATGTTCTGTTCACTTTTCTTCAATCTTTTTCCTTTCTGTTCCTCAGACTCAATAATTTCCATTGTCTTTTGTTCAAATTCACTCTCTTTCTTCTACCTGTTCAAATCTGCCTTTGAATTCCTCCAGTGAATTTTTTATTTCATTTGTTGTACTTTTCATCTCTAGAATTTCTTTTTGCTTTTTTTAAGTTTCCTATTTCTTATTGATATTTCCATTTAGTTCATACATTGTTTACTTTCTCCACATCTTCCTTCAGTTCTCTGAACATCTTTAAGATAGCTTTTTTATTTTTTATTTTTTTTTATATTTTTTATAGTGTTTATTTTATTTATTTATTTATTTATTTATTTATTTTTTATATATATGAAATTTATTGACAAATTGGTTTCCATACAACACCCAGTGCTCATCCCAAAAGGTGCCCTCCTCAATACCCATCACCCACCCTCCCCCCCCCCCCCCCCCCATCCACCCTCCGTTTGTTCTCAGTTTTTAACAGTCTCTTATGCTTTGGCTCTCTCCCCCTCTAACCTCTTTTTTTTTTTTTCCTTCCCTCCCCCATGGGTTCCTGTTAAGTTTCTCAGGATCCACATAAGAGTGAAACCATATGGTATCTGTCTTTCTCTGTATGGCTTATTTCACTTAGCATTACACTCTCCAGTTCCATCCACGTTGCTACAAAAGGCCATATTTCATTTTTTCTCATTGCCACATAGTATTCCATTGTGTATATATACCACAATTTCTTTATCCATTCATCAGTTGATGGACATTTAGGCTCTTTCCATAATTTGGCTATTGTTGAGAGTGCTGCTATGAACATTGGGGTACAAGTGCCCCTATGCATCAGTACTCCTGTATCCCTTGGGTAAATTCCTATCAGTGCTATTGCTGGGTCATAGGGTAGGTCTATTTTTAATTTTCTGAGGAACCTCCACACTGCTTTCCAGAGCGGCTGCACCAATTTGCATTCCCACCAACAGTGCAAGAGGGTTCCCGTTTCTCCATATCCTCTCCAGCATCTATAGTCTCCTGATTTGTTCATTTTGGCCACTCTGACTGGCGTGAGGTGATACCTGAGTGTGGTTTTGATTTGTATTTCCCTGATAAGGAGCGACGCTGAACATCTTTTCATGTGCCTGTTGGCCATCTGGATGTCTTCTTTAGAGAAGTGTCTATTCATGTTTTCTGCCCATTTCTTCACTGTGTTATTTGTTTTTTGGGTGTGGAGTTTGGTGAGCTCTTATAGATTTTAGATACTAGCCCTTTGTCCGATATGTCATTTGCAAATATCTTTTCCCATTCCGTTGGTTGCCTTTTCGTTTTGTTGGTTGTTTCCTTTGCTGTGCAGAAGCTTTTTATCTTCATAAGGTCCCAGTAATTCACTTTTGCTTTTAATTCCCTTGCCTTTGGGGATGTGTCGAGTAAGAGATTGCTACGGCTGAGGTCAGAGAGGTCTTTTCCTGCTTTCTCCTCTAAGGTTCTGATGGTTTCCTGTCTCACATTTAGGTCCTTTATCCATTTTGAGTTTATTTTTGTAAATGGTGTGAGAAAGTGGTCTAGTTTCAACCTTCTGCATGTTGCTGTCCAGTTCTCCCAGCACCATTTGTTAAAGAGGCTGTCTTTTTTCCCATTGGATGTTCTTTCCTGCTTTGTCAAGATGAGTTGGCCATACGTTTGTGGGTCTAGTTCTGGGGTTTCTATTCTATTCCATTGGTCTGTGTGTCTGTTTTTGTGCCAATACCATGCTGTCTTGATGATGACAGCTTTGTAGTAGAGGCTAAAGTCTGGGATTGTGATGCCTCCTGCTTTGGTCTTCTTCTTCAAAATTCCTTTGGCTATTCGGGGCCTTTTGTGGTTCCATATGAATTTAGGATTGCTTGTTCTAATTTCGAGAAGAATGCTGGTGCAATTTTGATTGGGATTGCATTGAATGTGTAGATAGCTTTGGGTAGTATTGACATTTTGACAATATTTATTTTTCCAATCCATGAGCAGGGAATGTCTTGCCATTTCTTTAAATCTTCTTCAATTACCTTCATAAGCTTTCTATAGTTTTCAGCATACAGATCCTTTACATCTTTGGTTAGATTTATTCCTAGGTATTTTATGCTTCTTGGTGCAATTGTGAATGGGATCAGTTTCTTTATTTGTCTTTCTGTTGCTTCATTGTTAGTGTATAAGAATGCAACTGATTTCTGTACATTGAT
Source organism: Lynx canadensis (assembly GCF_007474595.2). Classification (NCBI taxonomy): domain Eukaryota; kingdom Metazoa; phylum Chordata; class Mammalia; order Carnivora; family Felidae; genus Lynx; species Lynx canadensis. Next base: position 55,115,134 of record NC_044306.2, on the reverse strand, counting down.
TTTGTATCCTGCAACTTTGCTGAATTCATGTATCAGTTCTAGCAGACTTTTGGTGGAGTCTATCGGATTTTCCATGTATAATATCATGTCATCTGCAAAAAGCGAAAGCTTGACTTCATCTTTGCCAATTTTGATGCCTTTGATTTCCTTTTGTTGTCTGATTGCTGATGCTAGAACTTCCAGCACTATGTTAAACAACAGCGGTGAGAGTGGGCATCCCTGTCGTGTTCCTGATCTCAGGGAAAAAGCTCTCAGTTTTTCCCCGTTGAGGATGATGTTAGCTGTGGGCTTTTCATAAATGGCTTTTATGATCTTTAAGTATGTTCCTTCTATCCCGACTTTCTCAAGGGTTTTTATTAAGAAAGGGTGCTGGATTTTGTGAAAGGCCTTTTCTGCATCGATTGACAGGATCATATGGTTCTTCTCTTTTTTTTTGTTAATGTGATGTATCACGTTGATTGATTTGCGAATGTTGAACCAGCCCTGCATCCCAGGAATGAATCCCACTTGATCATGGTGAATCATTCTTTTTATATGCCGTTGAATTCGATTTGCTAGTATCTTATTGAGAATTTTTGCATCCATATTCATCAGGGATATTGGCCTGTAGTTCTCTTTTTTTGCTGGGTCTCTGTCTGGTTTAGGAATCAAAGTAATACTGGCTTCATAGAATAAGTCTGGAAGTTTTCCTTCCCTTTCTATTTCTTGGAATAGCTTGAGAAGGATAGGTATTATCTCTGCTTTAAATGTCTGGTAGAACTCCCCTGGGAAGCCATCTGGTCCTGGACTCTTATTTGTTGGGAGATTTTTGATAACCAATTCAATTTCTTCGCTGGTTATGGGTCTGTTCAAGCTTTCTATTTCCTCCTGATTGAGTTTTGGAAGAGTGTGGGTGTTCAGGAATGTGTCCATTTCTTCCAGGTTGTCCAATTTGTTGGCATATAATTTTTCATAGTATTCCCTGATAATTGCTTATATTTCTGAGGGATTGGTTGTAATAATTCCATTTTCATTCATGATTTTATCTATTTGGGTCATCTCCCTTTTCTTTTTGAGAAGCCTGGCTAGAGGTTTGTCAATTTTGTTTATTTTTTCAAAAAACCAACTCTTGGTTTCGTTGATCTGCTCTATAGTTTTTTTAGATTCTATATTGTTTCTTTCTGCTCTGATCTTTATTATTTCTCTTCTTCTGCTGGGTTTAGGCTGCCTTTGCTGTTCTGCTTCTATTTCCTTTAGGTGTGCTGTTAGATTTTGTATTTGGGATTTTTCTTGTTTCTTGAGATACGCCTGGATTGCAATGTATTTTCCTCTCAGGACTGCCTTCGCTGCGTCCCAAAGCGTTTGGATTGTTGTATTTTCATTTTCGTTTGTTTCCATATATTTTTTGATTTCTTCTCTAATTGCCTGGTTGACCCACTCATTCGTTAGTAGGGTGTTCTTTAACCTCCATGCTTTTGGAGGTTTTCCAGACTTTTTCCTGTGGTTGATTTCAAGCTTCATAGCATTGTGGTCTGAAAGTATGCATGGTATAATTTCAATTCTTGTAAACTTATGAAGGGCTGTTTTGTGACCCAGTATATGATCTATCTTGGAGAATGTTCCATGTGCACTCGAGAAGAAAGTATATTCTGTTGCTTTGGGATGCAGAGTTCTAAATATATATGTCAAGTCCACCTGATCCAATGTCTCATTCAGGGCCCTTGTTTCTTTATTGACCGTGTGTCTAGATGATCTATCCATTTCTGTAAGTGGGGTGTTAAAGTCCCCAGCAATTACCACATTCTTATCAATAAGGTTGCTTATGTTTATGAGTAATTGTTTTATATATTTGGGGGCTCCGGTATTCGGCGCATAGACATTTATAATTGTTAGCTCTTCCTGATGGATAGACCCTGTAACTATTATATAATGTCCTTCTTCATCTCTTGTTACAGCCTTTAATTTAAAGTCTAGTTTGTCTGATATAAGTATGGCTACTCCAGCTTTCTTTTGGTTTCCAGTAGCATGATAAATAGTTCTCCATCCCCTCACTCTGAATCTAAAGGTGTCCTCAGGTCTAAAATGAGTCTCTTGTAGACAGCAAATAGATGGGTCTTGTTTTTTTATCCATTCTGATACCCTATGTCTTTTGGTTGGCGCATTTAATCCGTTTACATTCAGTGTTATTATAGAAAGATACGGGTTTAGAGTCATTGTGATGTCTGTATGTTTTATGCTTGTAGTGATGTCTCTGGTACTTTGTCTCACAGGGTCCCCCTTAGGATCTCTTGTAGGGCTGGTTTAGTGGTGACAATTCCTTCAGTTTTTGTTTGTTTGGGAAGACCTTTATCTCTCCTTCTATTCTAAATGACAGACTTGCTGGATAAAGGATTCTCGGCTGCATATTTTTGCTGTCTAGCACCCTGAAAATCTCGTGCCAATTCTTTCTGGCCTGCCAAGTTTCAAAAGAGAGATCAGTCACGAGTCTTATAGGTCTCCCTTTATATGTGAGGGCACATTTACCCCTTGCTGCTTTCAGAATTTTCTCTTTATCCTTGTATTTTGCCAGTTTCACTATGATATGTCGTGCAGAAGATCGATTCAAGTTACGTCTGAAGGGAGTTCTCTGTGCCTCTTGGATTTCAATGCCTTTTTCCTTCCCCAGTTCAGGGAAGTTCTCAGCTATTATTTCTTCAAGTACCCCTTCAGCACCTTTCCCTCTCTCTTCCTCCTCTGGGATACCAATTATGCGTATATTATTTCTTTTTAGTGTATCACTTAGTTCTCTAATTTTCCCCTCATACTCCTGGATTTTTTTATCTCTCTTTTTCTCAGCTTCCTCTTTTCCATAACTTTATCTTCTAGTTCACCTATTCTCTCCTCTGCCTCTTCCATCCGAGCCGTGGTGGTTGCATTTTGTTTTGCATTTCCTTTAAAGCGTTTTTCAGCTCCTCGTGACTGTTCCTTAGTCCCTTGATCTCTGTAGCAAGAGATTCTCTGCTGTCCTGTATGCTGTTTTCCAGCCCAGCGATTAATTTTAGACTATTATTCTAAATTCACTTTCTGTTATATATTTAAATCCTTTTTGATCAGCTCATTAGCTGTTGTTATTTCCTGGAGATTCTTCTGAGGGGAATTCTTCCGCTTGGTCATTTTTGGATAGTCCCTGGTGTGGTGAGGACCTGCAGGGCACTTCCCCTGTGCTGTGGTGTATAACTGGAGTTTGGTGGGCGGGGCCGCAGTCAGTCCTGATGTCTGCCCCCAGCCCACCGCTGGGGCCACAGTCAGACTGGCGTGTGCCTTCTCTTCCCCTCTCTTAGGGCGGGATTGCCTGTGGGGTGGGCGTGGCCCGTCTGGGCTACTTGCACACTGCCAGGCTTGTGATGCTGGGGATCTGGCGTATTAGCTGGGGTGGGAAGGCAAGGTGCACGGCGGCAGGGGGGGCAGGCTTAGCTCGCTTCTCCTTAGGTGATCCACTTCAGGAGGGGCCCTGTGGCAGCCGGAGGGAGTCAGATCCGCTGCCGGAGGTTTGGCTCCGCAGAAGCACAGAGTTGGGTGTTTGCGCGGAGCGAGCAATTTCCCTGGCCGGAACCGGTTCCCTTTGGGATTTTGGGTGGGGGATGGGCGGGGGAGATGGCGCTGGCGAGCGCCTTTGTTCCCCGCCAAACTGAGCTCTGTCGTCCGGGGGCTCCGCAGCTCACCCTCCCTTTGTCCTCCAGCCTTCCCGCTTTCCGAGCAGAGCTGTTAACTTAGGACCTCCCAGACTCTAAGTCGCACTTGCTGTCGGAACACAGTCCGTCAGGCCCCTCCACTTTTGCAAGCCGGTCTCGGGGGCTCTGCTTGGCCGGCGAGCCGCCCCTCCGCCCCGGCTCCCTCCCGCCAGTCCGTGGAGCGCGCACCGCCTCGCCGCCCTTCCTACCCTCTTCCGTGGGCCTCTCGTCTGCACTTGGGTCCGGTGACTCCGTTCTGCTAATCCTCTGGCGGTTTTCTGGGTTATTTAGGCAGGTGTAGGTGGAATCTAAGTGATCAGCAGGACGCGCGGTGAGCCCAGCGTCCTCCTACGCCGCCATCTTCCTCTAAGATAGCTTTTTTAAAGTTTTTGTCTGGTATTTATGCTATCAGATTTTTTTTCAGGGTCAGTTTCTGTTGATCTAGTCTTTTTGCTTTGAATAAGCCATAATTGCCTCTTTCTTTGTATGCCTTATGATTTTTTTTTGTTGAAAACAACATTTGACTCTAATAATGTGGTAACTCTGGAAATCAGATTCTCCCCCTTTCCCAGGGTTTGCTGTTTTTATTTTTGTTGCTGTTGTTGTTTTTATTGTTGTTTTTTTTTTTTTTGATTGTATAGGCAGTCTCTGTGTCAAAGTATAAACTTAAAGTCTTAGATCTTCGCTAAGCCTTACCCTGGGTGCCTGGTTACTTTCTGATTTTCCCTATGTATACAGCTGTATTTTAATGTTCTGGTCTTTAATGTCTGACTACTAGGAAGGGGAAAAGGAAAATGAAAGGGGTACAGAAGAGGTGCTAGCCTTTTAAATCTCCTGGATGTCATTTCACCCAGATGGGGAGAGATTTGCTTAATGGAGGGAGGTGCAACAACAATGGCTGCCTGCCTCTTTGTCTGCACCTCTGTGATCAGAAGCGGCAACCAGTGATCAGAGCACAGATCTCTGATATTTGGAAGATTGGGTCCTTTTTGCCTACCCTAGCTCCTGCAAGCTGTGTGCAAGCTGCTTTAGGAGCATGTGCACAGCTGCCTGCCTCATGGCTAGAGGTGGGGAACGGGTAGCTGCTACTGTGCTAAGACCCCCCAACTGAGACCACAATAAATGTTCCAAGTCTTGCCCCCAACATTGCAAGCCTTCAGTAAACTGTCCAGAGTTCCAAAAATAGTTACATAAGACTAGTTCCACCAATGAAATTGTTGCCTAGTGGAGGAGACAGATTCTTAGTGCTTCCTGCCCCACTGTCTTTCCAGAATCCTCTAGGGTTTTAAAAAATAGATTTCATTTTTTAGAGCAGGTTTAGGTTCACAGCAGAATTGAGTGAAAGATACAGAGATTTTTCCATATACCCCCTGCCTGATAGATATAGTCTTCCCCATTATCTTTTTTTTTTTTTTAGATTTTATTAACATTTATTTATATTTAGAAAAAGAGACAGAGCGTGAGCAGAAGAGGGGTAGAGAGAGAGAGAGGGAGACACAGAATCTGAAGCAGGCTCCAGGCTCTGACCTGTCAGCACAGAGCCCAATGCCAGGCTCTAACTCAATGGTAGTGAGATCGTAACCTAAGCTGAAGTCAGACGCTTAACTGACTGAGCCACCCAGGTATCCTATAGTCTTCCCCATTATCAATAGAGAAATGCCTCAAGGTTTTAAATAACCACCAATAAAATGTGTAAAAAAATATTTTTTGAGAAAAGGCCAATTATCATGTTGGAGTTTCAATATTCTCCAATAGCAGGCAAGTCTAGCAGGCAAGTCTGGCCCTTTTAGGACCAGCGTTTGTGCACCAGAGGGTAACCTCAGTACCTAAGAGGGCAGAAACACTCATGGTTTCTTCTCAGTTTATATGAAAGGTACAGGAATAATAACAATACTGACAACTCAAAGTCATTCTGACACTTTCTGTCCATGGGCTAACATTTACCTAGTTTTCTAAGAGTCACCTCTCAGAATTACTTATCCTACTTGAAGCTTCTTTATCTAAATAGTTGCCAAGTTCTAAAGATCCTATTATTGCAGCCTCTTAACATGTCTATGCTCACACCTACTACTCTGTTTTGGACCCTTGTATGTGGATTCTGGTCTGTTATTAAGAGTCCCCTAGGGGCGCCTGGGTGGCGCAGTCGGTTAAGCGTCCGACTTCAGCCAGGTCACGATCTCGCGGTCTGTGAGTTCGAGCCCCGCGTCAGGCTCTGGGCTGATGGCTCAGAGCCTGGAGCCTGTTTCCGATTCTGTGTCTCCTTCTCTCTCTGCCCCTCCCCCGTTCATGCTCTATCTCTCTCTGTCCCAAAAATAAATAAACGTTGAAAAAAAAAAAATTAAAAAAAAAAAAAAAAGAGTCCCCTAAACAATTCTCCCCCTTACCAGACACTCCTTTCTCCCATAACTGGGATACTAGATGTATCATCCTAGATCACAGCTCCAATTATCTGATCCTTCTGCTAAAAAAGAAAGAAGATCCCAAATTCTAATGTTGAACCCTAGAAATTGCTCAGTTAAGTCACTAGGTTCCTGGGGTCCTCTCCTAAAGTACAAGGTACTAGAGCTAGAGTGTTCATTTTGTTTTTGGATGCAATTTCCTCAAAATGATGCTTTCTGGGGGAACTATCAGATACAAGAGTTCTGTTTTATAATAGTCTGTAAGAAGAAAATAGTAATAGTCTAGAACTCTCCAGTCTTCACAAAAAAGCCTTTATATTCTTTCATTAAGTTGTTGTCTAGCGCCACCTTGTGCTAAAACTAAGCAGTGGCTGTAGCGAAAAACAAGAACCTTCCGTACAAGGTTCATATTTGCAGATCTTGAGACTGGAAAGAAAATTTAAAGATCATTTAGACAGCTGCCTCATTTTATAGATTAGTAATTCATTCAGGATTTAGAGGAAGAACTGAATTCAGATTTCTTGAATCTCATGCTCCTCAATTTTCTAACACATCCTCATGGCCTCTTCAGCCTCCAAAGGAATTGAGACAGAGTGATGATGCTACCTTTGGAAGAAGACAAAAAAAAATAATAACCGATCCTTTATTATAATCCAGTTATTATGATAAATACATCTATAAATATCTCATTTGTTCTTTATAGGTAGTCTGTCCTTATTTCTGTTTCACAGATGGACAAGGTACGATTCAGAGATGTTGAGGAGCTCATTAAAATTATGTTGTGTTATTTGTTCACAATTTTATTCATTCCCTCTTTGCCCTTGCCATACTTCTATGCACAGGCCAGATATATACTACCCTGCCCCCATTGACTTTGGGCTTGTCCAGTTCAACTTTCTTTGCTCAATGGAATGTGAACGAACTCAATATGTGCCACACGTGAGCAGAAGCTTTGACTTTTGTGGTTTGATTAGGTACACTTCAGCCTGACCTCCTTCATGAAAACAACAAGCCTTAGAGACTGTTTCTTCAAGTGTGGGTCCTGCAACGAGATGACACATATAGCTGAGCTGAAGCCAGATGAGCTGGCTCATCAGAGTCAAAGCTGACCCACAGTTAACCTGTAGCCCTCATAAAACGTGAGCAAAAAATAAATATTTGTTTTGTAAGCCGCTGAGAATTCGGTTGCTGTGGTCAAAGCTGACTGATGCAGGGTTTAAACACAAGTCTGAGTGACTTCAAAATCTCGGAAACTCTGTGAAAAAGAACGCTGTTCCTGGGGTGATGTTTCATTTAACTAATTTGAGAACTTATGTGTTAGATCTGAAGTTGCTGAGGTTCTTACCTCCTTCAAGTCTGCTTACTTCTACTCTCTGACACTTACTCTGAGCGTCCAATTTAATTCTGCAACCTGCTTCTCTGGCTCTGCCTCAGTGCTTTGGATTCCCTTTATCTAGACTTATCTTTTCTTTTTTTGAAAGCACTCATTACCTTCCAAAATGCTCTACAATTAAATTATGTATAATACATATCATTTAAATGTCTCCCCAGCTGAATTTTAATAAGGAAGTGGGGTTTTTTTGGTCTTTTTTTGTTTACTGTAACTCCTTAAACAGTGCCTGGTACATCATAAGTGCTAAAAAGTATTTGGTAAATGAGTGAATGAAAAATGTGAAAGTGCTTCTGAAAGAAGGGTAGATGTTGTATTTTAATAAGATGACCAGTAGAGGTCAGAGATGAGTTCTTTAAATATCTTGGACCTGGAACTACTTCTAAGTCTGTGTTTATACAAGGATCTGTTGACTCTGGATGTCTCAGGGATTCGTGTGTATTGCCACATAGTCAGTATGGTGGTGGCAATTAGCATAGGTCATGAAAACCACTGAAAGGTAAAAATTGATGATTCCTCCGATTTGTTTCTCCTCCATAGATGACCTAGTCTTGGGAGCCAAGCATTCAGGTGGGGGTAGGAGTGAGAGCAAATAGAAATAGAAAATAGGGTGCAAGATGGGACAGAAAGTGTTGGCTTCAGGGTTATGTTTACTTATATAAATTATTTATATAACTTTTATGTGAATAAAAGTTACATTCAAACAACCAGAGAAGATAATAAATGCTTAATTTGAATCACAAAGTTATTGCTTAGATTAAGAACACAGGCTCCCCAAAGTGTGTGTGTGTGTGTGTGTGTGTGTGTGTGTGTGTGTGTTCACAGATAAAGCGTACTAATACTAGAACATTTGACTGACTTTTCCTCTTTTACAACACAAAATGGCAAGCCAAGAGTCACAAGCCATGATTCTGCCTAGTGTTTTTTATTCTCCCTAGCTTAATAGCTCATCCCTAACGGTATATAACTACGTAGAGGGAGGGATTAAAGAAATGACACTGGATTGGAAGCAAATCACTTTCTTTAGATTGCATATTGGTTTTGATTGATTAGTTCAAGGATAAAAATTTGAGAAGGAAGGAAAATTCATGTTATTGGTTACCTCCCACACATCAGGCCTTGTGATATGTACTTTTACATATTATCTCACTCTCTGAAGTAAACAGTGTCAAAGATAGCACTTAGAATTTAGTACAGACTCAAATAATTACTGAATATATGAATGAGTAAATGACTTTTAGGAAAAGGATCTGCTTCTTTGTTTTGGTTTGGCTTGTTTTATTTCCTTGATGGAATGAAATCCGATTTAAACCCAGGATATGGGTGCACTTACATTCAGAGTTCTTTACTCATTGCATATGTCCATTTCCTGGGCACTGAAAAGTATGCATACAATGTGGTTCACTGAGATACTGAAAGGTAGGCATGGATAGAGAGCTAAATTAAGTGGTCCTGCTATGAAATTTTACCTTTTATTCTGTACAATGAAAATAATAATTACATAGTTCTCACCTTTCCTGTTTTACAACATGTCATGAGATAAATACGAGATGACATGTGAAAGAGGTGATTAAAATTTTGGGAAAGTGAATAAATGGGGGTTTCATGAAAAATTTTCTGTGATATCCTTGGGGAGGAAATATGATGTTGTTCTGGCTGTCTTTGTCTAAATGAGTGGATAAACAAAACAGAACAATAATCTCAAGATTATATACCTATTCTATCTCTATGGGTCGTGTGGATTTCCAGAGTGAAGAACGCCATTGTGTTGGAATATCAGAGATGGTGGTTTTCTTGAGCTTTGTGTTGGTTAACAGCCAGATAACATACTTTTATTCTGAGGCTTGTGGCCAATTACGTGCAAGGGTAGATTCTCTTATGTGATGATATGAAAGAGAATACACAAACTATTCGAAAATATGTTTAGTGTCGGGCAGGTCAGGTGGGAGGATGGGCAAGTGGCCATTGGAAGAGTTTTCTCCAAGCGTTTATGGAGGATCATTCTCACTCCAACAGAAGTGAAATAGGACTTCTTTCCACTCACCCCTCTCCTTTCCTCCTCTACCACATTTAGAGCTTTAGTTGACCAGCAAGCATGTAATATATTCATTGCAAGCATAATCACCACAAAGAACATAAAGATGCCAAGTACACATGAACAAATTAGAGGTTCTTAGTCAAATCCAAACAAATATATACCTGATAATGGCTTTGGCTGAAATATATTTTTATATTTTATAGCATGTTCACATTTGCCAGTGGTTAGCAAAGATTAAGCTTGCCAAACTTTAATGTGGTACAAATGCCATGTTCAAGGCAAAGTAAGTGGACTGTTACAGGATCTGGCAAATCAAAAGCATTATCAACAGCTGTGGTTTTCATGTGCTTTGTGAGACTGGAATAATAAAGCACATATGCATTTAGAGAGGGCATTAATTCTCACGTTAAATTTTTTAAATATGATTTACGCCCACTGGTAGTTTCATATGGTATGATGGTTACAACCAACCTCTGCTTAGATGTGACAGTACACAGAAGGCACAACTGATTGAGTCCCAATTAATTAATTAATGAAGAATTTATTCTTCACCCTTGCTGCCACTTCTATGGCATCACTGCCAAGCCATCAGGTACTGGGACTCCCAAGCTGAAGGTTCTTCAGAATTAGCAAATAAAAATACAGAAAGCCCAGTTAAATTTGCATTTCAAGTAAACGAGGGGAAAACAATTTAGCGGAAGTATGTCCCAAATATTGCTGGGGTAGGAGGTTACTTACATTAAAAAATTATTCACTGTGGGGCGCCTGGGTGGCTCAGTCGGTTGGGCGTCTGACTCCGGCTCAGGTCATGATCTCGCGGTTTGTGAGGTCGAGCCCCGCGTAGGGGCTCTGTGCTGACAGCTCAGAGCCTGGAGCCTGCTTCGGATTCTGTGTCTCCCTATCTCTCTGCCCCTCCCCGGCGTGTGCTCTGTCTCTCTCTCTGTCTCTCAAAAATGAATAAATGTAAAAAAAAAAATTATTCATTGTTTACTTGAAATTCAAATTTAATTGGACTTTCTGCAGTTTATATGGCAACCCTATCTGGGAGCCTTCCCGTGCTGCATCTGTGAAAGTGAGCCACAAACCCGGCTTCTCCCCACACCCTTCCAGGTGTTTGAAGTTCTGCTCAAGGAAATGAGTGCAGAGAACAAAGACATTGGTGTCTGCCTTCCCCTTCTCCCCTTTCCCCCTTCTTGGACTTTCAACTTCCTCCACCTCATATCCTCCTTGTTACTCACGCGTACGTAAAACTGTATCTAGTCAGTCAGGCCTTCTTCTTTTTTTTTTTTCTAAGTTTATTTATTTATTTTGAGAAAACGTGCACACATGTGTGAATGGGGAAGGGACAGAGAGAGGGAGAGGGAGATTCCCAAGCAGGCTACATGCTGTCAGCACAGAGCCCCACACAGGGCTCGAACTCACAGACCGTGAGATCATGGCCTCAGCTGAAATCAAGCAACCCTTAATCGACTGAGCCACCCAGGTGCCCCTAGTCAGTCAGTCTTCTTGATTCAGTTTGTACAAAAAAACCTGGGTTTCATAAATTATCCTGCTCTTGATTCAGAGACCCTATTTGGATTTCAGCAACTAAATACTCTTTAAATCATTTTGCATTCCTGCTACATTACTCTATCCCCTCCCCTACTCGTTGGTAGATAAATGGCTCTGCCTAATGGGATACCAAGAAATGAAAAAGAGAAAGGCACACTGATGCATTTGTGAAGAGAGGGATTTCATCCATTAAATTATACAGATATTTTGCTTATTGTTTGTCTTTTCCTCCTACCCCAAACTAGAACTTAATCTCCATGAGAACATGAACCTTGCCCTGGGAATATTTTTTTAAGTAAATTTATTTATTTTTGAGGTGGGGGGAGGGACAGAGAAAGAGGGAGAGAAAGAATTCCAAGCAAGCTCCATGCTGTCAGTGCAGAACCCACAGAGGGCTCCAACCCACAAACCATGAGATCATGACCTGGGCCGAAGTCAGACCCTTAAAGGACTGAGCCAACCCGGCACCCTGCCCTGGGAATATTAAAATATTACCAGGCACATAGTGGACACCTAGTAAATATTTGTTGGATGAATGAACAAACTTGCATTTTACAGTGAGAAAATGAGACTTAGGAAGTCAATTGGCCTAATTTGCACAGCAGAACTGGGCCTCCAGTGGTGATCTTGGGATGGTGGGAGACTGTCCTTCCCTGACTGATTGAGATTAACTATGGGGAATGGAAGGAAATATTTGATTAGTTTTCTTGGGAGAGAATCTCAGTTCAAGTTAGGAGGGAGACAGTAAGAGACCCAGAGAGCAGGTGGTTAAAAAACAGACAAAGCTCTGAGAGGAAAGAAGAGTTTCCCAACTTTTAACAGCTCCTCCAGCAGAAACTATGAACAGATGGCCACCTATGCCAAGAAAGGAGCCAACCAACTGGTGAGCCCTAGCACTACAGTTCTACATATATCTACCTGTCTGCTAACAGCTCACACAGCCCTGCTTTTTTTTTTTTTTTCTTGTAACTTTGGTCCCAATTTGAGAAAAGCAGAAGTAAGAATCGCATCTCTTTACTTCTTTAGCTAAAGAAAAAAAAAAAAAAAGGAACTTTCCAACAACAGCAACAACAACAAAAACTTTAAGGGAAATAAAAAAAAATCTCAAAACATAAAATTATTATGTTAATAAAGTACTACTTTTTGATTCTACAATAACCAACAAGCTGTGTTCTATCCCACAGAACAGAGGAGTGATCTGAGGGTCTGATGCGAAGGCCCTGATTTTGAAGTAACGATTTCTTGGGCCACAGGTAACCTTTGCAATGCCTTTGTGTAAATTAGAAAAAAGATGCACTTTTTGCCGACAAGGCACAGCGCACCTCCACGGCACACAGCTTAGTGGGGGGAATGCAGGCCGAATTTCAGTCCCTATTTGCCACCTTGGCCAGACACCTTCATGGAGTGAAAAATCTACTCCACTGTAGCTAATGGTTCCTTTCTTGGCATAACTGGCCATCTGTCCAGCGTTTCTGCTGGAGGAGCTATTCAAGTGGGGAAATTCGTCTTTCCTCTCAGATCTTTGTCTGTTTTTTTAACGACCTGTTCTCTGGGTCTCTTACTGCCTCCCTCCCAACTTGAACTGGGATTCTCTCCCAAGAAAACTAATCAAATATTTCCTTCCATTCCCCATAGCCAATCTCAATCAGTCAGGGAAGGACAAAGTCTCCCACCACAACCAGAGGCCCTCCCACTCATGTCTGTTCAATTGCTCACTGATGTCCAGAGCAAGGTAATTGATACCCTTGGCACCAGTGGATAACCTTGCTTTCCCAGATCAGGTTAATGGTTCTACTACCTCTTGAGCTTTCTGCGGTAACTCCTGAAACATGGGGAAGTGTCTTCTACAAGTTCTCCTCAGAACAAACAATATAAAAATACCTTGACTATACAATTTTAGGTATACTCTGTAAGCCTGTGTACAATGTGTGTGTTTGTGTGTGCTTTCTTATATATATAGATGAAGAAAAGAGCTAACAACTTAAGTTTGGAGACAGTGTGTATAGTGGAAAGCACCCAGGCCGTCGAGCAAAACAGATCTGCAGTAAATGATAGCCCCGCACTTAAAACCAGTGTGGCTCCGGGGAAGGTCTTTAATCTTCCTATTCCTCAGTTTCCTTGTTTATAAAAAGAGAATAAGGCTTAAATTGTAGGGTTGTGCTTTAGTCTTCTAGGGCTGCCATAACAAAGTACCACAAACTGGGTAGCTTAAACAGCAGAAATTTATTTTCTCACAATTCTAGAGATTGGAAAGTTTGAAATCAAGGTGTTGGCAAGGTTGGTTCATTCTGAGGGCTCTGAAGAAGGATCTGCTGTGGGGACTTGTTCCTTAGATTCTAGATGGCTGCCTTCATATTCACATGGTATTCTCCCCATATGTGCATCTCTGTTTCCAAATTTACACCTTTTATAAGGAACACAGGCATACCGGATTAAGACCCATCCTAAAGACCTCACTTTAACCCAATTACTCCTATAAAGACCCCATGTCCAAATAAGGTCACACTTTGAGATCCTAGGAGTTAGGATTCCAACATATCTTTTTGGAAGGAACAAATTCAACTCGTAACAGGTTGCTAAAGCAATTAAATATCATAACTTACATAAAGTATTTAACAGAAATCTTGGGTTATGACAAGTACTTAAACAGCAACTATCTATTTACTGTTAATGGTTTTTTCCTTCTGTTTTTTGTAAGATCTTATAATACATAGTTACTATCTGGGATTAATAGACACATATAGAGAGGGTCTATATGGGGAAAAAAGTATAAATATACCAAAATGTCAGACATAAGAAACAATTATTGAGAATAAAAGGCTTTATATTTTTGTATGTGTTTTGGGGTAGAAGTGGAAAGAGCAGGGATATAGGATAGATATGAATGAAGGGCATAGAATTTAATTATCCAGGTTGATTGATTTTGAATTGATTAACACGGTGCTACTTTGAAAAACAGAGTTAAAGAGAGACACAGAATCAAAGTTTAACCTTTGAACAAAATAATACATGCCAGAAACAGTCTGAACCATTGTGTTCTTAGAGCAAACAGAATCATTAGAGAATCAGCCACTTGATACTAATGACAGAAAAACTCAGACTGTAATTATTCTACAAACAGTATTATTTAGAAAACGTTTACTAGAGTAACATTTTCAAGCCTCTATGGAGTTTAAAAGTGATACATTTTCTGTGGCACGTTTGGTTTCAGAGTGTTATTTGAAGAGGAATTCTCTCTGTTAATAAAACTAGAAAGGGGAAAATCGTATTTGCAATTTCATGAAGAGAGACATCTTGTTTGATCTTGAACTTTTCCCTTCAGGATATCCTCCATGGTGTTGGGTAACTAAGACAATGCAGTGGAATGCATGGCTGAGAGGGTGGGTCTTCAAGAAGATGAAGGGTTATTATTTAAGAATCTGGGTCTCCATTAAGAATAGAACAAGAGGAAATATGTTTGATTTGCAGAAGGAAGAATTTAGGTTATATCCAAATACTCTCTGTATGGGCAATCAGTAAAATAGATTCCCAAGAAAGGCTAAGTACTACCATTCCCCTAAGATTTGTAAAATTATGACAAAATGCATTAATAGTTTTCAAAAATCATAGGGCCTTATGAATATTCTATCCAGCATATGAGATTTGCATTACCCTAGGCAATTTTTCAGTATAACTCTTTTCTCGATAATATGTATATTTTATTTAAAAAAAAAAATTTTTTTTTCAACGTTTATTTATTTTTCGTACAGAGAGAGACAGAGCATGAACGGGGGGGAGGGGCAGAGAGAGAGGTTGACACAGAATCGAGAACCAGGCTCCAGGCTCTGAGCCATCAGCCCAGAGCCCGACGCGGGGCTCGAACTCACGGACCGCGAGATCGTGACCTGGCTGAAGTCGGACGCTTAACCGACTGCACCACCCAGGCGCCCCTCAAATATATATATTTAATGGATGGTTGAGTTTGATTAAATTGACCAAGTTGAAAGTGAATTTTAGTGTTATAAAAGCATAGTCTTATAATTTTCCCACTCAAAGATTTCTATTTAAGTCAAGCCAAAGAAAATGAAAATGGAGAGAATTTTAAATATTAGATTTAGGTTCTAAATCCTGATTTTCTTAGGAAGAGCCTAGATTTCTTAAAGGATAGGAATCCATCTTTCTTCCTCCCCCCCTCCCTCCCTTCCTTCTTTCCTTCCTTTCCTCCTTCTCTCCCTCCTTCCTTCCTTCCTTCCTTCCTTCCTTCCTTCTTTCTTCTTCTTTTTTTTCTTTCTTTCTTTTCTTTTTTTCTTTCTTTCTTCTTTCTTCCTCTTTCTCAAAGCTGATTCCAAAGAAGCTTTCTTATAAGGAAGCACTCATACTATCTGTTTTGTTTTGGAGAGTACCAGAAAACTTTTGAACAATGTTTATGAGAGGTATACAACAAGCGGTGCTGCACTCCCCATATTGATTGTGTCTGTTGATGCAGGCCAGAAGATAATTGCACAAATCTTCTTTTCACTAAGAAGATATTTTCATTGTAAGTCTATAAGAGATCAAAAGTGGTTACCAAGCAAGTCCATTTTCAGAAGTTACTTCTATACAAAGAAATCTTGACAGATAACAAGAACAGAAATGTTAGAAGTATAAATACCTGAAAAATAATAACAGAGGAGTTCCATTTCTAGCAATATTGCTGACTAATCTGAAAACTCTCTTATTAAAAATTGTTCAGATATAATGGATACAAATGTAATAAATATACTTTGAAGTGCTGATAAGAAAGTAAAGAAAATACTCTGGAAACTGATCTTTTTACTGTTTTGGATTTATTTTTTTCCCAGTCTAGTTAACAATGGGCTTGTGTTTTAATGGCTATGAAAGTACAGGAGACACATTTCAGGTCCAGGAGGGCAAAAACTTGTATCTAAGACCCTCAAATAAAGACCCTTGACTGACTACATCTGTGAAAGAGAACTGAAAAGTTTATCTCATCCCAAAGGGAGGTTTAAAGAAATTCTTTTGTTAGCCTGATCTGCTGGGGAAGGGGGAAGGGGGAAGGGGGAAGGGGGAAGGGGGAAGGGAAGGGAAGGGAAGGGAAGGGAAGGGAAGGGAAGGGAAGGGAAGGGAAGGGAAGGGGGAGGGGAGGGGAAGGAAGGACGAAGGAAGGAGGAAGGAAGGAAGAAAGAAGAAAGACCCTGAAAAAAACCTGAAAACCTCAGTCTCCCCTAGGTCAGATTTGAGGTTTGAGTTTACACTTCTGGAAGGCCTAGATTCTCCAACAAAATAGTATAAAAACCATTCTCAGCTGATAACAATACTGGTGCCCTCAACAAAAGTAATTAAAAGTCTTCTCTAGAAAGACGTATTTTCAACCCTGCACAGGATTCCTCTAAATAAAGTATCCCCAAACATGAACTCACAGTCCTAAATTACAGATACATGAAGAAACAATCCAGAATCATAGCAGTAACAAAGTTCTTAGACCCTAAGAACTTCAGAAATAGATTATAAAATAAGCATATTTAAAAGTGTTAAAGAGAAGAAACAAGGCACTACTAAAAATATTTACTAAGATCATTTTTCAGGCCTTTAAGGGGTTAATTTGTGCACTCTTTCATAGGTTGTTTGACTTACAAAACAACCCAGGACCAGAGTTGTGCTTTTGGGCAAGAGGATACTCTGAGTTATTTTCAGAACTTTCCCTCTTGCATCTGCTGGGGTTCCATGAGGAAACCTAAACGAGAATAGGCCCAGCTGCTAGCCTTCAACTGTGGCCATTGAGCAAAAGGAAAGTTTAAATTTGTATTCCAGCTGAAGTCAAGTTTGGAATGTAGACTAATTCCAAAAGAGTGGAAAGAGCGAGAACCAAATAAAAAAGAAGCAAGACAAGCCATGTGAATTTAGGAGGTGGAGGACGTGTGGTCCTTTAGGCAAGAGAATACAAATGGAACGCAACCCTTTGTAGGTCACCTTCAAAGGGGACTGAGGTTTTGGGGAAATATTAAGAAGCGTTGTTTGACTAGTAGTGAGCCAGATCCAGTTGACGCCTAATTTCAGAGGAAGACTGTGTCTGCTAGGATGTGAATGGGAGAGTTTCTTTTCTTTTCTTTTCTTTTCTTTTCTTTTCTTTCTTTTCTTTCTTTTCTTTTCTTTTCTTTTCTTTTCTTCTTTCTTTCTTTCTTTCTTTCTTTCTTTTCTTTCAAGGATTTTATTTTTAAGTAAACCGGTACACTCCAACATGGGGCTCAAACTTAAGAGATCAAGAATTGGGGGCGCCTGGGTGGCTCGGTCGGTGGAGCATCCGACTTCGGCTCAGGTCATGATCTCGTGGTCCGTGAGTTCGAGCCCTGCGTCAGGCTCTGTGCTGACCGCTCAGAGCCTGGAGCCGGTTTCAGATTCTGTGTCTCCCTCTCTCTCTGCCCACTCCCCTGTTCATGCTCTGTCTCTCTCCTGTCTCAAAAAATAAATAAACGTTAAAAAAAACAAAAAGAGATCAAGAATTGCATGCTTCTGCCAACTGAGCCAGCCAGGCGCCCATAGCAAATTTTAACCCCTAGAACTATACATATTTAACCAGTAGGCTTGGTTTCTCCTGTCTCTGGCTCAGGAACTTCTGTCCTTTGTGATGTTGTTGTTGGAGATAAAACTACCAGAGTCTTCTGTCTTAACTGGTCAGCTTCCAAATGAATAGGATAGAAAAGTTCCTCAGAACTAAAATTGGGTCTTAATGTCTTAATACGAAGTTAGTACTGTATCAGGTCTGTAGGTAGCACATCATGATGAAAAGGCAGTGTGCTCAAGTCATGTGATGGCTACCTTCGCCCACAATCAATTGTTTGGAACTTTCTGGTACCTGTTTTTAGGATAAGGAATGGACTAGATAAAATTAATTCACACTGCTTTTGCTTAAGAAATTTCCAGATTTCCAGACAGGAATCAGCTGTCTTCATGAGCAAAATCCACTCAAAGGTAAAGCCAGATTAGCATAACTTCATGGGGACACTCATAATTAGTTGGACATTGTGGTGTTATAAAATGAAACATTCTAGTTAAATATGGAAAATTTAGAGCTAATCCCCAAGGAATCTGGAAATCATCAGGCAGTTATTTTAATTCCTTCCTTCCTCGCTCCCTCCCTCTCTCCCTTCCTACCCTAACTCCTTCCTTTTCTTCCTCCCCTCCCTTCCTCCCCCTCCTTCCTCCCCCTCCTCCCCCTTCTCCTCCTCCTCCTTCCCTCCCCCCTTTTCTCTTCTCCCTCTCTCTCCATCCTGGTTGTTCCTTTTCTCTCAGCATCCGCCTTTGCAGACAAATTTTTCTCCCCACTCATCTGCATCTGCCACATGGTGGCCTCAGACCCACCCCCCAAGATTACTGTGCTATATTCTCTACTTCAGTCTCAGTCTGTGTCAGGCATTACAGTCAGATGCCTCTTCCAGCCTGAGGCAGGCACGGAAGGGGTAGAATAATCATCGTCCTAAAGGTAATCAAGTTTCCTTTTCTCTCCTTGAATAAAGATAAAGTCATCCTTTGCCCCATGGGATAATTTTATATTTAAGGGAAGCCAGTATCCCAGGGCTCTTGGAATGACTTATACAGTTTCATGTAACACTTCCCTGTTTCCTTCAGATTTTGTTGAAGCTGATGATTTTTGTTACAAGTCATAGTGATTTTCTGGGAGTTGAGTGAGTACCTGAGAGTATGGTTAAGAACAGAGGAGAGGGGTGCCTGGGTGGCTCAGTCGGTTAAGCGGCCGACTTCGGCTCAGGTCACGATCTCGGGGCCCGTGAGTTTGAGCCCCGCATCGGGCTCTGGGCTGATGGCTCAGAGCCTGGAGCCTGCTTCCGATTCTGTGTCTCCCTCTCTCTCTGCCCCCTCCCCTGTCATGCTCTGTCTCTCTCTCTGTCTTAAAAATAAATTTAAAAAAAACGTTAAAAAAAAAAAAGAGCAGAGAATGTTCCTTTTACAGATATCAGGAAACATGAAAAAGACATAGGTCAAATCCTTTACAGACAGAATTCTATTTTTTTTCCTATTTCACTCAGATATGTCCCCAACTTTAGAAACTAACGTAAGACTAAACTAACATAAAAAAAGTTTATTTTTATTTATTTATTTTTAATTTTTTTTAATGTTTATTTATTTTTGAGACAGAGAGAGACACAGCATGAGCAGGGAAGGGGCAGAGAGAGAGGGAGACACAGAATGTGAAGCAGGCTCCAGGCTCTGAGCTGTCAGCACAGAGCCCGACGCGGGGCTCAAACCCACGAACTGTGAGATCATGACCTGGGCCGAAGTCAGACGCCCAACCGACTGAGCCACCCAGGCGCCCCTAAAAAAACAGTTTAGACTTAAGTGGTGCCTTTTATTAGAACATTTATGATACTGTTTGCATGTTCTGAGGAATATTACATCTAAAAAAAAATAAGGAATCACATTAAATACACTTCAGAAATAGTTAATTAAACAAAATAAAGGGATGCCTAGGTGGGTCAGTTGGTTGAGCATCCAACTGTTGATCTCAGCTCAGGTCTTGATCTCAGCTCAGGTCTTGATCTCAGGTTTATGAGTTTGAGCCCCATATGGAGCCCCACTTTGAGCCCTACATCAGACTCCATGCTGACAGTGTGGACCCTGCTTAGGATTCTCTCTCTCCCCCTCTCTCTGCCTCTCCCCTACTCACGCTCTCTCTCTCAAAATAAATAAATAAACTTTAAAAAATTAAACATAAATAAATAATAAATAGTAAACATTTTTTTAAATCAAGCAGATTTCTTTACTGCAGGACTTTTCAGTTCCTTTAATATGCGAATGGGCATTGTGACACTTCAAGAGTGGATTACACTTTTCTGAAAATTATTTGACCATCATAAAAGCATAGTCCTGGAAACAAAAGCTTTTAACCTTATTCCTGCCAAAACAAATTTCACTACTGTCTTGACTCAAAGGACTGTCTGATGCTGTGCTTGATTCAAATACTATCCCCCAGCTCCAAACCTTCCCTTCTCTCCTCTGCTTTGTGATACAGGGGCCAAAACTCTGGACACCATATTTCACTTTGGTCATCTGGCTTCCTTTGGGGTTGCCCTTGTGAGAGACAGGGCAGCAGGTGGAAGGGAGAAGGTTTTTCCTTCTTCCTTTCTGTTTGCTGTTTCTAGGCATTGCCCTATCAGTGGCCTTTCACTTGGCAGCAATAACTAGTTGTATCTTCAGCTTCTCTCTACGCTCCTGGAGCCTTACTGCAGTCTGATGTGAGGTGGCAGCGGCTCCAGGAATTGGCCCTCTTGGGAGCCAGAGTTCCAGATCCATGAGGGCCTCTCCTCCAAAGCACCTGACTACCAAGGGTGTTGGGTCCCATCTCTTGGTGGCCTCCCCCAACTTCCGGTTCTGACAGTTCCAACCTCTTCCCTAAGAGTAGAAGCTGCCTGCTACCTAACTCTGTTATCTTGGTTGCTCCTTTTTGCGGTTTTTTTTTAGCCCTCCAACATCTGCACAAATTTCCCATATCAAATTCTCTCTGTTCAATACCTAGTTTGGTATCTATTTTCCTAACTAGACCTCAGTGAAAAAAAGAATGCACATGAGAGCTCTTCCACAGGAGTGCCTTTGGAGATGGAGGGAGCTGGGAGAGTGGGTAGAAGAGAAGGGAGGAGGAAAAGCCTTGAATTCTTGTCTTGAGTCTAGAGCAGTGTTTTTCAGGCTTTGGAAATTCATGTGAACTCAGAGAAGTTTCATCTTGAAGATTTCACAACACCTTTGTGAAAATAATAGGACATATTCCAGGGTGTTTATTAAAAAGAAGTATGAAGTCCTTTTTCATCTGTTAAGTTACCCAGTGATTTTAGTACAATGTAATGAAATGTAAACCACAGATTCACCATTCCAAGACAGCGGGCGACGATAGCGGTGATTTAGTAAGTATTGGAATTGGAATATTGAAAATGCAAGCAGTAGGTTCAGATGGAATCTCTAAGGATATATTTTAAAATATTTGGTTTGGGACACCTGGGTGGCTCAGTTGGTTTAAGACCTTGGAATCTTGATCTTACTCAAGTCTTGATCTCAGGGTCGTGAGTTCAAGCCCCACTTTGGGCTCCACACTGAGTGTAAAGACTACTTAAGAACAATTGGTTTTAAAAAGTAACTAAATCTCTGGGTCTCAAATATGACTAATCATTAGAGTCATCTGGGAGAGCATTAAAATTACAGATTACTGAATTTGACCCCAGGACCAGGGACTCAGACTTTACTGGGTTGGGCCCCTGGAACTGTTATTTTTGGAAAACTATGTGATCAAGGAATTTTGATAATTGAAAGGATTAGGGTCCATTATTATATAGAATAAAAATTTATCTAATTTTTTTTAGAACTTAGATTCAAAATTCAGTGTTTTAGTGTTTTGTTTTTGTTTTGTTCTCCACTAAAAGTCTGAGCTAAGGGGCACCTGGGTGGCTCAGCCAGTTAATGCCCTGCTCTTGATTTCGGCTCAGGTCATGATCTCATGAGTTTGTGAAATTGAGCCCTGCATCAGACTCCCTGCTGACAGTGTGGAGCCTGCTTGGAATTCCCTCTCTCTCTCTCTCTCTCTCTCTCTCTCTCTCTCAAAATAAATAAACTTTAAAAAAAAGTCTGAGCTAGGAGCACAAGTGTTGACAGTCTCTATCCTAGCAGGGGGCAGCAGGGAAACACTGGGTTGGAAGAAACAAAAGGCAATGGGGCTTCCCTCCCAGGCTGATTTTTGAAGGGCTTTTGATCGTCTCCACCCAGTGTCAAAGCCAATCATGGAATCTCAGGACCAAGGCAGTCCTGGCAGGTTTCCACACCACGACACCATTTCTGTCTGCTCGTTGGAGCTCCAGGGGGATGCCTGCTGTCAGGATGCTGAGATTCTAAGTTATAAGTGGCCCTTTTATGATCAGTGCAGAGCTTAGAGCTTTTTCCAGGTTGTTACCTTCGTGGGATTCTAAGATATAGTGACCAGGCATCTGACTTCTTAAATATGGTTTTTTACATTTTTTTAATGTTTACTTATTTTTGAGAGAAAGACAGAGTGTGAGCGGGAGAGGGGCAGAGAGAGAGAGACAGAGACAGAGACCCAGAATCCGAAGCAGGCTCCAGGCTCCAGAGCTGTCAGCACAGAGCCCGATGCGGGGCTCGAACTCACAAGCCCTGAAATCATGACCTGAGCTGAGGTCAGATCCTTAACCAACTGAGCCACCCAGGTGCACCCCTGGCTTCTTAAATAAACATCCATATATGTCTACAAATACTGCCAGGAGCTTAACAAATAAATGGGAAGGGAAATAAATGAAAGAACACGCCATGGTCAGCAGCAAGGAAAGGTCTCATTTAACTTTAGCTAGGGCCAGTTTTCTTGCTTCAAGAACATCTGTATTTTTTTAAAACTTTTCGTGGAAAAGGTAATAAAGGGCATCCCTCTGGCAGTACAGGTCCTTACACTCTCCCTGTGTGTCTCCTACTCATACCTGGCAAAACTGAGGAAGTCAAGAACTTCTTGCTCAAAGCCAGGGGGAAAGGATACCAAATATGTTAAGATCAAGAAACATAAAGATAACGTGAAATTTGAAGTTTAGTACACCAGACACCTTTACACGTTGGGCAAAGGGAAAAGGCAGAGAGACTGAAGCAGTCCCTGCCCCTGTGTTTCACAGTGAAGCAACTGAAATGAACCAGACATGCTGATTTACCTGTTTTAAAGTTTTTAAAATTCGAACAAACAAACAAGCAAATAGATACTTTTTTTTTAGGAGGTGGGAAGGATACTTGTTTTCCAGTTGCTCCAACTGGACAATTGCGGTGATGTCCAGTTTGGATAATATCTCTGGGTTACTTGGAATAGTAGGTTCTGGATTTGATCAGGAAATTCACTGGGCTTGTGACCTTTCAATAGTGGAATCTGTTGACACAAAAAATCCTCAGCCCGTTGGGTGATTCAAGTGCACTTTCATAATTTGCTCTCATTTTACCCTCTTTGTTATTTCCACGTTCTGCAAGAATCCATCACTCCCCTCTGAATTATGTGCTGCGCAGAACTGATGCTCATACCACCCACTCAGGGAGGGCAACCTCAGCTCCTTGAACTCACAGAACCTATTGTTCCGTCCCTTTCTTACCCGGCACTGTCACTGCAGCCCTATACTCCAGCTGGGAGGGCATGGAAATGACTCCCCAGAGAGCCATTCATCACAGTAATAAATGGCCTGTGTTTTACTAAGTTCCATCAAAGTTCACTTCCACACCAAAGCAAAACATTTGTTCTCTATGCATTCCTTTTCTGTGTGTGTCAAAATATCCTGTTCACAAATGTGTAAAAGCTATTTGTATATGTGTGATAGTAAACTTGAAGCTGTGCATGCACCTCTGTACATAGACCGTGTGTGGATGTGTTTGTTTTTCAGTAGATGTGAGCATCTGGTGATTTACTAGGCCTTACAAGACACCTTGATGCCTGACCGAACCACCACCTTCACAGGCTTCATGTAGATACTATAACGACTTAGATGCATGGATTTTAATTAATTATTATTCTCCAGTTTTCTGCCTAGCCTCCCAGGTGTGTTGATTTTAATTGCTTTACTCATTTAAACATCTCTAAAGATTGTCATAGGTTATTCAGCAGTGCAAGCCTGTGGCTGGCTTTCTCCTCTCCCTCTCTTACGCAAAAATTAACCAGAATACCCACATACCCAAATTAACCAGAAACATTCATGACTCAGTCATGAGGTTGGGATTCTTCTCTGTGGAGTCCAGGAAGACATAAAAGGCAACCTGTCTTTATGTTAACGTCTACTGTGTTCATGGTCTTCTTTCTCCTATACGCTCTCTGCTGACTTACTTTAGAAAAGAAGCAAACAGGGGCGCCTGGGTGGCGCAGTCGGTTAAGCGTCCGACTTCAGCCAGGTCACGATCTCGCGGTCCGTGAGTTCGAGCCCCGCGTCAGGCTCTGGGCTGATGGCTCAGAGCCTGGAGCCTGTTTCCGATTCTGTGTCTCCCTCTCTCTCTGCCCCTCCCCCATTCATGCTCTGTCTCTCTCTGTCCCAAAAATAAATAAACGTTGAAAAAGAAAAAAAAAAAAAAAAAAAAAAAAAGAAAAGAAGCAAACATTACCCTAGCTTCTCAGAGCATGCAGCCCTGTTATTGAGCAATCTTAGAACAATTTACTCTGTAAGCCACCCAAAACAACACATACACACACACACACACACACACACACACACACACACTATGTCAATGTCAAAACAACAGTTTGGATATCTTTCCTTGTTTTTAAACCTCATTTGCTCAATAGCATATTTAATAAAATATACACCAACTTATTTTGTCCAGCACTATTTAATGCAATAACTTACCAAAAGGCCTAAACATTTAGCCACAGATGTCATCAAATGAGAGGTTTTGTAATAATACTCTGTAATTTAACATTTAGATTTTAAGATATGGCTTGTTAAGAAAAACAAAAGGGCTTATTAACTCATTTGCTTTCCTTATTAACTCTATTTTTTAATTTACTGAGCAAACATACAATTAGAATGGCAATTTGCTAGGGTCATACATTAGCTGAAAAGAAAAGGAAAAAACAAAAGCTATAGCAGAAGCTAGGAATTACCAAAGGCTTATTTTGTTTGAGTTAGGATATGATATCTTTTAAATAGGCTGATGACAATCTGTCCCTTTACACACTAAAGATAAACAACTTAGACATAATCCCTGTCTGGCTACCTTAATCTTAATTGCAGGAAAAGACAAAGCGGAACACAGATTAAACAAACAAACAAAAAACAGACTGTGCCAACAAGCGTAAGGAAAGAACAGTTCCAAATTTTTTGCTGAATTTAACTTTGCTTCGGTTAATACATATAGCCTGCTATACGATTCCAAGAAACACTAAAACTTTGTGGGGTTTTGGTATGGATACTATTAGAAGTTCAATTGGTTTGATCAAAATTATGGTTGTGTAGACCCACCCATTCTTAGATCAACAATAGGTAACGAGGGTACAGATTATAAGTTGACAATTAAGCTTTTTGTAAGGGAATCTGCGGTTTATAGCCAAATCTCACATTAAGTGTCTGTCATGTGCTACACATGCATTACTTTAAATTCTGAACTTTTTGTTCACTAGTTTTATTGACAAGTAATTGACATACAGGATATCACTGTATAAGTTCAAGGCATACAGCATGATGGTTTGATTTATATATATTGTGAAGTGGTGACCACGATAGATCCATCTTTTATACAGATACAATAAAAAGGAGAAAAGAAAAAAATTTTCTCCTTGTGATGAGAACTTATAGGATTTATTCTTTTAACAACTCCCCTATGTATCGCACAGCAGTGTTAGCTCTAGTTATCATGTTATATATTACATCCCTAGTACTTAATTGCTTTTTACCTGGAGGTTTGTACCTTTTGACCACCTCTGGTAACCACAAATCCGATCTTTTTCTATGAGTTTGTTGTTTTTGTTTTTTTGTTTTTTCTTCTTTAGATTCCACATGAAAGTGCGATTATACAGTATTTGTCTCTTTCTGTCCGACTTCACTTAGCATAATGCCCTCAAGGCCCATCCGTGTTATTGCAAATGGTAGGATTTCCTTCTTTTTTTTTTTTTATGGCTGAATAATATGCCTCCCGTGTGTGTGTGTGTGTGTGTGTGTGTGTGTGTGTGTGTGTGTAAAAATGTGGGAGTACAGATAGAATTTTGAGTCAGTGATTTCATTTTGTTTGGATATATTTCCTGAAGTAAAATTGCTAGATCATATGGTATGTCCATTTTTAATATTTTGAGGATCCTCCATACTGTTTTCCACGGTGCCTGTACCAATTTACAATCCCCCCAATAGTGCACAAGAGTTCCCTTTTCTCAACATCCTCACCAGGATTTGTTCTCTCTTGTCTATTTGATGATGGCCATTCTACCAAGCATGAGGTGGTATCTCATTGTAGTTTTAATTTGCAGTTCCCTAATGACTAGTGATATTGAGCATCTTCTCATGTACCTGTTGGCCTTTCATATATCTTCTTTGGAGAAATGTCTGTTCAGGTCCTTTGCCTATTATTTAATTGGGTTATTTTTGTTTTGTTTTGTTTTGTTTTTTTGGTTTTGTTTTACTATTGAGTTGTATGACTCTTTATATGTTTTGGATATTAGCCCCTTACCAGATGTTTGCAGGTATTTTTTTCCCATTCTGCAGGTTGTTTTTTTTTTACTTTGTTAAAGATTTTTTTTTTCCTTTGCAGAGCTTTTTAGTTTGATGTAGTCCCAACTTGTTTTTGGTTTTCCTGCTTGTGCTATAGGTGTCATATCCAAAAAAAATCATTACCATCACCTATGTCAAGGAGCTTTATTCCTATGTTTTCTTGTAGAAGTTTTATGATTTCACATCTCACATTTATGTCTATAGTCCATTTTGAGTTAATATGTTGTGAGTAGTATAAAATATGGATTCAGTTTCATTCTTTTACATGTGAATATCCAATTATCCCGGCACTATTTATTATAGAGCTTGTGTTTTCTCCATTGAATATTCTTGTCTCCCTTGCCAAATATTTGTTGATCATAAATGATTGAGTGTATTTTGGGGCTCTCAGTTCTGTTCCATTGGTCTATTTGTCTGCTTTTATGCCAGTGCTATACTGTTTTGATGACTATAGTGTAGCTTGAAACTAGGAAGTATGGTATCCCTGCTATGTTCTTTTTCAGAATTTCTTTGGCTCTTTGGGGGGTTTGTGGTCCATATAAATTTTAGGAGTTTTTTTTCTATTTCTGTAAAAAATGCCATTGGAATCTTGATAGGGATTACATTGAATTGATGGATGGCTTTTAGTAGTATTGGCATTTTAAAAATATTTATTCTTCCAGTCTATGGACAGGGATACATTACCATTATTTTGTATCTTCTTTTATGCCTTTCATCAATATCTTGTAGTTTTCAGAGTACAACTCTTTGACCTCCTTGATTAAATTTATTCCTAAGTATTTTATTGTTTTTCATACTTATAAGTGGGATAAATGTCTTTATTTCTTTTTCAGAAAATTTATTGTTAGTGTATAGAAATGTTACCAATTTTTGTATGTTAATTTCTTTTTTTTAGACATTTGTTTATTTATTTATTTTTATTTTTGAGACAGAGAGAGAGAGAGAGAGAGTGCAAGTGGGAGGGGGGCAGAAAGAGACGGAGACAGAGGATCTGAAGCAGGCTCCACACTGACAGCAGAGAACCTGATGTGGGGCTCAAATTCACAAATCACGAGATCGTGACCCTGAGCTGAAGTTGGATCTTAACCAACTGAGCTACACAGGTGCCCCTTTGTATGTTAACTTCATATTCTGCCATTTTATTGAATTTATTGATTAGATCTAATAAGTTTTTTTGTTGAGTCTTTTTAGGATTTTTCTGTGCAATGAGACAGTTTTATGTCTTCTTTTCCAATTCTGATACATTTTATTTCTTTTTCTTGCTTGATAACCATGGCTAGGACTTCTAGTACTGTATTGAATAGGAGTAGTAAAAGTGGGCACCCTTGGGGCGCCTGGGTGGCTCAGTCGGTTAAGCAGCCGACTTCTGCTCAGGTCATGATCTCGCAGTCCGTGAGTTTGAGCCCCGCGTCGGGCTCTGTGCTGACAGCTCAGAGCCTGGAGCCTGTTTCAGATTCTGTGTCTCCCTCTCTCTGACCCTCCCCTGTTCATGTTCTGTCTCTCCCTGTCTCAAAAATAAATAAAACGTTAAAAAAAAAAAAGTGGGCACCCTTATCTTGTTCCTGATCTTAGAGGAAAAGCTTTCAACCTTTCACCATTGAGTATGATGTTAGCTGTGGGCTTGTCATATATGACCTCTATGTTGTTGAGATATGTTTCTTATATGCTTAGTTTATTAAGAGTTTTTGTCATGAGTAGATAGTGAATTTTGTCAAATGCATCCCAGGAATAAATCCCACTTGATCATGGTGTATGATCCTTTTAATGTGCTGCAGAATTCAGTTGGCTAGTATTTTATTGATAATTTTTGCATCTTTTTATATTTATCAAAGATACTGGCCTATAGTTTTCTTTTCTAGTAGTGTCCTTTTCTGGTTTTGGTGTCAGGATAATGCTGACTCATAAAATGAGTTTGGAAGTATTCCCTCTTCTTTGATTTTTTGGAAGAGCTTGAGGAATATTTGTGTTAATTCTTCTTTAAATGTTTGGTAAATTTCACCAGTGAAGCCATCTGATGGGGTTTTTCTTTGATGCGGAAATTTTATTTACTGATTCAATGTCCTTGCTAGTAATTGCTCTATTCAGTTTTTCTATTTCTTCCTGATTCAGTCTTAGTAAGTTGTATGTTTCTAAGAATTTTTCCATTTCTTCTAGGTTGTTTGGTTTTTTGGCTTACAGTTGTTCATAAAAACCTATTATGATCCTTTGAATTTCTGTAGTATCAGTTGTAATATCTCCTTTTCATTTATAATTTTGTTGTTTGGGTCCATTGTCCTTTTTCCTTGGTTAGTGTAGCTAAGGGTCTGTCAGTTTTGTTTATCTTTTCAAGGCAACAACTCTTAATTTGGTTAATCTTTTCTATTGTTTTTCCATTTTCTATTTCATTTATTTCTGCTCTAATATTTATTATTTCCTTTCTTCTGCTAACTTGCAGCTCAGTTTATTCTTTTTCTAGTTCCTTAAGGCATAGAGTTAGATCATTTATTTGGAATCTTTCTTACTTCTTAAGACATGTGTTTTATTACTATGAACTTCCTTCTTAGAACTGCTTTTGCTGCATCCTGTAAGTTCTGGTATGTTGTGTTCTCATTTTTCTTTGTCTTAAGAAACTTTCTGGGGGCGCCTGGGTGGCGCAGTCGGTTAAGCGTCTGACTTCAGCCAGGTCACGATCTCACAGTCTGTGAGTTTGAGCCCCGCGTCAGGCTCTGGGCTGATGGCTCAGAGCCTGGAGCCTGTTTCCGATTCTGTGTCTCCCTCTCTCTCTGCCCCTCCCCTGTTCATGCTCTGTCTCTCTCTGTCCCAAAAATAAATAAACGTTGGAAAAAAA
Organism: Lynx canadensis; assembly: GCF_007474595.2. Taxonomy (NCBI): domain Eukaryota; kingdom Metazoa; phylum Chordata; class Mammalia; order Carnivora; family Felidae; genus Lynx; species Lynx canadensis. The sequence goes on along the minus strand of NC_044306.2, from coordinate 55,086,040 downwards.
AATTAAAAAAAAAAAAAAAAGAAACTTTCTATTTATCCTTTAATTTCTTTTTGAAGAAATTGGTTGATCCATTGGTTGATCAGGAGAGTATTTAATTTCCATGTATTTGTAAATTTTCCAGTCTCTTATTAAGAGAAATATGTATTGTGTTGTTTGGGATAAAATGTTCTGGATATGTCTTTTAGGTTCATTTGGTGTATAGTGTTTTTCAAATATACTGTTTCTGTATTGTTTCTCTGTCTGATTTATCTGTTGTTGAGAGTAGGGTATTAAAGTCCACAACTAATCATATTACTGCTTATTTCTCCTTTTAGCTCAGTTATATATTTGTTTTATATATTTTATTATATATATGTTTTATATATTATAAACATATATATATGTTTTATATATTATATATATATATGTTTTATATATATTCCTTTTGTTTTATATATTTAGGTGCTCCAATGCTGGGTGCATAAATATTTTAAATGTTATATCTTCTTGATGTACTGAATATTTTATCATTATATAATGACTTTCCTTGTCTTTTTTTTTTTTTTTTTTACTATTTTTAGTTTATACACTTATTGTTTTTTTAAATGTTTATTTATTTTGAAAGAGAGAGAGTGAGCACATGATCAGGGGAGGGATAGAGAGGGAGGGAGAGAGAGAAACCAAGTAGATGCCACACTGTCAGCACAGAACCCAGTGTGGGGTTCCATCCCATGAACCATGAGATCATGACCTGAGCTGGAATCAAGAGTCAGATGCTTAACCAACTGAGCCACCCAGGTGCCCCTACCATTTTTAGTTTGAAGTCTTTTTTGTCTGCTATACATATAGCAACCCCTGTTTTCTGTTGTTGTTGTTGTTGTTGTTACTGTTACCATTTGCTTGAAAATTTTTTTTCATCCCTTCACTCTCAATGTGTGTCTCTAAAATTTTTTTAATGTTTATTCATTGTTGAAAGAGAGAGAGAGAGAGAGACAGAGCACAAGTCAGTGAGGGTCAGAGAGAGAGGGAAACACAGAATCCAAAGCAGTCTCCAGGCTCCAAGCTGTCAGCAGAGCCCAATGCAGGGCTCGAACCCATGAACTATGAGATCATGACCTGAGCCAAGGTCAGAGGCTCAACCGACTGAGCCACCCAGGCGCCCCTAATGTGTGTCTTTAAAGCTAACATGAGTCTCTTATATGCGGCATATTTTTTGGATCTTGTTTTTTTATCCATTCACCAACTCTGTGTGTTTTAATTGGAGAATTTAATCCATTTAGTTTTAAAGTAATTATTGATAGGTAAGGACTTAACAGTTGTCATTTTGTTCACTGTTTTCTGGTTGTTTTGTAGATTCATTGTTCTTTGTTTCTTATTCTGCTGTCTTTTTGTTTTGTTTGGATGTCTTTTGGTATCAGTATACTTTGACTTCTTTATTGTGTTCTTTTGTGTAATTACTACAGGATTTTCTGTTGTGATTACCATGAGACTTACATAAAATATCTTAAACTTACTTTAAGTTTACATTTGTAACTTCAATAGAACTTGTAAATTTTACACTTTTATTTCCCCTCTCCCTCACATTTTAGGTTATTGCTGTTACAATTTACATATTTTTTATCATATGAAACTAATAACAGATTATTGTAGTTATGGTTATTTGTATTATATTTTTAAACTTTTAAACTATGGTTATAAATAAATAAAGTACCACTATTACCATATTGCAGACTCTAACTATGACTATATATTTATCATTACCGGTAAGATTTATACTACCTTTTTATGTTTTTATGATGTTAATTAGCATTCTTTTACTTCTACTTTCCATCCCTTTCTTTTACTCTTTTCCTTCAGGAATTCCCATAAGGCAAATATTGTTTATTTTCTTGGTGTCCTATAATTCTCAGAGGCTTTCTTCACTCTTTTAAAAATTTCTATTTAGTTCTTATGGGTAATTTCGAATGTCCTATCCTCCAGGTTACTGATACTTTCTCGGATTTCTGTTTGTTTGTTTGTATGCTGAATACAGCTGTCAGCCTGTCCTACCAGGGAATGTAACCAGAGCATATGGAAGCTGTATAACCCATTCAATAGCCCCACATACAGTGGCACTTACACAGAAAGCACAGCCAGTGGCCTCCCCTGACTGCAGAGCAAAACTGGTGGCCTTACCTAACCAGGGAATTAAGTGCACACTCTGGCCTGATTTGGATCCCCAAACTATGAGCTGTACAGGCCCTGGGTGCTGTCCTGCTACCCTGCCAGGGAAGGGAAGCTCCTTCATAGTCCCACCTATTACTGAATGTAATACCCAGTCCCATCTAGTAAGCATGACCAGGTAATCCAGGCAATTGTGGAGCCCTTCCTGCAGCCTTATTTGGATAGGGAACCAAGTTTCCTGGTTAGAGTGTGCCCCTGACATGGTTCTGCAGATGAGCAAAACTGCTGGTTGGAATTACTACTTGGGAACTGCAGGTATGAACCTGGTCTGCCAGGATCCATGTGCTGCTTATTTCAAGCCCCATACCCATCTCTGTCAGAGTTAGATTTTCAGTGGTTGAGCCCTGCAGATACCCCTGCAATTCCTGTGGTGTGAGATCAGAGTAAGAACTCCTACAAATTCACCCACAATACTAGGCATGGCTGGTTATTTCCCCTGGGTTCCCTTTTCCCACTGGGAGAACTAAAGGTTCAAGGGAGATCTCTTCATGTGGGGCTGCACTGGCCTAGGGGAAGGGCAGTTTGGTCAATGTGTAGCCACTTCTCTTATCCATTTAATGCATTGTGCCTTAGTCTCTGTGGTACAGGGAGGTGCTTCAGCCTTACCCCCATATGCTAGGATTCTCTCAGTATTGTCTTGTTCTTGAATAGTTATTAGTTCTTCTTGTGAGAAGGAGTGAAGTCAGGAACAACCTATGTCGCCGTCTTTTGACATCACTCCCTAGATTCTAAACTTTGATTGGAGATGATAAAGAAACATACACATGTGCATGTGCACACATACTCACATATAAATTATGTACTATCCAATATATATATATATATATATATATATATATATATATATATATATATATTGGAATCTGAGAAATATATTGATTAGTCAGTGACTAACAGATTAATCACAAACTTGTTTTTTTTTTTAAGTTTATTTATTTAAGTAATCTCTACATCCAATATGGGGCTCAAACTCATGACCACAAGATCATGCTACTCCAACTGAGCCAGCCAGGCATCCCAATCATGAGCTTCTTAATAAAACATCTACAAGAGGGGCATCTGGGTGGTTCAGTCGGTTAAGCGTGCAATTCTTGATTTCAGCTCGGGTCATGATCTTGTGATTTCGTGAGTCCGAGCCCCGCGTTGGGCCCTGTGCTGACCGTGCAGAGACTGCTTAGGATTCTCTCTCTCCTTCTCTCTCTGCCCCTCCCTGCTCATGCTGTCTCTGTCTCTCTCAAAAATAAATAAACTTCAAAAAAATAAAAAAAATCAAACATCTACAAGAAAAGTTATGAAAATATCATCCAGATCTTTGATGGATTCTAAATGTCTACATACCTTGTTTTTGTCAGAGTTCACATTTTTCTTTTTTTTTTTTTTTTTTTTTTTACGTTTATTTATTTTTGGGACAGAGAGAGACAGAGCATGAACAGGGGAGGGGCAGAGAGAGAGGGAGACACAGAATCAGAAACAGGCTCCAGGCTCCGAGCCATCAGCCCAGAGCCTGACGCGGGGCTCGAACTCACGGACCGCGAGATCGTGACCTGGCTGAAGTCGGACGCTTAACCGACTGCGCCACCCAGGCGCCCCTGAGTTCACATTTTTCAATAAAGCTTTCATTGTTTTTGATTTTTCTTGTAAGACTGCATCATTATAATTTTGCTTCTTCTGATTTAAGACTTAAACTTTTTTGAAATGTTATAGTGGATAATAATAATAGATAGTAAGACATAGATTGTTGGTTATTCACTAAACCAGATTCCTCTTCTTCCTGAGCACACATGGTTTCCAAGGCCCTTGTTGCTCTCAGACGTGGCCCTGAGTCTAGGTCCTGAGTCAATGGGACGTATGCAGAAGTGATGTGGACACTTCAGGGACTCTCGCCCTGAGAGCGTCTCATGACCACTTCTTGATGCTCTTTCTTTCCTCTTCAGCCAAATTAAATGCAAACAACTGCAGGGCCCTTGAAAACCATGTACTGAAAATAGCAGAGTCACAAGATAGAAGGAAGTTGGGTACCAAAAATTACTGATTGAAAAAACACTTCCCATTGGTCAAGAATATTCATTTATATGGTCAAAGAATAAAGATTTTTGTGTGTTAAAAAATTTTTGGATATATATGTTACTATAAAACATGGGAAATTCTCTAGCACATAAAAGTCTTCTATTTGGGGCAAATATATAGAGACAGGTCCTCACCTCCTACCACTATAGCTAATGTTAGGGCTCTTCTCCCTGATAGGAAGAACATGGTATATGGCCCTCACCCCAGCAGTTAGATGCTCCTGCTGGGGCCTTTGACACAGAATGATATGGTTACTTATTATTTCCTTGTTTTGAACAAGGACATATGACACTGTCTCCACCAAACTTATTTTTTCTTTTAGGTTCTAATATGGATAACTTCCTTTATGGCTCTTAATTCAACTAATGAACAAGTGAATTAGATTCAGAGAAATTCATCTCTAGGTTAAGACTCAGAGAAATCCTTCTGAGATGTTAGCCGTATTTCTGCAAAGAATATTGTGATATTACTGTCAAAATTAGGTGGTTTATGTTTTAGAATGTGCTTGAATGAACATCATATTCTCTCCCTATTTTTCCTGTCTGGCAACTGGTAAACCCTACAGGTTTTGTGTTTTTGTGAATACTCTATGGGTTGGGCCAGTGGTATTCAGCATGTTTACCATAAAGAATTCATTTTCTAACTTTTGCCCTCTACAAAATCTATGTATATTGAAGGATCTTAAATCACTAAAGACTTTTATTAAGTGGTAATAAATTTGAGTTTAATATTTTGTTACTTCTCTCCTACTTCTCACTTTGGAATAAGTGGCAGGATAAGGTAGGGCCTTTCTAAGGCTTTGACAGGGGCTAGTACACTAGTTTTGAATTTTGGTAGACATCAGAAATGAGAATTTGGTGGACATTTAGAATTGCCAATCATATCCCAATCAGTTTACTTTTTTGGTTTTTTTTTTTTTTAACTTTTATTTATTTTTGAGAGACAGAGAGAGACAGAGCATGAATGGGGGAGGAGCAGAGAGAGGAGGAAACACAGAGGGAATCCGAAGCAGGCTCCAGGCTCTGAGCTGTCAGCACAGAGCCGGATGCAGGGCTCGAACCCATGAACCATAAGATCATGACCTGAGCTGAAGTCAGACGCTTTAACTGACTGAGCCACCCAGGCACTCCCCGCAGTTTATTTTGATAGCATTTATTTTTCCAGACATTATATGAGTACTAAGGACACAGAAATGAGTAAGACATTCTCTGTGTTCAAGAAATTATAACCTCAGAGAGGAGCATATACACAAAATGACACGTCCACCGTGGTGTGGAGGCCTTGTATGCAGGTGGATATAAAAGGAAAAGAGTTCTGAGTTAGTTATCTAGGGCTACTGTAACAAATTACCACAAACTGAGTGGCTTAAAACAACAGAAATTTATTCTCTCACAGGTCTGGAGACTAGAGGAGTGAAATCAAGGTGTTGGGAGGGCCATATTCCCTCTGAAATCTCCCAGACAGAATCCTTCCTTGATTCTTCCAGCTTCTGGTGGCTGGTGCTAGTCCTTGTCACCCAGTGGCTTATAGACGCATCCCTGCAGTCTCTCTCTGGCTCTGTCTTCGCATGGCCTTCTCCCCCATGTCTGGGTCCACATCTACTCCGTATAGCGACGCTAGTCAAATTGGATTCAGAGCCCACCCCAATTCAGTATGATCTCATCTTAACTTGATTACGTCTGAAAGAGCTTATTTCCAAATAAGGTCACCTTCGCAGCTTCCGGGTGGACATGAATTCTGAGGGGACACTGTTTAATCCAGTATAAGCTTTCCATGCGAGTCAGAAAGATGATCAAAGGTCACTTCCTAGAGGAAGAAAGAGATGATAGCTGAGCTGTATCTCGAAGGATAAGTGGAAGTTAAAATAGAAATAAGATGGCTTATCACCTAAACATGTGTGTTACCCCAGAAAGCAGATTTTTAAAATTTTTTTTTTTCAACGTTTATTTATTTTTGGGACAGCGAGAGACAGAGCATGAATGGGGGAGGGGCAGAGAGAGAGGGAGACACAGAATCGGAAACAGGCTCCAGGCTCTGAGCCATCAGCCCAGAGCCCGACGCGGGGCTCGAACTCACGGACCGCGAGATCGTGACCTGGCTGAAGTCGGACGCTTAACCGACTGCGCCACCCAGGCGCCCCAGAAAGCAGATTTTTAAAAATGCCTTCCAAACAGAAAATTTTATTGTGTTGAGACAGGGTTCCGTCTCAAACATTCACTTTGTCTTTCTTTTTAGCAATGTCTCCTTCACTGCTTTAATCCAGGCAATCCTACTTTATTCTCAGCTGTGAAATATTTAGAGTCCATGTGCTAAATACATATCACATTAACACTTCCTAGTGCAAGAATCTCACTGTAATCCCAGCCTCCTGGCCTTATTCCAACTGTAAACATGAAACACCTGTAGGCCTCTCACTTTCCTCTGATTTGGAGTCTGAAACTATTCTCACTCATAAGAAAGTGTAAAAGATGACTGCATTAGGATCAGACCCGACTTCATTCATTCATTCATTCATTCAATCATTCACTCCACAAGTTTTTTTCAGTACTAACTCAAAACACCACTGTGTTAAGTGTGCAAACCACTGTCCTAAGTGTGAAGATGTTTAAAAAGATAAATATAGCATATGTCCTGTCCTCAAAAACTCTATAGTCTAACAGGGAAAAAGAAAACATAAACAATATGTTTTCTGGCACCCAATAATTACTCAAGAGATATTTGCTGAAGTGAATAAAAAGGTTTAAACATTTTGGGGCAGAAGAAATTATTCCTGACATTAAACTTCTTGAGAGCTGGATTCTAGGCCTTTGCCTACTTGGATCTTTTAAGTGTGCTTAATTCCTCAAGCCTTTGAGTCATTGTCAGCTTTGAAATTTAGTACTTAACCCTGCTGGGATCCCTGCCACCTTGTTATATTTCCATTGTGACTCTCACCCTGTTTTTGGCTTAAAAAGAAGGTGTATAACTTTCTGGGAGCACCCATTTCTCAGATGTGTCTCTCAGAACTTCCTGCTAATAGTCTGAGAATCACTGACGGGACAAACCTATCGCTGACTCCTTGGTGGGACAGATGATGCACCTGCTAATAGTCTGAGGGTCACTGATAGGACAAACCCATCACTGACTCCTTGGTGGGACAGATGATGCAGATCTTTCTCTTTCCTTCAAACTGCCAGGACTACTTCCCATCTCGTTTTCACCTCCCGACATTTATGAAGAATCTAAAATCACCACCTTAACTTCAAACTTAGTGTTCAGAGGAGTCCTATAGGAGAGATGGGATAGGAAATTTGAAGAATATTTCTCTGTATTCTTAGGGAATTGTTGGATCATATGATAGATCTATTTTTAATTTTTTGATGAAACTCCATACTGTTTTCCATAGTGGCTGCATCTGTTTACATTCCTACCAATAGTGCACGTCCTTATTGACACCTGTTACAATTTCTCAATAATAGCCATTCTAACAGTGGGAGGTGATATCTGGTGGTTTTGATTTACATTTCCCTGATTATTAGTGGTGTTGAGGACCTTTTCATGGACCTCTTGGCCATCTGTATGTCTTCTTTGGGAAAATGTCTGTTCAGATCCTCTGCTCATTTTTTTAATCGAATTGTTTGGGTTTTGATTTTGGTTTGGTTTGTTTATTTGTTTGTTTGTTTGTTTTTGCTATTGAGTTGTATGAGTTCTTTATATGTTTTGGATATTAACTGCTTGTCAGATAAATGATTTGTAAATATTTTCTCACATTCAATAGGTAGCCTTTTCATTTTGTTGATGGTTTCCTTTGCTGTGCAGAAGCTTTTAACTTGACGCAATCCCATTTGTTTATTTTTGCTTTTGGTGCCCTCCCACTCGGTGCCAGGTCCAAGAAATCATTACCGATGCCAATGTCAAGGAACTTACTGCCTATGTGTTTTTCTAGCAGTTTTGTGGTTTCCGGTCTCACATTCAAGTCTTTAATCCATTTTGAGTTCATTTTTGGATGTGATGTAAGATAGTGGTCCAGTTTCATTCTTTTGCATGTGGCTGTCCAGTTTTCCCGACATCATTTATCCTTTCCCCATTGTAAATTCTTGCCTCCTTTGTCATAAATTAATTGACCATAATGTGTGTGGGTTTATTTCTGGGCTCCCTTCTGTTCAATTGGTCTGTGTGTCTGTTTTGGTGCCAATGCCATACTGTTTGTACTACAATGGCTTTGTAATATAGTTTCAAATCAGAAAGTGTGATACCTCTGGCTTTGTTCTTCTTTCTCAGGACTACTTTGGCTATTCAGTGTCTTTTGTGGTTCCCTATGAATCTTTGGATTGTTTTTCTATGTCAGTGAAAAATGCCATGAAATTTTAATAGGGATTGTATTGAATCTGTAGATTGCTTTGGGTGGTATGAACATTTTAACAATATTAATTCTTTCAATCCATGAGCATGGAATATGTTTCCATTTATCTGTGCCCTCTTCAATTTGTTTCATCAGTGTCTCATAGTTTTCAGTGTACAAGTCTTTTACCTCCTTGGTTAAATATATTCCTAGATGTTTTATTCTTTTTGGTGCAGTTGCAAATTGTTTGGAATTGTTTTCTTAATTTCTCTTTTTGGTAGTTCATTATTAGTGTATAGAAATGCAACAGATTCTTGTGTATCAATTTTGTATCATACAACTTTATTGCATTTGTTTATTAGTTCTAACTGTGTGTGTGTGTGTGTGTGTGTGGTCTTTAAGGTTATATATATATAATATTAGGTCATCTGCAAACAGTTTTATTTCTTCCTTTCCAATTTGGATGCTTTTTATTTATCTTTCTTGCCTGATTGCCTGCCTAGGATTCCCAATAGTATATTGAATAAAAGTGGTAAGAGTGGGCATCCTTGTCTCGTTCCTGAGGCAAGGTCCCATATATGGACCATATATGGGACCTGAGGCAAGGTCCCATATAAGGTCCCATATATGGACCTTATGATGCTGAGATATGTCCCCTTTGTACTCACTTTGTTGAGATTATTTTATCTTAAGTAGATATCACATTTGTAATACATTTATGAAATTTACCATAAATGGATGTGGAATTATGTCAAATGCTTTTTCTGCATCAATAGAGATGATAATATGATTTTTAGCCTTTACTTTATTAATGTGGTATATCACATTGATTGATTTGCAAATATTGAACCATCCTTGCATCCCTGGAATAAGTTCCACTTGATTATGGTATATGATCTTTTTACTGTATTATTTAATTCAGTTTGTGAATTGTTTTGTTGAGGATCAATGGAGGATTTAATGGAGATGCTTCTAGACCCATTAACTTTTCTATTTTATTAACAACAAAAGTCATACATGATTTTTTTTTAAATTCAGACAATACAGAAGTAAATAGTAATGGCTCCCCCTTTATGCACCTGAGGATACTAATATTTATTTCCTTCTTTATGATTACCCTGTAGCCAATATAAACATTATATTTTAGGAAGTCTGTGAGGTCAAAACCATTTTTACAATAGTAACACATTATTTGCCTTTTTCCCAGGGTTGAAGTTTGCGCCAATGGCACAAAAGCAATGGTGGGTAAAACTGCTTGTGCCTTAGCATGAAACAAGGCCATGTCGTCTGTGTGAGTAGTCACCATATTCTTCAACGTCGTGAACTCACAGGAACAGCGACAAAAAAGAATGTTCTTGAAAAATCAGTAAAAACTATTGCCTTCATAAAATTGCAACCCTCAGTATATTTTCAACCCTGAGTATATATGTTTTTAATATTCTGTGAAACAAAATGGGGCACACAGATAAAACACGTCTGCTGATACTGAGGTATGAAAGATGTCTGGAGAATAAGCACTTGTGACATTTGTGTTATGAGCTTCACTAACCTCTTTTTTCAGTGAATGCCCTTTGACTTGAAAGAATGACTGACAGACTATGGTTATTCAGATTCAGATTAAGTTTTAGCAGATATTGATTTTTATTTTTATTCCTTTGTTTCTTCGCTTATTTTTATTTATTTATTAAAGATTTTTTAAGTGTTTTCTCATTTTTTAATGAGAAATTTAAAAAATTTTTTTTAAAGTTTATTTATTTATTTTGAGAGAGAGAGAGAGAGAGAGAGAGAGAGAGCGCACACAAGTGGGACAGGGGCAGAGAGAAAGAGAGAGAGAGAGAGGGAGAGAGAATCCCAAGCAGGCTCTGCACCATCAGTGCAGGGCCTGATGTGGGACTCGAATTCACAAACCGCAAGATCACAACCTGAGCCAAAATCAGACGCTTAACTGACTGAGCCACCAGGCACCCCAAAAGATTTTTATTTTTAAGTAATCTCTACACTTAACATACGTCTCAAACTCACAACCCAGAGATCAAGAGTCACATGCTCCTCTGACTGAGCCAGCCAGGTGCCCTAGTAGATATATTTTTTTTAAATGAACCAAGTGAGCTGGTTACTTGAAGGAATGTTGCCAATCATAAAATTTAAGTTTTAAAGTGAAATTTGAATTTTGAAAAATTTGTATTTGCCACTACAAATTGGATAGCTTCTCAATACTTAAAGGCATGATGAGATTAGTTGTTTTATTAATTAATGTTATTATTTGAAATATAACTCAATTAGGGGCACCTGGGTGGCTCAGTCGGTTGAGCATCCAACTTCAGCTCAGGTCATCATCTCACAGTTCATGAGTTTGAGCCCTGCTCACTGCTGTCAGTGTACAGAGCCTGCTTTGGATTCACTGTTCCCTTCTCTCTCTGCCCCTTCCCTGCTCATATTCTCTCTCTCTCTCTCTCTCTCTGTCTCTCAAAAATAAATAAACATTTAATATATATATATATATATATATATATATATATATATATAACTCAATTAACTATGATTTTCCAAATAATCTATGCCTTAAGTTATGATTCATGCATGGGTAAGAGATCCATTCAAAGTGCAGGCTGGACTAATGGATTTTAAAGAAACAGAAACACATAGTTCATTGATATGGTTTCAGATATCACATTGTAAGTAACTTTAAAAAATTAACACTTGTCCAGTTGTGGTGTAGTGTCAAAGAACAGCTACAGTTGACTGAAACGACTATTTAAATATACCTCCCGGGGCGCCTGGGTGGCTCAGTCGGTTGAGCGACCGACTTCGGCTCGGGTCATGATCTCACCGTTTGTGAGTTCAAGCCCTGCATCAGGCTCTGTGCTGACGGCTCAGAGCCTGGAGCCTGCTTCCGATTCTGTGTCTCCCTCTCTCTCTCTGCCCCTCCCCCACTCATGCTCTGTCTCTCTCTGTCTCAGAAATAAATAAACATTAAACAATTTTTTAAAATAAATAAATAAATAAATATTCCTCCCTTTTCCAACTACGTTATCTGTTTTTTTTTTTTTAATTTTTTTTTTCAACGTTTTTATTTATTTTTGGGACAGAGAGAGACAGAGCATGAACGGGGGAAGGGCAGAGAGAGAGGGAGACACAGAATCGGAAACAGGCTCCAGGCTCTGAGCCATCAGCCCAGAGCCTGACGCGGGGCTCGAACTCACGGACCACGAGATCGTGACCTGGCTGAAGTCGGACGCTTAACCGACTGCGCCACCCAGGCGCCCCCGTTATCTGTTTAAAGATGGATTTTCTTCATATATTTCACAAAACAACATATCCTAATGAATTGATTGCAGAAGAAGATATGAGAACCCAGCTGTCTTGTATCAAATCAGTCACTAAGAAAATTTGCAAAAGTGTTAAAACAATACTTGTCTACTTTTTTTGGAAAATAGTTATTTTTCATAAGGAATATTGTTAGCATAAAGTAAATAATATATTTTTAATTCCTTCATTTTAATTCCCAATATGTTTAATATCAGTAGAATCAACTAACATGAACACAACCTCTTTGGGGGACTCAATAATTTTTAAGACTGTAAAGCGACCCAGAACCAAACACTGATTTAGAAGAATACTTAATGAAACATGAAAATAGTGGAAACTTTATGTTAAGGAGTGAAAATCAGAATGTATAAATTGATATACAGTGATTCCAATTAAGTAAAAATATATGTATGCACACAGAAAAGGAATAGGATGACATGCAACAAAAAAAACAATAATAATTTAAGTAACTCAAATTTTCTTCTATTTTCATGAATTTTCTTAAGTTTTCCATAAGAAAAGAAAATTGACTTTATAATCAGGAAGCATAAGATTTCAATTCTAACCACAGATCATACATTTGCATTATAATAATGGCAGCTGCCAAAAGAACATTATGTTTTCCTTTTATTCGTTATGTATAAGGATTTAATATGTCTGACTATAAGATGATGAAGTTTTTGAATAAACTACACAAAGTCAAATGAGTGTATTTCCTTCTAGGAGTTCCCTTAGAAGGCTATATGCTTATTCAAACGACGTTTTTTTGGAACCTTTATTGAAGAATTCTGGGTAGAGAGAGTCAGCCACAGAGGAAATTAGTCTTCTATCTTCATAAAGATATGGCACTCTCTCTACCTCCCTCCTCTGCCAACTCAAGCTAACAGCGTGCGTGGCGGTTGATGTTGACCTGGAGAGGTGTTGAGAGCAATAAAGCAAGGCTGCAAAGCAGCATGTAGAGGAGTTACCCAGGAGAGCCCCCTCCGTCTCCAAATAAAAGCAAGTCTATCCATGTAATGTGAGATCCTGTCGTGGCTGGCATAGGTTTACTTGGCTGTACTCTATGAAGGTGACTTAAGAGAGAGCGAAGAATTAATTGCACTTTTCTTTCTTATCCCTACTCCGTACATAGTACAATATTGAACACAAAACAAAGGCTCAATGAATTGATATTAATTGGGGCATCTGTGATGTTCTACATAGTTCTGGCTGGGGCCTGGATTGTTAATAATGACTTGTTATTGAGCTTGTTTAGACTAATGGATAATTGAGGTTTTCTAAATAGCCTAAAACTTTTTTCTTCCTTTTTTTTTTCAAATTTGTATTTAAATTCTAGTTAGCTAACATATAGTATAATAGTACTTTAAGGAGAATTTAATAGTTCATCCTTACTTGTAACACTCAGTACTCAACACAACAAATGCCCTCTTTAATGCCCAGCCCATCCCCCATCTACCTCCCTCCATCAACCCTCAGTTTATTTTCTATTGTAAAGAGTCTCTTACGGTCTGTTTCCCTCTCTCTTTTCTTTCCACCTTCCCATATGTTCATCTGTTTTGTTTCTGAAATTACACATATGGGTGAAGTCATATCTAATTTGTCTTTCTCTTCCTGACGTATTTCTCTTAGCATAATACACTCTAGCTCCATCCATGGCATCACAAATGGCAAGATTTCATTCCTTTTGATGGCTGAGTAATATTCCATCGTGTATATATATATATATATATATATATATATATATATATACACACCACATCTTCTTTATCCATTCATCTGTCAGTGGACGTTTGGGATCTCTCCATAGTTTGGCTGTTGTTGATAATGCTGCTATAAACATCAGTGTACATGTCCCCCTTGGAATATACATTTTTGTACCCTCTGGGTAAATACCTAGTAGCACAATTGCTGGACTGGAAGGTAGCTCTAATTTTAACTCTTTGAGGAATCTCTGTACCGTTTCCCAGGGTGGCTATACCAGTTTGCACTCCCACCAACAGTGCAAGAGGGTTCCCCTCTCTCCACATCCTCACCAACACTTGTTGTTTCTTGTGTTGTTAGTTTTAGCCAGGTGTGAGGTGGTATCTCATCCTTAGATATCCTAAAACTTGCTCTTCAATCGGGGTGACTAATAGGGTGACAGCTACTAGGTTTCCTAGGATTTTTCTAGTTTTAGCACTAAAACCCATGCATCCCAGGAACCGTTCAGACCCAGGCAACACACGATGGTTGGCCATTCTATTCTCCAGTGACCCAACTTTATAATTATGAAACTTCTCTTCATTTTAATTTGACCTGGCTTCTCTAGCCAAGTGTATACACTCAAGGCCAACCAAAGCAGAATAGAGACATTTGTAGGGCCCAGCCTTCTGACCTGCTGCTGTATGTCTTTGTCCTGCAGATGAACAAGCCAGAACAAAGGGACTGACTGCACAGAGACAGGGCACCAAACTTACAATATGGTTATAATTTTCCCTGGAAAGCTTTGGGTTCTGGCTTACCCATCCCTTCCTTTTAAAGAATTACTGCTTTTCAGGTTGAGTTATCACTTCTATTTGCCCTGCTAACAGAAAGACAAACTAAAGAGGCTGAAGTGAACCTCCTAAGAACAAGATTTCATGCCAGGATTTGACATGCTGGAAAAGTTGCATCCCCGGAAAAGGGACCCGGGAGTTAGCGTGGCAAAAATAAAGGCTTATTTTTATTTTTATTTATTTTTGCATACAGAAAGGAATGATGATGTCATGCCTGTCTTAGACACATCTTAATTTGTGGATTTTTTCTTATTTAACTCTCTTAATTGGATGAAAGTATGCTGCTGCTGATTTATGGATCACCAGTCGTGCCAGGCATCATTTTAAATGTGCACAGCTGCTCTGAAATAGTTTAACTTGGCAGATAGCATTAAACCATTGGGTTGTGTCATTTATTTGTATATGCAGACAATAGCCTCCTTGTGCAGGTTCTTCAAAAATCCTTGCAGGCATGGTTTGGACCGGGCATTTAAGGAGCCTTAAAGAATGATTTATTCCTCTGGAAGTTTTTCAAGGTTTCCAGAATGAAGAATGAGATACCATTTTATGCCATTGATAAGCTCCCAAGGGAATCACAGAGACAGCCTAAAGTGGAGAGGTTACAGAGTGAGAGGTCTCAAGCTTACATCTGGGAACTCCAATTTCAGTGGTCATTCAGGCAATGTAGGACATGTTACTGGTGACAACAGTCTCACTTTCATCCTGACATGTCACAGGGAAGCAGCTAAAAGAGGGGGCTGATCTAATACAAGTGACTGCAGCATAAATAACTTGAAAAGCTCTGTTGACAATAGAAAATCTGGCATTCATGGTGGTTAACAATGCTATCTTCAAATTCCAAGGGCCCTGAGATTTGTCACTGTTGTCCTTTGTAGTCAAGGATGACACTGTTGACACTGTGGTTATCCCTGGATGCAAGTGTGGCTGAAAATACCCGAGTGTGACAAATGATAAGGCCTTTCTGCAGAGTGTCTGCGGAGAACATTTTTTTATTTTTTATTTTTTTGGTTTGTGTCTGTAGGCCTCCCTTGTCACAGAATCATCGTGTCTCTGTCTGTGGCAGTCCTAGCTGCTCTGGTTACAGCCTCTTGGCTCCAGCCTTCCACAAATGTCTCCTTTGCTTGAACATCTTTCCCTTGGGGCCTCGTGTTGATTATACCTCCTGCCTGATCTGCTTACTGTCTCTCGTGCCAAAGCTAGCCAGGCAGGCTAGTGCAAGGCCTCTTTCCTTTACTGTGACTTGTGAGAAAATCACTTTGAGGTGGACTGTGTTCCTCATTAGCTTTTAAATGTTTGTTTATTTATTTTGAGAGAGAGAGAGAGAGAGAGAGAGAGAGAGAGAGAGGGAGAGAGCAAGCAGGAGCGGGGAGGGGCAGAGAGAGAGGGGGAGGGAGAGAATCCCAAGCAGGCTCTGAACTGTCAGCACAGAACCCAAAGGGGGCTCCATCTCACGAACTGCGAGATCATGACCTGAGCTGAAATCTAGAGTTGGACCCTTCACCAACCGAGCCACCCAGGCGCCCCCTCATTAGCTTTTATTGGCGATTTTATTTTGCCACTTGAAAATTGAATGTTCTCAACTAGAAAGATCTTAGAGGCTGAAATAACTTTTTCCCCCCTTCACAGTGTTGCCTGTCTTAGGAAACAGCAGAGGAAAAGCTTTTGGATAAGATATGCATCCCCTGTAGGTAGACTAAGTGGGCAGTTACATAGTTTGTTGCCTTAAAAATGGTTCCACAACAGCCTGTGCTCAAAATCTTTTTTTTTTTTCTTTAAGGCTACAAATTCCTAAAAGGTCATCCCTGAAGCCTAATGACAGGTGTCCACAAGCCACTGGAACTGTCTCACTGCCCTGCCCCCACCTTGCTGGTTGTTCAGACAACCTAGCTTTGGGCAGCAGTCATAATTAGATTGGGTCAGGGTACAACACTGGTGATCTCATGCTGATAGCAAGCAAGTTGACTGCTCATTACTTTGCCTCTTTGGCAAATAAAAATCTTTTTACAAGTGGGTTCAGGATGGGGATTAGAAAGGATAGTAAAAGGGTTCCTTTATGGTGTTTTAGCCTTAAAATCTCCTACAGGAGGAATTGCAAATTGTCTTGCAAAGGGAAACCAAGAAAAAATTTTAGCTATTTAACCTCAGAGTGAGTTGCCTTATTGGATCTTCTTTGAGAAGAGTCTTAATTTAGAGTACCTTTGTGCATGAGAAAGTTATGATGAGGATAGTTGGTAAGAGGGATGAGAACTGAGACCCAGCCTGCATCACTGCGCTTCCCCAGAAGGGAAGGCTTGACCCAGAGCATCCATGAGAAACAAAGGGATACTCGGTGTCCAAGCAAGAACATCTTATCAAGAGAGAGAAAGGGCCTGAAATTAGAAGGGTGGCGGTACTGAAAACATACTGTGTCTATTTCACAGTTTGGCCTCTCTTTGGTTTGAGGTCATCCAATATAGTGCCACCTGACACAATTTTTGAAGTTGTTTCTCCAATAAATGTCTCTGACAGCTTTAATCTCTTAGTCTTTTACAGACACTAGAAGTGGGGTACAGATTCCCCAAGATTCCAGTGCATGTAGCCACAGTCTCTTATCTTCCGGTTATCCTATTTTTTTTAGAGTAACTAGGAGGAATGGGATTGAAAATTAGCAAGCATCTAGTATAAAGAAAGTTTTGTTATTACCATTTTATAGATGAAGAAACCGAAGTTCAGTTATGGGAGCAGGATCACATAAGAGCTAAATAGCAAAGCTGGAATCCAAATTGAGACCTATCTACCAGGGGTGAGCAGGTCCACAAGTGAGCTCAATTCACAGACCTCCCTGAATTTTACTCCTCCAATTCTGTCTCATAGCTACAGGATTCTTCACTAAAGTTCTGACCAAGAACTTCATCAAGAAGACAGAAAGTTCTCATGATGTTTGAGAAACCACCGATTGAAAAATGAGCCTCAACTGTATCCCTCATGGCCTGTTACAATAGTAAATAAATAGTAGCATTGCTACAGTGGCCAACATTTAAAATGCCACCGTCTGTCCCTTGGTCATTTTGAAGGTACCATGCAAAATCTGCTGTTTAAGACCAATATCGAAATTATTTTCATTAACAAACCTTATTTGGTTTGGTGAGTTAGCATAAGTTCCTCACCTCCATTACGCATTTTGGACAAGAGGTCAGAAGGAAATATAGTTGACCCTTGAACAACACAGGTTTGTATTGTGCAGGTCCACTTACATGTGAATTTTTTTCCCAATATTGGAAATATTGGAGATGTGTGACAGTTTGAACAAACCCACAACTCACATAGCCTATAAATACCAAAATAATTAAGAAAAAGCAAGATATATTGTGAATGAATAAAATGCATGCATATACGAATCTATTTTATCATTTACTACCATAAAATGTACACAAATTGATTACAGAAGTTAAAATATATCAAAACTTATGCACACAAGCATAAACCTTACATGGCGCCATTTTCAGTCTAGGGAAATGTAAACAAACATAACGATGCTGTATCAAATCATAACTACATAAAATTAACTACAGCACATACTGTATTTATCGTTATAATAATTTGGTAGCCACCTGCTATTGATATTGCTGTGAGCTCAAGGGTTGCAAGTATCCACTTAAAACACTGCGTGATGCTAATTGTCTTCACGTGAGCAGTCCGTTGCTCCAGTAAATTGCATATTGCAGGAAAAAGTGATCCCTTGAGATTCTCGAGTGTTTTTCATCATGTTTAGTGCAATACTGTAAACCTTAAGTAACACCATGGGACTCCTACGAAGTGCCACTAGTGATGCTGGAAGTGCTCCCAAGAAACAGAGAGAAGTCCTCATTACGTCACAAGGACAAGTTGAATTGCTTGATATGTACCATAGACCGAGGTCTGCAGCTGTGATCACCCATCATTTCAAGATAAATGAATCTAGTGTAAGGACTATTGTAAACAAAGAAAAGGAAATTCATGACGCCTTCACTGCAGCTGTGCCAGCAGGTACGAAACCCTTGTACTCTTTGCAAAATACCTTTTTATCCCATACTGAAAATGCATCTTTTGAGGCGCCTGGGTGGCTCATTGAAGCATCTGCCTCTTGATTTTGGCTCAGGTCATGATCTCATGGTTGGTGACACCGAGCCCCACATTGGGCTCAGCTTTTATATGGGAATAGGATTGCTATAAGTAAGGCATACCATTAGACTGGAATATGATTTGAGAAAAAGTGAAGTCATTATATGACAACTTAAAGCAAAAGGAAGGTGAAGGATCTAAACCTAAAGAATTTAATGCCAGAAAAGGATGGTTTGATAATTTTAGAAAGAGGTTTGGCTTAAAAATTATCAAGATAACAGGTGATGAATTTTCCGCTGACCAAGAGGCAGCAGATGAGTTCCTAGACTCCATTAAGAAAATCACTGAGTAGAAAGAATATCTGCCTGAACAAGTTTTTAACACAAGGTGTACTATTCTGGGGGGAAGATGCGACTAAAGACATTTATTAATAAGGAATGGAAGCGAGCACCAGGATTTAAGGCTTTAAAGCAGGAAGGGATAGGCTAACTACTGTTTTATGCCAATGTTGGATTTATAATCCGACTGCCCTTATCTATAAAGCTGCTAACCCCTGAGTCTTGAAGGGAAAGGTAAACATCAGCTGCCTGTTCTTATGGTTACACAAGAAGGCCTGGACAATGAGAACCATTTCTCCGGATTGGGTCCAATGATACTTTGTCAATAAAGTCAGGAAGTACCTTGCCAGTAAGGGACTACCTTTTAAAGTTCTTTTGATACTAGAAATGCTCCTGGCCACCCAAAGCCCCATGAGTGTGACACTGAAGCTATTGAACTGGCCTACTTACCCTCAGACATAATGTCCCTATTTCAGTCTCTGGATCAAGGAGTTATAAGGACCTTTAAGGTTCATTACACATGACACTCTGTGTAAAGGATTGCCAATGCGATGGAAGAGGACCCCAACAGAGAGAACATCAGGAAAGTCTGGGAGGATTACACTACTGAAGATGCCATCATTCTTATAGGAAAAGTCATGAAACTCATCAAGCCCGAAACAATAAATTCCTGCTGAAGTAAACTATGTCCACATGTTGTGCATGACTTCACAGGATTTATGAGAGTCGATCAAGGAAATCATGAAAAAGATTGTGGATATAACAAAAAAGGTGGGGTGTGAAGGCTTTCAAGGTATGGGTCTTGGAGAAATTCAAAAGCTAATAGACACCACACCAGAGGAATTAACAGAAGACAACCTGATGGAGATGGGTGCTTCTGAACCAGTTCCAGATGATGAGGAAGAAGATATCGAAGAAGCAGAGTCAGCAAACTGACAGCAGACAGTCTGGCAGAAGTGTTCTGATTATTCAAGACTGCTTTTGACTTCTTTTACAATATGGACCTTTCTTTGATACAGACACTGATGTAGAAACTAAAGCAAATTGTGGAAGAAGGATTGGTACCATATAAGGACGTTTTTAGAGAAATGTAAGGCAAAAAAGTCAGACAGAAATTAGGATGTATTTCTGTAAAGTTATACCAAGTATGTCTGCCTCTCCTGCCTCCCCTCTACCTCCTCCATATCTTCTGCCTGTGCCGCCCCCAGAACAGCAAGACCAACCCCTCCTCTCCCTCCACCTTCTCCTCCACTTTTCCTCCTCCTCTTCAATGTGAAAGTGATGAGGATGAAGGACTTTATGATGATCCATCTCCACTTAATGGATAGTAAATAATCATCATGCCATATAGTTAACAGACTCATCTGTGGCGTAGGTGTATGAGTGAATTTGTATGAAAATCTAGTAACTATACAGCAAGAAATGCATGAGACATTTTAATGTCATCAATATCACCTAAGTATTCATCATGTAGAACGTTGTGTGCAAGACTTGTATGGAAATTGATGGCCTCTCCTTTCATAGGCATAAGGTGAGTGATATTAATATAAAATTGATAATGTGTTAGTTCTCTCAGTCTTGTAACTATGCTTTCTAAGAATTTCATTACCGTACAGTATACTCCTCTCTTTCATAATTAGGGAAACTGCATATCAGCCTGTTAGGACAGGTAAGTGTTTTTTTTAGTGTAACAAAGTTACCAAAACTATATTATGAATAGGACTCTAATACTGTATACCATAAAAACTTTATAGCAGTTCATTGATTAGCATATAAGTGAGACTACAGCAAAGCAATTGTATTGATTACACTAGGGTACTTTAAGGTAATCATATTGCTGCTTCTTCATTATCAGTGTATGAATTATTATACCTGTAAATAAGCACACATTTCTTTTTTCACGTTTTCTTTTCATTTTTGATGTCTAGTGTTAATATGCTTATTATTGTAAGAACTATTACAGGAATAAATTCTTTTTTGTAAGAATACAATATATACATAAAACACACAAAAGTATGTGTTATCCATCTGTTTATGTTATTGGTAAGGCTTCTGGTCAACAATAAGCTGTTAGATTAGTTAAGTTTTGGGGTGGTCCAAAGTTATATGTGGATTTTCAGTTGTGCAGTTCATGAGTCAGCTGTTGTTACTCTGAGATAACTCGTGCAAGATCCTAATAGGTTTGGATTGATAGACATCCAAGAAGTTACTGATTATAAGGACTGACATCCCTCTAAAATTAATGTTTGTCCAATAAGTTTATCCCATATGGTTTCCTTCCTTTTTCATTGGATTTCTAAATGTCAGGGATTCCTAAAGGACATAAAAATATAGATTCGAAGGGGTACATGCACCCTGATGTTCATAGCAGCATTATCAACAATAACCAAACTATGGAAAGAGCCCAAATGTCCATCGACTGATGAATGGATAAAGAAGATGTAGCATATATATACAAGGGAATATTACTCAGATATCAAAAAGAATAAAATCTCGCCATTTGCAATGACGTGGATGGAGCTAGAATGTATTATGTTAAGTGAAATAAGTCAGAGAAAGACAAACACCATATTATTTCACTTATATGTGGAATTTAAGAAATAAAACAGATAATGTATGGGAAAGGGGAAAAAAGAGAAGAGAGAGAAATCACAAGAGACTTTTAATGATAGAGAACAAACTGAGGGTTGGTGGGAGGAGATGGGTGGGAGATGGGCTAGATGGGTGATGGGTACTAAGGAGGGCACTTGTGATGAGCTATGGGTGTTGTATGTAAGGGATGAATCACTGAATCCTACTCCTGAAACCAATATTTGCACTGTATGTTAATAAAATTTAAATTAAAAAAATAAATGTCGGGAGTTCCTATCTTCATGTCCTGAGACATGATGGGTTTACAAAGCTTCTAGTTTACAAAGCTCTCTTTCTCATGAATTGTTTCATGAAACCTCAGGGATACCCAGGGAGACAGTCAAACCCTAGTTATCATTCCTTTTCTATCAGGTGACCAGAACATCCATACTCTATCTGAGTACTCTACTCTACTGAGTACTCTATCTGAGACCAGAACATCCATACTCTACTGAAGGTATTAGAACTAGTAAATGAAACAACTGGAATTAGCACTTAGAACCCTAGTGTTCTTACCATTGCCCCCACAATGCTCCCTTGTCTACTTGCACAGTGTTTATTAGGGCTCACACACTTACAGAAAGCAGTCCGTGAGCAGCAATGCTCATTTACAGCTGAGGTCTCAGACTGTGGAGAGGATGGCACTGGAGCAACTCCTGCCTTAGCTTGAGATTGGCCCTCAGGATTTAAATCATGGCTGAACATATGACTAGGGTGTAAGAGGAAGGATGCCAAGGAGGGAAGTTAGGCCAACCTGACCTTGGACATTGCTGGTGGCACTCAGTGTTATGAAGTATTTTCAAAGTAACTCTAAACTATTTTTGAAGTGATAAAATCTTTGCATTCAATTGTCAGAAAATATTTGCGACAAGCCATTCCTCATTATGTTTACGCACATATGCCCAAGACACGCCATGAACGCGAGTAAGTTAGACTAAATTCTTTGTAAAATAGAATTGATTCCATTGTTTGTAATGGGTTTTCTTTTGGACTGCTTGGTCACATGTATGTAGTCTAATCAGAGCTGTCACTCTGCAATGATTTTGAGTGTCAAAAAAGATAGAGGACTGCACCGTTCTTAGGAAATGTGGTTTACATGACACTCCACACTCAGTACAACTTGGATTTGTGTGTTAGTTAGGATTCAGTTCCCAGAAAATCCAAACTAACAGTGGTTAAAGAAAATAGGTATTTATTTTTCTGTCATGTGAAGAGGTCAATAGATTGTTCAGAAATGGTACAGCGGCTTCATGGTATCGGGGGCTCATGTTCCACCTATCTTGCTCTTCCACTATGTATGGATTCTATTTCCAAATTCATTTCGTGGTCCAACATGGCTGCTAGAACTGCACCAATTATATCTGCAATCCAGACAGTAGGAAGGAAAAAGGGACGAGAAGAAGGGAGTGCTCTCCTTTCTACTTCTACTTAGATCTCATTGGCTAGAACTCAGTGATCTGTTAACATTTGGCTGGAAGGCAGGCTGAGAAGGGTATTATTTTATTTAGCCATAATGTTCTCAGCTAAAAAAAATTGGATTTTTTTTTACAAAGGAAAAAAGGGACAGGTAACGTTTAGAGCCAATTAAGAGTCTCTGTGATAGCTTGCTTCTTGAACATATTTCCATCTTATTCACTACGCATCCCCCCCTTCTTCCCTACCCCCTTTTGCACACATGCGTTCCAAAAAAGACCCTACTGCTAGAAAACCAGGGCCTTACAGGGTAGAAAAAATGAGTATGGGTTGAATCTGAGTCAGACTTGAAATATAGAGGCAGCACTTCCCTCTTGAGAAAAAGGACATGGTCCTGGGTGCTGGCACAGAATGCAAGACTCCTGGGTCAGAAATAAATGGCTTTAGTCAGAGCATCACCCTTTACTTATGCAAGGTCTCCAGGCCCTAGTTTCCATAGGGTGACACAAAGGGCCGTGTGATAGCTGCACATGCAGTGGGTTGCATTACAAGAGGGGAACCCTGAGCTTAAGGAATTGGAGTCTTTTATAGTGGGCAGTAAGCATGCCTGCCCTTTTTCTCCAGAGGGAAGTACTGCCTCTCTATTTCAAGGTTATTTGCTATATAAACATCCTTATAAACACAGTCCAGAACAAAGGTGGGGAGTGTCTGTGCTTGAAAGATGTTTAGAGACATAGACCCATGGAGAACCATCTCCCAACAGATATGAGGCAGTGCATCCATGCCAAGTGCCTCCCAACTTCCCAAAACACTAAATATTATTGGCGCTCCCCTTATGAGTGAGAAGCGAGCGCTAGGGGCTGAGAAATCTGGCAAAGCAGCTAGGTTTTGAAAGAAAGGGAGAACCTGGTCCGAGAGGAGAGAGCTTCCACGTATGCATTTGGGTGTGGAGACAGGAATGTGACAATGTGTTTGCAAACCTACATAAGACCAGCTTGGTTGAAGGGCAAGTTTATTTAGGAAAGATGTGAGAGGTTGAAATTGGTCTCTGGAGGGTCTAGAATGCCCCAGAAACTTTTCTACAGCAATGAGGAGGGACAGTGGCACTGTTAACTGGCCATGTGGCCTAGGATGGGCAGAATGGAGGCAATCAGAGACAAGGCAAAGAGACTACTAGGAGGTTATTGCAATGGCCGAGGCATGAAATACTGAATATTTCAATGTTTGCCACCTGGCAGGAGTACACACATGTATTTTATTCAGTCTTGTTTCCCTTACCATAGAGCAGCAAGGCAAACTTTCTAGGTAACTTTGTGTAAGGCTTGATTTATGACATCATTCATAAATCTATTACCTTAAGTGCACTTTCATAGACTTTCTCATTCAAGAGGGTGTCATCCAGGTGTATTTTGTGCTGGATTCTCTCATGCGTTTTGGGATCAGGCCATTCCCTGGTGTCAAAAGTCAGGTCTAGAGTTCAGGGGATCCTTCCTGGCCAGCCTAAAGGAGGGCTCCAGACAGACGGATAGAAGTGACATCTGTTGTACATGGGCGACCCGTTACAATATCAACCCTCAGAGTGAGAAAACTAATGTAAAGGCCATTTTCTCTCTGAATTGAGAGCACTAACAAGCAAATGTCCTGAACAGTGGAGACCCCTTGATAAAGTAAGTGCTAAACATCCAAGTCTTTAACCCTCATGTTGGGGATTGAAATTCTATGTGTCCTGTACTGGTTTCTTATTATTCTTGTGTAATAGTCTTGGCTCCTTGAACATGTTGCAAGAAACATGAGCAAGCCTCACACCTGCCTCTCCACAGATGAATGAAGTGCCACCTTAAATGTTCCCCGGGCTCACATCATCCTCCGGGAGCCTCCCACAGTCCTGGGTCCTCAGCAGTTCCGTAGCGAGACCACTAGAATATCTGCGAAGGCTTTGGCAGACCACCCTGTAGGCAAACTCCTGAATATTTTTAACAAGACCCATGGCTGACAGGAGTCAAACTTTATATAGTAAGGGCATATTAAAAACACAGCATTTCCAATAATTTATTGTGCGTATGCTCATAAACACATTACACTTGTCACAGAACATATACTTGCTGTAGGCCTTCCAGAGGGGAATAAATAACACTTACCTAATGAGAAGGCAGATGTCAAATGCACCAAGGTTCTAGCACTGAAACAGTATCATGATTGGCAATCTTTTAATAGAAGTCCCCTGACCATTGGCCACCTGTGGCGTGTGGGCCACCAGTTGGGAACCACTGAACTTGGCAAAGGAGCAATGATCCCTATGGCCTTACTCAGACCCATCATTAAACAGTTCCCTGAAAGCGCGCTTGGAGGTTTTCACTGCCAGTGACCAATGTAAGCCTTCACAGAAAACTGGAGTGTGTGCTGAGGGCTCATGTCAAGAAAGGGAAGCTGTCATAAGTGAAAAAAAGCCATCAAAGTGCCAAATTATTGACAGAAAATTACCAAACCCAAGGCACTGTGTCTGATTATGTCTGACACCACACTTGGGAGGATTATAAGCCAAAAAAAAAAAAAATGTGATAAATCAGAGAAGATACACTCAACCAGGTTGTATAGGGACACAAAACCATCCCACATTAGGAATAGTCAAAGAAACAGGATACATGTGGACAGAAGACTTAAGAGGACATACTAGCTCAATACTCAAATACTCTGAAGGTTATCAAGAAGAAGGTTCTCTCGGGGCGCCTGGGTGGCGCAGTTGGTTAAGCGTCCGACTTCAGCCAGGTCACGATCTCACGGTCCATGAGTTCGAGCCCCGCGTCAGGCTCTGGGCTGATGGCTCAGAGCCTGGAGCCTGTTTCCCATTCTGTGTCTCCCTCTCTCTCTGCCCCTCCCCCATTCATGCTCTGTCTCTCTCTGTCCCAAAAATAAATAAACGTTGAAAAAAAAATTTAAAAAAAAAAAAAAAAGAAGAAGGTCCTCTCAGGGGCAAGAGAGGTTGACACCAGTGATTAAGGGGGAAGACCATTAAAACAGATGTAAGCTTTAAAAAAATGGGAGCTAAGGGTTGAGTCCTTTCTTCCTTCTTTCTTTCTTTCTTTCTTTCTTTCTTTCTTTCT
Organism: Lynx canadensis; assembly: GCF_007474595.2. Classification (NCBI taxonomy): domain Eukaryota; kingdom Metazoa; phylum Chordata; class Mammalia; order Carnivora; family Felidae; genus Lynx; species Lynx canadensis. The sequence continues at coordinate 55,060,044 of NC_044306.2, read as the reverse complement.
TTCTTTCTTAATGCTTATTTTTGAGAGAGACAGAGAAAAACAGAGAGTGAGTGGGAGAGGGGCAGAGAGAAAGACACAGAATCTGAAGCAGGCTCCAGTCTCCAAGCTGTCAGCACAGAGCCCGACGGGGGGCTCAAACCCACAAAGTGTGGGACCATGACCTGGGCTGAAGTTGGCCACCCCACCAAGTGAGCCACCCAGGTGCCCCAGGAGGAGTGTCTTCTGACAGAGCTCTTCCAAAATGGACTGGATGGTTTGGGAAATATGGAGTCATCTGTCTTTTGAGACATTCAAGTCTTGACTGCATAATCATATTGGAAGACTATTGCTGGGAGACTCAAGTTTCTGATCATTGAACAAAGTAACTTTAAGTCATTTTCACCCCCAGGATTCTGTGGTTCTATGTATAAGGTACTTGAATCTGAAGTAGAGTATCCTTGTGAAAAGTTCACAACTTTGACTCACAATATATGCTGAATTAAAAACTACACGGTAATGAAATTCACATGAGTGAGTAGGAAACATCCTAAAGTGTATATTTACATCTGGTTGTAGATCATTATGTGAGCTGATTTGGTCTAATGAATCTGAAGGTCTAATTTGGTCTCAAAAATATTATACCACACTTCAAGCTTTCTCCTGGGAAGTTACCTTTCCTAGTTGCAGGATTTCCATTGGTGGTCTGCCATTACCTAGAACCCACACATGTGGATACCTATACATACAAATATTGCTCTGATTAACATTGTGTGTTGCTTCTTTATATTAAAAAACAAACTTTTTGTGTTGTGTAATGTTCACCCATTTGTGAATTCTTACTGAAAGCTACAGAGATCACAGGTGTTCACAGGTGGAAACACATCTGCAAAGTATTCCCAGCACTGACAGCTCAACAGGTATGTTTGTTGCATAGCTACGAATATGTACAAAGTTAGGTAGGAGTTAGAGAAACTAATTCTGAGGGCTAAGGGAAAAGTCACAAAAGTAAGGAAGGTTTCACCTGCTCCAGAGAGAAGTGAGGGATTTTTTGGTAATGTCCTGGAAGATCACTTCCGTCCCCTTACCTGTGCTTCATCAGGGTGGAGGTGAGGGGCGGAGCAGGTGTCAAAATCCCTGTCTCCCAGGGGCTCTCAGCCTTCTGGCTCTTAGCGCTGACATTGGCCTTCCTTGCTTTATGGCCAACAGTTAACCCTGAACCTCAGAGGAGCCAGAAAGGGGGCTCAAGGAGGCTCTTTTCTCCATCTCTACAACAGAAGCCAGGGAGACAGAGAAGAGAACTAGAAGCCAATATATTTGTTTCCTTCTCACCAAAACTATCATTAAATGTGCCGAAGGCCAGGACAGCCTGAACTCTGCCGTTACCTGTGTTGTTTAGAAAAGGCTCCCACAGGGGAAGGGGTAGAGGGCAGAGAGGGCTCACCAGTAAGCCCAGGCCACGACCTGTACACCTACAGAGGAATAAAGGAAAGAACGCTTGAAGAAAAATGCAGCAAATCCCAAAGACAGACACACAAATAGTGTTTTGTTAGGATGCTGATAATGACATTTAAAGAAAAAGAGTTTTCTCGTATTTTAAAAGACTCAGGGGAGGGGTGCCTGGGTGACTCGGTTGGTTAAGCTTCTGACTCTTGATTTCTGCTCAGGTCATGATCTCATGGTTTGTGGGTTTGGGCTACATGCCAGCAGGGCAGAGCCTGCTTGAGATTCTCTCTCTCTGTCTCTCACTCTGTCCCTCCCCCCACTCACATGCATGCATGCTCTCTCTCTCTCTTTCAAAATAAATTTAAAAAACTTTTTTTAAAGAAGACTCCGGGGGAGTGAGCCAATTCCTTATGTTTCTTTGTTGTTATGAGAAGAAACACGTGTACATATATATACACATATGTGTGTATGTATTTTACTTTTGAGTTGAATTTGTCTGTTTTTCACAGACAAAATATTGGGTAACCATCCTTACTCATTAAAAGCATGATTGATGCTGGGGCATGGCCTGCAGACAGTCTCCCCACTCACCTCCCAGTGAGGTGTCTACCCTCCCAGTGTGGGCCAGCAGGCCTTGCACTCAGGGCTCTGACATCTCCTTGACAACTGTTACCCGATATTCTTTCATGACTCCACTTGTAACACAGGTTTTATATTACGAGACCTTGCCATTTGCAGTATTACATTGCTTGCTAAAAAAGTAATCATCATCTTGCGGTATCTAAGAGGCGCGTGAAAGTTGTTCCTGTGAGACCCAGAGAGTTTGATTCATAGGTTCTGTTCATCCTGTACTTGTGTCCTGTTGTCCACCAACAGAGGAGTGGCCTAGCAAAATGTGGTATACACATACATTGGGATATTATCCAGTCGTAAAAAGGAATGACATTCAGGTAAATGTGACAATAGGGGTGAACCTAGAAAACATTATGCTAAGTGAAATATGCCAGAGATGACAACGAATATTGTACAATTCCATTTATAGGAGGTACCTAAGTAGTGAAATTCATAGAGACAGAAAGTAGAATAGTGGTTACCAGGAGCTGGAGGGAGAGGAGAATGGGCAATTATTACTGAATGGGTACAGAGCTTCAGTTTGGTAAGGAGGGAAGGGTCTGGAGATGGGTGGTGGTGATGGCTGCACATCAGTGTGAATGTACTTAATGTCCCTGAACTGCGTACTTAAGAACAGTGCAAATGAGGGGCACCTGGCTGCCTCAGTCAGAACAGTGTGAGACTCTTGGTCTCGGGGCCATGAGTTTGAGCCCCACATTGGGTGTAGAGATTACTTAAATAAACTTTTAAAAAAGTAGAAATGTTATGCAATGTATATTCTACCATATTTTATATGTGGGGTGTGTGCGTGCATGTGTGTGTGTGTGTGTGTGTGTGTGTGTATACATAGACGATACACACAATGCCTTGACCTTACCTTTTTGTGTGTGAGGCAAGTGGTCTGTCTTCCCACGTGTGACAGAAGGTGTCGCTTTCTTTTCCTCAAGCCTGCTTTTGAACAGGGAGGAAAAGTAGCAATAAGGGAAACTTGTCACTAGCTTAGAGTCAAGCCCACCTCCCCTTGGCTTAAACAACATTTTTGGATGAAATGGCTAATCTGAAGGTTTTCTTTAAAAAAAAAAAAGATGGGGGTTACAGGCTTACAAAAGAAAAGGAAGAAGAAGGTAAAGAAAAATCTTGCGAAACTTCAGACTGCTTTTACTTGGGGACAAATGGAACAAGTTTCTTTTTTATTTGGTGCATAAACTTGTCCTAAGCAATGTACTTGAAGGGAAAATTCCCAAGCAGCAGTGCTGGGTTTGGAGTCATTTGTCAAGTTAATCATGATATATTTTCTTGCCTTGAATAGCGTCAGCTGGAACATGTTACATTCCATCCTAGCATAGGAATCCAAGTGAACAATTCCCAACAAACAATTGTTCGGTCTACGGAGAGTGAAAATCTCCAAGTCCTTTCATCAGTGCTGACCACATTTTTCCATGATCTTCCAGGTGGGGAGATACAGTCAAATGGGAAAACGAGGGCTGGAACCTTATACAGAGTTTTGGAACCAACACAGTGTTGGTGTTAGGGGAGACTGAGATTCTAATCAGAAGACAGTGCTGGGTTTGGTATGAGATTTTCACTTAGGAAGAATGGAAAAAATAATAATTCAGGCCTGATAAATATTTGACATAATCTTAGAGTCCAACTGCTTAATTCAGTCCCTGTTTCAAGTACCTGTTTCAAGTACCTGAAACAGGTAGATGGTCTAATAATGAAATTTTAGCATTCAGCCATGTAATATTTGGCAAAATGGAATTAATACCCCAAACTGCAAAAATGTAATTAATTAGACAGGTGAATACCAACTAGAAGACTACAATAGATTTTAAATGTAAAATTTCATAATTCTGAAATGTTATGTTCATTTATTCATTTGAAGAAAAATATGCCAATATCCCATTTGCCTCACAAAACTTGATATAGCCACCTTACCTATGAATATCCACAGGAAAAAAAATAAACTTGGCTGTAAACTAGTTTCCCTAGTTTCTGGATATTCAGCTATGAGTTCTTCTCCCCCTCTTCCAAATTTTGGCCTACCATTAGTACAACAGGGGACATGTGTATCTACACACGAAAAGTAGAAAGCTAGGAATTTTCTTTTTAAAAATTTTTTTCAATTTAAATTTTATTTTTTAGAGAGAGAGAGGGAGAGAGAACGAGAAGGGGAGGAGCAGAGAGAGAGGGAGAGAGAGAATCCCAAGCAGGCTCCACGCTCAGCGTGGAGCCCAACGCGGGGCTCAATCTCACTACCCTGAGATCGTGACCTGAGCCGAAACCAAGAGTCAGATGCTTAACCGACTGAGCCACGCAGATGCCCCAGGAAGCTTGGAATTTTCCAGATCATTTGGATTAACAAATAATTTCTCAGGGAATATACAATGAATTAAAGCAATATTTTTAAAGAAAATATTTTTCTTAATTATAACCATAATTATCGAGTTAATTTCCTCTATTCTCCTTGATTTGAATGTCAGTGAATACTGACAAAAAGTATTTTCTTATGGTACTAAAAACATCACATCACCTAGGTTTTTTTGGCATTGGTCTAGAATCTAGACACCTTCTATATTATGTAAATAGAGTCACCAGTTTAACCTAAGTGACTACTTGGCACACAAGGTCAAAAGTGAATGAACCCAGGAGACAAACAAGCATATGCACAGAACAGTCGACTCTTGACATGCTAACTATTGTCTTTTGGGTTCATGTGAATGTGGGGAGAGTGGAAGAGATTGCATTTGTTGACAAAAATTGCTAGTTACCCAAGGCCAGATATTTTGCCTTGGATTGTTTTGGGAGAACTTGGCGGACAATTAGGAAAGATGGTAACTTGAGCATTTTCCTGTCATTCTTATAACCCCTCCCAGCTGGGGCTGACTATTAGCATTAAAACAGTCGTGTTAAAATGGTCCTCTGAGGGTTAGTATCTCAAGGAGGACTTAATCTGCTCCCCATTCCATTTCACCTGAATTCTAAAAGCTACACATGTTCTTAGATTCCACTGAGGTTGAGTCGCATCAAGTCAGCCAAGCCAGCAAGTTATGGAAGTTGGCAGTGGAAAACATTTTGAAAGAATCTTAACAGGATGTGCATTTTAATTATAAGAAGGTGGGAAGTGAGGAGATGTGTCCCCAAGCAATTGAACCCAAATGGCAACAAGGCTTTGCAAAAATGGAATCATTGACAAGTAATTGACAAATGATGTCTAGGTGTTAAGTCAAACAGTGGCTTCCTAGATATTTTGGCCCACAGAGGCCCACCAGATCCACCCATTTGTCCATTCACTGAGAACAGCCTCTGCTGAATGTTCACTATGTGCCAAGCCCATGGCTGAGTGTTAGACAACACTTGGTGTGTAAGGGAAATGAACAAAAAGCACCCCCTGGCTCTGCGAGGAGTGCTGTTCTCAGGGACGGCTCCACCTAGACAAGGACAACTGACTGGATGTCATCTCGTCTCTCTACCACATTTTCTCACAATCCAAAAGGAGGAGATTGTGATTTTATTCGTGTTGCCCTTGACCGGCATCAGAAAGAAACCCTCGGGCGCTTGGGTGGCTCAGTCAGTTGAGCATCAGGCTCTCGGTTACGTCTCAGGTCATGATCCCAGGATCGTGGGATGGAGCCCGGCATCTGGCCTGCTTAAGATTCTCTCTCTCTCTCAAATAAAAATGAAATGAAATGAAATGAAATGAAATGAAATGAAATGAAATGAAATACAAATTTTTAAAAACTTAAAAACAAAGAAAGAAAGCTTGACCATGGATACAAGCACACTAATGGCACCAAGCATGGCTTGTAAGTGAACCTTCCATATTTTGAAACCCAGTGATAAAAACAAATGTTTGGCCTCTACAGACCCAATGTACAGTGACATCACAGTTCAAGAACCTTTTCCAGCAAAGACTGTCCATTCAGGGACTGAGCCTGACCACTTTTCTACTTTCAGCACTGTATTTTGCTCAGGGTAGGTGCTCAAAACATCTTGTTTTCTAGTAGCTAAAGAGAAGGTAGTTAGAAGTCCTCTACATGACAGCATACGTAGAGGTTCAGAAGTATCCCCAGTGCAGTGATCCATGTAACTTCACTTTGCCACCGTGTATAAACAAAGATTGCCTGAGGTCTTTTCATTTCATTTCTTTTGGAAGTCACTCAAGGCAGAGTTCAGAATTAAGAAACTGGATACTATCTTGGATATTGGTGATGGGCCATGAAAAATAAATTAAGTCCTTTAAATAGTAAGTATAACACAACTCAGGAATTATCCAGAGAAAAAAATGGCAAAGCAAGTTTTTAAATAAAGTTTGTCTTGTAATCAATTGAATCTTTTTAGACTTCAGACAATATAATAGACTCAGAACTTGGTCATAAAAATAAAACTGCCAGAATAATGATATAAAATGCTGTAGACTACTTCATTTTTATGAATTTGTTTTTCAAAAGAAAATAGAGACTCTGCCAATTTATCCCTCAATAACCTTCCAACTGTGTAAAGCATTAAAATAATATATGCTATTTAAAAATTATTAGGGATCCATTAAATTGGCAAGATCTCAGATTTCATGTATTGAGGGTTTTGCTTTGGTGGGAAGCAAATGCTATAAACTCCCTATTGGAATGAGATATTTTTGGACCTGACTAGCAGTTTTCTTCTCACAGGAGGGAAAATGCTGTATAAATGAGTGAATAGCAAATTCTCATCTGCTGAATTCTTCTCCTGGCATAACATACCCATGTCAACCTGCAGGGAGGAAGAAGAAACCATCTCTGCCCATCACAGATTCTCTCCTTCAGAGGATTTAGATACACCAAGAGGAAGAACTTTCTCCAACTCCTTCCAAGTTCATGGCTGCATCAGGGGAGCCTGTTACTGCTGGCTTTATTGTTTACACATGTCCACTGATTCTACCAGAAGCATATTATGTCACATACCACTGTTTTGTTGCTACCCAGGCTCTGTGCATGTGCGCACATCTCCCCAGTAAATGAATGATAGCCTTCCCGGGGTCTTACTTTCTGTTGGGAGGCTGAGCCTGTGACCCACCCCAGGTAGAGAACTCAGAGTTAGGAACAAGGGGTATAGTTCATATTAGTGATCTGTCTCCTCCCTATGTTTTCCCCCCCCTTCTCTCTCTCCCTCTTTTTTTTTTTTCACTTATCATTGGTAATATATGTTTACCAGGTGTTATAAGCTATTATAAGCACAGAAGGTAATAAGACTTTTTTTACAAGTTGATTTATTTTGAGAGAGACAGAGAGAGAGCATGAGCAGGGGAGGGGCAGAGAGAGAGAGAAGGGGAGAGAGAGAATCCCAAGCAGGCTCTGCACTGTCAGCACAGAGCCCCATCCGGGGCTCTCACTCACAAACAGTGATATCATGACCTGAGCCAAAATTCGGAGTTGGATGCTTAACCAACTGAGCCACCCAGGTGCCCTCGTAATAAGACTTTTCACTGGTACGGAAACCTATATTGGGCATCTCTTATAAGCATTCCACCATGCAAGTCATAAGGGAAATTCAAGGTGAATGAGGCATAATCCCTCCCTCCTGGGAGTTTACAGTCTAAATGACTGATATCAGCTCACAGGTGATTTGGTGTTTCTGTCATATTGATTTGTCCTGTAGTCTTTGGTTGCTGAGAAGTGGTCATAAAGACTATAGAGGGAAATAAAATCACCCTTCTCCCAAAGCAAATTAAGTAATGAAGACTCAAATTGTATCAGTTACCATTTTCTGTTTTAAATGTACTTCACATGAACATTTGCCTAGTTAGACAAACATTTTTTTATACAAAATTAAAGAAGCCTTATGACTTTTTCCTTTATTTCTTTTTATATTTTTCTTCTTTATTTCTTTTCTTTCTTTTTATTTAAAAAAATTTTTAATGCTTATTTATTTTTGAGAGAGAGAGAGAGAGAGAGACAGAACATGGGTGGGGGAGGGGCAGAGAAAGAGGGAGACACAGAATCGTAAGCAGGCTCCAGGCTCTGAGCTGTCCGCACAGAGCCCAACGTGGGGCTTGAACTCACGGACTGTGAGATCATGACCTGAACTGAAGTCAGTCACTCAACCGACTGGGCCACCCAGGCACCCCTCTTTATTTATTTTCAATACAGCTCAATGAAATTATCTGTATTCAGTGCCTTGATTTGTTATTTTTTAGCATTGTGAGAACTTTCAGAAACACAGTCATCCTAACTAAAAGCAATGGAATATAAGTTTTATTTAATAGTTTTTAAAAGACATATTCATAGTTTAGTACCAAAAGTTGAATAAAATGAACAAATCTCATGAAATATCAGTGGACTATAGGAAATAAGGTATTTAAAAAAAAAAAAAAAAAACTCTCTGTGAACAATAGCCTTTAAACACCATTTTTTCTCCAAAGAACAAAGTGTTACAATTAAGAAGTTTGAAACGTCTGAGTATTTTTACCTTTGAAGGTTAGTATTTATGAAGAAATAAAAGCTGAAAATGTTATATATATTTTTGAAAATTAAAAGAAACATTGCACTGGGCTTCCTGATGAAATAATAGTGGCTATGCGCAAAGAGTGTATAAAGTCCATTATTCTTAGATACCGAGCTTAGAAATGCAGTATAGACTGAGTCAGAAAAAAGAAATCACCTGACAGATTTATGACAATAAATGTCAGGTCTGTTTGAAGGCAAAGAATTAAAGTCACCTGTATAATAGCAAACACAGAGTAGGTTGTTAATAGATACCGAGGTCATCTGGGAGAAAATAGTGCATTTTGGGCTTGGAGGATTAACGGTCTTCTAGATTCTTTGTAGCTTCTTCATTGTGGTTAAGCCTCCACAGGGCTTCACAGGTGAACTGCATTCTGGAAAAGATTCTGCCCCCATCTCTGAGGCAGCTCAGTGTAGAAATTGGAACAGTTCCCTCTTTAAGCTTCTACCAATACTTCCCCCAACACACACACACACACACACACACACATTCAAATGAGTATTTAATTCAATTATAAAATACTAAAAATTTAAAACAACCATTTTAGAGTAAACAACAAACAAACAAACCAGGTAAACTAGTTTTTAGATTGAATTGGTCACTCTGGTAGCCTTTTGCAGGCCCAGCCCATGAGAGGGCACTCACTCCTACGAAGGGGGTGGGAAATGAGTTCCGAAAGGAAGAATCATACCGACCTCTTACCGCGTCTGCTTCTTCCTTTCCTTACCCTGTTGCCCCCTTGATTGTGGCACAAAGCTTTCACCTATTATTTGATTATTTATCATGGAAGCTGTTATTTCTCACGGGAGAAAATTTCTTTTCAAAAGGAAAACAAGGGGTTGCCGGGGTGGCTCGGTCAGTTGAACGCCCCACTCTTGATTTTCTCTCAGGTCGTGATCCCAGGGTTGTGAGATCGAGGCCCGCATTGGGCTCTGTGCTGAGCATGGATTCGGCTTGGGAGTCTCTCTCTCTCCCCTACTCAAATGCGCTCTAAGATAAAAAAAATAATAATAATAATTAATTTAAAAAAATAAAATAAAAAGGAAAACAAAAATAAAATTCAGTGTCTAACACACGGCTATGGAGTAGCTAATAATATGCAAGACATGTTCACCTATATTTTATCTTGATTGTATATGATGTCCTTTATCGGTTGCATCTCCAGTACGTTAACTTTAGAGGTATTATTTTTACAGGAACCTTTGTGATACTTCACGGCCAAACTTGACAACATTAGATTTCTTTTGCTTTTTTATTTTATATACATATATATCTTATATACATATAAAGATATTTGTGATTAAGAATTGGCCGACATGATTATAGAGACTGAGAACTCGCAAGATCTGTAGCCGGCAAGCTAAGGACCTGGGAGAATGATGCGCGAGACCCAAGATAAGCCAGTGCTTCCATTGGAGTCCAAAGGCGGGGGAAAATTAGTGTTCCAGCTGGAAGGCAGTCAGGCAAGGAAGCATTCCCTCTTACTGGTGGGATCAGCCTTTTCGTTTCTATTGCTCTTCAGTTGAGGAGATGAGACCCACACAGATTGTGGGGCAGGGGACAATCGCTTCACTCAGTCTACTGATTAAAGTGGGAATCGCATTGGGGCACCTGGGTGGCTAGTGGGTTAAGCATCCGACTTCAGCTCAGGTCATGATCTCACGGTTCATGGGTTCGAGTCCCGCATCGGGCTCTGTGCTGACAGCTCAGAGCCTGGAGCCCGCTTCAGATTCTGTGTCTCCCTCTCTCTCTGCTCCTCCCTCACTTGCACTGTGTCTCTCTCTCTCAAAAATAAATAAAAAGCATTAAAAAAAATCGGATTCTCATCCACAGACACACTCAGAATAATGTTGACCAAATGTCTGGGCTGCCTGTGGCCCAGTCAGGTTGACACAGAAAATTAACCACCACACCCAGTGAGGTTCAATTGTATGATTAAATGATTGCTGGTAGATTTATATGTATATAATTATGCTTTTATTATAAGTTCAAGTGTTTGGCTATAGGACATTAAGGAGAAATTAGCCTTCACAGTGTTATCTACAAAACTATTATTTGAATAAAAATGGAATATTAGCCACTTTTAATTTATTCATCTATCAATCATGCATATGTATTCATCTATCAATCAAACTTCATCTGAGTATCTACTATGCGCCCCACACCATGCCAGGCGAGGCATTCGGACACCAAAGGAAAGAAACCTGGTTCCTGCCAGCTAGGAACTCACTGGTAAGTGAGACAGCCAAATAACTAAATTAGGAAATAAAGTGAGTGATTTATTTTTTAAGTTGACACATAACTGACGTATAACATTAGGTTTCAGGTATACGACATAATGATTCGATGTGTGAAATGATTCGTAATGATTCATAACGATTCGATGTATGTGTGAAACGATGAATGGTAGGATGACCACACATTCGACTAGCCTAGAGCAGCCCCTCCTTACATCTGTTGTGATAGACTTCATTAACAGCCCCGTTATTTGCAAAGGTGTCCTTGTTTGGGCAATAAAGGGTGCAGCCACCCAGCTATAGGTGGTATGAAAGAAGCTTCTATGGAATACAGTAGGGATGCCCGCGAGGGAGAGGCTAAGCTACCCATTGGAGGGAGGGGAAGGAGAGCTCCCCACAGAGCCTGAGATTGATCCTGAGAAACGAGGCTGGGTGTTTACAGGACAGAGGGAGTAAATGAAAGAAAGCACTGTGCATAAGGGTCGGGAGGCAGGGACCAGGAGCCGGTGCAGGATAACTAAATATTTTGACGTCTCTGGGGCAGCAGGAGCCAGGGGTTAGGAGGAGGTAGGAAGGCTGCAGGGGTTCACGGTAGCTCAGCCCTGAAGGTTCTCTGTATTAACGCTGAGGAGGAGTCTGAACACATCCTGTTGGTGATGATGACACGCTGGCGGGGTCGTGGCAATCATGGTTTAGGTTACATTTGCGATTTAGAAAAATAAACATGTCTGTGTAAAGTTGACTTTGAGTATTTATTAAATTGAGCCAACTTTTGAAAACTTAGGTAAATATTGGAATTAATGGCGTTATTATTTTCACCGTCACAATTTTAGAGCTTTTTATGAGATGATTATTAAGGTCTAGGCATTAGGCTAAACAGGTTACACATGTTGCCTCAGTTAATCCTCACAATAGCCTTTTGAGGGACGTGTTAGATCCCGTTCCCCACACTTGTGAGCTTTCCCCAGGGGGAAATCACGAAGAAATGCTCACCCTTTAGGACGACGGAAGCCACAGGGTGCCTGGGTGGCTCAGTTGGTTGAACGACTGACTTCGTCTCAAGTCATGATCTCGGGGCTCATGAGTTCAAGCCCCGCGTTGGGCTCTCTGCTGCTAGCATGGAGACTGCTTCCAACCTTCGGCCTTCCTCTCCCTCTGCCCATTTGCACGCTCGCTCTCTCTCTCTCTCTCTCTCTCTCTCTCCCTCTCAAAAAAACATATAGAAGCTGTTATTTCAGGTTAGCACATTTAATAACACAGAAAAGCTTTCATTTTCTCATTGATTATTAAGAAGCACCACAGGGGTCCAGAGGAACTAGAAACAAGACTTTTCTTCGCTTCATGTCAGGCCTTTCTCAGTTATCACTTGACCATTGTCACCGACATTATGACATTCTTTGTTCCCTGAACTCACATGCTTCTTCAGGGTATTTTTAAAATTTTATTATTTACGTATTTATGTATGTGTGTATGTATGTATTATCTATTTATCTATTTTTAAAAGTTTATTTTTCAGAGACGGAGCGAGTGTGTGCATGCATGAGCATGGGGGAGGGGCAGAGAGAGAGAGAAGAGAGGCAGAGAATGTCAAGCAGTCGCCGCTCATCAGTGCAGAGCCTGATGCAGGGCTCAAACACATGAACGGTGAGGTCATGACCTGAGACGAAATCAAGAGTGAGCCACCCAGGTGCCCCTATGTTTTTTTAATTTTAGATGAAACCACGGATAGGAAAGGCCATTTAATAATTCAAGATCCCACGGAGGAACGAGAAGATGGGAAGGAAACTTTCCTGTTTCTGGTTCAGTGAATATTTTTTTTACCCTTTTGCTGAGAAAGCTCTCACACCTTTATAAAGAACCCGACTTCCAGACCACACATGAGTTTCAGGCAATTATTTACTCAGCAGCTCGCCGCACCAGGCTGTTCTCACACCTGAAGTTGCAAAAGGTATGGACACGGAACCCGGACCTGTACCTACCTGGCTCCGGGTGGGGGGCCCGCACAGACGAGGTTCAGCCACTCGCTGCTGACAGAATCCAAAGGCAGAGAGAAAGGTGTGACAAAACAAGAAAGTATTTCAGTGAGGCCAGCACTTGGAAGATGGTGGACGGGTGCCACAAAGACTGTCCCCAAAGTGCTGAAAAAACTTGTAGGTTTATATAAGGAAAATGTGGCTGCTTGTAGTGGGCAGGAAAGGTCAGGTTGATCACGGCCTTGGGCTTTTAGTCACACTGGTTCCGGCTGGCCCCAGGGCAGTCCCTATTGCTCGAGGGGGTAGTTTTCCTTCCCATCACCTGGTGCTTTGCCCGCAGGGTCTTTGCCCCAATTAAGAGATAAGCTGGAAAGAACTTAATTAGGAAGTCCGGATTGCAGTGGAAATGGAGGTAGTCCTCCTGCAAACAGAGGAGAGCAACAGGCATTGAATTACAATTTTCATTCCTCTTACTGAAGAGGCTTTGGCTGGAAGAGCCTCCCCAAGCCCCCACCTTTACCTACCGTGCGTTTCAATAAACTTGTGTGCAGCGCGACCATTTTCAACTTCATATTCCGATAGACGGGCAGACAATTTCTTCCCTCTGTTCCCCGTAAGATAAAGAATCCACAGACAAGGCATCACACAAAAATGCGCATCAAAGTCACAAATGATGGAAATTCTCATACAAGTGAAAACTTAGCGTGGGCTGTTATTGTGAAGGCCCCAAGTGACTGCATAGCCTTTAGGGAGCTGGAAGGAATGCAAGGATTGATGTGGGAAACAAAAGCAGAAGAAAAAAGTTACATTTCCTTACTACTCACAGCCCATTGACAAGTCCTTGAGACAGACAGTGACCTTCCCCTAGGAACTCAGCTGCCTGGATGTTAATACTCTGCTAAGGGCAAAAGGCAACCTTAGCATAACATTATCCCGACTTCAAGGATCCTATAAGTCTCCTTTAACGTATACAAATTCCTTTGTTGGGGTGCCTGGGTGGCTCAGTTGGTTAAGCATCTGACTCTTGATTTCAGCTCAGGGCATGATCTCAGGTCCATTAGATTGAGCCCCACCCCCCGCCCCAATCCCCACCAGTGCAGAGCCTTCTTGGGATTCTCTCTCTCCCTCTCTCTCTCTCTGCCCATCCTCACCCACCCTGTCTCTCAAAATAAACATTTTTAAAAAATTTCTTTGGAAACTTCCTTTATCGCTATCCCCCACGTTATATGTTAGCAATCATCCTTCAAGCATATGGCCCACTGATACGCATTTGAAGGGTCTCATAACGACCGTTTTATTAAACAGTAATAAATGGCCTTTTCCTTACAACAGCTAGCCCACTTAAGGTCCTAGAAACCTTGCTTCCAAAATTTCTTAGAGACTTACTCTATCCCCAACCTGCTCCCAACTTGAAGGTATATATCAGTCACCTGTCACAACCCCATTGCAGCTCTTTCTGCCCACGGGTCCTGCCCCCGTGCTTTAATAAAACCACCTCTTTGCGCCAAAGAAGCCTCAAGAATTCTTTCCTGACCGTTTGCTCCAAAGCCCACACCAAGGACGGCTTTTTCTATTAGACTGGAGATTCTAGGTACAAGAAATAATAGCTTAATGGTGCAGCTACAATTCTATTTCAAGCCATCATGCAGTCAGCTCAGGAACTTTCTTTGTCCCTCGTCACATGTGAACTCTGGGGTGGTTTACACAGAGCCAACGCGTTCCAGAGGCTCATGCAGTTACTGGGTCACACGGTAATTCTGTGTTCCATTTTTGAGGAACTGCTATAGTATTTCCACAGTGGCTGCATCATTTTACCTTCCCACTGGCAATACCAAGAGCTCCAGCTTCTCAGTATTCTTGCCTACCAGTGAGTTTTTAAACGGGGTGCTCTTGGCACTTGGGTCAGCAGGATTGTCCCACTCTTTGCAGAAAGTTTAGCATCCCTGGCCCCACCCACTATTTGCACAGAGTGGGATAATGTTTCCCAGTTGTGACAAACACCTACTCCTACCCCTCACTACACTTTCAAAGGTACCCTAAGGGGTGGAAGGAAGCTGTCCCCTGGAAACCCCTCATCTATGCCTTGAATGTTTTCTGATGCCTTAGGGTCTTGTCTCTGGAAATTCGAAGTCCTGAAAGAGGCTCTTATTCCTTTGTCTTGCTGTCACATCACTTCCTTGATTCAATAAGCAAAGAAAGGCCTAGTTTCATTGAATGGAGGGGACAGGAAGGGGAAAGGGAGGGAGGGGAGGCTATCCAGTCACTTGGGGCCCAGTCAATAATAGTCCACGCTAATTTTTCAAAATATGAACTCATCTTGTTTCCTTTCTTCTCTTGAGTAACTATGAGTTACTTTGTCATTTTTATTTTTGTGTCAGACAAATTTAGATTTTCGAAAAAGGCCTAGACTTGCGTACAACACATCCTTCAAAACAGCATATGAACTATATTAACTAAATGAACACAGTGACGAATATCACTCCTGTCTCTAAAGGAAAAGCACACTCTTGTGCATCTCTGTTGGACCCTCACACCCTTTCACTTCTGACCCCAGCTGGGTGGGCTTTCCACGTATCAAGCAATGTCGTGACACCATCTGGGTGTCTAGCTGGAGACAGCATCAAATCCCACAGGTTAAGGGCTCAGTCCCGCAAAACTGCTCCATCCCAGTTCCGATGCCTGTCGAAAGTCCGGGTTGTTGCCTGTGCTTCTGACCAGCTGGCTATAAATTGGTGGTGCCCATGACCATCCCCTCCTTGGGTTTGATTAATTTGCTGGAGTGGCTCACAGAACTCAGAGAAAGTTTATTTATGAGACTACCAGTTCATTGTAAAAGAATAGAACTCAGGAACTTCCAGATGGAAGAGATGCATAAGGCAAGGTGTGGGGAAAGTGTGCAGAGTTTCCTTGCCCTCTCGGAACAAACCACTCTCCCCACACCTCCCCATGTCCAACTCAGCAGCTCTCCAAACCCCCTCCTTTTGGTTTTTATGGAGGCTCCACCACACAAGCGTAGTTGACTCAATCATCGACCAGCCACTGGTGATTGATTCAACTTCCAGCCCCAATTCCTTCCCCAGAGGTCGAGGGCCGGGACTGAAGTTTTCCTTGGCAACCAGCCCCCATCATAAGGCGGATAGAGTTGAAGAGATTGAATTTGTAACCAGAGACAACCCAGGTTGGTGGGCAACTCAGTGTCTCTGAGTGGATGGACAACATGGAGAACTACATGAGCCTCTGGAATGCGTTTCCAAAGAAATTTTTTAAAAATGTTTATTTATTTATTTTGAGAAGCAGGGTGGGTGAGAATGGGCAGAGAGAGAGAGAGGGAGAGAGGGAGAGAGAGAATCCCAAGAAGGCTCTGCACTGTCAGTGCAGAGCCCAACTTGGGGTGGGGGGCTCAATCTAATGGACCTAAGATCATGCCCTGAGCTGAAATCAAGAGTCAGATGCTTAACCAACTGAGCCACCCAGGCACCCCTCCAAAGGAATTTGTATACGTTAAAGGAGACTTATAGGATCCTTGAGGTCGGGATAATGTTATGCTAAGGTTGCCTTTTGCCCTTAGCAGAGTATTAACATCCAGGCAGCTGAGTTCCTAGGGGAAGGTCACTGTCTGTCTCAAGGACTTGTCAATGGGCTGTGAGTAGTAAGGAAATGTAACTTTTTTCTTCTGCTTTTGTTTCCCACATCAATCCTTGCATTCCTTCCAGCTCTCTAAAGGCTATGCAGTCACTTGGGGCCTTCACAATAACAGCCCACGCTAAGTTTTCACTTGTATGAGAATTTCCATCATTTGTGACTTCGATGCGCATTTTTGTGTGATGCCTTGTCTATGGATTCTTTATTTTACCAGGAACAGAAGGAAGAAATTGCCCATCTATCGGAATTTGAAGTTGAAAATGGTCATACTGCACACAAGTAAGTGTATTGAAACGCACGGTAGGTAAAGGTGGGGGCTTGGGGAGGCTCTTCCAGCCAAAGCCTCTTCAGCAAGAGGAATGAAAATTGTAATTCAATGCCCGTTACACTCTTATGTGCATACCTATTGCTGCTTCTGCATAAGGACACCCTGCTGCGGTGAGCTGCTGAGTAAATAATTGCCTGAAACATATGTGTGGTCTGGAAGTTGAGCTCTGTATAAAGGTGTGACTTAGAACTTTTTCAGAAAAAGGGTAAAAAAATATTCACTGCACCAGAAACAGGAAAGTTTCCTTTCTATCTTCTCTTCCCTCTTAGGTAAATACTCTTATTCTGTCCTTCAAAGTACGTCTCCCCAAGGTGTTGAAGTGGGGATATATCAATATGGCACACACCTAGGGTGCCTGGGTGGCTCAGCTGGTTAAGCATCTGACTCTTGATTTCAGCTCAGGTCATGATCTCACGGTTGTGGGATCGAGCCCCTTGTTGGGCTCTGCACTGAGCGTGGAGCCCACTTGGGATTCTCCCCCCGCCCCACTGTTGCTCTCTCTCTCTCTCAAAATAAATTAACAACAAAAAAAATTAGAGCACAAATCTATGGACAGCTGGGACACCGTCCCCTTCCAAGGCCAGAGCAGCCCACGTAGAAGCAGTCGTCCATTGAAGGTGACCTTTTCTTTTCCTTTTTTTTATTTTGAGAGAGAAAGAGACAGGGAGTGGGGAAGGGGCAGAGAGAGAAGGGAGGGAGAGAATCCCAAACAGGGAATCCCAAATCGAGCCCATGAACTGGGAGATCATGACCTGAGCCAAAATCAATAGCCGGGTGCCCAACCAATTGAGCCACCCAAGTGCCCCTGGAGGTGACTATTCTTCCCCGGTGGAGGAAGGAAGGTGAATTGAATTCATATGATTGAGTTCCCGACCTGAGATATTCAGCACATGGTTTTGTTTTTGTTTTTCTGTAAAGGAATGACACTCGGGGCGCCTGGGTGGCGCAGTCGGTTAAGCGTCCGACTTCAGCCAGGTCACGATCTCGCGGTCCGTGAGTTCGAGCCCCGCGTCAGGCTCTGGGCTGATGGCTCAGAGCCTGGAGCCTGTTTCCCATTCTGTGTCTCCCTCTCTCTCTGCCCCTCGCCCGTTCATGCTCTGTCTCTCTCTGTCCCAAAAATAAATAAACGTTGAAAAAAAAAATTTAAAAAAAAAATAAATAAAATAAAGGAATGACACTCAACCCTAGTGATTAGGTTTGGCTCCCCCAAACACCTGAATTTTAGTATCTGAAAAGTTAAGCTAATTAGAAAAATGTAATTCCTACTTAATATAGTTTTCATCTGCTGATACCAATGTAATATGTATTATGTAATACATAATATGTATGTATGTGTATGTAATATATAATATGTATTCCCAGTGTTCATTTCAAGTTCTAAATAGAATCCCAGGTAATAGGTGGCTCACACAGAATCCCACCTCTCCATTTTACTAATTTTCCTGCAGATAAGTGCTCCCTGGGCTACTCAGGCAAATCTTTGTAATCCTGGGAATGAGGTCCTTAAGTAAGTAACCTCTTGCTCGAAAAAATACCACTCCTGGCCTTCAACACACTTCTGTCCTCTACTGAGCCCAGGTTTGGGCAGTTTCCAGTTTTCTTGTGTCTAGAGAATAGCTAGCTGTAAGACTTCTGAATTTTCTTATTTTCCTCACGTGTCTGCCGCGGAGCATCTCATGATTTTAACCCTCCCTCTGGCTTGCTCTTGCTCTCTCTTTCCCATCTTACCCTGGGAATTGAAGTATGTGCTCTGCAGTCTCGGTAACGTTGGCTTTTAGTGAGGCCACAGCACAAAATAATAAATGACATTTTAAGCAATGTTTGAAGTGGGTGCGAGCCACGTTGTATGTTTCAAGACCGATATTCTTACAGAAGCCATTGTGGAAGATGACGAAAGGCAAATGAATCACAGATGAGGGTGAAACGAAACTAATGAAATAAAGAAAACGGACAGACACAGACTTTAGAAATGTGGTTTTTTTATTCCTAATTAGGCTTGATACCACCATGTTTGGTTGCTGGTATTTTTTCACTCGTGTCTTCTGACCTTTTGGAAAAAAGAAACAAAGGAGTTACTCAAAGGAGTTACTCTGAGGGACCCACGTTTCAATTTCAACGTGTGGCACAGTTAGTTCATGGTAAGAGTCTAGTGGCCATCATACCTCCTGTCAGTGCTTGGTTTCTTCGTACAGCGGGTGCTGCTGGGATTGCATTTCATTGTTCATGGCAATATGACATTCACTTCCATAACCCTCTACATAGCTCCATTTCTGAACTGGGGCATGTAGTAATCGTACAATAAAATGAGTGAATAAAAGAACTACCGACACATGGCTCTGGGAACCCTCCGATGCCCAATTTACTAGCCCAGATGTGCATGACTCTTGTAGACCAAAATGGTACCCTGAATGACAAAGATGTGAGCAGAGAATGAATTATTACCTAACTGATTAATACAGACATTGGTCTGTTTTCATAATTTTGGGTTGAAGAGACCCAGCTAGATGAAAACTTTGAAAAGCTGAATATAATACTTTATAAAACCAAAAGCACAATGAGTTGTTTTCGAAAAAACACCTGACTTTAGGGAACTGAATTTTTCATGGTGCCAAAACACCACCCCCCTGATTGATCTACTAACTGACGAAGGGAAAATGCATCTTATTAGTGAAAAGAGCCATGTTTGCCATCACATTAACTCAAGGATCAAACTGGGTGTCAACAGCAGTGGGGCAGCAAGGCTTAATGTGCTGCTGATCTCACACAATATGAAGCAGATAGTCTCACTTCTTCTTCAAAATGTATACCCTAAATCTCATCAAGACTAGACCCAAGGGACAGACAGAAGATAGAAGAGTAGGTTTAAGCTCCATGAAAAAAGAATTGGGGGCCCTGGGTAGCTCAGTCGGTTAAGAATCTGACTCTTGATTTCAGCTCAGGTCATGATCTCACAGTTTGTCAGTTCGAGCCCTGTGTGGGGCTCTGTGCTGACGGTGTGGAGCCTGCCTGGGATTCTCTCTCTCCCTCTCTCTGCCCTTCTCCCCTTGCACTCTCTCTCAAAATAAATAACTAGGGCCCCTGGGTGGCTCTATCGGTTAAGCGTCCGACTCCGGCTCATGTCATGATCTCACGGTTCGTGAGTTCCAGCCCCACATGGGGCTCTGTGCTGACAGCTTGGAACCTGGAGCCTGCTTCGAATTCTGTGACTTCCTTTCTCTCTGCCCCTCCCCCACTCGCACTCTGTCTCTGTCTCTCTCAAAAATAAATAAAACGTGGGGCGCCTGGGTGGCTCAGTCGGTTGAGTTTCCGACTTCGGCTCAGGTCATGATCTCACGGTCTGTGAGTTTGAGCCCTTTGTCGGGCTCTGTGCTGACAGCTCAGAGCCTGGAGCTTGCTTCAGATTCTGTGTCTCCCTCTCTCTGATCTTCCCCCGTTCATGCTCTGTCTCAAAAATAAATAAACATTAAAAAAATAAATAAAACATTTAAAAAATTTAAAAAAACAAAAGTAAATAACTAAACTGTAAAAAAAAAAAGAAAAGAAAAAAAAGAAAGAAAAAGAAAAAAAAAAAGGAAAAGAAAAAAGAATCAAAAGTCCAGAACTGGATGTTCTAGAAGACAATTGGCCTCAACTCTTCAAAAAGCCAACATGGCATATGGAAACTGTGTATGTATGACATTCTAGATTTTAAAAGACTAAAGGGGCACCTGGGCAGCTCAGTCAGTTTAACATCCAACTCTTGATTTAGGCTCAGGTCATGATCCCAGGGTCGTGGGATCAAGCCCTATGCCAGGCTCCACACTTAGTGTGGAGCCTGCTTGTGATTCTTTCCCTCTCTCCCTCTGCCCCTCTCCCCACTTGAGCTCTCTCTCTCTCTCTCAAATAAAAATTAAAAAAATAAATAAATAAAAATAAAAAGACTGAAGACATAATTGTACGTGCTATTCAACTGGATTCTAAATTGGGAAAAAAATCTATAAAACCAACATTATAATTTTTTTTTAATTCTAACTCCAGTCAATCTTATAATTTAAATATGGACTGGGTATTACATGATACTAGGGAATTAGTATTAACTTATTAAGTGGGATATATTATAATTTGGTTATGTAAAAGGATGTGCTCATTTTTTCGCAGATGTATACCAAGTTCTTGGGGGTGGTTAACTTTAAAATGGTCCAACAACAACAAAACATATGAGGCAAAGATAGAACAATGATAACTATTGATTATATTGGGTCATGGGTATCTATTGTACTATTTTTTTTCTATTTCTCTGCATTTTTTTTTTAATTTTTTTAATAAGTTTATTTATTTTTGACAGAGTGTGAGCATGAGCTGGGGAGGTGCAGAGAGAGAGAGGGAGACACAGAATCCGAAGTAGGCTCCAGGCTCCAAGCTGTAGGCACAGAGCCTGACGCGGGGCTCGAACTCACGAACTGTTGAGATCATGACCTGGGCCGAATTCGGACGCTTAATTGACTGAGCCACCCAGGCACCCCTATTTCTCTGCATGTTTGAACATTCTTATGATAAAAAGAAAAAGCTTACTTTTATTAATCTGAAAATTGGATGTTTCAAACTAGTTTCTCCCCATCTGTGGATCAGATACACCTGCCAAATTTACCAATAATAATAATAATAATGAAGTGGGGGTGCCCAGCTGACTCAGTTGATAGAACATGCTATTCTTGATCTCAGGGTCATGAGTTAAAGCCCCATGTTGGGCAAGGAGCCTACTTAAAAAAATAAATAAAAAAGGAACAAACAAAAAATAAAATAAAAATAAAATAAATGAATATAAATAATCATTTTTAAAAAAATTTAACTAGAACCTGTGGCCCTCACATGAAAAGTCATCTACTGGCAAGAATAATAACAAAAAGGCAACAATTTAAACTAAACCACATCACCTTCCCTTTAATTATCTTTATCTCATGAGGAAAAAACCCAAAAACTTGAAATGGCAATAGTGCCTGGTTTTTATGTAAGTTACAATCAATATAATTGATTATTTGCTGTTCTTCTTAATGAACGACTTTTAAGTAGATGGTTTGAAAGTGAAAACGATCTTGCTCATCACAAAGTATCAACTTTTCAGGATGAGTTAGTTGAAGCATAGACTACCTATCAGTAAAAAGAGAGTCAGACTTCAAGAAATGCCCATAATTTGTACATAATTGTGCCTGTTTGTACATTAATTACATAATTTGGTCCTCACAGATATTTTCACCAGCCCACTTTCCTATCTGGATGTATGTATAGAGTATGCTAATTCAATTAAATACTTATATTTTCCTACATACATGACTTAAATTATCCTGATCTGGTAATCAAATGGTGATTTATAAAATTGCTAAAATCCATTTCCTGTAATAATAAAGTGATTGTCGATTGGGCATAATGAAAATGGCACAGGACCGGTAGTTAGAAGACATCCACGGTAGGCACACTCAAACGCTTGTATACTACATAAATATCTGTTTGACTTTGTGCAAATCTTTAATCTTCTTGGGCTTTAATTCCCTCATTTAAATATGCCATGGTTAGAATAAAGGCTCTTAACTTGGATTGGAAGGATCCATGGATCCCCTGAAACTAAAATATTGATGTATAGAAGCATGGAGAAGCATTAGTATAGAAGCATTTTTCTGAGGAGGCGTATGGTAGACTGGGTATATGAGTTTCGGCATCTCTCACTCAAAGGTATTTTCTATTTCCCTGACCACTGATCTAAGGTGGCCCCGTGACTCGCTCTGACCGATTAGAACCAGACAGAAGTGATGTTATGTGACTTCCGAGCCTTGATCTTGCAGCTTCTGCTTGGGTTGTCTTGCAATGCTGCCCTTACTATGTAAATCAGAGCCTGCTCTCCTGCTGGAGACACGTGGTTCAGCGGACAGCCAGCAACAACCGCCAAACGTGTGACTAAGGCAATCTGGGACCGTCTATCCTGAGTTAAGCTATACGTGACCGAAGCTACCTGAGTGATCCCAGACAAAACCAGCAGGAGAACCACCCAGATGGACACAGAAACGAATTGTGTCTGAACAAATGAACAGTAGCTGTTTTAAGCCGTTAAGTTTTGGGATAGTGTGTTATACTATATTATCTAACCATTTCTAAAGTGCATTTATCTAATTCTCAAAGGTTGTAAACTTCTGAATTTGCATTATGTAAAATTTTATGATTCCTGGGGCACCTGGCTGGGTCAGCTGGAAAAACATGGGACTCTTATTCTTGGGGTCCTGAGTTCGAGCCCCACAATGGGTGTAAAGATGACTAAACAAACAAACAAACAAATTTTTATGTTTCCTGTCTCCAGTCTCTTCATGAACTATGTCACAGGTAGGATTTAACTTGGCAAGTCTTACATTCAAACTGCATTTAAAAGTAAATTCTAGAATTTTTGAACTGTAGAACCAGCAGGTCTTTGAGTCCTTTGAGTCTTTGAGTTCACGGTTCCTCTTTCATTCTCCCTAGTTTTTAAAGATTAAAGCAATTTCATTTGAAAATTCTATTAATGTTCTGGTCTGTTATTTCCAGTGCTTGAGCTTATTTAGGACACCTAGCATTTGCTCAGTGATCTTATTTTTCAATTCCTTCTTACCAAACTTCCTCCCACGCTTTCTCGTCTAAAGAATAAAATGGCGTCTGAGGGTGTGGCCACCTTGTATTTTCACCATTGACACAACCTCCACCTGAAGCGATCACAGCCCTGCAGGGATTCTACACGTTCCTGCATTTGTTTCAAACAGCCCTCTTCGTCATCTAGGATGTTAGCCTCCTTCTGGATTTAATCTTTCCGACTCTTTTCCTTTCTCACATATTCGTGACAGAGTTTTTATACCCATGCTTGTTTTTCTAGATCATCTTTCACATTTTACATATACCGTCTAAAAAGACATCCGCTTTCAGCAGACACCTTCCTGCAGGAACACACTAAATCTTTCTGGCTACCTCCTTCCTTTTCCTTTTTCTTTTCTTCTTCTTCCTCCCCCTCCCCCCAACCCCGCCCACCGTCTATGACCATTTACAATAGTAGCATCCGAATTTTATTTTGAGGACTCGCCCCTGTTCTTTTTGGAATCTCAGATGGGAGGGTGGTGGGGCGTGGGGATCAAAGTCCCGCTTTTATAATTTCCTGAGATATTTTAAAACTCCCACTAACCAAGTGTGTGTCTGGCAGTGACCACATCCCTCTGGAATTTTCTGATGGCCAGGTGGCCCTCTTCCAGGATTCCTGTCACTTCTGATTTTCCACACAGGGCCTCTGAGTCGGCCAGAATTAGAAGCAGGGTGTTAATCCTCATCACTTCCTCCGCCTTCTGAAAGATGAAATTATCGTGCGGGTTAGTGATTCTCAACCTGGCTGCACATTCAGATCATTTGGGGGTACTTTAAAAAGAAGTCTGGGGACCTACCCTGAGAAATTCTGCTTTAACTAAATTAGAATGGGTGGAGCCTCCCTATCAAAAAAAAACAATTTTAATTCTGGGATTATTCTAATGTGCAGCCAGGGCTGAGAACACTAAGTGAGGCAAATCATGGATTTATCAGATGTTGTGAGTTTAGAAATTGAGACATCTGGCAGATGCCTGGAGAGTGGCAGCCCCCATCATTAAGATTCTGGATGCTTCTCTAGTCCATTAAGTTTTAACACAGGCAATCTAGTTCTAGCGTGTCTAAACAGGATAATGACAACCAGAACCATGATATTACTTTCTGATTGTTGATATCAACCTCAACACAGCTCTAACATCTTTAAACAAGATGAGGCCATGGGCGCCTGGGTGGCTCAGTCGGTTGAGCGCCTGACTCTCGATTTCAGCTCAGGTCATGATCTTACAGTAGTGAGATCCAGCCCCAAGCTGGGACCCTGCACTGTGTGAGGACCTTGCTTGGGATTCTCTCTCTCTCTCTCTCTCTCTCTCTCTGTCTCTCAATTTCTGTCCCTCTGCCCCTCCCCCCATCTTGCACACACACTCTCTTAAAAAAAAACACATACAATGAATAAAAATTAAAATTAAAAAAAAAAAAGACGAAACTAGACAGCAAAAGGTCCTTTGAAAAGTTCAGAAGACATTAGGGACATTAGCTTTTCTGAAATTCCAAATAAAGATGAACTACATTGCCCTCGATGGTTTCCCTTATTAGTTTAAGGGAGTCATTTGACAAAGGAAGTATATTTAAAATGAGAAAATGAAGCCAAATGGTTTCTCCTTCTTTGGTCAGTTTTCAGGATGCCTATTCTCCACTCGTCAAAAGGCAATTGAGATGTCAAATACATTCGATCTTCGAAACTCTTACCACACATCACACGCACCACACATTTGGGCTTCTGAAAAAAATCTTAAACTCTCATTGGTAGTTATTATCAATGCAAAAGGCAATGTTGCAAAATTGCAAAGGCAATTTTCCGTGAGGCGATGGTTCTTTCACCATAGAAACGGCCTTGCTTCTGGTTAGTGGCAGAGCCGATTTTAGGGGTCGTTCTCAGAGGTAGGCTGAATGTCAGCCAAACTGGGGCCTCTGAGGGTGAGCGACACATCAACCCCGAAGCTGCAGGACTTGAATACGCATCTCTTCAAAGGGCCTACTGAGGGCAGGGCTGTGTCTCAGCAACCACAGCCCAAGCTGGGAGCCTACGGCGCGCTTGTGAGGCTTGGTGGGTAGGCCGCATCCGGCACTGCAGGCATTCAGCCTCCTGGGAATTAGAGACGCCCCTGGGAGAACTCGAGGATGCGACTGTCCCGAATGTTCGCTTGGGGCATGAGAGGCATCCAGTGTCCCAAAGCGCTAGCTTTAGTCTGTTCTGAGTTAGCCGTGTAGAAACTGCTATCTGGGGACGGTGGAGGTCCAGAGGTGTGCTCTATAGCAATCTAGAAACAGAGAGACAACAGAAAGGATACGCCACATTCTCATGTTGAAACACTGCGGCTGCTTTCAATCAAGCAGGCCCTCGCGGAATCACACGCATTCTGTCAATAATTCAGTTTTGCAAATGTCTGGCAATTCGCTTTCATCGGACCAACTCTCGATAACGTGTTTCTCCACGTTCTAAAGAAAGCACATGCAGAAAATGGTGTCGAGTGACACGAAAGGGCGTGCTTTGAAACCGTGGATTTCCCAAAATTGGTAGGTTTAACTCAGGCTGAGAGTTACTTTAAGGTCTCTTTTCATCTTACTTAGCTAGACAGACCTATAAACACACAAATATTTCATCATCCACTGCCAAATACCAACACCGAAAACAATACACACTGCAAAAACTGCAGCTTCGTGCTTCGTGTTTACAGAAGCTTTAAAAATACTCGAGTTACATTCCTGCTCCTACAAAAATTGTGCAATCGTTCTGAGCAACTCTGTCGGCTCTCCTCGAGAAAAGAGAAGATTCCCACTGCTTCACATTAAGGTCCACATATTAGCAGAGGAATTACTGGTTATGACTGATGGAAAACAGATCAAGTATTCTTTCGATTAAAAACAAGTACGTTCTTTTTAGAAACCATTTGCCATAGGAAAGCGGGCACGTTCAGATCTCAGGTGCACATCACTCTTGCTTCTTCTCCCTCTTTCCTTGGAAATGCAGCACAAAGCACACTTAGTACCTCTCATGTTTTGGTTTTGCAAGCAATCCAATCTCCCGGTTTCATCCTAAACCAGTAGGCTACTTTGGTACAATTCAACCAGGATTGCCCAAATGACCAGGATCAAAAGAAGACATTCTACCTCTTCACTTGAACGGAGTCAGTGTGAATCAATTTAAAATGTCAAACTTGATTTCTATAAAACAGGCTTGAAAAGCAATACTGTTTGGTTAACAAAGAAGTTAATGAGGAAAATGTAATCCCCACTCGAATGCCATTGGAATGCAAAGCCACATTTATTTGCATGTGTGGTATCTGTAAAAGGTCCAAGGAATTTTGTTTTTGGTGTTTTGAATTGTTTATAATGTATTCTCTTTTTATTCCATCGACTAACAATTCCCAGAAATGATGGAAATCAAAAGATGGAAAAATATAAATGCATTTGGGTTCTAAGAAAATTAACCAGTTGCAACATCAGCTCTTGCCACAGTTCATAAAGCAGGTGATTATGGAGACAATAAAGAAAAATGCTATTAAATCAGTAAAAAAAAAAAAAAAAAAAAAATCCCTCAAATCTTGCCAATTCTGTGATTGCACCTAAAAGTCTGGCACTCCAAAACAGTCCAAGCCAAAATTTGCAACAAAATTTCGCTAATAATAATTGTTATTTGCAAGCATATAGTGTAGATACGCCAGGCTGCAGGACATGAAACACACTGGGTAATTTCTTTGACCTTTTTATGTTTTATTGTATCATTTATCAAAGTGTCAAATAAAACAAATCTATTATCTTAAAATCAACACTGGAAAGGTCACTGACTTTTCAATAGACCAGTTTTTCATCACACTTTCAGATTATTTTCTTGCACATTTCAGGGTTGGGATCCGCTTCATTAAGAAACTGGGTTTCAAAACAACCCCTTGTCCCTCAGGCCCAGCAGCCAGAGCAGAGCACTGTGCTGGGAGCCACAGGCCATCAATTAACAGTGGGCCAGGCCCTTGGAGCGAGGCACGTCTTGGCAGAAGGTCCGCCATATTAACGTTCAGGCCTTGGGTCTCATTTACTATAGAGTAGCTTCCCGATTGCAGCTATGTGCTAATGCGTTACCTTTATTTAATAACCATTAGGATTACCATTGCCTAAACTTTTATTTCAATGCCTTGATCTGTCACATGAATGTCTCCCCCAGGCCTTCATAGATGCAAGAATAAAAATGAGACAAAAGTTAACATATTTATGGCCTCTCCTAATATTTCTATTTCTGACAAAATCTTTTAGATGCATAGAGCAATATAATTCTACAAAGTCTCTTCAAAAACCTCTATTTCCTTTGCCTAAAGTTTTCTGAGGGTAGGACCTCCTTTGGAGTAATGCCCTGCCCCCCTCTCGCCCCTGTGAAGGTGGAGGGGCAATTTGATTGGTACATTTGGAAGAAGGACCTGGGCATGCCCAGTCCAGCCCTTTGGGACCAAACTCAGGCTAGGATGAGAGGTGTCATTCATTAGGCCTCTTGAATCTCAACCACTTCACGGAAGTAAATTAACCAGTACAGAATTAATATAAAAACATAAGTTTTAGTAACATGTCCATTCTGGATTCCTATAGCCCTCCCTGCTCCACACTCTTTACTCTGGGGCCCCCGCCTCTATCTGGAGCCACTAGATAGATGTATGTATCTGCATCATTGCTGAATGTGGTTAGAGGGACTGAGGACCAAAGACAGTCATTTCCACGCCTACTTCATTGACCAGGGCCAGTCTCGTGACCACAGCTGTGTGCCACAGAGTGGGGATGTGTGTGCCTCCTGCAGACAGAGGTACCATGCATTTGTGAACAATGACACAGTTACCAGAGCAATCAACTCCTTCTGGATAGAAATTAGTTAAGTGACATATATATTTGCTCTTGTCTCTGCTCAGGAAGAACTGATGAGTCACAGAATCAGCTCCTGAATAATATCTGCAGGTTCAGGGCCCTAAGGTGGGGTTTTAGGCAGCAAGGTGGACAGAGGGGACGGGCCCATTCTCTGTGCTGCAGCAGAAATTTGCAATGTCCACTCAGCTCCCAGATCACACCGGGTGAAGCAGATTTGCCCAAGTAACTCAGCATTTACTCTCAGGTCGGAAACTGAAAACTCATTACCTTGCCTTCAACAGGTTATAACCTCATCATGGAGTGAATGCCCAGAAGTTAGAGCACAGTGCAGGACAGTACACAATCAAGCATCAAAATTGACCGGACAGAGTCACTGAGCCCTAGTATAAATTTTTCGCCTGAACTCTCCCAAAATTCCTGTCTTTCCTGCTTTGCTGTGAAAATCAGAACAGGAACCAGCAGAAGTGAGGCTATGTTGTGAGACAGGCAGAACACGATGAGAGCCGTTCAGCACACTCCCCTCTTGATAGCAGGCAGGTTCCCTGGGATCAGGCTCACCACTCCCAAATTTCCCCCAGCTGAGGACAGTCATCTCACCCACCCACAGGGTCTCTGCCACCGTCTGCCCACACTAACCCAGACCTCAGGTACAAAGCACCCACATAGCTTTGTTCCCTGGGTCAGTCAGGGTTTAACACAGGAAACAAAAGACACTCTAGATCTTTCAAACTCAGAGGGATTTAAAGAAGTTAATCAAGTGGAAGGGTTGGAGGAGTAGAGTCGGGGGCTGCCGTCAGAGCCCCCCTCACCACAAAGCCGGTGACTAGACAGTGAACCTTGGAATGCAGCCACTGCCCATACTCGTGCCTTCCAGAGCCCTCTTAGGCACCCACAAAGCTAAAGGAAGGCAGTGTGCTCTTTTTTGCCTTTCGATCCTATGTGACTGCATTTCATTCTCAGAACCTAGATTGTACCCTGAATCCTCGCTGCAAAGATGACTGGAGTGCTTTTATCTTTCCCCGGAAGTCACCTTCCTATTCCACACCGTTCTCAGAATTTTATGGAGCAAAACGGTTCTCAAGGTTGGTCCTGGGACAGCAGCAGCAGGATCGCTTGGGAACTTGTTAGGCAAATCCTCAAGCCCCACCCCACACCTGGTAAGTCCAAAATTGGTGTGGAACCCTGCAAACTGTGGTTTAAAAAGCTCCCCAGGCTACTTGATGCACGCTAAAGTTTGAGAACAACTGCTATAGGGAATTAGATGTTTCTGGAACAACAAGACATGGAAAACAGTGCCCGGAGGATTACTAGGGGCGAAAACAGCATACATCTCAGCGCAGAGCTGTAGTCAAGCTAAATGGGGCCTGTGGTAGGTCCATCTATCCCAAAGTCCAAAACAACATCTCTTCTCCCTGTGGCTGACCACATGATGGAGGAACCCAAAGCCAAGACCAGATGAAGAGAGAAAGGGAAGGCCACACCCAAGCGGAGTCTCAGCTCAGCTAACTAGTCCTAGTATTTGAAGTGAGACAGGGATGTCAACCCTTAAATGGTTGACATTAAGGGCTTAATGGTTTAATGGCTTAAACCAATTAAGGGTTGCCATCCCTTAGGGCAGGCTGTACCCAATAGGTCCACTTACCAGGAAATAGGAGAAAGAGCCAAAGGGAGCCATTACCTTTAAACACAAAATGACCTGGCCTCTAGTAAATATGGTTTAATCAGGGCCCTAAAACAGTAATAGTAGTATCTGCTCCTCTGCAACACTGGGACAGAGAGGAGGAGGGACAAAAGCATTCCTTACCCCCAACATCAATCACTGAGCTCCTAACTTGCTTCTCAGGGTTCAAGGTTATTCTACCTGCTCTTGTTAAGATAATGAGTCTCTTTGGGGATCCTGGATGGCTCAGTCGGTTGGGTGTCTGACCTCAGCTCAGGTCATGATCTCACGGTCTGTGAGTTCGAGCCCCGCGTGGGGCTCTGTGCTGATGGCTCGGAGCCTGGAGCCTGCTTCCGATTCTGTGTCTCCCTCTCTCTCTGCCCCTCCCCTGCTCATGCTCTGTCTCTCTCTGTCTCAAAAATAAATAAAAACATTTAAAAAATTAAAGGAAAAAAGATGAGTCTCTTTTCCAAAACACACGATCCAGCCACCCCTCCTCCCACCCTTTGGGAGAGAGGGACCGTCCTCCCACACCTAGTTTGAATAAGCAGGCTTGTGCTTAGGTCTTTGCTTCAAGATCCCTATGGTAACCTTCCTCCTGCTACCATTCCTCTCTGAGGCCTGGGGCTCCACATGATCCTCTCCTGTCTATCTTCTCCTTGGGGTCTGAAGCCTGCCTCCACCTCTTATCTGGTATAGTCTTCACAATCAGGAAAGAACCACATTGAGATTTTAAAATTGGATACCTGGGGTGCCTGGCTGGCTTAGTCGGTAGAGCATGTGACTCTTGATCTGCCGGTTGTCCCAGACCAGTTGGGCTTAGAGATCACTTATAAAATAAAATTTAAAAAAATTGTCTTAATTAAAAAAAAAAAAACAAACTGAGCACCCACTCCCCAATCTTATTTGCATTGTGGGTCATGCTCAGTGTGGAATCTGCAAGGGTGATAAATACCCACTCTAGCTCAGTGTAGAGCATCAGAGGGCAGCAGGGGCTTTAGCTTTGCACCCCCCAGTCAAAAAGCATAGTACTGATGGGAACCTGCCTAGAGCAACAAGGATTTTTCTAAAACCACAGCTTTCAAGCTCCTTTTTAATGTAGTCCATGATAAGAAATACATTTTACATTGTGGCCCAATACATACATACAACACATAAATGGGGGGAAAAAGATTTATGAGAGAATATTTATTCTTACATGCTTCTGGTATTTTTTAGTCTTTCCCATTTTCTTTAAAAAAAAAAAAGGTACCGACCAGGGGCGCCTGGGTGGCTCAGTCAGTTAAGCGTCTGACTTTGGCTCAGGTCATGATCTCTGGGTTTGCGGCTTTGAGCCCCGTGTTGGGCTCTGCGCTGACAGCTCAGAGCCTGGAGCCTGCTTCGGATTCTGTGTCTCCGGTCTCTTGTCTCTTCCATTGCTCAGGCTCTCTCTGTCTCTCAATAATAAATAAACGTTAAAAAAAAATTTAAAAAAAATACTGATCAAAATCCCACAGTGCTGATTTCATGAGTCACTAATGGTTGGCAACCTGCAGTATGAGAAACGCTGCTCTGAAGCGCACACTGTAATAAACACCACCAGCACCATATAAAAAGCAGCATTAATAGCACACTGTCATCATTACTAATGTTGTTGAGTGTTCTGTGTGTTTGTATGTATGTTACTGTCATTTCAATTAAAATCTTAAAATTGCTATAGGCCATGATACCAACTCTACTTTTAGTATTCCTGCGAATTGAAAAGGAGGAAAAAAAAAAAAACCTTTTATTGAGTTCATCTTAACTTCGAATTTGGTGATGATTTGCAACAGCAGCACTTGCGTATGGCTAAATTCTCGTTACCAGATTAGTAGTTATTTGCTAGGCTTCAACCAACATTTTTGTTCAGCGATGTTTGGTTTAGATCAAGTAAGTCGATATGCTTGTATTATGGAGTCTCTTCCTTCTTCCTGTTAAACGACAGTAGTTCAAAGACTGGAAACATTGCAAGAATAAAAATGGGGTTTGAAAACTAAAACGGGTGCCTTCCTTAATAGCTTCAGACCCTCCGCTGTCATACGAGGGAATCTTAGAGCCCTCCTTTCCCAGCTGGGAGGATTTCGACTTTTTTAAAAATTAACATGCACCTACTCTGTTACTTCGGAGTAGGTAGGCCACCCCACACGACACCCAGAGACACGATCTTGCACCCCCCGCTACGCGCACACGGAGGGGCGCGAGCCCTCCCGGACGCACGCGTCATCTGCTGCACAGACCGATACAGGATGCTGGCAGATTGGAACCGGCCTTAACCTCTCCTCGCTCTCCTTCCCCAAATCAAAACCCACCGTAAACACCGCGTAGAGCCAGGAAACCTCATGGCTTTAATTATTTCCGTTCCCCGAGCTCCATGTGGCACACAGGACACCTCGTTTCCCTTTAGGCTTGCCGTCATCCTGCGAGGGGTGCGGAAGAAGAGAAAAGCACGTGTCCCTTTCCGCAGAGCCGAGGGCGCAGAGCGGAGGGCGCAGAGCGAAAGAGCGGGCCTGAGGTGGTGCCCTTCTTCCAACTCTCCTCCCCCCTGCGCGCGGCAGGAAGATCCTCCAGCTCTAGCAGGGGTTGAGAGTTGGCGCCACCTGGCTTTTTAAAGAAGAACGGGATCGAGAGGTGGATGAGGTTGAGGATGACCCAGCGCCCTCCTTTCCAGCGCGCGCATGAGCGGCGTTTAGAAAAGCCGTGGTGCGCCTTTCACTTCAAAGCTCCCAGGGCAGCCGGGCAGCTGGCAACTGCGCGCTACGGAAGGAGAGGCAATTACCCTGCCGGGAACTAAAAAAAAAAAAAACAACAACAAAAAAAAAACCGGGAACTGATGTTGGAATAGCGGATTCCACATTTAAGGCAGGCCCAATGTGCAGAAATAATTGTGGCAATTCAAAGCGTTACACATAAGCACCGATCAGTTTACACATTGGTCAGCTCTGGCTCGTCTGTATCAATCACTCTGTGCAAACTTCCTACACTGGCCCGTGGAAAAAGAAAGAAGACGGGAGAGAGGGCATCCTCGGGTTCTGATCTCCACTCGGTTGCAACATTGGAAAGGAGGCATTTTGTGAAACAAATCTGTGCCTCGGTTTGTTCACATGCAAAATGGGGGAAACAATGCCTTCAATAACTGCTCCAAGTGACCCATGTAAAAAAGAAAAAGAAAGAAAAGGAAGGAAGGAAGGAAGGAAGGAAGGAAGAGAAAGAAAGAAAAGAAAGAAAGAAAGAAAGAAAGAAAGAAAGAAAGAAAAAAGCAAAAGAAAAGAAAACCTTTCCCTTTGGAGGGAAAGTGCTTCAGTGTTATTTTAGTAGGAAGGTACAATAATAGTCATAGTGAAAATAGTAATGGGCTGTTATTACCCATTCAGTGCTCTATAAATATGCACTAAGTTTGTATTTGTGTGTTTGGATATAATGAAATTACAGAATGACTGCTATTTCGAGGATACTGCTACAAAATATTTTATCTAGAACCTAGACTAGTTACCAAAAGTATTGATCTACCTATTATTCATCATGAATTTAAAGGGTGGGATCTAGAGAAAGGTATGTCTGGAAACTGCTTTTCCACGTAACCATGCAGGTGCACAAACACAGACACATGGATGCATATAATAGGTACATATTAAGTGCATGTATGAAAATGTGTACATGTATGGGAAGTGTGGGTCTGTACTTACTATAACAATGCCTCAGGTACAGTGCTACACAGTTTACAGAAGACTTGCATTCACTTTTCATTTAATCTTGACAATATTAGGGGGTACCGTTAGTCCTCACCTTACGGACGAGAAAACTGAGGCTCCGAAAGATAACTTTCCCCCAAATTTGATGATGATATGAAGCTATAGAACCAGTCATTTATTCTAATTCTGGGCCCTTCCTATATTCGGCAAATATGTGGCGAACACCTACTGTGTTCTTATGGCCACAAAGATTCAAGATTTATTCCACTGCCCTCAAGGAATTCACACCTAGTGGAGAAGAGAGATTGCAATCTTGTAGGATAAAAACTCTGTAATCAGCCTGAGGCTTGGTGAAGGCTTCCAAGAAGAGAACAGCCAGGCGGAATCTTGAAGGACAAGCTGCAGGAGTCTAATGAAGGAGGGAGCTGTGTACCAGCCAGAAAGACAATGCGTGCAAAGACACAAAGGCAAAAGAAACTCGGTGTAGTTCAAGAGAGCTAGGGCTTAGCATGTGTGATGGGAAAGTGGGGGCGGGGGGGGGGGGGGAAAGGAGAGGATAAAGAGCGCCCTACACTCGGCATTTGGATTTTCCTGATGTCTCTAGGGAATGAAGAAAAGATTTAAAGTAGGGAAATGACACGATCAAATTGCATTACATAAAGATCACTCCAGCTGCTGTGAGGACAGACTGGAGAATGCCCTGGCAGAGGAGAAATGATGTAATGATGCAGACAAAATTTAATATTTGTCATTACTAAGGCAGGAGGTTGTTGCGGGTGGATCTGAGAGATATTTAGGAGGAACTGGTAATAGCCAAGGAGCTGGCCTAATTGGTGGTAGAGCCACTCGTAGTGTACAACAGGGACTAGAAATCCAATCTGTCTTGAGCAGAGCGGGTTCTACGAATCTAGGTCCACCTGCATATAAGTGACCTCCAGTAGGGAGCTGGCTATTCAGGTCTAGTGTTCCAAGAAAAGGTCTGAATTGTAGAGAAATATGTCATTAACCTCAAAGGAAATCATAGAACGGTTAATAATAATTGCGACCATGCACTGAGTACTTGCTATGTATCTGGCACTGTGAAAAGCACTTTCAGTAGATTTTCTCATTTAATCCTCATAACAACCGAAGGAAGGAAGTATGACGATTAAGTAGTGCTTAGGGAGTGGCTTTCATGTATGGAAAGGTCCAAAAGAGGATCCTGAGGCTGATGTTTAAGAGGAATGGCAGGAGACCACTTTCTACTATATACAAGAGGCAACAGATCTACCTTCAGTTGGCGGAATTTTCAGTTCCATCCTTTCTCTGCATGCCTAGGACAACATCCTGGATTGGCTATCTGGGTTGGACAGCCTATTCCCCACCTGCTTAAGCCTTTGTGAAGGGACATTCCTCAAACATGGTGCCCTGGGGGGTTCTTTTGGCCCCTATGTCATCAAGGTCCCCCCAGCATGAAGGTGATAGAAGAAAAGGCTGTTTCGGTGCCTTGAAAACTGCCTGTTCCACTCCACACCCAGGGAAAACAGATCACAACTGTTCCTTGAGACACTTTGGATTCCAACTAGGCAGCATCAGCCTAGTCCGGGTCAACCAGAGCCAGGCAGGCAGGAGGGAGAAAGTGCCCTAGACTTCATTTTCAGTGTGGCAGACAGTTGCCCGAGTCATTGTCTCACACTGAGAAGGTGCTCCTCGAAAGCAAGCAAGAGCAGCTTTGTCTTATACTTAATGGTGGGTAATTTGTTAGCCTCTCCACGCACGCCCAACATTGATAATTTGGGAGTTTGTCGTGTGACAGGAAAGGATCAGTTGCATAGAATTCTGAACACTGGCTTTACTCTAATTATTATTTTGCCTCGTTATTAAAGTTGACTCGAGTTTTTGTCTCATGTTGGATTCAAACTCTAAACACAAGTAAGACTAGCTGCTATACTCCTCATTAGAGGAACCATCACCTTGTCCCAATGGCCCTTGAAGGCTCAAAGTCCCATGCAACAGAGCTGATATATTTAAAGGAGCACCGCCCAAGTAAAATGGTACTGACTTCCAGTTTGGCTTTAAATTTGCCCTTCTGAACCCAAGACTATTATATTTTGGCTAAATTATTCTTGGTTTGAATGAGAACGTGGGGTGAGGAATGTGGATGATGGAGTGGTAGAAGGAAGTATCCTAGAGAGTTGATCCATACTCAGCTAAACCGGTCATGGAGACTGGTGGACCCCCATATTTGAAGTTAACTCTCTTCAGGGAGTAAGGCGCCCCGACTAAGAAGCTACCCCGGGCTCTCCAGCTGTGCAATCTGGGGAAATCAGCACTCTGGGCTCCAGGATGAAGGAAGGGGCAGGAGCGTCTCTAAAGCATTCTGCAAGGTTAGCATTCACTCAGTCCTAACACAAGAATAAACAGCGTTCTATCCTCTGTTGCTTTTCCATCTGGTACGGGTAAGGGGTTCACTGTATGTTGACACGTGATAGCATCAGAGACTGTAAGAACAGAAATTGGATTTATGAACAGACCACCTAGATTAAAAATCAATAGATGTGTGTATATTGTTATATATTGTCTACACATAATACACACATGTGTGTACATATATACATATATATGCATGTGTGTGTGTGTGTGTGTACGTTGTAGATACATGAGGGAGAGAAATAGATCCAGTGAAATCGGTCAAGATATGCAGCAGGTTGATGACAAAGCCAGGTCCAAAGTACAGATTTTCGAACTACATGTCAGGTAATTTGCCTACTGGTCTCTGTATGAGTCATGTAAGTCATCAGAACACCGGATGATGTGATAAGATTCATGTGTAATCAGGTCCATGTGTAGTGTGTTTCCTTCCCCCACCATCATTAATACTGTATTAGAAAAAGCTGCAAGTTCTGGCGACAGCATGCTTCTTCTTTTAAATGGGGGCTCTAAGAATTTACCCCTCCTTTTAATATTAGCAAACTGCCCTGACTTTTAGCCACTGCCCCCTGCCTCTCTCTGCTAAATAATTTTAAAACCAGGGATAGTGGTCTACACAATAATAGTAGCAGTTAATGCAGAGAAACTTTGCACCTAAGTCTTGTCTAGACTAGGGTCTAAGAGTGGTTTGCAGGCTATTGTCTTCACTTAGTTCATTCAATATTCTTTCGGTAAATATTTAAGTGCCCCGTGTACTAAGGCCTGGGGATTCAACCAGTGTAACCTGACCAATTAAGGAAGCAGTAACAGGAAAACGTGTTTTTCAGGTATAATGCCAAAAGTGACCTATAGCCTCTGAATCTGACAATGCATCACTCTGCCACAGCTGGCTCTGGGTCCTGGTCAAGTCACGGCCTCCCCAGCCTGGCTTCTTCAGTCGGCCCATCTTCAAGGTTCCCGTCCTGGGCTACATTCAGTTCCTGAAAGGCCTCATTGATCGCCTCCGGCAGCGGCCAACTGCTCCTGTGAACGCTAGACGTCCCAAGTAACCCGAGCCCATGGCTCCCTCCCATTTGGGGAGAAAAAAAAAAAAAAAAAGGATGTGGGTGGGGGGGGAATCGAAAAAGGAAAGGCGAAAAATACTGAGAAACATGTTTTGGCAGGCAAGGCCTTCGGAGACTACCATATGTGCTCCATATTGAGCAGGCCCTGGTCTTTGATGTTTTTTCTGAAAGTAAAGACATTATTCTTTCTCAAACTGTGCCTAAGTACTACAGACATTAAAACAATGAGGCCCGAACGAGCGGACCGGCTCTAAGTGTTTAATTCGTCCTTCACCCAAGTGCTCGCCACCAGTTAGCTCCCCCGTGTGCACCCCGACTGCCGCCCGGGTTGCCAACCAGTCCCGGGCCCCATCCCCCGTTCAGGCCCGCGTTTGTCTGTATCCTAGAACACCTTCGCGCCAAGTTCGGAAGTAAGTACTTTCCCAAACGCCCGGCGCAAACTCCCCAGATGTTTCCTGCGTCACGGAAACGAGCCCAGGTTGGATCTGAAGCATTCTTACGACGGCGGGTCACGGGGCCCGCCCGGCGCCCGCGAGCCCGGCTCCTCCGCGAGCTGCGGGGTGCGCCGGGGGGCCGCCCGCACTCCCCGGGTTCGCGCCCACGGTGGCTCGCTGGGGAGAGGCCAACAGGGCGGGAAATTGGAGGGGTGGGCATTTTATTACTTGCAGAATTGTGAATCACAACCGAAGATCCCTAGAAATTTACACTCCGATCTCTGGGGAGCTGATCAGTCACTCACGGGCTGATTGTAAATTCCTCCTTCTCTGTGCCTCCCTCGACCCACGGCCGGACACAACGGGGACCTTAACGGGGGACCTAAATCCACTCGGGGAACGGGGAGGCCTGGGCCCGCCGTAAGCGACAGACCCATAGACCGGAAACTCTCTACCACGGGGCAGGATCGTGGCGCGAACCCGGGACCAGCTCTCGCGCGAGCGATGCTTCCCGAACTGGGGTACCTCCAAGGTGGGCGGGTCGTGGAGGGCTCTCGAGCCAGAGGAGCGGCGGGCGAGGCCCCGCTGCTTCCGGGTCTCGGCAAGCGCTTCCGGGGTGCGCACCACGCGGCTGGTTTCTGTGCTTACAGGTCATCACAAATAGCCGAGGAGAAGATTAGCGCCAACGGAGCACGGCGATGACCGTGGTCTATGACTACGCTTGGGTGGGTGACAGTAGGGCCCCTCTAAGTAGCCGTAGTCAGGCCCCAGGGCTCAAGCATGTCAACATCTACACCCCGCTGACCCAGAGATTCGAGAAGGGTGGGGCGGGGGGGGGGGGCACAAGAGCACAGCTTCAGCATCCTGGTCCCACCCATGATCGCAGGTACTCGGACACGGCCCAAGTCTCCTCTTTACCCCGAGTAAATTCGCTGAGATGACCTTTCTGTGCTTTGGCCCAGGAAGGTCTCTGCTCCTGGCCATCTGGACTGGGCCTGCCTCAGTCTTGTGAGCTCAGCTCTGGACCGTCGAGGGTGAAGAAAGGAGCACTACGAGGCAGAAGTAACAAATGTCTGCAAATGTCAGCTGGAGCGGGCTCCCTTGACGCCAAGGTGCTTGTTATCCAGGAGGAATCAGCTTGTGTTGGGGCGCTGGGCTGAGAAATGGGAGCAGATCCTCGAGGTAGTCTCATATATGAGCCTGGAATTAATTGAAAAGGCACAGAATACACGCACGTGTGTGTGTGCGCGCGCGCGCCTTTGCTTACATTTGCTCTCAAATAATTGCCCCTTTTCCTTTGAAGCGTCCCTTTTGTCAACCAGGATCTATTGTCTCAGCTCCCACTGTGTGCTCAATATCGCCACCAGACCCGTTGGGGCATTCAAGGCCACAGAAGACTAGGTTCTTGCTCGTGAACCTTGCTCAGGACTGGGAATTAGTGGAAGAAAGGGAGGTCGCCCATTAAAATTACTTATTGTGCTGCACTTTTTTTCTGGAATGAACTAAAGGCACCCTGAGAAGAATATGATAATGTATGCTTGCACTTCCAGGCTTGGCTTCCTTTTTCTGACCCTTCCTCAACCGGGCTTTTCCTCCTCAAGAGATTTGCAGGGTGAGTAGAGAAACTGCCAGCCCAGGTAAGTATGGAAGCCACATGGTCTCATGAATGGAAAAAAGGAAATCATCTCCAAATGCAACCAGGCAGGTGGGGGTAGATGGAGTCTGAGAAGGAATGGGAAATCTGAATAACCCCCAAGGCAGCAGACCCCATACCCAATGGTGAGGTGTGAGAAACAGTCAACATTTGGAGTCAGAAAGAGTTTTGGCAGCTGTTAGATAACTTCCTGATCTACAATAAAGTTCATGTGACCTAGAGGATGTTTTCCGCAATTCTGTTGCCTGGCTACCTTCCTCTCTCTCCAAGTCTGTGAGTTTGAGAGATTTTTCTGGGTCCACGTTGAACGGCGGTGCTGGCTGAATGCACGCCCTCGAAGGGGTCCTGACAGATGGCAGCTGCTCAGGTTGGACAGGAGCAGTCCAGGTCTCACTGATCCGTTGCCTCCTCAGTTTTCACCTGCAAGGTGACATAGAGGCGCCCCTTTTTGCGATGGGGAATCCAGGTGTCCCCCATTTCTGGCACCCAAACTGTTCCACACCCTACCCAGATGGTGCAAACTAAACTTTTTTTTTTTTTCCCTACGTAAAGTCCCAAGTGCTTTACTCAGTCCCAGTGTCCTCAGGCCACAACAGCCAAGTTTCTGCAAGGCGGTCTCCCATAATCAGTGCCTAACCACTATGGAAACACATGCAAGATGTTTACTTTCTTTAGTGGAAAAAAGAAAATGCAAAGGGAGCCCGGCTAGCTCTTCAAGACTCCCTGGAAAGCATTGTGCATTGAGAGAGTCCCAGATCCTAGCAAAGGATCAAGCAGGTGTTACCTCTCAGTCCCTGTGGCCAGCTAGTCCTCACATCCTCCCACTCCCAGAACGCCT
Organism: Lynx canadensis; assembly: GCF_007474595.2. NCBI lineage: Eukaryota > Metazoa > Chordata > Mammalia > Carnivora > Felidae > Lynx > Lynx canadensis. Next base: position 55,020,118 of record NC_044306.2, on the reverse strand, counting down.
AGTCATGCATGTGCGGACTGGCCCACAGGCAGGTGAGTAGGAGGCCGTGCTCCATGGGCATCACAGGTCTGGATATTTGCACAGGTTCTGGCCTGTTTGAGGGACCATCCTTTGGGTCCGTAGAATGTGGGCTTCCCTGAAGTGCAGCTGGAGGGGGTAATAGAAGTAAGTGAAGAGCAACAGCAAGAATGCAGAAATCAAACCTTGACAACTAGGGTCAGAGAACATACACTGGGGGCAAGTTCTCAAACTTGCACTGGTGAGATGCAGAGGTCAGGGTTTGGAATTCTGCAGAGCTGCTAGTAATCGGTGGGGGGAGGGAGGTGATCAACCCAGCAACCATACCTCGGCGTGGGAAGGGGAGATGGAAGTTTTGTCACATTTCTAGAGCTTCTAGAAAGAAACTGCGTCTTTTCTCTAAAGATGAATAAACAAATGCACTATGAGGAGGATCATCAGGGCTAGGAACGGCACTTCCAAACCCCTTATTGGGCAAATGTCCCAGTTTTGCAAAGGCAGAAATAAACTCTGAGGCCAAGATGCCAGCTCCAGTCTAGAAGCTAAGACCCAACCCAGGTATACCTGGCCTCAGAAATGCACTAAGCACTTGCCTCTGACAGGGAGGTCAAGCGGGATCTTCTCCGGGAGCTGTGGATGCGTCCAAACTCCTGATGGATTCTGGGGGCAGGGTTGGTCATCATCAGCAAAGGAGAGACTTACCTTAAACCTACCGCTGGGAAGGAAGTGGGAGTAGTAAGTCTTCTTACGTATGCCAGGAATGTCTCCCCATTTTCTGCCAACCCATAAGCACATTATAGTCTAATTGTTACCCATAAGTGCCTTCCAGCCCTGCACAACTACAAACTCTGCAGCTCAGAGCCTACCTGTGTGCTCGACTTTGCCTGACATGGAGTGGATGCCAAAGAAGCAGCTATGGGCTTTATTATCGGTGCAATCCCCAGCTCGCAGCCATCTCGCAGAACCCAAGCTGTCCCGGTTTTCTCATTTGGATCCATTTCTTTCTGCTCTTGGCATAAGAAATCATTCTGGTCACTAATGGCTGTAATAAGATCACTCTGGCTTAAGTCACCCAGGATGGCCTGGAGCCCAGAGGCTCCCCTGGGGTGGTGGATGCTGGGCCCCTCCGTATGGGTGGGGGAGGGGCCTCCACCTGACATGGCCACACCTCCCAGGGCTCTTCTCACCTCCCTCTCTGCTGCCACCACCACCTTTCCCTACCCACCGCCAGTAGGTAAAGCCCTACCATAGACCAGACCATGTGAATGTGCCTTTCCCAGGCAAAGAACCCCACAGATCCTGAACAAGGGAATTGGGTTGGAGAGACCAGTGGAGGAACCCAGTGGAGACCAACAAGCCTTAGCTTCAGTTGTTAGAAATTGAGGCGGGGTTCCAAACACCCTTCCAATTTTGTGTACAAGTATTTTCCTTTTTCTTTCCCTCTCTTCCTACAGTTTTCTTGCTCTTTTCATTTCTCTCTTGAATTTACTGATTTTGTTTTTTCTTTTTATACTTTCCAGACCGCCAGAGTCTCTGAGAGGAGAGGAGATTTTATACCTGAGTCATGCCATTCTGGTTGGAGGAGGAAAAACCAAGTTCAGTTCAAATTGGCGACCTAGTCTCAGTCTCATCGTCAGGCTCTTCCACTTGGCATTCCTAAGGTCAAGTGTGGTGCCGCCAGGCATGAGCAGCAGCAAAAAATGTAGCAAACTATGATAGAGGAGAAATACATGGATGCAGGGAGGCTTTCTTAACTCCAGAGGGAGGAGGTAGAGGGACTTAACTAGCTGGCATTTAGGAAATCACCATAGTCTCTCCCTCTCCCACCACAAGGACTATAAAGTGAGTTAATATACCCTGATGGGTTTTTTTTTTTTAATTCTATTAAATGATCATTCATTTAGCCGCCTCCAGGTTTGGAACAGTGCTCCAGGGGCAGTTAGGGCCCAGAGGTCTTAGAATAACCAGAAAATGAGGAAATGCACCTGATACCCCTGAATTTCCCATCCATGCCCAAGGGGAACAGGGGGCTCCACAAGGGTGAGTATAGCTTTAGGGACTCTTTAAAACAATTCATCCTGAACGCCCACCTGGAGTCTGTGCCCCATGCAGCTGTGCTGACCAAAAGAGAAGAATGTGGGCATCTGGCTCCCTAATTCTCCTCACCCAGGCCCAGCAACAGGAGACTAAAGGAAAAGGAAAATGGGGAAGTAAAAAGGCGATGGAGAGCATCTGGGCTAGGACTGTGCCTGTGTAGGAGAGGAAACAAAAATTTCCCTAAGCGAGTCTCAAATCACAATTGCTCCCCCTGCCCCCGGCCACACACAGACCTCTACACCCTCCCTCCTTGCTTTTAGGCTTTGCCTGTTCTGTCTGTCCCCTCTTTCCTTCTGCAAATGCCTCAAATTCAAACTCTAAGGCATTTTCTCGAGTGTAGGCGAGCAGTCACCAGACAGCCTCTCTGTGGATGAAAAGAAAGTCCATGACACCAAGAAGCAACTACTGAACAAGTTCTGGGAACTAGGGGTGCCAATAAGAATGTTTGGGTGGTGGGAACCCTCAGGGTTTCACTGCTAGAACCATGGGTTTCCAGAGCCCACACTCAGTCCTCCCCCCAATTTAGGGGCAAGTGGTCTCTTCTGCTCGCTGGACAAAGCCTGGCCTTGACAGGTGGAGAAAGGCACTTGGAAGTTTAGGACCATGTTAATTCCTTCCTAGGTCTCCCCGGGCTTCAAAGCCCCAGGCTGAAGGGGAGTATTTGGGCTCAGTTCAGATGCTCGTGGCATGAACAGAAACTCAGGTCCAGTGAATCTGAGTTTAAATCTTCTCAACCGTGGTGTGATGGGGAAAGAAAAGTGTGGGGTAGACTTTGGACTCTTCTGGCTGAGTAAGAGATTCCTGGTAACTGACTTTCTCATGAATATTTTTGGGGGAATAGGTACAAAGGTGCTGCAGCTTAAAATGGTGTCCAAGGCTTCAAGTCCTTAGAACCAATTTCCCACCACTTACATCACTCTCCAGGAATATATATTAGAGACAGATGAAAAGCAGCTCATCTCTCTCTTCAAGGTCAACCAGAGACCTAGCCCAGGCTGCAGGACCTATCAGTGTGTCATCAACTCTCAGGACGTTGCTAGAAGCAAGAGGATGGTAGTAAGGATCCCTAAAATGTGTTTGGATGCACAGACCTATGGCTCTGGTCAAGTCCCTCCTCTCTGCACCTCAGTGTCCTTGCAGGTACACAAGGTTTGGAAATACTCCTCTTACGGTTTGTCAAGATCAAGCAATGTACAGCCTATAAAATGCTGGACCCTTAATAGGCTCTCACTAATAGTAGTTCTTTCTCTCATGTTCTGGAAGTAGGGGCAGGCAGATTTTATTACTTCTCTTTAAAAAAAAAAATCTTTTTTTTTTTTTTAAATTAAGTAAGCTGTACACCCAAGGTGCGGATCGAACTCCCCACCTTGATTGAGATCAAGAGTTGCTTGCTCTATGGACTGAACTGGTCGGGCACCCCTACTCCTGTTTTCTTGATGGAAGAACCCAGGCCAGGTCCTGAAAGAGCAGCAGAGGACCACCCATAACTTCCCTGACTTAGATTGAGCCCCTTGGCCACCGGCCTGAGTTCTGCTGTGGTGGTGGACTCTCAGCTCCTCCCCCCCCCCCCCCCCCCCCCACCATCCCCATAGCAACTAGGAGCCCAGGCCCAAGCCTAGGGGAGGGCCTCGTGCACCAAAAGGGGGCCCAGTCTGCAGTAATCAGACTCTGAAAAGCTCCTGCCATAGGTTGGACGTGAGTAACTCTGAGTTCATTTGACAGCCAAAGGGCAAGCAACTCTTGGTGCAGAGAGCGGTGGCTTCCCCAGGCCAGCCTTGCTGCCTTGTCCTCTCCTCCAGAGCAGGCACACTCATTATGCCCCACCGGGCGCTGGGCTCTAATTCCCCCTACCCAGCGCCCACCCCTTACCCAGATTTACAGAGCAGCCTGGGATTCTCAGGGCTGCCAAGTGGCTGCTAGAGGAGGAACGAACGTGGGGAGCCCTGGGCTCTGCTGTCTCTGAATCCCTTGATGCCCAAATGCTTGTCCAGGAGCAAAGGCAAGGAGGTGGTGCCTACTACCTAAGCCAGGCCCTCCTCCTTGCTTAAGGGCTACAGGCAGGCCTTGTTTTTTTTTTAAAAAAACCCGCCACCCTAAACCTATACAATTACCAAAAGCCAAAACAGTCCCCAAATCTTATTTTTTCCCCCACAACCACCCCGCCACACCTGAGGGCCCCAGTCAGCGGCAACCGCCGTGGGCACCACCTTACTAACGTTTGGAGGTAGATCTAGGAAGGAAGAGAAGAAGCAAACTGCCCTTCAGGATGAGAGAGCAATATTCATTCCTATCACTAGGAGAAGGCGGATGATCTGGAGCTGTCGCCCGGAGGGCTGGCTTGGTGCATGGAAGTATTTAGCAGGTTCAGTGCTATTACTGCCTAACAGGGTGTGAAAAGGAATATGAATGTGAAATAGTGTGGGAAAATGGAGAGTTTCCAAAGCAGGGAGCGAGGCCCCTCCACTGCCCCGCCTGGAAGGCTCAGAGTCCCTGCTGCCTCAGGAGCAGCGCCAGGAGGCGCTGCCACTGGCCTGAGACCACTGGGGGAACTTGTGGACAAGAGATTAAGGACCCGACGAGCGGGGTGGTGTGCAGAGTCTACAAAAGGCGGAAGGTGTGTCGGGAGTCAAGCTGGCAGCATAGGGGAGAAACCTAGGCAACGCCTTATTGGCTCTCCCTGCCTGGCTGAGGAGCAGACCCCTGGCAGCTTCTCGGAAATTCACCACCTCCCTACCGAATGCACCGATAAAGACGGACTTCTTACTAATTTTTTAATTAATTTTATGAAACAGCCTATCAATCCACTGAGTAAAAATGACAAGAAGAATGCGAGTGCTTTCTGCAGGAGGTGGGAGTGGGGGTGAAATGGAAAGGTCCTCGTTGATGGAAATTTCTCCAATTCCAGATCGAGAACGCACAAACCCGACAAGCATCCCCACAATACCTCCGGAAGACAACGACTCCTCCTCGCCGTCTGACAATAATCCCCCATCCTGGCGCACACAGGGGTTTAGACTCTCCCACCTCCCAGGCCTCGGCAATCCCAAATTCCAGGCCTCCCAAACCACTGAACGGCAACAGGGGGAGCCAGACCCCAGGCCGCGCCCCCAGGCTAGGTTGGTGCCCAAGCGACTTCCCCTGGGACGGGAGCGGGGCCTCCAAGGACAGCACTAGAGAAGGCCTGGGACCAGGGTCTCCCTGGTACAACGTAGAACTACCTCTCAACCCCCACCCCAACTTGCCCCGAACCGGTCTCTGGACCGTCGTCCAGGTCTTTTCCAGACGTGAACTCTGCTACCAAGTGACTCTGCGCTCGGGGCCGTCTGGCTGGAGTAGCACTCACAGCCCGGGAGCCCGAAGTGCGAATGCCTCCCTCTGGGACAGGTACCACTGCATTTGTGGGGCGCATTGCTAGTCTGGAAACGCTTGGGGTCGGGAGAGATAGCCCGCCTCCCTTTTGAGAACATTTCCGCAGACCAGACTGCACCGGGGCAGTTGGGCGACGGGTGCAATTGGCCGCAGATAGTACCAGGTTTGGAAACAGACCCCAGCATATAATTCCAATTCCCCAGTACTAAGGCCTATTCCAGAATCGGTGGCCGCGGTCACCCTGGTTTTCTCATGCACATCATTCAACGTTCTAATCGTAAATCAAAGTTCCAGGACCTGATTTTGAGAGGGGCACCGATGAGAGAGGAGGGTAGGTGGGGGGGGGGGGGGGGGGCGCAGGACAGACAAGCAAACGCTCGCGCGGCGGGAGAACGGGGAAGCACCGGGACTCGGGGACCTCGTCAGCCTGAAAAAAAGCCCTCGCAAGTCTCCAGCCTCAGGTTTCTGCCCCCCGAACCTCCGGAGTCGAGCCCCGCGCTCCTCCTCCCGGGAGCGGGAAGGACGGGACGCGCGGCCCGAGGTGGAGTCGATGCCTGCGGCCCCAGCACGCGGCCAAGCCAGCCTCGGCCCCCGGCCTCCTCCACCCGCGCCGGCGGCACGACCGGAGCTCTCAGCTCCTCCCCCGGGCCCCGCGCACCCCTGCCCTGCGCCTCGGGCCTGGCGGCGGCCGGCCAAACCGCCTTTCTTTTCCTGCCTTCCCCAGTGAGCTCACTTCCTCCCCGCGCCGCTCCCTTGCGTCAGCCGGAACCGGCTCCCGGGCCGGCCGCAGCGGCGGGGCGCACAGACTCCGGGCGCGGCGCCTTCTCCGCGCCCCTGTCCTTCCCCGAGGCGACGTCCGTGAGCCGAGAGAAGCTCCACTAGCAGGAAAGGGGGGGTCGAAACCTCTGCGAAGAGAGGAAATGGCTTCATCCGTCGCCAGACTTCGCGCGGGCAGGAGCGCCGAGAGAGCGAGGCCCGCCCGGGCACATTCATCGTGACACCGCCTTGACTCGGGCCCAGCAGCCTGCGGCTGTCTTCTTTCCTTCTCCCCCGCTCCTTGTCCCCTTGTTCTCCTTTAGTCTTCACGTGCGTTAAAAAATTCATATGCAAGCACGTTGAAAAAGCAACTTCGCATTTTAAAGTCGGCAGCAGCGGAGGGAGAATTACAAATAGGATTGGGTTTAATTAGCTGGTAATTCTCTTCGCTTGCCCCTATAATTAAACAGAGATTCTAGAGCGGCTTCAGGGCTCACAAGTGATTATTACAAGCATATTTTACATTTACATTAAAGTGCTGTCCCCGGGGTGTAATCCAAGATCTGGCTCCATTTATTCGGATTTCGAACCTGAGCGCTGAAGCCAGAATACTGCTCCCCAGCTATGTTGTGGGATGGCGTTGGGGGGGGGGGGGGGAGAAGCTGTTGTTTAGTTTCCCTGGCTGATTTTCTATTTTGTCCAGTTCTGTTTCCGGGGCGAAAGAAAACACTGCCGAAGGCTGGAGAGCCTTCAGCCTCAGATCCCACCGACACTCACGCCAAAAGAATTTTTTTTTTAAAAAACCCATCCCATTTTTAAAGCGTGAAATTGTGCAAAACTCAGAGCCACCTCGGTGGTTCCCCACCACACACACACAGGGGCACATCCAGCCCAGACACTATCGGCCCCACAGCGGATGGGGCTGCCCTTCGCGTGGACTGTCTCCCGGTAGAGATCCGGAAGCCCTGTTTCGTGACTATTCAGTCCCTCCACTCCCGCGCTCTCTTCTCCCCCATTTCATCTTTGTCGTCGCAGCGATCTACCCACCTTCCTCCCTCTGCGATTCCCTGCGAATCGGCGCTACTTCCCTAGCCGAGCCACCGCCTCTGTCGGGTCCCGGGACGCGGCCAGCCCGGAGCTCCAGAAAGGCACTGGAGAAGGCCTGGGGCCGCGCTCTCCCCGGTACAGCGTAGAACTATCCCCCCCCACACACCCCACCCCAACCCCCGCCCGCTCACCTTGGGACCTCGCAATGCGAGTCGTCCCCCACCCCCACCTCCGCCGCCTGACAGTTTCCAGGCTCCAGGCGAAGCGCGTGTCCGTGTTGTCACCAGATCCACGAGGGCTTTTGATGAGAGCTGCTTCCCTTTTGAAAACACTATTCCCTTTCCCCAAGAGAAAAGGATCTATTTTCCTGGACTGGTTTAAACACACACACATACGAAAAGTATCTGTGCTGTGAAAACATCAGCCTTTAACAGTTGTCTTGGAGTGGAGTAAAGACTTTCAGGAAATGATGGAGATAGGCCTGCTCAAGTAACCCATCCCCCAGACTGTCATTTCTCTGGCTACCTCTGCTCTTGCCTGGCCCTCTGCATCATTTTTTTTTTTCCTTAAAACTTTTCCGAACGCAGCCTCTTCCTTATTTATGCCTTTATCTTAAAGAAAAGATCCCTGGAAATAACTACCAAACCAGAGGAGAGGCTCTCACCACTCCCAGTTTCACCAACTAGGGGCACAGGCTGGCTAGGTACCAGGAGCATCTTTGAGCCCAAGTCTACTCATCTGGAAAGAAATGCTTAGAAGAGATGAATTCTAAAGGCCGATTTCCACTCTTAAATTCAATACTTTTCAGACACAACGTTTCTTCTTACTTCTGAACTATTGAAGATATACACATATGTACATTCCGGGAAGGTTCTGTGACAAGGTGCAGACGAAGAGGACATTTTAAACTTGTGACGGTACCCTCTTTGGCTGCTTCCTCCCAAACCAGCTTTTCCCTCTGAGCGCAGAAAGAGAACACCAAGGATAGGTCTCCTGAACACAGCCAACGTCTAAGTCCACTTGTGGTCACATGATTCATTAGGAACCTCAATCCTCATCTGACCCTGCCAATTCAAGCACGCCAGTGAAACCCCATAAAACCAGCCAAGAGGCTGGCCAACATATGCACACATTAATTAGAGTTATGTGGGCCTTTGGCTTGCAGCCTGATGAACGGCTCCAGGACTTCAGGGGGCAAAGGGTTTGGGGTCCTTTTCACCTACCAATGCCCTTTGGTCCTGCCAGGGCATCAGCTGAACATAGTGGGTGATCTGAAAGCCAACCCCCTGAAAGTTAACCACAGTCACTAAGAGTAAAACCTGGCAGTGGGTCCCTGCAAGGGACAGGCAAGAATTTGTTCAAAGAAGATAAAGAAAATCAGTAGTGAGCTTTTTTGTTATTACCGCATCTGGTTTCATTATGAGAGAGAGAGAGAGAGAGAGAGAGAGAGAGAGAGAGAGAGAGAGAAGGCAGGGGAAGCCCAAAGTGAAAGAAAAGAAATTTTTAGCATTTATACACTTAACCACACTCTCTCTGAACACACACACACACACACACACACACTGTAATGACTCTATCAAAAACCTGAAGAGGCTTCCAACCCCATTTACAAGGATAATGGAAGGCTTGGTGAGGAGGAGCACGTAGGCTTGAGCCAATTTAGCAACCACAATTCTGGCCAGGTACCAGAAAGTCACAGAACATCCTAGATAGCAGAACTGGCTTCATCCCTGGCAGGGGGCCCCACGCATGGTACTTTTCCTACAAAGGGTGTCCTTTTTACTCCATCCACATCTGACTCCTTGATAGAGCACGGTCAAGGTCAGTCACTGCCAGCCAGCAAGACCTCTTAGGCTCTCTGAGCACTGCACTGATATATATCTTTCTGCTCTGTATTGGGAGCGATCACCTCTGGCTTTATCATCGTCTCTTGTTGAATTGTAAAGGACAAAATGCCTGGGGTCTCTCAAGTCTGCATCTGCTTACTTATTACACTGCAACATGTATCTGTTGTTTTATAATATGTGTGCCCGTCCCAGTCCCTTTCCCCATTAGTTATAATCCATACAAAATATCTACAGGCTAGAACATGGCAAAACCTCTCTTATAGGGGGAAGGAATTCATTACTTATCTGACGCGTAACAATTTAGTCCTTTCCAATTCATGTTCCAATGTGTTTTCCTCCAGCGATGAGGAGCCATATCCCCACAACTCTAGAATGTTATAACCTCACTATTTCTGCTTGCTTTTCTTCCTTCCCTTCTTTCCTGTTTCTTTATTCTTTGGACTCAGCCGCAGAGAAAAAACAACCCAGTTTGGAGCTTTAGAAACCGTTTGTTCTGCATGTGCCCCGTCTTTTCCTTCCCAGATACTTTTAATTACAATCAGGAGGCATCTTACACCCTGGCCAGATTGTATTTGGTTCGATCCTCTTTAAAGTTCTTCAAAGCTTCTAGGGGCGCCTGGGTGGCTCAGTCGGTTAAGTGCCTGACTCTTTGCATTTCGGCTCAGGCTGTGATCTCACAGCTCTTGTGTTCCAGCCCCACGTCATGCTCACAGTGAGGGACCTGCTTGGAATTCTCTCTCCCTCTCTCTCTGCCACTCCGGGTGTGCCCCATCTCCCTCTCTCAAAATAAGTAAATAAACTTAACAACACAAAGTTCTTCAAAGCTTCCAGGGATCTCTCCCCACCCCACCCATCTCAAGCCCTCCAGATCAGCAAAACGGATACACATGTAGTAACTTGCATCATTCTAGATCCATAGAGATTATATTCCTATTTGCTTTTCTATGGATTGGGGAACTCAGGAAAGATATGCAAGAAATGTACAATGGGAGAAGCACCTGGACAGATATTGACAGTAAGACTATTCACATGTGCCTTTTGGTATATTTTTGAGCCATGAGAATGTACTGCATAGTCCTTAGAAATTAACCTGATCAGGACATATATGAGAGATGCTAGATGCTAAATATACGTAGACATAATATCACATATTAGGGAGGAGGATCTAGAGGAGATCTAGAAAAACATGCAATAAACTTGCCGTTTTGCTTCATGGGTCATAAGCTTGAAATAGGACTAGAAAATAGTATTTTGTGCAGATGTATGCAGAAGTATAAAACTTGAGGTGAGCAAAATGCACAGTACTCGTCTCCTCAAATATTCCTCTCCTATTCCCAGATGAGAATATTTGTCAGTTTAAAGCTATTTGCTCCTCCCATTAAGTCAGGTTTCACATACTTGTTGGACTGGCTGAGCCCTCAGTCCTAAGCACAAAGGTTAAGCTAGAACACAACCAAAAAAAGACTGAAATTTCCTAATAGACACTTGAAAATGGACAATTTGCCTCCCTTGGATGAAGAGGACAAGATCCTTCCCTGGAAATGGCTGCCCTCGGTGGCTCCCCCTCCAAGCACACCCTGACAGTCTTCTGAGGTGGGCTAAACACCTTGTCCTAGGACATCTGCTCCTTTCCCTAGGCTTTAACCAGGTGCAAAAGTTTTTATTAGGCAAATTCTACGCAGGAAACAATATTTTCAGGCTAAATAAAAAAAATAAAAAAGGAGAGTATAAATTCCTTTAGTGATGTTAACACAACCAACCCAATCCACTCCCAGGTCCTTAGATGGCCCTTGAACGCCATAAAGACTTGAAGTCCAAACTGCCATGCTCTTTAAACAATATTCAAACAAACCACTCCACCCTACTGGGGGATGCAGTTCATCAGCTAACATTAGTGTTTACATCTCCTGTGGTTTTTCTTGTTGCATAGCCCCTGCTAGTAAACAACCGAAACCAATCTCCTGGCAAAGGTCAAATTGCAAAACAAAAGGGGCTTTTAAAAACTCTTATTTCAAGGTATGGTATATAGAAAACGAATAGGGAATAATCTTAGCTCTACCCACCTGTGTTGATAAACAAATCCTCCCGAAACACAAAATCAGATCACCTTTTCCCACAAAAACAGGTGGTTAACTACGTGATTTCCAAGGAGGTATTCTTTTATTAGAAACCAAGAGAGATTTCAGAAGATGGACCAGGAGAAAGAAGTGGTCAATGTTTGTGAAACCCCAAAAGGTGGCATTTGGGGAAAGGGGAGGGGGTAGGAAGGAAAGGGAAGGGAGTTGAAAGAGCCCTTGGTTTCCCCAGCTGTTCCCAGAAGTTGGAACATATGGTGCCAGGGCTTTCCAAAGATGACAAGGGATAGGCAGTAAAATTTTTTTCCCCCCTAAGGCATGCCTTTACCCAAATAAAGATACATCTTCAGGCTGGAGACATTTCTTCCTTCCATAGTGGAATGGGCACAGGTCGCTTAGAACCAATTCTTATCATTTAGTGAAAATAATAGTGATTATGGAAGCAGCAGAAGGAGTCAAGGTGTTCATGCTAAAAAACTTCAAGATCAGGCCTGGCCCGGAGTGGAAATATCCAAACTGGTTCTTCATATTTCACGTTTTATAGACAGAATTTTCCCTAAAGGATATACTTTCATTAGGTCATAAATGCACCAACAGAGGAAAGAAAGCGCAAGAGGTGTGTGTACGCGTGTGTGCGCGCGCGCGCGCGCGTGCGAGTCCGGCGGCGGGGCGTGGGTGGGTGGGGGGGGTTGGGAGGTAGGGTCTTGGGGCGGAGGGGTATGCCACCCCTGAGGAGAGCAGAGTTCAGGGACGGGCGAGTAGAAACCATCCTCCGTGAGGCTTCCTAGGGCTTCTGCTTCGTTGTTTTTAGTTCTTACATTTCTTTTGGGTTCCACCGGAGCGCCTAATTGCCCCAAGTCCAAGTACTTGCTTGCCTAAAGACCACAAGAAGTGGGATGGGGGAGAGAAACGTGGTTTTCAGAAGTTCATTACAAATTTAACTCGTGGAAGATTTTTAGTTGGGGCCTCAGTACCTGAGCCTAGGTGGCAGGGAAAGAGGTTGTCTGACGACTTTCGGTTCCCGCTGGACCCCATTCCTGGACTGGAAAAGTTTACCTCCCCCAACATCCAAGAGATGCGACTCCGTGCTCTCAAAGGCGAGGGCTCGCCTCGTCTGCGGCCCCTGTTGCAGTCAGGAGAGAACGTTGCAGACTGGGATTTGCCCTGCCTCAGCTTAGCTAGCCACGTTGGTTTCTTCCAGCACATTTCTCAAGAGTGAGTCGGAGTTATGCAACCAGCGTCATTAGCCTGTATCGAGTCCCAGGGAATACTTAAATCCACGGCACTGATTTCACACCTAGAAGGCTGTAGAAGTTTCGAAATTATTGTAAAACACCACCCGGATGATATATTGTCTGTTTGGGCCAGATTAGCAAGACACACGCGCGTATTCTACGTTTAAATCACACCCCGAAATGCGGAGACGATGTTTCTATGGGATCTACACGCGACAGAGAAAAACTGGAACAATTAATTATTGCTCTCTTTTTCGATTTCCTGTTTCTAAAGAAAGCATTGGTATCAAGGACGAGTTAGGTAATGTGAACTAAAGAGCAAGCAGGTCGCTGTCGTTTAGACCTAATCACAATTCGTAGTTCAAGCAAAACTGCCTCTGACACCGTGTATATTCCGCTACTCCTCTCCGGCTGCCCCGGCAGGGACGCCCCCAGGAGTATTTATTCCTAGGGCTGGAAACAAAACAACTAACCCGGTCTGCTGCGTAAGAGAGCGCTCCAAGATGGACTGCCGGAGAAAGGCATTTTGACCCCGCTGGAAATTACTCATATTGACAGACGCCCAGGGAAGGTAAATTACCCAGCGCGCTGACGTTACGCAGAAGCGCGCCCTGTTGCGACTCCGCCGCGGCGCCCAGGGGCCAGAGGCTCCTAGTTCGCTCCCCCAGATTCCAACAAAGCCTCGCTTTGCTTCTCGGGGCCTGGGATTTCAGCGTGAAGGCGACGGAGAGAGCGGTAAAAAGGTGCCAGAGAGGAATCGGGCGAGACAAAACCAGAAAAGCAATGGGAAAGAGACGTTCTGCGCTGTAGCGCAGGAGAGCTGTTGAGCCGGGGAGAAAACCAGCAAAATCCGCAGGGGAGGGAGTGAGGGAGGAGGCAGGGAGGGAGAGTACCGCGCAGCTCTGGGCTCCCAGGTCCGCCACTTGGGAGGTCCCGGCCCCAACGCAGGCCGGGCCAAACGTCCCCCCGGGAGGCTCGCTGCTCGGGCGGGGTCACAATTACACCTCGGCTCCAGGCGAGGACTTAAAAACCAAGTGGCGGGGGGCTGCAGTCTGGAAGCAAGGCCCTGCGGTCATCAGAGGGGGGCCGGGCCAGTGCGCAGGAACTTTTTACAAGGCGTGTGGGTACAAGGGGGGAAAAAATCAAAATAAACCACTTTCATCCAGCGTGGGCCGTGAAAATAAAAGCTGCCTTATAAAGGGGGCGAGCGGGAGTTTTGAAATTTAGTGTGTGTTTTGCTTTTATATAAAGAGTTTTGTGGTTTTACCTGATAACCTAGGGGGAACTGTGGGAGAAATAACTGCTAGATTTTTTTTTTATTATTATTATTATTTCGGAAGAGGGCTGCAACAGGAGTTCACAGGTTTCTCCCAAATTAGCTTGTGTCCCCAAACTGGAAACAACTGCATGCGTCCGTATAGATCATTATACAAATTGGGGGACAATACTCGCGTGACCGGATTATTGTTGACGTAAAGCGGGATCCACTGGTCTCACCTCTTTTCTTTTTAAAAGTGAGTCTTGAAAACTGAGTCTGCAGAGGAGGCGGAATGGAAAGCGTCAGGAAGTGTAACATCTCATTTTTACTGGCGATTGGACTGGAATCCTTCTCTAAGAGCAACCCGCATGGCTACAAAATACCCTGCTCAGGGCGCAAAGACCAGGCGAAACTGGCCGGGCGGCTGCAGGGAGGGCGCCCAGCCAAGCCCGGCTCTGGCCCTTGGCTCAAAGAAGGGGACCTGACAGCCGGTCCCCTCCTGGGCAGGGTAGGGCTGGGGGAGGCGGCTACCTCCTCCCGGACTTGGGCCTCGCGTCTGCGGTATTTTTAGCTTCTCTCTCTGGGTTCCCTAGAGGCTCTTTTGTAAACCGAATGGAGGCTCTCCAAACTGCCCTCACTTGGAGGGGGTGTGGGAGTAGGTGGAGGCGGCTGCATGGGTATTTTGAAGGGGAAAAAAATTGCTTACGTTTACATTGAAGCCAAAGTCTCTAGGTTTTTGTCCTTACTGCCTTTTCTCTTTTTCACCCCCCTCCCGGCCCAGGCCCATGGGAACACGCCAAATTCCATACCCCATACCGTGGGGGTATGAATGGGTAGGATCTAGACATTTAGAGCAGAATCAGAGTGTCGTGCGCCCTTCCTCTCCGCCTTTCATCCCGGCTTTCCCGACCACTACTGCTCCCGGGAGCCGGCCTAGGAATCCTCGGGAAGGGTAGGGAGGAGAGGAGGACTCTCTGTCGCCTTCGAGGAAGCAGGGACACGCGGCATTTGTTTAATTTTTAAATAAAGGCTTATAAATAAGTCCAACTGTTTCTGCAACTTAGTTTCCAACCCAGTGTGGGCCCAGGGATGCGAACCTCCAGACCCAGACTGGCAAGTCTCAACTGGGCAGATGTTTATTACTTAGAACCCCAGGTCTCCCTGCGCCCCCTCTCACCTTGGAGATGCCCTAGTCCAGTTTCCCGGCTGGGGTCGCAGCCAAGACTTTCATGTCTCGCTTCTCCCCATCCCGGATCCGGCTGGGCCCTGGACGGCTCCAGTACCTGGCCTTCACACCGCTTCGCGATCCCTGCAGACAGCGCCATCCCTCCCCCCCCCCCCCCCCCACCCCCAGTTCTTAGGCTCGACGCTGCCCCTCGAAATTGCCCAGGCTGGCGGGACGGCGCTCCGCTGTGGAAAACAAGGACGGGGAGGCGGGAGCCAAGAGCTGGTACTCTCTGCTTCCGCCTTAGAGTCAATCCTCTCCCCCATCCCTTCCCCACAGGGAGTGTTCGGCCTTGCGGCGCACCCCAGCTGCCTGGAGTGCTCCACGTTGCCCCCACGTCCCAGACGCCGTGCCTCTACCCACCGGATTGCCTTCGGGGCCCCTCGGTGCTGTGTCGACCGCGCGGCGCCGTGGGTCGTGCGAACAGGAACCACCAGGCCCACCAGATCTGCGCTCCTAGCAGCCGGGTAGCCTAGCGTGTCGAAGATGCTCGGAGGAGGAGGAAGTGCAGAGAAAACAGAAGAGGAAGGAAAAGGGGTGGGGGGGGGGCTGACATACACAAGCACGCAAAACTGACTTTGCTGATGGACTTTTTCAGTTTCACACGAAGCGACCTGTAGTATCTGGAGAAGGTTTTTGAAGACGTTTAGGAGGGAGGGTGAGTTTTCTGCTGAGAAACTCAATCTGCCATACAGTAGCGGCCCCATCTGGGATCTGTCACTGCTGACAGCACCACAGGGCACAGACGTGATCTTCTGCACAGCCTGCACTCCCCGAAATACCCTCCTTAATCAAAGGATGTCTGCGCGCCGGAGCTCAGCTGACCGCGCCGGGAGCAGAACGGCCAGCAAATCCACCCCCCCCCCGGCCCGCCCCCCTCCCCACGGACACAGCAACGGCCCCTCTCCTCTAACTAGCACATTAATTAAAAGCGGAAAGGAGACAGAGGCTGATGTCATTGCTCTCAGAAGATCATAAACGTAAAAGAGTCATCCTGTGAGAATCCCTGAAAATGACTTTAATGAATAATTTCAGAGACAGTTATGGCTTTGGGTAATTACTGAGCGAGAATATGAAAACCAGATTTGCAAAGCAAAGGCGATGGTCAGGCGGCCCGGCGGCCACTTTCTCCCCTTAAAACCGCACCAGCTTTCTTCTCCGCCAAATTCTAGTTACAGACTTGGGATGCATGTTCGTCTTTAAAAATAAAAGCAACAAACACGCATTTTTCTGTTCCTGCGTTTCTGCCTTATCCTAAAGGCAAACAGGTCAGCTCAAGGCAACCACAACCCACTTTGGGTAGAAGCCAACCAGGCACTGGCCTCAGTGGCCATGGGCTTCCATCTTTTCAGGAAGGAGCTATTAACCACCACTTTGGTTTAGAATGATTTTTTTTGGGGGGGGGGCTCTTCCGTAGGTGACTTACAATAAAAGTTGAAAACTCTGCCCCCGAGTAAATAAAAAACCTGTTTGTTTCAAATCCTGTCAGCTGTTGAAGCAGCAAACAAGTGAACAGCAAATGACCCCACTTCTTACAGAAAAATCTGCAGGTCTCCCTAAGTCTAGTTCTTGTTTGCCATGATGATTTCGTTCTACAATAAGGAATGATGTTTTGAAACACTCCATCTGGCCACAGGGATGCCTCAGGCTGGGCTTGGTTGTTCATGATGAGTTGTGTGCAAGAAAGTATTGATAAAAAGGTATTATAGGCAACAGTAATGTGGGTGTTTGTTGTTAGTTTTGTTTTTTAATGGTCTGTACGATTCGGAAAACTGCCCGCTTGTCTGAGTACTCCATCATTAAGGATGATCTTGGAGAAGCCACGTACCAGCACCCGTGGCAAACTGCAGTATGCAGCTATTATCTGCCCCTTCCCCCTAAAAGCAGTTAGGCCCCTCCTCCTCCAGTCATTAAGGATTCAGTTGTCTTAAAGTCCCTTTCTCCATTCCTAGCCCCCAAACTCTCCCACTCACTGCCCAGCTCGATGTTTTCTTCCCCTTCTGCCAGGGATGAGGGTGGGTAGAAGGGGGAGCCAAACTCTCTCAAATGTGACATTTTCACGGACTTAGGAGGAAATGGTCCTCATCCGCTGTAGATTACACGAAGACACTTTGGAATTTAGTGTACTGAGTTGCCTCAAAGAATTGAAGAGGGGTGAATGTTTGGGAAATTTTCTCTACCAGATTCCCTGTTTATTGTTGATCTCTCCCCCCCCCCCCAACAGATCTTCTTGTCACTACCTTCAAATCATGGGCTATGAATTATTTTCCCTCTAGCTAAATTCACTGTAAGCACTGGCTTGGGCTTTGCAACCTGTGTGTAAATAAATAACATCTTCTGGGTTTGCTTTGAGTCCTTGCATTGCCCGATTAAATCGAGATGTAGGACTGATCCATGATGTGGCCAGTTCTCTCCCTGTGGAGACTCTGAATCATGCAGGCCTTGCCCTCCCCTCCCCCATCCTTGATAAAGCCATCCTCTTCCCTAGGGTGCAGTGTTTCACGGCGGTGGTTGAGAGAGAGCCCAGACTGAGGAATCGGCTGCCTGCCGTAGGTGTGTGTGGCCTCAGGCAGTGGTTCCTGAACACCAGGTGGGGGGTGGGGGGGTGGGGAGGGAGTTTTAGAAGCTGAAGCCTTCATTTCTCTGACCTGACCTGCTGAATCAGAATTTCTGGTAAAGGTGGGGTGAAAATGAGGCCTGAATTTATAATTTTATCAAGTTCTTCAGAGATTTTGGGTAACTACTGTGATCAGCTCCAACCTAAAGTGCTCTGGAGTTGGATTCATCCTAGAGATCAGACGGTGCCGCAGGATGCTAAAGTCGGAGGTCCAGGGGGTCCTCTCCCCTTCTGGAATGGTACAAATGAAACCAGCCTCTGCTCTGGGCACTGGGACATAGTAGGAGACAAGCTGCTGCCAGTCGTTGTTTCAGCCCAAACCACTCGCACTGGGGAAAGCGGGAGGGCGGACAGAAGAAGGTTTAGTGTCTCTGTCCTTTGGATCCATTGGCCTTTAACAGCAGGTGCAGAGACAAAGGTTCGGAGAGGTGGCCTGTTTGGTAATTAGCGTCTGTCCGGACACCTCAGTAGGCAGAAACTCCTACTATTTTGGCCTGAGGCCTGTGGGGCCCAAGCGGGTACCGGTGCGGAAAGGGCAGCCCCAAGAGCCGCCTCTCTTGCCTCTTGCCGGCACGGGCACCGCGGCCCTGGCCGCAGCTGTTGGTGTAGGAGAGCGGCACCCTGGGGCAGGGAGAGAGGAGCGCCCGCAGGTCAGGGCCCGCTGTGGGAGGCTTTTCCAGGCTGAAAGCACCAGACGCAGCGAGTTGGAAAATTTAAAGTGAGGAAGGGGCCAGTAGAAACTGTAACTGGCCCCTCCTTACCTCCAACAAGAAAAACAAAAACGTCTTCTGGGCTAAAAATACATATTTAGAAAGTCCCTGTGCGCAAGCAGGCGGCGCGTTCCAGCTGCCGGCCTGGCCCAGGGAGGACTTGGCCGCGCGGCCGCCGATTACACCCAGCTCGGCTGGGATGGCTCCGAGCCGTCTGCCCTGACGTCAGCGAGGCTCCGGGCCCCGCCGCGGCGAGATAGGCAGCGCGGCCGGGCGCGGGCGCGGCGCTAATCACTCCCAGATGTCCCTAATAGCGGAGATAAAGACGGACGGAGCGGCCGGGAATAAATTTGTAATCAGGGCTCTACCATCTGATCATCAAAGCGGCCCAAATGCCGGGAGAATTTGAAGGGAATGTGTGCGTAGGGGGGTCATGTTTAGGGGAGAGGCGGGGGACGGGATCCTCGAAGGAAACTGACTTGGGCAGGGTGGAGCGAGAACAGGGAGAGAAGTCGAACTTCTGTGCGCGTGTAAGTCAGATACAGTGCACTTTAACTTCCACGAGCCTGACTGGCCGAAGCCGCGGAGCTGTTAGAGGCCAATTAGAAGCCGGCAGACAGTAGCTGTGCGGAAAGTACGCGTGGGGCAGAAGCTGGAGGGTAGAGCTGCGCGCTCCGAGCTGTCCAGCCCCCGGAAATGTGCGATTCGTTTCCTCTCCTGGAGTTACCCCCTCTCCCCTCCTCCCCTTTCTAAACAGTTAAAAAAAAAATGCTTCTTTTTCCCACCTCCCCACCCCCCTCCCCGCTACCCTGTAGACATAAACCCTACACCAAGGTTGAGCTTGCTCAGGAAGGGGGATACTGGAGTTTCGAGCCGAGGTCTGAGGGCGGCTCTAAGGTCTTTCTCTCCGAGGGATCCACGGGCTGCTACAGGCCAGGAATCCAGTGCGTCGCTGAGACTCGTCAGTGCCTATTCCTCGCGCAAGGGGATGGACCGTAGGTGTTGGGCTGCGTGGAAGGAATGGGTTTCCTCAGGTCAACAGATCCAGAGAAGACCAGCAAGGCCACGGGTCCAGATTCGGCCCTCCACGAGGCCTAAGCCGTAAGCCTCCTTTGCAGATCATCTCCGCTTGGCACCTACCACCAGTTCTTTTTCCAAATCCAGGCGCGTGGGTGGGACTCGCGCGCAGAGAGAACGAAAGGCGGCTGTGGAAGAGAAAATTGCGATCCGCACGCGCAGTGTTAGACACAGCATTTCTTTAAAGCTACAGGAATAGTTGCGAGGTTTCCCGCGCTTTGTAGACCCGTAGCGCAAATGCAGTTCTGGCCATTGTGGCATCCTTTGGCCAGTGCATCGTCGTCTGCGCGCACACCTCAAGCCCTTGCAACCGGCTGGGGTTCTCTCTGCAAAACTGAAGTCTCGGAAGTAGCTTACAGGCCTCCTTCCGCTCCCGGTGGCTTTGATTTTGGGCTCACTCTCACCCTAGGCACCCCTTCCTGCGAAATCGGCACACAGCTCCCCCTCCAGCTTCCTTATCAACCGGTGGGATACCAGCTCTGTGATCCTCGCCAGCAGCAGGCAGCAGCCAGTAGTGGCATAGATGAGGAGGAAGGGATCGAGCCACCCTCCACCCAGACGCTCGCCCACTTGCTACCCTCTCTGGCGACAGGGCTGCACCCACCTCGTCGCGGGGACGGCCAGACCACCTGGTCTTGAGATGGGTGGCCTAGGCCAGGAGGCCCACCCTCCCTAGGTGCCCAGACCTAAGGGCTAACCCACTCCGATTCTAGAGCTTCCCACCGAGCCCCCAGAGGGTCGGGCGGGGATTTAGAAGGCAGGAAGAACCACTAGTGACGTTGCTGTCTTATTTTCATAATTTCGACCTGAAAAAAAGCTCTTAAAGCTGCCGTTGGTGTCCCAGCTGGGGGAGGGGGCGGTGAAAGTCCTGGAAAATTGGGACTGGGAGCAAGGAGTGTGCTCAGGTCCCACTCTGTTGAGTTTTCCAGGTTACTTCCCAAGAAGTTGAGAATGGGTCTGTAGGAACACGCGCGTGCACGCCCCCCCCCGTGCGCGCGCGCGCACACACACACACACACACACACACACACACACACACACAGCGGGCGAGCCCTCTCCCCGCCAGGGCTCAAGGGTTATCAGGCGTTCGGCCTGCGAGGCGGTCTGGGGCCGGCCCCTGACAGCCAGATCTACCATCAATTTACCTTCCGCCGCCCCAGCTTCCCATTTAGCTTTTAACGTCAAATCCTGCATTTTTGTCGGCTCCGGCCTGTCTAGAGAGCTTGTGATTTCGCTGCAGGAGTGATTGCTTTTAACAAAATGGCAGCAACCACATTATCCGAGCAATTAAAACAGAGGCCTTTTAGCCGATTCTGCAAGGCAAGAGGTTGGAAACTTTTTTTTTTTTCTTTAAGCAAAGAAGAAAGGGAGTTAAAAGAGAAATGAATGCGTAGAAGAGAAAAACATGGAAACTCGGAAGACACTCCTGCCCAGCACAGCACTCACTTCCCGGTACTTGACAACGTGGGGTAGGGATGTTGGGTGGCGGGGAGCGTTGGAAAGGTTGGGATGTCCTGGGCGACCGTGGAGATGGAAAATCTGGGGTGTCTTGACACTTAGGGTGTGCATCCGGTCAGTGGTTCGGCCCCTGGAGGCGTTGGGTCTGCTGGTCGTCTGGCCGGTTGGGATTTCCCACAGGTTGCAATGTCGAGATGGTTGAGGTGTCGCGGCCGGGTGCTGCTGGGCCAGAGGAACTGCGCCGGCAGGCAGGAGAGGAGGCGGGCAGCGCCTGGCCCGGGCCAGACAAAGAGGACGGATTTCTGCAGCGCGGGTTTTAAAGCATGCGTAGCAGCAAGCTGCCCCATAGCGATGCCGCTGCCAGGGTCTTCTGGATCTCCTCTGCTGGTGTTTAATAAACCAGAAAAAGTGTTAGACCTGCAAAAGTGCATTAAGGCCCAGATGGTAAAGGCAAGCGCAGGCACACTTGCGTGTTGAAGATAACTTCTCTCCAGTTCCTGTTTTAAAAACCTCACCACCTCCGCCACCACTCACTCCACTGTTTTGGTAATCTCTTTTCTTCCACCCCTAGGATGTTGAAGTCTCTCTCTCTCTCTCTCTCTCTCTCTCTCTCTCTCTCTCTCTTTCTCTCGAACGGATTATAGGAAAGATGCAAAAGGCCGCTGGAGACAGGGAAGGGAGAGAGCCACTCAGTCAAACCATCAGGAATCCCGAGAGTAATAGAAAATCAGGGCGCGCCTCCCTACGCCCCCCCACCCCGTGCTATAAACAAAGGCAAGTGTCTGTAAACACATCCCGCGCCCACCACGTCGGCCCAGCGCCGCCTGACCCGAGGGGAGAAAGTTCAGATCGCTTTGGCCGAGTTGTTCTAACCCCTCGCCCTCGCGTTGTCAGCTGCCCGCAGAAGGAACCCACAGAGCCACTTGCTCGTCTCTCTCCCAGCACTTGCGAATTTGCCCGCTGCAGGCGGCCGGCTCAAAGTGGGCGCCCGCGAGCCGTGGGAACCTCTGGGGTATCGGGGGGAGGGTCTGTGCCTGGAGCCGAGGTGCGAACATCACCCGGAGGATGGGTTCCAAGATGGAAACCCTCTGGCAAACCTCCCTAACACCAGATTTATATACGTGGCGTTTCATGAAACAAACCGCTTTTTAATACGTTTCACCTTTCTCCACTCGGCCCCCCCCCCAACTTCATCTCTCCCCTCCTCCCTCCCCTCCCTGGCCTGCGGAGTCCTTTATGGCACTTCAGTTTCTCTGGTTCCTAGAGCAGATTCCGGCTCTAGCCGAGACTACGGGCAAAGGAGGCCTCAGGGACTTCCTTTCGGGATGTGCTGGGACTCCTGGAGACCAATCCTCAGACGGGTAAAGTCCCCCGAGGCTGGTAGCCGAGGGAGGGAGCCTCTTGCTCGGCTGGCCTGGGGCCGGGAAGACTTCAGTCACCGCACAGTTAATATTGAGTTCCTTGTAGCTCCTTGTAAATCCAGACCCCCCCCTTCACCCCCCTTTAAATCCTTGGTTGTGTTAGCGATTTCTTACTTGACGTAAAATTCCTTGTTACCTAATCATGCACCTTCCCCCCCCCCCCAAAGCTCTTCTCCTCCCCTGGCCGGCTCAGAGAATCCCCCTGATGAAGACTACAAGCAAAAACCTCCTCTTTTCCTCTTTTTTCTTTTCCTAGATGAAAACCTTATATTTTGAATTAAAGACTCTAAGACTATTTCCTGTGGCTGCAATAGCGCCTGGGATCTTCCTCAAACCTCCTCCACCTAAAAGGTGCTCCCCAAAGAAAAACCAAAGTCCCCACAGAATGGCATCTGGTTGATTTCAGGAAAACAAGGACAACTTTCTACCTTTCCAGCGAACTGCCAAGGTCCCTCGGCCCCAGATCCTCCTACTACAGAGCACTCAACCTTCTCCAGGCGGCTGGGGGCTGGGGGGTGGGGGGAAGGAGACAGGACTTGCAAGGAGCCCAGGTCCTTTAGTAGGATTTTCACCAAGGCCACTTCCCTGGGAGGGCGGGAGCTCACGTTGATGACTGATCGGAACTACCGACTCTTTCAAATAAAGTTAGAGGCAATCATGATAATTTAGTTTACTTCTGAATATTTTAAATATTATGAAAACAAGTATAACAGTTTTGTTTTCAAAACTCTTCTGAGGTATCAACCATTAAAAGATTGGGGTTTTTGTAAAAAAACACACAGTGGTTTATTGAATACTTACAACGTTTACACCTTCAATATTAATTAAATTCCACTTAGTTTTAGAGGACGGAAGTGCACAAAACAAGTAGCTGTTGGAAACATCTTCGAATAGGGAACGACCACAGATGAAAAGACAGCACTAGATACCGACCCCAACTGAAATGTTAGCGGCCCCGTTTTCTGCTTTGAAATAAAACTTTATAATCCCCAGGAATATTTATATCCAAAGGCCAAGTATTAAAGATACACTTTACATACACACTATTGTCTGCTGTCTTTATCTGGAAGGGGTTGGGTAAGTGGGGTGGGAGCAACGCTGGTGTCTACACAGCCTTGAGGGAACATTCACACACAGAAAATCTACGAGACGACGGGATCCCTTACCACGCGGGAGTGTCCTCTTCATATTAAAATATGGAATGCTTTTCTTCAAATATCCACTTTTTTTTTTTTTTTGGAGGGGGAGGTGGGGAGCGGATGCCTCAAAGGGGGGCAAAGAGAGGGGAGGCAAATTGCACATAAATAAACCGGATGATTCCAAATGCAAGAAGTCCTCAGAGCGGAGCGTGGAGAGCTTGCCCGGAGTCCTGGGTCTGCTTCCGGCTCCTGGGCCCCGGCTCACTCGCGCTCTCCTCCTCCTCCTCCTCCTCACTGCTTGAGCTCCAGGGCCCAGACGTGCTGCGGCCAGCCCGTCCGGCCTTTGGTTTTCTTGTCGTTGCTGCTCACTGTGCTTTTCAAGATTTCATTCTGGGCAGAGGAGAGGCGAAGGAGAGAAAAGTGGAAAGAGAAATTCAGAAAGGAGACCTGGTTCCACGCCACCCCCCGCACTTTCCGGGGAGAAAAGGAGAGAATGAAAGAACGAGTAAGGGATGAGAAGGGGATGGTTTCAAGTCAGCCCCGGCAGGAAAACGACGAAGGTTTGCGCAGCCCTAGCTACCGCCCAGGCCTTCCACGCGCCTGCAACGCTCAACTACCGGATAGGCAAGCTTATAAACAACCAGCCGTTTCCAAGTCGTTTATGGAGGGGCTGGGGGCCTTTTCTCTGACTCCAGATGTAGGGGCGCGAGCGGGGGTCGGCGCTAAATCTGGTTTCCCTGTTTTCAATCGCAATCCCAGATTCGAGCTCTAGGGTAGATGGGGGAGACTTTCTTCTGCCCTGGCCTGGGCTGGCCGGCAAGGGGCTCTGGGCCACCAACTCGGCAGTGCCTCTCCTCCAAGGCCTCTGAAATCCCCAGTTATTCCAGAGGTCACTCGATTATGCACAGACTAAAGCGCCACAGGCCCCAAAGAAGAAAAACTAGACAAATGGGATTATTTCCCAGGTCCTGCATGGCACTAGCCCTGCTCTGAACACCACCAACCTGTGGGCACTTGGTCGGAACTGGAGAAAACTGCTTTTCAGTTATAGTTCTGTGTTCCTGATAACAACAATGACAGCGACCATATTAGTATTTACTGTTTGTCTTAAAATGCTCAGGGGAATAAAACAAGAAAGACCCACGAAGTACACTCATCTGGGAAGTTTCAGTACAACCTCATCGCCAAAGAGAAACCGGAGCTGCATTTTGAAGTTAAGAGTACTTATTATTTACGTTTACCTCTATGTCTTCTGAGCACTGCGATGAGAACAGCCTTAAAACTCTCTTACCATCAGCGGTGGCCTAGTTCTCCAGGGAGGGATAAGGGGCCGATAGTGGAATAATTGGAACCTAGCGCTTGCAGGCGACTTATTTTAGAAATACCTGAAAGCAAGATCGGATTGGAGGCCAAATGAAGGCTCTAGAAGACACGGAATGACTGGGCCAGTGCAATCGAAAGATCAGGGGGGACCCTGAGTCCGAAAGGCATGCCCGAAGTGCCTGTGGGAACAGCGGTAACCCGGAGGGAAGATCACCAGCGCGGAGCATCCCTCTTAACCTCCTCCTCCTGCTGCCGTCCTCCCCCATCTCCTCAGCTTCTTTCCATAACCTGGTTTTAACAACTTTGGCTTAGGATGCTGGCAAAGGAGGGGGGATGTCATTGCTCAGCCCAACTGGAAGGAGGCCGGTGGTACCGCTCCCCCGAGCCCCGCACCCCCTCTGCCCCCTGGTACTGACCAGCTCCTTCTTCCTCTTCTCTTCTTTCACATCTGTCTTCTTGATCTCCGCCTTGAAGGCCTCCGCCTCGCCATTCTGGTCGTCCTTGGCCAGCAGGTCCATGAGGTAGGCGATGTAGCTGGTGGCCAGGCGCAGCGTCTTGATCTTGGAGAGTTTGGTGTCGGCGGGAACGTTGGGGATACACTCGCGCAGTTCGGCGAAGGCGCTGTTGATGCTCTGAGTCCTGCGCCGCTCCTTGCGGTTAGCAGTGCCCCGGCGCTTCACCGGGCGCGGCCCCCCTAGGCCCGGGGGCCCGGCGCCCGGCGGCACCCCCCCGTAATGGGAGTGGTCCAGGCCGGCGGCGCCGCTGGCGTACTCGGGGCTGTAGGACAGGGCCATGCTATAGTCGGGGGGCGACATCTCGGGGTGGCCGATGAGCCAGCCATGGAAGTAGGGGTTCTCCTCGTGGCTGCAGCGGCTGGCGGCGGCGGCAGCGGCGGCGGCGGCGGCGGCGGCGAACGGATAGCCCTCATGGTGCACCACCGGGTGGTGGGGGAAGCCCCCCACCAGACTCATATCGCCCTCCGCGCCCCTCCACGCGCCCCAGCGTGCGCGCAGCCCCGCCGCGCCCTCGGCCGGGGCCCCCGCTTCGGCGCTGGGCGGCCTCCCCCACCCCCCGCCCCCCAGCCCTCGGGCGCCCGGGCCGGCCCGGCAGCCGCAGAGGGGGCTGCTGCAGCCCGGGCCCCGATCCCCCGCCTGGCCCGCCGGGCCTGCCTCAGCAGCACTGCGGCTGCCGGCTCCCCATAGGGCGCGGCGAGCTGGTCCCGGCACCGTGCGCCCCTGGCCGCGGCCGCCGCCGGCTCCCGCCTGGCTCCCCGGCCCGCGCGCCGGCTCCTGCTTCCCGGGCAGCTGCGGGGAGGCAGAATCCTCTCGTGCTCATGCAAAGGTGCCCGGGCTCCCGCGAGGCTGCTTCGCGGAGTCGCCGGCCTCCACCGCGGCCGCGATCCCGGCACCGAAGCTAACTCGGAATCCCAGGGCGAGTCCGAGCCGCGGGTGGAAGAGCCGGCCCGGCTCTGCAGGGAGGCGGCGGGGTCGGCTGCTCACTGTGAAGCTACCTCCGTGCGACCCTCCCCTTCCCGCCCCTTCCCCTCCCCCCACCAGCCCGGTCTGGGTTCTTGGGCGCTTATTGTTTTAATGAAATTTTTGGTTGTTGTTGTTTTTGGTCCTGGAAATGTGATTTTAGCAGCGGGTAACGTGTCCTCACTCCTCCCGGGCTCCCTCGGAGGGTTTTCAGAGAGGTCTCAGTGCATCCATTTTCTCAGATCCTCTCCTTCTTTCAGGGGAAGGATCTGGGGCCCTGCGGGCGCCTCGGAGCGCGAAGGCGGCGGCTCGGGTTCTCGGCGGGGTCCGCGCAGTGGCCGAGGGAGCTCCTGGGTGGCGGCGGCGGCGGCGGTTCTCCTGGGCTGGACGCCGTGAGGGGAGGAAGCGGATTTTCCCAGCAAGATCTCCATGTACAGCTACATCTTTAGGGCTGCTCGGGTTAATATATGTCGTCAGAGGCTCCTCACGCCAATCCCGGGGCGGCAGGGGCGGTGCCTCTCGCTCTCCGCAATAAAACTTTTTGATGTTCTCGTTGCTAATTGTCGAAGTCCTCTTCCAGGATTGGCTGCCCCTTCATAACCATAAGATAATTAAAACGAGGGGGGGCAGGGTTAAAAAAACTTTTTTATCAGCTAGAGGTTAATGCAAGTGTTTAACAGATACTGTCCTATTAAATTATCCCGCCCCCCCCCCAAGTCTGAAATATTGAAGAATCTCAAACCAGGTAGAGTATCACTCTGCTTTCTTTTCTGGTTAAAAACAAACAAACAAAAAAAGGTGGAGGGGACGCAGATATTTCTTTTGGAGGTGTTTTTGTAGGTAACCGAGGCAAGAAAATCAGCAGGCAGCCGCGTGCTATTTTTGCGCGGGGGCCGAGCGCAGAGGCGGCGGGCGGCTGGGTCCCTGCAAAGGGGCGGTTGGGGGCCGGCGCTGTCTTCTCGCCGAGGCGCGCAGCGGGCGCGGCGCGGAAAGGCTGCGGCTCCGACCTGGGCGCAGGCTGGGAGTGCCCGCCTCGAGGTCTCCTTACTTACCCACCACGGTACCCTGGCCAGGGCCGTCTGAGGTGGCTCCTGTTATCGTGGCTGCTTTTGAGGATCATGGTTAAGACCACCGGACCGACGGTCAAGCCGGTTGTAAATACCCTTCTTTCCATGTTCTTCAGGGACACCAGCCCCAGCGACGACCTTGGACGATTTCAACGCGCAGGCACCTCGATCCCCCGAATTCTTGGTGTGGCCGGTATCACTGTTCCCCTGGTTTAACTAGCCTGTTTGGTAAGTAACTGAATATTTTTTACAGCGTGTTCAGAGCTTATTTTCCAGTTTTTATGAACAAACATATAAATATATCTCTGCATTCCTGATTCTCCCATAAAAGCGGGCATCTGTGGAAAGCAGGTTTAGTTATCGGAGGGGAACCATTAAACAGCAGTTTAAGAGGCAGAGCGGGAGGACGGCTCGTGGATGTTTAGACTGCTGGCCTTAGTGATCTTGAACGCATTATAACGGAAAATGGATCTCCATTTGTAAGTCAGCGGGCCGCGCGGGGCACCAGGGCCGCGGCGCCCGCGTGGCGTGAGCATCTTGAGGAAGCTGGAGAGAGGCTGGGGCGGGGATGGACAGGGGCAGGAGCTGAAACATCCTCAGGACTTGGTTGGGAGTCGCAAAGGGAGCCGGCTATGCAGCTCAGGATTCGGCCCGAAGGAGTTTGGTGTGGAAAAGGGTGTCAACCAGGACCCCACGCGGCCGTAAATTAGAGGAAGCCCAAGGCAGGGTGCACAGAAGCGTGGGCCGGCCAGGGCGGCCTGGGACTCGCCACTGGGCCTGGCTGGGGTCACCCAGGGGAGACCTTTAACTCCACCTTGGATATTGTACTTTGGAAGCAGGCAGAGTCAGGCCCCAGGCCGCCAAGGGAGCCCCACCCCACAAAGGGAGCCCCACCCCAAGGACTCGGAACGGACAGTCCATTCCTTTCCCGCTGGGCGCTTTCGGCGGAGTCCGCGGTTGGGGATGGAAAGCGAGGTCAGTGCTAATGGCGGGAGGGGTGGTGGGGGCGCCCACCTCCTGAGCTGCGGGGGATGCAGGGCCGGCTCCCTCGGCCTTTGCAGCCCTGGGCAGCAGCGTGGAGAAATACTGTTCAGATATTTCCGTGGCTGGGCGTTAGGACAGGGGAAGATCCTCGGAGAGGGGCTAGGAAACCCAGTGTGGGAGTGAAGTGTCCGTTCGGGCCCTTTCCCTCCCCTCTGCAAGGGGTCAATTTCCCTGGATGCCCCCAGCATAGCATTTTAAGGCAGAGAGCAGGGGGTGGGGAGAAGCTGAAATCAGATTTGTTGGTAAAGTGCCACTTGGCGCATGGATCAAAATAGCGAGCTAGAAGCCCTCGACCCCCCAACTTGGATGGGTCTGAGATTTTAGCACAAGCAGGGTGTTTTAAAGACCTTGTTCTTCAAGGAAAGAATATAGGTAGTGTGATGGGGTTCTGTTTACATTTTCACCAGGGAGGCAAACCCTGAATGTGTAAATACTGGTAGTTCAATCCTCTGACATGTGATACTTTTTTTTTTTTTTTAAGTCTGTTTATAAGAACACATCCAGGCCCTGGAAGCAGGTAGAAAAAGCATGATGGTGGCACCCAGGCTAGCAACAGATAACTGCTCAGGGAAAGAAGTTGGTAGACTGCTTTCAGACCCAGAGGGAGTTTTGGGAACCGAAAGGAAGAATGGCTGAGTTGGGGACTGGGATGCCCTGTCCATCAGAGGTGAGTGGCCTCAGTGTCGAAGCCATCAGAATTGGCCACTTTCAGCCTTCTCATGCTCTTTTAATTGAAACCAAAAATGGGCAAATCTCCTCATGGCCCCAGATATCACGGCAAGTGATAAAAGAGACGGAGAACACGGGACAGAAAAGAAAAAAAAAAGTCGTAAAAGATGCTAATCTGAGCATCAGTCCTCACTGACAGTGTCATTATCAGTTAATTAATGCTGTGCAACAGTCTGGGGCTTCATGTAGCTCAGAGAGCCAGACCCAGAGACTACATACAGTCTCAGAAAGGCAATTTGGAGGCAGGGGACAAATGGGTGAACTCCAGCGTCCTTAACTGTAGTTATTAACTCGCAGAGACCAGACTGGCTGAGGGCCATTCCCAATTCACAACCAAACGAGTCCTCTTTTTTCTCATAGAGTCCTCTTTTGTACCTTTTGCTGCGGGTCTAGTGGGGGTGCTGGGTTAGTCTGCTGCTTTGGAAAGCTGTGAGGCAGATCCACCTCAAGTTTGCCCCCTCCCCCCCCCCCCCCAGTTTAGACGATTAGACAGTCTTTGCTTTCTGGTGGTAGTGGGGGAGGGGGGAGAGTGATGGAGGAGAACAGTGGGAAAAGAAAGGGAGGAGGGTGAATTTCCCAGCTGAGATGTCAGCCAGGGACTGCACTACTGTGCACGCTGCTGAGCTGTCCCCCTAAGGGCACAAGTTCCAGTACTCAAAGGGCGCAAGCATCTGAGATGCTGTAGGCTGTTGGCCACCCTGGGTGCCCGCAGGAGGATTCCTAGTGAGGGTGTACTAACTTGCCTCTCCTTTTCTGAGGCCATGGGCTGAGCTGCAACCAGTCTTACCCAGGTGGGCAGCCCCCCCGTTTGGAGACATGCTGTGATTCCTTGTCCAGTCTCCACTGTAGCTGATGGTCTACCCCTGTACCACGCGATACGTCCGCCTCCAGCTAAACAGACAGAACCGGGTTCAACAATTTGTTTTGCGCCCCTGTCTCTTGGCTCTTTCCCTTCACTCCCACCCCTTCCTCTGGAAAAGACTCAAAGAGCCTGGGAGAAGCTGAGAACTAACTCCCTTGCAAACGTTTTGGTCTTGTGAGATATTCCTTTTAAAATCAATCTGCTTTAAACTAAATATTTTTTTTAAAAACTTCAGTCTTTTTTTAGGGAAAATACAGATCTCTCGGAGGTATTTATTATTACAAAGGCAAGGGCAGTTTGTATCTTATGTTTTGCTCATGAGAACTCAAAATAAACTGGACCTGAAAAGAACCAGGCCAGAGGGCCATAAACACACATTTTATGTTTACGGGAATTATGGCTCAATTCCCTTCATCGTTTTTCAAATCTCGTTTTACCTTATTTTCCTGACCAACATAGTTGGAGCGATGGGGCATTCCTTTAAATATCTATAACGCTCTTATATAAGGTGAACCCCAGAAAGTGCCGAGAACTCCAGAAAGAACACCAGACCCAGAAGATGGCAGAAAAAGAAATGTGTTCTCGGGGAAGTAACCTCAGCCTCACCTGTTCCAAGGAAGTTGTTTCTTAGGACACCCTGATGGCTTTGCATTTTGTCTGAATAAGGGTGGGATTGAGTCATTTTATAGGCTAGCCACTTGGTCTTAGAACCTTCAGGACATGAAGAATAAGGCATACTGTCTGAGTGGCGGCAAAGGATCTCCCAACTCGGGTTCCATAGTCCCTCCCTTTCTGGTTTGCCTTTTGGGAAATGGTTGTCTACAGACATGGCAAGTGACAGTGACTCCAGAAATGTGGGGGTGCTCAGAGGATACTTCTACAATGCAGGATCACGTTCGATTGGACTCTTATATCTGTTTCACAAGAAGTTGCCCATGGCTCTTATGAGATTTTACTTGTTCTGAGCACTTTCTTTTTGCATTTTGGGGTGGGGTGGGGTATTTGGGGAGTGATTCCTCTCCCCTCTTCTTTCCAGAGCAGATCTGTGGAGATGGGGGGGGGGAGGGGCTGATTCAGCTGCAATGGAGGAGGGGCTGATTGCTTACGACTCCCTTCAGTCCAGTGTTTTTGTTTTTGTTTTTGTTTTCAGTCCAGTTTTGATTAGGAAACATTTAAGCCAGTGGAGAAAATGGGACTTGTTTGATGCCTCCCCTCCATTTAGCCTTTCTTTCATATTCCCTTCTTCCCTGCCAGCCCTTTCCTCTTTCTCTCTCTCCCTCCTTCCCTCCTCCTCTCTACCCCCCCCCCCCCACCCCTTCAAATTTGCCTTTGAGCAGTGCTTGGATTTCTGAGGTTTCTGATCCCTTCAGGTCATTGAACCTGAAACTGGTGAAGAATAAGATACTGGCTTCTCCTTTAGTCCTTTAAGAAAAATAAGTATTTTTGTAAAACACTGAGATGTAATTGACAAATAACGCTGTGTAAGTCTAAGACGTACAATGTGCAAGAAAAATGTCACTGTCCAGTCTTACAGGTAGTGGGAATTTGCATTTTCTTCAAACGGTCCCTGACGAGATCTTCATATTAACTGGCAGATGGGCTGCTGCTGTGGGAGGTTTTCACTGATACCTGGCCAGTTATTCAAGTTAAAATACTTATTCCGACAAAAGGGAACAAAAGAGAATGCACCTGAAAGGGCCTCCCTAGAGGCAGCAAGATGTGTATATAGGAGGTGCTATTGATGTTGTTATAAGAGGTAAGGTAGATCTGATCATTGCTGCTTTCTAGTAAAGCATAGATAGTTTAGAGCACCAGTGGTGTGAGAAAATACATGCCACAGGATTTCTCCTAACTGCTTTGTTTCAAGCAAATTACATACACACTGGCAATATTTTCTTCCAAGCTAGAAGGAAAGCACTCCACATTCAGATGACGAGGAAGCAATTGTATTGCATCCACGGTCTATGGGAAAATAAGCAGTCGTTAACTTCAACTAGTCTGCAGGAGGGTTCAGAATGAAATACAAAAGCGAATGGCAACTTAAAATGTGGAGCTTTGGACAAGCCATTTAAGTGAGCGAAGGTTTTGTCTGTGACTGGAGGCCCCATGCATTCCCAGTTGTAACTGCGGTGTAGTGAGAATTCTTAGGAAGTCCTGTTCGGAAGCTTCCTTTGCAAATTCATGTCGTTTTTTTTTTTTTTTTTTTTTTGTTGTTGTTTGTTTGTTTTGTTTTGTTTTTAGCCCTGGCAGTTTCTTGCAACCCTTTTCTACTTTATTCTAGGGCCTTTGCTTCTAGACAAGGGACTTGAGCCAGGATGGTTAGGTTTCAGGTTAACAAAAAGAAACCCTTTTATTGTCAATATTAATGGCAAACCTCGATTTTTACAAGGTTTAGGTTTAGCGGCACGAGCAGATCAAAAGCAGCTTGGCTTGATTTCTCAATATTCTCCGGAGCTTAGACAATTAGCTGCAATTTTGCGTCGAACGAAACAACACAAAAATGTTAGTTACCAAAATGTTAAAGTTAGTCTTTCGGCAAGGATTTTACCTGTGCACAACGTGTCAGAAGCTAATAAATTCGTCCACTGAACCTGAGTTGAGTTTTGAAGGAAACGCCTTTAACAAAATGTGTGAGCACACTGTCTTCATTTGCAATGCCACGGAGACCTGTTTCAGCTGTGTGCATTCCACACTTGCCTTACTGGCTGGGTAAGGATCCGGCAGACTGAGGTCTCTCTGGTAATTTGGGTACACCGAGTCTCCAGTTAATGATAGATAATCAGCCTTTGGGTCATTCGGTCATTCTCTTATTACAAACCCCTCCTGCTCTCTCTGATCTCCTTTCAAACTAAATTTCACACAAACAAATAAAGCAAGACAGGGACAAGTTCCTTAAAAAAAAAAAAAAAAGGAGGGAGAAATATTAGAAACTCCTGATACAGAACTCTAAACAAGGAAAGGCAAGCTAAAAGAGGATAGGAAAGAACATCTTATCAAAATGAACATGCTGTGTACAAAACATTAGAAGAGAAGGCTCTGGTTTCTGTTAAAGTGACAGAAAATTAAAATAAAAATAATTGCAGGCAGAGAAGTTATAATATAAACAGAGAAGGCAGGATGCTTGCTGGAAATGCGCAGCACGAGGAGGCTAATTTGTTGTTACAGATTATATATCTGCACCGTGATAGGAGAGGCGCTACTTTGTTCTATTTTCCAGAAAAGAATGGCTTTCTTCTTAGTACTTGTGTGAGTGCTCACTTAACACAGGCCAAAACCTCGAGGAACAAAAAATGGAATTGCATTCTGCTTGCGAAGCATCCAACTTCAAAAGAAGGAATTGGTTGCATACAAAAAAAAAAAAAAAAGCATTCCATTCAAAACACATTTAGAGGGTTCACTAAATTGGTATGACTGATGCTTTTTTGTTTTGCTGACAGAAGGTGCAGATCATTCTCGGGGAAGTCCAACCGAAACCAGCCCTCCCCTGCCCTCTGGAGTCTTCGTTTTCCAGCCTACATCTGCTTGTGACTCCAGAAAGAGACTCCAGATTGGCCAAGGTACATCTCTGACCAGATCCCTCTAGGAAAAGCTGAGGAATGCGTGACTCTAATTGTTCAGAACTCTGGTGAGAGTGTCTCTAGTGCCATTTTGCTGCCCCTGTCTTTGACAATCCCTTTTGGCCCAAGTCCAGGTCTCCGGAAGGGTCAAGGTCTAGCTGCTGGTGTCAAGCCCAAGCCCCAGCTTTTCAATCCTAGGAGAGGTTGGAACTTTGGCTCAGGGCTTGAACAACTCACAGTTCTCCAAGTTAGAGGGGCAGTCCTGAAACAGCAGCAGGTGGTGAAATTGTGACTCCGAGATTGTCCCGGACTGAAGTCTGGCATTCCTTGACTTGCTAGCATAGCTATCAAACAATCCATGTCTGTCCCATTTTAAAGAATCCACACTTCACTTTGTTTCTTCTAGGCCCAGTTTAAATGCCACCTCCTCCAGGAAGCTTTTCCAGGTATTGCTTTCCCTCTTTCTGCTCCCCCACATTAAGTCGCCTCTCTGGTGCACCCCCCTCACATATTCTCCGGTAGACTCCAGTGACTGTGGGTTCCTTGAGAGTCCAGTCAATGCATTGGGCCCAGCCTGGGATTTAACGGCTCGTGTCAAAGGGATGACTTAGAGACAGTGGGTGAATTCTGCGTATCCCAATTGCAAGTGGATTGCTTTTCTTTATTTTGAAAGCGACCAGAGCTAGGAGGTGGACCTTAGGGAACGGACCTTCCTCGGGATAGATCCCACTTGCAGTGGGTCTGAGCCATCAGCATCGGCGCCGAGAGTGAAAAACCCAGCCCCAGCCCGGACCTCCCCGGGTAACCCCTGTCAACAACTTGAGCGCCAGAGTCAGAGCTGGGCAGGGCGGACTCTCAGGCACCCAAATACTGGCTGCGTGATCTCGAACCAGGTCATCCGTCTCTGTAACCCTTAGTTTCTTCATCTGAACAATGGGTTAATGACACCGTCCTTGAGGGTGTGTAGGGAAGATTAGATGAGATCAAGATGCACTGGAGAGCGAGACGCCTGACACACAGGCTGCGCTCGATAATTACTTATGTACTGTCTCTTCCTGCCTCTTCAGCTTCCTCCCCTCCCTTCCAGCCTCCTCAAGACCTAGCCCGACGACGGCGACGGGCCAGGTGGCGTCGGAGGTCACCGCTTGCCTGAATGCCCCGAGCCAAGAGCAACCGCGGTTCCGCGGGGATCGCAAGGGCCTCAGGCCTCGCAGGACCGTGGGCGCTGGAGAGTGAGATGTGGGGCTGCGGCCGCCACCCGGGAATGTTGGGGGACAAGGGGCGCTGCTCCGGATTTAGGCCGCCGGCCCTCCAGCCCTGCCTTGGCTGTTGGGCCGCCTCCTTCACCTTGGTTAAGTTCTCCTTTTGCTCCCCATTCCCGCTCGGGGTGCCCGCCACCAAGGAGGCCGGTTCGCCGCAGCTTAGGCCAGGGGAGGTCACTGCTCTGGGGCGGGATGGATCCCAGCTTCCCCCAGCTCGTCTCCGAGGACTTTTCGCCGGAGGCGGGCAGGAAGGGGTTAAGAGCACCCCTCCCCCCCCCCCCCCCGCGGCCAATCCAGAGCCCTGGGCTGCGGGCGAAGGCCGCCGCTTCCCTCCTGAGGTCTCATTAGGGAAACCCTCACCGCTATTTTCAACATTTCCTCAATCAAGTGCCTTTAAATAGAGCTGCACAAACAAATTGGCGGCAAAAGCGTAGATCTTGTCACGATTGAGACCAATCCAATATTTCAGCCTTGTTTGCTTTGCAATTACCGCTTGGCTTGTGGCTGCGGTGCCACCGGGGCAAATCTGCAGCCGCCCGCTTTCTCCTCGGCACCCTCGGCGGGCGGAGGAAGCGACCCGCAGCGCCGCCGGAGGGAGGGGGGTGGCGCTGGAGGAGGTGGCGCGAGGGCGAGGGGCGGGCGGCGGAGCCCTCCCGAAGCCCGCGTGCGAAGGGCGCGGGCCCTGGGAAGGAGGCTGGACTTCTCAGGTTCCTGGCCGAGCCCCTGCGAGACATACAGTAACAATAAAACGTGCGGTACGCCTGCCGAATCCAGTGTCGTGTCCTTATCCGGCTCCTTCCCCCCCCCCCTTCCCTTGCCCCTCACTTCCGTCTCCACTGCATCGTTCTTCGGTATTTGTTAGCGGTTACCGGTTTCCCCTTCTTTCTTGCTGTTAAACTGCAAGCATGATTTGTTATGTTTTCCATAGCTGCTTATTCTTGTTTGACTTCTTGTGCAAAGGCACTTTAAATCTGCTGCAGGCAGAGCAAAGCTCCAAATGGTTCGGATGGGCTCCTGCAGGCGCCTGGCTGCCCCCCTGCCCTCCCCCTCCCCCTTCCCCCCCTCCCCCCTCTGTTCTTGCGGGATGGCTCTGGTGTAAATCTGCCGCTGCGTGCGTTCGGTCACCGCGCCGGCCAGCAGAGTTTGTATCAGCAGAACAGTAGTTAACTCAAATCAGGTCCTAAGCCTTGTATTTCACAGACAATTAAGTCTTGGCTGCTGTTGAACAAAATTGTAATATTTACTCTGCTCTGTGCTGAGGAGCACTTTTAAAGTCAAAAACAAATACATTTCAAAGAGAAAATATGATAATAAATCTCTTTTTATGGATTTTCCCTGCATAAGTGGAAACAACGTGATTTAAATTCCGACGCCTTCACCCTCCTCTCAGGCACAGCTGAGGTTGTACAGATACTGTCTTTTAACACACACTCTTCAGGTCTGGGGGGCGGCACCTGCATTTGTGACATTCAATTTCGGTTCCGAGGTTTCACACCCCACCCTAACCCACATAGGCAAATGCAACGAGGATTATGGAATAATTAGGTCTGGGATGGGAAGCCCGTTTTCACACTAATTCCAGAGAGGTGCACATGACTTGGGTCATTATTTTATGACTTCATATTACCTTATAAATGACTACCCATTTTCCTCTCCTGTTGGCTTCTGAAGGAGGTGGGAGAGTTGAGGCAGAGAAATATTTTTAGGGGACTCTGGGGTACCCGTTAAAATACGCTTCTTTATTATTATGTCAAAATGCATAAGGTATGGACCTACATTTGTTTGCTGGTGGGCATAAAATAAATTCATGACTATTCTAGTTAATCAGCAATCTCTTTAAAGCTTTACTTTTTTTTGGTTTATAATCCCACCTAGATTGTAGCGTCATTCTTCAGGATCACCCTCCTATGGTAACATTTTTCATTTTCAGTTTTATTTAAAGCAAACCTCAGAAATAATGGTTTCATAAAGTTGTGCAATGTCAAAGCCACACAATAATATTTCAAGTTCATATGTCATGCACGCCCGTGTATCTCTCTCAAGAAATAGGAAGCAGTAGCTAGAAAGGGTACCATTTCATGAGAATTCTGTCTTCACCAAAAAAAAAAAACAAAAAAAAAAAACAACCCAAAACTGGTCTGGCATATTATCCAATGCACAAATTATAATATTACTTTCATGTGTGTTAATCTGTTTAGTATTAAAACTGCTATGTCTTAACCATTAACATGTTTTACCACACTGCTTTCAAATGGGTGATCTCAGATAATTATGAAGATTTTGATGTTAATCCCATGTTAAGTGAACAACCATGAAAATAACCTTAAAGCATTATTATTCTAATATAAACGCCAACAAACACAATTATAGAGGGAACATGATTACTTTTTATCTGGCATTATCCTATAAGGATATGGCTACATTCATTTCTCTTTAAATCAGAGCAGTTTTCAATTACTTTTTAATAGAATTTTTTTCAACACTGCATTTCACAGTATCTATAAACCACAACAACTTTGTGCTGACAGATACATATTTTTTCAACATTGTTATTCATTAGCTTCTTTGAAAACTCACTAAAATAGAATAATATACAAAAAATATCAAAATATAGAGAACAATTATTAGGTTCTACATATTTATTTAGGTAAGCCAATGTTATTAAAATTGAAAACATGTGCCTGGCATATAAATGTTTCTTTAAGAATTCTTTTTTTGGATGCACAGTTATTATTTTTTAAACCAACTCAGATTTTCGAGTACTGAATTTTCGCCCTAAACAGGCATTGCATTGTTTTAGACAGTAGCTCCTGGAACAATACCACTCTTAGTATTTTAGACTTCCAAACAACAATTGGAATTGGATAAATGCTTTCAGCTGGGAGCACTTTCTTAATACCTTTGTAGGTAATAGGATTCCCTATTTGTGTGGGGTGACAAATGGACAGTGGGATGGACAGACTGCCTACCCGTTGTGGAATCTACCAGAAAATGAAGTTTTTGAGTTCATTTGTGGTCCGTCTAAAAGAAATTCTGCTAAAATGCGAAATCAGGAAAATCGAGTGAGTGCTTTTTCTGAGTACTTTTATGAATGATGGCTTGAAAAGGGGGATGAAAAATATAAAAGGGAATGCAGAAACATAAAATCTGGAAAAGATAATTTCCTTAGACAGGATCTGGCTCTTTTTCCATAAACAGGAGGGTGATGAATCGGATCCATATAATGAAATAGATTGTTTTTGTTTTCTTCAATTGGGTGATTTTTAGAGTAGACTTTTCACCGGATGAAGAAGCCCAATTAAGGAGATATATGTAGATTTTTGTATATGGGAAAACGCTAGCTTCCATGATGTTTAAATATTGCTTTAAAATATAAAGACCTTTAATCCACTGTACCATTGTTCTTTCTTAAGGAATACATGTCTAAAAGCAGCGAGTTTTTTCAAACTGGTATTAAACTGGAATAATGAAGTATATCCATGAGATGATTTTCATAAACTCCCAAGTTGCTGAGAAAAAAACTGAAAAACAATTTTTTTTTCAGGAACAAACCAGGGGACTTTCTTATTATTCTGGGATAAATAGAGCAAGAAACTGCCTCCTTACATTCCTAGTAATTATTTTTGTTTTTCCAAACATTGTTCAGTTCTGTGCATTTTTTTTTTTTTTACTATTCAAGTAAAGATGATATTAACAACAAAATTACAGAATCTGATAGAGTGACTATTTTTGCTTTAATACAAATATAAATTATATATGGGCTGTTTAAGCGCTTAGTTGTTTGAATGCTGAATTTTTCTTTTTTCAGATAGAGTGATACTTAATGAAGTGTTTATAACGATAAATATGATGGCTCGTCAAAGGTAAAACAGTCATGAGACCAAAGTAGTATTTGTATCTGTGGGGTGTGAGCTGCACTTTGTAAATTTTAGTGCCTTTAAATCATGACCTAGGTTTTTTTTTTTTTTTTTTAAGTTTATTTTGTTTGCTTTTTTGAGAGACAGAGAGAGACAGAGGCAGAATCCCAAGCAGGCTCTGTGTTGTCAATGTGGAGCCTGACACAGGGCTCCAATTCATGAACTATGAGATCATGACCTGAGCTGAAATCAAGAGTCAGGTGCTTAACGGACTGAGTCACCCTGATTCCCTGTGACCTAGGTATTTGTAATGAGGATATCTTGAAGGGAACGTCAGGAGTCCTCAAGGTACACAGGCAGGAGCACACAATCATATAGAGAAACTTGCCTTCAGAAGAACATTCCCAGCCTGCTCCCTTACCCCCCAACCCCCTGCCCTGCTATGTTTCTACTTGCTATATTTTATTAAAAGTCACAGAATTTTAAGGGTTGCTGTAGTTCAGTGGGTTTTTCTCTCCTTAAATACTTTAATATCATATGATATTAATATAGTTACGTTAATGATTGAAAAGCTCACTCAGCTGTTCCTGTTTTTTGTCCTGTTGTTCACTCTCTGAACCTGTGGAAACGACTGGTTTACGCACTGAATTTTTCTCATTGCCTTGAATAATAGTTTTAGCTTATAATCTCAGATACATATGAGTAAATAGTAAGCCATATACCTTTTATTATATTATTGTTTATGCCCTGCGTCATGTTAGAAAGAATCTAAAGCCATATTTTCAAGAATTGGAAAGATACATTTAAAAAAGTCTGGCAAAGTAATCCCTGTAAATCTAATCGTAACTAATTTTGATGTTTATTACAAGATCAATGATGTGTTCTGGCGAATATTCGATCCCAAGATGGAGCAAAATCACATTTAAAATGAGACAAATTTTTAAAATGAATTTTGAGTAAATTGTTAATAAATCATCATAATAATACATGGAAATTAAGCTATTATTATGCATGGAAAGCTGCATAACACGGTGATTAAGAGCAAGTCTCCGGAGTCCCCAAGGCGGTTTTGAATCCTGACTACAATATGTTTCAGCGTGTGATCTTGGGAAAATAGCCATTCTCTGCTTCAGTTACCACATCTACAGAAGGTGGATAATGACTGTAGACTGTTACAGAGTCATGATGAACATGTGGTGAGATGACTCCCACGAGGCTCTTAGTTGAGGGTCTGGCATAGAGTAAATGCTTAATAAACATTAGCTCTTCATTTTGGTGTAGCTCTACAACATTGAAAAGTGGCATGCCACAGGTACCTTTCTGAGTTGACAGCCCACAGATTTCATGGGGATTTGTATGAGAAGCCTACATTGGCTTGCAGACCTCGATGTCGACAGGGTAAAGACAATGACTTCTGTCTGTCTTCAGAAGTTCTAGAAAGGTATGGCGAGATGGTCCTAGGGATAGCAATGGCCAGACTGGAAATCTAGCTTACTGCCATCTTGGCCATAGTTTGGTCAGCGGGTGCCTGACACAAAGGTCTAAACTGAGGAAAATGACACAGGAAGGAAATCAAATACTCTAGGCCCAATGGTCTCCCCATTGTTTTAATTGAGCACTCTAACAGTAAAACATTTAAGTACATATTTATTTGCAAATTATCTATCTGCACTACTCTACTGATATATACATTATAAACCCACTCAAAAAAGTGAACTAAAAATGGGCAAGATAAAGAATTGAACAATAGGTTTAAATATTTGCAGGTGAGATAAATTCAGTATCATCAGGGGAGATAAATTTAGTATCATTGGCAGTAGATGCAAATTCACGTTATAAGTGGTCTCGGTCATTGGAAAATGCTTTGGTTGACTTAATGGTTGATTTATGTTGTCATTGTTTCTGCCTTGTTTTGTGGCTGACTAAAGCTCTTCCAGTGTCTGTTCTACCACTTTCTTGATGGTTTATGTCCGTATTTGAATTATCTTTAATCCGAAGTTCATTGTAGGGCTCTTTTTCTTCAAGTTGTTTTTAGTTATTTAGAGAGAGCATGCACACACAAGAGAGCAGGGGAGAGGCAGAGAGAAGAGAGGGAGAGAGAGAGAGAGAGGGAGAGAGAGAGAGAGAGAGAGAGAGAGAGAAAGAATCCCAAGCAGGCTCAGCATTGCCAGTGTGGAGCCCAATGCGGGACTTGAACTCACGAACCATGAGATCACGACTTGATCCGAAACCAGAGTCGGAGGCTTAAATGACTGAGCCACCTAGGCACCCCTGTAGGGCTTTTAAAAAAAACCTTCTGTCCATTTGGTGAAGATGAGTTTGGTTAAAACTGGATTATGTAATCTGCGTCCACCTAACTGAGCCATTTAAGCCATAACACATCTCGGTCTATGTGAGCTTGTGTGGAGGCCACTATAAACTCCTCCACAGTAGAGATCTCCTCCTTCCCTAAGGATACCACGTGCGCGTCAGGAATATATTGTCCAGGACCAAGTGAGGGTGTTGGTGAACTCATTTCTAATTGTTTACATAAAAGCATACATAAAGAGAATTTCTAATATGGTCTTCTTGCGCCCCATTCTTCTGGTTACTGGCATTTCTCTCCTTTGAGGTTCTACAGCAGAATGAATGAGACCCTTAGGTTCCCTGGACTTTGTTTTCGACAAACAGGGTCTGATTCTGTCCATTCTGAAGATAGAAGAGATGAACCGTCGGTGGCATTGACTGGAGAGGTGAAATAATTGTCCCAAGTTCACACAGTTTGTAGGCAGCAGAGCTGTGTTTGAACTTGTTTTCTGCAAGCAATATCATGCTGTTTCTGTCCCATCGTCTTAACTGACTTTGGAATTGTATTCATATTTGTCTGAGCTGAAGGGAGATGGAGCTACAAAACTGGACAGACGCAATGGTTCTAAGTGGTGCTGGGAAGGGATGAAGAGGAAGCAGGTACGTGGGGATATATAAGGATCAAATGGAGTAATGTAAAAAAAGGACTTCGCATTTATTGAGCACTTATTTTTCCCCTGTGCTAATTACACACACTATTCCTTTAAAACAGTTCTTTACCTCAAGGGATAGGTTTTACATATAAGGAAATGAAAGTTCAGAGGTGTTAAGTAATTTGTCTGAAGCACACAGGTTTTAAGTTGTAGAGTTCAAACCAAAGACAGTGGCCATTAAAAATACATATTTTCAGTATCTGGGCAATGTTGACATAACAACATATATTAAATTTGAAAGCCTCGTGAACTGTTTTTGTCCCAAATTGGCTTTCTGTCTTTGGCTAAAAATCAACCGTGACAGCACCAGATGCTGGCGAAGATGCGGGGAAACTGATCACAAAGACGCTGCTGGTGGGAATGTAAAATGGCACAGCCAGTCTGGGAGAGAGTTTGGTAGTTTCTTCAAAAGTAAATGTGCAGCTATCATGTGATTCAGCAATTGACCCCTGAACATTTATCCCAGATTGATGAAGACTTCAGTTCACAGAGAAACCTGTACGTGAGAGCTTATGGCTGCTTGTTCATGACAGCCCCAAACTGAGAACAACTCAGAGGTCCTTCAAGGGATAAACAAACTTAACCATTCCGTTAACAGTGAAGCATGTAGGGCTCATCGTGGTATATCCATACCATGGAATACTATTCAGCAACAAAAAAGGAATAACTTATTGGTAAGGGCAACAACCCAAATGGATCTCCAGAGAATTACACCAGGTTAAAAAAAAAAAAAGGCCACCACAAAAGGTTATACCCTGTATGGTTCCATTTCCATAACATTCTTGAAATGACCAAGTTTTAGAAATGGAGAAAAGATTAATGGTTTACTAGAGGTTAAGCAGCAGTGGGAGTTGCAGGAAGTGGGTGCAGCTACAGAAGGGCAACAAGAGGGATCCTTGTGGTTATGCAAATGTTCTGTATCTTAGCCATATTAATGTCGATATCCCGGTTGTGATATTTTACTATAATTTTGCATGTTACCATAGGGAGAAGCGGGGTAAAGGGAGCAAGGGGTCTCTATTATTTGTTACAACTGCATGAGAATCTATAATTACCTCAAAATAAAAAGCTTAATAAGAAAGTCGGCTGACCTTCAGTGGCTTCCAGAACTGACCTGAAAATAGGGGAAAGTTGGGATTGAGAATGGGAGTTGTGAACTTTAAGAATTATTTTCAGTGCACCACTCAAACTGGGTCTGAATTTTTTCCTTCTGATCTTTATTATGGATTATCATGCAATTCTTACTGCTATTTTGGGGAAGAAAAAAATGTCACCTCTTCATCGTAGGACTTCTAGTTTGCAAACCATTGTTTTTTTTTTAGTCCATCAGCTGTCTCACTTACATAGTAGAA
Source organism: Lynx canadensis (assembly GCF_007474595.2). Classification (NCBI taxonomy): domain Eukaryota; kingdom Metazoa; phylum Chordata; class Mammalia; order Carnivora; family Felidae; genus Lynx; species Lynx canadensis. The sequence goes on along the minus strand of NC_044306.2, from coordinate 54,977,242 downwards.
TATGAAACTAGATGGGCGCCTGGCTGGCTCAGTCAGAACAGCATGGACCTCTTGGTCTCCTGGTCATGAGTTTGAGCCCCAGGTTGGGTGTAGACATTACTAAAAATAAATAAAATAAAATAAAATAAAATAAAATAAAATAAAATAAAATAAAATAAAACAAAATAAAACAAAACAAAACAAAACAAAATAAAACAAAATAAACTTAAAAAGATGAAACTAGGTTACATTGGGTCTTATTGTCACATCTATTCTTAAAGTCACAGAAGAGTATTTATTTATTTTTATCCTTCTTTTCTCTTTGTCCTTTTAAACTTATTTTTTCTCTTTTCCCCCGTATTCCATTTGAACTCATATTTCCCGATACTGTACTAATTAATCAAAAAAATCCAATAAGTGCACATGTTGTAGATGGAATTAGTGATGTCATTCTTAAGATGCAGAATATAAAGATATATTGATTCTCCGCACAGTACTGCGTACGTGCAGTAGGCTTGGATGTTCTGATTTTTGGAGAGGTATAGTGGAAATTCTATGTGTAAATAAAAAAACGATGATTTGTTGAGAAGATAAAGGCACAGTCACAGGACCCTCTGCAAACACCTGCCAGTGCCATAGAGTGACTTAGTCATCACAGAGGAGATACCGTCACCGCAAATAGGGGTTCCATCGTGAGAATTTCAGGACATATTCTGGGGAAAGGTTAAATAAATCAGGGGACTTGCTGACAGCAAGAGGTAACTTTGAGTGGCTGATTTGTAACACAGCATCAGAGAATTGGAATGAGTCCCAGGTGGTCTTTGGGAGCTGAAAAAAGTCCCAATGAATTGGCCAACGTCAGCCCAGGATTCATTTCAACATCATTGAGCAGTCTCTAAGTGACGTTTATCAAATACCACCCTCAGAGAAGATAATGCTAAATACAGTGGTGGAACTAACATATGTTAATCCAGAGAACGTTAGTTATAGTTCACTTAAATGACTTCTCTCATTGCAGCATTAGAAGACCCTAGAACTGCTCTTTTATAATATATTCAGTTCTATCACTGTTACTACAACACACACATCTTTTCCAAGGAACTTAAAGCTCATTGAATTCTGTTTTCTTTTTTTAACATCTACTTATTTTTGAGAGAGAGAGACAGAGCACGGGCCGGGGAGGGGCAGAGAGAGGGAGACACAGAATCCAAAGCAGGCTCCAGGCTCTGAGCTGTTAGCACAGAGCTGGACGCGGGGCTCAAACCTACCAACTGGGAGAGCATGACCTGAACCCAAGTTTGATGCCTAACCAACTGAGTCACCCAGGAGCCCCTAGAGTGCATTTCTTTCTTTTTTTTTTTTAATTTTTAATGTTTATTTTTGGGAGAGAGAGAGATTGCGAGTGAGGGAGGGACAGAGAGAGAGGGAGACACAGAATCCAAAGCAGGCTCCAGGCTCTGAGCATCAGCACGGAGCCCAAAGGGGACTTGAGCTCATGAACGTGAGATCATGACCTGAGCCCAAGTCAGCCGCTTAACCGACTGAGCCACCCAGGCGCCCCTAAGTGCATTAAATTCTTAAATTTAATTCTTAAATTTTTCAGTCACACTGAAAAAGATTTTTTTATTCTAACGATGTATTTAATCCCTTATTCTCTTATAATACTGTATAATACAATTTATTCAAGAATGCCGTAGTTGGATGCTAAAATGAAGTCTTTCAACTCAACCAGCTTGCAGTGGAGTGAAAGATGTCAAAAAAGACAACTGAGGGACACCTGGGTGGCTCAGTTGGTTAAGCATCCGACTTTGGCTCAGGTCATGATCTCCCGATTCATGAGTTTGAGCCCTGCATTGGGCTCTGTACTGACAGCTCAGAGCCTAAAGCCTGCTTCAGATTCTGTGTCTCCCTCTTTCTCTGCCCCTACTCCCCACCTCTAAAAAATAAATAAACATTAAAAAAAAGGTGATTGTCAGGAGACTATAGATGCTGGAGAGGATGTGGAGAGACGGGAACCCTCTTGCACTGTTGGTGGGAATGCAAATTGGTGCAGCCACTCTGGAAAACAGTGTGGAGGTTCCTCAAAAAATTAAAAATAGACCTACCCAATGATCCAGCAATAGCACTGCTAGGAATTGACCCAAGGGATACAGGAGTGCTGATGCACAGGGGCACTTGTACCCCAATGTTTATAGCAGCACTCTCAACAATAGCCAAATTATGGAAAGAGCCTAAATGTCCATCAACTGATGAATGGATAAAGAAATTGTGGTTTATATACACAATGGAGTACTACGTGGCAATGAGAAAGAATGAAATATGGCCCTTTGTAGCAACGTGGATGGAACTGGAGAGAATGAAGCTAAGTGAAATAAGCCATACAGAGAAAGACAGATACCATATGTTTTCCCTCTTATGTGGATCCTGAGAAACTTAACAGAAGACCATGGGGGAGGGGGAGGAAAAAAAAAAGGTTAGAGAGGGAGGAAGCCAAACCATAAGAGACTCTTAAAAACTGAGAATAAACTGAGGGTTGATGGGGGGTAGGAGGGAAGGGAGGGTGGGTGATGGGCACTGAGGAGGGAACCTGTTGGGATGAGCACTGGGTGTTGTATGGAGACCAATGTGACAATAAATTTCATATTAAAAAAAAAAAGGTGATTGACACTACACAGCCTGAAAAAAAAATTGCGGCCCACATAGACATTTCCAGCTGCTTACCAGGAGGAAGTGCCAGGGGATCCAGGGGCCATGTGAAACAGGTGAAAGCCAGAGGACAAAAAGTCCTCATCCCATATCTATATAAGAGACTGTAGCATGACTGGTCCACCTCAATTTATAGTTTTCCCAGACCAAATAGACAAAGGAAACACAAACAACAAACACAGTCAAAATCCCCAAACCAACAATAATACAACAAAAACTTTCATATGAGCCAAAACAGAAATTTGGCTTTTATGAGGTTGATTCGAGGTCAAGGAAAGAATGATCAACTTTTGAGAGGAAGAAAGAGATCATCAAAGCCAAGGGAAGCTCAAAGTGGGGTTTAATAGCAGCTATCGTATTGCTCCCAAGCCTTGACCATTTCTGATGCAGCTGTTTTGGTTTAAGATGTTCCCATTCCTGTTCCACTAACACGGCCTTCCACAGTGACCCGAGTGCACACACCCAGGCACTCGGGCCTTTCTAGATAACCGTAAACCCCTCAGAGAATTACTGCAGGGGCAGCGTAAATGGAACCGTTGAAATCCAATATAGCATTTAGCTGAATCACTGTCTGAGGTTAAACCCAGTGAACAGCTAGCAATATTGGGAGTCTCCTCATACCTGTCAAAGTCGCACTGATGGCATTTTGTGAAAATTATGCACATGTGGGGAAGTGATTTTTTATGTTTAATATCAGCAGACTTTGGGTTAGTAACTTGGATGCAACTTTCTTTATTTATTTTTTTAATTATTAAGGACAAGGGTGGTGATAAACTTCTTACCCTGGAGAATATTTCTAAATGTTATAAGACATTAGGCCTTTTGGAGAATTCGTTTTACTGGGCGGTGGACCTTGTCTTCTCATTTGCAAAAGGAAGATGATTTATTACAGGGTAAATGTTTGCACAGAGCAGTGAGCACCTCTAGGAGAGTGTGAAGTCCTAGAAGTTGGTCAAGGTCTTGTTCTGCCCCACCTCAGGAATTAGAGGTTGGGGGTGCCTGACTTGCTCAGTCGGTAGAACATGGGACTCTTGAGCTCAGGGTTGTGAGTTCGAGCCCCACGTTGGGCATACGGATCATATAAAAAAAAAAAAGGAATTAGAGGTTGGAATAATAATTGTAATGACACTGTATGTCAGGCCCTTTTCTTTTTTTTTCTTTCAAGATTTTATTTAAGTTCAAGTTAGTTAACATATAGTGTAGTATTGGTTTCAGGAGTAGAATTTAGTGATTCATCACTTACATATAACACCAGTGCTCATCAGAGCAAATGCCCTCCTTTTTGTTTTTAATGTTTATTTATTTTTGATAGGGGGAGGGGCAGAGAGAGGGAGACAGAGGATCAGAAGCAGGCTCTGTGCTGACAGCAGAGAGTCCAACGTGGGGCCCGAACCCATGAACTACGAGACCACGACCTGAGCCGAAGTCGAGTGCTTAACTGACTGAGTCACCCAAGTGCCCCAGAAAAAGTGCCCTCCTTAATGTCTATCACCCAGTTAGCCCATCCCCCCACCACCTCCCCTTCAGCAACCTTCAGTTTGTTCTCTATAGTTAAGTTTCTAATGGTTTGCCTCCCTCTCTGTTTTTATCTTATTTTATTTTTCCTTCCCTTCCCCTATGTTCATCTGTTTTGTTTATTGAATTCCACATATGAGTGAAATCATATGGTACTTGTCTTTCTTTAACTGACTTATTTCTCTTAGCATAATACACTGTAGTTCCATCCGCATCATTGCAAATGGCAAGATTTCCTTCTTTTTGATGGCTGAGTAATATTCCGTTGTATATCTATATACCACATCTTCTTTATCCAGTCACCAGTCAATTGACATTTGGTTTCTTTCCATAATTTGGTTATTGTTGATAGTTGTCAGGCCCTATTATTATTATTTTTTTTAAGCTTATTTATTTTGACAGAGAGAGAAGGAGAGAACAAGGGGGGGCGGGAGAGGCAGAGATAGAGGGAGAGAGACAGAATCCCAACACTCTGTGTTGAGGCCAATGAGGGGTTCAATGTCATGATTGTGACCTCATGACCTGAGATGAAATCAAGAGTTGGATGCTTAACTGACTGAGCCACCCAGGTGCCCCTGACAGGCCCCTTGTTAAGTGCATTTCCCATATTAACTCATTCATTTTTCACAGGTACTATGATACAATTGACCCTATTTTACAGATGAAAAACCGAGACCACATAGAAGTTACTAGGGTCACACAGCTACTGAGTAACAGGAAGGAATGAAACCCATGCAGACTGGCTCTTGATTGCATTCTCTTATCCACTCTCATTTGTTCACTTGCCACTTACTAATTGAACATCTAGTATACCACAGGCATTGGGTTTTATGTATGCAATACTTTAGTGAATCCAGATGGATGTTTGTATTCTTTGAGTTTATAGTCTATTGGGCGTGAAGCTAATGACTTACTATATAAAGTACTTGATGTTATGAGAAGGTATTAGTCAATATTTATATGGCACATTGAGGGGCGCCTGGGTGGCTCAGTTGGTTAAGTGGCCAACTTCGGCTCAGGTCATGATCTCGTGGTCCGTGAGTTCGAGCCCCGCGTCGGGTTCTGTACTGACAGCTCAGAGCCTGGAGCCTGTTTCAGATTCTGTGTCTCCCTCTCTCTGACCCTTCCCCGTTCATGCTCTGTCTCTCTCTGTCTCAAAAATAAATAAACGTTAAAAAAAATTTAAAATATATGGCACATTGATTGTCATATGAGCTCCTTAATAAAAATAGGTAGCCCGACTCCTTCCCACACAACCTTGGTTGTCTTTTTCCTTCTGCTCTCCATTGAGTGTGTAAGAAGGTCAGCTCACTTAAATGTGACCCCCTCAATGTCAGGCACCGTCACTGTGCCCTGATGTGTATCTCAGGTCACAGACAAGGTGGGCAGGTCCCCTACTGGGATATAAGCTGTGCCAGTAACAATGGCGGTAGAGGTGGAAGTTGGGGGCAGGGTGATCTTAGAATGCATTGGTGTTGGGCCATTTTTGATGTAGAGTCATACAACTCTGGAATATCACTCTGCATTCACCAACTCAGAGATGGCTTCCAGAGGGGATTTAGGAGAAAACTCCAAGAGTTCTCTTCTTTTATACAAAGGAAGGTCCAAGCCAGTTTTTCTAAAGATATAGTCACATCTATTATCTTTCATCTCTGCACAACTAATTTTGCCTGGATCTTTTGGAAACCTTAAAATTATTTCATCTTGGGATTCAGACTCAGAATTATGTGGAATAGATTACATGAAGCAGATCTGAGCTTAGTTTTTGAGACTTTTATCATGGACTGAACTTTCTGTTTTTGAAAAAAACACCTGGGATCTCCTTTGGGGTGCACCCTTTTGTGATTATGGGTTGGGTTCCCCAGTTCAGGTGATTGAGATTCATTAATTCATTCTTCAGTAAGTATTAATTGAATGCCTATTGTATGCAAGACTGAAAACAAATCCAACTTGAGATGCTAGAGTTCACTGCTATTCTTAAAAATCTGAAGACAAAAATGTTAACTTTAGATTTATATGAGGATTTAGGATTAATAGAAAATAAGTAAGTTACAGATTGTTCAGGAAACAATTATTTATTTTACTCAGGAGGAGGATATTAAATTCTAAAACATATTGATATGTATAAGCGCATTTGGTAATAAAAACAATTTAATTTTTACAAGAATATTTCTAATCACGAACACTGAGATCCAGCCTCTTCCACATGTGTAAAATAAGTTAGAGTTTTTTTTTATTCATACTAATGATAATGGAGGTGACATATGTGGATACAGTGAATTTGTGGTTGAAGGCCCAGCTGATCAGGATCTTGTTCTGTGGTTTTTGTCACTCGTGTGTGATTAAACCCTATAGAATTGAGTCTGTCCCCATGTATTTGGTTTATGAAGAAAACTGGTAATGTGATCTTGAATTAATGATCCAGTTTCTTAAAAGGGGAGACTATTGGCCTAACACCTTCCTAAATTGTAGCTGTCACCATGTTTAGTTTGGTTCTAATGGGAGCTAGGCTGGAGAAAGGAAAAGTTTTATAGGAAAGGTTATGTGATATTAATAAGAACCACATTCTGTTTGATGTTCTCTCAAATTATACAACTCTATCTTACTGAAGATTATATCATTCAAAAATAAATCTTTCTTTTCTATGGCCCACTAATGATCAACATTTTGGATGATCAAAAACATTTTGTCCTAAAGACATCCCAACTTCTAGCTCAGCTTTATTTTCTGGTGCTGATTTATAGCTAAAAGCACCACTTCATATTTTTTCAAGCATCAAAGTCATAATGTATTTTACAAATACTCAAAAGTGCTTAAAATCCAGGAACCTCTGTATTCTTATTTTTTTAATTCTCCTATAAAAATGTGTTCAAATTGGTTAAACAGATGACATTCTATTTTTGAAAAAGACAAAAACAAAACAAAATGCTAAGAACATTCACCTTAAGGTGAAGAACTCATAGGTTAGATTTCATTCTGGAGTGCACTTTTACAATCAAGTAATTAATCTTTGAAAATGAGAGTATTTGAAGGAAACAAAGGAAATCTTAACAAGATGATCTCACAAACACTGGTTTGGTAGACATCTCAGAAGAAGAGATGCTCCAGAGGGTTAATAATGAAAGGCCTTAAAATGTTTTACAAACATAGTTTTTTTAATTTTGCAAACTTTGTTGGCTATCTTAATTACAATAGCCTTAAGAGATAAATACTTCAGAGTCACCTGGGTGGCTCAGTGGATAAAACATCCGACTCTTGAACTCCGCTCAGGTCATGATCCCACAGTTCGTGAGTTTGAGCCCCATGTTGGGCTGTGCACTGACAACACAGAGTCTGCTTGGGGATTCTGTCTCTCATTCTCTCTGCCCGTCCCCTACTTGTGCTCTCTCTCTCTCTCCCTCTCAAAATGAATAAATAAACTTAAAAAAAAAGAGATGAATACTTCAAGGAGTGTTTCTTCATGACTATAGGAATTGGCACAAAAATTATTGGTGAGAGGATGGGGGTTTCAACATTAGTCACTTTCAGTCAGTCATTTGTTGCATGGTGGTCTCCTTCCATGTTTGTGGAAAAATACAGCAAATTATAACTTGTGGAATCTGTCCTTTGAGCTTACAATTTAGTTATGCTGAAAAGGACTGGATTGGTGAAAAGTTGAAGGAGAAATCGAAGGAATAGTAGATGGAGTATTGAAGTTGTCTCTGGTTGTTATCTGAGACATTGCATTAATAACATGAAGGTAAGTGAATGAAAGGCCATTATGGGGTAGAGTGAACAGGTAAGAATTTCTCTCCTTACAGCTTTTACTAAACCTTGGGAGAAAGACCAATTTTGGAAAGGCAGAATTTGGGTACAAGAAGGCGGAAGAATACCCTAGTTGGGAGAAGAGTTTCTTTTTGGAGCCAGACAGGCTTCAAACCTGGCTTCAAATCTTAGTTCCGTTGTTCTGTAGCTATGTAATCTTGGGAAGCTACTCAGCTTTTCTAAGCCTCTTGTGGACAATGGGTATAATGACTGTTTTCAGGTTTAAATGAGATAAAATACAGGAAGCAATACACCATACACACATAATAAATGCCTATGCCCTTAATTGGAGAGAAACAGAAGAAGGAGACAGCCGCCTATGTCCATGGAAGGATGGGAAGACTATTAGGAGTCTTGGAAGGAAGGATGAAGTAAGAGAGGTGACATGAGATAATGTGGAAAGATAAATCAGGATCAGATTTAGTCATTCACTTGTTTCTTCATTCAATTATTTATTGCACTCATTTTATATGGGAAGCCCTCTGCTAGGTGTGGAGATGCAAAGACAAAGAAGACTTAGCCCTGAATTTCTGCTGGATGTCAGGGTAAGGAACTGGAACTTTATGCTGAGGGGAATTATATCTTTCAAAAGGGAAGGAGTTTTAAAATGGTATTTTTGGATGGTATTTTTGGAATATATTTCTTGTGACCTAAGATATGAGTACAGTTGTTGTCTCCTAGTGGTTGGGGGTTAATGTTGTGCTTGTTGTATTTGTAATGTTGAGCAGATCCTGATGGAGAGTCCATTCAAGTGAAGGAGGAGGAAGGACTTATGGATGGAACCTTATTTCATCCCTTGACATAAAACCTTGGCACTGAAACTACTCATATGGCAGTTGTGGTTAAATTTCTCACTAATCTGGAATTTTCCACACTCAGCGAGTATTGCATTGGGTCTACAGTCATGGTGACCCTTGGAACTTGGCACCAGAATAACTGTCTATTCAGGGCTAAGGAGAAACTTGATAATCTAGACATAGTGCCTCTCTCCATGACTGTATGTTCTATAAGTGGAAGTCCCCTCCCTGTTAGTAGATCTCTGTAACCAGAGGCCCTGTGACACACAAAACACCTGGATACTCAATGGAAAATTGTAGACTGGCTGAGCACAGATGTTTTTTTCATGAAGCTTTGCCCGGATACACAGCTTCTGTGTCTTCTGGCCACAAATTATTGGCTCCTATTCTCACCTATATCTCTGTCAGCTACTATTTTTATCTCTACTCCTCCTTTCAGTCCAAGGCTCAGCGGAACACAAATCAGATGAGATGTGGAACCTACTGCTTTCTGGGATCCCCTAATGCATTCTGGTTAAGTGCCATTTTGATGGTCAATTTCTTTTTACTTCAGGGTTGGTACCATATTGAATTGTGGTACAGAACTTTTAAGGTGATTATATTTTGGTTCTCACCTTGCAAAATGCCGCTGGGGCATGAGATACAAGATATATAGGGGAATGGGATACAAGATATAGAACTTAATAAGAGCCATAATACCTTCTTTTAATACCTAAATACCAGCTTTCTGTTCATTGTTGTATATTGTATTATACCTGGCTTTGATACCCATACACAGACATCTATCTACACAGTGTTCAAACTTCACTTTGTGTGTGTGTGTGTGTGTGTGTGTGTGTGTGTATGTGGCTGTTTAGCTCAGGTGGCTAGGGCATTGAGCTAATGAGAACAAGGTCACAGGTTCAATCTTTGTGTGGGCCAGAAAGGTTTGCTTTGTTCAGTGGCCACAGACCTGGTCCAGCCAGCTGTCTAGCATATGTCTGCCCCAGGTCATAAGACGACATGGCAGGAGTGTGTGGATGGACAAGAGCAAATCCATCACCAGCATTAGAGAAAGCCAAACCATGCACGTGTCCTACTAATGGGGGTCAATAATGTCTCATTTAAATGAGGTTGACATTTTAATACCTCTTGCTGAGAAGGCCTTTTGAACACCAAGTTTAAGCATTATTGCTTTTTTGGTGTAAATTATTTTTAATAAATAAACCTCAGATGATTACATATTTCCAAATATAGATTAATGGCTTGAATATTTAAATAGTTGGCTTAGTATTAAAAAAATTCAGTATGAGTATTCAGTTACCTTCCCCTTTTTCTTGAAACCTGTTGAAGCTGGTGAAAGAAAACGTTATTTAGTTTTTCGGAGAGTGGTTAAAAATCATTATCTTTGTTTAAGAATGAAAACGTTTATATTAAATTTTCTGTTAATTAGACCATTAAAACGTTAGCAAGAAGCAGCTACAATTAACTCTGTATTATTCAACATTTTGGTCATTACCCAGACCACACATCCCACCGTTCATTCCTAGGCACACATATTCCCTCAAATTACTTCACTATTTCGCATCATGTCTTGGATCAAGATCTACTCCATTCCAAGGTGCTCTGCCTCAGCTGTTTTCCCCAGCCAGATCTTCATGAGCACGAAAAAGGCGTTTGTTACAGAAGAGGGGAGGGCAGAGTACAGAGGGAAGTTTGGCAAGAGAAAGATGGAGAATACTATTATTGAAGATTCTCTTAAAATCCATTTATTATTAAACAGACAATAAGATACGGTAATGGAAATATATATTTGCATTTTTTTTGAGTAGATAATACATTCACAAGGTTAAAAATGAAAAACATAAACTATCGTATTATGAGAAGTTCTGCTTCCTCCTCTGTCCCTCATGTACCCAATTCTATCTCCCTTCTATGGCCATTTCTGTTAGTTTCCAGTGTACTCTTCTGGACTTTTTTTTAATGCAACTATATCTTAAACCCTCCCCTCTTTTAATGAAAGGTTAACATACTATAAATAAATAAATAAATAAATAAATAAATAAATAATTTGTTTATTCATTTTTTTTTTAAAATTTTTTTTTCAACGTTTATTTATTTTTGGGACAGAGAGAGACAGAGCATGAACGGGGGAGGGGCAGAGAGAGAGGGAGACACAGAATCGGAAACAGGCTCCAGGCTCTGAGCCATCAGCCCAGAGCCCGACGCGGGGCTCGAACTCACGGACCGCGAGATTGTGACCTGGCTGAAGTCGGACGCTTAACCGACTGCGCCACCCAGGCGCCCCTGTTTATTCATTTTTGAGAGAGAGAGACAGACAGACACAGCATGAGCAGGGGAGGGGCAGAGAGAGAGAGGGAGACACAGAATCCGAAGCAGGCTCCACGAACCCTGATCATGACCTGAGCTGAAGTTGGACGCTTAACCAACTGAGACATCCAGGCGCCCTGGGTTAACACGCTATAAACATTGCTCTTATTCTTGCTTGTTTTTCACTCAATATATCTTGGAGACCATTCTATATATGCAGAATAGCCTAGGGGCGCCTGGGTGGCTCAGTCGGTTAAGCGTCTGACTTCGGCTCAGGTCATGACCTCGCGGTCCTGAGTTCGAGCCCCGCGTCAGGCTCTGCTGACAGCTCAGAGCCTGGAGCCTGCTTCGGATTCTGTGTCTCCCTCTCTCTCTGACCCTCCCCTGTTCATGCTCTGTCTCTCTGTCTCAAAAATAAATAAACATTAAAAAAAAAATAAGAATAGCCTAATTTCGCCCCACAGTTGTAAAGTACATCTACTGAATCGATGTACTGTAAATTATTTATCTAGTCACCTGTTGATGAACTTTGATATGGTGCCCAATATTTTCTATCACAGACAGCAACGTAATAAATCAGTTTGGAATGCACTACACAGAAAGCGTTCTTATTCTTTAACATCTGCCTATTATCCATTGAATGGATATACCATAATTTATTTATCCAGTCCCCTCTTGGTGGACATTGAGTTTCCAATTTTTCATTTTTTTATAGACAACGTTGAAATGAATAACCTTATACATGTATTATATGTGTGCAGGGACATAGGTAGACTTAATAACTCAAAGTAGGATTTGCAGGTAAAAATGGAAACTTTAATGAGGTAAAATCATGAAAAACTTACCACGTTGTATTTTCCGCATTCAGTATTTTCATGTTCCAAGTTACCTGTACGCCTAAGTCATTTTTTCCTGGTAGTAGAATATAAATTATTTTGCTTTTACACTTGACATGATAGTGTAGACACTTGAAGGATATGGATTCTAGAGCTATAGTAAGAATTAAAGAACTGAGGGAAAGCCAACAAAGAAGAAGCTTTAGAATAGTGTGACTGGGGGTTACAATTGTCCTTTGGGCAATGCCAGAGCCAAGCAGCAAATTTAAAATGAAAAAAGTCTAGATAGCCTGTTTGAGATGACAGAAAATGACTTACGTAAAAAGTATGAGCCCGTGACAACTGCATGAGTGAAATATTTGGTTGTGAATAATATTTTTCAGTTAGGGGTAATTTTTAGATGCTGTTAGCTTTGCGAATGATGGGGAAAATTCTTCTGTCACTGAGGTGGAACTTTTGTGAGAACAAGTTCGTGCTTATTAGCATGTACCATTTAAAGAATGGACTATCTCCAGGTAATTCTATTTGATATCCAATTAAGTATGAAATGAAGAATTCTAACAACTATTTTAAATGAAGAAATAAGAAGTAGAAAATAAGGCGAAATTCAGGGAGTACAGCCGAAGAACACTTTCCTGAGTAGTTCTCAACTTGCTCTCTACACGGATGACTGAACCTTGTAGTTAATTGCCGTTGGACATTTCTTGTTGTTGTGACCTTTACAGAAAGAAGTTAAGAAAGTCATGGATGAAAGACTGAGTTAAGGTAGGACAGTGTGTTTCTGGGCTATGGCAATAGGATTCACTACAGGGTTTTCATTCATTCATAAATCAATTTATTCAGTTCGGTGATTCATCTATCTCGTGTCACCTTCCATATTTATTCGTGGATAGTCATTGTGCTAAAACTCCGGAAAATACCTTAGAGTCTTGTAGGAGAATTAAGAAGTGCACAGGGGAGAATAAAAGCGTTTTAGAAAGCTATGGCAGTTCTAAAGAGGAAGACATTGCTTTCAGTAAGCAAGAGACAGTGGCATTTGTCCAGGAGCACAAGACAATTGGAATAACAAAAATGCAATGTAATATTTTACTGACAATACAGTGATTTATCCGAAGTCTACATTGACTGGATAAATTGTCGGGAGCTGATGAAAGACTATGCCCTGCCAGCTGCCCCCCTTAGTGCTGGGGCTGACACTTCGCATACTTGCATAATTTGTTTCCATGCTCTCCAGTGGGGCTGGACGGACTGTTGTGGGTGTTTCTCCAGATGCACAGGATGGGCAGACTGCCTCAGGTGTAACTCATGATCCAAAGACTCTTGTTTCATGGTTGATTTTTTTTGTTTGTTTTTAATGTTTATTTTTGAGAGAGAGAAAGATAGCACGTGTGCACCAGTGGGGGAGGGGCAGAAGGAGAGGGGGACAGAGGATCCAAAGGGATGTGGGCTCTGCACTGACAGCAGAGAGCCAGATGCAGGGCTGGAACTCACAAACTGTGAGCCAAGCTGAAGTAGGAGGCTTAACCAACTGAACCACCCAGGCGCCCCCATGGTTGATTCTGTCCCCTCATTTTTAGCATGTGTTTTGTGGTGAGCTTAGCCTGCACCTTCTCAGGCTGTCCCAGTGTCAGCAAATGCACCACGAAACTAGCATATTTGATAGAGTTGAGGCAAGCACAGTACCAGGCTGCCTAGGCATTTTCCTCATGCAGCCCCTTTAAACTATCCATTCTGCCCCCCCCCCCCCCCCCCCCGTTGCTAAGCTATCATGGCTGCATCTGAAATAGTTCTTTTGAGCTTTGCCAAAAGTAACTCTGGAGAGGGTCTTGAGGAATTTGGACCTAGAGAGGGGGGTGGGAAGAAAGAGAAACCGTTCCAAGTGGAAGAAACAGGACAAGCGAAAAAGGTATGCGCACAGGAAATTGCCAAGTGTGAGGGGTGGGGAAACAGTTCAGCAAACGAGGGAATTTGAATGGGAATGGTGGATCTTAGGCTCCCGTTTTCCAGCTTGCTACTCTAATTGAGACATTTGTTGCTATTTTTTTTTTCAAGAAAAAGAAGCATACATGATTGTCATTTAAAAAATGTACATGTTGCATTTGTAATGTATGAATTGCATTCAGTGTTAAAGCTGGCAACGAAATGAGAGTAATATACTTAAAACGTTAATTGGATTTCTTGGGACACCACTAGAGGGACAACTATGATATTTGTTATCGCCTTAGATCAGATTTGTCCAGTTACACTTTTGGCAATGACAGAAATGTTCCATATCTGTGCTAATACTGTAGTCACTAGTCCCATATGACTCTTGAGCACTTGAATGGGGCTAAAGCAAATGAGCGACTGAATTCTTTTTTGTGTTTGATTTGAGTTAATTTAAATTTAAGTGGCTGCATTGGCACTGGTGGAGTTCTAAACTAGGTATTCTAAACACGTAGAAACATAGTGCCTAAGAGCTGGAATAGATCTTAGTCTGCCTATCTGGCACTTTGATTTTACAAATGAGGAACCTAAAGCTTAGAGAGTGAAACGCCTTGTCCAAGGGCACGTGGGTGATAGGCAGTTGGAACCGGGCTTCCCGATTCCCTGTCTCCCAGGTTGTTGGACTTTTCACCCCGCAATCTGCCTCCCCAGTTATGACGGAGTACTGTGGCTGCACATAGCTAAAGATGAGAAAGTGAAGTCAAGCTTAGTCCTTCAAATCAAGAGGCCAAAGGTATGTGCTGAATATTGGTGCCAGGCACCAAGGTCAGGAGGGAGGTTGCTGGGGTAGGGAGCTGAAAAATGGCATAAGGAGCCCCCAATCAATTTGAGAAAAAAGGAAATGTGTGTGTGTGTGTGTGTGTGTGTGTGTGTGTGTGTGTGTATCTGTCCATGTACGAGGTAGTATATATGGTCTAGGTGAGCAAAATCCCAGACAGGGCTATAAACATTCAGGGACAAGACTTAATCTATATTAACATCTCTAACACAGAAGGTAAAAAAAAATGACATTAATGTCATTCCAACTTAGCAGTGGTTGACATGAAGCAAACTTCTCATTCATAGCTGTTTTTGTATTCTTGCATTCTGTATTAATTATACATGTTCTTTTGTTTAAAATGTAAAAGGGAAGTGGTTTGTTTCAAGATTATCTTACTATAGCATGGAAATTGTATAGAATTGATTAGTATTAAGGCTAGATCTGTGTTAGATCACAGAAAGGCAAATAATCATAAAAAACTATATATCTGAATCAGGAGAAAAGTTTTGGCTGTTATTATCTTGTCGGCATGGCTGGAAGACCAAATCCTCACTTGGCTTACCAAAGTCTTAACCTAGTACTGCACAACAACATTTCTGGATTTTTTCCCCGTTGGTCGGCAAAACAAATGAGACCTGAGTGCTTGTAGAACATTCCAAAGAGTCAACAAAGAGAAATGGAAAGTATTAGAAACATGATTGTGTTTGGAAAGGCAGGCATTAAACCTAAGTAAAATGGGGAATGAAAAATCATCTATTATCTGAAGTTGAAGTCCACATTGTGGATGTTTCTTAAAAATTTTTGTTTGTCTGAATTTATAAAGGTAATATGTGCTTATTGTATTTAGCTAGGAAAAAGAAAGAGAAGATGAAGATGCAAACAAAAATCACTCCTAATCTCATTCAGAGATGGCCATTGTCAATCCCTGTTTTCCTTCTTTGCAAACATCTAGTTTTAAATGTTTAGGAAGTTATTATAGAAAGTTTTGTATCCTAATTTTTCACTTCACGTAAATCAAGTTTTGAATGGAGAATTTTTTGGGTGGGAAACTTTTACTAGGGAAGCCCATACAAAATGGGAAAGACATTCAGCATTTCTACCTCTGCAGACCTTTAAGGATGTTAATAAATTATGTTTGGTAATCAGTTGTTAATGACTTCCAAAAGTTTTCTTTGTTGGCGTGCTTTGGTAAATGGATTAAATAATCTGGCTTGGTATCTTACTCCTTGACCAGCAGTTGATATGAACCATCCATCAGTCTGCACCAGGTGTTTCTTGAGTCACCAGAGGCTGACAGTGTAGAAAACATTGAGTGAGTTCAATTGGCAGCGCCCGGATATTCCCCCTTGTCTCCTTTGCAGAGATCTGATTTGGTCTGTGGGGCTTCTGGAATGGGCTTCAAGGGTCATCTCCTTCCAATGAAGGACATTTATGTAATTATGTTGTATTATGTGGATTTTTTCCATTTCCACGTACAGGGCTGAAAATAACTTCATACGCTGTTTTGTTCAGTCCCCAGAAGGGATCCCCGATTTGGCAATTTTGTAACTTTGTAGTGTGTTTTTTTTCTTGCTGCAAATGATCCATTAGACATATTGCTAAAAATGTTTGATCCAACTTGAGTAACCTAAAATGATACTCAGTATTTACTAATCTTGAGCGTTATAAATCAGTTTCTCATCCTCAGAGGAATTTTTTTAAAGATGTTGTTTCCTGCACAATTATTGCCTCTTTTGATCTCACACTACATTTGGTTTTTCAGATAAGAGAGACCAATAATTCCTCAGCTATAACTTCAGCAACATAGATAACTATCATGCATTGTGTGACACGCAATTCATTATTCAGTTGTGGATAACCACCACGGTCCTATATGAAAGGTTTTACAGCTCATCTCTTCATGGCTCACTGAGTTAATATAACACTTATGACTATTTTAGGGTCCAGGAGCAATAAAACAACTCTTTATAAAATGGCATATAATATTTAAATTAAAACATTTTAAGACATCTTAGAGGAAGAAAATACTATAGTGAAGTAAATCTCCATATGTAGCTTAGTTATTTTATTTTATTTTATCCAATAAAGGGGCCTCCTTTCTTTGATGTGTCTAGTAATTCTCATTACTGCCTTCTGGGTAAACTAGATAAGTGTGTGGAAGCAAGAGTCAGCCTTCAGAAATCTTATGATCAGCATTCACTGATGTTCCATCATCTTTCTTATCCACTTAATAGTGGACTGTTGGGTTATTTGCCCTGCCTAAAGACCTCTTTGGAATGTAACAGAAAACAAAAGATTGGTTCAAGATCTGATCACATATTTAAGGACAATCTTCCTACAGTTTTCAGCTCACCAAATAGAGAGTTGGCAGTCTGGACATGGCTGGAAGAGCAGTTTCCTAATTTTGAGTCTTTGGCAAGCCAGAGTTCCACCTGCTAAAATTTAACAGTGTAGAGATTGTTATCCAGCAGGGACATTTGCAACTTTCTGCTTGGTGCTCAATAAAGCAGGCTGTATTACTGTGCTGGAAAAATTTAACTTGCTGTTCATTTGAGTATTAATCTATCAAAATATTTCCTGGACTTACTTTACAAACTAACAAAAGAGCTATTATACCATTTACCATCAGAAGGTTCTTAGTTCATATTGATAGTTTTAATTCCTTAATTGAATGGTTTTACTTCCTAGCTTAATGTAGACATTATTTTCAGATTATTAGTGAACTAAGAAAAGGTTAATTTGTAAGTTGAATTGGATTTTTGTTACAAGCTGAAAAGCCTTTTTGTAGCCCAAGAACATTTTTTTCCTGGATTCCGATTCTCCCTACCACCCTTTTGCCCGCAGCTCTGCCCTTGAACGAGGGTCCCCCATCTCTTGATTTCTACTTTTCTTCAGTAAAGTGACTACTCCGTCAAATAGCCTGTGCTCACTCCTTAGGACACATTGGTTGCCAAACATCTTAGGAGGGATGCAGATGTTTAAAAGTGATGAGAGCTAAAGTTTCTTAGCAAAGTAAAGTTTTCTGGCATAGACACCAGGATAAGAGTCTGGTCACTTTACAACACAAATCTGAACTCCAGCTCAAAGAGACTTTTATATTGTTATTTTTGGAAAAAAAATCATTTGAGATGATACTATACGGTAAGTTCTTTTCTAATGTAGCATAAGATTCCAGAACAAAACCTTATAATTTTTTTTTCCCAGTGATTTCTGGGGCTGAGTTTTTTCTTTTTTTGTGTGTGCAAACTTTTTAACAGAGGAGGTTCCAAGTTTGTTTAAATTTAAAAACAAGCTTTCCAAGAAAGGTAGACTTAAAGAAACTAGGATGGGATAATTGCTACCTTGAAAACGCCAAACAAGAATTGTTTTGAATTTTGCTGTCCCTCCTTCCTCTTATTCAAATCTAATTTGTTAGTGTGTGTGTGTGTGTGTGTATGTGTGTGTGTGTGTGTGTGTGTGTGTGTGTCTGTGAGTGTTTAGGGTCTGTAGGTATGCATGAACTATTGAAAACAAGAAACTTTAATGGAAGGAATGACCATGGTGAAGACACATCTGCACAAGCAAAATTGAGAGTTATTTAATAATTAAGTGAATTTGGACTATATTGAATGACATGATGGTTGATTGATCTTGGTACCAAGTTCCAATTCCTTCAAGAACAATTTTTTAATGTTTATTTATTTATTTTGAGCGAGAAAGAGAGGGAGCATGAGTAGGGAAGGAGCAGAGAGAGAGATAGAGAGAGGAGAGAAAATCCCAAGCAGAGAATACTCAACACTGTCAACAGAGAGCCTGATGTGGGGCATGACATTATGGACCATGAGATCATGACCTGAGTCGAAATTAAGAGTTGGGTGCTTAACTGACTGAGCCACCCACGTGATCCAATAATACTTTTAAAAATATGAAGATAGAGATGCCTGGCTGGCTCATTCGGTTGACCGATTGACTCTTGATCTTGGCTCAGGTCATGATCTCACAGTTTGTGGCTTCCAGCCCTGCTATGAATCCCCCTTGAAGTATCCTGACACTATCAATATTGGCAACCTGAGCCGACCCAGGCAAGGTTTGGTCAGAATAAAAATCTCTACTTGATAATGACCTTTTCACAACCCCCTTCTTTGGACCTGCCCACATGGACTGTTTGCCTTGCTGAGCTCTCAGTGCTCTGAAACGAAAAGAGCAAGATTTTTAGAACTGGAAGACCCCAGTTCAGAATCTTTTAGCCTGGGACTTCGGAAAAGTCATGTAGCTTCCCTGAGACACAGTTGTTTCTTGTACAAAAGGAGTTAATAGCATCACCTACCTCACAGGGCTGTTGTGAGTAAAAAGAATTGAGTATGGGCAAGTGCCTAATAATTCCTGACATATAGTAAGTGTTCAGTACATTTCATGTTCACAGAATATAAAGGATTAATTATTACTGATTAAATAGTGAGCTTTTTTTTTTTTTTTGCAACATGGCATCCACCTTGTGGTATGTTGAGGTTATCTCGTTGGTAGTCAATGTAGTTCAACAACAGGTATCTATGTTATTGTTTAT
This sequence comes from Lynx canadensis, assembly GCF_007474595.2. Lineage (NCBI taxonomy): Eukaryota > Metazoa > Chordata > Mammalia > Carnivora > Felidae > Lynx > Lynx canadensis. The sequence continues at coordinate 54,958,006 of NC_044306.2, read as the reverse complement.
GTGTGTCACCTGATCACACTCAAATGAAAAAAGGAATAGATGGTATGCCTCTTTCCAAACTGAGTGGAGACGGCCCTCGCTGCCCTCAGTGCCTTTTTTCTGGACATCTTGATTGACGTCTGATTCCTTGCCTTGCAGTGGCTATTTGTGCAAATATTTTTATTGGGGGCCCTCTGGGACCTCATGCAGACTTCCCACACCACCACACATCCATAATCCTCAGCATAACCAGAAAGTCATTTCTCTTCTGAAATTACAGTAAATCTCAAAGGCCTGGGAGATGGAAAGGGCTGGAGTAGAGAAATGGCTGCTTCCCTTTGGTTTGCCTGGCCAGCCATTTTCTGCCATTCCCCTCTGAGAGCTTTAGGAGGCCCCCAGTACGGTCTTTGTGACCTCCTCCGACATGCCCTATGTCCTCTTTGTGGTGGGAAAGCCTCTACCTTCTGTTTGAGAAATCACTCCTGTGATACATCCAAAGCTCTAAAGGGGAAAGGGCTATGTCAAGGACAGACAGTGTTCTCATTTGGAGGTTGTTCGACAGCTCGAAATCTCAAATGGTGTACCAGTCTGGGTGTCCTAATGGAGGCTGAGGCCTCACATGCTACAGCCTTTTGAGCTCCCTAGCCCCATGTCCGTGGTGGGCAATTCTTTAAGGGATAAAGCTTTGCGGCCTTGAGATCTTTTGCCTTTTCCATCTCTGCAAGGTGCTCCATTTATATAATTGTTGGCGGGTGCCTGGGTTCAAGTAACCTTTGCTATGTTGTGTGACCTGTAGTCCTATCTTCATTATTTAAGCAGGCATAATAATAATAACTCATACAGCTCTGCGAACATGAAGGGAGATGTGAAGGGAGATGTGGCGTAGGTGCTCAAATACATGCGCTTTACTACTAAACATAACAAAGAGAAGTTCTAATAAAGATTATAAGAGGTTCAGAATCATGTACCTTCTTGGGGTTGAGCAAAGATAAACGATCTGATGGAGACACAGGATGAGCTTCCCCATCCTGGTTCTGGTAGTCTCTGCCTTACCATGGTGGGTTCTACACTTGTTCCGGGGGTTTAAACCACTAAAGGTTAGGACAATTGCAGGGGGCCCCAGCTGGGGGGAGGTGGTCAATAGCGGCAGGATTTTCTTCATTGGTTTCTCAATGAGCCGTAACTCTTTCAGATTCACTGCTCACATATGGCCTCCAAGCAGATCTGGCAGTTTCCATCCATGATGCAGGCTGGGAGAGGTAGGGTCTGGAAAACTCATAAAAGCAGACTGAGTGGTAAAGGAAAATCAATCTTCTCCTGCTTTGGACCAAGTTGATGAGAATCATTCTCCCTGATTCTCCATAAATTGGAACAAGGCTTAGGACACTAATCCTACTGTAATACCATTTGAAGACGAACACTGACATTTGTGACATTTAAATAACAGTTCAGGTCTGCTATTAAACCAGGGCCTCCAACTGTTTAACCTTTGCCCTTGTGTACTATTACCCTTGGTCTAGTGCATGCAAATGCGTTTATTAATGCGTTTCAGCTTTCTGATGACACGTGCTTATTTAGTGTTGCTGGATACGCCGCATAATGTGAACTATACTTCACCAAGCACAAAATTTATTTTAAAACTTTTAAATATCATATTTTCCAAGGCTCTCTCTTAGATTGGTTTTATGCAGTTAAAACTAAATAAACAGTTGAGGTGATTAACCAGAAACTTTTCCGTGGGTGGAGGAAAGGCGTGGACCCCTGGCTCCCTCCGGCCGTCCAGGCTCAGAGACAGCACCGTGGCCCTTTGTCTAAACAAAACAAACAAACAAACTTTGAACTAAACAAAATTTGTTTGAACTAAACAAAATTATCTAGAGAAATCCAAAGTCATTCATTCATTCAACAAAATTTCTTAAGTGCATTTTACCTGTCACATAAAGAAGACATGCCTCCTGCTCTTTTTTTTATGTTTGTTTATTTTTGAGAGATGGAGAGCACAGGTAGGGGAGGGGCAGAGAGAGAAGGAGACACAGAATCCGAAGCAGGCTCCAGACTCTGAGCTGTCAGCACAGAGCCCGATGCGGGGCTTGAACCCATGAACCGTGAGAACATGACCTGAGCCGAAGTTGGATGCTTAACCCACCTCGACATGCCTCCTGCTTTAAAAGAACTGTACCTAAGGGATTTTATACACCTGCTCACATAGTTCTGTACCTTAATTTATATGCATCTTACCTGACAAAATCCTTACTGGTTTCAAAAGAGCATTTCCTCATTAGTTTGAATGGGGATGTGGCTCTTTCCCACTCAGAGATGATATTTTTAGAAAGATAGTGTTGGTATTAAAGTCAGGAATAACCTCTTCATCTCTTGGGTATTTTCCTAAACAGGAGAAAAGACTTCTTGTTATATTCCTTATCATCACATACCATTTTCTGAGTATCAACAGGTCTGCTCCACATGTAATGAGAAGTGAGTAGGGTCACTTGACTATTTAAGGTCACTTTGATGGCTGAGATTCTAGTTTGGCTTAATGTTAACTTAGTCCCAAACTGGCACATGAGAGACCGATGGCTGAATGACTGGTTCTGTCAGTTTCCAGATGTGTGAAATTCACAAGCCTCAGTTTCCTCATCCATAAAATGGCTTAATAATATCTACCTTGCTGAGTTGTTGGGAAGATCAGAGGAAATAATTCTGGGAAGATAGCCAACATAGAGCCTGATGCCCTACAACCCCTGTTCTGGTCCCCATACTTTTGAGAGACCCCCACCTCATCCCAGCCCTCCTCCAGCCCTGCCGCGTGTCACTGCACAAAGCTTTCCTTTCTAGGATGGTCGTTCTAACCTGGGAGTGCTTTTGTCCCTATGGCGATATTTGGCAATGCCAGGAGACTGTTTGGTCGTTACAATTTTGGGGCAAGGGATGCTAGTTGCGTTTAGTAGGTAGAAACCATAGATACTGCCAAACATCCTATAACGCATGGAAAAAACTCCTCCTTACCTTGCGCAACAAAGACTTATCCAGGGCAAAGTGTCAATAGTCCCAAGCTTGAGAAACTTTGCCCTTGATTCCTAGGACCCTGAAATTCTCTCCCTAAATAGCCTATTTCCAGGGTCTGTGCTTCTCATCCCCCGGGCAAAAGGGGTGGCTAATGTAGATGTGTAGGATGGGGTGTCCACACATGCTGTGTAAGGCCTCTCTCAGATGCCTGGAGTTGGGGGAAGGGGCGTGGCTCTTGGGCCAGCTCTCTCCTACCGTCATGTCTCAGTGTGGAACTCTGAGGAGTCTGGGAATTCTAAATTGGCACCTGGCTTCCTAAGTCGTTAGGAAGGTATATTTGTTAATTTCAGAGAATAAGCTATATTTCATTTAATGGCTTGTCAGCTTGATCTATAGCTTTAAGTACTTATACGTATAATATGTGGGCCTTTGTTTCCACTCTTGCTCTGGATCCCACAAATGTTGGGAAGGGCATGCCAGTTAGATTTCCAAAACTCTGCATCGTTCCTTTTCCGTGGCTGGGGTCACCTGGTCTCCTTCCCTCAGGCTCAGTTTTAAGAACTTGCTTTGCTTGAGGCAGATGATGCACGGATGGTCCTATTGCCACATGCCCCATGTGCTGAGGCTCAGCACATTTCTTTCGATTGCTGGTGTGTTCCAGAGTTTGTGATCTCTTTTGCAGTTGGAATATTTATGGTGACCATCCTCCCGGTGACCTCTTTTCCTGGGAACTTCACTTCAGTGCAGGCATGGGCCTCTGGCAGACGTGTTAGTATCATCTGATGCAAGCAAAGCCTTTCAGAATCTTTTCCAGGGAATTAGTTTCTGCAAATGGCTGTACCTCAGTGCTGTAAACATGACAGTTGCTTCTGGACAGCTATATCCCACCACAAAGAAAGGCAGTAGGTAGAAAAAGGAAGAGATAGAGAGAAATGGAGGCCTGCCTGGGTTCTTGATGTCTTTCCAGTCTCAGAAATATGTCTGGGTTCCATCAGATACCTCAGTTTCTTCCAAGAAACGATCTTGTTTGCTTAAGCTGGGTTGAGTTGGTTTCTGTTATGTGTAACCATAGGGCCTTGACTAAGACCCCATCTTTCAAGTTCTTCTTTTGGTAACTTGTCCCAAATTTTAGTGCCTTGCTTGCATCAGATTTGGCCTTATTCTCCCCAGTGCACTGACTGGCGGTGTGGAGGATGGAACTCACTGCTGGATGTCAAATTCTGCCCGTTGCGAGAGCTTTCCCTCATCATTTACAGGTGGGGATCGACTCCCAGGAGCTGTCCAACATCAGTGGATAGATCTGGTTCTGGACTCTCCTATTTGCAAGAAACAAGACCATTAGGCCATGTCCTTTGCTGTGATGCTCCTTATTCTCTAGAAATTTACAGCTTAAAGCTGTGTCTACATATTTCCAAACATCCTAAGCAAACGAATAATGGTTTGGAAAATTCATGAACAATAGATAAGGAAACACATTTTCACTTGGACATGTGCAGTTTTTTAGACATAATCTTGAATATACACCAGTGCCGAAGAATGGTAGGAGAAAATACAAATGAATATTAAGATTCATTGATATTCACTAATATTGATATTAAGGGGCCCAGCTCAGAGGAGGGGGTTGGGGTGGGGTTGTGGTCTAGAAATGTGTGCTTGTGAGTGAGCGTGTCAGTCTGCTCCTTTCCAAGGCCTTTTTGCATGTTTTCTCATTTAATCCTCACTATAACCACAAGTCCATTTTTACAGATCAGAAAATGGAAGCCCCTGTTAATGATGAAGAAGGAATTGAAATTCAGGTCTCTATGATTCCACAGGTATGGGGGCAGCAGTAAGGAACCCAAGTTGGGAAATACAGGAACCAGTGATTTTCTTGCAGAACAGAAATGTTGGGAATGACTATTTTTTAAAAACTGTTTGTCTCATACAAAAAATAGATTCTCAGAAATCATGTAGAAATTCTGTTATGTTACCTAACCGTTGTGTTCTTTTTTCTCTCTCTGTTTGTTTACCGGAGGATTTAAGCCAGCTTCCACAAGAGACCGTTGATTCATTAGTTCAGCCAAATTCTTGTTGAGGGTGAAAAAATCAAAATGGCTTTTAGATGTAGTGTAGTTAAGACGGTTGACAGGGGGGTGCCTGGGTGGCTCAGTCGGTTGAGTGTCCGACTTCGGCTCAGGTCATGATCTCGCGGTCCGTGAGTTCGAGCCCCGCGTCGGGCTCTGTGCTGACAGCTCAGAGCCCGGAGCCTGTTTCAGATTCTGTGTCTCCCTCTCTCTGACCCTCCCCCATTCATGCTCTGTCTCTCTCTGTCTCAAAAATAAATAAACGTTAAAAAAAATTAAAAAAAAAATAAAAGCACTAAAAAAAAGACGGTTGACTGGATTACACACTCTCCCTTCTGTTCTTACTGATATTCTTTTAGTTTCTTCCCAGGAGTTTGCCATTGTTTTCGTCTTATTTTTATCTGTGCTACTCAGTCAATGACCAGTTTATTTGGATGGATGTGTCTGAAGTTTTCTTGTGTGTAGACTCAGGATGGTTGTCTGGCTAATCTGAACATCCATGCTAATGTTATTAAGATGACAAAAAAAAAAAAAAAAAAGCAAACAAATTCCAAAAATCAATTCCTTGACCTCCTACACATTCTATTTATACATTTACAGGCTTAGCCTGGCCATAATTTTAAATTCAAGAACCAAACCCAATTATAGATCTGTATGTAAAAAAAGATGTTTCGAATAAGTTTATCATGATCCAGAGAATTCTATGCCAACAGTTTTCTGACCTAATTTTGTTTACTCCTAAAATTCTTAGTCTAATGGACACATCCAAGATCATTCAAACAGGGGAATCTTAACTATGATTGCTGAGTAATTAGATGTTTTTTTTCAGAATTACTTTAACATGTATTTTAATCAGTAACTAGCAAAACCTAAAGTCCTGCAAATCCTACCAGTTACAGGAGAAAAGTAAAGGACTAGTTAAAGACCCATGTCCACAGCAGAAAAAAATGATGAGTTTTTCCTCACTCAGCAGAACGGGATGCTCCAAATATATTGTTTTTCCCCTCCTGGAGTTATTTATTGGCCAGAAGGGAGGTGAACAGGACTTCTTTGAAGTTAAACATCTTGCTTGGATGAGCAGATATGTTGCATCAAATCAAAGTAATAAAAAGACAAAATGCTTTATTAAATCTTCTTTATCACTATATTGTGCTCCAATAGGATGATCTAATTAAAGGCCAGTTAAGCCTTTTTTCATCTGAAGAGGAGTTCAGAAGCTTTCATTATTAAAAGGTTTGCACAGAAACAAATACATTGCTGCATTGCTTCCAAGTTTCTCCGTGGTGCCTCCTTCCTGTTTTGCTCTAATTGTTATGAATGTCTTGGCTGCCACTTCACGGTTTGATGCTAATTAGTCTTTTTCATCTTCAAAGGACCTGTAAGACACTAACATGATTAACATTCATAATACCACTCTGAGGTAGGCACTGAAGGTGCTGTATTCGTTTTGGAGACAGAGAAACAAAAGAAAAGAATTTAAAGTGGTATCTATTTGGATGCTGCTGCTGAGTGCTTTGCTCTCTGGTTCTGAGCTCCCAAATGCCTAAACTGGCTCCTTCTTTACCTCTGTGCCTGCCGCTGCACATCTCTGTCAGATGCTGCCAGTTCATTCTGCATTACGTGACATTTCTTCCAGTCATCTAACCACCATCATCACCGCGACAAAAATATATACAAATCAGGGAGAACTCGATTAGCGATTGCCCCTCAGTTGGATTCTCTCTAGGTCACCTTGACTTAAGAAGCATGCACTGAGATACTGACTCGCGTTTTAATTTAATTCCTCAAAAATATCGTTCTTGCATAGAACTTCATTCAGTTTGGACTAAAGTGGAGATCCAAAACTAGCAACTGATACAGCTCTTTGGCCAGCCAAATTGTTTCACACTTTTCTGCACTTGCAAATTTTGTGAAGTTTGTTCTTCCTAGGTCATCATGGACTCCTCTGTCCTCTATTGCTTTATACAGAGTTTAATCGGTGTGATTTATGTTATCTGCCCAACTGATGAAGGCGTTTGAGTTTGCTGACTAAATAGAGAAGGGAAAGATTGTCTTATTCCCCCAAACCACGGCAAATTTGGCTCATTGGCAAAACTGGTACGTTGTTGAATTTCTTGGATATCATATCACTCCTGCCCCCAAACGATCTCTCTCCTTTCCCTGTCAAATCCTTACTAATTTATTTCATTTAGCATTCTCAGAGGAAAGTAATCTAATAAAGGAATCTACACAGAATTGTAAATGACTGACACCAGGTGGATGTTTTGCCCCTCTAGAGCTACTGAGAGTTTAAAAGAGAATGGTAACCACACCTTCATGTCTGCTTTCTGCGAAGCTAATGGAATTTTTTTTTTTTTTTTAAATAATGGCATGATTGGAGTCTCTCAAGTCACATTATATACTTGTGATTATTGGCTTTTACACTGTGTGCATATAAGACAAGTCCCACCCAAAAGCCTATTTTTTTTTTTTAATTCAGATTTCTATGTCAGAGTCTAACATATTGGATGAAATCAACAAGTAAATCCTGGAAGGTAAATCTAAAACATTGCTTATTTATGTAGGCTTCTGTCTGTATTAAACAGAGAACAGGAAGAGAATGTTCTGGGGTGGAGGCATAACAGAGGCTAGGCAGACTCTCTTACATTTTTTTATTTCCATTTTGAATTTGATGCTGACTTGTCTGGCTCTGAAAGAATCAGACACAGATAGTAGAGATTTCCAGCCGTGATAAATGACCTTGGACAGAGTCGCTGGTGGGGTAATGGCAACTATCAGTGGAAATAGGAAACATTTCCGTTGTGGCCTGTTCCAGAATGCACCTGCAGGCCTGAGAGGTGAAAACTCGGAGTACAGCCTTACTGTGTCACTCTCCTGTGCCTCCCATAGCTTCACTTTCCACTTTAACTTGACCTTAGTTGAATTAACTCAACCAAAGTCCCCAAAGGATCAGGCAGTGCAAAAGTAAGCCACTTGCTGAGACATGTGCATCTCAGTTAATTCTTTTGGCCTTCCATTTTTAATTTTTACAGGTTCTCGGCTTTCGCTTAACCGTAATTTGTGATTGAGGTTAAATTAAAGTTCATTTCATTTTTGGTGACATTTTCATAACTAGTTTGAACTTAGGTCCCTTTGTGGAGAAATATTTACAAAGAAATAACATCAAATTGCATGGTGTAAATACCATGCCATTCAACTATGTAAATAGCAGTTGAGATGTTTAATTGAAAATAAAGCACTGGTAAAATATAAACATCGTTTTTGTTCCAGTTGCTTTGAGTGTAGGCTTCAGCGGCACAAATGAATTCAATAACTGATGGTGAAAGTTAGGATTTGTAAGAGGGCCCAATAACTCCAGTGTGTCTGGAAACCTTTTTTGTAATTGCTATATTCTTTAATGATGCTCAGTCCATCTCTCAAAACACACTCATTTGTTGTCACAAATATTGGCTGTTTGAGACCTACTACACTGGCATTTTAATGTACAATTCAATGTACCATCGTGGATTTTGGTTTTCCTCTCATTAAGCTCTTCCGTGGCCATCAATTAGATATCTTTCAGGCTGCTTCATTGTCTCAGGCCGCTAGAAGTATACCAGACACTCCAAAGTGATCAAATTATTAGTGTTTTGAACTTGTTTATTTATTTATGTAGCTGTAACTCTTATTATATGGCGCACCCCAAGAAAACCCCTCACAGTTCACAACTTGACAAGCATATTATTGGAAGAAACATACATGCTTGGTTATGGGATAAGGAATGTGCAACTACCTTGGAGAGGGTTAAGTATCTCTACTTTTTGGAGAGGTTCCTTTATTCCAGATTTAGAGACTCTAATATGTAAAGATGAAATTGTAACACCTTTTGATCCAAAATTTGATGGAAGGTCATTTCAATAATCCCAACCGATTGCATATTTCATCTTTACATTACATTAATGGGACTACACCAAAATAAAAAGCTTTTGCACAGTGAAGTAAACGTTTACATCAACAAAACAAAAAGTCAACCTACTGAATGGGAGAAGATATTTGCAAGTAATATATCCAATAAGGGGTTAATATCCAAAATTTATAAAAAACTTGCACAACTCCATGCCCCCAAACCAAATAATCTTATTAGAAATGGGCAGAGAAACTGAATAGACATTTTTCTTTTTTTTAAAAAAAAATTAATGTTTATTCATTTTTTGAAAGAGAGAGAGGGAGAGAGAGATATGGAGCAAGGGCAGGGGAAGGGCAGAGAGAGAGAGAGGGAGACACAGAATCTGAAGCAGGCCACAGGCTCTGAGCTATCAGCACAGACCCTGATGTGGGGCTTGAACTCACAAACTGTGAGATCATGACCTGGCCGAAGTCAGGCACTTAACCGACTGAGCCACCCAGGCGCCCCTAGACACTGTTTCAGAGAAGACATACAAATGGCCAACAGACACATAACAAAATGCTCAATGTCACTAATTATCGGGGAAATGCAAATCAAAACCACAATAAGATATCACCTCATGCCTGTCAGAATAGCTATGTCAAAAAGACAAGCAATAACAAGAACTGGCAAGTTGATGGGAACGTATATGGGTGCAGCCACTATGGAAAGCAGTATGGAGGTTCCTCAAAAAATTAAAAATAGAAATACCATATGATCCAGTAATTCTATTACTATTTACCCAAAGAAAACAAAAACACTGATTTGAAAAGCTATATGCAACCCTATATTTATTGCAGTATTATTTATGATACCCAAGATATGGAAGCAACCCAAGTCTCCACTGACAGACGAATGGATAAAGATGTGGTATAAATATACAATGAATTGTTACTCAGCCATAAAAAAGAATAAGAATCTTGTCATTTGCAACAGCATGGATGGACCTAAAGGGTATTATGCTAAGTGAATTGAGTCAGACAGAGACAGAGAAATACCATGTGATTTCACCTACATGTGGAAACCAAATGAACCAACCAACCAACCAACCAACAAAAACCAGAAACGGACTTGTAAATATAGAGAAGAAACTGGCGGTTGCCAGAGGGGAGGGGCTTGGGGTTTGGGCAAAATAGATGAAGGGGATTAAGAAGTATAAACTTCTAGTTACAAAATAAGTAAGTGATAGGGAAGAAAAGTACAGCGTAGAAAATATGGCCAATCGTATTGTAATAACTTTGTATCATGACAGATGGTGACTACACTTACTGTGGTGAGCATTAAGTAATGTAAACAGTTGTTGAATCACTAATGTAACTGAAACTAACATAACATTATATGTCAACTATACTTCAATAATAAAACTTAAAAAATAAAGTACATTAATGGGAGAGCTTCCATTACCTTTCTTGAGTAACTGTATCCAGAGAGAAATTATAACTTAACTATTAAGAGCATAGACTCTGGAACCGTATCTATTGGATTAGTTGTGAAACCTTGGGCAAGTTACTTAACTGTTCTGTCACTCAGCTTTCTTATCTGTAAAATGGATGTAAAAGTAATGCCTGGTTCATTCGGCTGTTATAAGGATTAATCGGAATAACATAACATAAAGTATTTAGAACAGTGCCTGGCACAGTGCTATATGAATATAGTAGTTATTCATTTAATTAGTAAACATTTATTAAGAGCTTTCATTGGGGCACCTGGGTGGCTCAGTCGACTGAGCGTTCGACACTTGATTTCGGCTCAGGCCATGATTCCAGGCTCACGGGATCGAGCCCTGTATCAGGCTCGGTGCTGAGCACGGAGCCTGCTTGGGATTCTCTCTCCTTCTGCCCTTTTCCCCTGCTTGTGCTCTCTCTCTCTCTTTCTCTCTCAAATATATTTAAAAAAAAAAAGTCTCATCATTAAAAAAACATTTATTATTTAGCGTCTGTTAATAAACATGAACTTTCTATATTATTATCTTTTATGACAAACAATTCTTTTATTTTACTGATTTATTTTATTATTTTTTCCAGCTTTATTGAGGTGTCATGGACAGATATAAATTGTGTGTATGTAGGTCGTACCAGGTGATTTTTTAAAAGGTATACAACATGATGATTTAATATGTATACATATTGTGAAATGATTATCACAATCAAGTTAATTAACATATTCATTATCCCACATGGTTACTATTTTTTTTCGTGTATGGTGAGAACATTTAAGATCTATCTTCTTAGCAAATTTCAAGTATACAGTATTATTAATTGTAATCACCCGGCTGTACATTACATCTCCAGGAGTTACCCATCTTAAAACTGAAAGTTTGTACCTTTAACCAACATTTCCCCATTTTTCCCCACCTCCCAGGGAAACAATTCTTTAAGGAAGTAAATCTAATTACAAATTCTCACTACTTTATTCCACACAATGAAAGTCAGGCTTTGAAGAGTTAAAACCTAATGAAAATGTGCTCATATCTGATAAAATTCTTGGTATGAACACTTCTTTTTTCATTTAAAGGGCAGCATCTGGACCTTAGTAAGCAAATATGCAATAAAATATTATTTTGACCTTTTAAAAAGTTGATCTTTATTTTATTCAAACGGTAAAAATATTCCAAAGAGTAAAGTTCCATGTTGAATGGCAGTTTGCCATCATTTAGGGAACTGTTTATGTGCAAATAATGCTTTTACATTGCATATTTTGTACAAAGAAAATCAGACTATAAGCTGACAGAATCACCTGAAGTAAAAAACTAGAAAGATTTCACCTAAGCTCACCAATCATGGGAATCCAGTTTGAAAAGATCCTTTTTAGCTGAGAAGCGGCTGAATTTGTTTTCCGGCATAAGAGTCAAAGATTTTAGGGTAGATTATTTTGCTCTCTGTTACAGTCTCATCTCTCTCTCTCTCTATGTTCCGTGTCAAACAAAACCCGGGAATCATTTTATAACCTTACTTATTGCAGCAAAGACATTGGTGTCAGGGACACCTATTTGGTTTCCATCTGAGGCATTTAATTTCTTTTAAAAACATTTTTTTTTTAACTTTTATTCATTTTTGAGAGACACAGAGAGTGACAGAGCATGGGCAGGGGAGGGGCGGAGAGAGAGGGAGACCCAGAATCCAAAGCAGGCTCCAGGCTCTGAGCTGTCAGCACAGGGCCCGACGCGGGGCTCGAACCCACAGACCGCTGAGATAATGACCTGAGCCGAAGCCGGATGTTCAACCGACTGAACCACCCAGGCGCCCCAGAGGCATTTAATTTCTAAGGCTCAAAGTGGACCTTGTCAGAAATCGAAAATTACATCCCAAATGCAAAGGCTTTTTACAAAACAAATCAAACGAGCACATTTATTGTAAACCTTTGCTGTGTGCGTGTGTGTGTACGCGCGCGCGCGGATCCAGCTTCCTTTTTATTAGTCTCCAGGGGCCTTTTGGTGAAGCCTAACAGTGTGGAGTCCTGGGGAGTTGCACAACTGGCGAAGGGGGCCGGGCCCTCCCTCTTCTTCCTCTCCTGAGGTAGCTTTGTGGTTTAGATTTGGGCAGTTAGACCTTGTCTTCTGGGCCTTTGAATCTTGAGCAGGTGAGGAGGCAGGCAAGGGACGGAAGGAGGCACATTCTGGCAATGGGATTGGAGCCTGCTCTCCCTGCCGCCTCTTCTGCCCGTGGCTGCCCAGCTCCGTCAGACCCCTGGGTTTTTGCCCCTTTTCCAAGACTGGTCCCCCAGCCTCCTGTCAATTTTGCAAGCCTCCATATACTTCCATTCAGTCTCCTTCTCCACAATTTTTTTTTTTCCTTATGATAATCAAAGGAGGTTTCTATTTTATGCAAACAAGAATTTTCATTGATGCAACAATCTTCAAAGCCTGGGGAGACATCAGTGCCAACCTTTTACACCGAATTATCAGTCTTGCCAATGGTAGCTAATCTGAAGGCGACTTGCCCTTAAATAATGGTTTATGGAATCTATTAGCTCTTGGCAACTGCATCAGTTATATGCTTCTGTAGGACTGCACAAATAATATTTGCCCAAATGTATCTTGGTTTGGCAGTCATCCCTCACCAGCCAGTGATGGCTGATCTTATTTCAGCTGCTATTTTGGAACTGGAATTTTGACATTGTTAGAATGAGCTATGCTACTGTCTTGTGGAGATGAAGTAAGGTAATTGGTTTTAATACTGTGCTTCCCAGAAGTGAAATGTCTGCAATGGTGTTATTAGCTGAGATGCTGTAGATAGTTTTACATGTCGGGAACAATTAACACGCGTCCTGTGGGTCTGATTACTAGTGTTAAGGAAGTTCTGTTCTGCATAACCCCCAAAGCAAAGCCTCCAGGAAAGTTAAAGGTCCCTGTTCCACCATTAAAATGGAAAAGTAATGTGCCTTTTTTTGATTGACTATAAACTTTGACTCGTGGGACTTTGTTCTTAGAGGTGAAAACAAACATGAATAGGAGGCAAGTTGTTTTCCTTAAAAAATCTTAAAACTGTAGTTGAAACCCTTTATCAGAAAATTTCTCCAAAGAAAACGAAATCAATATCACCTTATAATTATCACAGGGAGAAAAAAAAAAAAGCCAAAAAGCCAAAGTGGACATTTTCCTTAAAACACAGCAAGCACAAAAGAACATATATATAAAAGAAATTTTATATGTTTAGGCCGCTGCCCAGAAGAGGGATAAATTCGTTGTAGGAATAGCATGAGGAGTTGTATTTATAAAAGATTTTAGGACTAACTAAATGATTGAAAGTGAATTTATGAGACATCCTGATTACTACATATGGTAGATCCTTAGAATATAAAGGTAATTAGGTGAGATTCACATACACACAGTAAATTCCCAGTAATATGCATATTCTCGATTACACGTGAGGAGAGCCAAGTCATAAGTCGGGCCTTCTGCTCTCGGCTTCTTCACTAACCAAGTGACTAACCTGAGGCCAGTTGGCTCGAATGCAAAGTGAAAAACGTGGACTATAGGAGTTCAAGCTACCTGTCAGCTCTGAGATTCCATGATCCTAAAATTGCACGTTTCATCTTCTTTTTGGTCGTTGGATTATGTTTCTCTTCTCTGAAGGACGAAGGAGAAAAGAAGTAGTAAGAAATGTGGTGTCAAAGGGGACAGGATAATCCCCAATGCCTGGCCCCTGAATGGCCTTGGGAGGGAAGGAACCCCCTTCCGGTCCAAGAAAGAGGGGGACAGGTGCCTTTCTACCAGTGGCCGTCAGCCGAGACGGAGAATTAAGTCTTCCCGCCACAGGGAAGTCCTGATAACAAGTGCTGGACTGAAGACGCCGGCGTCTGCCTCCATCACGAGCAACTGCTTGGCTTTAGGCAAATTATGCAGCCTCTGCGGGAGTCTTATCTTCAAAAGAGGAGCGAGGACAGATCTTCAACATTTTCTTTCCCAGCTCTTCTATGAGTCAAAGAAAGCAATGTTTGGAGTATCAAGTAAGGATCGAGGTATCCGCTCATTTGAGGTTAAGTTTTCTCTATTTTGCCTAGGATATTATCACTCCACGCTGCAAAGTGGAGAGAGCTCTAAAACTGAGAGTATCTTTCCCTTTGAAATTACAGCAGGCCAAGTGTGGGCTTTTCCTTGAAGAAAGGAAATAAAAAAACAAGACACATGGTCAGGAAAACTGTTAAGCGGTGGGAAGATAGAGAGATTAGACATTTTTCTATCAAAGGCAAGAAAGCTGTAAGAGGAAAGTGGAAAAAAAACCCAGTAAGAGCAAGAGAGCAAGCACAGGGGAAGAAGTGGGGGAGGAAGGAGGAAATAGAAGGAGCCCTGGGCTTTGAAGTGAGGCCAGAACTGCAGCAAAGGATTGTGGGATAGGAGGTCAAGAGAAAAAGTAGATGGGGACCCTTTGTTCAGAGGTTAATAGTTATGTGTCAGAAGTGCTTTATCAGAATAAAATGCCCTCTGCATTTTTAGATACTTTTTTAGAGGAGTAAACCACTTCCGTGGAAGTTTCCCAAGGTCCTTAAGAAAGAAGCGTCCTGTGGTTTCTAACCTAAAAAAGGATATTCTGCAGTTAGAGGCTCTGTTTTAATTAGAAATAACCAACTGTGGAAAAGGCCTGGTGTTTCAGATTGAAAATGATTCGAAACAAATGATTTTGTTTTTATTTGGGGTGCTCAAGGGGTAGGTGGGGGAAGCAGCTGAGAGAGATCTGGAGAGTCTTTTAATTGCTCACCAGGATCTGTACTCTTTCTACAAGTTCAGTGCCATGTAGCACTTGTAAATGGTGAATGAGGGAGAGGCCCCCAGCTCTTCCCAGGCATTCTGATTCCGAAGCGATTCCAGCCAAAGGTCAAAACCGAGGTAAACTCAAGTTTGCTTTGGCAAAACCTGCTTTCTTATTCAGATAGCCAAGTACATGATTGTGTAAAATTAGCAAAGGTTACCATGGGAGCCTTAAGAAAGTTTGTTGAAAGTGTAGGAGACAATAGCACAGTGGTGTTTCCTTGAATGAGTTATCCAAAGTGCTTTAAATCAGTAGTTCCAGAGAGTTACATATATATATATATATATATATATATATATATATATATATTTGTTAAACAAGAAAGGCAGTTTCCTTTACGTTTGGCAGGTTTCTTTGTATAACTCTCCTCAAATGTGCAGTCATGCTGCCCTCGTGGATGATTAAGGGGGTTCGCAGGAAAACCTCCACCTCTGACTGTTTAACTTACCAGGGCTTTTAAAAGTGAGGCTGATAAAACTCATAAATTTATCACATCTCTAACAGTCGATGACACTCACCAAGTCCGTTTCCGATACACTTCAGTTCCACGCTTTCGTGAAGCCGGGTCACTGATGACAAATCTCACACAGAACGATCAAGTCATAACTAAGCTTTAAGTGTTTCCTTGATGGTTAAGACCAGAAGATCTGAATAAAAAGTAGCAGGATCCTTGATCTGATCTTTTTTCTGACATTTCCCAAATCCACAAGGCGGAGGGCATTGTGCAGGTTGGGGTGTAAACTGTTCCATACTCTTAACCCTCACTGAGAAGCACCAGAGATATGTTCTATTTTGCAGCAGGGAAACGAATAAACACGCACACATTATACGACAAATATTTGATTTGACCGTGGATTCATTTTTAGTAAGCTTATTAAAAACTGTTATCTGCAAGGAAGACGTAACTGCCAAGATGAGGGAATGAATGAGGGTAATGGATTATAATATAATCACAAAATGCTGTGGTGCGAACTTCTTTCGTTTGAGACATTTTTAAAAATTCTCTTATTTTCTAGGCTCTTGCAGTACAGTTGCTCTAAAACCACTGATTTAATCACCTCAGGATTATAAAAATTGTTTAAGCCGTGGGGAAGGGTTACATTTCCTCTTCTTTTAATTGTTGGTCAGAATTTCAAATAGAATGCAATATTTTATATATATGGTGACAGGCCAACTGCGTGTTTTTTATAGGATGGATGGTTAGTTGTCCTTGTATAACCGATATCATTCTCCGAAAAAGCAGGTCAGGTAATGCTAGACTTGGTAATAGCTGTGGGTGCCTTGAGCACGTCTCAAATCAATAATGACAGAGGTAGCCTTATAGCAATTTATGAACCACAGTCCCCTTGGGAAACATATTTCAAACCATAACTTCATCTAAACTGTTTATCGGCTAAGCTTGCTCAAATGTATGAAGTGTCAAAAAGTTTCTTTGACATTAGGCTTGTTATTGTCCTTTGATTTATGTACCCAAGCAAAACGTAGTAAATAAAAAGATTGTTTGGTGGTTTGGTATTTTAAGGAAATGATTAGAAACATTTGCCAATGCTATTCATTTTATATGTTTTTTTTTTCCTTTCCAAATAAAAAAAAAAAAAAGTATTTCCGTCCAGCGAGTGACTTCACGGTAATGGAACCTTGAATGATCATTATAGTAAGCAGAAATGCCAATGGAGTTGCTATGAAATATTCAGAAAACTGAACTAAATGTGTGATGTTCATATAAAGCATCTGTCTCTTTCCTTGAATTTTGCATGCCCAGGAGTTCACAAAATGTCCCATTTGAGGCACATTTATGGTGGTAAATCTGACTTATTAAAAACATGGTTGTCATATCGTAGTTAGTTTGTGTGGAAACTTTCACATGGAAAATTCAAAGGACTATTCTCTTGAAAAGCATCCTTAAAGAAAATTCTTGGGTATACACAAAGAATTTTTATTTGCTTAGGAATGGAAATATTGACTTCTTAGATTTTTTTTGATGGTGGAATATTATAGATGTATAAAATGCATCAAAAGGCAAACTATAAGACAAACCCTTTGAACAGTATTTCATTTAAGTGTTTTAGTCCAGGATTTTACATTTTATTTTAGTTTGAGGCTTTCCAGTCTTATAATTACTTAAGCAGATTTTCGTATTAGGCAATCCTATGGGTAGAATGTACATAAAAAACCTAAATATAAGATTACAAAAGTTGGTCAAGGATTCCAAAGGATTGCGTTATGAGTTTTTAAAAGATTAATTTTTAAATAATTTTTATATCGATACAAGTGGAATTCACTCACACATTACAGGGAAACAAGAAACCCAGTGGAGATGGACACATTTTAATGCAAGGGTTGCTTAAATAAGGACTATTTCTGTTTATGATATATATATTTTTGAATAGTTGGAACTAAGTTGATGGGCACCATAAAAAAAAAAAGTCACAGACATAGGACAAATGAGCACACAGATATCTATACCAGCGTGGTTAACTTGTTAGCAAATCTGTTTCCCTGAAAACAGGATACAGTGAATCTGTGTATATTTAATGGAAAGTGGCCACATTTACTGAAGAATTAGGAGAAAACACTCCCCAGTGGAGTCAGATCTGCTATCCTTCAAAGAAAGACTGTTTCCTAGGCTGGCCAATATTCCTATGGAGCAACCTATGCCTATTGATAAGTTATCCCATTCCTCTCCGGAATCAGCTGGTCAGGAAGGATACAGAGGGGAGGGAGAGGAAGGGAGAAGGCATTGTGATAGCGGCTTTGTCTGATCGCCAAGGTAGGAAGGGGGTGGAGGACTGAGAAAGGAAGAATAAGAGAGGTAAAAGATAGGAAAGAGAACAGGAAAAGAAGGGAAAGAAATCAAACAGAAACAAAACAAAACAAAGCAGGAAGATGATAGCTAGATAGAAAAAAAAAAAAAAAAGCATCTCTGAAACAGATTCTCCTTCCTGACCTCCAAGCTCTTTACAACAGGGATTCCTAACCTGGATTTCATGGACTTCCCCAGGTCTGTGAACCCACTGTGCAATTGTATGCATGTTATGTGAGTATGTGTATGTGCATTTTTTTCCCTGGATGAATTGTTTTTTGTTTTGATCTGATTCTCCAAGGGGTGGCAAGACTCAATAAAACCTAAGAACTACTACTTAAGTGGGATCTTGTGCACACTGTAAAGACATTTATCTTTTAAGCAGCCTGGATGCTTGAGATGGACCGTCGATCATCAAAGAATGTTACTTTCTAGTATTCAAGTTTGTGTAGCCTGAGGTTATTCATTTTTTCAGACCTTTAGAATGCTAGCTATTCAGTCAAACAGCATTGATTGACTATTTCCATTAAATTAAGTCAGCTTTCTTCAAAGTGGGTGTCCTGGGAGTGTGGACAAACAGTGCTACACAGAGAAAAGGAACAGTATGCATTTGGTGGCAAATATTTCTGAGATGCAGATACTGTAGGGAATGCTAACGAACTGTAGGAAACTGTACTGGTAACATCTCCTCCTTACTCCTCATTAATTCTGTATCCTCCTCTATAAATGAAGAAGAAGAAGGAGAAGAAGAAGGGGGAGGAGGAGGAGGGGGAGAAGGAGAAGTAGAAGGAGAAGGAGAAGGAAAAGGGGAAGGAGAAAGGGAAGAAGAAGAGGAGGAGAAATGTATTACTGGCGGACATTTATTGGGTGCTTACCGTCTTCCAAGTGCTGTGAGAAGCATCTATATGCTTTATGCAACTAAGCCTTTCCAACAATTTTTATGAGGTTGCTGTTATGTTTTCATTTTATAGATGGGGAAATTGAGGCATAGAAGTCAAGAAATCGGCTCAAGGTCATGAAAGCAATAAATGGTAGAGACAGTGTATGAACACGATACGGGCATTGTAAGTCTGTAGCCCATGCTCTTGGGCCATTAGACCAGGGCAAGGCACCTGGTCAGGCAGTTGCTTAGCTCCTGTTGCTGCAAATGGGAGAGAATCGCCTGCTCCTTCTGTGGAGTGGTTACCATGGCACCGCTGTGCTAAAGCTGTGCCTAGATTTGAAATACACATTGTTATCTTATTTCCTTCCATGTTGAACGTTATACTCTTCTGTTGTGACTTGTTCCTCTCTTCTCCCCTTCCAGATGACTTCCTAGGTTCTTGTGGTTCTGTAATTCTAGGGGAGAAAGGGTGACAAGAATTTGATACGAGTTTCAGAAGAAAACTAATTTTCCATCACCCACACAAAGTTGTTTCT
This sequence comes from Lynx canadensis, assembly GCF_007474595.2. Classification (NCBI taxonomy): domain Eukaryota; kingdom Metazoa; phylum Chordata; class Mammalia; order Carnivora; family Felidae; genus Lynx; species Lynx canadensis. The sequence goes on along the minus strand of NC_044306.2, from coordinate 54,938,563 downwards.
TAGAAGCTTCAGGAGAAATTGTGTCTCCCCAGATATGTGGTTTTCTATCAGAATGAGATCTAATGCTTCCAAAGTATTATCTCAGCAATATAGACCCCACCTACCATAGGCAACATAAAAAAAAATTCCTGGAGATGTAACACCTTTCTTTTTTAGTTAGCCAACTTCCTGTGGACAATTATATAATATAAGTAGGCATTATATTATTTGGTACTCTACATCAAAGAAAGTTCCATGTTTTTCCTCTTTTGGAATGTTTGCCTTTTTTCCTGAGGGATCTGGGTATTCACTGATGTGTAGTTAAATCATTAGGATTTAGTGTACTTAAATCCTAGAAAAGCACACATTAAAAAATGTAAGTATCTTTTTCTTAATACCCAGAGTTCTTTCCTTCTTTGTTCTTAGTGCTATTAATCAATAAAATGGCCAACGTTGGTCTTTAAAGAATCTTATTCAGATTTTTGGGAGATTTGGGAAGATACATCCCTGTTGAAAGAGAGCCTTTTTTCCCCCCTCTCTTTTAGGAGAAAGGACACATATGGAAGGCCTTAGCTTATCTTTAGTGGCTCCTACACCCATTCTGGACTCCATGGAAAGGCCGTGAATGGGATTAGGTCCTAGAGATAGCATGTCAGCCATCATGAGGGATGGGCTAGACCATCCTTTATTTTTTTCCTTTGGGTCCCGTGTGAAAAACAATTTAGCAGCATTGATGAGTGTTATTAACAATGAGATAGGATATAGCTCCCCTTCCCCACATCGGATGTGCTTAAATATAGAATAGTTATCTTTTGAAAATTTAAATGAAGCTCGGGGGGAGGAAAAGGTGGTTTGGCAGATATCTTAGGGAATTTTCTATTTCTATGCTGTAGTCTAAGGTTTAATTCCTCAACTCCCTGTATTGCCCTACTTCAATCAATGATCTGAGTAGTTTCATTTTTACTAAAGCTCAGAATGCCAACCATATTGATTATTTAAAAAAATCAAATAAATCTTTGTTTTCTTCTGAATGGTTAAGTTGATGGATTATTTAGCTCTATACCCTCACTGCCTAAAGTAGCTGATAGTCTGGGATTTTTAAAATAAAGCCCTCTTTATATATTTCTTTTTTCTTTTCCAAATGGCATTTTATTTATTTCCAAAAATTACCTTTTAAATCCAAGGAAACGATGGTGCCTCGCTACCTTCCAGAGCATTTGGTCTTCATGTTGAAAGTAAACTCTTTTTAGGAAGGGAGTTTCCAAATATGAGCTATTTGTCAGAAAAGATTTTTCATTGTAGGTATACCAGAGCTTCCCAGTTTGAAACTGAGTGTAAATAATTCTTCTCAGAAGCTCTGGGGGGGCCAAGAGTGAAGTTTCCTGACCCGCTATTCCTTCGACATCTTCTCTCCCTCACCTCCCTCCTCAGAAGCAGTGAGCAGCACTGAGCTACAAAACTGGTTTTCACTGGTGCCTGGTGGAGCCTTAATTCCTTTCTGTCAGCACATCCCTAGGCCTCTCTCCTAGTTAGGATAAGGACTGGATAAGCAGTTGAACTTCTGGATAGTTTTCCAAATGAAATTCAACCTCTAGACCTTTTGAGGTTTACCCAGTCGTCCTCACTAGCCTGAGATGGGTTTGGAATGAATTTTTACCTAATGGATTCTATTTGAGGCAATGGTTGCATTACTCAGAGTCATGAGCATAACTTCAAATAAGGGAAAAGAGCTAAGCAAGCACATGAGAATAGATGTGAGCCTGAGGAAGGCGTCTGAGGAGATGCCGGGAGATTCTTCCTAGCTGTTGAATGGAGAAGTGGGATTTCATGAGACAGAAGTCACCTCCTAATGTCAGAACCATGTTTGAGTGATGATGTAAAAAAGAATATAAGTGTGAAAAGCACTGTTTTGCAATATAGTGAAGTCACTATGCAGCATTCAGGATAAATTACTGAGTATTGATAAGCCCGGTGAAAGGCATTAAGACGTTAGAAATGAAATCTGTGATAGACGTACCCTGAGTAAGTGGGACTGTGCCTCCTGCTGGTTTGTTGCAAGGAATTTTCTTTGGGGAAAATCCTACTGAATTACATGACTTGTGAATCTGTTACTAGGGAGGGACTAAATGTTGGTAAGAAAACAGAAGTATTTTATTTAAAAATTTTTCATGTTTATTTATTTATTTTGAGTGAGAGTGAGAGAGAGAGAGAGCGAACAAGCCAGGGAGGGGCAGAGAAAGAGGGAGAGAGAATCCCAAGCAGGCTGTCAGCACGGAGCCAGACATGGGGCTTGATCTCACGAACCGTGAGATCATGACCAGAGCTGAAATCAAGACTCAGATGCTTAACCGACTGAACCACCCAGGTGCCCTGAAAGGAGAACTATTTTAAAACACCAAGATGTCTTTAAAACTTTTCATTTTTAGCACAGCTACTTTTCACTAAAAGAAATCATTACATCTCTATTTGTCCAAGTTACTGTTTTTGTACCGGGGCTAACATGAGGGTGAAGCCAGTGTGGCACCCTGTCACGGCCCTATTTTACACCACACACTTTATTTAACTGGTTAGACCTCAGACATTTGTGTGCACACAAGCTGTGCTTCTATAGATTTATCTTAGTAATGCTGTAAAGAATGGAAAGAATACATGAAAAGTTGGCAATAATACTCATTCGAACCACGTCTATTCTTTAAAGATGAAACTTGCTTCCCATGACGGAGAAATGTTATCACTAATAACTCCTTCAACAACAAACAAGTTATACAGGAACATACCTTAAACAGTCAGTGAAGTCATCAAGAGGCGTAAGATTTAATCTTATCCTCGTAGAGGTTATGGAATAGTCAGGAATATGATAACTTATATATGGTAGCATAAACTATGTGCTAATCATGGAATACTGGTAAGCAATGCTCCAGGGAGACCCAGTGCTCTTTAGATTAGACAGGTGGATAAACAGAGGACTTACACCAAGGCTTGAACACAGGGTGTACCTGTTAGCAGAGGAGGAGAGTAGATGATTCAGGTAGTGGGGCTGATTTTTTTTTTTTCAATTATTAACTTCTTTTCTTTCCTGTAACAGGATTATATGCTCCTGCTAATTGCAGTGTGATTTGTAATATCTACTTAGAGGGGAAATATATCTTATTTCTTAAAAAAAAATTTAATGTTTATTTGTTTGAGAGAGAGAGAGAGAGAGAGAGAGAGCAGGGGAGGGGTAGAGAGAAAGGGAGACACAGAATCCGAAGCAGGCTCCAGGCTCTGAGCTGTCAGCACAGAGCCCAACGTGGGGCTCAAACTCACAGACCGTGAGATCATGACCTGAGCCAAAGTTGGACGCTCAACCCACTGAGCCGCCCAGGCACCCCTTTGGGGGAAATATATTTTTTTGGTCTATTAATGTTGGGTTTGCGAATATTCCTTGCTTTGGTAATGAAATATGAGTAAGTCCTGACATATGCCACATCAGAGCAGAAGCTTAAATGTGAATGTTTTTCTTCTGTTTTCTGCTAGGACTATAGTCTGTCCTGGATAGTGGCTTCTTCTTGGGCATGGGTTCTGGAATGAAGTGACACATAGAACAGAGTTGGTACCTAGAGCAGAACTGAAGCCCAGTAAAAATCCACATGTAATATGAATGAAAAATAGATATTTGTTGTAATCCAGAGATTTGGGGGCTGTTTGTTGCTGAGGCACAGCTGACAGATACATGGAGGGATCACAACTTGAGCAGTGAGTGGAGATAGAAAGATACACGGATGAGGAAAAGTGGAAAATAATCTACTTTGGTCTAGTCAAGGGATTTGTATAGGAGAGAAATTAAACAAAAAAGAGGTTGGGCCATAGTTTGAAAGCCATAATAACAGATTAAGAACACTGACCTTGTTCTAAAGGCAGTGGAAAAGCACTAAAGATTTTGAGTGCAGGAGCAAAGGAACAAAAGGATATTTGAGGAATATTTGTCCAACAGGAGTATTAGGATAAAGGAGAACGTGGGAAAGAAACATATTCTTAAGCACGTTCTTTAAAAATGTTTCCAAACAGGGGCACCTGGCTGCTTCAGTCAGTAGAGCATGCGACTCTTGATCTCAGGGCCGTGAGTTCAAGCCCCGCATTGGGTGTAGAGCCTACTGAAAAAAATTGTTTCTGAAGAAAAATAATTATTTTGTTAGAAGATATTTCCATATACATTTTCATATTTCATATTCCCACATATAAAATGCAAAGGAAACAAATCAAATGGACAAAACAAATTTTAAGGTAGAAAAAATTGATGTGACCAAGACAACACAAATGGTTGCTTAGGTGAGGGAAGCAGGACAATGTCCTATGACTTATTGATATCTTTGTCAAGCTGGTACCTCATGGAAACTACCCGAGGCCGAAGCCTTCTTCATAATTCGAATTTGTTCCTTCTCTTTGTACACATATGGCAACTCACATGCAATCTCTTTCTTTGTCTGCAGATCCATTATTAATGTTCTGCTCACTGTGGTGTGTGTCCTGTGAAATCATGAAGGGGACGAGAACTATTTTTGGCACAGAAAACCTGTCGACTTCTTAGTCTGTAATTGGTACCTGCAGAATCCATAGAACTTCAGGACTAGTGACCTTTACCACACATATGAATGAGGATGAAAGTTGACAATTAAGGTGGCTATCTGGTATTCCACAATAATATAAAGTTTACTTGCTTCTTATCTTGTTCAACACTTCACAAGCTTTGGGTCCACTCGTGAGTATCTTTCCTACCTAAGCGGCACAATTTTTTACGTGGATTGGCTGAACTATCTTGCATTTTCCTAGGTGATATGCCATTTGACAAATTGGTTTATTGAAGGCAGACATGCACGCAGCAACACAGAGCGAAGAAGGTCATCTAAACATTGCAATCCTCCCCTGTGTCCAGATGTGAGGGTCTTCCATTTCGAACTCCTCAATAGAGTTTTCTTGGTTGTGCTGAGACATTTTCACTCACTCTGATCACAGTGTTTGCCTCAAATCTCATAAAGCCTGGCATGTTACTGCTGTTCTGGAAGTCTCCTGCTTTGTGAACGACAAGGTTTAATGAATTGGGAGTATCGATGCACGTTGCATTCACTCACAAAGGGAAAATCCTTTCAAACGGCTACAGCCACAGAAATTCAATTTAGTTTATTTAGGAGGAAATGAGAAACTTGAATTGTAGGTGTGGAGTCTTACAATCTTTCAGACTGATAAAAACACAGTTTGGGGGATGGTTGGAACAGCACGGAATTGACTTAGCCAAAATTATTTTTGTGAGCACGTTTCCAAACGTAGGATCATGTTTTGATAAGAAAAATCCCTTTCTCCACAAGTTCTCAGGTCCCACTCATTGGCCCCTCAGCCTCAATTCTGGAACCTCTGTCAAGCTGTTATGTGGCTCAGTTCTTGGTGATATGTTTTCAATTTGAGTCAACTTGATGAGAGAAAAATTACTAAAAAGTGGGAATGAGCTGTGAGGTGAATAGGGTTTTCCTATCAAAGTGGAGGTATTTTTAAAAGCATTTATTATTTCAAACTAAAACATTTATAGAAAGCCATGAGTGTGAAGTGTATGGTTACCAGTTGCGGCTTGCCATATTGAAAAATTCAAGTTCATAGGAAATATTTACTGAGGCTCTGGCTAGCAAGTAGTTTGTTCATGGCAATAACTTGGTCCAGAAGGCATGTCAGTTTAAAACAATAGTTTACTAACACAGTAGTAACAGGCAATTAGGATTCATAAATGTTGCCGTGATTGAGAGATAATTTGGGGTCTTAGATGGAAATAATTCTGTAATTAACAGAAAAGAACTTAAATGCTGTATGGCTATGTCTTACACATGATATGAAGGTCAGAAGTGAGAAAATAACTCCTCCATTTTCAATATTTTATGGGCTCTGATGTAATATGGTTATTTTTTTCTGTGCTGAAAATGATGAATATCGTTTTTGGCACATTTGTTCCCTAGTAAAGAAGTATTTAGCTTACAAGTGAAAAAATCTGGCTTTGACTGTGGATTAAAGAGATGTTGTATGGCTAAGTTTACTTTTGTCGGAAAGGTCAGCTTTGTGTGGCATTCTCTGGAAACTTGTTTGGAACGTATAAAATTCCCTTGCCATGTGAATCCTGGAGATCTGAGGGAAATATATTTAATCACATTCGGTGGGAACATTCCCTTTTGTGTGAGTTCTTAGTTCACAATGTGTTTCCTTGATTACATGTCATGGAGTTCATCTCACAACAATGCGTATCGTGTATTGTCGAAAAAAAAGAACAGGCTGCAAACAGTATCGACAGTATATGATTTTACATACACGTAAAATTTTGTGCGTGTGCATGTGTATAAAAAGAAAGATATCTTGCAGGTTGTTAATTATGTAACTCTGGGTGGTAGGTTTTGGGTAAGTATTATTTTCTTTGCATAGTATCTCATAGTGCTTGGTGTTCTTTTGTTATTATGAAATACGATACACATTTGAAAGAGGACATATGTACAGCTTCAAGAATAATAATGTAAGGAATATCCACTGTAACAGCTAAAAAATAGGACATTTCTTTATCTTAGGAGCCAAAACTTTCTTCTGCTTCTTCCTCTTTCATGGAGGGAATTGCTTGCCTGAAATTTGAGCTAATCATTTCTTTGCTTTTCTTTCTGGTTTGGTCACCTATAAATGTATCCATAAGCCATCTATAGTTTATTTTCATTGTTTTGAGTTTTAAATAAATGGAGCCCTACTGGATGTATTCCTCTGTGACTCTTTCTTTTTCTTTCTTCAGCTCATTACATTTTTAAGATTTATCCATGTTGACGCGTGCCGTCGATCGTTTTTTTCTTTGTGAGTGGATAATATCATTTCATCACACACAAAAAATCAATGCAGTTCCAGTCATTTCTTTTTAAAAAAAATTTTTTTTTTCAACGTTTATTTATTTTTGGGACAGAGAGAGACAGAGCATGAACAGGGGAGGGGTAGAGAGAGAGGGAGACACAGAATCGGAAACAGGCTCCAGGCTCTGAGCCATCAGCCCAGAGCCCGACGCGGGGCTCGAACTCACGGACCGCGAGATCGTGACCCGGCTGAAGTCGGACGCTTAACCGACTGCACCACCCAGGCGCCCCTGTTCCAGTCATTTCTTGAAGAGAAAAACCTCACATTGACATTTTAGAAATATATGTGATGAAGCACTGCTGAAAGAAGCATGCTTCTGTGAACTGAAAATTTGTTTTACTATTCTTTGTATGTCTGTACGTAGATGGTGTCCATAGTTGCCTACAGAATGTGACTTCAGGGATCCCCAGCAGAGAAATATCCCCCTTTCTTGACCCTACCGGACAGTCACTGAGTCTGAAATTCAACCATTGGCTATTCTTTCCTTGGGATTTTAGGAGCTATCTCCCAAAAGGAAAATTGTATCATGTGCCATCTAACATGAATTAGCTTAGCCAGTAATTGGCTTTCGGACTTGGGAAGCAATGAGCAGATGTTGAAGGGCATAGGAAAGGAATAGTTCTAGACCTTGAGATGTTTGGAGGAGGGGCTTCAGTGGGACATTTAAATGAAGACCTCGGGGGCCCCTGGGTGGCTCAGGCGGTTAAACATCCGACTCTTGATTTCAGCTCAGGTCATGATCTCAGTCCGACTCTTGATTTCAGCTCAGGTCATGATCTCATGGCTCGTGCGTTTAAGCCGCACATCCGGCTTTTGGCTCTCAGTGAAGAGTCTGCTTCAGATCCTCTGTTCCACCGTCTCTCTGCCCCTCCCCAGTTTAACGTTATCAATCTAGAACTTCTGATCCTGCAGAGAAAACCCTATGAGATATTGCATAGGGTTCTCAGATTCCATTCACTTGAATACCCCGAAAACCTCTCTTGGATCCCTCACAAAGGGAAGGCGGCTGAACAGCAGCAAGACTTGTGTTTTAAGCTGTCTCCCTGTTTCTTTCCCGGAGAGTATTCATTCAGGGGAATAAATAGGAACGTCTCTGTCCAAGCCACCATATATCTCACCAAGTTACTGTAATATTTTCCTGTTTTTCCCCACTTCTATCCTCGACTCTGCAGTTTATTCTCAACACAGTAGCCAAAATGATCTATTAATACATCACTCCTTGGGGGCGCCTGGGTGCCTCAGTCGGTTAAGCGTCCGACTTCTGCCCAGGTCATGATCTCACGGTCTGTGGGTTCGAACCCTGTGTTGGGCTCTGTGCTGACAGTTCGGAGCCTGGAGCCTGCTTCAGGTTCTGTGTCTCCCTCCTTCTCTTCTCCTCCCCCCCTTGTGTTCTCTCTATCAAAAATAAATAAACATTTAAAAAAATTAAAAAAGAGTCACTTCTCTTTTAAACCTCTTTAAGATCGTTCACCTACTTTCCCTCCCTGCCTTCCACTATCCCCTCCTCCATCTTTCTCACTCAATTTTCTACTGCTCCCCTTGTTCACTACATATGCGACGCACTGGCCTCCTTTCTGCTTCTCCAGCTCACCAAGCACCTTCTCGCCTCAGGGCATTTGCACTTGGTGTTCTCTCTGCCTAGTCCACTCTTTCCTCATATTTGGTTCATTCCCTCACCGCCTCCAGGTCTACGCTCAAATGATACATTCTTTTTTTTTTTTTTTAAGTTTGTTTATTTATTTTGAGAGAGGGAGAGCGAGAGCATGAGCAGGGGAGTGGCAGAGAGAGAAGGAGATAGAGAATCCCAAGCAGACCCCATGCTGTCAGCCTGGAGCCCAATGTGGGTCTGGAACTCACGAACCTTGAGATCATGACCTGGGCCAAAACCAAGAGTCGGACACTTAACTGACTAAGCCATCCAAGTGCTGCTCAAATATTACATTCTTGATGAGGACTTCCTTGGCTGCCTGCTTTATATGAAATTGTAACTCCCAGACTCTGTATTTCCTACTTTCCTCCCCTACTTTATTTTTCTTTACAGTACTTATTGTCATCTAATACATTATATATTTTACATTTTTCCTTTGCCTATTCTTAAAAAAATTTTTTTGACGTTTATTTATTTTTGAGACACAGAGAGACAGAGCATGAATGGGGGAGGGTCAGAGAGAGGGAGACACAGAATCTGAAACAGGCTCCAGGCTCTGAGCTGTCAGCACAGAGCCCGACGCGAGGCTCGAACTCACGGACCGCAAGATCGTGACCTGAGCAGAGGTCGGACGCTTAACCGACTGAGCCACCCAGGCGCCCCTCCTTTGCCTATTCTTTGTCTCCCTCCACTAGAATATAAGCTCTGTGAACTTTTTTGTCTGTTTTCATATTATTGTATTCCTGGTGCCTGAAACTGGCACACAGTGTGCTCTGTGTGTGTGTGTGTGTGTGTGTAATAAATGAATGAGTATATAAAAATAAAGGATGACAGCTCCTTATACCTATATCACTTTTCTTAGAATATTTAGTTCCAGCCTAGAATTTAGCTAGAACCACATTTAGTTTTCACTTCAGTGCAAACATTTGCTCATGGTGTTTTCTTTTTATGTACCACAATATTCAGAATTTGAATTTTGTTTTTTCCCAGCAGAAGAGAGCAATATATTAAGTGCAAGTTTAGTAATTTCTAACTGTTCTCACCTTTTGGAAAAGAGTTACTCGTGCTAGAAAGTGAAAAACATTTAAGTTTTCCAGAAATATTCTCTTTGAGGAAATTTATGCTTTTATCTATCTATCTATTTATTTATTTATTAGACATAGCATTTATTTATTTATTTATTTATTTATAGATTAAGTTTTTAAAAAATGCTTATTTATTTATTTGGAGGGGGGCAGGGGCAGCGAGAGAGGGAGAGAGAATCCCAAGCAGGATCCATGCTGTCAGTGAGCAGCTGTATGTGGGGCTTGAGCCCATAAGCCCTGAGATCAAGACCTGAGCTGAAATCAAGGATCAGCCACTTAACTGACTGAGCCACTCAGCCGCCCTTAGAAATAGCTTTTTTTTTCTTAATTTTATTTTTTATTTTTAAAAAATTTACATCCAATTTAGTTAGCATATAGTGCAACAATGATTTCAGGAGTAGATTCCTTAGTGCCCCTTACCCATTTAGCCCATCCCCCCTCCCTCACCCCCTCCAGTAACCCTCTGTTTGTTCTCCATATTTGAGTCTCTTATGCTTTGTCCCCCTCCCTGTTTTTATATTATTTTTGTTTCCCTTCCCTTATGTTCATCTGTTTTGTCTCTTAAAGTCCTCATATGAGTGAAATCATATGATATTTGTCTTTCTCTGACTGACTAATTTCACTTAGCATAATACCCTCCAGTTCCATCCACGTAGTTGCAAATGGCAAGATTTCGTTCTTTTTGATTGCCGAGGAATACTCCACTGTATATATATACCACATCTTCTTTATCCATTCATCCATCGATGGACGTTTGGGCTCTTTCCATACTTTGGCTATTGTTGATAGTGCTGCTATAAACACGGGGGTGTATGTGTCCCTTCGAAACAGCACCCCTGTATCCCGTGGATAAATGCCTAGTAGTGCAATTGCTGGGTCGTAGGGTAGTTCTATTTTTAGTTTTTTGAGAAACCTCCATACTGGTTTCCAGAGCGGCTACACCAGCTTGCATTCCCAATAAATAGCTTTTAAATAGATCTTTGTGTGATCTACACATACAGTGAAAAGAAATCTTTGAGCAGCAAGACTTACTGTTAGGTTAGGGCAACTTTTACAGTTGAGGTGGGCAATTACATTTTTAACCCGATTTTTCATCTTGAACTTTTCAGATATTTGAGAAAACATTTGGGTCAGGTGGTCAATGCGTGCATATATTCCCTTTTTTCTTCTTTAACTTATGTCAGGAGGTAAGAAGAGAGTTTTCTTTGCAGAAACAAGATGCAGGGGGGTGTCAACAAATCTATCCTGCCACTTGTTTTTATAAAGTTGTATTGGGACACAGCCACACCCATTTGGTTATGTGCTGTCTATAGGCATCATCTATGCTATCTGGCTGTGTACAAAAAAGGTCTGTGGATCCCGGGGGCTCCTAAGTGGCTCAGTCAGTTAAGTGACCTACTCTTGTTTTTGGCTCACGTCATGATCTCATGGCTTTTGTGGGTTCGAGCCCCACATCAGGCTCTGCGTGCTAACTGCATGCACAGCCTGCATGGGATTCTCTCTCTCCCTCTCTGCCCCTCCCCTGCTCACAGTCTGTCTCAAAATACATAAATATACTTAAAAAAAAAAGATCTGTGGATCCCTTATTATATTATAACCTATCCAGGTTGAGGAGGCCAGCCAAAAGGCAGGTAATCTTACAGAGGAGGATGAAACAAAGGTGTTAGGACGATCACAGAACAGCTACTCAGTTCTTAATTAATAAGTAATCATACATTTCCTCAATTAGTACAACGGTTCAGTCCTATTACATTAGTTATAAATATAAATTTTCTAGGTAAAACCATGTATCTTCTTGATATATTAAAATCCAGAACTGTTTAATTTTGGATTGTTTTTCTCAAGTAATAGTGACACTCGCCCCTAATTCACAGTTCTTTCACAGTTTTTTTTAGATCAAATGTTCTTCTGTAAGCAACACAGCTCTTTATAACACAAATGGCACTCTGATTTGCCTGTTTTATATGTGTCTTTTAACATATGATTGAAATTTGTTGCAAGTTATTGCAGTGATTAGTTTTAATGAAGTTATATCTCTTTTGACATTAACTACTTCACAATGAAATGTTGGGTACAGCATTAATGCTGTAGTCAATTTGGTCACCCAGTCAGGTTTTATAAAAAAAGGACTTGATTTTCTTAAAACACTGACAGCATCTCTGCATTTAATATTGTGTCTTATTTCTGATACATCCAGAGAGATTGTATGGAAATGCCCATTGAGATGTGTGATAAATAACTGAATTAAGCTGTGTCTAACATTTGAGAAAATTTCAGAATATGTGATTTGCATTTGGGAATCTCCAGGAAGGCTCTACTCGGAAGGTTTATCATCTGCTTAAATTAATAAGGTTTGTGTAGTCGAGACAAAGTGTCAAATCAAGCTTTCCAATAATGGTTGGGAAGTAAAAGGACACGTGACATATTTAGCATTAAATACAACTCTAGTGGTCTGAAAAAGTTAGGTGTCTTTGGAAACGTTATAATCTGATTAATTAAGGCCCTGTAGAAAACAGTAGACTTCTGCCTACTATATAGGCTTAAATATAGAGCCATAAAATCAGAAATAGAAAATACATCTGGCACTGCATTGTTGCAGTAAATTCGATCATTAAATCAAAAAGTAATAATAAAAAAAACCTACCATGTATGCAGTTTATGTGAGCCAGGCATTATTCGATGTGCTTTCCAGGCATTATGTAATTTGTTTTTCACAACAACCTTCCTATGTCTATTTTGCTGATGAAGAAACTGGGGTTGCAGCAATTTCTCAAGAACATAGAGAGGACGTGATGGGGCTTGACTGATGCAGGTAATCTGTCTGATCCCGAAGTCTGGCTCTTAACCTCTGCAGTGGAGCACTGCTCCAGAGAGGTGTAATCTAGAGGAAGACTTAAATAGATCCTCTCGTCTGTTTTTATGGCCTGCCACTGGTGAAAAACATCATTCTTTCCAATCCTTCATGATTTCCTGAAGCCTTGCACCCTGCTTCCCTTACATTTGCATACTTAATTGCCTTTTAGAGAAGATCCTTATAAGTGAAGTTACAAATCATTTCTTCAAAGCATTAGAGTTATCTTTCTCTTATTTACTCTTTCCCTAGGCTCCTAAATATGATATTGTAAATCTCACCTATCATCATCCATGCCTCAAAAGGTGCTTTCTCGTTAAAAAAGAAAAACAGAGAAATTCCAGTGTTGTTCCAGACAGCTGTATTATGTTGAGATGACATAGGTCTGGAAGGTGTTCATTCTACTGGACATTTCTGGAAACAAATATTTTAGCTTGATTTATGGTGCTGAAATAATTATTGTTATTTTAGGGATTCCACATACTTCCATTGGAAGAACATTTGGAAAGCATCTTCTGATTGTCTAGGCACCATTCCCTGCTCCGAATTATTTCAACTTAATTAAACCATGTGGTGTTTTGTGTCAATAAATAATGCTTGTAAACAGACGTGAAGGTGAAAAGTACAATTTAGCAGGACACGTTACTGATATGATGCCATCAGCCCAGATATGTCAAGTAGTCTAGAAGCACATTCTTTGTACACTTTTATGTAGAGCCGATCATTGTGGTATCTCGACACGATCTGGATCGCACCCTCCTCTCTTCACGATCGTGGGACATTTTAGGACTTTTGGGGAAGAACCTAAGTTGTTTCATGCTCATTCCCTTTGTCCCTCTCTTGGCTTTTGGGTTTGTTTGCTGAATGAGCCGAAAATTATGCAGTATCCACAAGCTGAAGAGTGTAGTCACATTCCCTGCTCGACATACATTTCAACATAAAATTTCCCCTTTAGCCTTCGGAAGGAGAAGGAGAAAAGAAGGCGCAATTTTGGGCGAGCAGTTAATAGGTTCAGCAAAGCTTGCTTAATTATTTCAATTATCAGTGAAGTATTGTTGACTAATTAAAGGTTTACCTCATTCCAGAGAAGAGTTGAGGGGATATACATGAGTATGTAAAACAAGATTAAAAGTATGCATGAGGAGGGGCACTTGGGCAGCTCAGTTGGTTAAGCATCTGATTTCTGCTCAGGTTATGATCTCATGGCTCCTGAGTTGGAGCCCATGTCGGGCTTGGGCTCTGTGTTGACAGCTTTGAGACTGAAGCCTGCTTCAGATTCTGTATCCCTCTCTCTGCCCCTCCCCCGCTTGTGCTCTGTCTCTCTCTCGGATATAAATAAACATTAAGAAATTTAAAAAAAAACTTTACAAAATTTCTTTTTACATTTATTTATTTATTTTTGAGGGACAGAGAGAGACAGAGCACAAGCGGGGGAGGGGCAGACAGAAGGAGACACAGAGTCTGAAGCAGGCTCCAGGCTTGGAGCTGTCAGTACAGAGCCCGACGCAGGGCTCGAACTCACAAACCTCCAGATCATGACCGGAGCTGAAGTCAGAAGGCACTTCCGACTGAGCCACCAGGCACCCCTAAAACATTTTTTTTTAATGTTTATTTTTGAGTGAGAGAAAGAGAGAGAGAGAAAGCTAGAGAGTGGGGAGGGGCAGAGAGAGAGAGTGAGACACAGAATCCGAAGAAGGCTCCAGGCTCTGAGCTGTCAGCACAGAGCCGGATGAGGGGCTCAAACCCTTGAACTGTGAGATCGTGACCTAGGCTGAAGTCAGACGCTTAACCCACTGTGCCACCCAGGTGCCCCACATTAAGAAACTTTTTAAAAGTATGCATGAGGAAATATAATGTGAAGGTCAGAGCTGGGGAGAATTGGAATAGAACAATTCACACCCACATGAGTAAAGCCAAGTTCAATTTGGCTCTGAACTTCCAGTGACTAACATGGAAAGGGAAACATAATTGATAAAGTCTAAATTTAATTCACTGAAAAGAAACTATGCCAATATTGTGATTTTTTTCCCCCTATTATTTTGAGCATAAAAATCACGTGGGACAGGGCTTTTCTAAGTCCCATTGTGATGTGTTGGTCAATTTTAGGGAAGTGTATTGATTCTCTCCTGCTACAGATCACAACTCAATGTATTATTACGTTACCTCAAATGTCAGCTAGAAGAAAAAAATGTCTCTCCAAATGTAGTCAATTTAAGCTTGGGCTATAATTAACTCACTTGGCAGGATCTGGCTATATCATTCTTTTTAGTTTTAATCTTTCTTCTTCTTTTTTTAATGTTTATTCATTTTTTGAGAGAGAGGGAGACAGAGCATGAGTGGGGGAGGGGCAGAGTGAGAGGGAGACACAGAATCCGAAGCAGGCTCCAGGCTCTGAGCTGTCAGCACAGAGCCTGATGCAGGGCTCAAACTCAAGAACTATGAGATCATGACCTGAGCTGAAGTCAGACGCTTAACTGACTGAGCCACCCAGGCACCCTAAGTTTTGATTTTTCTTTATTTTAGAGAAAGAGAGAGAGAGAGAGTGCACATGGGAGAGCGGCAGGAGAGAATCTTAAGCAGGTTCCACACTTCGCCCGATGTGGGGCTGAACCCCATGACTCTGGGATCATGACCCAAGCCGAAATCAAGAGTCGGATGCTTGACAGACTGAGCCATCCAGGTGCCTCACGGCTTGTTCATTCTTAGCTCAGCTATAAGGACCCACTACACTTGCTGTTTATTTATTATTTTAATGTTTTAAATGTTTATTTATTCTGAGAGAGAATGAGTGGGGTAGGGGCAGAGAGGTGGCCTCCAAAGCAGGCTCTATGATGTCAGCACAGAGCCCAACATGGGGCTCAATCCCACAGACAATGAGATCACGACCTGAGCCGAAACCAAGAGTTGGATGCTTAACTGACTGAGCCACCCAGGCACCCTCCGTTTGCTGTTTAGAACTACATAGAGAAACTCCTATCTTTCTGTGTTTCCCCCTGCATAATCCTGTTAGTAGGCCTTTATTCAGTGTATGGCTTCTGCCTCAAATATGCCCGTTAGAAATTGCAAAGGGTATGTTATTTTACCCTGCTTGCAAGCCAATAAGTTAGCTGCCATAGTTTCACGACTCACAGCAAATAGCAGTAGCCAGGGCTTAGCATTTATGTTGGTGTCCCGAGAACCACTCCTGCAGGACCACATAAAGAGTAGGTGATGCGTACAAGCATGGTGGGTTGCATTACAAGAGGGGAACCCTTAGTCTGAAGGACCTGAATCTTTTAGTCATTTTGGTGGGGGTTAAGAATGCCTGCTTCTTTGCCCTGGAGAAAGACATTATCTCTATCTTCCAAGGTGGTTAGCTACACAAACATCCCTGAAAAGGTAGTTTGGAACAATGACAGTGCCTCTACTTGTAAGAAATGCAGAAATGTGACAGACCCATGAAGCATTGTTTCTCAACACTACCCTCACTCTATTATATCCTTTTTAATACTACCCATCCCTGAAAATCAACATTATAAGAGCTACCTTATTTCAGCCTTCTTGGTTCCTGCATTTTAGTGAAATGCTATCTCTCTTGAAACTCTCTTGGAACTTCCATTGTAATTATAAACCCTACCAGGATTAAAAAAAAATGTTACTTTATTTTTGAGAGAGAGCAAGTCCACACGAAAGTGGGGGAGAGGCAGAGAAAGAAGGGGACAGAGGCTCTGAAGCGGGCCCTGTGCTGACAGCAGAGAGCCTGATGTGGGGCTCGAGTTCAAGAGCGGTGAGATCATGACCTGAGCCAAAGTTAGATGCGTAACCTATTGAGCCACCCAAGCACCCCTCTTTCGTAATTTACCTAAGTTCTTAACTTTCTTTTTTAAGTTTATTTTGAGAGAGGGGGTGGATAGGGGCAGAGAGGTGGGGAGAGAGAATCCAAAGCAGGCTCTAGGCCATCAGCACAGAGCCCGACATGGGGCTTAAAGCTACAAACTGAGATCATGACCTGAGCCAAAACCACGGGTTGGACGGTTAACCTGGTAAATGACTGAGCCATCCAGGTGCACCCCCCCACCAGGATTTTTTTTTTTTTAATTTTTTTTCAACGTTTATTTATTTTTGGGACAGAGAGAGAGACAGAGCATGAAAGGGGGAGGGGCAGAGAGAGAGGGAGACACAGAATCGGAAACAGGCTCCAGGCTCTGAGCCGTCAGCCCAGAGCCTGACGCAGGGCTCGAACTCATGGACCGCGAGATCGTGACCTGGCTGAAGTCGGACGTTTAACCGACTGCGCCACCCAGGCGCCCCATCCCCACCAGGAGTTTTAAACGAACCTTCTAATATATACTTTCTTGTTTCTAATGGTTTCATACGAGTTAATAGTTTTTTTCTCAAGGAAGTTCTAAGGTCTTAGAACACAGAAACTACTTCTGGAGCTTATTTGGTATCCACTACAGTAATGAATATTATAGAGGGTATTAGAGAATATATAGGAGGATGAGAAAAGGCCACAGTTAGAAAGGTTGTCCATGGTAACAAAATGATAAATAATTGTCTGTAATGTCCCGTTTGTCTGCTTTAGTGACCAAAGAAACAGAATTCCTAACTAAGAATCTGGAAGTTTTTATGATTTCATAGTTGTAGCAGGCCAGGATTCTACAGCCAACTCTTGGCTTGATTTTACTGGAGTTTAATCTTGGTGTGTTAGTGAATTGTGTTGATTTATCTCTGATTAAACATAAGGGATGGAAGTAACTTCCATACACAAATCTGGCTGCTTTCATCCAAAACGTCCTTGGATAAATAGGGCCACGCAATGCACACAAGATAGGTGGCAGGAGGTAGCAGGGAATATTCTGAGATAGCATAATCCACATAGATACTAACTCATAAGGAACAAGTCCATATTTATTGAAAGCTAACTAGGTATCTGCTCTAGTGTGGCAGCCTGGCTTCTGGTCCAGAAGCAGAGAATAAGGCCAGCACATATATTTGGAATAATTTGGCAGTCCAAGTAGTTTTCTTTTCTTTAAAAAAATTTTTTTAATGTTTATTTATTTTGGAGAGAAAGAGAGAGAGAGAGGGAGACAGAGTGCGAGTGTGGGGGAGGGGCAGAGAGAGAGAGGGAGACACAGAATCGGAAGCAGGCTCCAGGCTCCGAGCTGTCAGCGCAGAGCCCGGCAAGGGGCTCGAACTCACAAATGGTGAGATCAGACCTGAGCCGAAGTCGGACGTTTAACCGACTGAGCCACCCAGGCGCCCCAAGTAGCTTCCCTTTTTTCTGCATAACTCTCTCCCTCTCTCTCTCTCTCTCTCAAAACAACAAGAACAGCATGCGTTTTAAAATGAAGATAAAAGGCTCCTTTACAGAACGTGACTTTATAGATGCGTGAGAAGCATCACAGTTCAGTGAAAAGCATAGACTTTGAGGCTCGGTTAAAATTTGGACTCTACCACTTATTCACTAAGGGAGTCAGGTTAAATTACACGTGTCTGATGAGTTATTTTAACAGTAACTGTTGAAAATAAAACCTACTTATTGGCATCTTTGAGAATTAAATGAGATCATGTATGTCAAGCGCCCAGTGGGGGGTCTGCCATATACATTTGGGCCCTGGAGCGATAATTTTCATTATTACTGAACGACTGACTCATAACAATGATTCAAGGCTGGAAAACTGGGGAGGTGATTAAAGAAGAATTTAAAAAGCTAGGATTAGGGGAGGGATGAGTAGGTAGAACACACAGGATCTTTAGGGCAATGAAATATTCCATATGGAAAAATTTTTTAATGTTTACTTTTGAGAGAGAGAGGGAGAGAGAGAAAGTGCAAATGCTCCTGTGCACACCTGCGTGCGTCGGAGAGGGGAAAAGAAGAGAGGGGGACAGAGGATCCAAAGTGGGCTCTGTCGCGACAGCAGAGAGCCCGATGCGTGGCTTGAACTCACAAACCGTGAGATTATGACCTGAGCTGAAGCTGGATGCTTAACTGACTGAGCCACCCGAGGCCCTTGTATGGTAAATTTTAGTGGATACATGTAGTCACACATCTTTTCAAACCTATAGAATGTAAAACACCACGAATGAATCCTAATGTAAACTATGGATCCTTTGGGTGTGAATCCTAATGTAAACTCTGGGTGATTATGATGTGTCAGCGTGGGTTCATCAGTTGTAACAAATGCAGCACTGTGGTGGGGGATGTTCATAGTGGGGGAGGCTACGCGTGTGTGGGGGCAGAGGGTAGATGGGAGATCTCTGCACCTTCTGTTCAGTTTTGCTGTGAACCTAAAACTGTCCTAAAAATAAGATCTCTTAGAGACATCCCCGAGCAGGAAATACCCTAAGGAAGGCTTTAGCTATCAGCTAAGGTACCCACCAGATCTCGGGAATGGAAGGAAAAAAGATGACTGCTCTTCGGTGGGTTGTCCTGATTAGTGAGGCGTTAAATTGAGAATTTCAATCTCCAGAGCCATGCAGAAAAATTTTTAAATTTTGTAACCTTATGGATCTTTGTAAAACTTCCATGCTAAAATAGACAACTTACATAATTGCCTGTGATGTACTTTAGAGGCTTTGTCTGAGTTTCAACTTGGCTTACCATATTTTTTTGCTTGCCTTCAGATATTCCCATTATAAAGTATAAAATAGAAATTATAACGTAGGGAGTAATAGCTTCTTTGTCAATTTGAAATAAAGTAATTGGTAGCTTTCCAAGATAGTCTGAAGGGGGCAAGTTACATTTGTGTGATCTAAATCCATTGGTTAAATGCACAGGGATTAACATCTGTTAAAAGAATTGGGCTTGGCATGCAGGTGTTTCAATATTTGCATTTAGTATGTGTTTCAGAAACAGCCTCTGAGAAAAACATTTATGTAACAATCTGGTGGTTTTATTGTTTAAATCTGTCAGGACAGTCATTTTGTTACTCAGACTTTGTGACCCTCTTGCAAGCTGTAAACTATTTAACGAAGTGAATATATTGAGAAAGATGACAGACTTTCAAACTTCGGGGGGAAAAGAGTATTATATGAGAAGAATCAGCTTTCCCCCTTGAGACTGCGCCTAATATGTGAACAGCAAAAACAATTACATTGGTGATTTCAGGAAGTCCAATAAATTCCGGCGCACAGTTCTACTTCTGAAATATTACATCACTCAGCAAAAGCTTAGGCTCATATATTAGCTGAAATGAACTAATCACGAATTAATTACCATCCGTTCAGTTTTGTGAATGGAGTGCAGAGGTAAGGCTCTGGATTCCCTGCAGCCAGCGCCTTGAGGCTTAACGACGCCTGCAGTTCAGTCTCCCAGCGCCCCTATGTGGGGAGGGGCACTCCAAAGCTACTTATTTCATCAGTCCTGGTGATCCCCTCTCATTGCGGTGATTGACTTAATCATTCCATAATCCACATTGTTAAAATAAGTTGTGCTCTGGCTGTTTGTTTTGTAGGTAAAGTGGGGGAAATAAATGCGGCGTTTCTCCAGGGATTTGTGGCTTAAAATTAGAAAGAAAATGGAGCAATCAATTGGTTTCACACACTGCCGGATTATACCTCAAGCAAATTAAAACTGGGTAAAAGTTGAATTGTAGGTGATTTCAGCTTTATGAAATCCACACGTGGGTATGATAGCACATGATGGCTCACTTTGGCTTAATTACTTTTTTGTTTTTAATGTTTGTTTATTTTGACACAGAGAGACAGAGCATGAGCGGGGGAGGGGCAGAGAGAGAGGGAGACACGGAATCTGAGGCAGGCTCCTGGCTCCCAGTTATCAGCACAGGGCTCGAACTCACAGACGCGGGGCTCCAATTCACAGAGCGCGAGATCATGACCTGAGCCGAAGTCGGACGCTCATCCGACTGAACCACCCAGGAGCCCCAAGCTTGGTTAGTTTTTACGTGCCTTAAACGTCTTTAGGGTGCATGGATATCCAGTCAGACACAATGTTTTGTGCATAAATAGCAACTCGTTTTGAATGTTATATCTGCCCTGTGCTTTATTCTCACACAGTTTTCTTTGCTTTTTAAACTTCTAGATCCTAGTTCAGGGTTATTTCAGGCCACTTTGGAAATTCACCCAGGAAGTTTCTGTTGGTGCAGATTTCATATACATTATGGCTTCAGGTAATTGATTCCAAGAGCAGCTGGGTGGGGTGGGGATGTG
Source organism: Lynx canadensis (assembly GCF_007474595.2). Lineage (NCBI taxonomy): Eukaryota > Metazoa > Chordata > Mammalia > Carnivora > Felidae > Lynx > Lynx canadensis. The sequence goes on along the minus strand of NC_044306.2, from coordinate 54,917,949 downwards.
TATGTGGAATTGTATTCCGAATTTTCTTTGATAGCTTCTGGAATAGTCTGCACTTCTCCAGGGCTAAAACAGCCATCTACTGTATTTTCTTCGCTTATACTTCCCCAATTGCTGTAGCCAGTCCCATAAATTCTATCTTATTCATATCTCTCCTTTGATGCTTTCCAGATTTGGGATTGCACGGACCAGCAAAATCTCCAGAAAGTTTTTTGGGGAACGTATATTGATGGTCAAAATTTGATTTAGTCAGTTATGGACATGAAACAAATACTTTTATCATTTAATAATTGAGAGTACCTTTTAACACCAAAAATTAAGAAAGGTCTAATGTATGAGTGAAGAACAGTGCTTTAAACTGAGTCAATTTAACTTATGCAGAAGTCATTTCATTTATGTCATTTTTCTCATTTGGATGACAACTTTGCTGGATTGACATGTAGCAGGAGAATATAGAGAATTATTGACACACTTAAAAATGGCTTTGGGGCTCCTGGCTGGCTCTGTCAGAAGAGCATGCAACTTTTGATCTGGGGTTGTGAGTTCAAGCCCCACACTAGGTGTAGAGGTTACTTAAGTAAATGAATAAATTAAAATGAAAAAAATGACTGGCTTGGAATCAGGAGACCTGGGTTAGGGACCAGACACCACTCCATGTTAGCTATTGGATTCTCTCTGAACTTCCCCTCTGTGAAAAGGGGATGATAACCCTGGCCTGGGCTTTGTCATGAGGTAACTGTGAAATTCATGTGGAATAATGTGTGCAAAAGTGTTTTTGAACCATAAAGCACAATGAAAATGAGGTGGTTTTAATGTAAATCTATGCAAGACTATAATGAGAATTCTAGAATCTCCTGCGACTGGGCTTAGCCTTAGGAATTATCTGAGGAATCACCCCACAGCCTTTCTGAGGAGCACTTGACCTCCCTTTTCAGTGGAGGAAATCTCCTAAGAAGTCTAGAATCTCCTAAGAAGTCTTGAATCTCCTAAGACTGGGCTTAACCTTAGTTATTACCTGAGGGATCACCTCACAGCCTTTCTGAGGAGTATTTGACCTCCATTTTCAGTGGCAACACAAGCCATCCATGGTCTTCCGATGGGTAAAGTATACGGTTTTTAAATGGAACTGGTTTAGATACTTTCCTGTAGCATCTGCCTATTGGTACCGGTTCCTCGAAGAAAGACATGCTATTCTTTCTCCTCGGTGATGGCGCTCGAGAAAAGTAGAAGGATTTAATTCCTGAGATTTTATTTTCTTTCCAGGCCCTAATTCCTTTAATCATTTCTTGTACGGAAAAGTTCCGAGTCTCCTTGTTGTCCTGTCCTGCTTCTCCCATCTCTCAGGGGAACTAAAGACAGACCACGGTATTGGTATTGGAGGTATGCTGTAGTGAGCATGAAGAGAGGTAAGGTTTCACATTCCCTATTTAACACATCGCACTGCTAGCAATGCAGCTTAAGGTCTTGAGAGAGATTGCCTCTGGGAGATCTTCCCTGAACTTCTGGATGTTTTCTGTGTTGTCTTCTCCGCTTCCCTCAGACTCCGTATGTTTCTGCCTTTGCTTTTAGTATGTTCTATATAATTATACGTTAATATACCTATATTTTCCAGTATGTATCTTCTTCAGAACAGGATAGATCTCTTTTTCATTTTTGTGCTCTTATTATACAGTAAAATCTTTTTTTAAATGTCTATTTACTTATTTTTGTGAGAGAGGGAGGACACGCACACATGCGAGGTAGGGACAGAGAGAGAGAGGGAGACAGATGCTGGGTTCGAACTCGTGAACCGTGAGATCATGACCTGAGCTAAGGTTGGATGCTTAACTGATGAGCCACCCAGGCGCCCCAACCCGGTAGATTATTAATAAATATTGAGTTCAACTGAACATGAGTCTTTTTCTTGGCACCTACTTGATTCTGTTTATAAATATTAAACGGACAGCCCAAAGCTTCATGTCTTTTTTTATTGGGGTGCTTGTCACATATTTCCTATTTTTTAGTTGCTTACTTTTTCTGGTGTCAAGAGGAAAACCTTATAAAAAGTTAATTTTATCTTGTTAACTTGGCCCTGTACTCCAGTCTAGTAATTGAGTGCCAAGTCTGTTTTTTAATTTCTTGAATGATTTTAAATCCAGGTAATAAAGGAAGTCTCTTTTCTGTTTGTCACAGAGCCAGCCATTTTTTCTTTGCTGGATGAAATTGTTACCTGTTTTCTTGAGCATTCCTTAGAAATAGTTCACACACACACACACACACACACACACACACAAATATATGTATCTTATTTTACAAGGTGCTTTTATTTGTTTTTTTGTCCAGCTTAACTCAGAAATTATTCACAAATGAAGTCATATGTATTTAAAGTTTATAATGTGATGATATGATATACATATATATTGTGAAATGATTACCAACATCAAGATAATTAACATATACATTGTCTCACGTGATTAACGCTCCCTTTTCTTTCTTTCTTTCTTTCTTTCTTTCTTTCTTTCTTTCTTTCTTTCTTTCTCTTTCTTCCCTCTTTCTTTTCTTTCTCTCTTTTCTTTCTTTCTTTCTTTCTTTCTTCTTTCTTTCTTTCTTTCTTTCTTTCTTCTTTCTTTCTTTTGTGGTGAAATCCCATAAGATCTACTCTCAGCAAATTTTAAGTATACTGTACCATATTATTAACTATAATCACCATGCTGTACATTATATTCTCCAAACTTATTCATTTTTCAATTAGAAGTTTGTGTCCTTTGGCCTACAGCTCCCACTTTTCCCTCACCACAGCCCCTGGCAATCACCACCCTGTTTCTACAGCTTTCCTTTTTTGAAAAAGATTCCATGTGGGGCGCCTGGGTGGCGCAGTCGGTTAAGCGTCCGACTTCAGCCAGGTCATGATCTCGCGGTCCGTGAGTTCGAGCCCCGCGTCGGGCTCTGGGCTGATGGCTCAGAGCCTGGAGCCTGTTTCCGATTCTGTGTCTCCCTCTCTCTCTGCCCCTCCCCTGTTCATGCTCTGTCTCTCTCTGTCCCAAAAATAAATAAACGTTGAAAAAAAAAAATTAGGGGCGCCTGGGTGGCGCAGTCGGTTGAGCGTCCGACTTCAGCCAGGTCACGATCTCGCGGTCCGTGAGTTCGAGCCCCGCGTCAGGCTCTGGGCTGATGGCTCGGAGCCTGGAGCCTGTTTCCGATTCTGTGTCTCCCTCTCTCTCTGCCCCTCCCCCGTTCATGCTCTGTCTCTCTCTGTCCCACAAATAAATAAACGTTGAAAAAAAAATTTAAAAAAAAAAAAAGAAAAAAAAAATTAAAAAAAAAAAAAAAGAAAAAGATTCCATGTATCAGTGATACCATGCAGTCTTTGTCTTTCTCTGTCTGGTTTATTTCATTTAGCATAATGCCCGCCAAGTTTATCCACATTGTCTTAAATGGCAAGAACTCACTTTTATGGCTGAATAATATTCCATTATATATATATATATATATATATATATATATATATATATATAATATACGCTACATTTTGTTTATTCATCTACTGATGGGCACTTAGGTTATTTCCGTATTTTGGCTACTGTGAATAATGTTGCAGTGGACATGGGTGTGCATATGTCTCTTCAATATAGTGCTTCTATTTCCTTTGGGTATATTTTCGAGAGTGGGATCATATGGTAATTCTATTTTTTAAATTTTTTTGAGGAATCTCTGTAGTATTTTCCATAAGGGGAATTTACATTTCCAGCAACAGTGTACAAGGGTTCCCTTTTCTGCCTGCCTGCCAACATGTTATCTCTTGTCTTTTTGGTAATAGTTTTTTAGCCATGTGAGATGATAGCTTATTGACATTTTGATTTTCATTTCCCTGATGATTAGTGATGTAGGCTGTCTTTTTCATGTACCTTTCAAAGCCATTTATATGTCTTCTTTGGGAGAATATCTATTCAGATCTTTGATTATTTTTAATTGGATTTTTTATTTTGCTCTTGTGTTTTATGAGTTTCTTATATATATTGGATATTTACCTCAGATATAGGGTTTGTAAATAAACATTTTTTTCCCATCCCATAGGCTGCCTTTTAAATTTATTGATTGTTTTATTTGCTATAAAGGTTTTTAGCTTGATGTAGTTCTACCTGTTTATTTTAGCTTTTGTTGCCAAGACCAATGTCAAGGAACCTTTTCTCTGTGCTTTCTTCTAGGAATTTTACAGTCTTAGATCTTACATCTAAATCTTGAATCCATTTTGTAATTTTTGCGAGTTGTATAAAATAAAGGTCCAGTTTTATTCTTTTGCATGTGGGATATCCAGTTTTCTCAACACCTTTTATTGATGAGACTATTCTTTCCCCATTTTTTGTTCTTGGTGCCCTTGTCAAAGATTAGTTGACTGTATATGTGTAGCTGTATGTTTGGGCTCTCTATTCTGTACCATTGGTTTATGTATGTGGTTTTATGCCAGTACCATGCTGTTTTGATTACCATAACTTTGTAATATAGTTTGAAATCAGGAAATGTGATACCTCCAGCTTTGTTCTTTTTTAAGATTGTTTTGGCTATTTGTGGTCTTTTGTGGTTCCATACAAATTTTAGAATAGTCTTTTTTTTTAATTTCTGAGAAATGTGACATTAGAATTTTGATAACGATTGCAGTGACTCTATAGATGGCTTTGGATAGTATGAACAATTTCAATAAAATTAATTCATCCAATTCACAAGCATGGGATATTTTCCATGTGTTTGTGTTCTTCAATTTCTTTTCATCAATGTCTTATAAACATTTTCAGTGAACAGGTTTTCGCCACCTTGGTCAAATGTATTCTTAAGTATGTACTGTTTCTATGCTTCTATAAATGGAATTGCTTCTTAATTTCTCTTTCAGATAATTCATTTTTAGTGTACAGAAACATAACTGATTTTGTATCCTGAAACTTTACTAGATTTGTCTATTAGCTCTAACAGTTTTTTTTGGTGGTCTTTTGGGTTTCCTATATAGAAGATCACATCACCTGAAGAGATCATTTTACTTCTTCTTTTTCATTTTGGATGCCGTTCATTTCTTTTTCTTGTCTAATTGCTGTATTTAGGACTTCTAGTACTATGTTGAATGGAAGTTATGGGAGTGGGCATCCTTGTATTTTTTCTGATCTTAGAAAATGGGCTTTTAACTTTTCACTATAATGCTATTATGAATCGCCTTTACTATTTTGATGTACATCCCATCTATACCTAATTTGTTGACACTTTTTATCATGAAACGGGGTTGAATTTTGTCAAATGCTTTTTCTGCATCTATTGAGATGATCCTATGATTTTTATCCTTCATTTTGTTAATGTGATGTATCACATTCACTGATTTACGCATTTGAAATATTCCTGCATCTCAAGGATAAATCCCACTTGCTTACGGTGTACGATCCTCTTAATATGCTGAATTCTGTCTGCTAATATTTTGCATCTACGTTCATCAGGGCTTTTGGTCCATAATTCTCTTTTCTTATAGTGTCCTCGCCTGGTTTTGGTATCAGGATAATGTTGGCCTCATAAAATGCGTTTGGAAGCATTTCTTCCTCTTCAGTTTTTTGGAAGAGTTTGAAAAAGATTGTTATTAATTCTTCTTTAATATTTGGTAGAATTCTCCAGTGACACCATCTTTTCCTGGTCTTTTATTTGTTGGGAAATTCTCTCTTACCAATTCCATCTCCTTACTTGTTTTAGGTCTGTTCAGATTTTCTATTTCTTCATGATTCAATGTTGGTAAGTTGTATGTCTGTAGTAATTTATCCATTTCTTCTAGGTTGTCCAAATTACTGGTATATAATTGGTCATAGTAGTCTCTTATGATCCATCGTATTTTTGTGGTATCAGTTGTAATGTCCCTCTTTCATTTATAATTTTACTTATATGATTCATCTTTTTTTCTTAGTATAGCTAAAGTTTTGTCAATTTTATCTTTTCACAAAGACAACTCCTAGCTTTGTTGTTATTTTCTATTGTTTTTCTAGCCTCTATTTCATTTATTTTTGCTCTAATCTTTATTATTTTCTTCCTTCTGCTATTATTCAGCTTTCTTTGTTCTTTTTTTTCCCTTACTCTCTTGATGTATAATCTTAGGTTTATCTTAGATTGCTTATTTGAGATTTTTCTTCTTAAGAAGTTTTTTAATGCTTATTTACCTTGAGAGAGAGAGAGAGATAGAGAACAAGCAGGGGAGGGGCAGAGAGAGGGAGATGGAGATCCCAAGCAGGCTGGGCACTGTCAGTGCAGATCCTGATGCAGGGCTTGAACCCATGAACTGCAAGATCATGACCTGAGCTGAAATCAAGAGTCAGATGCTTAACCAAATGAGCCACCCAGGTGCCCCTTTTCATTTTTTGAATTGAGGTATAACTGACATATAATATTGTATTAGTTTCAGATATTCAGTATAATGATTCAGTATTTGTATACACTGTGAAATGACCACCACAGTGGGTCTGATTTCCACATCATCATATAAAGTACATTATATGCAATACAATATTGTTAAATATAGTCAAACATACTATATGTACAATACCCATGACTTATTTTATGACCTGAAGTTTGTACCTCTTGAGCTTCTCCTATTTGCCCACCTCATGACCCCTCTCCTCTCTGATAACCACCAGTTTATTTTCTACATTTATGAATTTTGTTTTATTTTTTTTTAGATTCCACATATAACTGAAGTCATATGGCATTTGTCTTTCTGTGTCTGACTGATTTCACTTGGCGTATTACTCTCAAGGTCCATCCATGTTGTTGCAAATGGCAAGATATTTATTTTTTTTTATGGCTGAGTAGTATGTGTATATCCCACATATTTATCCATTCATTCCTTTTATGGCTGAGTAGTACTCCATGGTATATATACATCCCACGTATTCTTTATCCATTCATCCCCTTTGTTGTTTCTATTTCTTGACTCTTGTAAATAATGCTGCAATGAACACAAGAATGCATATATATGTTTTTGTTTTTTTTTTAAATTTTTTTTTCAACGTTTATTTATTTTTGGGACAGAGAGAGACAGAGCATGAATGGGGGAGGGGCAGAGAGAGAGGGAAACACAGAACCGGAAACAGGCTCCAGGCTCTGAGCCATCAGCCCAGAGCCCGACGCGGGGCTCGAACTCACGGACCGCGAGATCGTGACCTGGCTGAAGTCGGACGCTTAACCGACTGCGCCACCCAGGCGCCCCTATGTTTTTGAATTAATGTTTTATTTTCTTTGGATAAATACCCAGAAGTAGAATTGGTGGGTCATATGGTAGTTATATTTTTAGTTTTTTTTTGAAGAAAGTTCAGGCTGTTTTCCATAGTGACTGCACCAATTTGCATTCCCACCAACAGTGCATGAGAGTTCCTGTTTCTCTTCATCCTTACCAACAGTTGTTTCTTGTCTTTTTGATAATAGTCATTGTAACAGGTGTGAAGTGATATCTCATTGTGGTTTTGATTTGCATTTTCCTGATGAATAGTGATATTGAGCATCTTATTAGGAGTTGGCCATTTGTATGTCTTCATGGAAAATGTCTATTCAGATGCTCTGTCCATTTTTTAATTGGATTATTTGCACTCCTCTTCAATAGTTTAGAAGAATTTGAAAAGAGTAGGGATTAAATCTTCTTTAATTGTTCTGTAGAATGAATCAGTGAAGCTGACTGATCCGGGACTTTTGTTTTTTGGGAGGTTTTTGATTATTGATTCAATTCCCTTGCTAGAAATCAGTATATTCTGATTTTCTATTTCTTTATGATTCAGTCTTAGAATATTTTCTGTTTCTAGGAATTTATCCATTTCTTTCAGGTTTTCCAACTTGTTGGCACATAATTGTCCATGGTAGTCACTTATGATTTTTTGTATTTCTTTGGTATTTGTTGTATCTTCCCCTCTTTCATTTTTAATTTTATTTAATTTGAGCCCTCTTTCCTTTTTTCTTAGTGGGACTAGGTGAAGACTTATCCATTTTGTTTATCTTTTCAAATATCATGTTCGTTTCATTAATCTTTTCTATTGTCTTTTTAGTATGCATTTCATTTATTTCCACTCTGATCTGTATTGTTTCCTTTTTCTGTTACCTATGGGCTTCATTTTTTCCTTTTTTTCCAGTTTCTTTAGCTGCAAAGTTAGATTATTTGAGATTTTTCTTGTTTGTTGAAGTGGGCCCGTATCATTAAGAACTCTCTTAGACCTGTTTTTTGCTGTATCCCATAGATTTTGGTATGTTGTATTTTCATTCGTCTCAAGGTACTTATTGACCTTTGATTTCTTAATTGACCCATTTGTTGTTCAGTGTCATATTATTTGATCTCCACATATTTGTGATTTTTCCAGTTTTCTTTTTGTGTTTCCAGTTTCATGTCGTTATGGTCTGAAAAGGGGCTGACAGATTTTATTAAAAAAAATTTTTTTTTAAATAAACATTTTTTTTTTAATGAGAGAGAGAGAGAGGGAGAGACAGAGCATAAGCAGGAGAGGGGCAGAGAAAGAGGGTGACACAGAATCTGAAGCAGGCTTCAGGCTCTGAGCTGTCAGCACAGACCCTGATGTGGGGCTCGAACTCACGGAGTGTGAGATCATGACCTGAGCCGAAGTCGGACGCTTAACCGACTGAGCCACCCAGGCATCCCAGTGCTTGATAGATTTTAATCTTAAATTTGTTGGGATTTGTTTTGTGGTTTAACATATGATCTATCCTGGAGTATGATCCATGTGCACTTGAGAAGAATGTGTATTCTGCTTTTGGGTGAAATGTTCTGTATATATTAAGTTCATCTGGTCTAATGTATCATTTAAGTCTGATGTTTCCTTATTGATTTATTGTCTGTATAGTCTACCCACTTATGTAAGTAGGGTATTAAGGTCTTCTACTATTATTGTATTGGTGTGGATTTCTCTCTTTAGGTATGTGAATATTTGCTTTATATATTTATTTGCCTCTATGTTGGGTGCATAAATATTTATAAATGTTATATGTTCTGGCTGTATTGACCCCTTTATCCTTATGTAATGCTCATCTTTGTCCTTTATTACCATCTTTGTTTTAAAGTCTAGTTGATTTAATATAAGTATAGCTACCCCACTTTCTTTTGGTTTGCCTGAAATATCTTTTCCCATCCCTTCACTTTCAGTCTGTGTGTGTCTTTACAAAGGAGGTGAGTCTTTTGTTCTTTTTTCCCCATATAACCACTCCATGTCTTTGATTGGAGAATTTAGTCCATGTATATTTAAAATAATTATAAATTTGTAGGCATATATTTATTGCCAGATTTAATTATTCTTTTCTTGTCTGTTGAGATAGACCTGCATCGCTATGAGTTTCCTTCTTATAACTGCTTTTGATGCATTCCACAGATTTTAATGAGGCATTGACCAAAGTTCCTTTTTGTATTTTGTAAACTGTATTGTTTTTAAAATTTCAATTTTTCATTATTCATTGTTAGTGTGTACAAATAAAATATTGTATTCTGAAACCTTGTTAAATTCACTTATTGGCTCTAGTTGTTGTTTTGTTTTTGAAATTCCTGAAGGATTTTCTATGTAGATAATCATTTTTCTGCCAATAGAGGCAACTTTTTCTTTCCCAGTTTGGAGACCTTTTATTTCTTTTATTTGCCTTATTGAACTGACTTAAACTTCCAGTACAGTGCTGAATAGATATGGTAAGGGGGGCATCACTGCCTTTTTCCATGTGATAGGGAGAAAGCTTTCAGTCTTTCTCCATTAAGTATGATATTAGCTGTAAGTTTTCTGGAAAGCTGGAAGTTTTCAAGTTGAGGAAATTCCCTTTGGGTTCTTCTTTGCTGAGTTTTCAGCAGATATGCTTATTTAATATTTCTCAACTGCTCTTTATGAATTTGTTGAGATGGCAATATGATTTTTATTTTTTAGTCTGTTAATGTGGTGAATTACATTTATTGATTTTTGAATGTGAAACCAAACCTTGCTTTCCTTGAAGCATTTATGCTATTTTATGTATTATTGGATTTTATTTGGTAAAATTTTATTTAGAATTTTTGCATCTATGTGCATGTAGGATATTGGTTTATAGGTCTCCTCTGTTATAATGTCTTTCTGGGTTTCATACCAGAGAACTTCTGACCTTATGCAATGAGTTGGAAAGCATTGCCTCCTGTTCAATTTTGTGGAAGAGTTTGTGTAGACTGGATACATTTTTTTTCTTAAGTGCTTGATTGAATTCTTCAGTGAAACCATCTGAGCCTGAAGCTTTTGTTTATTTGTTTGTGAGAAGTCTTTAATTATAAATTCAATTTATTTAATAGGCTATTTAGGCTATCTATTTATTCTCGAGTAAATTTGGTAGTTTGTATCTTTAAAGAAATATGTCCATTTTATCTGAATTGTCAAATGTTGGCATAATGTTCTTAATATTTCCTTATTTTTCTTTTCCTATATTTTTCTATATATTCTGTAGGATATATAGTGATGTCATCTCTATCATTCCTGATATTGGTAACTTGTGTATTCTCCCTTTCCTTCTTCTCATTAGTCCAGCTAGCAATTTTTCAATTTTATTTATCTTTTTAAAGAAGCAGCTTTTATTCTTATTAGTCTTTTCTTTGATTTTCTATATTTTATTCCATTGATTTCTAGTTTGATTTTTTAAATTATTTCCTTATTTCCTCTCTTCTACTTTGGTATGTATTTGTCTTTTTGTTTCTACTTTTTTTTTTTTAAGATTTTATTTTAAGTAATTTCTAAAACCAACATGGGAATCAAATTCACAACCCCGAGATCAAGAATCTCATGCTCTACCAACTGAGCCAGTCAGGTGGTCCTCTAGTTACTTAACATAGAAGTTGAGTCATCGATCTGAGGTCTTCTCTGTTCTAAGATAGGTGTTTGGTGTTATAAATTTACTTCTAAATATTGCTTTAGCTGCATCTCACAAATTTTAAAATGTTGTGTTTTTGATCCAGCATAATTATTAATTTCCTTTTTTTTTTTTGACCCATGGTTTGTTTAAAAGCATGTTGCTTGGTTTCAATATAATTGAGAATTTTCCAGATAATTGATTTCTTATCTATTTGTATTGCGCCCAGAGTAATACTTTGTATGGTTTGGATCATGGAGACATGTTTTGTGATCTAAAATATATACCTTGGAAAATGTTTCATGTGCACTTGAAGGAAATGTGTATTCTACTGTAGTATTGAATGGGTTGTTCTAAAAGTACCAGTTGAGGTCAAATTGTTTGGTAGTGTTCTTTAACTCTTCTATATCCTTACTCATTTTCTGTTTAATGATTGTATCAATTATTGAGATTGTTGAAATCTCTGAATATAATTGTGAATTTGTCCTTTTTTTATTGCAGATGTATCAGTTTTTGTTTCATGTGTTTTGATGTTTTGTTATTATGTCCTCATTATGAAGTGACCTTTCTATCTAAATAATGTATATCTTTGTTCCATGCTTTGATATCTACTTTATCCTATATAATATAGGTGTCCCATCTTTTGATTTCTTTTTTAAATGTTTATTTATTTTTGAGAGAGAGTGAGAGATCATGAGCAGGGGAAGGGCGGAGAGAGAAGGAGACAGAGAATCCCAAACAAGCTCTGTACTGTCAGTGCAGACCCCAACGGCGGGACTCGATCTCATGAATCGTGGGATCATGACCTGAGTCAAAATCAAGAACCAATCATTTAACTGACTGAGCTACCCAGGCACCCCCATCTTTTGATTTCTGTTCACATAGTATATCTTTTTTCATTCTTTTAATTTTAATCAATTTTTATTTATATTTAATTTTTTTGATAGGCAATATACAGAATTGAGTATTTTGTTTTTTTAATCTGATCTAATCTGAGTATTTTGTTTCTTTTTTTTAAATCTAATCAATCACTGTCTCTGACTCGTGTGTGTAGAACGCTAACATTTAAAATTTTTTTTTTAATGTTTATTTATTTTTGAGACAGAGAGAGACAGAGCATGAACAGGGGAGGGTCAGAGAGAGGGGGAGACACAGAATCCGAAACAGGCTCCAGGCTCTGAGCAGTCAGCACAGAGCCCGATGCGGGGCTCAAACTCACATACCGCAAGATCGTGACCTGAGCCGAAGTCGGACGCCCAACCGACTGAGCCACCCAGGCACCCCTAGAACGCTAACATTTTAATGAGGCTATTAACATAGTGGAGTTTAAATCCTGGTATTTGCTTTCTATTTGTTCTATCTGTTCATTATTCTCCTTTGTCATCTTTTTTTAAATGTTTTCTTCTGGATTTATTGAATATTTTATTGCTCCCTTTAATTCTTGTTGTTGATTTATTAGGTAGAACTCTTTGTTGTGTGATTTTAGTGGTTGCTTTGGTGTTTATAGTAAACATCTTTAAATTTATCATCTTCTAACTTCTAGTGATGATATTATACTGCTTTACATACTATATAAAATCTTTATCACATTTTCTTCTCCCAGCCTTTCTGTCATTATTGTCATATATTTTTGATTTCAGCTCGGATCATGATCTCATGGCTCATGGCTTCAAGTTCCAGTGTGGAGTCCACATGGTATTCTCTCTCTCCCTCTCTCTCTCTGCACACCCCCCACTTGTGGTTGCTCTTTCTCTCTCTCTCAAAATAAATAAACTTTAAAAAATATAAAGATACTTAACTAATAAGAAAAAAGTAATTAAAAAACACGTCATTGCCATTTTTGGTGCTCTTTGTTACTTTGTGTAGCTTATGATTTCCATCTGATATCATTTTTCTTGTGGCTGACAGACTTTCTGTATCAATTCTTGAACTTCAGCTGTGTTAGTGATGAATGCTTTCAGCTTTTGTATATTTGAAAAGTGTGTTTAGTTTACTGTTGTTTTGCTGAATAAAGGATTTGAGGTTGACAATTTTTTTTCCCCTTTCAGAACTTTATTTATTTATTTATTTATTTATTTATTTATTTTAATTTTTTTTTTTAACGTTTATTTATTTTTGAGACAGAGAGAGACAGATCATGAATGGGGGAGGGTCAGAGAGAGGGAGACACAGAATCCGAAGCAGGCTCCAGGCTCTGAGCTGTCAGCCCAGAGCCCGACGCGGGGCTCGAACTCACGGACCGCGAGATCGTGACCTGAGCCGAAGTCGGCCGCTTAACCGACTGAGCCACCCAGGCGCCCCCCCTTTCAGAACTTTAAAGATGTTTTTCCACTATCTTCTGGGTTGTCTTTTTCTGATGAGAAATCTGATGGCATCTTTATCTTAGTTTCTTTTTGTGTAATATATTTTTTCCTCTGGCTACTTTCAAGACCTTCCTATCACAAAGATTTTAAGTTATTTGATCATGACATGTCTTGGATATGTGGGTTTATGTATTTCATTAAATATGAATTATATTATATTTTAATATATTATGGCTTTTATGTCTTCAAATATTTGAATGTTCTAGTGATGGTATGGGATTTATATAAGTTGTATAAGATGAAAACTGATAAAATGGAAAAATCCTCCTAAAATTTGTTTCATACTTCTTGACTTTTATATTTCCATGAATAACATGATTATTTTTAGCCATCTATCTAGGCTCAAAGCCTTGGAATAATGTTTTATTCAGTTCCCTCTATACCGTAATCAATCACCTATGTTTATTCATTTCCCTCTATACTGTAATCAATCACATATAGTTGTTACACCTATGTAATCAATCACCCTTTACTGAGCATCTAGTATTTGCCAAAAAAACACTGTTATCATCTAAGTCTCACAATATCTTCTGAAGTAGGTATAAATGTTTCTATTTTCCCAGTGAGAACAAAGAACCTTAAAGAAGTTAAGCTGGTGACGCTGTCATTGAGTTTGTAAAGAGAAGAGCCAGAATTCGGGGCCAGGGTTATTTGTATCCTGAGGCCCTCCCCCCCCCCCCACCTTTTATTTCTGGTGGAATAAGCCATTTCTCTCAAGGGACAGTATTATTCTTCAGGGCGTTTCCCTCCTGAAGAAATTTTGTTACTATTTTTTAAGTTTCAGGAACACAGATTAGTTATAATCCTTGGTTCACAACATTTTCATCATCGGTCCATTCATGGCCACATTTTATTTTATTTTTTTAAAATATTTTTTAAGTAGGCTCCATGCCCAGGGTGGAACCAAATATGGGGCTTAAACTCACAACCCTTAGATCAAGACCTGAGCTGAGATCAAGAGTCGGAGGCTTAACTGACTGAGACACCCAGGTGCCCCCCACAATTTATTTATTTATTTGTTTGTTCTTCTGTTTTAGAATCATAATAATGACAATAATGAAGTGAACTACCACCCAACATGAAAGATAGGACCTTGCCAATAGCCTACATCTACTCACTGGCTCTTTTATTAATCTCCTTTCAATTCCTACTGATGCTACATGACTTACAAGTCTAGATAGCTCAGCTTTGAACTATTTAAATTGCGTTGTAATTGACTCATATCCAATTTTCCCCCTCAATCCATTCTAAAACATCTCTTGATATTTGATTGATCTTAAAATACAACTCTTTTCACATCATTATCTTATTCAAATCTTTCATTCTTTGCCCAGGATTTCTTAGCTGGCCTTTGGAGACCTCTACGATTTATTTGACCTCAATCTATACTAGTTATGTCTCACAGTGTTTTTGTACTCTGCATGCTTTAGACGAGTCAAAGTGTTCATGATTCTCAGACAATCCCCCCATATTTTTATCCTTGACACCTTAAGTTGTTCTCTTTGCATGTAAGGCAGTCTCTGATTATTTAGTCATCTTTTTCATGAAGTTCTCCTTGATTCTCCCAACCAGAAGTAAACACCAAACTAACAAATCACTCATAGACTACGGTCTATCACATGGTTCTTATTGCCTACTAATTCATGCTACAACAATTTGTATTCTTTTTTTTTTTTATTTCTGTTAATGGATTGTAAGCTCCTAAGGAATGGGGATTATTTTAAATTTATTTTTGTATTTCTCATCAGCCCAGTCACTTACTGTGGTTTTTCCTTACTTGTGGGAAGGATGGATGTCCATTAACCTCAGGAGTTCAGCACCAACCAATTATTTCTGCCTTTCACTCTCAAAGCCTTTTTTCTTTTGCTTTTCCTGACTCACCACTTCTCCCTGTCTGTGCATTGAATATACACAGTGGTGGTGGTGGAGGGTTAGTGGGGGTGGGAGGAATAGAGATAAGGGAAGGAGGGAAGGAAGTACCCGATACATAGAGCTATGTCATAGCCTCCAAGAGATGGATCTACAAGGAAGTGATGTAAGGTCATTGACAGGTGAGAATATGACAGTATCGCTTATTTCCAGGGTAAGGAGTGGCTGGAATGGAAATTAGATCAAGAGAAAGAAGGTAGGTGGGGGCTCCAATTTCATATCATGCCTCACGTGCTGTTTCTAGTGCATCCTAGGTGACTAGTCATTCTTACTACATTAAATAATAATACCTTGCCCTTGAATAGCACATGAGAATGTAATTCACATTATCCCTATTTTAAAGATGAGGAAAATGGATTGATGCAATTTCTTTAACTATCATATTTACTGTTTAGGAAGTTAGTTGTACTCTTCTTCTAGCCTAAAAGAATGTAGGGACTTTTGAGAGGCAGAAGAGGGATGATCTGAACTAAATCTCTAAATAGGTCTGAAGTAGAGCATCGATGGAGAGAACTTCCCCGCTGCTTGATGTGGTGCTGCCCTAATCATACACTTTCCTGTGCTGAAATGCAGTTCCTAAGGTTCTTTAGCATTTTTTTTACAATATGCTTTCTTGCTTCTTTCAAGGCTCCAATGCCTTTTGGTGCTCTTGACTTCCTGGACTGGGGTTTGGGTCAGGGTCCTCCTCCTGCTGGTCTCAGTGTTCAGACCATCCAAGCAGTGACAAGGCAAATTAGGCCTATTTAATGGCGTGAATTCCAGTTTTCTTAGATCCATTTCAGTTAAGTTGCTAAGAAGGAACAGTCCTTTCACACACACATTTATTTCTGAGGAACACTGTAGAGTCATAATTCCACTTGCTCTCCAATAATTTGTACATTGTGTGCCCCACCACATGCTGCTTTTGCAGATTTACACCTTCAGTGGAAACTTGCGGAAAAAAGCCGCTAGGAAGGAAAGGGGGAAAGAGAGAGGGGAGGAGGAATGGAGGGAGCAAAGGAGGATGGGAAGGAGGAAGAGAGCAAGGGTGGGGAGAGAGAGAGAGAGAGAATGAGAGAGAGAGAGACTTTATTTTTAGCTTGACTCCTAAATCAGGGCAGACAGGAAACCATTACAGATGTACATGATGTTGATGATTAGGTGATGAGGCTTGTCAATGTTACTAAGTTGGTTTCAGTGGCATTTCTTTAAAAATATTTTCTTCAAACCTACAGATTGAAGGTACTTATGAAAAATTCCAGAAAAAAAGTTATTTCCATTGAGTTCCTTGTGGTGGTGGTATGAGGGGTGTGTATTATTGATCTTATAATCAAAATAATGACTTTAAACCAGGTTTTCTAAAGAAAATTAATGACTGCCTCAAGTTAATGGCCTTCAGCCAATCTCCCAGTCAGCCATTAATCCCCAGGAAATGCCCTGGGCCTTGATCATTGTTGTGTAAATAATACAAAAGTGGGTATAGTTCTCTTGTCAGATGGGAAGCCTACGTTGCCCTTGTCTCCTGGACTCCCTTTATGGTAAAAAGAATAACCCATTAGGAGGGAAAACTGTAACAATTTCGTTACCATTGTTTAACTAAAATTATTAAATAAGATATTAAGCAACTTGAACTCTGTATGTTTGAGTAAGAAATAATGGAGGACTCCAAGCTCAGAATTCTTAGAGCTGTGAGTGACGTAAAATATAGAGGCCGATATTGAATTGAGAATAATGCAATTACTGTCCTATTAGATATTTCAAGTTAAAATCAGGGTTAAAGTAACACATAATTGACTACTTTACTGGTTGCAAAAAAAGATGGTACTGAAATTTACTTTTAAAATTAGGACCTTATATTCTAATAAAAATATCCTGAGGAACTGCATTTTACAAGTTTTCAAATAAATATCATGATGAATAGGGATATTTTTCTTATCTTAAAATATCAAAGGATATTTATAGTCCTTTTCGTGGCTTATTCTGCATTCCACGATCCTCAAGAAGGCAAATCGTGAAATGAAAAACATGTGTGAGAAATTAGTAGAGCAGTTGCTCCTGACTGCCAAAGGAGATGCTACTTGAGGGGGAAAGGCCTTCGAGGGGATTTTCCTACTTTGAACAGAGATGTCCATGCACATTGTTATCCCGCGTCCCAAATTCAGGCGGTAAACTTTACATGAAGTAGGTTCTCAATAAACATTTTCAGAATGAATACATATATTTTAATAAAATATGAACAAACATTTTAAATGGAATTATTTCAATTTAAATAATTTAACATTTTGTCCATTACACCCCAGTAAAGCTGGAAGAGAATAAAAAAAAAAAAATGACTCGTCCTTGCCCAGAGTTTTTTTTTTAATTTTTTTAACATTTATTTATTATAGAGAGACAGAGTAAGAGCATGGGAGGGACAGAGAGAGGGGGAGACACAGAATCTGAAACAGGCTTCAGGCTCAGAGCTGTCAGCACAGAGCCCAATGCGGGGCTCGAACTCACGGACCGCGAGATCATGACCTGAGCCAAAGTCGGACGCCCAACCGACTGAGCCACCCAGGCGCCCCCAGAGTTTTTTGTATATTTGGAAGATTAGCTTTTTCTTCTTCTTTTTTTTTTAAATTAGTTAGTTAGTTAGTGTATTTATTTATTTATTTATTTAAGTAACCTCTACACCCAATATGGGGCTCAGATATGACCCCAAGAACTGAGCCAGCCAGGCACAATGTTATCTTTGATATACATTTTGTGTGTTTTCTCCTAGATTGGCGTTTATCTTTTTTCTCTTACCTATTTTCTTTTTCCAAATGACTATCCATTTGTCACAACACTGTTTATTAAAGAGTTCATCTTGTCCTCACAGGTGTGAAATGCTGTCTCAGTTATATTCTAAATTTCCATATGTAGTTGTGTTTATTTTTAAACTTTCCTTTCTGTTGTATTTGGTTGGCCGTTTGTTCATATGCCATGTTTTGATACATAGGAGAGCTAATTAGTTTCCTCTTGGCTTTTTTTTTTTATAAGTGGCTTATCATATAATTTTAAATGCATTTAAATACGTACATGGATTTTAGAGCCAACTTATCTAATTCTAGAAAAAAAATCTCATTTATATATTTTTTGAGAAAATCACATTACATTCATATTAACTAGGAGGAGACCTGATACCTGTTTTCAGTTCAGTGATTCTAATGAAGAGTCCATTCATTCAATTTCCTTTTTTTCTTATAGGGTGTTTGCCATGTCACCCATAGAGGGTTTGTACATAACTGTTAATTTACAAAACGTTTATTTTTATTTTTGTTGATGTCTTTATTCTGTCATTATATCTTCTGATTGGTTATTACTTATATATATTATGGCTGCAAAATTTTGTATAATCTTGTATCTTACTAAGTTACTGAATTATTTTATTTATAATAATTTTATCATTGATTCAGATATTCCAATTAAAGTATTATACCAGGTGAAAGTAGAGATGATTTTATTTCTTTTCCCATTCTTTTATCTCAACTTCTTTTTTCTTGTTTCATTGCACTAGCTAGTAAGTCTGATTCTGTGTTAAATAGTTAAAAAGAATAGCAGCCTTTTTGCCTTATTCTGGATCTTAGTGCAAATGCTTCTAGTGTCTACATAATAAATAATATGCTGGCTTTAAGATTGAGGGAAATTTATTTTATTAATTTAAAGAAACATCTATGGCTTTCTATTTTATGGAGTCTTTTATCAGAAACGACTTTCGAATTTAGTTGCATTTTTTTCAGTGTCTATGTCATAGTCAAGTAATTTATTTTTTATTTATTTATTTATTTTTTTAAATTTTTTTTTTTCAACGTTTATTTATTTTTGGGACAGAGAGAGACAGAGCATGAACGGGGGAGGGGCAGAGAGAGAGGGAGACACAGAATCGGAAACAGGCTCCAGGTTCTGAGCCATCAGCCCAGAGCCCGACGCGGGGCTCGAACTCACGGACCGCGAGATCGTGACCTGGCTGAAGTTGGACGCTTAACCGACTGTGCCACCCAGGCGCCCCTATAGTCAAGTAATTTAAAAAAATCTTTTCAGATAGTGATCATCGTAATGGCTTTCTTTTTTTTTTTTTAAGTTTCATTTATTTGTTTTAAGAGAGAGTGTGCACCCACGTGCATGAGTGGGGGAGGGGCTCAGAGAGAGGATCCCAAGCAGGCTCCACGCTGACAGTGCAGAGCCCAATGCAAAGATCAATCTCACAAATCGTGAGATCATGACCTGAGCTGAAATCAAGAGTCAGGCACTTAACTGTCTGAGGCACTGTCTTAATATCAAATCACTCTTGCATTCATGTAATAAACTGGTCATGATATATTAATTTTTTTAACGTTTATTTATTTTTGAGAGACAGAGAGAGACAGAATGAGCAGGGAAGGGGCAGAGAGAGAGGGAGACATAGAACATGAAGGAGGCTCCAGGCTCTGAGCTGTCAGCACAGAGCCCGACGCGGGGCTCGCACTCACAAGCTGTGAGATCGTGACCTGAGCCGAAGTTGGACGCTTAACCAACTGAGCCACCTGGGCACCCCCGTGATATATTAATTTTTAAATGAGCGGTTGGATTCTATTTCCTAATATTCTGCTTAAGATTTTTTGCCTCAATATTTCAAGGTAAGATTGGTTTCTGTTTTTCTTCACTATGCTATTTTATTAGGTTTATGTATTGATACTTCTTTTTTTGTAAAAGCATTTTTGGAAAAGTCTATGTTTAGAAAAACTTGTATAGCATTGGATTATCTCCACTTTGAAGGTTTGACTGAGCTCCCCTGTGAAACTATCTGCACATGGTCATTTTTGAGGGCCAGTTCTCCATTTCTCTTTTGAAATTTAATCTGAAAATTTTTTATATATATAAGAAATGCATATTTGAATCTGTGCTAGGAGATCAATGGCCCCCAAAATATCCATGCCCTAACCCCCAGAACCTATGACTAGGTTATTTTTGCAGATGTGATTAAGGGTAGGGACCTCCAGATGAGGAGATTATCCTGAACTGCCTAATTTTTTGAGAATTTAAAAGTAAATAACTTTTTCTTGCTGGGTCAGAGAGATACAATGTTTTACTATCGCTGACTTTGAAGATGGAGTAAGCGACCATGAGCCAAAGAATATGGGTGGCTTCTAGAAGCAGGGAGTAGCCTTTAACTGACAACCAGTAAGAAAACAAGGACCTTGTTCATACACCCACAAGAAAATAATTTCTACCAACACGTGAATGAGCCAGCAACAAATTCTTTTCTAGAACCTCCATAAAAGGAACCACCCTGCTGACATGTTGATTTTAGTTCAATGAGACCCATAGTGGATTTCTGTCTTAAGAACTATAAAATAATAAATACGTGGTGTTTTCTGCCACAAGTCTGTGGTGACTTTTCATGGCAGCAATGGAAAACTAATACCTGGACAGAGAAGGTCAAATTTGATAAATGTATTTTGTATGAAACTGACTGTTTTACCTGGGTTTTCACATTTATTTTCATAGAATTACACAGCATGGACTCATGGTTTTCGAAATTTTGTCAATTTATTTCTCCTTTGTTATTTATTATCTTGTGCCTTTATACTTTTTTTGTGCGAAGTTTGGAAGAGCCATCTGAGGCTTTATTTGGGAAAAGGCACTTGAGTTGGCTTTTGGCTTTTATTATTTTTTTTAGATTTTTAGTTTTTAAATGTGTATTTTGAGAGACAGAGAGCACACACAGGGGATGGGCAGAGAGAGAGAGAGAGAGAAAATCTTAAGTGGGCTTCATGCCCAGCCCTGAGCCCCATGTGGAGTTCGATCTCACTGCCCTGAGATCATGCCTGGGCTCAAATCAAGAATTGGATGCTTAATGATTGAGTCACCCAGGCTCCTTGACTTGGCTTTTAGGTGGGGACATGAGCAAGATGGGGTAGCCAGGGCACTAGACTCCCCCGCTGGCAGGCTGAGGACTGAAGCGGAGCCTCAGGTGGGCCCTCCTGTTTCTGTCAGTCCCCAGCACAGCTCCTTCCCCCAAAGGCTCTATGGCCGCCACGAGAGGGGTGGCTGGGAGAGACCTCAGTGGCTGTTCAGGTGGACAGGATACCAGACAACTTGGATGCCAGCTTCACGTGGTGGATCTCTATCTTCCTCACAACCACCGCCTTGGAGGAGCTGACACAGCTGAAGAAATTGGAGCCCCCGCCACACTAGAAGATGCTCAGGCCATAGTTGAGATCAGGGCTCACGAGGACACTGTAGGCCGAGCTCAGCCCACCTGAGTAGCCACTGGTGGTCTTAGTATAGATACTCATGTTCTCATCCCAGACTCCAGCTAGCTTTCCTCGCCCTTCGGGGGCTTGCAGTAGGTGGAAATCTCCAATGTCCAGGGCCAGCTTGATGTTCATGAGCTCCTTGTACTCGCATAGCTACCATGCTATGTCCTACTTGGCTCACTGCAGGGTGCCTCCAGCCGTGCCAGCTTGACATTGGTGAACTTCACGGACAGCTCCCCGCGCTGCTCTGTATCAGCGACAGCGTGCTCTTTGATCTGGCACTGCTTTTTGAAGTCCTCCACCAGCCCCTGCCTGCTGCCAAGCTTTAACCCCAGCTTTCGCTTCTCCTGTTCCAATATGTCCAGCTGCTGCTGAAGGTTGCTGATGTATCTCTAGAACATGTCCCTGTGGCTCCGAGTTGTGTTCTGCTGCTCCGTTCGGTCTCCAGAATGTTGTTCTTCTGCCCCAGGTGCCAGCCCTGTCGATGGAGGCAAACTTGTTGCTGAGCGTCTTGATCTGCTCCTTCTCCTGGGTGCACACGGCCTTGATACTGGGGTCTGCCTCCAGCTTAAGGGGACTCCGCAGGCTCTGGTTCACTGATGCAACCGCGATCCTGCCCACTTCCCTGGCCCCACTGTAGCCGCTGACCACACTCATGCTGGCGCCCAGGCCACCCTGGAAGCTGCTGCCTCTGCCCACCCGGGACAAGGCTGGTCATCTGAAAGGGGAGCCTTGGATGAGAAGGCAAAAGGCCCTATCTTTGCCTCTAGACCGTCCCCATTCTCAGTGATGTTTTGAAGAGGGCTGGGCCAGTCTTATCTCCTGCAAAATCTGCCTCTACAGAAATATCTTCTAATTCTCTTGAACTGATCTCTCCTGCGGGACTGCCAAACTTGGCAAGACAGAGCCAATTCTTACCCGTATTTTGATAGTTTTTTCCCAGGTGGTCTCACTCATAAGCTCTATCTGCATGTGACCTGTATTCGTAAGACATTATAGTCCACAGCTCATCCGAGAGTCCAGTTTATCACGTCATCTACCACGACAAGAAGGATCACCAACTTTCCAGCCCACTGTATCCGTTTTCTTACTGATCGCCAACTGACCACTGAATTAATATTTGCTGTTTTAAGTTTTGTTAAGGCAGCTCGTGCCTAGGTACGAACCTCTGTTGCTGTAGAGTGTATTAACTGTTCACAACGTAAAGAATAAAGTGACGGCGACTTTGAAACAATAAAAGTGTATTTGTGCCAATTCAAGCATATGCAGTCCGGGGTTATGATATAACCTTGCCTTTTCTTGCTCTATGTAGTCCCTTGGGCTTGCTCTGGTCTGCGTGGTTGCATGTGGCTCACGCTGCCACTTCCATGTTCCAGGCCTGAGGATTGCATACTTCACTTCTGCTTATAACCAGCTGGCAGAACTTAGGCACCTTCCGGCATTCCTACCTGTAAGGAGAATGCAAAATAGTGTTTAGTCTCAGTGCCAGTTTGTCCGGATGAAACACAAAGACAATCTCATAATGGCAAACAAAAGGGGAGAATGGATAGCGAGGCCTATTGGTGGCATATACCACATCCTTTTCCTCATGACTTTTTCCCGTTTTTTTTCCTTTGAAAAGTAAGATTTTTTTTTTTTTTTTTTTTTGCATTTCAAACCTTAAAAATTTCTCCCGTAGTGAGTATTTTTATTTAGAGAAATTTAAGCTAGTATATTTTTTCTATAGTTCTTAGTTTTTTCTCTCCAATGCAAATAGCCCTTTCATCGTATATAATAATAATCCTTGTTTAGATGGGTCTTGTTTTTTTATCCATTCTGATACCCTATGTCTTTTGGTTGGCGCATTTAATCCGTTTACATTCAGTGTTATTATAGAAAGATACGGGTTTAGAGTCATTGTGATGTCTGTATGTTTTATGCTTGTAGTGATGTCTCTGGTACTTTGTCTCACAGGGTCCCCCTTAGGATCTCTTGTAGGGCTGGTTTAGTGGTGACAAATTCCTTCAGTTTTTGTTTGTTTGGGAAGACCTTTATCTCTCCTTCTATTCTAAATGACAGACTTGCTGGATAAAGGATTCTCGGCTGCATATTTTTGCTATCTAGCACCCTGAAAATCTCGTGCCAATTCTTTCTGGCCTGCCAAGTTTCAAAAGAGAGATCAGTCACGAGTCTTATAGGTCTCCCTTTATATGTGAGGGCACGTTTACCCCTTGCTGCTTTCAGAATTTTCTCTTTATCCTTGTATTTTGCCAGTTTCACTATGATATGTCGTGCAGAAGATCGATTCAAGTTACGTCTGAAGGGAGTTCTCTGTGCCTCTTGGATTTCAATGCCTTTTTCCTTCCCCAGTTCAGGGAAGTTCTCAGCTATTATTTCTTCAAGTACCCCTTCAGCACCTTTCCCTCTCTCTTCCTCCTCTGGGATACCAATTATGCGTATATTATTTCTTTTTAGTGTATCACTTAGTTCTCTAATTTTCCCCTCATACTCCTGGATTTTTTTATCTCTCTTTTTCTCAGCTTCCTCTTTTTCCATAACTTTATCTTCTAGTTCACCTATTCTCTCCTCTGCCTCTTCCATCCGAGCCGTGGTGGTTTGCATTTTGTTTTCCATTTCCTTTAAAGCGTTTTTCAGCTCCTCGTGACTGTTCCTTAGTCCCCTGATGTCTGTAGCAAGAGATTCTCTGCTGTCCTGTATGCTGTTTTCCAGCCCAGCGATTAATTTTATGACTATTATTCTAAATTCACTTTCTGTTATATTATTTAAATCCTTTTTGATCAGCTCATTAGCTGTTGTTATTTCCTGGAGATTCTTCTGAGGGGAATTCTTCCGCTTGGTCATTTTGGATAGTCCCTGGTGTGGTGAGGGCCTGCAGGGCACTTCCCCTGTGCTGTGGTGTATAACTGGAGTTGGTGGGCGGGGCCGCAGTCCGACCTGATGTCTGCCCCCAGCCCACCGCTGGGGCCACAGTCAGACTGGTGTGTGCCTTCTCTTCCCCTCTCCTAGGGGCGGGATTCACTGTGGGGTGGCGTGGCCCGTCTGGGCTACTTGCACACTGCCAGGCTTGTGATGCTGGGGATCTGGCGTATTAGCTGGGGTGGGAAGGCAAGGTGCACGGCGGGAGGGGGGGCAGGCTTAGCTCGCTTCTCCTTAGGTGATCCACTTCAGGAGGGGCCCTGTGGCAGCCGGAGGGAGTCAAATCGCTGCCGGAGGTTTGGCTCCGCAGAAGCACAGAGTTGGGTGTTCGCGCGGAGCGAGCAATTTCCCTGGCCGGAGCCGGTTCCCTTTGGGATTTTGGCTGGGGGATGGGCGGGGGAGATGGCGCTGGCTAGCGCCTTTGTTCCCCGCCAAACTGAGCTCTGTCGTCCGGGGGCTCCGCAGCTCACCCTCCCTTTGTCCTCCAGCCTTCCCGCTTTCCGAGCAGAGCTGTTAACTTATGACCTCCCAGACGCTAAGTCGCGCTTGCTAAGTCGCGCTTGCTGTCTGAACACAGTCCGTCAGGCCCCTCCGCTTTTGCAAGCCGGACTCGGGGGCTCTGCTTGGCCGGCGAGCCGCCCCTCCGCCCCGGCTCCCTCCCGCCAGTCCGTGGAGCGCGCACCGCCTCGCCGCCCTTCCTACCCTCTTCCGTGGGCCTCTCGTCTGCACTTGGGTCCGGTGACTCTGTTCTGCTAATCCTCTGGCGGTTTTCTGGGTTATTTAGGCAGGTGTAGGTGGAATCTAAGTGATCAGCAGGACGCGCGGTGAGCCCAGCGTCCTCCTACGCCGCCATCTTCCCAGAATCCCCAATAATAATCCTTGTTTAAAAAAATCAGCCAACAGGGGCGCCTAGGTGGCTCAGTCGGTTGAGCGTCTGACTTCGGCTCAGGTCATGATCTCACGGTCCGTGAGCTCGAGCCCCGCGTTGGGCTCTGTGCTGACAGCTTAGAGCCTGGAGCCTGTTTCAGATTCTGTGTCTCCCTCTCTCTCTGACCCTCCCCCGTTCATGCTCTGTCTCTGTCTCTGTCTCAAAAATAAATAAACGTTAAAAAAAAAATCAGCCAACAAAAGAGAAAGGAAATATCCAAAATCTCTGCACATTGAGGAAAAATACCATCAATGTTTTGATGATTATTGTTTCATGTACCTTTTTTAGAAACATACACATACACTCCTTTCCCCAAAGATTTTAGCAAAAGATGATCATATAATAATTTTGTTTTTATTTTATAAACTTTAAAAAAAACGCCATTTTCTTTTTGTTCATTATCTCTTCTCCCACCACCTGAATAACCCTAGGTATCAATGTTACCAACCTCGTATGTATCTTGGCTTACTTCAATTTGTGGTCATATGATTATATTCACATACATGTTTACATATATTCACACACGTTTAGAGTTATATATGTATTTAAATATTTTGGTATTGTTTGGTTTAGAAAGGTAGCATAATATATATATTTCTCTGTCTCTTGCTTTTCTCATTTAACAGCGTGTTGTAGAAATCGTTTTTTGTTTGTGTGTATTTTATTTTATTTTATTTTATTTTATTTTATTTTATTTTATTTTATTTTATTTATTTTTTCCAGAACTTAAGAATGTATTTACTTCCTCTACTTTATGGTGAATCTAACATTTCCTTTTCTTAAGTCTATTTATTTTTATTTTTGAAAGAGGGAGAGAGCGAGAGAGAGACAGAGGGGCAGAGAGAGAGGGAGAAAGAGAATCCCAAGCAGGCTCTGTACTGTCAGCACAATGCCCGATGTGGGGTTCTGTCTCATGACTGTGGGATCATGACCCGAGCTGAAATCAAGAGTCAGACGCTTAATTGACTGAGCCACCCAGGCACCCCAGAAGCTAACATTTATTTTAGGAACTAATTATGAAATGTTTCAATAGCTACAAAATAAAAATGTCTTTTATTAATACTGTAGGGGCCAAGGGCAGGCAGTCCCAAAGTGTGTTGTGGGAATCTTTTTAATCATTGACTATAGATTCATAAAATTCCTTGTAATTGCTGTATGTTATTTCATGGGATGTTTTTAACCACAAGTTATTAAAACTTTTACCCATTAATAGACATTCACTCCCCCCACCCCCATTTTTTGTCCCTGCCCTAAAAAAACTGCATTAACTATCCGTATATACTAGTATTTTATTTCTATGGTACAGATTACCAGTAACAGAGATGTTGATTTGAAAAGTGTATGTGATTTGGGGCGCCCGCGTGGCTCATTCAGTTAAGCGTCCGATGTCGGCTCGGGTCACGATCTCATGGTTCTTGAGTTGGAGCCCCGCATCGGGCTCTGTGCTGACGGCTCAGAGCCTGGAGCCTGTTTCTGATTCGGTGCCTCCCTCTCTCTCTCTGTACCTCCCTGGCTCGCACTCTCTCCCAATAACCAATAAACTTTTAAAAAAAATTAAAAAAAAGAAAAGTGTATGTGATTTATATTTTAGCAGATATTGCCAGACTGTTTTTCCAAAAGGCTGTAACAATCCATACTTCCTCCAGCATACTCTCCTATATCTCCCTCATCGATAGGGGTACCGCTGTTTTAAATCTTACCAATATCATATGGGTTACGTATTGCTACCTTAAAATTTCATTTTATACTAGCGAGATTCTGTGCATATATATATTTAATTATTGTGTATATTGTATACGTATATTTAATTAAAAAAGAGACACAAATTTATTTAGAAACACAAAGTGCAAGGGGTGTCTGGATGGCTCAGTCAGTTGAGTGTCTGACTTTGGCTCAGGTCATGATCTCACAGTTCGTGGGTTCAAGCCCCGCATCAGGCTCTGGACTGAGAGCTCAGAGACTGGAGCCTGCTTCTGATTGTGTCTCCCTCTCTCTCTGCCCCTCCCTCTCATGCTCTGTCTCTCTCTGTCTCTCAAAATCAATAAATATTGAAAAAATTAAAAAAAAAAGAAATTCAAAGTGCATGATTGCTGTAGCTGTATGTAGTGACATACATATTATGAATGTCAAAATCAAATACATGTATTTGATGGTAGCAGATAATTTTCCCCTAGCGGTATTGTGTTTCTCTTCAATCTTTGGGAGTCTGTAGGCTGCTATATAAATGGTCTGAGTGCTAGGTGAATTTTTTTAATGTAAAGATATACAAAATTGTAGCTCCTTGTTTCTCTGCGATAGAGACAGAAACTGTGAAATAAATTTGGTTGTGCTCGTGGTATTTTAAACAAGCAAAAAAAAAAAGTTCAACGGTCTATAAAGAAACTGCATTTATAAGTTTTATTATTAAATCCACCACTGCTTTGCTGACTAATAAAATGGAAAATGTGTGCTTTTATAGGTTTATAAAAAGGCAAGCTATAGTTTCATGAAAAATATCTTGCACCGATTGAATACAGGTGGCTACTTGTTTAGACTTGGAAGATGTAAAGGCTTAGTATAGATGTCTGAAAAAGGTAATATGGCACAATAAAAAAAAATCTTCCTTTCTTTGCTCATCAATCCTTTGGGTATTCCATGTCAAATAAACGCTACAACAATTTATAGTAAAAGTACACAGTGGAAGTGCCAACGTTAACACTCCTTAGGACTGGATACCTGCCAGACTTTTCACACCAATATTTAATGTGAACTAAAATGTCTTTTCCATTGGAAGTGTGAGAAGGAGCTTACTTTCCTATATTTGGCAACACGCTTATGTGAAGTATAAAGTCAAATGCCCGTGATGTTCTCTTTATTTCAACCATGATAAATTGTGTTCATTTGTTTAAGTGCATGTGGCAGCTTTAGTGTTCCAACTATAAATTTTGGTTAACTTCTATTGACGTGCTGTATTAAACTTAAGAAAAACAAATTACACTTCACCCGTTTTAATTGACCAAATGTGTCAAAAACACAGTAAGTATGACCCAAAAGGTCAGAGCCTTAGTCTACACTGTAATGGGTGTCATGGCAGGGATCCAACTTTTCTTGTACATTTCATTTTTCATGAAGTTTTAGGACAAGGCATACGTTTAACATTCACTTCCACTTCTCATTTGTACTTCAAAGTTTCTCATAGGCTGTATGACTACCAGGAACACTTTTCTCTTGTGCTATTTAAAGTTCTCTTTGCATTGACGTGTGTGCCCAGAGAATACTGATGTTCTCCTGTAAACAAGGCCTTGAGAATGGACTTTGGCATCCTGAGGGACGCAATGCTGATTTATAGCATACCCATAGATCACTGTAACACTCCCTGGAAAAGACCTGGTTTACATATCTAGTCCCTGTTTCCATGACGGAACAAGGACCCATGTGGTTAGGTACCAGATTAAACTTGGCATATTGGATTCCCTTGGGATCTGATGAAAGTTACCAGTCTTAATTCTTTCGCTCTATGTCCAATCGTTTATCTAAATCTTTATTCCTTTGATAATGTATTAGCTTGGTGCCTGATGATTAAATGATAGTAATTAAACTCTCTCTCACCTGCTGTTGTGTCCTCTCTCTCTCGCTCTCTCTCTAGTTACCCTGTGGGGTGGTATCTTTTCATCTCCTGTTTCAAAATTAGCTGCTTTTCAAGGTGAAAAGAATTTGTGAATTCTTGTGAATTTATGTCTGGAGAAACTCAAAATGGAGCAGGTGTTTGCAAAGTGTTATGTTTCATATTGGAGGAAAAAAGCGATTCTAAATCTTCAAGTTATTCCATTTCTATTACAACTTGTAAGAATCTCATTCTAAGGAACATGCCTTACCCCCTAGAAACCTTAAGTTTTATGTTGGCAGTAATGGGAGACTGTTTGTTCTGCTCTGATCAATTTAGGGGTGGAAAAGATAACAGTCATCCTTGTCCAAGAAGCCAGAGACTGACGGATGGAGCCTAATCAGGGGTTTTAATTCTCCTTAAAAAAAAAGGAAGAGACTGTTCCTTCCCTCCACCCCAGGGAATCACTATTATCATGAAGATTACCTGAGGCTGAGTCAGGTTCTAAATTACAGTTGGCAAACTTTCTGTGAAGGGCCAGAGAAGAAAACTTGCGCTTTTAAGCCCGTACGGTCTCTGTCACAACTACTCAACCCTGCCATGGACAGCATAGCCATTGATATTGCATAACTGAATGACTGTGGCTGTGTTCCAATACATGTTTATGGACATTGCTATTTGCATATCATAGAAAATATCTTGCGGGTCATGAAAGTGTCTTCTTCTTACCTTTTCCCAACCATTTAAGAATATAAACAACCCTTGCTTTGGAGCTGTATGAAAACAGTTGGCAGGTTGTATTTGGCATGAGGGTCTTAGAATGCCAGCCCTTGTTCTAACCTAATATTAGTTTCTAAAAGGCCCAAGAAATTTAGAGTAAGGGAGTTTTCTTTTAAATTAATGCTCCAGTCTTCTTTTACCTGCAGCATTTTCTTTCATACAAAGATAGTTTACTTCTCTTCCCTCATTTTTTTGATCAGATGATAAATATATTGGTATTTTGGAGTCCAATCTAATGGGAATTAGGGGTAGCAAATGCTGTTGATGCCTTGTTCTATCCGCTCAGTACCCAGCATTTACTTGCCCAGATATTCTGCTTTGTGCAGCAAGTATGTGCGATTCTGTGTAAGATCTTCTCTGGCTACTGGAGTGTATTTGGCCTGTGGGTAGGACGTGCAGGGAGTGCTGAGGCATTCAGACCCCTTGGGGGTAGCTCTTGGGCAATGTGTGATAGAACTGGAGGGCAAATATCCCTAGCTTGGGCTATCTCTGAGGCACATTGCTCATTGTCTCCTTGGATTCTTCAGTGGGACTGAAACTCTAGTCACTAATAACTGTAGCCTGCTTGAAAACATACCCTTGATTGGCCCCCTTCCTTTCTCTATTTTCAATTCCCCACTTCTTTCCTGGTACTTTTCAGGATTACTTCCCCAAGAAAGTAATTGCTTTCTTGATTGTTAGATTCTTGATTGCTAGATTCTGAAGAGATTGCACATACTTAAATTCAAAACCAACCTTTTGTAATGAAGGCCACTGGCCTAGGTTGTACATTTTAAGTCCTTGCTTTCGTCTTTTGTATTTAGGCAGAGCCTGTCATCTTTGTGTATGGCAAGGATTTTCCCTTCTCCTCTTTTGTCTTCAAAGGGAAGATACCACGACTGTTGGCCATCTGCATGACTGCTGCATCCCAAGAAGAGGTATGCTATCTCCACCCTGGTCATACTGATTGTCATGCCCTGTACAGTATGACACACGACACAAGAAAATAGGTCAGAGGGGACATTGTACATCCTCCACTTCCTCTTCATACCCATCCTGTCAATATATCAAACAAAGGCGATCTCTATTGGCAGCTCACTTTCTCTTCTTCATTGTGAAGAGCAGAACTGGGATGAATTGGAACAATATGGTCTCTTTGAAATCCAAATCTTGGATAAATTTCACTCTGCATCTATTTGACCATAGATTTCCTTACTGCCCCCTGCACTCTGACCTATTCTGTGCATTTTTCCCCCAAAGTGCCTATGTGTTATGGTGCTAAGACTATTATTCCCAGGTATTCCTACTATTATTCCTGGTTATTCCAAAAAACAAATTTTAACTTTTATTCAAATTCTTAAAAGTAGTAATTTCCCTCTTGATAACACTCTGTCTCTATATCTTTCTTTCATTAGCAGTAAGCATGGATATGCTTTACTAACTTTCCTCCTAGTACCTCCTGTTTTTGAGAGGTACAACCATTTCACTACTTGCAGTGTAAGTGAAGAAGGAGTAGGAATGACCACAAGACTTTTCAGGGTAAAATTTTCATAAGGAAAGAGACGCAAAGTGAATACATGCAAAGGAGAGATACTAGGAGCAAAGGGTGGTGGTGGTAAAAGCACCTGAATGTTAAATACAGAGTTGATAATATGGGAAGGCTATTTCAGACAGGCTGAAATAGAAGCAAATTTACACATTAATCAAAAGTTTATACCTATATATGCAGTTTATTTATTTTGAGAGAGAGAGAGAGAAAGTGAGCACGAGTGAGGAAGGGGCAGAGAGAGGAGAGAGAGAATCCCAAGCAAACTCTGCTCCATCAGCACAGAGCCCCATGTGGGACTCAAACTTACGAACCATGAGATCATGACCTGAGCCCAAACCAAGAGTCAGATGCTCAACAGACTGAACCACCCAGGCCACCCGAAAGTTTATATTTTAATAGAAGACTTTACTATTATTTCAATGTCAGATTTTTAAAAATGCATGTTTCAATAATTATTGTCAGATTAACTCCCAATCCCTATTACTATGAAATCAATGTCTACTTGGACCAAAAATATCTTAGGTAGTTTGGCATGAAGGATGGTGTTAAAGGCTAAGATGAGAATAAGGAAGACCAGAGGTAGACCAGGAATTACACCTTTATAGGCCATATTTACACATTTCAAAACGAAATAGATGCATTCATATAGTAAGCTATGCTGAGTTAAGATACCCAGTTTGGTTCAGAAGTTCATTAAAATAGTTGAGGAAAGAACAAGACAGTTAAAAATAGTCCCCGGTTTATGAAGAGCAATGTTATTAGATGAAATCTTCTCATTTAACATTGTTACAAATATGAATTTGTGTGGATCAACAACTTTTCTTAATTGATCCTGCATATAACCCTAGAGCTGGGTGCTGATGGTGCCGCAGATGCAACCTCTGGCTTAAGCAGCCTGTAATCTAATGACTTGATGAGTGGGACCAAAAATGGTACAGGAAAACCCATCAGGTGCCTTATGTTCTTTGACCTATTTTGGTCTACCGCACTGTAATGTGGAAAACCTATGGTGTGGTTTTAACTTTGCTTGGTTGCAGACTTATCTTGACTTCATCCTTCCATCCATCCATCCATCCGTCCACTCACCCATCTATCCATCCATCCATCCATCCATCTGTCCATCCATCCACTCACTCAGTCCATACTTTTTGATCATATACAATATGCCAGATACTGTAGAAGTGTTTCAGATGTCTTCATGGAGCTTACTATCTTGTCTTTAAAACAAATCAGCACTGAGATTTAGAAATACATTAGTAATCCTTGGGATCCAGGATTTATTAGAAGTAAATTATGACATTATTGAGTTTCAAAACAATCCACATATGGAGGTTAAATTATGGCAGATTATAGTCTTTGAGGACGGCTTACTGAAAATGTATCACTGCAGTCACATGAAAGACAGGAGATAATTTGAAGACAGGACATCTATATTGTGTTTAAAGATTTAGTTGTTGAGTGTTGCTCTTAATATTCTATATATTATCCATTTATCAAAATTCAGCCCCACCAGTTGTCCAGCTTCCTTCTGGTCATTTTAATAATCTCTGAGATAAAATTTTTTACTTTACAGATGGACGTCCACCACCCCAAGATCACTGCCCTCTCACTTCATCCTTCCTTGGGATTTTCAGCTACACTTCATACATCATCACCTTTTAGCCTGCGCTGGCTACCCCATCTCACACTTCGTCACTTCTTGCATTCTTTGTGAGTTCTTTGCTCTGTTACAGAATCTGTCTCCATTGTCCACTAATTTATTATTTATAAACCAAATATAAATTAGTCACACTTTATTGGTATCTAGATCAGTTCTTTAAGACTATTACATATTATAAAAAAGAAATAATTTCTAGGATAAACTGGGGTCAAGAAAGTATTATATGATACTGTATATTATATTCCTTTTATATTGACTCTAGAAACTTGAGCAGGCAACTTATCAGTAGGCAGCTTTGTTACATTAAACTGAAAGTAATAAAGATATTTGCCACTGCTGTGTTGAGGTGTTAGCATTATAAGTCGGACGTGTTGCTTTTGGTGATGTTCACTTGAGCAGATTTTTACTTTGAATACATTTTGCAGTAGTGAGTGTCATTCTGGGGGTCATTTTCTTAACTTAAACTATTAAGTAATTTCCTTTATTTTATTGACCAATCCAGGATGAGTGTTTGTAGCTACTGTGGATCATCTGAAAGAAAATCTTTATACAAAAATAAAAGTACTGTTGTTATATGGTTTCCTATTGATTTAAGTAGACTTTCCTGAGTGAATTACTCCTTCAAGTTTTCTTCTTCTTTTTGTTGTTGTTTATTTATTTATCTTTGAGAGAGAGAAAAAGAGAAAGAGAGAGAATAAACTGGGAGGGGCAGACAGAGAGGGATACACAGAATCCAAAGTAGGTTCCAGGCTCTGAGCTGTCAGCACAGAGCCTGACATGGGGCTTGAACTCACAAACCGTGAGATCATGACCTGAGCTGAAGTCAGACGCTCAACTGACTGAGCCACTCAGGCTCCCTCTTCCAGTTTTCTAATGCGAAGTTGCCAACAATATATTTCATTATATAATGGAATTGGTCATAGGAAATGTAATATTTTTATTCATAGTTATTACATTTTATCCATTTAGATTCTCATGTATTCTATATGTAATTTCCAGCTCTTTGCTAATATAATGATCTCAAATTACCCAAGTAGATTTTTCCATCACTGTATGTGTCTTAGTCTGTTCTGGCTGCTGTAGCAAAATACTGTAGACAGTGTAGCTTACAAACAACAGAAATTCATCTCTCAAAGTTCTGGAGGCTGGAAACTTCAAGGTCAAGTTGCCAGCATGGTTGTATCCTGGGGAGGGCTCTATTCCTGGTTCATAGCTGGCAGTTTTATCCCTGTGTTCCTCACATGGTAGAAAGGCTAGGGAGTTCTCTGGAGCCTCTTCTAGAGGGGCATTAGACCCATTCACGAGGGTTTCACCATCATGAGTTGGTCATTTCCCAAAGGCCCTACCTTTTAATAACGTTATCTTTGGGGGTTAGGATTTCAACATAGGAATTTGGGGGAAACACAAACATTCAGACCATAGCACCATATCCACTGGAATCAAAGGTTGTACATTCAGAAGTTCACCATCCATCCCCACAAGGGGATGCAACTTTTAGCTTGCCATTGAGTTTTAATATGGGTTAGTAGAGTCTAGGGGAGGCCAGCCAACAATTTCAAGATATAATGTGAATGGATCGTGATTTCTGATGGCATCATCTTAATAATTCTAGAAGTGGCATTTATAGCTGTATGGTGTATCTCATTGATGTTACTAGCTTGTCAGTTAGCCCTGGAGAATTTTGGATTTATACTATTGAAGTGGAAAAAACATGCCTATGTAAGGCATTTCAATTATTATATAGGAAAATATTTACTATTTAGAACAATTTTTTTTAGGTTAAAAATCAAACTGCTGCGAATTTAACATTAATTACCTTTACCAAGTCCTCTTTGGGCACCTCATTATTGCGTGGGTACTAAATTGTGACATTAATCACATCTGTTACAGCTAAGCAGGCAGGTGTGTGTGGCCAATTTTTAATTTTGTTTTTATTTTACTCTTTGGTCTG
This sequence comes from Lynx canadensis, assembly GCF_007474595.2. NCBI lineage: Eukaryota > Metazoa > Chordata > Mammalia > Carnivora > Felidae > Lynx > Lynx canadensis. Next base: position 54,883,236 of record NC_044306.2, on the reverse strand, counting down.
TAGAATTTACGGTTTTGTTTATTCAGAGGATGATGAGAAAACCCTGCCTTTGGAGTACTCCATAAAAATTTACAGAGACAATGCTTTTTTTCTTTAGTCAAAATAATGCACTGCATTTAATTTAATGACTGCTCAAAGTCGTAATTGGTTTGCACTTTGAAGCACTTTGGAATTTGTTGGTGGTTTTTAACTTAGGGTATGAGGGTCAAAATACAAATGGATTGATAAATCTGACTTTAGAATCTGAACTCTTAAAATCAATTTTAGTAATCCAAGAAAACAAATGTTGAAGTTTGTAGAATAAGAGGCTATGACATTATATAATCAAGTATATACAGAAACATTTTTAGATTCATCTGGTGTGACTCAGAACTGTGTGAATTTTTCAAATTCAGACGGGCAGTGTGGCATTGATATTTTTAAGTAATCAACTGAGGGAGCATGCTAGAATTCTCTGTAATCTCTGCATGCAGACACAAGACTAACTTTATGATTGGATTCAGATGGAAAAGATCAGATGACTTAACTGATGAATTTTAGGGGCTCACAGCCAGTCTACAAAGGCCCAGTTGCAACCAAGAGGAGTCCAAAATATTACCTGTATTATTTTTTGAGCAAATATTTCTTGAGTTCCTTGAATATGTTAGGCCCAGGTGATGGAGATATAAATGTAAATAAGACACTGTCCCTCCTCAAGGGCTATATGGAAACAATAAAAGCAGTAGTAGTAAAAATAATAAGTTACATTTACTGGGCACCTAAAGTTATGTCCACTACTTAAATGCAGTTATCTCTAACATAACAACTCTGCAAAGTATCATTTGCTCCAGCTTGCGAGAAAAGAAACAGCCCCAAAGTGGTTAATTAACTTGTCTGAGTCACCAGAGAGCAAATAGAGAATTTGGATTTGAACCTTGCTCTGATCCTAAGGTCTAAGGTCACCATTTTGAAAATACATGGGTCAGATCATGTAGATCATTTAGGACATTCCAAGTAGTTGAGATTTTATTCTGAAGGCTACTGAAAGCTACTGATTTTAAACAGCATATGGCATGCCAGGATTTGGGTTCTAGAGACAAACTTCCGACAATAGTATGGAGTATGGAATGGAGGGGTCTGAGACTAGAGGCAAAAAGCCACTGCAAGAGCTGGGGTTGGAGAGAATGAAGTCCTTACTTAGAACAGAGCAGTGGGACTGAAAAGGAAGCGAATGGATTTAAGACATGTTCAAGAGGAGGTGGGTGCAAGAAAAAAAAAATCAAGGACTACATCCAAATTAGAAGATGGTACCATTTGGTGTTATTTTGTGAATAGGAAATACAGAGAGAGATGGAAATGAGATTAGTTTAAAAAACTACTGAAAAATTGTACAAACTCACTATAAAACTTGAAGAGGTACAAGAAGACATAAAGTGAAAGTTAAATGTCACCCCAAGTCCTTGGACTCAGAAATATTCATTATTAACTTTTGGAACATTTATTTCTGGACATATTTCTATGGGAAAAAATATATAGAAAAAGATAAGTTACAAGATTCACTCGACTTTAGACGCATGATTTTTTACCGTAAGGGATATTAATTCCTAAAAGCTCCCTCTAAAGTTAAGACAAAAAAAAATGACAATACAGTTGAACAACATGGGTCTGAACTGTGCGAGTCTATTTTTACATGGACTTTTTTTGGATACAATATGGCACTGTAAATGTATTTTCTTTTCCTTATGGTTTTTAAAATAACACTTTCTTTTTTTCTGGTTTGCTTCATTGTAAAAACACAGTATATAATACATACACAATATATGTGTATCGGTAAGGCTCCTGGTCAACAGTAGGCTATTAGTAGTTAAGTTTTGGGGGAGTCAAAAATTATATGTGGATTTTTTTATTGCATGGGAGTTAGTTGCGCCCCTAACCTCTGTATTGTTTGAGGGCCAACTGCATATATGTCAAGAGCGATTCTGGTTTTATAATTACATGTTACATCTCTAAACAGTGTCCTGTGGATTCAAGTTCAAAACGTTTTTTAAAGTTTATTTATTTTTAAGAGAGATAGAAAGGGGGGGAATGAGTGGGGGAGGGGCAGAGTTCTGTGCTGACAGCACAGAGCCTGATGTAGGGCTCTAACTCATGAACTGTGAGACCATGACCTGAGCTGAAGTCAGATGCTCAATGGACTGAGTCACCCAGGAGCCCCCAAGTTCAATTTTTAATGTGCTGAATTTAAGGTGTTCACATGCCTTACAGACATCCATACAGAATTGTTCTTTATTCAGATGCATTTGTGGTCTTGGATTCACAGTGAGATCAGGTCTAGACATGTTGAGTCAGGAGATGTTATTGTATAGGTGAACGTTGAAACCCTAAGAGGTAACACTGAGTTAGCATGTAGAATTGATGAGGCCTGAGGATAAAGCCTTTGAGGGTACTCTAATATTTAAGGAGTGGAGAAATAAGAGATGAGTCTCCAAAAGTATCTATTTATGTAGAAGAAAAACAAAGAGATATGATGTTATAAAAGCCAGGAGAGAAAAAAGTTTGAAAAAGTTGACCATAGTGTCAAATGTTACAGAACAATCAAGAAAGATAGAGTGGCTAAATATCCACTGGCTATAGCAATTTGGGAAGGGTATGAACAGCAGTTTGGTCTCATCAGAACAGTTTTTGTAGATAGGAGAAAGAAACCAAATTACAGTGAGTGAAGAAGTAAGCAGGAGGCAAAGATCACTCTTAAGTAACTTGGTTGTGAGGGTCAAGGGAAGCTAGAGAGATTGCTTAAGAAAGACACAGGGTTGAGAGAGGGCTTGCTTTCTCACGAGGAGAGGCTTGACTATATCATATGCAGAGGGTAAAACCCCCAAAGTACAGGGGAAAACAGAGCTGATAGGCAGAGCAGGGACCTGAATGGGTGAAAGATGTGGATTGTAGGACTAGCTTCGGGCAGGAAGTGAGATATCTCATTCTCTGTGATAGAAGGGGTATATATATATATATATATATATATATATATATATGTAGATATATAGGAAAACAGGGCTGTAAGAAAGTTCTTTTTAAATGATTTGTGTTTTCTATGTTAAGAAAAGGACAATATAAGGGGTGCCTGGGTGCCTCAGTCTGCCTCCTGATTTCCTCTCAGGTCATGATCTCACAGTTGGTGAGTTTGAGCCCCACACTGACAGTGCAGAGCCTTCTTGGGATTCTCTCTCTCTCTCTCTCTCTCTCTCTCTCCCTCTCTCTCTCTCTCCCTCTGCCCCTCCCCTGCTCATGTTCTCTCTCTCTCTCTCTCCCTCTCAAAATAAATAAATAAAACTCAAAAAAAAGAGAAGAGGACAAGATAATCTGCTGCAAATGAGAATGACAAGGTTTGAAAAAGGAGTTTGAAAAATAATAAATGTAATTAGTGAAGTTGTTTGTGGGCCATGGGAAAACGGGCCAACTAGGGGCATGTAAAGGACTGCTGATTGGCCCCAAAGGCTCCATCAGGGCTGTAAACTACATTTCTTCCTGGCGCCAGATTTAGTGGAACAGACCAGTGGTTAGAATGATCCACGGGGTTTTGGTCCTTATGCACTGGAAGGGAGATCGACAAGGTCAAAGCCAATGGATGTTAACAACAGAATATCTGAAGGGATGGACCCCAAAGGCCTAGACCAGAAAGAGGAGAGAAAGGGAAGAAGATAAGGCAGGTTCTCTGAGGTTGACGGTAGGTATCAATGAAAGTAAGAGAGTGCAGAATATGTGAAGAGAAAAAGTTGTGACTGGGATGTGATGTTTTAGATTTAAGAGGTGGAAGGTTTTCAGTGGGAATGGGAAATTTCCAATAGCCCAAAGCAGTTGCATATTTTCTCATGAAGGGAACACAGAACCTGGGAATTCCATTGTTGTGGACTTGAGATTGCAAACACACTAGCTGTGGAAGGCACACACCCAGAACAAGTCTGTAGGGTGAAAGAATGACCTCTTTCTTTCCAGCTATCCATTCTACAGAGAACAGTCCTCCGAGGGTTAGAGAGATTGAGTTCCACGTGGGGTGATGGAGACAAAATGGAGCTATCACTCCACATCTACTGCAGCTGCTGTTAAAATATGCTCAGTTTTATTTTCAAACCGAATCGATTATGTGAAATGGTTGTGTTAGTATCTTGTCCATCATTGTCATGCTGTTACAGAGCTTAGCACGTTAGATGGTAAGAACTGTAGTCTCTCCCCCATTAGACTGTGATTTCATCTGTGGCAGGGACTGCATCTTATTTATTTTTATATTCCCAGCACTTAACAGTGTCTGGCACATCAAAGGTGTTCAGCTATGTTTATTTCCTCACGTAGACAGAGATAATCAGGAAGAATTCACCAACTAAGCATGCTTGGAGCAACTGTCTTTTTTATCACTGTTTTCCATATTTGACTTACCCCCCAAAAGGACCAATATGACGTACAGTAGGTGTGGAATAAATATTTGTAATCAGTTGGTTATAAAACAGCATCCTTTCCGGATTGCAGAATTTTGGGCATTGCTTTGTTGTTATTTATGTAACTCTTCCCTGTGGAGGAATATTTATACAGATTCATTTACTTTCCTCAGTAATAATTTATTCCCTGAAAATACACCTTTGCAATTGCCTCTGTACCTGGTTGAGGTGATGGAATGACATGAATGATTCTGATGATGATAAAATGATTTTAATAGTGATGGAATATCTCTACATTGTGTAGCTGCTATTAGAGATCTACGATGTTTACTGAGAACTCTTCTGAAAATGTCATACTTCTTGATTCAAAGGCTATGTCTACCTAACAAAAGTGGAAGGCTGAACTCTTCGCTAATTTTTACCTTTTTTTTTTCTTCTTGACTGGCTCTCTATCAGTCAAAATCATGGGCTGATTACTCAAACAGCTCAAGTGTGGTTTGGGCAAATCAACAAGTACAGGGATCATTTGACTGACATAGAATGGAAAAAAATTGCCATTTAAAAAAAGTGAAAAAGTCATTTTAATTACAGGGCTATTCATATACAGGAAACTGGAATGACTAGTTCTTCTCAGGCACACAAGCAAATGTCAGAGCTTGTTAGAATGTTTGGCTGGAAACTGTGCCCCAGTCTTCAAGATTTTCTGTCCCATTTTCACTCTCAATTTTAGGCGACATTGCTCTTCTTGTCTTTGACCAAAGGGTGGCCTTACTTATTTTTATTATCTACTGAGAGCTCACTATCTATCTATCTCTATTCTGTCATCTATCTATCATCATCTCTGTCTCTCTCCCTCTCTATCATCTATCATCTCTCTGTCTATATCTCCCAGAGAAGTTTGAGCTCTCTGGTCTCTAGATGTCTCTTATAAATAGTCATTCAACTCCACTTAATACATAAAGGGGACATGAGGATATAAGCATTAACTGATTAAGTTGTGAACCCAAGTGAAAGTATTTCTATATTCAATGACCATCACAAATAGCCACATCCTCATCTATATTTTGACCACAGATTAAAAAACCCTAGTGGGATCAGAGGCCAGATATATTATTATCCTACAGCAACTTCAAGATTTCTGGCTCAGGCTTAGTGATGAGACAATGACAAGTGTGACAAACCAATACGAATTGTTTGGGTCACAATACAATTAATGGTTTTGTTCCTGAGGGACAAAATTTGAGGGGCATCTGGGTGGCTCAGTCAGTTAAGCATCTGGTTTTGGCTCAGGTCATGATCTCACAGCTTCTGAGTTCAAGCCCTGCGTCAGGCTCTGGGCTGACAGCTCAGAGCCTGGAGCCTGCTTCGGATTCTGTGTCTTCCTCTCTCTCTCTGCCCCTCCCCTGCTCATGCTCTGTCTAGAAAGAATAAATGTTAAAAAAAATTTAAAAAAGGAAAATTTTATCAAATGTAGTTTAGATTAAACTTACAAGCAGTATACAGAAAGAATAGTCTCATGGAAAAGAAATACAAAGCTAGAGCACTTCAGTGGGCTGTTTTCACCATTGACATGAGGATCAACATTTACTTGGTGGGATATATTTTCATAAAATGACAGAAAATTAAAAAAAACCACGTGTAATTAATGTTCTCAACTTCTGAAGCAACTGAGTGCTTCCTTTTTAAAGTTAGAGGTTTTTCAAGAAAGATTCAAGTAAGTATGCAATCCCAACCAGATGTTACGGTAATCCTTCTGAAAGACTAGTCAGGAACAATTTTTTCACTCCAGATTGCTTGTCTTGTTGACAAGATTTTTCAAATTCTTCTTGGATTCTAAGGAACCCAAATGGGCATGCATGGGGGGCATAAAACCTGTTATTTCCTACAATTAAGTGAGACAATTTGCTCTTACTTTTTCAGATTTGGTTCAAACATGTTTCCCCAATATGTCAGGAAAGCTGGACTCACCTTATGGCTCTTGTTTCACCTCTGAGTGTAGTATTTTTGGGTCAGTTTCCCCCGGGTTTGTTCCTGGATTCCTTTTTGGGTGGAAACTGAACTCAGAATTCCCTTTTGATATTGCCAACCACACGCTTCTAATAATCTACTTCTTCTCTAATCCCTTTTCTTTTTTTTACACCCAAGACATCTACTGATGGGGTTCATGAAACTGGTTTTCTGAGCTCTCTTCTTCTCTTATAATGTATTTTTGGTGCCGTTTTCAAAGACCTCTTTTGAAAACATAATCTTTTTTGTTACTTTTCTTTAATTGCAACTCCAGCTTGTGTTAATGGGTATAGGTCCCTTAGCCACAAACCAAACACAGTGTCTAGATACAGAGTTCCTAAAGAAAGCTGGTGAAAAGGCTTGTCATCTCTTGTCTACCTGGGTGTTAGGTGGTGAAGTAGAGAATGATGGAGAAAACTAGTTGTTCAAATTTGTTGGAGCAGGAAGTTCATTAAATCACGGCATTTCATCCTCATCCTCATCGTACAGTTAGGAGGATCCTTATTTTTCTTCTACCACGGATGAAGAAACTGAGATGCAAGGGGCTGAACAACCTTCTTTGAATCATATAGTTAGAAACTAGCAGAGCAGGGATTTAATCTCAAGTCTGTGTCATTTTGAGGACTTTGTTAACTATCATACCACATCAACTCAACCAGCTATTCAGAAACATTTGCAATAGATCATAAAGAGCTTTGTTAGGGTAACTGAAAACTCAGCTGATATGAATGTTGGGTCCATAGTCTTGCCCTGCACCGGACTGTACAATGATGCTCAGAATGCCTCCGCTGTGTCTGGAGAGAAAAGTATTACCTTCCAGGGAGGGTTAAACTCTGGGAGACCGATTCGTATTAAAAAGACCCACAAGAGGTTGATTTAGAAAGTAGAGGTCCAAAGTATTTCTGTAAAGAGAAATGCATGTCTGTGGGATTACAAATATTGATCACTTGGAGTGAGTTTTCCCTTTAGCTAGGTAGATTCACTTAGGAGATCCGTAATATATTAGAAACTTTCTATAATCAGGAACAACCCCCCCCCCCCCGCAAATATTCCTAATGGGTTTCCTTTAAATTACTGTAGTTGAGTATTGTGGGCTGAATTGTATCTTTGCCAAATTTACATGTTGAAGTTCTAACCCTCAACGCCTCAGAATATGAGTGTATTTGGAGATTGAACCTTTAAAGAGGTAAATAAGGTAAAATGAGGTCATAAAGGTTCAGTCTCAATCCGATATGACAGGTGTCCTTTTAAGAAAAGATTAAGACACATACCTGTGATCACACAGAGGAAGACCAAGTGAATACACAATGAGAAGGTGGCCATGGGTCAATCAAAGAAAGAGGTCTCATAGGGAAGCAAACCTGTGCCCACCTTGTTGTTGGACTTCCAGGGCTGTGGGAAAATAAAATTCTGTTGTTTAAGCCACTCGGTCTGCAGTATGTTTTTTTTTTTTAACGTTTATTTATTTTTGAGACAGAGAGAGACAGAGCATGAACGGGGGAGGGTCAGAGAGAGGGAGACACAGAATCCGAAACAGGCTCCAGGCTCTGAGCAGAGAGAGGGAGACACAGATTCCGAAACAGGCTCCAGGCTCTGAGCTGTCAGCACAGAGCCCGGTGTGGGGCTCGAACCCACGGACCGTGAGATCGTGACCTGAGCCGAAGTCGGCCGCCTAACCGACTGAGCCACCCAGGCGCCCCTGTAGTATGTTTTTGTTATGACAGCCCCAGCAATAATTGATTTTTTTGTAAATAAATAATTAATGCAATAATTAATTTTTTTGTAGAATTATTTCCATTTCACTAAATAATATTGTTCATTAAAAGTCAGAGTTTACTCTCTCTAAACAGTCCCGAAGATATACTGAATGATTTCTCTCTAAACAGTCCCGAAGATATACTGAATGATTTTTAATCTGTTTCCTAGATTCTGCACTTACCTGTCTTTTCTATTTTCTTCACTAATAAATTATATTATTTTTAAATTGCCTTGATTAGATTTGGTAAACACTCCAGGACAGCACTGAACAATTAAAATAAAATGTGAACCAGTAAAGTTCACATTATTAAAGTTTATAATAGGCACATTAAAAAATAAAAAGAAACATGTGAGATTAATTTCCATAATGTATGAATAGAGATTAGTGTATGTTATGCCTCATATATGTTAATATTACATGTGATACATCCAAAATAGAATCATGTCTTTCTTTTTTGTTTTTTTTTAAGGTTTTGAGTAATCTCTCCACCAAATGTGAGGCTTGAACTCATAACTCTGAATTCAACAGTTGCACACTCCATCGACTGAGCTAGCCAGGCGCCCCCCAAAATAGAATTATTTCAACATGTAGTCAATATGAAATTATTAGTGAGAAATACTACATTTTTTCCCCCAGACTAAGTCTTCAAAATCTAATGTTTACTTTACTCTTAGAGTAGATTTCATTTTGGACCAAACATATATACATATACATACACATATACATACACATATACATATACACACATATATATACATATATATATACACATATATGTATATGTATATTTTTAAAAAAGTTTTATTATTTATTTTGAGAGAGAGTAGTATGTGGGGGAAGATCAGAGAAAGAGGGAGAGAGGGAATCCCAAACACGTCTTGTGCTGTCAGTGCAGAGCTGATGTGGGGCTCGAACTCATGAACTGTAAGATCATGACCTGAGCTGAAACCAAGAGTGCAATGCTTAACTGACTGAGCCACCCAGGCATCCTTGAACCAATCACATTTCAAATGCTCAGTAGTCAATGTGGCCAGTGGGTGGGACAGCTCTAGACCTAGGGTTGAATCTTTTTCTATCAGCAATGTATTTGCGCATCTTTTTAAAGTGATGCTTCTGTAGATGTCTGAGGTCACCTGTTGTGTGTTGGTGATTTGAAGTTTCAGTGTCAGAATGTGATATGCTCTTACATGAGAGCATAAACTTTATCTGAGTTTACTGCCATTTTATATAACAAATTCTTGAGTGGCCAAGTGTGATAGGAGGAAGTCATTGCTAGAGTTCCAATCAGATAATATTTTCCTGCTCAGGCTTTCTGGAAACACTCAGTTTTTCCCAATAGATAGTCATGAAATGACCTGCTACATGCCAGGTAGGCACGAAAGAGGGAAAATATGTGTAAGGTCATTTATTTTTGAATTGAGTTATCTTAAATATTGAAAATCTCTAAATGGATTAACGGGGAGAATGCTTCCATTTATTGGTCTTTTACTATGTACTGACACATGTGATCTTCCTTACCTTTTAATAATCTTGTAAGCTTCATACGCATGAGAAAACTGAACCTTAGTGAAGTTGAGTAAATTTCCCAAGAACGTGCTGTTCACAATCGGTGGTGTTTCTCACTCATATTTGTTTGATTTTAAAGGATTTGTGGTATGGTTAAATCTTATTCCAGGGCATGCTCTGTATTTGAAAAATTTCAAAGCAACATGGAGTGTGTATGAATTTTGCAGAAACTGTTAAATCTAGCTTTTAATGGCCATGGGTTTTGTAGTAGATTAAGCTCAAGCTCAAGGTTCCAGCCCTTCCACTTACTAGGCTTTTTGTTTTTGCTTACCTTATTTAAACTCCAGAAGCTTGTTTCCTCATTTAGAAAATGGCCATCATAATAGTTTCTATCTCTTAGGGTTGTGTAAGGACTGAGTGAGCTAATTCAGGGAAAGTACATTGTGTGAGGCATATATTAATGACTCCCCATCTATTAGCTGCTTGTTCTTTTCTATCACAAGCAGTGACAAGCCTGGTATATATTAACTCTTTCAATTTACAAGAATTTTCTTGACCACTCAATATAGCAGCATACATTTTTTATACTTTAAATGTGATTAAGCAGAGAAGCCTGAAGTACTTTTCTATAATTAACTGCTCAACTGTGTTAGAGAATGAAAACAGCTTTCAGAAGTAGATCTGACATTCACCAACAGCCGGGAGAGGACAGAGCTGATGTCTTTTCTACCTATGAACGAACAGTTTTGTCCTTCAGAGGTGGTGACCTTGGTTTCTTTCTGAAAGATACCTGAACTCTAGCCAATGCTGCTTTGGGATTTGATGTACCACCTGACCCATCTCAAAGGAGAAAGAAGAATAAAGTTTTTCAAAGGTCACATCTCAGCCATTTACAATTTTGTGTTATGTTTCTGTCATGGCTGAAGACTGTATTTAGACAATTGCAACAAAAACAGCCAAAGTCAAAATGAACCAATGAACACAACAGAAATGGAGAAAGAAGGGGAAAAAAAAGAGCTTCTGTCTAGGGTTCAAATGCTTCCACTCGTAAGTCTTAACCTTTTTGATAATTATATTATGTGCAGCGGCAAAGAAACAAAAGGGGATAAAGGTCTTAAGAGTTATATTGATAAACTATGTGTGGTGCTCAAAAATGGCATGGAATATCTTGTTTAAGCTGTAAAAATATATTAGCATGTCATGTTATCTTCATAAATTCTTCTCACACATAGGGTGGGTGGAGTTCCTAAATCCCAAGGCACATTACCAATTCAGTTGGTCACTGCCATTCATCAATTGTTTTGTCACATATTTGCAGCCCCTCAGTTGGGACTGAGGTATTATGATTCTGGAGGGTTTGATAATAGGTGAATTATTAGCTGTTGGGGACGGATTTGTTTCTGAGCCTTTCTGTGGCAGTCTCTTATATAGGAAGGCAATCATTCTCACGGAATTTGCTCCCTCAGACATAAAGAGATTTTGAATATGGCTTGTAATTTTTTTCCTAGTAAAATTTCATTAGTGGTTAATTATGATTGGTAGAGCTTACCGGAAGTTCGCCAAGTGTGTTGAGAGTTCAAACATGTCAAATTTTGAACTGCGTCATGATGGGATGGACGGCTCTTGGTATTCTCTGTCACCATGTTTATACACACTGTGTATCAATCTTCTATGCATTATCGCACGTTGAACTTGTGATTTTAACCTTGTTGGAAAACAAAAGGGGCTTTTAGAATTCACTTTTCTCAGTCTGGGCAACGGTACATTCTGGGTTTTGAGCCTTTGCCTTATACTGTATGATTTGGGGTAAGAAATAATTCAAGGGCTATTTCAACAGCGTCTAACTTTGACGGGATGCAAGAAGTTAAGTTAAATGCTTTTTGTAGATGTTGCAGATTGGGCCAGATGAACCCAAAGTGTGGCTAAGTCTGGTCAGTCTCATCTACAGTTTTCTCAAAGAAGCCAGATCAGATCTAAGGCAGATTAAGCAGAATCCATTTCTCTTCCAAAAGGGCCCATTTGTAAGAACCAGGAAGAAGATAAAACACAAAGGAATATAATAAACTTCTCAATACATCCTTCTGAAAGTTTCAAGTTTCTATTTTAAAAGGGTGTATCCTCATTAAAGGCAGGCACTTTAGCTCATAGAATTGTCATGAGCTCCGAAATCAGCTTGACTATTGCAAAAATTTATTGGTTTCTTAAATTTTTTTTTTTCCCGTAAGGGTAGGAGAAAATAACAAACGAAGGAGGCTTCCTCAAAAGTCAATACAAAACACAGTTATATTGAAATAACTAGGTAATTAGACACGTGATTTAAATTACGCTGAATCAAAAGTTGTTGCCTGGCAGGTAATGCCGTCAGGGTTTTGTGCTGTCTTTCCTCTCTGTTTTACCGGAGACTGGATTGATCTGAAAACTGCATCTATAAGTTCCTCACTGGAGAATATAGACAAAGAAATGATCCCCTTGGCAGTAGAAGTCCAGTGGTGGCAGATGCACGTACAGCAAAAATTCTGGCATGCTCGAGTAGGTTTAAAATAGTGCTAAGGAGTTTTTAATGTGTTTTTTTTTTTTTTCTGTGTTGGGATATAAACATTTTTCGATGAGGGATGTTTCTGTTTCGGCAAAGAATTACGTGGCTGAATGATGCAGAACGGGAGTCAGGCCCTGAAAGATATTTGATTATGCGCTACAGAGGCCTCATTATTGAAATGAGGTCTGAGTCTTAGACCTTCTCTATCCATCCCGCAGTCACGTAAAATATTTCCGATAGGTTACTTTGAGCCCCTTTTGTCAGCCGTATAGCTCTGGTGCCATTGTGGAGAACCCTTGGCCTAGGGCGGACTCAGTCCTAGATTTTCTTTTCTTTCTTTTTTTTTTTAATATGAAATTTATTGTCGAATTGGTTTCCATACAATAGATTTTCCTATTTAAAGTGCTTGATAGGGGATACAAAATACATCTAAGTCATAGATTCTATATTCTAGAGGCTTAACACTCACGTACAGGAGTAGAGAGAGGAAGAAGACCAATGAGGGCTTTAAGAATGCTTGTATTTGGGCAGGCAAGGAACAAGGAGGATGATAACCCTGACCTGTATTGGGGGGTGGGGCAAGCTACATAGGTGTTGAGGTTGAAATGTGTCTGGCATGAGGAATTAGATGGCTCTTCTCCCCCTTAACTATTTTAACTCAGTCACCTACTCAGCACATGTTTATTGCCCATCAATCATGGTCCAGGGTGCCTTGGTGAGGAACACAGTGCTGAAGACAAGGAGCATAGCTGCTGCCTTCATGAAGTTTAAGATCTGGTGGGCAATAGGCATTGAACACGAAAACAAACAAACGCATATAACAAGAAACTGTGCCAGGCAATAGTAAAGAAAAGCAAGATGCTACAAAAGAGATCGTGGTTTGGGGAATACAGGTTGGAAGAAGAGACATTTAAGGTGAGATTCGAAGGATATACTTTTTTTTTTTTTTTACTTAAATTTTTTTTAACGTTTATTTATTTTTGAGAGACAGAGAGAGAGCACGAGCAGGAGATGGGCAGAGAGAGAGGGAGACCCAGAATCCGAAGCAGGCGTCAGATCCTGAGCTGTCAGGCTCCAGACAGAACCTGATGTGGGGCTGGGCCCCGCGCGGGGCTCAAACCCACGAACCGTGAGATCAGAACTGGAGCCGAAGTCGGACGCTTAACTGACTGATCCACCCAGACACCCCTCGAAGGATATAGTTATTAAAATATAAAGACGCTTCTTATATAGGATGTGCTAAAATTGGATAGAATTTCTACCGAGGGGCTCTTTTATGTCATGTGTCTGACAAATGAGGTAAAGAAATATTTAGGACATGCTCATTCAATTGGCAACTGTATCAGGCAGGGGCTCACCAAGAAACAGATGCTACCTGCAAAATGGAGACCTTGAGGAGGGTTGAATAAATTTATAAAGCAGCGGTGATGGTGTACGGAAAGTATTTCCAGGGCCATTAATAACAGAGCTGTCACAATCCCCAGACCCAAAGGGACAAGCTGGAGGGCGTGGAGACCTGAGTACCAGGAGGAGGGGCAGTAATGCTTTGAGATGAACAGTGACCTTGGTTGAGGGACACAGCGGCCCGAGGTGCCCCCGGTGTGAGAATGCAGGTTTGGGGGGCACGATACAACCTGAGATCTCGCTCTCCTTTTCCTTCTGCTCTCCTGGTAATGGTCCCCTTTGGCTAGTCCCCCAACTAGACATCATCAGATGATGAATTTCACACAGGCTGGCCTCCCAGTTAGAGATCAAGGCCCAGAAGGTAGAACATGGACTTTGGAGAGAGACAGAAGATACCCCATACGGCAAGGCTACATGAAGCTCTTACCGTAGACACAGCTCAGAGGTGTGAAAGAACGCAGGCCTTGTAAAACGACTTACGAAGATCTGCTCTGGTTTGAGTTCATCTGTGGTGGGTGTGGTGTGGTCCATCGGAATCCAAACTATGGCTTCTAGAGACTATGATAATCGCTCTTTCTTCTAAGGTTTTTCCTACTTGGTTTTCAGGCTTCTCTTCTAGTGGCTGTATTTTTTTTCTGTAGCCTCTGTCATAATACCCGAATCACACTGGGAAGGCACACCACATGTGATGGCAATGCCACGGGAAGTGCAACGGGCCAGAAACCTCTCACGGCTGAGCACCATGCTACCAGAATTACTCACGCAGGCACCTACAGCACATTCCTACAATGCCACTTCTCCTTGGGACCATTGCTCTGCTCTTTCCTGGGGTTGTTCTGTCATTTTCTTTTTCCTCAGCAAGGCTGGGGATGTGGAAATGAAGAAAGGCAGAAGTTGAAATTTGTTGTAATACTAGCTGACATCTGAACGCTGGGATCGCTGTGTAAGAGGAAGGAATGGATGTATTTACCAAATAGCGCCAATCCCCCTTTCCGCCTTCGTTTCAAATTCTGCAGGAAAAAAGACAGCTCTGAAAATTTACGAGCCATAACGTGCTCTTCATTACTTGGTCACAGGGTAAGCAACCAGCACCCAAGCCTAAGGGTCACCTGCAGGTCTGGAAATCTTTGTAACTTTATAGGGAGGTTCATTGGCTCCAGGAGGAGTGATGAGGTGCTGAGAAGCCACTCATTCACCAGGGAACTGCTAAGCAGTTTTGTGATAAATAAGGATATACATATGCACAGAGCTCTTTCGTTAGAGCATTTTCCCCAAACATGAGAATCTCAGTTAATTGTTACAGTGGCCCCCTGAATGGGGCAGGGCAGGCCTCGCAAACTTCCATTTCAGATGAGAAATTGAGCCTCACGGGCCATAGGGCCTGCCAGGGTCCTGTGGCTGGGAAATAGCAGAGGTGCTGGAAACGAATTCCAATTTCCATTTTTTTTTTTTTTTTATTTTAAATCACAACAGTTTCCAATGGAAGCTTTCAAAGCAGAGACTTGTCTAGCCCTTTTACTGTTTGCAGAAAATTGAGATAATCGGGAACTTTTCCTTTACCGAGTTTGTTTATAAATTTGTCCAATGAAAAGAGAAGTGTGGCTGGAGGTAAAATTAGACTCTGTTGGAACTTCTGTTCAAATACCTCTTTCCTTGTTTTTTTCCTCTTCGGGATCCTGGTCACAGGACGGGAAGCCTGTTTCTCTCTTTGCTGTCATACTCGCTCTTAGTAAAACGAGGACTCGTGGCAGCATTGTGAACAGTGGAGTTCCACGATCTGACTTCCAGTTTTACAAAGACTCCCCTGGCCACTGTGCTGAGAGCAGACATTGGGGAAGGGGGAAGCAGGAGAGTCCGGCTAAAAGGCCGGTGCCGTCACTGCGGGAGAGGCGATGGTGGGGTTTTGGACAAAAGCAGCAGAGGAGGTACTAACAAGTATTGTGACCCGGATAGATTTTGACAGCAGAGCCTACAGGATTTCCTGACAATGTAGATGTGGCTTGTGAAAGAAAGAGAGGAGTCAAGGATCAATACAAGTGTTTGGCCCAAGCCACTGAAGGAAGGAGGTGCCATCAATGAAGATGGGGAAGAATGAGGTTAAGCCTCTGAAGGAAGGTCAACAGGTCAGTTTCGGAAATGATGAGCTCGGGGTGCCTGTTACACATTTGTATTTTCTTAGTTACTCCTCCCTCCCTCCCTCCCTCCCTTCCTTCCTTCCTTCCTCTCTGTTTCTCTCCCTCTCTCTCTCCCTCCCTCCCCTCCTCTCTCTCTTCCTCTCCCTCTTTTTCTTTCTTTTGCCCTGCCCTTTCCCTGTGTAACAAATTACCAGAAGTGGAGTGGATTCAAATAACACCCACTTAGAGTTCTGTAGGTCAGAAGTCAGGCTGTGCATGGCTGGATTTTTGGTTCAGGGTTTCATAAGGCTACAATCAAGGTGTCGGGAAGGCTGAATTCTTGTCTGAAAGCTCTGGGGAAAAATCCACTTCTAGGCCCATTTAAGTTGTTGGCAGAACTCGGTTTCTTGTGGTGCTAGGACTCAGGTCCCCGTTCTCCTGCTGTCTGTCAGGTGGGAGCTGCTCTCAGCAACTCGAGGCCACCCTGAGGTCTTTGCTCTATGGCCTTCTCCTCCCTCAGCAAAGGAAAATTTCCCTCCTGTTGAATTCCTCTCATGCTTCAATTTTCTCACTTCCTTTTCTGAGACCAGCTGGAGAAAGCTCTCTGCTTTTTTTTTTTTTTTTTTTTTTAAAGCTCTCTGCTTTTATTTATTTATTTATTATTATTTTCCACATTTTCTTACTGGGCTTGACATTCGCCTCGTGCAATTTTATTGAAGTATAGTTAACATAATATTTTTAAATATTTAAGTAAATGATTTGACATTTTGATATACTTCTGTATTGTGTAAAGCTCTCTGCTTTTATTTATTTATTTATTTATTTATTTATTTATTTTTAAGCTCTCTGCTTTTAAAGGGCTCATGTGATTAGGTCAGGCCCACCTGGATATCTCCCACCCCCATCTTTAAAAAAAAAAATTATTCACAATTTGCCTGAACTTTAAGTATCAAGCAACCTGAAAAGGAGCTATGTATAACAAACTATTACTAGAAAACATAAGTAACTGTTTAAAAAAGAGTAGATGATTAGATTAAAGTATAGGTAACAGCAAATGCTTAACCATCCTATATTATTTCTGCCTTTTTCTGGAAATATTATTTTATTTAATATAACATATAATATCATATTAGTTTAAGATATTCAACATAATGATTTGATATTTGTATACACTGAGAATGATTAAGGCAGTAAATCTGGTTAGTTTTTTGTTTTTAAATTTAGGATGAGGATTTTCAAGATCTACTCTCTTAGCAACTTTCAAATATGTAATACAATGTTACTGACTGTAGTCAGCATGTTGTACATTATACCCCCCCCCCCGCCCCCCTCTGCCCTCCCCCCCACCGTGATTTATTTATCTTACAACTGGGAGTCTGTAACTCTTGTTCCCCTTCACCCATTTCACCCACCTCCTTATTCTCCTCCCCTCTGGCAACCACCAGTCTGCTGTCTGTTATCTATGAGTGCTTGTTTTGTTTTGTTTCGTTTTTTTAGATTCTGCATATAAGTGAAATCATATGGTATTTGTCTTTCCCTGTCTTACTAATTTCACTCAGCATAATACCCTCCATGTCCATCCATGTCATTGCAAATGACACGATTTCATTCTTTTTTATGGCCAAGTAGTATTCCATTGTACATATATACCACATGCTGTTTATCCATTTACCCATCAGTGAACATTTAGGTTGTTTCCATATCTTGGTTATTGTAAATAATGATGCAATAAACATAGTGGTGCACCTGTCTTTTCATATTGGTGTTTTGTTTTTTTTTCCAGGTAAATACCCAGAAGTGGAAATGCTGGATCATATGATTGTTCTATTTTTAATTTTTTGAGGAAACTCCGTACTGTTTTCCATAGTGGTTGCACCAATTTGCATTTCCACCAACAGTAAATGAAGGTTCTCTTTTCTCCACATTTTGGCCAATAGTTACTATTTCTAGTTGTTTTGATAATAGCCATTCTAACAGGTGTAAGGTAATAATGTCTCATTGTGGTTTTGATTTGCATTTTCTTGATTAGTGATGATTAGTAATGTTGAGCATTTTTTCGTGTGCCTGTTGCTCATCTGTACATCTTCTTTGGAAAAATGTGTATTCAAATCCTCTCCCCATATTTTAATTGAAAAAATATTTTTTTTTGCTATAGAGTTGTAGGAGTTCTGTAATTTATATGTATTTTGGATATTAATCCCCTATCAGATATATGGTTTGCAAATATCTTCTCCCATTCAGTAGGATGCCTTTTCACTTTGTAGGTGGTTTCCTTCACTGTGCAAAGCTTTTTAGGGTGATGTAGTCCCATGTTTATTTTTGCTTTTGGAGTCAGGTTCAAAAAATTATTTCCAAGAATAATGTCGATGCGTAGGTTTTTTTCCTAGGAGTTTTGTGGTTTCAGGTATCATATTCAAGTCTTTAAGTTAATTAAACTCAAGTCTTTGTGTTAATTTTTGTGTATAGTGTGAGAGAGTGATCCAGTTTCATTCTTTTGCATGTAGCTGACTAGTTTTCCCATCTTTATTAAAGAGGCTGTCTTTCCCCTCGTATATTCTTGCCTTCTTTGCTGTAAATTAATTGACCATATATGGAGATTTATTCCTTGGCTTTCTATTCTGTTCCATCGATCTATGTGTCTGTTTTTGTGCCAATACTATACTATTTTAATTCCTGTGTTTGTAATATTAGTTTGACACCAGGGAGGGTGATCTCTTAGCTTGTCCTTCTTTCTCAAGATTTCTTTGGCTATGTGGGATATTTTGTGGTTCCATATAAATGTTAGGATTATTTGTTCTATTTCTGTGAAGAATGCCTTTGGAATTTTGATAGGGATTTCACTGAATCTGTAGATTGCTTTGTACATTTTAACAATCTTCATTCTTCCAATCCATGAGCATGGAATACCTTACCATTTATTTGTGTTGTCTTCAACTGCTTTCATCAGTGTCTTATTGTTTTCAGTATGTAGGTTTTTTCACCTCGTTGGTTAAATTTATTCTTAGGTATTTTATTCCTTTGATGTAATTGTAAAAGGGATTGCTTTTAAAATTTCTCTTAATTTTATCACCCCCACCCTGCCTTTTAAAATTTAACTGTGCCATGTAACATAACATCACCACAGGAGGCAGATTCATCATGTTTACAGTCCCAGGGATTTTTCAGGGCATGTATACCAGGGGCCAGGAATCTTGAGGGACAACCTTAGAACTCTGCCTATCATAATATCCAAGAGAAAATGTTGAATAGAAGTTTGGATAGTCACATTTAGAGTTCAGGAGAGAAACTTTGGGAGTCATTGTGGTACAGATAGTACTTAAAGCTGTGAGGCTGAGCTCACTACAAGTGACTCTAGATATTGAAGAGAAGAGGCTCAAAGACTGGGCTCTGGGCAATGTTCATCTTAAACGATCTGGCAAAAGAGAAGAAACTATGAAAAGGAAACTGAGAAGCGGTGATCAGCCAGGTGGCAAGAAATCCAAGAACGTGGTATTCCGGAAGATGAGTTTTAAAAAAGGATATCAAATACCAATATCAATTGAATCAATTGTATCAAATGCTGCTGCTCGATCAAGTAACATGAACAAAAAGAATTGATCTTTAGATTTAGCAACATGGAGGTCTTCAGTGACTTTGATGAGAATGTTTTTTTATAGAGAGGAGAGACAGCAAGTCCGTCAAAAGTGACATAAGACAGAATGTGAGGAGACGAATTTGAAATAGTCACTCTAGACTATGCTTTGAGATTTGCCTTAAGGGGAGTTGTGAAATGATGGTAGCTTGTGCAAAGAAAAGTGGAGTCAAAGATGGGAATAAAAGTGTGGTTAAAGATGGGATAAACAACAGCATGTTTGTATGTTGAAGGAAATGGTTAGTTTGAAAAGAAAAACATTAATAATGCGGCATAGAGAGGTGAGAAATGCCGGTGTGGCCTTGAATAGGCAGAAGACTGAAAATCAAATACATAAATGGATGGGTCAGCTTTAGATAAGAGCATAGAATGTCCTTCTATAGTAATTAAAAATGATGATTAATCTCATTTTGTGTCCTTTTGCACAAATAAAAAAATCAAATGTATTTATAATTACCATGTGTTTAGCACTTCACAATTTATGAAATATTTTCACACCCGTACTTTGTCTCAATACACATTTGAAATATCTTATTTGATTCTCACAGTGATTCTGGGAGGTGGAACTTTTACCCTCATTTTCCAGTAAGGACAGGTATCGAGGAAGATTAAATAAATGTCACATTGCTCATGGGTAGTATTATTAGAATTTGGAGCGTCAGCCTAAACTTCACGTGTAGCAATGTTTTCCAAATTGTTGAGTTGAAATCCTGAGTCTACACTCAGTCACTGTATTTGGATGTTGTTAGATGTGTCTTACTATCATTTTGTACATTGCCTTTATCTTTCAAGCAAATTCAGTGAATTCTTTTAAGATTCGTCTGTATAATATCTGCTTATATGTTTGAAAATGAAAAGAAACTGATTGATGTAATTGGAATTTAGCTGTTCAGATAGTGAAAGAATATAGTTTTTAGTTCTGACTCAATCCTTAGCCATTATTGGTTCCACTCTCTTACTATCTACTAAGATCAGGGAATACAGGTAGCCTCAAAAATGCAGACACTCTTTCCCATGCCACATGCTTGACAACAGACTGACTGGAAAACAGTTAACATGCATGGTGATGTAAATTAAAAGTTTCTCTCCAGGAAAATGAGGGTAGAGGGACCTTAAGATGACCATTTCATTCAGAAAGGTCTCCTCACAAATACCTTTCATATGCCCCACGTGTTCTTTTATAATGTCAAATGAAGGCAGACCCATTGGATTTCTATTTAATATAGTTTATTTCACTTTTCTACCTTCAACATATTCACTGGAAAGAGGAAGAAGGAAATTGGAAACAGGTA
Organism: Lynx canadensis; assembly: GCF_007474595.2. Classification (NCBI taxonomy): domain Eukaryota; kingdom Metazoa; phylum Chordata; class Mammalia; order Carnivora; family Felidae; genus Lynx; species Lynx canadensis. The sequence goes on along the minus strand of NC_044306.2, from coordinate 54,862,578 downwards.
TTCTTTACTATTTTTTGAATGAGGGCATTATTTTACTAACTTATTCTTGCAGTTCAATAAGACACCAATTTTTCAGCTGTTTTAATTTTTTGTTTTGTTTAAAGTTTTTTTTTAAAGTTTATTAATATTTGAAAGAGAGAGAGAGAGAGAGACAACAGGGGAGGAGCAGAGAGATAGGGAGACAGAATCAGAAGCAGGCTCCAGGCTCCGAGATGTCCGCACAGAGCCCGATGCGGGGCTCGAACTCACAAGCCATGAGATCTTGACCCGAGCTGAAGCTGGACGCTTAACCGCCTGAGCCACCCAGGTGCCCCGAATTTTTCAGTTTTTTAAGAAATATGGTGCACTTCAAACCTATTTCTTTTGAGTTTTTTTTTTTTTTTTTTTTTTGAACCAGTGGAGAGTCATATACCTCGGTTGCAGCGGTATCTCTGCTCAGAATTTGACTCACTCCCCTGGGACGCAGTGGTGCATTCTACTAACAGGATGTTGGCTTTGACTTGGCGACTAATGTCAAATAGCATCAGAAGTTCAATATGAGGATATAGCAATGAAGCATGAATTCTTACAAATTATATACTGTCCTGATCCTTCACTAAGGTGTAACCTATTGAAATTTTGGAGCCCACGCTAATTTTTTCAGGACATGGAGGTATCATACTTTGATAAGCAGCTTTACCACATTGAGTTACAAGCAACTGAGCTTTACCACATTGAGTTACAAGTACCTTTTAAGCTACTTATTAGTCAACTACAGGCTAAGACAGTGAGCACGTCGGAGATAATGAGTATTTCTAAAAATATCTTCAGTAACTTATTTCGTAATCATAAAAAGCATGAGGTTTATGGATATGGCCATGTGAAGATATTCCAGTACCCTTCCCATATCTTCAATATATTAAAAACCTTTCTTCTACAAGCATTTTAGTTTTCTAAATAGGCAGAATTTACTAATACTGATACTAAATTACTTCTACTTAAATTACTTTAGGCAAAAATAATTGGGCATATTAGCACATGAAGAAAGATCTGGGTGATTATAATTAACTTCTCATTTTTATTTCCTAATTCTAAACTTCATATCATGAGAATATCAACATTGCCCAAGAGATACAATCTGTTATATTATGTACAGTTGACTCTTGAACAGCACAAGGGTTAGGGGCACCTCCCCCCTTACTCCCCCCCTCCCCACAGTTGAAAATCTGCATATAACTTTGGACTCCCTCAGAACTTAACCCCTAATAGCCTACGGTTGGTTGGAAGCCTTACCAATGTCAACACAGTTGACTAACCCATATTTTGTATATGAATTATATACTGTATTCTTACAATAAAGTAAGCTAAAGAAAATGTTATTAAGAAAATTAAAGGAAGAGAAAATACATTTACAGTATTGTATTATTTAAAAAAATCTGTGTGTAGGAGGCGCCTGGGTGGTTCAGTCGGTTAAGCGTCCGACTTCGGCTCGGGTCATGATCTCACAGTCCGTGAGTTCAAGCCCCCCATCAGGCTCTGTGCTGACAGCTCAGAGCCTGGAGCCTGCTTCCGATTCTGTGTCTCCCTCTGTCTCTGCCCTCTCCCCTGCTCATGCTCTGTCTCTCTGTGTCTCAAAAATAAATAAAAACATTAAAAATAAAATCTGTGTGTAATTGCACTTGTGCAGTTCAAACCCTTATTGTTCAAGTGTCAACTGTACTTCCAACAGAAAACTTTTACTTGAAAAAATATTAAGAAAATACAGTTCCCAAAACCAAAAGCTCAAACCCAAAACCAAAACAAAAAAAGAAAATACAATTCCATCATGACTGGCTTTTTTTCTTCCTACTTGTGATATTCTCCTCCCCAACAACTCCTCTTTATCTATCCAAATTTGATAAGTCCTTTAAGATTTATCTCAAATGGTTACCCAGTGAATTCTGACTTGAGAATTCCGGCCTTTATCAGACTCTGCTTAGCTATATCATTGATTGAGACACAATTACTGTAGAACTGATTGCATACAGCTTAGTGCAGTATTATGTATCATTTAAAAATTTTTAGTGCAGCAATTATTCTGTCTCCAGTAAGTTTCTAAGACGTCTGAAGACACGTGGGTCACGCCTTTTGTTGCAGGTGCAATATTTTTTGATTGAACAAAACATTTTATTCATTGATTCAGCCATCACTTATCCAGTGCTCACGATGAGCCGGGGACTTTGCTAAGTACCGGCACACCAAGGATTCATTTGCTATTTATCAATTCAACACATTTTTGAGTGCCTAATATTTGCCAAGTTCTTGAGATACAGGTGTAAAGTAAATTAAATCTCTAATTTTTTGTAACTCCCATCTTAGTAGGGGGGGACAAAAAATAAAGAAATAAGTGACTTCTATATATTATGAAGTAGTGATAAGGGCTATGAAGATAATGAGACGAGATAAAGTGATACAGAGTGATAGAGTGTGAGAGTGGGGATATTTGAACAAAGATGGCGAGGAACGGTCTGAGAGACAGCATTTGAGTGAAGTGAGGGGGTGAGCTAAGCAAATTTCTGACAGGAGACAGTTCTTTGCAAAGGGAAGAGCAAGTTCAAATGTCCAAGATGGAGATACTCTTGGCATGTCCTGGCACAGCGAGGAGGTAAACTGGCTGGAAGGCCCTGAATGACAGGGAGGGTTCCCCGAAGGTGAAGTCAGAGAGGAGGCAGGGCCAGATCATAAAGGGCTCTAGAGGATTTGATTCTACATGGGGTGAGAAGATGTCGGAGGTTTTAAGTAGGGAATTGATATGGTCTGATTCATGATGAATGACACAATTGAAAAAGATCTTGGAACTTCTCTAAAGAAACTTAAAATCTCTTATTCAAAGTTCTACTGTACAAACATTCATAGACATTCTTATTAGACTACGAAATTAAAAAAAATAAGTTTACTAACAAGTAAAATATTCCCCCTATGTGTATGGTCTATACGGAGTGTGTATATGTGTGTGTGTCTACGAATATGTAATTGTGGGGAGGGCCAAATAGCAAATTTAAGAGGAAAATATAACCTCAAATTATAAAAATGAGGAATGTAGCATTTTTATTTTATTTTTTTTAAATTTTTTTTTTTCAACATTTATTTATTTTTGGGACAGAGAGAGACAGAGCATGAACGGGGGAGGGGCAGAGAGAGAGGGAGACACAGAATCAGAAACAGGCTCCAGGCTCCGAGCCATCAGCCCAGAGCCTGACGCGGGGCTCGAACTCACAGACCGCGAGATCGTGACCTGGCTGAAGTCGGACGCTTAACCGACTGCGCCACCCAGGCGCCCCGGAATGTAGCATTTTTAAACTGAAAACTCAAATCCAAGAAATGTGGGTTCTTCGAAATGTGAGAAACGAACACTGCGTGGCTGTTTTTTTGTTTTTTTTTTTACTTCCATATTTTTGTATCTCAAAATATCAAGATACAACTTAATTTGTTTAAGAGAGAGAGTCAACACATGCACACAAATGGGGAAAAGGCAGAGGGTGTGGGAGAGAGATAATCTCAAGCAGCCTCCATGCCCAACACAGAGCCCGACGCAAGGATCAGTCTCAGGACTGTGAGATCATGACCTGAGGTGAAATCAAGAGTCAGACGCTTAACCAACTGTGCCACTCAGGCACCCCTGACTGAAATATTTTATGCAAGAATATAAATAACTGTTATTTGAATTGTAGGTCCCAAAGAATATTTGGTCAATATTTATAGCATATGTTTGCTTCAAATAAGGGCACAGGGATTGATTGTTAAGTGGATCTGAAGAACTGTGAAATCGAAACATTATTATATGACCCTACTGTATTAAATAATCAAAGGTCCTTTTTTTTCTGTTCATAGATCAGCTCTTAGCACTGTAATTAAGGGATCTGGTTTGTAATGTTAATTTTGGTGTTGAAGCAACGGGTGACTTAGAGCAAGATACAATAATGACGGTTAACAGCTAATGCTACTTGAGTGCTCATTCTGTGTGAAGCACTCTGAACTACGCACTTTATGTTGGTGTTTTCTTGCCAGAGTTCTGAACCAAATGAGAGAGAGAACAACCGGTCAGATGGAGAACCAAATATCACCTTTAAATGAAGCTATTATCAGACAGCCTGGCAACAAACGACAGGCTCCCAAATGCTGAGCCCTGGGATACGATAGATTTCTACATTCAGTCTTGGGCTTTGCTGGTTGACTGATAGGTTTTCCACTGAAGGGCATCCTAAGGGCATCCCGTATTGAAGAGAACAAAAGTTGAGTCTTCTGTGGGTAGCTAATCCCAGGATAAAGGGAGGGCAAGGATCTGGGCTCCCCCATTCTACCCCTTCTTCCAAGGTCATACTAAGGGGTACTTAAGGAAATTCCCTCTTCACTGAAGTTATGGGCATGGAGAAGAACCGTTTTTCCTGGTAATGAATCTATTAGCTCATGTAAATTCTTACATAAACCCTATATAACAGATATTATTGTCAAAATTTTGCAGACACAGAAATGAAGGCACAGAAAAGTGAAGTGAGTTGGCAACGTCCCACCACAAGGCTGTGGTGGAGACATCCTTGAACCCAGGCAGTCTGGCCCCAGAATTCACATTCTCACCCACATGCACTCCTGCTTCTCTAATCTTTTTGAGCTGAACTTTCTTATCTGAAAAATGACGGGGTTAGGCTAGAAAAATCTCTAAAAATTCCTGTCGACTTGAAAATGCTTTAATCTGTCTTTGGGTTCATTGTAGAAAAATCTGGGTGTGTGAAATCTTTGAAACTCCCCAGGCAAGGGATAACATGGAACAATATTACATACAACTTAAAACGTTATTTTGATGAAAAGCCACAGTAGGTAATTGTAACCCAATTCTCTTTTCAATGTGGAAAACTCAGCAGTTTAAAAAGGAACAGACAGATGGAATTTTGCTAACACGTCCAAGAAGGAAATATGATTTCACATGCATATTATATGCAAGTTTATGAATGCAGTCATAGTGTCTGGAACCTAGGTAGGAAACTATGATGAAAATCAGTGAAGTAAAATATCAAAATAAAACACTGCATGACAACTCCTAATGGGTAGCAATGCTGGCGCCTTTCATAAAACCTCTTGGGAGTATTAACATGAGACATAAGTGGCTGAACGGGTCTGAATTTCCCTGGTGATAGTCATATATCAAAATGAACGTTAGCTGGCAACAATTCAGGAAGCGACATGCCTCGCATGCCACTGTCGAGATGCCAAAGTTGTGATTACGGACGGCAAATTGTGACATTTTACCGTGGGTCAAAATCAAGTAGACGACCTGGTGTATAATTCCCTAAGAACTTGTTTGGGGCAAAGACTGACGATTATAATCTCAATTAAGGACAGAATGTGTGATTTCAGTAACAAAATCACCTTTGTATATTTGAAAGGACAGAGGAATTATCAGCGTGTTTTCAACGAAACTGCTTGCAGGGTCTTCTGGGCAGTAGACAGCTTACTCCACCTTTAAATACACCCCGGGAGTTTTGGAATAGTGTTCTTAATGGAAGAGTTTTAAAAATCACCTTAAAGTAATAAGCTCTTAAAAATGGCTTCCAGCCAACATAAATTCTCATCATGCAATTAATATTCAAATAACTTCAGTTTTTCTGTCAAATTAATTCAGTGGTTGGCAAGTGTCAAGTACCTTTATTTAAGGTAATACATTTGAATTCTAGCTGGTGAGCTTTCTTCTCCTTCTCCATCAAAAAAAATTAAAAAAAAATTTTTTTTTAACGTTTATTTATTTTTGAGACAGAGAGAGACAGAGCATGAACAGGGGAGGGGCAAAGAGAGAGGGAGACACAGAATCGGAAGCAGGTTCCAGGCTCTGAGCAGTCAGCACAGAGCCCGACGCGGGGCTCGAACTCATAGACTGCGAGATTGTGACTTGAGCCGAAGTCAGACACTTAACCGACCGAGCCACCCAGGCGCCCCACAAAAAAATTTTTTTAATGGCATTGCCGTTACTAATTAAAAAATATATCTTTGACAAGTGTGACTTTTTAAAGAAAAATGTTTATTTATTTTGAGAGAGAGACATAGAGAGTCAGTGGGGGAGGAGCAGAGAGGGACGGAGAGAGAATCCCAAGCAGACTCCACAGCTGTCAGCTCAGAGCCAAGCACGGGCCTCGAACCCACAAACCAGGAAATCATGACCTAGGCTGAAACCAAGAGTCAGACGCTTAACTGACTAGCTACCCAGGTGCCCCAGTAAGTATGAGTTTTGAAAACAGATCATTTTCTTTTTTCAGGGGTTGCCTGGGTATCATGTGTAACTATAGTTCTAATTCTCAGCTTGCACCTGTCGTTATTTTTAGTAGCATTATTTTCTAGATGACATCTCAGAGGTTCCTTCCGAAGAATTATTGTTATTTTGGGTTAAAAAGAGATTTCCTTTGCCTGCTGGAACTTCGTGTGTATTTGCTCTTTTCAAAGTGTGTGTGTGTGTGTGTGTTTTGAAATTTCTTAAAAATTTATGGCACAAAGGGGATGTTATGATTCTTGATTTTCGTAGAGCCTAAGCGTAAGAATGATTTCTTAATGACATAATTTGTGTCCATTATAAATTGCTTCCATAATATGTTTATTTTATTGACTAACATTGCAGGGTAGAGGACATGAATTAGTAAGGAACAGAGCTGGACTGCTAAAAAAAGTAAACGACAAACGTCAAGTACTCTGGAGCAAAGTCGTTTAATGAAACAAAGAGAAAAAGCACCAGAATTTTTGTTTTCTGTATTGCAATGCCACAAAATCTAATAAAGTTTTTAAACATGCAGCAGAAAGTAAACTAAAATTATATTATCTGACTTCTAACAAGTTACATTGGTGATTTGTTACAAACAAATGAATAACAGGTAGTAAATATAGGTTGACATGTATTTTAAAAGCTCTAATAATACCCAGGGTGTAATGACTATGGAGATGCCAGGAAAGGGGACGTCTGTCTGAATAGTGCGATTTCATTTGCTGCTTATTTTGAGAACAGTCACTTGGACCTCTTGTGAAATATTCTCTTATGATTTCTCCACCTATAAATAGCTTGCTTTTGGGCCTGTTGGCTTCTAATCAGTGAATAATGATTACTGACTGGGCCCCCGTTATCAACAGCAACAACAGCAGCATTTATGGAGCATTTAGTCCTCATAACAACCCAGTGAAGTAAGGATTATAATTACCTTCATTTTGCTCGTAAGCAAACCAACACTCAGAGAATTGAGGTCATTGCCAGAGACAAACAATGCAAATATAACTGATATTTATTGTGCTCCTTCTGTGTCCTAGGCACTACGCTTGTCTTGAGGACTAAACAGAATAGAAGGCAGCCTGTGTTCTCAATTCCTGTAGAGTGTTCTGGGGGAACAGATGAATTTCCAGACAACTACAACAGAGAGAGCTAAGAGCTAATATATGAAGTACTGTGTTGGGGTGCTATGAGATACAGAACACATTCTCAGGGTGTGAGGGCAGACTTGTGTAGGCAGACAGTAGCAGAGCAGGGTAAAAGCATCCTCTTTCTTGTGTGTACCTGGTGACCGAACATAGATCATGTTCACTTTTATTCTTTTATTTTTAAAAAAATTTTTAGTGCTTATTTATTTTTGAGGGGGGGGGGAGAGAACAAGTGGGGGAAGGAAGGGCAGAGAGAGAGACACACACACAGAATCCGAAGCAGGCTCCAGGCTCCCAGCTGTCAGCACAGAGCCCAATGTGGGGCTTGAACTCATGGACCGTGAGATCATGACCTGAGCTGAAGCTGGACGCTTAACGGACTGAGCCACTCACGCACCCCCATCTTTATTCTTTTAGATCTACAAGGCTTTAGTTCTTTGCAGTCATATTATAGCTTACCACAATACCACATTGGAAACTACTCTCTCGCATATGTAATGCCAGAATAGACCTTACATTTATTTTCGGGGCTGCGTGGAGGAGACTACTCATCTACTTTGCCAAAGAAAATACATACTTGAGAAAAACACCGAATAATGTCCTAGACACATGGAATTTACAGCTGATTGTTTAGAAGATCCGGTTACTATTTATAAACTCTCAATTTTAATATAAGATGTTTTAGCCGCTGAAAAGTGTCTTTTTTTTTGTTTGTTTCATTTTAGAAGTTCAGGATTACATGTACTAGCTACGTGGCACGATTGCATGAATTTCTAGCCTCGGAGAGCCGTCTGTATATCTGAGTAGGCTTGAGAATGAAATGCATGACATACTAGGTCAGTTGGTGAAGCTCTGTGTGGTGGGAGTAGGGCCCGAGGAAATTGCCAAACACCTCTTTTCTAGGAAGTGTCCCTCTCCTCTAAATTCGTGTGATTGCCATAGATGTCGCCGTGTTTATAGATGTGACTATTCATTGGTTTGGGGTGGGAAGAAGATCCAAGCTGGGCTAATCAAATTACCCCACTATTTTGGCCTCATTAATTAGGCTTGGCTAGTCAGAGTCCGTTGTTCCCTTCCCAAATGGGTTAACTACAATTCAATCCTGGCATTAACTGCCTGGAATTCGTACCAGACTCCACAGGTTAAGAGCTCAGTCCTCTGCAAAACTGCCCTCACTTTAGAAACCAGATGCAAGTGGGGTCCCCAGGTCAGCCACACTTCTGATTGACCTGCTCTGAATTTGGGGGTTTCTATGGCTCTTTCAGTTTCCGTATTTTTTTTAACGTTTATTTATTTCTGAGAGACAGATAGAGATAGAGAGTGCACGAGTGAGAGAAGGCCAGAAAGGGGAGACAGAAGTTCCGAAGCAGGCTCCGTGCAGTGAGCGTAGATCCCGATACGGGGCCCGAACCCACTAACGGCGAGATCATGACCTGAGCCTAAGTCAGGAGTTGGATGCTTAACCGACTGAGCCACCCAGGCACCCCTCAGTTTCAATAATTTAATAGATCTCACAGAACTGAAGGAAGTGCTATATTCACGATTATAATTTTATTATAAAGGACACAACTCAGAAATAGCCAGATGAAAAAGCTGCACAGGGCAAGGTCTGGGAGGGTTTCAAGCATAGACCTTCCATGCTTCTTCCCCACGGAGTCAGGGCATCTCACTCCCTGGCACATCTCTATCTTCACCAACCAGAAAGAGCCTTGGTGTTGAGTTTTTGTTGGGGTTTCATTAAGAGGCACGATTGATGAAATCTTTGGCCATGTGATTAGACTCAGTCTCCAGCACCCATTTCCTCCCAAGAAGTTCCAATTGTCTAGTCACATGCCAAGTCTTTCTTTTTTTTTTAAAATTTTTTTTTCAACGTTTATTTATTTTTGGGACAGAGAGAGACAGAGCATGAACGGGGGAGGGGCAGAGAGAGAGGGAGACACAGAATCGGAAACAGGCTCCAGGCTCTGAGCCGTCAGCACAGAGCCCGACGCGGGGCTCGAACTCACGGACCGCGAGATCGTGACCTGGCTGAAGTCGGACGCTTAACCGACTGCGCCACCCAGGCGCCCCATGCCAAGTCTTTCTGATGACAGCCAGACAGTGAAGGCTGTCCCAGAAGCCATCTTTGATCTTCGGGAGCTCACCTAAAATCACTCCATTAACATAACAAAGACATTTATCATTCAGGAAATTCCAATGGTTTTTGAAACTCTGCAAGGAACCAAGGACAAAGCCCAGATATATTCTTTATTATATCACAGGGTTCACGCTTGGAAATTTTGTTATTGGAATTCAAACTCTTTAGATTCCTGTACTGTGTCATGTAAAGCTTAGGGCTGTTGGCTGCCATGTTTCCAACCAGAAAAACAGAAGCCAATGTGTAGAAAGTAGAAGAGAGAAGAGAGGAATGGGGCAGAGAGTGAGCCCATAGAGGTTCGAGTCTCTTTTCCAGCATTTTCCCATCCTTGGTTTCTGTGAGGCTTCACATCATCTGTAACAAATATCCTTTCCCTCTTCTGACTTCATCCAACTCTAGCTGTTTCTCAAACTCCTAACTGAGGGTCTGCCGGTAGAGTGAGCAAGCGAACACGTGTATGGGAATGGAAATGTGCGTACTGAAATAACATTAAGCCACAGGCAGGATTTATATCCGGTTCCTACACATTGCGCAGAAAGTCATTTGCTGCTTTGTACAAATGCTGGTCTTGCTACTCTTCAGAATGAGTTGATGGCAGTATGTGGGGAGTGTCATCCACCCACTGTCAGGTGTTGCCCTCCACACACAGGCGTCTGGCGGTAAGGACATCTCTGTAGCAGCTACCACAGAATTGGAACGAGGGCCTCGACTCCAGGGTTGGCTCTTGCTGACCCAGAATCCACCTCTGTGTACAGCCGCACACGTTGTGTCCACGGTGGAAGCAACTCTGCTTCCTGCTGGTGGCCTCCTTCAGTAGTCTTGGATTTTTACAAGCGCCTTGTGGGCCCCCAGAGTTGCGAGTTGGGAATTTTAAGTGTGGAAAAATGTTAAAGCTCTTAGGAATACTAGATAACACAGAGTTCGACTCTGGGCTTCGCACATCCGCCTAAAGGGTCCGTGAGACTTATCACAGCGTGTAGAACATAGTTGTCTCACCTCCGGGCTTTTGCATTTGCTGGGGGTGTCTCTGCCTCGAGGTAGTATACTACGTATTATTGCTCAAGTGCAGTCTTCCTAGTGACGTGTCCTGGACCCCCCTGTCAGGATGGCTCCCACTTATTCTTTGCCCCTCTATCCTGCTTGTTTTATTTCGTAGCTCTTAATCAGCATCCGACATGTTGAACATTTATTTGCTCCCTTGTTTGTTGTCCGGCTGCCCCTTTAGAACGTAAACTCTCACGAAAGAGGACTTTTCCCTATTTTGTTGTTTTATCCCAGGGCCCAGAAGAGCAGCAGACACATTGTAGGCACTCAAAGATTTCTTGAACAACAAGAGAAATGAAGCAATGCTTCTGCTGTCCGGCATCTTCTGAATACCTTTCCTACATCCGGGGGAACCTTCCTGCCATGTGATTCTTGTCTCTTTAAGAAGGCAGGTCACGTCCTTGATTTGCCTTGCCTGCAGCTGGGACACCGGTCGGATGTCCCACACAATACTGTGAATTTGAAGTCAGTCACCTTGGGAAGTACGTACCAGGGGGAATGCGTGCGGGCTAGTGTGGAGATAACATGTTGCAGTTACTGTTCTGTCACTAAATGTGTATCTTTCACATTTTCCTGCACGTGTGTGTGTGTGTGTGCGTGTGTGTGTGTGTGTGTGTGTAAAGGGAATGGTGGTGGATGTTCTAGCGGCCAGAGTTCAGGGCTGGTGGTGTGAGCTGAGTTTCTGTGTCTGGTGGAGTTGGCAGTGGATTTTTCTGTGGCACGGTCCGTCTGTGTTTGGGGCTTGTACCTGGCTGCATCGCCCCTGGGTTTTACTCCCTCCCCCTCCCACAGAATTTGGGAACTGTGCAAGTTCCTTTTGAAAATAAATGTCTTTTTTCTATTTAAACTAGGGTTTACGTGAGCTCTGTTGTCGGCAACTGGGGATCCTAACCGAGCCACAGCTGGTTTGAATCTGACTACCCCAAAGTCTACAGTTTTTAAAAGGAATGTAGCAGTTTATATGCTAGAACATTCTTTGGGTTAGACCTCAGTGTTCATCTGGTCAAGTAATTTTCAAATTTTTTTTTTTTTTTTGCATAGAATTATTTCTTCGAGTGACATTTTACAAGAAAGTGGGCACCCAATAGGAAAAACGTATGAATCTGAAGCTGCTCTAGTTGAAGGCTGGTGGATGTAAGAATCCTTGGCCCCTCTCCCCTCGCAGTGTCCGAGGCCTCCTGAGTCCTTGAGGCATCCCGAAACATGGGAGTTCCCTGACAATTTAACTACCTCATTTTCTAGAAGAGGGAATGGATATGCGGGAAAGTGTAAAAGATACACATTCAGTGAGAGAACAGTACCTAGAACCTATTAACGATACACTAGCCCAGAGTTTTCGTACCACCCCACACCGCACACTCAAAATAAGAACAAAAAGTAATCATTTTCTTTTAACGTTCTCTTCTGGGCACAGTCTGAGTAGCAAAAGCAACAGTCCGTTCATTTTTATTTAAAAACACTTTTTAAAAACGTGTATTCATTCTTTGAGAGACAGTGAGGGCGTGAGTGGGGGAGGGGCAGAGAGAGAGGGAGACGCAGAATCCGAAGCAGGCTCCGGGCTCTGAGCTGTCAGCACAGAGCCCGATGCGGGGCTTGAACTCATGAACCTTGAGATTGACCTAAGCTGCTGACGCGGGGCTGGAACCCATGAACCGTGAGATCATGACCCGAGCTGAAGTCGGAGGCTCAACTGACTGAGCCCCCCAGGTGCCCCCCCCCCAAATTCTTTTAAATTTGAGTGCAGTTGATACACAGGTTACATTAGTTTCAGGTGTCCAACATAGCGATTGAACTTTTTTTATGTGTCATGCTAAGCTTAGCATAATTGTAGCTAGCATCTGTCACCATACAACACTGTTACAATATCATTGTCCATATTCCCTATGCTGTGCCTTTTATTGCCATGACGCATTCATTCTATGACTAGAAGCCTGTATCTCCCACTCCCCTTCACCCATTTTGTTCACCTTCTACCCCCCCCCTTCCCCTCTGGCAACCATCAGTTTGTTCTGTATTTGTAGGTCTGATTCAGCTTTTCGTGTGTTTGTTCATTTGTTTTTTTAAAGTCTACATCTGATTGAAATCATAGGGAATCTGCCTTTCTCAATCTGACTCATTTCATTTAGCATAAAACTCTCTAGGTCCATCCACGTTGTTGCAAATGGCATAATCACATCCTTTTCTAAGGCTGCAAATATTCCGTTGTATGCATCTATATGACATCTTCCTTATCCATTTGTCCAACAACGGGTGCTTAGATTGCTTCCAGATCTTAGCTATTATAAATATTATTGCAATAAACATAGGGATGCATATATCTTTTTGAATTAGTGGTTTTGTTTTCTTTGGTTGTAAGTACCCAGTAGTAGAATTATTAGATCATATGGAATTTCTATATTTGATGTTTTGAGAACCTCCAAATTGTTTTCCACAGTTGGTGTGCCAATTTACATTCCCCATCATCAACTTTCTTGATGTTAGTCGTAGGAGAATCATATAAGTGACAAAATGGGCTTAGTACATGGCATCCAAAAGAGTTTCTGGTGCTCACAGTTCAAGATACCTTCTGTGATAGAACCACTGTCCACACCTGTAGGCTATCACCGTTGGGCACTATTACAATGGAAGGTACTGGATACGTAAAATTCTCAATGACCAACGCTTTGTTGTGTTCCACACCTCTAAATCTCTTCAGAATTCTACTTCTTCTCTGAAGGCCATATATATATATGTATATGTGTGTGTGTGTGTGTGTGTGTGTATTTTTTAATTAGATCTGATAAGGAATAACAGGATGAAATCTTGCTCAGGAGGTGGTCCAATCCCTCATGTTAAGACACTAATGTTTTCTGGATTAATAATTTTGACATGTATGACAGAATAACCCAAGGGACCATTACATTGAAACAGTAGTTGTGTGATATTTGTGTTGCCTTAGTAACTATAAAGTGCTACTCTGGGCATAACTGGCCTTTCTGTTCTTAGTTTACTCAACTATAAAATGGCTACTACACTACAATGTTTTCATATTTATAAGTTTTAAGGCTACGTAAGCATTCATTCACTCATTTTTTTCAACAATGCAATTCAAGCCTCTATCCTTGACCAAATGTATTTAATATTGATCTATACAAAGTACTGATATCCTGCCATGAAAGGTAAATGTAGTTTGAAAAATGTAACCTAGGGGTGCCTGGGTGGCTCAGTCGGTTGAGCATCTGACTTCGGCTCAGGTCATGATCTCGCAGTTTGTGAGTTCAGACCCTGCGTTGGGCTCTGTGCTGACAGCTTGGAGCCTGGAGCCTGCTTTTGATTCTGTGTCTCCCTCTCTCTCTTTGCCCCTCCACCGCTCACTCTCTCTCTGCCTCTCTCAAAAATAAATAAACATAAAAAAAAAAAGAAAAATGTAACCTATCCCAGGTCCTGACTTGGACCGTTTTCAAGGTTAAACAGGCTGCTGACCTCTTTCCATTCATCTGTGTAATGCTTGTAGAGATGATCACCTTAGACAAGGCCAGAGGGGCCATTGACCTGGGCGCCCCCCACCTTTAGAAGGCCCTGTATAGCATAAATACTATTCAGTTCCAAGGAAATGCATCTCTACTTTTCTTGCACTTTATCCATGAAGCAAAGGCTCTAGTGCCCTAATTCCATGAAGGCTTGGGGACTGCGTCCCTGCCAATGTCAGAGACAGACACTGCTTTGAAATGTGGGATAAAAATACTTGAGCAGAGCAAAAATAAATCAATTTGCCAAATCCCTTCTGTCAAATAACATTGACACAATATTTTCTTGAACAAAGAAGTAGTGCTGAGTGTCTATATTCCTGCTTTTCCTTGTTGTCAAGAATTGAATTGGGCTTCCTCAAATTCATATGCTGAAGTCCTAACCCCCAAAATGTGACAGTATTTAGAGATAGGCCCTTGAAGGAGGTAGTTAAGTATCAGTGACGTCATATGGATGGGCCCTAATCGAATAGGATTAGTGCTCTTGTTAGAAGAGATACCAAATGATCCCTTTCTCTTCGTCTTTCTCTCTCGGCATGGGCTCAGGGGAAAGGCCACGAGGACTGCAGCATGAAAGCAGCTGTCTGCAAGCCAGGGAGAGTCCTCCTCAGAAACCAAACCTTGCTGGATGGTGATCTGGAACTTCTAGCCTCCAGAAATGGGAGAAATACATTTCTATTGTTTAAGCCACTCAGCCTATGTTTTTTTTTTTTTTTTTTTTTTTTTTTTTTTTTTTTTTTTGGCAGCCGAAGCAGATTGATGCATTTGGGTTCTTTTTTTTTTTTTTTTTTTTAAATGTTTATTTATTTTTGAGAGAGAGAGAGAGTGGGGGAGGGTCAGAGAGAGAGGGAGACAGAGGATCCGAAGCAGGCTTTGTGCTGACAGCAGAGAGCCCACTGGGGGGCTCGAACTTACAAACAGTGAGATCGTGACCTGAGCCGAAGTCGGATGCTCAACCGACTGAGCCACCCAGGTGCGCCCCCCCCAGATGCACTTGTGTTCCAATTCCTGGATCTGGAGATAGTTATAAATTAGGGAGGTATGCAAATAGCTGAACACAGTGTCTGAATCGCCTTTTACAGTATCAAATAATTCATAGTACTTAGAAATATATATACGTCTAGATGAAACATGTGAACCGTGACACTCTTTTTTTTCTCCAGTTTTACTGAGGTGTCCCCGAGAAACAAAATCGTATATGTTTAAAGTGTACAATGTGATGCTCTGATATCTGTATCCATTATGAATTGGTTACCACAGCCCAGTTAATTAACACATCTATCATCTCAGTTTGTTTATTTGTTTATTTATTTATTTGGTGAGGATGTTTAAGATTTACTGCCTTAGCAAATTTTCAAGTACATAACACAGTATTATTATTATTATTATTATTATTATTTTTTTAATGTTTATTTATTTTTGAGAGAGAGAGAGAGACAGGGTACAAGTCGGGGAGGGGCGCAGAGAGAGGGAGACACAGAACCCGAAGCGTAATCCGGGCTCCGAGCGCTCCAGACACAGAGCCCCACTCGGGACCTGAACTCGTGAACCGCGAGATCATGACCGGAGCCAAAGTGAGATGCTCCACTGAATGAGCCACCCACGTGCCCCATAACACAGTATTATTAGCTATAATCACCATGCTGTATATTGGAGCCTCAGAACTTACTCGTCTTCCAACTGACATTTTGTTCCCTTGGACCATCGTCTGCTCGTTTCCCCCAGCACCCTGCCCCTGGCAACCACATTCCCACTCTCCGTTTCTACGAATTCTTTTTATTTTTTGATTCCACATATAAGTGACACCATATAGTATTTGTCTTTCTTATGAAATTGATTCTGTACATTGGCTGTTAGGTCGACATTGAATGTTTCAGCTGTGAATGGTTTTATTTTTACAAAAATTTTTAATAAGGGGGCACCTGGGTGGCTCAGTCAGTTAAGCCTCTGGCTTCCACTCAAGTGATGATCTCACAGTTTGTGAAGTCAAGCCCCACATCGGGCTCTCTGCTGTCAGCATAGAGCTCACTTCAGAATCTCTGTCTTCCTCTCTTTGACCCTTCCCTGCTCTCTCTCTCTCAAAACTAAATAAACATTAAAAAAATTAATAAGAGGTAATTACATTTTCAGGGGTGCTTGGGTGGCTCAGTAGGTAAAGCGTCGGACTTCGGCTCAGGTCATGATCTCAGGGCTTATGGGTTCAAGGCTCATGGGTTCAAGCCCCACATCTGGCTCTGTGCTGACAGCTCAGAGCCTGGAGACTGCTTTGGATTCTGTGTTTCCTTCTCTCTGCCCCTCCCCTGCTCACTCTCTCTCTCCCTCTCTCTCAAAAATAAAAAATAAAAAAATAAAAATAAAAAAAGAGATGTAATTACATTTTCAGAAATTAAATTAAAATTTCATTTTTATGTATATCTTCTGGTTTAAATTTTGGTACTGATTATAATTTTTATTTTGTCCTTTAATTGTAATGTATTATTTTGCTTATTTTAGAGAAGAAAATAAGAAACATGAGAAATAGTTTTCCTTTTGTACCTTTATTATTTTTTATACTTTGGAAACAGTATTTTATTTTTTAATTCTTCAGATCGGGGTTTAGCAAACGAAGACCTGTGGGTCAAATCTGGTCTGCCATTTGTTTTTATATAAAGTTTTATTGGGATACATCCATGCCTATATTTATATATGTTGTCTATGCCCATATTTTTGTATATTGTCTATGGCTATTTTCATGGTACAACATCAGAGCTGAGTAATTGCTACAGATACAGTATGACCTGAAAAGCCAAAAATGATTACTCTCTGGGCCTTTACAGATAAAGTTTGCTAACACCTGCTTTAGATCATTGAGAACATGTACAATTTGAATCATGATAAAAGTAGAAATTAGAATAAGGTAAAAACTAAAAAGTAATAGGAGAGAGAAACTCTTCAAGGTAATCCTCCAAATTTAAATAACCAGAAGCTAGGAAAGTGAGCAGACTCTGTACAGCATTGCTCACATAAAATTTGTAAGCAGGACATTATAAATTATTTAAAGAAGACACAATGAAAACGAGCAAGGGACATTATCCACATGAAATTCACATTGGATTTCTGCTATGACAAATTCGCAATAAATGAAACCATAGTCACTGATCAAAACAGCGAAAATGAAAGACAAAATTATTCGCATCAGGGGCGCTTAGGTGGTTCAGTTGGTTCAGGGTCCAACTCTTGATCTTGTCTCAAGTCATGATGTCACCATTCCTAACCTGGGGCCCCGTGTCAGGCTCTGAGCTGACAGCACGGAGCCTGCTTGGGATTCTCTCTCTCCCTCTCCCTCTGCCCCCACTTGCACATGCACTCTCTCCTTCTCTCTCTCAAAATAACTATATAAACTTAAAAAATTTATTCACATCAAATTCATGATTCAGAGACAGAGAATAGAATTCTGGCATGCTTGTCAGAAATTGAAGAAAAATACATTCATAAAATCTGAAAACTGGATAAAAAAGTCAAAACTCTGGCACTTCACTCTGTTTATTGGATGATGATTCTGGAAAATGGTTGTCATATCCTGACACAAACGAGAAAGTTTCTAGCAGAGCACAATCTGATTCAAATCAGTGATTACAGTTTTCCATTGGATAAATGTGGCAGAAAATTTATGTTTCATTTTTTATAGATTTTACTTTTTAGAGCAGCTTTAGGTTCACAGTGAAACTGAGTGGAAAGTGCAAAGATTTCCCATATCCTCTCTGCCCTCCCGCATGCGCGGCCTCCCCCATTATCAAAATGTGCTACCCTCCATCAATGTGCTACATTTGTTACAACTGATGAACCTACGTTGACACATCATTATCGTCCAGAGTCCATAGTTCACATCTTGGTTCACTGTTAGTGTTGTACATTCTATAGGTTTGGATAAATGTAGAACGACACGTGTCCACCGTTATTGTATCATACAGAGAAGTTTCACTGACCTAAAATTCCTCTATGTGTCGTATGTTTCATTTTAAACCGCAAATCTTTCAAACCGGGCAAGAAGTTGTTATATTCTAAGTTTAAAGACAAAGTGTCTTGTGACCTGCTGTTATATATTTCTCAACCAACGTTCATAAATGGTTTGGGTCCATAAAGATACTTGTGATTGGAAACACGTTTGATTAGGGGGTGTAGCTCAGCGGAAACACGTTTGATTAAAAGACAATGAAATTGTAAAGTGGCAAACAAATAAAACGTAACCAAGATTGAATCCCAACCAAGTGGAAAGTGATTGAATACATTATGCATGGAATATTATGCAATATGAGCAACTGTTATTAAAGAATAGCTAAACTGAAAAAAAAAAGGAGAGCTAAGCTAGAAAAAAAGAACAGGAAATGCCACAAGCACATAAAATTAACAAATACTAGACAAGTGAACAAAAGGACTAAATAAATGACATATTTTTCAACAAAGAAGTAAATGTAGAACAGAATACATATCATTGGTATAATGTTCTTAAAAGGACATTAAAGAGGATATATCATGTGTCCAATTTGCAGCAAAGCGCAATGATGCTTTTGCAACAATAAGTTTTTGTTCAGCTTTATTGAAGTATAATTGATAAAATTGTAAGATATTTCAAGTGTCTGTTGTGACGATTTGATAAACATTTACATTGCTAGGGAATTCCTCCCATCTAGATAATTCACACAACCATCAACACACATACGTATTTTTTGGTGAGAACAAATAAGTTCTACTGTTTTAGCAAATTCCAGTGATATAATACAATGTTATCAATGATAGTCACCGTGTTATATATCAGGTCCTCAGACCTTATTCATCTTCCAGCTGGAAGTTTGTACCCTTGTATCAACCTCTCCCCAATATTTCTATAAACATGAAAAATTTTTGGATTTGGTAGAAATCATCTCCAAATTTGTCAATAGAATGGCTAAATGAATAAATATGAGTACAAATAATGAAAATAATAAAAGAAATGTGACTCCCCTCTTGGGTGGAGAATTCAAATTAGATCATTAATTTATTGGATACAAAAGTGGGAGAATTTACACAAAAAAGTAAATATTACTCAGTAACTGGATTTCAAAAGTTATGTTGAGAAGCTCCTCAAATAAAAATCAAGTTGTGATTTTTAGTAGAAAATGAATTTAATTTTGAGTGTCCGTGTTGTTTGCTATTAATAATGTTAGGAAAAAATAATGACCACAACCACACACATACAGAGATGTGCTTGGCTGCTTCATTTTTAAAAGGCTTAAAAACTTAAAAAAAGAAAAAAAAAAAGAAAAAAAGCCCCAAACTTTGGAGAAAACCTTGGAGAAATTGCAAGAAGCTGCATGTTAAATATGCAACAAAAGTGACTTTTCATTAAAACAGAAGGGAATTACAACTAGAAATAGAAATATTTCCTGACTCTGCAGAAAAAGATTCATGTACAAAATATTTCCCCAACTAATTTCTGTAAAGAATATTTTCTAGTCATTGGAAAGCAAATTATGGTTTCAACTGAAGAGAGATTGGAATAAATTGAGGGGCACACTGCTATTTTCAGTTCTCCTTATAATATTCCAGTACTGACAATTTTAAAAGGAATATCATATGGCTGTAGATACTGTTTTAAAATACTTTGAAAATCCGAGAAAAGCGATAGAGATTACTATAAGGTAATTAAATTATTTTGGAATGTTTTTGTGTTAACAATTTGTCATCAGTATCCCTATGTTATGTTCAAACATGATTTGTTAATTTCCTGCTCCATTTTGAAACAAGTACTGTTGTAAATTTGTATTAACAATGCCAATGGCCACTGCCTCTGCAGAGCAATGTTTCTCCATATTAATACGAATAAAAAACCATCTAAGGACTACACGGACTCGAGAAAGGTTATCCGGTTTGGCCGCCGACAGAAGCCACTGTGTGGACACCTCGATTACACCAAATAACTAGTGACTCTGCAGAAACATTATGAGATAAACATGCGTTCATGTTCGCTTAACAAACGTTTATGTTTGTGTTATGTTTGTTACGACTTAGATGCGTGGTTCTGAAATGAATTCTGTTAGTTCTGTGCTTTATTATCCACCCAAACCTTGCTGGGCCATCAACAGCACACCTAGACAGGCACAATAAGAACTGAATTGGGTTTTCTTTGATATTTTGCCAACTTTCAGTTTTATGCACATATTTCTCAATTTTATTAGGAAGGTATATTTGTTAAGAGAGGGGGGGATAGAGCATATTATGTATTTTATTTAACAGCCTGTTTGCTTGCTGTAAAACTTGAATATTTAGGCATGTGGTATGTGGGCCTCCATTTGTCCCTTGTGTTCAGGGCGAGGGGCCCTCCTACTGGCCTTATCTTCCCTGTGCGCTGTCACCAGGACCACTGGGTAAGACGCGGTGTGAAAGCATGTTGACCACAGACAAGTGATACGCTGGTGTCTCTCATTTAGCCTTCTCCCTACTCTTGCTGCATCTCAAACGGATCTTTCTTCGCGGTTCCCAGGAAGGGGAGAAACTGTTGCACACCCCAACCGCTCAGCATTTTCCTCCTAATTTGAAGCTTTTTGCTTTCTTGACTGAAAAAGATGCTCTAGTTCTGAATGAACCCACCTATGCAGGCTGGCTCTGTTGAAAAGCCAGAGAAATCTGCTTTTGGATTTGTCCTGCGTGCTTCCAAGAAGGATAAATGTCTTACCATCTAAGAGAATCAGCAGTCTGTCACGACCCAGACTT
Source organism: Lynx canadensis (assembly GCF_007474595.2). Classification (NCBI taxonomy): domain Eukaryota; kingdom Metazoa; phylum Chordata; class Mammalia; order Carnivora; family Felidae; genus Lynx; species Lynx canadensis. The sequence continues at coordinate 54,841,758 of NC_044306.2, read as the reverse complement.
ATTAAATTTAATGATTTATTGTAACTAAGTCTATGCTATTATATTCAAGCAGTTATTACATATCTTATACGCCAAAGTTGTTAAAAATAACAAAGGACTATTATCTTGAGTGTGGGAAACAAAATCATTTTTTAAAACGTGATTAATGCTGTGAGCTTGGCCCTTTTATGTACATGTGGTGAGCGGTATTCCATGGGAACTTTCTCAGCATGTGTCCAACGATGTAAACAAAAAGTTAAAATACAGCTTACACTCTCCCTGGCATTCATTAGCATAGCCAAGAAAGCAGGAACCAACCACATTTTACATAAAAAGACTTTAGAAATCTGTGTCTAGTTACATTAGCATTATTCAATCTGTGGGTGCCAACTAGATGCGTAGAAACGATTTATTTATAGGCCTATCACCAAAATGTGTTCTTCATTAATTCATATTTTTCCCAGCTCACATTACTTCTTGAACCCATCCAGGTGGTTTTTAAATGCTGAGGGTAATTTAAAACTGAGCAAGTTCACGCACACCCTTTTTTAGTGCCTAAGTATAATCGAATGGAAATGTCCTTACCGCCCATTTGATATTTTGTCAATTTGTTTGCCTTTAATTAACCTCAAGAATAACACCAACGTGAGCTTGGCTGGACCTTTTGAGTTGAGATCCACACTGGGAAGGAAATAAACCTTGAACGCCTTGCCAAAGATATTTAGAAATATATTTCTCACAAGATTAAAGCTGAAAATCCAAAGTAACTGCAGCTTATTCCGACAATACAGTTCAGTGAAACTGTTACATTGAACATTTCCTTATATATGACATTCATTAAAATAGAAAAGGCCTCATCTGAAGGCTTGTAAAGTGACGTTTCCTCCATATAATATTTTCCTGTATGTAACGTTCAAAAAGCCTAGTGCCCTGGAAAACATTACAAAGGACTTTCCTTGTCGATCTGCGCTTGTTGTTAAATTTATTTTGGGCTGTCCTTGTGGTAAGCGTTTCATAGCTCTCCGCAGATTCAGTCAATATATAATAGAAAGAAAGCGCCCGGACTTTGCCTTTCAATCTCATGAAGAGCAGGAGAAAGTTTACGTTCCAGGCTGAGGGTCCTTGAGCCCATATTTTGGTTCCGATAAAGTTTCGGTCGCGCCCTTCCATTTTTTGCCAGGGACTTGTGTCACCTATGTTGTTGTCAGCAACTGGGAGACCTAGGGTCCCCAATCTCGTGACCTGATCATGAGAAAATCTTGTTCATAAATCAAAGGGACCCTCTCCACTCTGGAAAGCAGATTTACCTCCATGTTGTATTTCCATGCGGAGTTATATAGCCCAAGCCTCCGTTGAAAAAACTGCAACTAATTTGTGTCCCTACGGTATAATTTTCCAATATCCATTATTCTTCAGCCTCGCAGATGATTCCCTTAGTTGACAAAAACATTTTTCTACATCACCCTAGGGCTTTGAAGTTTCCAGTAACAGGCTTCAAGTGCGTAGTATATAGGTATATATGTACAATGAAATTTATGCAGGGGTAATCAGCCCTCTGTTGTATTATTTTGTGGTTTACTTTAAGCAAATGTTAATCCAAAAGTGCCTTCGTATGCATTCACTCATTCATTTATTAAAATAATTTTTAATTAAAATAACTTTTTTTTTTTATCTTAGAAAGAGCACAAGTGAAGGAGAGGGGCAGAGAGAGAGAGAGAGAGAGAGAGAGAATTTCAAGCAGGCTCCACACTCAGTGCAGAGCCTGATGTGGGACTTGATCCCACGACCCTGGGATCATGATCTGTGCTGAAATCAAGAGTCAGACGCTCAACCGACTGAACTGCCCAGGTGCCCTTCAAAAACATTTTTGAGCGCCTACTGCATGCTATGCTAGACTCTAGGTGTAAGAGTAACACTGTCTTCATCTGCCCGAGTGTTCAGACAATTAACAGGGGCTTGCGGTAGAATGTGAAGAGAGTTGGCAGCAATGGAGGTACCAGGTACTGTGGGGACAGACAGCAGGGTGATCTGAACTACTTTTTGGAGCCCAGGGGAGGCCTCACTGGGTGGGGGGTGGAGAGTGGTGGAGTGTGGGTGGGTATGGTGGTGGTGTTTAGTCTGACACCTGAAAGATGTTCAGGATAGGCTAAAGCAGGGGGTGCATTGAAGGCTGAGAAGATACTTGGCAGAGGGAACAGCACTTGCAAAGGCTCAGAGGCCAGGGAGAATGTGGTGTGTTCAAGGAGCCAAAAGTCTGAGTCTAAGGGTGAGGGGGCAAGGGGTGAACATGATGCCAGATTGCAGGTCTCTCAGCATGATTCAGGCAGAGCAGATGTCAGCTAAGGTAAACCGTCATAAAAAGTGACATCTGCTAAGCAAATTATGGAATAGATTTAAACTTTTTTTTAATGTTTATTTATTTTTGAGAGAGATAGAGCATGAATGGGGGAGGGGCAGAGAGAGAGGGAGACAAAGAATCCGAAGCAGGCTCCAGGCTCTGAGCTGTCAGCACAGAACCCGATGCGGGGCTTGAACCCATGAAGTGCAGGATCATACCTGGGCTGAAGTCAGATGCTCAACCAACTGAGCCACCCAGGTGCCCCGAAGATGACATTTTGATTGGACTGTCTGGCCTGGCCATTGGAAAGTACATTTATGGCATGAGGTTAAGAATTTTATAGTTTAAAGGAAGGAAAGGAATGGGTAGAAGGAGGGCTTTGTGAAAGCCCATGCTTTTCATTTTGTCAAGTCATTTATATTCCAGGATAAGTGATTAAGATGTGTAAATAAAAGAATTTATAAAAGAATTATGACCTAATTAAAAATATCGTATGATAAAAATGTAAGGCCCAGAGAATTTGTGCATGCAAAAAGTCTGTGTTTTTGTATTAGCCTGTGGGTTTTACAAGAGGTAGTGAGAAATCAGGGGTGTAATAACTGAGGCCTTAGGTTTCCTCTTCTGTAAAAAATGTAGGCTACTCTGGGGCACCTGGGTGGCTCAGTCGGTAAAGTGTCTGACTTTGGCTCAGGTCATGATCTCACAGTTCGTGAGTTCGAGCCCCGCATCGGGCTCTGTGCTGACAGCTCAGAGCCTGGAGCCTGCTTCACAGTCTGTGTCTCCCTCTCTCTCTGCTCCTTCCCCGCTCGTGCTGTGTCTCTCTCTGTCTCAAAAATAAATAAACATTAAAAAAAAATGTAGCCTACTGATACCTTTCGTGTACCTCTCAAGGTTGTTGGGAGAATCAGAACAGATTGTGAGTGGAAGGGCTTCCAAGCTATCATGGGTGAAATATTATTAACAAATTTGTTCAGAAACAGGGTGGGGGAGACAAAAGTTTGCATTACTGTCTTCTCTGTTCATGTGTCAGGAGACACTGAGGCTAAGTGGATGGAGTGTGGACTGTCTGGGAGATGGGAGACCATGAAACCCTTGAGATGTGATTTCATTACAGTGTAGATGGGCAGTTTTCTGCCCACCCCCATAGTGGGTCCATGCCTTTATCCAGGATTCTCAGTCCTATGCACCTGTGAAGTGTTAAGGACCACTGTCTGGGAGGAGGTATTTTCTTTTTTTTTAAATTTATTAAAAATTTTTTTTTAATGTTTATTTATTTATTTATTTATTTAATTTATTTTTGAGAGAAAGAGAGACACAGTGTGAGCAGAGAAGGGGCACAGAGAGAGGGCACACACACAGACTCCAAAGCAGACTCCAGGCTCTTAGCTGTCAGCACAGAGCCCGACATGGGGCTCAAACTCACAAACTGAGAGATCATGACCTGAACTGAAGTCAGAGGCTTAATGGACTGAGCTACCCAGGCCCTCCTGGGAGGAAGTATTTTCTGCATCCTTTGCCAAGTGATCTGAGTAGAAGAAGCAATTTCACAGACCGTCTTGTTTTATGGAAATGTAATCAATTTTTAGAGTTTATGGAGCACGGTTTAAAGATCAAAGGGATGTGGCACTTTTAGGAACTCTGATGGTTCCTCATCAGACTCTTGTCTATCAAGCCTGCATTAATCGAAGCACGTTAGAGTTGACTTACAATTCCAAATAATGTGCTGATTTCATGGCATGGCATGAAATATCACAAACATGATTTGCATGGCATTTTGGGGTATGCTGTGTGGAATTTGGGTGTGTCTATATGGATCTTGGTAAAAAAACTACATCATTTTCTTTACAGAATTAGGATAGAGAAGATAAAATACAAATAATTAAAAAGTGAGATAGTAAGTACTGAATTTATAAGACCGTTCCAAAGAAAATATTTTGAAACAATTCTAACGAGAAGCTTGCGCTTGCTTTTATCAGCTTTAACACCTGAAATGACTCCGTGAAGTGTTTGATCAAGACCTATACATGATGATCTCTTCCATTTTTTAATATTTTTCGTTGATGAGAGACTGAATTCAAAATATTTTTTGTAAAGGACTTACCAACCATTCCAAAATCATGAGAGTTGAAAGTATATTTTAAAATCTCTAATAGATTTTCCTTATCTTCCACTGAAAATTTCTTAGGCTAACGTACATGGATTTCAAATCCAATGGAACATTTTCATATCAAGTATTCCAAACTAACGAAGCTCTACCTTTGGGAATATGCATGCATTGTCGAAGTAGCCATCGTCATGAGGTAGCCATCGTCATGAGGTAGCCATCGTCAAGAAGTAGCCATCATCAGGAAGTAGCCATCGTCATGAGGTAGCCACCGTCAGGAAGTAGCCATCGTCATGAGGTAGCCACCGTCAGGAAATAGCCATTGTCATGAAGTAGGCATCGTCATGAGGTAGCCATCGTCAGGAAGTAGCCATCGTCATGAGGTAGCCACCGTCAGGAAATAGCCATCGTCATGAGGTAGCCACCGTCAGGAAATAGCCATCGTCATGAGGTAGCCATCGTCAAGAAGTAGCCATCATCAGGAAGTAGCCATCGTCATGAGGTAGCCATCGTCGGGAAGTAGCCATCGTCATGAGGTAGCCACCGTCAGGAAGTAGCCATCGTCATGAGGTAGCCACCGTCAGGAAGTAGCCATCGTCATGAGGCAGCCATCGTCAGGAAGTAGCCATTGTCATGAGGTAGCCATCGTCGGGAAGTAGCCATCGTCATGAGGTAGCCACCGTCAGGAAATAGCCATCGTCATGAGGTAGCCACCGTCAGGAAATAGCCATCGTCATGAGGTAGCCACCGTCAGGAAATAGCCATCGTCATGAGGTAGCCACCGTCAGGAAGTAGCCATCGTCATGAGGTAGCCATCGTCGGGAAGTAGGCATCGTCATGAGGTAGCCATCGTCGGGAAGTAGGCATCGTCATGAGGTAGCCATCGTCGGGAAGTGCAGCCAGCATGGACAACAATACCTGCACGGTCAATGTGTTGAGCGCTGTGCAATGGGCAAAGGAGTTCAACATATGTGAAGACTCAGAGTCAGGACCTTCCACATGCTTTTGAGCTTGCCAGGAGTGCCTGCCTCACTGTCCTCGTCTAACTTCTCTCATCTCCACCCTCTGATTGCCTCCAGAGTTCTGGGCCTTGTGTCTTTCCACTTGGGAATGTGGCATATGAACTTCTTCAGTAGGTTCCATGGCCCTTGTTCAGATGGTTGCCAGTGGTGAAGTGGACCGGCAGATGGCAGAGGTTCCGAGGAGGAGTAAGAAGTGCTGAATGATGCACATCTCGCTTGCTGCCTCTGGGGACAAGTTGGGAACACATAAGGCACCAAACTCCGATTAGGTGGCTGGCCACTAGAGACTGTGGCTTGGGGGCTTTGAACACCCAGTCGGTCCTACCCCTGAGTGCCAGGGAGATCAATATCTTTGTTCAGGGCAAGCTAGTAGGAAAGCTCCAGACCACGGTTTCTGAAACTTTGGTGTGCGTCAGAATTACCAGAAAGGATTGTTGACATACAGATGATTGGGCTCAATGCTTATTTTCTGATTCAATAGGGTGCAGCTCAGGATTTTGCGTTTCCAGGAAGTGTCTGGGTGATGTTAATGTTGCTGGTGGGGAACGATAGGTTGAGAACTACTGCTTTCAAGCGTGGGGTTTCTGATTGAATTTAATGTAATTTTCCACTTTTCCTTGATACATTTCTAAAGTCAATGAGATACTTTTAAAGTATCTCTGTATCTTTCAGAATTTTTATAGTGTGCATCTGTGCCATTCACAGATGTAAGATACATAGTTCAGGGGCGCCTGGGTGGCTCAGTTGGTTAAGCGGCCGACTTCGGCTCAGGTCACGATCTCGCGGTCCGTGGGTTCGAGCCCCGCGTCGGGCTCTGTGCTGATGGCTCAGAGCCTGGAGCCTGTTTCAGATTCTGTGTCTCCCTCTCTCTGACCCTCCCCCGTTCATGCTCTGTCTCTCTCTGTCTCAAAAATAAATAAATGTTAAAAAAAAATTTAAAAAAGATACGTAGTTCAAAAACATGACAGCAACCCAAATAAAATAATTTTTAATTTTGCTGAAACACAAATTTGAATTTCATGTTATACAGCCACTGTGTGTATAGACTGCAGTCAGCACCTGGTGAGTGAATCAACGCAAAGGCCAGTGTCAACAATTCAAACTGTGTTTGTTTGCTACTCATGGCTCTAGAGCATTTTAAGTGAATACTTGCATGTTCTTATGCCAGGGTCACAAACCCAAATGTCTAACTGGTCCAAGGAAGCAATTGCAAACAAGTGGAAAGAACTGAGGGAGAGTGTGGTGAACTGGTGGGCTTGTGTCCATCCTAGGACAGACACCTTCTGATGCCAGGTAGGAATGTGGGCTGTTTTGCCATGTTTTCTAAATTTCAAGAGAATCAGAAATCCAGATTTTTACACGAAATCCTTTTTTTTTTTTTTTTTGATGTCTGCTCTCTGAAGGCCCAACAAAACACATTTGTGAGTCAATTCTAAATTTACTTTTACGGTCAAATAACACCCCACAACTTGAGCATTAGAGAAGATTTTGGAAACATAGATTTTGTGAATATCAAGTGCTCACCATTCAATATTTTGAAGGAGTTTAATTTAGTTAAATATGTGACTGCCCTTTAACAGCAGTTTTATTACAATGAAGGAAAGGAAGTGAATGTGTTATGATGTTTCATTCTTGGGGTCAGGAGATGGAGTAGGAAGTTCTTCACAGAATCGCTAAAACAAACTTTATAAAGTAGGCATTCAATGCCACGAGTACATAATCGTGTGCCAAACAGAAATTACATTCTCCATGCTGTGCTTTATCCTTATTCACATTCTTTTACTAGCCTGAAAATCATTTTGGGAAATAACCCTCCAGTTGTTGAAAGTAAATATAATTTTCCTAAAGTGAAACAATTTGCCATTAAAATATTTTTATCCAAGGGCCAAAGTTGCCATATGACAGCTGAAGTGTTTATGGTCAACTCCCAATTATCTAGAACTGGGCGGTTGGATTTTCGTATTAATTCTCTTTTCCCTTGCATACCCTTTGACTATTTTATTGCTCATACCACTGCCGTCATTAGCCTGGCAGATAGAATGATAGGATGTGGTTTTACAAGCAATTCTTTTAAGAGTCAAGTTGAGAGGTTCTTGGAATCTAAACCTTAATTTGAAGTTAGGGTTTTGGCATTTTTCACTTATACATTTTCCTGCCAATCCTGCTTTCATTTAAGTAGCTGAGGATGACTAGGATTTGTGTTTCTTCTCTTTCCAAAACTCCCAAGATTTTTGGTGTTTTGCCTTGAGAGGAACAAATGCCAATCTTTTTATAAGAGAAGCCACTAGATAAACAGTGGATCTCAGTGAGAGTTGAGCAAAGGGTCGGTATATGGAGGAGCCAGTGGCGTCCTTGATAAATCACTTCGCATCTCTAGGCCTTGGTTTCTTCATGTAGAGAATGAATAAGATTGGCAAGATCAGGGATTTTCCCCATTGTGTTCTGTCCCAGACTCTCCCTTGGTGTGCCGTTAGTAGATTCTTCTATGGAATGTAAAGGATAGAGTGGCAACTTCACCAGTCAAATCTTGCCTAAATGACACTCTGCCTGTTTTAAACAAGTCCTAGAGTTGAGGGCTCCACTAGGAGTTCTAGGTAGATATTAATCATAAAAGGGGAGAAAAGTTAAGAAAAGAGTAAAAAAAAAAAAACCCAACCCTGATGAGCTGGTATATTATCTCTTTGAGTTAACTATAGCTAATAGAGCAAACAAATTAGTATTTTTTCCCTGTGTAGTCTGGAATATCATGGCATAGAATAGTCTCTTTCCAATATCATGTTATTGTCTTAAAGTGAAAGAGAATGATACTGCATGCTAGGTAAAGACAACAACACATAGATTTCCCAGCTCTTCTCTTTATTACTGAATAATTGTAACCTGTCAGGTCAAACACAGTTGAAAATTAGCCATAAGCTATGGGGATTGTAGTGATTACTTTGTAAGACAGAGCGTGAGTGGAGTCAGGGCAGAGAGAGAGAGGGAGACACAGAATTTGAAGCAGGTTCCAGGCTCTGAGCTGTCAGCACAGAGCCTGATGTGGGGCTTGAACTCATGAACCATGAGATCATGACCTGAGTTGAACTCGGATGCTTAACCAACTGAGCCACCCAGGCACCCCAGTAGTGATTACTTTGTAAGCAGAGTTTAAGAACATATTACTCAGCTGAAGCCAGGGGATTGGACCACATGATCTTTCATGACCCCCTTTTATGCTAATAGTCAGCACTTATTTTGTCTATTGCTGTGATTGAATCTTTTGGAAGAAAGTTAAGAGACACATGAAATGTAATGGAAAATAACACAACCCTCTTAATATAGATCGGTATAATTCTAGTATGGGTTGCAGGGTTAATGGGAGGGGAGGTGAGAACAAATTTTTGTTAAGTGTGTGCTACTGTTCTATGAGCCAGAAATATGGGTGAGCAAAATAAAGAAATCTCACCTTTATGGATTCTATGGATTCTACATTTTACACTCTCTCTCTCTCTCTCTCTCTCTCTCTCTCTCTCTAAATGCTGCAAAGGTAAATAAATCAGAATAAAGGAGCAGAGAGCGATGGCTGGGGTCCTGTTTCAGGTTGTTTCTCAGGAGTTGGCATTAGAGCAAAGACTTAAATGAAGTAGAGGAAGAAACGTAAGTTTTAGAAGAATGTGACAGCCAGAAAGCAGGTAGTATACAAAAACCCTGATAAAGAGAATGTGCTTGTTCTTAAGGAGCAGCTAGAAGATGCAGGGGATCACAGTGTCAAGGGAGGTGATGGTCAGAGATCAAATTGGAGAGTTATTTTGGGGCCTTGTGGTAAGCATGTCAAACAGTTTGCATTTCATTCTGAGTGTGTTGGGAAACCTTTGGAAAGTTCAGTAAGGGCCAGTGATGTCATTTAGTTTACATCTAAAGAGGTTTCTCTGCTGCTCTGTGAAGGGTAAAATTTGGGGAGGGCAAGAGTAGAAACAAGGAAATTGTCTAGGAGTTGCCAGTCAATAGCTGATGACATCTCCGCTGAAGACAGGGGCACAAGTGGTGAGAGAGGGGTGGTCAGATTTGTGGCGTATTTCAAAGGAGAGTCAAAGGGTCTTGCTGATGGATGCGAATGGGGTGTGAGGGAAAGAGATATTACCAAGATGACCCCTTGGTCTTTGGTCTGATCAAATGAATGGAACAATTTACTGTGATGGAACAAACTTGAAGAGGAGACAAGACTGAGGAATCAAGAGTTCTGTACAGTTAGGTATGAGTTAAGTTTGCCCGTGAGGTATCCAAGTGAAGATGTTCAATAGGCAGTTGGATATCAGAGTCTGGTATTTTGAGGAAAGGCCGAAGCTAGAGAAAAAGTCAGGGCATCACTAGTGCAGAGATCATACTAAAAGCCACCAGCTTAGATGGCTTCCTGAGATTGAGTGTAGAAGGAAAACAGAAGAGGCTCTAGGACTGAGTCCTGTGGGGCACTGACATTTGGATGTAGAGAGATCAGGGGGTGTAGCGAGGACACGCGTGGATGGTCTGGTGGCTTCTACTTTATCTTGGTTTTGGGTAGCATGTCTATATAATCCAGAGGAAAATAGCTGCAGTTTAATAAGATTAAATTCACTGCAGTGAATTAAAAATCTCAGAAGTCCTTAACAGAAGGCACTTTTCAATGATATCAATCAAATGATAACCTCATTAAAAAAACAAAATATAAATGGGCCACTGACCTGGCATGATATGCCATTCAGTTATCTTAGAAATAGAAAGAGTGTGGCAGTAGTCTAAAGAGTTGTGGGATATCACCAAGATAACGAGCTTGATGATCATTAGAAAATGCTTGGGGCACCTGGGTGGCTCAGTTGGTTAAGTGTCCGAGTCTTGATTTCAGCTCAGGTCATGATCTCATAGTAATGAGATTGAGCCCCGTGCCGGCTTGGGATTCTCTCTCTCTCTGCCCCTCCCCTGTTCACACATTCTCTCTCTCAAAATAAATAAACATGAAAAAATACTATGTATGTGAATATTCCAAGATTACAGTATAAATGCAAGTAATAAGGCTGTGATCAACTATTTCCCTTATTAGACAGAGGAGTTAAGACCTTGAATTGTGTTTGGTCCCAAGGTTTAGGAGGTTTCTAAATTACAAAGCACCTTAAAAGAAATCCAGTTTAATAGCAAAAAAGCCAAACAATCCAATTAAAAAATGGGCAGAGGATCTGAGTAGACATTTTCCTAAAGAAGATGCACAGATGGCCAACAGACTCATGAAAAGATGCTCAATATCACTCATCTTTAGGGAAATGCAAACCCAAAACCACAATGAGATATCACTTCATACCTGTGAAATGACTACTATCAAAAAGACAAGAAATGACAAGTGTTGGCAAGAATGTGGAGAAAAGGGAGCCCTTTTGTACTGTTGGCAGCAATGTGCACTGGTGCAGCCACTATGGAAAACAGTATGGAGGTTCCTCAGAATTAAAAATAGAATTACCCTACGATCGAGCAGTTTTATTTCTGGGTATTTATCTGAAGAAAATGAAAACACTAACTTGAAAAGATAGATACATCCCCATTTTCACTGCAGCATCGTTTACAAGAGCCGAGATGTGAAAATGACCTAAGTGTTTGTATATATGGCAAAATAATCACCACAGTACGTCTGGTTAACATCCATCTCCATGCTAGTTACAGAATTTTTTTGGATGAATGGACAAAGAAATGTGCTATGTGTACGTAATGAAGTATTCTTCTGCCATAAAAAAGAATGAAATTTTGTCATTTGCAACAGCGTGGATGGACCTTGAGGGTCTTATGCTAAGTGAGATATTTGGAGGAAGACAAATACCATGATGCCATATCATCTCATATGTGGACTTTAAGACAAAAACAAAACAAAACAAAACAAAACAAAACAAAACAAAAGCTCGTAGATACAAAGAACAGATTGGTGATTGCCAGAGGCAAGAGGTAGGTGAAATCGGTGAATGGGGTCAAAAGGCACAAACTTCCAGTCTTAATATAGATAAGCCATGGGGCATAATGTACAGCTTGGTGATTGAAGTTAATAATTCTGTACTTCATATCTGAGAGTTGCTAAGAGAGTAGATCTTAAAAGTTCTTATCACAAGAGGAAAAATTCTGCAACTGTGTATGGTGATGGATGTTAACTACATTTATTGTGGTGATCATTTTGCAATACATATGCAAATATTGAGTCATGATGTTGTATACCTGAACCTAATATATTGTTACGTGTCAATTATACCTCAATTAAAAAAAGCGCAATCTACTAAAAAAATATATATATTCTTTACCCCAGTGGAAACATGGCAAAGGATTTATACCAGCCGGTCAAAGGGAAGTACATTAGAATATATGTTGACATTTAGTAGCGATCAAGTAAATACCAGTTAAATGAAATATCACTTTTAATATTTTGGAGTGGTAATATTTTAAAAAGATGAGTAAATGTGTACTCACATTCTTTGTGGGAATGTAAATTAGAAGAATTTTTCTAGACTAAAATTTCACAATCTATCAAAATCCTTAAAAAATTCAGATTCTTTCTGTTGCTACTTTCGGTCTTTCTGTGAGGGGAGGATGGTCGGCGTGAGTGGCGTGAGGAGGGGGGTGGAGGGATGGAGTGAGGGAGGCGCGGCGCAACACGGGAGGCTCATTGGTCGTGAGGTTTGCGGATGGCGTGCTGAGCGCTGAGGGATGGAGGAATCCGAATACTCCTATCCCTATCTTGGTCTGTCTGTTCTTCGTTTCTTTCGTCATTTCTTTCTGTATCGTCTTCTTATTCTCCTCACTCTCTCTCTTTCTTTCTTTCTTTCTTTCTTTCTTTCTTTCTTTCTTTCTCTCTCCCTCTCTTTCTTTTTCTTTCTTTCTTCTTTCTTTCTTTCTTTCTAGGTTTCACACCCAGTGTGAAGCCTAATGTGGGGCCTCAACTCACCACCATGTGATCAAGACCTGAGTTGAGATCAAGAGTCAGACATATTCTTTTTGAGAACGATTCTGCTTCTAGGAATTTATCTTAGGGAAATATCCTGAGTTAGGTACTAAAATATTTATTGGAGCAATATTTGTAAAGGTGAGAAATTAGAACTATCTTAAGAATACAGTGGGGACTAGTTAAACACATTATAGTGCATTTATATGATGTGATTTCTCTAGATGTGTTTGAAGATTTTCATGACATGGATAGATGTTCATTGGATACCATGGGAAAAAAGCAGATTATTGAATACTGCACACATTGTGATAGTAACTATATATGCATGTACACGCATATACACACATATGGATATAGAAAAACACCTGAAAAGATTTCTACCAAAACATTTACAAGAATTTTCTCTGGGTAGTAAACTGAGGTGATTATTATTATTATTATTTTTAAGTTTATTCATTTATTTTGAGAGGAACAGACAAAGCGCAAGTAGGGGAATGGAAGAGAGAGAGGGAGACAGAGTCCCAAGCAGTCTTCTTGCTTCCAGAGCAGAGACTGATCTGGGGCTCGAAGTCACCAAGTGTGAGTTTATGACCTGAGCCCAAACCAAGAGTCTGATGCTTAACCAAATGAGCCACCAAGGCACCTCCAGGTGATTTTTAAATTCTCCAAATATCAGGGCGCCTGGGTGATTCAGTCGGTTAAGCATTGGACTCTGGATTTCCGCTCAGGTCGTGATCTCACAGTTTGTGAGTTCAAGCCCTGCGCCTGGTTCTGTGCTGATAGCATGGAGCCTGCTTGGGATTCTCTCTCTCCCTCTCTCTCTGCCCCTCCCTGGCTTATGCTCACTCCCTCTTTCTTTCAAAATAAATAAACAAACTTAATAAATAAATAAATAAATACTCCAAATATCTTTTACGTTTTCTAAAATTTCTATAACATTCACGTATTAGTTTTGTATTTCGAATTTTAAAAAATATACAGAGATTTAAGAAGGAGATAACCTTCTTGGATATTTTCATCTTGTTGATAATACCGTATTATTATAAAGTTTGTTTTCCTATTTACTATTATTGGCCATTTGTGGCGTAGAACCAAATACCTGCTATAAGGGAAAGAATTTTGTGACTCACATGCAACGCGTTCTCTTTTCTTCTTTCGACGTGAAACTACGACAGTGGTCCCACCTGCTGCTTGCTGACAGCTGTCATTGTGCTATGTTGTGTTGCAGCCACGCAATATGCTATAAGAAGCAAGTGAAATATGGAAATAACTGGTGGTTAGCAGGGCTGAATTAGGTAATTCTGAGTTCTTGGCGTTGTATCAAATGCTAGACAGTAAAAGACTAAATAAAAGACTACATATGTTGAGTTAATTGTTTTCTTTTTGTTATGAAGATTTTAATCTGACGGGGCCTAAAAATTTCGTAGGCCAGAAATTTCAATCCTCTGAACTTTCAACTTTAACCTGGTAGGGAGAGGTGGGAATTTAGATGGAGCGAAGGCTCTTCTCTGTAATTAATTAATAGAAACTATTTGAGGAAGTAATGTGAAAAATCTGTAAAATTCATTACAGATAATGATGAAGGTGACGATCTATACAGAAAAGCTCAAACTTCTATGACAAATATACATATCTGTGTATGTGTGTTTGCTCGAAGTATTTAATTGGCTAAAAGTAATTTTTTTAAGTTTATAAACGGCATATATGAGAAAGGGACATTAAGTATGCTTCTCAAGACAGGATATTTCTGGCGTCAGGATAATTGTACACTGACTCAGAAGAAAATAATATGCGTAAGTGGTAAAGTAATCGAGGCAGTCCCATATGTAATTCAAGCGAAAGGAAACAACTTTTCTCAAATCACCTCTAACACTTTGGTTTCCTCTGAATGACCCAGATAATTGCCATGATACTTCACTTCATGGAGTATCTTCTATGGAGACCTGTGTTTTAGCTTTTGGTTTCTACATAGAACACAAGGAAGAAAAAAAAAAAAAGCATAAGCTTCTTCCTTTGTGGAATTTCCCAGTGAAATTGAAAAGGGAGTAACCAAAGAGTTGTAGGGTAAACCAAAGACCTAAGTTCTGTCGGAAGTCCTCTGGAAGAGAATTTAAATACATTGAAGACAGGAAAGCTGTTTCCATCAGTTTTGACAAAAGTAATCGTATGAAAGCATTATTTCTATGTAGACTAAAAGCGAAATGTCTTTACAAGATTATAAGTTAGCTTTAACACTCCTCTATTTTTAGAAATTGCATTGCCAGGTTACCTTGATATTTTAGAATTTCCTTCTCAAATGTAAAAACAGAATGGGATTGAATGGGTATGATTTCAGTATGTTTTAATGACTGAGGCTAAGAGAGACTTACAGACTCTTTAAGCAGAGAGCACACATTGATTGCCTAAGTCCTTTGAGATGGGCTTGGTGGTGTGCACCTAATAAGGCTTATTAAGGGTGTCGAGTCTTTTGGGAGACACATGAGGGTTTTTTGGCTATTGTGAGAGGGAAATACTTAAATTACCCCTCTCTACTCTCTGATTGTTTACAGTCTCCCCTGGAGATATCAGTGTGCTTGAAACACATAAATCTCCTTTCAAAGGTAGCTTGAGAGCCTGAAATGCAGCCAGGGAATTTTAAATGGAAAGGATAGACCAGGTCTACTGGGTCCTTTCAAATGCAGATATTTTAGTTTAAGTTATAGCACAATCTAGACCAAAGAGTAAAACCTCTATGAGAATTTAGCTAAAGGAAAATGTATAGCTGCTGTTGAAAATAAAACATTTACAATCTCCAAAGACTCTTGTTTATCTGAGGCTACCTCGAGGATGTACTTTGGGGGGCAGTGATTTGCAATTCCACCACAGCCCCCAGGAACAAATGAGCAAACCAACCAGATCACAGATAGATACCTTAGTTGTTGATTCACACTGGCTAACTGGAATTTCTTAAAGCTCCAGCTTGAGGAAAAGTAAAGTTCGTGAGGTTAATGAGAGACTACCTGCCTGGATTCATCCTTTAAATTCTTGAATTTGTCAACTATTTTCAAGCGTTTGTTCATGTCCCCCTTATTTCCCTGATGTATCATTTAATTCACAAAACTGCACATTTGGCATTTCTTTAAATCACAAATTATAATTCTGCACTAAATCCTGCAACATGTCAGGCTGAGTTGAGTCCCATATATCTTTTGTTTGGCAGGAACTATTCTAGTGCTTAATGAAGGCTGTGTTGGCTGATCCCTCTGTGCCTTAATTTGTCTGGCCACAGTAGTAGGTTTTTGTCTTTTCCAGAAAATGACTCTGTAGCCAGTGTTTTTCATTTATATTGCTTCATAGCCATTGCATGCTTCGTTTTACTTGGAAGCCTACTTTCTTTGGGCTTTCCTTGCCAACAGATCACTCCCCACTTTCTGACTTTATCATCTTTATTACAACAATCTGGGGGGGAGCAGTACATAGCTGCACGCCATGATCAAAACACTTCTTTTGACGTTTGGGTTAATGCCACGACTTTGATATCTGAAAATGAAGCTAATACTGGAAAGAGCCTTTCACACAATTGGTACAAATGTTATCTTTCCCACCAGTGTTTTACTGGATGATACAGTTTAATTAACATTTGCACATTCATGTCAAAAGCTCTGTCATTCCTTGCTGTCTAAACCTTTCATTAGTTGTTACTTCCTGGGAGTCAGTGGCACCCAGCACTGAAGGCATAGTTGAAGTAGCAATTAATTCTGGCTTATTTTAAGCTATGATTGGTAGACTAGAGACTGCGTTGATGCTTCTATTTTCAGTTGCTGGCTTATGTGTTTGGCCGAAGGTAGTTGCCCTTCAAGAGATAAGGGAGAAGATGTTAACTGGCTGTCGAATTTAAGTGAGGATTGTGATATAAAAACAGAAAACTGGTACGGTGATGATCTTTTTTTCCCTTTTAACTTTAAAAACACCTTATCTGATTTATTTGGAATATAATTTGAGGTTGAAAAGCTAGAAGAATTACTAGAGAAATGCATGCTTAGGGAAGGGGAATCTTGAAGAGGGTATGTGTAAGAAGAATGTGTGTGAGAACAGGACAGGATGATTAGACAACATTGGGAAAGGGAATGAAGCACTGATAGGGGATATGTGTTTGCTCACGTTAAAGTTTCTTTCTTGTTGGGGGTACTCTGTTAGCATAACTTTCCTCGCTTCTCTCAGCCCTCTGAATTCACTCTGCCGTGAGGGAGTTGGAGTTCCCTCTCGCTGGTGAGGCGGGAAGGAGAAGTTCAGCATTCCCTCCTTTCTCTTGTGAGTGGGCTTCCCATAGAGAACCTTTTTCTTTTCATTTCCATGTCGTAAATCTAACAGAGGCACGTCTCCAGGCAGTGCATGTGTCTAGAATGGAGAAATCTTTCTAATTCTGAGGTTCAATATTATGAAGTTCACTTGTCCATTTTCTCTAATTAACACCTTTATAAGGAATAAAGGCAATATTTTGGCAGCTGTAAGACAATAGCACCACGGATGGAGGGGACAAGTAGAATTATATCAGTTAAAGTCACACTATGCTCGAAGTGATAAGATATTCTTTGAAGCTAGACTATGATTGGTTACATTGCATGTTGCAAACCCTAGGGTAATCCCTGAAAAAAGAGATATGTAAGTTAATAGAGGAGATAAAATGGAACACAAAATATGCTGTCAAAATCAAAACAGAAAAAATAACAAAGAAAAATAGATGAGAAAAATAGAAAACAAATAGAAGGGGCACCTGGATGACTCAGTCGGTTAAGCATCCAACTTGGGTCATGATCTCACAGTTTGTGAGTTTGAGCCCTGCATCAGGATCTCTGCTGTCAGCACAGTCTGCTTCGGATTCTCTGTCCCCCTCCCCACCCCACCTCTGCCCCTCTCCCCCCTCTCTCAAAAATAAACACTTAAAAACATAAAAGAAAACAAACAGCAAGATAGTAGACTCAAACCCAGCCATATCAATAAAAAATTAAACATAAAATGTCTAAACATCTTATTAAAAGGGAGAGGTTGTCAGAATGGATTAAAAAAATCGAGATCCCAATGTATGTTACCTAGAAGAAAAGCACTGTAAGTATAAGGATAGATAAGTTGAGAGTAAAAGATGTACCCTGCGAATACTAATCAAGAGCAAGATAGATTGCCTATTTTAGTATTGTACAAAGTAGCCTATGGGACAAGGGTTACAAGCAGATATAATCATGAAAGAATGAAATCATCTAGAAAGCAAAGCAAACCTAACATGTATGTTCCTAATAACAGAGCTTTAAGATACAGGAAGCGAAAACTGGCAGGACTGAAAACAGAAATAGACAAATTCAGCAATTATATTTGGAGATTTCAACACTTCTTGGTAATTGAAAGGACAAGCAGAGAGGAAATCACTAAGGATGTAGAAGACTTGAACGTTACCATCAACCTACTTGAACTACTTCACATTTATAGAAGACTATACCCAACAATGACAGAATACGTGTTCCTTTGGGATGCACATAGAATATTCATGAAGTCAGGCATGTATTGGGTCATAAAACAAGTCTCAATAAACTTTAAAAGACAAATCATACAGAGTGCATGATCATTAACAGAATTAAATTAGAAATCAATTATAGAAAGATATCTGGAAAATCTAAAAATATATGGAAATTAAACACTGTAATTCTACATAATCCAGGGCAAAGAGGAAATCTCAAAGGAAATCAGGAAATTTTTTGAATTGAATGACAGTGAAAACATTACATATCAAAATTTGTGGGATGCAGCTAAAACAGTGCGTAGAAGGATATTTATGGCGATAAATCCTAGTATTGTAAAGAATAAAACCTTTGTCAGTAAGTTTCCTCTTAAGAAACTAGACAAAGAAGAGAAAATTAAACCCACAACATTTTGCATACAATTTCAGGTGATCCTAGAGCCTTTTGAAACCCATCATAAATTTAGATTAAGAATCCCTGATCTTCAAAGATTAATCCTAAATTTGTATCTCCATATCAGACCTCTTTCTTGAGCCCCAGAACGTTATATTTAAGTGATTTCAGGGCATCTACAATGAGGTATTTCACAGTCACCTAAAACTCAAAACTTATAAGAGGTAGTGCATTAACTTTTCCTTCCTCCCCTTTTCTTTGCTCCCTCACTCCTCTCTCCCCCATTTCTCCTCTTCCTTTCTCCTTTTCTAAACCTAAACCAAAGAACAATGCCACCATTCACTCAGCTGCAAGATCCTGGGCATCTTTCTTCTCCCTCATTCACACATCTAATCAATTACAGAATCCTGATTATCCTACCTCCCAAATCCCTCAAATTCACCCATTTCTCTGCATTCCTTTTGCCACTGTCCTAGAATGGGTCACCAACATATCCTAAGTAGATTATATAATAGCTTCCTCACTTACCTTCATTGTCTCCCGCATAGTCTGTCCTCCAACATTTTCACTTTCAATAGGCAGTCAGAGTGATATTTCAAAAAGAGTGATGTGATCTTGTCACACCCCTGTTTATAACCTTTCTCTAGCTTTGCTGTGTTCTTGGAGTTAATTCTTGTTCCCTGGCTTATATGACTTTTCATGATGGGGATCCTGCTTATCTCATGGACCTTACTCTCTCCTCATGTTGTGCTATCAACTTTCTCTTTCTTCCAGGTCTTCCAGATGCTATTCATTTCATCTGGAATATTTTTCCTAACCCATTTCCCTTTGCCCTTCTCCCTTATTCCTACTCATCCTTTAGACCTAGCTTAGCTGTCGCTTCTCTGTCAGGACTTCCCACATCTCCTTCTGCTGACTGCTTGTCTTCACCTCCAAAGGATCCAATGTCCCTGCTAAGAATCTCATTGCATTTTATCATTCTGAATTGTAATTTCTGACTTGTGAATCTCCCTTACCAGGCTGTACTATAATGTTTATCCTGTGGATAAAATCATGGTGCATTCTTTTTGACAATCTGTGGTAATATAAGAAGCATTCTGCAATTCTTAATCACTTGGGAAAATATATGGCCAAAATAATGTAAGTAGAAAGTAGACATTCAGTAAATATTCATATAATTAATGTACTTTATCTGTGATTTCACATTGTCATATGCCATTATCATAACGAATGCTACTATAGATTTTTTTCTCTATTCCATTGACAAGGAAAATATAATTATTTTGTTAATAAGTGTTGGTACTGTGTTGGATAGGTTATGAAGACAAATTAGATGGTACAGTTTTCTCTCAATTTTCTGTGTATCTTATTATATTTTCTCCTCACTGAGGAGAATTCTGAGCACAGAGTTACGGATATTAGGTTGAAAATGTAGGCTCTCAAGACCTCAGCCTCCGAACTAAATGTAAAATTGATGGGCTTTGACTACGCTAAGTCATTTTACTTGGCTTTCATTTATAAGTTCATAATTGTAATTACCCATTCTCTCCTGCTCCTCTGCTATGAACATTCAAGTGGTCAGTACTAAAATTACACTATGCCATCACCAAATGTCCAGCACCAAACCCTTATTAGGCTAATAACAGACTCATTAGAGATTAGAAGGGGTCACTATGCCCTTTTGGCTTGGCTTTCATACATTGTACTCTACTTTGGTGGAAAAACAAAATCATTAAAATAAAGTTATGCACGAATAGCCATTAAACCTTGTTATAAACATTTGGCTCATTTAACTGTGTATGGAGTTGGTTATATTTGTTCATCAAGTTATCCTGATAAAAGTGGTAAAGAATTTGGGGATGTTTTAAAAATAACCTACAGTTATGTGCCCATGATTTTAGTTTAATTTATAATACTGTAGGAAGAAAATAAGTAGCGAAGTAAATATGGCCAGGCTTGGTTGAGTTGTATTTCTTTGTCATCTCTAACCATAAATATAACACATTTAGAAGTATTTTTGCACTTCTATAACCCTGGAGCTATAAGAAGGAAAAGACTTATCAGTCATACAGTAAATGAATTGGAACCAGACTTTGCAGGTGTTCAATTTCCCATAAATATATTATTCTAATAAAAGACTCCTACCAAAAGATTAATGCTGCATTTTAATCTGATGTTGGCTTTCTCGGTTGTTATTTTTTGGTAATTCCAGTCAACGATCAGTTTATTGGTGTTATTTACACATTTGTTCATTCATTCAGCAAATTTTTATTTATTTAGTATGTATCAGGGACTGTGTGGTTGGGGTTCCAGAGATGAATAACATACAATCTATGATGTCAAGGGGCAGAGCTATGGTACCGGCTCTGGGTGCTCTATGCATCCATGTGTATCTATTGGGCTTCCTTCTCTGTGAGGAACCTTAGGTCATGGTCCCGGGACTCCATTCGAGGAGAACCTTTGCCATGGTGTCTCTCTCTGGAGCCCTGTGGACCTGGTAGGGGCATGTCCAATGGCTGCTCTGAGTTGGATGTTTTCCGTTTAAAATGTTCAGAGGGATGACTCTAAGTCTGGCTCCGGGTTATCATTTTTCCTCAAATAAATACTCTAATTACATTTAGGGTTTGATTGCTCTTTTACTTAATTTAGAAAGAAGCTTCACTGATGCATTACATTTGTTTCTTTGCAATGTCAAAGAATACTATCGTTATGATTGGTGCCATTTGTGATAAACAAAGAGGAAGAAGCTTACAACAGGACTGAAGATTCAAAGCCTCTCTCTCAACTGACATGGGTTTGTACTGGGACATCACCTCTAGGCTGGTGCAACTCGCATGCCAACACAATAGATACATTTCTCTAGGCTTTTAAATTTTTGTTACGTTTTGTGACTTCAAGGTTTCTTTCTTTTTTCCTCTAGGGAATAGAAATATGTATTTTTTCCCCCATTTTATAGGCAAACCACTTCAATAGAACGTGGCTGGCAGCCATATGGTCATATATGAATCCAACAACCAATTTAGCAAAGAAAACTGCTTGTAACAAGTTTTGGATATGCCATCCCAGGTATTACTTTGATGATAAACAAGGAGATGATCGCCAAGAAAATGATAGTAACATATATAAAAAGGTACGTTCCCTTGAGTCATTTAATCATGGTCCAATTATTAGTTACCATCTATTTGAAGTGAAGTCCATGGCACTTGTAGGAGGTACTTAACACGTTTTATGTATAATTTTATAGCAAAAATATGGTGTTAATTTTCAAGCAGCTTACAATCTAGTAAACTTTTGAATGAGTGCTTGTACTGCCCTTATCTGGAACTTCTAGGTCTAGACTTTTGGCTGGCATGGCTTCCAGAACTGGCTTTATGACTTTATTTCAGAACCAGTGTTTCTAGCCAAAACTAATAAGTGGGGAATGGCTCAAAGATGGAAAAACAAAACAAAGCAAAACTTAAGTTAACTAAACACATTAGAATCTCATAAAGAGTTATTCGGAATTTGGGGGAAATGGCTCATCTCAGTTTTTGTTTTATGTTACAGGCTATCACTTCCCTGGATGGTTCCTTCTGCTCTGACATTTGCAGAATCAAAGCTTTAGCCAGACGGCCATCGCTCTTCACATGCAGGCGCACACGTGGTGTGTAGTTAGAATTCTTTTCTTCTACAATCAGGAGTGGATAAAAGGGAAAACAAAAGTATCAGGGTATTTTATGAATTTTGTTTACACTTTACGGATAGGTGACTGTTGAACCTGTCTGGGGAAATTAAATACTCCATAACCATTCATAGATGTGATAAGTGCACATTGATAGCCCCGTGAACACAGTGATGAATATTTCCTCTGAAGAAATCTAGAGTAGTTTGTTTTTATCTGATTTTATCAGCTATTTTCAGTTATGTTACTATTTCAACATTTAGATATTTATTGAATGTACCATAAAAATAAACTTGGCTGAATTTCTGAACTGAACTTGTCAGGTGTCAAAAATTATAATACAATTCAAATTAATAGGATATTACAACTATGATGACAGTTGAGGAACTATCCACAAAATACCAACAAGTCTGACTTCTGGAAGGAGACAGAAACATTTCTCTAAAATATTTTACAAGTAGAGATAAAGAGGAATTTCTTCTTTCTCTTTCATTGAACAGCAATG
Organism: Lynx canadensis; assembly: GCF_007474595.2. Lineage (NCBI taxonomy): Eukaryota > Metazoa > Chordata > Mammalia > Carnivora > Felidae > Lynx > Lynx canadensis. The sequence continues at coordinate 54,819,342 of NC_044306.2, read as the reverse complement.
GAATTAACAATTAAGATTGTTAGAAAATCACTAAAATGGGTGCGCCTGGGTGGCTCAGTTGGTTGAGCACCCGACTCTTGATTTCGGCTCAGGGCATGGCTCCAGGGTTTTGGGATAGAGCCTGCTAGAGTCTCTCTCTCTCTCTCTCTCTCTCTCTCTCTCTTTCTCTCTCTCTCTCTTTCTTTCTCTCTCTCCCTCTGACCCTCTCCCCCACTCGTGCTCTCTCTCTAAAAAAATTAAAAAAACACTAAAATGTAGGCCATGACATTTTCCATACATGAAGCATGACAACCAGTTGCAACTGGTAAAGTCATACAATCACGAAGTCAGAGAGCAAAGAATTGAAATGTGCTCCAGTGCTGTTTCTTTTTGAGAAGCTTTCACATGTACGCCAGTAACGTGCAGGGGTGCAAGTGCTGGGAAAGGGTTAAATACTGAGACTACCATTCCTTCAAAGCTGTTTCCCATGAATCTCTTGACTTTCAAACAGTTTAACACAATGTGACCCTTACAATATGTAGAAGTCATGACATGATCCAGGAAGTTTACCAAAGTGCTTGTACTGTTTTATTTAGCCTGGCATCTAGTATTCTAGGGTGTTTACAAAACAATATGGATTCCTTAGAGAATACCCAAAGTGCACTACCTACCTCAAAGAAGAGAAGCTTAGAAAAATTTTAGAAAAGGATTATAACATGTAGTAAATATTAGCTGAATTTCTCTGTAAAAAGCCTGTTTTATGCTGGTTACTTCATCTAACTTTGAATTTGAATTCAGACTTAGGGGCAAATGGTCAGATTTTATATTTCAAAGCATAATTACTTTTTCTGGCTACAGGAGAACGAGTGTTGTCATGGGAAGAATTTCTAGTATGTTAGAAAATTGCCCACCATTGTATACTCTTAGTTGAATTTAAGAGATGCTCAAATTTAGGCTTTGTTCTTGACTTGTATTTGGTTTAAAATCTTAAATTATTTTATGGTTATTTTTCTTCATGCATAAATAGGAAAAAAATAATCACAACCTGTCTTTTGGGGCTCCTATAGAAATTAATAAAATAAAAGAAAAATCAATCTTGGTTAATATTTAAGATGCTGGTGAACAAGGGTCGATAACAACATTGTATCTAATTGCCATCCAAATTCTTCAGAAGGCAGTAGCTAGCTTTCAGTGAGTCTTCTGGACTTGCCACATCTTAGTACGAATTTATATCGAAATGGGTTGGAAGTCTAAACTTTAAAGGACTGGAGAAACATTATCCTTCACATGCCATTAGAGTGATCTGTCTAAAAAGCAAAATTTATCATTTTCTTTCAGTGTTAAAAGTTCCTCAGTGATATCTCCATCGTGTTGAAGACACACGTTGTATACGCCATATTGCATGATGCGGTTTTGATTATCTTTTTCATCTTTGGCTGCTGCCATCACCCCCAATTTGTACCCTGCACTTCACTTCTACACATTTCGTAGAGCTCCCTGAAGGCACCAAGCTCTCCCAAGCTTTCCTGCCTTCATATATGTCATTCCCTCTGTCTGATGTGTCATATCCTCACCACCTTCCATCACCAACCTAGTGAACTTTTTGTTCAATCTTAGAAATTCAGCTTATATCACCTTCTTCATGTAACTTTTGCTAACCTTCCCATTGCCTGAAAGAATGCTACATTTGTTTTATGACTGACCCCCAAATAGACTGTGGGTTCCTGAAGTGTAGGTTCCCTATTCTATACATCTTTGTATCCCCAGAGCCTAGCTCAGTGGAGCTGGTTGAACAAGTAAATAAATAGATGAAACTCTGATACAAATTATGCAGTATCTCTCTGGAAGCATCTGGAGTTAGGTACTAAAAATACACTAAAGCACTCCACCTTTCTAAGAATGGGAACTGAGAGATGGGAGTCAAGAATCAGGCACTTGAAGTTTAAAGTGATGACTTTGTTCATGACAAAGCCTGGGTTGGAGAACATGGCTTAGGTATGTGGCAGTGGTGGGTTTCCTACTAGAACCCAAGAATTAGACATAATATTTTCCTGAGTCAAGGCAGTTATGGACAACCAGAGGCCTGGACAACCTCCCTATTTAGGTACAGAGTTTTGACCACTAAAGTTATGACATGATCAAGAGTAGACCAGAACACATGCATATGGTCAGATCCCAAAGAGAAAGAGGAAAGAGCTGATCTAGGATTGCCTACTTTTTGTTTCAAATTTATGAGTAAGTTAAGACAACATTTCTCCCTTGGGAAAGAATTAGTGTAGGCACAGAGAGACCAGAGGAGTCATTTGAATGGATATCCTTCTGCATGTGAACATGAAATCAGGGCAAAGGGAGATCCCCTCTTCTCCTTCTTCTGGTACTACTGACAGTTATATTTTTTTTCTGCTAATGGCATTACTCTTCTCCCAGTTATCTAAGTGTAATTAGAGAGACATTGCTCTAGTTTATAGCTCATCTCCCACAAAAAGGAATTGGCACTGATCTGTCAGCCTATGTCTAGTCGCAGCACTAATTGTTGGTATCTGATCTTTTAATTATTTAAATATAAAAGTAATAACTGATTACTTTGAAAATAACAAATGCTTCCAATAAATAAAAACAAGCCTGCCTAGAAGTATCCTAGTCTTCCAGCACTTTTTCCTGTCTGAAGATAACTACTGTTCATGTACATATCTCTAGACTTCTTTCTATGCATTTACACATGTGTAGACATAAAGATTTTTGAAAACTGCAAATACTTAATAATAACTGGTAGACATATTCCTATTTCCTATCTTATTTGTTTACCTCATTCCTTTTATAATTTCTTTCAGCATTTCCCTATTGCTGGATATTTAGGTTGTTTGTAATTTGTTACTACTACAAAGAGCAAAGTACTTACTATTTTTGTAAGAGAGATTCACAAATAAAACTGTTGAGTCAAGTAATCTGTACATTATAATTTTGGTAGGCATTTTCATATATGCTTTACTACACTATATTTTATCTATATGATTATACACACACTATATATATTGTCTGTACTAACAATATATCAAGTTCCTATTTCCTGAGACTTACGGACTCTGGAAATTACAAATCTTTCCAGTTTTTACCAATAGGGTGGATAAAACACGTCTTATTGTTTTAATCCCATTTCCTTTATTACTTATGATGTTGAACATGATTTTGCATGGTTATTAGTCTTTTTCATATTTTCTATCCTGCCAGTTCATAATTTTTGCCCTTTTAATAGTTTAACATTTTCATATATTATGGATTTTAATTCCGTGTCTGCTAAATATGCTGCAAATATTTCCTTACAGAGTGGCTTTCTTTTCACTTTGTTTAATAGTTAGCTTTTTACTAATAGATTTTAATGCCAACATTCTCATAGACTGAGTTCCCATATAAACATCAATCTCTTTTGGGAATTTCAGTTCTGTTCCATTGATTTGTTTATCTATTCTTCATACAGTGTTAATTCTATAACAACAGAATTTAATAACAATAATCTCTAATATTTACTGAACCTCAAATGTGTCATTCTCTTAATCTTCACAAATACCTTATGTGGTAATTAACATTATTATCATCATCATTTTACACGTTAGGAAGCTGAGGTTCAAATAGGTTAAGTAACTTTCTCAGAATTACTGAGCTAATAAATAGTTGAGCTGGGATCAACACCAAGATTTTTGATTCAAGGTCACTGTTGGTAAGTCCTATACTATCAGCACTTTCCATAGGTCTATGGAATGCTTTGACATTTGGGATAGCAAGTTGTCTCTCAATGATGTTCAATTTACAATATTCTTATGCATTTTACTCTTATGAGTAAATTTTATAGTCATCTTGTCAGGTTTCATAAAAGTTCTGTTGGCTTTTCAATAATTGTTTTGAAATTTTAGATTATTTCGAGAAAGGAATGTCATTGTTATGGATTGAGTTGTGTCCCCTAACCCCAAACTCTCATGTTGAAATCCTAACTCCCAGTACTTCAGAATGTGACTATATTTGGAGATAGAGTCATTAAAGAGATAATTAAGTTAAAATGAGATTATTCAGGAGCAACCAATTCAATGTGCCAGGTGTCATAAGAAGAAAAAAATTGGGATAGACAGACTCAGAGGGAAGACCATGTGAAGAAATAGGGAGAAGATAGTTATTGACAAACCTAGGAGAGAGGCCTCAGAAGAAATTCACTCTACAGACACCCTGCTCTTGGACTTCTAGCCTCCAAAACTGTGAGAAAATAAATTTCTCTTGTTTAAGTTGCTCAGTTTGCACTACTTTGTTATGGTAGTCCTAGTAAACTAATACAGTCATTGTCATAATTTACTGTCTTCTCATTCAGGATAATTCTATGAATTGTAGTTTATTTTATCATTTTTTATGTTCTTCAATTATGTATAAGTGTTTTTTCAGGTATACATTAATATTTCTTGTTAGTCTTGTTCTTATTCATTTTATTGATTTCTGTAACTCTTGTGAATAAGGTATTTTGTCTCTTTCCCTCTCTTTTTTTTTTTCCAAACCATAAGAGACTCTTAAAAACTGAGAATAAACTGAGGGTTTATGGGGAGTGGGAGGGCGGGGAGGGTGGGTGATGGGCATTGAGGAGGGCATCTGTTGGAAGGAGCACCGGGTGCTGTATGGAAACCAATTTGACAATAAATTTCATATTAAAAAAAATAAGGTATTTTGTCCATTATATTTATACACTTCTTATAATTTTTATATCTTTATATTTTATCTGGCTAACTTCCTGGACTCTCTTATTAGTTTTAAATTTTTCAGTTGTCTTGGAGTTTTAGGCAGGCAAACGTATAATATGCAAATAAGAACAGTTTCCTTACTTCCAATATATACATTTCACTTTTCTTGCCTTATTACATTGGCTGTAATATTTCAAAATAAGCTTGAATAATAGTGGTGATAGTACACATCCTTGCCTAATATCTGACTTAATTTGGTCATCCTTAAGTATGATATTTATCATAGGTTTTGACATAAATTTTAATTTATTACAAGTGTTGTAGGAGTCTTTATTCTCTCTCTGTATCGGCAAAAGAAATGATAGGAATTGATTAATTAGAAGTTTTCAAAATAATCTTATAGGTTTTCCTTTTCATGTGTTAATATAGTGAATTGCATGAATAGATGCCTAAATTTAAACCTTTTTTTGATTTTAAGAATAAGCTTGTTTGTTCATTGTGCATTCTTGTTATAATTCACTGCTGGATATGAATTACTACTATTTTATTCATGAATTTTTCAGAAAGATGTGTGTGGTAAATTTTCCAAGTCATTGTATGACTGAAGATTAATTTTGCCTATAGATATGAATAATAACTTAGTTTGGTATATAATTCTAGGTTTAAATTTTTTTTTTTTTTCAACGTTTATTTATTTTTGGGACAGAGAGAGACAGAGCATGAACGGGGGAGGGGCAGAGAGAGAGGGAGACACAGAATCGGAAACAGGCTCCAGGCTCCGAGCCATCAGCCCAGAGCCTGACGCGGGGCTCGAACTCACGGACCGCGAGATCGTGACCTGGCTGAAGTCGGACGCTTAACCGACTGCGCCACCCAGGCGCCCCAATATAATTCCAGGTTTAAATAACCTGATAAACATTGGCCCATTATACTCTGGTATCCAGTATTGTAGATGAAGAATTAGAAGCCAGTCTAATCGTCGTAGGTCAGAAATTTTAAGAATAAGCCCATGATTTGATGTGAATCACAGGAAAAATGGATTAAAATGAAAAATTTTAGATTCTGTATGAGCTATTTTGTTACGCCTTAATTTTATGTTTTCATACTCTAGAGTTTTCACTGCAAGGTAGAATGAAGTAAGAAAATTAACACAGGTCATCTTTTCATTCCGTCAGCATAATCTAATGAAAGAGCATTAAACTCAGAAAGAAGTTAAGAATAAGAAATTCTTGCTATTGAAGAAGAAGCAAATTAAAGATTATACCACTTTGTCAATGCAGAAGTGAGAAAGGAATCCAATCTCTTAATTGATTATGAAATGCATGGATTCCCGTTAGGAAACGGTTTGTTGGAGCAAGGAAACATTGGAACTTTTGTGCAAATGATAAAGGGGTTCTGGCAATTGCTAACTCTCTAGGGGCAAAGATAACCTGAAATGCACAGCACTTTGGCATTTTCTTGTTCTGACTATTGCTATGTTGGATTTGGGATTTTCCACTATTACATATATTAACCCCCCCTTTAAACATTATACATATATTAAAATAATATTTGCATATATAAAACTCTGGAACATTTATTAGCTCCTAAGAGTATTTAAAGTACTGATTTAGAGAAGAAACTCAATTTTTCCACATTAATTTCATCAGTTGGGAGTTGTCTGCTGGATATGAATTTGCTAAATTTGAAATGAGAGAACACCCAAACAAAACTTTTATTTGTGAATTAATTGGCTCCTGGATTTGTCAAATAAATCTGATGGTCATAACACAAGTTGACCTGCAGGCCTTCATGAAAAAGAAATGTGACGATTTTGGGGCACCTGGGGGGCTCAGTCAGTTAGGCATCCGGCTTTGGCTCAGGTCATGATCTCACAGTTTGTGGGTTCAAGCCCCGCGTCGGGCCCTGTGCTGACAGCTCAGAGTCTGGAGCCTGCTTCAGATTCTGTCTCCCTCTCTCTCTGCCCCTCCCCCGCTCATGCTGTGTGTGTGTCTCTCTCTCTCTCTCTCAAAAATACATAAACATTAAAAAAAAAAGTTTAAAAAAAGAAATGTGATGATTTAAAGAAATAATGTCTGTTCGATCAAATTAGTCATTTCAAAACTGTATCCTCATTGGTCATCTTATATCAGTTGATATCATTTAAAAAAATCTTGCATGCCCACTTGAGATCCTTGGGCAGCAAAAACAATTCCAATAAAGAATGTTCATTATTGGTTCCTTAAGAATGTTAAACTACTTTCAGGGACAGAAATGCGTAATTATAGAGGAAGTAATCTTACTTTGAAACTTGAGTGTAATTAATAACAGAATGTAGGGCATCAAATAAAAATATTAAAGGCATAAAACTGGCATATAAGTTTTATTACATGTTAAATATACAATTAAATAATCTAGACCTTACTCCAGTTGACACACACACACTGAATGAGGTGATTTAAGAATAGGGTGAACTGGGGCTCCTGGGTGGTTCAGTCCTTTAAGCGTCTGACTCTTGGTATCAGCTCAGGTCATGATCTCACAGTGTGGAATCGAGTCCCAAGTCCAGCTCTGTGTTGAGCACGGAGTCTGCTTGGGATTCTCTCTCTCCCTCTCTCTCTACCCCTCTCTTGCTCGTGTGCTCTCTCTCTCTTAAAATAAATAAAAATAAAGTAAAAAAAAAAAAAGAGAGTAAGGTGAACTGCCCTGTTTGGTTTTGTTAAATCAGTTTCCATTGGAGGTAGATATTTTTAGAATTCACTGAAGCATATTATAGTTCTGCTCTTACTGGGCCATCAAATGCAATTTGGCACAGCATGCTGTTTCAACAGTTGCTTGAAGTTAACAGTGACTATAGAACCGTTTGTGATCAGCTAAGGTTATTTTTAAACCTAATTCGAGATAACTCGGAGAAGTGCTGCTCTGTATTCCACATGGTAATTGCAGCTGATGACATTAGTCATCAAAGATGCTGCGTGCCTTTATGCGAGATCCCTTGTAAACCCCTCTCCACCACGAAGCCACTGAAACCGGCAGAACCTCAAAACAAAGACAGAGAGTCACGCTATTTCAATTAGAAAGATCACACCTTATTCATTTAGGAATTCTCTGTTGCTTGGTATAATTTGTTTGCTTACTTGTTTGTGGAAGGAAACATCTTGGCATCCACGAAGCTGTAGTGTAATTAACCACCTCCATCTCGTATGCTGGTGTCTGTCCTCGAGGAAACCACCCTATGTGTGAGTTTCTGGGACATTCCTGGGAGAACTCTGTGTTCATTTAACTTGATGACAAAACAGCAACATGCTAAATAATGTGATTAAAGTTGTTAAAAGCCAAAATAAACACTTATAATTATCTCAAGAAAAATGGTGTCAGGGAAGTGCGGTCTCTATAAAGTGGGACTCCGCATGCGTCTTTCAGGCCCTGCTGCACAATAGATCATAGTTAAAGGTCTGTTAACAGACCTCTGACGGCTGAGCTGGGTAGCTTGTGGTTTCCTTCGAAACCTATTGGCATAATGTGAATTTATGTGTGAGGTGCAAATTAGAAGTTGCCTGCTATTGGTGCCCTTGGCAGAACAGAAATCATACTGTAGGGCTAGCAGCAGGAAGTACATTGCTTTGAAATTACCCAGCAGGGTTTCTACTTGCTGCTCTTGTTGCTTCTGGGACAGGGGACTGATATTGTCTGGCCATGATTAAAATCAAAGTGTAGCCTTCTTTGCTGGGTGCCAGTAAACTTAGGTGAAAAACAGAAACAATCTGGACTTTTAATTATTTTAAAATGCAATGTAGGCAAGAAACAAAGATGAAAGCATTTTTGACTAATCTATCCCAATTATTTCACATAAACGGATTTGCTAAAAAAGGAGCCCATAGAGAGAGAGAGAGATTGCCTTTGCAGCGACTTCATAACGTATCTCACAGCCATAAACTGTATCTCTGCCATGGAATTCATTTCTCATGAAACTCAGAGAGGAAAAAAAGTGTCCAAACATTATACTTTTGGGTGAGTAGAGGAAACCAGATGTGTCTTTACCTTATTCCAAATACAAGATGCTATGCATATGTGAAATAAACTTTCAAAGCATGGAATAGAATTTATTGGTTAATTACTTACTAACCTAAAATAGTCCATCTGTAAGGGAGTATCCCTGTGCTATAATTAAGACTAGCCTAATGCCATAGTGGGCCGGACAGATAATTCCCATTATGCCTTTAATTCCCAGAGTTGGCAGGCTCTGGATTTCTTCTTTTTAGTGTCTGTTTCCACGAAGAGTATAAAAGCACAAGTCATGGATTCAGAATTTGCTGTCTCTACTAATCCACTGGGAGAAAATCCAACTCAATTTTGAATAAAATACAGAGAATACAAACTTGCTCTCACATTGTACCCGCCGGCTGTCAAATGGGGGCGGAAATCAAGAGTTAATGTGTAGGTTCTTTGGAGAATGTGTCGCCACACCCACGCGTAAGTACAGGGAGCTCACGAGTTAAGTTAGCAAACATTTATTGTGCACCTGCTATGTGGGAAGCAGAGCAGGTGAAGTTAGAGAATTAAATGATGATTTACCTATGTTACTTTGGCAATTGAGTGCCACGCTAAGTTACTACAGTGTGCCAAGGTAGTACGGAGCAGGGACATCTATCCCACAAATGGCACTCTACCAGAAAGAGAGATGCGGGTATCACATTTTCACCATGACTGTGAGGTATTTTCAAATGGTATATATGATGAGGAAAAATATATCACTTTGATCACAAGGTGAGAAAAAGCTTTAGGAAAACTGGGTACACAGGTCCACTCCCTCCCTTTAAAAATTTCTTTCATCCAGGGGCACCTGGGAGGCTCAGTTGGTTAAGTGTCCAACTTCCTCTCAGGTCATGACCTCACAGTTGGTGGTTTCAAGCCCCGCGTTGGGCTCTGGGCTGACAGCTCTGAGCCCGAAGGCTGCCTCGGATTTTGTGTCTCCTTCTCCCCGCCCCCTCCTCTGCTCACGCTCTGTCTCTCTCTCTCAAAAACAAATAAACGTTAAAAAAAATTCCTTCATCAAACTCCAGTCTCTCATGATACTTCAAATCATGTAGCCATAGCAAAGAGCAGGTGTGTGGAGCTGCTATAAATCCAGTGGCTCAAATGCCAAAGGACTAGATCTTATCTGATGACACTGCTCAAGGTCGAGACTCAAGGTCAAGAACTGCTCAGGCAAGGGAGAAATCCTGACTTTAGTTCTTCTTCCCCTCAAATGTCAGAATATGAAAGGGAGAAATCACAGTAGCATGGAGATGTTAAGGAGGATTTCAGGGTATCTTTTCCACCTACCTAAAATCTGAACCTGGCAGTTATAACTCTGTTTTGTCTGACAGATATAAGCACGGGAGATTCAAGCTGCCGCAGACCCTAAGTTACTAGGGGATTTGGCCATTTTAAATTAAAATCTGCGTATGAAAATTAGCTCCCACTGGTGGAAATATCTTTCTTTTCAGTACCAGAAGTTGTTTGAAGCTTTTGTCTCTCTCCGATGCTCATTCTGATCAGTTTAATACCGTTCTCAAACCAACCTTTAATTTAATGTGCATGGTAATTTTGTTTAGGACAAACTTCTGTGACACGGGCTGAATCAAATGTGTATATTCAATACCCCATCCCGGCCGCACCTCCTACTGCTGTCTTGTAGCTCTTGAACTAAACTTCCCAAGTATCTGATTTGTTGATTTCTTGGGCGTCTCTGGGAGGTATCCGAGGTACTACCTATTTTGCAGGTTGGAAGTACTAAGACTGGGGTGACTTTTCTAAAGTTATAGATCTGTTCTATGAAATGACATGCATTTTTGCAGGACTTCAGACTTTCATGTTAGCTGGTGAAAAACTGAATCGGGAGGTTATAGGCTTATCAAACTACTTATGGATATAAAGTAATGTTTGGCCCATAGAACACTACTTGTATCTGTGTCTTTTGAAAGTTACCACTATCATATATTATTTATCAAATATAAGTGGCATTTTTCCTGAGTGGGGCTTAAAACCACATATAAAAGACAGATATTATTACTTGCATTTGCAAGTAGAAGCTGAAGCTCAGGAAGCGTCAAATGGGGGCCACTGTGGCGTTATTTCCAGAAGAGAGACAGGTAAGACTGGAAATTTTACATAGTCTTTATTTGATATTTACATGTACATATATGAATGTGAGTAATAAACTACGGTTCTGTAAGCCATGTGTATTTAAACCATATAAGCCATAAAAAGAATTTTAGGAGGAGAATAATAAGTAACATATGGAATATTTTCATACATATTGTACCATTTAATCTTCCCTACGACTGGCAAAGGTGAGGTAGCTTTGAGTCCTAAACCATTTCTTTTCCCACTACGTATACTCTCTGAGATTTCAACCACACCTATAAGTTTAATTATCATCTAATTATTGTCTCTGCATTGATAACTTCAAATTTTTTATTTATGTTCCTTACATCCTTCCTAACCTCTAGAAAAAAAATGTATGTATTAGGAAGTTCCATGAGCATCTAAAACTCAACCCAAACTTACCATTTTTCTTGACAAAGCTTCTCATCTTCCTGTATTTCTTATCACAACGAATGCCCTGCCATGTATCCGGTTGCCCAAGCCAGAAACCTGGACTTATACTCCTCTGTTTTGTTCAGCCTCTTCACTCAATCAGTCATTGGCGATTATATTTCCTCAATATCTCTGAATTCCACTTTGGTTCAAGCCCTTATCATTTTTCACCTGGCTCATCATAATAATTCTACTGCTTCTAATGTGACTTTCTCTACTAGCAGAGAGATTGTTCTAAAATTCAGGAATCTTAATGACAAGCTTCACAAAAGATTTCTCATTGCTTTTAGGATGAAGTCCAAATTCTTTACATAAATAATATGATGCCATTTGAAAAATATGAGCCAGTGTGTGATTGGACATTTCTACCATATGAGATGTTTAGTACTCACAATGGACCAGGTCTAATGGTGGCTCTCTATTTAGAAATCTATTAATAGAACTCATCACATCCTGAGAGCTAAGGCCCAAACTCATATGCTCATCTACATAGGTGGTTAAATGACATTTGAAATCTTCGGAATTAGTGTTGTGCTATAATTTCACGCTTAACTATCACAGGTGCATTTGATAAAACAAAGTCTGTGAAGACCAAGGTATTCACAAGCTAGATTATGGAAAGGTGTTTAGCAGTTTTAGAAGCAATCATTTATTATTACTTTTTTTCTAATTAAGCCCGTTTTATTTTAATTTGGAAGTTAGGTAAGTTGCAAGTTATCAAAGGGCACACAGTTTTGTTAGCTTTTCTATAATAACTCACACAGAGTTTTGTGCATCCTTACAAAAATCTGAATTAAATTTTCTGTAGTGATGTGTCTATATGTTACTTATTGACTGCATAAGGGCACTGCATTTACTGGGCTGTATAATTACATGACTGATCATTTTGACGTGTACCTCTAGTGCAATAATTTTGCATTTATTCATTCATCAAGGATAATAATGACTAATGTAATTATAGTTTCATTTTAAACTCATTATTCATGGTTATCATTTTAGAGATAAGAATGGAATTATGTTGATAAGTTTATAAACTGATGGCAGAAGCCCAATCAGATTGTTTCATGGTCTTAAGTTATGGTATGATGATGTTTCTTATGGTGAACATGTTGATTTGAAGAGAAAGTTTTGGGATTCAGGTCATGATTAAAGAGACGTAAGTCATTTTTCATTTTAGGTCTTTCGTATAGAAACAGAATAGGTATGTGAAAACTATTTCATGAGTTTAGTTAATACCATCATAAATATTACAAATACTTGTATACAGAGGGGAGTAATCTACAGTAAGAACATAATTCTGATGTTTTGTGCAAAAAATATAGCATAACTGAATGCAGCAAAGAAGTAAGTGATAATTGTAAGCCAGTATATTAGAGAAAGATTTTGGGAAACATTTATTTGTATGGACAAACAAAAGAAACATTTACTTATTTGAGGAACCAAAATAGTTTTAACTGGGCCAGGTGACATACTTCTAGGTTTCCATGAGAAATATAAACTTACCTTGGATAAAAAATTGCAAATTGTGAATAAAATTGAAAAAGAGAAGTAGTGAAATCACCCAAGGAAAACAAAGGACTTGGGAGAGGAAAATAGTTTCTAATTCCGATATAACTCATATGCAAAGGAATAGATCATTTTCAATTGAAAAATCAATTGAAAGTTGAAATCATTTTAATCAAAAACTCATCGTGTGTTTTTGTATCCTTGTTTTTCTACCTGTAAAATGTCACAATCCACAATTTAAAAATTAATTGAGCACCATAGTAAAGGTGAAGATTAGCAAGATAGGTTGAGAGGAGTTTGTAATCTGGCAATGTGGATAAGAGAAATGCATACTCATTTTGAAACCGAAGCCTGAAGTGTCGAGTGCTATAAGAACAATACAAGCACAACGTTTTGGAGGATTGATGGAGGGAAAGAGCATATCCGGTTGGAAAGATCAGGAAAAGCTTATTGAAGGAGAAAACGTGTGAGATGGACCATGAAGAATGAAAGGAACTTTCACAGGCCAGATAATAGAGATATAAACAAAACTAACAAGCTATATTTATTCTGTGCTAGGCACTGTTTTAAGCATTTCATAGCTATTATGTCATTGAATCTTCAAAACAACCACAGAAATGGTACTTTTATTATCATCATGCCACAAATGAGGAGAACGAAGAGCTGAATTGTCCCCAGTCTCACGGTAAGGGGTGGATCCAGACTTTAGACTCCTATCTGTCTAGTTCCAGAACCTAAACCTCAGTCACTACATTATTCTGCTTTGTAAAGAGGAGGTGTTTGTGAAGGTGAATATCAAAAAACCTAGGTCCCCATAACATTTATATTTTAGTAAGACGATGTTTAAAAAGGTAACGCTGGGGGCACCAGGGCGGCTCAGTCATTAACCACCTGACTTCGGCTCAAGTCATGATTTCAAAGTTCATGAGTTCGAGTCCCACATCAAGTGAGCTCGAGTCCTGCTTCGGATAAAAACACGAGCCCTGGGTGAGCTTTTCTCTCCCTCTCTCTCTCTCTCTTTCCACCCCCTCCCCCATCTCTACTCCTTGTGGGATTCTCTCTTTCTCTCTCTTTTTCTCTGCCTCTCATTCACTTGCTCCCTCTCTCTCTTTCTCTCTCAAAAAAGGTAACATTGGTAGGAAAATGATAAAAATGTGTATTATCATATTCAGTTAAAAAAGCAAATACCAAATTGTGCATGTGCTTTGTTTATAATAATTTCAGCATATAGGAGACTTAGTAAATGCTTGTTGAATGAATTAATGAATAATGTAAAAAACATGTATGCATATGAACAGAGATCAGGAGATCAATATGTAAAAATGATTAGTTGTAATAGGATTGTGACCTTTCCTCTTTCAAAGTCATCTTTAATTTATATATTGTCAGATCTTCCAGGTTTGAGTAGAAGCCAGCCGTTTATTTCCTTTTCATTAACAAAAGATAATGACTTCAATCCTAAAGGATAAATGCATCAATCTGTGCTATCAATAATCAATAGAGAATTCTTTTTAGAGAATATTTGTTAACATATGCAATCTTTCTGAAGAGTTTTTTTTTTACTTTTTAATTTTTTTTCAGTAATGAGGAATATAAATCCACATAAAATGATACATATATCATAACTTAGGCATGCACGATTGAGACCAGATGAGGCAACGATAGTTTGCATGCTGACTTATTTCTTTAATTTCCCCAAATTGAAGTCTTATTAATCATTTGCTAGTTTCATCCAATGGTACATTCTTCAAACAATGCCTAATGATAGAAACAAGAGAATGATAAATGAAAATGGTCAAAGTATTCAATAATATGTGGCTGATGTAGTAAGACTTTAAAATAGAACTTAGCATATCGTGGGATTTTTGCCTTTAACTAGACTAAAAAGTATATTTTGTTGACTCAGTTCAAAAGATCTACTTTGAATAATACTATATACAAATTGTTTTATGCTTATTTGATTAGGAAACAGCAGTTATCCACAAACATGTACCCATGCAAATATATTTACCAATGAAGTTGACTAACTCTTATGTCTGAAGCACCATTTTTTTTTCCCACTAAAAAAGGAGGCTTCTGATGGCAGCATAAACTACATTTGTATGTGCTGGGTTGAACTATTTACTACAAAGCTATCAGTTGTCAGTGGCCCCAGTGTAGCTGGTCCAAGCTAACGTATAAGACACTCTGCTACTTGGGCTTTATGATTGATCAGGCCCAATGACACCCAAAATGTGTCAAGAAGAAATGTTTTACGCAACACCTGGCCACCGCCAGTGGAAGATTCCTAGGATTTTGGAGCCAAGTCCTTTCCTTCTTTGAGAAACAGCCCCTGGTCCCAACTTACTAGTCTGGTAGACACTGAAAACCTGGTTAAGATGCACCAAGCGAACACTTGACCAGGACTGTCCCTTTCATTCAAAACATGATGAAGTTGCATTTGTTGAGAAGCACTCTATCAAGTGGCAATGGTATATAAGAGACAGAACTCAAGAAATTATTGAAGGTATGCCTAATGTCTCCAATTATCTTGGCATCTACCTCTGCTGCTCTAATCTCTTACCCTCAATACACAGCCTGTCTCATAGGGGGTTCCGTTTGATCAGTTGGCTGAAAAGGTAAAAATTCGAGTGTGGTTAATAGGTGTTTTTGTACAATATGCTGGCACTAGCTGAATTGGACTATTGCTGCCTTATAGTTCCCCTGAGAGGCAGCCCAGAAGGACTTTGGGGAAAGAAATCCTTCCAATAGGAAAAGTTACAAGCAGTGCATCTGATTCTTTCCTTTGCTTGGAAGACTAAAGGGCCAGAGATCTAAATCTAGAGGGAATTAATAAGTAGTGGCTAGCTACTCAGCCAAAAGTTCAGGAAGAATATCGAAGGACTGATGAAATGTACAGCTGGGAAAGGGTTTGTAGGTAGATTCTTTAGAATAGTCAAGAACGTGAGGATCCCCCAATACAGAAGATCTCAGTGATCAATGAACAGGATGACTCAGTGTCAATCAGCTTCTCCTCACCAACTCCAGAGTTGGCTCGCTGGGGTCATGAACAAAATGGCAGCAATGAAATTTCCATGATTTTAGTAACATGCGCTTACCTTCACCGAGGGTGATCCGATTAGTGCCAATTTAGGTATTCAAGCTGGTCATCCTATTAAGATCAAATTAAGAATATTCTAAAAGAGAAACAGGTATTGATGTTTCTCGGGGAGACACTACACGGAGGGCCTACACTAAGCCCTCAGGGTAGTATCTTTCCCCATAGGGACTAACCAACCTACCATGATGCCTTCCATTGTAGAAGGGGCAGCGATTCATTATTACTAGAATTGGCTCACTCCACATGTGTACTTGCCTTCCTTACTCACGGTTCCTCTCAAACATTGCCAGCATCATACATAGGCTTTCTATCTTAATCATCATCAGCTATCCTATACAACATTCTTTATTTTTTAAAAAGTTTATTTACTTATTTTGAGAAAAAGACAGAGGTAGAGACAGGGAGAGAGAGAATCCCAAGCAAACTCCGTGCTGTCCACGTGGAGCCTGGCAGGGGGCTCGTGAGCTGAAATCAAGAGTCAGAGGCTTAACTGACTGAGCCACTCAGATGCCCCTATGTAACTTTCTTTATGATGGAGAATCTTTTGGCAAATGAAGTGTAGCAACGGGCTTGTGCCTTTACTTATTCCCTGGTTTTACCCTGAATTCCCTCATCCTTGGCCTATTGAATGCTCCCCACCAAACGTGAAGTAGAGGTTTCTAGTGTTTTTTTTTTTCCATTTTATTTTTTTATTTTTTTTTATTTTTCAATATATGAAATTTATTGTCAAATTGGTTTCCATACAACACCCAGCGCTCATCCCAAAAGGTGCCCTCCTCAATGCCCATCACCCACTCTCCCCTCCCTCCCACCCCCCATCAACCCTCAGTTTGTTCTCAGTTTTTAAGAGTCTCTTATGCTTTGGCTCTCTCCCACTCTAACCTCCTTTTTTTTTTCCTTCCCCTCCCCCATGGTCTTCTGTTAAGTTTCTCAGGATCCACATAAGGGTGAAACCATATGGTATCTGTCTTTCTCTGTATGGCTTATTTCACTTAGCATAACACTCTCCAGTTCCATCTACATTGCTACAAAGGGCCATATTTCGTTCTTTCTCGTTGCCATGTAGTACTCCATTGTGTATATAGAGGTTTCTAGTGTTCTTATGCTCTTAGACTTACAGCTTCTTATCCAAAGAGGTAATTATGTAGGCACAACATTATTAATTTGATCTTTATTATTTAGATATGACTGGTTAGTATGCAGTTATTTCCATTTCCATTTGCCTTATTATTTTTCTCTTACAGTTATGCTCTACAAGTGAGATGTAAAAATCTAGCATTAATTTAGTGCTTATTCTTATTTTAAAGATTGTTTTAATGTGGTGTTCAACATGAGAATGTTATATAAACTAGCATCAAGTGATTTTCACTGACATTTATGCATGGGGTTAGTACTTTAATCAAATAAGGATATTAAGAGTTGGACTTAATATCCCATTTAGATTCTGATTTTGTTTAGTATAACTTTTCAGGCCAAGTAACTTCATGTATTTTTAAGAATTCTAAACCAAAAACCAGATATTGAAGTCAGAAACTGCTTCAAATGCCTTGTCAAAAATCCTTAAGATTACTTATGGAAATATGTAGTGATGTAATTTTAGGACCTTGGTAAATTTTATATTGATTTGATTACATGTTAAAAAAGACTTTGTGCCAAAAAATAACCAAAAATGTAAGTCATTGTATACTTTAAGAGAGATACCTTATATTACAAAAACTGAAATATATTTTTATGAGATGTCTTCTGTAAAAAACACACAGATCACTTGAGGAAAATGTTAGCAAGATAAAGGCATACTATTACTATTAACAGTTAAGTGTTCTGATCTAAATGTGGTACACTCAGGATAAAATTAGAACCAAAAGTTAAACAAAATATAGCAAGTAACGTAAAAAATATGTAACCTCGAGGTTAACATAAGCTGTTCTGAAATGAGCATATGAAATGTACAGAATTCTCAGAGCTAAAGGTGAGTGTTACAGGCATTTAAAAAATTTGCTTTGCTTCTCTCGAAGGAAAAAAAAAATGTAGTTCGGTATAATCTTGTCCATAATAGGAAAAAAAGCTTTAAGGGCTAACGTGTCGTGGTTCTGATGCAGAAAACTTAACACCTGTATCTTTTCAGCATCTGAGTTACCAATATATAGCCCAGCAAAAAAGCAGCTTGAGCTTTGTCGGTGACCAAATCAGGACAGTTGTCCTGACATGAAAAGCATGATAATGGATGCTGACTGGAACTGGGAGCCAGGAGAATTTGATCCAAGCCTCCATTCTGCCAGGAATAACGTGACTCTGAGTGAAGAGTTCAACCTTCCTGGGCCTTCGTTCGTCTGTGTGTGAAGTACGCCTTGTCGGACCCGCTGAGCTATGAGAATCAGTTGAAAAATCTGGCATACATTTGGGAAACGAATAAATGAATGAAGGTAGATAAAGGCATTTTGTACATTTTAAAGCTCTCACTGCAATTCAATTGTTAATCTATCCCAAGCTCACAATCTGATCTGAGAAACCTTGCTTTTTTTTTTTTTTTTTAATTTGAAGAGTAACGCTTGCTTAAAATATACTGCTGTGTTTGGATGATGTCAGTTGTTTTATCTACAAATGAATGCAATGAGAATGAGTCAGGCTGGTTGTCCCCTACCGGATACCATTTGATGCGTGTGCTACATACAGTTTCTCTTTCCAAAAAAAAGTACTGTCCCATGACTGAAGCTTCAAGACCGGGGAGGCATTGCCGTAGGTTGAAAAGTAACTATTTTAAATGGCACTTAAAAACAAACAAACAGACATGTCTAGCTCTTTGAGTCAAAAAAGAAACGCTTCAGTTGCAGAGATTGTCAGGATCGTATTAGAAGTTGGACATCCATTAGGACACGGGAGAGAAGTGTGGAAATCTACTACACTAGAGTCCTGGAAGCGACCTGCTGTGCCCAGCAGTTACTCCTTAATTGGCAATTATGGGGAGATTTTGGAGGGTCCTGAGTGGGAGGTAGAGCAGCCAGAATGGCATTCAGAAGGCTCGGGATATTTGGCGGTTGTTACCTTTAACAACCGCTTTTAGCATATTGGCGTTTACTGGCTACAGATCAGCCATGGAGGTAGCGACTCAAAAGCAGATGGGGGTTAAGACCTCAAGCACCTGAGAAGTAAATGAATTTCGTGGTCAACTGGAGATATTGGCCGTATGGAGAGATAGCCGCTCACCTTCTCCAGCCAAATGTCAGGAGGAAATGCAAGCTTATATATATCAAGGGATGTTACTATGAAATCTCCTGAATTTGAAATGCTGGCAATTTCTTTTAACAGCTCCTGTATGGGTCAAACAAAACATGAGTGTGGGCCGAATTTAACCAAAAGAAGCAAATGCTTCCTCAAAAGGGAGGAAAAGGAGAGGTGGGGGCTCAGAGACAAAATTTCCTAATTTATAATTTTGCCTCAGTCTGATCCTTGTACCATCAGAACAAAAGGAGAAAAATATGTGTTCTATAGATCAGGAAAGCGACTTGGAATGATGGCTCTCACCTCCATCAGCAGAGAGGGGTTTAGAGATATCCGGGTAGAGGCAAGACCTGGAGAGAGCAGGTGTTCAGTAATGTCAAGAGCAATGTTCCCTGTATTGTAGTGATTCTTGTAAAGTAATTAATCTCTACAGTTATGTCTTGCAAGGAAGAAGGTTTCTCTACAAATTCTTTTCACAAACACATAGAAATATTCTTTCGCAAATCAATCTTTTGCCATCTGTGGTAAATATTTTCAAATAGTAGGTCAGAAAATCATTAGAAAATTCCCAAAGGGGAGAAAACTTATTAAATCTTAAAAAAAAAACATAAAATGTTTTGATATCCCTTCAGATTTAAGAACTTGCCTTTGACTCTTTGGGAGGAAATTGCTTGATACCATGATATGACGAGATACTGTTTAGAATTTGCATTTCTAATGGAATTAAAACGAACTGTTATAGAATAGAAATCAGATCCGACCGAGATCTGACTTAAAATACATGCTCAGCTCTGGACTAGTTTGCTAACCCAAGTTGAAGTGAGGAACAAATGTCATTCTTCAATGCAGGGAGAGAAGCATTTCCGGAGTTCAGTCAAATTAGACGAAGGTAGGGAAGAGTTGAGGAGGACCCACGCTCTTTTCTGGGCCCTGGCTCTGAGAGAATAATCTCACAGTCTTGCCATTTCAGTTGAAGAATAAATGGGCCCTACCGTGAGAGAAATTCCCTCAATTCAGGGGAGGGGGAAGGGAGGCAAAATTCCCCCTTATGGGTTACCCATTAGGATAGGACTGGAGGATGGGGGAGAGGGAGGAATTTCATAAGATTTTCAATTACATACTACAAGTGGGAGGGTTTGGTAGTCTATATCAGAAATGGTTCTAATTGTTCAAGGGTGGGTATGTGTATCTAGGCTTCCCCTTTTAAAACTGAAAGGGAAGGGGATTTAACCTATCAAGCCGTATTCCTGTCAGCCAGTAAGCAAACACTCAGAGGATAGGATGAAAATAAAACAATCCTTTGGGTTCTAGCTGGACGTTCCAATCAACACAGATCCAATGGGTCATGGGATTTGGGCTTCATTGCTTTTTTTAAAATTGGATTCCAGCTCCTCAAGAGACTTGGGGCTTCTCAAGATGTGCTCTATAGGGAAACCTATTCACTTTGGACCCTCCCTCCCCATTCTTTTCTTTTTTTAATTAAAAATTTTTTTTTTAATTTCTTTTTTTATGTTTTATTTATTTTTGAAAGACAGAGACAGAACAGGGTAGGGGCAGAGAGAGAGGGAGACACAGAATCCCAAGCAGGCTCCAGGCTCTGAGCTGTCAGCACAGAACCTGACACGGGGCTCGAACCCACAGACCGTGAGATCGTGACCTGAGCCAAAGTCGGCGCTTAACAGACTAAGCCACCCAGGCGCCCCCCATTCTTCTCTTTATTAGAGAGGTTTAATAAATCTTTAAATCTTTTTGTTTCTTTAAATATTTTTTGTTTCCCCGCTTCTTGGATCCTACGGCTTTGCTCAGCTGGCTTTAGGTATTGGTTTTAGCCAGTGGAGTCCATTTGGTATCACTACCAGAGGGATGGGGTGAGGTAGGTAAACAACCATCCTGGTTTTCCCGGCATCGAGGAGCTTCTGGGTTGTGAGTGTTTCAGTTTTAAAACCAAGAAAGTCCCAGGCAAACCAGGACTAGCTGGTCATACCTAGGAGGGGAGAAAGAGGAAATGCTGTGTTCCAAACTCAGCATGGAATATTTATACAAAAACCAACCCTTTTACACTGAAGAGATTAACCTTCTCTTAGCATATTTCCTATGACCTTAAAAGAAACTCTGTCTCTTTGTTTGTCTTGAGAAATGTGTGTCTTAAAATCTCATAATAAATCCCCTTCAGCTTCAACCAGCTAGTGCAGATTTTATTCTCTGCAATTGCACCCTACCTGACTCAGTGCCACACGCTATATTTACACTGAAGAGATTACACTAACAAAGCTAAAACCTATTTTTAGAAAACTTGTGTCCGGGAGTTTTGTGGATTTTTTTTTTTTTTCTGGCCAGCAATTTCTTCCTCTTCCTTAGGTAGCAATATCTTGATTTTCCTTTAGAGAATCGCCCCTTCCCCATTCTTAGTCTGGGTAGGGCTGACGCTACACCCAGGTCTGGAGACAAAGAATTTTCCTTTTCCAGTGACGGTTCAGGCATTGGAGCATGACCCAACTGTGCTAATGAGCATTATCTTTTGGGAGTTTTGCCTGAGCTAAGGGGTTTGTTTGTGTTAGGTATCTGACTGTGGGGCAAATTAAATGTAAGACCCGCCCGTGGACACAAATCTTGCATCAGAATGAAACTACAAAGGAGGAAAAGTTGCAAGGGAGAGAAAGGGGCTGCAGGCTTATCATCTTGTTGGAAGATGTGGATCTGGTCCTGCCTCAAGTGGTTTTGCAGTTACGGGCATCAATAATGCTCTCTATTTTGTTTAAGCACGTTGGAGTCGTGCTTCTGTCATTAGATACCTAACGAGTGCAGAACAACTGCACATGTTACAATAACATTTGAATGTATAAACAGATAATTTGGAGTATTATTGCCCCAAATGATTCATTTGATTAAATAGCTAATTTTACTAAATTTATTGTACAGCTCAATTTTAAATATCTGGTTGATGTATATACTTTCGGGAATACACATAATGCTTCAAGGGAAGGAAATTTGGTAGAGCTCTTTCTCTTGGCTTGATTCTATTACTTACCAGCATGGTGCTTTGGAAAAGTTATTTAACCTCTCTGTGAATTATTTGCCTCATCTGATGAATCTGGCTAATAATAGTAACTACCTCATAGAGTTATTGGGTATAGAGGGTGAAGCCTCTAGAACAGAGGTCTGCTTCTTGAATGCATCTCAGCTCTTATGGATAACAAGTGAGTTGTTGTTCATTCATTATTTTTTCTATCATATCTAAAATTAATTTAATGCAATAGTCTTTAAGCAGTTTAAGAATGTGTAGCATCACAAATATGTAAGCGAGCATGTAAAACACTGAAGTATAAAAAAGTTAGAAACAGTTATGCAAATAATAAGTGGACATAGGAGAGAGGCTGAAGAATTACAATATGCAAAAGATAAAATGTTATTTTTACACGCTCAGCTTATGGTTAATTTTTGCTCTTTTAAAAATATTATTTATTATACCAATTTTCCGTAAAACAGAAGTATGTTTCAGAGGGTCAATTGTTAAAACCTTTGTTAGAGTAAATATTACTGCATGAAAATAATAAACAATCTCATAATAAAGTCTTACAAACAGCATAATACTTCTCCGCCTTTGCTTTTTTAAAAAAAGAAACAAAAGGCTAGAATTGGGTCATATATCCAATGTGAAATATAGGGTATTTCAATTAAGATTCAAGTTGACTTTTTAAAGTGTTGTTCAAGTCAAATGCTACCCTATGTCAATTGCTTCCAGCTGCTGAATGAGTTTGTAAAGTTATAGGGCATTACAACAGCGTTGTCTGCAACACTTCTTAATTTCACTCTCAGAACATAGAAGATAAATCATACAGTGCATAAAGTATATCAAAACAGTACTAAGGGTAAATAAATAATGAATAACAATGATACATAATATGTAGGCAGTCCCTCTTCTCTTGGAGGAATATGTGTAGAACAAAGGCTAAAATGTGTGGGTAAACTTTTAAAGGCAAATTATCAATTACTTCCAATGTTACTCTTATCTTACACCTTTCCATTTTTTTTAGTGGACAATTTTGCAAATATTTAGTACAAGTGTCGGTTGCTTTTTTTTTTTTAAACCAAAGCTCATTTTCTTAGAAAGAGAATAGTGACATCGTTGTATTTCAAAACCAAAGAATGTTGTGACCATTTAATTCACACTATTGCCATTTTAGTGGAGTCTCACTGAATCTCATGTATGTAAATGAGAAAAAAATAGAAACTTTCAGTGGTCAAACATTTACCCACACTGCCTCCCTCTGTAAATTCTTCAGGTCAGAATGAAAGCTAATGGTATTTTGAAACAAGTGTCCACATCTGAAAGTATCTTCCAGAATCCAGTGGTCTCAGATTGAACTGGAAAGAATAAAGTTTCCTTGCTTGCCAGGGGCTTATTCCCCATTTTTCATTTCTGTTTGTAATTCCTGTCATCTTTGTTTCTTATGCTTTGGCTAAAAAGGGCGAGTCATATTTATTGGAACTGGGTTTCAATAAACATTATGCATTATGGTGAACCATAGAGTGATTTATTGATAATTTGTCACTTATATTTATGAAAATGCAGACCCTAGAGCTCCAGGGCTGGTAAATCATATTCTACAGCTTGAACGTGTTGGTTCCCCTCCTACCCCCATTTACTCGCCAAAAGCACCCCATACAAGCTGACTGCCCTTTACAACTCCGGTCCCGGTCATCATGAACTTGCTAATACAAAACAAGAAAAAAGAACAACTGTTAGAGATTTATTTTCTGCTTCAATATGTTTTCAATTTAATCCTCAAGTTGCAGAAATAATAAATTGATAAAATGTAATTAGATGTGAGATTACAATTTAATGAGGCCAGAGAAGGGGCAAGAATGTAAATGGAACAGTAGACTCTGGCTTTTTTTTTTTTTTTTTTTTTAGTTTGTTTATTATGTTACAGCTGTAAAGAACTTTCACACAGATTCCAGATGCAGGCAGCTGTTAGTCCTTCACTATCAAGGAAACAAGGGTTCAGAGTTCATTTTGATCCACTTGTTCTAGACTAGTGATGTTCAAGATGACACTTTGCTAAGTTGCTGCCTTCGGTCATACACAAGGTTGTCAAGACGGGTGTCATGTATTCACTTGTCCTTGTTCCCTTATCTCGTCTGGCAACTTCTCTAACGACAGGCTGCCCCAGTCTCCATAATATGTTTATCTTCCATGGTGATGTCAGCAGAACTCAGCAAATCTAATATTCATGCTCAAACAGATTTGCTCATTCTTTTTCTTTATAAGAATAGGCCCTGTATCACTCTTGCAACAGCTTCCTCTAGATACGCGGACAGGCCTTTGTGTTTCATGTTCCCTTCAGACAGGGCTTGCTTGGGCCATGAACAAAGCACCTACCTATCTGACTGCAACCTATTTTTCTGTTTTTTTTTTTTTTTTGTTGTTGTTGTTGTTTGTTTTTTATTCACACACAAAAAATCTAATTCCAGTGTTTTCTTTTCCATGGATGTGACTATACCCATGTTTTCTTTTTTTTTTTTTCCATTTGGTTAAATCTTTTGGACATAAGACACAGCCGCAAACCACGGCCTATTTTTAGCTTTTCAGAGGAACAATTGAGAGAAATAAATAGGATTTTAAAACACAATTGAGGCAGGAAAATAATTTTTAAATATAAGGCTCTAGGTCTAAGGAATTAAACTCATGAAGATGTATATATGTTCCACAGAGAAGTCTATAAAAATCATGTTACATGTACTATTCTACAATATCTCTAGTTTCAAGTATAATAATCACTATTTCTCAAGTGTATTTTTTAATTATTTTAATGTTTATTTATTTTGAAAGAGAGAGCAAGCACAAGCAGGGGAGGGACAGAGAGAGAGAGAGAGAGAGAGAGAGAGAGAGAGAATCCCAAGAGGCTCTGCGCTGTCAGCACAGAGCCCGACATGGGGCCGAACTCACTAACCGTGAGATGATGACCTGGGCTGAAATCAAGAGTCAGATGCTTAACTGACTAAGCCACCTTGGTACACCCTATTGCTCAAGTTTAAAGTGACTTTTATCATCTGGTGGCAATTATATTATGAAAATATGGAGAAGCAAACATAATTAGCTGTTGCAGTTTTCTTTTACACTGTTTCTAGTGCAAATCTTTATTTTTAATGTAGAAATATTGAGTTTAAAATCTGTAACTACTCGGGGCTAGATAATTGGGAGCTTACTGAGTGAAAGATGTGAAACTTACTTTTCATCACGAACTTAAGGCAATTTATTCCCAGGCTTGCTCATTTCTATTTGAGCACAGACAGGTGAAATTGTTTCTCAGTTATGTTTATTTTTATTTTTTTTTTAATTTTTTTTTCAACGTTTATTTATTTTTGGGACAGAGAGAGACAGAGCGTGAACGGGGGAGGGGCAGAGAGAGAGGGAGACACAGAATCGGAAGCAGGCTCCAGGCTCTGAGCCATCAGCCCAGAGCCTGACTCGGGGCTCGAACTCCCGGACTGCGAGATCGTGACCTGGCTGAAGACGGACGCTTAACCGACTGCGCCACCCAGGCGCCCCCAGTTATGTTTATTTTTAAACAAGATAGTACTGTAGCAACTTTAGGGGCTATGTTTGATGTATAACTAATTTTTATTTTTTTATAGTTAATTTTATATAAGCAAGTTATATATAATTTTATATGACTTTCTAATTTTAAACAGTGAAAGACCATATATTTGTATTATATTACAGGATTGCTTTTTTTTTTATCTTTTAGGAGGCATAATACTAAATATTGATATATAGTGATTAAAGTGATAATTTTGCACCCCAGCCACTCTATCTTTTTCAAGGTCATTGTCAACTATGCTTCTTTTGCTAGATTTGAGGTCAAAGCATGGTCTCAAATTGTCCTGTTTGTTGCTTTTAAGGCGCCTGGGTGGCTCAGTTGGGTAAATGTCTGACTTTGGCTCAGGTCATGGTCTCGTGATTTGTGAGTTCAAGCCCAGCATTGGGCTCTGTGAGAGCCACCTTCAGATCTTCTGTCCCCATCTCTGTCCCTCCCCTGATGCTTCTCTCTCTCTTTAAAAAGAAAAAAAAAAAAAAGACAAGGCCCTTAAAGTTTGTATTAAGAACTGTTTTAAAATAGAGTGTAAATATTGCAAGCATTTGTTTTGTAGTAATTTGATTAAGAGCTTAACTGTATATTGATTTTACATGTAAAAATCCCAAAGCATAAATTCTCCTATGCTTCACATTGGTCCTATAAAATTCTTAGTGTCCTCATTTTATACATTCATAAATTGATATTTGGAGATTTAATGTTAACTGACACAGGTCACATTGCAGCCACAGATGACAGTAGTTTTATATCAATTATTTTTTGATCCAAATTTCTGTGACATAAATAAAAAAGTGACAATTTAAGACTATCCACTTAAAAACTTCCACACTTTCGGTAATAATAAATGAACGTACATTTAAAAATCATCTGATTTTATGTTCTATGTCATTAGAATTGACAAAAGTATTAGTTAAAAAATGTAGCCTCAACTACTTACCTTTGGCTGCTTCTGATTCTGTACTTTATTAGCTCTCTTTTCAAATATGTTAATTGTCAAAATCTGTTAATACAACTTGAGGTGGTAACTCCTTTCACTTGAAGAAGAATTCTCTGTTCCATTATCTGCAGATTGTTCAAGTGGTTGAACAATATAAGCATGAATATAAGCATGAAATGCATTATTTTTGTTTTTACTATTATTTTTGCAGTTACTATTTTCAGTTTTTTGAGTTCATGTATTTTGAAGAGATCTTATTTAAAAAAATTTTTTTTAACCTTTTCATTTTTTTTATTTTTGAGAGAGAGAGAGAGACAGAGCGCAAGCAGGGGAGGGGCAGAGAGACAGGAAAACACAGAATGTGAAGCAGGCTCCAGGCTCTGAGCTGTCAGCACAGAGCCCGATGCGGGGCTCAAACCCTTGAACTGTGAGATAGTGATCTGGGCCAAAGTTAGATGCTTAATTGACTGAGCCACCCAGGCACCCCTTAAGAGATCTTATTTTTCAAAAAAATATTGTACCCGCTGGTTTTCTTACCCTTCTATGGTAAAACAGATACCCTTTAATTGCTGAAGGCCAATCAAATGAATTCTATTAATAGCAGGACTAGATTATAGAAATCTGAAGATACAGGAATTGTCACTTTCTTCCTTTCCTCCTAAACCTGAAATTAGATATGGGTGTGTATTCACATGCATACATCCTGTATTTGTACTTTTTCTGAGGGCATGTAAGAGAGTTGCGTTCATAACCATATTCTCTGATCAATTGTCTCAGAGGGGTACTGGACACCCTTGGACAATATAATTCATTCTCTGAAACAATCTTTCTTCATTGTACTTGGGTCCAAACTGACATCTAGGGCAAATGTCTATCTAGGTATGTGTTTTATATTTTCAATACACCCTGAAAACCATTTACTTCTTGTATTATGTTTCATCAAAGTTGCAGGGCAGTCTTGGAGAATCTCTTGAGAAAAAGGAGCTCACAGAAAACATCCCCGGTGTTTATAAAGTTTAGAGAATCATGGTCAGAGTAGCCCCTCAGGAAGGAGTCTCCAAAGCTCCTACTATTTCACTTGGAAAGTGGTGTAAGATTAGGTTTAGATCCCGCGTCCTAGCTGCTAAGAACACTTGAACTTACAGGGTGGTCAGATGAAAGCATCAGACTTGCTACTCCCTAAAAAGTCATGAAAACACCTGATTTGTTTTCACTCAGTCCATGTTGTCATCCCAGGGACCCTGTAGTTGTGGACCATTAGTATTTGTACTATTAAAATAAAGCATGTTTTTTTCAGGTCCAGTTAATTTCTACAATAAAACAAAAATAGTAATAACAGCAAATACTTATTGTACTTATTTTATCCAAAGGTACTGAATTGGGCAATAGATATTTAGTATTTCTAGTAATCTTCTGTCTGGGGGTTATTATCCCATTCTATAGATGGGAAAACAAGGCGAGAGAGGTTAAAAATCTTGTCCAAATTCACACAGTTTTGTGGTCAGTCAATTCTAAGATGGCATCTCAGATTTCCTCTTCCTGATGTACGCACCCTGAGTAATGCCCTTCCTTTCAGTGTGAGCAGGTCTCGTGACTGTGATGGGCTATCATTTCCACAACGATGTTAAAGTAGATTGCAGAAGAGATTTTACACATATATTAGGGTCCCTAATCAGCTGACTTCAAGTTAATCAGAAGGGAGGGTATCTTGTGTGGGGCTGACTTAGTCAGATGAGCCCTTTTAGAAGGGGCTGGGCCCTTTGAGGAGGAAGGGGAAAAAGGAGGCCCATGGAGGAGGCCATAGAAAAAGACTTGATGCGACTGAAGCATTCCCAGTCAATAGCTAACAAGAAAATGAGGACTTCAGTCGAAAGTGCCGCAAGGGACATAACGCTACCAACAATTGGATGAGCCTGGAAGAAGAACCTGGATCCAGCACCAGCTGATACCTTGACTTCAGCTTTGTGAGATCCTGAGAAGACGACCCTGCCATGCCATGCCCAGACTTCCGACCTACAGAACTGTGAGGTAATAAGTTGCTATTTCAGGCTGCTGAGTTTGTGTAGTTTTTTTATGCAGTGGTAGAAAACTAATGTAGCTATTCAAAGCAAAGCCAAGATTCTCGTCTGGGTCTGTTCAACACTAGATGCTTTGCTCTTTTTCACGTGGGCCCTTACTATTTTACTCTATTGCACATTCATTCTTGCACATCCCTGCTTTAAATCTTCTCCTTTGTCTCTGGTTTCAAGATTAACAGCAGGCAAAATACCATTCAAAGCCTATTTGTTGGTCTTTGAGTTCCCGGTAGCAACCTAAGAGAGAGCAGGAGACAGAACTTAGCTGAGCCAGGTTGGCATGGGGAGCAAGAGCAGGGATGCAGAATTCGTGGTCACCCCCATCCTTGGTGCCAACTAACATATGATGTGTGTATGATGCTAATATCAGTAAATTAGGAAAGTAAGAATTGGAATGCAAGCAAGAAAGTGGGGTTCTTGGGGCGCCTGGGTGGCGCAGTCGGTTAAGCGTCCGACTTCAGCCAGGTCACGATCTCGCGGTCCGTGAGTTCGAGCCCCGCGTCAGGCTCTGGGCTGATGGCTCGGAGCCTGGAGCCTGTTTCCGATTCTGCGTCTCCCTCTCTCTCTGCCCCTCCCCCGTTCATGCTCTGTCTCTCTCTGTCCCAAAAATAAATAAACGTTGAAAAAAAAGAAAGTGGGGTTCTGAAGCACTCCACCAAGACTCATTCGTGTGGTACCATGGGGATGAAAATCCAGTAGGGGCTTAAGGGTTTTGAGAACAGAGGGGACCTGTGCTTTGTCTAGCCAGTGGTATGAGACAAGTTGTCTGGGCAATATGGCAGAGGGGCAGAAGAGCAGATATGGCTGCATCAGGGTGTCCAGACAAAGTAGTCAGAAGCACATTTCCACATGCCCCATTATGTTGTGAGAAGAGCCTGTGTTCCTTGCATATCTAAGAGAAGCACAGACATCTCTGACACAGGTCTTGGGTGAAATTCAGGGAATGAGCTGTGATTTGTGTGAATTAGGAATCGGAAACCAGATGACCGTGAGGTGCCTCCACAGGTATAAGCATGGGCAGATGAGATACAAACATGAGACGCTCTGTACCCCATCCCCCAAACCAATGACACACTCTTTGGCATTCTGGAGACCCCGGGAGCTTAGACACAATTCTGGGAATTGGATGACAGTAAAAGACCCTAAAGTAATTATATATACATATAGTTGTAACTACATACCCTATCTATATTACAGCTTTATAATACTAACTATATTTTTGTGTTATATGTAATTATCTATTTTCCTCCATCCCATGGGACAGGCGTTCAAATAGAAACTATGTTTTTGTGGTACAGTAATAAAATGATACTCCCTGAAAACCAAGGTTTGGGGCTCATATATGTGTAACTACCCAGTTTCGTTAATAACAACACACTGGTACTAGCATTGTCCTACTATCACCATCAACACCACGGGTATTGGGGACGGACCAACAGAAGCTGTGATCTGTCCAAGGTCGTAGAATAGATTAGTGGCTAACACTTCGCGAGACTCTCGACTTTTAACTGGTCTTTGGTATAGCTTGTGTTAGAATAATATTTACCTCTCATATCCAGAAAGCTGAAGGATCAGCCTCATTTCAACTGAGGTTTGCAGAACGTTCTTCATGGTTTATGCTCTCCTAACGCCACTTCACCTAGGGAAACCAGTGGCTCAAGAGTAATGCATGAACAATTTGCAATCGTGAAACATTGAGCGATGGTGTTCTGAAGATAAGCGCCCAAGATATGATGTTTATGAAAATTGGTGACCTTAAGCAGTGTCCGGGAGAATCTTAAAAAAAGATGCCTGAAATATGTTTAGCTTTGGTAAAATAGGCAATCTGCAAAAATATACTAGTTCCTGAAGTCTTAAGCATTTCACGACTGGCCAGGAGCAGACGTGCCAGCCTCCCTCTTCTCGAGCCTGGGATGTTAAAATACCATTTAGATCCTTGAAGTAAGCTGATATTTTCACCTCATAAAAATACCTCTGCGTGTTCACCTGAGAAGGAAAAAAAAAAAAAGTGACATTTTCTGGTGACTTTCATGAGGAATCCCAGTACTCTTTTTCAAAAGGAAGAAATGGAAAAGTCTTCATTTCCAGATGCTTGGAGATGGGAAGGGGTAGGAAATTAGTGTCTGTAATTCTTATAGCAGCGTGTTGTTTTCAGAAAGGGTAAAATACTATGTGTGTACATATGTGCAGATGAACAAACATGTCAACATTTTTTAGCTCTTGCTCAAAAATGTTGCAAGACTTTGCAAGAGCTAAAAAATGCAAAGACTTCAGCAAGAGTTGGACTCATTCTTGGGTATCAATTAACTACCCTGCACTTCCTCCACGTCAGTTCTCTGATTTTAAATCCAACGAAAGACGGCAGCTTTTAAGAGTGTGTATGGGGACATCCCCATTTCATCACCGCTGGGGTTCCAAATGCCCTACCATCGAATTTTCCGTTCTTTCCCCTCTACTGAAATTCATATTTAAAACTTGAAAGCCCAACCTTAGCGCTGAATATTTTAAACATTTTATGGTCCTTCAGCTGTTCCCTCGTGCCAGTTTGTTTTCCATTCGCCTTGACATCTCACAATGCTAAGTGCCCAGTGACAGCCTGTAGAGGTTTCTCCATAATCCACCTTTATCCATTAACAGACACTCAATCACTAAAGCGCTTACTAGACTAAACATATTTATCCAACCAAATCACACTTTACAATGCAAATCTGCCAATCAGACCGCAGCTATTAACAAGAAACTGCTTTAAGGGGATTTTGGTGTTTGTGCTGTGAAGAGCCTGCTTACCTCCAACAAACCACTAACCCAAATTAACATAGCTGTATCCTCATAAAAGAAACCAGATATCCTGTTGTGAAAATAGAGAGCTTGGTGGGACAGGCCTCCTTTGATGGCTAACAGTGTGGCAGACAGGGCTTCAGACTTCAAATCTGGCTACCACAAAGTCATTACGAACCTCCAGCATCAGGCTTTTGATAACTTTAAAAGCAAAATAAAAATGTAGCGTTGGAGTAACTTGGTAAGTCGTCAACGTGCTCAGTTCCTATTATAATGGCAATAAGTGCTGTAATTGCTGGATAAAGCTCCTTAATTCTAATTCCTCCTTCAACCAAGATCATGTTGTAAAAGTGCTTGCATTAGCCAAAAATAAAATCCAAGAGACACAAATGTGGTAGTAATCATAATTCTTTTTATTGGCCTGGCAGAGAGGAAGAGAACAGAGCTTTAAAAACTTCAAAGTTCTGAGAAAAAAACAAAAAACAAAAACAAAACAAAACACAACAAAAAACAAATGCAGAATGGGAGAAACTCATATACCCTTTGCCCCTTTATTAGACCAATACCCGCTAAGTGCCATCACTACAAGTTAAGTGTTTGGCAACACTTTTCTTCCAAGTCTGCGTGAAAGTTACTCCGTGTTGCCACACTAATTTAAGATTTCTGTCACAAACTACATAGCACAGTCCTGTATGCCCTCACTCAGAACTCTTAATCGCCTCAGACTTATTGGTATTATACCTCCTTTAAATACCAATATTTTAAAGCAGCTTTGACACTTGGTAGGGTTTGAGGTAATTTTTTTCCCCCACTTAGTTAGCAAGAGAAGAAAGGTAGAATTTACTCAGAGTTAAGCTACAGACACAAAGTAAATAGTAATTCGTAAAATAATAGGCCATTATACTGCACAGAAAAAGAACGCTACTGTATCTCAACTCCACACTTCTGGTACTAAAATGAAATATGAATTTCCAGTCTTTACTGTTTATCAAAAATAATGAGCACTTTCTTATTTTAGTAGACTTTATAGGTGCTTCTGGGGAAAATATTATGTGCAGCTAGAACAAGCTTTATTTTGGAGGCCACTCTTCACTCTGGAATAATTTCCAAAGTGAATAAACCACAATGTACATTTGCCCAAAGATTAGCTGAATAAAAACTTCAAGCCAAAGTAGAAATTAAACTGTCATGCAGCGAAATGTCAGGAGTTTGCTAGAAATATTTTAGAGGCATGGGTGCATTCCTGAAATAGGCATAAGAAATTAAAATTCTCTCTTATATATGTATTTAATCTGGGTCTACTATTCTCATCCCTCATGGTATAGGGACGAATTAAGAAAGAGTTGCTAGATGAATTATGACATATTTTTGGACCAGAGTTTTGTTGTAAAAATGTGTGTAAAAATAATCTCGCTGGTCCACTTAGTTAAAAAAAAAATGAAATAAGAACAAATACCAATGTCTTTGTACATGTGTTAAGAAGTGTAATTTTTCTGACATTTGAAGTAATAATATGAACATTCTATGGCTACGTAAATATCCCTTTATGTTAATGTGCACCAACTAATGTTCTTGTAAGATTACCTGCGCTATGTTTATGAAAATACTTGGGTTTAAATCGAAATGTGATAAATATGTTTCTTTCTTTTTTTCTTTTTTTTTTTTTTGAGAAAGAAAGAGACCGTGTGGGTCGGGGAGGGGCAGAGAGAGAGGCAGAGAGAGAGAATCCCAAGCAGACTCCAAGCTGTCAGCACAGCACCTGATGTGGGGTTTGAACTCACAAAATTGTGAGATCGTGAACTGAGCCAAGGCTAAGAGCTGGATGCTTAACCGACTAAGCCACCCAGGTGCCTCGTAATACTATGTTTCAAAAACAGTATGGAGTTATGAAAACAACTCAGTAAAATCATATTGAATAACAATATTGGAAAGGTTAGCCTTTTGTCTTAAAATCGTTTTGTCTAATTAAGCTATCATAGTGGGTAACGTTCATAAACATAACTATAATGTTGCTATTTATTCTTTCATAATGGCCTTTGTATTTTATTTTTTTGTAGGAATACTAACCACTCTTTCATGTTGGATTTTGAAACTGCATTTTTCTAGCAACAGTATGTATCTATCGTCTGATAGAAGTGTGGATTATGCAGTTAGTAATAGTATTTATTGATATGTGCATTAGTGGAGAGGAAACATGCTCCATATTAGAGGTATTCTGATATAAAATTATGATGAATTTTATAAAATCTTTACAAGAAATGTACAAACAGGATCTGCAGGATTACTGTAAAGGAAAGAGAGGAGGTTTCCAGCATTGGATTGTCAGTTCTTCCTGAGATTACTGTCATTTTCATTTCTTAATATCATTAGTGCCTGAGACTTTACTAGTAGGAGTACAGTAAATGTTGTTTAAGTAAATAAAAAATTCCTGGAGAAGAAGTTGACGACAGATTTTGAGGGAAGGGGACTCATGAAAGAAGAAGGTAAATGTTTTCTTCCCAGGCCCCTGGAAGATAAAGGCCACAGGGAGAGCTGAGAACAGAAGGGACACATCCGTGAGGTGCACAGTTTGAATACTACCTGTCCTTCCAGGCTTTGACCCAAGAGAAGGCAGACAAAGAACACATTTTTAAAAAGCCAAACTTTAGAAAGTGTCAATGGTTTTAAAATATCTGGACTCTTCCTTCACTAGTGAAGTGTAGAAAGGAGGACCAGCTTGGAAGAGGTGTGGTTTTATTTATTTCACCTCCCAGTTGGCCTAGGAGTCTCTTCTGCAATACCCCTGTCTCAGAAAATTACTCATTACTGTAGAAGAATGTTGAGATAGAAGGCCTTACTTATTTTCTCACAATCCAGGAAAATGGGTACCTTGGAAGTTGCTTAGGATCTGAGATGGAAAATTTAAAAAGCTAGATCCCTTAAGTCTCATGGTCTCAGGGATGTGACAGAGCAAAAATCATTTTGACTTTAGTTTGCAAAAGCCTATGCTATAAAAAGAAGAGAGAAGGTTTGAGGTGTAGTCAAAAAAAAATGTCAAGATTTGGGGAATGAGGGATTTTACTTCCAAACCAGAATGCATTTCTCTGGACTGGAGTGTGGGAGGAGAGAAGGAAGGGAAGTGTTTTGAGAAGACACCGTGGTGGGTCCTGGGGAGAGGAGCCTTGTGCTCCAATGTAGTTAGATCCATAGATAGCTTTGTGCATAGGAAGCAGCAGGACCCCAAGAGGGGGAAGGCTGCCAGGTGGGTCTGGTAGAGACATACAAGGGTATAGACAACCTCACAGAGATTCCTAAAGGACAGGCTGACCAACATGGCAGCACCTGGCGAAGGGACCCCAGGGACCCGGAAGCCAAATGGACAGGGATGAAGGCCACCTCAGCACTTGAGCGGACTGATGAATGAGAACCAGCTGGGACAATGGAC
Organism: Lynx canadensis; assembly: GCF_007474595.2. NCBI lineage: Eukaryota > Metazoa > Chordata > Mammalia > Carnivora > Felidae > Lynx > Lynx canadensis. The sequence continues at coordinate 54,784,449 of NC_044306.2, read as the reverse complement.
TTTCAGAAGCTTGTCTCCATGGCTAATTGACATCAAAGAGCAGATGGCATCCCCTTTTCAGGCCGTGGCACTGTAAAGTCACTTCTACTTTAATCCTGGAAAGCAATAGCTGGTTACCCCAATTGACTGAGATTTGGTGTGTGCCACCCAAATGGAGTGGGAAGCAAACTATCAATTATGCTGAGGTATGAATGGAAAATATTCAAAATGCCTGCTACCTGTGAATTTGTAGACTGAAACTGGCACCATGTACATACCATTAGTGTTTCTAAAACTATGATATGTGCATCTGGCAAAACAAAGCAAAAATACCCAGTGCTTCCCCTCCAAAATAAAACAAACCCAACCTGGAAATGCAAAAGCGAATAAGGTCAATGTCCTCTGTTCCCTTTTCCTCCACCAACCTACACATGGATACCAGTTCTGCTCCACACAGTTAAGAACTATTCATGGGGCATTTTCCAACCTTTTAGAGGCCAGTAGACAGTGATAGGCATCCTCACTGGAGGTTGAAAAAACAAGGGAAAAAAGGAAAATTCTACTTTCACTAGGTTAATTTTCTTTTTTTTTTTAAATTTTTACTTATTTATTTTTTAAAATGTTTATTTATTTTTGAGAGACAGAAAGAGACAGAACATGAGTGGGGGAGGGGCAGAGAGAGAGGGAGATACAGAATCTGAAGCAGGCTCCAGGCTCTGAGCTGTCAGCACAGAGCCCGACGCGGGGCTCGAACTCACAAACGGTGAGATCATGACCTGAGCCTAAGTTGGACACTTAACTGACTGATCTACCCAGGTGGCCCTAGGTTAATTTTCATACGAAGATTTCATCTTTATTTTCAACAACTGCGAAATCTACCAAGTGCTTGTATCATGATCTACCTCAGCAATAAGAAAATGTCTTTGCAGAACCCTGACAAGGAATGATGTGGATTTTTTGTTTTAAACCAAAGCAGCTCCAATGACGCTTGAAGTTACAGAACTCTCGGAGGAGGAGGAAACCCTGACTAATGCACAGGTTGTGTTCATTCAACAAGGGGCCATTCACTGTTGGTTCAATGACTGAGAAATTATGTTCAGGTCAAACAAACTGTGGGCTCTGCTTCATAAGACAGTCGAAAGCACACTGAAATCACAGCAGGGGAGACAGTCTCTGCCAGCTGCTTAGATTTTCTTTGCTTGGAAGAGCTTTCTATACCTTTAATTCTCGTATTGTGATGGAGTTTGCAAATGAGGAAAAGGGAACATGAAGTTATAAGTTGATTCTGTTTATAGTTATAGCCAGGGAAGGATTTTCCATTCCTTTTCCCTTGGAGAAATAATACTTCTCTCAGTGTAGACATCTATTCTGAAGGGATTCTGCAAATACAATGAGGGTAAATTACTTGTAATACATTTCACAGTTAATAGTAGTGATAGTGATAACGACCATGATGATACTAATGCTGATTTCATAAGTTTATTAAATTACAGTTTTTAAAAACGGCTAGACCACTGAAAATGGAGGGCTTCCTGCTTTTATCAGAGGCTTTGTCTTCTACTGTCACCCAAGGCATTAAAATAAATAAAATTACAAATTAAATTCTTTTTGCGCTAGACGCATTTCAAGTGCTCAGTCGCCATGTGTGACTAGAGGTTATTGTTTGGATAACACAGAACAATACACGGCATTTCCATCATTGCAGGAAGTTCTATTGAACAGAACTTTTGTACAGGTGTGGCAATATATCAGGAGGGGGAAAAGTTTGAAATATTACTGTCACAGTTTCATTCTTTATATTACTGTATAAACACAAAACTTTTCTGTTAAGCGCAGGTTTACAGTAACACCATGGCTAATATCCTACTCATTTTCCAATTCTCACTGACTAGCTGACTGACCAACTGAAGAATATTTTCCTGATTTTCATGTAGTATGAAAGGAATGACTAAAATAAAATAGTGGCTTATTCTACTGACGAGGTTAATGGGTATCCTTTTTATGAAAGTTAAAATAGTGATTACATAATTATTCTTGTTTCGATCTTACCCGGCAGGTCCAAACCACATTTCTAAAAAAAGAATTAATTAATTCTTTCATGAATTCTGCATCAAAATGTTTGTTGCCTTTTTTTAGTATTTACTTCCTCTGCGCTTAAAGATCCCTTTGTGGAGATATCATCATAAATGTTTGTATACATTCAGTGTGCTTACAGTGTCCTCTTATGCATTTGGTAATGACCTAGTCTTAAATGTCCTAGTGTGCTCACATATGGAACTCTGAGGTCAAAGTTATTTGGAGTTTTCACATTGAGTCAGATGAAGGAATCCGTTCATTTTAAAGCCTAATCTTTATGTCCGTAATCTCTATCTTTTCCTGTGTTTACTTTTGAAATCCAGTTTTACTGAAAACTGTGGAATAACAACTTACCCTGAGGAAGTGAGTCAGTGTCTCCATGAAATAAACGGATTAAATTCTGAGTATAGTAATACCCATTCGGTTCTAAGTGGTAGAACCATGTGGCAAGGCCTAGAAACGAAGAGGCTATTTCGGAGGACACTGGTATGAATCTTGGAAATCCAAATATACCCTTAAGTTGAAGATGAGTCCTTGAAGACAGGTTGAAAAAACAAAATAAGATGTACTTTTTCAGTGACATGAGAATCCATACTTACGATGACGTCAAGGTAGATCTTTTTTTTTTTTTAATTTTTTTTAACGTTTTATTTATTTTTGAGACAGAGAGAGACAGAGCATGAACGGGGGAGGGGCAGAGAGAGGGGGAGACACAGAATGGAAGCAGGCTCCAGGCTCTGAGCCATCAGCCCGGAGCCTGACGCGGGGCTCGAACTCACGGACCGCGAGATCGTGACCTGAGCAGAAGTCGGACGCTTAACCGACTGAGCCACCCAGGCGCCCCAACGTCAAGGTAGATCTATCTACTTAGGTAAGTGGGGGCATTCTTATTTATAAACTAGAGTTGTTAAACCTAGAATCTATTTCTAAGTCAGATATTTTTGAAAGAAACCGTCTTGTGGTTCCTTTGAGTGAGTGGTGAAGTTTTTCCTTTACTTTTTTGACTAAATGCACTTCATGATTTGGTTTTTAAAAAACGCATATTTAAAATAGAGTCAGCAGCACACACATTGGTATCATTACCATCAGCTGCTTCCTACATACAAAGAAAATCTAACCACATTTTCCTGTAGTACCTATTCTCTTTCAAAACATCCCTCTAGTGCCTGCTGTTCGCCCTTTTCTAGGGCCAAGCGGGTAAAATGAGGATCCAGCAAAAGTGAAAGGTGGTCAAAGTCTCTTCTCAAATGGAGAGTTTTATGACAATAACATCAAAGTAGGAATCATTATATTTCTGCTTTTGACCTGCTGATGTTATGAGTAAAATTGTCCTTATTCCTCAGGAGCTGTTCTCTTTTGCGCTCAAGCTCTGCTATATATTGTAGTTTGTGGCTGCCATGTTCAAATTTATTTTTTAATAATTTCCCTAGATTGTTCACAAGCAGTATGAGAAAATTACTTATCTTATATTTCCTTTTGAAATACACTTAAAAGTCTAGATTAAAAATACAACTTCATGGACAGAATTCAAGATGGAGGCAGGAAGACCCTGAACTCACCTTGTGGCACAGACACACTGAATTACAGTTTCATATGGATCATCTCTCTCTGAAAAAGAACTGAAAACTGGAAGAACTGATTCTCCATAAGACAGGGTAATAGGACCACATCGAGCTGGGTGAGAGAGACAGAGAGGTGGCTATAGCAAAAACCCCCACCCCTGGCACAGTGACCTCTATGGAAGGATCTCACCAGTCCTGTGCTTCTCCTGGTGGAGGATGGGCTTAGTGCCCCACATCAGTCACCCCAACTCTTGGGATCTGTACCAGAGGGATGAGCTCCTTGAGATTCCTGGCTTAGAAAACCAATAGGGCTGATGTCCAAGGGACCCAAAGTGCTATAGGAAACTGAAATTCTTCTAGAGGGTCCAAGTTGGGTCTCACTTGCCCCCGGGATCCAGCACAAAAATTCATTTAGATTCATTAGGTTCATTTCCTGGCTGGGAGCATCTGCTGGAGGGTGGAGGGGCTCTCTCTATAGATGGAAGTTCTGGCAGATGCTGTTTGGGCACTCTTCACGACCCTGCAGGACAGGAGGCCATGCTCCCATGTGACACCCTCTCACTGCCTGGCTGGGGCTAGCCAGGGTGAGCAGTCATGGCAGTGTCCTGCTGTCTTGCTGAAGCTGGAGAGTGCGGGCAGTCATAGCAGTCTCCCACTTCCGGTGGGGGGCAGGGCGGAGAGGAAGCAAGTGGGAGCAGATCTGGCATTCTCCTACTGCAGCACAAGAGTGCAGACAAGGCACTCTTCCAGAACATTCCTAAAACCTCAGGGCACATGCAGTCAAGGCATTTTTATACTGCCTTTATGAAGCCACTGGGCATAACCCACCCCCTACAATCTTTCAGTTGCCTGTTAAAGGCACATGCAAGCCACATAGGGGATGTCCCTTGTTTGCCTGGCCCTGGTGGCTAAGGGGGCTGGCGTTCCTGAGCTCTTAGGGACAATAACAATCAGAAAGACAGATTTTGGCAGGCCAACAGCCATGGCACTGCATAGACAGCCAACTGAAACTCACACCCAGTCCTCCTGTGTCTACCTATTTGCTTACCCTGGTGCTCCACCCTGAAGGACAAGATTCAGGTTTCCCACTATCTAGAGGCTATGAAGTTACTGTCAGGGAGACATTATCCTTGCTTCCCCCTTGGTTTATATACTCCCTTGGTTGCAGCTCCGGGAGTCTTTCCAGAAAGGAGCTTTTACCCTTGTCTGAAGTCCTGAGTTTTTCAACTGTTACCCAGGAAACACCTCCACGTCTCTCAATATGGAAGCCAACAGGATTTATGATTGCAGCCCCATGGCTGCATATATTTACATACCTTAAAAAATGCTGCCTGAGGGGGCTGCTGGGTGGTTCCGTCTCTTAAGCATCTGACTCTTGGTCTCAGCTCAGGTCTTGATCTCAGGATTGTGAGTTCAAGCCCTGCATTGGGCTCTGTGCTGGGCATGAAAGCTACTTAAAAAATTGCTCCCAATCAGTCTGAAACTAGGTGCTAAAGGAGATTCCTCCCCTTGGAACATCAACAGATCTTGGAACACCCCCAACAATGGAGAAATATCAAGAACAAGTCATGCTGCTCAGAATATTATAAAGGTTTGAGAGAAAACTAAGAACTAGGACAAGGGGGAAACGAGAAAGATCAACGCCTAAACAAGGCCACTCCTTCAAGATTGAAAGATGTAGCCATTTCTCCTAATACACAGAAACAAATACTGTGAGTCAAGCAAAATAAGGAAAGAAAGGAATATGTTCCAAATGAAAGGACAAAATGTTAGAAAGACACTTAATGATACAGGGAGAAGTAATCTACCTGACAAAGAATTCAAAATAACGGTCATAAAGATGCTCATCGTACTTTGGAGAAGAATGGATGGATGGACACAGAGAGAACTTCAATAAAGAGATAGAAAATATAAGAAAGTACCAAGCAGAAGTCACAGAGCTAAAGAAGATAATACCTGAACTGAAATTGAAGGGTTCGCCAACAGCCCGGATGAAGCAGAACAGACCAACGAGTTGGAAGACAAAGCATTGGAACTCACTCAGACGAAGCAGCAATAAAGAAAAAATAATTTTAAAAATGTAGGTAATTTAAGAGACTTATGAAAACATAATATTAAGCGGAATATAATTTACATTATAGAGGTCCCAGAAGTAGAAGGGGGGAGGGGGTAGAAAAATTATTTCAAGTAATAATGGCTGAAAATTTCCTTAACCTAGGGAAGAAACAGACACCCAGCTCCAGAAGCCCAGAGAGTGACAAATAAAATGAACCCACAGACAGCCATACCACGACTTTAACAGAAATGAATAAGAATGGGAACAAGGTAGCCAAAGCCTACCTGGAACGTTTATGTTTGTTTAAGTACATATAAACCTGCCACACTGGCTTAGAAGTCAGTTTGTAACTATAAGCCTTTCTTTATAGTGATACTGAGAATGTTCCAGAAACAAGCATATTTTATGCTCCTGTGTAGGTTTATATTTTCACTTAAGCAGGAAAACAATGGGGTCCAGAAGAATGTTTGGGGCCCATAATTACCGTTGTGACATTTGCCTGAGTGAATACAGGGTTGCCTTCCATTTGCATATGCAGCAACTTCTAGAAGCTAGTTTGGCTTGCTGGTATCCTTAGAGAGTTTGAGATGCCACTCAGGATGTCTGGCGTATCTTTAATCAGGAGGCTGAAACTCTGCAGGAAATACAAGCTTCTAAAAATTGTGTGACACTAAGTGAAGAAAAACAGATTTTAAAGGAAGACCATCTATTCTTTCTACTGGAGAATATGTACCTGCGATTCTCCAATCTGCTGGAAATTTAAAGAAGACTACTTTAACTTCCAGGCTAATTGTTCAGTTGTTAAAGATGAAAAGTGAAAAGTAACACACATAGGCTTCTACAATAAATGATGATGTGGCTTCAGACAAAAATCAGGGCCTCAGATGAGCATACTTTGTAGATGAGAATGATTTGTAGTGACCTTTTTACATTGACTAATGATGTGGCTCTCTGACCAGCAGGTTTCACAACAGTTTGGAGAGCTGTTTCCATAGTTTTAATTCTTGCAGGAGAAAGAACAAACGAATGTATAGTAGAGGCAGAGGAAAAGTTCCTCGGAAGGGGGAAAAATATGTGCTGGTGGTAGTAGAAAGAGAAAAGGGCAGAGTTTTACAGGAGATAAGAGGTGTAGACCTAATATCAGAAAACATGAAATTTTGGATATCACACAAGGCATATGTATCTATTGGCTTTGCTAATTTTGCTCATTCTTCAATAATAGAAGCTGAGGGAAAAGATTCATTTTTGAACATTAAATGAGGAGCGATTTCTACTTCAAAAAAAGAGTAAATGTTTTATGAATGCTTAAAACATTTCCCTGCTTAAGAGCTTTCTTGTGAGTTTCTCTCTTCACTAGGAATCAAGAAATATTTATTGAGCACCCACTTAATGAAGAGCAATATATCGGTTCTTTTGGGCTATAGTGAAGAAATGTAACATAATCTTTGCCATTAGAGGGTTTGCAAATCAGTACTGAGGCAAGACGCGGAAACGTGAAGCAAATGGAGGAATGAGTAATGCAAGATAATATTTTAATGGTACAGACGTCAAACAGGAAGTCTAGGGGAAAGGGTAGGTTCCCTGGAAGAAATGGTGGAAGCTAGATCTTGATGCATGGATGCGATTTGGAGGTGAAGATGGGCAAGGGAGAGATCTTTGAGGTAGAGGAGTGATAGCTGGGGTCTTGGAGACCTGAAGGTGCACCTCATGTTCCTAGGGCAGCAGGAGGCTGGCTTCTAGCACAATTGGGAGCATACAGTGGGAATGGAAAAGCGCGAGGTTGTATACTGACAGTGAGGCCCACCCAGTGGTCCCTATTATAGTGAAGGATGTGTACGAGTCCCTTGAGGAACCACAGAACTACCAGTTATTCAGACGGTGGTTAAGGAACGAAAGGAGAGCCTCTTTTCACTCAGGGCACTCATCAAAGCTAGCTTTTTATTATTATTATTATTATTATTATTATAAAGAAGTGAGTGGTCAATCCTTCAATGCTTCCTTTACTAAAGATGATTGAATTTCCTTTTTTAGTTTGCAATCCATGTTTAAATGAGACACATTATTTTAAAATTTCACCCATAGTTAAAAAGTTGCTCATTTGTTTGAAAACTTGGGTAGAGACCAGCTATCTTTCAGAGTTTTCCTCCTTATTAGTTTGTATAAATATTGATTCGCCCTAGAAATGAGTTATGGATAGGAAGGATCTTTTTTTTTTTTTTGCATTATACAACACAGCATTCCAGAAAACCCTCATTTCCGTTGATGAATGTCTATTGGCATACAGAAATCTGGCATGTGGTTGAGGAGAAGGGATATAGCTGACATGAGAAAAGCTTGAGAAGGAAACCATAATCCCCCTTCAAATTCGCTGCTTATTAGAGGAGCTAAAATGATTAAGCAGCTGGAGGTTTTGATGTATGAGGAAAGATTAAAAGAATTACATGTGTGTAGGTTGGCCCAAGAGCTAAGGAGTGTATGCGCATGTGTGTGGGGAGGCGGCCTGATAGCCATTTGCAGATAATTGAAAGTATAAACCCCAAAGAAGGAGAGGGATTGTGGAGGTGGTCTTTAGGGGATTATCTAAGGGTAATGAATGAACTGAAGAAAAGAAAAAAAATGCTTTCATCAGGAAGACTTTCATAATGGGTGAGACTTAAGAGGCCATAAAAGAATCTCCCAGGAGAGGTGGTAAAATTCCCATCCCTTGAGTCATTTGGAGGAGGCCTATAAAAGTTTTGGGAGTGCATAATGCTGCCTTGTGGGGGAAGAGATTTGGTAAGCAAGACCATCCTTTGTCCTAGTGTTTTATAGTTCAATTTCTAAGATGAATCAATTGGTAAACAATAAATTTGGAAACTCCCCAGGAACTTAGTGCGTCTCATTTCACTGATAATTTTCAAGTAACACACACATGTTCCACACCTCCTCTTCTTCTGATTTCCTTCCACACGTTGTCCTTGACATATCATTTTTTAGGGGACATACAGGTTCAATGGTAGACAGATTGCAGACTGAAGGTATAAGCAGCATGTAATTCAGCAAATGGCAATACTGATGAAACTCCATGCACTGTAGTCTCTTTTCCAAACCTGATTGCTGTCTGTTGCATTAGGAGGAATCTCCGTATTGTGTTCCTCAGGGTCCTTCAGGGTTAGTGTTTGGATCATGCTACTTTTGGAAAGAAAATTGGTCAAGGCTAGCCGTTCTCCAGTATCGTGACTAGGCAGAAATTCTTTCTGGTGAGTTTTGATAAGAACAACAGTAAGTCTGTTTTTATAATTGCAGAAACCCAAAGATCCGAGAGCACTTCATTTTAATGCTAATGGAATAAAAAAAAATTCCCATGACCTTGTAGGATCATATCCTTTGATCTCATAGTTTCTCTTTTAGGTTTTTCCCCTGTTGGAGGAAGAATAAATGGTTCTCACATGAAGATTTATATAGTAGTTTTTCTTCATCGCGTTATTTGCATAACTGCTAACCAGAAATAACCTAAATGTCAATAGCAGATTAAAAAGTTTTGTTAAGTCTTTGTAATATATTGTCACAGCTACAAAATTCATGGTTCTGAAGAAAACATAATAGGAGAAAATGCACATGAAGAAGAAAAGAAAAGAAAAGAAAAGAAAAAAGAAAAGAAAATATTTGAAGAAGTTAGGACATTCAAACACACTAGTATACTAAATGCACTTGGGTAGGAAGATAGATGGATAAATGGATAGACATTTGTATTAGTTTTGTTATATCTGAGTGGTGGGATTGTGAATATTAAGTTTCTTCTTCATACTTCTTTATATGTTCTGCAATTAGTGTATACTACTCATCAGACTGTTATTTAAACAGATTTTTACTTTTATTTTTTTGTAGTTTCAAGTTTTTATTTAAATTCCACTTAGTTAATATACAGTGTAATATTAGTTTCAAGTGTAGAATTTAATGATTCATCCCTTACATACAACACCCAGTGCTCATCACAAGTGCCCTCTTTAATACCCATCACCCATTTAACCTACCTCCCCTCCGGCAATCCTGTTTGTTCTCTACAGTCAAGAGTCTGTTTTATGGTTTGCCTGCCCCCTGCAACTTCATTTGTTTCTTAAGTTCCACACATGAGTGAAATCATATGGAATTTCTTTCTCTGACTGACTTATTTTGCTTAGCATAATACTGTCTAGCTTCATCCACGTTGTTGCAAATGGCAACATTTTATTGTTGTTGATGGCTGAGTAATATTCCATTGTATATATAAAATATATATTCTATTTCATTCTTTTTGGTGGCTGAGTAATATTCCATTATATATATAATATATATTCCACATATCTATATTATATATAGATAATACACATATATATGTTACATATATTATATATACACATATTATATATATACATATATATATATATATATACCACATCTTCTTTATCCATTCATCAGTTGAGCCACATATGGTCTCTTTCCATAATTTGGCTATTGTTGATAATGCTCTATGAGCATCGGGTGCATATATCCCTTCAAATCAGCATTTTTGTAGCCTTTGGGTAAACACCTAGTAGTGCATTTGCTGGACCATATGGTAGTTCTATTTTTAATTTTTTGAGGAACCTCCGTACCATTTTCCAGATTGACTGCACCAGTTTTCATTTCCACCAACAGCGTAAGAGGGTTCCCCTTTCTCCACATCCTCATCAACATCTGTTGGTTCCTGTGTTGTTAGTTTTAGCCATTCTGACAGGTGTGAAGCGATATCTCATTGGAGTTTTGATTTGTATGTCCCTGATGGTGAGTGATGTTGAAACGTTTCCCTTTAAAAAGTAAAAAAAAAATGTGTATTAAAAACATAGGTCTTTGGATATGAGTGTGTCGCACTAAGAAATGGACCTACATGCGTAGAGTTCAGAATGGGCTTTTCTGCATAAAAAACAGACTAGGTGGAAACAACTGTGATACTTCTGTACAATTCGGAAAGTAAAAAGTCAGTTTTTTTTTGGTATTTTTTTATCCAAAATATTTTTATAAGCTGAAGCTAGAAGAAAGTTGAGGATTGGGTTATGTCAGCTCCCAAGTATCCTAGCACATAACCAAAATATTTTATGTTTACTTCAAAAAAGCCTTCACTGGGGTAGATATTAAACATTTTAAATAGCACTAACAAAGATAAACACATTTCTATTCTTGACTCATTAGAATCTTTAATATGGTGATATCTATATATACATATATATGTATATATGTATATATATATATGTGTATATATATATGTGTATATATATATACATATATACATATATATATATCCAATTCTTCAAGAAAGGGATATTAAAACATCATGTTTGAGGGGCGCCTGGGTGGCTCAGTCGGTTAAGCGTCTGACTTAGGCTCAGGTCACCATCTCGCTGTCCGTGAGTTTGAGCCCTGCGTTGGGCTCTGGGCTGACATCTCAGAGCCTGGAGCCTGCTTCCTATTCTGTGTCTCCCTCTCTCTCTGTCCCTCCCCCGTTCATGCTCTGTCTCTGTCTGTCTCAAAAATAAATAAACATTAAAAAAAATTTAAAACATCATGTTTGACAGTAATTCAGTGGAGGAATTACTATCAACAAAGGGTAAAACAAAATATTTTTGTTATTGCCTTTATTATTAAGTTTTCTTCTTATAACTTTTGTTAGTGTTGTTTTAGAAGATAGGAATTATAAAAAAATATAACAGAAAGAAAAAAAATCAAATGAAAGTAAGTACACTCAAAAATTTTCATGAGACTCTTATAAACTATAAAACTTTATTGACTTATTCTACAAACTTTCTTATTTTAAAAACTTTTTCTAATTTTTTTTTTTTTTTAATTTTTGAGAGCGAGACAGAGCATCAGCAGGGGAGCGGCAGAGAGAGAGGGAGACACGGAATGTGAAGCAGGCTCCAGGCTCTGAGCTGTCAGCACAGAGCCGATGCAGGGCTTGAACCCACAAACTGTGAGATCATTACCTGAGCCAAAGTCAGACGCTTAGCCAACTGAGCAACCCAGGCACCCCTATTCTACAAACTTTCATTGTGTTCTAGAGTCTGGGGCTACATCAATGGAAAAAAAAAGACCAAAATTCCTGTCACCGAGAAGCTTTTATTAGGGCAAACTTTAAATCTTCTGTAACATACTGAGTCTCTGCATGTACTCACTAACTGTTGTAGAAATAATCTTTACATAAAATTTTGCATTTGTTTGTTTTCCAGCAGAAGTAGAATCACTGAACTAAAAATCACGTATGTATGTATTTATATACATCTAATCTATATAACCATAAATCTATGTATCCCTGACAGATACTGTTAAAATGATCTAAATCGACTCGTGTTTTTTTCTCTACTAATGTAAATAATTGTTTTAGCATCTTGTATTACTTTTTATTCAGTTTCTTCCATCAGTTTGATATACCACTTTTGATGGGATATAAAATATCTAAATGTCTATGCATAAATATTCTATTTTATTCATCTGCCTTTCTTCTTTCCATACGAAGAAGCAGGAGACAGCAGACATATTAATTAACTTCCCCAACCATTACAGCAAAAATGTGAATTCTATAAATTGTTTGAAGAAGCATATTCAAAATAAAATAAAACAAATAAAGCAGACTGTATAGTAAAAAAAAAGAAAACAATGAAATTTAAAGCACAACAGAACATGTGATGACAGAGGTAAGATCAAAATAGTGTATTGATAAATATGAATGGGCTAAATGACCCCCCCCCACACACACACACACACAAAGATTCTGATTGGATTACGAAGCCGCACGCAACTGGTAATGGCTACATGAACTACATCTTTCAAATTTTTTTTATGTTTTATTTATTTTTGAGAGCAAGAGAGACAGAGCAAATATTTAAAAATAACTTAGAAATGTTGAAACTAAAGGAGTAGGAAGAGGCATAACAAGAAAATGAAGGGTCATAATCTTAACTTCACACTAGAGTGGAATCAGATAAAAAGATTACGTGAGAGGGGCGCCTGGGTGGCGCAGTCGGTTAAGCGTCCGACTTCAGCCAGGTCACGATCTCGCGGTCCGTGAGTTCGAGCCCCGCGTCGGGCTCTGGGCTGATGGCTCAGAGCCTGGAGCCTGTTTCTGATTCTGTGTCTCCCTCTCTCTCTGCCCCTCCCCTGTTCATGCTCTGTCTCTCTCTGTCCCAAAAATAAATAAACGTTGAAAAAAAAAATTAAAAAAAAAAAGATTACATGAGATAAAACACGATAATCCGTAAATATCTAGGCACCAAGTTATTTTAATTGGGAAAGCTCATATTTCTGTTGCTTTGTTTCTTCACATATAAAGTAGAATAGGCAGATTGATAAACAGGAGAGCCACGCTTGAGACCCAAGGAGTCTAGTTTCTGAGTACTCTTGTTTACCAGTATCACATGGAAGGATTTCCCCGACTTTCCTGATTCAAGAATGTATATATGGCAGATTTTTCTGAAGGTTTAATACCATTGAAGGTAATAATTACAATCAAGGGCAGCAGAGCCAATCACTTACAATTGAACCATAGAGAAACTTGCTCTTAAAAATTTCATGACCCTCTTCATAGGGAGCAGTCCACCACCTTTCCTAATTTTTTGTGTTTTCTTTTCTCCTTGAGCTTGGCCAGATACCTTGAAAATGAACCCCTCTATATGATAAAGTATTTGGTTCTCTTTTTTCTCACTTCCAACCCATTCTGGCTGTTCTCTAAGGGCCCACACCATACAACCAGAAAGGCTGATCAAAGGTGCTTTTCTCAATAGAAGCCTTTTTTTTTTCCCTTAAAAGGGATTCTGATGTTGATTGTTAAATTGCTCTTTTTTTCTTCTCCCTGTTGTACATTTTTTGTGCTATAGTGAGGGTTTTTTTTTTTTGCTCTTGGTTTTATTGAGATATATTTGAAAAATAAAATTATATGTATTTAAAGTATACAATGTGGTGATTTCATATACATGTGCACATGGTGAAATGATTATCACAATCAAGCTAATTAACATCACTTAGTATAGTTACCACTTTTTGAGTGTGATGGGAACACTTTAGATCTACTGTCTTAGTAAATATCTAGTACATAATAGTACTAGATATATGTACATAATACTAGATATGTACTATGATACTAGATATGTACTAGATATGTACATAATAGTACATATAGTATTATTAACTATAGTCACCATTCTGCACATTAGATCTGTAGAACTTACTCATCTTATAACTGAAAGTTTTATCCCTTGACCAAACTTTCCCCAGTTCCTCCACCCCTCAATCCCTGGCAACTAATTGCCATACTGTTTCTATGAGCTTGACTCATTTTTAAATTTTTAAATGTTTATTTATTTTTGAGAGACAGAGAGCAAGGAGGGGAGGGGCAGAGAAAGAGAGACGGAGACACAGAATCTGAAGCAGGCTCCAGGCTCTGAGCTGTCAGCACAGAGCCCAACGTGGGGCTTGAACTCATGAACTGTGAGATCATGACCTGAGTTGAAGTCTGATGCTTAACTGACTGAGCCACCAGGCACCCTCTCACACTTTTTTTAAGATGCCACTTCTAAGTGAAATCGTACGATATTTGCCTTTCTCTGTCTGACTTATTTCACTCAGCATAATGTCCTCCAGGTTCATCCATGTTGCTGCAAATGGCAGGATTTCCTTCTTTTTAAGGCTGAGTAATACTCCATGGTTGGTCAGTCTATCTATCTATCTATCTATCTATCTGTCATCTACCATCTATCCCCCACATCTTCTTTATCCATTTATCTTTGGATGGACACTTCAATTGTTTCCATGTCTTGGTGATTGTAACAAGGCTGCAATGAACATGAGAATGCAGATATGTTTTTGAGATACTGACTTAGTTTCCTTTTGTATGTACACCCAGATGTGGGATTGTTGGATCACATGGTAGTTATATTTTTAATTTTTTGAGAATTTGGAGTTGAGATTTTGAGGGATTACTATAAATTATGCGAAACAATTTCATTATTTTTGTAGCTCATACCCATCAGCTGATCCTGGTTGCATTTAAGATGTTGATATTTTGTTCATCAGAAATCTTCACGTTAATTTTTATTTCTCAAAAATATTACATAAAAGTATTATTTATCTTATTTACTGAGTTTTTGACACTCTTTTAAATTTTGTAGCCAGGGCATGTGCCTCACTTGGCCTAATCCGAGGCTTGGCCCTGCCCATTTATCAGAACTAGCTATTGAGCAATCTCATAAGAAGGCAGCATCATAGCACAGGGTTTGTCCAGTCTTTTCTGAAAGATATAATTTAATTCCTTTTTTCATTTTTCCCTCATGGAGCCAAAAAAGCTTGCCAGTTTTTTTTTTTTTTTATTACTATCTTTAGATCATTTTCAAGTAATCTTAGAAAACAATAGGAGTGTGGTCCATTTCTTGATTTATTTGCCCATTTGTTAGGGAAACTAGCAATTCTTGTTGACCAACTAAATTAATTTCTGATGATTTTTAAAGTCTTCATCTATTGCAGTACAATACTGCAACTGAGAAAGTTTCTGGAATTTGGGAAGACAGGTTGTTCTGAAAAAAAATCTAAGTTAGTACAAAATCTATTTGTAAGTCCTCAAATAACAAAACCCTTAGACATCTTTGTTTTCAGAAGTTACTCTTCCTATAAAAATGATCTCTTACTTTATGTAAATGAGGAAATGATAGCTTTTGAGAGAATGTTCTAGAAGAGCATTGGATGTTTGCAGATACTGAGTTATTTAGTGAAGAGGGAGGCAAGAGAGGAGGGGAGTTTTGAATGGTTGGGGGAGCAGTCCAATAGGCCTGTCACTTAAAAATTGTAAATATTTACATATATTTTTATGGCTGTGAAGAAATGGTTCTTATAAAAATATTGTAATTAAGGTTTTGGAGGCATTAGGGTATTCGATCTATAAGAAAGGCAGAATAGGAAGAATGTAGGAAGAATTGAAGACTGGTTTGAGATCTAAAGGAAGGACTTTTGGGGACTCTATTTTCTATATTTGAGTCCTATCTTTAAAAGAAAAAAAAGGGAGGCTTTTAGTAGAAACAGGTCAAGACTAAATATTTTTGTTGACTCTCTGCACCCAGTAATTGCAGCTTATGAGATGACCAGCATGGCAGCCAGCCCAGCTTTACTCAAGAAGTCCTTGGTTCACCTCCAAGTGACCATTGGTGAACAGGGTCTCCTCACTGTGTTATTAATTAACCCTGGCAGACCTTCAACATTTTCATTACCTTGGCAGAGAGTGGGCTTTTCCCTCAGTGTGCTGGCTAACCTTGGACACTGTACTTATCTCCATGCCAGCACTGCACTGAAGTCATTAAAATCCTCACATTTAACCCTACTGCTAAGGGCTGATGTTGCAACAGTCTTGGAAACAGTGAAACCTCTTCCAGGTGTCATTTCTTTCTTTAAAAAATGCTACAGAACGTCCAGGGTCCCCTTTCTATTCTGAAATAATTATCAAGAGTCCCTTGTTTCAGTTCATCAGATTTATTTGGGAATAGAAAAATCAGAGAATAATGTACTATAATATTTACCTTACCTGAGAATATCACCTGAAGACATTGCCTGAAGAAATTAGATTTGTGGCTCAGAATTAACCCAAGGCCAATGAGTAAGAATCATAGTATATTGGAATTGTATGGCCCAACCCTCATATGTACACATGATTTTCTTAGTCACATCCCCAGATATTTTGTCATTTAAACTCCGAGTCCTTTCCTTAACAGAGATCTTAATTACCTTTTAATATAGTCAATTTGGTGTTTGGGAAAGACGTATGGTTCAAAGACAAAAATCAGAAGATTCGAAGTCATCTAACTCAATTTAAGACTTAGAGTAGATATTTAGGAACCATATTGTATTTGGGTGAGAAACTTAGCTTCTCAAAGCCTCAGTTTTCCCATCTATGAAACAAAATTTAAATATCCACTTCAAAGAGTTGTTATGATAATTAGCTGCTGGAAAATAAGGTATATTATGTGTGCTTCCTGTCTACTGGGAGTCACTAGACTGAAGTCACACTTCTCTTTTATGTACTGCTTAAAACAGTTTGAGATATATTTCCACTTGAAAGTAGGCGGTGGGTCTTTTGCCATATTACTGATCGCACCATTGGTTCTTACCATGAACGTTTTGGGGAATCCACTAGGTCTCGACGTTCCACAGAGCCATTCTAAGTGTAGTCTTCTGGGGTTCTTCCCTGTTCTTCCCGTGAGCAATTTCTGCTACTTCAAACAATCACATTGGTTTTCCTCTGGTGCTGTGCTCTCTCTTATATAGCATTACAGCCAGCATGGGCTACCGAGGCTGCTCTTTCCTTCATGGCAATGGCAGAATGTCGATACAACTTTTAATGAGACATTACTGGAGGTTAGGGGAAATGGATGGAAATTCCAGCAATAAAAAATCTGAAAGTAGTTCTAAAAGGTTCTCAAATACACGAATGAGACTTAGACCCATTTTACCATTCTCCATTTTACCGAGAATGGTTCTCTCCATTTTACCGAGCTCCTAGCTTGCCTCACTATGAGAGACCTCCAGCTTTTGCCTATGTCCCTGGCCTTTGGCCATGTCATAGGGGCCACCTTACCGTGTACAGCAGGACACCTCCCAAAGAATCTCACCTGTCTCAAATTCAGTCCCCCAACTCTTTGTGACATTGAGATGGAAAAATATTTTCTCTCCAAATCTTGAATTCTTCCCCCCAATTTAACCATACCCAGGAAGATGGGCCATGGAAACTTCTAGTAACCTGGGGAAAATTTCTTCTGTCTCCCCAACACTGTGGAATATGGTCTAACCATAAGATTTCTAAGAGAATATAATAATGTAATATCAGTATTTTTTCCAAACAGTCTTTCCTTTTCCTCTAGCTCAACATAAACACCAAGTCTATATTTTTTCCTGAAAATTTTATTGCACACATCTGAACACATACACACACATGCACGCACACACACACGCACACACACACACACACACACACACGTAATGCTATAGACTGAATGTTTGTGTTTCCCCCTCAAATTCATGTGTTGAAACCTAATCCCCAGTGTGATGATATTAGGAGGTGGGAGACTCTGGGAGGTGATTAGATTATGAGGACGGACCGCTCATGAATGAGATTCATTACCTTATAAAAGAGACCCCTGAGAGCTCCCTTGCCCCTTCCTCCATCTGAGAACACAGCAAAAAGATGGCTCTCACCAGACACCACATCTATTCCCACTTTGATCTTGGACTACCAAGCTTCCAGAACTGTGAGAAAAACATTTGTGTTGTTTATAAACCACTTAGTCTATGGTATTCTGTTATAGCAGCCTGAACAGACTAAGACAAATACACACACACACACACACACACATATATACAAATACATACATACATACATATAAATGTACATATACAGTAGTTCCAAGGTCCCCAGTGGATACCTAAAACTGCAGACAGTACCGAACCCTATAAACTGTTTTTTCCTATACATACATACCTTTGATAAAGTTTAATTTATAAATTAGGCACATTAAGAGATTAGCAACAGGGACACCTGAGTGGCTCAGTCAGTTAAATATCAGACTTCGGCTCAGGTCATGATCTCGTGGTTCGTGAGTTCGAGCCCCACATCAGGCTCTGTGCTGACCACTCACAGCCTGGAGCCTGCTTCAGATTCTGTGTGTCTCTCTCTGCTCTTCCCCTGCTCACACTCTTCAGTCTCTCTCTCAAAAATAAATAAATATTAAAAAATTAAAAAAGAGATTAGCCACAATAACGATTAATGAAATAGAACAATTGTAAGGATGTATTGCAATAAAAGTTATGTAAATGTGGTCTTTCTCTCTCTCAAAACATCTTATTGTTCTGTACTCATCAATCTTCTTGTGATTATTCAAGGTGATAAAACGCCTATGTAATGAGATGAAGTGGGGTAAATAAGGTAGGTATTGTTATATAGCAGTAGGTTTCTTTTGATCTTTTGACAATATCTCAGAAGGGAGATCACCTGCTTCTGGACCACAGTTAACCACAGGTAACTGAAACCATGGCAAGTGAAACACAGATCGGGGGGACTACTGTATGTCAGTTAGGAGAGTTCTAAGTTGATTCTAAGACAGGAAACATTTTAAAGTAAAAATAAGAATCTGAGATTAAGGGGAAGATTATCCTATGGTCATAACTTGTTATTTATTATTATTATTTTTTAATAATAGTGGAATTAGCAACCACTAAGAAACTAACCACCTTTTCCCCATGACATAAAATAGTTTAGCTTCTCAGGTAACACATGGTCTGGAATCTTTATTTCGTTATCCAGAAGACATTTTTTACGTAGCTTTTAAGTTTTTTTGTAAGTATTTTAAAAAAATGTTTTATTTTTGAGAAAGAGAATGTGAGCAGGGGAGGGGCAGAGAGAGAGGGGGACAGAGGGTCTGAAGTGGGTCCCGTGCTGATAGCAGAGAGCCCGAGGCTGGGCTCAAACTCACAAACTGTGAGATCCTGAGCTGACCCAAAGCCGGCAGGTGCCCCACTGTTTTTACGCTTATGAAACTCATTGGGTTGGTTTATCTAGAAAAAGAAGCAAGTTTATCTTCATATTTAAACCAAAGTCTGTTCTCACAACAAAGAATGCTGCTTGAAACTTATAATTGAGTTTTTCCATCCTCTTCTCATCAACTGTTCAGAACCATTTAGTGGAACAAGAATCCACTTGTCGTATATTTAAACTTATTGACACACACTGAGGGTTCAAGAATATCCAGTTTTCCTTTCTAATCTTTAAAAAATTTTCCTTCAGTTGTGCCAAATCCATTTCTCCAACATTTTCTTTCCTAGATCCTACTTCGGTGCCTTAGGAAGCTATACTGTTTCCTACCCTTAAAATCGCAGCTCTGACCAATATTTGGGTTTTTACAGCTGCAAAAGGGCAGCACAGATTTAACCTTGTCTTAGTAAGTGTTGAGGTACAAAATGTGCTTCAGGAAATCTCTCTCTCTCTCTCTCTCTCTTTCTGACACACACACACACACACACACACACACACACCTACTTTCTGGGCATGAAATAAGGAACTGGCCTTTTTTATAGGCCTGTTTTCCTTGGATTGGGAAGGAAAACAAAGAATTTTGAGAGTCAAGTGCTGCTATTTTTTGGAAAAGAAAGATCTGCAATTCATAGTTAAAGCTTTATTTAGTGCATAAATTATTATACATTTTATCATTCAGAAAATTGGACTAATCTAAGGCAAAATAATTTTCATTATTTCTCTGACTTTTCTCTTAGTAACTTCTTTCCCTATCAATATTTGTCAGACAGGGGCTCCGGGGTGGCTCAGTCGGTTAAGCATCTGACTTCAGCTCAGGTCATGATCTTGCGGTTTGTGAGTTCAAGCCCCGTGTTGGTCTCTGTGCTGACAGCTCAGAGCCTGGAGCCTGCTTCTGATTCTGTGTCTCCCTCTCTCCACCCCTCCCCTGCTTACACTCTGTCTCTCTCTCTCTGTCTCTCAAAAATAAATAAACATTAAAAAAATATTTGTCAGACAGAAGGGGAACTCATGCAGCAGGCTTTCCCCAGGTGTCACATTTAGGAATTTTGTCCCTACCATCTCATTACCTTACTTAACAAAATATCACTGGCTCAAAGTTTTATTAGCTGTCCCTCCATTTATCCATCCACCCACCTACCCATCCATGCATTTATTATTCACGATCTGGTCAACTCTTTCAATGTCTTAGTGACTTTGTTATTCCTCTGAGAGAGAGAGAGAGAGAGAGAAAGAGAGAGAGAAGTATAGATTTGTAATTGGTCTCTGCAAGGATTCTTTTTTACTGTGTTTTATTGCACAGTTACCTTGTTCACTTCCCAGTATTTCTTTGACTAACGATACAACCAATTGTCAAATTTTAGAGCCATTGCAAAGTATGAGAGATAGCAAGTACAATAGATATTATTTTTATTTTTAAAATAATTTTTACAAGTTGGAATTAATAGGTTAATACATATAAGGTCACATTTAATACGAGTCTACATGAAAAAATGTAGATATATATTTATACAGGTACAATTTGGGGCAGCATGACTAAACAGCAGAACCTAAAAAGGAGATTCCAAAATTTTTGTTGACATGTATTTCATTCTGCAGAGAGGCTTTAAAATTATGTCTTTTCACTCCGCATTACTAGATGAATACAGAAATATGACGAAACAGTCTCTTTAAATCTGGGCTAAAATATAGCTTTGCTATTTAGTAATATACTATTGGGCAAGTTACCCCTTTTCATCATCTCAAAAATGTGAGACTAATGAAAGCTAATTACTTCTCAGTTTCCTTGTGAGGATTAAATGGGAAATCTATGTGAAATGCCTATTGTCATTCCCGGCACATAATAAGACCTCAATAAATGGTAACAATGTCTCTTGTTAATGTTTTCAGATGACAAAAATAATATCAAAGTAAATTACAAGAAGACTGGCCCTAATACATGTAAGAATAAAAAAATGAATTTAAGAAATGAATACCAGAAAAAGGGCACCTGGGTGGCTCAGTCAGTAAGTGTCCGACTTCAGCTCAGATCATGATCTCGCAGTTCGGGAGTTCGGGCCTCGTGTCCAGGTCTGTGCTGACAGCTCAGAGCCTGGAGCCTGCTTTGGATTCTGTGTCTTCATCTTTCTCTGCCTCTCCCTCACTTGTGCTCTGTCTCTCTGTCTCTCTCAAAAATAAAGATTAAAAAAATGTAAAAAAAGAAAGAAACACAGGAAAGAAGTTTCTAAAACTATGAACTGATAATAAGTAGTTATCTATTTTCCATTAACGGGAGTGTAGACGACAAAATTTGGTAACTAGTTATCTTGTAATAAGTGATAATTGGACTTAATAAACTCTCTGGTCCTTTTCAGCTATGAATTCCTATGGATTTCTCAGAAGTAGGATATTTAGAACCAAAAATAATTATGCTTTGTGCACAGTAATAATAATAAACTTCCTGGATGATATTATCTGTTACAGTTACCACTTAAGATTTCTTCTGCTCAATTTGACTTAGGCATTTTCATAACACATGACTTTAGCAAAGTCTTACTTACTTGGGTATGAATTTTTTTGTTGTTGTTCTTTATGATGATATTCAGCAAATATTTAGGAAGCTTCAAAATAGGATTTTTTTTTTTGCTGAGGAATATCTAAATTTGGAAAAGTTGCCCCCTTTGGATTTCTAAAAACACATCAAAGTCAACTTTGTTGATTGTTGGCATGAACTATTAATACAGTTAGAGACTTACAGATCATGGCAATGAAAGCAAATGCAAATTTTTAGTATTTTTTCTTTCCTTTGATATTTTCTGATGATATAAACAAAAATAGTTGTTGATTATTACAAAGAAAAGTATAATAAAATTTATGGCAACAATGATTGGTGTTTGCTTTGTCATCTTATACTTGGTTAGGTTATTGGATTTAAGGATAAATTTTTAAATAAAAAGTGTTACCTCTGTAATAGGCAATTAATCAAAAATAATTTGTGTGTGTATCTCACAGTCTGTCCATTTACTCATAAGAACAGAAACACTGTGAGGACTTGTTGATCGTGGACCATCTTTTCATGTCGTGTGATCACAGAAACTCTGTACTGTGGGTAGGTGATATAAGCTTTAGAAAGCTACCCTTTCTGGTATACTTTAGGTGATTTAAAGTATCTGCTACTCCTGCTTTGGTTTCTTTCAAAATTTATTTTGCAACTTTTCAGGAAATATTTTTGTGGTAGAAAATTCAATGAAATTGACGGGGCGCCTGGGTGGCTCAGTCGGTTAAGCGTCCGACTTCGGCTCAGGTCTGTGAGTTCGAGCCCCGCGTCGGGCTCTGGGCTGATGGCTCAGAGCCTGGAGCCTGCTTCCGATTCTGTGTCTCCCTCTCTCTCTGCCCCTCCCCCGTTCATGCTCTGTCTCTCTCTGTCTCAAAAATAAATAAACGTTAAAAAAATAAAAAAAATTAAAAAAAAGAAAATTCGATGAAACTGACAAAGGTAGGAATGAAATGTACTTAATTACTTTAATCACCAAATAAGGAACTGCAGTGCAGGCCAAATTTGAAGTCTTTTGAAAGAAAACACTAACATTATAAACAAAGTACAAACTAAAATGTTATTCTTGTTTCTGCTGGAGGAATACGGGAGACATGTGTCTTCAGCCCCAGCCTAAAGGAAACAAGAGAGTGTAGCCTATGAACAGATAAGACTTTCTCCTATGCTCACTGAGAAATGCTCACTAGAAACATTTTGGTTATATCCCACGCACTGTCTTGGAACCCAAACAAACGAGCACAATAGAATAAACCATTTGAATTTTGTGATTAGATAGAGACTTTTTCTAAAGGATTGTTTCTGAAAAAAAATTGTAATGATTATGATAACTTGTGGATAGTCTTCACAATATGTTTCCTTCCATCACCCTCATCTCTAGAGATCTGCTTAATTTATAGTGGAACCTAATGAATTTACAGATACACTGCAACTAGAAACTTTCACTCACACTCATATCACGTTCACCAAGAAAACATAAGAAATTAAAACTTTTCCTGCTTCTAACTCATTACATTTAAAATGCACCTTGGTCTTTGGTGCAACGGGTGTGTTAATTTTTCACATGTGTGCATTCTATAAGCATGTTTGATACATATTTGATATTTTACTGCTGCCTTTATATAAACATAAGATTAAATTACCCATATATTATACTGTGTTATATTTACTCACCTTGAACTCTTCCTCCTCTTCCTTAATCATTTTAAACTTCTCTGGGTACTTATTCCCTAAGTCTATTCACATATTATCATGTCAGATGAAGAATGATGAAAATAAAACCAGCCTCTACATACTAAAACAAATTCCTTTCTCTAGCTTTCTCCTTATTTAGCATCAAACTTAAAAGCAAATGGTACATACTTTTAAGTTTATAAAATTAACTTCTTTTTAAAAGTTGAACATAATGAACAAGGGAAAACCCCACAGTGAATTCCTGACCCAAACACTCTCACTAGAGCAGACCAATTAAACACACATATATAAAAACTTAATTGCATTATGCTCCCCCAGATTTAGCAAGTAAGGTAGAAATGTTCAAGTAAAGCCTTCCAGATACCTTATTTACATCAGCTCAGATGACTTCTCATTTTGCTTAGAATTCAGGCTATGCGCTATGCACTAGGAATCATAACCTTGTAGGACATTACATTTAAACTAAGCATATCCTGATAAAAGCAATTTCATTCCTAAAAATATACCAAAGAGAAATGACTTAGTATGCCAACAAAAGACATGGCACTTTTAGCCATAACAGACAACAATTGAAAATAAACCAATGTCCACAGATAAAATGGGTAAGAATTGCAATACATTTGTGAAACAGAATATAAAACATCAATGAAAACAATGAACTGCCGTTACAAACAGCAGCATGAATAAATCTCACCAGACATAATGATGAGGAAAGAAACTAGACACAAAAATGTACATACTGAAGAGAAAAAAATCACAGGAGAAATTAGAAAATACTTTAAATGAACGAAAACACAACACAACATGTAAACTTTATGGGATGCAGCTAAAGCAGTGCTTGTAGCGACATTTATAACTGTAAACATTTACATTAAAAAAGAAATATCTCAGATCAATAACCAAACGTTCATCTTAAGAAATTAGAAAAGGAAGAGAAAACCAAACTCACAGCAAGAAGAAGGAAATACTAAAGGTTAGAGCAGAAACAAATTAAATAGAGCTCAAACACAGTAAAGAAAATCAATGACACCAAAAGCTGGTTCTTTGAAAAGATAAAAAATTTGACTAATCTTTCATTTGTCACCAAATGGAAAACAAAAAAAAGGGAAAGAGGGGAAAGACGTAAGTAACTAAAATCAAGAATAAAAGAGAGAATATCACCACTGATTTTACAGAAATAAAAAGGATTATAAGGAAATATGAACAATGGTATGCCAACAAATTATAGAACCTATACAGAATGGAACATTTTCCAGAAAGACAAACTACTGAGACTGACTCATTAAGAAATAGAAAAATCTGAATAGATCTACAATATATAAATATTTTAAACTGGTAGTTTATAAACCACCCAAAAAGGAAAGTTCAAGTCCGGGTGGCTTTACTGGTGAATTCTACCAAATATTTAAGAAGTAATAACAAACCTTCAAAAGCTCTTCCAAAAAATAGAGGAGAATACCCAACCAACTCATTCTCTGATACAAAAATCAGAAAAATACATCACAATGAAAGAAACTAGAGACCAATACATCTTATGAATATAAAAACAACGGTTCTTAGAAACATATAAAAAGGAATATATAGCACAAGCAAGTGGGATTTGTCCCAAGAACATAAGATTGGGTCGCCATATGAAATATAATGAATGTAATACATCAAGTTAATAGCATAAAGATCAAAGCTGCATGATAATCTCAGTATGCAAGAAAATCCATTGACAAAATCCAACATCACTTTTTGATAAGAACACTCAAACTAGGAATGGAAGGGAATTACCTCAACCTGATAAAGGCTATCTATAAAAATCCCACAACTAACACTATGTTAAGTGGCTAAAGACTGACTGTTTTCCTCCTAAAATCAGGATCCAGACAAGAATGATTGCTTTTATCACTTTATTCAACATTGTATTAAAAGGTCTATTCAGAATATTAGGCAAGAAGAATAAATAAAAGGCATTCAAATACAAAGAAAATATAAAACTATTTCTTTTTGTAGATGATGTGATCTTCCATTCAGAAAATCTTAAGGAATCTACTGGAAAACCTTTTGTACTAATAGGTCAGATTAAGAAAGCTAAAAGATACAAGATTAATATAAAAAACCAACTGCATTTCTATGTAACAGCAATAAACAATCCAAAAATAAAATTGAGAAACCCATTCCATTTACGAGAGCATCGAAAAGAATAACATTTTAAGAATAGTGTTAACAAAAGAAATAAGACTTGTACACTGAAACATAAAGCATCATTGAAAAGAAATTTAAAAATAAATAGAAAGCATTCATGTCCATGGACCAAAGCATAGCATTGTTGACATGGCAGTACTCTCCAAATTCATCTACACATTTATTGCAACCTCTATCAAATTTCCAGCTGCCTCTTCCTCCTCCTTCTTCTCCTTCTGTTTGCAGAAATTGACAGGTTGATTTCATATGGAAACGCAAGGAATTCAAAATTGGTAAAAATCCATTCTGATAAGGAGGAAAAAAGTTAGAGGACTTACACTTACTACAAAGTTACAGTAAGCAAGGGAAGCAAAGGATTATGATGCTGACATAAGGATAAACATATAGATCATTAAAATAGTGTTGAGAGTTTAGAAACTTACTCTTATATTTATGGTTAAATGATTTTCATTCAATGAGTGAGGTAAGACAATTAAGGGGAGTGTTGAATAATCTTTTTAACAAATGGTTCTAGGACAGCTGGATATGTAAATGCAACAGAATGAAACTGGACATTCACTTTACACTATGTACAAGAAGTAACTCAAGATGAACCATAGACCAACATGTAAGAGCTAAAACAATAAAATTCTTAGGACAAAACATAGGAGTAATTCTTCATGGCCCTGGATCAGGAAAATAAAAATAGACAACGTATTTGAAAAAAGTATATTTCCAAGAAAGATACACGAATGGCTAATAAGTATAAGATAAAGTGTTCAACATTATGAGTTATTAAGAAAATGAAAATCAGGGATGCCTGGGTGGTTCAGTCAGTTAAGCGTCTGACTTTGGCTCAGGTCATGATCTCAGAGTCGGTGAGTTTGAGTCCTGCATCAGAATCTGTGCTGACAGCTCAGAGCCTGGAGCCTGCTTCAGATTCTGTCTCTCCCTCTCTGCCCCTCCCCCACTAGTGCCCTCTCTCTTTCTCTCTCTCTCTCTCTCTCTCTCAAATAAACACTAAAAAAATAAGAAAAAAAGAAAATTAAAATCAAAACTAGACACTTCAATCAAAACTTTACACTCACTAGTTAACTATAATTTTAAAAAGATACGAAAACATGTTAGAGAGGGTGGGAAGAAACTGAAACCCTCAGACATTGCTAATGTGAATTTAAAATGGTGTAGACACATTGTGGTTTTTTTTTTAAAGTTTTTATTTAAATTCCAGTTAGTTAACATACAGCATAATATTAGTTTCAGGTGTAAAATACAGTGATTCAACTTTGGAATAAAGTTTGGCAGTTCTTCAAAAGGTAAACCTAGACTTAGCATATGAGTTGGCAATCCTACTCCTCGATATTCTACCAAAGAGAGAATTAAAAACTTATGCCCACAAATGTTCATAGCAGCATTATTTATAGTAACTACAAAGTGTAAACAACCTGTAAGTCCATCAACTGATGAGTGGATAAACACATGTGGTATATCCATACAATGGAATACTATTTGTCATAAAAAGGAGTAAGGTACTGATACATGCTAAAAGACGGATGAATCTTGAAAACATTATGTAAAGTCAAAGAGATTAGACATGAACTACGACTTATTGTATGATACCATTTACATGGAATGTCCAGAGTAGGCAAATTAACAGGGCTCTTTTGGGGGTGATAAAATTCTCTGGAATTTGATAGTGGTGTAGGTTGTAGCAATTTGAATATATTAAAAAACATTGAATTGTGGTTATATTTTAAAAATAAACTAATATTAAGACTATATACTATATGATTCATTTATATTAAGTACAATAAATGAAAACTAATAAACAAACTAATCAACAAAATAAACAAATAATAATCAGTAGTAAATAAACAAAACTAATCAGTGGTGATAAGAATCAGAATAGTTTTTTTATGGGGTTATTGACCTTGAGAGGTATGAAAACTGTCAAGAGTGGGGAAGATATGTATCTTTGCTGCTTTTATTTTTCTTTATTTTTATACTGGAGAATAATTCAATACTGCAAGCCTGTTCTCATCATAAATAAATAATTCCCCTTTCCACCTCAGGATGCTTGTTACAATGATGACAACAATGATAAAAAAAGCCATCTAATCAATAATATCATTTCCTGATATTTGTGGAAAGTGAATAGAAAAGATACAAGTATTTGTATCAGTACAGAAAACAATCTCATAAATAGTGAAATGTGTTGGTCTTTGCATATTTAAAAACATCTAGAAGGTATAAACTGTTTCTGCTTATTGTAAGAACTACTTATTAAATATTATATTTATAAAAAACAATAGGCTTGCCAATCACTATAAATATAAGTGATCTGTTTAGGATTAAAAAAGTCTTTAATTGTTTATAAAGGCAAAGATTCTATGGTTAATTAGATTTTAGTTATTGTTAAGCACTCTTGTAAATTAATATTTGGCTTCAGTTTTTCAGTGATTCAACTGAGACTATTAATATTGGTTAATTTGGATTAAAATGTGGCAGGAAACCTCATGTTCTTAATAACCAGAAAATTAGAGAAGAGTTCTTCTTTTTTTAATTAAAAAAAATTTTTTTTGGATTGGCTTAAAATATCATTATATACCTGTGTTTTGTTTAAGAATGATTTCAATAGTAGAGCTAAAACATAAAATTTCTATTTAATCTTGATAATTTTTAAAATCACAGAATCTTGGAAATGGCATTTCTTGATAACTTATTTGTAAATGGCATATGTAATTATTCTACTCAAAAAAATTGAATCATACTATGTTACATATGCTGACATAGAATATGAATTTGATTCATACTTTTATTTAAATGTGTCAAACTTTAGTTTCTAATATTAAAAAAAAATTGCCAGTCAAGCCTTTAAATAACAAGACTTTGTAGAGCATTTAAACTTACAGAATTGACGAACCAAACATAGAATTGACTTATTGGACTTTTTTGACTAGGATTGTAACATTATGGTTTAAAACAGCAGACATCCAAAATGAAAAATCTTTTCAAGTTTCACTTTGAAGAATTTTGGATTTTATATGCATGTTGCCTTTTCATTGCTCACATACATAAATATTAGGAGAAAATGCTGTTGGATATATATGTGCGTATGTATATAATGATGTCATTATAGCCTGTATAGAGTACTTTTAAAATATATATACAAGAATAGTCAAATAGGTGGAGTTTGAGCTAATCATATAAATACAGAAAACTATAAGCTTCTTTGCCTTTCTGAGGCAATGTCTACATGGAGCCTATAAAGTAAACATTTGAGAATCAACTTTTTCTCTTTTTTTCTGCTTTCCTTCTTTCTTCTCTCCTTCCTTTTTTTTTTCTTTTTTCTTTTCTTTTTTTTTTTTTTCTTTCTTCCCCACTTGTTCTACCCCTACCACAATTGCATCTTGTAACTGTTGATGTAACTGGCCATGTACTACATCTAATTTATAAAGTTAAAAAACCCCAAATACACGTTTAATTATTTTCAATTTAATTTTCTTCTATAGATAGAAACAAAGATATTTTCCCATGTATAAAGCAGGAATCAAACTTACAAATATACCTCCATCACCAGCTATCTTTTTTTTTTTTTTGTATTCCATTGGCCATTAGAAAAATAGTGAACACGAACCAAAGTCTTTGATATCCATGTGTGAAGTATGTAATCTCAAACTGTTGGCTCTCAACAATGTACAAAAATATTCTGGACTGGGGTCTTGTTTTCAGAATGAAAATAAAAAGTTAAAAATATCAGGCAGTTAAATTTAGATAATGTTATATGTAGGCCACTGGACTCAATTCTTCAGAACAACAAAAAAAGGGGTCCATTTTGACCACTGTACCATCATCTGATTGTCACTTCCCACACTGCTCACAAGAAGGAGGGCATGTGGATTTTAACAAATTTCTACCTTCCTCAGGAATCATTCGGACTTTTAATTTTAATAACATTTAAAAGCCACGGTTTTATTTCGTTATTTAAGGACAGATCTCAGTCAAGATTTAGTAATACTACGAAGAATGATTTACTGATATTTTTAGATGAAATTTAATTGAAATCAAAATAATCTAGGTTAAAAGCAGGGAGCTTTTCCTGCATGAGGCAAGGTCACTGGAAATAACAAGACCTTGTAGGTCTTATTAAGCCCATATTAAGCCGTTGTAAAGTTTTTTCTTGGCTTCAAATGTGAAATGCTATGTGGTCTACAAAAAAGTAGCAAGGGCTTCCTTAAGTTTCCTGCTTATTACGTGATCATACTCATAGCTACAATGTTCAAAGCGATATTCTGAGCACCAAGTAATAAAACTAGTTTTGTGAAAGTTTTTCTTTTTAAATTCTGATGCCAGAATCAAAAAGAAAAGCTTTTTGATATTCATTTTTCCTCTTTTACAAAACAATGTATTTATGCCGGAATATTTTTCTTATTTCTGCAATTTCAGGGAAATGACAAGGAGAGGTTTCAGAAGTTCTGAGGATATATTTTGATATTTTAATAGGCCTCTTGCCAAATATGATTAGACACTCTATAAATAATTGAATTGAATTGTTTGGGTATTTTCATTGGGGAGAACATAATTTTGATTTCTTTTTGTTTTTTCTTTAAAAAAATTCCTGGAAAGTCTTCATTAAGTAGAAAACAAAACAAACCGTAAGACCCAGAAGGAATAAATAACAAAATCGACTTTGGGGCTATGGAGTCTGACTTAGCAGCTTGTACTCTATCCTTTATAACAAAACTTCTCCACTAATGTGAAGCAGCTGGGGCAATTTCACAAAATGGCCTAAACTGTTGAAAAGCCATTAAGAGTCTGATGTATGTAGAATAAAAAGGTTCATTCAGCTTTTTAAAAGGTTTCCCAATATGGAGTGTTATTTTATTTTATAACCACGTCTTAGTCATATTAAGTTTAAATACCACAGAAAATTTTAATGACCATGTGGCTGGCTTTTTTGGTGAAATAGCAAGAATTCTTCAACATGCCTAAAATTCTTTTAGAAAAAAATCGGGACAAATCTATTGGGGACACTGTAAAAGTCCCCACTATTAAATGCATAGT
Organism: Lynx canadensis; assembly: GCF_007474595.2. Classification (NCBI taxonomy): domain Eukaryota; kingdom Metazoa; phylum Chordata; class Mammalia; order Carnivora; family Felidae; genus Lynx; species Lynx canadensis. Next base: position 54,753,766 of record NC_044306.2, on the reverse strand, counting down.
TGGAAAATTGAGCAACACATACAGGATGATTTATCATTTATGTTTGTAGGGGCACCTAAATAAATTATCATCAATTTCTTTAATCCTAAGGCACATAGAAGCTTTTGGGAAATAATGAAAGCCACTTGCTTTCCCAGCTCTTTCCTTGGTCTGAGCCTCTACGATTAACTGTACATTTTTGAATTTATTTTTTTATAAGTTGTGTGCTCTTTAAAAATAAGTTTTGACCTTTTTCTTAAGGATGTATGAAAGATTACACCTTTATTTTCATTCAATGTTTTCCTCTGAAGGTAACAGCTGTGTGATGTTTTTTAATGCATTCACCTGCTTCACTTGTCTTGGTTTTTAGAAGGTCTATCTTTGTACCCTTCAAATTATTTCTAAGAAGGAATGAGGCATTAGTTTATTACTGTAGTCAGTGTCCTACCTGATAGGAGATAAATATTTTCCTTATAACCGTAGAGCTACAAGAGCTGTAAATGTATTCCTTAGAAATCTGTGGTAGTTTTGTGTTATTCTCATGTATGAGAATTATTATTTGATTATTATCTGCTAACAAGCAAGAAGTAATTGAAAATTAGTTTGGTGAAGAAACTAATTTAGAGAATTAGAATAAATTTGCCTCTGGCTCTCCGAGTTAAGACAGAATGCTGGGACTGTTTTACTCCAATGTCTTGTGATTATTTTTTTCCTGTATTTTTAACTGTCTTGAACTTTTTTTTTTTTTTTGAGACAGAGAGAGAGAGAGAGAGAGAGAGAGAGAGAGAGAGATTGTGTGCACATACCAGTACACAAATGGGAGAGGAGCAGAGGAAGAGAGAATCTTAAGAAGGCTTCACGTTCAGCTCAGAGCCTGACACAGGGCTTGATCCCACAACTCTGGGACGGTGACCTGACCCATCCAATCAAGAGTCAGATGCTCAACTGACTGAGCCACCCAGGCACTCCTGTCTTGAACTTTTTTAATCATATGTTTTCCTCTTTTTTTTCCTTTTATTATTATTATTATTTTGGACTCAAGAAATATAAAGAAAAACATATAATTTAGGCTTCCAAAGCTCAGTCAATGACACAGGTTTTCTCCCCACAGGCAATCCTGTGGCCTGGGAGACTAGTGAGCTTATCTCTATCTAGCAGTCACCATTTGATGCATAATTCTAATTATGTGATCTGAGATACTGCTTTCCAATTGATCTCTGGTTCGTTTTAACAAAGATTCATCTTCAATAATTATTTGGTTCTACCTTTAGATGATAGAGTTGTGTTAAAAGTTACATTTTTATCAGATTCAAGATTATTTTTTAATGTTTATTTATTTTGAGAGAGACAGAGAGAGAGAGAGAGAAAGAGAATGAGCGGGGGAGGGGCAAAGAGAGAGGGTGAGGGAATGACAGGCTGCAAGCTGTCGGGACAGGCTCGGACACAGGGCTTGATCTCACAATCATGAGATCACAACTGAGCTGAAATCAGGAGTCAGACACTTAACCCACTGAGCCACTGAGGCACCACTAAAGATTATTTTTTTAAAAAAATGAGCAATTGGGGCGCCTGGGTGGCGCAGTCGGTTAAGCGTCCGACTTCAGCCAGGTCACGATCTCGCGGTCCGTGAGTTCGAGCCCCGCGTCAGGCTCTGGGCTGATGGCTCGGAGCCTGGAGCCTGTTTCCGATTCTGTGTCTCCCTCTCTCTCTGCCCCTCCCCTGTTCATGCTCTGTCTCTCTCTGTCCCAAAAATAAATAAACGTTGAAAAAAAAAATTAAAAAAAAAAAAAATGAGCAATGACTTAACAGAAGTCCAGGGGGGAGGGGAAGGAAAAAAAAAAAAGAGGTTAGAGTGGGAGAGAGCCAAAGCATAAGAGACTGTTAAAAACTGAGAACAAACTGAGGGTTGATGGGGGGTGGGAGGGAGGGGAGGGTGGGTGATGGGTATTGAGGAGGGCACCTTTTGGGATGAGCACTGGGTGTTGTATGGAAACCAATTTGACAATAAATTTGATATTTTTTAAAAAATCAGAAAAAAAATAAATGTAACTAAAGTTAAAACAAAACAAAACAAAACAAACAAACAAACAAAAAATGAACAATGAAACCTGAATAAAGAAGATGAGTTTAGACTGTAACTTGGGGAGGGGTGTTTCTTTTTACTAGAATCATGCTTTTCTAGGGAATTTAATATGCCATTACTTTATGAGTAGATTGGAATGAGAAGACTAGTCAGAGTGTTTGTACAATGGGCCAGGCCGGAAGTGATATAATTTTGATGAAAGCAGTTGAAATGGGAATGAAATTGAGGGAGATATTTTGGGGAAAAAGGAATAATCAACTAGCTAACTGAACCTGGGCTAAGGTGGGGAAGGAGTCCAAGATAATCCTAAGAAGACTTAAAAAGTAATAGTAACTCTGAGGTCAATGAATAGTGACCACAATGGAGAAACCAAGGCAAATACAACTGTGAGTCATAAAAATAGGGAGAAATATGTCTTTTAAAGAAAATACCAGAGAGTATCGTAATTCAGAGGAATTGTTTTTGTGAAATGAAAATCCAATACAAGTCGCACTGATGGGAAAAAGGCAGAGTCAAACATTTCATAATGAATGGGAGATTCAACTGGGTCTTTTTTCTTGCCATATTCTGCCTTTTGAGGAAATTGTAGATTTAAAATACAGAAAAAGTAACCTGAGGTATTTTGGGTTTGGACCACACTGCTTCTTACTTGCTGCACTCCTTTTGTTTTCTTTTTTCCAGATCATTTCTCTCACATGCACACCCACCCCCGCGCCTACCCACTCACCCATACACACGCTAATTGAAATTAGGAAATATTTTATAATCCTTTGCATTTCAAAGCATCCAGTGTTGCCTTGGGCAGAGGATAGGCGGTAAAATTACATTAATTAATTCAGCCACTCAATTGTTCACATCCTTATTTCCAGGTGCTGCGGAAATTTACAAAAGATGAACAAGACACTACATGGCCTTCAAGTTGTTCATGATCTATTATTGAGTGATTGACATTTGTGACAGGCAGGGAATTTTTTTTTTTTTTTGATGATGTAGTGGTATTTGTCTTCTTATGCTCAAGTGTGATTCTTCTTTGAACAGATTAAGGCAATGCACATGACATCCTTAGCGGAGTACTTGTCACATAGTAATCCTTCAATGATTGTTAGTTATATTATTATTTTTATCCTTTTCATTATTAAAAAAATTTAGAGATGATCTGAAGTTCTTTGATAAGTGTTCACGCAATGATTTTTATCACTCTTTAAAATGGCAAGTGAGGGGCTCTGGAACGTTAGCTTTGTTGGATTCGTGATATATTGGCTTCTGTTCCAACAATACATCGAAGTGCTTTCAGAAATAAGACAATAAAAAATTTTTTGGTCTCTCAAAATTTACCTTCGTTTTAGTACTGTTCTCTTATTCCATCTATTCCATCACTTCATCTTATGTGATGAGGAACGTGAGAAATACAGCTTCTATCGGTTATAAATAGGTTAGGTTTTTTGGACACAAAAGTAGAATAAAGGAAATAGAAAGTACCGTATCTTACATTTCTTCGGGGATGATTACATAATTTCTAAAGGTCTATCAAATCTCCTTTCAGTTTTAAATTTTTTTTTAATTCTGTTGATAGAGTCAAACACCTATTTTCTTGACTGTCTCCAAGCCTGTAGGTATAATATATTCCAGGTTAATTCTATCATAGCTTCTCTGCAATGCCATCATATTTTATATCTGGTGGCAGTAGGGCCATATAGGATGTAAGCGACTTGATCATAGTCTTAAGAAAGTTCCATGGATTTTAAAATTCCCCAAATTTGGGGCGTCTGGGTGGCGCAGTCGGTTAAGCGTCCGACTTCAGCCAGGTCACGATCTCGCGGTCCGGGAGTTCGAGCCCCGCATCGGGCTCCGGGCTGATGGCTCAGAGCCTGGAGCCTGTTTCCGACTCTGTGTCTCCCTCTTTCTCTGCCCCTCCCCCGTTCATGCTCTGTCTCTCTCTGTCTCAAAAATAAAATAAACGTTGAAAAAAAAATTAAAAAAAAAATAAAATTCCCCAAATTATATTAAACAAACAACTAAATGTCAGGTACTGTGTCTTCCTTAATCAGTAATCTGTCACTTTCTTCTGTTCTCCTCCTACCATCTATTACCTTCTCCACACCTTTCACTCTTTACTGCCCCTTTCTGTTTGTCGTTAACATGGCTCCCCTACGTTAGCTTTTTTCCTATGATGAACTAGTTTTCTAGGTGAGCATTGTTTTCTTAAATGTCTAAGCATAGCTGTAATTGATTTAACCACTTGACTTTAAGCCACAGTTCAATTTTCAACTGATACGATGACACCTTTTCTAAGGAAAGAAAATATGAGACCTATAAGTCAAATGGGAGATAGGGTAAGTGCTCCTATCTGACATCTTGATTAATATGAATGAAATCAAGCTTAGTTTAGTAGTTCATAAGTTCATGTCAGCAATGATAACAGTACCCATTAGTGATGACACTGAAAACGTCGAGCCTGTAAATAGGATTTTTTTTGAAGCTCAAGGGACTCAGCTACCAAAGTTCAGCTCTAAGACAGAATGGGAAACTGAAAGTAGAAAATGCTGAAAATATCGAATGGATATAATATACTTCTTCACCATCATGCTTCTTAAAGCTCTCAGGTAATTTTCATTACTAACGTAATTATGATACAATGTGAATATTAAATAAAAGCCACCAATTTTATCTTCAGAAAAGAGATCATAGTACGTTTGGAGAAGATAGTTCTCTGTAGTAGAGAAAGAGGATAATATTTTTTTCCTGGAACAGGGTGTATAATAATAATTTCCATGTGGCTGCTTTGTCCAGTTTCCCAGTGATTGTGGAAGGACCACATAGGGTCTTTCCTTTGGTGAGGTCTGAGGCTCAAATAAGATGTTAGTACTGTCTCCTTATATTTTCTCAGAAGTATTGGAGATGGTGGAGATTCATATTGGAATCTGAAAGGTATTTGACCCCTTCATTCACATTGGCTGTTTTTGAATATTTTAAAAAATGATTTTAAGAATATTTAACTGATGGGGCACCAGGATGGCTCAGTCAGTTAAGCGTCCGACTTCGGCTCATGATCTCGGGGTCATGATCTCGCGGTCCGTGAGTTCGAGCCCCGCGTTGGGCTCTGTGCTGACAGCTCAGAGCCTGGAGCCTGTTTCAGATTCTGTGTCTCCCTCTCTCTCTGACCCTCCCCTGTCCATGCTCTGTCTCTCTCTGTCTCAAAAATAAATAAACATAAAAAAAAAGAATATTTAACTGAGAACAAGAGAATGGGAATCAAGAGTGCCTCTACTCACACAGTCTTCCTCTTACAAGTTTTAATATTTATTTTTTTTTAAAAACTTAAACTTTTAAAATGTTAGTAATTCATCTCATTGTCCTAGTATTCCAGAGACTTTTATCATTATATTCTTGCAGCTCTGTAATACATCAACATTTTTATTCATATAATATGCATTTCTCATTATCTCCATATCAAAAAGGAAACTGTGTTTGTAAATGGAAAAATTACTATGGTATTCACTTTTCACATATTATCTTCATATATTGAGGGCTTGTTTAAACTGCCAAATAAATAAGCCAAAAGAGCACTTAAAAAAATCTTCTTGAGTGCACTTGTTGTGATGAGCCCTGGGCGATGTATGGAATTGTTGAATCACTATATTGTACAGTTGAAACTAATACAACACTGTATGTTAACTAACTGGAATTAAAAATATGTATATAGTTATGTATATAAATAATGTATATATAAATATATATTTAATGTATATTAAAATATATAATGTATATATAATGTATGTATAAATATGCATATATAAATTTATGTACATAAAATATATGATATGTATATAAAATATATATATATATACACACACATACTTCTCAAACATTATCGTCTTTCTCTTTTATTCAAGATTCTCCTATAAAGGCAAAAATAAATTTTTCACTAGTATATTATTTCTAACCAGGTTTACATCAGTTTACCACTTATAGTAGATATCAGATCCTGCTTTCTGTGACCTTCAGGGCAACCTCCAATTTCATTTAATGCAATATCCAAGGACCTTTGGTCAAATTTAGATAGCCATCGAGTTCAATTCTAAAATTTCTTTGCCTTGCAATTGAACGTCATTTGATGATAACAGTACAGGTTGATGTTCAAGGACCAAAGTTAGTTGTGGTTCTAGATGTGTGGGTGTGCATCATGGTGAACCTGGTTGAGACCATCTTCCCAACCTTCTATTTATACAGTGTAAGAAGGCTATAATCGTGAGAGATTCTGTGAATTGTGAATGGTTGCAGTAAATTAATGATGAAGTATAGAGAAGAGCCTTGGCCTTAGGTCAGTCGATCTGGGCTGTCTGGGGAAGCAACGTGTACAATACTTGGGAATTGGAAGTCAGGATTCTATTAGACCATGCTTGAAAGCCTGATTTCACAGCTGTGTATTTGTGGCCAATTTATTTGACCTTTACTAAGTTCTCATTATCCTGTCTTAAAAACACTGTTGTTTGTATGATAAATGAGATGATGTTGTAAGTGTTCAGTATCAGTACTCTACACATGGCAACTAAAGGCACATATACTAATGTTGCTTTTATCTCACAACGTGACCTTTTCTGTATTCTTTTAGTTTAAAGATCTGAACTTCTAGCTTGCAAATGTAAGCTGGGTAATCTCCAAAATAATGACAATAAATTTCTTTCATTCACAGGACTATCTACCTCAGAGGTACAGACTTAGTGTTCATTTGTTATTAAAGTTCTTGTAACTAGTTTATGATGATTATGAGTAATAGGGTTACATAGGAGAGGTGCCAGTTTTGAAATCACACAAATGATTGCAAATCCTGGCTCTTGCACTTCCTGGTTATATAACTAAGTTTCCCAGCCTCTCTAACTAAGTAAGCTCAGGTTGCTATTTCTAAAGTGGGGACAATAGCAACTACTTTGTAGGCTTGTCAAGAAAACTTACTTAAAGTTTGTAAACTACCAATCTACTATGCTGCAACTAACTGCTTGATAAATACCAATTCCCTTCTCTTTTCTCCCACTTTAAACAGTTCAGAGGTATTAACTAATTTGGGAAGTATTTGCTTTTGGAATGAAAGGTTTTTGGGTTCAATATATGTTTTACTCTCCTTAAATTACCTTGGCCACTGCAGGTACTTACTGGTACATCAAAGATTTAAGCATATACCATCCCTCCAACCTGTAAACCCCTAAAATAACTAAAAAAGTGTGTAGATGGTACACACCCAAAAGATAAAAAAAAATGAGAGCTGATGAGATAAGTGGACACTAAATGAACAGATTCCCAGAAAGGTGAAACCTGAGCCATAGTGTGGGAAATACAGAAATTTCCTGATTTGTAACAGAACTGGAAAACAACTACTCAGGAATCTGGGGCCAGGTATTACTGACAATGGTGTAAAGATAGAATGGATACAAGAAGGATTTGTCAGGAGTGTATAGAACACAGAATAAGACCACTCCTTGTAGCTGAGTAATAGCTCCCACCACAGACACACACACACACACACACACACACACACACACACACACATACACACACACTTTACGACCTAAAAGAAGCCTAGGCATTTACCTTCTGGAGAGGGTAAACTGTAGGATTTAAGATAGAAGGACAGCAAGCACCACTGAAGGTGAGCATACCATACTGGAAATAGGGGGCAAGGTGAGAGTGGGCATGTTGAACTAAGATACCCAGCTTTTTCCCTCTACTCCCAAGACAAGAGAAATCAAGCTAAGACCTCTGAGGCAGAAATTTGAAAGGTTTCTACTGAGAATCAGACTAGACCATGAGAAAAGATCCCGACAATATTAAAGATGTCTTTATAAAGGTAAAGAGAGTCCTTTTCTTCCTGATACAGGAGAGGGGGATACTTTTATAAATGGAAATTTCTTGGGGCACCTGGGTGGCTCAGTTGGTTGAGCTTCTGACTTGACTTCAGCTCAGGTCACGATCTCACAGTTCGTGGGTTTGAGCCCGGCATTGGCTCTGTTCTGACAGCTCAGAGGCTGTGTCTGCTTTGGATTCTGTGTCTCCTTCTCACTCTGCCCCTCCCGCTCATGTGTGCAGTCTCTCTCTCTTTCTAGCTCTCTCTCAAGAATGAATAAAAACAGTAAAAAATTTAAAAAAAAGAAATGGAAATTTCCTTTATAAATGTAAATTTCCTTTACAAAATGAAAACTTATGCCTTTTTTAAAGGAGTTTTTCCTATGTCTACTGTTTCTCAGTGGACTTTAGCTCAAAATAATCCCCATATTTTGGGGTGGCACATTCTGGTACCTTTCAAGCCTTATATACAGGATTATAACTTCCCTTCCCTTCCCTTCCCTTCCCTTCCCTTCCCTTCCCTTCCCTTCCCTTCCTTTCCTTTCCTTTTTGGCAAATAAGGAAACCAGCTTTACCTCAAAGTAAAAGCAGTTTATTGTCATTGAAAATCATTCAAAATGTCAATTACCAATGGTACAGTTATCTTTGATTTATGGTAGACAGAATAAAGAAGAAATCTGTTAAGCTTTGAGAATTTTGTTCTGATTACATGAGTAGGACAACAGAGCAAAATTAGCCTCTATTCAGTTAGGGGCTAGTTCATTTTGTCAAAGTTAATATTCACAATGGTTCAGATTAGCCTCAGCTTGACCATGGCCAGCAGGGTTATTGTGCATTTTGCCAACCCCCCTGTAAATGGGCTAATTCTACATGTAGATAATTATGTGGAAATGTAAGTGTGTGTGTGTGTGTGTACAAAGACTCCTTGACTGGTCTTTTCAACACTTCTGGGCCTTCTTTTCTTCTTTTTCTTTTTTTTAAAGTTTATTTATTCTGAGAGAGAGAGAGACACCGGGAAGGGGCAGAGAGAGAGAGAGAGGGAGAGAAAGAATCCCAAGCAGGCTCTGCACTGTCACCATGGGGCCCAATGCTGTCCTAAAGACCTTCATTCCAAATTCCAATTCCAATGTGGGACTCGAACTCACAAACCCATGACATCCTGACCTGAGCTGAAATCAAAAGTCATCCGCTTAATCAGTGGAGCCACCCAGGCACCCCTGAAGCTTACTAGACCTTTATCTCTACCCCATCCTTGTGAGTCTGCAGAGCCCAGTTTTAGCACATATCTTGCTCAGTTAGTTTAGAGAGAATGCCCCACTTTTGATATTTGATCACCCTCGATATCTGCCAAGTTGCTCATCCCCTAACATCTCTTCAGTGATGTCTGATCAGCTTGCCCTGCTGTCAGCAAGAATCCTGTTAGGTCAGTTCAGCAAAAAGTCCCCCTACCTTTGATGTCTCCTCTTCATGATTTTCTGCCCACTGACACCAGCCCCTACCCCAACCTGCTCCCTGGCTTGTACATCCCTACTTGTTGTTGTTTTCGGAATTAAGCCAGTTCCATCCTGAACTCTTTTCCTCACTGCAGTTGTTTCTGAAAAAAATCTGTTTTCACTGCTGTAACTACTGTCTGGCCATAGTTTTCAGTGTGTGCGTGTGCGCGTGTGTGCATGTGCATGCACACACGGGCATGCTTATTGAGAAGTCCCATTAATTCATGCCAATTCTGTACAGTCTACATTAGTGAAAAAAAAAATCTCACAAAACGCTTTGCTGGTAAAGGTCCTTATAAGACTTATTTTAATGACTAGATGGGGTTGTGTTTTATTCTCTTTTGTAAAGTTTCCTCCTGAGACCTTTCTTTTCTAATATCTGACAGAAGCTATGAAGCTCGAGCTCAGTAAGGGTCATCATTAGCAATGTGCCTGTTGAAATTATTCCACAAATGCCCCTGTAATCAGCATACATTTTTAGGGTAAGATATTTTCTTTCCAGAGAAGATTATGGTATACACCACAACTTTTATATTCAATCAACTCAGAGCTCTTAATTTATGCAACATGGTGGAGACCCAACTTTTACTTTCAAGAATATAATTTTATAGGTGAAAAATTGAAAGGACTTTTTTGTCCACGTTTTTTAAATTCAAAGACAGCCTTTCTCAGTCCTCACTGCTTATAAATATGATATTAATTGTGCTTTCCTTAAGTTTGTTTTTTATATTTTATTTTGTTTCAATAATATTCAAAATATTTAATATTATTATAAACAGAGATCTCTAATGCCTAAGTCAAAAGGAGAAAATAAAGTTCTAGGTTCTAATTTTTAAGCAGAACTTTGAAATTTTGAGCTGAATCATCTTAAATAACCATGTAGTGCTTGCTTCTGGAAAAAATGTGCTGAGGATAATTTAGATAATTTATTTAATTTAAGGTAATTGGGGAAGCCAACTTTACTTTCATGTACTACCTAAACATTTTCTTGGTAGATAGAGTTCTCTAAAGGAAAGCTCATTTTAATATTTATAAGTCTAATTAATGTTAGTTATTTACAACAAACATAAAAACTGATGCATTTTATGTTTTCTTCAGATAACTCAGTTAGAAGGATAAAGTATATTATAATTTTATTTGTTGATTTTTATTCTTAAAAGGAGAGTTCTAATCAATAAGGATACAGTGATTCTTTTCATGAAGAATTTTTTTTTCAAGGGGACTTTTGTAGGGAAAAATCACACACTTCCTTGTGTTATACAGCAAGCATCCTGTGTGTTATTTAGAGATCCTTTATCACGGAGGGTGGTCCAGTGGTAATTTACCAGGAAAAGAAGGAGTGTACAAAAATTTAATTATTATTTGACCTCAAATAATTATATGCCACTAAACTAATTAAAGAGCAAATTAACAATGTACCACTCACGGGCAGGCTGCTCCTTGCATGACTCACTCATCTTTCACAAAGAATAAGTGATTTGTATTAGAAAAGAGTTGCTAAGGATGTTTTTGGGGATAACTATCGCTGTCATTGCTATGTTAAATCACAGGCCCAACCTCTGGATAAAAAGAGACAGGCTTATCGGGAGCCAGGGAAACAGCAGCTCTCGGCCCCGATAGCCTTGACTCAAGGCCTTGTTTAAAGCTATGAGTCAGTGCAGGGCGGCCGGGCAAGCCTGTTCCTCTCCGTTCCTTCCAAACCAGCCATTCAGCCTCTAATGTGCGGGTTGCGTGCCTCAAGTCGATTATTTCTGTGGAGTCCATCAGAGTCGGGTCGTATTTTCCCAGAAACATTCATCTTCATTTCCAAGTGCATGAAGTGGGCTCAGTGGTAGTACTGTCCACAGGGCAGAGCTAACAGTTTAATCATAACAACAGCTGAAGAAACTGCTAGAAAAAATGTTCATTCGAACACAGAGGCTTTTAATCTATCCATGTGGAGGCTATGCCTGTTGGAAGTGAGTGTGCTTGTATAGCTGTGCGGTTTATTTTTATGGTGAGAATCAAAATATACACAAGTGTAAACAGGGACCCCCTAATTTACATGTGTTATTATTGAGAGGATATTTTTATGTCCATTCTTTCCTTTCTTGTAGCTTTTTATCATTTCTTTTATTTATTCCACCCATTTTCATGACTAAGTTTCAAATCCTTTTTTTTTTTAATTTGGGGGAGGGGCAGAAGGAGAGAGAGAGAGAGAGAGAGAGAGAGAGAAAGAGAGAGAGGGAGAGAATGTTAAGCAGGCTCCTCATACAGCCCGGAGCCCAACACGGTCTCAGTCTCCCCACCCCAGGTGAAATCCAGAGTCCACACTCAACCAGCTGAGCCACCCAGTAATAAATATATTTCTGTCAAATCACAGCACGAATGTGATAATAAACAACGATTGCCAGTGGGCAGGTATAATAGGGATTGTGGCTCAACGGGGAAACCATATTCCTGCTGGCGACCTTGATCCTCTGGGCCAGTCTATTACCACCGTGCTTAGAAAGAGGCTAAGTTGGAAATCCAGATTTTTATATGAACTCAATTGACTTTTAAAAGTTGGCAACTAATTTAAAAATTTTTCAACACTGTGCAGGCCAAAAGCCAGCCTGCGAGCTGTTTCTGGCCCTGGGACTGCCAATGTGTAACCTCTGATTTGAGCTCTAAAGTTCTAATGGCATTCTTTATTTCACTTTAACTTACTGAGCCTCATTTTCTGTTACCTCTGTGCCAATAGAAAGTTTTGCCAGTAGAAAGTCCCATAAACAATTTGAAAAAAAAAATGGGTCAAGTAATTACAAGTCATTTGACATAAACTATTTATTGTCACTTTTTTAGGCAAGGACAGAGAGAAGTTACATGATTTGCACAAAGCTCATAAAACGTGTACCTTCCAAATACAAATCTTCTGTTCTTTCCAGCCACTCTGTATTATGATCATGGACTGAATTGTGTCCTTTCCACCACCCCGGTTCCTGTGTTGAAGCTCTACCCCCGATGTGACTTTATTTGGAGGTAAGGCCTTTAAAGAGGTAATTAAGGTTATAAGAGGTCATATGTGTGGGACCCTAATCCAATAAGACTGGTGTCCTTTTAAGAAGAGGAAGAGACATCAAGGGCATATGTGCGCAGAGAAAAAGCCATGTGGGGACACAGGGAGATGGATGTCTGCAAGCCAAGGAGAGAGGAGGCCTCCGGAGAAACCAAACCTGGAGGCACCTTGACCTTAGACCTGAAGCCTCTAGAGCTTTGAGAAAATAAATTTCAGTCAAGTTAAAAAACAAAACCAACCCAAACCACAAAACCAGAGGCAACGACCATAGCCTCCTCCCTTCAAATTCCCAAACACTGATGGCTTCATATTTTCTGCACTTCAGGGACTCTCCTATTACTAATTATGTAAAGTTCAAAATACTGGAGTGAAAAGTAACCGGTTCCATTATTACAAACTATATGAGATCAGACACCCAAATTTAATACTCTAATGGGGACGCAATTATGTTTGTTGAATGAATGAGTGCTGCTAAATACTTTAATGTTTGCAAATGTCAGTGTAATTAAAATATATCCCTCTTCTTTTGAATGCCACTGATGTAGATAGAAATGTTGGAGTCTTCAAAAAGTCATTTTTACCTACATAAATTGTGAGAAGAAAGGTTTTTATTTAGACTTAGCACTGTATTAAATTTCACTCAAAGATGACACTTTTTTCATTCCTATATGTATTATTTTATTATAAATTATTTCGAAAAGTAAAATATCTAACATGCACTCAGGTATGAACCACAGGGAAAAAAATAGTATATTTGAAATGAATATTTAAGAAAAAGTTACTTTGATTAGAAATTGAATTTTAATAATGGATTTTTCAGAATGAAGAATCTGAGTGACACAGTTGACCAATTATCCTATTTGAAAGAAGTTTCAAGGCATGGACCTGGGTGAAATGATTGTATTACTATCTAATGTGAAGGGGAGAAAAAAGGATTAAGAAATTAAGACGTGTCCTTAATATAATACTCTTAAGCTATTTTCTTTTCTTTCTTTCTTTCTTTTTTTTTTTTGAGTTTATGTATTTTGAGAGAGAGAGAGAGCAAGTGACAGCACATGTGCAGGGGAGGGGCAGAGAGAGAGGGAGACAGAAAATCCCAAGCAGGCTCCATGCTGTTAGCACGGAGCCCAATGTGGGGCTCGAGCCAATGAATCCATGAGATCATGACCTGAGCAGAAATCAAGAGTCGGTCCCTTAACTGACTGAGCCACCCAGGTGCCCCAAGCTATTTTCAAATGTAAAAATAATCAGTTATCTAGAAAACTAAAAATGTGTTTGTTATCTTCAAATAAAAATTTCTATAAAATTATATTTAATAATGAATAAGAGACATTAATTCCCATGATATCCAAATATAGGCTATGCTTACTGTGTGTATACAAATGACAGAAAGAAACTAGAGACAGGGGGGGAAAAGGAAGAAAACACTTTAATTTATAACAGATGTTTAAAACGCACCTTGGGATACATTCATTATGGACGTACACAATTAATCCTTCAGAGACGGCATCATGCTTTCCTTACCTGTTCATTGGTTTACACCTGCGCATTAGGAGTGCACCTGGTTGAAACGTGAGTGACTCCCAGCATCGGCTTGTTAAATCTTTTTCTATAAATTTTCCTCTTTAAAATGGAGCAAAATAAATTCAGAAACAAAGAAACACACCTACATAAACAAGGAGATCTCTGAAAAGCATGAGCAGCCACTGGACTCCACCAGAAAGCACAGGTGGAAAGAGAGATTTAAAGGACCTTAGAGCGCTATGAATGTTTTTCACAGTGTCACAATTACAGAAACACCTGGTTCTGCACATGGGCTGATCTACTGGGAAAATTTTCCACAGTGTTCAATGGGCCTCAGAGCAGCTTTAATACGTAGAATGCTACAGGGAAGATCATGCAGATTTTAGCTACGTGCCGAAATAGAATTAAAAGTATCTGAGATCCCTGACCACAAAGACCTTCTTGGTAGCTATTGTTCTGTCCACCACGTAAGTCTTTGTTGTGGATTTCTACTGTACTCATTAGCAGCAAAACTTAAAACATGAGACTTGCCTGATTTGGAGAACATATCAGGCTGTAAATCAACTGGTTCTAATTTGATGTGAGGACCTAAGACATCATTAGGCAGAAAAGGAAGTCAGGTTGTTGTCTGGGCAGGGAGTTGTTAATTTCTCTCCCTCCCTGTTTAAGACACCAAGCTTAGAGTAACATTTTATTGTGAAAGTAGAATAGTTGAAATCAGATGTCACATATTACCCTGGTGGTATGTTAGTCAGTTTCTGATCATCCTTATTTCAATTTTTGTATAAATTCAGGACAACATAGATATCTACTGTCTTAATTGTATCTTTCATAACTATAATCACTAAGAGTTTCTGGTTGGCTGTTTAGTTTTGGAAGAGTACTGGAAGGTTAGAACTTTATAAAACAACAACAAAAATGTTTCTATGCTTAAGAACATATAAATAATAAAGATAGATGACTGATATGTATGTATGTATGTATGTATTTATTTATTTTAGATAACTGTTATTTAAAAGCACGGGGGGGCAGGGAGCCTGGGTGGCTCTGTCGGTTAAGCATCCGACTTTGGCTCAGGTCGTGATCTCGTGGTTCGTGGGTTCGAGCTCCATGTGTCAAAGAGTGTCTAAGGGTGTCTAAGAGTACAGAGCCTGCTTAGGATTGTCTCTCTCTTTCACTCTCTCTGTCCCTCCCCGACTCATGCTTTTTCTCTCTCTTAAAAAATAAAATAAATAAAATAAAAGCACAGCTCAGTTTCCTACTCTCCACCAATTGAGAAGTGATATCATCTAATCCTAGTGAGTGTAGCAAATTTATTTAATGTTCTATCCTTAGACCAAAGTCTTCACAGGATGACTATTAATGTTCAGTTTTGTTATTGTGACTTCTCAGACTACTGGGAACGAACACACTTGTTCAGACATAAGTGGAAAACCCACAAGTACAATTCTTCATGGAACAATAATTAGTTCTAGGTTTGTCTCTGCCCTTTGTGGATGTAGAAAACAAGGAGTTGACTGAAGAGCTTCCCACTGATATTTTATGGAAATAAGAGAGTACTGGGTACTTACTGATTAGAGCAAAATGGCTTCACACAAGTAAATTACGGATCTGCGGAATGGATCCATGTGGATTGGGAGATTATGGGATATTTTTCTTCGAAAGCATTAGAAATGTTGGATTGTGTCTGGCAGGTTTGATATATCAGAAGGGAACACAAATTAGGAAGGGTCTGCAAAGTCACAGTGTAAGTTCTTCAGCTATTACTCTTATTGAGAAGGGAAGACATGGAAGTTTCTGGCCATGGAGTGATGCGGTTTGCTTTAGGTTTTAACAGGATAACTCTGGCTTCTGTTTCAAGAGAGGGGGGAAAGGACAGAAGCAGAAAGACTGGTTAGGAGGCAACTGTAATAATTCAGGATGGATCAATAGTGGCTTGGATTAGGGTGGTAGCAGAGGAAGTAGTAAGAAAGGGTTGAATTCATTGTGGGTTGAAGCAATATCATATTTGGAATAATAGGTCAGATTTCAAATCCAAAAGAGGAGTCGAGTGTTGTAGTCTGGAAAATTGGAAGGGTGAAGTTGATTTTAACTGATATGAGCCATGCCACGAAATAACATTTGGTAATATTATCTTTATTAACTGCATATTATATGTTATAATTTAATAATGCCTCAACTGTGGAGCTTTAGAGTTATTTCTGTTTCTTTACTATTATAAATAGTAATAGCTGTGGTTACTATACTTGGAAACAAATATCTCAGTATGTAACTATTATTTCTTTGATACATCCCATTGCCATGAACTTTTAAGACCCTTGACACGTATTGCCATACTGCTTTTCATACTGTGTTTTGCAAATACAACCAGTATGTTAAAGTAAAAATATACATCATATATCTTTCCCTATCTTTTTGTTGTTAGTAATGAATACATTTTATTTATTGAGCATTTAATATTACCAAGCATGATGCTGAGCATTTTACATACATCATCTTGTTTCGCTTTCATGGCAGGATATTATGTAGATACTCTAATCTTATTTTACTCATCAGGAAAAAATAACAGAGAAAATAACCTGTCAAAGGCATTTAATTGGTAGTGTCAGAATTCAAATAACTATCTAAATTCAAAGGCTGTTGCTGTTAATTACTATGACATATTGCCTCCTTATTGTAAAACCTGTGTTTTCATTTTTCAGTGCATGTCTTACAAGATACCTCTAGTTATATTTTTAAATTTTTTATATTTTTAAAAAGTCTATGTTTTAATTGGGATCTTTAGCCCATTAATATTTATTGTAATAACTGATATTTGATTTTACTCCTGTCCCTTAATTTATTCCATTTGCTGTTTTGCTTTTGTCTTTTATATGCCTCTGTAGACCTATTTTATCTGCCTTTGTTTATTCCAAAGCTTTGGATGGTATATATTCCACCTTGAATTTTGTGAACGAGTAACTTATTTTTTCAAAGACAAAATTGAATTTACATTTCCTCAATTTTTAATTTCATAGCTTTCATTCACTTGCTCCTTGAGACCTTTTCATGCACCCTGAGAAATGAATGTGTTTGTTACAAAATTACCGTGCTTGTATTTTTCAAAAATGGCCACAACCATACTTCCTGTGCCACTCATTCCTCTAGAACAAGGGTCAGCAGACTTTCCTGTAAAGAGACAGCTAGTAAATGTTGAAGCTGGGTGGGCCATGTGGTGCCTATTGCAACTACTCAGCTCTGCTGCTGTGATACAAAGGCAGCTGTAGACTACAGAAATTTATGAGTGAAGTGTGTTTGTGGTTAAAAAAAAATCTTTACATTATCAAACAGCGGGCCGGATTTGGCTCACAGGCTGTAGCGTCCCACTCCCTGTTTGAGAATGAGTCTTTATACTCCTCCAGGAAGAGGTGGAAACAAATTTTCTTCCACCCAAATCTGGGAGGATCTTTGTCTCATTTGTAAACTATAGAATGTGGCAGATGTGACTGCAAGGCTAGGTCAGAAAAGGCAATGAAACTTCTTCCTTGTTTGCTGGAAGACTAATGTTGGGATGCTGAGCTGCCACATCAGGAGTGCTGAGGCTCTGAGGCTGCCATGATGTGAGGAAGCTCAAACTACATGGGGAAGCCCTGAGATTACCTGAAGAGATGTACAAGCTCCAAGCATATTGTCTGTCTTGTGAAAAACCCTGAGAGAAAACCACACAGATGGCTCCTTACCACATAAATTCTTGACCCAAAGAACTCATGAGAGATAATACAATGATTGTTGCTGTTTCAGGATAGTCACTAAGTTTTAGAACAGGTCAAAATTTCACACCTGTAGGTGGGATGTTGCTGCAATAAAAACCTAAGACGTGTTGCATTGGTTTTGGTATTGGACAGAGGTGGCAGCTAAATCTCAAAATGAGTTTTGGTGAAAATTGAAAGGGCGTCCAAAAACACATTAGCAGAAGTCTAAAGGGCCTCAGGAGGCAGGCTGTCAGTGAAGGCCTGAGGGAAAGTGAAGGGACTGTTAATGGAGAAAGTGAGATTCCTCTTATGGAGTGGTGGAAAGTTTAGTAGAACTGTTCTTGGTAGAATTGTTCATGAGAAGAGAGAAATCAACTTAATGACCTTGGTGATATAGCGAAGAAGATTTCCAGGGAGGGTATTGAGGGTTTCTTTCTTTTTTTTTTTTTCAATATATGAAATTGATTGTCAAATTGGTTTCCATGCAATACCCAGTGCTCATCCCAAAAGGTATTGAGGGTTTCTTGAGAGAAGAGAGAGATGAACAAAAGAAATGTAAAAGGTAAAGAATAGTTTTGTTTTTTGTTTTTTGGGTTTTTTTTGCCATCAAAGTGTCCTCAAGGTAAGACATGGCCTCAGAACAGAGAACAGATCAAATTTAGATTTTTTAATTAAGGTCTCTAAAAGATTTAAGGTGGTACTTCATAAAACTTACAGACCAATGAAAATAACTCTCAGGATCCTAGGGCATGACTATCAAACACTTCCATAGCTACTAGAGCTTCTAAGAATCTAGATATTAACTCAAAGATATTGTGCTTGTATATACTAGAATGAACCCCAATAAGATTTATAGAAAACTCACAAACTTGGAGAGAAAAATGTCCTTTTACAATAGTAATATATTTTCATTAAAGCTTATTTTGTTGGATGGGAGCATAGCCACTCCAATTGCTTCAAGTTTTTCTTTTTTTTATTGTGGTAAAATACATATAACATAAAATTTACCTTCTGTACCATTTTTTTTTTAACTTGAGAGAGAGAGATAGTGTGAGAGTGGAGGTGAGGGTCGGAGGGAGAGAGAGAATCTTAAGCAGACTCCACACTCAGCATGGAACCCGATGAGGGACTTGGTCCCTTGACCCTGGAAGCATGACCTGAGCTGAAATCAAGAGAGACTCAATCGACTGAGCCACCCAGGTGCCCGCATCTTAATTATTTTTACATGTGTGGTTCAGTAGGGTTAGATGCATTCACCATGTTGTGCAACCAACGACCACCATCCATTCTCATAACTTTTCACCTTGTAAAACTGCAAATCTGTACCTATTAAACCATAGTTACCCATTCTCCTCTCCACAGCCCCAGACAACCACCATTATACTTTCTGTCTTTATGGTTTTGACTATTCGAAGCATTTCATATAAGTGGAATCATACAGCATTTGTCTTTTCATGACTAGCTTTTGCACTTAACACGTCCTCAGGTCCTCAAGTGTCCTCAAGTGTCACCTGTGTTGTAAGACGTTGCAGAATTTCCTTCTCTTTTAAAGGATGAATGGCATGCATGTCAATGATGTACACACGATGGCATATACATGGAATGTGCACACCATGTTTTACTTATCCATTCACCCATCATTGGACACTTGGATTCCTTCCACATTTTAGGTTTTGTGAATAATGCTGCTATAAACGTGGGTGTACAAGTATCTCTTGTCTTCAAGGCCCCATTTTCAATACTTTTGGGGTGCATACCCAGAGGTGGAATTGCTGGATCATATGGTAATGGTACTTTTAATTTTTTGAAGAATTGTTACACTATTTACCACAACAGTTATACTATTTTACAGTCCCATCAACAGTGCACAAGGGTTCCAATTTCTCTATAACCTCATCAATACTTCTTGTTTTCTCTTCTTTCGGTATTAGCCATCCTAATGGGTGTGAGGTGGTGCCTTGTAGCTTTGATTTGCATTTCCCATTGATTAGTGATGTTGAAAGTCTTTCCATGTGATTATTGGCTATTTGTATATCTTCTTTGGAGAAATGCCTACTCAAGTCTTTTGTGCATTTTTGAATTGGGTTGTTTGTTTCTTGGTTGTTGAATTTTATTTTTTTAAAAGCTTATTTATTTATTTTGAGAGAGACAGAGACAGTGTGAGTGGAGGAGGGGCAGAGAGAGAGAGGGAGTCAGAGAATCCCAAACAGGCTCTCTGCTGCCAGTGCAGAGCCCAACATGGGGATTGAACTCACAAAACTGGGAGATCATAACCTGAGCTGAAACCAAGAGTCAGATGCTCAACCGACTGAACCACCCACCTGTTGTTGAATTTTAAAAGTTCTCTGTACATCCTGGTTATTAATCCTTTATGAGATATATGATTTGCAAATATTTTCTCCCATTCTCTTATTACTCTGTGGATGATACATTTTGGTGAACAAAACTTTTTAATTTTCATGAAGTCCAATTTATCTTTTTTTTTTCTTTCCTTATCTTTGCTTTTAGTGTCATATCCAAGAAATCATTGCCAAATCCAATATTGTGAAGTTTCCCCCCCAATGTTTTCTACTAGGAGTTTTGTTTTTGTGTGTATTACATTAGGTCCTTGTTATATTTTGAATTAATTTCCATGTATACTGTTAGGTAAGGTTTCAACTTCATTTCTTTTGCATGCGGATACCCAGTTTTCCCTGCACCATTTGTTAGAAACACTGTCCTTTCCCCATTGAAGAGTCTTGCACACTTATCAAAAATCATTTGACTGTTTATGTGAGAGTTATCTTCTGGGATCTCTATTCTATGCTATGGGTTCATATGTCTGTCTTTACACCAATACCAGACTGTTTAAATAACTGTAACTTTGTAGTAAGTTTTGAAAGCAGGAAATGTGAGTCCCCCCAGTTTCATTCTTTTTTAAGCTATTTGGCTATTCAAGGTCTCTTGAGATTCCATGTAAATTTTAATATGGGTTTTTCGAAAATGACATTGGAATTTGATAGGGATTTCATTGAATCCGTAGGTTGTTTGGGGGTAGTAATAGATATTTTAACATTGTTAAGTTTTCCAATCCATAAACATGGGATATGTTTCCATTTATTTTTGTCTTCTTTATTTTTTTTCAGCAATGTTTTGTATTTTTCATTGTACAAGGCTTTCACTTCCTTGGTTAAGCTAATTTCTAAGTATCTCATTCTTTTTTGATGCTATTGTAAATGGAATTGTTTTTGTAATTTCTTTTTCATATTTTTCATTGTTTGTGTACAGAAACGCAACTGATTTTTGTATGTTGACTTTGTATCCTGATGAATAGCTCTAATTGCTTTTCTGTGGTATCTTTAGGATTTTCTATATATAAAATCATACATCTGCAAATAGATAATTTTACTTCTTCTTTTCCAATTTAGATGTCTCTTATTCCTTTTTCTTGCCTAATTGTTCTGGCTAGAACATCAAGTCTTATGTGGAATTGAAGGGGTGAAAGTGGGCATTCTTGCCTTGTTCCTGGTCTTAGAGGAAAAGCTTTCAATATTTCACTATTGAGTATAATGTTTGCTGTGTGTTCAGATTGCTTTTGTTAGAGTTTGTGGTTTGTCTTTTTTATTTCTTTGATTTCAGCCATTTTGTTTCTGTATGGCACGTGCCTTTTAAAGATCTCATAACTAGACTTTTTTTGTTTTGACACTTTACATATTTGGCATGAGTATTTGGCCTTCAAATGTCTAATGACTACTTTTTTCTTCTTTCAAAATATGGAAGAATCTTGGGGCACCTGGGTGGCTCAGTTGGTTAAGCGTCCGACTTCAGCCAGGTCACGATCTCGCGGTCCGTGAGTTCGAGCCCCGCGTCATGCTCTGGGCTGATGGCTCAGAGCCTGGAGCCTGTTTCCGATTCTGCGTCTCCCTCTCTCTCTGCCCCTCCCCCATTCATACTCTGTCTCTCTCTGTCCCCCAATAAATAAATAAATGTTGAAAAAAAAATTTAAAAAAAATATGGAAGAATCTTACTGTGTTTAAATTGTTATCACCTTCCTGTATCTTACATAATGCTGCTTTACAAAATTTTAGTTTCATCTCATTTTAATAACCAGGAAATTAGTCATTATAATAATTATTATGTTATAAAGTCCATACTAATGTAGATTTACCCACATATTTAGCGATTTTTTATGTGTCTTTGTTGTATTCCATCTTTCTTATAAATTCAGTTTCCTTCTTCATCAGGTGTTAACTTTTAGTCACTGAGGGATTGTGAGAAATAAACTCAATTTGTATATGATCGAAACAGTTTCTTTCACCCTTACTCTTGAGTTAGAGTTTAGCATATAGTTTATAATAGTTTTGTATGTTCTTGAATATTAATTATTGTGTCAGAACTTTGAATACTCCACTGTTTTATGGACTATTGTTGAAATTGTTACAGATAACCTTTCACTTCTCTTTGATTACATGTAATAATTTCTTCTTATCTTAGGTGTTCTATAGTTTTACTCTCATATATGGAGTACTGGTGCTTTGGTTGTTATTTTTATTTTATTTTATTTTATTAATATTTTAATGTTTATTTATTTTTGAGAGACAGAGCACGAACGAGGGAGGGGCAGAGAGAGAAGGAGACAGAATCGGAAGCAGACTTCACCCTCTGAGCTGTCAACACAGAGCCCCACGTGGGGCTCAAACCCACGAACAACGAGATCATGACCTGAGCTGAATTCAGACGCCCAACCAACTGAGCCACCCAGGCACCCCTTGGTTGTTATTTGTAAATTCTGCTTAGAACTCACTTTCTAAATTTTTGCTCTAAATGTTCTCAGCTATTGTCCCTCAAATAGTTCCATTACCTACTTCTTCTATTCTCTATTCTGGTACTCCAATTATTTACTGTATTATGTCTTCATGCAAAATACTCTGTTATATTTTGTGTGTTTTTTATGTTTCTGTTTTCATTCTGTGTAGTTTCTTCATATTGATTGTCTAGATTAGCAATTCTTTCTCTAAATGTCTCTAATCTTCTATTTAACCTATTGTGTTTTTATTTGCATTAACTATATTTGGGGGCGACTGGGTGGCTCAGTAGGTTAAGCATCCGACTGTGGCTCAGGCCATGATCTCACAGTTCCTGAGTTCGAGCCCCACATTCGGCTCTGTATTGACAACTCAGAGCCTGGAGCCTGCTTGGGATTCTGTGTCTCCCTCTCTCTCTGCCCCTCCCCCACTCATGCTCTCTCTCTCTCTCTCTCTCTCTCAAGAATAAACATTAAAAAAATTTTGTTAAACTATATTTGGAAGTTCTGCAAGATTCCAAATCTGTCTGTCCGTTTAACCTAGTGGTCTGTTTTTATGTTTCCTATCCCCTCTTTTAGTCATTTTGTTTTATTTTGTTTTGTTTTTAGTCATTTTAATTTTATTTACTTTATAGCCTCTATTAAATTTTCTATTATTTGAGATTTTTGAAAATTCAAATTGGCTATTTGACTTTCTACTGATTCTCACACATGGTGGGTTGTTTCTTATATGTTTTAAATTTTGGTTTGTGAACTCCTGTTGAAAGGCTTTTGTCTGTTCGTCCTAGATTGAAAATGTGTCCTTTGAAAGTCATTTTATTTTTAAGTTTTTGCTAAGTTACCGGTGAGTATCACTGGTCCAGGGACAGTTTATATATTAATTTATCAGCTTGAATGCTCTAAGATTATGTTGAAAGGACACCCAAAACCCAAATGTGCAAGAGGTCCAGACAATGGGTATACGTTTTCAGTGGAAATATTTTTTTTTCCCCACTCAGAGCACAGATGTAGATGATCTTTATCTTTCTATCTAGGACAGATTGTTTTATAGTCTCCCCTATTGTGCTGGGCGCGGTCTTCTGAACATCTCAATTCAATGAAGGAAGCTCACAAGTTCGACCTTATGAATTTTACCTCCTTACTTCAGATTGTCATCTTAGCACGAGTGCCATTTTTTTTTTTTTCTATGACACAGGCAACCGTTTCCAGGGGATTCCTGGTTTTTAAACCCTCTGTGTTTTTGACATGAAGATATTTTTAGAAAGTCACAAAAGCCCTTAAAAATTGTTATTTTATTTTATTCAATTACTCTTACATATTGATATTGTAAGAGGTCTAGTTTTCCATATAACTTGAACCCGGAATTGAGAACTAATTTTCAAACTTTCTTTTTTGGTAGGAGAAGTCTTTTTAGATATGAAACATTATTCAAAATTATGTTTTTTTTTCTTTTTAACAGGAAAATGAGAAAGCAATTAGATCAAAGTGGATATAAAGCGAGACATCTTCCTTTTCACCCTCCTGTGACTCCTGGGGTAGCTCTAAGGGCTTTAAGGCACACACTTTGCAAACCTCTTTAATGGGATCAATCTATTCTCGTAACCTCTTAACATAAGCTTGGGGTCGTGAAAAATGCAATGGAATTTGATCAGGTGACCTTGATTAAAATCCCACGTTGCCGCTAATTAGTAATATGACCTTGTGCAAACTATTCAACATCTCTGGGACTCTCCTCATTTTTAAAAACAGAGACTGTTGGACTACATGGTCTCTAACCTCCTTTTCTGAAACATTCTAGGCATGTAATGCCCAACTCAAAATCCTCCTAATGTAATATTTTGGAGACACTCCAAGTAAGAATGACATTGTAGAACTAAATTAATGGAACACAATTCTCTGCTCTTTATGCTCTAAGAATTATTTAGCGATTTGCTTATTTTGTGTAACTTGTCCAAAGACATATTTTAAAATTGGAGTTTTTAAGTCTAGATGTTGGTTGAACAGTTAGACATTAAATGCAACCTAAAACTATGTTTGAATGTTTATGACTAAAAATTGCTTAAATGATAAAAAAAAATCTGCACACAGCCAACTTTAAGTCTAATTTAGGTGTAAAGGGAATAATTAGTAAAGATAGGTTCTGAAAAGATGTTTGTAAAAGAATTTCCTCATCAATCCTTTTCCTTCAGCCACCACCAAATTGATCATAAGAAAAAGTCCTCAAAACCTAAATTTCTCTTAGTAACCATGACAACATTCAAAACAAAAAGAGTTTTAAGAGGGCTTCACTTTTCTCCCTTTTTACTTTGTGGCAGTAATCATTTCTGCTTCTGCAACAATTTCATCTAAATTTATTACACTACTTTACATGGAGATTAGTACATACCACAAATTAGCTCTGTTTTAGCTTATTTAGGATACAGCTAATAGCACAAGAAAGAAAATTGAAAGTGCTGGTGTGATATGGTGTTAAATTATATTTTACAAGTGTTAACTTAAAGTGTCACTTACATTATTATGTAGTTTTCTTTCCATTACACTTTGGAGCTTCATTTTAATGATCAAATGTGAGATAAAACATATCCTTTATAAAATAGGTCAGACTTGGACTTGTAGTTGGTTGATGACCTAATTGTATAAAAAAATTGAAGTTAAGACATTGTTAGTATGTTGGGTTATACTAGGGAGGTACATACCCTGAAAATACATTTTTCCCCAAATTTTAGAAGTAATTTTTCTACCTTTTTTCTGTGATTTGTTTTTCAAATTGAATTTAGATTTACAAATTTGTAATTATATTCTATGCCATGCTGAATTTTCCTTAAAAGCAACTCCTTTAAGGTGGTGTGGGAAATAAGGGAAAGAAAGAAAATCAACAAAGTGAAAATGCAACTTATGAAATAGGAAAGGATATTTGCAAACTATCTCTCTGATAAAGGGTTAATATCCAAAATGTATAAGGGACTCATATAAATCAATAACAACAACAAAAAAAACTACATCTACTTTGTAAATGGGTGGAGAACCTGAGTAGACATTTTTTCAAAAGACATGCAAATGACCAACAAGTACATGAAAAGGTGCTCAACATCACTAATCATCAGGGTAATGAAAATAAAAACCACAATGAGATATCCCCTCACACTTATTAGAATGGAGGAAGTACTGGTAAGGATGTGGAGAAAGGGAACCCTTGTGCACTATTGGCAGGAATGTAAAATTGGTGCCCCCTCTATGGAAAGCAGTATGGAGGTTCCTCAAAAAATTAAAAATATAACAAACATATGATCCAGAAATTCCACTTCTGGGTATATATCCAAAGGAAAGGAAATCAGGATCTCAAAAAGATATGCGCATTCCTTTGTTCATTGTGACAGTATTGGCAATAACCAAGATATGGAACAACTTTAAGGGTCTATCTATGGATGAATGGATAAAGAAGATGTGATATCTCTATCTACCTACCTACCTATCTATCCATCTGATCATCTATCATCTATCTATCAGCCATGAGAAAGAAATCCTGCCATTTGCAACAGTGTGGAAGCAACGTGAGAGCATTATGTTAAGTAAAAGAAGTCAAACAGAGAAAGACAAACACTCTATGATATCATTTATATGTAGAATCTAAACAAGCTGAACTTAGAGAAATAGAATAGAATGCTGGTTGCAAGGGATTGGGAGTGGAAGGGAGTGGGGGAAATGGGTAGATGTTGGTCAAAAAAGCATGAACTTTCAGTTATAAGATAAATAATTTCTGGGGATGTAATAGTGTGGTGACTGTAAGTTAACAACACTATATTGTATCCTTAAAAGTTGCTAAGAGAGTGTATCTTAAATGTTCTCACCACACACACACACAAACAAAATGTAATTATGTGAAATGGTGGAGGTATTAACTACCCCATTATGGTAATTAGTCTGCAATATTTACGTGTATCAAATAATCATTTTGTTTACCTTAAACTTATGTATTATATGTCAATTATATCTCAGTAAAGGTGGGGAAAAATCGTGCTACTTTCTCACTCAGTAGTGGAAAAAACCATGTTGTTTGGAATTCAGTTGGGTAACAGTTAAGCATTCGTCTTTATATATTTTATGAAATTGGAAGGGAACATGACCCTGTATTCACATGTAAACATTTGAGATAACGGGTAAGGTCTATTTTATAAATCAGGAACCAATGTTTGCATGTAGTCCCATGGTTTCTGAGGGGCAACTAGAGTAAACAGAACCCGCCCCAGGTGTGACCACCTCTCAGGCAGAATGATAAATAATTCTCAGAGGTCAAGGTTTTAATCCCGGAGAATAGGTAGTCAACAAGCAGTGAGTACGTGTCCCCTCTCCCCATTGTTATTAACAATCCATAGGATCAAAGCCATGATAATTAATGAAGCATTTTGAGGGTTTGCTAATATTTGTTATAAAAATAAAAGAGACTGAATTAAAATTCTCATAACATTCTTATATTCATATATAAATTACTAAGTGACAGTTGTTTTACATAATCTTTTGAAAAACTCTGATTTTTAAAATGGTTTGTTGAAAAAAAAATAACAGGAAGGTCCATGTGGTAATACCTTTTAAGAGGTTCCGAATCATATTATAAAGATAATTTGTTTATGGGGGCAGGGGGTTCTAGGTTTTAGTGGCAGATATTCCTTATTGGGTGATAATAAGTAGTTACATTTAGATACACATCATGCTTCTGGTAGTCAATGAAAATTAGAATCTTTAAATATATTAGACAATATAGAAAAATACTTAGTAGTTAAGCTGGTTAAATCTGCTACAAATCAGAAATGCTTTATGAGTTTCCTTAAAAGTTATTTTTTCAGCCGACACCATGCTAATAGAAATGCCTGCATGATTAAATTAAACCTTTTCCATTATTGCAATGGCATAAATCTGCCGAGGATCTCCATAGTCAGCTTATCTTACATGTATTCTCTGTTATTGTTACGGAACATATCTTTCCTTTTAGGGACAGAATTTTAGGAGAAATTCTCAGTGGTATTCCTCATAATAAATATACTTCATGTGTGTGAATAATGTTCAGAATCTGTCAAACACTACCAAGAAATTTTTAAACCTACATCTTCCATAAAGCCAAAGAAAGGTGCTTACATAAAAATGCAGGTTAAATTCTTCATCTATAAAGTCACGGAGTTTCAAAATTCCTTTTCACTGAAGGCAGTGTGCAGTGGTGGATGACTTCAATAATAGATGGCACTATGAGCACCCTTGCTAGGTTTTCTACCTTCTCTGTCTCATGGGTATTCAGTTTCATACCAGGGTTCACTCTGTGGGGAAGTGTCTTCCACAGTGACGGACTACCCAAGTCAGGTCTAGTTTGCACAGGGGGCTTCCACTTATCAGGGTTTGACCCTATGAAATTGCCATTTTTGGAGACTAAAAAATTGTGGAATGTCAGCAAATTCGTACCCCTCAACCTACCTAATACTTGTATACTTGTATGACGACGAGTAAGTAATTTCTCTTTTTTCAAACTTATTTATGTATTTTGAGGGAGATAAAGGGAGCAAGTGAGTGCAAGCAAGAGGCGGAGAGGCCGAGGGGGGGACAGAGAGAGAATCCAAGCAGGCTCCACACCATCAGCATGGAACCTGAGGAGGGGCTCAAACTTGTGAACTGTGAGATCATGACCTGAGCCGAGATCAAGAGTAGGATGCGTAACTGACTCAGCCCCCCGAGTGTCCCAGTAAGTAATTTATTTAGAGCCAGATATCCTTATTTATAATATGAAGAAAATAAATTTTACCCCATAAGATCATTATAAGAATGATGTGGTTAGCCCACAGCAGTTCCTTCAATAAATGGCAATCATTGTTATAGGAGTATCATAGCAGTAATGGGGACATTTGAGACATTTAAGAAACAGTGTTATTACAAATAAAGTCAGTGTTAGTGAGGGTTCCCATTAAGAAACGCCCCAAAGTACTCAATGTCCTTTAGTGCATGACATCCAAATTTCTAGGTCTAAGTTCATACTTGCTACCTTAGGAGGATTGTTCCCCAATTCGATGCTGGGGTCACATTCACTGTCTTCTGTTCTATTTCAATAGAGTTTCAGATGTTAACATGCAGATATCTCGTCTTTTGTTCTATTTCAATAGAGTTTCAGATGTTAACATGCAGATATCTCACCTGGGAATAATATTATTGTTTTGTTTTGTTTTTTCTTACTGCTCTCATCTTTCCTTAATTCTCTTATTTGACAAGCTCCTCTCAGGACACAAGATGCACTTGAAAGGGTCAGACTAATACGTTGCCATGAACAATTCTCCATTGGGAAGAATGATTTGATCACACATTTCTTATCTTCCCATCTGCTGACTGTCCTCTTGAGTGCCGTCCCTTTTCCACTGCAGGAGTTTCCATCAGGAACCTCCCGGATGAGTTCTTGGTCTTGCAGAATGACACTTTGTTACTGACCAAACACTTCTACCTTTGTTTCTCTGTATGGGATGTAGGAATACCAGCTTGTACCTCACAAAGTCGGGAAATGTGATATTGATAATGCCACATAAATATAAAGTATAAGCAGTACCCAGAGGGAAACAGAAACACTCAGCACAGAATATATATTTTAGCTGTTTTTTTTTTTTTTTTAAATCATTTTATTATGGCTTTTTTTCTTCCTTCCCAAAAGGAAATCAAAGTTTAGGGAATTTAAGTAATTTACCTAATGTGTCACAGATAGATGCACAACAGGTTTTATAATCCAAATGCATTCTTTTTTCTTAAAAAAAAAAAAGGTTTCTTTACCTTAGAGAGAGAGAGAGAGAGAGCATGAGCAGGGGAGGGGCAGAGAAAGAGGGAGAGAGAGAATCCCAAGCAGGCTCTGTGCTGACAGCACAGAACCGGATGTGGAGCTCGATCCCACGAACCATGAGATCATGACCTGAGCTGAAACCAAGAGTCTGATGCTTAACCGACTGAGTCATCCAGGTGCCCCTCCAAGTCTGTTCTTATATCAAAGCCTTATTTGGGTTCCATTTCCCTCTTACGCTCTTCTACAAAACTTAGCATTTATCACTTGATATAATAATGACCTGTGTACTTGTCTGCCTTTTTCCAAATGAAGGGGATGTATTTGTCATATTTTTTAAGTCGAGTACCAGGAATGTGCTTGACGAGTAAGTGATCAAGTAAACTTTCTCCGTATTCTGTCACTTGATACTTTGAGGGAGAGCTTCAACTTTCCTGGTTTTTCTCTCTGACTACAGCTTTTGGCAACTCTGAATCACAATCTCCGCATCTCCCCCAAATCTTCTATTACTGATCTCCACCTCTCACTGGTGCCATTGTCTCTCAGGTATTGTCTGGAACTTTCCCCGTGGCTGGGGAGCCACCAGTTTCCATGTGCTTGGTCTGGGTTGTGCCAGGAGTGAAAAGGAGCAGAAAGTAGAAAGAAAACGCAAGTAACCCACGAAAGCAGAAAGATATCAACAGGCACAGAGAAATCTTGTTTTAACTGACATAAGGCGTTATTCCTGAAAAGAGAGAGCATAACACTCTGCACTTCCTTGCTTGAGCAATGAAAAGCTTCTTCCCAAAGCCTCAGCAGAATTTGCCAAGGTGTAAGACGAGTGAAGTGTCAGCGTGGTTCAAGTTTGCTTATGGCTCAGTATTTGTGGGAAACATATAGAGGTATTTCTGATTCAAATCAACGCACTAGGCTTTAAAATAATGGTATTCCATTAGGCTTAAAGTTCAGTAAGTTAGATGTAGTTCATTTTCGTTTTTGTTTTATGCTTGTATTCAAGTCCTTGTTTACTACTGGGTGATGCGCTACGGCCTTTACGACACCACGTGTTCCGATTCCCATCTTTCTTTTTCTTTTTTTTTTTTTTAATTTTTTTTTTTCAACATTTATTTATTTTCGGGACAGAGAGAGACAGAGCATGAACGGGGGAGGGGCAGAGAGAGAGGGAGACACAGAATCGGAAACAGGCTCCAGGCTCCGAGCCATTAGCCCAGAGCCTGACGCGGGGCTTGAACTCACAGACCACGAGATCATGACCTGGCTGAAGTCGGACGCTCAACCGACTGAGCCACCCAGGCGCCCCACCGATTCCCATCTTTCTTACTACTGTGCCTTCTTACTACTGCTAGTTGGAAATCCGGGAGCCACACACATCTCTATTAGTATCATCATCATTCATTTAAGAAATGTATACTGAGTGCCTACTACGGTCCAGGTAATGGAGGAGACATACAAGAAACAAATACACATGTGTATCGTCAGGGGTGGTAAGTGCTGCGAACGAAAACAAAGCAGAGCAAGATGAGAGGGTGGGAGGCAGTAAGAGGTTGGAGCTGTTTTATACAGGGGGGTGAAATCTGGCTTCTTTGGGTGAGCGCACATCTGAGAAGAGTCCCGGAGAAAGTAAGGAAGTGAACCACATGGTCATGTGAAGGAAGAGCATTCCCGGCAGAGGGAACATAAGTGCAAAGGCCCTAGTGGAGAATACTTGATATGACTGGGAAATACCAAGGTGGCGGGAGGAAAAGGAGCCACGGGGCAAGTGGTAGAGGATGATGTCAGAGAGCAGATGGGGACTCTATTAAGGTCTTCAACTTGTTCTTCGAATGGTGGAGTAGTGTCACGACCCGCTCAAAAGGAGACTGGAGAGCAAAGGGGTGGAAACAGGAAGACCAAGTCAGAGGCCACCGCAGATAATCCAGGTGGGAGACTGCGGGGATGTAGGTAATAATGGAAGGAGCAGAAATGGTTGAGGAATAGACCCTGGATATATTCTGAAGGCAAACTCAACAGTGTTGACTGTTGTATTGGAGAGGGGGAGTCAAGGATGATTGTACATCCTTGGGCTTCAGTAATTGGAAGAACAGAGTTTCTACTGCCTGAGATAGGGGACATTGTGTGAGCAGGAAGTTTCGTGGGGAGTGAGGGGGCAGTGACATAAAAAAATGCAATGAATTTTTCACTTTAACATTTAAACAATTCTAGCTGACTTTAATGTTGGCATGGAAATCTCACATTAGTCTGCTGAGAATTTCCTTTGGAAGACCGATCTTCTCTTTAAGGCAACGAGTAAGACTTTTATTCGTCATAGAAGGACAGTAAACTAAAGTTGGTCGTGATAAAATACAAAATCTCTGCAGTCAGTCTGTGTATACAACTGTCTCGTGGATCTCACCTCCTCGAATAACAGGGATGATTTTGTGGTGTGTGAAGCCAGAAAGCATATGGTAAATGTAAATAGTGAGCTAGCTATCTGGGGTTTTAAAAGTCTGGGCTTAGGTGAAATGAATGGGAACTGTTTACCGACAGCACAAGTACTAGCTTGTGGGTGATTCAGAGCAGGTACTCAACCAAGATGTCCCTGAGAGAGGTAAGTCCTGGCTGCTGTGGTGGCTCAGCAATAGCTTGGTGGCTTTCCTGTGCACGCAAAGAGGAGGACACATGTGGAAGCCTGGAAAGAAAACCCTTTTCCAGGACACAGCGATATTTAATAAGCATAAATGCCTCCTTTTTTTCTCTCCACGTGTGCAATTGCCGAGTTCGGATTAATTTTCGTATGTTGGCTTGAAATCCACTTTCTTTAACAATTAATTTGTCTTTCTTATTCAATCCAAACAATCATACCTTGTATCTATCATAATGTTTGCGCAGAGTGGTGAATGGGAAACCCCCATAATTAACACTCCTCTAGGGAGAGCCCTAGTGGTCTCTTCAGACCCTTGTGGGAAAAGTTCCCGCACTCTCATTGTGTGCCTGACAGATGCTGTTCATCAAGCACACACCACAAAGGCCTAAATTAGGAAACGGTCCTAGGAATAACAGACTTCTATAAAGAGGTGAGACTCTGACTTGTAGCCTCCACAGAGCAATCTTGTCTCTAAATATAGAAGCAATTTTCGGGCCTCTTTTCAGGGCAGAGAGACAATTATTGCCTAAACAAATAAGGCAGTGTCTCTGTACCTCGGGCACCGAATGAATGCCCCCTGGGCAAGGACTGCGGCCGGCACAACAGTTCGGCTGGCCCGTGCTAGGCTAAGGACCTCTCTTAATTGTCTTTGAACGGTTTCAGTGTGTCCCCTTAATTGATGGATTAGCTAACTAAAACAGAATGTGAGACACAGGAGGATTGCTATGCACTCCGCACCCATTCGCCTAACAACAAAAATGTACAACTCCTGCTAGGGATGGGCGACTGTAATCAAGGAGGCTCATAGCATTTGAAACTTTAGGGTAACATTTCCTCGCAGTCTCAAAATCCCGATTACGCCCTGAAAGTCTCCCTTCGAATTTATCTGGGTGTCAGGGCAGGGATGT
This sequence comes from Lynx canadensis, assembly GCF_007474595.2. NCBI lineage: Eukaryota > Metazoa > Chordata > Mammalia > Carnivora > Felidae > Lynx > Lynx canadensis. The sequence goes on along the minus strand of NC_044306.2, from coordinate 54,720,971 downwards.
GAGGGCTTAATGCTCTTCTCTCCAATTAAGTTAGAACTATGAACGGAATACATAGGGTTTCCACAAATGGCTTCATTGAGCTTCCAGATTGGTGTTCATTAAGGACGACTTGAGGGCATTCTTTCTCACTCCATGCCAGCTACCTGCATGGATGTGTTTTCTCAGGATTCCACCCTTATCCCTGCTTCATGATTTAACCCCAGGATCATGTTCTTTATCTCTGCACAATCGACAGCAGCTTCCACATAGGAGTTTAAAGAAAATGTAAGGTTGTTCTGGTCTCCAAATTCTTTTATCTTCTTGACCCTTGCCCTTCTGCTGTTTTCATCTTGACATCTTTCAACTCTGGATAGCCTCCGTTTTCTTTCTGCTCTGCTTTTGCTCCTGGGCCCCCAAACAAGTCACAATAATTTTAGATTTGTGTGTGTGTGTGTGTGTGTGTGTGTGTGTGCATCTTCAAGGTCTTAGCCTCACTTCCCCCCTCACAGTCAGCCACTGACTTCACTTCTGGTTTAATGAGAATGAGACCACTTCATGCGAATTTTCTCCACCTCACTTCTTCTGTATCCTTAGCCATCCTGTCCCCTTTTGTCCATTCTCTTTCTCCCTCTCTCTCTCTCTTTTGGCCTGGCACATAGTAGTAGTTCAAGAAATACTTGTTGAATGAATAAATAACTGCTTCTTGATCTCAGTCCCTCAAACTAATTGGTAATTCGTACCCTGTTCCCTTTTCCCTCATCCTTTCCTCTTCTTGAAAACATAATTAATTTTCTTTGACTTACTGTTTTCTCTTTAAAGGAGACCCTCTTTCTTTGACTATTGGAGAAGGGAAAATACGTAAAGTGCTGAAAAATAAAATAAAGATCACTTACATACAGAGAAAATTGCTGATAACCTTTAGGTGCTTTTTTCTATGCTTTTATTTATTCATTCAAACGAAATCACTCCTATGTTTATTTAAAAGCCTTCTGGGTTTTGTTTGTTTATTTTTTTAGGTTTATATATTTTTGAAAGAGAGAGAGAAAGAGTATGAGTGGGAGAAAGACAAAGAGACAGAGACACAGAATCCAAAGCAGGCTCCAGGCTCTGAGCAGTCAGCACAGACCCCCGTGTGGGGGTCGAACTCACAAGCCGTGAGATCATGACCTGAGCCAAAGTCAGAAGCTTAACTGACTAAGCCACCCAGGTGTCCCTAAAAGCCTTCTGGTTTTCTTTTTTTTCTTTAGTTTATTTATTTATTTTGAGAGAGAGAGAGAGAGAGAGAGAGAGAGAGAGAGAGTGTGTGTGTATGTGTGTGTGCGCACAAGCAGGGGAGGGGCAGAGAGAGAGAGGAGAGAAAGAATCCCAAGCAGGTGCCATGCTTAGCACAGAGCTTGATGCAGGACTCAGTCTCATGGCAGTGAAATCATGACCTGAGCCGAAGTCAAGAGTTGGATACTTAACCGACTGAACCACTCAGGCACCCGTAAAGCCTTCTGTTTAAGCCTCCAGTTTCTTCTACTTCCCGCAACATTTTTTAACTGAGTCACTTGGAGAATGCTAATTTTGCTAAGCTTAAGTTTATGCATCTATGAAACCAATAATAAGAATCACTCATATGGTGGAGGTTAAAGGCAATATTCTGTGTAAGAATTTAGTATATCACTCAGCACAGGGTAGCTGCTCAATAAACATTAACCTTTTCCAAATCCCTTCTTCTTTCATCTTGAAGCTTCGTTAACAATTTATCCTCTTTCACTACCTCATTTTCACCAACCATTCATGTATTTCTTACATACTGTTTGGCATATCCAAGGGCATAGATGTAACAGATATGTTACAAATTGTAGCAATAGTGTGGATACTTAGGAGTCCTGTCTTCAGAACTACAACATTACCAATATGTCCACTCGCTTTTGTACTTGATGGCTTTGCTTGTTCTGTTATTTCTTTGTGGAGAGTTCTCCATTTCCACCTGCAGAAATTCTCCACCTTCTCTTGTGTTCAGATGACACGCTAGCTACTCCTTCATGGTTTTCTTGATTGACAGGCTGCGTAGCACTTCTTAGATCTCCAAGCCTTTACCATGGGTCTTTCTCAACATATTTTTTTTTTTTTTGCTTTGTAATACAATTATTTGTGTGTAAATATACTCTCCTAGCTTGTATGAAAGTCTTGGTGATAGATGGTTTGTCATTCATTTTTACCTCCACAAGCATAGTATATGCTCAACAAGTATCTGTTGGTAGAAAACTTAGCCTCATTAAAGACTCTATAATATTCTCATGAGAAAGGAATCATACTATGATGCTTCTAAACCCTCAGAAAAAGTCCGGTTCTCACACACACACACACACACACACACACACACACATAAACATGATAATAAGAAACGGTTAAGTGGTAAGACTTATTATGAAATTAGGAAATTTAGATAGCTGACCTTGAGGAGTCATTTTCAGGATGTGTAGGACCCTCCCCTTTGCTAATTCCTCCTGAATCTCCTGCTTCTGCCAGACCAGCCTCCAAATTTCACAGCCATCATATTCTTTAGAGGAGACTCAAATTCCCACCATTAGAGCCACTCAGGCGTTCAAGAATTAGCATAGGAAACCACCATAAAATGTGTTCATATTAAATTAGGACAGATATAACATCAGCAAGGAATAATATAACTAAGACATTCTATCCCTACAAGACAGGGTCCTGAGGGACAGAAGAGTGTAAAAAAAAAAAGGTAATGTTTTGAGAGAAAAAAAATTGTTAAAGAAGTGAAAAACAATCAGAAGGTGGACCCTACTTGGGACAGGGTATGAGTTTCACCTTTAGATAAGGACTAGGACAGAAGAAAAGGAGAACTATGAGTAAATTATGACAGGGTTAAAACTTGGTCTACTTAGCAGGGTCCTTTCTTAGCTTAGAAGTGGAGCTTTCAACAAACTCCAATGAAAACCATGGGAGAGGGGGTTTGGAGGTTGAGTCCAGCCAAATTAGGAAGACTTGGAAACACTTGAGCCTCTCTACAGTTCTGTACTAACAAACAACGAATGAAAGACAACGTAAAATTCAAGGTTATAAGTGAGAAATTGAACTGCGTGTTAAAACAAGCATACGAATTTGTCAGAGCAAGATTGCAGAACCCAAATCCTCTTTAATGTTTATCCATGACACGAGACCTAAAAGGCATAAGAAAATATGATTCCCTAAGGAAAAAAAAATCAATGATATAGAGCATTCAAGAAAAAATTAGTATTAATCTATGTAAGCTTTTAAAAAGACAGGAGAAAATACTTCTAATTCATTCTGTAGGACCAAAATAATCCTGATAAGAAGCTTCACAAAGACTTTTTTTAAAAAGGACATTACACCAATACAACTCATAAACATACACACAAAAATCTGCAAAGTATTATCAATTTGATCAAGCAAATGGGTTTTTTTCCTCCCCCCAGGAATATAAGGTTGGTTCAACATTTATATATCAATCAGTGTAATTTACCACAAAGAAGAAAAATCACGTGATAATCTTCAAAATGCAGAAAATTCATTTGACAAAACTCAACATCCATTCACGATAAACATTCTACAAAAACTAGGAAAAGGAGATAACTTTCTCAATCTGATAAAATGGTATCTATGAAAATCTGTAGTTACATTTTTCCTGATAGTGAGAGATTGAATGCTTTCTCCTTAAGTTCAGAAATGAGCTTAGTATGTTCACTCTCATACTTTCTGTTTAATATCGTATTGGCAGATCAGTTCAGAGAAGGCTGGGGTCATTGAGAGATGAAATACTTGAGGATGTTTATCATGAAACTATGAAGTATGTATAGACAAAAGAAGAAGGAACAATTTGAGCAAAGACTTGAAGGCACAAATAAAACTGGCATAATGGTAATATTAGAATCCTAAGTAAAATCATAGATAAAAATGTAACCTCCCATTCCTATAAATTCAGTCAAATTTTCTTCATGGGCTATGTGTTAGTTTTCCACGCTACGTAACAAATCATCACAAATTTAGCAACTTAAAACCACATGCATTTATTATCTCACAGTTTCTGTGGGTCAGGAGTCCGGGCACAAGTTAATGAGGTCTTCCACAGAACTACAACCATGGTATAGGCCAGAACTGGTTTCTCTCATCTGGAGGCTCTATTAGAGAAGAATACTTCCAAGCTCACTCATGTTGTTGGCAAAATTCCCATCCTTGTGCCTGTAAGATTCATGGCACCTTTGTTCTTCAAAGCTAGCAACGGAGAGAAAAAGATACTAGAAAGTATCTTCTAGCAAGATAGAGTCATATAATGTCATACAATCACAAGTGTAGCAGCTCATAATCTTTGCCATATTCTCGTGATTTAAGCAGGTTGCAGGTACCACCCAAATTCAGGTGGAGGGCATCAGAAAGGGCATAAGTAGCAAGAGGCAGCCATCACGAGGGGCCCAAAAACCACAAGCCTCAGTTGCTTGTCATCCATAGAAATCATAAATATAGCTCCTTCTAGGTACTTTAATCACTTCTGGCTCAAAACAATCTCTTTGGGTGAACTTATTGAGTCTAGTATGATTACCCACTTATAGCCCCTATCAGAGCTTTGTCTCCTTCTCTGAGTCTCACCCAACCATTCCTCTTGGTTTTATTACTAACAAAACTCATGTAGGAATAAACCAGAAGTGACTAGAAAGGGAGAGAAGTTTGGGATGAGGGTAAGATGGACAAAGCATGTGCCTATAAGGCCAAGTGCAGGTCAGGGGACAAAGCAGATCTGGCCACTTCTTAAGTCAGGCCTGTGTTTCAGCTTAGTATTGGGCTGCAATAAGAAAATAATGGATGGCTTAAAATAATTGAGGAATTTATTTCTTATGGTTCTGGAGGCTGAGAAGTTTAAGATCAAGACACTGGCTTATTTTGTAATCTGATGAGAGTTCTATTCCTGGGATGCAGATGGCCACCCTTTCCCTGTGTCCTCACATGGTGCAGAGGGAGAGAAACAGAGAAAAAGAGAAGAAATAGAAATAAAGGAGAGAGAGAGAGAGAGAGAGAGATCGAGAAGACTCCCTGGTATCTCTTCTTACAAGGACATTAGTCTCACCATGAGGGACCCATCCTCATGACCTCGTCTAAACACAGTTGACTTTCTAAGGCCCATTCCCTAAATGTCGTGACATTGGGGATCAATTTTTCATCATATGGATTTTGGTGGTGGGGGGAATAATTCAGTTCAGTGGTGCTGCTGATATCTCATTAGCTTCTTCAGTGTGGATAATGCATGATTTGGGATCATTCATTTGCAACATTAGATATTCTTGGGAAACCAAGGTGGCCACCACCACAATATCTCACTCTCATGACTTCTGTGGTAGATGATCCTATGGGGGCACAGCATCTTCTTTCTACTGGGGAAATCCATCCCATGTCCCACAGACCATGTTGGTGGGGTAATTTTATTGCAAAGTAGAAACTGAGGAGTTTGAGGCTGGCAGGCCAGTTTATTCCCCCTATTATCTTTTATGGCTTTCTCTAGGCCCCCAAGAAACCTAGGAATTACCATCATGCCACACAAGGCACCCTAGGAAACCAAGGGCAATCTGTGTCCTCTGTCATTTTTCTATGCCACATGGTGTCTCTCTGAAGTCTTTCTTCCACATGCTGGTAGTGCTGGATAAGCTCAGCTTAGAAAAAGACACAAGACTCAGGGACTTGCCCCTTATGTGCAGAGTCACCCCCAGATATTTAGGTAGATCCTCTTGGAGATTGTCTCCTCATTTGGAGATGACTGAGCAGACGATGGTGGCAGCATATAAAATCCTTTCTTTCTCAGTCACTGTTCTCCCCAAACTTACTTCTGGCCCTGAGTAGGATGAACATTAGTTCTTTAAGCTGGCATTTCCTCCATAATACCTTTTTCAGCTACCTGGCTGATTCTTCATTAAATACAGTAGTTCAAAAACTTGTGTCTCAGCAGTATGCGTTTGGTGTGGGGGCATAATGTTATTGTCATAAGTAAATATCTCACATCTGAACATGTGGAAAGTAGACTTGAGGGAAATGAAGAAATTGGCGTAAGGGGAGAAAGTAGGGGCCATAAGACTGGACCCACAATTAGGGGTCAGAATGGGGTTTGCCTTGGAAGTCTGACAGAAGAATGAATTCGATGAGTTACCTGGTTTTTGCCTGTAGCGACAATCCTGTGCATCACTGCTTCCAATGGTTTATATCTGGAGGGTGTAGAAATAGAATCACACCATTTTAGAAAAAAATTGAGTGGAAAGTCAATTTTTCAGACTTGAGCAAAACTGAGACATAGAAATCCAAGAGTTGGTACTCTCTTTTCTTAGTTTTTTTTTCTTTTTCTTTTTAAAAAATGATCTTTTTAACTTTTTGTCATACTTTCTCTTCATGCTTTCTTCATTTACTTTATGTGAGCTTCCTCATTGGGATAAGTGAAATTCATGGACAAAAATTTAGCTTTATGTGGGACATAAGGGCTGCGTGTTGGTTTTCATATGGGTAAATGTGGTGGAAGCCTGCATTGATTTGTGTACCCAATGGAGAGCTAGAGTAAGATTTCATTTGAGGAAGCTCCGTTGAAGGATGATGAGAATCCTTTGGCTATGGAATGGGTTTTTGGGAATGCAGCAATCACATGAGGATGATATGACAGCTATCATTTATTATTGACTGTAGAATAAGAAGATCAAACAAACATGCTTCATAGGTTTTTTTTTTTTTTGTAGGAATAACGCTTTATCTAAAAGTTTGGAATTTGGGATGATATTAGGGAAATTAAAATAACCACCCTCTCTGTAACAAGAAACCAAAAAAAAAAAAGGCACTATATAATCGTTAAGAAGACAATCCAACTAGAAGACATAACAATTGTAAATATTTATGCATCCAACATGGAAGCACCCAAATACATGAAAGAGTCAATACCAAACATAAAGAAACTACTTGATAATAATACAATAACAGAAGGGGACTTTAAATCCTCACTTATATCAATGGACAGATCACCTAAACAGAAAATCAACAAGGAAACAGAAGCTTTGAATGACACACCGGACCAGGTGGATTTAGGTCCATCCCAAATGCAGAAGACTGCATCCTAAATCAGCAGAATACACATTCTTTTCAAGTGCACATGAAACATTGTCCAGAACAGATCACATATTAGGCCACAAAACAAGTCTCGATATCTCAAAAAGATTGAATTTATACCATGCATCTTTTCTGACCACAATGCTATGAAACTAGAAATAAACCACAAGAAAAAAATCTGGAAAGAACACGAAAACATGGGGGCTAAATAACACGCTACTAAATAATGAGTGAGTCAACCAAGAAATCAAAGAGAAAAAAAAAAAATATAAGGAGGGGCGCCTGGGTGGCGCAGTCGGTTAAGCGTCCGACTTTGGCCAGGTCACCATCTCGCGGTCCGTGAGTTCGAGCCCCGCGTCAGGCTCTGGGCTGATGGCTCAGAGCCTGGAGCCTGTTTCCGATTCTGTGTCTCCCTCTCTCTCTGCCCCTCCCCTGTTCATGCTCTGTCTCTCTCTGTCCCAAAAATAAATAAACGTTGAAAAAAAAAATATAAGGAGACAAATAAAAATGAAAGCCTGATGATCCAAAATCTTTGAGATGCATCAAAATTGGTTTTAAGAGGAAAATTTATAGCAATACAGGCCTACTTTAAGACAAGAAAATCTCAAATAAACAACCTAACCTTACACCTAAAGGAGTTAGAAAAAGAACAACAAACAAAACCCAATCTAGCAGAAGGAAGGAAATAATAAAGATCAGAGCAGAAATGAAACTAAGAAAAACAATAAAACAGATCAGTGAAAGCAGGAGCTACTTCTTTGAAAAGACCAACAAAATTGATACACTTCTAGTCAGACTCAGAGAGAGAGAGAGAGAGAGCAGAGACTCAAACAAAATCAGAAATAGAAAAGGAGAAATAACAACCAGCACCAAAAAAATGCAAATGATTGTAAGGGAATATTATGAAAAATTATATGCCAACAAACTGGGCAACTTAGAAGAAATGGATAAATCCCTAGAAACATATAAATTACCAGAACTAAAAAGAGGAAAAAAGAAAATTTGAACAGACTGATTCCCAGCAATGAAATGAAAACAGTAGTCAAAAAACCCAACAAAGTCCAGGACTAGATGGCTTCACAGGTGAATTTTACCAAACATTTAACAAAAAGCTAATACCTATTCTTCTCAAACTATTCCAAAAAATAGAAGAGGAAGAAAAACTAAATTCGTTCTACCAGGCTGATACTATCCTATACCGAAACCAGATAAAGACACAACAAAAAAGAAAACTATGGGCCGATAACTCTGATGAACATAGATGCAAAAATCCTCAAAAAAAATGAGGAAGCAAGCTGAATTCAACAATACATTAAAAAATTCATTCACTGGGGCACCTGGGTGTCTCAGTGAGTCGAGTCTGACTCTTGATTTTGGCTCAAGTCATGATCTCGGGGTTTGTGAGATTGAGCCCCACATCGGGTTCCATGCTGACAGTGTGGAGCCTGCCTGCAATTCTCTCTTTCTCTCTCTCTCTTTGCCCCTCCTCGATCATACTCATGCAATCTCTCTCTCTCAAAATTAAATAAACATTAAAAAATAAAACATTCACCAAAATCAAGTAGGATCTATTCCTTGGGTGCAAGGATGGTTAAGTATTCATAAATCAATGAACACGATACATCACATCAATAATCATACATCACATCAATACATCACATTCATAAATCAATGAACATGATACATCACATCAAAACTATATGATCATTTTAATAGATGCAGAAAAAGCATTTGATAAAGTACAACATCCATTCATGATAAGAACCCTCAGCAATGTAGGTTTGAAGGAACATACCTCAACACAATAAAGGCCTTATATGAAAAACCCACAGCCAATATCACCCTCAATAGGGGAAAAAGTAAGACCTTTTCCCTTAATGTCAGGAACAAGACAATGATGTCCACTCTCACCACTTTTATTCAACATAGTACTGGAAGTCCCAGCCATAGCAATCACACAACAAAAAGAAACAAAAGGCATCCAAATTGGTAAGGAAGAAGTAAAACTTTTACTGTTTGCAGATAACATAATACTCTATATAGAAAAACCTAAAGACTCCACCCAAAAACTGCTAGAACTAGGAAATTAATCCAGTAAAGTATCAGGATACAAAACCAACATACAGAAATCTGTTGCATTTCTATACACAAATAATGAAGCAGCAGAAAGAGAAATTAAGAAAACAATCCCATCTTCAATTGCACCAAAGATAATAAAATACCTAGAAATAAAGTTAACCAAATAGTTTTGCGAAAGACCTATACTCTGAAAACTATAAACATTGATGAAAGAAATTGAAGGTGACACAAACAATGGAGAAGCATTCTATACTCATGGACTGGAGGAACAAATATTATTCAAAAGTCCATACTACCCAGAGCAACCTACAGATTTAATGCAGTCCCTATCAAAATACCAACAGCATTTTCCCCAGAACTAGAAAAAACAATCCTGAAGTTTGTATGGAAGCACAAAAGACCCCAAATAGGCAAAGCAATCTTGAAAAAGAAAAACAAAACTGGAGGTATAATAGACTTCAAGTATATTACAAAGCTGTAGTAATCAAAACAGTATGGCACTGGCACAAAAATACACACACAGATCAACAGAACAGAATGGAAAGCCTGGAAATAGATCCACAATTTCACAATTAATCTTTGACAAAGCAGAAAAGGATATTAAATGGGAAAAAGAGGGTCTCTTCAACAAATGGTGTTGGGAAAACTGGATCACTTTCTTACACATTACATAAAAATATACTCAAAATAGATTAAGGACCTAAATGTGAGATCTGAAGCCATAAAAATCCTAGGAGAGAGCACAGGCAGTAATCTTTCTGGCATCAACCATAGCAACATTTTTCCAGATATGTTTCCTGAGGAAAAGGAAACAAAAGCAAAAATAAACTATTGGGACTACATCAAAATAAAAAGCTCCTGCACAACAAAGGAAACAGCTAACAACACTAAAAGACAACCTGTGGAATGGGAGAAGATATTTGCAAATGACATATCCGATAAATGGTTAGTATCCAAAATATGTAGAGAACTTATACAACTCAACACGAAAAAACCATATAATCCAATTAAAAATGGACAGAAGACATGAAGAGATGTTTCACCAAAGAAGACATGCGGATGGTCAACAGACACATGAAAAGATGCTCAGCATCGTTCATCATCAGAGAAATGCAAATCAAAACCACAGTGAGATATCCCCTTATACTTGTCAGAATGGCTAAAATAAAAAACTCGGGAAAAAACAAGTGTTGGTGAGGATGGGGAGGAATAGGAACTCTTGTTCACTGTTGATGGTAACGCAAACTGGTGAAGCCACTGTGGAAGAGAGTTTGGAGGGTCCTCAAAAATTAAAAATAGAATAACAAACTCTTAACTATAGAGAACAAACTGATGGTTACCAGAGGGGAGATGTGTGGGGGAATATGTGAAATAGTTGAAAGGGATTAAGAGGACATCCACACAGGGGCACCTGGGTGGCTCAGTCGGTTGAGCGACCGACTTCGGCTCAGGTCATGATCTCGCAGTTTGTGGGTTGGAGCCCTGTGTCCGGCTCTGGGCTGATGGCCCAGAGCCTGGAGCCTGCCTTGGATTCTGTGTCTCCCCCTCTCTGCCCCCTCTCTGCTCATGCTCTGTCTCTCTCTGTCTCTCAAAAAAATGAATACACGTTAGAAAAAAAAAAGAGTACAACCACACAAAATAAATAAAATAAAAAAAAATAACGACCCACTATTTTCAATTAATTATTATTGTAACAATACCATAAAATTGAATTAGGAACATTCTGTCTCAATGTATTGATCACATTATATGAAGCTATGTAATGGAAAGCATGTTGTCATTAATAAACTTGAAAAGCAAAAGACGCGAAAATATACTTATGTACGTAAAAAGGTTTATGAGTATTTATATTATAATTTCATTTTTCAGAAAAAATGAAAAACTTCTGAAAGCATTCAGCTAATATGTTAACATTAGTTATTTTACAATGGTTTAATTATGGATCACTTAAACATTTTTTTTAATGTTTATTTATTTTTGAGAGAAACAGAGACAGAATGCAAGTGGGCGAGGGGCAGAGAGAGAGGGAGACACAGAAGCAGAAGCAGGCTCCCGGCTCTGAGCCGTCAGCACAGAGCCCGACGCGGGGCTCAAACTCACGAGCTGTGAGATCATGACTTGAGCCGAAGCTGGACGCTCAACCAACTGAGCCACCCAGGGGCCCCTAATTATGGACCATTTTTTTATTTTATTTTTGCTTATTTACATTTTCTAGTGTCTCTTCCAGTGAATGTGTGTATTACCTGTGTGCTTATTTTTAAAAATTGGGTTTTAAAACATTTCTTTAACCAAAAGAAAAATTGTACAGTTGCTTCAGAGCCCATGGCACCAACTGAAATACGCTCTTCTTTCACAGGATTTTGCAGCAATGAACTGCTGTCTTTTTATAAAATAGAAGCATTTATATTAGGTTTTTAAGCCAGCATTCGTTCAGAAAATTTTCTAGTGTTATGTAAAACCACAGATTTTTTGGGACACAGATTAATCTGTCTTAACTGCAATTAAATGTCATCACTATGAAGTTCTACATTATCATGCATTTGCTTTCTGTGGCTAAAGTTTGCCTGATCTTCAGTCTGTAAATACATTGGAAGACTTCTTTCCTCATCCTATTGGTGACACCTACAGTGGCTTCCATTTAACTTAGAAACAGAACACTGGGAAAAAGGGGCACCTAGGTGGCTCAGTCGGTTGGGCATCCAACTTCGGCTCAGGTCATGATCTCGCAGTTCATGAGTTCAAGCCTGGCGTTGGGCTCTGTCCTGACAGCTCAGAGCCTGGATCCTGCTTTGGATTCTGTGTCTCTCTGTCCCTCACCTCCTCATACTCTGTCTCACTGTGTCTCTCAATAATAAGTAAATGCTAAAAAAAAGATTTAATGTGAAAAAATATTTTGGAAACTCTTGGAAACTGTAGCAAAGTTTCTCATGGACAATTTTAGGGCGTTTCATTTGGAGATTTCAAAACTCAAATTCTCTGTGTAAAATACAGAATTCTGAGGTACTGGATTTGAACCAGTAAAGACAGTTGGGTGTCACTTAGACACTGCTCTGATACATCCCTGTAACCAATTCCATTTGTTGGGATTGAGGAGAAGATTGAATATGAGGTAGAAAATATTATGTAAAATTATGGATTAGCCACCCCTCCAATGTTATATGTAGTGCTAAATCAGTATCGAGAAAAGGCCCAACGAACTAAAAGCAAACTCATTTCAGGCTTGGAGTGGTATCTATACAGGGAGAGTCTCTGAAGCAGCAGGTGCTAAAACTTGGAAGGTAAAAATGGATAGGAGACATGTGTAATACAAAATTAACAATAAAAAACACTGATGAAACGCTTATGAAAGAGTAGGTGCTATGCTAGGTGCTTTACATATATGAGGTTTATTGAATCCTCACCAAAACAAAAACAAGACAAAACCAGAAACACTTTCCAGGTTAAGTATTTATTATTCCCATTTTACAGAGAAGGAAAAGTTGTGTTCAAAGCTGAGGGCAGACTTGCTTGGTAGGTGGTGAAATAGAAGGGTAATCTCATAAATGACATGTGGGGGTAGAGAAGAAGCACACCACAGCGGTAGTAAATTTATGAAACTTATTACCTCCAGGACTGGTATTGGAAGGGAATCTAAAACGATTTAAAAGGCTTTAGAACAATTTCCAAATGAACTGTATATAGTCCCTGAGAGTAGCTGTGTGCGCTGAACTTCTAAGTTCGACGTCAAAGAACATCCATTTATGGCACCTTACCTGAGACAGGCAACATATTTGTGTCAGACAAACTATGAGTTCAGTCTCAAAGGGTAATTTCTCTCTTTCACTTATTTAAGCGTTTTGTTGGTCGAAAGTGATCAACTATGCTAAATGAATGAAATTTTTTTAATCACCTTAGTTCTTCAATTTAAAAACCAGTTCAGGGGCGCCTGGGTGGCTCAGTCGGTTAAGCGTCCGACTTCAGCCAGGTCACTATCTCGCGGTCCGTGAGTTCGAGCCCCGCGTCGGGCTCCGGGCTGATGGCTCAGAGCCTGGAGCCTGTTTCCGATTCTGTGTCTCCCTCTCTCTCTGCCCCTCCCCCGTTCATGCTCTGTCTCTCTCTGTCCCAAAAATAAATAAACGTTGAAAAAAAAAAATAAAAACCAGTTTAAATTTATTGATAGCAATTTATAACGTGTAATGACTTACAGATACTAAATAACTTATACCGTAACCTCATAAAATGACAATAACTAAGATAAATTATTTCCCCATAATCTACGGCTCCAATATATTTTATTGTATTGCCTTCCCTAGGCATGTTTCTCCTTCAGCTATACTCATAATGTATATAATACATGTGTGTGCGCACATGTGTGTGCATTTTCTATTCTGCTTTTGAACTATATCCTTTCATAAACAGTTTTCCATGACATCGCACAGTTTTAAAAACAGTGGTTTTTTACTTTTAATTTTTTTTTGTTTTGCTCTTATACATTTTTTGTAAGGTTTGTAATTTTTTAAATTTACATCCAAGTTAGCAGGTAGTGCAATAATGATTTCAGGAGTAGAATCCAATGATTCCCCACCCCCCCTACGTGTAACACCCAGTGCTCATCCCAACAAGTGTCCTCCTTAATGCCTCTTGCCCATTTAGCCCATCCCCCCTCCCACCCCAAACCCCTCTGGCAAACCTCAGTTTGTTCTCTACAGTTAAAAGTCTTATGAAAAACAATGTGTTTTTTTTTAATGGAAAATGGAAATTTAACTCCCTGTTGGTGTTGGATAAAGCCGTAATGAACATCTTATACACATATTTGAATATTTTTAGTAATATTGACTTAGCATAGGTCACAAGAAGTGGGATTATTGTGGAAGTCTGTACCTATTTATACCACTGATTATTCATTTATTATTAATTAATTAGTTATTATTTATTTATTATTATACCAATTGTTTCAATACACCTTCACCTTTATTTTCTAATTTAACACTAAGATTTTTAGTACCTATAGATTCCTCCTTCTTCGGATTTTTATGGATTCTTCATGTATTGTAAATTCTCTTCATTAATCAGCTGTAAATGCCTCATGAGGTATACCCCATATTGTGGATGTGCTCTTTCAGACCACAAACTCGGGTATACAAAAAAAATTAACTTTATTCTTCTACAACAGAATGTCACTCTACTCTTTAGCCTCATTGTACAAACTGAATCTTGATCAACTCAAAGGAAGCCCAATGGATTCTGTTTTGTTTTTTTGTTTCACCCCCCGGTAAGTTCAGGGCAGGGTCTTGAGACCATCCTACCGTGCTGTCCAAGGCTGCATATGCAGAGCGTGTTGAGTCTTGTGAAATCACTGCTTTTGCTCCGTCATGAGCGTAGGTTTGGTAGGTCTGATAGCTTGAGTCTTACCCCCTCTTGGCTTCTCCTGGAAAGTGAAGCACAGGTCTGTGCCCTCGGATCCCTCAAGTCCTTCTCAGGATCATTCACCAGTTTCCTACTGTTTTATTTCTGACTGAATTTCTCATTAACTTCACCCATGGAATTTGTTTCTCTTAAGGCAGGCAGAAAAGTCTAGCTTAGTAAATAACCTTCTAAATCCCCGTATTTCCATGCAGTCTAGAAACTTAGGCAACTGATGCATACTATCATCAAGGACATCTTCAATCTGCAAAAATATAATATTATCTCTGTTTCTAGACATTGTGCACCCTGTATTATAAATGGTAAGACTTCAGCTTTTGAAGCTTAAAAGTAAAGAATCAACTTTGTTATTTATGTCCTACCTGGGTTTCTCCCTTATGCTACAAAGGTGAAATGCTTTAGCCTTCTGGTTTGGGGTGGGGTCAGGGTGTTGGGGGAACACACAGGTTAATACTTTCCACTGTTATTCTATTAACCACGTTCACTCTTTCCCTATGTTCTTGACAAATGACCAGCAAACCGATTTAAAAATACTCCTTTTCTACTGAAGATACAGGGTAGAATAAGGTGTTGACAAGAAATCTGTAGGTAACATCTTCCACTTTTTGCTCCAATTCCATGGGTCAGTCTATCTGAAATATAATGTTGGTGCTTTTGCTTCTTTGGTGCTAGGACAGTGCCTGCCACCTCATACATTTTCAATAAACATTGGATAAAGCCATTAATGGTAGGAATGCCAAGGTGAGCACTATTAGGCAAGTCAGGTCCCCAAGCAGAAGCATATCCAAAGTCTCTTTGCAGACATTTTCTAGGTAAGTATAGTTGTGATGCAGCCCAGATTCTATTTCAAAGAGCCAAGATCATGGATGTGGAAACTGTGGCAATGGTCACACAAAACTGGAAGATGACAATACAAATTTGAGACCAATGAGAAGGAAGAACACACCCAAAACTATTGCAAAACTAAGGCTGTGAGTGGGAAGTCAGTACATGTATCCTTTTTTTGTGTGTGTTTTCAGGTGTTGAGGGCAGCTTAAAGGTCTGCATGCCAGACCTGACCTATTCCATTATGTTTTCTGAAACGGTAGGTGTTATTTTTGGATCCACTATGTAGCTATTCCCACAAATTTACCTTCTCTGTTGTGTCCCTGCAGCTCATTTGACAATGAAGAATAATGGAACGACAATTAAGTGACTCTCCTATAATGCCTCCTAATGCAGTAAAATCTGAAACAAATGGAAGGAAATTTAGCTGAAATATGCAAAGTATGCCGTCTTTGAATTCTTTGAACCCTGTATTCTTTCAAGTCAAGTGGTATGTATTCAACCTCTTTCTCTTTTCACAAGTAGGTAAAATTTATTTTCATGTCACATATATCATTTTTACATAAACAGTTGTCAGGAAGGTGATTTTTGAAGTTAGAAAAGTTTGTTTGCTTTTATGCTAGCTTTGATTCAATATTTACTTCCCAGTTTTGTTCTCTTTTGTTTGTTTTTGTTTTTAAGAAATTCACTTAGAAAACTTCACTTTCGTGGATTTCACAAGCTTTGGCTCTGGCTATAAATATTCACTCACTGACTTAAAAAGATACTGATCCTTGTGGCACCTGGGTGGCTCAGTTGGTTAAGCGTCTGACTTGGGTCAGGTTATGATCTCATGGTTCGTGGGTTTGAGCCCCGCGTCGGGCTCTGTGCTGACAGTTCAGAGCCTGGAGACTGCTTCGGATTCTGTATCTCCCTCTCTGTCCACCCCCTGCTTGCACTCTCTCTCTAAAAAATAAATAAACATTAAAAAAATTTTATAAAAAAAATATAAATAAAAAAGATACTGATCCTTTTATTAAGACCCACGAATATTAAGTTTGTAATTTAGGTCCCTATTCTTACTTTTCTGTCAACTCGTCTCTACTTAAACATAAAGGTACTTCGATTTGAGCACCTTAAAACCAATGTGGTCTAATCTGACATATACTATTTCTAAATTATAAAATACTGAAGGGTGCCTGGGTGGCTCAGTCAGTTAAGGGTCCAACTTCGGCTTAGGTCATGATCTTGCTGTTCCCAAATTCGAGCCCCACGTCTGGCTCTGTGCTGACAGCTCAGAGCCTGAAGCCTGCTTTGGATTCTGTGTCTCCCTCTCTCTCTCTGCCCCTCCTCCACTCATGCTCTCTCTCTCTTTCTCAAAAATAAATAAACATGAAAAAAAATTTAATTTTAAAATACCGAGACTTATTTTGTGAACAGTGTTTTTCTTAAAGCTGCATTTATATTAAACATGTGTTTTAGTTTCATACAAACAGAATGATTCTTCATAGAAATATATATAAAATCTTATCAGAACCCATAATTTTTGGAAGTTTTTAGTCACAGTATACCATAAATTGGAAAGTACATGAACTGAACCTATTCCATTGTCTGCCTCGCTTATCAAGAAATACACTAGGGCGCCTGAGTGGCTCAGTTGTGTGGACATCCAGCTCTTGATTTTGGCTCAGGTTCTGATTCCAGGGTCATGGGATCGAGCCCTGTGTCGGGCTCCGTGCTGGGTGTGCTGTCTGCTTAAGATTCTCTCCCCTACCTCCCCCACTTGCTCTCTCTCTCTCTCTCTCTCTCAAAACAAGAAAATAAAAAGAAAGAAAGAAAAATAAATATACTAAATATGTTAAAGTTTTCTGTGTCAGCAAGAATGTAGTCAACTTCAAGGAAAATATGATCTTTAACCTTATCCAGAGAATAATTTAAAAAAAGCAAACATCAAGATACGTTGAGTGGTATTTTTGGCGAATCATCAGGTACATCTTTATCCTGACTTCAGAAATGACCTTCTTTTTATAATTTAAAAGTAACATTTCAAGTAAATTTTCAGATGAATATATTTAAACTAAAAACCTCAACAAACAAATGAGCTCCCCAAATGAGTTTAATCTTCATCTCCTGTACTCATGGATGTATATTGTGGTTGGGGAAAGAACATTTTCAAGAAGATTGTTTACTTTTATCAGTATAGATACTGCTTTAATGCTATCAGTATTGATGAAAGTATTCTGATATAATAGTTGTTATGATTATAATCAAATTACATACTTTTCTGTGATTCCATATAACCATAAATTTGTGTGCTTCAACTAGTATGCAATGATAAATTTCTTTCTGGAACTGTGTTTCTGTCTATTGTCCTATTTCATGATTTTGATCTCTAGGTATACCATAGGGAAATACAGTAGGGGAATATTTGCAATTTGAATGAAGGAGGGACTTGCATTTTAGCTTCTGATTTCTTGATTATTATGATTAATGGGATCCTGATTTCCTTACTTTCCATCTCTGCTTTCTGGCTTAGGAAACTCATGTCTGTTTTTGACAATGGCCTTTTATCCTCCTTAGTTAATTTAATTTTAACAATATCTGTAATTCCTCTTCTATAAATAAGTGAACCTTGTCATTTCTTACAGACCCTCTTGTTTGCCTCTAATGTTTGGTACTTGATGTAGTTAAAATATTTTCCATGGGCGATTTGCTCATCTATTCATTTTCTGCTGTTTTCATGATCTATATGTCAATTTCATTCTAAAGAATAGTAGTCTAATATTTTTTAATTCCCCTTTGTACTAGATTTATTTTTTATATATATATTTTAACTTTTATTTATTTTTGAGACAGAAGGAGACAGAGCATGAACGGGGGAGGGTCAGAGAGAGAGGGAGACACAGAATCTGTAACCGGCTCCAGGCTCTGAGCTGTCAGCACAGAGTCCGATGCGGGGCTCGAACTCACAGACCGGGAGATCATGACCTGAACCGAAGTCTGATGCTTAACCGACTGAGCCACCCAGGCGCCCCTGTATGCAATTTCCTACATATATCCTTGGCCACTTGTTTATTTTATTTAAAAATAAATTTTAAGAATAATGATTGTACAAGTATAGTAATAAATGCATGTAGCAAAATAAGCATACAAATGGTTAGTGTAGTTTTGACCTCGTTTTTACTAATTATAAAAAGAATATAAAAAGATGAAGATAGGGTATGACTGAGTTGGGGGTAAAGTAAGAAACAGTATTAAATTTTTAATATTTTAATATTTTATTACAAATTCAGGAGGAGTTGATGTCTCCATGGACCTGCGGTGTGTTTAAGACCACCAGAGAAGAGATTTTCATCGTCTCTCCTAGATTCCCTTGTGGTATCCAATATTAACAGGTGAAGAAATTTAAAAAAAAAAGCCAAGGCAGGGAAGAAAATCTGTATTTATCAGTGAGAGACAAAACACCTTTACTGAAAAAAAACAATTGATGCAAAACTTTTGTAAACTAATATTTTTTAGGTGAGGTTCACATATCACCCTTGGAGCCTGTCAATTTATTCTTCGATCAAACAACTTATTGAACATATGTTATTGGAGTAGGAGTAGGATTTTGCAAAGGTTTGCTCTGCTGTCATAAACCAGGATGGTGGATCCATGGTAAGAATGAAAAAAAAGGGAGGAAGGACAATGTTGCTTTACTCCCTGAAACCACAGTTTCTCTCCAGACATCTAACAGAGTGCCTAATACTAAAAGGTGAAAAAGATATAACAATAATAATTATTTCCTATTTGAGTAGGATTGACACATAATGTTACATTACTTTCAGGTGTACAATTTAGTAATCTGACAAGTTTATTCATTATGCTGTGTTCCCTGTAAGTGTAGCCGTCATCTGTCCCATTACATTGCTATTATAATACCATTGATTATATTCCTTATGCTGTGCGTCTATTCCTGTGATTTATTCATTCCATAAGTGAAAGCCTGTATCTCCCACTTCCCTTCACCCATTTTGCCCAAACCCCCACTCCCTCTCTTCTGGCAACCATCAGTTTGTTCTCTGTATTTATAGGTTCTGCTTTTTGTTTGTTTTTTCATTTATGAGTTTTTGTTTGTTTTTCCACTCTTAAGTGGAATCATATGCTATTTGTCTTTCTCAGCTGGACTTATTTCACTTAATGTAACACCCTCTAGGTCTATCCATGTTGTCTCAAATGCCACAATCTCATTTCTTTTCATGGCTGCATAATATTGCATTGTGTGTGTGTGTGTGTGTGTGTGTGTGCCACACACATCCTTCTTATCCATTCATCTGTGGATGGACACTTCTGTTGCTCCCATATCTTGGCTATCGTAAATAACACTGCGGTAAACATAAGGATGCATTATCTTTTTGAATTAGTGTTTCCATTTTCTTTGGGTAAATACCCAATAGTAGAATTATTGAATCATATGATATCTCTATATTTAATTTTTTGAGGAAACTCCATATTATTTCCCACAGTATCTACACCAACTTACATTCCAAAAATGACAAAAAGTAACAAGTGTTGGTGAGGATGTGGAGAAAAGGGAACCCCCATACACTGTTGGTGGGAATGAAATAATTATTAGTGAATAAATGGATACATATTTATCAGTAAACATAATGGAGAACATTTATTTCTCTCTCCCCTGCCCCTCCCCTTTCCTGCTTCCCTCCCTCCCTCTCTGTTTTCTCTTTGGAAAGTTTAGCAGTGTTTCTATTGTTTTTAAGGCTCCAGGATTTGGGCTTAAGTTGAGTAGTTCACCATGCACATGACTGTGATAGTCTAAGGTCTTGATGCAAGAGGGCTTTCTCAGGTGAGTGTCCAGTCTTCTACATCTTTAATTTGAGGGTCTTTGCTTTTGTATTTTCATACTCTCTTAAATAGTCTTCTTGAGTGTGTAAGCTAATTTTAAATCTCATTCATTTTAAACTTATTCAGTAAATATTTATTAGATGGCTCCTATGAGCCAGCTTCTGTGCAAGAATCTTGGAGCACAGCAGGGAGAATAGCACCAGTGTTATCCTTCAGTGCGTTCCAGGGAGCTTGTAGTCTACTCAGAAGGAGGATGCAAATCCAATTATGGTGGGAATCTTGAAATTAGGAGTGTTCTTTGTCTGTTTCCTTCACTGTTGTGCTCCCAGTGTGTAGAAGGGTTTCGGCCAGCTAATTAATTGCTGTACAGTGCATGTTTGTTGAATGGATTGAGGAGGGAAAAAAAAAGAATAGGGATATAGTAGAGCACTTTTATAGGAAAAAGAAGAGGAAGAAGAAAAAGAAGAAGAAGAGGAGGAGAACGAGAATGGGAAGAGGGGGAAGAAGAGCAGGAAGGGGGTAAAGAACACCACTTGACCTAGGAGATCCTTTTTTTTTATTTTTTTTTTATTTTTTTATTTTTAAAAATTTTTTTTTTTTTAACGTTTATTTTTGGGACAGAGAGAGACAGAGCATGAACAGGGGAGGAGCAGAGAGAGAGGGAGACACAGAATCGGAAACAGGCTCCAGGCTCTGAGCCATCAGCCCAGAGCCCGACGCGGGGCTCGAACTCACGGACCGCGAGATCGTGACCTGGCTGAAGTCGGACGCTTAACCGACTGCGCCACCCAGGTGCCCCTAGGAGATCCTTTTACTTGAGGGTTTACAAAAGACTTCCTTGGATATGAGCACTTGAGCTGAGGTCTGAAATACGGATAGGAGATGGTGGAGGTGGGGAAGGAGAGTATTCCTTTTTTTTTTTTTTTAAATTTTTAACGTTTATTTATTATTGAGAGACAGAGAGACACAGAGCATGAGCAGGGGAGGGGCAGAAAGAGGAGGAGACCTAGAATCTGAAGCAGGCTCCGGGCTCCGAGCTGTCAGCACAGAGCCTGACGTGGGGCTCGAACCCACAGACTGTGAGATCATGACCTGAGCTGAAGTCAGACACTTAACTGACTGAGCCACTCAGGCGCCCCAGAAGGAGAGTGTTCTAAATAGAGGGAATAGCATGTTAAAGGTGCTGTGGTTGGAAGGGGTCTCTAACTGCATGGCAGCTGATATGGTCGGGCTGCAAGGCATGAGATGGTGCCCCATAAGGCTGCAGAGACTGGCAGGGACCATGCCACGACAGACGTCGCTGCCTGTGCACAGGAATTTTATTTTCATTCTAACAGCAATGAGAATAAGACAAAAGCTCCATTTTCTTTAGAAACTCAACAGTCTGGGTTGCCGGTTATCAGAATACTGTGTACTGCATATGTATTCACATTTCCTAAAGAGAATATGAGGAGTGGTCCATGTTGTGCCCACCGGCTTATATGGAAATTTTCTCAATTGTCAAATGTTTGGAAACAGAGTATGATGAAAGGAGCTCATTTCCTTCACAGTGGAATCTAGATGCTTTTACTATTAATGTAATTTGCCTTTCAGTTTACCTTAAACAGTTTCTATTAGCATCTGTAAGAAAAGTGTAAGACATTTGAAGTCCTCGGCTGTGGACTGAATGTTTGTGCCCTCCCGAAGTTCTTATGTGCAAGCCCTAATCCCCAGTGTGAAGATATGTGGAGACAAGGCCTTAGGAAGGTAATTAGGTTGAGATGATGTCGGGAGGGTGGGGCCCCCATGATGTGATTAGTGCCCTTATCAGAAAAGATAGGAGAGAACTCGCTTCCTTTCCCTGCTTTCTTCCATGTGAGGATGCAATGAGAAGTCACCCACTTACAAACCAGAAAGACCACTCTCACCAGGAAGCAAATTGGCCAGCACCTTGATTTTGGACTTCCAGCCTCTAGAACTGTGAGGAATACATTTCTGTTGTTTAAGCCCCCTCAGTGTGTGGTAATTTGTTATGGCAACCTGAACTCCCCAAGATGCCTCTTTCCACATATTTTGAAATTAGCACAGGCATTACACATAACAGGACTCATTTACAATGATAGGTATAGATTTCTAACGATAGGTCTAGATTTTTGGAAAGCTACGAATCTTGGAATGTGAAGAATGGCTTTTTTTGGATCCCATTTTTGCTTCAACCATCGTTCCAAAGGTCCCCACGAAAACATGGTCATCCTTGCCGGGTGACTGCTGCTTTCACGGTCACAGCTTCCAGATCTGCGACACAGCCTGTTCTGTACGCCCCAAGAGTGCCCGCGTCATCCTTGGCACATCTCTTGGCCAACCCCACATCTTCCCTGCAGGCAGCCCTCCCCTCCCTGTTGAAATGGAGGCTCCCCTTTCATGTCTCTTCTGCAGATCAAGCGACCTCCTTATTTCCCACTCATAAAGCAGTTAAAGGGGTGCATTCCTTTTTCTCTTTCCTGCTCCTCCTACTAATCTGTAGGCTCCCGTAGGACAGAGAAGACCACACCTCTGTTCTGTCACTCACCTCTGTGACTTGGGGTAAGTTCTAAAATCTCCTCTACCCTGTGTTTCATTGTCTGTAAAAGAACAACAATAACAACACAAATGCTTCTATGGAGCATCTATATACTGAATGTTGTATCCTTTCTCACAACATCCCTGTGAGGCAGATGCTAATATCATTTCCATTTTCAAAATGGGAAAACCTGGCACACTGAGAGATGAATTAATCTGCCCAGGGCTATATAGCTCACAAGTGGTACAGGTAAGCGGGGCAGCCGGCAAGAACATCTGGCCCTCAGCAGATCTACAGTATGTGTCTTAGCTATCGCGTGATCATCGGAATCCTTTCTTATTGATTTTTGTGAGTTAAACGAGATGATTTTGTTTGTGAAAAGCTGAACATGGTGCCAAGGCCAACATTGATCCTTGATTCTCAATGACGATGATTTATATTTTTCAATTAAATTTAATTTCTCCTATGGTCAGATGAAGAAAATAGAAAATTTGTAAAAAGTTTTTGTTTGTTTGTTTGTTTGTTCGTTTGTTTGTGTTTGGTCTGATCTGAGCTTTGCTCTTGTTTCAGTCTTTAACCCTTAATGCATTGAAAGGAATGGAAGGCTGTCCGGAATGGTTGTGTTTTGTCTTGTTTTTCTACACAGCTCTGCACCGTTTCTATGACTGGAAACTTAAATTCTGTGTAACTCTAAGTTTCCTTTTGAATAGATTACAACAAGTGGAACTGACTTTTCCAATTACCTACTCAATTGACCTGGTACAAAGAAGGTTAAAGTTCCCACCTAATATATGATCATTAAAGCTTTTCATGTAGCTTTTCAGACAAGGCTGTCTGGGAAAGCCCTGACACAACATCATTTTTGGTGCCAGACTGATAAAGCATTTAGCATTTGTCAGTTACAGAAGGAGAAGACGATATATTAATTAGATGTACTACTTCTCCTGGACAACATGGAAAGAATTTTCTGTTTTTTCAAAAAGAAACATGTCAGATAATAAAAGGTAAGTATAGGGTGGCTTAGATCATGTAAAGAATCCCTTAAATAATGCCAGAAGTTTGAAATCTATTACATGTATGAATATGTAATTATTTAGGAAACATTCACTGAACAATATTCTTCATCATCACTCTGTTAATTTCACGGTTGGTAATTTCACCAAGGATGATTGCCAATGCCTGGTACCAGCTAAGGTAAATGAAGAAAAGAAGTTTTGGGAAAAAAAAAAAAAAAAACATCACTTACCTAGAAAACCAACTTCTCAGCTGCCACACGCCTCTTCAACTTTGTAAACATTTTTTTTTTTTTTTGCCTATTTCCGAAATGTTGCAAAAACAAACAGTGAGTAAATCCAATAATTGTCTTCCAAGATTTTAGTCTTAGTTGAAATCAATCATGTGGGCCATTTATCTCCTCTTTTTCCCTCCCTCCCCCACCAGCAGACCGGTGTGGGCTGGTAACTTGAATGGAGTTCATCCACATGTGTTTCAGTTTGGGGATCCTTCAGCATAATTGATGAAGGATTCTTTTTCTTTTTCTTTAAGACAGACACACAGCATGCTTTAGGAACTGGGTTTCACAAAAGGACTCTAAATTCCATCTTTATACATTTTACAGGATTTTTGAACATTGAGCTCTAGACACCAGTATTCAGAGAGAAAAAATGTCAGCATCGCATCTTTCATATCAGCATTTTATGCTCGTGAGCCAATTCATTTTTATCTTACTTAGAGAACCAGCTACTTACTGTAAAAATAATGTGTTGTATTATATTATACTGAAACCCGTAGGAAGATCTTCTCTTCCTGTTAACTTACACTACGGTGCAAACCAAACTAGATTTGGTGTCTTAATTTATTTCCCTTTATGGAAGTAAAAAAAGTTGTTTTTGTTTGTGAGTCTGGTTTTTGCTACAGCGTATCAGATTTCAGCATATATTAATAATAGAAACTTAGGTTTAGTTCCAACAATCAAAACAGCTGTTGCTAATGTTTCTCTCTCCTGTTTTTCTCTCTGTAAGAATAAACTGAGGCATAGAACAGTTAGGAAAGCATCTAAGAAGACATGTCTAGAACGAGTAGTCATGACAAAATCCAGATTTTCTACCTTTGATAAGGGCTCTGTTTTAATTATATTCTAAGTAATACAGACTCATGAAGAAAATACAGATCATGGCATTTTCTATGTATTTTAAAGTCTCCATTTAAAACATCATTTTTGGTGCCCGTGTCAGTTCCAGCAGGTGGTTACATATTCATACATTAATAAAATGTAATATTTAATTATGCCACAGAATATGTCATTATTTCCCTTCGTTCTGAGGGGCAAAAAATCTTTCTGCTCTTAGAAATAGGGCTTGGAAATGAGAGGCAAAACTTTAGAATATCGTCTTCAGTTTTTGTTAAATTTTGCAGCTCTCAGGGTATCGCATGTAATACCACTATGAAATATTTTATGACAAGTCAGTGTCTTGATATGTGCATGTTAACGTCGGCTTTGCATGTGTTTGTTAGCATTAGAGAGTGCAAATACTTGGAGGAACTGCGTAGGTGCTAAACTAGCTGTGAGTCATGAATCCTCTCTGGATCTAGTCGGGACTTATCTTATCATAGGCCAGTGGGGAGCAGAGATTGTGAGGCTCCTCCCACATACATTTAGATACACAAGGCCAGCTGTCTTGGTGTGGCCGATGCCCAAGATAAATGTCGAAGATGAAAACTTGTGGCTATCCCGGGCTTCTGGGGGGGAAAAACTCTGTAATGCGTTACACCCAACACCTCCTTGTAGTGATGTCAGGACACTAAGTCAGTTTGGGTTATCAACTAGTCGTTACCAGCATAGCTGAGAACTGAGCAAGAGACTTAATCATATTATGTTCTTATTCTAATAAGAATATTTTAATTCTAAATATTCTTTGATTCAGGACTTTCTCTTTAATGTCCCCACACGTCACATTTGCATTTGTTTCAGAATGAGGATCGATAGGCTCAGGCTTTGGAGATGGTTACCCAGAAATGTTAAATTATTAGCTCTTTCCAAACCATACTGAAAGAGAACTTTAGCTTTACTGTACATGTTTACAATGGTTTTCTTTTGCCAATTGAAGGAGACACAAGAGCTTAGCATGGGCTCATGCACAGGTTTTATAGGATGTCAGACAAAATGATTTTTTATTGAGGAAGGGTCAAACAAGTTGTGTTTTCTGTTGTGTCACACTATACAATATGAGGGCCATGTTATAAAAATTCAGGGCTCCCACAAGAAGGCAAAGGCTAAGAATGGTGATTTAAGACTACATTATCCTGTTTCTAATTCCTTCTCTTTCTTCCTGCGGAAATGTAATTGCAGAAGCTGGGAGAAGGGATTGGAGCGTGGGCTTCTATATCTGCCTCGAAGAGAGTCGTAAAGTCTGTTTTACGAGTGTCTCTCTAGCCTCGTTCTACTTTTCCAAATTAAAGGAGACAATATGACAATCCCACCAGACTCTGATCTTCCATCTTAATTTGCAAACTCAACAGCAATATCGGTACCTGGTTTAAGTAGCTCCGATAACACAGCGTTGAAATTAACGGCTTCTCTATAGAAATTCAGCAAAGTGGTCTGTGTATTTTTCTTTTAAAGAATATCTTAAGCCATTCTTTCTTTTAAAGAATATCTTAATTACAGAAGTCATTATTTCTTAAAATTGACGTACTCTATGTCGATTTCTTAGTTTGGGCAAACAAACATACCATGGTAATATATGATATTAGCAATGGGAGGAGCTGGGTAAAAGGAATCTCAGTGCTGTTCTTACGAAGTTCCTGTAAATCTCAAGTCATTCTAAAGAAAATTGATGTATGCATTGCAAAGTCATTATACTTGTCCTAATACATTTGTCTGTGACGACCTAAAGACTGGGAAGCAAATGTGAAGCACAGTATTTCTGCGTCAGGTTAACGGAGAGTTTTCACGGTGTAGACTGTGGCCCATCTCCGTGATTTTAAGAACTAAGAGTACTTTGTTTCTTAACATATGCCATGTAAAAGGACTATGTGAGCTTGTCTGAAGCATATTCACCAACTGTTGGGTTTGTAGTCAGGCCAAACAGAGTCTTCACGTATTTTGCGAGGGCCCTTCACCTGCACAGGGCTTGTCAGAGAGCTGAAACTAAACCTTGACCAACCGTGTCTCTTGATTAAGGCTTCAAAGGACCACCCACTTCTAGGGGTGAGAGGCTAATTCCGACTCCCCATCAGGCCCATTTTAGACCTTAGGAAAACAAGCATTTCATTCAAGTCTTCCCAAACAGGACAGAACTTGTTAGGAACTGTGGTTCTAGCATTGGGAACAGTCAAGATTAAACCTCAATACTATTTAAATGGAAAAGAGGTTAGAGTTTACAGTTTATCTCATTAAAAAACAAGCAAACAAACAAACAAACAAAAGCTTCAGTGAGAAAAAAAAATGTGTGTGAGCTTTATCTACATGTAATGAGATGCCATTGATCATCTGGAGAGAAAAATTGTATCCTTTGAGATGCAAATCTGTATATAGTGCTTCTGGAATCTAAATCAGTTTCTTTTTTGCAGGAACATTACTAATGAAAACCAAAAAATACATTAACCTGCAGAGAGAAAATAAATGTATTGCCAAAACTTTACAAATCACAGTGAATTGAGTAACAACAAAACTTCAAATAAAGGAAACAATGCGGTAATTGGGCCCCTTGTCCTATATAATACACTTGTTGGCATACATTATGGGTTTGCTATCTTCTAAGAGTATTAAATCATTGTATAAGAACATTGCCAAAAAAACTCTTCATTTCCTTTTAGTGACTTCTTACTGCCCTCAGTGGAAGTTTAATAGAAAAGGAAGGACATGATGTAGTTTTAATGACAGGAAACCCATAGCCTTCCAAATGAATAAATTCCATCACTGGCTGCCACAAAGTGTGCTAATTATTTCCTTTGATAAATTAAAAGCTATAAAAGTCCAAAGTATATAAGCATGTGGTTTACAGTTATAATCAACCTGTCTGCATCACTGAAAGTTCATATTATCCTCATTATTTAATAAACATTACATTTATTTTTTTATTCCAGAAAATTATATCAAAAACATGTGTTAAACTTTTACTGATCTGACAGATTGCTAAATAAACTAATTAACCACCATGTTTGTGAACTTCAGGATGCTAAAATCAAGTATTAATCAATTCCCCAATACCAAACTTTGAGGATAAAAAATAAACTATATTTATAAAGGAGATATAAGCATATTTATGAAAAGAAACAAAATCAAGCCAAGGCCAATCATGTTCTAAATGTCTAAAGGAATTATAATATCATACTTGATTTCAT
Source organism: Lynx canadensis (assembly GCF_007474595.2). Lineage (NCBI taxonomy): Eukaryota > Metazoa > Chordata > Mammalia > Carnivora > Felidae > Lynx > Lynx canadensis. The sequence continues at coordinate 54,692,875 of NC_044306.2, read as the reverse complement.
TAACTTATTTTAAATACCACCGAAATCAAAATTTGGGAGCCGAATACAGCAATTCTTTTACTCAACCAAATTTATTATGTACCTCTGTATGCTCTATATGAATGTATTAGCTCCACGAATATTTATTTAACATGTACTATGTGTTCTGGGGATATAATAGTAGCCAACATAGATGCCCATCCTTGCCTTCATGTGGCTTGCCATATGGTGGGAGAGGCATGAATATACTGATCATACAATTGTAAACTTGGAAATGGGGTCAAGGGGTTTGCAGTTTGATGAAAGCCTACCGACTCTAGGGAGAACAGTCCATGTCATAGAGTTTACACTTTCCTCATGGAAGGGGTGTCAAACTGAAATATGAGCAATGGGTTGAAAAGGACAAGGAGAATTTCAGGCGGAGGTATGGCATACGCAGCAGCTTTGTGGTGGGACTAAGAGAAGGACCCTGGGACATCAGGGCAGGAGGTGAAGCTGGCCAGAGTCTAGCTTGCCAACCCAGCACCTTTGCATACCCTTTCCTCGAGGTAGATGAGGACTGCACATAGATTGCTGAGTGGAGTATGGTGGCATTTCATTCTCCATCACCACCTTGCTGAAAGCCCAGATGCAGGATGTGACCTGTACAACATTCATATGTGGAAACCTAATCCCTGATGTGTAAGTACTTAGAGGAAGGGCTTCTGGGAAGTGATGAGGTCATGAGGTGGAGCCCTCCTCAGTGGGCTTAGTATTCTTATAAAAGAGGCTCCAGAGAGCTTTCTTGCCCCTTCTACTGTACAAGGACCCAGCAAGAAGAGACCATGCCATGTATGAACCAGGAGGCTGATGGTCACCAGACACCGAATCTGCCAGTGCCTTACTTAGTCTTGGGCTTTGCAACTTATAGAACTGTGAGAAATAAATTTCCATTGTTTATAAACTACTCAGTCAATGGTATTTTGTTATAGCAGCCCGAAAGGACTAAGACGCAAGACTTTGCCACTTTGTAGCAAATAAAAAAGAACAGCTTGTACTAAACTTAGGCATATTAAATGAACTAATTTTACAACTTCAATTTTGTACAATTTCCAACATGTCTCAAGTTCTAACTCTGAGTAGCTCTTCAACTAACGTGAACATAACATCTTGGTATATTCATCCTGGTTTTTGCTTTGTCTTGTCATTGCATTCAAACGTGGTATCTTTTGTGTTCTCAAACATTTGCTCTCACCCTATTTAGACTGGTTAGAATATAAGATAATTAATGTAATTTAGCAGACACGTACATCTGGTTAAATCAAGGTTTCATAATGCCTTACATAAAGGTAATATGGTTGTGCTAGAATTTAAAGGCTGTTTTAATAATGTCTTACAGTGGAGCTATAAAGTAAATTCATTCATTCATTTATCATATTTTTCAATGTTTATTTATTTTTGAGAGAAAGAGAGAGAGTGTGTTTATGGGACTGTCCGAAGACAGAGGACCCGAAGTGGTCTCTACACAGACAACAGAGAACACGATGTGAGGCTTGAACCCATGGATCGTGAGTTCATGACCTGAGCTGAAGTCAGATGCTTAACCAACTTAGCCACCCAGATGCCCCCATTCTTTTTTTAACTCTTAAAAACTTTTTTAACTTTTAAGAGTCAAGTCTACTTTTATTAGGATCTATGAGAGAGAGTAGAAGTCTCAAGAAATCAGTTCTAGCCCTTGCCCAGAAGGTGCCCACTCATACTGGGGAGATGGGCACCTAAACAGGTGATTAAGAGATAGAGATTTATGAGCAACAAGACTCTGACAGAGTATCTTAACTCAGGGGTTGAGAGAAGTCATTGTGGGCAGAGACTGTAGGGAGCTAGGCTGGTAAAGAATGGGGGAAGAGTCTTTCAGATGGAAAGGGCAAGCAGGGGATGAGAAAAGCATGTTGCTGGACCACAAGTGTGAGGAAGAGAGAAGCAAGGGCTGACACTGGATGGTGGGAGGGGCCAGGCCAAAGGGAAGCTTGGATGGTAATCAACTTGGACTTAATATTTTAGAGATGGGGAGCTATTGAAGAACCTTGCTTTTTCTCCTGGGATCCATCCAAGGAGTCCGTACCTGGGTTTAAGGCTTCGAATGCTACACTGTTCTTTACAACTGTGCCAGGGGTCCAGCAGGTGTGTCACAAGTGTTTTGCAGAATGACACAATCAGGAACATGGTGGGAAGACTGTTTTGTAATATAGTTTCGTAGCTCAGCTTGGCATTTTAAGTCTGTCACTGGATGTCTGGGTAGAAGAAAAGTTTGAGAGGGCCCCAGCTCTAAGCACAGATGTCAGTGAGGAAAGCGTTGCAATTCTTTAGAGGAGAGAACTTCTCTTGGTGCCCTGGAAGAGAAGACAAAAACCTAAGAGGAGTTTAGGAGATAGAAAACAAGGGTCACACGTACTGCTTAATTGAATGTTTGGAGTATGGTGGGAGGGCGAAATCACAGATGACTCTTTGACTCCTAGCTTGGAGAGCAGATTAGAATGTGGAAAATCAGAAAAGATAAAGGCATGGAAAGCACCAAAGCATTCACACATTGAATTAGGAAAAAAAAATCTGTGCAACAGGAAATTTCCACAAACACAGACTTTGTTCTTATCCACATGGAATGGCATTTAGTGACACATAATTGTCCGTGACACCATTAAGAAGTTTTTCTTTGGCCAGATGATGGTACTCTAACAGTGCTTACACAGGCGTCTTCTTGGCATTGTTCAAGACAAACCCTTCCTGTGGCAAACGCAGTGCATTTTCTTCTATTCTATCTATACATTCTTTCTTGTCATTTCAGATACTTATTAATCACACCTAACCTCGCATATCTGTTTTCTCTTCTCAGTTCTAAATAAACCTAATCCTTTAGCTTCCACTCAGAGACTTTATTTTGCAAACCATGAATCACTTTGCTTCTCTTGGGATCCCATCCAAGGAGTTCATTCCTCAATTTCAAGGCCTTAAATCAGACACATTTTTCCTACATTTCTACGCCTTGCATCCAGTAGGTGTTTGATAAGTCTTTTCAAAATGATAAAATCCTGAGGATGGTGGGAAGACTGTCTGGTAACTCCTACCTGCTAGAATCTTATTTATTCCAGCCTTTTATCAGCACATTTTTAATCATTAACATGGCATTGGTGACTTATATCTGATCCTCTATAATCCTGTCTTTTGTTTATGCTGTATTTGCCTGTAACCAGGTCTTATCATCATTTCTGTACGGTTTGTTCTCCCCTTTTCACTTGTTCCGATTAAGCTTTTATTCTCATTATTTCTGTTTATTCTCAAGGTCACTTAAAATTATAATTATCTTCTCCAAGTTGCTGAGCTTCCCACTCAACTTGGTGCCACTAGTAATTTACTGAGCTCCTCCCAAATTCATCTGTGCCATTAAAGATGTTATAAAATATTTCTGGCTCAGGATGACTCTTTTGAAAACACACTCATGTTCTCCAGGCTGATATTGCATCGTGGATAACGGACTCTTGAATATTTTTCTAACAAGCTTCTGTTCTCATCTAGTTGCAAAAGAGCTTAAATGATAGTGAATAAAATAACATACTTCGATACAGTATTATACTTTATAGAGTCCCATAGATCTATAGATCATTTTATTTGATGCTTAGATAACTTTGCAAAGTAGGAGGAAGAAGTGTACCTTTATTCCTGTTTCAAAGGCATAGGAGCTGACATTCAGGTTAAGTGACTTGAATAAGGTCACTCAGCTGGCCATTAGTAGAACCAGCTCTTAAATGCATATTTTCTGGCTTCAATACCAATGTCCTTGCTTCTCTATCATGCGGAGCCACTCTTTATATATTAATACATGGCTTAATACTAAATTAAGATCTCTTATTAAAAAATTCTGACTGCTCTATCCCAACATTGGTCTTCCCATTCTTTTAATACCTAAGACATAATTGGTCTGTACAACACAATTCAATTCGACTTATACTAGATACTGACCTAAACACTGAAGGGTACATAAAATCATCATGACACTTCCTGAGGGAGCTACTTAGTAGATATCAAAGGGACAGACACCAAGGACCACAGAGGAGGACAAAAGTATAGAGTGCTATCTAGCACCTATTTATGTGGAGTTTTGAATTTTTATGTTTACTATTTTAAGAAAAATGGATCACTCCTTGGAGGTAAATTGTGTATGTAGCCTGCATTTGCATCTTCTAATCACACATAGCAAACTCTGGGAAAATAGTATGGATGTTTAAAATACCTGGTTGAACTTCATATATATTGAATTCCTACTCTATGTCCAGTGCGGTACTAGGCATAGCGTGGAATGTGTAACTCTGTCTCTTGCAAAGGGAACACTAATGAATTGGGAATGCATGATAGACATTTAGAACACTCCTTGACCAGATTAGACTGTTGACTTTTGAGTACAGTCCAGGTTTTGAGGAGAGGGGAGGAGGAAATAAGCTTGGAAAGATCATGTTGGTCTGTATTATAGAAGACCTTGAAAGTCAAGCAAAAAAGCTAGACTTGATGTGGTAAAAAAGAAGTATAATTTCCATATCAAATAAATCCATTACCAAGGTTGAGAAGAAACGTTGAGATTATATCATCAGGGTGCCTGGGTGGGTCAGTCAGTTAAGCATCTGCCTCTCGATTTTGGCTCAGGTCATGATGTCACAGTTGTGAGACTGAGCCCCACATCGAGCTCCACACTCAGCGTAGAGCCTGCTTGGGATTCTCTCTCTCTCTCCCTCTCTCTCTCTCTCTCTCTCTCTCTCTGCTGCTCCCCCACTTGTACTCTGTCTCTGTCTCTCTCTCTCTCTCAAAAAAAAAGTATTAAAATTCTTTTTTAATGTTTATTTATTTTTGAGAGAAAGAGAGAGAGAGTGCGAGTGAGGGAGGGACAGAGAGAGAGGGAGACATAGCATCTGAGGCAGGCTCCAGGCTCTGAGCTGTCAGCACACAGTCTGACCTGGGGCTCAAACTCACAGACTGCAAGATCATGACCTGAGCTGAAGTCGGATGCTCAACCGATTGAGCCACCCAGGCGCCCCAATATTAAAAACAATTTTTTTAAAGACTGAATCATCAATTGTTTTGTGTGTGGTAATGTAAGTATTATGGTTTCTGTTATTTGAGAAATAATAAAATAAAGAAGAAGCCCTTCCTACCTCCTTGAAATGAAATATGTTTACCTGAGTGTTACTTTTGCCTACCTAGAATGTCTGGACGTTCTTTATCTAGCACATTAATGGCATCCTTCTTTTTTTGGAATCTCAGTCCTACCTCTTTTTCTCCTTTCGCCACACATTTGTTGCTTCTGGAGCTAATGAACTGTCTCAGCCATCATTTGTGTTGGCGAATAGTTATCAAAACCACAATGTTTTCAGTCCAAGATGATTTGAGTTCCAATAATGCTGCTCATTTTGTCCTTTACTCAATTGGCCCATCTATTCATTTGACATGAATAGAGAAGGCAAATTACATGGAAGGAATCTGGACTGTGTGGGTAATGTAAAGAATAAAGGGACAAAAAAAAAAAGAGTAAAAAGAGACAGTTGAGGGCCTGAGGGCTCCAACCCAGTAGTGCATTACAGTGTAATACATCCCAAGCCTCACATTTAAGAATACCACTGTAGCGTGGTGTTCATTCCATCACATAGAATATAATTTAAAATATTTAAACATCTCATTAATACATTTCTGATATTAGAGAAGTTAGACTTACTTTTTTCATGATACCGAACAAAACCATTCATGTGGGTACTAGGGGGTTGGCTAGGGCCACTCAATGGCAAGTGTGCTGTTCTCAAATGGTTTTCTTGTTGAAAGATTCTGCCTCAACAACTTTCTTTCTTTCTTTTTTAATTTATTTTTGAGACAGAAAGAGACAGAGGATGAGCAGGGGAGGAGCAGAGAGAGAGGGAGACACAGAATCGGAAGCAGGCTCCAGGCTCTGAGCTGTCAGCACAGAGCCCAAGGTGGGGCTCGAACTCACAGACTGTGAGATCGTGACCTGAGCTGAAGCCGGACGCTTAACCAACTAAGCCACCCAGGCGCCCCGACCTCAACAACTTTCAAATAATCACATGCCGTTGAAACTTTTGTTATCGCTAAGCACAGTCAAACCCATCAAAGTTAAATCTGAGAATGTTTAGGTCTACTGAAGTGAGAAATAAAGGTATTTTTGTAGAAAGAGGTCCAAGTATAAGTAGCTTTAAAAAGACGTCCAAAAAATTGGGATATGATGGGTTCAGTAAGGGGGACCTACTATTGGATCAGGAATAAACATAACCGGCATGTCTGGCAATGGCAGGCAAAATGTCATTAAAGTTGCAGATTAGGGTCAGGAAAACAGAAAAAAGCCTATCACAGTGGTTGGGTATGACGTTGTTAGCATAGCTGCTAGAATGGTAGCAATAAAAGCAGAAATGCAAAGATGAAAGAGTTTCAGTGCTGGCCCTCCAGAGACTTATGGTCCGGTGGGAGAGACAGACATGTAAACAGACTAGCACGACAACAAAAGAGGTGATGGATGAGAGATATGAACCAGAGCCTATGAGAGCACAAGAAACAACCAAGCCTGGAAGAAGGGGCTCCCAGTGATCAAAGCAGGGCCAGGTGTAGTTATGAGAGAGAGGATACTCTGAGCAGAAGATGGCAGGGGAAAGACAGTTCATAAGGCTAGAATCAGGTCCTAATGGGACTAGTACTTTCTGCTTGCCCTGTACAGGAAGCCATTTTAAATACCAGCAGGGTATATTGCCAATTGTAATTTTAAAAGGTCACACCGGAAGTAGTTTGGAGCATGAATGGAGGAAAGAATCAGTGTGTCTAGTGGTAAGTAGATCAATGTGGGGAAAATAGCCTTGGTTGTTGTTTGGATTAAATAAATGTTGCTACATGAACAGCCTCTAGTGAGTGGTAAGCTCTTTTTTTTTTTTTTTAATTAAAAAAAATTTTTTTTTTTCAACGTTTATTTATTTTTGGGACAGAGAGAGACAGAGCATGAATGGGGGAGGGGCAGAGAGAGAGGGAGACACAGAATCGGAAACAGGCTCCAGGCTCTGAGCCATCAGCCCAGAGCCCGACGCGGGGCTCGAACTCCCGGACCGCGAGATCGTGACCTGGCTGAAGTCGGACGCTTAACCGACTGCGCCACCCAGGCGCCCCTGAGTGGTAAGCTCTTAATGAATGTGGCCTCTAGAATGACCACTACTGGCATATTGTTACTCTTTGTATTATTGCAAATCTCAGTGAGAAATGAGAAGTGATTAGAATATGTACTGGAGTTTCAGAAGTAGGGATGGAGAGGAAAGCCCAGATTCTCAAAAATCAGCAGGGGGAGGGGGTAGGAGAGGCTAGAATTAGGAAGATTTTGTTTGGATGACAGGGTAAGGCAGAGGGAGAAGTCTAGAATGTGCTTTGAGACTTTGAATTATGGCCCATTAGTAGATTGTGAAATCAATCTAGAGGGTTATGGCTGGCTATTAAAAAACAACAACAAGATAGAATAGAATTGAAAAGTTCACACGGAGTGTCACAGATAATTATTTTGCAAAACTTTTATGTGCATGGTATATGTGAGGACATTGTCAGTGGGTCTATAGTGTATCAAGGCACTAGATTTAGCAGGGGTCTGAATGAGTCTGGTTGACTACAGTCCTCGAGGGTGGACAGCTCAGAGAAGACTAGCCCTCAGGTTAGAGATGTGAAGAAAGGGCAGAAGTGGTTTTTTTGTTTTGTTTCGTTTTTGTTGTTTTGTTTTGTTTTTAAGACATTCATCCATAGGGGAGCAAGAGGAATTAGGAGTGTGTGCTCCTTTCTGCTAGATGATTTATCTTCCTCCAATTTTGGATGAGGTTATTGGTTATTGTCATACTTTTTCAAATGTTTTTGTTTATTTTTGAGAGAAAGAGAGAGAGAGAGAGCATAAGCTGGTGAGAAAGAGAGGGAGACACAGAGTCTGAAGCAGGCTCCAGGCTCTGAGCTGTCAGCACAGAGCCTGATGCGGGACCTGAACCCACAAACCATGAGATCATGACCTGAGCCGAAGTCGGACGCTTAACCGACTGAGCCCCAGGCACCCCGTCATACTTTTTATTTTCAGCTAGATTGGCACTAAAATGGACTTGATGCAGCAGTTTTGTGGATTTGGAAATTCAACCTGACATCACTGAACTAAGATCTCTGAAGAATTTTGCTCTCATAAGGAACCAGTATCTTGCTTAAGTGTAAGAGCATTAGAGCTTATGGGTCTCTTGGTTTTCTTATTGCTCAAGGTGTTTGTTGTTATGAAGGCAAAGACTATTATAAGACTTTAGGGATGGAAACTGCACATAATTTGATTTTTAAAATAATTTATAACTGTCTATCATGAATGCATATCTCCATGTCAAAATGTTAATTTGTGACACGGATCCAGATTCTAACTGAAAGTCCAAATCTCTAAGCTAATGGAGCCAGTAGGGTACTGGACTGGGGGATAGGAAGGAGATAGTGTGAAACTCACTGACTGGACCATAAGATTTCCAGTTTTCTAAGTTGTACACAGCTCTAGGATTTTTTTCACTTCTTCCTTCTTCCTAACCCCCAAATACAACCACCCTCCAAACCTTATTGATTCGCTCTTTGAAATGCCTTTTGATTCTGTTTCATCCTTTCTGCTCATAATACCACAAAGAATAGCATGACTTCCCTGTGCCTACATCATTATGCCTTGCTTCCACTGTGCCTTCTCCAGACAGCCCAGCCCTAGACCCAGGGGCCCATCTTCTCAGGGGCTGCTTCAATGGGATTGTTTGCCTCACTCAAAACTCCTTGATGAGACAATTAGGTTTCCAGGTAAAAAAAAAAAAAAAACAAAACAAAGAGAAGGACTCTAGTCCTATCTTACATCATGCACATAATTCCAAATGGAATTAAACGCTAAATGTGCATGGCAAAACAATAAATTGTTTAGAAGGAGATTAAGGAAAAGACCTTCATTAAATGCAGGGTTACTAAGGGTTCTTTAAACAAACACAAGAAGCACTAACAACAATGAAAGAGAAATAGCTCAGACTAAATTAAAATTAGAAAAAAATTAATGTTATTTAAGATTAAGTTTCATCCAAAGACACCATATAAAAAACAGAAAAACAAGCTTCAGAATAGCAGAGGGTATTTGCAACACATACCCAACAAAAGCCTAGAATCCAAAATATTTTAAAGGACTTCTACAAAAGAATATGGGAAAACAGATAGCCCAATAGAAGAAAAAAAAAAAAAAAACAAGCAAAAGAACAGATGCTTTCCAGGAGAAAACAACAAAAACAAACAAAAAATACAACTCCTTGATGAATGTTTATCGTCTACAACTCAAACCCCAAATTCTGTCTTCAGGGTCTTTCATAAACTTTTCCCCCCAAAGACTCACTCCCAACCAATTTCCTGAGACCCCCAAACAGTCAAATTTACTACATTTCTCAAGTAAACCTTATCTTTTCCTCTCTTCAAACTTTTAAGAGCTGATACATAGGCTGCAGCTTCTGAAATACTCCCCTGATTGCAATCACACATACACCATCAATCCCCTCAAGTAGGAGGGAAGACATATGTTCATTCATTTATTTTTAATATAATTTATTGTCAAACTGGCTAACATACAGCATGTACAGAGTGCTCTTGGTTTTAGGGGTAGATTCCCGTGGCTCATCGCTTACATACAACACCCAGTGTAATTCATTTCTTTTAAAATTTCTCACGAGCCTTGTATTCTTCCTTCGTATCAAATTTTTCCTTTCTCTGTTCATCTCCTTTCCTTTAACCAGACACTTAAACTCTTTGAGGTCGGAAAGCGTATCTCCCTTTTAAAAAATCTCTACATTTTTTAGAATGTACTTTATGTAGAGTAGATATTTTTGATTGATGATAGTGGAAAAAAGGCCTTTCTGGATATTTTCTCAGTGTAAATGAGATCATCATAATAGCATCTGTAATCACTCTGAGGGTTTGCCCTTTAGCTCATTTAGTTTGAAAAAAACCTTTTCCTAAAATAAAAGTAATTTCTTTCTTTTTCCTTAATGTCATCCACATCCATATCTACTTTTTCTTCTCCCACCGAAGGACTCATGCTGATTCCACCTCCTAAGTATTTCTTGGATCTATCTTAGATCTCAGATCCTATCTCCTTCCCCTTCCCACGGCCACTGCCTGGGTTTCGGTTCTCATAATTCCACCTGGAACTTTCCATCCACTCTTTCTTGATGCTGAGCTGTCCTCTACACTGCTAGGGGACTGAGTTCTTACACCCCTGCTTTGAAGGCTGTGTTTCCAGGCTAAGGCATGAAGCTCTCCAGGGAGACGGAAGCACAGTGGTCCCGCTTTAAACACAGACAGCCCAGAGCTTGCATGCTGGCAATCCCACTTAGACTTGAGTGGGAACAGGAAGCAAAGGAGACAAAGAATGAATGCAAAAATCTTCCAAAGAAATGACTGCTTTGGGACAACAAGAGAAGGAGAGTAGTCAGCAATGAGTTTGGGCTTTTGAGTTTGAGAATGAAATGTATAATAAGATAGTAATAGAAATTTTTTAAAAGATCTTTATTTATTTATTTAGAGAGAAAGAATCTCAAGCAGGCTCCAAGCTCATCACAGAGCCCGACGTGGGGCTTGATAAAACGCTGGGATCATGACCTGAGATGAAACTAAGAGTTGGACGCTCAGCTGACTGAACCACCCAGGCACCCAATAATAGGAAATTTATAGCAATGAGTAAGCAAATAGTTCTTGTTCAGTGAATGTTCATATGGTACATTTGATCCTTAAAATATTCTCAGGAAATTGACAATCATTTTCTAGATTTGTTTATTGTTTTGCCGGCCAAGTCACTCAATCTCTGCATCAGTTTCCTCATTAAAAAATGTGGATAGTAATTCCTGCTCCATATGGGTATGATTAAATAAGATGAGAAATAATAATCTTAGAAAGGCAGCAGGCACTTAGTTTGGGGTGAAAAAAATGCCAACTATTACAAGATAATGGTGGTGGTATACAAAATATTTGACCATCTGGCACTCCTCTCCACCCAGACCAAATTAATCATACTCCTTAACACATCTCTTGGCCAGGGTGTTCTCAACATCCCCTTACTGAAAATAAAAAGTAAGTACCCTTGTCGTTCTTTAGAACCAATTCTCAATTACCTCTAATATTTCCTTATTATTCCAGAGAGTGTGAGTGATTCCTATTGCCAGAGTCCCCAAAAGTTTAACATAACTTTTGAAATACCTACAATATTATAATGACATTATTATGTGATCATATGTTATGGTATTTAGCACATGGAATTTCATTATTACAAGGGAAATGCCTATTTGAAAATAGGGCTTATTGTTTTACTTTCTGACTATAAAATATATTTGTTGTAAAAAGTTGGAGAAACACCTAAAAATTGAAAAAAAAAATGTCTGCAATGAGATTACCTAAAGATAACCATCATTTATAATCGATATGTTTACCTAGAATATCTTACGGCATTTAAAAATTTTCATTGGGTTTGTTTTATATACAGTTTTGAATTCTGGTTTTTGTGTTAGTTTTTGACTGTAAGATCACATCATTTAAGGGCGTTTATCGCAATCATTTTGAATTGACCACAGTATCAAAGACTATGTGAACCATAAAATCTGTGCTCTGGTCTTCTTGTCCTCGTTTTTTCCTTCCCTCATTTCAAAAGTGACTTGGGATGCTACATGAAATACAACTTTGTTTCATGAATTAAAGCCTATTTAACTATTCTGGTGTTAGATACTCCACTCTCTTTTCTAAGAGATGAACCAATTCATTGTCCTTATTAATTAATATTTCAAATTTCACCTTGATGTTATTTTTAAGCTTTGCTTCCAACATTTGCAAATAGTTGAGAGGTGAAAAATTAAGTTGGCATGGTGATGTCTACATGCTGGCTTCCAATCATCATTCTTGTTTGTAAGAATAATTAGAGTGTTAAAGAGATGGAAAAAACGTAGCACATTTGTTCTTGGGCAAAGAACACATTTACGTCTGGAAATTGCCCTTAAAAACGGCAACATTTCGTGTCAGCTACGTGGCAGCAGAATGGAATTCAAAAAGACTCTCACATTTTGCTATTTCTTTTAATGATTAGCTCTGCTTGGGAGGTTAGGTATATCTCTGAGGTGTGCTTTGATAAACTTTTCCTTATTCTTCTGGATGAGAAAAGCATAAAAAATATTCTTTTTTAAGGATTCATAACTGTAAGGTTACTATTTTTGCCTTCATATGACAAGTTTGTTTCCAGGCTTCTGGTTAGTGAAGGAAAGATCTGGAGGACATAAGCAAAATCATGGAGGTTGTTTTCATGAAGGATCCTTTAGAGAGACAAAAAATAGACATTATTATCATTAATAAATTATGAGGTGTGCTTTTTTTTGGTCTATTTGTGTTTTAGCAGCCTATTGGCATCGGCTGCATTTTTTAATTATCTGGGAATATTTTACTTTTGGCCAGCTGAATGCTGAGAATGCTTCATGCAGTATTTTCTAATTTCCTAGTGTCACAACTGAGGTCAAGGGCTGTGAAGAGCTGCAAATCCAACAGCTCCTGAAAGTATACCCCCTGTGTAGGGTTGCTAGCTTAGAGAGAACTCCCTGAGAAAAAACAAGTATCCACACTTATGTGAATGTTGGCACTATCATGAATGAGAGGCACAATAATATTATGATAAGATATGCTTCCTTTTTCAGTCAATGTGGGGACAAAGGAATGGAATAGAGATGAAACAGCTTCCCTGTGGCTCTTGGAGTTTAAATAAAACATACTTCCTTAAAATATTGTTTATTGCAGGGCGCCTGGGTGGCTTAATCGGTTAAGCCTCTGACTTCGGCTCAGGTCATGATCTCACGGTCTGTGAGTTCCAGCCCCGCATCGGGATCTGTGCTGACAGCTCGGAGCCTGGAGCCTGCTTTGGATTATGTATCTCCCTCTCTCTCTGTCCCTCCCCGACTTGCACTCGGTTTCTCTCTCTCTCAACAATAAATAGACAGTTAAAAAATATATTGTTTATTGCAGTGATATTCATGTTACTTGGTTAAGGATGTCAACATCTTTATAGTCAAATTTCTCTTCAGAGGTTTTTCACATGTTTAGAAAAACTAACTCTGGCCTTAAAAATTGGCAAATAGTCCCTCGGAGAAGGAAAGACCCAGACATGTATGGGTCTGTAAAGGAATTCTCTCTTAAGAATTTTTCTCTTTGTTCAAAGAGGATTTCTTCATCAAAACAAAAGAAGCGAGTGTTGGAACTTGACTTACATGTACCAGTGAAATAATGTGAACACAGTAAAATTTAACCAGTGTCTGTCTGTTACGGACCAAATTGAATTAGTTTATTTGAAGAAAATACTTTTCTAATGATTTTACTCACCGACTCTTAATTCTTTGCAACAAGGATATAACTAGAGAAAATTTAAAAGGCTAGAGGAAGTATAAACAAATGATAAATTCAGGGCAAGAACTTTGCTCTGGACACCTTGTTTTGTTGTGGCTGTGTTTCATTTCTTTGCACAGCATTTTTAAGAGAACAGTGTTTGGCTGCTAGTTAGAGGGTTATACTCCCCTCTCTTTCAGGGAGAACCAGGCAAAGAAATTATGATGTGTGCCATATTGTAAAAAGAAACATTTGCTTCGAAGCTTGTAGCTGACATTTTTATGCAAGATCTTGTGCTTTCAAGGCAATGAAAAGCTGGGAAATGTTTTCCTTTTAGAGTGTGGGAGGATCTCACATTAAAATGAGCCATATTCACTGGTTTCTGATTATACGTGTCATGTTTTGGCTTATTTCTTCCACTAGGTGCCGGTTAACCACAAGTGTGATATGCTTAACGTTTGTTACAGAGCTGGACTCACCCTCCATGCACGGTGGAGTCTGGACATACAGGTTTTCTTCTTTTCCTAGAGCTTTGGCAAAATGTTCCGGAGAGTGTTTTAGTAAAATATGAAGAAAGAGTTAAATTCTTAGAGTGCTCTATTAATTTAGTTTTGTTAGCTCATCACATGTCTGTAGTTGCCTTATCTCATCTTTAAATATTTGAAAATTTTCTTATTTTTTTTTCTAGTTTTCTAAAGAATTGTGTTTTTCTTGACAAGCCCAACATACATGTGAGAACATTTATGGACCTGTCCTCGTGGGTTCCACCATCCACGTTCACCCCTGCCAGCAAAGGGCACTACAGGTAAATGAGACTCTCTTTGCCTCTCCTCACCTTGGCTTTTCGGTGGGTAGATGAGCAAAGGGCACAGACCATGGGGCCCTCAGCTGGAACTTGTTCCTGCTCATGAGACGAATGCCTCTTGATGTTGTGATCAATTATCCATATGGAGAAGATGGGAGTAAAACTGCAAATCTCACACTTTACCCACATTGTTTAAAATGCGTATGAATTTATAAGCTTTAAAATAGAATAGCACAGATCCTGACGTAATCGCCAACAAGCATAAACATAATGAGCAAATGGGTCTTATAAGTTTTCTTATTCACAAATCAGCAAGTTAATCGGTAATAACACCTCTCTCACTGAATACTGACTCCACAAAAGCAGAAATTATCCTCCATTTTGTTCACTGATGTCTCTTCAGTATTTAACCTTCCTTCCTTCCTTCCTTCCTTCCTTCCTTCCTTCAAGAAGTGTTTATTGAGCACCTAGTACACACCAAACCTGCCACGCACTGGGAGGAGAGTGATGAGTAAAACATGAACGACTCCTGCTTTCATGGGTGTGTAATTCAGTGGGATAAACAGGTATTAGACAAATGACCAAAAAAAGAAATAACAAATATAAAAATGCTAATAAGGCAAAAAGTGTACAAGAGATTTTAAGAGACACAGTAATTAGCAATACCAATAGTAATTAGTAATAGTAATCGTCTGGAGATGGTGGGGGTCAGGAAAGTCTTCTACAATGACGGTGACATTTAAGTGAGACCTGGATGATTACTAGGATTGGTCAGGAGTTCAATGAGTAGAAGAGTATCTCCAAGTGCAGCTGGAGAGGTGGTGCTCATGGAAGCACGGTAACTCATGGAAGATTGGTTAGGAATTGGGAATTTATTCTAACTACTAAGAAATGTCATGACTGATGTTTGAGCAAGGAGTGACCCAGGTTATATTTTAAGATTATCCGACTGCTGCATGGAAATGGAATATAGGGAAGCAAGAGTAGAACGGGGGGAGAAAAATTAGGGACTGTCATAACAGCTCAGGCAAGGAGTTGTTGACTTATTTCCAATAGGGTGGCAATGAAAATGCAAAAGATAAGAGTGAGTGGGTTTGATATGTTTTGGAGGTCTGATCCATGGATCTTGGCGATGCTTTGGATATAGAGTTAAGGATGAGAAAGGTGTCAATAATTACTACCAGGTTTCTAGGTTGAGCAACTATGTAGGTTTTAGTATGATTTATAGAGAAAAGGAAGAATTAAATAATAGTAAATATCAGGTGCATGATCGAGAAATCAGTTTTAGACACGTTAAATGTAGGATGCAGTAAGACATCTAAGTGATAATGTTCAAATAGGAAGATATATGAAAGATGTCTGGACTGGATCTATAAATGTAGACCTCACCAACATATAAATGGTTTTTAAAACCACAGGGATGGTTAAGATGGCCTAGAGCAGTATTTCCCAAACTTGTTGGAACATAGAGATCCCTGAGAAATTATTTAAAATATATACTCATAGGCTCTATCGCAGATCTACTGAGTCGGAATTTCTAGAATTGGTTAAGAGGTAATCTGTGTTCTTAATAAGCACCTAGCTGCTTTTTACAATCAGGTATATTTGGGAAACACCGAGCTAGACAACGCATATAGAATTCCAGTATTTCAAGGTGTCGGGAGGAGTGACGGTGAAAGTATGGGTATCAGGAAGAAGTACGGGAGAACAGAGGAAACATTAGGAACCACGGGGTCTGAATAAAAACTGATGCTCTCAATTCCCCTGCTACAGACTTACCAGTCTTATGAAATGGCTTTATTGTATATTTTCACACTTCATGTTCCTTCCGAAGACGTCAGTATCTTGATTCAATATGGATTCATACACACAAGACTTTCCCATACATCTTACCAAATTATAAGGCAGCAGGCAATCGGAATTATTTTCTGCTCCTTCTGTAGTTAAAATGTTGTCTCCCTTGAGTAAAACAGTGCCCTATGAGCGATAGAAGTATATTTTGACAGATTTAGAAGCCAGAGATAAAAATCCCTGCCTCATAAATGGAAGCAGCCCCAGAACCCTTTCCGTCAACATGATGTTTCCCCATTACAATGTGATCATTTAAAATCATAAACAGCAAGTATAATGAGGCTATGAAGATTGCATATGAGGTGTGACATTCTTTTCTGTGAATTTCATAACTGCCATTTTGATTTTATTGTGGTTTACTTCATCCTCAGTGGTGCTATTAGGAAAACCAAAAGAGTCTCTTGCTCTTAAAATTTAAAGCTCTTGCTCTTAGCTAAGCCCAGGCCACTAAAAGAGAGGAGAAAATGCAACCCTACATTTCAATGTCACAGCCTTACACCCTAAATTCAAGTCAAATTATATTTGTTAGGATTCAAACGAATTTCTACAGTTATCTGTTTGCAGATTTAAAGTTTAAAGGAAAGTGCTAAATAGCATGAATGCATACGTTGCGCTTTGGATCTCTCCGTGAGTGCTTTACATTGGTTGAGTTTATTCTATAAGGATTGGTGGTTCTATTTTCTGCCTTGATTATCTAGTGTTTAAGTGAAGGTAAGTTTAGCCCATCTGTTTTATGTCTATGTGACATGCATCCTCCTTCTTTTTTGGCTCTATTCTCCCTTTTGGGTCTCGACTTCTATCACTAGTTTGGAAAGTCAGGAAGTCAGCCAGAATAAAATGAAGTCTAGCAGATTTTTTAATAGCATTTATTTAGGACAGTAATTCAGTGGCAGCGAGTCTACCATTAGCAACGCTATATTGGCTACTTTTATTATGCATGTCTGAATTCCTTGTCTGTCATGCTACACATAAACCCAGAAGAAAACGGTTAGCAGATTTGTGGTTTGCACTGTCTCTGAGACGTTACTTTAAATCCTTGATTCATAATCCTCTGGAGGCAAATCTCACCCTCTGGGATGGTGGGAAATCAAGGGGCTAGGATGACATGAGAAGCAGAGTTGGGCTTCTGTGCATTGCAGGACCCAATTCTTTCTCCAGCCTTAGCTGGAATTTTGAATCTCAAGCTTATGGCTAAGAACCCTGTCTCCTCGATTCTGCCCACTGCTAATTATCAATCAAGGCAATGACTAAAAAAAGTTGAAATTTAGACTCAGCAGTGTATGGAAGACATACTTCCGAGCAATTCATGGTGTAAGTAGGGACTGCCTGATGCAGAGGCATGTTGGGGATGTTTATGGTGACAACACTTGAATATAATGAAATATGGGTGAGTATCATCATGAGCTTTGAGGGAAGGCTAGTTATCAAAGGGCATCTGGATTTCATGGCAACAGCTGTGCCTATTTAACCTTCCGGGATAATGACTAACACTTCGCGTAGTGGCTTTTGTATCTCCACATATTTCATTTATATCATACTCCTTAAGAAAAACATATGTCGTAGAAGAACTCAACTGGCATTTTCTTGGTAGGTGGGAAAGTTAATGAGGTAAGGAAGAATACCAAGAGAGTAGAAAGAGTGGTCTTGTATTCTAATATTGACCTCTGTTTGGATTCCTTTGCAGTCTGTGTCCTCAGGATGTGATGGATGGAAGCGAGGATGGAATTAGGGCTAAATAAAATGACAAAAGTATGGGTCATAGTCATGACACTTGTCATCTCTGAAACTTAGTTTCTGCATCATAAACTGAAATGACATCTCTTCTACACATTCCACAAGGTTTTTCTCTAGAGATCAAGTGACGTATTTGAGGAAAGTCCTATAAAACTCTAAGATTTTATACCAGTTTAAAAGCTTTTTTACTGAGATAGCCAAGTAAACAACAACTTTTAAAGAAATTAAGAAACTTTAGGGGCGCCTGGGAGGCTCAGTCGGTTGAGCGTCCGACTTGGGCTCAGGTCATGATCTCGCGGTTTGTGGGTTCGAGCCCCACATCAGGTTCTGCGCTGACAGCTCAGGGCCTGGAGCCTGTTTCGGATTCTGCGTCTCCCTCTCTCTCTGCCCCTCCCCCACCCGAGCTCTCTGTCCCAAAAATAAATAAACATTAAAAAAAGGTTTTTTTAAATAAATAAAACACTGAAAATGTTTTTTTTAAAGTTTTAAAGAAATTAATTTTACTGAAGAATTTTTAAGAACTTAAGAAGGTCACATAGTAGTAGTAAATAAACTTACTCACATAAAAATAAAATAAAATAAATAACATTAGGGGAGTAACATTTCAAAAGAAAAGAAAGTTCCTGAGAGAATAGACCTAAAAAAACGAAACAAAGCAAATACTAGTAGTAACAGCAATATTTGTAGTAGAACTTGTAGTTGGTAGAAGTGGTGACAGCAGCCAGCATTTGTGGAGCATCCGACATATGCCAAGGACCGATCCGGATGCCAGGCTCCTTAGATACATTGCTTTTGTACTCACAGTTACTTTGTAAAGCAGATTAGAAAAAAAAAAAAATCTCAACTGGAAAAATGAAAAACTTGTGTCTCAGAGAAAAGTGAAGCAATTTGCCCAAAGTCACTCAACAAGCAAGCACAGAACAGTGCCAATAACCACCAGTCGACGAACGTCACACGTGTCTGCACAGAACAAAAGGATACAGATTGCACTTATTTCCGGTGACTTTGCTTTTATTCCTAATGCGTTCCTAATCTCTATTTTCATCTTTTGCATTAAGAACCCAGAGAATACAAGGCACTCACTTTTCTTTGATTTAAAAAAAAAACACACACGACTAGCGTTTGTAGGAGACCATGAAGTTACCAAGATCTACAAGTGCAACTCTGTGTAAGGAATACGAGTCATAAGCGTACTGTATGTTTCTGAAATAACCCGATAGCGATTTTGAAAACACTTGTGCCTGAGTAAATGTGTTAGTGAGGTTAATGTCAGAGAAAAACAAGAAGGTAACTTTATAAAATATGTTACCCAATGGAAAATACCAGTGAAATTGCAAGATATTCTTTTTCTTCACTTGAATGTGACTACAAGATAAATCCTAAAATGACTAAGCTTTGGATAGTTATCACTATTAGGATCAAACTGGATAGTTATTACAAATGGCAAAATAATTTAATACACACACTTAAATAATGATGCAGCCTCTTTTATACCATTAAAACTATGTTCTTCAAAAAAAACCCCATAAATATATAACATGAAAAAAAGCCCATACAATCGTGTCATCCTTTGTAAGATATCACTAAGAGAAAACAAGATTCTTGTATCAGTTTAACTAAGAGTAAGTTTAAAGAAGTTACTCATATCAATCAAGGATAGAGAGAGAGAGGGAGAGAGGGAGAGAGAAGAGCAGAGAGAGGGGGAGAGAGAAAGAGAGACGAAGGGAGAAAGAGGGAGAAAGAGAGAAGAGAGAGAGGGAGAGAACAAGAGAGAGAAAGAGAGAGAGGGAGAGAACAAGGGAGAGGAGAAGGGAAAGAGGGAGAGGAGAGAGGGGAGGGAGAGAAAGAGGGAGGAAGGAGAGAAGGAGAGAAGAGGAGGAGAAGAGAAATAAGGAAGGAGAGGGAGGAGAGAGAGAGGAGAGAGAGAAAGGGGGAGAGAGGAGAGAGGAGAGAGAGAAGAGAGAGAGAATAGAAGGAGATGAGAAGAGAGAAGAGAAGAAGAGGAGGAGAGAGGAGAGAAAGAGGGAGGAGGAGAGAGAGGGAGAGAGAAGACAGACAGAAAGATAGGGTAATATGAGATTACAATTGTAAAATATATATTTATATAACAATATATATATTTATATATATAAAACAATATATATATAAATATATATATTTATATATATAACAATATATATGTAAATATATATATATATAACAATATATATGTAAATATATATATAACAATATATATGTAAATATATATTTATATATATAACAATATATATGTAAAAAATATATATATATATATAAAACAACCTTGCAACTTGCTTTTAAAACATTCAAATTAAAAGGAGAAACACTGGGAAGCCTGGGTGGCTCAGTTGGTTAAACATCCAACGCTTGATTTCAGCTCAGGTCATGATCTCACGGCTTGTGAGATGAAACCATCTGAGAGCTGTTTTGCCTCAATGTGAAGTAAGTTGGTGCCCTGGGGGGGGCTCCACGCTGGAAGCACAGAGCCTTCTTGGGATTCTCTCTTTCTCTCTCTCTCTCTCTCCTCTCTCTGTATGTTCTCTCTCCTTTTTGTCTCCTCTTCCTCTGTCCCTCCCCCAGTGCTCTCTCTCTCTCCCTCAAAATACATTAATAAACATTAAAGAAAAGGAAAAACTCTTCCACCTATCAAAAGGCCAAAGGGTTAAACAATTTAAACCAAGTAAGCCTTTCTGTGACTGGCAGGCTTACTGGCTGCTGGTGGAAGGGAAGGTGATACAATCTTCACGAAAAGAGATTTGGAAATGTTATCAAATAACTTCAAAAGTTTCATTTTCTTGATCCAGTCATTCTATATCTAAGCAAGCAGAGTGGAAACAGACTAAGTGTAAGTACAGTCATTGGATTGTTGTTTTTCGTAGTCAAAAGTAGAAAACCACCATGTTCCAGTGGAGAAATATTTTGCGAGTACACATATGTGGCAGTGAACTATCCAAACGTTAAATGTATCTTAGAATATGATCTGATATAGTGGCTTATAATTAGGCCGAAAAAAACAAATATAAAAATGCGTACAAAGTACACACATAATTTTTATACTAGAAAAAACATATGCTAAATTTGAGTGGAGTCATAAAATTTAGTTTTTCTTTATAAGCTCCCATATTTCCAAGTTTTGTACAATGAGTATATAATATAAAAAGCTTATATGAAATTGTTCATAAACGTATTGCATAAAGTTCAAATAAATTGAGTGAGACTGAGCAATAAGCCATTTTGACAGTTAATTAATGAAGTAAGTAATGAACCCTAATAAGCCATCCTTTATCTATAAGAGTAAAATATCATTTCCGAAAAGAGCTTTGCATGGCATTTTGTTTGGCTTGAAGGGGACCCTGACATTGTCAGCCATGAGATCCTTCACTCGTTTAAAATGAATCCATCAATGCCATTACTTTCTTTCCCTGGAAGTAGGACTTGTACTTTTCCTATTTCTATTGTTGTATTTTCTTAGTTATCCGAATAATCCATGCTCAGAGAGATAATGTGTTGGCAATCCATACTGGTTATTTCTTTCTTCATAGTCACTTAAAAAGTAAATCCTTCAGGAGAACATTTCTTTAGCTTACTTTTTCATTATTTCCAGAGGCAAAAACTGGCAGGGCAATTTATAATTCAATTTTTGCTAAATCCGTGACACCCAATATATATGTCAGGCATTTCAACGGCAGGGTACTTTGGGGATAGGTGATAAATTGTACTGATTATAAGTGCAAGCTGTTCTTCTAAAACATCCTATCAAAAAGAAGGTAGGTATTATTAGGAAAATGTAATGTATCTTTAGATTGTCCAGAAACATCAGAGATAATCACTTCACATGAATATATTCCCCTTAGTGTTATACAGCAAAATATTATGGTTCTTACCGTGTCTTTGATAGCACTCATCTGGAGAACGGGGAAAAAAGACCCTATCAGTTCACAAACCTATCATGGGCTGGTAGTCTTTCAGCAGCCACGTAGTTCTTAGAGCTGCAATAACTCATACCTGACAGAAGTGACTCACTCTGAAACCCGAAACATGGCCCTAATCATTTTAGGACCATGTTGGTATATATGAGCAGTATAAATATTATTTTATAATGTAATCTCCTCTGATCTTTTTAAACATCCTTTCAGTGTTCCAGATATTTCCTTGTGTGATAAGGATGGCTTAAGCAAAGCCACGGAATCTCTTAGGTTATCTCCCGAAAAATGCTGAAAAAAGTGGACAATTGAAGTGTCAAATTCTGCTTTGGTGGTATTGCGTGTATACACCCACACATGCCGCAGTTAAGTCTGGCATTCCATTAATGAGTGAAGCAATTAAGCAGAGCAAACCGGTAGGTTACTCCAGGCCCGAGCCTGGGGAACGGGCTATGGGAGCCTTTCACCTCTAGGTCAATGGTTTCTGTTTAATCGGGCTGTTAATGACTAAAAGTCATTGTTTCCATCTGAGAGCTGTTGGGCCTCAACGTGAAGTAAGTTGGTGGTCTGCTATCAGTTTCTCATGTGCAAATGTACAGATCGTGAAATCACTGCTGCTTTGGCTGGGCTGTGGGACAACTCAGTAAAAATCACACTGTTTGAAGGAAATGACCACGCAACTCTATCTCAGACAGAGCATGCCTCAATAAGGAAAGGTATTCTTGAAAAGAAAGTCATACAGAAATAGTTGACACAAAATGATAGAGGATTCATGCATTTGCTTTTACTACTTGGGGTAGTCTTTTTACATAGTTGCTTTGACAAAACTGAACTTATTTGAACTTCAGAGTTAATGTATATGGTAGAAGCCATGCTGATGATAATATTTTAAAATTTCAGAAATCAGGGGAGCCTGGGTAGTTCAGTTGGTTAAGTGTCTGACTTCACCATGATCTCATGGTGCGTGAGTTCAAGCCCTGCATCAGGCTCTGTGTTGACGGCTCTGAGCCTGGATTTTGCTTTGGATTCTGTGTTTCCCTCTCTCTATCCCCCCTTCCCCCCCGCCAACGTGTACTCATGCTCTTTCTCTCTCTCTTTATCAAAAATAAATACACATTAAAAATACTAAATTGCAATTTCAGAAATCAAAGCTCAAAGAGGTCAGGGCTTGCCTAAGATCACGCAAGTGGTATGTTTTTACATCAGTGCTGGAGTAATAAGAGAGCTTCTTGGAAGACGTGGCTTGGGAAGGGCTTCCAAGAACTGGGAGAATTTGGATAGAACAGAAAAGTAAATGATACTTCAGGAAGGATGTCAGCAGGAGGAAAATTAAAAAAGGCATAAATTAGCACAATGTGTTCACAGTAGACTATATTACATACATTTTACGTCATGTGTTCCTACAGGAATGCGTTCAGATCGATTTTGACATATACACGCAACTACATTAATGAACACCAGTATGTTCACACAGACTGAGCTTAGGTAAACAATAATGAATTGTTAGTGGTGTTCTCTAGACAAAAAAAGGTAGCATTAAAGATCCATTCAGAACAAAACATATAACTATTTGTGAGGAAGCAGATGTGAAGCTGTTGCTGGAAATAGACAAGAAGTATACAAACCTCTTTTGTGAGACATGGGGCAGTGGTGGAAAGATAAAGGCTGTTATGGTCCTAATAGTAAGCTAATAATATGTCTTGATGAGGGAAGAAAGGCTTCTGGCAATCTCACAGATAAAAGAAGTTATTGTGGGCCTTTTCAGTCAAGAAAATTCCCAAAGTCCATAGAGCGTCTTGCTAGAGTTGTTAGAGAAAGTCAAACCCAGATATCTGTGCTTCTCAACTGGGAGATGTGCTCTCCCCCATGCAGAGATTGGAAAATAATGGAATAATTTTTGGTTGTCGCTATGATAGGGACACTAATGGGCCAGGTCAGAGATGCTCAGCTTCAGCCCCACCCTGTGAAGCCTGGTCCTGTCCCCAGTGCCAATAGTACTCTGACCAAGAAAACACAGTTAATGTTTTTCTCACCAGTTGCTCTGTAGACCCAAGACTATAACCCAAAAAAACTGACAAAACAAGATAACCAATACTCATTACCTCAACATTTTAATCTTTATTTACCCTTCGCCTACTTCATTTTTGTCTTTGCTTTTGAAAATGATATTCCTACTAAGATTATCACTAAGTTAAATACCTAATCTAATGGGCACTTTTCAGTTATCATCTTTACTAGACACACTCTTCTTTCTGGAAACTCTCTTCTGTGTCGACTTCCTCAAGGTCATTCTTTCCCACTTTCCAGATTACTCCTCAGTCATCTCAGTAGGTTTCTCTGGCTTCACCAGCTCCTTCTTATTATGTTTTTCCCCCATGCCCATGGCCTTGGCTACCATAACTGATGATTCTCAAATGTCTCTCTCCAGTGCCCAGTCAATCTCTTGAACATGAGACCAATCGTGTCTAGACAAGACCAATTGTCTACTGCACATCTCCACCTTCACGTCACATAGAGAGATTCGGGTTTGCAGAAGTGTCAAAATCATGCCACTAAAATCTTCTCCTTTCTGTTTTCATTCAAGTGAAACATTTTTATTAAGCGGAGCTAAAAATAAAAATATAAGTAGAGCATGGAACATGCCTTCTAGGTCAGCTGAATAGATAAATATAAATAATTACAAAAAGGGTATTCACAGTTCCATGGCAGACAAAAGAGGGAGGGCTCAACTCTGGAAAGGGACATAGAAGAGAAGGTGAGTTGTTACATTACAGGAAACATCTTAGGCTACACAACACTTAAGCTCAGAGTTCACCACATGATCAAAAGCATTCTAAACAAATGAACTAACAAG
This sequence comes from Lynx canadensis, assembly GCF_007474595.2. Lineage (NCBI taxonomy): Eukaryota > Metazoa > Chordata > Mammalia > Carnivora > Felidae > Lynx > Lynx canadensis. The sequence goes on along the minus strand of NC_044306.2, from coordinate 54,668,277 downwards.
TAATGTGTGCGTGAACTTGAGAAAGATTAGGGTGTGTTCCTGCACCTCTCTGTTATTTGGTATGACCTCGAAATGCATGGGAGGAGGGCAGGAGAAGTGCAGTTAAAGAGAGGCAGCAACCAGGTCACAAAGGTGTTTTATTTCCATGCAAAGTAATTTGGGCCTTATCCTACAGGTAACTGAACAATTAGATAAGTTTAACTAGAGGTCACATGACAACATCAGTCTTGTTTGGGGGATGATTGTTCTCAGTATGGTAAAGAGGATGATAAAGGGGCGCCTGGTTGGCGCAGTCGGTTAAGCGTCCGACTTCAGCCAGGTCATGATCTCGCGGTCCGGGAGTTCGAGCCCCGCGTCGGGCTCTGGGCTGATGGCTCAGAGCCTGGAGCCTGTTTCCGATTCTGTGTCTCCCTCTCTCTCTGCCCCTCCCCCGTTCATGCTCTGTCTCTCTCTGTCCCAAAAATAAATAAACGTTGAAAAAAAAAATTAAAAAAAAAAAAAAAAAGAGGATGATAAAGAATACAGGGCAATATGCAATGAAGACAAGGGCCACATAGGAAGGTTTTTAGCAGCCGATTTAGAAATCATAAGGCTCTGATTTAGGATGTCAGCCCTGGAACACAGAGTAAAAAGTGAGGTCCATATTTCCTATTCTGTGGAAATAAAATCAGCTGGTCATGGTGAGCACTGAACTTGGAAAGTGAAAGAAAGGATAGAGAATTGAGGATGACTGCCAGATGTCTGGGTTTGGTGATGCAGGGCATGATGCCATTGAAAGAAATGAAAACAAAAGAGGAAAGGAAAGTGAGAATATGCCTTTTTGAATTTCACCATGAGCTTAAAGAAAACACCCTTAAGCTGAATAATGACCTCTTTAGTTTAGGTAGGATCTGTCCTATACCAACCCTTTCTTTCTTAAGACATTAAGCTTTGGGCTTACCCTTAATGGTTGAATGGGTACAGTGTAAAGAAAGATAGACCATTGGAAAATATCTCAAAAATATCATCCTTATTATATTGAAATGCAATGTGTGATATCTGGCATGTTAGTCGAACTATCTGAGTTCAATAGCCTTATCTGCTAAGAAAGCAAATTAATACTTCACAGTGATGCTGTGTAAAATAAAATGGCCCATTTTTAATGTACCTACATATATTTTTTACACTCAGGAGTCTCTCCAAATTGGATATATATTTTCCTTCCCACAGTATGGTTTTTCAAATGGCTCCAAAAATAGGCCAAATATTCTCCAGATAGTCTTTCCCTTTTAAAAATAAAATCATGCTTCTTATTGAACTCCTATATTTTAGCACCTTTTACAGAGAATGAATAACTTATTGATATTATTCTCAGTCTGCTTGATGTACTTAGAGATTCAGCAGTCTAGACTTACCTAACTGTGAAGCTTTGTGGCAACTATATGGTTTTCTAAAAATAGTGATTAGGAGAAACTAACCACCTTTAAAGGGCAGGCTTTAAGAGTACAAACAGTTTTTATAAAAATTACCATATATAGAGGCAAATGACTGTAACAGTTGGAATCTGAAAATGAAATTTTCCTCAGTGTGGGAGTACAATGGCATGAGCAGAGATGAGAAAATCTTGACTTTAGATTTGGTAGGTCCAATTGAGGAAACACTTCAAAACTGATGGCTAAAAGTGGAATTTGATGAAAGAGAGTCCCAGAAAACCTAATAACAAAAAATATATATTATTTACAAAAGCAAGATTGATGAAAACTTTTGGTATAAAACAAAGCAGACCTAGCAGCTAAATTTTTATGGAATTATTCCAGCCACAGAGTCCCTTATTATAATCTATATAATCTGGTTTAGTTGATATGGTTGTGTGGCTGATTTATGCTACTGATAACAGAAGCTTATAAATTTCTTGAAGGGAAGTATAGGCCTTTGTAGTGGACTGTGTTTTAATTCACTTACATGACCAGTTTCCACTAGCAGCAATGTAAGTCTTTTATATAAATCAGAAGTGCCTGCCCTTTCCAAAGTCTTGTCTATAGCCTTGTAGAGCCATTAAAAACATGTCAAGATGGAACATAATTGGCAGAACTTTGGATCTAATCCACTTTCCCCTATTTAATGCTATGCTCTGGCTCATAGATCCACACAGAAGATGGATGAGGCATTTCCATTTTCAGCAGTTGTTTCCAACGAAATATTTATAGTAATATGAAAAAGAGAGGGGGGAAAACATGTGCTTATATAAAATGAAATACAATAGAGAAGTAAATATTGATGGACTTTGTATAGACCTGTATATGGATGAGCTGATTGATAGAGGGAAGGAACAATAAGACTGGAAGAAGTCCTAGGACTCAGCCTTGAGTGACTCCCTACGTGGAAAAGCAGGATAAGGATGACAAGTTGTCAAAGTTGATTGAGCACGAGATGCCATTGAGGAAAGAGAACTATGACATTTGTTTTTCCCGAGAAGCCAAGAGAAGATTGGGTTTGGTTTTGATGGGAAGGTGAGGAACAGTATCTAGAAGTGGAGTAAGGACTTGAGTATATTTACCTGCCAATAGAAAGGATCCAGTAGACGTGACATGGACAAGGAAAAAAAAGAAAGTGGAGTGCCAAAGAGATCTTGTTTATGTGGGTTATATCTACTGATATTTACTGGATAAGAAATTAAAGCTGAAAAATTATTAAAATCTTCACATATTAATTCATTTAAGTCGCCATAACAAACCCACTGCAAATTAACATAAACAACATGTTTTAGAAAACTATAAAATAAATTAGTGATAAGAGTGCCACCATTTTACACTTTCTCAATTCTTTCTTTTTTTTTTTTAATTTTTTTTAATGTTTATTTTTGAGACAGAGAGAGACAGAGCATGAACGGGGGAGGGTCAGAGAGAGGGAGACACAGAATCTGAAACAGGCTCCAGGCTCCAAGCTGTCAGCACAGAGCCCGACGCAGGGCTCGAACTCACGGACCGCGAGATCGTGACCTGAGCCGAAGTCGGCCACCCAACCGACTGAGCCACCCAGGCGCCCCTCTCAATTCTTTCTAATATCACGTTCAATAGAAGACAGCTGGGTTCTCATGTCTGCATCTGCATTCAGTTGGTTGCCTTATGTTGGTTTGGTTAATGTATATTAAGAAAATCTGGTCTCACACGAATATGTAGTTGAATAATGGAGGAAATGTCAGTATGTTTCTTTAACGCCACACTAGAATTCACCACATGGTAGTTTCCTAAAGATTATAAAATCTGAAATCTTATCATTAAATGAACTTTTTGCACTCTACAGTCCATTTTTCTATCTTATACTTTGAACTGAGTTATGCAGGTGTTCTAGACGCTGACAGATTTTACCACACAATGTTAAAGAAATCACATTTGTTAACACTATCACTGATCTCATCAGAACTATCTTTAACTACTGGGTGGTTCATAGATCCACCCAATACTTACGATGTCAAGATTATGATGTTAGATACAAGTTTCCCAAAACTTGAATATTCACTTGAAAGCTAAAATTTTGTCTTTGGAAATACTTTGTTTTCCTTAGAGTGGCAGGTTCACTTAGCTCATTTCCAAGAAACTGTCTGCCAGATACCTAAGCCTGAATGACCATTGTTTGTCTATCAGCCATTCTTTCAAGTAAAATAATGTTTCATGAAAAAGCTCTCAATTCCAAGAATTGCTCAAGTGTTTTTCCTCAAGATTACTATCATTTTTCATGATGCAGTAGAAGAGTCTTAAGTGTACCTTCTATTATGTCACACAGAATATTAAAGGGATGAGTAGTTGAGGTCTGAAATTTAATAAAATTAATAATTGTTACTGTTTCATCAAAGTCCTTTTTAAAATGTTTTTTAAATTTTTTTGTGAGAGAAAAAAAGTTTGTTTATTTTTTATGTTTTGTTTTTAAATATAATTTATTGTCAAATTGGTTAACATGCAGTGTGTACAGGAGCTCTTGGTTTTGGGGATAGATTCCCATGGTTCATCGCTTACATACAGCACTCAGTGCTCATCCCAACAAGTGCCCTCCACAATGCCCATCATCCATTTCCCCTCTCACTTTCTCCCACCCCCACCCATCAACCCTCAGTTTGTTATCTGTATTTAAGAATCTCTTATTGTTTGCCTCCTCTCTGTTTGTAACTATTTTTTTTTCCGACTTTCCCCCCCTTCCATGGGGGAAGGGAAGTTTCTCAAGTTCCACATATGAGTGAAAACATATGATATCTGTCTTTCTCTGACTGACTTATTTCACTTAGCATAATACCTTCCAGTTCCATCCACGTTGCTGCCAGTGGCATGATTTCATTCTTTCTCATTGCCAAGTAGTATTCCATTGTATACGTAAGCCACATCTTTATCCATTCATCAGTTGATGGACATTTAGGCTCTTTCCATAATTTGGCTATTGTTGAAAGCACTGCTATTAACATTGGGGTACATGTGACCCTATGAATCAGCACTCCTGTATCCCTTGGGTAAATTCCTAGTAGTGCTATTCCTGGGTCGTAGGGTAGCTCTATTTTTAAGTTTTTGAGAAACCTCCACACTGTTTTCCAGAGTGGCTGCACCAGTTTGCATTCCCACCAACAGTGCAAGAGTGTTCCTATTTCTCCACATCCTCATCAGCATCTGTGTTTTCCTGAGTGGTTCATTTTAGCCACTCTGACTGGTGTGAGGTGGTATCTCAGTGTGGTTTTGATTTGTATTTCCCTGATGATGAGTGAAGTTGAGCATCGTTTCATATGTCTGTTGGCCATCTGGATGTTTTCTTTGGAAAAGTGTCTATTCATGTCTTATGCCCATTTCTTCACTGGATTATTTGTTTTTCAGGTGTTGAGCATGGTGAGTTCTTTATAGATTTTGAATTCTAACCCTTTATCTGATATGTCATTGGCAAATATCTCTTCCTATTCCGCCGGCTGCCTTTTAGTTTTGTTTATTGTTTCCTTTGCAGTGCAGAAGCTTTTTATCTTGATGAGGTCCCAAGAGTTCATTTTTGCTTATCAAAGTAATTTGTAAGCAAGCTGCTTTTTTTTTTTAAGTACAAGTATGTAGAGGTGAGGAAAACAATGACTAGAACATAGGTGTTGAAACTGCCTTGATTGGTGCTAAGGCATCCCAAACTTCTACCTGCTTCATCAGTGCAATGGTCAAGACAGTAAAATATTCAAATAATGCCTTAGTATTATTATGGGAGTAGTTTTAAACTTGTGGACACCATGACATTTTCTAAGAAACCTCTGGGATCCGTGGACCACACCTTGAGGAGTGCCACTCTAAGAATTTATAAAGACAGAATGTAAATCCATATGAGAAGATATTATTAAATACATATTTCTGGGACCATCAGAAATTTATTTGGAAGGAAAAATTTATATCCTTGCTCCATATAATACAAATAAAATTGTAATAAATAGGTACATGCTTCTGGTTTCATTAGCTAAAACTATTAGAAAATATAAGTGGATATGTATTTAATTTAGGGATGAAGAAGACTTTTCTCTGCATAAACACAAAAGAAGAAACCATAAAAGGAGATATGGATAGACTTTTTCAATAACAAATGGAAAGACTTTTTCATGTCAACCACCTTCAGTGTCTAGAGAAATATAAACAAACTGGAAAACTGAGAAGGAAATATTTGCAACACATAATGGTTAAGGAGCTGTACCTTTTATACATAATGAGCTCTTATGAAATAATCAGGAGAAAGGAAAGCATGATGACATAATTTTTAACAAAAGAACTGTAAGTGGCCAATGAGCAAATGAAAAACAATGTTCAGTCTTTCTACAGATGTAGAAAATTGGCGGAGCTAAAAACAAAAAATTATTGTATTAGTTACTGATTGCTGTCGAACAAATTACCCTAAAACCTAACAACTTACCACAACAGACTGTTTCTTACAGTTTCTGTGAGTCAAGGATCTGGGGCAGCTTAGCCGGGTGGTTCTGGCTCCGGGTTTCTCACGAAGTTACAGTCATCTCAAGATTGAGGCTGAAGGATTCCCTTTCCAACATATCACGTCTGCTTCTCCATTGGGCTTCAACAACATGGTGGCTGGCTTTTCCCAGCACAAGTGATGAGACAGAGAGATTGACAGAGAGAGACAGAGAGAGAATAAGACAGAAGTAGTCTTTTTATAACCCAGTCTCTGAGGTATTAGCCCATCATTTCTACTATATTCTATTCAGTAGAAGCAAGTCATTACGTGTTTCCCACACTAAAGGGGAGAGAATCACTGGGCACCCACCATGTTAGAGGCTGCCTAATACACCGATAATCTCCAACGTAGCCAGGCTCTGATGGCACAGGTAGGAGAAGGTACAATTTCTATCTCTCTGGAGGAATTGGGCAACATCTTGGCCCTTGTGACATAGCAATTCTATCTCTAAGAAATAATGAATATAAAAAGTATATAAAAGAGATTCACAATAATGTGTTATAATAGTGAAAAATTGGACGAAACCAAATGCCTAATAATATTTAAAAAATAGTTAAATTATTATACATTCCAGGAGTATAAAATTTGCGACTCTTAAAAATATTTTTGAAAAACTTTTACTAACAAGGGCAATTACTTGTGATTTACAGTTTCTTGGGAATGTGCTATATGCTGATACATTGTTAAAAACTTAATGCATGCTTATATGCATTGAACCCGTGTTTAGAAGGATAAAATTCTAAATGTTAGTGATTTTTTTGTGTGTGTGGCAGGGGAAATTTTTTGTTTTCATTTGTGTTTTTTTCTATTTCTCAAATTCATCTATACTGAGCCTTTACTATACAGGCAATCAGAAAATATGCCCTACCAAAGTAATGAATTAATTTTTAAAAAATCAACAGAAAAAGAACTTGGAGAGAAATGACTTTGAGACCAACTGCTAAAACCATAACATAGAGTATAATAATTACATTTTAAGCTGCTATAGTTATGATTCTTTTTCCATACTCAATATAATATTACATGAGCTGAATGGCATCATAGTATTAAATATGCCTTTATAAATAAAATTTGAGCTAATGAGAGTGGGGATTCAAGGAAAGTCCACAGTTTTAAAGTTCATCATTGAAAAGTGAATGATCGTTTCTTACTAAGTTCCTGAAAAAGTAAACAAATTCCAGGTTCTTCATTAAATGACTGTCCTGTTCCCAAAGGGCACGAATTGAGAGACTTGAGAGGTTGTTTCTAGTCTAAATACAGCGGTTTTGACCAATTTGATTGGAATTCCATTCCAAATTTTTGCTTTTAAGAGAGAATGTTAGTTCAAAACACATTGGCACGATTGAAAGTAAATTTCCCAAGCCACTTCCGGTTGTCTTTCCTTATACCAGTGGTAGTGCTAGATTTGGCTCAAGTGAAGCATGCCTCTTGGTGATTCTCATACTTTCTACAGGCTCTTTATAACATCTTATTTCCGGGTACATGCCATTTACAAGTGAGAAATTTTGTAACGGGGTATTTTTGAGACCATTTGATATCATGTCGGTTAATTCAGATTTGAACCGAGTAGCTACACATAAGCAAAAAAAGAAGAAAGAAAACCTAGATGAATGCATTTTTTTTTAAAGTAGGCATTTTGGAAATCCACCGAAGAAGTCCCATTTTATAGCATGTTCTTATATGATACATTCAAAGTTTAGGTTCCATGTGGCGTTTCACAATTGCCCTGCTATGATGGGTTTTAGTGGCTGGCTCATTGTATTATATCTTGGGAGAGTGTTTATTATATTTTAAAATTTGGATCTGGGTCCATAGTTAAACTTAATGCCGACATTCATAAGAGCTTGATAGGCTCTATCTCTGGCTGGAGAAAGCTCTTATTGTGGTCAGTTTAACTGAGCCAACAATTAATAATGTCAGAATACCATTCTGCAAAGCAGGGCAATACTTAGTCAAAGTGATTCATATTAGCTGAGCATGAGCAAAGAAATCTCAACAGGCTATTTCAGAATCCTGGACTGCCATTGAATCCATTGCTCTTGTGAACACAGTGGAAAGAATCAGGGTTCATGCTCCTGGCTGTTCGGACTTCTTAGTAAATGTTTCACTGTGTCCCATGGAGAAGACAGAGTGTTTTAATGTGGGAAATGGAACCTTCTGTGCTGTCTGTTCTGGAGAAAAGAATGCGGCTTCTAAAATATTACTTTTTGAACTTCCTGTACTGTATTTATACAATTCTGACTCTTTAAAAGGCTAAACTGTGTTATGACTAAAGCAGTCACTGATAGACCTAATTTGCTCTATGAGAAAAGTGTTCTCCACCAACTCTGTTCAGTTTCCTTTGTGTGGTGCAATCTTTCCCCAGCCTGTTTGACTCCACAGTCGGCAGAATTTTGCCAAGGAAGCAGGAGCTATGGGAACCATTTCTCCACTTACCATGCTAGATTATTATATTCCACCCGAGAACGTGTCGCAATTTAGTGGTGACAAGCAAGGGTGTGGAAGGAGACAAAACTGGAATTTAATCTCATCTTTGGGTTCACTTCACTGAGCCTCAGTTTCCTCCTTGTAAAATGAAGACAATAAACCTTCATAAAGCAGTTTTGAAGATTAAATAAAAGTGTGTGTATAGCACAGTGTCTCACAACTAGTAATTGCTCAATACATTCTAGTTTTTGGCCAGCCAACCAGAATGTTCGATTTCGTTTGGCTGTGGAAAATGTGTCCAGGTTGATGAAAATGCGTAAGTGAATTTTCGAGCACTAGCTGGAGAGTCATCTTTATATACACATTGTAAAGTAAAAAATAGAAAATGATATCAGAATTGAAAGAACAGATTAAGTAAGCAATGTCTTTTTATTTTTTGAAAAAAAATTGCAACCCACAGTAAGAAACACATTTGACCTTGTGACCTAGTGTTCAGTATAGACGTGCCACACTTGTAACCCAAATGAAAGTTTAATGGAGCAACACTCTTCTAAGTATGATATACTCTGATATTTTCTTTCTTTTTCTTTTCTCTTCTCTTCCTGTCTGGTTAGAATGGACTAAGTTGATTTCGTATGCACTAATCGTGTGTAAACAGTAACTTGAAAAACACTGATTCAATGGAGGGTAAATTAATTTATTGCACAAATTTGTTTAGTACAGGATTGGTAATTAAGCATCATTTCCTCTTACTTGCATTTTATAATTTTTAATTATATTAATGAATGTTTGCCTCTAAAAGGGGAATGAAACTAACAATTGCTAAGTATGTACTGTGCCAGATAGTATCTGTATTGTTTTGCACGTAACTCCTGTTTTGTTACACATATCTTGCAGTTATCCGCATGTTATAAAGAAACCAAGATTGCAAGAGATAGACTATCTTACCCACGAATTTAAACCCATCGATTTTCCACTGTCTCGAAATGCGAGAAGCTGACTAACTTACAGTGACACATCTGTAAACTTTATCTCTGGGCTACTGTATTTTATATTCTTTCCTTGATTAAATTGTGGACCCTCGATCACTTAAGAGTAGAATTCGAATTTGAATTATAACACAAACCTTTGGAAAAAAGATCACACGTTAGTTCCACTTTGTATGATCTTACTAAAGAGTAGCCCTCACCAAGAAATTTTCTGAAATGGTAGGATAATTAGGCTAATTTAGCATTTCACAAAGAGTGAAACAGAATTTCCTGGCATGTGATGATTCTGTTCTATGATTGTAAATACAATAGTTTCATATTTTTTCCCATCGAAAATACTTTTGGAAGAGACAATACAGGAATCCGTATTCTCTTTTAGTTAGAAATAAACCAACTTTGATAGTACAATCATAAACCTAGAAGGATTTCAGTTTGATTCAGTGTTTGAAAGAATGACCAAACTCTAAGTTTATTTTTTCATAGTTCTTTTCTCTTCTACAGATTCTTCCCCACAATGGATTAACAACAGACATTTGAAGTTGTACTGTTTAAATATCTTTGAATTATTTTTGTTTAAAAATGTCAATGGGTACGATAGGAAAAGTACATTTTTTTCCCTGTAACTTCAAAACAACTGAACAGAACCTTTGGATTGAAACCAAGAATTGAATGCTTTAGCTTTAAGAAGATTTTCCTTTCTGAAAAATAATGAATGAGTCTCTTTGCAAGTTTAACTATTTCAGGTTTCAATTCTCTGACTTCCAGTATTCTGCTATGTTTGAAAACATAATGCTTCATGAATAAGTAAGCATTTTTTTTTCTTTTTCAGTTTTCTCTCAAATTTTAAGGCATGGAAGCTTCAGATATATATCAAACCTCTCTACAGATGAGTTGCATAATGTTTTTAAATATGTAAAAAGAAGGATTTAGTCTTCTGCTTGCTCTCTGTGGGAAACGAGAAGAGCTTCATCGTTGTGACATTGTTAGAGGCGCACAACACTATTTAGTGATTTTCATTTTAGTAGACTACAGAAAATGTGTGCAGACCGTGAGATACCCTGGAGACGGATGAAGATCCATAGTTTCTGAGACTTTGTGTTGGGACCGTCGATTCCTGAGTTCTGCTTGTAGACACAGCCAGACATGCAAAGCAGGCAGGTCACCATGGGCCTTCCGTTTTAGGAATCAGAACACACAAAGGCATCTGGTGAGCTCTGCTCTGACTTCCAGGATGCCAGGGCTTTCTACAGCCATCAAAGCTTACACTTGCCACCGGCTTAAAGTGCACACATTCCTTGGCTCACCGTGTCCCAGGGGAAACCTTCTCGAATCTTCTTTTGTGGGGAAGACCAGCCAGTGGAAAATATGAAATTTGCAAAGGCAGATTTTAAATGGTAATGACTTTATGAAATTGTTCTTAACACTTTTAAATGTATACTGGTTCATTTCTTTTTTTTTCGAGAACACAATACATCCTTTTTGAGTTTCCATTCAAAGCCTGCTGTATCTATAAGGCAAATGCACTCCTTCTCCATGAAGGAAATTTGTGGAGATAAGATGAATGGTAATTATCACGAAGAGTTAAAATGGTGACTCAGTTGATAGGTGAAGGTTATCAGAAGGAAAATATGGAATGATAGATTAGCAAACTTGTTGATGGACTCACTTTGCTTTCTTATTTTCTGAAGTGCTCTTTGCAACTCTCTGATAAAACCAAATTTGTGACCAAGTGCTGTAATACAAAACAATACATAATATTAATTTGGTGGGAAAGAAAATGCATTCTCCTGATTTGTTTTATGGTCTCCAAAGTGATTTTACTGAGTATGTGTAATTTATAGGGCGAAGTGAAAAATAACATACTTATTCACTCTAAGAACGTATTATTTTTATTGACCATAATTGAATATTTTATGATTACATAGAAATAAAGGAGTAATGTGTTTAGAATTGTATTTCAGGATGATAAATCTGGCATTGTGTGTGCTAAGAAGAGAAAAACTGTGAGTAGAAAAAGTAGGTTCATTTCCAGTGATAAAGATTATGTTTTCAAAATCAGTATTCGACGTTAAATTTATTATAGTAAGACAGCCATATGGTAAAGAGACACCGGAGATAAGAAAAGGCATCAGAGTTTTAGTTAGAATTTGCTAACTAGTGACCTTGGCGAGTCACTTTACCATGCTGAAATTTAGCTTTCTGAACTATAACATAAGAATTAAGTCGCCTGCAGCATCTTTTTAAGTTCTAGAACAAAAATCTGGAAGGAAAAAACACCATTTCACCAAAAACAAAGTCCCTGGGAAACTGAGATGAAATTACCTTCTCTGCTTCCTAGCCCAAGGCTCCACTCTACAGCCTGGAGGAGCCTCTGAAGCACCAACTTTGAAGCAGACCATCCTGCAAGGTGTAACCTGTCTCCTCAGCTCTGCGTCTTTACTCCCTCTCCCTGAACTCTGTGCTTTGGCCATTCTGTAGTGCTGAGTATTCCATGAAAACATCACATCCTCTTCTTTCTCTGGGTCATTTTCCCTTTCTACACCAATCTTCTCTATATTTCTGCCATAGCTACCATCTCCATTCTTGGATACTTTGTTTTTTTTTATCATTCAGTCTCAACTTAATCCAGTGAAAGTGCTATAAGGCACCTGGCATTCGAGTACCGAGGTTCAAATTCTCAGCCCATTACTTTGGGGGACTTTGGGGAAGCTACTAAATCTGTATTTTCCTCTGTAAATGTAAGGGCCCATCCTTTATGGTTGCTATGGGGTTTAAATGACATATTACATGTATACCTGCCACATACTAAGCCCTCTTGGAGTGTTTACCGATATTATGAACCTCACAGCTGTCAATGTTTACCTGTGGAATCGCTTTATTTAGTTGGCTTGTCTGCATACACCCACTACTGTTTCCACATCCCACTTAGACCATGTAGACCTCGAGAATGGCAACTAGGTCTTGTTCACTGCTGGGTCCTCAATGCCTAAAATATAGCCTGTCTTGTGGAGGCCAAACAAATTTTGAATGAATGCCTGGTTATTCCATCTTACAGACTAATAGGCGGAAGGATCAGACAGCAATTCTAATTCAGAAATCTAATCTGTAAACAACTAGAATGGTTTAGAAATTAATGTTTTAGCACCTAGAACTTTTGGCATGCCAACAACTCATTTGAAAAAAATATTCTTTTGAATATTTTGGTCTTTTTAGGAAACTAAGCAGGTTTGACTTCTCTCCCTATGGAATACTGCTCTTTGATGATTTGCTCTTTGGAGATCAAAATCCATGCAGCTCCACATTTTTTTATTCTACTTAATTTATTTTTTTTAATTTAAATCCAAGTTAGTTATAGTTAGTTATAGTTATAGTTATAGTGCAACAATGATTTCAGGAGTAGATTTCCTTAGTGCCCGTTACCCATTTAGCCCATCCCCCCTCCCACAACCCCTCCAGTAATCCTCAGTTTGTTCTTCATATTTAAGAGTCTCTTATGTTTTGTCCCCCTCCTTGTTTTTATTTTATTTTTGCTTCCCTTCCCTTGTGTTCATCTGTTCTGTGTCTTAAAGTCTTCATATGAGTGAAGTCATATGATTTTTGTCTTTCTCTGACTGACTAATTTCAGTTAGCATAATACCCTCTAGTTCCAGCCATGTAGTTGCAAATGGCAAGATTTCACTCTTTTTGATCGCCGAGTAATACTCCATTGCGTATATATGCCACGTCTTCTTTATCCATTCATCCATCGATGGACATTTGGGCTCTTTCCATACATTGGCAATTGTTGATAGTGCTGCTATAAACACTGGAGTGCATGTTTCCCTTCAAAACAGCATACCTGTATCCCTTGGCTAAACATCCAGTAGTGCAATTGCTGGGTCGTAGGGTAGTTCTATTTTTAATTTTTTGAGGAACCTCCATACTGTTTTCCAGAGTGGCTGCACCAGTTTGCATTCCCACCAGCAGTGCAAAAGAGATCCTCTTTCTCCTCATCCTCCCCAACATCTGCTGTTGCCTGAGTTGTTAATGTTAGCCATTCTGACAGGTGTGAGGTGATATCTCATTGTGGTTTTGATTTGTATTTCCCCGATGATGGCTGATGTTGAGCATTTTTTCATGTGTCTGTTGGCCATCTGGATGTCTTCCTTGGAGAAGTGTCTATTCATGTCTTTTGCCCATTTCTTCACTGGATTATTTGTTTTTTGGGTGTTGAGTTTGATAAGTTCTTTATAGATTTTGAATACTAACCCTTTATCTGATATGTCATTTGCAAATATCTTCTCCCATTCTGTTGGCTGCCTTTTAGTTTTGCTGATTGTTTCCTTCACTATGCAGAAGCTTTTTATTTTGATGAGGTCCCAATAGTTCATTTTCGCTTTTGTTTCCCTTGCCTCTGGAGATGTGTTGAGTAAGAAGTTGCTGTGGCCAAGGTCAAAGACGTTTCTGCCTGCTTTGTCCTCGAGGATTTTTTTATGGCTTCCTGTCTAACATTTAGGTCTCTCATCCATCTTGAGTTAATTTTCATGTATCTAAGAAAGTGTTCCAGGTTCATTTTTCTTCATGTTGCTGTCCAGTTTTCCCAGCACCACTTGTATGCAGCTCCATATTGATAGAGTAAGCTGACAATATGTCTAGGTCTTTCTATCTTTGGATCTTGTTGATGAAAGTAACATAAACTAACAGATTTTCATTTGGCCAAAGTAGCCAAGAAAACATTCTGTTACCTATTTTCTAAAATCTAACAAATAATTCAAGAAGGACAATCTGGAGGGGCACCTGGGTGGCTCAGTCAGTTGAGCGTCTGACTTCGGCTCAGGTCATGATCTCACAGCTCATGAGTTCGAGCCCCACGTTGGGCTCTGTGCTGACAGCTCAGAGCCTAAAGCCTGCTTTGGATTCTGTGTCTCCCTCTCTCTCTGCCCCTAACCCACTCGCAGTCTGTCTCTGTCTCTCTCAAAAATAAATAAACATTAAAAAAATTTAAAAAAAAAGGACAACCTGGAAGGATCAAAGAGACAATCTGTGTTAAATTCCATAATGAAACATGTTTTATTTCTATTACAAAAATGACAAAACCTCATACAGATTCATGTCAAGGCCACCAAGGTTTCCAATTGAATATAATCATTCTCATTTTATGGAAGAAGAAATAAGAAAAGAAAAAGAAGTGATTTGTTTGGTTATTAGGAGTTTAAACCCAGGTTTTTTGCCTAGCATTATTTTCTCCAGAATATAAACTATTCCCTGAACTTTCTCTACTCATGCATTGCCCACCAGGTTAATGTTATCACATCCCCTTGGTCATGTGAGTATCTGGAGCCATTCTCACCCCTTCATCTACCCTCTATTCTCCATCTTCTTCTGGACCCTTCTGTTGGTCACCAGGTGTTTTGTTCTTAAAGAATCTCCCTCTTCAACTCAAGTGCCACTACTAAACAGTAGCAACTCAGGGGCCACTTATGGATGAGTGTTACTGAAGTTAGGACAAATCTGTAGTAAGTTCATTTCCCCTAAGATGTCAGTCTTAAAGGACAACACTCAACTGGATGCCTAGGATCAATTGGATGTATGTGGCCATGACTTTGTAAGTAGACATTCTGCATTATGTGTCTAAACAACAAAACAACTTAACAACAAAAAACAACAAAAAAATTTACTGTGAAGATAAAGCATTCTTAAAATATGAGACAAAACAGTATCAGGGAAAAGGAAAATATATAAGTATAGAATTTATTTTTTAAAATTATGAGTGTTTGAGTGTTTTTTTTCAAATGAATCATTGACTCTGTACAATATATAAATATCATTTTATAATTAAAAACAATGTTTATATTTTCTGACTATAGAGTCATTTAAAAATAGAAGTTACCAATACCTACCCTGATTCTTTAAATGAGCATTCGCTTGCATCAATAATTGTGGCTTTGTAGATCATCTTGGGGTTCTTTCTATGATTTAGTCAGTGATACTGAACAGGCTCTAAAGCAAGGAAAGAAGGGAAACTGTATAAAGTAAATAAACTTAACAGGCAGAAGATACATGTACCCAGAGAGTTCAACAATTTAGAGGATTTGCCTGACTTTTTTTTAAGTCCCAAAGTAATCTGTGTTGATTATAACAGGAAACTAGTCTTCCAAATTAAAAAATGTACATGTGTGTGGTCAAAACCCTCTTTAAAGAATGCATTGAAAAATGTAAAAGGCTTGTTTAAGAAATCGGGATTCCAATATTGTCTCTTTGTTAAGCCTCTGAAAATATTTAAGTCAATCATACATGTGCACAGTTCTTACAAAAGGGTGTGTGTGTGATGCACTGATGAAACAACACTGTTTTGTACATAGCAAAATTTTGTTCATGCTCACCATGGATGAAATGTGCTAACAATTTTTATTTTGGATCTCGTTGATGAAGATAACATAACTTAGTAACCAGTGTTTCATTTGGTCAAAGTGTTGGAGAAAATAATCTATTGTCCATTGTCTAAATGCTGACAAAGTCAAAGCATAGTTAAAAGACCTCAATGCGACAATGCTATCATTTCTCTGGTCAACATTTTAGTGATGCTAAGTGTCTGTGACAGCTTACAGGTGATCCAAAAGCAATCCCTGTTACTGTGAGGTCTGCGTTCTAAATTTATAATAACTTTTAACTGAATGTAGCAAACTAAATTCTGTGTGTGTGTGTGTGTGTGTGTGTGTGTGGCTGGGATGGGATGGGGGAGGGGTGCTGTGGTAAGAGAGGGAAAAGGGAGAAAAAGAATGCAAACTGGGAACTAGTTAATTAAAATAATAATGATGTCAGTCGTTTTACGTTGGAAATATGTGCTCCATCGTGCTCAAATAATGGGGAGTGCAGATTTCCTGATAAGACTGAGGGACTGTAGTTGGCGTTAGATGAATGCTTACCATGTGTGACCAAGTGGGAGGAAACTAGGGTGAGGCAGGGAAGGAGAGAAATAACTCACTTGGCGTCTGGCATGGTGGTGTTGAATCTCTTTTGCAATGGTTTGTGTGTTATGTATGGGTTATGGGAGTTTGCTCTTTCTTTGTGCCTGTTGCAGAGAAATGCCTTTTGGCTCAGATTAAGTTGTGATCACTTCACTTTGGCACCTCTTCAGTGGTGTCAGCATTTACAGTTTATTCCCGGCCACGGCTGCAGTAAAGTCTTCTGAGT
This sequence comes from Lynx canadensis, assembly GCF_007474595.2. Taxonomy (NCBI): domain Eukaryota; kingdom Metazoa; phylum Chordata; class Mammalia; order Carnivora; family Felidae; genus Lynx; species Lynx canadensis. Next base: position 54,651,742 of record NC_044306.2, on the reverse strand, counting down.
CTCAAAAGCTAGAGAATGCAGACCCAGGTTGCACTGTGGCATTTCGGAAACTTGCCAAACTCCCTAAGGTAATGACAGTGAAGTCCTAAGGCCGCACTTGACTCTCTACCCATGACCCAGTTTATTACACTGTCAATGGCAGCTCTTGCTAGTTAATTGGGTTTGTTACAGCAAAAAGGGAATCAGGAAGATAGAACAGGCCAAATACTTCCACCAACATTTTGTAGGGTATTTAAGCTGGAGGGAGGAGTTCTTGGCTTTTCCCCAGACACTAAAGAGAAAGGAGACAGACAGTTGAGGTAGAAAGTCTCATACACTATGCAGAATATTATGATTAAAATCTCCTAAGTAAACTGTGCTGCTGGGTATCCTTTATATTTTGTCCTTTTGAAATCCCAAATGTTTTTGAAATTTGAAAACTCAAACTACTGGCCTACGAAACCCGAGAGAACCAGCAGACCAGAAAAGGAAACCTGGCATAATAAGAATAAACAATGATTCTGTTGAAGATGGATGTGAATTGTCAAAAGAGAGGTACAATGCAGACAAATTTCAATCTCTCCAGGCCTTTTCCAATTCTTCTGCTTGTCTTTTTATTTGTTTTTTTTCCTCTGACAGCTCCCTAGAGTTTTCTGATGTCTTTCTTAAACGATTCAGGTAGCTATGATTCCTTTATCAGTAGCTCTTAATACCCTCCAATGTGTCTTTGCATTCTTTGACTTCCTAAAGATTTCCTTACACCTTTATGTGTGATAATAATTACATTTTTTAGAAACCTAAAAGTCCTAACTATATACCTGTAAATAAATTTTTTTTTGGTTTTGCTTTCCTTTGTTTTATTTATTTTTTCTTGTTTTTAAAGGAGGCAAAATGCTACAATACGATATTGCTGTTTCCTGGCATCACTTCCAAAGGCAGTAACTCAAAGACAGGTGGCGCTGGTGTCACCAGCTCTGTGACCCTGGGCTTCCATTTTATCATTTGCAAGATAGGAATATTCACATTGCATGGTTATGCAATGATTGCATCCTGTAATGCCCAATGCATATTAAGTCTTCAATAAATGCTAAAATATTGTTTTCTTGTAGAGAAGGTAGAAACTGAGACAAGTGATTTTTTAAAAAATCTACAGAATTCTCTACCCGAAGCTTTATTTGTCACCGATATAACTCTAAGACCAGATAAACATAATAGATCTGACTTAGGTCTCTCCATCAGGCCATACCCAATAACTCAGAATTCCTCAGCTTTGACCATTTCTCAAGTTGCACTGACAGTTCACATTGTAGTCTTGTATCTAGAGGTGAAAGATAACAATTCATAAATAAAAATATTGTCTTTATTATCCTTATTGCCTCTTCACACTGCATGCTGGTTTTTTTTTGTTTGTTTGTTTTGTTTTGTTTTTTTTTGGTTTCCTTTGAGGAAATACCTCTCCAGCCAAAATGTATCTCTTCTATAAAGTCCAGACCTCAGTAATATTCTTTTAAAAAGATTTTTTTCATTCAGTAAATACATGTTAATCTCTTCATTTATAGCCCACCATGTAAAGTTATTTGCAGTACTGGATTATTTCATCTTTTACATTATTCTCTAATCACTTTATATATTTTTTAAGTTTACTTATTTATTTTGAGAGGGAGAGTATGTGTGTGAGAGTGGAAGAGGAGCAGAGAGAGAGAGAGAGAGAGAGAGAGAGAGAGAGAATATCACGCAGGCTCCACAGTGTCATCACAGAGCCTGAGCCAGGGCTCAAACCCACAAGCCATGGGATCATGATCTGAGCCAAAATCAAGAGTCAGACGCTTAACCGACTGAGCCGCCCCCAATCACTTTATGGTTTTGAGTCTGACCTTATTTATTCTAAGACTTGAGTCAAGGGTTCTGATGAAAGTTTTCCCTAAAACTACAGGTTTACCGTGATGGTAACTGGTTGTTTTCCGGGCCTAAGATGGAGCACACAATCAGTATGAAAAGCATAAAAATTGCATTACTAATTACTAAATACTAATTAAATACTAAATACTACTAAATACTAATTAAGCAGAACCAAACCACCACCATGATACCTTGGTTTTCTTGAAGCGGACAGGGCTCAAACCCCTTGGAATAGTTATTTTTAACCCAACTCTCTACTACAGTGGTCTCCAAAGTGGGGTGCACAAAACGATCCATTGGGGGTGCAATAAAAATATTAGAATTTCTCCTCTTACTTTTTCTTTTATTTATCAAAAAGGAAGAACTGAGCTCTACTACACTAAGTAAGTTAATTGTTACTGGTTCTTCCCTCAGCCCGCCATTGGTCCTGTATGTCAGACGACTGCACGTCATGCCCTCTGCGTAAAGTAAGCTAAGGCAAGAGTGCTAGCTTACTGTGAGAAGGTGTTAGTAACAATACCTTTATTAGACCATTTGATCTAATTTGATCTCTGCATATTGCAACATGATACAGTTTGGGGGTGTTCCCGTTATGTGGTTTTATGGCTATCACTAAAACACCCCCATCATAAAAACTAGAAGCTTAAAAATATTCTTTCTGGAAATTGTTGTTTAAAACAACATTATTAATGCAAGCCCAAGGGATCAAAAAGAAAATAGCAGCCAGGACTTTTTTTTACTATTAATAAAGCTCTTTGTCGGCCACTAAACAGGGTAAAAACATTGACAGTCACATCCTATTTGTCAAATGGTCAGCCAAAAGAAAAATACCAAGAACTACATAAAATGAATTTACATCCATCACCTTTAACTTGAACCTTCCATTAAGTATATTGTGTAAAAAGATATTAACTAATGGTATTCTGAAGCCATCAGATTTAACTACTCACTTCATAATATGATTTCCCTTTTTTTAAAATTCTTTTTTTACATTCATTTATTTTCGAGAGACAGAGAGACACAGAGCACAGGTGGGTGAGGGGCAGAGAGAGGAGACAGAATCTGAAGCAGGTTCCAGGCTCCGAGCTGTCAGCACAGAGCCCACCGTGGGGCTTGAACTCACAAACTGTGAGATCCTGACCTGAGCTGAAGTCAGACGCTTAACTGACTGGGCCATCCAGGTGCCCCCAAACATGATTTCCTTTTTATTTCTCATTATCAAAGTATTTGCATTTTTTTAAATTTTCTAATGTATGGAATTAGCATGGTAGCACACATAAGTAATTTATAGAGAAATGAACAAAAATGATGGGTATACACAAAAAATATCCTTACAGAGAGGTGTGAAAGATCAAACTGTAGAGACTAGTGCTCCTCTAGAATGGAAATGCCTTACTACACTGTAAGACTCTTGAGGGCAAGTGTTATAAATTAACCTGGAGTCTCTTCAAGGAGTGAATGAACAGGGGAGTGGATGAATGAGTAGAGACTTCAATGACTCACATTTCTTGACTTTGGGCACTTTGGCATCTTCCAGTGTTTAAGGAAGCAAATGCTTTATTATTTATTTATTTATTTATTTATTTATTTATTTATTTATGGGGTGGGGTAGAGAGGCAGAAGGAGAGAGAGAGAGAGAATGTTACACAGGTTTCACACTCAGAGCAGAACCCAAATTGAGGCTCAATCCTACGATCATTGGATCATGACCTGACCCGAAATCAAGAGTCAGATGCTCAACCCACTGAGCCTCCCAGGCACCCTGAGGCAGCACTTACTATAAAGAATATAAACCCTGAGGGGTGCCTGGGTGGCTCAGTCAGTTGAGTGGCCGACTTCAGCTCGGGTCATGATCTCACAGATTGTGGGTTCGAGCCCTGCATCAGGCTCTGCACTGACAACTCAGAGCCTGGAGCCTACTTCGAATTCTGTGTCTCCCTCTCTCTCTCTGCCCCTCCTTTGCTCGCATTCTTTCTCTCTCAAAAAAAAAAAATTAATAAACATTAAAAAAACTTAAAAAAATAAAAGAATGCAAACCCTGAGTTTACTCCACTTTGAAATTGTAGCAACAGCAGACTGACAAAAATAATGATGTTAGCTCTGACCTCATCAGATCATGAAAAGATAGTATCCTCATTTTCAATAAAAATTAATCTCTATCTGTATGTTATGTTGCTTTTTTGTCTGATAGAAATGATATATCTATGAAAACATACATTTTCTTTGTTTTTAGAATTATCTCTACATCTATGGTTACTTCTAGACTTCAATATTTTGCCTATTTTCCAAGACTTACTATTCTTCTTTGATTAACCACACTCTACAAAGAGACACATGTATGTTAATTTATGACCAAACTTCCATGACATTGGAATTATGGGCTCATTATTCAATTCCGCATTTATTCAATTCCACCTATTCTGAGCTCTAGATGGTGATACTTGTGAGATGTGAAAACAAGTTCTTATCTTCAGGGACTAAAGTAGTGACTTTATGTTTGCAAGCTTTAAATTATGTGTATGCACGTGTATACATGCAAATGCACATATACATACTTTTTACTTGGTATGAGGTTTCTCATTGAAGCCAGATGTAAAATACAATCGGAACCTAGGTTTATAATCCTAGAGGCGCCTTTCCAAAACTTAAGACGCATTTTTCTCTTAAAAATATGATATAGATATGAGTAGAAAGATGAAGGCTTAGAGAAGTGTGATCCCATCGTGCGTTTCTTCCAGAAGGAGAACCCATCTTTAATGGCCGGAACAAAGGCATGAGATGAGCATGGTGTCTGAAGATGATGAGGAGACATGAGAGGAGTTGTGGAGCTGATGTCACCCCAGGGTCCCAGTGTTGGACACAGGTTTACAAATGACCTCCTTTCTCTAGGTTGAGAAATTGTCCCCTGAATTAAGGAGCCAGGACACTTCCTAAGAAAAACTGCTATTACTAATGACATCTGAGCATTCTCTGGAAGTTCAATGTTTTTGCACCTTTGCCTTCACCCCACCTTCCACCCCCACTGTGTGTGTGTATTTGCATATATATATATATATATATATATATAAGCACCATCCTGCTTTAGTGGCCTCAATGCCTCCATTGTGGCTGCTTCTAGGCTTTTCTTTGTGGGCTCAAGAGAAGGCCATCTCCCAGATGCCATCTGCATGATTCGTGTGACCCCGGTACCTGCTCTGCTCTTCAGTGGTATCACGGCACTGATCTACTGGTGTGTGGAGAACACCTTTCAGCTCATTAACCATTACAGCTTAAGCTACTGGTTCTTTGTGGGGCTCTCGATCGTTGGTCAGCTTTACCTGTGCTGGAAGGAGCCTAATGGGCCTCGTCCCCTCAAGCTCAGTCTTTTCTTCCCCACTGTCTTCTGCCTGTGCACCATCTTCCCGGTGGCCGTACCACTTTACAACGATACCATCAACTCCCTCATCGGCATTGGCATTGCCCTCTCGGGCTTGCCCTTTTCCTTCCTCATCAGCAGAGTGCCAGAACACAGGCCACTTCACTGTCTCCGAAGGATTGTGGCGTCCACCGCATGGTACCTTCCGGTCCTATGCACGTCAGTTGCTGCAGAGATGGATTTGGAAGATGGAAGAGAGATACCCAAGCAACGAGATCCCAAGTGTAACTAAACACCGTCTAGAATTCTAAGGTGCGGAAAGCGGGGGCCTCTTGTCTCTTGCTGGGGGGAGCCAAGGAAGATGAAAAGGAAAGTACGCTTCTTCGTTGAAGCTGCTCAGACCAGACTTCTGGACGGGTGCCTCCAATCTTTGAACTTGCTTTCTGAGAGATGAAAAGTAATTTATTTGTTTTGCTATGCACTGTTCCAGATTTCTTGTAAAAAAGAGACAGCATAGCAGACTGTGGTGGGGAGCATGTCAGGTGTGGGCTTGGTTGTACTAGTAGCACATTCCCGCGTGTGAAGATGTTCACTCACTTCTGGGTGTGCCTACCCACTCCTTTCCTTTAAAAGGGCCAATAATGCTCCAAACTTCCTGTCTCCTTTAGAGAGACATGAAACTGTCACAGGTGCTAGAAAATAAAAGGGTTATGTTCTATATATATATATACACACACACACACACACACACACACACACACACACACCTCCACAGAAGCATCTGGAACAACTGCTCTTCAATTCCTTCAATTCATAAAAGAACTAAGAGGCTATTGATTCTATTGATTCCTATATTAGACTGTGGCTTGTATGGAACATAGAGACATTCAATTTTCATTTAATTATCCATCTATTAATTAAGCAATGAATGTTGACCACCTAGTATGTCAGAAACTGCCTAATTGTCCCATAGTAACCGATCTACCCTTCTTCATGTTAGTAAACTCTGGACTTCTCACAGGGCACAAGCCTCCCAGCTGGATCCTCTCTGTTGGCTAATGTGAGCAACATCTAGGTCACTTCCTTTGAAAGAAGCTTCTTACCCTCCATCTTCTTCTTTTTTTTTTTTTTTAAGTTTATTTATTTGTTTTGAGAGGGGGAATGGGCAGTGAAAGAGGGAGAGAGAGAATCCCAAGCAGGCGCCACAGCTGCCAGTGCAGAGCTCAACGTGGGGCTCAAACCCATGAACTGTGAGATCATTACCTGAGCTGAAATCAAGAAGCTTAACCGATCGAGCCATCCAGGTGACCCAACCACCTTTTTTCTCTCTATCCAGGTGTAGAAGTGTAGATGCGATTCCAGGGAGCTAGCTTCATTCAACCTTTTGGATGAGGGCGATACTGAGGCTAACAGGACAACGGAGTAAAAGGAGCCTGAGAAATATGACCTTGTACTCCACAAGAGTAATATGACCTTGTGGAACACAGATACCGACCTACCTGCCCTGGACAGCCAACTCCCAGTTAAGCCCGCTCCACAAAGGAGAAGAAACCTTCCACCTTGTTTGGGCAACTGTGCCTTTGGAAATCTCTTAGTCTGTTTCCTAATGAGTAGACCAGCTTTGGAGATGATAGCATGGAAATTTGTGTAAATATTTAATAAAATATTTTCTTAGGTATAAAATAATTCTGCCTTGTACCTTTACAGCATCATGCTTTATTCATACTTTCCTTCCCCGCCCCCCCCCCCCCCCCCCGCCCCTTGTAATACCTCTTATCCTTGGGCAGAAATTCTACTTTTCTGTTAGGGTTTGCTCAAATATTACCTACTTAGTAGTTCTTGTCAGTATTACCCCTCACCCTGAGCCTACCCTGTGGGTTCTATACTGTCCCGTGAATGATCAATCTCTTCCTCTGTGCTTTCACAACGTGCAGTTTTTGTCTACTATAATAACCATGCGTAAGTTTGCATATTCCACCACAGAGGCTTTAGAACAAACACCTGCATCTTACAAATTTTTCCATTCCCCTGACATCTAGAGCAATGTCTTCAATAATTGAACAAATGTTGACGGGGTATTCATTGAATATCAGCTTTATTCTTTGTGTATTTATCAGGCTAAAAGAGTACATGTTCCTCATAGCTCATCTGAAGAAAATATTCCTAGGTGCTCCTTTTCTATGTATCAAATGGAAAAGTAATTGTTATTTCAAAAATTGCAAGGGAAGCGTATCTTCTTTTGCTCCAATTAGAGAGCACTAGCCTGCCTTGAAAGCACACGCCAGAAAAACTCACTGTTGTTAGCATAAGATAATGATGATTGTAATAACCCATTTATTAATTTTTTTTTCAACGTTTATTTATTTTTGGGACAGAGAGAAACAGAGCATGAACGGGGGAGGGGCAGAGAGAGAGGGAGACGCAGAATCGGAAACAGGCTCCAGGCTCTGAGCTATCAGCCCAGAGCCCGACGCGGGGCTCGAACTCACGGACCGTGAGATCGTGACCTGGCTGAAGTCGGACGCTTAACCGACTGCGCCACCCAGGCGCCCCTGTAATAACCTATTTAAAAGACACATCAGCTGCTCCTGTTTTATTTTCCACATAACAGAGCCATGGGCTGTTTCAGTAGGATGTTTTCAGGACACGGTATATATTTTTATTTCCTTACACGCATCTTTCATCCTTTTACTGACATTTATTATTTTTATGCAATTATCCTAAAAGGAAAGCTGTGGCCAGGCAATGGGTTGTTGTCTGCCTCTGAAAAGACATTCATATCTCGTGGCTTCGCTTTCAAAGTTCTGGGATCAGGAACCCTCGGGCCCAGTTTTAAGGAGGTTGTGGGTTAGTGAAGCTTCACTGGCTCCCAAAATGTCCCAAATGAGATTACGTGATGGGCAAGATCAATTTACTGGAAAGTACTTAAGCAATAAATCTGGAGCTTTTTGTCTCGTCACTGTTTCTTTCAAGCTTTGTGGCAGAAAATTAAGCCGCAAGAGCCTTGACAAATTGGATATTACTACATCTAATTGTGTATGTTTAAGCTTATCACAGTGAATCGCTGCATTGTAACCGACTAGTGTGCCAACAAGGCCTCTGTTTAATCAGCGCGGTGCCGTTTAACAGCGATTAATCACCCAACTAAAATGTCATATTAAGGTCACAGAAACTTGAAGCCTAAGAAGAGAGAACATTAAAGCCAGCCGATAAACAGAGGAAAAGAGCATGTGGTTGTGCCAAGGGAAGTCAAGGACTCCGGTTTGTCAGAAGCTGGTAGACCATCTACTGGGAGCACGGGCTTCACTTTCAACTCCGATCAGAAGCACTTTCGTTCCCTTGGTGGGGAAGGAAGTCATCCTGGCAGTTCTTTCGTGAACTTCTGCCTGTAAATAAGCAACTCCTGCCCACAGGATACTTGAAATTGCTGTCCCATCTTACAGGTGTATGTATCTCCACAAATACCACCTCACGGTTTTTATGTGAATTAACTTTTTAATTTGTGTGGCTCCCCGCCCCCCCCGCCCCCCCCCCCCGCCATTTCTTTTAAGAAGAAAGAGGGGCACCTGAGTGGCTCAGTGTGTTAAGCGTCTGACTTCGGCTCAGGTCACCATCTGGCAGTTCCTGGGTTCCAGCCCCGTGTCAGGCTCTGTGCTGACAGCTCACAGCCTGAAGCCTGCTTCGGATTCTGTGTCTCCCTGTCTCTCTGCCCTCCTCCGCTTGAGCTCTGTCTCTTTCTCAAAAATTAACATTTAAAAAAATAATAATAACAAAAAAGAAGAAAGAGATCAGATTAGATACGGCACTCAAGACATGACGAAATAACATCGCCATTTTGCACGCTTGCAAAATATCTACAAAAAGGAACAACCGGAATGATTTACTTTTCTTGTTGGCAAGGGCATTTTTACTTCCTAGCAAACTGGCCAAAGCGAATGTTCCAGGGCCAAAAGAAAATGACTAAAGATATGTTTTTATTCTTACTTTTTTTTAGGTTTATTTATTTATTTTGATGGAGAGAGAAAGCATGACTCGGGGAGAGTTAGAGAGAGAGGAGAGAGGAGGATCCCAAGCAGGCTCCGCACCAATGGTGAGGATGCACTTGGCTCGAACTTCGAGCCGGGAGATTATGACCTGAGCCGAAGTCAGACGCTCAACTGACTGAGCCACAAAAAGGTGCCTTTTTGTCATTTTTATTTTTAATGCTTACAGGGGAATTACAGAAATGGGTAGTCTGACAAGTCCGTTTAAGCCCCTTCACGAGATAAAACTTGTCGGAAGTGGAAATAACTAGACCTAAGAGGATCTAGAACAGAGACTGCTTGAATGCAAGGACTCTGTCCCTCCAGGTTCGTTGTAAGCACTTTAACCGTGCCTGGCCCTAATAAATATTGCTTGACTTATTGATTAAAACAGAGCTGTGGCAAATGGTAAATAGAAAAAAAAAAAAAAAAAGGCACACCTAATGTCTCTTTTCACTAAGGAGAACTAGGTAATTACTGTTAAGCTCATAGACTCCATGTAGAATTTTGAATTATTTTGTGACGTGATAAAACTGATTATAATGACCATTATTTAGACTTGGAATAAATAGCACAGAGACTGAGAACAAGAGCCACCTCAAATAGGAAGAACGGATTCGTTTTTCATATCCAACTGAATTTTTCAGCAGGTGGGGTTTCCATGTTTTGAGCAAGGTCCACTGAGACTGTCGTCCAGTTTCTGGAGGGCTGTGTAGGCCAGTACGTTACCCACGAGGCCCATGTGGCTATTGGACACTTGAACGTGGCTAGTCGAAATTGAGATGTGTTACAAGTGTCAACTACGTACCAGATTTCAAAGACTTAGCATAAATAATAATGTAAACTATTTCCCTAACGATTTTGTTTATGGGTTACGTGTTGAAATGAGGCTATTTCGTGCTGAGTTAAATGAAATCTATTACTAAAATTAGTTTTGCCTGTTTCTTTGCACTCCTTTAAATGTGGCTTCTAGGAAATTTAAAATTACATATCTGGCTCACATTATATTTCTATTGAAAAGTACTGGTGGAAACCAATGAAGAGTCACCTTTGTTGGTATCGTCATTGACCTAGACCAGATGCGATCCAATAACCCAGGGGTGAAACACTTTCCGACCCATTCTAATTTACTAAACCAGGCTGTCTCCCGGAGCTTTTAGGTCTTAATCAAAGAGATAGAGTTGCTATAATACTGAATGGGAAATAAATCTAATAACATCAATAGTATACTTGACAATTTTAGGATTAGTTCCGGAAATACAGAAATTGGCATTATTCAACCTAAAGGAGAGAGTGACAAAACACAATTTAATAGGCACCTCTTAGGGACAAGCTAAAATGGCAGCATGGAGGTTGGAGGTTAACTTAAATGATTTCTTAAGAGTCAGAGTTGTTTAACACTTGAGACAGTTGTGACTCTTCTTTTTCTGGAGGGCAATGATAATAAGGTAGGGTCTCCTCTGAAGTCCTAGATAAGTATAAGATTATAGAAGACAATTTAAGATAGTGACTCCAATATCAGCACTTCTTCAGATACCTGGAGTGTTTCTGAAAGTTGGTGACAAGACAGGACAAGATTACTAGCCCGTACAAATACTGTGAGCCTCTAATTAGAGCCATCTTTAATTTCTCTCTTTAGATATCAATGAAATTCATTTTGAAATGTATTATTTTGTGACATGTCATCATTCTCATGATAGCTGGATTTAAAATTTACCAAAATACTATATTTGAAACTTGACTGAAATCTCCTCAATATCTAAGATAGTGTATTATATTACCTTTTCACAATTATATGCCCTCATGTGTATATAACTATGTTGTATTTAGTATAATTATAAATCGGTACATACACTATAGGACATAGTAGCCATTCAAAAATATTTGACGAGGGCGCCCGAGTGGCTCAGTTGGTTAAGCATCTGACTCTTGATTTTGGCCCAGGTCGTAATCTTGCAGTTCATGGGTTCGAGCCCTGCACTGGGTTCTGCAGTGACAGTGTGAAACCTGCTTGGGACCTCTCTTTCTCCCTCTCTCTCTGTTCCTCCCCTGCTTGTGTTCTCTCTCTTTCTCTCTCTCAAAATAAATAAATAAACTTAAAAAAAATCAACACAAAAATACTTGATGAATGAATAGATATATTTTGAATAATTTGAATAATTTGAATAATTTTGAATAAGCAAATACTCCACTTAAATGTAATAGAGTTTGGATTTTTTGCCAGTGAGATGTAGTATTAGATCACTTCTGTTTTAGTAAGCTAGCAATACTTTCTCTAAAAATACTGATGCTTTAGAATATTTTGCAAGATAAGTTCTTCTGGGGATGCCTGGGTAGCTTAGTCAGTTAAGCATCCGACCCTTGATTTTGGCTCAGGTCATGATCTCGTGGTTTATGAGATCGAGCCCCACAAGCCCCAGGTGAGGCTCTGGGCCATGACAACATGGATCCTGCTCAGGATTCTCTCTCTCCCTCTCTCTCTGCCCCTCCCCAGCTCATGTTCTCTCTCCCTCTCTCTCAAAATAAATAAATAAACATTCAAATCTTAAAAACAAACAAACAAAAAAACGTAAGTTCTTCTGGTAGTATGCTATTAAGTTACTAAGTGAAGGAATAGTCACCATATATATCAATATGAGAAAACCAAATGGAAGTCCAAAGATCTAAAGAAATACATTCTACTTAAATACAAGTGCCTGGTAAAGTTAAAAGCATGGTTTGTAACCTGTAAGGCATTACCCCAAATCTCATTATATCCAAAATAACTTCTTGCGTGGAAGCTTTTGGATGTTATTTTAAGACAACGTTTCTGGCCTCCATTTTTCTAGTGTTTGTAAACTCGTATGCTGGAATCTTTGGTGAATCACAGGTTTATTTTTTTAATACATTTATGTCCATGCATCGATTTTTAAGTAGAAACATCTGAGTTTTCAGTGGCCAGGAGCCAATCTTGATTGGGGAAGGAGTGTTCACGCAACGCATGGTATGATATCCAGGTGTGGACAAAATAATGGACACCCGGATGCATCTCAAGTTTCTGCCACATAAAGAAATTGATTAGTAGAGTTCATCACTTAAGGGAACGTATTTGGGCTATTCTTACTCTGTTACTGAGAAAAAGTAATTTTATTCTGATCCAAGATTCAAACAATAAAGCATCTATTGTTTCTTCTTAAACTATCAGCTTCACGTCCAGCATTTCTAACGATGCTGAAATTAGTTAACTTCGAGCCATTTACTCTACCTTTGGCTGGACCTGTATCTTTAATTTAAATGCCATCACACAACTCTTTGGCCTTTTATAAAGGTCACATATTTTTCTTCTAAGTAGAGTCGCTCTAGCTATGTTAGAAAAAAAGGGTATCCCTTCTTCCAAACAAGAGACTTATATTCTCACTGATGAGGATCCTACAGTCAGCCACTCAAAGTCCTGTTACTTTTTTTTGGAGGGTGAGGGGGGAAGCTTCGAGTGCCTGTATAAAAGATGACGTAACTACTCAGGTATCAGTAACTTACTTTGCCAGTCGGAATCGCGATACTGGATTGGGTCGTGAGGTTTATACCAGCACCTGGAAAACTACATCGCTCCTGTAAGCAAACCGTATGAAAAAAATGAAACTATCACATCAATTTTAACATCTTTCCAAGAAGTTAGTGGAATTGATCCTCTAAGCATTAGGAAAACATACTTCAGTTAGGATGGTGCTTGGTAAAAAGAAAATATATTTTGGGGGGTGCACAGTGATATTGCTAAAATGTCCTAAAAAATAAATAAATAAATTCCTGCTCTGTCCCAGCACCCCCCCCCCCCTTCCTTTGAATAAGTAGCTAATGCTCTGCCCAGGCCATTTAATTCTTAGTACTTTTATCAACATGAGAGGTCCCAGCCTAAAACAGGGAACTTGTTTTTTTTTTTTTTTTTCCTTTTTATTTGTTTTCTTTTCAAGCTATCGATGATATGCCCTATCAAATTGAGATGGATGGTGCTTCACTAACTGGCAGTTCAAGGAAGTCTTACCCTGCCTTGTTTACTTGAACACGTTTTAGACCCGCCATTCCGCTTCCAGCCGGCTCTGCCCCGCTGTCCAGAACTGAGGGGAAAAGCAGTCCATGGGCCCATAGGTTGCTGATAAACTAACCCCCCATTTGGCAAGCAAGGAAGCAGAATGATAAGGGCCCTGATTTATGTTTTATCTGTCACTACGTTTTCAGTCAAGTCGGGCAGCCAGCCTGAAATGACTCAGTTCTGTTATCACCTCAGATGCCACAGGTTTCTTAAGTGAGGCCGATTCTCTGGCGACTTTTAAAGAGAACTTCATTTCACCTCTTGGAGAAGGTTAGCGATGCTGCTTTAAGGCACTCGCATCCGGCTCAGGAAACTTCGAGGCTATAAACTAGTCTGTGGGGCTCCTCTACTCCAGGGCTAATTCTTAGTTGCCCATATCACCTACATATGAATGGGGTAATTCTTTTGGGAACACAAAACCGGTCTTGATAATCTTACTATGAGAAGGCTTTAAGTTAAAAAAAAATTTTAAACGAAAAAATATGTGATGATATGAAAACTGCCTACATGTTTCTTTTTTTTTCTATTGGTGTATTCATTTCTTAGAACCCTTTTCCTAAAATGGAACAGTTGTCATATTCCAACCAGGTCCAAATAATACAATAATATAAATTTTCTGACAGGTGGAAGGAAAGTGTCTTAATAGATACCTTTTACCAATTTACAGAAAAGCTTTATGCAGGTTATTGGTATCTCTATTTCCTCCCTACTATCTATTCTCCACAGAGCAAGCCTGAATAATCCTTTTTTAAACAGATATAAGATTATGTTAATCCTCTGTTTAAAATCCTGCTATGATGCTCATTATATTCGGGACAAATTTCTAATTCCCTACCATCGCTCCCCAGACCTTAAAGAACCGACTCTGGCCTATTTGCACAACCTCATCTTTTGTTTTGTTTTGTTTTGTTTTTCCAAATTTTTATTTAAATTCTAGTTATTTAACATCCAGGGTAGTTTTGGTCTCTGCTTATACCTTTCTGTTCAAATTTACCTAAAAAGAAAACCTTCTACAAACGATTCAGAATAAAATACAGGTTGGCTTCAGATAATGCAAAGTAACTTGAAGAAGATAATCTGTCTTCGGGGAGAGAAAGAGTGTCAGTGGATACAATTAGAGAGCAAAAAACTCCTGTTTACTCCGTGATGGATGCTGTGGTATGGCAATGGGGGTCAATGGGAGATTAGCCTACATAAAAGCAAGGGAACGTGTCTTTATCTAGTCTACTAACACGCATCAGTAAATGAAAGCCCTCCGTACCTTTCCCCAACCTGTTTCAAGTTGTTTCCCCCCACGTTTAAATTGGCTTGTCGTTTTACAAGGATGGATGGGTATTATTTTTAAGCTTTTATTTTACAATGAAAGAATGTGAGTGTTTCACCAGTGAAATTTTCCCATGGAGAGGGGAATAGCAATGAATCATAAACAGTGTAAACGCTCCCAAGCTCCTTCCATACATAAGGTTATATCCTAATATCTTCTCTCCCAGTCATGTTTTCTTTCCAAACATTGCATGAGGAGACGTGGGGAAGAAGGCCACTGGAAGCTATCTTTTGAAAACAGTGGTAGTCTATCTCCTGTATTCTCAATAGTATAATCTTTTTGGTATCTGCCACGGGCTCAAAGAAAATGACTATGTATTTCCCCTGAGGAATATTGTTCGGTGATGCCCCTCCCCTCCTCTTCCATCACAAGTTTAGATGAAATCTAAACTTAGCGTCAAACCAGACCTGCCACAGTTTGCCTATCTGGCCTCATCCATTGCCACTTTCCACACACACTTTTCACACAGGTCACACTAAAGTACCTGCAGTTCCCTGAATATTCCATGTGCTTACCCTTTATTGAATTTGCTCCTCTCTATGAGAAAAACAGTTCTGAAAGAAAGAAGTTTTGATCACTACTGTCTCCCCCAATGCCTAAACCTCTTTCTAAAACTTACTTAGTGTCAAATAACTAGTTGTTAACTGAATCATGTGTACATGCCAGGCCCCTTAGTCTGGAAAACCCCTCTCCTTTTTTCCTCTGACTGAATTTTACTTACATTTCAAAATGTGGGTCACGTCAGGGAAGTCCTCTATCTCCCATCTTCAGGTCAAGGAAATACATCACTTTCGCGGCCTCTTACTGCACCACTGCACCCTTTCCACGTTTTCTACGCCGTATTTTAATAGTTTGTATCCACTAGCAGGCAGAGGACTCTTCAGGGTGCAGAGAACTTATTTTCCGGTTCTGCGTGCCTTGTGTCTGCTTGAGTATATGATGAGTTTAATCAGTGCCCAAGTCCTCTCCATGCCCAAAGGCCCGGATGATGCGTTCCCTAATTAACCTTCCAAATGCCTTCGACTTCTCCCCGCTTTCCCTCGCTCTAATCCAGTCACGAGGCTTCCTTGCTGTTCTTCCACACACAATGCAAGCCTTAAGGCTTCCACGCTCTGTACCTTCTGCCTGGATTGTCCATCCTTCAGATATCACCCTGCCTAAGACTGCCTCACTGTTCTTACTCAAATGGTCGCGTGCTCGTGAGGTCTCATCTACTCTCCCCACCTAAGCCTGCAATCCTTCCTTACCCATTCCTGACCCCCCTCTACCCTTATTACCTTCTAACGTGCGATGGGGATATAGTGGTTTGTAGGGTCATTGTCTGTGATATGTCTCCCACTTGAACAAATTTCAAAAGTAAGCTTCTCAAAAGCAAGGATCTTTGTTTTATCCATTGAAGTAGCTTACACACTTATAAGGAGCACAGTAGGCAATCAATAAATACTTGTTGAATAAATAAATGCTGATTATACACATATACATCTATGTATGTATATATATATATATATACACACATTTATAATTACTCTTTTAATCTATATCTATATACAATCCATTACATAGTTGAATAACACTATTGTCTACCTTAACACATGTCCTTTCTTTCCCTTAATGAAAGTTATAAAGAGGTTTTCACTGTATCTTTTGAAGGCCAATACACAACCTAATGGAAGTCACAGTCTAGTTCTTAGTGTGACATTTAAATTTTCCCTTTTAACCAAATGACCTGCCTTTATAAAGAATACTTTCTTTGGCTCGAACTTTTCACAAGCTTGCAATCTTGCCTCATAAGCCACGGTTTTCAGCTCCTATTTAAAATCACGGTTGATTTTAAATGGTCTTCTCCACTTTTGATGACTTCAATAAAAATCATGTTGTAGGCTTTTAAATTCCTCAGTGTATTTACAGAACGTGTCGGTCGACTGAGAAAAAGATGCCAGAACTGGTGTTCCTGAGCCTTGGCTTCTGAAACTTTCTCTCGTTGTGCAATTGACCATGAAAGAGTTCATATTCCCTATAAAAATATTTTCACTTTATTTATTCACCCACTGTTTTACCACGAATATATATCTATTTTTAACCACTAACAAGCACAACATGAAAATATTTATCTTTCCTTTCTCATCACCACGTTGGCACTTTACCACTGGCACTGGGCATGGAAAAGAGAAATCACTGGAAGTCCTGGGTACATTCTCCCATTCTCTGCATAGTCTTGTCATTAGAGAACAGGGAGATCAAAATTTTGCTGAAACACGGCCATTTGATGCTTCTCTTGAGTTTACGTATGGCTGATTACACGTCAGATGTAGGAAATAAGGTCATCATTTCGCTCTTGTTGTTTTTGATTTCCCCTTCTCTTTATGTCTTGCCATGCCTTTCCTATTTTATTTCTTCCTTTCAACTTTTTTGCAGGGTTACTTTTTGGGGGGCAGCTAATGAGGTTATCCCATATTAGCTTCCTCATTTTGTGTTTATTCTGTGTCTGTTTATATGTGTTTCTATTAAGATAATTACAATAATCTTGCTCTTAACCAGTTTCTTTTCCCTGGCTCACAAATGTCACATCCCCATGGAGTTGTCTTGGATATAAATGTGATCTTCTGGATTTGTGTCTACTAACTAACAAATGAGTCGGTTGGCATGGAGTAAATCCATGTTAGTTACCTGCATAAGAATTCTGTACAACGGCACACATAGTTGATCTATATTCTTAAACCGCTGTTTACCATTTATAATAAGAGATTTGCACATACTCTGTTCTTCAAAAGGTATCTTAATTACTCTGAGAACATTGTCCATGTCTTAAACACATTGCACCAAGAAACAGAATATCTGGGCTTTAGAGACACGGCAACAACAATCCATTTGGGTGGACACGAACAAGTGTAGGCTCAACCAAATGGTATCATTATTTCTAACGTCGACTAGATATCATCTGCGCATATTAAGCAAAGCGTTGGTGTTGATTGTATATCTGAACAGCAGTTGTGGTGTCCTATGCATTGAATGTAATCTCTGTAATCCAGCAAGGTTAAGTATCCTTTCAAAAAATTACTTAAAATGTTTTTAATGTTTATTTAATTTTCAGAAAGAGACAGAGCGTGAGCAGGGGAGGGGCAGAGGGAGAGCACAGAGGCTGACACGGGGCTTGAACTCACGAACCATGAGATCATGACCTGAGGGAGCTGAAGTCGTACACTTAACTGACTGAGCCACCCCCGTTGCTCCTAAAAATAATTTTTTAAAGCATCTTTACTCGAAGTCCTCAATTTGTTCAGTAAAAAAAGTTATAATAATTTACCCTACACTAATACTTTGATGTTTATGAATTTCATTAAGAATGAGTTTCATCCGGCTGATTAAAATAAGTTTCTGGAGGCGACACTGGGAAATATTTAGAGGGATGGAAGGGGGTAGATTATTGGAAACCTTTAGGTTGGGTGCATCCAAGATGGCCAAGTCCAATAGACTTCTGTGATGGAAGCTTGCTGTTAGGCTGGGGCCTTGGGAACTGTGTAGAAACCGAAGAATAAGAGTGTGAGAGGCTAAAAAAGGAATCTCTGCTTCACTTCGTGTGGTTGTAATGATCCCAAAACTTTATAGTGGGAAGCATTCCATTTTTATAATAAAATGTAGAGTAGGATATGTTAAACTGTCCCTTGGCTTCATCTTCAATGTACATAGAACTTAAGGCCCTTTTCTCCACTCAGCTGGACTTAATTCCACTCCATGCCTCAATGGAAGGATATCAGAGACCAAGCCTCAGGCCATATACAAGAGATCAAGGATTTAGGAGAAACGGGTTAGGGGTTTTTTCATTACCAGATTCTTTCACTTGGAAAAGGAGTTGGAGGGGTACCGGATAGGTAGCTGCTAACTGGACCTCAAACCTCAGCCTGAGCAGACAATCAGGCACTTTTTGTCACCAGCACCCAGAGGTCTATGCAATCCCAGAGACCGTTCATGATCCTTTCAGGTGCCCAGTGGATATCACCTGTCCCTGGAGGAGGGACAGCTCTCCCTCTTTACTTGCTACTCTTCTCTGAATGTTGAATAGACGGTTTAGTTCATACATCACAAGGGAAAAGTGACCCATCACACACACAAAGACTTTCCCTTCTCTTAAAAAACTCATACCTGCCGACAGTTACGCATAAGCTACAGACAGGAAAGGGCACAAAGTGGACTGGAGGTTAAGAAATATCCTGTATCTTTAAGAGAGTTAGACAGTCCAGTAGATAGAAAAGTGAAGTCTACATTCATTTCCACTTACTCTGGAATTCCTTTGGTGCCTCACAACAAAGCAGGAATTTTGCTTCAGTCATTTGGATAAACTAATGCCGGATAATTCTAGTGCAATTCCTGAATATAAATTATGAAGGTTCTTAAGAAAGTCTATAAGTCTAAAGAAAATAACGTTAAATATATTGCATTATAGTCTCTGCCCCCCCCCCCACACGGCCAATGGTACAGTTTGCCATTTATTTGGTTTATCCTGGGTGTATATTAATAAACCGCAGAAGGCTGCAGTAAAACATTTATTCATTTTAGGACTTAAGGCATGAAACAGCCACCAAACAGAGATGATATCCCAATAGAAGTGTCAAATGATGAATGATATCAGTATTGGGATATGTGCAAACAGCAGACGTCACTAGCGTTGACAGGGTTGTGACTATTTCTCTAACAGACTGTGTCTCTCAGGGAATGCAGTTTGATTCTCAAAGCGAGCCCTTCTTTGGATTACAGTTTTCCCAGCTGTCGTCTAGGAGAACGCCAGAGCATCGAACAGTGGCCGCTTTAGTAGAAAATGTAACAAACAGTTCCTCCTATAGTCTTTGTGAATCTGAAGTGAGAGACTGTGTTCTCATACCCTCATTTCTGAGTTTTTTTCTGAGGATGTCACTGCTTCTGATCCTGGCTTTGGGAAAGAAAGTTTGAATCCCTTGTTATGTATTTATATGCTGCCCCAGAGTGCCTCAACAAAAACTTAACACTTTTTCCATCAGCTTTGTTTTTAAAGGAAATGGTTTAGAAATGGCCATGTGTTCAGTCATTGCCAAGGATATTAGTGAGAAAACACCTAAAATATGTACAGCTTATGTCATACCATGGCCTAATAAATTAGTACAAAAAAAGCGCAAACCCTCAAGAATATTTAATGATGACAGTATATTTTATCACACTGTAGCAATGTATATAAAAACAGTCTGGAGATCTAGACAGTAATTTTAGGGACAAAATTCACAATCCATTTCACTTGCTTTATGATATGATGGGCGTCCAGATATGGAAAACCCAGTTGGATATCCAGACTGGAGACACTCAAGTTCATCACTGAGACCTTGTCTACCAATTTTTAAAAACAATTTTCAAGTATACACAAAAGTATAAACAACACTACAGTGTGCCCTCATTGAGTGTCAAGAGTGATCAATATTTTGCAGCACTGTTTTTTCTTTAGACACCTCTCCCAATGTTTTTAAAGAAATATTTGGAAAAAAAATCCCAGATGTCATGTCATTTCACCTGTCAATATTGTCAGTGCACAATTTTAAATTCCAAGGACTTTTAAAATTAACCATCAGGCCCTCACACCAATAAAATTTTATCATTGCCAAACACCATCTATTTTCATAGTTCTAGTCTGTATTCAAGTTACCCTAATTGTTTTGAAAATAGGGATCCAAATAAGGCGAATGAATACAAATACTACATGGTATCATTTATATGAGAGTACTCTTCAAAAAAAAAATCTCAAATTCATTGAAACAGAGGGCTGAATGCTGGTTGCCAGGGGCTGGGGTGGGGGCGAATAGGGAGAGCTTAGTAAAAGGATACACATTTTCAGCTCTAAGATAAATTAGGTCTGAGAATCTAATGTATATAACATGGTGACTAGTGTTGATAATACTGTATCGTATAATTACAATTTGCTAAGAGAATGGAATTCCAGTATCTTCACCACATATACATATTTGTATATATGTAAATATGTGTGTGTGTGTGTGTGTGTGTGTGTGTATACACACACATATATATATATGGTATAGTGATGGTTGTGTTAGTTACCTTGATGGGAGGAATCTTTCACAATGTGTGTGTATCAATATACATATCAAATCATTATATTAGATACTTTAAGTATCTTACATGTTGATTATATCTTTAAGTATCTTACTTGTTGATTATACCTCAATAAAGCTAAAAAAATTAATATCAAACCATTGTGCTTTTCTGTTAGTCTCTTAAGTCTCTACTCTGTAATAGTCCCCTTTCACCCCATTCTCTTTGCACCATTGATCGATAGAAGGTTTAGAATATTCTGCATTCTGGATTTGGCAGGTTGCTTTCTCTTGCTCCCTTTTTTGTTCTTTAGATTTTTCCTGTAAACTGGTATTTAAATCTAGAGGCTTGATCACATTCAACTTCAATTATTCATAGACCATGCTGAATACTTGTTGCAACCAGTCATTAGACACCTTTCTGGTCCCCTGCTCTTAGTATAGCTAAGACCAATCAGTGGGATCAGATGGGATCAGTCTGATTCTCCATTATAAGGATCCCCATCACTCAAATTTTTTAGCAGTAACTGATGACTGTTGTATAGATCCATTATTTCATTGGGGTTGGCAAATAATACTTCTCCGATTTTGTCATTTCCGGAATTCTTTTATAAGGGGATTAAGAGCACACTTATCTCAATGGGTACTGAGTAATATATATAATTGTTGAATCACAATATTGTATAATCGAAACTAATATAACACTGTATGTTGAGTATATTGGATTCAAAATTTGAAAATCAAAACCCAAATAAATAAATACAGTTTTACATTGAGTCTCTTTAAAAAAAAAAAAAAAAAAAGATATTCTGTTTTATCAATTATGTAGTTATCCTGAATGCAGGGTAACTTTCCCCTAATTCATTGATACTCGGGATTACATGCTATTGTACTACCAACCTCCAAGACACCCAAAGGGGGTTCTTTTTGGTGTCGCTAGGATGCAGAGATTCATTTTAATCCATTGCAACTATTATTTTTACACCAAAACTATCTCATCTTAGGCTAATGGGAGTCTCTTCAAGTTCTCTCCTATGCCCCTTTAACATGATCCAATTCTTTTTGGATAGATTCCTTGCTTCCTGGCATACTAAGTTCTCCCAAACTCATCTTATACCTATGCTGGCCCTGATTAAGTTTATTTCTCTAAGAACGCTTCATTCTTGTCAGTGGAAAATCTGACCAAAATTTGACTTTTATAAGAAATTATGCCCTTGAGTCATGGGCATAAACATTGCCTATAGTGTCTTCCACATTTATTTCAAAATTCCTGAAGCATTTCAAAAAGCTAGACACATAAAACTTTAAAGTGGGCCTTTCGAAGTTTAGCCAGCCAGTTGTTACTTCTGTAACAATGTAAAAATTTTATATAAACTTGTAGGTAGCATGTATAAGTCTTTTCATTTGTATCTTTAAAATTTTATTTAAAAACAATTCGGTTTTCTGAAACAGGAAACGCATGTACCACTGTTCACTTAGCAATATCAAAATATAAGCATTATATAGTTTAAGGGATGATATTATTTCTTTTAATTTATTTTTACTTATTTTGAGAGAAAGAAAGAGAACAAGCAGGGGGAGGAGCAGAATCCCTCCTCCTCCTCCCCCTCCTAGTCTTCTTCTCCCTCTCTCTCCCATTCCCTCTCCTTCTCCCTCTCTCTCTCCTTCTTCCTCCCCTTCTCTTTCCCCCTCCTTCCACCTCTCCTTTCTCCTCCTCCTCCTCTTCTTCTTCTTCTTCCTTAGTTTGATTACTTGAGTCTTAATAGGTAGAGTTTAAATAAATAAATAAGATTCCAAGAGTTAATGTTACTTAGGTCCTTAGGCACCTGGGGCTGGTGTAGTGCTAATCAATATTTTGAAATAACAATGCCAAAGAATCTCATGAGCACACTCAGCATTGGGGGACACAGATGGGTGACAACTGAGGTGAAAAGAATTGGAGGTCTCTGGGTTACTGGGGTACTGGCTGGTCTAACACAGCAATCCTGAAATTGGCCTAACTGGATATGGACTGTGACCACCCCCTTCTGTCTCTCTTTTACTGCCTTTTGACTCATATAGGTCATTTATTTTTAGATTTTATGTGTAACACTTTTCGTTATCAAATAGCTCCTTTTGGCCTTCTGGAAATACTGGACAGACTAGAGGTGGTTTGCTCTTTTTCTATTATGAAATAACAGCAAATCCTTATATAATACTTATTCTGTGAGCCAGACACAGTCCTAAGAACTATACATAGATGAACTCATAACAGCCCTGTGACAAGTCTACTGTTATCCGTCCCATTTTACAGAGAAGAAAATTGAGATGCCAGGATTGAGATCAAGTAACTTGCCCCGCACCACACAAACAATTAGGGACAGAGCTGTAATTTGAGCCCACGAAATATGGCCACTAGTCTCAGAGCCACTCAAAGCTAGTTTAATACGTGAATAGCCTCTATGAGTTGGAGCCAGAAAGACCTGGGCCTTAGTCTTCAAGGTTTGCAATTTAATCTTGGAACTGTAAAAATAGCATAAAGCCATTCTCAGTTACTATAATGGAGTAAACTTCTTTCTAAAGTAAAGAAAGCAACAGCAAGATGGGTCTCTGATAAATAAAGTTGACACCTTGGGTTGTCTTCGAAGATCCATACACTGGAAAATTATATATTACCATTAAAGCAACTGCATTTTGCATCAGTTAAAGTGTCTGAGATATAATTTGTGAGAACACCAAAATAAAGATTGAAAGGTATCCGTCGGGGGAATGAGGTTCATATTAGGAGTATAGATTCGAGTCTGGACTAATCACAGTATATAAAGAAAGATTCTAAACCAAAGCCACGAATCTGAGAGTACATAAACAATCTGATGTGACCTACATACAAAAAGTTGACCTACTATCCCCACCAGCACCCAGCCTGCTACAAATTATTTTCTACAAAACTGGAAGTTACTGAAGTCAAAACAGAAAGTCTGCTAGATTCTGCACCCACACATCCGCTTGCTGACTCCTTCTGGGGAATAATGTGATGTGGCTCCCACACCCCATACGGTTGTGTGCCATTGAAAACTAGCGGGTATTGACTAGGCAAAGACCACCAACCTCTAGACAGGCTTGGAACCCAGGTCTCTGAAAGGTGAAAGGTCACAGCCTCACCTCACAACACCACTTTGGGTCTGTTTCTTATTACCAAATAATTTCCAGAAGGAGACCGGACTGTGGGCCTGATTTTCCAGGAGCAGTACAGAGGGAAATGAGAGTTTTGAGAAGGAGAAGTGATATTCTCTGCGCAGTCGCACGGCGATATCTTCAGTGACTGATAATGAGAACAACAGTGATGTCTGGAGAAGGCAGCTCTCCCCCGGTCCCAGTACAGGCTAAGTGTGGCTTCTTCCCAAGGGAAGGAGCTTATCGTGAGGAGATAGGTGGAGATGAAGAATCAGCTAACAGAAGGTCCAGCTGACTCTCAGAACCCCATTCAACAGAGCCTTCGACAGGCACGGTCCCAAAGAGGCGAGGTGAAAACCACATTCACGTACCCGAGGTGAAGGACCACCATTAAAAATAAATAAGAAAACCCAAATGTGTAAATCCGATATAAGCCAAACCATATGGCATAAAATGAAAACATTTTCTTCTTCTGCCTTTGGTAAAATTGTTCCTTGCTAGATTTTATATACAGAAAAGTATTAACACACCTTTTGCCATGGAGTTTCTCCCCTGATATATGACATTGATAATGGAAGTAGTTCCATGATACTTCCACTGTTTGTGGAGCTATGCATATGAAAAGAATGTTGTGCATAAAGGAAAAGTGCTAAAATCCTGGGGTAACACCTCATACATTAGTGGCCTTCCATGGTGAACAAAGTCATTTTTCAGGCAAGTCATAAAGTAGCCTAAAACACAAGTATTTCAGTGTTTGCTCCAAATGAGGCAGTGGCCCAGGGACTGCCGTTCATCTGACATCATTTCTGACCCAGCGCTGGTTTGGTATCTGATTAGGGCTCCCCGCCACAGTGGTGCCAGACACACTCTTTAAGTGAGGTGGCTGAGGGAAATTAATGTGTCAGAGTTACCAGAAGGTGAGAGTGTCTGCTGTAAGTTTCCTTTGGAGAGCTTCAGCTGGAATGGCCTTTGATTCTTTCCAAGAGAATCGTTTGAAGCTATTTATAGAGTTGGGTAATAGGTAGAGATGTGCTTCCCACAGGAAACTTAGGAGTGAAGGTGCCCTGAAGGATGCAGATATGCAGTGACGATTATATACAAATGTGGTAACTTACTTAAAGGAGGCACTGGGGCCTCCTGAGAAGCCAAAGCGGCCGTATTCCTTTAGCTCTAAAGGTTAAATTTTCAACTTGGCCACGCCACTGACCCACTGCCTGGTTCTGGAAAATCACATGACTTCTCTCAGTGGCACTTTATTTGCCTTAAATAATGAAGGAAATGTTACTGATGCATGGAAAGATTGGGTAGAAAACACCAAAATGTGCTTTGAGATTTTTTTGGTGAAAGGATGATATACACATAAAAGTATTATTTCTGTAACCTGTTTCCTTTCCCCCCTTCTCCTCCGGCTGGCTTGTCAGCTGCTACATACACAAAACTTATCACAATTCCCAACTTTCATTTCCACTCTCCAGGCAAATTTTTGGATCTGAGGATTTGCGATTCCGTGGTGCACCTTTTCTTTATTCGGTTGAAGCAATGCACATACACAGAAAGTTTTGCAGACCTTAAAGTCAAACAGAAATATCAGTTACTATTTCCTCCATTTACTGAGCAAGTAGAGCATAAGAATACATGCTTTGCGTCAGACAAATTTGGACTCGGATCCTCGCTCTGCCATGTACTCACGTTTGAGCGCAGCTCATTCATACACACATTCACATGCATTCACATATGCTCACGTGTGAGCTCATAGAGTCACAGATGATTCGCATGCATGCACATAAGTACACAGATGCTCTCACTCATGCAGGTATACACGTGCACACACACGAGCACATAAACCCACAGGCATGCCTATATGCACACAGCTTATACCCACGTAAGCTACTCTCTGCAGAGATTCTGGAATTAGAGAAGCGGTTTTATGTGATTGGAAGTTCTGCTGCTATTCTTGAACATGCTACAATACTCCCCAGGGAGGGCATTTTATTTTCCATCTTTTATAAAGTACGGAAAGCCTTCTTTCTTAGTGTACAGGCCAATGGCATTAAATTGGGGCCAGAAGACTGGGTTTGAATCCTGCCTCCACTATAGCGGGGTTACCCTGGATAAATTACCCACCATTTCTGCCTCTGTTTCTTCATTTGCAAATCAGGAGTAATAATAGTAATGACAGCCCAGCCTTATAAGGTTGTTTCAAGGATTAATTACTAAGCTATTCAAAACAAGGTGTGGGATACGGTAAATGCTATGTACTCGTTTGCTATTAATATAAAGGGGAGAAACAGCACGGCTAAGAGGGAGGTTTCTTTTAGGCAATGGCCTTTAATGCAATTTTCCGCGTGTGAAGGGGTGAATGAAACACATTGTGTGTGAATTAACAAACATTTTAACGGATCAGCTCACCCTAATTCTACGCATAGAAAGGATGTGCAGTTTTCATAGTAAATTTCAGGCTTTTCTGGGTCTGGTTCAGACTTTTCTAATTCACTCACCCATAGGGAGAGTCAGGTCTGTGCTTCAGTGACTTCCAGAACAGAGACCACAGCCCCGCTAACAGCTCTAAGTGCCTCGGAGTTCGTCTCAAGCTGTTCTGCTAAGAGCTTAATGGTAGGCAATTATCTACCTTCTCAGAAATCTGGGGTGTTGGGTCTGGCCTCTAAATGCGAAAGAAAATAGGCTTCACTGTTGAATATTTATTTTCTTGAGTGATGTAATAATCCTGGTCAATCATACTGTTAGGGCTTGATTTCCCCCTTACCAAAACCCTTATGTGTGGCTGTATTATTTTGTATTATATTTAGCTGCTTTAGGTTCATAGGACTATTTAAAAATGTCCGTTGCTTCTCAGGGTTTTCTCTATGTAATCATGATGTCCTTCTGACACATAAATAGTACCTTGATGCTGGAATTCTGGACGGAGTAATCAGCCTCATAGAGGTGCTAAAAGAAGAGTGAGGAGATGTATTGACCAGTGTAACTAATTGAGATTGAACAAATACTACCTCCCCAGTTAACAATCTTAGTTACCAATTCCAAATTATCCTTCATCACAGTGCATCCTAGCCTTGATTTCCACCAGCTCCAAGTGAAACTTCCTGTTTCTAAAATAAAATAAAAATAAAATAAAATGAAATAAAATAAAATAAAATAAAATAAAATAAAATAAAATAAAATAATAAAACACACAAAATAAATCTCCTTTGGCATATCACTCTGGGTCTATGTGATAGTATATGTAAATCTTTGCAGATTTGATTCCTAAACAGAAATTTATTTCTGTATCTTCTCAACAGAACCTACAGTTGAAGGGTCCACACTCCTTCACTTTGACTCATGGAAATGTGGTGTGCAGGTACTTAAGGTAGGTGCCTGCCTTTTCCTCAATTGTAAATTTTCAGTCACATTATCAATTCCTTGTCTGCTCATTAAAACATTCAAAAAAATTTTTTTTGTTTATTTTTGACAGAGAGAGAGAGAGAGAGAGAGAGAGAGAGAGAGAGAGCATGAGTAAGGGAGGGGCAGAGAGAGAGGGAGACAGAATCCAAAGCAGGCTCTAGGCTCTGAGCTGTCAGCACAGGGCCCAACCCGGGGCTCAAAGTCACAAACTGCGAGATTATGACCTGAGCCAAAGTTGGACGCTCAACCGACTGAGCCACCCAGGAGCCCCTAAAAAAATTTATTTTAATGCTTATTTATTTTGAAGGAGACCGCGAGCAGGGGAGGGGGAGAGAGAGAGAAGCAGAGAACGAATCCCAAGCAGGGATTGGGGCTCAAACTCACAAACCGCGAGATCATGACCTGAGCCAAAATCAAGAGTCTGATGCTTAACTGACTAAACCACCCAGACGCCCCTTGCTTCTCATTTGTGTTAAGGAGTATGAGCTGCGCAAAGTTTTTATTTTTATTTTTTTTTAACTTTTAAGAAAAAAATTTTGATGTTTATTTTTGAGAGAGAAAGAGAGACAGAATGTAAGTGGGAGAGGGGCAGAGAGAGAGGGAGACACAGAATCTGAAGTAGGATCCAGGCTCCAAGCTGTCAGCACAGAGCTCGACACGGGGCTCGAACTCACAAACCATGAGATCATACCTGAGCCGAAGTCGGTGGCTTAACCGACTGAGCTACCCAGGTGCCCCCAAGTTTTTAGATAAATATAATAAATATTTATATTTATTCAGCTAACCATTTCTTTCTCTGACATATTCCCTCCCCAACACACATACACCAAGAAAGTTTGATATAAATCACTTTCAGAAAAATGTTTGGAGTTATGCTGGATTATAGCTTAAACATTTATGTTCAAACGAAATTTTTAAAAATGTGTAAATGAGAATAAGTGATGGGAAGGAAATTAATTTTTCGATAACCTGATAACTTTTGATGTCTCAGGCACTATTTATTTGAATTATTTCATTAATCCTCATAATAAGCATGTGAAATAGTAAGTTATAAGGACAAGGAAACAAAGGAATTGTTAAAACTGAGGAAATCACACTCATTATAAGGGCAAGAGATGAGATTTTTATCCTTGATATAAATAACTAGAACTTCTGATTTTCCAATATAGAAGATTTATTTTTTTATTTTTATTTTTAAAATTTATTTATTAAGATTTATTTTTTTAAGTTTATTTATTTATTTTGAGAGAAAGAGAGAGAGAGTGTAAGTGGAGGAGGGGTAGAGAAAGAAGAAGAAAGAGAACCCCAAGCAGTCTCCGTGCTGTCAGTGTGGAGCCCAGTTTACTGCTCAGTCTCACAAACCGTGAGATCGTAACCTGAGCTGAAATCAAGAGTCAGTCGCTAAACTGACTGAGCCATCCAGGTACCCCAAAAGTGCTTTATAAATATTTCATGTTCTACTTATTTTTGGTATCATTTTTTTAAATCATTTATCATTCATCATTAAAAAATTGTTTTTAATGTTTATTCATTTTTGAGAGAGAGACAGAGTGTGAGCAAGGGAGGGACAAAGAGAGAAGGAGACACAGAATGTGAAGCAGGCTCCAGACTCTGACTGTCAGCACAGAGCCTGATGTGGAGCTCAAACCCACAGACCTCGAGATCATGACCTGAGCCGAAGTTGGACACCTAAACAACTGAGCCACCCAGGTGCCCCATCATCATTTTTCAGCCAACAAGATTTATTGAGGTCTTAGTGTATACAATGCTTTATGAAAAGGCACTGGAGAAATGAAAAATATTGGTTCCTATGTTCAACAATGGGAATTTCGTTGGAAAGAGAAAATACATAACCCACACCCTCAATAATCATGTCACCCTATAAAACAGAACGTGAGACAGACAAATAGGAATAAAGAAAACTAGGTCCGTACTAATTTATGGAAAAATCTCCTGAAGGAGAGGGCAATTACATAAGGCCCTCAAGGATGGGCAAGAAAATACTGGAAGAATACAGAATCTATCACCAAGTTGGGGTTAGAGTTCATTATCCTGCATTCAGGTGACATTAGGAAGGTTTCCCACGTTGCAGATGTGCTTGAATGAAAAAGTAGTGAGAAGGCAGCGGGTATGACCAATTGCTCAGGATTGGTATGAAAGGTGGAAAGTCTGGATTGAGTGACGTAAGCAAAGAAGATAATATTAGAACCTTATGACAGCTAAAGTATCATAATGGTGGAAGTATTGAAAAATATTGTAGGACTGAAAGGGCCCAAAAATGCTGATACGATTTGGAGGATAATTAGGGCAATTTAGACCTGAAGTGACAAAATCTGGTTCACAAGATGAGAGCACACATGTGAAGGAGGGATCAGAATCTGGTGACTCATTAAAACTATGAGATAATAGTGGAAAGTTTCAGTGATAATTGATTTGGAAAGTCGTTTTGCAATTTATTCGATTCTACATCCTATCTGACACAGTTGTCACTGGTGTTTGGTTGCATTTCTGAGTCAAAGAGTGGAATTCATGAGGAGAATAAGGTAGATAAGCAGTTTAAACATTTTAGTTTGAAAATAATAAATGCTCGTGAATTTAGCAATATGTGATGCAATACCAAGTCTTGTCTTTGCCAGATATGTTCATTGGAGTCTTCTATATCATCTTTGTTGTATAGATCACACCCTTAGGGCGTTATTTACAATATCAGATTTTTTTCAAGTAAATGAAAAACAGTTACAAAACAATATAATTGAAAAATTCATCTACATTTTGCTTCTCTTACCCCAGTCCCTCAAAGCTGTTTCACCTACACCACATTCAACCACATTCAATAGCAATCATTTCAGTGACTAGATTTATTAAAAATTTCCAAACCATTCCCTGTAGTTTTTTATAGAAAGATAGCTTTCTTTGGGTGCCTGTGTGGCTCAGTCAGTTAAGCATCTGACTTCAGCTCAGGTCATGATCTCATGGTTCATGAGTTCGAACTCCACATCAGGCTCTCTACTGTCAGCAAAAGAGCCTGCTTCAGCTCCTCTGTCCCCTTCTCTGCCCCTACCCCACTCATGCTTTCTCTCTCTCTCTTGCAAAAATAAACATTTTTGTAAAAGGTAGCTTTCTTTTTTTCACTAGCAGTTCATTGGTTTATACAATATCTAACTAAATTACATCGGTAATGAGTACAGTTGACATAAGTAGGTTTAGAAAACACAGCTGACTCTTGGCTTCAAGAGGACTCAACTGGTGGCCACGAGAGTGCATGAGACCTTGGGGCAAAAGGCCCCAGGTGGGATGGGAGCTTTCTGTGGGCACCAAGTTGAAGGCACTGTTTTGTTTTTTGTTTTTTTTTTTTATAGCATGGTGGCATTATGTAATCGAGCAAGTCGCTAAAGAAGAAATTAGTGAAGAGCTTGTATTGTTCTACAACACAATCCCAAGCTAAATGGCAACTGACATTTATCATAGTTATTGTGTGCATTAAAATGGAACCTGGCATGAGGTGGTCCTCATTTTATAACCATATACCTTGAGTTTAAACACACAGACCTTCTAGATTTTCTCTCGAGGAATTTTTAGTTCAACCTAGAATAAAGGTCAAGTCTAACAATTTTTAAGTGTGTGGTGAAATCAAGGCAGCAAGGAGATAAGAAATGAGATATAACTTAACATTATAAAGTAAAAAAAAAAAATTAAATGTATTTGAGCCATGATTTTATTCATTTTTCACATAGAGGTCAATCCAAATGAACACCTATTTATTTCTTTAAAGCTATATTTTTTCAACTTTTATAAAATTATGAAATATTTATTTGCAAGAATGACTTTAGGATCTTTTTTCAACTTTAGAAAACAAAATCAATGGATCATTCTAATTTCTTAAATAAGTGAAGTAAAGCCAAAATGTTATCACATAGGGGTACCTGAGTGGCTCAGTTGGTTGAACGTTTGACTCTTGATTTCAGCTCGGATCAAGCCCCATGTTGAGCTCTGCACTGAGCATGGAACCTGCTTGAGATTCTCTCTGTCTCTCTGTCTCTGTCTCTCTCTTTGTGTCTCTCTCTCCCTCTGTCCCTCTCCCTCACTTGCACTCTCTCTCTTTCTAAAATAAAAATAAAATATATGTAAGTATTTTTTAAAAAGTTATCATGGATTTCACTGAAGTCACCTGAAAGACCTATGAAAGCTAACTATAATGAAACATAATATTTACTCTGAAGTTTACCCTTTGACATCATGCCCCTATATATGTTATCCCTACCTCATTCTCTTTTAAATCTAAGACTTTCATGGACATATCTGGATGGCAAAGCTTTGGACACATGCCAGCTCCCTAGCAGCATGGCAGGCTGGTTAAGATAGCTCCTGGCTTCTACTCTGGTGTCTCAGGTCCATAAATTAGAAAGCACTCCAACATAGGGTGTTAAAATTACAGATTATGACACCACACTGTAGCTGGTAATCAGACCATGCCATCACATGTCAAAATGAATCCTTTTTAAGGGTAAAAAATATAAATGCGTACATCTCAACTCTTTATTTTAGAATATAATCAGATTTAACACAGTGAATTATCTAAAAATAAAAATCAACAGAAGGAACATCAATGTATTAATCATTGAAGATTATCTCCATCACAGTTCATCTTTTAAACCCCTATATGTGATAACATGTCATATCTAGCTTTTATAAATTGAGTGACTCTCAAAAATCCATTTTAGTGGGTATATTTCACTTAGTGGGCATTTGGATGGCCATTAACAGCTTTTAGGTCTCTCAGAGATTTTTAATTATGACAGGATGGGTAGGCATGCAATGTAACATGAAAATCAGCAATAGATTACCTAGATGACATCGTACTTAAGAAGCAGGGGAGTTTAGAGCTGAGTACTTTAGCTGATAAAGCACTCATTTTTCACCTCTCAAACCTCAGTTCCAGTTGTCTCTGATTCCTTAAGCAAAATTAATTTTGTTATGTCAACTGTGCTACCATTAGTTGGTAATCCAGGAGCCAATAGATGCCATGCATTTTTCATCCTTCATTAAATTCATGGTGTTTCTGAACATGGACTGAATATCGAAATAAAACATTTCAGATGTGTTAAGAGACGCACTGGCTTTAGCCATAGCTCAGAAATTGTAAAAGTTTGGTAAATTAACCGTTCTGAGCAGAACCAGTGTGATACTGGGGGTGATCATTCCAATTCCTATAAGCAAAAAAATATTGATAGATGTAACTAGCGTTCCCTGTTTACTGGACTCAGAATTAATTTGTGCTTCTATTATTAATTTTGTGAAGATAGAAGTTATTTTTGGAGTTCTTGTGTTCTGTGTTTGCCTCCCATTCAGCCCTATGAATTCTCTCAGGTTAAGAATCAAAGCCTAAATGCGTAGTGCAGTGCTTAGCATATAACATGTGTTTAAAACTTGGAGTAGGGGGGAGATCGAGGTTCAGTGGAAGCCTCTAGGAACATTATCAAGGAAGATTTGGGAGTTAATTATTGGACCCCCAGACACAGGAATTAAGACTTTACAAAGATGATAGAAGAGGCTTTCAAGGAGTACCTCAGATAAACAAGAAACTCATGTAGAAATACAGATTTAGCAGATGTCTGAGCTTCACCCTAGGCTGCTCACTGAGTTGAAGGCAGAGAGTGCACTACACTTTTAGGTGAGTGATTTTAGGTTCTACTCAAATATCCTCCAACTCATCCTTGGGAAAACTTACAACAAGTTCTCCGAAGGCAAGGAGTCCGGAAACTAAAAGAATAAGGTCACCCTTACCGGAATCTTGAAGAGCTAGTTGGACCATAATCAGGGAGGGAGAACTCAATTTGGGAATTTTATTAACAAACTATAAGGGCAGAAGAAAGTTCATGAACTAACCTAGCTATGTACTTTAGCTTTAGGGCCGGCCTTGGGGGATGAGATGGCATTCCCAACCACAGTCCCTTCACTTGGGCTTGATAGGGAAATAGTGTCACTCACCAAGAGGGTCTAGACTGGTTGATTGGTAACCTTAGCAATCTATCATGTCCAGCGAGTAGTGAGCAAATGAAAGTTCCATGGGCAGCAGGGTAAAAAAGTTAATTACCTCCACAAAGAACATATAAGCCACTGGGATTCTATCTGGGAATGGGATGGCCTTTGGGGACAAAGTCTGACAATGCTTCTGGCTTCAGACCTGAAGACTGGCTATATTACTAACATAGAAGATTTATCAACACTACACTTTTACACAAATTTACTCACACTGCAATTTAGACATACGGAAAAATAATATAGTTAATTTATTTTGTCTATAACTAGTCTCTCAAGAGTCCTTACTAGGAATTGAGACACAGAGAAAAGTTATTTTTTCCGGTTTCCCTCTCAAATTTATAGAGAAAAAATTCCCTTTAGACTGCCCCAAGCCACTCTGAAACATGACTACATGAAAACAGATTTGGTGGTTCCCTGTAGTCATACAGAGGGAAGCCTGGAGGTTCAGCTTCCTTGGGCTGCTCTAGGTCGTACCTAAGAAATGGCCCAGATGCCACTCAGAAGTTTCTACAGGCTCCTGGGTGGAGCCTGGAGGGTGGATGATTTGCCAATTGTCTGTTCTTCAACCTGCTTTAGGAGAAGGTGACATGATGGCACAGAAGTCAAGACCTGAAGAAATCAGTAGTGGAACACCTAGCAGAGAGTTAGACGGAGACTCGGAAATGTATCTGGCTTTTAAATATACTGCCCTAGATTTTCTTGGCCACACCCTTCTCATTGTCATGAAAGGAACCAGCTGCTGTCATCTTGCCATCATCACTGCATCTTACATCTCATTAGAAAAGAAAGAGTATTTTCCTTCAGTGTGATCCAGCAACATTTAAACAGCTTTATTTTTTTTTTTTAAGTTTATTTATGTATTTTGAGAGAGAGCAAGAGAGCACAAGCAGAGGAGACGCAGAGATAGAGAGGGAATTCCAAGCAGGCTTTGCACCATCAGCACAGAGCCCAATGTGGGGCTTGATCTCATGAACCACGAGATCGTGACCTGAGCCGAAATCAAGAGTCAGACACTTAACTGGCTGAGCCACCCCAGGCACCCCTAAACAATTTTATTATGATGATATATAATGAACATAAGTGTTATCTCTGAAGACTTCCCAAAATAAGATACCTGTTTAATAATTAAAATTTTATAAATAATATATAAATAAAATAAAATAAAATAAAATAAAATAAAGCATTGCATTATTTCCCTTTATCTTCTCTGCATATGCAAGAAATCCCAGTCTACTTGTAATACAAGCATATGCATTATGAAAGTTGCTCTTTAAACATGATTCAACTTGTGAAGAGTTATGGTAAGAATATGATGTGAGATCTTTCATCTAAACTAATTTCCATAAAAATCTTGAGGGATAAGCTCTACTCAAATGGTAAAGTCAATTTTTATCATCACATCTGATTAAAAGCAGAAAGTCATCTTTAGGGACAACGCAATGATACAATAGTGTTTTAGAATTTAAAAATCTAATAGTATTAGTAATTCTCATCATTTTATGTCTTAAAATACATATAGTATTACACACAGGGACGTAATTGGCATCTGGTCATCAGCAGAGCAGGGAATAACATGAACTTGGTCCTCGCCCTGGTTACCAAGAGGTTAGAGAAATAAAACAAGTGAGAAAGAGCCTCATCCCTCCTAAACTTTTAAGATAAATATTGTCAAATTTGGTTAACTGAAAAATATGAAGACAGGAGATACAGGTTTCAGAGAGAAGAGTGGTCGTGCCCCAAATAGAGAACATTATACTTTGGATTGATTCTATAAGAGGTAACTGTTGAGATTTCAGGGAGAAGAAATGAAAAAACAAAAAGATGTTTAATTCTTGAAAACTTTTTTCTGTCATATTTGAGACCATGGAGATTTTGTTACTGAAAGAAAAAACTAGTTAAAGCCGCTCTACTAAAGAGTGTAATTCCCCTACATCATAGTGTCTGTATTTTGAACTCCTTTTTAGTAATGTGTTCACAAAAAAATTAGTAACCTAGAACTGTAACAGATTGTGGACTCTGAAAGCAGGAAAGCCCTACAATATTTTTTTGAGTATTTCTCTATTATTTACGTTATGTTTTCTTATCTATCTAGTCCCCTGTTGGCTTGAATTAGGTGACAGAGGATATTTGATTGTTAGATTCCTGCCCTAAGGTTAATGAGTAATGTTTGTGATCTGAAACAGGTATATTACATTGATAGTGTCAGGAATGCCTCCTGCTGTGCAAAAAAAAAAAAAAAAAGTGTCAAAATGCCAATAACCAAGTGTGTGGTGAAGGTCGTAGGGACTATATCTGGCCACTTGGTGGGCAGATCATAAACTCTTAATAAGTGGCACTTGGGCTGGGAAAGCCTCATAATTTGTCCACACACGTCTTTTCTTCTGCACTACCACACCCCGTCAATTCACAGCCTACAGCTTTAAACATTTTCACAAGCAAATCTCAAGGTCCGTCTTTCTAACTCCACTGTAAATAGGTTGTAGGGAGGCATCTCCTGTGCCTTCAAAATTCTGATTATTTTAGACCTTCAGTGTAGCTCATCCATTTTCATCTTTTTTTAAAAAATAAATTACACATATGAATTGCATATCTCTAAAATGACATGCCCTTTAGATCGTCTGAATTATGAGGTTGCATTTAAACCTCCTGATTGCCACAGGATAAACCTCTGAATCATCATAGCCTTCAGAACCAGTTTATAGAATTTCTAATTCAGCTATCCTGTTGGCAGCTAGAAAGCCTAACCCATTTGTCTAGTTATAGAGTGGATTTTAAAATTTTGTATGTTTTGGGCGCCTGGGTGGCTCAGTCGGTTGAGCGGTCATCTTCGGCTCAGGTCATGATCTCGCGGTCCGTGAGTTCGAGCCCCGCGTGGGGCTCTGTGCTGACCGCTCAGAGCCTGGAGCCTGCTTCAGATTCTGTGTCTCCTTCTCTCTGACCCTCCCCCGTTCATGCTCTGTCTCTCTCTGTCTCAAAAATAAATAAACTTAAAAAAAATAAATAAAATAAAATAAAATTTTGTATGTTTTTTTCCCAAAATTAATAGTTATGATTATTTATAAGAATATTTATTTCATTCAGTATTCATTGAGTGCTTACTATGTGTTAGACAGAATTCTAGGATTGGAGATATTAGTGAGGAAAACAGACATATTTGGGAACTTTGTTTTTGCATAATTCAGTAGTAGATCTTGGCTAGTTTTTTATGGGAACTATTTCCATCGCACTGGAATTTAGCCCAATCAGGAGCATGCATCGTTTTACACTGTGACATTTGTGTGAGAGGACTGCCATGACAATTCATTGCATTATTCTCTTTTTTTTCCATTAAGTTTTTATTTAAATTCCAGTAAGACAAACTGATGTCTACCACAGGGGAGGTGGGTGGGGGAATGGGTTAAATAGGTGATGGGGATTAAGGAGTGCACAGTTGTGATCAAGACCAGGTATTGTATATAAGTGTTGAATCTCTAAATTCTACACCTGAAACTAATACTGTATGTAATTGAGTTATTCTTTTTTTTTTTTAAAGTGTATTTATTTATTCTGAGAGAGTGGGAGAGGGACAGAAAGAGACGGAAAGAGAGAATCCAAGCAGGCTTTGCACTGTCAGCACAGAGCCCCATGCAGGGCTCAGTCCCACAAAACGTGAGATCATGACCTGAGTCTAAATCAAAAGTCCAACTCTTAACCAACTGAGCCACCCAGGTGCCGCTAGATTCATAAACTCTGATGAATGTTCTTTGTTGATAATGTTTTTTCCCTGAAATGTGATGCTACATCTTGGATTTAAATACTTACACAAAATGTAATGAATCGTCTTTCTCCCCTCTCCCTTCAGAAACTTTCTTTGTTGTTGGTTTTGTGAGATGTCAAAGGAGTTGTTAGTCTTTTAGCGTAAATAGGGTTTCTTTAAAGGCAACCACATTGTAAAAAATGTAGTTTTATTTTTTTCATAGAAAACTTAAACAGTTAAATCTTTAATGATTATTCGTCTTTGTAGAAAAAAGTTTAATTTTTGTTCAAAACAAATATAATGTATAATACAAGCTAAAGCATTATTAGAGAAATATACTCTAGATAAATGACATTACTACCATCTCTTTGCATAGTTTTGGTAAAACATACTAGAAATAAGACAATTTCAAACCAAGTCATGGAATTACCTAAAGAGCTAGAAGAAAGCCTAGGGAAAGCATAATGCTCTTGCTATTGTGTGTGTGACTTAGAATTCAATAACATCAGTTATTAAAAACATGTAATCAGAGTGAATATATTATTTTAGGGTTTCTAGAGCTAAATAAAGTAGATTTAGTAGCTTTAACAGCTCTTTTACATAAATATACATCTATGATAACCATGGATAAAATATTATTTTAGACGGTGTTCATGGAAGTAATTGTCACAGTTTGTCTTATTTCTGGTTTTTACTCTTCGGTTTTCACTTTGACTACAATTTCCAATTAGCCATCCCACTGTGAATAAAATTCTGTATCAACTGAAATCTGTGGATTCACAACATAGGAAACTGAGATACTGATGCAGTAAAAATGGGTGACATCGATTTTTTTAACTGCGGCACGTCAGTTATTTCCCCGTTACGGTTTCTGTCTCTTAAAGGAATGATGATTCAAAGTGTGGTTTAGTTAACTAAAACATATTACTAAGTTAGTATAAACTCAATCAGTGGGAAACTTGGCAGCCAGCACGATTATTTATGATGTGCCAGATGCAAAATCATGTTCCTACTTTGAAGTTTTGCTAACAGGGCATATTGCAAATTCCAGAAAGAAAAAAGAATCTCTTCTAAAGTTTTTGGACATGAAAATAACTTTATAATTGTACTTATGAAAAGGTTTTATGGTTTGTTGTATGTGTTTATAAAGAATTGCTTGGCAAGAAATTTATAAAATTAAATAATTATATGTTGTAACTAAAGAGCAAAGCAATTGAGAAAGGGCAATCATTGAATTGTAAGAAACAGATATTTAAATATTATTTAGAAGCCAAATCAAAATGAACCAAATCTTATTGAACTTTTCTGACTTATCTATAGTTATCTTAAAATTGTCTTCCTTTTCTTTTTTTGCTCTGTGCTTTATGATTATTCTGTTTTTTTTTTAATCACTGAATTATGGAAATATTTCTGTAACACTACCAAGTTAATGAGACCACCAGACATCTGTGTAAAGGTCGACTGTGAGTCATTTTTTAAAATTTAATAATAATGTAAAAATGGAAAATATAAATTTATGTTATCTTTGAGTGCACTTAAAGTAGGGCATAAACTTTGTAAACATGTTTATTTAGTCATAAAAATATTTTATCATACTGCATTATTCTGTTCAGGTGGTATCTGTGCCTAAGTTTTATTATTGGATTGTAACATTTATTTTCGATGAAACATAAACTGATTTTTTGATTTTGAATTTTTGATTTTTTTCAGATTTTATTTATTTATTTGTTTATTAATTTAGGGGAAAGTAGAGGTAGAGAGAGAGAATCTTAAGCAGTCTCCATGTCAGCATGGAACCCAATGTGGGACTCAATCTCAAGACCCTGAGATCATGACCTGAGCCAAAATCAAGAGCTAGATGCTTAACTGACTGAGCCACCCAAGCACCCCAAAACACAAATTGATTTTAACTGTTATAACTGGGGATTTAAATTTCTAAATTAGAAACACTCTGAAATATTTCTATCACTATCATGTCTACAGGAAAGGTACTACTGTAGAGGTAATAGAGCTGGGTATAAAAGAAGTAGCAAGAAAAACTACACATTCAATTCAATGCAACAAATGATTATTAAGTCTCTATCATGCACCAAAACTGTTCTAAATGTAGAATGCAAAAAAAAGAGTAGTGTCAGTTATCAAAGACTTTTCAATTTGCTAAATAGAAAATATATGCTTCCATGAATGATGTTTATTTATGACAATTCAATGTTGAATGCAGTTGAGAGGATGGTGTATTGAAGTTTTAGAAAAGAGAATGAGTAGTTCTCTACTGTTTAGGAGAGTCTTCATGTTCCAGGAAGAATTTAACCTGGAAGGAATAAGAACATTTCAGTTAGTGGAATGAGAAAAGACACAATGACCAGACTAAGAAGACTTTAGTAAGTTGAATAAGAATTAGTAAGTTGAATAAGCTTGAATAATAAACAAGTCTAGGAAGATAATAGGAAACAGGTATAAAAAGAAAATCAAGTTTTGATCAGATTTGGAGGATGTTAGATACTTTTATGATAATTTCTATATTCTAGACCTAGGTAGGTGATTTCAGTCTCATAAGTTTTGGTGGGGGGGCACTAAAAAACCAGAGGAATGCAGTGTTTTGGAAAGAGTAATCCAAGATTAACATTTGGGATGTATTAGCAGGAAAGATAGTAGAGGCAGGAAGACTAACATAATGTAGACATGTAGTTATTACCAGGACATAGGGGGAAAATAGTAGAAGTGACGAATAAAAAGATGAGTATTAAAGAGGTGATTAAGGAAGATTTATCTTCCAATTTAGTAAAACGTTTTTATTTTTCTGGTCCTCATCCATCTTTTTTTCATTTTCTGCAGTTGTCATAGATTAAAGATGGTTGCACATTTTTGTATACAGCTCTCATTGAGAACTGGATTTTACTTCCCCTGCCCCTGATTTGGTCTGAGCTTAGTGAGACTTGCTTGAACAGTGGAACACAGTACAGATGGGACTTTTGCAACTATAGTTCATAAAGGACTTACAGCTTCTGCCCAGAACTCTAGGAACACTTGCCCAAGGAAGCTGGCTACTCTAGGAGTGGCCAACATGGAGAGAAACCAAGGTCCTAGACAATAGCCCAAACTGAGCCTTCAACCATCAGCCAGAACAAGTTGACTAGCCATAGAAGTAGTTTGGAAGTGGATTCTCCAGCCCTGTTGAGCTGTCCCAGTCCCATGAGGAGCAGAGATGAACTACACATAAAATTGTGAACGAAATAAAACTGTTTTAAGTGCCCAAGTTTGAGTGTGGTTGTTATGCAGTAATAGATAATCAGGACAGGAGTAAATAAAAGTGTTTGAAGTCAACCTAGAACCAACCAATCAACATCAAATGGCAGGTGATATTTTGTTTCCAATTATTATTATAGAAATACTTCATGAGTAAGGAATTCCGATGACATACAAATAATGAGAAAAGTCTTGACTGTCATAGGGGCATTGAAGGAGGGGCTACCCTTTAATATACGATACAAAAACATAAAATAAAAGTATATTCAAAATTCCATGGCACTGACATCCATGAGTGTTCATTCTTTTCTCACTAAAACTGATTAAAAGATTAAAATTTGTGCCCTCTCTATTGATACTATGTAAGAGCTATTTTCTCCTTTGATATGCAGCATGAGATATGTGAAATTGGAATTTGTTTAGTTTACTTGGTGACATCAAACCATTTTGAAACTAATTTTTTTAAAAAAATTAACGTTTTTTATTTTTTAGAGAGAGAGAGAGAGAGACAGAATGCAAGTAAGGGAAGGATAGAAAGAGAAGGAGACACAGAATCTGAGGCAAGCTCCAGGCTTTGAGCTGTCAACACAGAGCCCAATGTGGGGCTCAAACTCATGAACCATGAGATCATGA
Organism: Lynx canadensis; assembly: GCF_007474595.2. Classification (NCBI taxonomy): domain Eukaryota; kingdom Metazoa; phylum Chordata; class Mammalia; order Carnivora; family Felidae; genus Lynx; species Lynx canadensis. Next base: position 54,610,817 of record NC_044306.2, on the reverse strand, counting down.
CCTGAGCCGAAGTCAGACGCTCAACCAATGGAGCCACCCAGGTGCCCCTTGGAACTCTCATTTTAAAAAACTTGCTTAAAAGTTTCTGCCTTCTTAGAAACATAAGAAATTACTAAGTTTGTTAGTTTAAGTTTTTTCCAGAAATGTCTTTTAGACTATCAGTTTACATAAAGTGAAAAGACTTCATTTTGTTCTTTTATCATATCCCTGATAATTGGGAAGAGGAATTATATTCTCTCAACATGGAAAATAAGACAAGGAGTAGCGCTCTTTGGAGAAATCAACTATAATTTTAATAAACACTTCATGGAGAATTCATAAATATTTAGGGGCATTAATAAGGTATCTAACTGTTCTTATTTCTTCTTTATTTTCATCGACAATAAGAATGAGGGGAATATTTATTTAGGACAATGCTAAGAAGGCAAATCAACACTTTCTCTTTTATATGGTTCTTAATCAAGAAAGAGGCAAAAGAATTTGCAATGGCATGCATGGAGCTAGAGTGTGTGAAATAAGTCAGTCAGAGAAAGACAAATACCATATGATGTCACTCCTATGTGGAATTTAAGAAACAAAACACATGAACATATGGGAGGGGGGAAAAAGAGAGACAGAAACAAACTGTAAGAGACTCTTTATGACAAGAGAACAAACTGAGGGTTGATGGAGGGCTGTGGGTGGGGATGAGATAGATGGGGGATGGATATTAAGGAGGACACTTGTTATGATGAGCACTGGATAGTGTATGTAAATGATAAATCACTGAATTCTACTCTTTTTTTAAAAATTTTTTTTTAACGTTTATTTATTTTTGAGACAGAGAGAGACAGAGCATGAACGCGGGAGGGTCAGAGAGAGAGGGAGACACAGAATCTGAAACAGGCTCCAGGCTCTGAGCGGTCAGCACAGAGCCCGACGCGGGGCTCGAACTCACGGACTGTGAGATCTTGACCTGAGCCGAAGTCGGCGGCTTAACCGACTGAGCCACCCAGGCGCCCCTGAATTCTACTCTTAAAACCAATATTGTACTGTACAATTAGCCAGAATTTAAAAAAATTGAAAAGAACTCACCATACCAAATAAATAAATGCAAATACAGAAAAGATGAAAAAAAAAACAAGCATAAAATCTTCTGAGTTGTAGAAATCTTTTGATCATCATCATTAGGCAATATATATTAGGTGTGTGCAGGGGGGATTTCTGATCACTTTTAAAATTATCTGAGTGGACACAGAACAAAACAAAACAAATTATATGAATTATTTATCTGTTGAAGAATTGATATCTGTAAGATAAAAAATCTGTAAGATTTTTTCTGCATAATACACAAAAATTTAAAGATAATGCTCATGAAATGATCAGACACAGTATCTCTTCTAGTGCCCTTGTTCTTTTGAATGAAAATTTTAATCCTCAAATTTATCCCTAAGTTGAACCATTTCTTTTTTTTGTTTATTTATTTATTATTTATATTTATATTATTTATATTTATTCCATATTTATATTTATATTATTCTTATAATATTTTATATTTATATTTATTATATATTTATATTTATATCATTTATTTATTTATTTTATTTAGTTTTGAGAGGGGTGAGAGGGGCAGAGAGAGAGGGGAGAGGACATCGGATACGAAGCAGGCTCTGTGCTGAGAGCAGAGAGCTTGTTGTGGGGCTTGAACTCATGAACTGTGAGATCATGACCTGAGCTGAAGTCGGACACTTAACCAACTGAGCCTCCCAGGCACCCCAGTTGGACAGCTTTTCATTTCTGTCTTTTAAATACAACATGTGTGCTTCTTCACTTCTGAATAAATGATTGTTACAAAGGAAAAAAAAAAGAAGAAAGAAGCAAAAGAAATAAGAACTAAAAATTTAACTCCAAGAAATGCTTCAAAACATGAAAGCCAAATATAAACATGTTTTCCAGTATTAAGGCAAGGCGGGAAGAAATGAAATACATCCATCTCTTTAAGTCATCCGAAAAGAAGGAGACAAATACTAACTTTCAGAGTTGATAAAAAAGGTACTAACCACATTTAAACAAATTATGCTTTAAGTTATTCTGTAGTCAAGTATTCATTAACATCTCAAAGCTTCTATGTGTGGCTGTTCAGATTGAAAAATACAGTAGGATGCTACTTTAACAACAGCCTACAACAAAATTGACTTTATGATCTGATGGGGTGGCCGGAAGAAGCTAGAAAGGCATCAAGGAGAGTGTTAGGACTTCAAGCAGGCTATTGTGAAGGTGTACGAAAAAGTAAGAAAAACATGACTCAAAGTTGGGAAAAGTGAACCTAGTTTTGTATGTAGTGGGAGGAAGTTTGGCAACACTATTACCTGTGGTAATTTGAACAATAGAAAATACACCTAATGAATGTGTAAAGCTGTCTCAGCGGATTTTCAGGCAGTGTGTTGAAGGTAACACCCAGCCTCCCTGCCTGTGGCAAAATGTGAGAGGAAAGAGATAAGCAATACAGAAGACTGTTTCTAAAATCAGAGTAGGAAAAACTGGTCTCATAATGGAACTATTACTCCATGTGAAATGGTTTCACACTGAGCTGTACTCTCATAAACCTTATTTTGAACATATTTGTCCAGGAAGTTAACCACCGCAGCCATCCAATAAGAGAATTGTTCTAAAAAAGTTTCAGACAGTAACCCATGTTTTCAAGCGCGCTATTGTGATAATGACGGAGTATGTCTGTGATGAAGGTTTGTAAGTCAGTGAATAGTCAATCAAGGGGGCCACGGGCCCAAACAAAATGGAAATAAAATGGACTGTCTCTTTTTTTTTTTTTTTTTTTTTTTAATTTTTTTTTTTTTCAACGTTTATTTATTTTTGGGACAGAGAGAGACAGAGCATGAACGGGCGAGGGGCAGAGAGAGAGGGAGACACAGAATCGGAAACAGGCTCCAGGCTCCGAGCCATCAGCCCAGAGCCTGACGCGGGGCTCGAACTCACGGACCGCGAGATTGTGACCTGGCTGAAGTCGGAGGCTCAACCGACTGCGCCACCCAGGCGCCCCTGGACTGTCTCTTTTTGGACGATCACTGTGGCATAAGGAACTCTGGCTGGGCATACAGAAGTTGGGACAATTCTAGGTTCTTCACATGTGTTGTAGTCTACAATTGCTTTAAGCAGTGTATGGAAGAAAATGTATATATGTAATAATTTGGATTTGTTTTCAACAGTTGGCATATTGAGAAAATAAAACATTTAAGCTTTTATAAATAAGCATTTGTTGCAGCATGAACATTTCAGGTAATCAATATTGAACAAAATTTACTTAAAATATTGAGTAAATGCACTATTTTGCATTCTGACCACAGGTTTAATTGCTAAGTAAAACAAGAAGCAAAAGATAGCCCACATATAATGAGCTTGAAATGCTCATGCAGCTTGCTTCCACAAGCAGCAAAAGCTAGGGAAGATGCTTGCTGTGATGGAAGAATGAAGGCACTGACTCAAGAGTGGAGTCTTTTATTTTTTTTCAACGTTTATTTATTTTTTGGGGAACAGAGAGAGACAGAGCATGAACGGGGAAGGGGCAGAGAGAGAGGGAGACACAGAATCGGAAACAGGCTCCAGGCTCCGAGCCATCAGCCCAGAGCCTGACGCGGGGCACGAACCCACGGACCGCGTGATCGTGACCTGGCTGAAGTCGGACGCTTAACCGACTGCGCCACCCAGGCGCCCCAAGAGTGGAGTCTTTTAAAACTCAGATGCTGTTATTTTGTTCCCATGTTCAAGCTGCCCACAAAGGTACCCCCGCTTCTACCCCCAATCCCATGCCATGGAACTGAGTCTGGGGAGAGGGAAGCCATCCTGAGAGTGTAACCCAGTTACATGTCCAAGAGATGATTTCCAGGAGCCAGAAACTGGAGGCGTTTCATGTGCAAAATGATTGTGGTGCCTGGGAATGTTTTATTGTAGCAAGGCTGAAATGATAAATAAAATTTGACCTGAATATCTGATTTGGTCAGAGTCTTCGAGGTGGTAGGCACCGAGGAAATCAACTGTGAATAAGCCTCAGTGTAGGTAGGCCTGTGTGTGAGCTACACACAGGTAAGCTTTGCACAATTCCAATGCAACTCAGCGTATGACAAGTGTAATATTAAAGAGATAATAGGAAAATATAAACACGATACTAAAGCATAGAAAAGCAAACATTTTAACTTGGGAGCATGTGGCATTTAGAGCATCAGGGAAAACTGAGAGAAGGAGGTGAAATTTGGGGTGGTTTTAAAACGCAGGTAGTAGTTTTAGAAAAAAAGCTAGAGAACAGACATTCCAGACTACGGAAGAGCATCAGCAAAGAAGTGGAGGCATGAAAATACGTGACAGATTCAAGGAATTATGAGTATTCAGATATGGCTACGATAAGAGATGACTGTGACCTTTGGAGGCGATTGGTAAGTACCCTAAATGCCATGCTAATGAGTTTGGACTTGGACCTCATAGGCAAAGAAAAGTCATAGAAGTATTTTAAGCAAGAATATGGCATAATCAGATCTATGTTTAAGAAAGAACAAACTGGGGGCGCCTGGGTGGCGCAGTCGGTTAAGCGTCCGACTTCAGCCAGGTCACGATCTCGCGGTCCGGGAGTTCGAGCCCCGCGTCGGGCTCTGGGCTCATGGCTCAGAGCCTGGAGCCTGTTTCCGATTCTGTGTCTCCCTCTCTCTCTGCCCCTCCCCCGTTCATGCTCTGTCTCTCTCTGTCCCAAAAATAAATAAACGTTGAAAAAAAAAATTAAAAAAAAAAAAAAAGATATGCCTTAAGGGTGGTTGGAAGCTCATTGTGAAATTGAACTCATATGCTCACCCTTCTGAGATGAACTATTTAAGAAACACATGTAAGATTCAGTACCAAAATACTAGGTAACTTACTAGAATAGCAGAATTGGGGAGTGTGACTTGAATCAGGGGCCACATCTAGGCCTCAATACTTTCACCCTAAGTCTAGATTTGGGAGGCTCCATGGAAGAAAGAATTTGCCACACGAGGGGAGTGTGGTAACCAACCTCCATGATGGTCCTCAGTGTTTCTTAGCTGATAGTATGCAGAGTTATTCAGTCCTTTCTACTTTATTATTTTTTTTTCAATATATGAAATTTATTGTCAAATTGGTTTCCATAAAACACCCAGTGCTCATCCCAAAAGGTGCCCTCCTCAATACCCATCACCCACACCCCCCTCCCTCCCACCCACCATCAACCCTCAGTTTGTTCTCAGTTTTTAAGAGTCTCTTATGCTTTGGCTCTCTCCCACTCTAACCTCTTTTTTTTTTCCCCTTCCCCTCCCCCATGGGTTTCTGTTAAGTTTCTCAGGATCCACATAAGAGTGAAACCATATGGTATCTGTCTTTCTCTGTATGGCTTATTTCACTTAGCGTCACACTCCCCAGTTCCATCCATGTTGCTACAAAGAGCCATATTTCATTCTTTCTCATTGTCACGTAGTACTCCATTGTGTATATAAACCACAATTTCTTTACCATTCATCAATAGCACTGCTAGGAATTTACCCAAGGGATACAGGAGTACTGATGCATAGGGGCACTTGTACCCCAGTGTTTATAGAAGCAGTCTCAAAAACAGTCCCTTCTACTTTAAATAGAGCTGACTTGTGTAACCAATAAAACATTATGAATATCACAGTGTAACTTCTAATTTGACAAAATGGACATGGAAGCCTCCACTTTCCTCTCTCTCGAATTGATCATTCTGGAAGCCAACCACATGGCAAGGGTACTTCAATAGCTCTATGGAGAAGCACACATGGAGAGGAACTGAGGTCTCCACCAACAACCAGTATTCACTTTTCAGGCATGTGTAAGCATCCTTGGAAACAGAGGCTCCAGCCCCAGTCAAGCCTTCGGATGTTGCAACCCTAGCTGACACCTTGACCACAGCCTCATGAGAAACCAGGCACAGGACATGAGCGAGACACCTAGTTTATCTGTCCTTGGAATTCTGACCCCACAAGCAACTGTATAAAATTATACACGTTTTGTTTTAAACTGCTAAGTTTTGAGGCAGTTTTCATGCACCAATGAATGTAGGGAGTTGTTCTTTATGAAGCTGATCCTTCATTCAAGGATGTAAAGAAATGAGACACACATGTATATAACTTTTGAACATATTCATTCTACACCGTCAAGACATATGAGCAGAAGAAACTCAGGGTCTTACTACTCACACTTCCTCTCGTAAAGGCCTTGGGGGAGGAGTTTGGCAAGTATTACTCTTTTTTTCTTTTTTTTTTTTTAACGTTTATTTACTTTTGAGAGAGAGAGAGAGACAGAGCGTGAGCGGGGAAGGGTCAGACAGAGAGAGGGAGACGCAGAATCCGAAGCAGGCTCCGGGCTCCGAGCTGTCTGCCCAGAGCCTGACACGGGCCTCGAACTCACAAGCTGTGAGATCATGACCTGAGCCGAAGTTGGATGCTCAACCAACTGAGCCACCCAGGCGCCCCTGGCAAGTATTATTCTAAAAGAAATCAGCAGATTGAGACAGGCTTCCCAAACACCAGTGACTGGTTGTAGATCATAAAGAGGAGGAATGAGGCTACCATGACTTTGGACATAGCTTACACTTAGACAGAGACAGGCTTTGCAATAGAATTTCTATGGCTTCTACTTTTTTATGTGCAAGGAAAGATTGTGGGAGAGGTATGGCGGACAGTTTAGGAGTTTCACAAGCTGACTCTACTTTTGATGGAGAGGGATTACTTCTGCTTTTCTGTCTGGTTACTAGTATTTTATATTTCTACCCATAGCATCTGCTACAGATATATTATCTTCATTAATTCATTTAAAACATCCTAATTTAGTGTTACAAATCCTTGCAAAGCATGGTCACAACTGTTTCCTTTTACCATAACAGATACTTATTTTAGTTTTTATTTTGATCATATAAACTCAATGCCAAAAGCAGATTCGAAGTCGATGTATATCATTAGAAGAGAAGTAATAAAAAAACCATGTCATAAAAATTTCAAGTGAAGTATTGTAAACCAAAGACTTTTGACAGCCACCATTCATTTAGCACCTACGTTAGATGTTTTCCCTCAAAGTGGCATCACTGAGTTCTCTGAGAGAAAATGTATATTTTGTGTTTCTGTTTTAATGATAAGCTAAAAAATTAATATATGTATATACTGGATTGTGTATATGACCATGTTATATCTGAGTGTGGCCACTCAAGTTCAGTTCTCATGTTTGCCCATGTGTTTACAATCCCATTGATAATTATAGAAAATTATTTATTTAATAATTATAATCATCAAGTAGACAGCAAAATTGACAGGTAAAACCCTAACAAATAAACAAAAATGCCCTATATTGAGGCATTAGGTACCATATCTGGGCCACGAATAGACATATTGGGCAGATCCTGTTTGCCCAGTTTGCAACAATTATTGGAAGTAAGTGTATAGTGGTGAACGAACAGTACAATATGTTTCTGTCTACAATCCAGAAATAATTGGTTTAAACATCCACTTAATGTTGATTTCAATCACACTCAATTTTACTCTAACTTAAAGTAAGCAATAGACTTTTACAAAATTATCAAGAAGTACCTTGTTAATTTTGAGCCTGCACGTTTCCTTTTATGGTTGTTTTTGTAAGTGACAAGTAGGGTAACCATCATCTTGTACATGAAATCATGCCTGTAGAACCCGCCTTTTTAAAGGTAACGGTTAAGAGTATGTTCACAACAATGGGAACACATAAGCAAACACAACCTACTGATCAAATCTCATGTAAACTATTTGCTATATGTAAATTCTTCAGGATTAGCAAATTTCTTATTTAGTAAGTTCTATTTTGTCCCCTAATATTTTAAGCTTTCCAATTCTTTTTTCACTTAAAACTCACATCCTAATGTGCTCAATTCTCTAAGAACAGGTTTACGTCGTACGTTTGTTTATGGCACAATATGTCACCGCAGCCTTTTGTTGCTCGTCACACCTATACCAGTACTAAAAGATACAATAGAGTAATCAGCAAATATACAACCTCGTATCAACTAAAAGCACTTTGCAGAAGGGGAGAGACTCCGAGGCAACAGATTTCCTATGGCAGTACTTTCCTAAGTGTACTAAGGTAATTAGCCTCAATAGGAGATAATTTTGGTTCACAGGGGTTGCTGTTGTTTTAAGTCTTTCTGGGAAATTTGGATTTTCCATTGATAGCAGTTTTAACATGTCACACTGGAGCCAGAGTGAATTAAAGTGAAGAGCTACACAGTCTAAACAAACATTCCTTCCCATTATCAGAAGCCTGACAACATAATAGCATAAACTATAGTCATGTGGTCACATTCACAAGTAATACAAGAATAATTAAAAATCAAAGAAATGCTACATTTCCTAAACCAGACTTGAGCTGGGGTAAGCATGTTTAAAATTACCATTTTCCTCCCACTCTCTTAAGTTTTCTATTACGTTTTAAAATAAAACAATATATATGGCGATGTTTACTTGAATCATTCTCATGGTTAGTCTACCTTGATGTTTTGTAAAATTAAGACAGACCATGGTAATATGGCAATACAATTTCAGGTGTTTATATCTTGAAAATACTTTTGATTTGCATTCTTAATTTTTTTAAATATATTTTTTTTTTTATTTTACCAGAGGTGCACAATTATGCAAACAAATTTAAAGCTGTAATTCCACTACATTTTACATTTCCCCCAAAGATGTTAGTAAAATTTGGCTTTATTTACTATGAAGACCCTTTAAACATATAATGGGTAATGTAGTTAGCATGTTGAAAATGAAATATTTTTCTGTGTAATTTCCCTTGTTTTTATAAATAAGAGATGTAAAAAATAACTCACAAAAATGGAAAGAATTATACTTCAGTGCTCTCCAAAGCAAACATACTTTGTCAATAATTTTGGTATTCAATATTACTTTATTACTTTTAGATGAGAGTGATACAGATAATAAAAATTTATTAGAACACTTTTGGCCACAGAATGTGTTATAAAACAGAAATGATTTTTTTGTTGTTAACAACAACAAACAAAAACAAAAAATTAACAAAAAACCATTTTTGTTTTTGTTTGTTGTTGTTAATGTTGTATTTGTTATATTAAAAAAAAACTCTTTTAGGCTTAGACTCTGCATGTGTGTATCTGATGGGAGATGAACTCACCTAAACACGCTTGGAGCTTAATGACCACAAGTCCTGCGCTTTCTAAGACCCTCATTTTCCAGTATTCTGTTTCCATAAGTATACTGAGATTTCCCCAACCTAATTATTTTTATTCAGAAAACAAAACAGATCAATTACCATGATATTAAAGCACCTCCAAATGAGGCTTTGTTGTTTCTTCTGTAGCAATTCTCTAAGGAGAGGTCTGGAAAACAACTCCCTATACACAACTTTATTCTGGTTTGGTGTCTTGGAAAAACAACTGAATATTGTTCTGAATTCAGGGATTGGGGTCAAGTGATAAGTGAACAGGAAATACCAAGCCGCACCAAAATGTAGGATGGGTAGGAATTCAATTCAACTTGTTTTTTAGGTACCTACTGTTTACTAAAAATTATACTAGGTACTCTATGGGACGATATAATTAGAAATATCCAGCTCTATTCACAGAGAACATATAAACAGTAGAGTAGGGAGATAAAATATAGGAAAACAATTACTACGTAAGGCCTGTTCTAAAATGTTAAAAGAAAAGAAAAAGTGCTGGGGAAACAACAAAAAGACACAAGTTCTGTAAAATATCCCCAGTTCAGTATTTCAATTCACTTCTATTTGCCAAATTCAAAACATCTCCGTGCAGTCCCACCCATCTCCAGTCTCTTCATTCACTCAGACAACCTTTTATAATTTCATACAAATATTGATATATGCTTCCATTTTTACTGAGCTCTTTAGTTATTCGTTCATGCTTTTATTTTGAATACACTATGATAAGGTCATTGCGAAAATCGTTCTTATAGTTAAAAATGTATATATATAGATATACATTTATATATATACACATTTTGGAAGACGATAGAAAACTACTCTTCACAAGCACGAAGTTTATTTTCTTCCATTACAATACTTGTCAAAGTGCAAAATTTACTCAATTTTTTTAAATTGCTTAGAATATCATATTTCTGCTAAACTGAGTAAACTTTTATAAGTGTTAATAAAGCAAGAAAGCAAAGTTTCCAGGAAAGCGTAAGTAGAAAGTATTTTTTCATTACTACATACATATGGCCAAAGCCCAATACCAGTTCATGGAACATGACAATATATCATACTAAGGTCATCAGACAAATAGGTATAAAAGGATAGGAAATGTTTGTGACGGCACCACTGAGTTCAGCCAGCTGGATTTGGAGTAAGATAGAGAGACTTTAAGAGCTCCCTGTGGGAAATAATAAATGTATCTCCTTCTTGGGTTAAAAACAACAACATCAACAACAAAAATCCCATGAAGCATACGGGTGGGGGAAGGGAAGAACAGAGTGAAATTCTCGCACTGTGCTCTTTCCATTGAGAACCATTGCACTGAGGCTATTCAATTCTTCCTGGCTAAAAGGACACGAGTTTAATCATACCATGCTTCCAGACCACGCAGATTTCTGATCCAAAACAACTCTATTTCCAGCCCATGACACAATGAAAAATACCTCTGGGTCAAGGCTCAGGGAAGAAGTGCCCAAGATGGAATGGGTACCACATTTTGTAAAAACTCTCTAGCAAAAAGGATGTCAGTAGAAAGTTGGAACATTAAAATAGTTCAAATGGTACACGGAGTGTTGCTGTAATAGACAGTATAGTTTTCAGTTTCTGATCGTCACCCCAGTAGTCATGACATTAATAACACAGTAAACAATAATCTTAGGCTCATCTAATTTTATTTTAGCCGTTACGCTTTAATCTAAGTATTGTGTACACAGGAAAAATTAGGCTACTTTATGTATGTGCCGACTTTGTGTTTATTAAGGTATTTATGTATTTATGTGTTTCCGTATGTATTTATTTGCTTTAACCCATCATGGGAAATTTTTCCACAAAATGATGGCCAGCTCAGGAAAATTATTTACGGACTTACTAATTATTCAACCAACAAGTATTTACTGAACAGTGGTCACGTCTCACATCAAAACAAGGTCCACAGGCTAAAGGAGCAGCCTCAGTGGTGGTCTTGGACTTTGAGAGAACTTTGTTCAGTGGAAGAATGCAAAGCATGTACCTGAAACACGATCGATAGACATAAAAGGAGGTGATTCTAAAGCGTTCAAAAACATTTTCCTTAGCTGCCCCTGTGTTGCCTCTTGATATCCAGCCTTGACTTTGTTATTAATTGGGTGGGGCCAGTTATAGAGACGACAAAGATGGGAAATGTAGCAAACAGCAATATCACTTCTTTGGATGAGACCAAAACTATTCAAAATTTTACTAAAAAAAAAAAACCCTTTAAATTCAGTTACACAAAAGTAAGATCATCTGGTCATTTAAAATCAGCTTGTACACAAAAAAGAGAGATGCAGGATGCCATTTGCATATGTTTGACAAATATTTATACTTTAAGATCACTACAATCATAAAGGCATTCTAGCAGAATGATTCATATGAAGTGGGTTAAGTAATAAAACCACTGCCATTAAAACTTGAATGAGTTTCTCTCTAGAAATTCCTATTGTGGGGAGTAATTTTAATCTGACACTCTGCCCATTAAATGACTTCCATTAAACCGTGAACCCCTCGAGAAAAAAAGAATATCTCTTTTTAGTTTTGTACAGTACTTAGCGCACTTAGAGAGCTTAGTTTTTTAAAATGCATGAGTTAGTCTAGTGAAAAATTATTTTTAAAAGGCATGCTTAACAGATGTCTTCAATGCACCATGTGGCCAAATTATATTTTTGATCTTCTTGCCCAAACTGTTCTTCCTTCCCACAGTTACCTACATCTCAGTAAATGGCAATCTCTTTCTACCCGAGCTAAGTCTAAGTCTTCGTGGTTATTGTTGACTCTTTTCATTCTCCCACATTCACGGCTGATCCATCCACAAATCCTATGAACGCCTATTGGGGCAGAGGCTGAGCTGTTCTAATAAGGAGACTATGAAACAGAGGCTTAAGACCCCCAAAGTTAGCTCTTTGTCGGATAAGAGTTCAATAAAGTAGCCAAGGTCTCCCAGGCAGTGGCAGATCTGCCTTCCTCAACACAGCCTAAGGCGCTCCAGTCCTTGCCATTCTAAGCACCTTCTGAGGTGCTTCCTTTCCAGAAGGAATGAAGGAAAAAGGAGAAGCCAATGCAAGGCAGCCATCTTTAGGAAGATGGCTAGGAGCTGACATAGCATCCCGTTGGTGAGTGGGGCGCCTGGGGTGGCTCAGTCGGTTAAGAATCAGACTTCGGCTCAGGTCGTGATCTCACCGTTCATGAGCTTGAGCCCCACATCAGGCTCTCTGCTGTCAGCACAGATCCTAATTCAGATTCCCTGTCCCACCACCCGCCTCCGCCCGGTCCTCCCCCGCTCACGCATGTATGTGCTCTCTCTCTCTCCCTCTCTCAAAAATAAATAAACATTTAAAAAAATTAAAACAAACAAGAAACATCCCATTGGCGAGAAACTAGTCCTATGGACACTCTGCAGCAAGCTTGGAAATCTAGGTTCTAGCTGGGCATTCTTATGCCCAGGAAGGAGAGAATAGATATAGGAGGACAGCCAGGGTTCTCTGCCAGGAGTTTAGATTTTCAAAATATATTCAGTCTCCAGTTACTTCTCACGTCCTCTGCTGACCCCTCCTGCGCCGCTGGAAGTCCCCATCTTCCATCACCTGTAACTGTTGTTACTGTTTCTGCTCTGCTTTCCCTAAATCTACTCACATCTCGGCCAATGATGGTGTTAAAACTCATGGGAGCAGGGTATTTTTCTGCTCTTCACCCCGCAATAACTTCCCACCTCATTTGGAGTAAAAGCACGTGGGTTGGGTCTGCTATTTCTTGAGTTCAGCTCCTACTTGTACATGGGCCACCTGGCTCTAAACACGGCCTGCATGCTCGCACCTCCGGGCACTTGTGATTCCTCAGTCTAGCACTTTCTTCCTCCAGCTCTCCCCAAGGCTCACCCCTCACCTTTATGTTGCCTCAAATGGCCCCATCCTGGCAATGCCTTGCTGGGCCACCCTGTATAAAACTGCATCTTCTCCTTCACTTTCGCACCCCTTAGCCTCCTTTCCTGTTTTATTTTTCTCCTCAGAACCTTGTAGCATATTACGCATTTTACTTAATGCTGTTTGTTGCCCTTCCAATTTCAGAACGTAAGTTCCAGGACAGTAGATGTTTTTGTCTGTTTTGTTCTCTGTACCTTGTATAGTGCCTGGGCTTATAGTAAATGCTCAGTTAATACTTTTGAGGGAATCGGAGGCAAAATAAATGTATAAACTCAGGCATCTGACTTCCCATTTAAAACACCACCTTGTAAATACTTAACAGAATATAAGGAATCAATCTTATAATAATTAACATTGTGAGGCTCTACGACTAGGGTCTGTATACTGAATAAGCTATGGAAGGAAAGAGAGACCTGAAACTGGGAGATTTTATGTTTACTGCTGTTCTGAGACTAACCTGTTTTTGAAATAAACAACTAATTTTCTCCCTATTTGCCTCAATTTTCTTGGCTCAGTAGAGCATAAATACCTACTTCAGATTTATAGGGATTTGGAAACTTAAATATGTGAAAAAGGCAATGTAATATCTCAAAAGTATCTGCATATAATTATCTTAAAGTTTATAACCTTTATTCACATAAAAGAGTAGCAAACAATTTGCTAATTTCAAGGAGTATACCTGTGTAATTTGTACAGCAGAGTATTTTTCTACTTTGTGATTATCTCTCAGTTTGTAGTGAACCCCAAAGATGCCTTGAACATGTTTAATAAAATAATCATAGTAATGGTAATTAATAACTTCTGTATGCAACTTGATTATTTTTATGCGTTCTGTTAAATCCCTATAAAAGCCCTATGAGGGAGATACAGAGCCACGCAGGATATGATTATAGCCGACTTTAACAATTAAAATAATGATAAAATAAATATAATTTGCCAACTTAAAATACTCCAATCTTGACACGAAAGCACAATTAACAATAAGGTGTAAATAGAAAATAATTACATTTTTCTGAGATGAGTATTTCCTTACATGAGATACTCCACTTCTCTTCCACAATCTGTTATTTTCTTAAGCTTAACAAATAAAGAATGTCCGAATAGAGGTAAATTGTAAAAAGCAATGGCTGTTAGAATAATTTCCTCTTTTACACTGTGATGAAGATGCAACGTGGCAAAGGTCACTAAATCAAAACGAAACTAATTTCCAACTAACTCAAATTGCCCTTGTTTTCTTTCTTAAATTAGAAAAAAAAAAAAAAAAAGGAACGCGAATTTGTCTGTACGTTAACTACACAAAGCCTCACAAACGAGGTTTGTTTGTATGTAATTTATAAGGGTGACAAACTTAGGAAAAGAAGCCAGTCAGGAATTAAATGACAGCCTTTGGAATGAATGATCAGGGAAACAGCCCAGATTCCCGCTAATTTAGTTTCAGGAGATGATAATAATGCTTTTTATCTCAAACTTGGCTCAAGTTGGGGGAAAAGATATTTCCCCCAGGAAATTTTAGCCCAGCTGAAGCAATTGATGTTTACTGACTGCACTCAGTATCCTCAAGTTTCCTTGCTGAATGCATGCTCGCTCATTCACACGCATTCGAATGGTTATTCAGAACTGAATCAACAACTTTGACGGAGTTAATATCTCTGCTGGCCTTTCACAACATACCCTTGTTACTCCAGAGGATGGACAAGAACCAGGATAGCCACACCCAGTTTCCCAGCTACTGCGAATGAGACCATCAGAAACAGTGTTTTGAGTATCAACTGTTTTCAGACACCACAGAGAGAGCCCATTTATTAATTTATTTAATATGACTTATTATATTTTTAAAAATATCTTTTAAGAATGACATCTCAAGTCTCCTCTACTTTTAGGGACAAGCCTGGATACACTCACAAAACGTGTTATTTCTGCGGAATTCTCAACACTGGCGGCCATGATAAAATTCTTGACAGCATTACTCTTAACACAAACAACAGATAGCTTTAAATTAACTGAAATAAAAATGTAAAAGCTTTCTGGATGTTAAAAAATAATTTAATGGCTCTTTGAAAATCTTCTCAGATAATTTTGATATTGATTATGCAAGGTTTAGTATCACCATTACGTTAAGTTTTACAATGGTGGCTAAGATAAGTATAGCAAAAAAAAAAAAAAAAAATTCCAGAGTGTTCTTGGGTTTAAAGGGTCACTTCCTTGATAGATTGGAGCTGTGTCAAATCTACTTTAAAATGAGATGGTACATATAAAAATACTTTGAAAAGTTAAAAGCATCGTATAAATGCAAGGCCTTTCATAGATTGAGACCTTATTTTGGAAGCACTTAACTCTAATTACAAATGCTGATAAATGAAAAAACTAGGGCACCAAAATGCTTTCATTGCCTTTTTTCCCCAGTGCAAGTGCATTGGCTGATGAGGAGAAATCTAAGTCATGCATTAACATGGCAAGACCATTTAAATTCCAAACACGTAACAAGTATTCAAATCTGAGTTCTCCTCTGAGCTAAGCCCCAAATGAATGCTCCCCACCCCCCACGCACACTTTTGGCCTTGTATAGATACAAGTTTGTTTCAAAATTTATTTTTAAACTATGGTAGTCTAATGAACATAAGTATAAAGATTATTTGTCTTCCAAAGCTACTTTGAAAACCAACAATCTTCTCCTGACTTATTGGTGTCCTCAAAGGGCAAGGATGGTTTCATTTACTTCTTTATTTTATAGGAAAAATGATGTCCAAAGAGTTACTCTCTGCAGTATATTAAGAATCAATGTCATACAGAAATTTGTGTATGTCCTTTGGTTGTGCTATGCAAAGCTGTGAGATAGCACTATCTCCCTCTACTGGCTAAATTAGCATCCAGTTTCTGAGTTCCGGTGACCTAAAGCCTCACTGATACCCCCTCCCCCAAACAAGGAAGAAAAAGCTACTCTGGCTGTGTGTTAGGCTTCCAGAAGCAGCCCTGTGCCAAACAAGCCTGGGAATTTTCTTTCCACCTTAAAAGAAGGAGGAGGACAAGAAGGAGGAGCAGGAGGAGGGGAAGAAGGAGAAGGAGAAGAAGGAGAGGAAGAGGAAGAGGAAGAGGGAGGAGGAGGAGAGAAAAGTGATTACCACGGATAAAGACTCCCTGATGAAAGAAAAGGAAGCACTTCCTTAAAAAATTTTTTTAAGTACCAGGACAATTCTTGAAGATTAAATACGAATACAGTCAATGCTGTGTCTGCAGAGTGTGACTTTTCACAGGATCAGTAAAAAAGAAGCCACTTGTAAAATACAGTCACATCATATCTCATGGCTGAGAATGTGTGGACATTAAAAATATATATGTATATTCGATATTTACCTTCTTGGTAAATGGCTCATTAGGGCACTACTACTAGAAGTCAGGGAAGGCAGAACCTGACTTTAGGTATTTTAAGTGGCATTTCATGTTTTCTTTCAGTTCAGAGGGTTAAACAGGTAAGTGGTTTCACATGTCGGCCCTTCCTAAAAATTGAGGACAAAAATGATGAGCTAGACGCTTTTTCAGGGGTGGAAAAAAACCCGAGTTCGAATACGCGATCTCTGGAGACACAGCCCCGCGGTAAGTGGAACCTTCTGACGACGGGGCCCTGCGAGTCAGCAGCTGGGTTCTGTCACCCTGACTGGGGCGGCCTTGTTAGTGTAGCATGACCCCTGGAGCACTCGCACAGATAATACCGGCACCTCTCTCCACTCTAATCTCCTCCCCGTCTGAGCAATTCAGCAGGAGATAGGGGCATTAAGGCCATATTATTCCAAACAACATTTAGCTGAATGGTAGCTGAAGATTGTGACAGCCAAAGACAAATTCTCCCAGTCAAATACTTTCCTTCCCAGAAAAGTTTCCTGTTTTAGTACTTTTGCGACACAAGAATGTCATTAAAATGGAACCCAAATGGAAATCCCACACCATCCTTAGCTGAACCTAAGGAAGCTTCGATTTCAGACAGAAATTTCTGGAAGCCTCTTGTGCTACCAGGGGCTATGATGAACACCACCGAATGTCCGGATAAAGACTCATTCATTCATATATTTGCATATTTTGTTGGTGTTATGCTCTATCTCTAGATATGTGCCGATAGCCTTTTTGTGCATTGCATATTTAAATACTTGGTGGCCTGCAGCCATTCTTCCTCAGATGAGACACTGTTACGAGCACATAACCTGGGTCGAAACTCTAAATATGAGTGATAAAAGTGCTGCTTTTCATGTTAGTGGTACAACCCGTGTGTTTTCTCACAGTCCAAGTCGGCAAAAGTAAAACCTTTTCCTAAGTTCTTATAGCTAATTTTTTTGTCTGTTTCTTTTACTTTTTTTTTAAATGTTTTAAATGTTTTAAATGTTTATTTTTGAGAGAGAGAGAGAGAAAGAGAGAGGCAGAGAGAGAGAGAGCGTGAGCAGGGGAAGGGCAGAGAGAGAGAGGGAGACAGAGAATCTGAAGCAGGTTCCATGCTGTCAGCCTGGAATCCACGAGCCATGAGATCAGACCTGAGCCAAAGTCGGACACTCAACTGACTGAGTCACCCAGGCACCCCTCTTATAGCTAATTTTTAGGGCTATAATTGTACCCTAACATTGGAGCTAAACGAATCAATATTTAATGTAGAGGAGAATTAAGAATGCTCCCTGCAGCTGCTTTTTCTATTTCTGTTGTTTCTCCTTTCAAAATATACAGCAATAGGGTTTTGCTGTGATGTTCTAATAATCCAATTTGGGTTTTAAATTTGGGCAATAGGACTTATGGGAAAAAATAAACTATCTCTCCGGTAATCTGCAATGCCTGGTGTTCTGAAATAAGATCAGATAGTGATCAGAGATGATTCTTTCCTGTGACAGGGCACTGTGTTTTGGGAAAGGCTGATTATTCATTTAGTTTTGTCTGTGCAAAATAGAACCCGGCTAGTATGCTAAAATTTGCTTGAATGCTAGAGCCAGGGTCCTTCACACCTTTGAGGCTCACAATAGTTATTAATTGTGAATGATGCTAATTATTTAAAGAATCTCCTTCCAGAAATGCCTGCATGTTACAGAAGAGGTTAATATATCAACAAAGAGCTTTTTCTGTATCATTCTTTTAAACAGCATCATTCTTATAACCAGGCTTGTTCAATAATAAGGAGTAGATTTCCTGGACTGAATAGCATATTATATATCATTGGAATTCATGCTCATTCTGAGAAAAAATATATTTCCCACATGTCATCTGAAACAGATTTGTTTGACCTTATCCTGTTGGTCAAAGAAAGTAATCTCACTAGTGTGTGTGCGTGCGTGTGTGTGTGTGTGTGTGTGTGTATGAAAGGCAGGGCAGCAGAGGTGGTCATTCACTCTTGTACACTATAGTAATTCATTTGTTGAATGTGCCCTACACATCTTAAAAAGTTATGAAACATGGTCAATTAAT
Source organism: Lynx canadensis (assembly GCF_007474595.2). Lineage (NCBI taxonomy): Eukaryota > Metazoa > Chordata > Mammalia > Carnivora > Felidae > Lynx > Lynx canadensis. The sequence continues at coordinate 54,592,236 of NC_044306.2, read as the reverse complement.
CCATTCTCACTGGAATGATTTGCTCACTTGATTAATGACTATATCTTTATGTCCTTTTTGTCACAAAAAAGGGAGACATTCTCACTGTTTCATCCTAATTAGAAGTGTATCATTTTACATTTGGAATTGGTCATTTTCAAGTTAATCTCTTTATTTTACTGAGCCAGTAACCGAATCAAAGAAGTTAAATGATTCCTTTAAGTTCACCTAACTGGTTATCATGGGAGCTCATGATAGATCCAGGTCTGCGGAGTGAGTCTGCCCTTTCTACCTCAAACTCCTATGCTTGCCAATTTTAAGCTGTTTGTTGTAAGCCATCAGATAAATGGGGAGATAGAAACAGAACATCACTCTATAGTTAAAACGTATCCAAAGAAAATTACAAAAGGAGCCAGATTTTTAAAAACAAGCAAATCAAGCAATCTGTGTGGGGCACTGAGCTATATTGATCACTGGAATGAATCATAAAATGATGCCAGGAAACTAGGGTTTCTGCAGAACGCTTCGTACATAACTCATAAACAGTAACAGGGTCCTACTCTTGGTAAAAATAAAAACATTCTTTGCCCATACGAACTTCTCTGAGTATTTTATTTTGGCTGTGATTCACAGTTGTCAGGGAGGGCCAGGGGCAGTGTGCTGAAATCCAGAAACAAGTAATACAAGGCTCTACTGAAAGCTGACTTATGACATTATTGAAAGAATCAGTTAAATTTTAAGTTGCTTAATATAATTCCTGAGAAACTGTCTATTTCAGAACACTGAAAATGCAAATTGAAGAATGAAAATGCAGGTGAATGAGAAGGTTTTACACACATGAAAGCCGTGGAAAAACAACATTTATGTTATTTAGAACTAAACGTTGTAATTATATCTATGCAAGGCATGGCTTCCTGTAGTGAGTGATGAAGAAACTTAAAAGATAATTTCCAGAATAGTAAAATGTTATATTTTTATTGGCTAGGAAAACTTTATGTATGATAGAAACAGCAACACATAGCAAAACATGCTTAGAAATAAATTCAACAAGAAATATTCTAATCCTAGAGAAAACCATAAAATACCATTGGAAACAAAATATTCTTTTTTTAATTTTTTAATGTTTATTTATTTTTAAGAAAGAGAGAGACAGAGCATGAGTGGGGCAGAGGCAGAGAGAGAGGGAGACACAGAATCTGAAGGAGGCTCCAGGCTCTGAGCTGTCAGCACAGAACTGAACACAGAGCCCGAACTCATGAAACCGTGAGATCATGACCTGAGCTCAATCAGACGCTCAACTGACATCCCTGAAAGCAAACTATTCTTTTTTTTTTTAAATATTTTTAATGTTTATTTATTTTTGAGAGAAACAGAGACAGAATGCGAGTGGGTTAGGGGCAGAGAGAGAGGGAGACACAGAATCCAAAACAGGCTCCAGGCTCTGAGCTGTCAGCACAGAGCCCGAAGTGGGGCTCGAACTCGTGAGCCACGAGATCATGACCTGAGCCGAAGTCAGCCGCTCAACTGACTGAGCCACCCGGGTGCCCCTAAAGCAAAATATTCTTAAAGATATGAAAGACATTCCTTGTTCTAGGACTGTACATCTCAATATTAAGATGCCAGTTCTTTATTAGTTAATTTATAAATTTGATGTGATCCTAATAAAAATACCAATGGCCTTTTTTTTTAAACAAAGCTAGATAGATTTGTATTTAGGTTAATGTGAAATAACAAATATGGAAGATTAGCTAGATACACTGAAGAGAAGAGGAAGGCCTACAAGATAATAGAACATATTACAAAGCACCTGTAACTGAAACAGTATGATATTAATGTGTGAACAGATAACCAATAGAATAGATAGAAAATCCAGAAATAATCTTGCTATACACAGAAATCCAATGTATGATAAAGGTGCCTCTCTAATCACTGAGGCAAAGTTTGTGTTTTTTTTTTAATAAATGTATTGGAACAACTGCATAGCCATTTGGAGAAAAATAAAATTAGATCCAATTTCTTGCATCATAGACAAGACTAATCCCCAATCAATAAGAGAACTCCAAGTAAACATGACAAACACACAGCACTAGATGAACAAGTAGGTAAATTCTTCTCTAACCTGAGTAAGAAGGATTTCTAATAATGAATAAAAGTCCAGATGCAATAGAAAGGAATGTTAAGTTGCACTACATAAATTTTGAAAAATTATACAGCAAAAAACAAAAAACTGAAAAAAACAAAGAAAAAATACAAACATCATGAACAACACTTGAGAAACAAATGATGAGCTGGAAAAAATATTGCAAAAATATCACAGAGAAGGTTAATTTTCCTGGTATACAAAGAAATGATAAAATATGAGGAATCCAATAGAAGAAAAAATCCAACAACATGAACAGATGAGTCACAACAAGAGATATAAAAATTACCTTTAAACATATAAAAAGATATCTACCTTCATTTGAGTTAGAGAAATTCAAACTAAATTACAGAGAAATACTATTTCCCAGCCATTAGGGTGGCAAAAACAAAAAACAAAGCTTGACAAGACACTCTTATGATGATGTTGAGAAACCGACATTTTCATACATTGTTGGTAGGAATGCAAAATGGCACAATTCTTCTAGAATGAAATTTGCCAACATCTAACAAAACTATTCATTTAATATTCTAGGAGTTTACCAAAAAGATATACCCTAGCTATATGAAGAAGAATAAAAAACAACGTATATACACACACATATATATGCAAGATTATTCACTACAGCAATTGTAATTACAAAAATATTATAAATTATGTAAATGTCTAAGTATAGGAGATGGTTTAATTAACCATATTACAAACATTCAATGCAGCATTATGCAGTTGTTTAAAAATCTTTACATAAAAAAACACACACAGAAAGGGTAAACCAGCAAAAAAAAAAAAAAAAAAAAAAAAAACTGATTATCTATAAGGTGTGGAGGAAAATGAGAGGAACCACAGAAAGAAGTGACAATTCTCTAAGTTTTTATAAATCTTGACTCTCCAAAAGCATGTTAATGTTGTTAGTAATCGAAGAATAAAATTAAATCAGCAAGGATGAGAAGGGAGTTTCTAATATTAAAGCAAATGGAAGTAAATAAGCTAGCTAGAATGTATTTCAAATGAGTAAATAATCACACTGAAGGAAGGAAGAGAACTAATCTAAGGGAGGTCTCCTGCTTATAGTAGAATATCAAGTGTTACCTGGTAAATATGGAGCTGATAATAGAGCTGGAAAATCATTATTTTGCAGCCAAAATAGTAAACGGTGGTTCGGGGGAAAAAAAATCATTCATGGCAGCTAAATCAAGACGGGGAATTTGATGAGGAGCAGGGCATTTGTGTGGACTTGAAAGTCTGTCCCGCAGATTGCTGTTACTTGCAAGGAAAAAAGTAATACCCATACAGTGGAGAAACCAAAAAACACCCTGACGGGGTGATCAAAGTTAGCAACAATAAGAGGCAGGTGGACATGATGCTCTGAGAAGGGCTATAACTTCTTCTGTGTGATATTTCAGGGAAGGCTACATATTCATAACTTCAGTCTAATCATGAAGACATAGTAGACAAATAAAAAATGAGGAGCCGTCTATGGGGCGCCTGGGTGGCTCAGTCAATTAATCATCCAACTCTTGATTTTGGCTCAGGACATGATCTCACAGTCTGTGAGATCGAGCCCCACGTTGGGATCTGCCCTGACAGAGCAGAGCCTGCTTGGGATTCTCTCCCTCCTTCTCTCTGCCCCTCCCTGCTCTTTCTCCCTCAAAATAAATAAATAAAGTTAAAAAAAAAATAAGGAGCATTCTATTTTTTAAAATGCGAGCCTGTTCTTCAAAAATGTCAATGTCATTAAAAGGCAAAGAGAAGCTGAGGAAATCTTCCAGATCAAAAGAAGTTAAAGAAATGCGATGACTAATGCCATACAAGATCCTAGAGTGGGTCCTGTACTGAAGGAAAAATGATGCTAGATAGGACGTTATTAGGTCAACTAATAGATTTGGAATACAAAAGAGGGATTCGACAAAATTCAAGTGGGTTAAAGTCGATAAATGTATGTGGTTATATAAATAAATATTCTTATTCCTAAGAACTATATCCTGAGGCATTCTGTATATGATCCTCTTTCTTGTGATTTTTCTTTCGGTTTGTTATTATTTCCAACTTAAAAATTAAAAAAAAAAAGCTTTAGACATAATATCTCATTTTGAATATAAAGACATGAACATTTTAATTCACATAAAATTAACTTATTATCCGCCTCCCCCCCCCCCCCGCCCCCCGAGCAAATGTTGAACAAACGGATATGTAGCAAATGTTGGTTTGCGGGCTGGCAACTGTAGCCTGCCTGGAGTCCATATTCATGACTTTTAAAGTAAGCTAAGTCTCTCTTGATATTGTTTGTATCTCTTGAAAATTAGACCCCAAAACCAACAGAAATGAACTTCTGGACTGATACTGAGCCCTAAGAAAAACCTGCTTGAGTGTCATAAAGAAAATGTTAAAATCCCTGTAAAAAGTAAGAAAGTCACCTTGGAGCCTTTGATAGCCAGTAAGTGAAAACATACAGCGAGTTAGACCTGGTAGTTACAGTTTTAGGAGATCAGAGTCCAAAAAACTTCAGAGAAAAAAAAATAGATTTGACCCCAAAGCATGAATTCCCGGAGGAGAAGCCGAAATGTTTGAGAAGCTATGTAAGACTTCACAAGTGCAATTTTTGCTGATGGAGAATAAAAAGAGAGACACAAATAAGAGAAGATTATAATGTGTCGTCCTTTATGACCTCAAAAAAATTAATATAAGCATAAAGGTAAAGAGAAAAAAAAGACAACTGGGTGCTAGGAAAGGATGCGTGAACTAGGGTGGTGAGGACATGTAGAAATAATGTCAGGAAGACACCTGATGAAGCGAGGCTTGCTCACCTCTCCCCCCACAATGCTAAAGAAAACATAAGTTGTTCTGGGCAGTGATACTGAAGCAAAAAATAAAGGAATAAAGGACACTTGCTTCAGCCTGACTGGTCATGGATTAAACATTGCCTGAGCTGAATTTTACAAGAGAAGCTTAAGAAATAAGAGTCAAGAGGGCTTTCTATTAGAGGGATTGCTATAAGGCATGCCACAAAGGTGCGTAGTTAAGAAGTATAAAGACTGTTGGGAGGCGCAGAGGACGAGGTCATAACATGACAGACAGAGCCAGGTTACTCCTAATGCACCACATTATGCATTTCAGACTTTGTCCTACAACTGTGGCAGATGGGGACCACTGAAAGTTTCCAATATTAAGCCCTTATAATTATATAGTTCATCCAAACACCATTGTAGCTACATCTCACAAACTTTGATGTGTTACATTTCCATTATCGTTTTGTTCAAAATATTTTTTGATTGGCTTTGTGATATTTTTATTGACTCAATGAATTATCTAGAAGTGTGTCAGTTTAGAAAACATTGTGGGTCTTTCTAGGTGTTATTTTATTATTCTTTCCTTTTATAAATTTTTTAAAATGTTTGTTTTTGAGAGAGAGAGAGAAAGAGAAAGAGAGAGAGACAGAGTGCAAGGAGGAGAGGGGCAGAGAGAGAGGGAGACATAATCCAAAGCAGGCTCCAGGCCCTGAGATGTCAGCACAGAGCCTGACACGGGGCTCAAACTCACAAACCATGAGATCATAACCTGAGTTGAAGTCAGATGCTTAACCCACTGAGCTACCCAGGCACCCCTATTCCTCTCTAACTTAATTTCTCTGAGGTCAGAGAACATTCTCTGCAAATTTCTATCTCTTAAAATCAATTTGGGAACTATTTTGTTGCCCAGGATGTGATCTAACTTGGTGAATGTTCCATGTTCATTTGAAAAAAAAAAAAAATGTAGTCTTTAGTTATTAAGCATAACGTTCTCTCACCGTCAACTTGGTTAAGGTAGTTGACAGGGTCATTTTGATCTGTATCTTTACCAATTTTTTATACGGTTTTTCTATCAACTACTAAGAGAAGGATCTTAGAATTTCCAATTATAATTGTGGATTTGACTACTTCTCCCTTTATTCCTGTGAGTTTCTGCTTCATATATTTTGAAACTCTGTTGCATAATTGTAATATCTTTGTAATGTGTTGATCCTTTAATCATTGTGAAATGTCTCCTTCGGGACTAGTAACCTCCTTGTCTTGAAGTCTGAAAGAACAGCAAACTCACAGATTCACCTAGTGCGGTTTGTCCTCCCGAGCAAGATTCCTCCCTTATTTCTGCCTGCTATTTTCCAAGCCCCCCCACACATGCGCAGTTGCAGTTACCTAGGGATTTGGAGAGTTTATGTTTAGATTTTGTGAGCCATCCCTTACTTCTAGGAGTTCTCTCCTAAATCTCCAGCTGTTTTGCCAACCTTGAACTGTGTCTTTCTTGCCAGCTAGGTACTAGAACATGGCCCACAGGCCATAATTAAGACTTTAGATATTATTCTAAATGTGATGGGATGCATTGGAGATTTTGAATGAGGGATGTGATATGATGTGAATTTTATGGCAATGATATTACTGTAACTGCTGTAGGGAGCATATGTCGTAGAGAAGCAAGAAGGAAATTTGGGAGACAGGGTAGGGAGTGATTGCAGTAGTCCAGACATGTAGGCTAAGCTTCATTGTCTACTGGCTATCTGCGGAAATAAACACACACTCTGGGAAATTGAAAGTATCATTTTTCACAAAGAATCAATCCTTATAACTGTCTACATTTCAGGGTGTGTTAGGGCCCGATTCAGTATATGTTGGCTTGTGAATAGTAAGCAAATGAATAGATCTTTTGAGAGAGAAAGGAACAGCTGACATCATCATATTTCACTTAACAAATAGTAACTGAGGGATGACCAAGTGACAGGCAGGCTCTAATTTAAGGAAAAGGGACAAATTAACAAACCTCTAGCTTCAGAAAGGTAATAACCTAGAAGGGTGGATGATAATAAGGAAATAAGCTAATAGGGGCGCCTGGGTGGCTCAGTCAGTCAAGCAGCCGACTTTGGTTCAGGTCACGATCTCATGGTTCATCATTTGGAGCCCCACATCGGGCTCTGTGCTGACGGCTCAGAGCCTGGAGCCTACTTTGGATTCTGTGTCTCCCTCTCTCTCTGCCCCTCCCTCTCCCTCTCCCTCCCTCTCTCTCTGTCTCAAAAATAAATAAACATTAAAAAAAATTAAAAGAAATAAACTAATAGACATTGATTTTGGCAGGAAGCACTACATGTTTGAATGGTGACCTAAATGAAAGGAAAGAGGGAGCCATATACCAATCGAGCAACAGCAATGTCAGGATGGAAGAGAACTTTGTCCAAGGCCTGCAAAGAGGTCAGTGTGCTGGAATTTAGAAAGATGATGTCTGAGACACAGCCAGGGCCAGGTAATGTCAGGCCTTGTGTGCCACAGTAAGGATCTTGGATTTTATTCAAAGTATGGCCTGTAGTTATTGGAGCAGGAACTGATTTATATTTTCAAAGTATCACAAACTGTTTGTTCCAACAATCCTTCTTGACCAATTTGTTTTGGAGAACAGCTTCCAAGACTATCTTGCATTTCTGCACGTCTTCCAAGCAGAAATACTGGTCTCCTTTGTTATAGATTATCTTTCTAAGGATGTTTGAAAGGAGAACAGGCTTGGATGATAGAGATAGCGCCTTCCTCCAGAGCACATATTCCCTGAGCACGGATTCCTCCCTCTGACACAACCCGAAGCCTGAATCACACCTGGCCCTCTTTGAGTCACCCTGTGGGACTTGGGGCTTGGAAACTAAGAGCAATATTGATTTTTTGGCTACTGCTATTGCTGTGAGTAATAAAGTCCTTTGTCTCCAAGTCAGAGAATCGTGTATTTTTTTCAACATCCATGAAACTGTGGCAAAGTGACTTATTATCTTGTGAATTTCCTTCACAAGTTTTGATGGTTTGGGCAATGAGGGTGGCAAGCTGACAGACATATCACTCGTGGAAAAGAAAGAATGAGAGCCTCTCAGGCCAACTAGCAGGAATGAAGGGGAGTCTGTGGGAATCGGTAGTGAACATGACCTAATTGTGTGGCCAACGTAGCAATAAACGGTGTCCTCTTCTTCATTGTTTGGTAGTGAGGATGAACTGGAGAGGCAGCCTGAGGTCAATTACAAGGAAGGAGGTTTAAAGACAGAATCCAAGTGTTTCCCTGCTTGTTGCTAACTCCCGCTCCATCAGGGGTGACGGGAGAGGAAGATGTCCTCTCTGATCCGACAGTCAGCTGCAGGTCTGCCCTCATGTAAAAATTGGTACTGAGTTTCATCTTGGGTAGTTTCCACCCATCAGGAGACAACAGTGACAGTGATACTCACTTAAATTTAGTGTGAAAGGAGGAAAATCCTCAACCAGTAGAGAAGGAAACCAGGCAAATCTTAGAATATTGGCTGGTTCCGGAGGGGGACAAGGGATGGTGGGATGTAATACCCAGGGAAGAATGACAACAGCTTGACCATCTTACAGCTCGACCCCTTTGCATTCTACCATGTCAACCTTACATCCCTCAGAAAGGACAGTAAAAGATCTCAAAGGGTTTTGTTTGTCTGTTTGTTTGTTTTTCATTGAGTCCTACCTGCTATGAGAGAGCTTTGGCCTCCCGGGTCAAATTTCCTGGAGAAACCAAACTCCAGCAGGAAGCTGGAGATGAGGCACCAACTAATATCTGGGTTCACTGTAGCTATGATTTTTTTTCAGTAAGACATCAATGGAACACCTATTGCAATATAACTTTATGGTAAACCCTTCAAAATAAAGTATTTGAAAATATACCGCTAGATAACTGAATGAATCTCTAAGTAAGAGATTCCTATTAATCAGACCATGAGGCCCCCATTCCTTCCTTCTCATAAAAGTCATGTCTTTGTCAATATCTCATCTGCATTGCCAAAACTAGGATTGTGCTAACTCATTTCTCAGAGATCCTAAGTAATAGGCCTAAGTGATAGGATCCTAAGTAATAGGCCAGTCAAATGTTGGGGGCATCTAACAGAATTATGATGCTGGTTTTGAAAGACTTGATCCAGAATCTTCTTTAATGCAGAAAATTTTCTAGCAAGGCCAGTTGTCTTTTGAAGCTAATCCTAGTTTACGATAATGCAACCGTATCGTCTTATATTTTTCAGTACACTATGGTAGGATATGAGGAAATACAGTGTGTGTCCTTGATTTCTTCCCATCTTACCCCCACGGAGGTAATACAGCTGTTTGGCTAATTGTTAATATAAGAGAAGATGTTTGATTTGATGCTGGAGTTTGGAGCCTTTTGGATCCTTGATACAAAACAGGTAAAAATACTTCCCGTCAGTAGCTGTGCACCACTGTGTGCAGAGTGGTCCGTAACGAGACGGTTGTCTGCCACTTTGGTAAAGCCTAGTGTGACAACAACTAACCCAATGAATTCCCGAGAATGTCCAGCTACTTCAAGTAATTCTTAATAAATATTATTTCTGATGTCTTGCCTACTTGTTTTACAGAGTCAAGGGAAGAACTTTCTAATGCTAGTGATGCCAGCTTCTTCTCTTCCATATTAACTGAGCTGTTATACTCTTGTAAAATTGGGAGGGCAATCATTCTCTAAGATTGAAATTTGGGGGGAATTTCCATAGCCCATTGGCTCCCTTTCTGCTGTCCTCTTAGTAAGACACTGATTTATAGCCTACATTCTCCCACCTGCTAACCCTACATTACCATGCTGCCCTCCAGGCAAAACTAAATGGGTCCAGAAGAAAGGAATAACTAAGACATTCACCATAGGCCTGGTGAGTACCGATATTAATCAGGAAATGAAAAGTTAGTAAACATTTCAGAATAGTCCACAGTTTTAAGGCTAGAAATGAAGTTGAAATTATTAGAACAGATAGATCTCACTGAAATAGGAAAAAAAAATATAGCAGAAATATAGTGAAGGAAACAGGAAAGCACTAAAAATAATTCATTGCTACCTGAAGAGAAAATTATACAAAAGAAAAAGGGAAGTCTTAAAATAACAAAGAATTGTTTATTAGCAAAAATTATGATGTGTTTAATTGAAAAATCCAATCAAGGCAGTGAAAATGGAATAAATACTGATGAAAAAAACTCACTAATAATATAGTAAATGAGTGGGTAATTATTCTAAAACATAGAGTAAACAGACAATGAGTGGTAATTTGGAAATTAAAAAAATGATAAACTTAATAGAAGTTAGATCCAGGAGACCAAATGACCCACTAATAAAGCTTGCAAAAACAGTTAAAGAAATGGATGAGGAAGAGAGACAATTAAAGAAAGAATAAGAGGGGTGCCTGGGTGGCTCAGCCAGTTAAGTGTCCCACTTCAGCTCAAGTCATGATCTCACAGTTCATGAGATCAAGCCCCGAATCAGGCTCTGTGCTGACAGCTCAGAGCCTGGAGCCTGCTTCGGATTCTGTGTCTCCCTCTCTCTCTGCTCCTCCCCCACTCATGCTCTGTCTCTCTCTCTCTCTTTCAAAAATAAATAAACATTAAAATATTAAAGAAATAATAAGAAAATATATTTCTGAGTTGAGTGAGACTAAGGGTCCTGATTGTCAGCCCAAGTTAACAAAAACGACCTTCTATATAACATGGAAAACTCTCTAAGCTGAAAGGACAAAGAACAGATCTCACAAGCTTCCAAATGGAGAAGAGTTTACCAAAAACAAAAATAGGAAGAGATTTTCCCTCTGCAACTCAGAAAGGAAGTTGCAACAGAGTAAACAATATTTATAGTTTTCTAAAGCAAAAAGATTAAAATCCTATAGGCAGCGAGGATGTAACTCAGGGGTGAGGGAGAGAATTTAAAACTTATCTCACAGAATTTGAGTAATTAAGGAGACAAAGAATATGTAAGCCCACGTAAAGAATTTAGAGAATATAAATTGATGTATCGGCTGGCTACAGAATAAAAACTGAGAATAGTAATTTTTTTTCTTACATCCCTGGAGTATTTTTAAAGTTTGCTATGTCCTTGGTCACAGAGAAAAATCTTAATACTGTTCCAACAGTGCAATATTTCATGGCAAATTTGAACTAAAATAAAATAAAACTAAAAATTAAAATTTTTAGTCATTTCGAGATTTGTAAAAATAAGGATATTGCATGTAGGATACGGCTCAAGGGGATATTCATGGCTTTAAAAGATTTCCCTGTTAAATGAGAAAGATTGAAAACAAATGCAATAGCCATTCAATTTAAGAAAGAGGAAAGATACAGGAGCTGGAAATTAATAAAGATAAAAACAGAAATTACTAATTTAGGAAACAATGGTAATAGTTTACATTTACAGAGCATTTGCCATATACCAATTACTGAATAAGTGCTTTGTAAGCATTGTCTTATTTAATCTTCATAATAACTCTAAGAGATCATTTTCATCATGAAAAAACAACAGTCGTGGATCTTCATGAGGCAAATAATTACATCAGACTCCATAAAGACAAAAAGAATTACAATTGCTATAGATGCCTTTTAAAGAACTCTTTCAGCCTTTGATGAGTTTAGAAAATAAAAGGCTAACAACTGCTCACAAAACCACACCAAACAAAAAACCAAGCTCAGAGAATTTGCACAATAAGATAAAGTGGAATACACGTATATTTAGTTTCGCATTTATATTTTTCCCATACAAATATGGAATATGTTTAGAGTTAATAAATACAACCCATCATATTCAGATCCCAGTGCAAATGAACTCTGAAAAGCTAAATCTTGTACAGGTCACTGTCTAGAATTCAATATATCAGGGAACTAATAAGTATTTACAACTAGAGGGGTGTCTGAGTGGCTCAGTCGGTTAGGGCACCCGACTCTTGGTTTCGGCTCAGGTCGTGATCTCAGTTTGTGAGATTGAGCCCTGCGTGGGGCTCTGTGTTGAGCATAGAGCCTGCTTGGGATTCTCTCTCTCCCTCTCTTTCTCTTCCCCTCTTCTGCTCATGCACGCTCATGGTCTCTTTCAAAAGCAAATAAAATAAACTTTAAAAAATAGTATTTACAAGGACAAAAATCTTGGGATTTGAAGATTATATCCTCACCTAAAATTACATATGTTAAGAAAATAACAAATAAGGCTTTTTTTTCAAAACTTATGGGATGAAGGCAAATCTGTAAATAAACACATATTAACAGCCTGAAATATTTTGAATATTAAACAAGAAAGAATGGAAATAAATAAACTATTATTCATTTCAAGAAGTACTAATAAGTAAAAAGTAAGGAAAACTGACAAGGAAGGACTTCTGAAAACAAAGTAAAACAATTATTTTAAAATAGACCAGAAGACTTGCTAAGGCTTTTTGACCTTACTTTTTATTTCTTTTTTCTATTCTAACTCATTCTAAGTAAAGTCAAGTTTCTATCATAACAGTGCTTATTTTTCAGTATTGGTTCTACTCTGAACTGTTTCTAACATTGGTTTTTATGGAGTTTGTTTATGTTCTTTCCCAGTCTCATTCAGCTACCTTTTCAGGTATGCCTGCCTTCCATCTCAGTGCTTTTTTCTTATCATCCCCAATGGATGCTGTGCTGGGCCCAACATTCTTTCCCATGAATTGCCTATGTCTTCAGGGGGTTGCCTTGGGGGCTGACTGGGTTGTACCAGACCCCAGGTGGGAAAAATCAGTGTGTTCTCCCTTGAGAACCGGAGACAACTAGGGAAGGAAACACAAGTTAAGCTGTCTCTGGGTATGTGGGCCTGTAAGAGATGCTTCTGGTAACCTTCACTGCCACGTAGCCTGGTCTGTAGTGAGAGAATGAAGAATGTGGAATGAGGCAGGTGCACAGGGTGGAGTAGAATCAAGAGAGAAAAGAAGCCTCCGCAGTGCTCAGATAGGTCATTCTGGTTGCTGAGTTTCATCCCAGCTCGGTGTCAATGAGCTGTGTCCCAGCATCTCTCTATTAACTCTGTCTTTGGCTACTTGGGTCCCAGAAAGTCCTTACTCAACATACTGCCTTATTCTTATTTTAGATTTCCAGTTATTCTTTTTCACTGACTTTGTACTGAGAATACGATATCTAGTTCCACTGCCTTCAGCCAGTCTTTTCTACACTATTCCTCTGTGTCTTAAGTACTATACGCCCCATCTTTATAGTAATAATCCCCGTGGAGGTGCTTTTTGTTTTTTTCTTTTGTAGTAACTCATTCTTGAAGAAACTCAAGTCCATCCAGTTGTGGGTAGATTCTCTATGACTCTTTTTCCTTTGGTGCTGTTTGATGTATGTATCCCTTAAGTCAACTATCTGAAGGGTTATAGCCCTTTCTTCATGTGCCCCTGCTCCTGGACATCTTACCGTAAATAGTAGAGTTCATGTCTGGTTATTGTGAAGCAGCCTCACATCTCTCTTGCCAGAATCAGCAAATAAAGACCCATAATCCCTACATGAGCCACTTTCAGCTCTTCCAAGCTCAGCTTGTTCCTGCAACTGATTTCATATCTTGGAATGTCAAGTGCCACTCCCTATCCAGCCTGCCTCCTGCTCCAATGCATTGCTGGCAATTCTTTATCCTCCTTCTAGCCCTGGAGGATAAAGGTTCATGTCAGGCTGTGCTTGTTTGCAACACGACAATACACTTTGCCAAAACCACTGGTTCTATGTGTCAGAGACCACAGGTTACTTTAAAAAGTTCCAAATATAAAGATTGCATAGTATAAAAAACATGGAGTGTTAGAAAAGTATAGAACTTGCATAAAGAGAATAAATGGCCCTGTGGAGATTAATCTGTAGGTCCCTGAGTGTCTCAAGGTTAGTATTTTCTTTGTTTGCTTATTTATTTACTTAGAGAGAGAGAGAGAGAGAGAGAGAGAGAGAGAGAGGGTGAGGCAAAGAGAGAGGGAGACAGAGAGTCTTGAGAAGACCACGCTGTCAGTGCAGAGCCCTACACGGGGCTCCAACTCAAAAACCCATGAGATCATGACCTGAGCCGAAACCAAGAGTCAGAGATGTCACTAACTGAGCCACCCAGGTGCCCCAGGGTTAGTATTTTTAAGGCACATAATTTTAAGAGGGATTAGAAATCAGTTGAGGAAACTGGATAGAAGACTGCAGGGAGAATGAAGGAAACGGTCTGTGGTGCAGGTGCTCTCTATTGTTGTCATTCTCTCTAGTTATGCTTTTGATAGGTCATCATAAAACCCAAACATAAATCACAAAATTAGAGAAGCAAAAATTTAAATATACAAATGGATAGTTAATTAAAAGTGAAATAAGAACAACAAAAGATAATGTTACATGCTTTAACATTATTTAAAGGGGTCGTAGTAAATATAAGAGAATTTAACGACAATGCAGAACATCAAAAATGTTTAACATTTTTTAAAAGATGAAAAGCATAACCATGGTCTCCATTGCTACCTCAGCACAAAATAAATGGCATTCTCAAGGGGTGTCAGTATACAGAGTAGAGTGAGAGTTAGAGAGCCAGAAAGACTGGTGAGGAGTGGGAAATAATGAACATTTCTAGACTTGAAAGGGAAAAGTGTTTCCAAATGGTTTTGCCAAAGCTGGGGAGGGTCACTGCTAAGAGCAAGGTCCACCTAAGGTAAAGGAACTGTGTGGTCAGGTAATGAGGGGCCTCTCCTCCTGGCCTCTCTCCTCCCACTCCAATCTTCATCCCAGCCTCTCAGGGCATGAAATGGGACCCAGAAGAGCAGAGAATGAACCTGGAGAAAGGCAAACAGCACCAAACCAACCCGAAGGAAAAGGAAGGTAAGGCTAGAAAAGATAACAAAGGTAAAAACTTTCAGGGGAACAGACTGATAAATTAAAAAATATATATATATATATTAAGGCTCATTAAGGGAAAACAAAGAGTGTAGTCTTGGTGAGATCATAGATTAAGCACAGAACTAGGAACTAGAAATCTGAGTAAAAATATGAAACATTAGTCAAGGAAGATACCAAGCAAAATCATGTACTTTATGAAATGAAAGCGGGGAATTCCAGAAGTTCAAATGTTAGGTGATAAAATCAGAATGCAACAATAAAAATGAAATCAGCAAAATGAAAGGCAATAATACATGTGAAAAAGTAACCAAATGGTGAAGAATATTAGAATTACTTTAGAATTACTCTAGAATTTATTATTTTTGTTTTAAGCTTTGCACAATTTCAGAGTTTTGAAATAATAAGTATGCCTTATTTTCATAATCGAAAGGGGAAAATGTATTTAAAAAATAAGAAACACTTACAAACCCAGCCTAGTTGGCCAACTGGTTGATATTCAGAAGGCTACATCAATTAAAAGAACAGATTACAGATGGGGAAACCGTTCATAATTAATTTGCCTAAAACCATGTCAAAAGTTAGGGAGGAAATAAATTTCTTCTATTTTGCTGTGCCCTCTCCCTCTTAGCTGCATTTTTTTTTCAAGTTTTTATTTAAATTCTAGTTTGTTAACATAGAGTGTAATGTTGGTTTCAGGAGTAGGACCCACTTCATCACTTACACATAACACCCAGTACTCATCCCAACAAGTGCCCTCCTTAATGCCCATCACCCATTTCTCCATTAGGGATTCCCCTACCTTCCACCTGCCTCCATTAATCCTCAGTTTGAATCTATGGAGAACAACTGGGATTCTTTTTTTCCCTTTTTTAAATTAATGTTTTCATTTCTTTTTAAGAGAGAGAGTGACAGAGCGTGAGCAGGGAGGGGCGAGGGAGAGGAGAGAGGGAGACACAGAATCCCAAGCAGGCTCCAGGTTCTGAGCTGTGAGCACAGAACCCGACGGAGCAGGGGCTCGAACCCATGGACTGAGAGATCATGACCTGAGCCCTGAGCCGAAGTCGGATTCTTAACCGACTGAGCCACTCAGGCATCTCTGTCCCCACCCCCATTGTCCACCACGGGAGATGTGTCTGTTGAGAATCGCTGCATTTTTTTTCAACCCCAAACAATTTTTTCAGGCCTCACTTTCTACAGTTTGTATTATAAAATCAAGAGATTTTTTTTCTTCCTTCCAATATGATAAACATTGATTCAATATATTTCGAAACTGCAAGTCCCACTGCACCAAGAGTACAGAAAATTCTCTTTGATGTGTCCTCTCTTCATAGCTTTGCCTGCATGATCACAGCTACCATTGCCAAGCTGAGAATTATCATCCTAGAGAGTAGCTAAAAGTGCTTGTGTGAATCTCAGAGTAGTTCGTGTCTTTAAAAAAGATGGAAGACATTTCTTCTTGGCCCTTATATTTTCCCCATGGTATAATAAGGTCATGTTATCTCCAAGTGTGCATCTTTGTTACGTGTTCTGAAATTTCTTTTTTTTTAAACTTTTTCAAAAAAGTTTTAATTATTTATTTTGAGAGAGAGAGCGAGCCAGCGGAGGGGGGTGGGCAGAGAGAGAGAAGGAGAGAGAATTCCAAGCAGGCTCTGCACTGTCAGCACAAAGCCTGATGTGGGGCTCAAACTTATGAACCATGACATCACGACCTGAGCCAAATCAAGAGTCGGATGCTTCACTGACTGAGCCACCCAGGCACCCCTACATGTTCTGAACTTTCAAGGATTAAATCAACAAATGAGTTTGGTCAACATACATTTGGATAGGTAAGCCCAGGTTCAGGAGAACTACTCCACGGTTAAGATAGACGTTGCAACGACAAAAGGAAAGCACTGTCCATATGGGAATTTCTTGTCATTGTCACTTGTACCAAAGCACCTAGGAAAATCTTTTTTGTGTATGGAAACAAAGACTACTTCCTCTCCCTTATACTTCTGCCCCTGACATTTTACATTAAGAGAAAGTCCAGACATCAAACAGAAATATAAAAGGAAGCTGAAACTGAAAATGGATAAAGTAAGCCCTGAATAATGGGAGTTGTTGATGGCACTATAATTGGTCCTTGCAACTTTATAGAACAGATGGGATTCCTAAAAGATCTTAAGAAAAGATAGCTGGAGGGTGGCATATATTATATAACTGTCATATTCTGAAATGAAGGAGAGTTCTGGGGAGAAATAACTAAATTAGGAGCATGTAAAACAAATGTGTTTATTGTTATCTATTATTTATGGCCCTCTGGATAGTGGGTAGATCATTTGACTATACTTCTGCCTAAACCAATTTAAATTAATCTAACCAGTAAATTGAATAATGCTATATCAACTGCTTTGCTGCAATCAAGATATATTGCGTATACTCAACTCTCTTAATCTAGTAACCATATTTTCCAATGTTGATGGATAATTGCCTTTAAGTGCATCCCTGCCTTCTCTGCTTTTAGGTCTGGTTGATAGGGCCATTACTGGAAGTGGTACGTTCCCAGGGCCATTTTGAGAATGCAATTTGCCTTAACTCTCCCATCAGTAATATCAGTATAATCTGAGGGTTCTAAAGCCTATTAGCTTTCTCTAATGGTCTTTGACTCCCTTAAATAATGACCAAAAAGGGCCCAACAGACAAGAAGAAACAAACTTCAACTTTCAACTCCCTAATATTTTCTACCCTTCAGTGTGAATGCTCGCTGTGGTTCATAAGCATATACTCCTGAAGCATATGCTGTGAAGATTGTGTGTTGTATCTATGCATGCAGAGAATGCAGCCTAGTCAACCTGTGATTTGCCAAAGTGCACTTGTAACTGTAGTGAGCTTGTCTGTTTCCATTTATACTGTCCTAGGACATGGCTATGGCATATCAGGAAGCTATAAAGAAACAGAATGCTAGTAAAAGTCTGGCCTTAGAGACCTGTATTTACAATTAAACTAAAAACATTTCAATAATGCTTGAGAGTCTGTCTTTCTCACCAGTATAACAAGATCACAATTGTTTACACCTCCTGTTTCTTTTTAAACAGTCGGTAGATATTATGATTGGCTTTAAGAACCTCTATTCTGGCCAGGAAAGTTTTCCCTAATATTAGCTTTTGTCACAGACTGCTTATGCCTTTAATGTTCAACAGTAGAGGTGTGATTTGTGAACTTAGCTTAGATGTCTTCTTCACGTTTTATCATTAGGTTGCTGAAAACTCTTCTGGTCATGATTATTAATAACTATAATGGTAGATGTGAACATGATCGCTAGAACATAACACTGGAAGGTGTGTTCAGGTGTGGTTATGACTAACTCTGGGTCCACCTTGCTGCTCCCTCCCATGATCAGTGAGTCCAAATATTGATGCTGCTTTGAGTTCTGATAGTGTTATTCTAGGTAAGAGACGAAGGGCTGCCTGTTTTAGATCACAGAGAAAACAAGACATTTCCCAGAATGGCAGTTCTTTTCAGCTGAAACATAAAAAAGATCTACAAAACCTTGGGGGTTTAACATTAGGAAGACAATCTCTCATTTTTTTAAATGTTTATTTATTTTTGAGAGAGAGGCACACAGAGTGCAGGTGGGGGAGGGGCAGAGAGAGAGGGAGACACAGAATCTGAAGCAGGCTCCAGGCTCTGAGCTGTCAGCACAGAGCCGGATGCGGGGCTGGAACCCACGAACCGCAAGATCATGACTTGAGCCGAAGTTGGACGCTTAACCTACTGAGCCACCCAGGCGCCCCAGGAAGACAATCTCTCAACAATGGTACCTCAGACCTCTAATGCCAAGGGAGAGACAAAACATGTAAACATATGAACAAAAAATGATATTTCCATTGGCTATATCTCATCAAATAAGACTTGATATATGACTATATTCTGTTTTATCTTGAATTGACATGAATGTGTACCTCTAGTTGATATATACATAATAGAATATATTTATATGTGTTTGGACCTGAATCAAAATGAGATCATCTATGGGAAAGTACTTTATGCTTTACAATACACTTAAAATGTAAGATTTGTAATGTATAGATTTAGGTAGACCTAAGAAGCAAGCTGGTTCTTCAGCACTATTACATTGAATTATCCATTTAGAAATATCTTATCTGATTCTTCCCTGACATTTCCAAGCAATCATTTGATCATCTATAGTTTCCCATCCCAAATCCTTCCATAAATGGAAAACTGTAAATCATAAAATGTTTACCAGAGAATTTAAGATGACTGTCTCAAATCTTCTCTGGTTTTCAGATACATGTGCTAGGCAATATTTCAAAAGGCATAAATATGTATAACTGCTGTATGAAAATGCATGCATACTTGCATGCACACATAGGCACACACACACACACACACACACACACACATTTAAAAGACAAAATTAGGTACAGGCTTTGTATAATGTCCAGTTTTTAGATCTTGCCAAAAAATGCATTGTTGTTTTAGGAAACAAAGATGTTTCACATTAACTTCTCCAAAAAGTGTTTTAACTTGCAATCATGTTTTAACATATAAAATACAAATAAACTCAACTGCATGCTCTTTGAGGGTAAGGATTAGGCCTTTTGTTTCTTGCATAATTTTACCACAGAGCTTAGGCTACTGCTAAGTCCAAAGTGGGTATTTAATAAACATTTATACTTATGAGTGGTTGGCTGAAGGATATGTTTCAGCTATATTACAAAAATAGGATTCTGTGTTTGACTGAGAGGTATTGAGTTACCACTCATGATACTGAGATATATATATTTATAGTATGCACAACACTGGTCCAGAAAAATCTTGATAAATGATCAAGTCATAAAACCAGCAAGAACCATCCAACCATCTACACCATGAACCAGCTGGAATGATGGAGAATTACCTTCTCTTTCCGAAGAGACTTAGGTCACAAAGTGATACTCTTTATCCGGGTCATCCTTGTTTTACTTCACACATAGTGTGTAGAAATATTCACTTTTGTCTACTATGGCCAGACCGTGACTAGTATATGATAATAACAAATCAATTACACCAGGGTCTGAAGTAACAAGACACTTTTGTCAAGTAGATCTTATGACTTTGGAATGTTCCAAATATCGAGCCATGAAATAATCCAGTAAATGCTCTAGTTAGAGAAAAGTCAGCAGATTTTTCTAAAGTGACTCTTACGTACTTAGCATTTTGATAAAGACTCCTGAGAAGTTTCTGTCTCTAGGGATTTGCTCTTGTTGGGGAGGACAGAATAATATATATTTTTAAAAAGCCAACTAGATAACAAAACAATCATATGACCCAGTAATAAAATACATGCTACAGATTATAAGTGATTGAGGAGTAAAGATAGTATGATCAGCTGTGTTCAGAGATGGGTTTATGAGGGGAGCAGATCTTGGGAAATGAGGAGAATTTGGTCGGGGGATAGTAAAGACTTGAAAGTGGAGTGTGGCTCAGGCAAATGTGTAAATATCAAGTAATTGCATCTGAGGGTTAGCACTGCAGAACGTTTCCTGGGTTCAACTCAAAGTCTGTCTCTGTGTTATCCAAATGGACTTTATGAGATAAAGCTATATGAGACATACAGATTTTCTCATCTGTAAAATGAAGGAAGGAATAGTGTGCGCGCGCGCGTGCACGGGCAATTCAAATAAAATCTTGTTTTCAGATACCATTTTATAATTTTATGGGTCCTGTATCTCTTGTCTCTTTGAGAATTTTAATTAGGTATACCTTTTGTAATACTTTCTTCTTTCCCTTCCAATATATCTGTTTTCTCTAGGTTGCTTTTATCAGTTTGTGTTTGGTTATTCCTAGTACTTTCTTTTTCAGGTTAGAGACTTTCCTCAAATATTTGGTAATGTTTGCCTGTGTTTAGAATGAAGTACTTAAAGTTCATTTGTTTGATATTCAGTAAATATTTATTGAATGTCTACTATGTGTCAGGCACTGTGGTAGGTGCTTGAGATTCATCAGTGAAGAACTGATTGGGAATTCTGTGTGCTCAGGAGAAGAATAGAGAATGCCTGCCTCCCTAAATGTCAATATGTCATTTTTCTGGAATCAAGTAGTCTCTTCAAAGAAGAGCCTGTCTATCTTCTTCCTGGGGGAGGAATATTTGGTTGTTTCTATTCTAGAAGTGAGGCAGAAGACTGGGATTGACCGTGCCAC
Source organism: Lynx canadensis (assembly GCF_007474595.2). Taxonomy (NCBI): domain Eukaryota; kingdom Metazoa; phylum Chordata; class Mammalia; order Carnivora; family Felidae; genus Lynx; species Lynx canadensis. The sequence goes on along the minus strand of NC_044306.2, from coordinate 54,571,308 downwards.
TGCAATAAGCAGACTTTCATGTAATTCTAGCATGTATCTCCAACTCCTAAATATCTTCAGCTTAAATTTTCCAGACAGAAGACTTCCTGTTTCTTGCCTAAGAGCCGGTAGTTCCTGTCTGAATGTAGAAGAGGAAGGGAACTGAGGTATGACTGCTCTCTGTGTAGGCTTTCAAAACAATCTCCCAGTTCTCAGCCCTTCCCTGCACCGCTCACCCTTTCCAGTCCTTGAAACCTCCAAGTCCACAGCCCCAGGAAAAGGGGTCCTGAAAAGTTAATTCCATTACTTCTCATTGTAGGTATTTGGTGAGTAGCCTCCTTTGCTTTGCTTAAGTTAAAGACAGTGTTGAAATCTTTGCACAGATATTTTCTCTTTTTTATTTGTCCTTGTAGGCTCATTTATTATTATTTTTTTTATTATTTTAATGGGTTTCAGGAGGAAAAGGGAGATGTACACATTTATTTAAGCCACGCTCTTCAACTAAAAGGTTTGTTTCTTGACTTTAGTAAACCATGGCTTTGTGTGATTGCGCAATACTGCAGTAAACACTCCAGATTTGTTCCCTCCTTCTTGTATGCATGCGTTGGGTCACTGCTTCCGCACAATACTGGGTATGGCCGGGTGACTTGTTTGGCCCGTGGGCAACTGCAAATGAGAAGGTAAAGAGATATGAGACTCGCTTGGAACACTCTACCTTGTGAACAAGACTGGGCTAATCTGCTGCAGGATGACAGATCACATGGAAAGAGGTTTAGTCAGCACAGCTGTCCCCAGTGGAGGCCAATCCCAAGCCACCCAGCCTGACCCACCCAACTCACCATCCCATTGCAGATCCAGGAGTGAGTGCAAATGAATCCAGCTTTGCTGGGCCAGGTGAGCCCAGCTCACCCTGCCAACTTGTAGAATCATTAGCTAATTTTGGGACCTTTTTGTGCAGCCAACGGTAATCAATGTAACTATTATAAATTTCTAATGTTTATTTTCTTAGCATTTACTACACATTAACAATATGTCAGGCACTGTTATAAGCGGTTGACCTATAATAGCTCATTTAACAAAAATCCAGTAAGGTTTATATTATACCCAACTTAAATCTTTAAATATTTCAAATCTTGAGTATTTAAATATTTTAAATATTTAAATACAGAAAATCTCCAGAGAACAAAAACTCAATTTCCGGTATTAAAAACACAAAAATTTAAATTTAGAAATCAGTGGAGGTTGAAAAGATAAAGAAAATTTCCTCAAAAGTAGAAAAGACAAAGAGAGGAAAATATAAAACAGAAGAGAAAGGATAGAAGATATAAGGGACAGAAAATATAAGAGAGAAGATAAGGAAAGTAGCCTGACTTACAACAAATAGAAACTCCAGAAAGAGAAAATGGAGAATGAAAGAGACGAATATTTTCCAAAACTAAAGACAACCAGTTCCCAGGTTGGAAGATCTTACCAAGTGTTTTGTATGATGAGTAAATGAAGAGTCAGATAAAGACACATCATTGTAACAGATAGGAATATCTAAGTAGAGGAAATAACAGCTTTCAGAGATAAAAATCAGGTATATGTAAAGAATGAGAAGTAGACTGTCATTACCCCTCTTACAGCAATACTATTTTTACCAGAAGGCAACTGAGAAATGCCTTCAATAATTCTGAGGAAAACATATTTTCAAAGTTGTATCAACCAAATAGTCAATCAATACAGAAGACCAAAAATGTTACTTCACATGCATTCTTTCTGAGGTTGTACTCCAACCAAATGATGGAGTACTCAAAAAAAGAGGAAGACTTGGGGTGCCTGGGTGACTCAGTCGGTTAAGCATATGACAGTTAAGCGACCAACTTTGGCTCAGGTCATGGGCTCAGGTCATGATCTCACCGTTCGTGGGTTCAAACCCCACATGGGGCTCTCTGCTGTCAGCATAGAGCCTGCTTCAGATCCTCTGTTCTCCTCTCTTTCTGCCCCTCCCCTGCTCATGCTCTCTCTCTTTCAAAAATACATAAATGTTAAAAAAAAAAAAAAAGAAATAGGAAGACTTGAGTCTTCCTTCCAAAAAAAGAAAAACAACAACAACAGGGGACTCAATTTGGGGGCGGGGGGGGTGCGGAAGGGCAGCAAAGAGAAGACAAGATGATAGTTGTCAGCGGCCTGGAGAACAACAGGAGACAATGGTTCCAGGAGGACCCTTTCCAGGGAGGGATATGGTATGATCATTCATGTGATACAGCTTTGGGGGGAAATAAACACTATTTGTAGGAATGTGGAGAATTAATGGAGCATTTGGGAGAAGAGACTAAGGAAAAGAACATAATCAATATACATGAAAATGAAAAGTTTATTGATTCAAGAAAAAATGAAAAATTGTACTCCCCAAAAGGAAATATAATCATAATATACTCCTCGCTTCTCCAACAAGCAATATTTAATGACTAAACTAGGGAAAATACTGATTACTGCTTTAAAAACGAAAAAAAAAAATAGGGGATGCCTGATTGGCTCAGTCAGTGAAGCGTCTGACTCTGGCTCAGGTCATGATCTCATGGTTCGTGAATGCGAGCCCCACATCAGGCTCTGAGCTGACAGCTTGGAGCCTGGAGCCTGCTTCATATTCTGTGTCTCCCGCTCTCTCTCTCTGCCCCTCTCCTGCTCACACTCTGTCTCTCTGTCAAAAATAAACATTAAATTTTTTTTTAATTATGATTTATCATGTTGAGAGAATGAATGGGACAAAGAGATGGGGAGTGTGAAAGAGAGCTAAATTGTCATCTGCTATCACAGAATGTCAAATAGTGATATCTAAGATATATATATATATATATATTAATAATAGAAGTATATTATTTAGAAATGTAAAGATAAATATAGAATAAATAGCTAAAAGCATTTTAAGTGATTACTTTTGGGGAGTAGAATCAATGTGAGGAAGTAGGTAGAGTAGAATGCTGCCTTCTCAATGTAGAACTTATTTTTTGACTATGTGCTTGTATGATTTTGATAAATATCAAAAGAAAATCGGAGGGAACCTGAGCACGTATTTATCTTATTGTTAGTCGTATTTCCAAAGCTAGGTCTGGGCTGGGGCTTACCAGTCCCTACCTAGTGTGAACCAGGACTACAGCCACCACTTTTGGGTTCCAGGATTGGTTTGTTGTTGCCCTTGGTGATGGGTGTGAATGAGCATGTGCACAGGTACCTGGAATAATGCTAACCCTTTATCACCCGTGAAGACTTTCTCCACGTCTGTGGCTGGTCCCTCACCCTGGTCCCTCCTCTCAGGCTGGGAGGAGGGTGAACCCCTAGCACTGCACTTTCTCCCCAGCACAGCCTTACTTTGGGTTCATCCTGTCTCCCTCTCAGCCTTCTTGGTGGGAAACCGGCACAGGCTTACTATTCCTCAGTCATGGCATGGGACAAAAAAGAGAGAAGTAATGAATGTGAGAAAATACGTTCATTTGCCACTTCCCTTGAAATACAGTAAAACCTTGGGGTGCCTGGGTGGCTCAGTCCATTGTGCATCCGACTTGGTCTCAGGTCATGATCTCACAGTCCGTGTGTTTGAGCCCCGCGTCAGGCTCTGTGCTGACAGCTCAGAGCCTGGAGCCTGCTTCAGATTCTGTGTCTTCCTCTCTCCCTGCCCCTCCCCCACTCATGCTCTGTCTCTCTCTCTCTCTCTCTGGTAAAAATCAATAAACATTAAAACTTAAAAAAAAATACAGTAAAACCTTGGTTTGTGAGCATAATTCATTCCAGAAGCATGCTTGTAACCACAGCACGCATATATGAAAGCAAATTTCAAGAACCACTGGTTCAGTTGTGATCATGCGATGTTCAGTATCATGTACTACTCGTATTGCAAGACATTGCTCGTTTATCAAGTTAAAATTTATTAGAAATGCTTGCTTATCTTTGCGGAACACTTGTAGAACAAGTTACCTGCCATTCAAGGTTTTACTGTACTTAAAGCAAATATTGCAGTGCCAATCTGAATATCCCTGAGGAGTCCATTTTGGCCTTGACTCCGATCTCACCCTTCTCTTCTAGAAGTGGAAGAGATGGAAGAAAGAGAGGAGAGCAAGTGGGCATGGAACACCTTGCAGAATTTAGTGTGCATGATCATCATTTCCTATGTGCAAGTCCTTTGGCTATGTTCTATAGGAGAAATCAAGAATGAGAGACATTTTTTGTCCCCCAGAGGCCTGACAAATATCTTTCTAATTATAGGGCTACATACATTTCTTAAAGAATTGCAAATTTTCCTTTTAAAATTCAAACAACTCGGGAAGCCTGGGTGGCTTAGTCAGTTAATTGTCTGACTTTGGTTCAGGTCGTAATCTCACAGTTTGTGAGTTTGAGCCCCAAGATGGGTTCTGTGCTGACAGCTCAGAGCCTGGATCTTGCCTTGGATTCTGTGTGTGTGTGTCTCTCTCTGTCCCTTCCCTGCTTGTGCTCTGTCTCTCTCTTTCCCAAAAATAAATAAACATCAAAAAAAAAATTAAACTTCAGATAACTCTGTGGCCCCTGGGTGGCTCAGTCTGGTAAGCATCGGACTCTTGATTTCAGCTCAGGTCATAATGTCACAGTTCATGGGATGGAGCTCCATGTCAGCGAAAGGCCTGCTTAGGATTCTCTCTCTCCCTCTCTCTTTGCAGCTCCCCAGCTTATGTGCATTGCACTCTCTGTCTCTTTCTCAAAAAAATTTTTATCAAAGATACACTGTACCTTATTAAACTATTACCAGCTACCACCATTTACTGCTGAGCTCTGTGGAGATGGGATCTAGAATAAGGATTTCTAGAAGGTAAATGAGAAGGATGAGAAAGGATGTTGAAAAGGAGGGTGAACAGATACAAGGATAATCTCAGTAATCTTGTTATCTCCTTATATTTCAAAGTGTCTGCAGTGAATAATGGTGCCTTCCTCACTCAAGGGAAGGCAAGTAAATTTCCCCTTGGCCTTTTATGGTCAAATTAAACAAATTAATTCTCTCTCATTGCTATTACTATTCAACCTTTTACTCATGAAGAAAAGCAGAGAGTTTACCCTTCTCTCATAATCCTAATACAGTGTATACCAATGACTAATATATGTTCATAACTGAAAGAATTACTTTTCCACCCTCTAGGGTTATGTTTTTGCCTCCTTGCAGAGTATGTTGCTTCTTTCTATCCATCGTGCAATAAAATCTTTGCTGAGTGACTACACTGTCCAAGGTACCCATTTCAGCAATATGTAAAACAGAGGCAAATATTTAAAATTTTTTTAATGTTTATTTAATTTTTAGAGAGAGACAGACAGAGTGTGAGCAGGGGAGGGGCAGAGAGAGAGGGAGACACAGAATCCGAAGCAGGCTCCAGGCTCTGAGCTGTCAGCACAGAGCCTGATGCAGGGCTCAAGCACACGAGTAGTGAGATCACGACCTGAACTGAATTCAGATGCTTAACTGACTGAGCTATTCAGGTGCCCCTAGAAACAAATATTTTAAAATGATGACAATAAACATGACATTCTCCTGAAGAGAGGAGTTGGGGAAATGGGACATTAGAAAAGTACTTACCAATAGACTATGATAGAAATAGGGTAGAAATTATTATTTAAAAAAATTTAAGTTTATTTATTTACTTTGAGAGAGACAGAGACAACACAAGCAGGAGAGGGGCAGAGAGAGAGGGAGAGAGAGCATCCCAGGCAGGCTTCGTATGGCCAGTGCATAGCCAAGTGCAGGGCTTGAACTCACGTAACTATGAGATCATGACCTGAGCCAAAATCAAGAGTCGGATGCTTAACCAACTGAGCCACCCAGGTGCCCCTGGGGTGGAAATTATTATAAGGCAGCAAATGAGAGGGACCACAAGCTAAACAAGCAATAAGGGTTTGGCAATTTTAAACCTATAGAACGTGGTAATTAAATCCTTTGTCCATGGAGTCAGAAAGAGCTAGATCCTGACTCTGTAACTTACTAGCTGTGCAACCCTCTTCCAAGTACCTCCAAGTGCCAAGTACCTCGAACAAGCTCCAAGTACCTCATCCTGAAGATAAATATCAACATATTACCTAATTTATTCAGTTATATTTGAGAGTTTGCCATACGCTGGACTCTGGAATACAACGATGATTAAGATAGTCTCAGCCCCCATTAAACAGTAAGCAAGGAGTCAAAGCTATGGTAAGTATTCTCAAAGGGAGATATAAGACTGCACCAAACAACAATAAACCTAAAAGGAAAAGATTTCTGAGGAAGTGGCCTTTTAAAGGAGACCTGAAATGGGTAAGAAGAGTTGCCCCACTGAAGGGGCAGTCATGTCTTTAAGGAAGGAACAGAAGCAGAGACGGATGGGGGCGGGGCAGAAGAGGAGGCCAAGGATTTTGACAGGCAGTGAATTACAGAGGTCTGGAAAACCACCATAAGGAGGTTAGACTCTGACCTGAGCATGATTACAATCTACTGAAGGATTTTAAGTATCCTTCATTTAAAGAAGTGTTCCAAGGGGTATACGAGAAATTGCATGTAATGTTTGCCAACTAACTTCCTTCCTCCCTCCTTTCTTTCCTCAATTCCTCCCTTCCTCGTTTCTGTCCTTTCTTTTTTTTTCTTTTTATTTCATTTCTTGTTTTCAAATCAAAGGCCTTTTCTGCTTCATTGAAAGTGGTACTTAGTTACATCTCACTCATTATATAAGGAGGAATGTGTTTAGAAATTTAAAGTTATCGAGTAGACTAATTTTGATTCCTTCTGTGGATACTAAGTAGGCCATATAGCTGCATTTCCCAGACAAGTGCCCCTATGACCCACACTTTCATTCAATTCTGATGGGAATATGTTTAAAATGTATTTTAAGAAAAATATGTATTTTTTATTTCAAGTTTTTACTTAAATTCTAGTTAGTTAACATATATGGTAAAAATTGGTTTCAGGTGTAGAATTTAGTGATTCATCCCTGTGCTCATCACAGTAAGTGTCCTCCTTAAAGTTAAGAGTCTTTCATGGTTTTCTTCCCTCTATTCCCCCCCCCCCCACTTCCCCTATGTTCATCTGTTTTGCTTAAATTCCACATATGAGTGAAGTCATATGATATTTGTCTTTCTCTGACTGACTTATTTCATTTAACATGATACTCTAAGTTCCATCCACATCATTGCAAATGGCACGATTTCATTCTTTTTGATGGCAGAGTAGTACTCCATCATTATGGGGTACACACTCCATGTGTATTTATACCACATCTTTCTCCAATCATCAGTCGATGGACATTTGGGATCTTTCCATAATTTGACTATTGGTGATAATGCTGCTGTAAACATCAGGGTGAATGTACCCTTTGAATCAGTATTTTTGTATCGTAGTAGTGCAATTGCAATCCTAGTAGTGCAAATCCTAGTAGTGCAACTAAAAATAGTTCTATTTTTAACTTTTTGAGGAACCCCCACACTATTTTCCACAGTAGCTACAGCAATTGCATTTCCAAAAACAGTGTAAGAGGATTCCCCTTTTTCTGCATCCTCACCAACATCTGTTGTTTCCTGTATTGCTAATTTTAGCCATTCTGACAGGTGTGAGGTGGTATCTCATCATAGTTTTGATTTGTATTTCCCTGATGAGGAGTGATGTTGAGCATCTTTTCATGTGTCTGTTAGCCATCTTGATGTCTTCTTTGGAAAAATGTCTGTTCATGTCTTCTGCCCATTTCTTAACTGGGTTATTTATTTTCTGGATGTTTAGTTTTATAATCTCTTTCCAGATTTTGGATACTAACCCTTTATGTCAGATATGTCATTTGCAAATGTCTTCTCCAATTCCATAGGTTGTCTTTTAGTTTTGTTGATTGTTTGACAAACATGTATTTCTAAAGTAATATATAAGATGGCTCCCTACTTCCACCCACCTTTGCAACAGTATTTATTCTCCTCTGAAAAAGGGATACTTTGGTGAAAAAATTTTACAAGCTCTCATGGTTTAAGCTCTTAATAAGTGGCAAAGTTATTAATATTCAAAAAAAAAGACAGAGAAAAGATTGAGAAAAGGCTTGAGTTCCAGGGGAGATTGCATTAGGTTTTTCAAGGAGGGTGGGATAGATGAATGGAGAGAAGAAAAATGTATTCTAAGCAGAGGACATGGTGAAAAACAAATGCACAGAGCTGGAGGGGTAACAGTGGACTGATCTGGATAGGACAGGTTAGGGGCTGAAATGGGTGTAAGATATAGTGAATCCAGAGAGAAAGGTCAAATTATGTTACAGAGTGATAAATCAATCCAGGGTGGAAAAAAAAGTATGATTTTGCTTCAACAACCTTCTTCATTTGCTAAGGTACAAAATAAATGAGATTATGAGATTTTGAGTATGAGAACATAGCCTCAGAGATAAAGGAAAATCACTAAATAATATAAATACATGTCCCCTCATATACACTGATAAAGAAAACAATTTATTAATGCAGATGAATGCTACTGTATGCTGAATGCTTCCATTCAAGCAAATAGAGAAAAGGAAACTGGGGTAAGATCCCTTCAAATGAAAATGCATGACTGTCACAGGAAGGGAGAGACTACATTTAGTAATTAGTATACTACGTTGTATTACATTGTATAGTGCATTAATTCATATCATATACACAGTTGATAAGCTTTGAAATGTTTTTTTTTCATTTACAAAGTATTAAGTCGGCCTAAAAAAAACCCTCATAAAGTCATAAAACTGAAAGAATGGTACTAGGTAAAAATTCAAAACTTTTTAACAAATCTGTTAAAAAGGAGTACAAAAGCCAATACAAAGGAAGTTCAGTGTTAGAGTGTCATTTGCCCACTTTTATTCTGGTCTTAACTCTGAAATCAACCATGTTAATTTTTCTTTTCTTTTTTTTTTAAAAAATTGTTTTAAATTTTTATTTTTGAGAGAGAGAGACAGAGTGAGAGTGGGGGAGGAGGACTGAGAGAGGGAGACACAGAATTGGAAGCAGGCTCCAGGCTCTGAGCTGTCAGCACAGAGCCTGGCAGGGGGCTCGAACTCACAAACCATGAGATCATGACCTGAGCTGAAGTCGGACACCCAACCAACTGTGCCACCCAGGCACCCCAACCATGTTAATTTTCTAAACCAATAGAAGAATTTTGTTGTAACTATATAAGGTGTCGGATGAAATGTTTCCCACATCACTGCTAAAATGCTAGAAAAAGAGTAATGGTATCATAATAATTTGTAACTGTCTTTGCTTCTATACATTCTGATTTAGATCTTCCCCTACTTTTGATGAATGTGCTGAATTTCTGCATGTGAAATTTCAGGAAAAAGTGTTTGTCTTAGTTTATACATCTTTGGGGGGGGAGTCAAAATAAAGACAACAGAGTTATTTTTAGGAGGTTTTCCTACACTTTTATTGCCTTTTAATAAAAGAGATCCTTGGGTTTTGAGGAGGAGATGATAAATAGCAGGGAGCGTGAAATTTAAAAGAACATATATCTTGGCTATAAATTCCATGGTATGGATAGAATCCCCTTTGTTTAGATCTCTTAATTTTTCTCTGGACAGTGTATAGCCCATTTAAGAATTATTCACATGTCTAAGCAATATTCACACAGTAAAATTGAGGTTTGGTGAAATAGGTGATAAAGACCTGAGAATCTTCCAGAATCCAAAGAGGAAACATAATCAAATAAATAGGACTTAAAAATCACCCCAAGCTTTACAAACAACCACTCATATTCACCTTGAGACAGCACACAAAATGATGAGCACAGCCATCCTGGTGACGTTTTGTAATTTCAAAACGAAAACCATTCTACAAGCCTTTTGAAAGAGAGAATATATGCCTACAAAGAAACAAGAATCTGACTTCATTAGATTTGACTGAGTCAGATGCCAGAAGGCAATGGAGCAATTTATTCAGATACTCAGATTTCCAGGGGAGAATGTTGAATCTAGACTTTTTAAATTCTATACAGTACATACATATACATACACACATATATGTAATTTCACTTTTGAAGAACTATGTTCAAAAGGCTCAAAACCAGGGGCGCCTGGGTGGCGCAGTCGGTTGGGCGTCCGACTTCAGCCAGGTCACGATCTCGCGGTCTGTGAGTTCGAGCCCCGCGTCGGGCTCTGGGCTGATGGCTCAGAGCCTGGAGCCTGTTTCCAATTCTGTGTCTCCCTCTCTCTCTGCCCCTCCCCCGTTCATGCACTGTCTCTCTCTGTCCCAAAAATAAATAAACGTTGAAAAAAAAATTAAAAAAAAAAAAGGCTCAAAACCAAAACAATATAAAACATACAATATACAAAGAGAAGAGTCCACCTCTGTCCCCCTCCTCTGCCTTACAAACGGTGATTGTATTCTTTTTTTGTGCATCCTCCTACTATTTCTTTATAAATCCACAAACAAATAGGAATATGCATATCTTCCCCTTTCTTGCACAAAAGATAGCTTACTATAAGTATTATTTGATTACTTTTTTTATATCACTTAATAAAAAATGTTGACAAACCTCACATTTCTTTGTCATTTCACTCTTCTAACTGCCGAGGACTGCATTGTATAGATACACTAGAGTTCATATGACCAGCCCCTCATGTTGGCTGGTTGATCAGTTTCCAATCTTGTAGCATTTTAAGCAATCCTACAATTACTGCTATTGTCTATATGTTATTTCTTTGCATGTTCATATGTATCTGTAGGATTACCTCCCAGTAGTTGGATTACTAGGAAAGTTTAAATGTATTTGGGTACATGAGATCCAATTTCCTTCCTATAGGGTTTTCATTTTGGAATCCTAAAAACAATGTACGAGAGTACTGGTTTTCCCACAGTTTTGCTAGAAGAATATGTCAACCTTTGGGGTTTTTGCCAATATAAAATATAAAAAATGATATCTCAACGTAAATTAAACTTGCACATCTCATATTACCATTGAGGTGTTGTTTCCCTATCTATGCTTGAGGGGGCATTTATATATTTATCTGTGAACAATCCGTTTTTTTTTTTAAATGTAATGTTTGATTTTTGAGAGAGAGAGAGAGAGAGAGAGAGAGAGAGTGCGCAGGGGAGGGGCAGAGAGAGAGAGGGAGACAAAGAATCCGAAGCAGGCTCCAGGCTCTGAGCTGTCCCCACAGCCCGATGCGGGGCTCAAACACATGGACCATGAGATCATGACCTGAGCCGAAGTCAGACGCTCTACTGACTGAGCCACTCAGGCACCCCTATCTGTGCACAATCTTAACCACTTTTCTTTGGGGTTGTTAGTTTGTTTCACCTCAATTTCTAAGAGCTATTTATATATCAGGGAATTAGCGTTTGCTGATGATATGAGTTACAATCCCCCCTCCACCGCCATCACCAATTTTTCATTTATCTTTTGCATTTGCATATAGTATAGTTTTCATTTCATGCAGAAGTTCTTGATTTCCATCTAGTCAAAATCATCATTTTAATGACTTTTGGATTTTGCATTATATTAAGGAAGGCCTTCCACATTGCAAGGCTATCATAAAATTCAGTGCTTTTTTTGGAGCATTTGCATGGTTTCATTTTCAAAATTGCCAACTTTGATCCATTTGGAATTTATCTTGGTGTAGGATGAGCAACATTAACTTACTCCAGATGGCTTCGCTAAGTTGTTCCAGCACCACTGAACAAAAGTTCTTATTTTTTAATGAACACAAACCGTGGGTTAATTTTTGCTTGTAACTGCAGATTGGGGAAGACTTTTCTAACCATACTACAAAATCCAGTAGCTATGAAAAGTTGAGACTGATATTTTAGAACACATCAAAATAGAAAGCTTTATCTTTTTTCGTTGTTTTCTGATGACATCTTTATCACATGTTAAATTCCTGTGTGTATTTTGTTTATTTACCATCTTACTCTTCTGTTTCATGTGTCAACTCGTGTGAAAGTAGGAGAGTTATTTACCTTTTGAGGCTTATAGTATACTTCATATCTACTGGGCTAGTTTTCCCTCATTGTTTTTCAGAGTTCATGTGGCTATATTTGCTTATCTTTTTTTACTTGAACTTTAGAATAGAATAATTTTATCTAATCCCAATTCATATCAAATTTAAGATCACATTCAATTAAAACAAACAAACAAACAACGAACTTAAGGAAAATATACACATTGATACTGAATCTTCCTATCTGAGATTATGGTATGCCTTTACTATTAATTTAAGTGTAACTTTATGTACTTCAGGAATGGTTTACTGTTTTATTTTTTTTTATTTTTTCTAGACAGGGTTTGTACATTTCTTGCTAGTTTTGGGCCTATGGTTTTATGTCTTTATGTTGCTATTACAAATCGGTCTTCCAGGGCATCTGGGTGGCTCAGTCAGTTAAGCATCCAACCTTTGGTCTGACTTAAGGTAATGATCTCACGGTTTGTGGGTTTGAGTCCCTCATCAGGCTCTGCACTGTCCTTGGAATTCTCTCTCCCTTTCTCAGCTCCTCCCTGGCTCTCTCTCTCTCTAAACATAAAGAAACTTTAAAAAAAAAAAAAACTTAAAAAAAAGGGTCTCCCATTGTATCTTTGAACTGGTTTCTTTATGTTTAGGTAAATTCTATTCATTTAATGTATATGTATTTTATATTCTAGTGTAGAACTGCATCATCTTATACTCGTAGTGTCTTACTTTCTTAGTGTCTTGGGTTTTTCACAAATAACATTATAGCAACTGTAAATAGTAAGAGCTCAACCTCCTCCTTTCCAATTTTGTCCTTACTTTGGCGAGAATGCTTATAGTATCTCATCATTCAGTGTGACTCTGGTTTTTAAATATATATCCATATATCTCCATAAAATCAAATTAAGAAAACAAGTACAAAATGATTACTGTATTGTTGAGTGTTTTTAACAAAAATGAGTGTTGATTTTGTCAAATACTTTCTCTGAATCCAGGTAGGTGATCATATAACCTATATGAATAGTTTGATAATATTGAACCAGAGGCTATATGGCCCTTTTGTGACTATCTGCTTGATTTTGTATAAACGTAAAACTTCTGTAAAAAAAGTAATCTATTAACTTAAAAAACTAACTTGTTGATATATTTAAAGAAAGGTTGGCATAAGTTGCAAGATACAGTGCCAACTGAGAATGATAAACAAGACAAGGCAAAAGATAGTTAGAAATAGAGGACCTGTTAGACTTTACTGTAGATAATTCTCTATTGAATCACAAAGCTTCAGTATACAGTTCCTTCTCTTTAAATTCCGTGTTATTTTGATCTATCCCCACTGAATCTTTGATGTCTAAACATGGTATTAATCAGTACTCTTAAGTAAACGAAGACATTAAAAAATGAATAAATTCCAGGCTCAGAGTTTATTTCATTCCTAGTTTGGGGAATTTAAGAATCCCAGAAGATGGGATGGTTGCTCCTTGGTCAGACTTGTTTCTTATTCTGCCCTGAGTTTACAATGGGGTTGTTGCAACTTGCCTTTACTGTTTTCTTTGTCTGGATCCCTCATTTGATCCCCAGTCCAGTTACCTTCCTTGGAATCTTAGAAGATAAATTTTCTCTTCTGTCCAAAGGACCGCTCCAGAGCACAGATTTCCCTATAGCCTGCATTTGGAGAAGTCCTGCAAGGAAATTCCTGCTGAGATACTTGCTGGGTATCTTCACAGGTCACGAGAAAGCGTGGCCAGAGCACTAATACACCTCTTTCCATTATTCCCATGCATGTGCTTCACCTCCCTTATTCCTGTCACTTCCCTGGGTTTTTTGCCTTCTAATGAAAGCATTAGCACTTGATGCTTGCTATGGACTGAATGTTTTTTCATATAATGAAGCCCTAACCCCCAGTGTGATGGTATTTGGAGATGCAGCCTTTGGGCACTACTCAAAGTTAGATCAGGTCATGAGGATGGGGCCCTTGTGAAAGGATTAGTGTCTTTATAGGAAGAGACACCAGGGGGGACACAGTGAGGAGGCTGCCATCAACAAGATTGGAGGATATTCCTCACCAGAACCTGGCACCCTAATCTTGGGCTTCCAGACCCCAGAACTATGAGAAAATAAATTTCTCTTGTTCCAACCACCCAATATATGGTATTTTATTAAGGAAGTCTGGACTAACTAACATAATGCTTAAACCAAGCTCTATTTTCTAGGGAAACTGAACTAAAACAGCAGCCATAACTTTATGAATATTGGATGCCCATATTACCTATTGGCTATTTACCTGAGCTTTTGTCCATGTTCCTGGTGTTCTTCTCTGTTCAACGGAGCTTCTTCATTTCCATTATTGAAGGAGGTTATCTTGCATATTATATATAGCATGTGGTGGCATGTGCATCTGGTCTTCGAAAACTAGGTCTTAGGGTTTAACTCATTTGGGGGTCGTGAGTCCAGTTCTGTCGGCCTAACATGACAAAAACTAGCACAGACCTTGAGAAGGAGCTCTACTGACTCATACCCAGAGCCTCCAACACTTACCAGTCTGTCTGATCTATACAAAGAAGAATTTTTGAAAGGAAGCACTTGTTTCTGTTTTGTATATCTCTTGCCCTTTATTCTGACTAGCATCCCTGAAGCCAGATCACACACACATAGGGAGTAAATACTACTACCTATTACCAACATGCTATTCCTCATGTAGGTATTGATCACAAACTTCCTTGCATAACCTTGGTGGTTCAATGAGTAAGTTTTGCCTATCTAACATGACAGACTATCAAATGGGATTCTTTCTGTCTCAGTTTTTTAAACCTCCCAAATCTGAGAATAATGGAGCCCACATTCTAAAGCAAAGTCTAGGAGCGCCTGGGTGGCTCAGTTGGTTGAGCGTCCGACTTTGGCTCAGGTCACGATCTCGCGGTCCGTGAGTTCGAGCCCCGCGTCGGGCTCTGGGCTGATGGCTCGGAGCCTGGAGCCTGCTTCCGATTCTGTGTCTCGCTCTCTCTCTGCCCCTCCCCCGTTCATGCTCTGTCTCTCTCTGTCTCAAAAATAAATAAACGTTAAAAAAAATTTATAAAGCAAAGTCTAGGCCATATAATCAACACTTAGAAGAATTATGCCAGTTCTTCCAGCCTTTGCCCCTTATTCAACTTCAGAGTATAGAATTTTGAGGCTGAAAATTCTGACATTGTGAAGTGTCTTGGAGAAATATGTCAGTATTCTGATCTTCCAAAGAGGGAATTCAAGGGATGGAGAGGGTCTTGATGGGCCTTGATTGGTGTAGGACTCTCACCAGGAGGAATGTGAAAATGAGAGTCTGGCTGAGGCAATGCGTCAGACAAAGGATTACATTGGGAAACAACTGCCTTCCAACAGCAGTGGGACAGAGACATTTATGGACTATATGTAGATTCTGCAACAATAAATTAGCTTGGGTACATGTTTAACAATCATTCCACTCAAGATCACTTATTTGATCCAATAAATGAATGGGCCACAGGAAACCAAGCGGCAGAATGGAGTCTCCTAAATGGCTAGCCGGAGAGGATACATCAGGCATAAGGAAAGCTTCAGTAAGAGGTCTCCAGTGGGCACACCCTAAGAGAGTCATTTCTAGATATTCCCTAGTGGCAGGGGACACCTATGCCTGATCACATCTGTGTAAAGAGCAATTAGGGGGTGGTGACGGAAATGGGTGAGGAAGAGGACAACCATGTCCTCTTTCCCCTGCTAAAATATTTCCCGTTTCAGTCAGACCTGAGCTGCTGGAAAAGAGACATTTAATTTGGTTAACAGTTTAGAGTTTTGATATTACCTTGTATGGGCAAGTCTTCCTATTTTCTGAGTGTCCAGAAGTTAAGAAATCAAGTCTGAGAGTCATCCCAGGATAGGGAAAAATAAGTCATGACACCGATTTGAAAGAACAGTGGGAGAAAGTAAAGTGGGTTATGGTTATTTTTCTAAAATCCAATTTGTTCAATAAACCAGTAACGAATATCCTTCTTTCAGTTCTTTTGTATATCTACATTTTAGCAAAACTGGAATGACTCCTCAGTGTTTAATGAAACCCTATTGGTATTTTGTTCAGAATAACCCGTTTACAGGATTGGCTCATGTTTTACAGAACATTAAGCATTCTACATACTTGCCCATTAAATATCAATCAAGCTCCCCAGTAATTTTGACAAAAGTTTCTTAAGAGTGGTACCTCCACAAATTGAGAGATTCTTACACAGGGTAAATGAGCTAATGTTGACAACTTGAGTATCTTTAAAAGACATGATAAATCTCCAGTAACACGTAGCCAAAGGTGAACCTTGCATGGAAAACTCTAGATTCTCTTTCCAGTTAAGATCTTAAACATTTAATAATCTATATTTCAATAACAAAAAAGAAGAATCCATTGAACCTGATCGATTTCCTTGGGATGCCTCTCAGCCCTTGAAACAGAACCTACAATCCAATTGCAAATCTAGAAAAAATTCCATGTTAGCAAATTAATGCAGTAGGATCTAGAATAAATTTCATGTGGGAAACTTTATGACTCTTCCTCAAGTCCTACCCAAATGTAATATGTTACAAAAGTTTATGATCCCAAAATGTTATCTGCAATAATATGTTGAGAATGAAATATTCTCATTCTCAACAAGTTATCTCAAGATAGTTTAAAAAAAAAACTGTACACGCTAGCAGGTACTACTTTATGAAAGATCATATTTGCTGCAAGGATTACCAAAGAATTCTGAACCAATAGGGTTGCCTGGGTGACTCAGTTGGTTAAGAGACCAACCCTTGATTTTGGCTCAGGTCATGATCACATGGTTTGTGGGATTGAGCCGTTCATCAGGCTCTGTGCTGGCAGTGTGGAGCCTACTTGGGATTCTTTCTCTCCCTCTCTCTCTCTGTTCCTCCCCTCACTCTCTCTCAAAATAAATAAGTGAACATTAAAAAAAAAAAAGAACTTGAACCTATACATAGGAGATAGTGTCTAAAATACAGTTCTGTATGACATTAAGAATATGATGAGATTTCTGGCAAGTGGGACCTACAAAGATAGCATGGCCAAAAATGGGATTAAAAGATAATAATTAAAGAAGAAAATAAAAATAAATTACCCCTCCCCCCACAGTGTCAAGAATGTAGATGTTTGGGGGCACCTGGGTGGCTCAGTCGGTTGAATGTCCTACTTCAGCTCAGGTCATGATCTCACGCTCTGTGAGTTCAAGCCCCCCCTGTCGGCATCTGTGCTGATAGCTCAGAACCTGGGACCTGCTTCAGATTCTGTGTCTCCCCCTCTCTCTGCCCCTCCCTTGCTCATGCTCTGTCTCTCTGTGTCTCAAAAGTAAATGAATAAAAATTTGAAGAAAAAAAAAGAATGTAGATGTTTCAACAAGCCAACACACACACGCAACTAAAGAAGGAGGGCATAGAGGTGGGAAAGTGGATGAAGGAGAAGGAAAAGAAAGAGAAAAAGGTTGAGAAGGAGGAGGGAGGGAATTAGATCCCAAGAAGGGAGGAGGGGGAGGTGGAACCAGTAGCTATACATCAAAGAATTCGTAACCTGTGTCCCAAGGACTTGAGAGTTGACCCGCCATCAGTTATCAAGCAGTGAGGATCTGAAAATGAAGAGGAAGATGAGCATCGGCTATATCAAAAATCAAAATGGAGACCACCTGAAGGGAGTAAAACCACAGACACACGTATTCCCCGCAAAGAGTTCTTGGACCGAATCACTCAAAGGTAAACAGACTTCAAAAGCAGACATTGCAAAGTACACATTATCTTCCAACATTCCCTCAAAATAGCAGGATTATGATGGTTCCTTGAGTAAATAAATACATACAACAGGGACAGTAAAACAAATGGTCCAAGGGGAATAGCCCTATACGTTGGAACTTTGTAAAAGCGCACTGTGGTTGAAGGTAGAGAGACTCATTTTATCAAGTAGAAAGGTGAATTAATCACCCCAAATGCAACGTTTAAACACCTATGACACAAATAATATAGAAATACGTAAATCTTAATACAATATGCCTTTAAAAATTCCCATGGTTTATTACTCAGTAGAAGAACATAAAGAAACAGCCTTCACTATCCTTAGCTTACTCTTGTCTCATTACAAAAAAAAAAAAAAAAAAAAAAAAAAAAAAAAAAAACAAAACAACAACTCTGGAAAAATAAGTATGAAAGTATGATTTTAAATTAAAAACTTAAATAATGAAATGGGCCTTCACTTCCATTCCAGAAGTGAGAGTGTAAGACTTAGCAGACTAGATGAACCAAAAAATGAAGGGGTATAAATATAAGTTGTTGTTTTTTGCTTGTTCCCTGTTGACTTCTTATGTGTGTCCCCTGGATTCTTCTTGTTTGTCCCAGGAGGATGATTACAACAGTGCTAGATCTCACTGAGATATCTTTGAACAGGTTAATCCGTTGAACCTGATCAATTTCCTTGGGATGCCCCAAGGTTAATCATTCTTAAGAATTGTTAATGCTACCTACCATATTTTCACTACTATAGATAATGCTTGGTGATTATAAATAAGGTTGCAATAAACGTAAGGGTGCATATATCTCTTCGAATTGGTATTTTCATTTTCTTTGAGTAAATACTGAGCAGTGAAATTACTGGATCATATGGCAATTCTGTTTTTAATATTTTAAGCAACCTACATACTACGTCAATAGAAAAGTTTCTTGTTTTTAAATGCTAACAATGGGAGAAAAAAGAACTGCTAATGAAAAATAAACATTTACAAACATTCAGCAGAATTCTAAGCACCTCACATGTATTAATGTATTTAATTCCCCAATGACTCTTACGAGACTGATACTATTATTAGCCATATTTGACATATGAAACTGGAGAAAACTGAGCTACCAAGAGATGAAAATAACTTGTCCAACGATATGCAACTAGAGGTAGGAGGGAGAGCCAACTTTTAAGCCCATGAGACTCTTGATTCCCAAGGAAAACAACTAACTGGTGATGTGCTTGTGTGACTAGTCAAACGGACATACGTTTAATAAATATCTCTTTAATAAATAAGAATGAGCTTATAGGACTGTCTTGGGAAAATCATTAGGGAATGAAAACCCTCAGAGATGAAGAGCATTGGCTTGGAGAAGAAGATGCAATGTACAGAATTCACGGAAGGCCCCACGTTGTGTGGGAGGTTGTGGTAACGTCACTCCTCGTCCCATATGTCAGGTCTGCCACTCCCTTGCTTCTGGCCAGGAGGTACAATGGAGAGAGAAATAACATTAAAAATGGCAAGTACA
Source organism: Lynx canadensis (assembly GCF_007474595.2). NCBI lineage: Eukaryota > Metazoa > Chordata > Mammalia > Carnivora > Felidae > Lynx > Lynx canadensis. The sequence continues at coordinate 54,552,145 of NC_044306.2, read as the reverse complement.
TTTTGGGAAGATAGATGGCCATTTGGGGGCGCAATATTATGCAGATTCATTAAGACAAATAGATCTAGGTCTGCTAAAAAAAAAAAGTAAAAGTTACAAAATATCTTAACATGTATTTGAAATAAAATTTTTGAGAAAAAGCCCATCCTAAAACAACACCTCTGTGCTATGCTTTTATACAGTTGTGGCACATGAAAGCCTTTTGATGGCCTTCAAGTTTCTTTTTTTTAATTTCTGACAACTTTGGAAGTTACTAAAGAGTGTAGCAATCATTTCTTTTTCATTTTACAATTCTGTAAATTGTTCCTTAATTCATCTTTTGAAATATCATTGATCTAAAACAAAACCGATTCCATCTGCAGCTTTATTAAATTACAACCTTTGAATTATTTTCCTGTTGACTCCTCGGTTTTCAAAGTTACCAAAAATGTAGCATTTGTTCATATAATATGCCTTACATATGGATATTGGTTTCCCTATTAACATTTTTAATTTTTTTTAAATTTTTACATTTATTTATTTTTGAGAGACAGAGAGAGACAGAGCACAAGAGACAGAGAGGGAGACACAGAATCAGAAGCAGGCTCCAGGCTCTGAGCTATCAGCACAGAGCCCGATACAGGGTTCGAACCCACGAGAACTGCGAGATCATGACCTGAGCCGAACTCAGACGCTTAACCGACTGAGCCACCCAGGCGTCCCGCCTATTAATATTTTAAAGATGAAATATTTTGAATAAGATGAAATATTTTAAATAAAGAGGAGATATTTGTAAGAAGAAATTATAAAACCCATAATTGTTCACCACCAGAAGAAAATAGATAGGGAAAACACCAGATTGATCAACCCATATTTTGTTGACCGTTGGCTAAATGGACAATTTAATAAATTGTGATCAAACGTCTTGTATAGGCTAGATATAGAGTGGAATACAAGATTATAGAAGGCATGGTGACCCATGCTCCCCAGGAAAGGTCCACAATAAGCACACAGTCATCATAGGAGGAGGTATATGACAACTACTGAAGAAATGCTATAAATCAAGTGAGAGAAGAACAAGGGAGAAAGTCATTTGTGCTGCTAGACAAAAATAAATGAAGACAATCTGAGGCAAATGAAATAAAACTAAGGAATGGATGAGGCAGAAGAGTAAATTTTCCAGTTTTACTGAACTACAGATTATTATTTGGAGAAAATGGAAGCAAAAAGAAAAATGTAAGCTGGATCAAGGTGATGAAGGGCCTTGAAGGCCAGTCCAGAGCTATTTGTTATTACCTTAGATACAACATCTGTTTGACTGATCTTTCTATCCAGATACTTGGCATTATCCCAGCATTCGGCTGGAGTTTTAAGAAAAAAAAATAAGAAACATAACCCTTGGGCAAAGGTCAAGGAATATCTGAATTTGACGTGGGAATTTTTTTTTTCCCAAGGGGAGAAGTCTTACCACTATTCCTTGAGGCTTAAAAAATGGCCACAGTTAAGAAAATAAATTATTAAACAACGTCATAAAATCAGATGGCTTTTAATATAAAAGGAGTCCACTCCAATTCTGATTTGTATAATTTTATGAACATTAATATTTCAATGGCCTATAAAGTGCTATAGTACTCTCACCCACACCCAATGACAATGCATTGTCATTGCAGTGGCTTTTCCTAAGTCAGGATTTTAAGGAGTAACTGCACATTGATGTCCACTGAACTTCCTTTGAGGTTCAAGAATCTTTATTTATTAGTGCATGCACTTAAGTCTGTAAGCTGGAAAGTTACATAAATTTGGGAGTCATGAATTTGCAGGCAGTCTAAGAGTTCAAGCATAAATTTGGGAGTCATGGATTTGGCATTGGTTTCAGTCTTGCCAAAATGTATCTTCCTAACTCTGATCCAGTGACATCACTATGGCCTTCAAACCTTAATCTCTGAGCAGGCGCTACTCCAACTATAAACACTGGGAGTTTTTCACATTTCAAACCGTAAACCCCGCATACCCAGGAGTTTGTTGCGACTCAAGTGTATATAAAACTCAGATTTTCATCCCTACAAAATAAAATAAAGATTCTTCAAGCCTATTTTAGCAAAAATGAAAAATTTTTAAGTATTTTTCTCTTTCTTGAGTAGGTCATGAGTTAAGGACAATCTGTCACCATAACTTTGAACTACTTGATCTTGGTATGCTTTTTTGGTCTCGTTTTAATGTTTCTCCAACCCAATTTCTCTTGTCTTCTTTAAAATGGACTAATCTCCAATCATCATGGAAATAAGTCAAGTAAATGAAAAATCATAAATTACACGGGGACTCACTAATTCAGTCAGTTTATTTGAAAACAAATGCCCTGGGGCTTCAAAGAGAGGTAACTGCCTCAGCTCCAATTCATCGTATACATTGGCCAATTTAACTTGCCAAGGAAATGATAGATGATTTAACAAAGTGAGTGGCCAATGTGACATTCTGTTCCATCCACCGACGTGTTGGGGGTGGGAACGAGGTGGGGGTCAGGGGAGGATAGAAAAAGTCTGGAGCATTAATTCTAAATCATGGTTTTTATGAAACACTCAGGTTAGTTACATTTCACCCCCTAAGGAAGTATCATAAAACAACCCCAACATTTTCAAAGTTAAAAGCTTTCAATTCAATTCTCTTTTAATTATACATACTACAAAGCACTTTAAGGAAGTTGCAAATCCCCAAGGGCTATGAAATATAAAATTAGATATGTGCCAATCAGAAAATACTCCCTTATAGTTTGTTGCATTACTGAAAACAAAACCCATCGGTTATCCACAAGATAACAAAAAATGAATTCAAGATGTAAGTGACATTATCTTATAGGCATATTGCGGTTTCCAGGTATAAGTTACATTCATCATATCTGCATTATGATCTAGTCATGTGAGATATGAGAGGTAGATATTATTCCATTTATCACTAAAGGAAAATGGAAGAGTGGAAAGATGTAATGATATATTCAAGACCACACAGCTGGTAAATAGAAGAAAACAGATACCTGTAATTAATCCAACTTTCCACTATAATACACTAATCATTAAAATGGAAATGAGGAAAAGTATACATACAAAATACAACATAGATTTCAAGATAATATTCATTCATTTTCTCATCTAAAAATAATTTTATATATTAATCTGCCCCACACTTTCTTGTGAACTAGTGAATAAGATAAAAAATAAAATACAGTTTTGAAAGAATCAGGTTGTGAAATGTAAAATTTTTAGAGTGGCCACCAGTTAGATGAAAGTGACATTTTCCCATGACTGCCTCTATGTCCTTTATAGAGTTGCTGAGTTCTCCCTTGCTTATCACCTTTTAAAAGTGTTTCTGAAGATATCTGGAATGAGAACTCCAAAGCAAAATTCCATCTTGAATTTCAGAGCTTCATTTTGAGGGAATTTTCTAGCAATTCTTACCTCAACTCAACTGGTTTATTAGAAATATGCTAATGCATTATTGGGCCAAATTCCTTTTTAAAAAATTAAGTGCATTAGATGAAGTGATAATAGTGGAATCAAGATGAAATTTTAACTCTTGTTTTTTTTTTTTTTTAACTATGAAATTTTGGGTGGATAGAGAGAGTATAGATTGGCAAATGTAGACTTAGCCTAAGAGGTAACTTGGAAAAAAAGATTCCTAAATTCTTGTATGATGTACAGGAAGTAGAAAGCAAATGTCAAATATAAATGTAAAACAGGACAGAATAAACTATTACAGCAGATCACAAAAGTGGCTCGGTTCAAACGGGCTTGTCTGGGAATTTTGTGCTATCCAGATGGGTCAATTTGATACATGCACGTATATACATCCTACAAGAGTCAACTAAAGTCTCTTATAACTGGAATGTCTCACAAGCTGACAGCTTATGAAATACCAAAGTATTGAAATACAAGCACAGTGTGATGAAAATTAGAATAACATACAAAAATCAACTTTAATTAGTTGTGCATTAATGGGATCCAAATTAGTTGTATACTCACAAGTGGAAGCATTTGGATGGATGATGCAGACATCTGCTCGAGTGTGGGCAAAGGCAGAAAGATAATTTTATTTTCAGCTGCTTTAGGAAGGAAACAGAGAAACTATGGCAAATATGATCGGCTAGTTAAATAAATTAGATAGTGGCAATTACTGTACAAAGAAATACCGTGTCATTTTGGGAAAAGTCATTAGAAAACAAAACAAAAATTTAAATAAGTATGAAGACAATGTATTTTCTAAATAAGTATACAAATCACAGCTTTGGAAATTAAAATTAAAAAAAAACATACAGTGGGACAAATATAAAATAATGGAGGATTCAGGTCTATAAAATTTTATGTTTAAGTGTGGGTGGGAGGGACCCTTCTATCTGCTGGTTAGCAGCAGTCATGTTAATTCACATAAAACCAGAAAGATTGCTGAACGGGGTGGCCCCCTTGAACTAAATTGTAAACAATCAGGTAAATTAGCAGAAAAATCTACCGCTTCTTTGCCTCCTTGCTCCCTTGCCTCCTGCTATCTTCAGGGGGAAAAAAAAAAAGTACCATTGTCACAGCATGTGCGCCAGGACTTTGTTCTATTGGTACAACTTTTGTGTTCTTCTGTTTCTGGTCATTGTATGTTGAATTTACACCCTGACCCACAGAGCTGGATAAAATCCATTTTGTTAAGTCCCTTCATGTTTAGGGATCCTAAATAAACTACCTTCAACAGACTATTCCTGCGCCTGTGTCCAGATTTAAAGCCATGTAACACCTGGACTTTGTGAGCTTAACCTGCTGTGACAAATAAAAATAAATAAGAAAGTTTCCCGTAGTTGACAACCCAGGTGGAAGTTTTACTACAATTTCCATCAGTCATGGGGGAAGGCTTCAAGTGAAATAAACTGTATTTACACACAAGTTTGGTCAGAGAGGTGGCTGTATTATAGCTTTATTCAGCCTCTGAAACCTGCCCAGAGATCTACAGATCTAAATAAACTGAAAACAAATCCCCTTGTCCACTTGAAGTTCTTCTTTATCCGTTTACATGCATCTTTGAAGTTCTTCTTTATCCATTTACATGCATCTTAATTTGGACCAAGTGAATTTTGCTCTAATTCAGGGGAAAGAAAAATCTGGGGGACTCTGGGCTGAATGACATAAACACTCTGGGAGGGGCGGGGAGCCAAGGATTACACATACTCTCTCAGATCTATATCTCACACTGATTCTGTGATTTAAGTTTTCCTTTTATTCTGATTTACGGAACTGATAGAGTAGGGGAAGTGTGACCAAATTTTTGAAAATACCATATAAAGACAAAAATACACCCTCTTGCAACAACAATCCAAGATAGAAGAACACTGGTTAAAGAAGTCAAGTCCAGGATTTTAATCAACATCCCCAAAGTATTTTTTTTTAACAACATAAATTTTCCCTAAGTGGAGGCATGAAAATCCGAGCTACATAGAAAACAAGACTAATGAGAGACAGACTTGCAGTAAGATACAAAAATGTGTTATAAAGCTACCATGCTTAATCAAGTGTGGTGATGTGGGCACAAAAATAAGACCAGATGAGAGTCCTAAGAAACAGAAAACACTGCGGAAAATAAAATGTTGCGCATAATGAAGATGGCACTTAAAAACAATTGGAAAAGAATGATTTAGCCATTAAAGTAATGAATGTAGGTTTTCGGGGTGGGGTGGGGGGGCGGAAATGAAGTGATACCATTACTCCTACCAATCATCAATATGGTTTAACCGCCTAAACCATGTCAGCAGTTTAGCGATCTTAATATCTAAGATGGGGGAAAAAAAAACATGTAAAAGATCAAGAAGAAAATATATGAGTATTTTTCTGATCTTGACGTGTAGAGGAGTTTAAGCACTGAAGCTAAGAAAAATATCATAAAGGCAAAAGCAGAATGTTCTAACAACATTAAAAGTAGAAACATCTGAATCAGAAAAACACAAACAAAAAGAGTATTAAAAGAAAATGACAAATCGGAAAAGCATTACAACACACACGCTAGATTAGTGGACACAGTCCTAATAAAGAACTACAAATAAACACAAAGACAAACACCCTAATGATATTATACACAAAAGTCAGGAACGGACAACTTAAAAAAAAGAAACGTGAACAGTCATTTGACATACAAAACAAAGTTCAATTCTGCCTTTAATTGAAGTATCTATTTCTTGTTTTCTCTTTGGAAAAATCAAAAAGTAAATGATAGTGCCTAGTGTGGTTTGGGTAAATCAGACACTCTCATATACTGCAGGCGGGAGTATGAATTAAATTAAGGCATTTGGAAAAAAATAAGTTGCCAATATGATTCCAGGCCCTGAAAAATGTCAATGCATCTTGGTTCAGCAATTCCGTATCTGGGGATTAATCGTATGGAATTAATTTAGAGATGCACACTAAGATTTATGTATAAGGATAGTCATAACTGCTTTATTTATAGTACGAAAGATAACTTTAAAACTCAATAAAAAAAGATGAGCTGAATAAATTACAATACATGCATTAAATGCAATAGTCTACAGCCATTATAAATCATATCTCTTCACAGAATATTTAGTGACATGCAAAATTCTCACAAGAAAATCAGGATACAAAGTGTTATATACACTTTGATTTGCATCATGTTGTACCCAGACTCAAGTAGCAACAAACACAGAAAAATACTACACTGAACTCTAAGAACATATTAACATGAGTGGAGTATCAACTTTGGATTTTGGTTGATTTAAATTTTCTTCTCCACACGTTTCTGCATTTTCCAAATATCTGCAAATAAATGCGTATTGCCTTTTTAAAAAAAATTTTTTTAAGTTTATTCTTGAGAGATAGAGACAGAGTGCAAGCACGCGAGGGGGAGAGAGAGGGGGAGACACAGAATCCGAAGCAGGCTCCAGGCTCTGAGCTGTCAGCACAGAGTCCAACATGGGGCTCGAACTCATGAACCGTGAGATCGTGACCTGAGCTGATGTCGGACGTTCAACCAACTGAGCCACCCAGGCGCCCCATCTGACTGGCTTTCTAATTGACAGACAAAAACAGGTTCAACCACAGCTTCATCTGCTATGTGGACTCAGCCAGGTCGCTTTACCTTCTTGTTTGGTCTTCATTTGCAAGTGCCCACCATCCCAGCTATACTTCTCAGAAGTAGATAGGTGTTTAACAGTTTAAAAACAGTTTTTAAAAAATAATAAAAGGATTACGCATATTTCACGTAGTTTGTTGTTTTATAAAATCAAAAGACATTTATGACTCATCTCCTACACCTTCCTGAAAATTAGGAACACAGGCTCACAAAATGGTTTGCATTTTATAGTCAATAGAATTATTTTGGAAGGTGTATCTAATTGTAGTTGCACGCTCTGGTTGCTGATGGCAAAATGCTTACATCGTCCATTTAGTTTGAATAAACTAAAACCAAGCTGAAAGACTATCACAGTGTTGACATGAAAAAGAAACCTTTCTACGGTGTTCTAGATATTTTTGTTAATGTGAAATCTGAGAACTTTAGTAAAGAAAAGTTCCAATCCATTTTTACGTTACTTACATTGATACATTGTTTCTGAAATGTTGGATCACGATTGGTTGTGTTTTTCAGTCAGAAATCGGGGTATATTAATGTCTAGCAGAAGACGTTGAGGTGGGTTTTGATATGTGGTAGTCCCTCATTTCTCTTTGCCAATTTCTAGCCAACATGAAAGTTAAAATTATTATGTTAATGCTAAGGAAAGGGTAATGGAGGGGATGCATGAAATATATGAGGTATATGGAAATAGAAAGAGCAAGGTAGGACTTCTGTACTTCAGAAGATCCACACTTGCATTTAACTGGAAAAATAATAACATCGCCAGCAATAACAGCGTGCAACATTATTTTACACTACTGAATTTCAGTCACCTTGACAAGGAGTCATACGCTGAAAATTATAAATGTGCCCCTTCATTATGCTGTTCCAGTGTGGTTTCTTTTTTAACGTTGAAAAAATATTAATCTCAGTGGTCATGTTCTTAATCGACCGACAATCCTCTCCTATTTGAGATCAGAGGGTCTACTATTGGGTAGAAAAAAAAATCAAAGGCATAGCAATATCTGATATTTACTTTTTTTTTTCAGTATTGAATTATAGAAATTAAGTTTTTGAGGTTTTGAAGATTCACCAAGCTTAGATTTCACAGGGGCTTTAGGAATGTCACAAGTTCACTTTTGTTGAATATCTAGGCATATTCTATCTTTAATAAAAATCGGTGAGATGTTTTGCACGGTAGAGGAAAGAACAAGCATTTATTTCTTCATTAACCTTTGCGATAGCCTGTTATTCAGTCCCTAACTAACAACGGCAGGAATTTCTAATAGTAGTAACTTATGGTAGTAGTTACACCCTTAATCCTACTTTAGTGCTCTGGTCCAAGTTGTTCATCTTTGTTTTTAGAAAGATTAAGCAAGCCGTGCTTTATTATTATGACGTCAACCTCCAGACATATTCTTTAATGGAGAAATTGGAGATAGCAAAAAGAAGTGTGACATTCTATGGTTCCATATAATACCCTTCTCTCCTTTAAATCACCATATTTTGTCATGTTTCTTCTGGAAGATGAGGCAAATCTTCCCTAGGGAACAACCAGGGTGATGAGTACCAATACATTCAATAAAAGCAACAGAAAGTTCTTGAACTCCTTTTCAGAAGTTCCCTCCATAGCCTGCTTCCTCCATTTTAGTGAAGAAATACAAATTCTCCTCTGGGGGTTACTCAAAGCCTGCCTTCTCACACCCCCAGCTTGAAGACTTAAGAACGGTAGCTATTTGCACAGAATTACACACAATATGTATAAAATTTTATGTTACTATGTACTCGGCTGTAATCGTATTTATTTTGCAGACATCGGTGCCTTTTCTCACATGTAGGTAAAGGCGGCGGAAGCTTGTACGAGTGCCCACCATTTGTATTTGGACACACCTGAAGAGTCTTGGTATCATGTAGAGGCAAGTTCAGAGCTCATTTGCTAAGCAATTCAATCAGTACATTCAATTAATAGTAAAAAGACTTTTTACCATTTGCCATTATTGAGTTTGTTGAGAAATAATCAGTTACGTTAGAAAGAGCATAGACCTCAGAGCCAAGCAGTACCTTAATTTAATCTCAGCTGTAATTTATAGGCTCTAGGACAGGGTACGGGTTACTTAACCATTCTGATCCTCAGGTGTCTTCATCGGTAAATAGCTACAGTTTGGGGGCAGGGATTAAATGTGATAAAGTATGACAGAGTGATGCATACATAATACACACTTAATAAGTGGGAGTGGGATTTTAAATACTTGGTTAAAATACACCAGAAAATAGATAATTGGCTATTCCTCCTATTCATTGAAAATCTGTACCTTTCTTATCCAAAACACTCAGAGTGTGCAGTGGTTTTTAAGAAAAGTTGTTCAAATGTTCAAATTTTAAGTAATATAATAAGATATATAACTGGTACCTCTTTTCCTCATTATTCTTATTTGCAGGCTGACGTTCAACTAGTTGGTTTTTACTCCTTGAACACATCTCTTTGCCTCTAGACCGTAAGTTTTAGGAGGCTAGGGACCAGGTCTGTTTTTTTCTTCATTGCTTTCCCTTTGCCCAACACACAGTAACCATTCAACAAGTGTGTGTTGATTGAATGAATGAAAACTAATGAACCTCCTTAAGAGAGTGAGGGTTGAACGTGACAAACATACAGCCAGCCTCACGGGTCTTCCTGAGTCACTAAGAGCTCAGTGGAAGGCAACGGAGCTGCAGATAGAAGACAGTCCTCTATAGCATTTGATTGATCTCTGCTTAGTCTACTACATCGTTATTACCACTGATACCGAATAATGTATCAGATGAATTTTATTTCGCATTCATAGTGACCTTGTACTTTATTGCAGAGCTGGGAAATGAATAAGAAAATGTTCTTGCCTATGGAAGTCATGGGACATGCCCAGTATCGACCCCATTATTGTCCGGCTGCACAGGAGACCTCTATAATGAGCCCACTCACAGTATCCGCGACGTCTCGTGAACGAGCAGGTCAGATCTCCCTGCTCTATCGAAATGTGAGGGGGCCGGTGAATGGGAAACCGGGGCAGGGGTAGTTTAGCTTTATATTTTACTATCTGCCACTTCTTTTGAACAACATGGGTGGTGCTGGGGCCTCTGGCGGTGTTCCCAGAAGCACTGTCCCTGCCAAGCAGAATTTGCACCTTCACAAGTGCTGATTGACTGTGATAGAAAGGTATGGTCCTCTTTGGGAAGCAGCTTTCTGGGAAAGATATTATACTTTCAGTCCAGGGAGGACCCAAGGAAAGAGGAATATTTGTCTGGTACTGGTAGGCGGCAGATAATTTGATTCTCTTCTCATTACGTGTGTTCATTCTACCATGCATATTTTGAAAACTTAAGTTCCCTAGACGCAGATCATAGAGCAAAATAATATAATATGAAAGAAATAAGGTTTCTCCTTTTCTTTCTCTCCTTTTTTCCTTTTTTTTTTTCTTTCTTTTTTTTTTTTTTTTTTACAGAGTATTATAAAAAGTTTGTTTTCCTGGCTAACAGCAGCAAATGTACAAAGCTTTCTTCGTTAGGGTTTGCTATTTAAACCATCAGCTCATTCTGCAAGAACATCAAACATGTGTCTACCAGATGCTGGGGAACAGTGCAGTCCTAAGGATCTGACTCAAGTGAACAATAATCTGTGGACAGCGGGTGTGAACCTGAGCTGGGCCAACACCTCATCAGACCGAATGGCTAATTGATTTCAAAATTAGACTTGGTATTTCTGAACAATAATCTTAAAAGGCAGCAATAAAATACATCAGGATCCTTTGAGCTAGCCAAGCTTTCATCCAAATGGCTTATTACAAAGAGCTGGCACACCTGAACTTTGGCACAGTCAAATAAATCCAAAAACAGCAAATGGAAACCACATTTGGCACTGGAGGTTTGTCAGGAGAAGTTCGTATTCATGAGGAAACGTGATTTTTTATTTTGAAAATAATTTTTGTGTTAGTGGCAGGAAGCAATTCATTGAATGTGTTTTACTTTGACACCTGTGATTTATGCAATAAAATATGCATAATATCTGAAGGCTTTGGGGTCTCACCTAATCTTTGGAACACCAGGAGCAGCCAAGGCACAGCAAGGGTTAGAGTAGTTCCATTAGTGATAACTTAATCGCATGTGTAGACCTACCCCTTTGAACTCTGAATAGCTGTTTTGTGGCATCGGGGTCCAAAAGGGTTTAAATCTGACTGCATTGCAGTGACAATAAATTATACCAACTATTTTAGAAATGCTTGGAATCTTATCTTGCCTTCAGAGTGAACAAACTAAGATTACAATCCCTGGATGAAAAGATGGCATAAATTCTGAGAACAAACACGGAAGATTTACACAATGGCAATGGTGTATTTCAGTACTCTTCTCTTGAAACATTTTATTACAAATCCTACGGATATGTATCAAAAGGCTCCATTTAAAAAAAAAAAAAAGAAAAGAAAAAGAGATAAACAATAGGGTGCATGTCAGGGGAAAATGAATTAAAGAATGGACCGATTACATAATCCATGTAAGAATGGAATTCTTATTTTAACTTCCTGGCTATTTTAGGAGAAAAACTTTTGGCATTCTCTTTACATGTATTAGCCAAATAATTGACTCAATTTTTAACATTAAACTTTATGTAAAAGCTCTGCTTAACTGGATGTATTTGTTAAGTCTTTTCACTTCCTTGCTAGACTCTACCCAAAGATAACAAAACATTTCGTAGAAGGAGGAGGGAGAAGAAAAAAAATTAAGGAAAGGAAATGGACTCACCAGCGTGGACCTAACCCGGAACTCATGCAGCAAAGAATTTTCCAGAGAACAAGGAGGGCAGAGAGTGAGCCTGGAGAACTTCTCTGCAACTGAAAGCATTTTTCTGTCTTGGATTCTCCCTTTTTTGGGGCAATATCTCTCCGGTTGTTCAAAAAACTGACAACCTAAGAGCAACTGTGATGATGATTTTTTTTCACTAAGACGCTACTCCCAGCCTACAGCCTGTGCTGAGCTCATTAGGAGATGACTGCCCCTTGGGAATTCATGGTTAGAGACCTGAAGAAAGAAAGTCAGGAGTCCTATCGTCTCCTCTTCCATTCATTCACTTAGTGAGCTTTGACATATCTTCCTTTCTGGACTTCCGCTCACTCATTTTTAAATGATGAGAACTGAAATAGATGATGTTCTAAGGACTATTTCAGCTCTAAAATATTATAAAGCAGGGCGCCTGGGTGGCTCAGTCGGTTGAGCCTCCGACTTCGGCTCAGATGTGATCTCAAGGTCTGTGAGTTCGAGACCCGCGTCAGGCTCTGTGCTGACAGCTCGGAGCCTGGAGCCTGCTTCGGATTCTGTGTCTCCCTCTCTCTCTGCCCCTCCCCCGCTCATGCTCTGTCTCTCTCTCTCTCTGTCTCTCTCTCTCTCTCTCTCTGTCAAAAATAAATAAACATTTAAAAAGATAATTTTTTTTGCAAAATAAGATATTATAAAGCTGTAAAACAGTTCCTTCAAAGGTGATATAAACAAACTTGGTGCCTGCACTGCTTGAATGAAAACATTAGAAAGAAACATTTAGGCTGCGATATTTAGTGAACTGGATTAGGACACACGCAGAGGTTTCAGAAATGTGGTTTGTAACCACATTTTCCAGCATAATGAGATAGAGAACTAATTGACAAAAACTTTAATGAGAAATGCTATTTGAAATGGAAATGATTTTTTAGCTAGTACTAAGTAGATGGAAAAATCACTCATTAACTCTGCTTGCACAGGGCAATAGCAAAATTTTCCAAAATAAAATTAGTTCCTGAGAACACATCTCTCAAATCATATTCTTCATTTATCTCGTTAGCCAGTGTATTCTGAGTGTTTCTTTTATAAAGACAAATGAACACCCAAGATATACAAATACTCAAGAGAGTTGTTAAATGCAGAGTGTTGAATTCTGGAGAGTTTTAGGTATTATGAAAATCAACTCCTTGGTATTCTGTTCATGCATTTTGTCAGTATACGATAAAAGAGTAAAGTATATATTTAGTTTCAAATGTTATTGACTCAGAAGTTGGAATCCAAAGCAGACTACATTCCAATCCAAAATTCTTAAGGTTTTCCATTTTAATACATAAGTAATTAAAATGTGTATTAATATGACATTGTGTTATCTATACCTTTAGACAGTTTTATCTGGAATCTTAATACATTTTAGAGGGCACATAATCTTATTTTGCTGAATTTGCCCTTGGTCTTATTTAAGTAATTTTCTAATTTTTGTAAAATGGCAATAATAACAATAATATTTAACAAATGTATTCTAGTCTGTCAAGTGTTTTTAATGCAGTGACTCATTCAACTTCACAATAAACTTGCAAGGTGGATACTATTATATCTATTTTACTTATTAAAAAAAGTTTTTAAAAAGGTTAAGTAACTTGATGGCGCACCTGGGTGGCTCAGTCACTTGAGCCCCGGACTTCAGCTCAGGTCCTGGTCTTGCAGTTCATGAGTTCGAGCCCTGCGACGGGCTCTGTGCTGACAGCTCAGAGCCTGGAGCCTGCTCCCGATTCTGTGTCTCCCCCCCTCTCTCTCTGCCCCTCCCTCACTCACACTCTCTCTCCCTCTCTGTGTCTCTCAAAAATAAATAAAAAACATTAAAAAAATATTTTTTAATAAGTTAAAAAATAAAAAGGTTAAGTAACTTGACCCGGTTAGCACAATAACTTTTTTTTTTAAGTTTATTTATTTATTTTGAGAGAGAACACATGGAGGATGGACAGAGAGAGAGAGTGAGAGGATCCGAAGCGGGCTCCTCTGACGAGGGGCTCAAACTCACAAACCGTGAGATCATGACCTGAACCTAAGTCAGATGCCCAAATGACTGAGCCACCCAGGCGCCCCTGGCACAGTAACTTTTAACTGACTATTGCTTACCCGTTCTTATTTTCTATAATAAGCACCTTAATAAGTACATTATCACTACTGCAAGGAGTGTAATCATTCATTCATTCTACAAATACTCATCGGAGGCCTGTTAAATGACAACCACTATTCTAGGCATATAGGACAGCAGTAAATTTACATCTTAGGGTGGGGGGGGTCGGAAAGTAAATAAGTAAATATATAAATAAAGATTATTTCAGATAGGGAATAAGCGCCGAGGGCCACTGTGTCTAGCCACGCAAGTTGTGACTCTAAGAATTGTGAAGAAAATTCAGCAGAATGGTGCATGGGGAATGACTGGGAGGGATTTTAAAGTAAGCAGTCAGAGAAGGCTTCTCGGAGGAAGCAGCATTTGAGATACCAATGACAAAAAGCAGCCAGCCTCGGGAAGATCTGGGGCGGGGCACCACGCAGAACGACAGGAGCAAAAACTCTGAGGCAGGAACAGGTTTTCTGAGGACAAGAAACATAAAGAAAGCCACGAGGCCAGAGCACGCTCAGCAGGGGGAGGAGAGGGAAGAGGAGTGAGACTGGAAGGGACTGGACCACATGTGGCCCTTCCTGGCCATCAGAAGGAGCATGAAAAGCATTACTAAAATACTAATGTAAACCCTGCCTTTATACTCTTGTCATTAACATTCATAGAGGTAAAGCAGAGCTTGTGAATTTGTCTCACTCTCGGAATGCTTGGAGATTTTAGGGACCAAAAAAAAAAAAAAAAAAGGAAGAAAAAGAAAAGCTATGGATTATCTCTCTGGAAAAACAGGCACATGCACGGAAACGTGCACACTATTTCAGGAGGTATATAGCTTTATGTTCACCCAGGAGCTTATATATGGGCCCATGGACTTCAGATTAAGAAAAATCACAAAACCTATGTAACGGTGAGCTAAATGAATTGTGGCCGCTAAGTAATAAGTATAATCCTCGCTTAAGGAGTTTTCCTCCCAAAATTATATAATCCAGTGCAGACTATATAAGTCACACTACACTACACAAGGCTGAGTTTCCAGTTTCAGCCTCAGAGGTACATATATTTCTTTAACAGATCCACAATCTCCTTTCTGCAATTCTTACATGCAAAAGCCAAATTCTAAAAGCTGAAAGCAATCATTTCATAAATCAGTTGCCAGAAAAGTGTGACCTGAGTCAACCTGAGGTTGTTTTCGATTTGTCTTTATTTGTGCAACTTGTATGTCCTCTCTATGGCAGAGATAATAATGTGTTGGATTATACAATGATGCCTTAGTCCTCCCTGGTTGTGTTGATAGACGATAGATAGGTGATATAGATAGGTAGGTAGGTGGGTAGATACATGCGTAGGTACATCCCCTCCAACCACCCCCCCCCAAAAAAAATTATCAAAATTCTGAAACACATGAGGCCTGGAGATTTGGGGGTAAGGAAACATGGGCCTGCATAAGTCTTCTAAAATCTTTCTTGAATATTTTACACGCCTTTTCTATGTGTTTGAGATATCAAACATAAGTCAGCATGCAGGGCTCTAACCGCTTACGTCCAGCTGCTGTTCTGACGGGTTTTAGATGACAGCCTAGTATTTCCTCAGCTCAGACCACCTCGGGAGTAGGAAGGCTACAGGACCCTGTGAACATTCTGCCTCAGCGTATAAAAAACACCTGTACCAAATTAATTTGTGCTTCTCCAGTGTGAAGTTCACAGGGTCCCTCCGCCTTTCTTACCTATGAAGGGTGGTCTATTGACTTAGCTGCTGTGCCCAACAAGCCCATGCAGGGAGCCCTGGCCTCTTGATCGGCTTTTCCAGGAATTATTCCTAACATATTCCCAAGCTCGTTTCTTCTTTTGTTTTCTCCATTCTCATTTAACATTTATTTATATAGTGTAGCTTTGTATTTTCAAGGGATTTTTACCACCATTTAATTGTTAATACATCCCACATTGTTGTAAAGTAGGCATTATTCTCCTTGTGCTGTGGAGAGACCCAGAGATGAGTTAAGTAATTTTCTCAAGGAATCTGAATGTGAGTCAGTGATTAGGCTTCAATTAGAGCTCAGAGTTTCATATGCGCAATGTTCTTTTCTCAGGTCTCTGGGGCACGATGTTATTATCTGGGAAATGTTCCCAAAGACCAAACTAATTATCCCTAGCTCTGATGCTTCTGCCTAAGAAACAAACACTTCTGGGGGCAGGAGAAGAGGGAAGAACTGTAAAGAAATAAATTTCCCAATTTCCCATAATATATTAATGTATTGGATATAATGAATGTACTACCTCTTATTCGGTCTGTGTGAAATCATTCCATTGTCTTAACATATTTTAACGCGATGATTTAAAACCTAACACAATTATACTTTAAGAAAAAGAACATCAAAGTAAAACTATTAGAGTTGAACTTTTGTCGACTGAGAAGTTAAAGTTAATTTTTGCCGGTAGTGGACAACCAGAAGATAATGTATGTTTTATCCAAGTTTCTAGTGGAGATCTGTCAAAATTAAAATATTTCTTTTAATCCAATCCATAGTTTTTTGAATATGAAAAATCTGACACATGACTCAATAAGGAAAGGAGGGCACTTTCGGAGGAATTACCCTTCTCCAGCTTTCTGCAATTCTTTCTCTCCCCTGCATCGTCTGATGGACACCCCTTAAGTAGATTTTTTCTTCCTCTGCTCCTTTCCGGATCACTGTAACTGACCTTTTCCATTTACATGCAAGTTGTAGCCAGGTTTTCCTGAGCCTGTGCCTTAGCCCCTTAGGTTATTGTAGGATCTGCTATTGTAAATCTCAATTTCCATCTGTATGTATTTCAGGTCCAGAAGGCCAATTTGACAACCGCTTCCGTATCTTAATTTTACACTGTTTCACTTTCCATCAATGTCAGGGATAATTCCCTGGGGTCTTGGACCATCTCCATTTGTGTATATGTTTTTTTTTTTTTTTAAAGTAACCCATTTCTGCCAATAAAATGGTACTTTGCTCACATTTCCTGCCCGCTTAGAAACCCAATGGCTCCGTCTCATAGCGGGATTCCTCACAACTCCACGAACATAATTGCCCAGTGTTCGTCATTCGGATCACATCACAGCCATCCTGAAAAACCTTTCAGTGGTTCTCAGGATTATAGCTCTCAAAATGGGCTATATAAACCATTCTGTTTATTCTTCAAATACCACACTTCTATGTTCCCTGAAACAATTTAGGGTGTTCCTTTTTCTCCAATCATGGCCCAATTTGTTGGTCTCTAAGGGCTTGGCAGAATTCTTTCTGAACATTCCCTAGATTTCCACTTACACATGTAATAGCCTCTTTTGTTCCATTCCACACATTGTAATTTTCTTCCTTTAATCTTGAACGCTTCTCCTTTCACCAAGAAGTCTTTCCTTATTAATATTACATGACCCAAATCTCCCCATTTACCAATTGTTTATTACTTCTGTTTTCATATTTTGGTGTTGTTTTTTTTTTTAATTCCTATTTGGTAAATTCTACTTGTTAGTCTTACATCTGTCCTGCCTTTGTCTCAGAGGACATAGTCTTTATAGCTAGTGAATCAAAAAAGCACCATGCTGATTCTATGCCGTGCCCTTAATTATCTGTTGTCTATTTACTAAAGAAAGAAGAGAAAGAAAAGAAAAGAAAAAAGAAAGGTGGAGTGCCTGGGTGGCTCAGTCCACTGAGCATCCGACTTCAGCTCAGGTCATGATCTCACAGTTCATGGGTTCGAGCCCCACATTGGATTCTGTGCTGACAACTCAGAGCCTGGAGCCTGCTTTGGATTCTGTGTCCCCCTCTCTCTGCCCTCCCCTGCTCGTGCTCTGTCTCTCTCTCATAAATAAACAAACATTAAAAACTAATGATAATTTTAAAGAGAGAGAGAGAGAGAAAGATTGAAAGATCAATGTATCAGGTGCCTGGGAGGCTCAGTTGGTTGAGCGTCCGACTTCGGCTCAAGTCATGATCTCATGGCTCGTGAGTTTGAGCCCCACGTTGGGCTCTTTGCTGACAGTTCAGAGCCTGGAGCCTGCTTTGGATCCCGTGCCTCCCTTGCTCGTGCTCTCTCTCTCTCTCAAAAATAAATAAACAGGGGCGCCTGGGTGGCGCAGTCGGTTAAGCGTCCGACTTCAGCTCAGGTCACGATCTCGCGGTCCGTGAGTTTGAGCCCCGCGTCGGGCCCTGGGCTGATGGCTCGGAGCCTGGAGCCTGTTTCCGATTCTGTGTCTCCCTCTCTCTCTGCCCCTCCCCCGTTCATGCTCTGTCTCTCTCTGTCCCAAAAATAAATAAACGTTGAAAAAAAAATTAAAAAAAAAAACTTTTTTTTAAAAATGTTTATTTATTTATTTATTTATTTTAACGTTTTTTTTAATTTATTTTTGGGACAGAGAGAGACAGAGCATGAACGGGGGAGGGGCAGAGAGAGAGGGAGACACAGAATCGGAAACAGGCTCCAGGCTCCGAGCCATCAGCCCAGGGCCCGACGCGGGGCTCAAACTCACGGACCGCGAGATCGTGACCTGAGCTGAAGTCGGACGCTTAACCGACTGCGCCACCCAGGCGCCCCTAAAAAAAGTTTTTTAAAGAAAGATCAATGTATCTTTTCTACCAGACAAAAACTCTGAATTTTTTTTGATTTATATTTATTTGTGTCACTTGTGTTTTATAGTAGAGATGATGACGTGTTGGATTATAAGGTGATGGCTCATTCTCCTCTGGTTATTATATTATACATAGTGTTACTATACATTGTATAGATAGATAGACAGACAGAGATAGGGATATATCTATCTGGAGGTGAGTAGAGTATAATATTTCAAAGGGTAGACTGTCTTGGATGATATTCTAGTCCAAAACTTAATTATTAACTCTGTGCTCCTTGTACCCACTTCTCTGTGCCTCAGTTCCCTCATTGATTATACAGAAACAATCATAGTACTTACCTCGTGAGATGGGTATGAGGCTTTAACAAGAAACTGTACCTAAAAAACTTAATAGAGTGTGGCACAAAGTCAATGCTCAATAATACATAGCATCATCTTTAAAATTAGATTTAATTTACAATATGACTTTCAACATGTTGGCTTGGGGGAGGGAATGTAAAGTCAGGAAAGATTAATAGCCAAAATTGCAGAGTGAGTTGACGCTTTGAAGCACCCCCGTCACTGGACACATAGCTACAATATGATTACAGAAACTAAAACTTAAAAGGATAAAATAGAGGGGCACCTGCGTGGCTCGTTGGTTAAGCGTCCGACTTCGGCTCGGGTCATGATCTCATAGTTCGTGGTTTTGAGCCCTGCATCGGGCTCTGTGCTGACGGCTCAGAGCCTGGAGCCTGCTTCGGATTCTGTGTGTCTCTCTCTCTACCCCTCCCCACTCCCACTGTCTCTCACTCTCAAAAATAAATAAAACATTAAAAAAAATTTTAAAGGATAAAGTAGAACGCAAAAGCAAGATAATCATTTTAATGGCTTAAAAACAGAGCCAAAGCACAAAGCTATGAGTCATGCTAATGTCTGACCTAGCAGCAGGCAGTAAGTAGTTGTTGGGAGGGGGCAAGGCCTAAAATGTGCTTGAAAATTAGATTTTGGTGGAGTGTTCCTATTCCTGAGTAGAGGCCCAAATAAGCCACTTAGGGGCCGAGACCGGCTAGAAGACGTGGAACTGGCGATGCACGTTGTAGGCCCTGTCCGCAGCCCCCAGCACTATTCCAGGCAGACGTGGCCAAGGGAACCTGTCTTCTTTCCTGACACAACCCCAGTCATAGAAAAGCTCTACTCCAGGGCCAATAGGCTGAGAACACTGAGACTTTTCATGCTTCTGCCCAAGCTCACTTATAGGGCAAGTATTCCATGCCAGGCGGAGCTAAATGAGAAGACCAGGGTCGAGTGTCTCCACTCAGGGCTCTAATCACAGACCAGAGGTATCACCCTGGCAGAAGTGGGCTCCTGTCCGGGCTACAGCTGCAATGCAGTGGCACAGTAGTTTCATTTAGGGGGAGAGAGAGATTAAAAGAACAAAGGGCAGGGGTGCCTGGGTGACTAGTCGGTTGAGCATCTGACTTCGGCTCAGGTCATAATCTCGTGGTTCATGGGTTCGAACCCCGCATCAGACTCTCTTCTGTCAGCACAGTTCCTGCCTCAGATCCTCTGTCCCCCTGTCTTTGCCTCTCTCCCGTTCTCTTTCACTTTCTCTCTCAAAAATAAACATTGAAAAAGAACAGAGAGCAGTACAGCTCAGCTTAAGGTGAATTGATTCCATTTGGAACAGAGTATGGGGGAAGTTCATGATTAGGGGTGTTGTGGAAAACAGTTGAGATCTTGGTGGTGAGCACTTAAGAGGAGGCAAGCAACCCCATGAGGGAAATAAGCCAAACAGTAGATGAACAAGAAGTTTAAAAGGGAGAACCAGAGAGAAAGAGAGAGAGAGACAGATAGAAAGAGAACTCCTAGGGTTGAAACAAATCACAAAGATTCTCCTCAAAGATCACGCCTGCAAAGGGGATCAAATTTATTGGATCAGACTATGGAACAATTTATGCCCCAAGGCCTAGTCAAAAACAATAGAGTAATCCACCATCAGGGACTGGAGGCCAGCAGCAATTTGTGATATCAGCAGAGGCAATCCCTAATAGAGAAATCAGGGACACACAGCACTGCAAAATCCATTCTCAACTAAGGGTGATTATATCCATGTCAAGGCTGTACCTACTGGGGAGTGACATCAGAGGTTTTTCTGGAGGGGAAATAAACTTCACTAAAATAGTTCACATCCAAGTCACAAAACAACCAACATGGAAACGATAAGCCTTTGGGTGGGGGAGGGGAATTGGTATCAATAGTTGCTTTACTATATCATCTAAAATGTCCAGATTTTAACCAAATATTATGAGACATGCAAAGAAATAGGTGTTTATCAACAGACAGGGGAAAAAAAAAACTGGCAACAGAAACTGTCTTTGAGGGATCCCAGATATCAGAGAAGAATTCAAAGAAATGATTAGAAATATGTTAAAAATCTAAAGGAAAATATAAGTAAAATGTCAAAGGAGGCATTGTGAAAATATCTCATCACATAGAGGTTTATTAAAGAGATAGGCAAAATAAAAAAAAATAATCAACTTCTGTTCTGGAAATTCTGGAGTGACAAGAAAACTTCACTAGAGGAGCTCAACAGTAGATTTCAGTTCGCACAAGAAAAGAGCAGTGATGTTGAAGATAGATGAATAGAAATTATACAATCTGAAAAACAGAGAGAAAATTAAAAAAACAAAAGAACAGAGACTTAAGAGAAACATGGGACATCATTAGGCATAGCAACAGAAACGTAATGGGAGCACCAGGAGAAGAAGGAAGAGAGAAAGAAGCACAAAAAATACTCCAAGCCATACAGGCTGAAAACTACCCGAATCTGATCAAAAATATTGATCTGGAAATCCAAGAAGCTCAAAACCCCGAGTAGAAAAAAACCCTAAGAGATCTATAGTTGGAAACATCATAGTAAAAATATTGAAAGATAAAGACAAATAGGAAAATAGGAATGCAGCAAGAGAAAAATTACGTATGTTCAAGGTACCCCGATAATATTAATGGCTGGTGTCTTATCAGAAACAGTGCAGGCCAGAAGGCTTTGCGATGGCATAATCAAAGTGCTGAAAGCAAAGAACTATCAAATAAGGATCTTATAGCCAGCAAAAAACTCTCTCAAAAAATGAAATAAAAAGTCCTAAGATAACAAACATTGAGCGAAATTGTTGCTATCAAACATGTTTTATAATAAACACTTAAAGGAAGTTCTTTTTTAAAACAAAATTTTTTTAAATGTTTTTATGTATTTTTGAGATAGAGAGACGGAGTGTGAGTGGAGGAGGGGCAGAGACAGGGAGACAGAATATGAAGCTGAGTGGTCAGCCTGGAGCCCAATGCGGGGCTCGAACTCACAAACCGCGAGATCATGACCTGAGCTGAAGTCAGATGCTTAACAGACTGAGCCACCCAAGTGCCCCAGGAAGTTCTTAAGATAAAAAGTAAGTGACACCAGACAGTAATTCAAATCAAATCTGCACACACACACAAAGAGTGTCAGTAAAGGTAATATATTATATATATATATAGAAATATAAATATATATAGTCATATATTTATATATATATATAGAGAGAGAGAGGCCTATAGTATATAGAAATATATTTGGCAATTGGCAATGCCAGCAAAAAGGAGATGGATGGGAACGAAGTTGATTCAGAGTAAGGAAATGACAACACATGTTCCGTTGAATTCATAGGTGGAAAAAAAAACCAATTAGAAATTGCAAATATAATAAATTTGATAAATAAATGTTCTCCTTTCTTCTTTTAAATGTCATGAGAAGATATAAAAAGATATTCTTTTCAAGAAACAGTACTACAACACTGAACATCTCTACATGTGGAAATTGAATCCAGACACAGACTTTATACAAAAATTAACGTAAAATGATTCACAGACTTGAGGAGCCTGGGTGGCTCAGTAGGTTGTGTCCAACTTCAGCTCAGGTCATGATCTCACAGGTTCACGAGTTTAAGCCCCGCGTCGGGCTTTGTGCTGACAGTTCGGAGCCTGGAGCCTGCTTCGGATTCTGTGTCTCCCTCTCTCTCTGCCCCTCCCCCACTCACATTCTGTTTCTGTCTCTCAAAAATAAATAAACGATAAAAAATTAAAAAAAAAAAACGATCACAGACTTAAACTTATAGAACTAGAAGATAACATAGGAGAAAATCTTGACAACCTTGGGCATGGTGCCGACTTTTTAAATACAATATCAGATACACGATCCATGAAAAAAAATTGAGAAGCTGACTTCAATAAAATTAAAACAATTTCTTCTCCGTGAAAGACAATGTCAAGAGAATGAGAAGACAAGCCACACACTGAGAGAAAACATTTGGAAAGACACATCTGACTAAGCACTGCCATCCAAAATATACAAAGAACTCTTAAAACTCAACAATAAGAAAACAAACAACCCTTATCTCCTCCCCAAAGAAGACATACAGACATACAGATGGCAAATAATCATATGAAAAGATGCCCTACATCATATGTCATCAGGGAACTGTGAACTGAGGCAACACTAAGATACCACTACACATTTTAGAATGGCCAAAATCCAGAACACTGATAATACCTCACACTGCAGAAGTTGTGGAAAAACAAAATCCTCATTCACTGCTGGTGGAAATACAAGCCATTTTGGAAGACCTTTGGCAGTTTCTTACATGACTAAACCTACTCTTATCATCTGATCCAGCAATCACACTCATTGATGTTTACCCAAAGGAGATGAAAACTTCAATGCACACAAACACCTGCACCGGGATATTTATGGCGGTTTTATTCATAATTAACAAAACTTGGAAGCAATCAAGGTGTCCTTCAGGAGATTTAGGGCTAAAATAACTGGTACATCTAGACAGTGGAGTGTTATGCAATGCTAAAAGGAAATGAGCTATTAAGCCATGAAAAGACATGGAGGAACTTTATTTATTTATTTATTTTTTCCCAACGTTTATTTATTTTTTTGGGGGCAGAGAGAGACAGAGCATGAACGGGGGAGGGGCAGAGAGAGAGGGAGACACAGAATCGGAAACAGGCTCCAGGCTCCGAGCCATCAGCCCAGAGCCCGACGCGGGGCTCGAACTCCCGGACCACAAGATCGTGACCTGGCTGAAGTCGGACGCTTAACCGACTGCGCCACCCAGGCGCCCCAACATGGAGGAACTTTAAATGCATCGGACTAAATAAAAGCCTATCTGAAAATGCTACATGCTGTATAATTCCAACTCTACCACATTCTGGAGAAGTCAAAGCTATGGAGACAGTAAAAAGATCAATGGTTGCCAGGATCTGAGTTTGGGGGAATGAATGTGTGGAACATGGAAGATTTTTAAGGCAGTGAAAATACTCTGTATGATACTCTGATGATAGCTACATATCATTAAACATTTTTCCAAACCCATACAATGTGCAACACTGAGTGAACCCTAAGGTAAACTGTGGCCTTTAGACGATTCTGGTGTATCAATGTAAGTTCATCAGTTAGAACCAATGTACCACACTGGTGGGAGATGTTAGTAATGGGGAAGGATATGCATATGGAGGGGCAAGGAATATATGAGACTCTACTTTACTTTCAACTTTGCTGTGAACCCTAAAACCACTTTAAAAAATTAGTCTTTAAATATGAAAAAAAATAGAATACGTAAGATAATTTTGAAGCAATATAAAGATTGGCAGTATTGATCAACCAGATATCAAGCTTTATGATAAAGCTGTAATTAAGCGTTATCTGTAATTAAGACAACATGGAAATCGTGCAAGAATGGATACATGTTGCAGAATAGAGAGCTCAGATACAGAAACGTGTTACAGAAAAATGGTAATAGTACAAAACAGTCTGGAAAATACTGAAAGGAAAAATGTTTGATAATTTCTTATCTGTATGGTAAAATAAAACAAATTAGATCCTTACCTCATACTGTATATGAAAATGAGTTCCAGATGGACTAAAAGCCTAAATATAAAAAACAAAGCAATAATATCTTGAGAGGAAAAGTATTAGATAACATCTTCATGATGAGGTAGCAAAGAATTTCTTTAAAATATACCAAAAAAAAGTCATGAAGCAAAAGAGTGATAAATTTGACTCAATGAAACTATAAAATTCTTTTTATACACACACTAGAAATAAAACTATAGGATTCTATCTTTATGATTTTGAATTAGGAGTATGATATTGTGATATAAGAAATATATATTTTGGTCTTTGTTCCCAGCTCCAGGTCAGAGTTTCTAAAACCCTTGTAATTTCCTGAAAAGGACTAAAGGGGCATCTTTTGTAATAATATTTGTTTGTGTTGCCAGTTCTAGAAATAGCTCAAAGGTGACAAAGGTGAAGGAGTGTCTTCTGTTATCGTATCAAGTCTGGCCAACAACACCTGAGTGTATGTTAATGAGGTGACTTTTGAAAAGCATCTAATGATGGGGAGCAGGTTCCTAGGGGAACCAACCTTGTGATTAGCAGGTTAGAACTTTCAGCCCCACCCTTAGTCTCTGGGGAAGAGAGGCTGGAAATGGATTCCCAGACTTCATTACATAGATATGATGAATGATATCATTGGCCATTGGTAATTCCTGGAGTTAGCACAGACCCCACAGGTGTAGGGTTCTGTGTAATGAAGGCCAGGAATTACCGATGGCCAATGATATCACTCATCATATCTATGTAATGAAGTCTCCATCATCCTAACACGAGGAGCTCAGAGGGCTTCTGGGTTGGTGAACACATCGAGTTGCCTGGAGTCTGGTGAACGTGGAGAAGGCACAGAAGCTCCACGCCCCTTCCCACATACCTTGTCCAATGCATCTCTTCCATTGGACTGTTCTGAGTTGTATCCTTTGTAATAAATCAATGATAGTAAATAAAATGCTTTCCTGAATTCAGTGAACCATTATAGCAAATTATCAAACCCATGGAAGGGGTCATGGGAACCCTTGATTTTGTAGCCTCTTGGTCAGCATTATGGGAGGCTGGGACTTGGTGACTGGCATCTACAGTGGGGAGCAGTGTTGTGGAAGTGAACCCTACACCTGTGGGGTCTGTGCTAACTCCAGGAAGCTGGTGTCAGAATTGACTTATAAGACACCAGGGTGGGTGTCGGGAGAGTTGGAAAATTGGTTGGGGTGGGAGTCCCTGCCACACAATTACATTGTGTGTCCGAAGTTGGTATGTGAGTCAGGAAAAAGTGTTTTCCTTTTAGGGAAAATTTTTAAACAAGGCAGACACCTTGCTAAACACACAAAAACGTGTAAAGATGGATATATCTGTCTCCATTGGAAGTGAAAACACTTTTAAACAAAAGATCCTATAAATAAAGTAAAATAGTAGTGCCTAATGCAGAATAAAGAAAGAATTAGTATCTAAAACATTTGAAAAATGTCCAGGATAAGGGTGCCTGCGTGGCTCAGTCAGTCAAGCATCCGACTCTTGATTTCAGCTCAGGTCACGATATCACGGTCTTGAGATTGAACCCCGTGTCTGGCTCCACACTGAGTGTGGAGCCTGCTTGGGATTCTCTCTCTACTTCTCTCTCTGCCCCGCTCCCTCTAGCTCTCTCAAAATAAATAAACATTTTTTAAAAGTGCAATATTGTACAGTGGAAAGAGAATGTAATAAATCCAATGCACGAGCTGTATACCCTTTTTACCTCTCTGAACATTGCATTCTTCTTTTGTAAAAAGGGTGGATAGTAACATTCACCTACTGGCGTAGCTATGAAGGTTGGATGAATTGGCATAAGAACAGGTGCCGAATATCTAATCAGTGCACAATAAATATATTAATTATCTCGACCCAGGGACAGATCTATTACTTCAAGATAAATACATGCATAACTGTGTTTTTTTTTTTTTTTACCATGTCTGGTAATATTACTGAAAAGTTCACTCCTGAGACGATACCATTTGGGAATCGGTATGGCTGCACAGTTTTATGTGTTTGTGGAATGGCGTGTTGACTCTGCAGTGCCTTCGGGAACCTGCTTCTCTTCTTTCTATCCAGCTCTCCCTGGCATGTGGTTTTGTCTCCCATCCCCCTCATTTCCAGTCATAAGATGAGTACTCTACCTTTAGCATTATATTTTCTGCCCATAAATGAAGAAGAAAAAAACAAAGTCAGTCGACTCTTTTGAAACGACTTTCCGAGAAGCTCTGCTCAAAGCTTCTATTTGGTTCTCATTGGCTAGAACTGTATTAAATGGCGTCCGTAACAGCAAGAGACACCTGGGAAGGTGATCTTGTAGTTGGGCACGCTCCCTTGAGCAAAAGCAGAGTTCTGTCGTAAGAAGATGAGGACAATAAACAGAATCCATGTGGGAGCCAGCAGGACCGTGGCAGAGATCATTGTTTTCTGCATTCCAAGAGGACCTCCATGTTGAGTCCGGCTTCCCTGACTAGAGAAGACTTGGGGGTGACGATCTGATTGGAAAGTAACTGATTTAATTTTATTTAAGCCTCTCTGCATAGCAACCGCTCTGCTCTTATTGAAATGACATGTATATTTGGGGTGTGGCTGCAGGAGTCGGGAGGTCGTTGATGGAGCTGGTAGGTGTGGAAATTCTGAAGTCCCCTGGAGTCTTCAGGTGAACCACGGCTTCTAATAATTTTGCTTTTAACATCCCCGGGCCCACACACTTAAAATCGAGTTTTCTTTGCGTGTGGAGCAAATTAGCAAAGTACAAAGATCAAAACTCTTGTTAGTAATGAGTTTTCATGAGGGGGGGTTAAGTGGATTTGGGCAGCGCTGTGCTTTTCTCCTTTTAGCTTCTTTCCTTCTCTTCCCACGCGCTCGTGGGAAGAAACTAATAGAACTAATATTCTTTGAGAGAAAACAATATTCTTCCCGAGAGAGAGCTTGCCTGAAGCAACCTCTTTTCGGCAGTGGTTCCTGAGGCTGTTAGGCCAGTCTTTTATAGGCAGTGTATATATATATATATATATATATATATATATATATATAACACACCTGTGTTATATATATATATATAACACAGGTGTGCTAGAGCTCCTCTAATGAGCAGCGTATACTTTTAGTTATATTCTCATTTGTGGTGTCATCAGCGTCCAAGAAAGCAGGAATATTACAAATTCAAGTTAAAAAACAAAAAAAGAAGGAAAGCTTTGAGGCTCTTTTAAGCCAGGTATTCTGGGAATCATAAATGAAATCAAAACTGTGAATTATTACAGTGCACCCCATTTACAGCAAACCATTCACCGGTGAAAATTACATGGAGAAAGAATGCTTTAAAGTCTATAAGAAAAGGGGAGAAATAAAACAGGTTTTCCTGTAATGTCAATTTGGGCCAACCTTGACCAGCCTCCCTTCTAGAAGCACAGTTTGGCCCAATGTCTTGATTTTTATATAAGTTCTGTTAACAATGGCTTTTACACTGAAAACAACTTAATGACTTACCTCGAGTCTTAGCTTCCCTGGACACTGTAAACCAAGCCATGGACTCCTTAAACTCTAACTGTCTCGTCTACAAAAGTCAACTTCAAATGTGATCTTGGATTCATTTGGAGGGATCGCTCCTATCACAATCAAAGGTGGTGATGAATCTTCAGAAATCTCCCTGTAGCTACAAACAATGTCTGGATTAATAAGAACCATCTTGGATAAGGACATATGCTTGAGCTCCTTATTGTATTCACACGAGATAATGAAGGCACGCCATTCACAATCATACCCTTTTCGGTTGCACAACAGTTTAAAATGGTCCTAGAT
Organism: Lynx canadensis; assembly: GCF_007474595.2. NCBI lineage: Eukaryota > Metazoa > Chordata > Mammalia > Carnivora > Felidae > Lynx > Lynx canadensis. Next base: position 54,523,862 of record NC_044306.2, on the reverse strand, counting down.
GCTAACATGTGCAAAAAGTTGAAGTGTGCTTCCACTTTGAGTTTTAGCCCACACCGTCAGGCAGTGAGGATGAAGACCGTGAAAGCAGAGTGATAAGCAAAAGTATCAGCCTTTTATGGCTAATGTTATAGTGCATGGGTGTGAAAGAAGTGGGAGAGAATAGAAGTCCACATTCTGGACTGTGTAGTCCCTTTCAGTGGAGACTGATGCCTCAGGAGTTGTGAAGTCAATCTCTAGAGGGTGGCATGAGGTCAGACACTGGTCCCCACCCAAAGCCTAGTACTTAGAGCAAAAGTTGAGCAGGAGACAGGCCAGTCACATACCAATCAACTGGCATCTGACCCCAGATCCAATCCGAGCAGGTGCAAGAACCAAGGTCCTGGAGCACAGTTAAGATTAGAGCTGAGCAGAGTGGACGAGGACAAAAGGAAACTGAGAAACGCATCTCCTTTTGGGATGCACAGTTCTTTGTGGTGGCTTCTTGTAAAAGTATGTGCCCTTCCCTGCCCCCGAATACCATGCTACCTCTGGTATTTGAGGGGTAGCGTTTGATAATATTTCATCAGGTTGTCATCTCCCCCGCACACACCTTTCTAGTTTTGACACATTTCACACAGATGTCGTACTTACTGTCTTGGGACAAGTCTGTGCACTTCACACAAACCAAGCTGTGCTAATACAAATGTCTGTAACTGATAAGGAATGAGGCATCTGGAAGATTTATTGCAACCAAGACCAGAAAAGAGCTCTGTCCCTTCTCCTTCTCTCCCTGGAGACTGATGCCCTTTCGTCTCTCCATCGAAACACTTGTTCTTCCAAATTTTCTATATTTGCCAAAGCAAAGATAATTCTTCCAGGTGCCACATCTCTCTTTTTTGACACAACCCTTCTATTCATCTACATGGAACGTCATCATGTCTGCCAATCTCTGCTTTTGAGTAGCTTTTGAATTTATATTTTCCTTTTCTCTCACTATCACCAGCTAGAGCAGACCCTGATCACATCAAACCTGGATTATTTTAATAATTTCTTCATTTGATGTGCTAGTTCCAGCCTTTTCTCTTCCCTATTTTCCACACCCCAAGCCCTCACTGTTGGATCCGTTGGTGCGATCTCTTTACCTGTAATAATAAATCTAACCCCTCCTGTAACACTTAGGATCTGTGCCACCTTCTCCATCCAACAACCTCCTTCCCCCTTCTCACCACTCTTCTCCCTGTTTCCAATTTTGCATTGTTTCCCCCACTTCTTCTAACTAATTTTCTCTGCTTAAAATGTCTTCTCCTTCTTCTCCAGCTATCCAAATGCTATTTATCCATCTAAGTCCATGTCAAATTATCTCCATTCTCTGAAAAATTTGGTCTCTTTAAATTCCATAGCCTTGTCAATACCACACATTTAGGAATCTAGAAGATTATGTTCCAGTTTGTGTCGTTTAATTCTTGTTTTATAAGTTCAAGTTTGCTTCCTTCAACTGCTCTTGAGGGCGATGACTTTGGGATGCTATCTTAAGCGGTCTTCCCTATAGTGGGAAGACATCTTCCCCTACAGTGGGAAGAATGCAATGGCACAATATGCACACGATGGTTATTTAATATATATCTATAAAATTTGTCTGAAAACATGAAAAAAAATGACATTAAGAAGGACTCTTGGAAGGTCAGCTTGGGATTTGGAGAGGTTTAAACATTCTATACGCGAGAATTAATTTGAAGACACAAGGAATGAAGCATTCTGCACCCTCTGACCTTTGGACCAGCAGCAATGCTGGCACGTTATACTCCATTTTTTGGCCCTTCTACCACAGTTCCCGGGCTGCTTAATTGGCCTGCATTCCAAGTTCATCGCTGGAATGTAAGACATCACCTACACGTTTAAGTAAATAGTTAACTCTGACCTCTTGCTTTACCAAGTGGAACAGTGGTTTCAAACATGGGACCCTACATCTCTGCCACATCCTTTGTCACTGTGTGATCCCCTCACATCTCAGTGTTAAATTCTCTTTCTCTTCCCCTGAAAATGATGCTAAAGCAAGACGGGGGTAAAATCAGAGTCCAGGGGAAAAGAAGAATGAAGTAAATTTGATTTTAAACTGAGAAGCAGTTTTCATTTTAAATAACTTGCATACATGGAACCTTCAGTTAAAAAAAGTAATATGATTTTTATTAAGCACCAAAGAAGCAGCGAGCCTGGGTGAAGTTGTATCTAGCTGGGGATTTGCTCAGCAGTTGGATAATCTGATTAGTAAATACTATAACAAGGTTAGAGAGTATACCCAGAATATGAAAATTTATTAAATAACCAAGAGTGAAAACTCTCTTCACTTAGCTCTTCCATATTGCATCTTCAGGGTCTATAGCAGAACTTTTTAAGGATTTTTTATAAAATCAAAAAAAAGGAAAGGAAAGTTGATTTTAGACTATTTAAATAACACCGGGACTGGGTTCAAGGAAAACTGAACTGACATGCATTATCTCCGTACAGAAGTAGCACCTGGGAGTAATCAATTAATTCGGAATAAGAGCATCTCATTTGTATTCTTCTTTTTTTTTTTTAACACACGTGGTTTAGAATTTCAATACTCAAACCGTAACAGGCTGAAAATACCAAGTTGGCTCCCCAAATCTATGTTAGACAAGGTTAACCTTCAATAACATGCTGACTAATCTCACTCACCCTAAACATATTATTTTTGGATGTGACTTAAATAGCTAAGTTACCACTTTATCTCTCTCTTTGTCCAAGCCAATCTCTTCCCTCCCTCCGCTTTACAGTGCCGTCTTTTCTTCTTGCTCAGTATTATCAAACCAAACCACAAATCTAATTAAGCTGTCTTGATGGCCAAAATCTCTGCTCCTGGAGAAATGCATCATGCAGCACATGTGGGTAAGTGAATTAAAAAAGCATCCAGGCAGGTATCTGGTGAATGTCTCAGTTCATCCTTGCATAATAAACTATCTTCTCCTGCTCATTCACTTGTCAGTCACAGTAACTAAGGATTATTATTCGCTGAACGTACGTGACACCAGCAATTTGCAAAGTCTGTTGGCAAGAAAATCAGGTTAGAATGACAGAGTGAGAAATTAAGCAGAAGCCTGATGTAATTAGCTACAACAATCAGTGCTCTAATTTCTGATTTATTGTTTCCTGTTTTCCTGCTGCACTCCACTCTGTGTATACTGTATGCGCTTCATCTAGGTCAAACAATTGCCTTATCAGCCCTGGCAAAGCGAGGGGTCAGAGTTAACAATATTTATTCAAACATGCAGGATGCTTCGCACTGCAATTAGGAAATAACTATTACTAATAGGTCCTTGGCACTACTTCCTCATTTATACAATTTTTTTGGGGGGGGAAAAAAAGAAACAGAGACAAGAAAGAATTGGGATTTATTTCTTACATATGCACGAGAGTTGGCTTAGCTCTCCTTGTAAAAGAATTTTCCTTACTTTCAAAAAAAATCTATGCTTCTAAATGAGGCAAACAAATCATTATTGTTATAGCTGAATATTCTTTTAGGGGAAAAGTATCCTTCCTGATAATTAATACAGTTGTATTTTCAAATCTCTGTTAAAAGGTTTCTGTAGACCCCAGCCCCCCTGGTAAACTCTCTGGAGGATGTCTTTGCTTTCCATCATTTGGCCACAAACTTAAAATGGAATTAGTCATCCTTTTCATAGTTTAAGAAAGCATTCTTTAAAACTGCATGTAGGATCTATTTCGAAGAGGAAAACCATGAGCGTGTTTAAACCCCAAGAAGAATTTTTAAAAAGAAACCTCTGAAATAGAACAATGAACTCCTGTAAGATAGAAATAGCACTATGCTGGACTCAAAATAATGTTTACAACCTGAAAATATAAGTCAAGGTAGTATAAATTCAAATGAAATTTTTATCACTAGCCGGTAAGGGACAATTTTATAGGCCCTTCCTTTTGAAAAACAAAGGAACTGGATATGATGAGATAAATACTTTTGCTTTTATTCTTTTTAAAAAAAAAATTGAAAAACTTTTTATTTTAATTTCAGTTCGTTAACATGGAGTGCTATCGTAGTTTCAGGGGTACTGTATGGTGACTCAACGATTCCGTATGTTTTTATTCTTTCAGTTTCAAAAATTTACATATCAAATGCTCTCAGAGCACTATATACCTACAGTAAGAGGAAGCGGAACATCTTTAGAAGGCCTTCAGGGAGTCCTCCACAGCCTGCAAAGCAATGTGGACATTAAAAGACTACATCGAGTATCAGGAGACCTGGATTTTTATCCAGGCCATTTCTCTCATTAACTATTGGTCTTGAGCAAGTCGTTTGCCCTCTCTAGATCTCATGTTCCTCCTAGATTAAATTAGAAGTTTAGATGTGATCTTTAAATCTTCTTTATAACAAAAATTAGTGTATATCAAGCATTTATGTTCTGTGTCAGGCACTATACTAAATATTTCAGAAGCCCTATGTCTTTTTTTTTTTTTTGCTATTAATACAACTAAATTAGAAACATTTCAAATTCCAATTAAATTAAAATTTAAAACATTATAATGGACAAAAGAGGGGCATTATGTACTTGCAAAACACATGAGGAGAACAATTGTCTATTATACTTGCCCTTTTTTCTGTTCTTCCCATTGTTCTGTCTCTCCTGATGCTCCCCGATTCCTTATTTGTCATTTCCTTTTCATTTAAAGAACTTCCTTTAGCCATTCTTGAAGGGTAGGTCTCCTTGGGACCATTTTTTTTTTAGTGTCCATTCATATGAGAATGTCTGGATTTCCTCTTCATCCCTAAAGGATAGTTTTCCTGGATATACATTTTACTGTTGACTGTTCTTTTCTTACAAGTTGAAAGACATTCCATGTCCTTTGATTCTCCCAGCAGTCTATGAACTAGGAACTCATTATCTCTGCTTTACAGATGAGGAAACTGAGACTTTGAAATTCAGTGGCTTGTCTGAGGTTATTCAGCTGGAATGAGACCCAGGGATCATTTCAAACCTATAATTAATACAAGTTAATTTGTGCTCATAACCCAAGTGCTTAACCTTTTTGTTCTACGGTCTTACATCTTAAGCTCTTAACATATTAATACTGTAATCAAACATACATACAGATCCATGGAAATCAACACTGTAGTATACCTTAAACAAAAATGCAAAAATCCACAAGGTTCTACTGAAATAAGATGGATTACCTTAACATATGAGTATCCAATTGTACTTGTATCTAAGAATAGTTAAGTGAAAATGTCAATAAAGATTTCCAAAATCAGCGTGGAATCAATCACTAAATCATTGCTGATTACATACTGTGTTCTTAATTCAGAATTTTATTCTATAGAATGCTATAGACCTCTAAAATGCATGCTTTTCTCCCAAGAGGTTAATAATTCAGTTGGGGTTATAATCCATGTTATATATCCATTTATGATAAAAATTGAGGTGCACATACAAGCTGAAGGAAGTCATCTGAAGAAAGGATTTCAAGTCTCAGAGCAAGAACAGTCAGTGCATATTCATGGATGAGGTAGATGAATATAATCTACATTAATGCAAGTGGGGAGAAAGAGATTTACTGGAAAAAAAACTGGCAGAAAGATGTTAGCTAAGGGATTGAATAGAGACAAGAATCTTTAAGAAAGTCTAATGTAATAGTGCTCAGGATAGAAGAATAGGTGTGTGTGTGTGTGTGTGTGTGTGTGTGTGTGTGTCCCAGAACCCTGTGACACTGTGTGTGTGTAGAGAGGAAAAGTAGGGAGAGAAGGGACCTCATATTGAAAGAAGTTACTTAGGCATTATTACAATGTTCTACTTATAATGGCTAAAACCCGAAATGAAAAGTGCCAGTAGGAAAAGAGAGGGAAGACACATGTGAGAAATGTTTTTAAATTTGAAAAGATTTTTATTTGTTCACTCAATTATTCATGTGATTAACCTTTCTTAAAATGTTCTTTTTAGGGGCGCCTGGGTGGCGCAGTCGGTTAAGCGTCCGACTTCAGCCAGGTCACGATCTCGCGGTCCGTGAGTTCGAGCCCCGCGTCAGGCTCTGGGCTGATGGCTCGGAGCCTGGAGCCTGTTTCCGATTCTGTGTCTCCCTCTCTCTCTGCCCCTCCCCCGTTCATGCTCTGTCTCTCTCTGTCCCAAAAATAAATAAAAAACGTTGAAAAAAAAATTTATAAAATGTTCTTTTTAATTTTTTAAAAATATTTATTTATTTATTTTGGGACACAGAAAGCGAGCACAAGTGGTGAGGGAAGGTGAGGGAGAAAGAGGAAAGAAAATCCCAAGCAGGTTCCCCACTGTAAGTATGGAGCCATAGGTGGGGCTCCATCTCATGAACCGTGAGATCATGACCAGAGCCCAAATCAAGAGTCAGGTGCTCAACTGACTGAGCCACCCAGGTGCCCTGTAGGCTAAGTTTTGAGGGATAAATAGGTAGTATCCAAATGAAATACCAAAGTAAGGGTATTCCAAGGCATAAGATAAGCATGCTCTAAAGTGAGATATACCATTGCATGTTTGGGATTCTGAAAGAAGTTTGGAAAGGTGAAGTATGAGGTGCTAGAATATAGAATGGGAGACCTACCACTAGAAAAGAAAACTGGGACAAAATCTTAAAGAGTCTGTTATATCTTCATCTGAAGATAATAGGCAACAATGAATGGACAGTTGGGTTGCTTCCATATCTTGGCTATTGGAAATAATTCTGTAATAAACATAGGGGCGCATGTATCTTTTCAAATCAGTGTTTTTAATTTCTTTGGGTAAATGTCCAGTAGTGGAATTACTGGATCACATAGTAATTCTATTTTTAAGTTTTTGAGGAGCCTCCAGATTGTTTTCCACAGTGGATGCACCAATTACATTCCACTAACATTACTCAAGTGTTCCTTTTTCTCCACATCCTCACCAGAGAAACAAAAATACCATATCATTCCACTCATGTGGAATTTCAGATATAAAACAAATGAATAAAGAGAAGGGGAGACACACAAAAAATACAATTGTTTTGAATTTATTTGAGAGAGAGAGAGTGCAAGCAGGGGAGGGGGAAGAGGGTCAGAGAGAGAGAGAGAGAGAGAGAGAGAGAGAGAGATCCTAAGCAGACTCCACACTCAGCACGGATGCCAACTCGAGGCTTGATTCCAAGACACCACGATCATGACCTGAGCCAACATCAAGAGTTGGTTGCTCAATCATCTGATCCACCCAGGTGTCCCCCAAAACATACTCTTAAATACAGAAAACTAACTGGCAGTTGCCAAAGGGGAGATGGGTGGGAGGATGGGTGAAATAGATAAAGGAGATAGAGTACACTTATTTTGATGAGCACTGAGTAATGTATAGAATTGTTGAATCATCATATTGTACACCTGAAACTAAGATAACATTATATGTTATATTTCAATTGTTAAAAAGAAAGAGAAAGAAGAAAAAATAAAATGAACAATGAACGTGATTAGATTTGAATCTGGGAAACCCAGATATTCAGTGTATACGATTATGTCAGCTGCAAGCAAAGGTAGTTTTATTTTTCACTTCCCAATCTGTATACCTTTTATTTTCCTTTCTTGTCTTATTGCAATAGCTAGAACTTCCAATAGGATAGTTAAAAAGAAGTAATGAGAGGAGATCTCCTTGCCTTGTTCTTGATAACTAGTGAATACACTTCAAGTTTCTCATTATGTTAGCTGTAGGGATTTTTTGTTGTTTGTTTGGGGCGGGGTGGGGGGGGTTGTTTGTTTTTTATAGATATTTCTTATCAAGTTGAGGAAATTCTCATCTATTCCTAGCTTACTAAAATTATTTATCATGAATTGGTGTTGGATTTTGTCAAATGCTTTTTCTGCACCTACTAATATGATCATGTGGGTTTTTTTTATAGAAAGTTGATGCAATAGATTACATAAACTGATTTTTTATTTATTTTTTTTAACGTTTATTTATTTTTGAGACAGAGAGAGACAGAGGATGAATGGGGGAGGGTCAGAGAGAGAGGGAGACACAGAATCGGAAACAGGCTCCAGGCTCTGAGCTGTCAGCACAGAGCCCGACACGGGGCTCGAACTCATGGACCATGAGATCATGACCTCAGCTGAAGTTGGACACTTAACCGACTGAGCCACCCAGGCACCCCTACATAAACTGATTTTTGAATGTTGAGTCAGGTTTGTATACCTGGGATAAATGTCATTTGGTTATGGTGTATAATTCTTTTTATACATTGTTGAATTCTACTTGCTATTATTTCGTTGAGAATTTTTACATCTATGCTCAAAGAGAAATTATTTCTCCTAATGCCTTTGTCTGATTTTGGTATTAGAGTAATGCTAGCATCATAGAATGAGTTAGAAAGTATTCTTTCTGCTTCTGTCCTCTGAAAGACATTGTCAATAACTGATACATTTTCTTCCTAAAATGTGAAGTGGAATTCGAAAGTGAATCTGTCTAGACCCCACCTTTCTATTTGAGGAGGTTATTAATTTTTGACTCAAATTATTTAATAAATATAGGCTTATTCAGTTTGTCTATTCTTTCTTGTGTGACTTTTGGTATTTTATGTTTTTCAAGGAATTTCATCTAGATTATCAGTTTACGGGCATAGAGTTAATTCATAGCACATCTTGATTAGCCATTTAATGTCCAAGGGATCTGTAGTGATATCCTTTCTTTTATTTCACATATTAGTAATTTATATTGTCTCTCTCTCTCTTTTTTTTTTTCTTACTTAGCCTGGCTACAAGACTATTGATTTTATGTATCTTTCAAAGAACAAGTATACGATTTTGTTGATTGATTTCCTATTTCCAATTTCATTGATATCTGCTTATTGTTTCTTTTCTTATGCTTACTCTGAATTTAATTTGCTCTTATTTTTTTTAAGTTTCTAAGGAAGAGACTTAGTTTACCTATTTTAGATATTTCTTCTTTTCTAATATATTCATTTAATGTTATAAATTTCTCTCTATGGACTGTTATTGCTACATCCTACAAACTTGGTTGTGTTTTCATTTTATTTAGTTGAAAATATTTTTAAATTTCTCTTGGGATTTCTTTGATCCATGCTTTATTTAGAAGTGTGCTCTTTAAACTCATGTATTTTGAGATTTCCTACTCATCTTTCTGTTATTGACCGCTAGTTTAATTCCATTGTGATCTGAGAGCAGACATTGTATGATTTCTATTTCTTCAAATCTGCTATGGTGTGTTTATGGCCCAGAATGTGGTTTGCCTTGGTTGCATGTTTCATGTGAGCTTAAGAAGCATGTCTATTGTGTTTGATGAAGTAGTCTGTGGATGTCCATTATAGCCAGTTGAACAATGGTGTTGCTGAGTTCAACTATATCCTTATAGATTTTCTGCCTCTTTTATCTGATCATTTCTGATAGAGGGATACTGAAGTCTCCAACTCTGATGTGGTCTCATCTATTTCTCCTTGCACTTCTGCCTCATGTAGTTTGTTGCTCCAACGTTAGGCACCTACATGTTAAAAATCATTATCTTCCTGGAGAATTGATCCCTTTATCATTCTTTAATGTCCTTTTTTATTGCTGATCATTTTCCCTGCTTTGAAATTTTCTCTGTGTGTAATTAATATAGCTACTGCTTTTTTTTTAAGAGTTATCATGGTATATATTTCTTCATCCATTTATTTTTAGTCTATATGTGTCTTTATATATATATAGTGGGCTTCTTATACACAACACATATTTGAATCTTGTTTTTTGATCTACTCTAACAATCTCCATCTTTTAATTGTCCAATTTAAACCATTGGTGTTTGAGATGATTATTGATATAGTTGGATTAATATCTATCATATTTATTACTGTTTTCTATTTGTTGTCCCTGTTCTTTTTTGCTTTTCTGTCTTCTACTCTTTTTCTGCCTTTGAACTGAACATTTTATATAACTCCAATTTCTCTTCTTTGCTAATGTACAAATTATACTATTTCTTAAAACTTTTTGTAGTGGTTGTTCTGGAATTTATACTACATATTTATTATAAATCTAAGAACACTTTCTAATAACACTATACCACTTCATGGTAGTGTGAGTAACTTATAATAATAAAATAATCTTAGTTCCTCTCTCCCATGCCTTGAATCATTGTTTTCATTCATTTAACTTATTATAGCATACATAAGCATATGTATAAATATATATATACATATGTAAGATGCATACATAAGCACACATAATCAAATAGGTTGTTTGTGAAAGAAAAGAAACATATGATCATCTCAATAGACACAAAAAAAGTAATTAACAAAATTCTACATCCATTTATGATAAAAACATTTAATAAGTTAGACACGGAAGGAGCATTGCAACATAATAAAGGCCATATATGACAAGCCTATAGTTAACATCATACTTAATGGTAAAAGGTTAAAAGCTTTTCCTCTGATAGGGAACAAGAGAAGGATTCCCACTCTCACCACTTCTACTCAACATAGTGCTGGAGATCCTTGCTAGAAAAATCAGATAAAATAATAATAATAAATTAATAATAATAATAGACATCAGAATTAGAAAGGAAGAAATGAAGCTGTTCTATTTGGAGATGACATAATTATATGTATAAAAAATCCTAAAGACTCAACTAAAAAACTGTTGGAACTAATCAATGAATTCAGTGAAATTGCAAGATACAAAATTAACACACAAAAATTAGTAGTGTTTCTACACACTAACAACTAATTTTCTGAAAAAGAAACAAAAACAATGGATTCCATCCAGAATAACATCAAAAACAATAAAATAATTAGGAATAAATTTAACTGAGAAGATGAAAGATGTCTACTCTGGAAACTACAAGCCACTGATGAAAGAAATTGAAAGAGACACAAATAAATGGAAAGGTATCCCATGTTCATGCATTGGAAGAAATAATATTGAATGTTGCTAAAATACCATCTATAGGTTTAATGCAATCCTTATCAAGATTCCAGTGGCATTTCTTACAGAAATTAAAAAAAAAATACTACTAAAATTTATATGGAACCACAGAAGACCCTGGAGAGCAAAAGAAGTCCCGAGGAAGAACAATGCAGGAGGCATCACACTTCCTGATTTCAAGCTATATTATAAACCTATAGTAATTAAAACAGTACATTACTGGCACAAAAGCAGACAAATAGACCAATAGGGCAGAATCAAAATCCCAGAAACAAATCCAAGCACATACAGTTAACCAATATTTAACAAGAGAGCCAAGAATACTCAATGGAGAAAAAAACAGTGTCTTTAATAAATGGTGTTGGGAGAATTGTATATTCACATGTAGAAGAATGAAAGTAAAAAATTAACTCAAAACTGATGATTAAAGGCTTAAATGTATACCTGAAACCATTAAACTCATAGAAAAAAACAAGAAAAAATCTCCTTGACAGGATCTTGGTAATATTTTTTTGGAAATCACACATAAAGCAAAGGCAACAAAATCAAAATAAACAAGTGGGGTTATACCACACTAAAAATCTTCTGCACAGCAAAAGAAACCATCAACAGAGTAAGAAGACAACCCTTGGGGGGTGCCTGGGTGGCTGAGTCGGTTAAGCGTCCGACTTCGGCTCAGGTCATGATCTCTCTGTCCGTGGGTTCAAGCCCCGCGTCGGGCTCTGTGCTGACAGCTCAGAGCCTGGAGCCTGTTTCAGATTCTGTGTCTCCCTCTTTCTCTGACCCTCCCCTGTTCATGCTCTCTCTCTGTCTCAAAAATAAATGTTAAAAAAAATTAAAAAAAAAAAAGAAGACAACCCTTGGAATAAGAAAAATATATCTGCAAATCATGTATCTAATAAGGGGTTAATATCCAAAATATACAAAGAACTCCTACAACTCAATAGCAAAAATAATAACAATAACAATAATAATAATCCAATTCAAAAAGGGCAAAGGACCTGAATAGATATTTTTCAAAGAAAATATATGAATGGCCAACAAGTACATGAAAAGATGTTCAACAATCACTTGTCATTAAGAAAATGCAAATTAAAACCACAGTGAGATATCACCACCTGCCCCTTAGAATGGTCATCATAAAAAAGACAAGAGAAAACAAATGCTGGTGTAATTGTGGAGAAAAAGAAACTCCTTTGCATTGTTGGTGGGATTGTAAATTGTCACGGCCATGATGGAAAAACAGTATGGGGATACTCAAAAAACTAAGAATAGAACTACCATATGGTCCAGCAACTCCACTTCTGGGAATGTATCTAAAGGAAACTAAAACACTAACTTGAAAAGATACCTGCACCCCCCCTCCCCGCCACAACGTTCATAGCAGCATTATTGACAATAGTCAAGACATGGTAATAACCTAAGTGTCTATCAATAGGTGAATGGATAAATGTGGCATATATATAAGGCATAAAAAATGAGAAAAATCCAACCATCTGCAACAACATGGATGGATCTGAAGGGCATTATAAAATAAGTCAGGGAAAGACAACTACTATATGATCTCACTTATATGTGGAATCTAAACACAAATCAAAATAAAAGAAAACAAAGCAAAAAACACCAAACTCCTAGAAAAAGACATCATATTTGTGGTTACCAGAGGTAGAGGGTGGAGGGGGGTAGGTGGAGGAATGTAGTCAAAATATACAAACGTCCAGTGATAAGAGATAAGTTCTAGGGTTGCAATGTACAACATGATGACTAGAGTTAATATTGCTGTATGATATCTAGGAAAATTGTTAATGCAGTTGATCCTAAGGGTCCTCATCACAAGGAGGATTTATTTTCTTTTTATTGTATCTATATGAAATGATGGATACTGACAAAACCTATTGTGTTAATCATTTCACAGCATGTGTAAATCAAATCATCATGCTACACACCTTAAACTTACACGGTGATGTTTATCAAATTGTTTCTCAATTAAATGCATTGTTACTAGTATTGTTTTGAACAAACTGTTATCTGTGATATCAATTAAGGATAAGAAAATTTTAAGTTTTGGGACACCTGGGTGGCTCAGTCAGTTAAGCGTCTGACTTCGGCTCAGGTCATGATCTTACATTTCGTGAGTTTGAGCCCTGCATCGGTCTCTGTGCTGACAGCTCAGAGCTTGGAGCCTGCTTCTGATTTCTGTGTGTGTCTCTCTACCCCTCCCCTGCTCATGCTTTGTCTCTCTCTGTCTCTCAAAAATGAAGAAATGTTAAAAAAAAAAAAAGGAAATATAAAGTTTTTAACTTTATCTTTATTATTTATTCTTCAGTGCTCTTCCCTTCTTTATGTAGATCTGAGTTTCTGACCTATATTGTTTCCCTCTTCTGTAAAGCACTTCTTTTTTTTTTTTTTTTTTTAATTTTTTTTTCAACGTTTTTTTATTTATTTTTGGGACAGAGAGAGACAGAGCATGAACAGGGGAGGGGCAGAGAGAGAGGGAGACACAGAATCGGAAACAGGCTCCAGGCTCCGAGCCATCAGCCCAGAGCCTGACGCGGGGCTCGAACTCACGGACCGCGAGATCGTGACCTTGCTGAAGTCGGACGCTTAACCGACTGCGCCACCCAGGCGCCCCATGTAAAGCACTTCTTTTACCATTTTTTGCAAGGCAATGCTACGGGCAACAAATTCTCTTAATTTTTGTTTATGTGAGAAAGGCTTTAGTTTGCCCTCCCTTTTGAAGAATAACTTTTCAGGGTACATAATTCTAGTTGGTGTTTTTGTTTTGTTTTGTTTTCTCTCAACACTAAATATTTCACTCCACTCCCTTCTCACTTGGATGGTTCTTGAGCAGTTGGATGTAATTCACATCTTTGTTCCTCTTTAGTCAGAGTGTTTCTTCCCTTTGCCTTCTTTCAGGATATTATTTTTATCTTTGATTTTCTGTAGTTTAAAAATATCTGCCTGGTATAGGTTTTTTTTGGGTTTTGTTTTTTGTTTTTTGTTTTTTTGATATTTATCCTGTTTGGTGTTCTCTGAACTTTCTGGATCTACGGCTTGGTGTCTGACATTAACTTAGGGAAATTCTCCATCATTGTTGATTCAAATATTTATATGCTCCTTTCTCGTTTTCTTTCCCTTGTGGAATTCCCATTACACGTATGTCACACCTTTTGTAGTTGTCCCTCGGTCTTTGATATTCTGTTCTTTTCCTTCAGTCTCTGTCTCATTGCTTTTCAGTTTGGGAGGTTCCTATGGACATATCCTCAAGCTCAGGGATTTTTTTCTTCAGTCCTTTCCAGTCTACTAATTAGCCCATTAAAGGCATTCTTCATTTCTGTTATAGTGTGTTTTTTAGTTGTTGTTGTCATTGTTGTTGTTATCTCTAGCATTTTTCTTTGGTTCTTTTTAGGATTTCCATCTCTCTGCTTACAATCGCTATTTGTTCTTGTATGCTGTCTACTCTATCCATTAGAGCTCTTAACATATGAATCATAGTTTTTTAAATTCCTGGTATGATAAATTCAACAGTCCTGCCATGTCTGGTTCTGACACTTGTTCTATCTTTTCAAATTGTGGGGGGGTGGAGGGGCCTTTTGGTATACTGTGTAATTTTTTCTCAAGAGCCACATGTGAGGTACTTGGGTAAAAGGAGTTGCTGTAAATAGGTCTTTAGTAATGTGGTGGTGAGACGTGGGGAAAGAGAAAGTGTTCTATAGTCATGAGATTAGGTCTCGGACTTTTAATAAGCCTATACCCCTGGACTATGAAGTTCAGAAGTATTTCTTAGTTTTTTTCCTCCATCCTTCAGTGGTAAAGGATGGCTAGAGTGGGTTGGAGTTGGATATTCCCTTCTTCCACATGGAAAGCTAGAGCGACCGGAATTTGGTTTTTCCCTCCCTCTAAGACAGTTAGGCTCCAATAATACCTGGTTCACATGGCAATTTCCACACATGAGCCTCTGTTCCTGTGAGCTATGACTTTCTATATTCGCCTGTCTGTCTCTCCTATCTTGAGGGCCCTGTGTTCTCATTTCTCCTTTGGATCCCAGAAGAGTTGTTGATTTTTCTGTCTGTTCAGTATTTTACTTGTTATTAGGATAGAGTGGCAACTTCCAAGCTCTTTACATGTGGAACCAGAAACAGGAAGCCCTTAGATTTTTTTTTTATGTGAATGATAGGGTAAACATTGATGTCATTTATAGAAACAATATTTATTATTACTGAGGTATTGTTGACGTATATATAGGCATAGCTGGGACATAAACCTATACACAATCCATATGAAGCTGTTCTATGAAAGGCATACATTCCTTAATTCCTTCATTTACTCCACAAATATTTACTGAGTGCAAAATAGGCTCTGTACTGTTTTGAAAAAACAGTGGGGAACAAGTAAGACAAATCTTTGTTCTCGTGGCAGAAAGTCAGGAGTTCAAGGTACCTATCAGAAGTGAAAGGCTCTATGAATGGTAATTGGCTAAAGTTGAGGCTCCTGGGTGTGATATTTAAGAATAGCAAGACAGGCAAAGTGGACAACATCCAGGCTGGAGCGTTAATGGAAGGTCATCTAGTACAATGTAGTTCTGGATCATGGACTTAAATTATTCAAAAAGAACAGCCACATCTACAAGTATGATGGCATATGAGAATCTGGATTTAGGGAACTCTGATTTCTTCGAAACTCACTGTTGCCTCGAACTAATGGAGGAGGTCCTATTTATGAAGGGCAGAAGCTGAGGGATGGTGAAGTTTCGTGGACTGCTGCCCTCCTTTGACATTGATGGCCGTCTGCTTTTTGAAATACTCCTCAGCAACATGTCTCAGTGCACCACAGGCAAGAATGAGGTGACACCAGAATTCCACCGGAATGTTGATGTCAAAATCTCTCTCACGGAGGTGCACTTCTGTGGGTCTCCCACCCTAGAGGGTGACGTGGACCTGATTGAGGCCTTTGCCCGATACATGCTAAGATGTACATAATCCTGGAGGCATTGAAGATACATCTTCCAGAAGCTGCAATGTGTGACTTCTCTTGATCGTGAGAACATTTGGATCTAACCCAACCTTCTGCACTTGCACAGCAAGTTCTTTGACTATAAGATCCCCTACACCATGACACTTAATCTCTTTTCGCTACTCTACAATGACCAGCACCAGAGGCTTTTTGTGATTAGCCTGAATCTGCCCATCAGGCAAGATCAAACCCAATGCCACTTCCTGATCCTTCTTTTCTCCAAGAACAAGGACATTTTCTTGACTCCTATTACGAATAAGGAAGAGATGAAGAAGCCCTTTGACAGGCAGATCACCAAGAACATGTCAAGATGCCTCCAAGAGATGTTAATCGGGTCATGAAAACACTGGTCAACCACAAGTTTCCAGGCAACTTCCAAGGGCGCTCGGGGGCTCAGTGCATGTGCATCATCTGCTCCTGTAAGGCAGGCTCAAGACTATTGCATCCGCCGGAGCAAGGTTTATCTACGTTCATAAGCCACCCGTGTACATCTGCTTTGACAAGATCTCCTTCGTCAACTTTGCCTGTGGCTTCACCCCCACTTGCTCCTCTGACTTTGATATTGAGACCAAGCAGGGCACCTTTAGAAGCATCGAGAGGCAGGTGCATGGGAACCTGATTTTGTTAATGCAAAAAGTTCAACATCAAAAATGAAATATTGGAAGAGAGGGTAAACCAAAACTACAGCGAATAGGGCTCTAACTGCGATGAAGAGGAGCGCCACGCCCACTTGGACTTGATAAAAGGATACCTACTTAGAGAATGCCATCAACAGTAGAGATGACTCAAGAGAAGGAATGAATAAGTCATTCAGCTCAGGAGAGGAAGAAGAAATGGCAGAAAGATTTGACAACAAGCCCTCTGCCAGTTCCTCCAATAATGAGGACAACAGTGCCTGGAGTGAGAAGAAGAGGAAACACCTCAAAAAGACCAAGAATCATAAAGGTTGCGGAAGCCTTTGGAGAAGGGAAAAGACCTCAGTGCCCCCCAAAAAGCGTATTTATGCATAGATGCTGTGGCTCGATCCTGAGTGAGAAAAGATCAAGTCAGACAGTCTTAACATTAGTATTATGAACTTTCCAAGAAGGCAAACGAGACCTGGAGGGGAATGTCCAAAGAGAAGAAGACAAGTGGGATTGCAAGCTGAGGATACCAGAGGGAATATGACAAAGCCATGAGAGAACATAAAGGGGTCCATGGTGAGTCTTCTAAGAGAGACAAGTCAAAGAAAAAGAAAAGAAAACTAAATGTGGGAAAGAAATCAATGCCTTCTAGGAGCTCATTATCCAAGTCATTCTCAAGGCAGCTAAGTGAGGCCTTCAAGAAATAGTCTGTGTCCTGTGAAGATAACTTTTCAGGAAAGAACAAAAGCAAAAAAAAGAAGACAAGCAGGAAAGGACTCTGAAGAAGAGGAACTAGCCAGTACTTCCCCAGCTCAGAGGATTTCGTGACAGGATCTGATAAGCAGAGAGGAGGGAAATGTTCTTTCCTTGTACTTGTCCTGTCACCCCTTAGTCTCTCCATCCATGTTTCAGTACCAGTTTCTCCTTGTGTGAAATGTCATCCTCAGGTTATGTGCCATCCAAACAAGTTCTCCTGATGATATACCCTTCCTTGGGGAAGCAGGAGAGGTGTCTTATCTGCTACTTCTCAGGGATGACTCTATAACTTGGGAGAGCTTGGGTCAGAGGCAAGGTAATGCAGGATCAAAATCCTCCTAATTTCCAACCTTTAGGATATATGCTTCTTGTTCAGGTCAAGTTGCTATAGCAGGGGTCATGTGAGGTCGGGCCTGTCGCTTCTAACTGGGGTCTATTTCTACTTTTATTTTGTATTTCTGGTCTGTGAAAATCAACATTCAATAGAGGGAACTGACTTCGGGGAAGAAAGAGAAGGAAGGGGTGATCAATTTTACCAAATACTACTGATTGGTAGAGAAAGACAATGGCAAATGGAGGTTAATGATCACCTTGACAAAAGCAGATTCATGAGCTTTGAGGTAATACATCTAGGGATTTAAAATCAGCCTCCACCAGTTAATAGCTTATGACTATGGGCAAAAAACTTAAACATTCTGGGCCTCAAAATTTTCATCTTGGCAATCTAGTTATATAGTGCCTATATTCAAACTGGTCTGATGACTAACAAAATAACATACGGGAAATATCTCATGATTCAAAAAATAGTCTTTCTTTTTGTTCTGCTTTTCCAAGTCAAAAAAATTGAAAATATTGTTAATTAACTGGTTTTGTCAAAGATCCATGGGTTGAAATAAAAAAAAAAAAATAGATGCCTACATTTCTGAAGTGACTCTTCCACTCACAAATTCAAGGCAACAAAGTTTAAACTTTGTAATGGGAATAGTCACAAATTACTAAACAGTCACATAATAGCTAATAATTTTAATAAATGCTTTAAATTTCAATCACAAAGAAAATAACTAAAACATGTTTCTTACACAAAGAACTAACTTCCTCTGAAATAAAAACAATGAAAGAAGACATTGCGAAAATGGGAGTATTAATAAAATTAAAGGCATATTAACTTAAATTAAAATGGTAATGATGTTCCAGTAGGAATAAATTAATTCTTTTTAGACTGAGGAAACAATTTCATGCAGAATTTACAGCAAAAGAAATGCTATCCTTGTAATGGAATCTATCATTTTGCAATTAATTTAACATTTTGTCTGGGTTAAAGCTTAATTACTGCACAAATATTCTTAAAGTAACATGAATTTCTGTTATGACAGTGAAACAGTTAAAACATTTTAGGGATGTTTGGAAAATACCTGGGAATTTTTGTAATACTTTCTTGTGTCTTCAGAGGAATGAAATCCCCTAATTTTAATGTAGTCTGACATGCTAATCTTTTTCTTTTTTTTCCCTTTTTTTTCTTAAACGATTTTTATGTATTTATTTTGAGAGAGAGAGAGCATGAGTGGGGGTGGGTCAGAGAGAGAGAGAGGGGGAGAGAGAGAGAATCCCAAGCAGGCTCTAAGCCATCAGCACAGAGCCCAACATGAAGCTTATCTCTTAAAACAGAAGATCATGTTCCAAGTCGAAATCAAGAGTCAGACACTTAACCGTCTAAGCCACCAGGTGCCCCATGATATGTCAATCTTTTTCTAAACGGGACACATTCTGTGTCCTCTTAAAACTTTTAATGTGTTTTAAAGTATATCTACTTATTAACTCATTTATTCAACAACATTATTTCCTTGCCCCTCTGTATCAAAAATAGGATACAAAAATGAACAAGATAAATCTCAGTTCCTAAAGAATTCATCACACAATTATGGAAGGGTGAGAGGAGTGGAAAAGACAATTAGCACAGACAAATAAATATACATTAAAAAACTAATGAGATAAATGTTATAGCATAGATATCTATGAAATGCCAGGAAAGCAAAAAAGGGAGGTTAATTCACACTAGTGGAGGACAGGGTTTATTTCAGAATTAAATGTATAAATATTTCCAATACATCTAAAGGCTGTGGATATAATGTGTTTAGTCTTATTCCTGGATAGGCCTAAGGGTATGTCTGACTTTATTAGCTGCATAATTTCAAGTAATTATTAACCAATCTGAGTTTCAGTTTATCCATCAATAAAATAAGCATGATAATGCCTGCCTGATGGGATAATTAAAGGTGTAATGAGACAATTTATCAAAGGATTGACATCTAAAAGTCACTCAATAAATGCTAATTCCCTTCACCTCTATTTTATCTTAAGCTGTTAAAACCATCTCAGTGTAAATGAATTATCAATTGATATCAGAAATCTAAACATGTCCATAATCCCTCCATACTTAAAACTGTAGTAGCTGAGAAAATGTTAGTATATCGGATGATTCTAGTGCTCCCCACTTAAATTTCCATCTGTTTCATCCTCAGTAATTAAAAATAATAATAATAGAAAGTGGGCATATAGCCAGTGAGAATGAGGATTAAATCTCAATCTTCCTCACGGTACCTAGGTGTGGTCACATACTATAGTTCTGGTCAATGGTGTGTGAAGGGAATCTGTAGGCATCTCTCAGACCCCTCCTCACTATCTCTTGTTCTTGCCAATTGCCCCTCATATGCACTGGATCCCATTCCTCTTGCCTTCTGCAGGGTTTCATTCCAATAATTCTCCCCATCTCTCCTAGATCACTAATACTTTTCCTTTCTCCTAAACCATTTTGTGTCAGCACAAAAACATGATGGCATTTCATCCATCTTTTGAAAGAATCTTCTCTTACCTCACTTACCTTGTCAGCTACCATTTCATTCTTTTCTCCCCTTGCTGGAAATTTTTCAGAAGACATGTCAAAACTCACTGTTTCCAATACTTTTCTACTTTACCAAAACAACTACTCTCAACCATTCTTCTGATTTCCAGGTCGCTCTCAAGTTGTCATTTCTCTGTCCTTATCTAGATGGGGCAGTAGTATTTGACTCAATTCATGCCTCCCTCTTCTTTAATGTTTTTCCCTTACTTGTTCTCTGGTTTTCTTTCTTCCTCATATAGAATTCCTTCTCAATCTCCTTTGTACTTTTCTCTTTTCTACGATGTTTTAATGTTGGAGTTCTCTAGGACTCATATCTTAGTCCCTTTCTCCATGTACATTCTCTGGCTGATATCACCAAGCACCATGCCTTTGAATACCATTTGTATGTCACAAACCTTTTGTTTTGTGTAATTATTAAGATATATTTTAAGGTTGGGGGCGCCTGGGTGGCGCAGTCGGTTAAGCGTCCGACTTCAGCCAGGTCACGATCTCTCGGTCCGTGAGTTCGAGCCCCGCGTCGGGCTCTGGGCTGATGGCTCAGAGCCCGGAGCCTGTTTCTGATTCTGTGTCTCCCTCTCTCTCTGCCCCTCCCCCATTCATGCTCTGTCTCTCTCTGTCCCAAAAATAAATAAACGTTGAAAAAAAAATTAAAAAAAAAAAAGATATATTTTAAGGTTACGAATACCTCAAATCCAAAGGAAAAGTCATGCAATCTTCGTTTAGAGATATTAACATACTCACCTTTTATTGTGTTCTGTTCCCTTAATGTGTCTCCATGCCTCCATCAGTATCATTTCACTTCTGTCTGAAGATATCCTCTCAGATCTTTGCTGCTTTACTAGCTTACCAATAACCTACAAACAATTATTTTTAAATTTTGCCCAGATTTTCTAATTATTCTTGGTAAGTGCCTTGGTGTGAAAGAAGATAGTCTGTTTTTGCTGGAAGCAAAAAGTCTTACTGGATATTTCCATCTCAGACCTCTCTCCCAGATTCCCTCCCAGATGCATATAGTCAAATCCCACTTGATATCTCTATGTGGCTATCTAACAGCTCAAACCTTGGGCTTCCCCTGACACTCCTCCCCACATCCCAACAAACCCTCACTTCATGTACGGCATCCTTTTAGTTGGCCAACTTCAAGTCTTTGAAATCATTTTTCATTCCTCTTTTTTCCCTCAGAACTCCTAGTCAATCTTTCAGAAATTATGTTGGCTCTGTCTTCAAGACTTACCCAGAAATCAACTACATATTTCCATCTGTACTGTTACAACTCTGATGTGAATTACTATTATATCTCACCTGGATTATTACAAAAATCACCTAATAGGTCACTGAATCTACTCCTTCCCCCCACCAATCTGTTCTTAACAGTGCAGCTATAATGATCCTTCTTATACTTAGATCATGTCACTTCTCAGCTCATACCTTCCTTTCAATAATCAAAGACCTTACAATACTTTGCAAGGTCCCACCTGATTGTCCTTTCCTTGCCTATCTGACATCGTCTACTATTTTCACCGTACTCCATCACACTAGCCTCTTTACTGTTTCCAAAACACAGAAGGCATTCTCATATCTCAACATTCCCACTCTAGCTGTCTCTTCTTCCTGTAGAGCTCTTATCTTATATATTGTATTGGTTAACTTTCACTTTTCCAGGTCATTTCTCAAACCCCACCTATTCAATGAAACAAAGCCTACCATGATGAATGTATTAAAACTGCAACTTGCCTTACTTCTGAATGACCATCTTAATCCCCCTTCCCCTGCTATAGTTTTTCTTTCTTTGTATTGAATTTTTTTTTATCTTTAACATATGATTCGCTTATCTTATGGTTTATCTATATTTGTCTTCAACTGCTAGCATATACGTCCAAAAAGAAAGAGGAGTCTTTGTGTTTTTCATTGGTGCATTCCAAACATCTAGAACAATGCCTGGCATCTAACAGGCTTGCTATACGTGTCTGTTGCAGTGGGTAAGTGAATGAACGGATGTATACCTTCCTCTGTCTACACATTCTCTTTCAGAAAATAGGTGAGATATTTGTCCATTTTGAACCATGAGACTATGTACCATCTCTTAGTGTATTAGTGCCCTGTGTCAGCTGTAACAAATTACCACAAACTTGGTAACTAAAACAAGAGAAATTTATTCCTTCACAGTTCTGGATGCCAGAAGTCCAAACTCAGTATCCCTGGGCCCCAGTCAGAGTGCCTGAAGCCATGCATCTTCCAGAGTCTCTAGGGGAGAATCTTCTGTTCCTTGAATTCAAATTTGAGAATGAAATTCCTGGGTTTATGGCCACATTATTCCAATCTCTAAGACCAAAATTTTCTTTTTTTTTTTTTTCAACGTTTATTTATTTTTTTGGGGGGACAGAGAGACAGAGCATGAACGGGGGAGGGGCAGAGAGAGAGGGAGACACACACAGAATCGGAAACAGGCTCCAGGCTCTGAGCCATCAGCCCAGAGCCCGACGCGGGGCTCGAACTCCCGGACCGCGAGATCGTGACCTGGCTGAAGTCGGACGCTTAACCGACTGCACCACCCAGGCGCCCCATAAGACCAAAATTTTCAAATTTCTCTCTGCTCTGTTTTTCCATCACCTTCCCCTCTGTATGTGTGTCAAATCTCCTTCTCCCTCCGTTTATAAGGATACATTTAGGATCCACATGAATCCTCCAAGATAGTCTCTCCATCTCAAAATTCTTAACTTATTCACATTTGCAAACACTTTTTTCCGAAATAAGGAAAGATTTAAGGGTTTCGGGATTGGGATGTGATATCTTTGGGGGCCATTATCGGCCTACTACACCTAGGGATGCTGGTGTAGTGAGTATATTTTCCTTAAAACTCCATGAAGCAGAGTTGTCATATTATCCCCAGAATCCTTACTTTGGGATATTAGGTTAAAGAGAAATAAACCTATTTGAAGCCGCTGCTATTTTGGGCCTTGTTAAGTTCAACCAAATCAAATCCTAACTGATAAAAGTTGGTGAATCATTGTTAATGTTGTTTAATTGAAATATTGCATTTACCTAAGATGAAATTACACAGACTAATCCTAAGGTCATGTTTTTTTAAATTTAGACTGGAACTTTATTGGTTCATTGGGCAACATTGGTTATTTCATGTTGATCAGAAACTCTGATATGAAATGGGAAAAAAGTTACAACTTGATAATGAAGTACAGTATAATTAAAAAAAAAAAACAAAAAACTTGAAATGACAAGGGGCCTGGGTGGCTCAGTCGGTTGAGCAACCCACTCCTGACTTTGGCTCAGATCATGTTCCCAGGGTCCTCTCTAGCTACAAGTTGGGCTCTGCACTGCTCTCTCTCTCTCCCTTTGCCCCTCTCCCCCACTCTCGTGCACTCTTTCTATCTAAACAATAGCAACAACAACCAAAAAAAACCTTGAAATGTCTAGAGTATACAAAAAGTAATATAAAGAAATCTTATTATAGAACTGTTTAGAACCACCACTCTATATGAAAGCATATTAAATAGCTGAACAGTTATCTTCTTTACCCACTACATTTTCTCAAAAACCCTAATAAGGAGCAAATGGCAAGAGTCTAGACTGAGTCACAAAGACGTGAATGTTCAAAGAAAGTATGTTCTAAACGAATAACATATTTGGTAAGCACCACTAAATGGTGACCAAAAAGCCTAGTTTTTTAACTACAAAACTGCCTCTTTAGCTTAATTGTAAAACCTGATTTTTATTTTGACATGTTCGTCAAACACTACATTAAGAAAATATTGGGCAATCCCAATTCTGCAAAAATAATCCCCAACAATCTTACAGATATCCTCAAGGGAAAGGTATTATGGAGGATTATAAACCAAAAATATTTTGGGAGATTAGGACTCTGAAAGACAGTTCAGCATATTGTGGAATTCTAGAGAACATCTGTGTTTGGTCATGTTTGGTCATTGCCCACATGTCCTATTAGTAAGTCACACTGTTGGGTAAAACATGTCAGGCCAACATAAACTTAATCATCTGACACAGTTACGTACTAAATGTTATCATCTTACAATTAAACTTCATTGGTTGCCAACTGCTGCCCCGATGATCATATAGACTATACATTCCATCGAGATAACCCCAAATTTTATGTTGTAGCTCTCTCTAGAAATTATCATCAGTTGGCTTATTCAGTAACTAATGTACCACCATTTACTCAGCTGCCAAAACCCAAATCCATTTTTCCAGCCTTCCTTTACCCATCCAATAGGCTCACCTGTTAAATATCTTCATCCCTGTATCTCCCCATTATAACCATTCAGGTCAACTCTAGAACTAGCATTTCCCATCCAGCTTTCATTAAGGTCCTAAATAATCTCCACACACTTATCAATGCCTTTCTAATACATTCTCCTCCAGATGGATCTTCTAAAATTTAAACACATTCTTCTTCTGCTGAAAACCATCTGGTGACCCACCAGATTCCCTAAGGCATTACAGTGGAGCCATGAAGAATGTGGGCCCTGGATCCAGACAATGTGGATTCCAATCTTATCTCTACCACTACCTAACTGTGTGATTCTAGGAAGTTGCTTCATGTCTCTGGTTCTCAATTTCCCATCCTGCAAAAGAAGGAATATAATAGTACTATTGCATTTGCATGGTTGTAGGGATTAAAAGAAATGATGCATGTAAAATTCTTAGTCCAGTGGCTGGTACACGGCAAACACTCCATAAAAACAAGCTGCTATGTCTCTAGTCTTGTGTTCTCTGCAGTTATAGGAAACTGCTGGCAATTCTCTGAAGGTATCATTCTGTCTCTGATTTCTGTCTTTACACACGCCGCTTCCTTTTACTGGCATCCAGAGTCCTTTTCCTGCAACTTTAATACCGCTTTCCTTAATTGATTCCTACTTTATCCTTAAAAATTAGTGAGATTGAATGTCCTTCTGGATGTTTTTCCTCATTATTCTGGTCTAGGTTCAGTCTGTCTATGGTACTCACAGAGTAGTTCGTACTGAGGGACCTGATGTGCTATATCACAATTCTTGTCTAGTTGTCTATATATCCATAGGGATTATAACAACTACGATTCCTCTCTGTATCCCAGTTGCTTAATATGGGACATTTACTATAATGAAATCTAATGGCATACCGAGTGACCAAAGATTGTAAGTGAAGCAAAAATGGCAGAAATGAGGGTTGTGTAAAGTTGGATGAATCTGAGGATACAGGAGTCAACAAAAAGATCCCAGTTGTCAAGAGAATAATCATATGCAAATACTTAAGACTGGATATTTTTTACACATAATAAATTCCAAACTAATCAGATCCAAATGTAGGATGTGAAGCCATATAAGCAATAGAAAATGACACGGGTGAACTTTAGAGCCTAAGAGGCAAAAAAAAAAGAAAAAGAAAAAAAAGGAAAGAATGATAATTTTGAACACACATACACACATTCACAGGTTTTTCATGACAAAAATAAAAAAAAAACATAAGCAAATTAAAAAACATAATGTTTTCTAAAATCCTACTTATAGGCAAAGATTTATTATTCCTAACATAAGTTTTTAAAGTTGATAAATAAAATGAAAGAATAGAGCATTTTTCTTGTCTGGAGGATTTTCAGATGAAAAGATATGATATTTAAAGCTTAACTTCTAACAATTTAAAATTTTTTTCCATAAAAGTTGAGGGATAAATGAAAGATTGACAAAATGATAGCTATTGAACTATGTAATGGGTACATGGAAATTCATTCTACTCTTCTCCCTATTTTTATGTATAAAAATGTCCATAATAAAAAAGCTTTTTGAAGTTGATTGGAAGAAAGAAAATTCAATCATTTGAAGATTTAGGCTAATTGAACTCCAGTGTTTGTTTATCAGTATTATAATTTCTAAGAGTCTTTACCAACGTTCTAATATTCACTTTGGATTGAAATTACTGTATTCCAGGCTCTATAAAAGGCTAAGGAATTTTATCTAGTAAGTTTTGTTCATGAAGGGTCAGCTATGTCTGGGAGGATGTCTTCTGAATTAGAGACTGAGCTTCCTAAATGTCAGGCTGTAGCAGATGTATCAAAATAGTTCTTAATCATTTCGCACATACCAGGCAGGACTTCCGGCAATCATCTAAACCAGGACCTTAGTAGACCCACGACTTTGAGCCTCCTTTGAGCCGATGCTGTTTCCTGGATGGGGACTCAGTGGTGGGTGTCAAAGCCTTTGTGCTGACATTCAAATGGTTGTCTAACTTTTTTCTGGAATGGCAATAAAATGTCTTCAAAGGCTTAGAGGTTTATTTAAAGCCTCTAGTACAAGAAAAGTGACTTGCCAAAGAGGGATATAAACCAACTAACAAATGATCCTACATTTTGCGTAGATATACACATATATCTTTTTTAAGTGTATTTATTTATTTATTTATTTAGAGCAAGAGCAGGGTAGGGGCAGAGAGAGGGAGAGAAAGAATCCTAAGCAGGCTCCATGCTATTAGTGCAGAGCCCAATGGGGGGGCTCAATCTCAGGAACCATGAGACCATGAGCTGTGCCAAGATCAAGAATCCTATGCTTCACCCTCTGAGCCAACCAAGCTCTCCTATATCTTTATCTGTTTCATCTGTTTTCTCCACAATGGTCACTGAAACTTTCTAATCGTTTCTCTACCTGCTACTGTTGCTCAACAAATTCTGTTCTGCGCTTGACTGCAAAACTAATTTCTAAAAACTTCATCATTGTGCTCTCTTTTTGAAAAACTTTTGATAGCTTATCAATATCTGTAGATAAATCCACCCTCAGAAATTCAGCGCCTTCCACTCCAGGCAAACTTACCTTATCAACTTCTGGGCCTTTTCTCGCCTGCCTTTCTATCCAATGAGCCTCACTGTACAACTTAAATTATTACATACTGGTTTATTTTTATAATTTTATTCTTTCTATTCCCACCTGGACACTAAACTTCTTAAACAGTAGAAAGTACATCTTAAAGTTATTTTTTTCCTAGAGTTCTTAGCATAGTGTTATAATATGTAGTAAACAATTAGATTTAGAAAAGGGCTAACGTGTTTGATTCAGCCTAGCATTTTACTTTATTCTGGTTCCAAAGATAAGGAGACTAAAGATAACCTGTTAGGTTTCTTCTTCCGGATTTCTGCTCTCAGTCTCCCACATGTCTAAGACTAGAGATGGAACCATAATTCAAAGGACTCGATGTGTTTGTAAGTGCATTTTATTTCATTTTTTAATTTTTTTAACGTTTTATTTATTTTTGAGACAGAGAGAGACAGAGCATGAACAGGGGAGGGTGAGAGAGAGGGAGACACAGAATCTGAAACAGGCTCCAGGCTCTGAGCTGTCAGCACAGAGCTCGATGCAGGGCTCGAACTCACGGACTGCGAGATCATGACCTGAGCCGAAGTTGGACGCTTAACCGACTGAGCCACCCAGGCGCCCCTGTAAGTGCATTTTCAAATCTCTGTGCGAACACTGAGCACATTGCATGACTCGTTTTCAGAAAAGTTAAATTTCCATATATTTGTAATTTCTTTTTTGAAAACTTTTTTTAATGTTTATTTATTTTTGAGAGCGAGGAAGAGAGAGAGTGAGCAAGTGCAGGGGAGGTGCAGAGAGAGAGGGAGACAGAGACTCTGAATCGGGCTCTGTGCTGACAGCAGAGCCTGATGCTGGGCTGGAGTTCACGAATTGTGAGATCATGACCTGAGCTGAAGTTGGAGGCTTAACCGACTGAGCCACCCAGGGGCCCCTATGAAATTTCTTTGATAAGTCTAAAAAGTAATTTTTATTGATTTTATAAATAAACAAACCTAACACTTGTTTTCTAGATGACCATAAGTTTATGATGCTACACGATGTCTAGGAATTTATGGATATGTGAAAGAAAATGTTTACATGGAGTTGTAATTGCTTATGTCTCTTGTAACATCAAATGTGACTTTTGCTAGAAAGGTATAGCAAAATTTGGGAAGTTAAGATTTCATTCAAATTAGCCAGGCCCTGAATTTTTCTCTTAAAATTTTGAAAAGTTTCTGATAATAATGATTATACCTCAAAAATGGAAACCACTTTAAAAGATATGCTTAGGATGTGTATCTGAATCTATCAATCTATCCGTGTGTCTATCCATCCATCTACTCTCTACCTTCCCCTACCTCTCACACAAGCTCACTGTAGGAAAATATAAGACTGTGAATTAAGGTGCTCAATGTGAGCTGCAAAGCAAAATTAAGTGAGTATAACTCTGATGATAAGCATCATCTAATATCTGCGCTCGGCCAAACACACAACAGTGAAAACTAAATTCAGTATCACAAACATATAAGCAAACCTGCTCTAAGCATGATCTGTTAATGCCTGGGGGGAGGGGGGCAGTATTTTCTTAAACATTAAACAATATCCTATTAATAGCTACATTTATGGAAAGAAATCCAAGTGAAAGACACCACTTGGCTTCTTTAAGTGTATCAAATCCACAGACTGTTGCCAAAAGGGGTACTTGCTGATTTTTCCCTGCGGCCGTTTAAGAGGGCAGAGTCACTGTAAGACATTATCGCTAATTTGCTGCTCGTGAATTTGTGGTACAAACCAGAATTTTAGTTTGACCCTTGATTTTATAATTTAATACGAATATTACTTACATTATTAGTTTTACTGGTAAATCAGGAGCAAGTTGTTGGAGTCCAGCTGTGACCCCGGGGCAAGAACTTTTTGCCTGCTGTCACCTTCTGACAGTTTGGGCTGTTAATTACCTCAATCAACTAGCACACAAGCACCTCTCTGTCTGCCAGCTGGCAGGCTCAGCTTCAGAAACGGGCAGCTTGGGAAGATTTAAAACCTGTAAAAAGGACTGCTATGTAAACAGTTTATTGTGTAATATTTGATGACCGCAGTAGACCCGCATCAGTAATCAAAGGTAGGGTCTGCTATTGTGCCTTAAGAGGTTAGCAAAGAAGAAAGTTTAAAAATGGCTTTTGGTTTTTTATTTTTTATTTATTTATTTATTTTTTTTTAGCCAGAAGAGTGAAACTAGGGATTTCAGTTCTCGAGGCGTTATGTTGGTGCCGTGGAGGAAAGCCAGTCATTTCGCTCTACTGAAATAAATGTGGAACCAAACAGAAAGAAAGGTGAGTAAGCAGTTGTGTTTCTTTCCTTTGCCAAAATCACAAAGTAGGTGGGAAAGCTTAAAACTCTCTACTAGGTAAGCATGTTTCTTGGGCATTCACCCTGAAAAGGAATCAGTACCCACGACGCATGTGTGTAAATTACGTATGTGCTGTATGATGTAGCTGAGCATGCCTGCTATTCTTTTCTGACTGAGATGACTTTCCATACATTCAATGACATTTAAACTACATTTTTCAGAACGATGCTCCAACTTTTGAGATTCTATCTCGTATTTCACAGTTTGCTTTCCAAACTCCACAGAAAAAAATGTTTAAATATTAATTTGATTAGACTATCAAACGATAAATCAAAATGCTAAATGATTTTTAATTTTATAGATTCTATTTGAACATGAAAATTCAGAGGCTTCAGGCTTTTGTTGATTTCCTGGCTGGTTTCACAAGCAAACTGGCCGAAGTTCAAATCATGATCAAAACCTAAATTATTTATTTGCTTTAAAGCAATAAGAAGAAATGTAAGATGCCATGGTAGGGGCGCCTGGGTGGCTCAGTTGGTTAAGCGTCTGACTTCAGCTCAAGTCATGATCTTGTGATGCCTGAGTTCGAGCCCCACGTCAGGCTCTCTGCTGTGAGCACAGAGCCTGCTTCGGATCCTCTGTCCCTCTCTCTCTTTGCTCCTCCCCTACAGGCACTCTCTCTTCCTCTCTCTCTCAAAAATAAATACACACTTTTAAAAGTAATATGCTGTGATGAAAGAAGTTAATTTTCAGAAAAGAAATAAAGCTAAATTAGAATCTATCTGCCTTTGATTCAGTTCTTTTTTTTTTTTTTTTAATTTTTTTTGACATTTATTTATCTTTGAGAGACAGAGACAGAGACAGAGTGTGAGAGGGGTAGGGGCAGAGAGAGAGGGAGACACAGAATCTGAAGCAGGCTCCAGGCTCAGAGCTGTCAGCACAGAGCCCTACGTGGGGCTTGAACTCACAAGCTGTGAGATCATGACCTGAGTTGAAGTGAGACGCTCAACCCACTGAGCCACCCAGGCGCCCTGATTCAGTTCTTTAAGGCATTTATTCATATATTTTTCCAGAAGAAAGATATCTTCCTTGGAACCTCTTTTCATATAAATTATCAGACCTATTTAGAAGTAACTAATTTTTATTCAGGTACACACACACACACACACACACACACCATCCAGACATCCTGCAGGTGAGCGTTTTAAGTTATCTGTATTCCAGAAAGACATGAAAACCCCATGTCTGAGTAAGAGTAGTCCCAACAGGTTTGTAACCAGCCTTGCCTTCCAGAGAAGCAAAACTTACCTCTGCTTCTCTACCTTCATTTTTCTCAACCTCTCTGCAGCATCTTTTACTATTGTTGATAATAGTAGATACTACTGCTGGCTAACTATATGCCGCGCAATGTAAGAAGCGCTTTAACGTATTATTTCTCATTTATTCTTTGCAACAGCCTTATGAGATACGTCGTAAGATCGCCTTCATACTGTACAGACGTTAAAGCAGAGATTCCATAGGAAATCTGCCCGACTCATGGCTCTCGCCTCTTAATGGCTCTACTACTCCCAGTCTGCAGCATTACCTTGAAAGGCATTCTTGAAAGGCAATCACATCTCTGTGCTTTCTCGTCTCTTCTCCTTCTTCTGCCTGAACATCACCGGCTTTCTTTCTTTTTTTTTTTTTTTGTTTTTTTCCTCTACGCATATGGAGTGTTTCGTCCATTCCTAGGGCTTCTTCCCATCCACTGTTTTTATTTATCTCAGTGGCTTTGGCTTTTACTACTACACATGTGGCTTCACATTCTTCAAATTTCTTGAGTCCCCAAACCTGCTATTTGGCTGTGGTTATGGCTCCCCTTTGCAGCAAAACCGCCCTTTCCCTGCAAGTTGTGTCTTAGTTAATGACATCACTGTCCACCCAAACTCAGGATTACCCGTCATCTCTTCATTTACCACCGCTGCAAGTGAAAAGATCTTAAGAATCTTACTTTTGAAAAAAAAGAGCTTACTTTTGAAAAAAAAAAATCTCTTTTCTTTTCCTTGCACCTCCAGCATGGCCAAGTTGGAGTCCCCATATTTAGTCAATAAACTAGTATTTCAGCAGCGTCCTAACTGCTTTCATTGCCTCGTGTCTCTATGTTCTCTAATCAGTCCCACATTGTGCCACCAGAAACATCTTTTTAAACACAGAAGAGTTCTTAGAACTCCCCTTTTCAAAAACCTTCAATGGCTTCCCAGAGTACACAGACTAATAGCCAAGCTCCTCTGTTCAGTAAACCCCTTGGCTTAGTTCTGGCTTATCTTAATCCAGCTTAAGTTTTACCTCAATATCCCAAGATATACACTGCGCCATTCCCTCACCATGCCCTGCCCTCGTCTCCTCTTGATTATGTTTTTGCTGTCTTTCTTTGTGGGCTTCTGCTTCTTTTTTTATCTTAATCCCTCTTGATCCATCTCTGGATTTCCCCTATGAAATTCCTCACAGACCCACTAAAAATTCATCCGCCTCTTCATTTGTTTAAGAAATATTTATTGAATGTTTACCGTGTAGGCACACTATACTCAGATCTGGAATCTTAAAAATAAAGTACAGTTGCCTTTCTCTTAAGGGAGTCTACAATGATCTAATGGGGAAGACAAACAAGTAAATAGGCAAGGAAAACGATGCATGGTTTTCATGAAAGACATAAACCACCAAATCTCACTCAATTAAAAAGTAACCTTAAAAGTGCCATGAATATTTAAAGAAGAAGGAGGAGGGGGAGAAGGACGAAGTAAGGGGAGGTAGGGGAGGAGGAGAAGGAGAAAGAGAAGAAGAAAGATTCACTAATGAATTCTACTAAACCTTTATGCAAGAAATGATACTAATTATACACAAACTTTTCCAGGAAATAAAGATTCCACCGTTACATTACAGTTATGCCAACTAACAACCTAATCTCTTGATACAACAGAAGTTTTGTGGGTTTTTTTTAGGTTTACTTAGTAATTTTGAGAGAGAGAGAGAGTGAGCAGGGGAGGGGCAGAGAGAATGGGAGAGAGAGAGTCCCAAGCAGGCTCCGCTGTCATCACAGAGCCCCACTCAGGAACCCTAAGATCATGACCTGGGCCAAAACCAAGAGTCGGGCATTTAATCAGTTGAGCCATCCAGGGACCCCACAGGGGTTTGTTTCTTACACTTACCATAATCATTTGCAGTTTAAGGGAGACATCCCCTAACATTAAAACCAGACAAACACCCTACAGAAGAGAAAACTGGAGACCAATGTCTTTTATTAATATAAATGTCTTTGATTAAGGTGGTTTTACCACCTTAGTGAGAACTCATGTTACTCTACTATATCCTCTGCGTCCAGCCGAAGACAAGGAGAAATAGAGTGTGGGGATCATAAGACGGGTTACCAGGTACCAGGTCTTAAGGTATATGTTGCTTCTGTTTTTCATTGGCCAAAACTCAGTATCCTGAACCCATCTAAAGGTAGGGTAGGCTGGGAAATATACTTATGCTGTATACTCAGGAAGAAAAGGAAATAAACGAGTACTTACAATTGCCCCTGACACAGTGGCCATGAAAACAACATATACCTAATCATTTTCCTTTGGTATTTACATATATTGTAGTTGCCTCGAAGTTGTTGGAGCAAAGTGAAACAAATTAATAGATTGTACTTTTCTTCTCATTGAATAATCACTGATTTAATGTAACAGAGATGTTTTCTCTGCCCAAAACTTTCCACTGTACCTATTACAATTATAGAAGCAGCGTCTTCAACTTCTACTGTGATAATTGAAAAATGCTGAAGAATTGATTCACTGAATGTAATGAAACTGAAAATCTTTCCATATTTGTATCCATGTGGATAAATGAGATTATAATACCTGCATCCATGTTTCATAGTAAATTCAAACAAAAATGCCTGCAGTATGTACAGACTATCACTTTTTTTTTTTAATTTCTACTTCTTACCTAGGACAAAAAAAGTACAGATATTCTTTGCCTTAAAATGGGGTTATGTTCTGGCAATCCCATCATAAATTAAAAATAATCATAAGTCCAAAAAAACATTTTTTGTTTATTTATTTATTTTTAATTTATTTTTAATGTTTTTTATTTATTTTTGAGACAGAGAGAGACAGAGCATGAACGGGGGAGGGTCAGAGAGAGAGGGAGACACAGAATCCGAAGCAGGCTCCAGGCTCTGAGCTGTCAGCACAGAGCCGGACGCGGGGCTCGAACTCACGGACCGTGAGATCATGACCTGAGCCGAAGTCGGATGCTTAACTGACTGAGCCACCCAGGTGCCCCTATTTATTTATTTTTGAGAGAGACAGAGACAGCATAAGTGGGGGATGGGTAGAGAAAGAGGAAGAGAGAGAATCCCAAGCAGGCTCCACGCTGTCAGCAGAGAGCCTGATGTGGGGCTCGAACTCACGAAACCGTGAGATTGTGACCTGAACCTGAATCAAGAGTTGGACACTTAAGCCACTGAACCACCCAGGAGCACCCCCCCCCAAAAAAAAAACATTGTTAATACATCTAACCTATCGAACATCATGGCTTGGCTTAGCCTACTTTAGATGTGCTCAGAACCCTGACATTAGCCTACAGTTGGGCAAAACCATCTAATGAAGTCATTTAATATTAAAATGCTGAGTATATTATGTCATTTATTGAATACGGCACTGAAAGTGAAAAACGGAATGGTAGTATGGGTACAGAATGGCTGTGAGTGTATATCGGTCATTTACCCTAGTACAGCTGACGGGGAGCTGCGACGTGTTGCCACTGAACGGCAGCATGAGAGTGAATTGCACGGCATACCCCTAACCCAGGAAAAGATCAAAATTCAAAGTTCAAAGTATGTTTTTTTACTAAATGCTATCACTTTCTCACCATCGTAAAGTTGAAAAATTGTAAGTCAGGGACCATCTGTGGGTATTAAACTATCTCATTATATCATGGAGTAGTGGAAAGACAAGTGGATTATGAAGTAGGAATCCCAGGTTGTAGCTGTGGCACCATTAATATCTGTGGTCTTAACAAGCCAGCTCAACTCTCTGGATCTTGTCAGTAAAATGAAAGATGTGGATGAGATTATCTCCAAAGTACTTTCCATTTCTAGTGTTGTGAGAGTCTTTACAAAGCCATGAACTCAAGCTGGCTGGCTCCCTTTGGAGTCAGAGGGGTTTATCATTCAAGGACTGAATGTTTTGGTGGCAGAACCTCAACTGGTATGAAAAGAGAGACGGGAAGGGAGATAGAAACCCGATTGAATCAAAATGCCTCTTTATCTTAGGAACTTGTAATGTACAATTAATTCTATCCAGGGAAACCTAGAATTATTTTTATTCTTCCTGTAAGAGGCTATTTGGGGCTCAGAAAGTTAGTAATCATTGCCACAGATCATAACTTTATCCACCCTGCACTTATGACTTGTGGAACATGTTCTAACAACCCAATAGCTAAGACTCTCAAATGAATATTAAAAATACTGAAATTCTCTGATTTGCATTTAGTTCATTTCTAAGGAGTAACCACACAGAAGATGATTTAGGCCTCAGAAAAGGCCACATGAAGTAGTAGAAATAACAGAAATAGAAGCTTGAAAATCTGTATTCTATTCTCTGCCCTGCTCCAAATTATTTTCATGAGGTTGACAAATCACTTAAGATCTTTAGATCTCAGTTTCTTTATTAAGGAAAGAAGTGTTTGGGTTTGTGGGATGTTAGGATGCCTGACAATCATGGGATTCCTTGAACATATGAAAAATAAGACCTGAATTGAGAGATGCAAATTATCATATAATACTGAAAGCCTACCTCAGATAAATCCAGTAGGAAGACTCATAAGCAATACTTCCCCCCAGAACTGGCATTCTGGCTCACCTTGGACCTACCCCCACTGTTAAGAGAGAAAGTGAAAGGACAAGTTTCATACTGTTTAGACGATAAAACAATGAGTTAAGTTCATATGTCAAGGGTCTCAAAACCAGAGAAGTCTAAAAGTAGAATAAGTGAAAGATAAGCAAAGATGTCACTTGGATCAATGGAGAGGTGACCAATTTTGCATATTTTTCTTGTCATTAGGTCCGTGAAATGAGAGAGGCAAATGTTTCTGGGGAAACTAATTCAGTGTCGAGCCTCAACTTAAATCTTGCCAAGCTTCGTGTAACAGGTGTCGTCTAAAGAAAAGTAGGGAGAGAATATATATTGAAGAAGCATTCAAAATAAAGTGAAATGTATTTTCTAGCAAATATTAATACTGCTTTTAGGACTTAAGCTGCAAGAAAATTTTTAAAAAGAGGGATTTCATTCTCAGAAATATTCTTACAGCAGGAAATTTTTCTAGAACCACATTAGAATATCTTCTGAATATTAGAGTAGGAAATTAATTTCTCTTTACCTTTATTTTGCTGTTAGATCCCACACACCAAACAGCTTACTAATCAAGGTGGTTCAACTGTTCAATCACGGTACTTTTCATTCTTTTGATTATTACTTTACTTTTCTCTTTAGGACTGTTGGCTAACTTCGATTTTATCCTTGAGAGAACAATTCTGCTGTTAGGAAAACAGAAACTGTTGTTTAACTACGCAGATCTTAGGACAATCGTAAGAATTTAGATTCATACAAACAAATAAACAAAAGTGGTTTTTGCCTTACTGACCACATGATGAGCACCAAGCTGCTTGTGCTTTAAACAAATAGGGGCTGTTATTTTAAATTTCTTCCCATTGTATAATGTCACAAAACATTTCACAAATTATAGCCAGAAAGGAAATTACACTCACGAGGATTCTCAAGATAGTTATTGTAAGTACTTGTGCACATTCATTCATATACACCAACAGGCGCGCGTGCGCGCGCGCACACACACACACACACACACACACGCACACATACAGACTGTCTTGGAAATGAAAAGCATGGTCTAACAGTGTCTGTAAAACGTACTTTATTAACCCATGGGCAAATCGTCCCAGGAGCATGTAGGAGATAAAATTTTGAATAGAATGGCCCTTTAAACCATTCATCATTCTTATATTAGAAACAACTACTTCTTCATAGGTTACCTAAAGTGTTTAAAGTGCTAGAGGTTCTGAGTACATAAACAAGTTAGAAAGATTTCTAAAATAATTACTCCAATATCATTTTCCATTTCCCTTTCACAGTAAGTATCTAAAATAATAATTTTTAAAGTTATGCCTTGCTTTCTCGCTCTTTTTTGGTAACTTTCCATGAATTCTTATGTTTCTCTGAATCATCAATGCCTCTGTTCTCAGTTAAAGTCTTCAATGAATGAACATTTTCTTTTTTTTTTTTTTTTAAATTTTTTTTTCAACGTTTATTTATTTTTGGGACAGAGAGAGACAGAGCATGAACGGGGGAGGGGCAGAGAGAGAGGGAGACACAGAATCAGAAACAGGCTCCAGGCTCTGAGCCATCAGCCCAGAGCCCGACGCGGGGCTCGAACTCACGGACTGCGAGATCGTGACCTGGCTGAAGTCGGACGCTTAACCGACTGCGCCACCCAGGCGCCCCTGAATGAACATTTTCAATACAAGAAAAAAGAGAGACGCCAAAAAAGTAGAGAGAAAAAATGAAAGAAAAAAGGTAGAAATTTAACATTTTGAAAATAAAGAAAACATCTCTTCAAGATTCTACCACTCAAGACTTTCAACGTTGACAGCTGGTGACTAAAGCTTCTAAGGATTAAGGAAGTATTTTGAAAAATTTCACATGCTCTTCAATTCACTAATTATACCCAGAAGAAAACAAAATTCAACAGGCTTTTTAAAGCTCTCTTGGATGTTATAAATACCCTGCACTCTATGTGTGCTCCAGGAGGGAGGAAGTTTGCCAGAGATTTGCAGGATGAGGTGTTTGTCCATTCTGGGGAAATCATCCATTGACATTTAGAAGACTTTTAATATTCCACGATAGATTTCACCAGCAGCCTTTGTAAGACATGCTTTTCTTAAACTACCTATACTAATACTCTAACTGATAGTGGCGAAGGACAATCCTCGGCCCCGTAGAGGCAGACAGTAAACTTACAACTGAGAGAGAATAAACTGGAATCTGGACAAGGCTTGCATGTACCTCTCATCAGTAGTATACTGGTACGTTTAACAACAGACTCTCTAGAAGAAAATAAAATGTGTGTGTGCATGTTTATTGCTTATGATAAATTCTATTGATATGAAGAATGTGTAGCATACAAATTACAAACAGTGATGAAGTTTCTAAAACCCTTTCTTCTTCAAATTTCATATAGCCAGTTTATGTTCACAGGAGGCTTTTTGTCGATTTTTGCCAAAATCTTAAGTCCACAATTGTTCTCTGGTTACGACCCATGAATGAATATATTTCCAACGTGAACGTTGGTTAGAATTTTTCTTTACCTTAACCAACAATATGAAAGTAAAAACCCTGAAGAAATACTTTGGAACCTCACTCGTTATCAATGACATGGACATTTCCTCTGCTGAATCTCCTAACAGTTTGCAAATACTAGAAGAAGTTGTCACCAAAGTTTGCGCTATTCACAATAGAACAGCCACAGATCTAATACACTTTTCAATATGATCTGCATTATGAACATTTCCTCCATCATTACCTGAAGTCTGGGCCATCGGAAAAAAAAATACCCCAATACATAAAACCATGATACGTAGCGTTTGCCAGTTTCTGTGGTTTCAGCACTTCCACAATGATGGAGTTCAAGCTACCAACGTGCCTCCCTGAGGCAGAGTTGAGAAGAAATCTACAGTAGCACAACTTTATATGGCGTTCCTACCATACAGAGACAGTAGACATATGTTATGTCAAGAGCATAGATAATAGTACAATATAGTAAGTTAATTAGGAAATAATACATTTTGAGTATTTACTGCCTTTGTGTGTAACATAATTGGTTTAGTTGTAAGTTTCTATCATCCGATTTTTAATAATGGCTATGTTTAACAACCGGCTCACAAAATTCTTCAGTACTTAACCATCAGCTCCTGTGAGCCAGTGTGAGCAGATTCTGGCACACCACTGCCTCCTGTTCAAAATGACCGGGGGGTTTCATATTTAGCATTTTGTCACAGGTTCATGAATCTCCATTCTTGCCTAGGTAAAAGATTACTGGAAGAATCAGAAGAGAATTTCTTTTAACTTCATCTAGGAATATACCACTTCATAGAGAAGTCCCAAATTTGGCAAATGCTTTGAAAGCTAATGTGTTAACATTATAAACATCTTATACCTATGTGTATTTACACACCATAGAAGAAACAATAGAGGGTTTACATGGGTTTACACCTTATATAGGTTTAAAGGCTTTCTGTTTCTTTGTTTCCATAACAATTGCGGTGATCAGAATAGAAGTGGCAGGCAAATAGTCTGCTTAGTCTCATTGAAAACATTCAGAACAAAATTTATTTATAGTGTAAAACACAAGAGCCTATAAAATTACCGAAGCCCGATCTTCAAGAATGTAAGCAAGACACTGGATTTGTAGATCAGGGTCTGGCCAAAATTCCATTAAGTGACCTTGAACCCTGTCAGAAAGTTAAGTTAAAGATACCTAGGGGCACCTGGGTGTTCCGTTGGCTGAGCATTCGACTTTGGCTCAGGTCATGATCTCAAGGTTCGTGAGATCGAGCCCCGCATGGAGCTGGCTGTTGTCAGTGCAGAACCTACTTTGGATCCTCTGTCTCCCTCTCTCTCTCTGCCCCGCCCCCGCTCTCTCTCTCTCTCTCTCCTCAAAAATAAAACACTTAAAAAAAAAAAAGATACTTACAAATAAGTCATAAAATTAGTTGCCAATCAAGCTCCACACTGGAAAAACAATGAGACAGTGCAACCTAGTAGAGAAGGACAGAGGGTAAAGCGTTGGAGTCCAAGTTTGGGTCTAAATTCCAGTCAAGCCACTTAACTAACCATGTACCTTTAGAAAACTACTTACCCAGGCTAAGCTTCTGTTTCCTCAAAAACAAACTGGAGATTACAATAGTTAGTTTAAAACGCTGTCAGGATCGTGTAAGAGAGGATATATACATTACCTGGCACGTAATAGCAGATCCGTAAGTGATAGTATTACAAAGACATACTCTTTCCTGTGTAACCAAATGAGTGGAGAAAAAGATAGGAACCCATTAGAAGGTAAATGTTTGTAATGCACTCAAGATTCTTTTTCTGGGCAGACTTCATTCAAGACAAAGTAAGCAGTGATTTGTATCAGCCCCAGAGGCTACCTCAGGCCCCAAATATCTAAAAAACGTCATTGGATTTCTCCTTCGGGTTAAGGCCCCACAAATTAAATCTGAAGCTATATTTGGTCACCATCAAGTACAGGACCTTCAGAAGTAGTGCAAATTCCCAGCAGTCCAGTAAAGAAAAAAAAGGTATCAAATATCTGTTATTTTGCTACGGAGTCATATCCAAAGGGCACAATTTAGGAATAGTGACATTAGAAAACACTAGTTCAAAGGGCGCGTGGGTGGCTCAGGCAGTTAAGCGTCTGACTCCAGCTCAGATCATGATCTCACAGTTCATGAGTTCGAGGCCCACATCGAGCTCCATGCTGAACGAGCCTGGAGCCTGCTTCAGGTTCTCTCTCTCCCTCTCTCTCTGTCCCTCCCACCGCTCACACTCTCTCTCTCAAAAATAGACATAAGAAAGAAAGAAAGAAAGAAAGAAAGAAAGAAAGAAAATTCTAGTTCAAAGGTGCTGTTTGCTTAAAATTGATTTCCTTAGCCCTGTAGTACCTACTAATGAATTGGCTTTTCATTTCGTTTTCCCGAGAGAAGATGGGGCAAAGAGAGGAAACTTACTGTGGAGGTGGAACAAAACTACTCTAACCTGCACAGCTACTACCTGGAAAACCTGTCACAACAGCAGGAGGCAGCGATGTGCTCGGGTTTACCACCGCCATGGGTTAGTGGTGTGGGGAAAGAAAGAAAGGGAGCCGTGTAAATAAAATTATTTTATGTTGCAGGTTTGTATGAAAACAGCGCTGGCAACAATCGCAAAAGCACTATTTTCTCTGAGCCACAAAGAATATTTTCTTGGATATTCTCCTTAATATAGAAATGTCAACAACTTTGTAAATTTTTCACTTGGCCTCTTCTTTAATGGCAGAGAGCCATCTTCTGAGGTAGCTAGGTACCAGGAGGGGGTGCATCAGTTGAGTTAAAAGTAGCCTTTCTATGTGCTTGTAGATTCGGAACCAGAATCCTTGAAATGGCAGGAAAAGGAAGTAGCAGGCACACAGAAAATTAAAGTCCAAAAGCAAAAGTAGTGACAGTTCCAGAACATGAGAGAGGCTTGGGATAGTCATCCCGTTGGAAGGAAAATTAGAGGACTTTCCTTAACACAGTATTTGCTTAGCAAGCAAGCACACAGTTTTCACTCAGAGAGCATATTTACTTAGGGCACCTTGGCACCAGGAATAAGAGGGGGCCCTGAGAGAGATTATAAAGGAAGTAAATTCTCTACCAGAAAGAAAGGAAGGAATGAAAGGACGAAGGAAGGAAGGAAGGGGAAAAAAATAAAAATCTAAAATTAGAATTTAGCTGAAAAACTGTACCCAATTTTTTTTCAATTATAAGAAGCTAAGTTAATCAATAATCAATCCATATTTGTTGATTGCCTAGAATGTGCTTGATACTAGGTAGGAGAAAAATACATCTCCTGATCTCTCATTGCACAGAGGAGGGAGAGAAGAGGGATGTTGGGCAAGAAAGCGAGGTAAATGGTTTTATAAAGGTGAGACAATGGAGAGTCAATCTGGTCTAGGATCAGGGAAGGATCCCTAAGGAAGTGACCTTTCAAGGAGGAGTTACCTGGGCAAAAGCTGAGAGGTAAGTGGTAAAAGAGGGATGGTAAAAGAACAGGGACAGAAAAAATACCTAGCAGAGAGAACTGAATGTGGCAAGTCAAGAGCAGAGCCTTGGTGATCTGAGAAACTTAAGAATTCTTTGCTCTGTGGAGCAAAGTGGGTATACCAGCCAGGGTCCAAAAGGAAAACAGAAACCAGGCTGGTTTTTCTAACAGAGAGACCTGGGAACTGCTTTGCAAGCATTCAGCAACAAGAGGTAGTAACTGCAGAGAGCAGGGGCCCCTAAGGCTGGGAGAACAAAGGGAGGTGGGTGGGGTAACTGGGACCTGGAAGCTTTGAGGACAGGCCAGAGCTGGACTCCAGATCTCAAAGGAAGGGACTGACCAGCAGATCCTGATTATACCTGGGAGGACATGGTGAGATTGGTTCTCGGAGAATGGGGAAAAGGCTAGAAGCTGGAACTCCTTGCTTCCAGAGTGGAGAGTTATTGGTGCATAATCGAGAATAGAAACAAAAGAAGCTGGTCTTTTCTCTCTTCTCCAAACTCTGTCTAGCACCTCTTATTGGCCAAAGTTAAATATGAGCCTACCATTCCTGTAAGAAGATCTCCGTGTGTGTATCCAGCTGTATTTTCATATGGAATTCGTCCCCCCTTATATAGTAATACTTGATTTACGTCCATATTTTCATAGTGAAAAATTGCTATATCGTTAAAATATTATAAGGTGGGTGGGAGGAGGGATGAAATAAAGGGGATTAAGAGGTATAGACTTTCAGTTACAAAATAAATAAATCATAGAGATGAAAAGTAGAGCATATAGTCAATAAAATCATAAAAACATTCTTTGGTGGCCATTGAAGACTACATTCATCGTGTTGGGCACTGAGTATTTTATAGAACTGTTGAACCATTATGTTGTACAGCTGAAACTAATATAACACTGTATGGTAATTATACTTCAATAATATATATTATATGTATAATAATATAATATATATAATCAAGTTATTTTATTCTCCATTATTTTACATTTCATTTGATCCCTGCAGTTCCCCTCCTGAGCTGGAAATATTTCATTCTGACCAAAGCCTGTTGAAAATGTGTACTGTTTACTGAGTATGCTCTCTTTTTTTTTTTTTTTTTTTTTTTTTTG
Organism: Lynx canadensis; assembly: GCF_007474595.2. NCBI lineage: Eukaryota > Metazoa > Chordata > Mammalia > Carnivora > Felidae > Lynx > Lynx canadensis. The sequence goes on along the minus strand of NC_044306.2, from coordinate 54,481,556 downwards.
CCATGTTGTCAAAGGGGCACCACTCTGGGCGCCTCACTCTTGATGGCTACTTCAGGGAGGAAAAGTATAGGCTGTTCTCTCGATGAAAGCAAGGAGAACAAACAACGAAGCTGAGTGTTTTTGCCTCTTCTGCAACTGTAAAATGTGGACACTGAGAGCAGCTTCAATCTCTTTGATCTCAAAAGCAATTTAAATTTGGAAGAGCAAATAAAGAGATGGGATTTACCCCATTCCCTTAAATCTCAATTCCTCGACATTTCTAACTAGTCCCAAAGGATGAGAAGTTCAGATTTCTGCAATTGTTGTAACAGGCGGGAAGGAACAGATAAGTTTTGTAACGTTTTTAAGTACTGAAGTCTTTATACTATGAACATTATAAACTCAGGTAATTGGCAAGAAGTTTCGCTTGGCCTTTTTTTTTTTTTTTTAAATCTTTCTCCCCAAATCATTCTACAAAATGTGAACTCCAATAATTTGTTAAACAGTGACAACCTCCAGGACCCCTCATTTTATTTTTCTTGAGCTCCTAATTCTCTTTCATAGATACTACAGCAATATTTGGAAAAGGCAGGGGAAAAAAAAAAAAAAAAAGCAAGACTTGCTTCATCACGTTAGAACATCAGAGCTGAAATATATTATGTACATAAATGCAAACCCAGAGTTTCCAAAATGGATATAATTTGCACGGCTCAATGTTTGATATCTAGATATATTTGTAACATCTCAAAAGCACTCTGGGCTGATTTTTTTAGACAGATTTTACAGAACCCAGCTTAAGTTAACAGAAGTTGTAAATTATGTCTAAGTGGACTTTATAAACAAAAGTTAAAGTTGAGCATGCAAGGGAATATTGAAAAGTTTGCATAATGCTGTCAACATCTACAGTGCCAAATGTTCATCCTTTCTTTTATTATTAGCTGAACTTTTTTCTGTATACATGGATATATGTCTAACTAAGTATGTGTGTACAGATTTATGTTTTCAAATGAAACAAAGCTGTGCAGCTATTATTGCCGGGGTCGACTGGTCTCTGCAAGCACGTGCTTCCTCGAGCCTATTAAAGTACAGTACCGACATTTCCCTCTCCTAGCTTGGTGAGTGTGATCCGACCCGAGCTCGCGTTTCTGGGAAAGCGCCTGGAGAATACCAATTTAATTTAGAAACTGCTCAGCTTAAGTGTTTGGTAGGGTTTGACAGCACTGCATCAGGTGATCAGATATATTTTCCGCGATACCACAAAGAAAGTTGGAAATGTCACCAAAAGTTTACATGAAAACGTGTTTTTCCTGCAGAGGAATGGGTTTTTAAACATCACTGCAATTTGTAACACGCGCCCGATTTCAGTGTTTTGTTACATGACGGAATTTAGTTCCTAGTTCTCTGCTTTCAAATTATTTTAGGCCTGGCGTGGGCTTTTTCTTGAATTGCAAATGTTGTGATTCTGTTGGGTACCAATAAGCTAATGGCCAAACTGAAAATTCTTGTGTGATAAAGATAAACAACTGTTTGTCTTGCTGGTTGAACTGTGGTAAAGTTGTACACACAATATTTTTCGATATCTTCCTTCTCTTCGGTATATAGGCTTTTTCATTCCTATTACATGGAGCTTTAAAAAAAGAAGTACAAAATTTTGTAGTTGGAATTGCCCTGTAATACCTTTGGGAAAAAAAAAAAATGTTAAAACATGTATCCTTCCCCACTTACACCCCCATCCCAAAACCATGCATTCACCTCAAATTTTATCGAACATAAAAAATGTATATTGAATAGTATTATATATTGTCCCTGAAATTAATGGAGGGTGGGGAGAATATTCCAGGCTAGGTGAAATCTGTCCATCAGTAACAGATATAAAAAGCTAGTATGTTTCGAGAATAGGATAATCAATTCTTTTTTTTTTTTTGGATGCTACTCTGGGGAGAGGGAAAATAGTTTAATTTAAAAATTGAACTGTTTCTCCTAAACTGGCCTACCAGATTTCTTCTCTGCCTGCCTTTTTATTGAATCCATACTTTGTATTTCAGTGGCCCATTAAATTCTTCCTGCTTTTTAGAGTTTCTTTGAAAATGCCTTGTGAATACTAAAGGAGAAAAATTTTCACTAACAGTCTCGCAAATCTCATGGACTCCCGAAAGAAGAACAGAGCTGTCTTCAGGTTTTATTTTGTTTTGTTTTGTTTGTTTTGTTTTGTTTTGTTTTGTTTTGTTTTTAAGGGAAGGGTAGAACATTAACCCATGACAACAGTGAGATAAGGCAGATAAATTTTTGAGTTCTTTTATCTGGTAAACATTCTAACGATCAACTTCAAAGACAGGACGGGAAGAAGCTTCCTTGTCTTTGTGCCAGAATGAGAGGCGAAGCTCTTTACCGCTCATATGGGAGATATGAGGAACCTTTGAATGGATCATTGCTTTTTATGAGTAGTAATGAGGTGAGAAGTATTCTGGTGTGTGGCACAGGCCTTCATTAAAAAGCGTGAAACAGAATGGCTTACGGTTAAAGGGGGTAATTTGTTCTAACATACTTGCTAAATTGTGCTGTAACCATGCCAGTTAACAGCACTATATTTTCCATAGGATTCCTGAATGCATTTGTGTGCAATTATTCTGCCCATACGAAGTTCAGGGATTTTTCCAATGGCTTATGTTAACTACTTGACAATGCTCACTCCTTTAGTGGAAAGTATATTGAGCCCCACGGTTAAAGAGGGGTGGAAGAATTCAGAGATGTTCTCATTCCCCTTCTGAAGCCAAAGGGTTCTTGTAAAATCAAAATTCACAGAACCCAAATTTAAATGAATACCATTTGCTTAAAAGGTAATATCAGAAGTAATAGCCAGTTTAATAATGACGAAGCTTGAAGTTTTACAATACGTATTATAATAAAGATAGTCCATAAGAAAGACAATCAGATTTGGTCATTTCAAGTCCGCTATTTAAAACAGGAAAAAAAAAAAAAAAAAAAAAAAAAAAAAACCCTGAAAAGTAGGAGCAGTAATTTTGCTACATTTGTGAGGAAATTCTGCCCATAGGAGAATTTGAAATTCTACAACATACCAAGAAGGTTACTTGGTCAGGTTCTTACTGGGGACATTGGACTAAGATTTTATTCATTGGAAAAATCATTCTGCTTAGAGAAACATAATTTTTTTTTTTCACATGACCAGCTATCAAAAGAGAAAATGTAGGGGAGAAATACTAAGTTTTGGACAGGGCCTAGAATTTGGGTGTATAATATGGGAAAATGGATTTATAAGTAACAACTTTTTAAAGACAGGTTTACAGTTATACTGAAAATATTATAACACTGGACTTCAAAGGGGAAAAAAAACTCCTTTGAATTTTCTAGAATTTTCTTAACAGGTAATAATACAAATATTAATTGTTTCATTTCATAACTGATGACACAATTTTATTGGAACAGCAATGTATTAACTGAATGCAATTGATATACCATCATGGACTAAAAATGGGGACAATTTTTTTAAACTGGTTAAGAAATAGAGTTTTTATTCAGGATACAATTTAGGCAATATATAATGGAGAAATATTTCCAACATCTGTTTTCAAAATGCTCAATGGGACTTAAATCTAAGCACCAAAAGACTTTACAGTGAGACAGGAAGTATCAGTGTCTGTCCACTCAGTGGAATTTCTGAGACTTAGCAGTAGGGAGGAGAATTTGAGCTTTGTCACTTTCCACACTTTTCATTATTATTATTTAGGGTTTGCGTATTTGATATTTGATATTTTGGGGAAAATATTTACAGCCACAGTTTTGTACATTATCCTAGCTTCAAAAATAAATACTGTCAAACTTAATAGAAAGCAGGCAGTGGGCCTACAATAAATGTAATAGGCTCAGCCTCGCCTTTCTATTTCTTTTTATTGGGTTTGCAGGAAAGTCTATGAAGGAAATTCTAATTGCCATTGCTCCTTGAAAATGCTCAGTCAGGTTCCTTTAGCCTTAGAGAGGGAAATGCTAGCCCTGGGCTATGTGGTAGAATCAAATGGTATTTTTTCAAGCTAAATTAAATATGTAGCATATGTACATTTTACAATGCTTAATCCTCATCATTGTACCACAGGAAGGCAAATCAGATAAGGGTTGTGATTGCATACAAAATAACATCTTACTCTATGCTAGATTCATTAACCTGGAACACTGCACAGAGAACAGAACCAATTTCTTTTATCACTGTCTCTGTAATTACTCTCAGTAATCAGAACTTCACTTTTCCTCATTTTAACACAACTGTGGACATTTTGAGTTACTTAGGAACAACTAGGATAGAAAACCTGGGATCTGATATAGGAGAAAATGTGCATTGAAGGGAATTACCATTCTTAAGCTTTCTTTTGCATTGTCTGTCATTTACATCTAACTAGAGAAACTAAAGCCCTTCAGTTTGATTCAAAGAAGCAATACAAAGGCTAAGTGGATAAGATGTGACATGAGTAAGTTTCACTGAAACTGTTCTGAGCTAAGCTTGTCCAATTCCCCTATGACATCATGGCTCCCCATGATGGAGAATTCCAGTGGCTTCATGATGTCAAATGCCTCTACTTGAGATAAACAAGTATAAAGAGACTAAAAGGCATAGATACTGGACAGAAATACTGATCCAAATATGTTGAGGCTGTATGTTATGTAATGAAAACTTTTTCTCTCTGGGGAGAAAATCCAGTTAAAATATTCCAAACAAAATATATACCTACCCTTGAGGAAAGTTTTCATTGGGAGACGACCAGTGGTTGCACTTTCCTAAGAAAGTTGGAGCCATTTACTAAAACTGTCACGTGCTCCAAATCCCTGGCAAGTGTGTAGAGACTGATGGGTGTAAAGAAATACACAAAGGTCTGTTCAGTGAGAACTACCCTAGCAGGTGAAAAGATGTTACAGCTCCATTCTGCTAGCGGGCATCGCTACTCAGATGTAAATTAATGCAGCAGAATGCATGGAAAGTTTAGCAAAACGTCTCCTTTTATTTTATTCACCAGGTACGTCTGAAAATCGGGAAACAGAAAGGATGAGGGATAAATACTTGGAATAACGCTAGACTTAGCCCAAATCTTAAAGCAGTCAATGCAGATCTTTTGTTTCCCTTTCTTTGGTTATATCCACACACCCTTCCAAAGGCCTCACGTGTGAGTCTTTGATGGATGCTAAATAAACTTAGAAATGTCCTCATTGACTCAGCACACTCAAGGTGATACTCTGGCCTCCCCAAGGTCATCTCTGCCACATCAATGCTTACCATACTTGGAATTTTCTCTCTGTTCCATCCATTCAGTGACAACCTCTGGACTTCCACTCTTTTCTTTAGATAATAATCCAAAGCCCAACTCAAGTACTTCCACACATAAACTGGACTCATAAACTCCCACTCATGTCCTGGCTATTAGCTGTATCACACATATTTGATTAGTTGAAATAATTATATTTAATTTCTCAATTTGTTATTTGTTATTTGAATTGCTCATAGATTGTTTCAGGTGTGTTTATTGTTTCATAATAAACTCCTTGAGGATACAAATCATGTATATTATAGTATTTTTGTTTTTGCCAAGAGCAATATTCAAATAAAACATAATATAAAAATAGAAAGACTAAGGAAACACACCAGACTCAGTACCTTTTTTTTTTTTTTCATTACATATATTTATATCTTTTAATGCAATTCTCCTGCCTTATTGTCTAGTTTCTAATGAATCTGGTAGTGGCCATTACTCTCTGTCTAAGAAGAAAACAGATCACAATTGGCACACCGCAGGAGGAGTCCTTGTGACAACCCCGTGAGATTTCTCCCTATACACCGTCTTTGCTCGAGATTGTATAGAAAAGAGAGAACAAAAAATGAGAGCAAAAATGGCTGAAATTTAGGATCTTTAAGATATCAGGGAAACTAATTGAGGGAGTAAAGCAGGGCGAAGACATGCTTGCATTTCTGAAAACCATTTTCTGTAAGTTCCTCAAATGCTGGATATACTGACTTAGCAAATGGAGGGCAGTGATTTGGCTTGTCTTGTTTTGGATTTCTGTACTATGAAGAAATTATGACTAAAGTGAAGGCCTACAAACAGCAAAATACAACCAATATATGTTTCTTATTAATTGAAAAACACTCAATGAACGCAATGTGTTTGTCCTATTCGTGATATTGAAATGGGTAAAAGTGTCATGATGTTCTGTCTCACCGAATGGAAAGCCTTTTATTCTTTTCATCGGAGCAACACCTCTCCAAATTATCTTACAAGCCATAAAATTATCTCTTACAGCATGATTTGCCATGCTTTAGGTTACTGGTCAAAATCTCCTTTGAATTAGTGGTCATATATATGAACCTGAAGTATTTATAATTAGGATCTCTGTGGTAAGACTAACCCATTGAATTTTCTTGTTTATGCAGCTCATAAGTGGAGGAATTTAAGGAAACTAGTAAATATTGCCTCAATATCCTTTTTGCTCGATTTCTGCATAGAAATTACAGAGACGTGCCATATTTAAGGACATTCAGCAAGACATTTTAAATCTGTAAATAAGATCCCAGCTTAATTCCAACCCTGTTTTGCACCTCAATAAGGAGAACCATAGAACATAGCTGGCTGGCTGCCAAAAATGAAGAAACTAGGATAGAAAGTCTTTCTTATATCCAAGTTAGTCAAATGAGAAAATTAAATGAATGTTCCTTATGATGTTGAGAAACCTCCATCATCCTTAGGCCAACTCAAATCATTCTAGTTTTCAAGTTAATATTTCTAATTCAAATAAATAACTGTGAAATGGCTTAAACTGTTTGTCCCAAATGCTTTCTGGTGGTGGGGACAGGGTCATGCTAATGAGTTTCCTAGGCTGTCCACAACTTAGAAGCAGATCGAAAGTGTTCACTTCCCTTGCAATTTTTTCTTTCCCAATAGCAACACGCTAAAAACCCAAGCATTTATATTATATTATTATAATTTTTTAAATTGCTGATCTGAAAAACGTTTCTCTAATTAGTGTCTTTGCAAAATTGAACACAGACAGATTGTAATCCTTCATTTACTGATTTTATGTTAATGCTATTACTCAGCATATGTTGGCTACGTTTAAGCCATTACAGTAAAAATTAAAATGAAAGTCATATGATTTATCCCCCTTTAAAAGTGCTCAATCGGTCCTAATAAAAGTCGAGAGTACCAAATACCAGATGTCTGATTTAAAAGAAATTCTAACAAAAAGGAAAACCCTCCCATTATTCTCTTAAGATATTTTGTTTGAGATTAATGCCATCCAAGGTAAACATTTACATATAAATACAGTTGTATGGATGTATTTGACTTCAGTTAGAAGATTAAGGTAGGAAAAATAAAAATATATTAATATTGGTCTTGATTGTTTTAATCTCCGTCTTGACAAATAAACCTGCACCGCTTCTGTCACACATCATAAAGCTATCTTGGTATTTTAAAAGAAAATGACAATAGTTGGAAATTTTTATACTGCAGAAATTCAGGGGACGTCTGGCTGGCTCAGTGGTCGAGCTTCCGACTCTTGATGTCAGAGTTGTGAGTTCCGGACCCACGTTGGGTGTAGAGATCACTTAAATAAGAACTTTTAGAATGCAAGAGGTCAGGGGCACCTGGGCAGCTCATTCTGTTAAGCATCTGACTATGGATTTTGGCTCAGGTCACCATCTCACGGTTGGTGGGATCCAGTCCCGCATTGGTCTCTGCACCGACAGCACAGACCCTACTTGTGATTCTCTCCCTCCCTCTCTCTCTCTGCCCCTCCCCCCCACTCGCGCTCACACTCTCTCTTTCTCAAAAATAGAATGAAGATGGGAAGAATGGGAATACAAGATATAATCAAGATAGATATTTATAATCAAGTTTTGTTCATTATTTTCCTTCAAACTTTCTTTCCTCCTCACTATTTAATTCTCAGTATAATTTCTAGCCAACATCCATTGTCTGGGAAAATAAATTCCTAGTTCTACAGAAAGATGTTTTCCAAAGAAAGAGCCAATAAAGACATCTACCTTTTTTTGGGGTTTTGTTACATTTGAACTCAGCTACTCCATATCTACCACTCCCCCAACAGTTATTTCCCTCAACTCCGTATCTTTGCCCCTATCCTTTTTTTCTTTTTTTTTTTCCTAAAACAACTCTTTCTCCAACAGTTGAAATGCACTCCTCAAAGATGATCTCGCATAGCAATCCTTTAATACTTTTTTTTTTTCCTCTGATTTTTCCTCCCTCCCCACTGCCCTGACTGTAATTCTGTTCTGGTCATCACCAGCGATAAGTTCCCAAATGTATCTGCCTTTCCTCCTGAACATAGCAAGATGACATCCCCCAGCCTCCTTTTCAGTGAGGTATAGCCATGTGATGGTAGACTGGCCAATGGGCTGTCAGCAGAAGTCCTAACACCCTGCCGTGTGAGCCATTACTGTCTCTTCTGCTGGTTGGATTTGATTTGCAGAATTCAGATTATGGAAGAAGCCACATGCTGGAGGTGGCACAGCTGGAGTTCCTAAAGACTGTGCAATAGAGTCTGCTCCCCTTCCCATCCGCCACCCTCTGTTGCCGATTGAATTTCTCTGTTTATCTACTGAGATTTCTGGGCAGCTGATATTAACTTAACTAACACAATGATAATTACGACCTATCCATTGACTGAATATCCATAACACTTGGTGTTGTTCTTGTCACTGTCTACATTCTCCTTATATATCAATGATACTTCTTCTTGCCCCTTTCTTCTTAAGGTCAGGAGCTACCTTCTTTTTCAGCTTTTATTCCTTGCATTATTAAGCACAGTCTCTCGTACAAAGTAGCTCCTTAATGAATTGTCCTGTATCCATCAATTTCTGTTAATTAGACGACTACCCCAAACTAATGGAGTCTCTTGGTTCACTCATTTTTTAATCATTTATGTGTTCTAAGTATTTATTTATCCCCTACCGCATGTCAGGGCAACAGACACTTGGGGTATCTGCCCAGCTTAAACTGATTCTCCTTTTTTGAGACCTTAGGAAGGTCCATAAGGGGTAGATTTCCAACAGCCATAGTTACCCCCCAATGAGCTTGTAGCTGACTTGGCCAGAGTTGATCATGTCGCTCAAGCTGGGCCAAATAGATTCTGTCCCAAGAGGTGTTAGAAAGTAACACGTTAATCTTTTATCGTGGCTACAATTGTCTCATATATACTGGGAGGAGAAGGCAGGTATATAATACCATATCGGCCAGAGAAGCCCAAAAATGCTAGTCTATGTAGCAAAGAAGAAAAATAAAATAAGCACCAAGAAAGAAGCCTTGAGCCCTATAGGCTCTCTAGGCTTGTTTTGCCATTTTTTCCTCAGGCCAGGCTAAATTCAACCATGCTCTCTATAGCCTTATACCTTGCCTGTTTTGTAGAAGTTCTCTCAAAAATGATTCCTGCTACTTACAGTTAGTATAGCTTCAATTAATAAAACAAAACCTCTTGCTTCCCCCCAGGGATAAAATGGTGAACAAGAGATACATAGATCTTACCCTTCTGGTAAGGTCAGTAGGTGGTAATTCAGTAATATATTGCTAGAGGGAAAAAGGAACTTATCTTGGAGATGCTCTTGGATGCTGATTTTCCTCCTCCAGATGAATGAAATGTGGAGGTGTTTTCTTTTATATTACACATTGAACAAGAGTTTTTTATTCCCCAGGGGAATATCCCTTTCTCCTATCCTGATTTCTTCCTCTTGTCATTTGCCATTTGACAGTGCTACACAATCGTAAAATCAACCATCAGCAAAAGAAGCTAAAATACATCAATGTTGGAGAGAGAGAATGGTGGGAAGCTTTGGATGGAGATGATGGTGTTGACAAAGAGACAAGGTGGAACGTTATAAGACATTAGTGAGATGAAGGAGGCAGACTGTAGGGACTAATTACACACATGTACAGCAGAGGGAAGGGTAAAGATGGCTGAGTTTCCAGTCCAAGTCGCTAGGAAACTCCGTAAGACCAGGATGCTGGTGTAAGGGAAAGGCGATACGTGACATATCACTGTGTTTCAGAGTCTCAACCCTCAATGTGTATCAAGATACTCTGGAGAGCTTATGCTTATTCTGGAAATTCAAATGTCCCACCTTAAGCCCTAGAATTTAAGACTACCTGGTCAGGCGTGAATTCTGTCCTACGTGTTTAAAAAAAAAAAAACAAACAAAAACAAACAAACAAACAAAAAAAAAAACACCTCATCCCTCCCCAGTGATTTCCATGTTTTGATGAGGTTGAAACAAACTTTTACATGTCTGGACCTTCCATAAATGTGTGTTTGCTTGTTTCTAAAAGATGATTCCATTGAAAATAATAAAACATGGTACTAAAAACTGGAAAGCTGTGCCATTTAGTATAAGGAGTTGTAAATTAAGGCGGAGGATGAGGAAGGAATGACAAAGAGATGACGGAAAAGCATCCATAAAGTAAGACACACGGTTGAAAGATAAACTTCAAAAGGATAGAGTCTGTAAGTCCTGCTCTTGCCATTTCTTTCCTTTACCTCACATGCTGAAGCTCCTGATGACTCAGAAAATCCCGGAGGTGGTGAGGCTGACGACCCTGGGAAGTAGTTGAAAACTTCACTTCAGTCCCTTCCTTCTGCTCAATCCTCAGCCTTTCCAGTGCCTCTCAGAGCATGACAGGCTTGCCAGTTCCTTTCACTTAAACAGATAGCTGCTCCTCAGGACTCGGACCTCCACTTGGCAAGTTCTCTGGGATGGGAAATAAGAAGATCGTAAGCTAGGGTAATAGCCAAAAACGTTGTTAATAGATAATTCGCTATTACATGATACCTCTTACTAGACATTGGATGAATACGTGGCCACTTAAGAATCAACTAGAACTTTGTTTCTCTTCTTCTCTCCAAAAGGCAAAAAAAGAGAAGAGACTTTGTCCACCATTTATTGCCCTGAGCATAAACAGGAACTGAAACCAAACCTAGTTTTCTCCTCCCATACAGACTAGACGAAACAGACATGTATCAGAGGAGCAGAAACCATGTAATGAAAAAAGTGGAAAGTAATAGGTTTGATTTTGATGTGAAGTATTTTACAGATACCCCAAGTCAAAATTACTAGCAGTTAAAATGACAGATGTCCTCCAAGAATGGATGAGTGTGTGTGTGTGTGTGCGTGTGTGTGTGTGTGTGTGTGTGTGTGTCTGTCTATCTCTAAGGACAGGAACAGATTCCTTTTCAAAGGAGTGGCAGAAAAAAAAAAAAACATATCATGCCACCTAGTGGCAGAAAATAAGCCGATTCCTTTTAATGGCTCAAAGCCCGCTTTGCTTTTCATCAGAAAAAGCAAATTAATTCATTAATATAGTGGACCTTGATTTTGCAAATTACACAGTAGATAAAATTAAATATCATGTCTGTGCTTTAGTTTTTCAGCCACCAATGGCATTTAAAAAATTGGTGAAGTTTCGAGAGTCCTGGAGTCAGAGTTAGGATAACTCTCATTTCTCTTTCTAACCAGATCACTTAACCATCCTGGAGATCATTTCTGCCACCAAAAGGGCAGGATAGATGAACCTAACCTGTTATCGTGCTCTTAAATTCCACGTTTCAAAGTAAGCAATAGGCCATATAATAAGGGTACTCTTATCTAATGTAGTTTCTTGTGACGAAGAAGTCAAGCCACCATATTTACTGACCAAATACTTAAATACATCATTTACTTTCCACACCCTCAACCCCATCCCAGTTACATTTTACAGACTCTACTCTTCATCCCAAGCCCTTATTTATTGATACTTCTCACTATCAGCTACCTGTTGCCTATAGCCCCTTGATTACAATTTTTAATTTCTGTGAATATCAGTGGTGCATATTTCTAACTTACATAAATGTCCACATATTTCCCTTTTCCCTTGGAAATAAGATAAACTATTCCTCAAAGAGGAAATAAAGTGGAGTTATTATAAAGTATATTATAAAGTATAATTTCCCCTTCTCTCAGCTCTCTCTTATAATATACATCCAAGGGTGACCCTGCTAATCGGAATTAGGAAAGGCATTCTAAACCAGCACTTAATCTGAGCTCTAATAAACAGTCTGTTCTTGGAGCCAAGAAACAAGCATGTTAAGATTTTTTTTTAATTCCAAAAAAAAATAAAAAATCTCTTAAGATCTAATATCTTAATTATTCCAAAGTGATGGAACATTTCTCCAAAGCAACTGTTTAAAAAGCGTCCGAGTCATCTGCAGAAAAGTCTTTTCATTTGGGAATCTGACTTTCTCTACATCAGAGCCTTGCCTCTCGCCCCAGCCCCCAACCAATAGCAGGAATAGTAAAGAACGTTCTAAAGAGCCAAAATGGCTGATGCAAGAACATAGTTACAGGATCTAAACGGCGATCTTTGGATTATACTTCAGCCTTCCTGTGTCATCACTATTGCCAACACAGAGTGTCACAGGTGAAATTATGCAGGGAGGGGTAATCAGTATTTCTTCTCTAAACTGGCAAATAGTGAATAAATGGGACAAACAGAGGAAGGGGACAGTATCTGCGTTGGTCCTCAAAGTACACAGAGGGACTGGCAAAGAGAGTCATGTTGAATGGTGCTCACACCATCCTGATGCAAACTCATAAGATAGAAATAATTTTCTCAAACATGCCTATCACTGTATCTATTTGTTCAGGCTCCCTTCCTAAACTTGCCCAGATGTTTTTCAAACCTCCAACCACCTCCTCAGACATGCACACAAATGCACTTCACTTTTCCCCCTAACACTTTATATCTCTATTTAAAACCTTCAGCCCCTTATAGTATATGTTACTTGTTAGTCTATCTCACTAGATTGTTATTTATAGGAGGCAGGGACCTTATCTTTGTTAAACTTAAGACCTACTACTCTGGTATATAACAGGCATTTTAAAAACTTTTATTGAATTGAATAGACTGTTAATTTATTATTTTTTTATTTTATTTTTGAGAGAAAGAGCCCATGCACATGCAAGGTAGGGGCAGAGAGAGAGGGAGAGGGACAGAGAACACCAAGCGGGCTCCACGCTGTCAGGGCAGAGCTCAGCATGGGATTCGATCTCACAAACCATGAGATCATGACCTGGGTGGAAATCAGGAGTCAGGTGCTTAACCCACTGGTGCCCCTAGCCTGTGTTAATGTAAACAGTTTGTTATTAATACTGGGGTCAGATGATTCTGTCTTACTCCCTGTTTTTCATTGCTAAGGGGCTGTTTATGCCCAATAACAGGGTTTCATAAATAAAATACCCTTCTATTCCATTTGGAACTATTAGAAAATACTGCTTGCTTTGCTACTATTTTCAGAGTATAGTCGTCAAAGTACTCTACTGACTTAAACATTTCCATTAACTGGGACCAACTAGGAAGCCTCTTCAGTGAGGTCAGAGGCAAAAATCAGAGGTATTTCTTCCCTCCATTTTCAGAATGTTATAGGGTAGGGCAAAATTTTTGTTTTTCTTCAAACACTTCATTTCTTTCTCTCCTTGTCCAGAGTCAGATCTTTGAGCATTACACTTGAGACATGGTAAAATGTAGCCTGAGAAATATGTTGTTTGATTGTTGATGATGTTTGCTATACAAATAGTTCACTCCAGAAAAATCTCAAAGAACAACCTAAGTTTTTTTCCTAGAAAGGATCTATCAGTTCCCATAAATAGAGCCAAGAATAAAAGTCTCTGATGCTTTGACCTTGGCATGCTACTAAACAGAAGCTAGGAACTTGGAGCAAGGGACGGGGAAGGGCAGATGGGCAGAAAAGACAGGAGAGATGCCTCCATAGACTTTGACTTGACGCTAGCTCTGTGTGAATTAAAAGGTGACACAGTGGAGAAATTCTTGGCAGCATTTTCCAGATTTCACACATCTTTATAAAAGGCTAACATTAACGTTATTTTCCAGTGAAATCATCTTTCTGGGACTGGTGTATACACATCCTTCCATATATTGGAGAAAACCATCAGGTGGCCACATTCACAATGTTCTTGGGTTTCTAGATATGAATGAAGAAACAGTAATCACTATGTGCTTATTAAGGCATACCCAAGTTTATATCAAAGGTGGGCTATTGGTACTATCTAACTAATAGCTTGTACATATGATACTAGTTTTCACTCATGCATTGCATTGTAAGACTCCTCTGCTGGATTGCCCCTACCTTGAGGGCAATGCTATTTGCTATTTTCTCTTATCTTATCCCTCCCGTGGTGGCTCACAAATAGTAATTACACCCTCGAACAAATTCTACGTTTGGGAAAATCTTGAGTTTATTACGCATGAAACGCTGCTAACACTAAAAGGAGTTAAGGCAGGAGAAAAAAGTAGACGTGATTTGAAAAGGGGAAGTAATTACACAAGGAGGTAAAGAATTTTTGTGCCTAGCTTCTATTAGTAGCAAGCCAAGATCAAGGCATCGGAGACTTTTATGCTTGGCTCCGTGTATGGGAATTGATAGATTCTCTCTAGGAAATAGCTTAGGTGGTTCTTTGAGATTTTTCCAGAGTAAACTATTTGTACAGCAAATATGGTTTTAAATCATTATAATAGTCGCTCTTACTGAGCTTCGATTAGGTGCAAATTACGAAACCAGATTTTTTTTCATGTATCATCTAATTTCATGCTTACAACACCCTCCAACGTGGGATATTACTAGCCCCATTTTCAGATGAAAAAATACAAGATCAAAGAGATTGACTTGTTCAAGGTGACATTACAAGTCAGTGGTAGATCAAGTAGTCAGACCTAGGTCTGTCAGACCCCATATTCCTGGTTTCAACTTCTATCCCAGAAAGCACTTTCAAGTTCACCAGAAGTTCTTGATCTTGTTTGTTGATGGAAAAGCAGTTGTAGTTTTGCTCAAGATAACCTTGAGAAACGTTACAAGAGAGCTCAGTATTCTAGATAATGTAAAGAAAGCTATGATAAGGTTCCTACAGAATGTTTTGAAGTCAAGGTTATATTTTGCCGTCTCTTTCACGTAAGGATCGGGATTCTTTCTCTCTGTGGATCCAAATAGTCAATGGCTCACTGCCGAGCTCAACCCGGATGTCTCACAAACCTCGAACTCAATTGGTCCAAAACAAAGCACTGATTTTCCCCATCCCAGTCAAATGTCTTCTTCCTCCCCTCCTTGGTCTCCACTGTGGTTGAAGTAACCAATTGTGCAATCTTCCATGTCAGAAGCTTGAGAAACATTTTCAACTTCTCTTCATTGTGTTGAACACCTCACAAATCTGATTTTTTTTTTTTTCCTTTTCTTTCTCTGGCCCCTCCTCAGCTCCATTTTCTGCTTCTCCTGTAATTATCTTTTCCACGTTAGGTTCCTTGGTTTCCAGGTCCTCTGCTCTCCTACCCATCCTTTATGTACTCTTCTCATGCGATTCCATTGGTGCTAAATGCCTTACATACCATCTTAAGATGCTAATAAATTCTAAATCTATGTCCCCTGCCCAGAACACAGACACATTCCATCTGTCATTGTCCCTGATAGACAACAGACATGTAACAAACTCTAAAACAGAGTTTTATCTTCCACTCCAGTTTTTAAATGTTTACATGGCACTGCCATTCACAAAGTTGATCCAGCCAGGGATGTGGCTGGATATCATTTTTAACTCTTCTTTTGGCTCCTCCCATCCCACCTAAACATCAGACCACTCACAAGACCTGTTTTCTCCATGTCCTAACCACTTCCTAAGTCCTTCCACTTAGTACCGCCCCAACTGCCACCTCCCTAGTTCACCCTCCACATCTCCTTTCACTCATGTGGCTGCTCAGCACCGTGGAATGCTCTTCTTACAGCTTTTCAGTCATTCTGCCTTTCTCCACGCCGTCCTCAGAGCATTTCTTCTCAGATAAAACCCAATCTTTATTAACTTACAGCCTTTCCATGTTTTCCATCTCGCCATTTGCAATGACATGGATGGAGCTAGAGAGCGTAATGCTAAGCAACGTCAGTCAGTCAAAGAAAGACAAATACCATATGATTTCATTCATATGTGGAATTTGAGCAACAAAACAAACAAGCAAAGGGAAAAAATAAGAGAGAAAGAGACAGAGAGAGAAATCGAGAGACAGACTCTTAACCATAGAGAACAAAATGGTGGTTACCAGTGGGGAGGTGGGTGGAGGGATGGGTTAAATAGGTGATGGAGATTAAGGAGGGCACTTGTTATGATGAGCACAGGATGTTATATGGAAGTGTTGAATCACTATATTGTAAACTTGAAACAAATATAACACTGTATCTTAATTAATTTGAATTTAATTAAAAACTTGAAAAATTTTTCCCATGTTTTTTTCTTTGTTCTCAGGATGAAGACCAAACTTACTGTAATGTGGCTTTAAGACCCTTTGTGATTTTGACTTTTTATATCTCTCCAGCCTAGTTTCTAGAGACTGCATCCTTGAACTCTAAACCTCAGCTGTCTAGTTTTGGAAGATCCCATGCTCCCTCTCACCTCTGGGCTTATTTATATATTCTACCAGGGACAACATTTCCTTGCCAGAACACTTTTTACTTTGGAACTTCACCTCATCTTTAACTTAACTACTACTGCCTCTAAGAAGCCTTTTGAGAATCCCCTCCACTAAGTCAAGATAATTGTTATTTTCATGCATTCCCCTGTACCGAGTACTTCCCACAAAACACTGATTTTCTCATACTCTGTTGTATTCTTCAAAAATGTATGCTCAGCATCTAACAAAGCGTGAGAAGTATACAAGATTTCGGTAAATTTGTGCTGGAAAACTGAGTAAGAACGAAGAAATGAGTGAAAACCAACACTAGATTATGTTCAGAGCTACTTCACTGGGTTCAGGGCTGGAGGTTACAGAGAGTGTGCTAAGGAAGAGAAAGGGTAGGCGACTCATTCTACGATCCCATCCTGTGGATTCATGGCACACTTGAGGTTAATTTGGGATCTGGAATATGGTTGTGATTTTAAACTGATCACCAGGAGTTGTTACACTGGATTCATGCCTCACAGAAAGTGCTGACTTTACACCCGAACTCGCTGTTAAGGAAGGAATGTTTTTGGAAGAGTCACTGTAAAGGGTCTTTGGGGGCTCCAGTGGGAACAGACGGAGCAGAGGAGTCTGGAACAGCCAGCTTGTACCCACAATCTCCGTAGTTCCACACCCAGAGAAATCTCCACCTGCTGGTAGCCCTCCCTCCATTCTCTGCAGCCCATATGCTCTGTTAGACAGACTCTGCTGCCTCTGATCTCTGAGAAGCCTCAAGTCTCCCACTCTGGAGATCCCAACTGTCGAAGTGTTCCTGGGCTGCTTTGTACAGAGAGAGAGATTGCAGTGCCCAGGGTCACTGGCCTGTCCCACCAAAATCTCTGCCTATGAGGCAAAAAGAATTGAAAGAGCTTTATTCCAAAGGACCCCACCCTAATAGTGCCTGGGATCCTTTCACTGAACATCACATTAAGAAGATTAAGGTCGAATCTTCAGCTCCTAAAGATTAGTTCATACAGGGAGCAACAGATTTCCAGCAATGTTGTCAGTTGGGAACCCCACCCAGCTTTTGTTCATACTTTAAGCACAGCTCAGTCTCAGTGTCTTCCACTGCCATCAACGATCTGAGGTAAGATTGAACCCTTGGCAAGTAAAAAAAAGTTTGGAAACTAGGATGGGATTTGACTGGGTGTCTGAACTTCCTGTTAGTACGAGGAAGTAAAGACCTCATGCATTTGCATGATTGAAGATGGATGGGAATCAGTGAATTATACCTTTCAGCCTATATGCCAGGCATTTAAGTTTAATTTTGCCTCAGGTTGTTCTACTCATCTATTTATCAAACAACGATTATCTAAAATGGATATCCAGACTATCAGGTTTGGCAAAAAAGAAGGAGCCATGAAAGATTCTAACATTAACGTAGACACGAAAATTGACCATTGGGGAAAATGAACTGAACATCAAATACTGTGGGGAATTCATTTAACAAAGCTTAGAATTGCCAAATGTAGCAATAACCAAGAGTATTCTAAGTTGGTTATTTTATAGGCTCAAATTATTTAATTTTAGGTCACGATTTTAACAAAGTTTTAATGCTCAAATGAGGATTACACAATATTGTGGATCTTGCCTTTCACAAGTTATTGTTTCCTCTCTAAGAGTTTTATGATAATTGTATGCAAGACCATGTATTTTATGTCCACAAAATCTATCTGGATTAAAGGGCAATAATTGTGCAATAAGCATGAATTAAGAAATATGTTTCCATTGGCCAATGTTGGGACAATTGAAGCAAACAAAAAAAGTAAATGAAATCAATTTATAACATGCCGAATAGATATTTTAAGAAATGAGTTTGTTGTGATACCACAACAAGAAAAAAAAAGAGTAAAAGCTAAACAAATCAAAACAAGTTGTGAGTACCTTTGGAAGTAACTAAGTGCCAGCCCTTCACCATTAAAAGAAAATGAGTATTTAAGATGACATTCTTGGACAAATTGTATTTTGTCATTTTTTACGGAGGGAACTTTGATTATGGATAGCATATAGGGTTGATAAATGGTTACTGCTAATTTATTTGGCGTGATTGTGCTTATGTGCATATATGTTTTAGTACGTAGGGGTAAATGAGATAATGCTTCAGAATTGAAAAAAAAAAACACTTCAGTAAAAAAAAAAAAAAAACAAATGCAGCAAAATGTTGATAATTGTTGCATCGAGGAAATGTATTCTGTGTGACTTATTATACTATTCTAATTTTGTTTCATTTGAAATACTTCAAAATAAAAACCTTATAAAAGAAATATTGGCTTTCTGAATTGTTGGCTAATATCGCAGCATAATGGGTCTAAAATGTACCCTGTGCCTCTCAAATCTGCCTCTCCTCTCCATGTTCATAATGGATTTTCATTATCGCTTGCCTCAGTGAATGAATTACCTTTTTTTTTTTTAAGAGAGAGAGAGAGAGCACAAGTGAGCAGGGGAGGGTCAAGAAGAAAGAGAGAATCTTAAGCAGGCTCCACGCCCAGCACGGAGCCCAATGAGGGGCTCAATCTCACTACCATGAGATCATGACCTGAGCTGAAATGAAAAGTCGGATGCTTAACGAACTGAGCCACCCAGGTGCCCCATGAATTACCTTTCTAATTGCCCTTCCTAACTCAAATCTCATAGTCCATGTGGTGTGCCATGGTCCCCAGGCAGGCACCGACCAAAGGTTCTGAAGCAGCAATCAGAAAACATTCATGTCAGATAGGTCACACAATTACAGGGAGTAAAGGCCAACCCAGTGAGAAAATATGCAGAAAACATGAGATCCTAATGGTGCTCCAGTGTAGGGCTTCTTGGGTTCACGAGATGGCAAGTCCAGGTGAGTATGGGCCATTCCCAGCTAGCATGACCTCTTTTCTGATGTATACTCTTCCCATTGATCAAATATTAGGTTTCTTTAAGAGTCTATGATCTACCACTGGTTTTCATTGTTTTGGTCTATTTGGGCTAATAGAATAGAATACCGCAGACTGGAAAGATTGTAAACAACAGGAATTTACTTCCTACAGTTCTGGAGGGTAGGGAGTCCAAGATCAAAGTCTAGCAACTTCAGAGCTTGGTGGGGCTTGCTTCCTACTTCATAGATGATCATCTTTTCACCGTGTCCTCACATGATAGAACGGACTTAGGGAGCTCCCCAGAGTCTCTTCCATAAGGGCACCAATCCCGTTCGTGAGGGCTTCACCCTCTTGACCTCATCACCTCTCGAAGGCTCCACTCTCAAATACCATCACACTGGGGATTAGGTTTCAACATATTAGTGAGTCTTTAAGGAGACACAAACATTCAGTATATAGACCCCATCCATGTTGAGGGATAGGGGAGAGATCTCCATTCTGTGCCCAGCTGATAGAAGTAGAGAGGAGCATATCTGTGTAGATGGACGAGCGGAAGCCGCCATCCGATGGGCCAGCAGTGCCCCCATCCACCACCTCAAATGGCCTTTGGAATGAATTGTGCTGCTTCCATGCGATTCTCAGCTTAGGAAGATTTTCTCAGTTGGCAAGCTTAATTTTCTAATTTTTCTTCAAATCAAACAGATCTTCAAAATATTAATTTTGAGGTGGCTCTGGAAGGGTGAGGAGGACGGTGTTTAGGGGTTTGTGTAGCATGGGAAAGGGCCTTCCTCCAAGTAGGGAGAATAAAGGGCCCAGAAGTGGAAGAGCATGGTGTTCCAAAAGTACCGCAGATAACTCTGTGGGTCTGACATGGGGTATATCGATTATTTAACATGAGCGATTATGTGCATTAAGTTCCCATCCAGAGATACAAAGACGAACCAGTTAGGGGCGCCTGGGTGGCTCAGTCAGTTTAGGCCTCTGACTTCGGCTCAGGTCAAAATCTTGCAGGTTCGTGAGTTCGAGCCCCTCCACAGGCTCTGTGCGAACAGCTCAGAGCCTGGAGCTTGCTTCTGATTCTGTGTCTGCCTCTCTCTCTGCCCCTCTCCTACTCATGCTCTGTCTCTCAAAAAATGAATAAATATTTAAAAAATTAAAAAAAGAGAGATGAACCAACTAAATCCTTCACACATTAATTGAACATTGGAGACAGGTATGTATGAATATATACTATGTGCCAGACATGGCCCCAATTCTTTTAACTGCTGGGAAACTCCGGTGCCTTGTTCATTAGGCTGCTGCTTGGGGGCAAGAGGGTCCAAGCTAAGTGTTTTGACCTCCTGTCAGTATTGACAAGAGTTTACTTTACATCTCTTGCCACGCTTTTTTTTTTTTTTTTTTTGAGTACCTAGAAAACTGAATATATGAACTCCTCCAAAAATGATGGTTGACTTAAAATTTAAACATGGTGTTTTTAAGGAAAATTACATTCTTAAATCACATGAACTTTGCATGAGTGGCCATTGGTTTTCAAGAACGAGCGGTGTGTATAGCAAATGAGAACCGAAATTAGCTCACAATATATCTCCCAAGTCTATTTTGACAAAACGAAATGTTATAGACCGTAGTAATTCAACATGAGAAGATTAGGTTGGAATTTAAAGCCTTGTAAGGCGCTAAGGTAGGCCATTCTATCATTTAAAGTTTGCATTTTGAAGCCAGAATAGGTAACCTGTGGATATTCTTGACTATAGAATGCTGCCCATTTCACTGACCCCAGAACTTTATTTGTAGTGCATTTGATATCAGAATCATAGTCATTCAAGTTTTTTCTATTATTCCTCAAAATCACCGAAGACTCCTACTTCAGGACACAGGGTCAGGAACCAGATGACTGAAGAAGTACTGTAGTGAACGGGAACATTCTGCTTGATTTTAATGTCACTAGATTTGAAGTATGTTTCTCTTACATGAATGTAGGACAGTAATCACTATAAATTTCAAAGGGTAGATTTTCGATAGGCTATCAGTAAATGTGCTATTATAGTGAAATTCCAAAGAACTGATGGGTAGGAAAGTGAGCTGTTCGTGTAAAAAGCAGATCCCTGTGGCCCCAGGTACTGGAATAATGCCTTTGGTTGATATAATACAAGACCAAAGAAATGATCCAAAGTGTTTTAAAATACTTCCAAGGAGGGGCGCCTGGGGTGGCTCAGTCGGTTAAGCGTCCGACTTCAGCCAGGTCACGATCTCGCGGTCCCGTGAGTTCGAGCCCCGCGTCAGGCTCTGGGCTGATGGCTCAGAGCCTGGAGCCTGTTTCCGATTCTGTGTGTGTGTCTCTCTCTCTGGCCCCTTCCCCGTTCATGCTCTGTCTCTCTCGGTCCCAAAAAATAAATAAACGTGAAAAAAAAAAAATAAAAAAAAATACTTCCAAGGACACGACAGCAAGAACGTGTGGGCCATATTTCCATCTCAAAGACGTCTACATCACCACGGTTTCACTCTGTGAAATTATTTCACTCTGTTGGAAATTATTTTCCCAACAACCTTAATGCAAGCCAAATTGAAAACGGATTCTCATTTCTAATAATTTGCTTTACAGCCATTTTTGCTAAAACACTTGTATTGTTCGAAGCAAGGACTACCCCACTTCTTACAATTGTGATTGTTTCAATAGAATATTTTCAAGATGTTCTAAAATAATTAAGTTACTTATTAAAATGTGAAAGGAAGTGGTGCAAATCCTCTAATTATATGGATTTCCTGGGTTGAATATCTCAATTTTAACATTAAGAGCTAGAATGCTGTATTTGTTGGTAGATATAATGAAAACCCACGACTGGAAGCCGACTGTGGATGTCACCTTACTAACTAAATGGTACCTAAAGATAACTACTTTCAAGAGCTGCAAAACTTTTTTTATTCTTAAATAGGTTACACGAGGCATCAAATCACTGATCGATTCACTTCGAAAAAGTCAATCCAGTTAAAGAAGATGAACCAAACACCGTTGTTTTACTGTTGGGAAGTACATGCTCAAAAAATGCTTTTTGAGACACAGAGACACAGAGTATTTCAACAAAAGAAACATAGGACCCCTAAAGATATGTGTAAATTGAGCCAATTATTTCTATTTTCCATCTTGTGGATAAAATTCTTACATGTGGATGTAGCGTATCATTTATTTACTTACTAAGATAATTTTCTGACCAGTAATAAAACTAAGAAAACAAACATAAAATGATAGAGAATCTTTGAGGAAAATTGCATTTCATAACTAAATAGTAAAAAAGCAAAAAAAGGTCAAAGTTATTTCAGCCACTGAGTCAACATGATGAAGTTTTATTGGGTTACACAACATGCACTCTCTTATAGGACAAGTAAAATAACCAGGTTCAATCTAAAAATCAAAGGTACAGAGACACCCTTTTGTACATATACTGAAGACAATTTAAAAAGAACAAGTAGTATAACTTGTGTGAGATTTTGTGGGTCTTTAATGCATAGTAAAGAAGTGTTTCCCGCTCACTTGAATTAATAACACTGAAGATTGCAAATCATCTAAATAATTATTTTCAAAACATTTCATTGAGATGTTCCCCAAGCATTTCAGCTGTGGGTGGAAACATACAATAAGAGGGGAGTTTTATATATATAATAAAAGACGGATATACCCTTTATTCGTGTTTATTAAAAACCAAATGCTATCAGGAAAATGTAAAAAAATATATTTATTTTCAAATCCTACATGTGTGGACTTGTTTTTTAACATTGAAAGGTCCCAGGATGACTTTAACTCTAGTATAATACTTTCAGATTTTTTTTTCTTTTCTTTTCTTTTCTTTTCTTTTTTTTTTTTTTTTTTTTTTTTTTTTTTTTGTTTAAGAAACAGCTCATATCTTTAAAGCTCTGGAATGGTGTAGATCATTACAGTGGTTTCACATTTTCATGGGATCAAGGAAACAACAGTAAGCTCATAAAACAGATACCACTAATTATGCAGAGGAGAAGTCATAAAGTTACTAGGAGAAGCATGTTTTATATTCATGGACACATCATTAAAAGTTTAAGACATGCTATCAAATTCTGCATTTTAATACTATACCCAACAGCATTAAACCCTCCCAACAAGAAAATCAGATTGTTTAATGATCCTTTTTGTCACACTGGTTTTATATGTCTGCAGTTGAAGCAGATGTGGAGTTTGTATTGCTGAACCTTTTTTTTAAAATCACTGAACAATTAAAGAATCACTTTATCCTTCATGCCTAGTAGTTCTTAAAGATCTGAATCATCTTCTGACATAATATTTCTTAAATCAAGTGTATTCGTGGGGGCAATCAGCCTTGATTCCGGATAGCGCGTGTGGACTTTTAAAATAATGACTTGAGTTTTCTCCAGAACATACAAAACCATAAGGGGGCTTAGTAATGATAAACTAGCTTCCATCTTATACTAATTTCTAAAGCTTAAGTTAAAACTGAGAATATCAAATCAGATTTCAGGGGCACATATGAAAACACAAAGTGCTGTTCTGTCACTGGGAGAGAGCACTGAGAAATCCAAGAATCATACAAAATGTTCATATTACAGATGGCAATTTTAATACACGTTCAGAGCTAGAACATCACAAACAGTTCCCAACACAGGCACACACATAATCAGCTACAGCTTTTTATCGCTCGCCCACAGAGAGACTGAAGATGCTCTCCTAGCTTAAATTGTGTACAAGTCGATAGTGTTTCCATTCATATAGAAGTAAATGTTTTCCATTCCACGATTTAAGCACATCTGATGGCTGGAGAATACACACTTTCTTACTTTAATGGGAATCTTACATGTTAATGGTTTCAAGTTGAACCTCAAAGTGAAAGTAAAATGTAGTCGTGGCAATCGAGCGATGAGACCCAAAAGGCTGCAAATGGAAAAAACAAACAAACAAAAAAAGTGGAGCGATTAGTTGTTGGGAATAAGAAATAAACCATGGGAAAAGCAAAGTCGTTGAAATACTTAAATCTTACGAGAGAGATTTATGCACCAGGATCAGAGCCTGAACTCAAGGACCCAATCACTTCAAGGAATTTAGTGAGGGTTTATTACTGGAACGTGGTGAAAACAGCTGTGTGGATGGATGTCCATGGGAAGAAGACAGAGAGCTTGGTGCTGCTACCCCGTGGTCTGGTTTGTCGCCTCGCTTTGCTGTAATTTCACCATCATTCGATAATTTCTTCTTGATTTTTTCATGCATCACAGTGAACGTCAAATGGGAAGAAGGTACGGAAAAAATACTGAAAAACAAAATCCTCTTGCTTTGATTTTTAGATTCACCAGATCAGGACAGACACTGGCTTACAGTTTGAAAGCTACAATATGTTCCTCAGAATGCAAGCCGCATGTTGCATTAAAAAACTGATCAATTTTGGGGTGTCTGGGTGCTCAGTCAGTTAAACGTCTGACTTCAGCTCAGGTCATAATCTTACCGTCCGTGAGTTCGAGCCCTGGGTCGGGCTCTGTGCTGACAGCTCAGAGCCTGAAGCCTGCTTTGGATTCTGTGTCTCCCTCTCTCTCTGCCCCTCCCCTGCTTACGCTCTCTCTTTCTCTCTCAAAAATAAATAAACATTAAAAAAAATTAAAAAGAAAACAAAACTGATCAACATTGTGAACTACATACAATGTGACATGTCCTCACAACTAATTGTCCCAAACTGAAACATAGAAGAAAAGGCAGATTTATAGATAGATAAAGACAGATAATTGGAGGGATTATTATATGCCAATCTGCCTTTTGATAAAACTGTTATTTGTTTCATATGCACACACACACACACACACACACACACACACACCAGCGATTACTAAACATCCTGGATTATTCTAAGCACTTTATATATATATAAATGTAAGTAATCCTTTTGACAACATAAGAAGTAAATACTATTCTTCCCCATTTGATAGTGAGGAGACTGAGGTAAAGTCCGCCCAAGGTCCCAGAGCTTATAAATGAAGGAACTGGGATTAAAATTTATCAAAATTTATTAAATGTATTAAATTTATTAAAATTTCTCAGATAAAATGTAATCTTGGTCTATTTCACAAAGCAAATAATATATATAAAACTTAGAGTCTTTTAATTATCTACAGATAATCTTACAATCCATACACTTATTTTATTAACACATAAAAACTTGTATGCTTGATAGTATCAGAATCTCCACTTGTGAGCAAACGTTCAGTAAAAGACACAAGAACATGACGTCTTTGACACTAAACCTGTTTAACCTGCACCCATGAGAAAGGCAGAGTTGGGTCTTTGAAGTTAACAGATAAATAGATATTTTTAGTGAAACTACCGACATGCGGACGTTCAGGAATCAGCTCTTACAGATTTTGAGCTGGTTTTAACTTAAGCACTGCAAGTGAAAAACAACAAACTTAGAAGAAAATATGGTTACTCATTTGCATCTCCAATCTAATAATGCCTCTAATTGTTCAGATACCAAAGTTAGGTCCAAATGCTTCTCTACCAAATGCAGCTGCTGGGCAGCGAACACTGATTTGATTTTCTGCAGGGTCCACGGTCACTTGCTGTTCTCATGATGAATAAATAATGCCACGATGCCGTGGAGTTACGGACCTTGCCCTTCTTGTGAAAAGGGCTGCATCTGCTTATTCTCAGACATCACGATCCTAAAGGAAATAAGACACCAGAGGCCTGTGAATGAGAGGGCCTTTTCAGCCGTACAAAGCCTTCGCTCCCGAATCCACCTTAACCAGTTTGGAGAAAAGAACTTTGGCACTAGGGCATCCTTTAGGAAAGACTGATAATGATCACCAAAGGACATACTGGGGGCTATTGCCTCACTCACTTCAAAAGATTTCTCTCTTAATCAACATTAAATCATCATTTTGCCAGGGATATAAGGACAGCTGTACACAATCTATTTGTTTGAAAACAGATTACAGCCAGGTCCCTCTGCCAAAGTATAAACTTCTTAATGTTGCAGCGCTGTACCCCTTTTTTTAAACTTGGAGCTTTTTATTTCTAATTGAGCGTCCCAAAGCAGCATTTCTATCTTAGTTTGTGGATTGCGTCGTCCCATAAAGGCTGAGCTAATAGTTTTTGTCAGTTTCCCAGGTAGTCGATACACCAGACAAAATAGAATAAAAGAAACCTTTTTTAATATAAATCACGCAAACAGTTAGGCTGAAATATCTGAAGTCTCAACTCGCTTCCTCATTTTGGGTGCTGTGTCAGATACAGATGGTTGGTGTTAACCATCTGAATGTATATAGTTGTGCCTTTCTTTTTTTTCTTCTCTAGTATGTAGATCCACGTGCCCCACATCTTTACCTTTGTTTTGATCCCATGACATTAGCAACCCTAATCCTCCTGATCCTTGGTGGTCCTGATAAGTCAAGAATAACTACAAAGAACATTTTATTGCCAATTAAAGAAAAGATTTTTTTTTTTAAGATAATGATCCAGGGCCCTAATTTCAGCCCCAGTCGACCTCTCCCGTTTTATACAAAAGAACATTAAGCTACAATATCTAAAATCGGTCAACGACCATTACTTCAAATTATATATATTAAGTAGATACGATATAAATTAAGTAGATGCAATTTCTGCTACATTGAATTAGAGTCAACTAATACAGAGTTCTTACTTAGTTAAATTTGGTTCAAAACAATATCATTAACAATATGAATGATTATACAATTAGAGAATGTTCATGCTATATAATATTTTATTGATTTTTGAGTAGTTTATGCTTATTGATATCCATCTGAGTCATTACCCCATTGTGCTGATTACTGAATGGAACACAGAGATTTTTTTACTAAATTACTTTGCTACAGTATTAGATGGGAATCAATGAATATTTCTTTTGCTCGTATATTCTAGCATCTCTTGCTAGCAATGTACTTTCAAATTTTCTTACATTTTTGCTAGCAACGTAGAAGGAAAAAGATATGCGAGTTAGAATTTTCTTAACACATATGCCAGAAGATGTTGTTTTATGACTCCATAGATCTTCACAAAGCATTAATTTTTCAGTTATAATTTATATTATGCAGGTACTAGTGGAGGCTTTGACTGTAGCATAGAGGCCCATTTAGTTTCTATTGTATTCCACCTGTGAGAGGAGTTTTATCGATGAAAAACTGACAGAAGTGAAGACCCTCGAAATAGACATTCAAGACCTCATATGGATGAGCACCTCTTTTTCTTCTGTTCACATTAGAAAAAGTGCCAATTGCCAGCAAAGGGAGTGTCATTGAGCCTCCCCCTAAGAGTAATATAGTCTGGAACCCTAACCTACTCTCAGCCACATGTCCTAGGCATGGAGAGATCCAGGAATGGAAACATTTAACTATAGCTATGCTGTCTTCACATCTTCTAAGGCAGGAGGAAACTTGTGCCTCTGTCCATGTTTTGAGTGCTGATACATTTCACAAATGGTTTAGGGCAAGTCCAAAAGGACTTCTGCGTCAAAACCGTCCTGGGACAGTTCAGCAGTGGATGAATAGAGGTCTCTGATATAGTTCAGAAGATCTGGAAGTTACTTCTTTGTCTTCTGCATTGTCTCCCTTCATTCTCCCGAGCCTGGAGCCCTCCTGACAAAATTTAGTCCTTCCTACTGAATTCTTGGGTCCTCGGTCAGCCAAAAATGGAACAGTTACACGCAGTATAACCTGGTGATAGAAAGCATGGGTCCCTGGTGCCTCAGGCACTACATGAGTTCAAATCTTGGTTCTGCCACTGTTCTACCATTGAGATGTTACTTAAATTCTCTGATATATAATCGTTCCTGTAAGATTACTTTGCGAATTAAATGAGGAAATATATATAAAGTGCTCAGCATAGTACTTGGTATATAATAAATGCTCAATAAATAGTAAATATCATTATCACCGTATCAGAAAAGCATTCAGATTTGTGAGGGTCTAGCATAAAACTACAAAGTAAATGTCACTACTCACTACAGGGTGATATTACCATGCCAACATCACTAATTGGCATGACACCACAAAAGTATCCCAAGCACAATTCTCCTTGCTTTCTTGAACAAAAATGATCGTGACCTCAAAATAACAGATAATTATTAACAGCCATAATTGGTAGAGGGGAGGAATTTACTTCTTCAGTTGATTTATAGGATGGTTGTAAGCAGCTGTCTTCAGGATTCCAGGAAGAACACCCAACTCCCAAGTGAAGCACTGGAAATGCTTTGATTGCTTCATTCCACAAACCATCATCAAAGTATTTATTTAGTCTAAACGCCTAACTGGTTCATCATCTCCAGAGGTTTGATAGCTAACATTGTATCCTTAAGCTCAAGATTCATATCACGAGTTGAATTTTTTTCCATCAGAGTGACATATCTAGGTTTCAACCTGAAGAAACACATCCAAGCATTTTATGACTGAACTTCGTAGAACTTCTCGAGTCTTAAGAATTTTACTTTACATGTTATGCGAGGCAAATATTTATTCGTTCATTATCTCTTCTTCAAAGCCTTAGCAAACATTTCTCTTAAGTTATTTGTCCTTGCAATAATCTTTTTATTGGCATCTTGTAATTTTCATTTTTGGAAATAAAGTTCTGTCGTCTTATATATTTCACTGCCAAGTTGCACAAATTTGAACCCAGTTGTCCTGAAATACTGAAACATCAGAGTCCTGAATATTGAGTGCAGGAATTATGGATCACTGAAATATTAACGAAGGATTGCTTAGAGCCCCTGAAACTCAAAAAACTCCGTATGTATGAGGGCAGGAAAATAATTAACAAAGCAAAACAGTATTTTAAAGAACACCAATGAAATTACCAGAATAGAAAAGTTCCTCCAAAATAAGAGGATGTTAGAATTGATTTGAAGAAATCAAACATAAAATAAATCATCTTCATGTATTTTAAGGACAGTATCGGTTAAAGGTATTGTTAAAGGGGGCTGCCTGAGTGGCTCAGTCAGTTAAGCGTCCGACTACGGCTCAGGCCATGATCTCACATTTTGTGGGTTCGAGCCCCAAGTGGGCTCTGGGCCGACAGCTCAGAGCCTGGAGCCTGCTTCAGATTCTGTGTCTCCCTCTCTGTCTGCCCTCCCCCCTCAAAATAAACATTAAAAAAAATAATAAAGAGTTGTTAAATGTTCTTCTCCATGCAAAAATTAATTATCCAGATGGCCACAAATTGATAGTTACTGGAAGGACGTGGGGGCGAGGGAATGGGCTAAAAGGTGACAGGCATTAGGGAGGGCACTTGTGATGATCACCAGGTGTCATATTTATAAGTGATGAATCACTAAATCCCACACCTGAAACTAGTATTTCACCGTATGTTAACTAGCTGAATTTACATAAAACTTAGAAAAAAATTCTCCAGTTAGCAAAACATCTGTGTGTGTGTGTGTGTGTGTGCGCGCGCGTAACAACATTGAAGTACATAAAAGATGCTTTATCTTATCTAATATAAGGGGGTATTATGTCTGGCACAATTTTATTTCAATGATTGAACTTTTTTTTAATGTTTATTAATTATTGTGTGAGGAGAGGAGACAGAGCATGAGCATGGGAGAGGCAGAGAGGTGGGGGACACAGAATCCAAAGCAGGCTCCAGCTCCGAGCTGTCAGCACAGAGGCCCGACACAGGGCTTGAACACACAAACGGTGAGATCATGACCTGAGCCAAAGTCACTCGCCAAACGACTGAGCCACCCAGGCGCCCCCCCCCCCCAGTGATTTTCTTAAAGTAAGTCTGGGTTTCCGTTCTTTAGGGTAGAGCCAGCTAAGAAGTTGTTAGTTACCCACTACTTTCTCTAATCCTTTCCCTCTTTGTTTTAGTTCATACTTTCCTGATGTTAGCACCCCATATTGCCCCTGCCACACTAAAGCACCCTGCCCCCCCCTGCTCCAAGCCCAGAGGGGAAGCCCTTCCGTCACAATGTATCCCAGTGAGCCTTACTACTGCAAGCTGCTCACAACCCCCAGGGAAAGATGGACTAGTCCCATTTATGATCAATGTCACTAGCTGCTCAAGTGGCCGAAGTACTATCTAGTTTAAATATTTTAGGTTTTCATAAACATAAAAGCCTATGTCCCCATGTATTGCCTTTTCCAAGAGTTAGAGGGTGATTCTTCAATAATTAACAATTCCAAATGAACAGGAAATCCCGAAATTTCTGGCAGGCGAGAACCTGATGGAACTTCATGTAGGAAATCACCTCTCTCACCCTCATATATTGCTAGGCATTTGACCACCTGAAACACAGCATTTGCTATATACACGACATCATTTTATTCAAAGCAGCGTATAGATGACTTCTTAGATTGTTCTCACTTTATGTGAAAGAAGCTATATGAAATCATTACACCTAAAAGAAAGAAACAAAAGATTGCGGATCTTCTCAAAATTAAGATAAGATCTGATGTGTGTGGGGGGGGAATATATTTACCATAGAAAAATGGCTTATTACTCAAGTCTTCCAAGTCTTGTATATTTATACATTTAGTCCGTTATGGGAAAATCATTAAAACTGTATTAAACAATTTGATCAGCAACACAAATTGTGTCTACGTAAAGAATTAGAACAGTTATCAAAAGAAGGGTCTTCCCCAAATGCTCAGTTTTATGAAATATCTGTATAATTAGGACAAAATGACATTGTAGCTTGAATTATGTGGATTAATTAGGCTCAATTCTCCAATTTATTTGCAAATCTAGTCACCATCAGAATGAGAAATTATATCTATTCTAAAGAGACCTCAAAAGGCTGAGCCATTCAGGTCAAGAAATTGAAAACAAAGCCAAATGTTTACTCCAAAATCAAACCCAGAACTTCTTTTGAAATTCACTGAGAGAGCAATCATTTCCAATGTCTTTTCACCTTCTGGTATGAGATGGAAGTCAAACTGGAAATACTGAAAACACTTTAAGAAAGGCAGTAAAACAAAAACAAGACTTCTTGTAGACTTCCAGATGAAGAGTTTGAATAAGCATTTTAATCATGTGGATCCTGGCTCTAGCCAAGCTGACCTCAAAGGTTTACCTGCGCTCATTATGTAGAATTCACAAAGAAATGGAAATGCATTGCATCTATTGGGAAACATTGACGATGTAAATGATTTTTGTGAGGAAACTGAACATTTGCATTAAGCCCATAGTTCTGGTCCATCTGGCACAAGAAAACAACTGAATGCCGCACTTCTGTCAGGGTCTTTGGAAATAGTTTGTTTTAAATTTTGTGCTTTCACAGTCCTTTAGTCTTTTTCTTTTCTTTTTTGCTTGCACAGGATTTTAAGTTTAAATCATTGTGCCAGCTGATTTTCCAAGCTGAGTTTACATTTCTGTAGATTTATATAATGAAAGACGTGTTTTGATTAAAAAGAAATGTCCTTGGGGAGTGGCCTCAGTCAGTTTGGGTGTCTGACCTCGGCTCAGGTCATGATCTCATGGTTTCATAGGTTTGAGCCCCACATCAGGCTCTCTGCTGTCAGCATGGAGCCCGCTTCTGGATCGTCTGTCTGTCTCTCTCTCTCTCTCTCCTCTAACCCCTCCCCGGCTCTCTCTCTCTCACTCTCTCTGTCTCTTTCTCTCTCTTTCTCACAAGTAAATAAAATGTTCTTGGAAAATAAAAAAAAAAAATTGTTCTTGAAAAGATAGTTGTTGAGAATAGGACAAAGAATATTAAAAGTTAAATGTTATCAGCTACCTATAAGCTGTTCACAAGCACAAAATGATGAATCATGATTTATTATTTTTTTTTTAACTTATTTATTTTGAGACAGAGAGAGGACAGAGCATGAATGGCAGAGGGTCAGAGAGAGGGAGACACAGAATCCAAAACAGCTCCAGGCCTCCGAGCAGTCAGCACAGAGCCCGACGCGGGGCTCGAACTCCCGGACCGCGAGATCGTGACCTGAGCGAAGTCGGCCGCCCAAACCGACTGAGCCACCAGGCGCCCTAATGAATCATGATTTAAATTTAATTAGTGTAGTGAGTCAGTTAAGAATGTCAATCTCCAAAGATGGTTTTGAACTTGTAACATTTTGTAACTGACTCTGTTTGCCTGCCACACTGCCAAATCAACCTACAGAACTTATATTTTCTGCTGTGCCATAAAGATGAAACTAATAATCAAAGAGGAAAAAAAAATCAGGATTTTTCTGGAAGGCAGAATGATCTTTTAGAATACCACGTCAACTTTCCTGACATCTTGTCTTAAGAATTACTGAGAGGGGCGCCTGGGTGGCTCAGTCGGTTAAGCATCTGACTTCGGCTCCGGTCTGATCTCCGGGTTCGTGAGTTCGAGCCCCGCATCGGGCTCTGCTCTGACAGCTCAGAGCCCGGAGCCTGCTGCGGATTCTGCGTCTCCTCTCTCTCTGCCCCTCCCTGCTCACGCTCTGTCTCAAAATAAACAAACATTAAAAAAAAAAAAAAATTACTGAGATTGTAAACTGAATAAATGGGCACTACCGAGAGATGGCCCTAACATAATTTGGTGTCATTCCAGAGCTGCTTTATTTCTTCTTCCTTTTAGAGGCGACAGCACCTATTTCTTCTTCCTTTTAGAGGCGACAGCACCTCTTCCCCAAGACAGGATATCCAAGAACACTGTATACACACTCTGAAAAATCATGCTTACACTGTCACATGAAGAATTACAAAGTTACATTTCCACACTGTTTTGGCTTCCTCCACATCCTGACAATAACCAGACTATATGTTTGCACTGGTTCTGAAGCCATATATAAATAATAGAATGATATAAGAATAAAACAAACTGCTTTCCAAAAACGGAGTCTGTAAATCACACAGCGCAGCACATTTTGCTCCTAAGACATCTAAACTCTTCCTGGGTGCCAGTAATATCTACCCACAAAAGAGTCACTGAATTACTTTTGATAAAGACTGGCTAATCTTACATAAGGTAATTGCTGAAAGAAGGGCAAAAAAGGAGAAGCCCTGGGAATATTACTTCGAGGAGTGTATCATAGATGAAGTTAATGGCACCACAGGAAAAGAGGGTCTGGGTTAAACAAGCAATAGAAAAAATACTGTCTTCTTAAGACCCAAACAATGAGGAGGATTGAAATCAATGTTGGTATTTGACGGACCACTGTGTGCTAAGTCATTACCAGTAACTCTACCTGGCTGAAATTGAAGGTCATGTGGTTTAGGTTAGTATTGTTTAAGTGTTATTATTATTATTATTATTATTATAACTCTTTCATGGAAGTATTACATACATACATAAAGTGTGAAAATCCTAAGTGTTCAGCTCATTGAATTTTTACAAAACAAATACTCCTAACTTATCACACCAAATCAAGAAATAGATTATTACCTTCAATCAAAATACCCTCTTATGCCCCTCCACCTCAATACCTTACTCTCTTCAAAGACCGTCAATTGCCTGTTTTTGAAGCTTATGTCAATGGATCATGAATTATATATCTTTAAAAAAATTTTTTTGTTTATTTACTTTGAGAGGGAGACAGAGACAGAGACGGAGAGATGGAGTGAGCAGCAGGGAGGGGCAGAGAGAAAGGGAGACACAGAATCGGAAACAGGCTCCAGGCTCTGAGCCGTCAGCACAGAGCCTGACGCAGAGCTGGAACCCACGAACCGCGAGATCATGACCTGAGTCAAAGTCAGATGCTTAACCCACTGAGCGCCCCAGGTGCCCCTATGAATTATATTCTCTAGTGTCTGTCTTCTTTTGTTTAATGTTACTTCTCTGAGATTTATATGGGTTGTTGCATGTTGACGATCCTCATTCTTTTTAGACCTTCATTCTTTTTCATTGTTATATGGTAGTCAATTTTGTGAATATGCCGCAGTGTATTTATCCATTCTACTGCTGATGGGCACTTGGGTCTTTTTCAGCTTTGTACTCTTACAAATAACGCTATTCTAAATATAATCGTGCTTGCCTTTTGGTGTACATTTTCGTGCATTTTGGCCACAGGTATAACCAGAGGTAGAATTTCCAGGTAATAAGGGATGCATATCTTCAACGTTAGTGAAGAGTGCTAAACAGTTTTCAAAGTGGCTGTGCCACTCCCACTGGTGGCTTATGACAGTGCCACATGCCCTTCACTTTCAGTAACTGTCTTTTACGTTTTGGCCATTTTCATTGGTATGTAGTGGCGAAACATGGCTTCTCTGATGACTAATGAGGCTACACGGCTCTTCAAATGAATATTGTCCACTGGGACAGCACCTCCTTTGTGAAGTATCTGCTGAAGTCTGCAAGGTTTAAATTTGCTGGGGTGATTTCACTTTTCTCTCCTTTCAGGTGGAAAGCTTTTGTGTGTAGAAGACCAACTCTGAGCAGTCCTGTGACAAATCCCACACTGCTTTCTCAGTCCTCGTGGCTCTATCAAGTAGGTCTTATTTAAACCTCCTCCCCCCGCCACCTTTCTTTTTTATCAATAAGAACACCGGGTCCCAGAGATGGAAAATAAGTGATCAAGGCAATGCAACTCATAATTACTACAGCTAAGATTTAAATCCAGGGTCTTCCTTCGAGTTTCTGATCTTTTCACTTGGAGTCTTGAATCTGGGCCAAGTTGTCATAACAAAGAAATAAAATCTAATACACCATGAAGGCTACTCAAGGGAAAATATTGGAAAAGTATATTTGCATCTATTCCCAACTGTCTTTGAAACAGTTAATACTCGACTGAGGAGAAGAGTCATTCATAACAGTAAAGGCCCAGCCAAGCAACTCTTGCAGAACCATGGGATAGAACTGCAGACTATCAGAAACAAGGAGGCTTTAGCCATATACATTATGATGTCACTCATTCTTTGCACAGACTTGAGTGCGTGATTTTTGCATGTGATATTTCTTAACATTATTTATTTTTGAGAGACAGAGCATGAGCATGGGAGGGGCAGAGAGAGGAGGAGACACAGAATACAAAGCAGGCTCCAGGCTCTGAGCTGTCAGCACGGAGCCTGACTTGGGGCTCTAACCCACGAACCCTGAGATCATGACCGGAGCCGAAGTCGGAGGCTTAACCGACTGAGGCACCCAGGCGCCCCTGACATTTCTACAAATCACTAAGTTAAAGTCTGGAACACAAAGTTTCCGCTTCACATTTTTACCTATAAAATTCTCCTGGTGAGAACACGTTTTACTAAAACATTCAAAACTGAATAGAGTTAGCTTACTCATCTAGGTGTCCTGGGCCTCTAAATGCATTTCAAACACAGAAGACATTCTTTCAATTTAGATAATGTTTAAATTGAGAAAGAGAGAAAAGGCAGAAAGGAAATCTGTCATGCCATATGAGTGGAAACAGTTGACAGGCCAAATATATGATGGTTTATTAAGAGATTACCTAATTATAGAACTTTTATTATGCGCATTATTGTAATCATCATGCTATCTGTCTATTTCAAACATGGTTCAAACTGGTGCTCCAGCTTACTGTCAAGACAGATCAAAACAGTTCCATTTGTTGAGCCATCAGAGCATTCAGAATTCTGCAAGACAGAAAGCGACATGGTCTGTACCTTAAAGACAAATCGTCAAAACTGAAAACCAGAATTTTAAGTTACTCTATGCCTTTTCTGGCTTTTAAGAGTATACACAAACTTAAGGAGTAAACATTCTATGAGGTTTACATAATGTAATTGGAACATTTTACTATTTATTTTAATGCAAATTAATCCAAAGCTCACAGCAATGCAGAACTAATTGCCCTGCACCTGGAAAGGAGAAATGGCTTCTACTCCGAGTGAGATGTTGCCTCTCCTGGTTTCTGTGTCCTTCCCCATAAGCAAAGAGGACAGACACTGTATCTCTGGTGTCCTTCCAGTTGAAAGCCCACCACCTTTCTATAGTAGTATTATTTCTAATTGTAGGAGAGCATGCTAGGATAAGTACTTTGGCGGGGGGGGGGGGGGTAAGGCTGTCAAAGCAAGACATCGAGTGATTTGCTTGGTTGTTTTTTTTTTTTTTTTAATTTTTTTTAAACGTTTATTTATTTTTGAGACAGAGAGAGACAGAGCATGAACGGGGGGGCCAGAGAGACAGGGAGACACAGAATCGGAAGCAGGCTCCAGGCTCTGAGCCATCACCCAGAGCCCCACGCGGGGCTCGAACTCACGGACCGCGAGATCGTGACCTGAGCTGAAGTCGGACGCCCAACCGACGGAGCCACCCAGGCGCCCTCTTGGTTGGTTTTTTAATCATATGTATCTGGGCACAAAATTTGATCTCTGCCTCTTTCTGGCTGGGTGATTACAGACAATTAACCCAACCATTAAAGGATCTTAATCAATGAAAGAATGATCCTCGGGAAGTTGGAGGAAATTCTGGGAAGAGACATAATAAAGATTCAAACGGAAGGGAGAAAGCCGTCACGCGTATACATACCTCTTCTGCAATTCCCCAAGTAACAGCTCTTGGAAAAACAGGACACACAGATAATGAAACAATATCGAGTACTGGGCATAGACGACTTCCCGTGTGCTACGTGCTTTACATATTGAAGAATTTGACAGGTGTGTGCATAACACACACAGGCAGATATGGGCAGTCTGCCCTCCGATGTCCTCAGCCCCTCCTCTCTGTAGACATATTTTTTTAACGTGTTAATTTATTTATTTGAGAGAAAGAGAGTGGGAGAGGGGCAGCGAGAGAATCCCAAGCAGGATCCGTGCTGTCAGCACAGAGCCTGAAGCAGGCCTTGATCTCATGAACCATGAGACCATGACCAGAGCTGATATAAAGAGTCAGATGCTTAACCCGCTGAGTCAGCCAGGTGCCCCTCTCTGTAGACATGTTTAAAGTCCAAGCTGCTTTACATTTCGATACTCATATTCAGACTTCAACTAGTATTTATGCACTTCCACACTTGATGCTTGCTTGCTTTTTAAAGCAATGCTGCATGTTTTGTTTTTTTTTTTTTTTTACAATAAGAATTTCCGAGGAGCATCCCTTGATCTCTCACATGTTCTCAGGCAGGTGATATGTGTCAATTTCCTCTTCTCTAAAATGGTCATAATGGTACTTTTTTCACAGAGTTGTTACAAGAGTAACAGCCAATTTTTTTAAAAGTACTTAGAACATTGCCTGGCACATAATAAGGACAAGGTAAATATTTGTTAAATAAGATAAATCTCCTTTATTGTCATTTAACTTTTCATATTTAGATTTCTTTTCTTGCTAAGTTTTCTTTACGGGAAAAGAACCGTATCACGGGTATTTGTGTTTCCTACAGGAAGGCAGAAAACCAGGCCAAAAGAAAGAAAAGAAAGAAAATGATCTTTTATTGAATAGTTCCAATAAACCAAGCAGTGAAGTAGAGGTTTTTAAAATAAATGTTCCCATTTAATCTTCCAAAGAACGCTGTGCATGTGGTAAGAGTCTTCCTGTTTAAAAAATGAGAAAACAGGATCAAAGAAGATAAGTTTCTTGCCAACGAGGCATAGTAATGTTTCAAAATATAACCTTAAAAGATTTTGCCTTTCATGTACTTTTGTTCATGTCAAATCTGAGTTTTCAGAATTTCTAGGCTGAAATCTGTTGAACCTGGTGGTAATAATGACAGCTGTCATGCCACCTAGTGCCTGTCATCTACCCACCTACCTACTTAACTTCTAACTACATCTTCTTAAACTAATTGTCATACTCTGTGCTATAAGCTTAGAGTAAACCCATTGGCACTTGTTAACCATAATAAGTGGCATTTCGGAACCTGGGTATCCAGCAAGATACCAATAGATGTCCTCTGAAAATCAGTTCTGTGATCAAAAATGTTTGAGAAACACCAGATTTAAGCAAATTGTAAACTGGTTGCTTGTTGCATAATTTCTCAGAAGTTTGAATATCTCGGGGCGCCTGTGTGGCTCAGTAGATTAAGGGTCTGACTTCAGTTCAGGTCATGAGTCCGCTGTTGGTGAGTTCCGGCCCCACGTTGGGGGTCTGTGCTGACAGCTTATAGCCTGGAGACTGCTTTGGATTCTGTGGTCCCTCTCTCTGCCCCTCCCCCCTCTCAAAAATAAATAAACATTAAAAAAAAAAGAATTTTGGGTATCTCAATATTGACATATATCTCCTAGGAGGTTAAAAAGCATGTAATCTTGCCAACATGTATTTTACTACAGGAATTTTTTTTCCCATTCACATCCCACAAGCTACTGGTGTTCAACAGACCATGGTTTAGAAAATTCTGGCTATCTTTTTTTTAAGACCAGACACAATGAGGAAGCACATAAAAGTTGAGAACAAGTTAACACAAATATCAGCCATCAAGAGGAATCTACAAGCCAAAGAACAGCTTTTAATAGGATACTTATAAAAGGAATTTTTACAGGCCAGTGGCTAGAATCATGCCCAGTTCCTTGAAGAACCACAGTGATATGTTTAATAATAAATGGGTGAATATGAGTCACTTATTCTGTTAAAAGAAAAGCATCATTATTTCTTTTCTTCATCCAGTATAGATTCAAAGTTACAAAGTTACAGAAAGGAAGCAGACAGAAATAACAAAATACTTCTAAACGTTGGTGTCCTTATTGAAATTAAGTTACTTACCACAAAAATTTTAAAGCTTGTCTATGCATTCACTTAATAAATATTGACTATTTATATTCAAAGGAATAAACAAAAGAAATTCAAATCAAGAAGAGAGCGGACTATTTGTATAAGGGGCACTAGTACAGAGTCAAGGAACCAGACTCCTTGAGAATAAAGACACATATGCATGTGCGCACATGCACACACACACACACACACACACACAAATCTCAAGCATTTTTTAGAAAAATTTCCTTCCTCTCCCAAGGCAAACATTTGAATCTTTTTACTATCTTGATAAAACAGTCATTGCTGAAGGCAGGAGAAGAAATATCCATGTGAGGAGATTTTGAGATGGTTTTGAATCATTCAACCACAAATATGCCAAATTTATTTTGTACAACAAGATGACAGAAGAGAAAGGGGATGAGAAAGGGAGTGTCTTGTGAATTATTTTTTTTCCAACACACATCTCTTTCTTCATTCCTCTTTTTTTTTCTTCCCTGCTTCCTGCTTCGTTTTTCTCCAAGACCTATTTTGGTTACTTCTGAGCATGACTTTCCATGTTTTACTAAGAAAATATGGTGCTTAGGGAAGAAAAGAAAGAAGAAAGAAAGAACCAAGAAAGATAAGAAGAAAGAAAGATTCAAAGAATGCAGAAAGAAGAGAAAAGAAGAAAGGAAGAACAGAAAGAAGAAAAGAAGAAGAAAGATAAGAAACGAAGAAGGAGAACGGAAAGACAAGAAAGAAGAAAGAAAGGAAAAGAAAGAAAGAAAAGAGGAAAAAAAGAAAAGAAAGAAAGCAAGAAAGAAAGAAGAAAGGAAAGAAAGAGAAAGAAGAAAGGGAGGACGGAAGGGAAACAAAGGAATCAGAAAAATGAGGAAAGGATCAAAGATATTTCTGGTGAAAGATTTCCAGACGAACATTAGAGGTGAAGAACTACATGTAGCAGCAAATAACTCCCAGCAATATTCTTAAATTGTGAAACCTTAAACAAAAACTAATAGCAGTAAATGTTGTCTCCTTCCTGATTTCATGGAGCTAGGCACCTGGCTGTGGCCCAGAAGAGATTCTTGGTGGAATATACCGATTAAAACCAATTCATTTGTTCATATTCCTTGTGCACGTTTTCCCTTTTTGCTTCGTAAACAGCAAGGACCCATTTGAGTCCAGCACTTTCTTTTTTGAACCACAACTCCTGGTGCTTTTGCGAGGAAGGTGCCGGGACTGGTTACAACCATTACAGAGAGAAAAGAGGTTAAGAGGGAGTAAGAGCGTGAGTGTAAATGCACAGGCAAAATATAAGAGACTTTCCCGACCGACTTGAGCTGCTCCATATGTTCCCGTTGTTTAGTGGCAGCCCTCAATAGGGGCACCGTATCTTTCAGTCCCATGGATAAATTTGCTCTGTAAATTAAAACGTTGGCTTGTGCTCCCCTGGTGTTTAAGAAGGTGAGTGATGACCTTGGTGGGA
This sequence comes from Lynx canadensis, assembly GCF_007474595.2. NCBI lineage: Eukaryota > Metazoa > Chordata > Mammalia > Carnivora > Felidae > Lynx > Lynx canadensis. The sequence goes on along the minus strand of NC_044306.2, from coordinate 54,441,184 downwards.
GTATGTTTGTGTAGAAATGTGTCATAAAAGATGATGTCTTGGCCCAAGAAACACAGGGTCCAGGTTTAGTCATTTGTTAAAAAAAAAAAAAAAATACCAGAGTTAAACATAACTAACACATCATGAGAGTAAGGCTCTTGCCAAATGTAACCTTTTTTTTTTTTTTTTTGAAACTTAAATGTCAGCTTTTACCCCGTGTTTTTAAGGAATATTTTTAGCATTTTCCTTTTAAGAATTTCCCTGCTGATTTTGATCGCTTTTTAAGTCACGAGACAAAGCAATGTACATTTTTCACTGACTGAGACATTAAAATGCTATCAATTGATTATTCTCTCTTTGCACATTTATTGAAGAATTATGGATAAAATTCAATATGGCGTTTATTTTCTGAAATGATTAGGATTTGGCAGGTTTCATGTATCCATTTAGACTCACTTTGAGGCTTGGACATTAAAAGATTGGTAATAGATTTGAGTGAGGAGTTGCTTTTTTAGCCATCTTCTCCCTATCATTTGTGTTACTGGTTTCCATTTTACATGTTTACGTACATTTAGCAAATACTAAATTATTTGCAAAGTGCCACAGAGCCCGTGCCTGTAGAGACGAAGTAAAATTTCTCATGATTTGAACAATTGCATATTAACATTATAACATTGTATGCTAGCTTACTCTGCTGGGATAAATAAAATAAGTAAGTCGATGCCACCTATCCACAGAGTTCTTTGGCAAATCACGTTTTAAGGAACGCCCGAAAGACAAATATCCAAAGCAGACGGGCTTCATCTATCTACATTGCTTCCCAAAAAGTGGGTTCCATAACATTCTGCTGTTCTCACACTCACTAGTTAATCAATTTTTTAAGGCAGAAATAAAATCCACGTTTCAGGTTGACAAATAGTGCCATTTAGGGTGATCAATTTAACATATTTAAGATGTCACCTATGCCAATAATGTGCTATTTCAGAAGCATCCTATAGATGCACCTTTCATAAATCTGAAAGAAAAAAATGCTAATGATAATTTAAAAAGTGACTAAACACATTACATGCACTGGAAATCTTCAATGCAAGTTTTCCATACATTCACCAAAAGTCTTAGCAGCGCTTCACTATCTCCAAGGAATGCCTAGATCAATAAAGATTCCTCAGGGAAGAACATGAAGTATTATTCTTATCTGTAAGAATAGTGAAAAATAACTACATTATTTGCTAAGTGCCTGTAAAGATTAAATAAAATTCCCCATGATTTGAAATATGCATATTAACATTATAACATTGTATGTTAGCGTAGTCTAATGGCACAGAAGCTGTAATGCAAAACTCAAACAATGAGATGTTCTGCTCAGATCAAAGTTCATGTGCATGGATTCAAAGTGATAGCTGGGAGGCTCATTGAGATTAAAGCCCAACAAGCTTATTTCTAACTTTGGTGATCATGTAAACAGTGCCTTCCTTCTCTGGACCATTCCTGGTTTATTAAGTAGGGATGCTTTTAAATTCACATTCAAATAATACATTTTGGGGGGAGAGGGGAAAGTGGGTGATGGGCACGGAGGAGGGCACTTGTTGGGATGAGCACTGGGTGTCGTATGTAAGCCAATTGACAGTAAAATATATTTAAAAATAAACATTAAAAGAATAAAAAATATTATAAATAAATAAATAAATAAATAATACATTTTTAACTTACCTTTTAGACTGTCTCTGATAATAAACCGAGGCGCTGTCCACCTTAAGGGGACATAAATGCAGCTGTAAACTACAGCCATGAAGATAAAGTCATCATCTGAATGGCTTGTCATGCTTTCTTGACACAGAAGTTTCTTTTTTTTTTTTTTAAAGTGTATTTATTTTTGAGACAGAGAGACAGAGCATGAATGGGGGAGGGTCAGAGAGAGGGAGACACAGAATCCGAAACAGGCTCCAGGCTCTGAGCTGTCAGCACAGAGCCCGACGCGGGGCTCGAACTCACAGACCGTGAAATCATGACCTGAGCCGAAGTCGGCCGCTTAACCAACTGAGCCACCCAGGCGCCCCCAGAAGTTTCTTTTAAATGCTTTCATTTTATAATAAACTTACCTCAACATAAATTTGAGTCATCATTCCTATGACGAGGGTCTTCTCTGGGCAACCATTTAATTTCTTTTCCATCATTCATTTTTTGTTTTGTTTTGTTTTGTTTTGTTTTTTAAGGGCGTCAACCGTTTGCAGAACTTGGTTGTCGTGATACTCTTGATACTTCCTCCAGCGGTAAAATGTGGAATCTTAGAAGTGAAATGACCACAGGAATAGACCCATTCCCCAAACTCTACAGCAGGCAGACACCCAACGGATGCAGACCTCCCCATGCCCACAAAAGAATAAATACTCGATCACTCCTTGCAGTTATTTTTCAAAAGCATCTCTCAAGTTGCACATTATGGGAATGAGCTCCATCCGTATGCCTGTGCTCGTTGCTCGGGCATGGTAAAGATAGCACGGTTACTGTTGCCAGTCTCCGGATCCAAAACATATGGGGCATCCTCGTTACAGGGAAGGAAATTCACTTGAAAGGAGACAAAGCAGTTGCTTCCCTTTACCTTAGAGATGCATCAATTAGCATTCTGTTAACGAATACAGGGGTGTTTTGTTGTTGTTAGTTCTGTTTTTCTAAGTACTCAATGCAAAGACTATCAAAGTCATCTTTTTGTAACAGCTGATTCTAGTTGAATGTTTTCAGTTTGTTCGTTACAGGATGAACTGGAGAGGTGGACATGAAAGACAGAGTCTTTGTCAAGCCCAAGACACTACAGAAAAAAGAGAAAGTAAGCCCCCCCCCCCGCCAAAAAAAAAAAAAAAAAAAACCACGATAGGATGAAAAGCATGCGACAAGTAAATCCGTGTTCAACCACGGTAACGTATTACATTCCCCTCTTTTCATCCCATTTTCGCTTAAAAATATATGTTGGAAAATGTTTTCCAATTGTAAATGCTTCCAAAGTAGGACGACAGATGGTTCCCAGTAAAATTTAAAAGGGGCAAGATGGGGAAAATCTGAGTGAAAGCTTTCTCTCACTCTCAAATACTGATGTAGTGATTACTAAGGTAAGGCAAAGCATAAAGGCATAAAAGTTGAAGTATTTTCTTTCATCGGCCACTTCCTCCTTCACCCTGCAACGTCCATCTATCCTGTTTTTATTGTCTTTTAAAGGAAGGCTCATTTTTTAAACCTTCTTGAATCCTTTTTGATCAGGCGCTCATTACACTGGCCACAGCTACCTGTTTCCAAGACAACTTCGGTGAATAGGCACAGTGGAGTTTCCACATTTTGTGTGAAGCCTAAACTGGCCCCTCAATGCACTGACATTTCCTGAGTAAAGGGTGAAAACTAGAAACTGAGCCCAGCCATTCATTGAAACCGTCAGGTTTCTTATTCAGTTTTACTAAAACATTTGGCTTCCCCCTGTTAAGAAGATAAAATTGCACCCCATTTTGAGATATAGGAACAGGAACCTAATGTCAGATCATTAGACAATTGAACTTTCTGCACCGCGATGTTTTTTCATGGGACCTGTTGGTGATAACTGGTAACATTACAGCAGGGGTGGGGTGGGTTGCTGGGGTGCTATTGGGAAAAGAACAAGGATACAAAAAGAAATTTGCAAGAAACACCTAGAAGAATAGACAGCAGAATTGAAAGCAACTTAAAAAAATAATAAAAGATCTGGGGCACGTTGTTGTTCATTTTAATTCATTTTTCATCTTTTGAAAATGTGATTTTGCACTTCTTCAATGTGAGGCAACAGAGTTGTAAAACCTAAACAAAGTAACACCTAAAACAAAATTTAGCAGATTTGAAGTAATAAAGATCATAGGAAATATGACAAGAAAAGGAACTGCTGTTTTCTTTCACTGCAAAAACAAACAAAACCCTGAAAAAACAAACAAAAATCTTGGAAATAATTAATGTTACGAAAACTGAGTATCGGGGTGCCTCCGTGGATCAGTCGGTTGAGCATCCAACTTCGGCTCAGGTCATGACCTCACAGTTCGTGAGTTCGAGCCCCGCATCGGGCCCTGTGCTGACAGCTCAGAGCCTGGAGCCTGCTTCGGATTCCGTATCTTCCTCTGCCACTCCCCTGCTCCTGTTCTGTCTCTCCCTGTCTCTCAGTAGTAAATAAAACGTTAAAAAAAATTAATTTAAAAAAAAGAAAAAGAAGACCGAGTATCGGGGCCCCTGGGTGGCTCAGTTGGTTGAGCATCTGACTTCGGCTCGGGTCATGATCTCTCAGTTCACGAGTTCGAGCCCCGCGTGGGACTCTGTGCTGACAGCTCAGCGCCTGGATGGAGCTTGCTTCGGATTCTGTGTCTCCCTCTCTGTTCCTCCCCCGAGGAACTGGAAAAGAAAACCGAGTATCAAGATACGTTCAGAAACAGCCTCTGTCATACTCACGTTTGTTTCTTTCCCACAATCTAGCAACCAGCCAGGTGAGTAATTCTCTCAAAAGCCACTGCAGGACATGCTGGCATCCCGGGGGTGACAGATTTCCCATGGATACAATACCCGCATTTTTTTTTGTTTCCATTTCTCAAGACGGACCTATTGCACAGATAATATAGTTTAAAAGCCCAATTCCACTCACATAAATGTTCTTCAAACGTTTACAACCTACCGCTATGTGTCTGTTAGCAACTGCTGGCGAAGGACAAAATAAGCAACTGGCATAAAAACACAGTAGCTTCAAAACCTAGCATAAGAATATATGTTTCCATGGGCTCGTAAGTTGAGGCTATAATTGTATGCTTCTCGTATAGTCAGAATTCTGCTAGGAAAGAAGTTTCCGCTATGCATGATGGCATATTTCCTGGTGTTCCATGAAGGCCATCACAACTTTGGGGTAGCTGTGCACGGCAATGAATTGGGGATCCATTAGCATAAGAATAGTATTAATTTTTTTATTTAATTATTTTTTTTTACTGTTTATTTATTTTTGAGAGACAGAGAGAGAGAGAGAGAGAGAGAGAGAGAGAGAACATGAGCGGGGGAGGGGCAGAGAGGGAGACACAGAATCTGAAGCAGGCTCCAGGCTCCGAGATGTCAGCACGGAGCCCGACACGGGGCCCGAACTCACCAGTGGTAAGATCATGATCTAAGTGAAAGTCAGACGCCACCCAGGCGCTCTAAGAATAGTATTAATTTAAAGACATGTTCTTTTGGGGCACCTGGGTGGCTCAGTTAATCATCCCATTTTGGGTCCGGTCACGATCTCACGGTTCATGAGTTGGAGCCCTGTGACTGGCTCTGGGCTGACAGCACCGAGCCTGCTTGGGATTCTCTCTCTCTTTTCTCTCTCTCTGCCCCTCCCCCACTCTCTCTCTCAAAATAAATAAATAAAGTTTTTTAAAAATTAAAAAATACAGACACATTATTTAAAAATAAATTTATCTGGGACACCCGGGTGGCTCGGTCGGTTAAGCGTCCGTCCGACTTCGGCTCAGGTCATGATCTCACGGTCCATGGGTTCGAGCCCCGGGTCGGGCTCTGTGCTGACAGCTCAGAGCCTGGAGCCTGTTTCAGATTCTGTGTCTCCCTCTCTCTGTGACCCTCCCCCGTTCATGCTCTGTCTCTCTGTCTCAAAAATAAATAAACGTTAAAAAAAAATTAAAATAAATAAATAAATAAATAAATAAAATAAAAATAAAAATAAATTTATCTGGGACACCAGGGTGGCTCAGTCCGTTGGGCGCCCGACTTCAGCTCAGGTGATGATCTCACAGTCCCTGGGTTCAAGTCCCACGTCAGGCTTTGTGCTGACAGCTCGGAGCCCAGAGCCTGCTTCTGATTCTGTTTCCCTCTCTCTCTGCCCCTTCCTTGCTTGTTCTCTGTCTCTCTGTCTCTGTCTCTCTGTCTCTCTCTGTCTCTCTCTCAAAAATAAATAAACATGAAAAAAATTTTTAAATAAATTTATCTTACTATCCAAATTAATAACAATGATAAAAAAGAATTCTCCAATTAAGGAATAATTAGGTATTTGGAGCCAAGTCTCAAAGATCTTGCATTAATTAATGACTTGTACTTTCCTTGGTTACAATCAAAAGGTGTTTTGATATGTTTTCTATCAAGTACTTTGTATTTTGACACAAAAAGACTGGAATTTAGACTTGGCTAAAAATAATTATTACCTCTGGTATCATGATATCTTCAGTTTCTTCCTTTTTGATCATTCCTTTGGTTTATGGTAGCAAGCCTAACTAAAATGGATGTGTTTCTCAAAATATTTTTGTCCTTGGAGAGGGGGCCGCACTAGGCATTTAATATGGAACATCTTAACAGTATAGAGGATTCAGAAAAGGTGAGCTAGATTGCTGCTTTACAAAACGTGGAGTCAGAGCATCGTATAAATGTGCACATAGTGAATGCACAATAAATGTTCACTGGCAGAAGCAATAAAGTTAGAAACCAGCTGAGTGTCGCAATAAGAAAGTGAGGGGCACCTCGGCGGCTCAGTCAGTTAAGCATCTGACTCTTGATCTCAGCTCAGGTCGTGATCTCACGGTTTGTGGGATCGAACCCGGAGTCAGGCTCCATGGTGTCAGTGAAGGGTTTGCTTGGGACTCTCTCTCTCTCCCTCTCCCCCCCCCTCCCCTGTTCATACTCTCTCTTTCTCTCTCAAGGTAAAGAAATAAACTTTTAAACAAAGAAATGAGAAAACGGAATGGTGAAATGAGCATAGGCATACCCAAACCACACCCCTCACAAATGCACCTCAGACTACAGTTCCCCGAGGGCCCCTTTCAGTTTTCTTCTGTGCGGTCAGTCTTTCAGCCTGATGAGCAATTCAAAAATAACAGTCTGAAAAGAGTTCAGGCTTTTAGCAAGCAAGTCAAACTCTCTTTCCAAAATTTCCTTTTTCTTTCATTTTCACCCTGAACGTGGGAGGTGTGGCTTTTGCTCTGCACGCAGAGCACACAGGGAGCAACTGTGTGGGCCATATGGAGATCCCTCGGCCAGGGCTACACAAAGAAGAAAAGAAATGGCTTTATCAGAAGAATCCAGCCCTCACCTGCACCGCTCTACGCTCTCGACTGGGCTGGGTTTTGGAATTCAGAAAATAAATTGTGTGTTATCAAAACAGAGGGCAGAGTTAACTCTGGGTCTCCTGACAGCTAAAACTGACCAGTGGTTCGGTCCTACACTGAGAAGCACCAAGAGGGTTCCGATGTGCTCCCCATCTTGTACGTGTGCCTTGGGCAGAGTGGAATGCTTGCCCCTCCCTTGGTTTCGCAGGGAACCTGGCAGGAAGCAGCGACGGGCCCACGGGGATGAGGGGTGAGGGGTGCTCCTTTGACCGCTAAAGACAGCAGAGACAGCCTAAAATTGGCCAAACAGCAAACACTGCACTTCCTCGAAAGTAGTTTCAAGATCCAGAAATTAGTTTAAGGATACAAGAATACAAAAAATCAGGCTGCTCGCCCTTGGAATTTTGTCTCTTCATTTGGAGGGTATAAATGATACCCTCTTCTCTTTGCTTAGTGAACAATTACCTATAAACTAGGGTTGCTGGGTTTGTCTTCCTCCTAGAGGCAATAGGATTTTTCCCCCTTTTCTCACCCTCCATTATAGTAGATATGTCTTAAAGAATAAGCATTCTGATGTAAGCTATGCATTGTGGTTTGTAAAATGCCACACTGTTTTTACTCAATTCCTTTTTATGCCAGCTTATAAATATGATTGAAAGCATATTCTTAAAATTATTCAAGTTTCATCCTAACATTTTGTTCTCCTTTTTAACTTATCGCTTATAGCCTATGTAACATGATAATCTGTCTATCTGATACATAAGATAGATATGTTCAGCTCCTAAAAACGTTTTCTTCAAATGGATCCAAATGCTGGCAAGGAGACACTCCCTGTCCACATTCAGAAAGTGATTTAGAGCCACAGGAAGTCCAATGAGGTGGCCATACTTTGAAAGGGAGGCTCTCTTCAATTTTGACCAAGCCAATGAAAAAAATCATGAAAAAAATAGATGGGAGAATAGCAGAATTTGATGTGATGAGCACTGGAGGTTGTATGTAAGTGATGAATCATTAGAATCTACCCCTGAAACTAATATTTCACTGTATGCCAACTAACCAGAATTTATATAAAAACTTGAGAGGAGGGGCGCCTGGGTGGCTCAGTCGGTTAAGCATCCGACTTCGGCTCAGGTCACAATCTCGTGGTCTATGAGTTCGAGCCCCGCATCGGGCTCTGTGCTGACCACTCGGAGCCTGGAGCCTGTTTCAGATTCTGGGTCTCCCTCTCTCTCTGACCCTCCCCCGTTCATGCTCTGTCTCTGTCTCAAAAATAAATAAACGTTAAAAAAATTTTTTTAAAAATAAAAAAATAAAAAAATAATAAAAACTTGAGAGGAAAAAAAAAACATGAAAAAGGAAAAAAAAAAAAGAAAGAAAAAAATACCAGAGTTTGGGAAGGGCAGCTTAGTAATGGAAAAATGGTAATTTATCTGTGATAAAGTCCCATATTCTTTAAATGGCTATAAAGGTAGATGTGTTTATAAAACAAATTAATTTAAAAACTGCCACATTTGTGGATGCATACTAAGCGAATATATACTGAAAATAAAACACATCAGTTATTATTAGTTGGCTGCTTCAAACCTTACTGTTTCAATAAACAAAACTTATATACCTTATTTCTATCAGTCCACTCAGAAGGCATGTAATAGATACTAAAACTGAATGTTTATTCCGTTCTTAAAAGCCTGACACCATGGGTTTAGATTTCGTTTTATGTCCCAACATGTGCTAATGTAGCGAACGCATGTAACTTCCTTTTTCAAACTATTCGTGTCTGGAATATTCTCCTTTACTGTGTGTTTGCCTCAAGTTATTTTTTGAACAAGGTGGAGTACATATAAGCAAACACCTAATGGTTGTTTTACTGACTAAAATCGTAACACAGTTAACAGCTCTCTTCATTGATGTGATCCCCCAGAAGCCAGTTGAAATTTTCAACAGCAAAACGTAGTCCTCAAAACTCCACATTCCATATTTCCAAATTCTTTTTTTAATTGTTTATTGACATTGAGATTATTCTACACATACGTTCTGTGAGGAAATTTTTAGACTAATAACACTATAAAAACTACATCACCAAGGAGTCTGAGGCTCTGGTTTGAATTAGAAAATTCATTTTTAGAATCACAGTTTCGATTTGCAGCAAGAATGACTCAGCCTCTGATGGCAATATTGTGTTATTGAACACCCAGTGATTCAGCCTGGGCAGTTTGGGGCATAGTAAAGAGGGTAGATTTTCATATTAAAAAAATCAGGGTTTTTTTTTTTTCCACGCACATCCCTACCATCTGTTCAAGAAACAAGTAGCACTCCTATCAGCCGTAAGACAAAAATGTTAGTCGGTTATAAGAAATCGAGCAAATATTAACCTTAGAATGGATTACAGTCCATCTAGAGAAAAAATGGCATATTCTTTCTGGGCAAGCAGAAAAGAATAGTAATATTATTTATTTTTCTATTGTGTATTTCCAGAGATGATGATTTTTTCCAACTTTTTGTTTTGAAAAATATTAAACCTTCAGACATAGTTCAAAGAATAGAATGAGCACCGACATATCTCAGATGTACGCTTTTTAAATATTTTGCCTTGTTTGCTATTATTTCCTCCTCTCTCTACATTTATACTTTTTTATGCTTATCCATTTGAAAGTTAGTTACAGTCAACATTAATACTCCAATCCTAAATACTTCAGCATATATCACCAAAGAACAAGAACTTCTCCTATAAAACTATAATAGCATAACACACCCAGGAAATGTATTATCTAAGATCCAGTCATTAAGCCTTTATTTTTTGATCTAGGATCTAATCAAGAATTACACATTGTTATTTAGTTGCCATATCCCTAGAGTCCTATAATCTGGAGTGGATTTTAGGTCTGATAAGTGAAAATGCATATTTCCAAAATTACTCAGTCTCTAGGGTATCAGCAATTAATACGGGCAGCAAATAATCACGAAATCCCCTTTGAAAACCTGTCCTTGTTCCTAATTTTAAAACATTCTATAATCACTTCACTGGAGACATTTCTTCCAAATTCAACTCACCTCAACTGCCGTGAGGTAAAAAGTACAAGAGGCAGATTTGAAAGTAATCAGGTGCTTAAAACCATACAGACCCCATACATTACGGTCAGCATGTTGAACTGAATCCCAGAATAAATTGGTAGTGAGCCCAGTTCATGCAGGACAAGGTAAGTGCTCTGGCAAAGATGCACGAGAGCTAGCCAACAAAATAAATATTTATCTTAATTGGTACCTCACTATGCAAACACTGCTCTTTCTTTTTACCCAAATCCTCAAAGTCATATTACATAAGAATTTGAACAGTTTTATTAATATTACTCTTAATGGCAGTTTTATTAATATTACTGACTACTATTATATTAAATTTACTTTCCTTATCAGAATAGTTCTCTTCCTCACAGTTAAGTCAAGCACATCTTTACTGGCAATGAGCTTACTAGCTGTTACTCCCTCTGAAAGAAAATGTTCACTTTATCAGAGATGCGGTGTTAAAAATATATCCAAACGATATATACCAAAATCTTTTCTAACTGATTTTTATGTCTTGCACACAGTTGTGTGCCTCAAAGTGCATATCTTGTCTTGGTTCAATAAAACGTTAATACATTGTTTAGCATTTGTACGCAAACGAGCCATCCTCAATGCTTTTTAATAGGTAAATATATGTATGATAACTAAATGAATAAATGTACTCAAGTTATCTTCTGTGTCACGTACACGTGAAATATTTTGGTTCCCCTGAAACAAAATTCTTCATCAAAAGGAAGGGAACGTGATAGCAATGAAAATATTGCAGTTTTTCTGTTTCTCATTTTTATGCGAACCTCAAAATCAATCAGAGACTAGATTTCCAAAATAGGGCTAATAGACAAAGGCAACAGGGTGTCTAGTGTGGGGGTTTTGTATCGCCACCTAGCGTCTAACTGTATAATGGACTTGGGTTTGAACATGACAACACGGTTCCGTCTAGAACAGACTCTGAAAGAGGGAAAAAATAATTACAACACTTTCAATCAAAGAATTTCTTTCTCTCTCTTTTTTAAAATTTTGTTTAGTCAATCCATTGTCATTATATACCCAATACATGAAAATATTTTAAAAATTCATTCATTAAAAAGTAATACTTACGAAGATTATGATTTGTGTATATATAATGACATGCATTTGCGTTCAAAATTGATTTCATTATTATTTTTGGATTGGGATAAGCATTTAACAGGCATAGCACCTGATAAGGCGGAAAGTATTAATATCTGTCAAGCTTATCCCATTGATACTGTTTTAACATATCACTACTGACATTTTCCACTTTTTAAATTGACTTCATAAAAGAATCTAATTTGAAGAACACATTTTATGAGCTCAAAGTTTTTTTCCACTTGATAATTAGGTTCTAATTTTAGAAAATGAATAGTTTATCACATTACTGCAGAAATTACTTCAGTTCCTCACTAAATGTCCAGCATTTAGCTGAAATAAGAAATCAACTGACCACCCTTGACTACCTTCAGCAGCGCAATGAGAATGTTCTAGTGAAAAGTTGCCAGAGATATGCCCCAACACAACTGTAACCTAATGAGCCAATCCAACACACGGTTGCATGGTCACGTATTTTCATCCTTTTCATGTCATGAGGATAATGCAGTAATGAAGATTACATTGCCTGAGGAGTGGTTGAAATTGGCGTTTTATTGGTTTGCAGTATGATTGTCCAAGTACGGCTCCCTTCTTTTATGAATAGATATCTGCAGCTGGCATAGAGATGTTATATTCTGCTCTAACGGCCTGATAAAAGTCAGGTTTCAGCATTTAAGGTTTTGTTTTAAAGTCAAGTTGAGTATTTTGGCCATTAACTTTATCTGGTATGAGGCAAGCCTGAGTGGGTACGCAAGTGATAACCACTCCTTCTTTGAACAGAAAATGCACGGTTTGGCCTTCGCAAGGTTGCAACAGTGGAAGACTCAATGCTTGTAAAGTTCTCCCTCACATACATAGTTTCCCCGTTTATATATTTTTTCTCAGCGGAGACAGTATTATGGAATGTGAAAAAAAAATAGCAATAGTAAAGCTTAGGGTGTGTGTATGTGTATACTCCTGAGTTATTTTCAAATAAAAATTTTACTCTCTAAATTGCACCACATTAGAATGTGAGTCTTCGAAAATTTAAAATATGGGGTGTTGGTTTATGTTCTTGAGACACCTGCAATAATATAAGCCATATAGTTTGCCATTTCATATTTTTATAAGGAGGGCATGGTCTAGTAGGCTTATGATCTTCCTAAATTATCAATTAATTACTCACAAAATCAGGTCTGAGTCATGACTCCTGTAGCCACGATTGCCACTGCCTGTGTTACCAATGCACTGATTATACTGAGACAGACTGGATGATATTTCTCATAAATGTGTATGAGTGAAAATAGTAGCAGAGAAATGAAAAAAAAAAGTTTTACCAAAAGGAAGGAAAAAGGAAGAATTGGACCAATGCTAATTCTTCATGTAAAAAGGAAAACGCTTACTAGTATACTTCTAGAGACCTAAAGAAGGTACTTCAGCTAGGATTTCCTGGTAATAATTAAGCTTCGTAATTACATCTAACGATTGTATTTTCTCAGTCGTATTTACTAACAAAACAGTTTTTCCCCCCAAGTTTTCTTAACCTTTTGCCAAACGTCCCAGCACATACCCACGCAAGCACTGACTCATCAATGTCACCTGTATGTCCCCAGTTTCCCAGACCATATAGAAAGATAGTTCCCCTCCCTCATTTCTTTCAATGTTAGTGGTTTCTTTTTATTTTTTAAATTTTTTTAATGTTTATTTATTTTTGAGACAGAGAGAGACAGAGCATGAATGGGGGGAGGGTCAGAGAGAGAGGGAGACACAGAATCGGAAGCAGGCTCCAGGCTCCAAGGTGTCAGCACAGAGCCCGACACGGGGCTCGAACTCGTGAACCACGAGATCATGACCTGAGCCGAAGTCGGACACTTAACCGACTGAGCCACCCAGGCGCCCCTCAATGTTAGTGGTTTCAGTCTTGAAAATCCATAAGGGGATAAGCTCCTAGAAGGAGAACTAGGTCAAGTCAAAATTAGGGGTGAAGGTGACATGGAAGACTGCCTACTCCTTTGAAACCTTGGTTACCCTCCTGGTAGACAGGGACAGAGTCTTAGAGCAGATTTAGAATCAAGTGGGGAATGCCATGGCCTGGCTTCCTGGTGTCCAACCCCGTGTCACGTCATGATAGAAAGAAATCATCCACATTTCTGGAAGGGACATAGCTCTGGAAAAGTAGCAAGAAGGGAGTCCTGACAATAGTAATTCATCTTTGTCTCTCCTATGAGACAGTGGTTTTACATCCCAATGCCTCATATGTAGGGATGCAGTAAATGGTGAGAAATGAAATTGAATAAAGGCAAAACAAAATTACAAATGCTTTATGTGCAAAGAGAAGCCAAGTAGCTTTGGGGAGCTTTAATGACCATTTCAGGAGACCAGAACGTTACCTCAAAAAAATAAGTTGTGCATCAGTAGGCTCAAAGGCATTGTTAAAAGATTCGAAGTTAACTAGTCTTGACTAATTCTATATATGAAGAGGTATTGAGAAGTACAAGAAGCATAAGGCAGGTCTCATGCCGCAAACCCATGGAGACGAGATGAAAATGCTGAAAACTTTCTAAAAGAAGCAAAGTAAGAGTAAATGTCAATTTACTAAGAGAGACCAGATTTGCACGCAGAGTTCTGAGGAAGGGAAAATGCTGGGCGGGGGGGGGGAATCGTCATATGGATGCAAGGAGTCAGGATCTGTGCTGATTTTGAAGAGTTGTTTGGACATGAACCCATGGGAGGGGGTAGGGAAGTCTGTCCAGGAAGGAGGAACAGCAGGCGTAGGGGCCGGAGTCTAGAAATGTGCTTGCTTTCTGGGGTGACTGCCTATCCCCATCCGTTCAAAAACCAATCCAAACTAAACCAAACAAAATCTCCTGAGTTCCATCTGAGATATGGAAAGAGGTGTGTAGAAAAGCGTGTGAGGTGGAGAATTAAGATCTATTGACTCTCTTCAAGGCACCAGGCCTCATGCCAATCGCTTTACCCTTACTACCATACCCAATCAGTTTACACTCTAGAAAAAAACAAACAATAAAGCAAGAGGTGAACATGAGACATGTTATAGGAGAGTTAAAACGTGAAGAGAATTCCCAAGCGTGGAGACACCACTCTAGTTGGTAGAAATCAAGAAAGGCTTCATAGAGAAGGAGGCATGTTTGTTGGGTCTCAAAGGTCATGCAGGATTGACGATGAAAAAGGAGAGATACCCTAACAGAGAAAGACAGTTAGAACCACCCTGTGTGAGCTTTAAGTATAATGTATTTAAACTGTACTGTGTGGGATGTGAGGGGCATCAGGGGTGTAAAGCCGCAGAGTGGAGGTAAGAAAGGTAGGTTTTGAAGAAGGTGTTCTGGTGCTGAGGGTCAGAATAAAGTTGTGTGAGGGCCTTTGTTCAGGCAAAGCAGGAGAGCAATTCCCTGGAGGGAGAGGACAGAGCTGAAGCTGGGTGGTGTCTGGGGAAAGAGCTCCTTTGAATATCAAATCAAGGAGTAGAATTTTGGTTCAGACTCTAAGGGTGAACATTGTAAATTTGGGCAAATCTTTTATTCTCTTTGACACTTAATCTTCTCCTTTATAAGGAGAGAAAATTGACAAAATTATTTTTTTAGGTCTTAAAGTCTATCATCCTGATATAATTATCATTCTATTTAAAAATAACTAGATCAGAGGCGCTTGGGTGGCTCAGTGGGTTAAGCGTCCGACTTCGGCTCAGGTCATGATCTCACAGCTCATGAGTCTGACCCCGGCTTTGAATCTTTTGTCTCCCTCTCTCTCTCTGCCCTTCCCTCCTTCCTCTTCTCTTTCTTTCTCTCTCAAAAATGAATAAAAATATTTTTTTAAAAAGTCATATTATGTTTCTGTTGACATTTCTGGCCAGAAAATAAAACCTTGGGGTGCCTGGGTGGCTCAGTCAGTTGAACCTCCGACTCTTGATTTCAGCTCTGGACATGATCTCCCAGTTTTATGGGTTCGAGCCCCAAGTGGTGCCTGCATGTGTGCAGAGCCTGCTTGGAATTCTCTCCCTCTCTCTGCCCCTCCCCTGGTCAAGCATTCTCTCTGTTTCTCTCAAAAACAATAAAGAAATAAACTTTAAAAAGGAAGAAGATAAAACCATTACGATATTGTAATAGTTACTTTATTAAAGGCTAATGAGCCTTAATGACTTCTTTATTAAGTGATAGAGACTTCTGGGGCACCTGGGTGGCTCAGCCGGTTAAGCATCTGACTTTGGCTCAGGTCATGACCTGGCAGTTTGTGGGTTCGAGCCCTGCGTTGGGCTCTGTGCTGAGAGCTCGGAGCCTGGAGCCTGCTTCTTCTGATTCTGTGTCTTCCTCTCTCTCTGCCCCTCCCATCCCCTCTCCTGTTCTCTCTCTCTCTCTCTCTTTCTTTCAAAAATAATAAATACACATTAAAAAAATTTTTTAAAGTGATGGAGACTTCTAAGTAGTGCATTATCAAGGAAATTGATCATTTGTACGTGAACCATGCACTTTCTCTTGGCCTTCCATTTCTCTCTAGGGTTTTTGATATGTTAAGGTCTACTAACATAAACAGTTCTCTTTAACTAGTTAGGTTGCAAAAAAGTGTGTGCATAGATATAACCTAATTCATCCTCAAATTATTAAACTTCAAAACAGTTTGATAATCTGACTGGATCTACCACAAAAATAGAAAGTTCAAAAAATCTGAAAGATCACCTAGTTCGACCCCAATTCATAGATTCATAAATTAAAGCCCTCAGAGATTCAACTATTTCAAGGTCACATAGTCAGCAAAAAAACTGGAACTCTATTTGCAGTACTTGGATTGTTGGACCAATGTACTTTGCTCTGGCCATGCTGTCTCTTCATAATATATTTAATCTTTGAAAAAATACAGGGGTGCCAGGTGGCTCAGTCGGTTGAGCATCTGACTTCGGCTCAGGTCATGATCTCATGGTCCATGAGTTTGAGCCCCACGTCGGACTCTGTGCTGACAGCTCAGAGCTTGGAGCCTACTTCTTCTGATTCTGTGTCTTCCTCTCTCTGTCTGCCCCTCCCCTGCTGGTGCTCTGTCTCTCTCAAAAATAAAACATTAAAAAAAATTAAACAAATACATACATAAAATAAACAAAAAGTACATAAAATGCATGCATTCTACAAAACTAGGCACAGATTTTTGACTTGGCTCTGTCATTTGAATAAACTTAAACTTATGTTACCCTGGGGAGGCAACGGAGTATGCCGCGATTTGGAAATCCAGATGGTTGGATTAGTATTCTAGCCCTGCCACATACAACCTTAAGCAAGTTACTTACCCCCCATTCAATTCAGTGTACTCATTGATAAATGGTGAAAATAGTAACCACCTTCCTACAGCAGTAGGACCAAAATAGAAAATGTAGGTAAGATATCTACTGTAGTGTCTGGTACCTTGTAGACATTCGCTGTATTTTCTTCCTTTCCTTCTGTCTTATTTCCTGAGGAAGGCTGATATTCATCTGTTTCTTCAAAATGTGAAATCCTGAATTTTTTGACAAAGTGTATGGCATATAATAAATGTTGTTATTGGGAAGCCTGGATGGCTCACTCAGTTAAGCATCTGACTCTTGATTTCAGCTCAGGTTATGATCTCACGGTTCATGAGATGGAGTCCCCCATGGGGCTCTGTGTTGACAGAGGGGAACTCCTTGCTTGGGATTCTGTGTCTCCCTCTCCCTCTGCCTCTCCTCTCTCTCTCTCTCTGCCTCTCCTCTCTCAAAAATAAACTTAAATTTTTTTTAACATTTACTTATTTTTGAGAGACAGAGAGAGACAGAGCGTGAGCAGGGGAGGGGTAGAGAGAGAGGGAGACACAGAAGCAGAAGCAGGCTCCAGGCTCCAAGCTGTCCGCACAAGCCCGACTCGGGGCTCGAACCCACAAACTGCCAGATCATGACCTGAGCCAAAGTCGGACACTCAACTGACTGAGCCACCCAGCCGCCCCAATAAATAAACTTGTTAA
Organism: Lynx canadensis; assembly: GCF_007474595.2. Lineage (NCBI taxonomy): Eukaryota > Metazoa > Chordata > Mammalia > Carnivora > Felidae > Lynx > Lynx canadensis. The sequence continues at coordinate 54,424,004 of NC_044306.2, read as the reverse complement.
AAAATGCTGTTATTAAATGAATGACTTTTCCTGAACGCACTATGCTCTACTACAGTGCTTTTCATGGTAGTGTTATTCATCTAATTTGCAGAATGAACAAACGAATCAATGAATGAATGAATGAATGAATGAAAAAGTGAATAGATAAATGAATGAATGAAAAGAGCAAGGGACCAATAGACCAGAACCGTGAAATTTCCTGGAGTTGTGAAGTTCTCAGAGACTTTCTCCAAATTATGGTGGTAAATCCTAGATTGGCTTAAACTCTGTCAAATCTAAGGACTCCTCAGAGTATTCCACGAGCAGCTTCATGAGATCCCAAATTCTAAGCAAATATTTTTAAAGGTATGTGTATGTAGATCTTTCTAAAGTGAAGGATTTGTAGCTTTCATTAGATTCTCAAAAGGTTCTATGATCCCCCAAGATATGATCTTCCCAGCCAACAGCACCACAGCTCTTACATTTTGATGGAGGCCATGTTTTATTTGCCAATAGTACCTCACAGAGAAATGGCTTCCGATCAGGATCTTCTTGGGAAATGATATTTTGATGTTTCTAAAAGTTGTAGCGAAATATCAAATGTACATAATGGGGAAAGTAGTCTCAGTGGAAAGTAAATTCAAGGCATTATGATGAAATTCAATGAAGTAAGATATATCATTCTATGTATATGGGATATATAGAAAGCAAGCTAAACGTAGGAGTGCAATTTATACAGACATGATAATTATCCTGTGAATTGATAAAGTAATCGTACATGGTAAAAAGTTATGACAGAATCAGCAAATATTTACCAAGCTTCCACTGTGATTGAAGCTTTCTCTGTGAAATACTTTGCATGTAGTTAGCTTTCTGACCCACAAACCGGAACATATCTTATACTGTATTAAAGAAAGAAATTTCCATTTTCACAATGACTTTTTTCATTAACTAGAAGTTTTATCTTTTCATGTGATTATAAAGTATATTTTAAACTCACTATATTAGCAGTTCTTCATGTACCAATTATCTTAACGCATTTATTCAGTTGCTGAACAGTGTCCTTGGTACCCTGAAAGTTTTTCGTCATTATCCGTTTGTCACTAAATAAAACATCATTAATGTGGCAAGTGGGCTTGTCAGATCTGAGAGCAGGCCTATCCTGTTTCCCAAGATAAGGAAGAATATTTGGGACCATGCAGATGTTTCACTGTTGATGCCACTGCTGTGGACATGAAGGACTGTCTATAAGATGGGGACGGGGTGTTCCTTGATGACCTACTTGGAAGAGCTTCCACTCCTCTCTTATTTATTTATTTTGTTCAGTAAAGTCATGCCAGTTCTCCTTGGACGTTTACTGATCTTCTAATCCCAATCTATGCAGAGACTGTTTTTCTTTATTTTTTTTTAACGTTTATTTATTTTTGAGACAGAGAGAGACACAGCATGAACGGGGGAGGGGCAGAGAGAGAGGGAGACACAGAACCGGAAGCAGGCTCCAGGCTCTGAGCCATCAGCCCAGAGCCCGACGCGGGGCTCGAACTCGCGGACCTCGAGATCGCGACCTGAGCTGAAGTTGGACGCTTAAGCGACTGAGCCACCCAGGCGCCCCGCAGAGACTGTTTTTCTAATCTCAGTCTGGTGGAGCTGTTTCTACCATCTACTCCCTGAGTATTTGCTCTAGTCCTGGGGAATCAGAGCAGCCCAGAGTCAGTGTGAGTCAGATTTCTGTCGTTTGCGACCCAAAGCAAGCCTGATACATTGGCCTAAATTTATTTTCCTCCTGGGATTGCTTCATCACTTCCATTCTGATGTTACTAATACTCCTGTTACCTATGTTGGTGCCACCGTGCCCCTTGCACACTTCAAGATGAGCTGTTACCATTATTTTTGGACAAGAAAACCTACATGTGTTCTCACGATTATAATAATATTTACACACTGCTTTATGGTTTGCAAAACCCCTTCATACGTGCCATCTGGTACATTTTGCCTATATTATATACCAAACTTTTCTTATAAATAGCTCACAGTTATTGGAAACAGTTCAAGAGGCCGTGAATGACTTAGAGAAACATGGTCGTTGTGGATTAAAAACAGAAAAGTAGTCATTATATTTAATACTGAGTGTTCATCAACCTCAAAATTCTTTTACTTTTTAAAATTTTTTTAATGTGTATTTATTTTTTGAGAGAGAGATAGAGTGCAAGCAGGGGAAGGGCAGAGAGAGAGGGAGACACAGAATCCAAAGCAGGCTCCAGGCTCTGAGCTGCCAGCACAGAATCCAACATGGGGCTCGAACTCACGAACCGTGAGATCATGACCTGAGCTGACGTCGGACGTTTAACCAACTGAGCCACGCAGGCGCCCCATTTTTTAATTTTTTTTTCCAGTTTTATTGAGATATAACTGACATACATCACTGTATATGTTTAAGGTATACAGCATAATGATCTGACTCGCATATATTGTGCAATGATTCTTACTGCTCCAAGTTTAGTTAGCAGCCATCATCTCACATAGCCACAATAAAAAGAAAAAACAAAAGACACAAATTTCCTTGTGATGAGAACTCTTAGGATCTACTCCCTTAATGACTTTCATATATCATACAGCAGTTTTAACTAGAGTCATCATGTTGTACATTATATCCCTAGTACTTATTTATCTTATAACTGGCAGTCTGTACCTTTTGACCAGCTTCCTCTAATTCTCCCTCCCTGCAACCTCCATCTTGGGTAAAACCAAATCTGATCTTTGTTTCTGTAAGTTTGGGTTTTGTTTTTATTTCTTTTGGGGGAGTGGTGTTTTGTTTTGTTTTTAGATACCACGTACGTATAAGTGAGATTATACATTATTTGTCTTTCTCTGTCTGACTTATTTCACTTAGCATAATGCCCCCAAGATCCATTTATGGATGGATATATTTCACTTAGCATAATGCCCCATAATGCCCCCAGGATCCATTTATGTTGTTGCAAATGGCAGGACTTCCTCCTTTTGTATGGCTAAATAATATTCCATTGTATATATCTACCACAACTTCTTTATCTGATCATTCATTGATGGACACTTTCATTGTGTCCGTATCTTGACTGTTGCCAATAACGCTGCTATTAATATGGGAATGTAGATCGTTTTGAGTTGGTGTTTTGGTCTCCTCTGGCTACTTTCCCAGAAGTAAAATTGCTAGATCATATGGATCACAATTCCACCAACAGTACATGAGGATTCCCTTTTCTCCTCTTTGCTTACTTGTTATTGTTTGTCTTTTTCATCATGGCCACTCCAACAGGAACCACCAAATTGTTTAGATTTATTATTCTCATTTACATTTCCAGCATTTCTGTAAATCCCTGTTATCAATCCCATTCTATAGATGTGGTTCAGAGGTGCTGAGTAACTCAACCAAGACAACACGGTAGTGGAGTAGAGATGAAAACCTAGTTCTGCTGAGTTCAGAATCAAATTATCTAACCACTGTGTTAAACTTCTGCCCCACTCGCAAAATGAAACACCTGGGAGCCCCTGGAGGAAACAGCAAAGGTAGTAATTTCCAAAATGGATGAATCTATGTTTTATCACAGAAGCTATGTTTAATTAACATTGACTTTATCCCCTTCAGCTTCTGTTCCAACGACCAGAATCTGGAATACCAAGAACTGAAAATAAGAAAAGCATTGTTCTGTGATTTCAATCTTAAAGAAAGGAAAAGAAAAGAAAAGAGAAAAAGGAAAGGAAAGAAAGGAAAGGAAAGGGAAGAAAGCAAGAAAGCAAGAAAGCAAGAAAAGAAAGAAAGAAAGCAAGAAAGCAAGAAAGAAAGAAAGAAAGAAAGAAAGAAAGAAAGAAAGAAAGAAACATCCCTCAGCTGGAGACAATATACATGTTGGGAAATGTAATCTCTGCTCAAATGGATAAAGGCATTAGAGTGAAAAATGAAATTGTTAAGCTGAAATGATGGGAACTGAAAAGGGTCACAGACGGATGGAAATGGAAATAAACTAGATCTATCCGCTGGCTGCTATTTTGTTCACTAGGGGCTGCTGGTGCAGATTTTGAAGTCAAAGGTGAACTACAAATTCCATACAGGCTACTCAGTCTCACATGTGGAAATAAAATTCCAAGAAGGAGGACATAAAAAAAAAATTGCTTTGATAGATTCGAAGAGATATTAGCCAGTCACCCTAACTATAGAGAATAAAAGACTGTTTAAGGATTGCATTTCTGGCACACTCTTCAGGATTCTTCCTGGAGATCAATAGGTCACACTGGTGGGAGGAAGAACACCACAGAGGATCATCTTCCCAATGAGACCTTGTTCCTCTTGTGCTGTAAACAGTTTATTCCTCGACCCACGAAAGACCCACAAGTATTCTTAACTTTTAAAACATGAGCTTGGAATAAAAGAAAGACAAGAGAAACGTGTACAGATTATTTTAAAATACTCTAATCGAATTTCACAACTGCAAAGGGTTCTCTCCTAATTGTTTGCTGAAGAGTGTTCATTAATTCACTCTCTCCCTCCGAGATAGTCGCTGTCTGCTCCATTAAGTTATCATCCCGAAGCAGGACATTTATCATAATTTATTCTAGGATATTCTAAATTTACCCTGTTGATTACCACTGTGTAAACAATGTCTGCTGTGAGCTGGCCTTGGATGATTGAGGGTTGCAACAGGCACTGCTTTGGAGTCGCCATTTGCTGAGGGACTTCATGGTTGTTCTATCAGTACAAACTCCAGGGATGTCTAACAAGAGAGGTTCAGTGGTTTTGGAAAAAAAAAATGAGGCTCTTCCTCTGTGTAACGGTTATGGGCCACTTACTGAACTATCTCTCTTGGGAGAGGCAAGTCCAAATGGTAGAAGGTTAAAGAACATTAGAAAGTGGTTTGTGCACGTGCAACAGCATGATTTTCCTCATCTAAAATTAAAAAAAAAAAAAAAGAACTGCATAAGGCATTTGTCAGCATTGAAAACTCCCCTTTCGAAAATTGTCTTCAATGACAACATGCAAAATTGAAATTATGGTAAGTTTCCTCCTAAGTATGGTAGAAGCTGTCCAAATTGGAAAGGAAGGACTTGTTTTTTAATTTGTATACTTCTATTCACCAAAAAAATTTAGGAATTTATTTGATGTGGATTGAAGACACTGAACCTTTATTAAAATTAATGACATCTGGCTATTGCTTTCCCTTCAGACATGGCTCGTAACTCTCCTACCCCCTTTCTCCCCAGTCTTTCTCTTGCTTCATTTCCAACCATATGTTTGTGGTAACTTAGTGATTCTCAGCTCCTCCGCCGGTTGTATGAAGGACTTGGTTTTCATCATTCAGTACTACCCTGAAGTTTGTCCTTTCCTACCTTTCTGAGTTGAAAAAGTCGCTGTAGAATCTTATCTGAATGCTGGCCCCACGATGCTACCTTTACATTTATTTTTCCTTTCAAAGTTTCATCTCCGGTTTTGCTTTTCCAGAGGGGGAAAAGCTAATGTCAAGTCTTACTTGAATGTGTTAGCCTCGGCTGCATGAAGCGCTCGCTTCTTTGTTCTCCACTCTTTCTCTTTAGAAGCCCTGTATTATGGGGAGTATAAATGCAAGATCCACACAGAGGAGGCTAAAAAGACAGCAGCAGAGAGCTACCGGGGCCCTCTTCAGCAAGGATGACCAAGTCACTAGAGCTGCTGTTGAATGCTAAATGAGGATTATCCCAATTTTACGAGGCCTGTGGTCTAGAATCACGGGACATCTTCTGCCATATTTCTCTCTCTCCACGCTTCCCAAATCTTTACCAAGGAAAACATACTTCTTTGAAACTCTGAAGAAGTTTGGATCACCTTCTAGTCTCATGGAAACATTTGTCTCTGAGTGAGTGTATCTTCTTCCTGTCTTCTGATCCTAACCTAACTCTGTTACCAGATGACGCATGAGTTCCGCTTCAGAGAAGGTATACATTTCATGGCATAAAGTAGACTCCTTGAAAAAGCCTCATAGTTGCTTCGTGCAAAATCAGCAAGCATGGAATTATTGTCGTAGCTATAAAACACTCAACATGAGTGAGGGTTAACAGCAAATGTATCTCCTTAATTTGTATTTGAGAATACGTGAATGTCTTACTGGCTATTTTTCAGAAATTAAGTTAATATTACATTTGTGGGAAACAACTGTACTTGATTCATTAAACGAGCTGAGGTCAGGAAGACACGTACAGAACATGACTTCTTCTACAAACTTGCCTCTTTCGACCCCATTCTATTCTTACCTATTGTATGAAATTTTTCAGTCAGCTGCACTTGTAAAAAGTCTAGCTGTTCTACAAGCAATTTGCTCTTTGCAAAGTCAATATCACGATTAGGAACTCAAATAATGTACATGGTCGATTGATACGATTAGTAGATATTGGGCTCTGTTTAACAACTTAAAATATCAAAATGGACTTATGACACTTATAAATATTTCTCAGTCAGTCAGCACCTACCGCAAGTGTAGAAGAACATAATACACAAACGGTTCAAATCCTAATATTTGTAACAAAATGGAAACACATTCTACTACTACTGCCTTCCATTTTTAACCATCGATTACATGACAATTCTAGTACTGCTAAATTTTTTTATAAATTAACTTATTTAATCTTCACAGGGACCCTGTAAAGTCACAATTGTCACCATTTTAGGCAAAGAAACTGATATGCAGAGGAGGTGAGCAACCATCCCCAAAACAACACAAAATAAATAACCACCTCAAGCTCTTAATCAGGTTAGCAGATACATCAAAACTAGCCCAAAACTCTGATTAAGATAATGACCAACTATATCTCTTATTTCCTGATATCTTTCTATATATCATAGCATATATGTGGATCCTGGCAAATATAGTCGGCAAAAGGGCCACTCAGAACAAGAAAACAATTTCTTATTCTACCACTTTTAGAAGTATCTGGATACTGCACACATTGAAAGAATAATGCAAATATAAAATTCATAGAACTTTAACCAAGTGAAATGACCACAAATATTAGAAAACTCTGAAGAATTTTTTTTAAACAGAAATAGATCTCAGTCTTGTAGGTTGTTTACCTTTGGCCTATGGGGACAAAGGGTTTTGTCTTAGTGAGAATGTCATTTGTTTTCACTGGTAAAAATACACATTTGTTCAATTTGCAGATGGCAACCTTAAAGCGAGAGATGTAATCTCAGAAAAAGCTCTGACAGGTAAGAGTACAGCAAATTCACTTTGACCTCCTGAAGGGAAAGAGACTGCTCAATACTTATAAGGGCAGAAACATACAATGAATAACCAAAATATAAAAAAAAATAAAAACAGCTATAGGAGACGTTCAGGGTAAAAGTGGGGACATTTAAATATAAACCTGGGGAAGAAGATGTTGGGGGTATACAGTATCTTTGGAACAAAGGGGACAGAGAATGGGCAGAGCATCCTGGGAGACTTTCTTCCCCGAGCTGAGGTTCCTTGCAGTGCCTCCAAGGTTAATGTCAGAACAGCACTAATGGATTCCCAAGGCGGGGGCGGGGGGGGGGGCATCTTTGGCAGAACAAATCTTTGGAGCAATGATGCTGATGAGACCATTTCCTTTCCAGTTGAAAAAATAAAAGAATCTCACACCACAGACAAAAACAAATTCTAGATTATGAATACCTAAATGTGAAAAGGCAAAGCTCGAAATTTTAAGGTAATATAAAAATATCTTTATGGGGTGCCTGGGTGACTCAGTCAGTTGAGTGTCTAACTCTTGATCTCAGTGCCTCGGGTCATGATCCCAGGGTTGTGGTATGAATCCCTGCATCAGGCTCTGTGCTGAGCGTGGAACCTACTTAAAGATTCTCTCCTTCCCTCTGCCCCTCTCCTCCGACTTGCACACACTCTTTCCCTAAAATAAATAAAATGAAAAAAAATATCTTCATGACACATTTAGATAGGAAAGAATTTCTTAAACGAGGCACAAAAAAAAAAAAAAAAAAGAAAGAAAGAAAAGAAAAGAGAGAAATGTTGATAATCTTTTAAGCCTCTCTGGTAAAATGTCTTGAAATCCATTGTCCACTGCCTCCAGAAGATCTTGCCCTAAACAACTGCCTAAAATTGAGATTTTTTTTTTAATTTTTCTAGAACGTTCCCAATAGTACAAATATCATTCCAGGGTAATGCCTGTTAAAATTTTGATGCTTTAGTTTCTGATACAGTTTAGTGATTTCCTAAAACCAAATATCTGTCCAGTGAATACGCACTAGTATCTTTCACAGAGTGTGCATTTACTATGAAATATTGACGATCAAAACAGAGGGGCGGGGAGGGAAGGAGGAAGATGGTTGGAATAAAAACCACTGATTATTATTTTTGCCTTTCTCTTTTTGTCCATGCCTGTGCCGTCTCCTTGAGGAGCCCAGGATGAGATCACTCTTCACATACGTTCCTACTTACTGGTTGGCTTTTGGTGGGTTTATCTGTTTCTAAGTAATTAGCTGGAATGCTGGGGGAATATGAGAGATGTCAGACTTGTCAGTCAGAGGAGCCATGTGGGAGGTCTTAAAGGGACCACTTCTATGTGGTGGAGCCTTTTTTTTTTTTCCTTTTTATACTCAAGAATTTTTGACTGATTTTAAAAATCAGTCCAAGTGCAGGCTGACTGCATAGGTCTGGTCGGGTCTGGGACTGTGGTACAGGGAAAGAGATTTCACCCCATGAAACAGCTTGATGTTTGCAAGGCCTTATAACAAGGCACACACACAGATCAAACATTGCAGTTCACACACACACACACACACACACCCCCCTAGAAGCATGCCTCTATCTGTATCATCGTTTTGTACCTTTATGTTTTCAAATTTGTTTGTAGTCCTTTCGGAAACGACACAAATAGAAACTGCATGACTGTTGCCTGTCCGGTGAATATCTTTCAGTGAATTTCTTTCATCTAAACAGATCCACAGGCGGTATTTCAGCTGTAGATTTTTATCTCTTTATCTTCAATCAGTCTTAACAGTTACATTTTCCACACCCGGTGGCAAATTATAGGAGTCCCAGCATCCAACAAGGACCTCAGGCAGAAGAACAAGTCGTTGACACTTGCAAAGTGTAAGTTTCATTTGCCATGACTTCTTAACCAAATAATATAAATAGTAAATGCATACCTTGGATCTTTTAGGGAGGGGCAATCTTCAAACAAGGGGGGGAAATGAAAAGACAGGAGCTAATGGGAATCAAACGTTCTTTTTATCATTATAAGGAAATTGAGAAATAACGCTCGTTCTAAAGACCTGACTTTGGAAGAAGAGCAGAGATGGCAAAAATGGTTTGTGAAGTGGTTTTGAGAAATGAAAGGAAGTGTTGGGGGAAGTTCGGCAAACAGACTGAAGCAAGAAGGGGGCAGGAAGAATAGAGTAATAGTTCAAGCCACAGGATTCCAAACAAGTAGAAGTGAACGAATGAAGAAGAGAGCTCAGCAAGGGGGACAAGCTGTCCTATGTGCACAACCCCTAGGGAACATTGGCCATGTCTCACAGGTGCACCACAGACGGGTCAGTCCCCAGAACTTGACTTGAGTGGCTTCTTTTTCTCTTGCTACCCCTACCCCCAAGGGGCAAAGGCTGAAAAAAGTTTAGGAACCATTCTCTCCAAAATAGAGAGGAGTGTATACTCTGGTTATAAATGCATCTAACGGAAATATTTTAAATTAAAATTACCTTAAAGGTATAAAGTGATTTAAATAATTTGCATGTCAAAAGTATCTATTGCCTTCAACTTTTAGAAGGAGATGCATTTATTAGTTGAACAAAAGGTTTTTTTTTTTAATTTTTGTTTTTTTACCTTAATTTATTTTTGAGAGACCGAGTGTGAGCCGGGGATGGGCAGAGAGAGAGAGGGAGACACAGAATCAGAAGCAGGCTCCAGGCTCCAAGCTGTCAGCACAGAGCCCGCTGTGGGGCTCGAACCCAGGAGCCATGAGATCGTTACCCGAGACGAAGTCGGACACCCAACCGACTGAGCCACCCAGGTGCCCCTATTGAACAAAAGTTCTAATCCACAGAAAAAAAATGCCTTATCTTCCATCTATGAGGAAAACATAACTTTGCAGGGAACACGTATCCACAATATGTTGCTATGTCTAATGGTTATTAAGACTGTGCTTATGTAAGTATGTGTGTGTGTATCTATATAATCTCCAGTGTTTATAGGAATCAAAATTCAGCAAGTCAAACCATATACAAAGAATTAAAGATAAAATAATAGCTAGATAAAGCAACAAACATTTTCAGATCTGGTGTAATGTCTTCTCTACACACTATAGCACGAGATAAATACCAAAAGATCTCAACATTTTTAAGTTACAATGTGTCTTTAAACCCAAATACTATACTCCCTTCATTTCCTAAAAATATAGTTGCACTTTATCACCTTTATAAGTTCTTCTACAAAGAAATAAACAATCTGGGGGTGCATGAGTGGTTCAGTTGGTTAAGTGTCTGACTCTTGCTTTTGGCTCAGGTCATCATCTCACGGTTTGTGGGTTCGAGCCCTCCATCGGGCTCCACGCTGACGGTGTGGAGTCTGCTTGGGATTCTCTCTGTCTTTCCCTGCTGGAGCTTTCTCTTTCTCTCTCTCAAAATAAATAAATAAACTTAAAAAGAACATAATCAGTCTTAACGTTATTAAAATTCTGGAGTTATGATATCTGGTACATTATCAAAAGCTAAGATACTACTTTCTCACTACATTTTCAACAACGACCGCGCTAACAAAAATTAGTATTCACTGGATACTATTATCACCTTAAATAAATTTATTCATTATAAATGTATTCATATATTGTTAAGCTAAAGGATATTGATGTCTACTGAGGTAGGGGAAAATCCTCTTACAAAATGCTACTAGTTGTGTTTTCTGAATGTGTGTAAAAATAACGCCAGGTCATGTAAACCGTGTTTGTGTACGTCCTATTAAGAAATCTGCTATTTTCTTCAATCTTGAACAATCAAAAAGTGATGTGTTCACTTTAAAACACAACCTATGGATAACTTTTTAGAAACTCTAAAAGTTCTATTAATCACATCAACATAATAGAAATTTTCAGTGAGTATGAGTATCAAAATACGAACAATAAATAATTTATTGTTTGTCCAATGGTGGCTTTGATTTTTTTTTTTTAATTCTGCTCAGCTTTTTTTTACAAGGATTTTACTGGATAGTACAATAACCATTATATCAATTACATTTTCAAGGCACAAGATTTAGCAGAAAAAAGTCTTACCCAATACAAGATGTGTCAATACAAAAAGTTAGACAGTTACTTAGCAATTCAGGCAAAAACACCAGATAAGAACTTCTTTATATGTTGCTGGAAATCTAGAATTGGGATGGTTTATTTTTTGCTTGTTTGTTTGTTTGTTTGGAGGAAGGGGCCAGGGTAGGATGAGGAAAATAATCTTCAAAGTCCCCAATTTACATTTGGTGGCAAAATAATTTGTGCTTTAATAAAAATTTTAAAAGAAAGCAATTATTTGAACTCAAAGTATTATTTTCCTTCTTAAATTGTTTTCACTTAAAATGTTAAGATTCTCCTCTTCTAAGAAGTCAAATAAAGAGCAAATACAGCTGTTTTTTCTTTGAACATGGGAACAGCTTTTACAGTAGTTATAAGTTTGATCGTATCCAGAGACAGGCTCTCCCAAGGGAAGATTTATCAACCCAGTCAGCATCAAGCACAAATATTCACAAACAGTTGTTGAAACCGTTGTTTATCAATAATATCGAATGACATCTGCTCTGTCCCTTGTGATGGGGGGAGGGGCAGCAGGAGATCTGAAGTCTCATCTTTCTTTACATACTTTGCATATTTGGCTCCCATTTATTATGCTAATCAAGAGAAAACAGGAAAGATATAGAGAACATATTGATAACATTCGAATGGCTGATAGTTACTGGAGAAAAAAACAGGATAACAGGATTAGCCAGGGAAGTGAAAAAACAGAGACAAAAATAGTATGGATCTTGTTGGGATGGAGGCTGGGAAAATTTGCACTTGAAGAGGAGAGAGAATATGGCTGGGAAACGACCTTGCCTGTGGGAGGTTGAGAGCAGCAAAGAGGACTTGAAGAACATGTTGCTAGGTTGGGGGCATGTAACCCATTCTGGCAAGTTCTTGAAGTGCTTAGCTCTTCACTTACTTTTCCTGCTGAGACAATCTATAGAGACTGTTTTCAGGTTAGGTTTGTTGGACCAGCCCTTCACTGGAGGCTTTTTTTGTGCCTCTCCCAAGGTGGCCCTGATCCATTCCCTTCTCCCCTTTTTTGCCCCCTGTTCTACACTGAATCATATCCTCACAAAATTCATATGTTCCTCAGAATGTGACTGACTTTGGAGATGTCTGATTCCATCTTTAAAGATGACTGACTTCATCTTTAATGAAGGTTAGGGCGGGCCCTAACCCAATATAACTGGTGTCCTTATAAGAAGAGGAAACTCTCACACAGACTGGAGGGAAGATCACGTGAAGACACAGGAAAAAGACAGCTATCTACAAGTCCAGAAGACAGGCCTCAAACTCTGCCAGACCTTCATCTTAGACTTCCAGCTCCAGTACTGTGAGGAAATTAATTTCTGTTACTCAAGTCGCTCATTCTGTGGTGCTTTGTCATGGCAGCCTGAACAAACTAATACGCGCTCACTCCATTGAAGTCTGTTCTCCTCTGCTCCAGTCTTTCCAGTGTTGCCCTCTTCTTTCTCTCCTACACTGCCCGGAATCTCCAAGGTTCTCTGCGACGCTGCTTTTCAGTGGGTTCACACCAACTACCCAGATATCTGAACTCACATGAGCACCAGTTATCAAGGTAAGGCAGAAAGTGATGTAGGACGGTGAATTTGTCAGGAAGAAGCAGGCGCCTATAAGGGAAGTAGGAAGCGCTAGCCAGTTGAGTTCACCCCGGAGAATCACCTCTGAGCCAGGGTATGAGGATGGGATATAAGGTACTCAAGAGAAGGAAGACAGTTTCGGCTCTAAGGTGAGAAGAGGAGTAGGAATTTGTGTCATTAACTGAGCAATCCTTTGTGTCAGACTGCTGAATTAAACGTTCCATATATTTTATGGTATTTAACAACCCTTAGTGATGCTAGGGGATAGGTATTAGCATTGTCTTCAATTTAGGAGAAACTGAGGTTCATAGAGGTTAGGCATCTTGCCCAAGATCTTACAGAAAAGGAATAGCTAAACCATGCATCAACCCTGATCTGCCTTCCTCCAGATTCCGAGCCTGTTATCATTACACTCTAGCCCAACATTCCAAGGCAGATGAATTAAGGACAGTGAAATTCCTGAGGCTAATAAAGATAGGGAACTGAGACCCTGTACTGGTGTGGCTACTCATCCAGGACAGAGAATGGAAACATATGGAAGATGCAAAGGGAAAAAGAAGCACACAAAATGACACAGAAGCCCTAACCTACCATATAGAAATCGGTAGAGCTGACATCCATTGAGCCATTCTTTTTTTCCTATCTTTCTCCTATTCTCATTGACTTAAAGGACTTCCTTCTGATTCCACATATATGCAAACATACTTATTTGATTTCCTAGCCACTAAATGCCTCCCTTTCTTGACAACCCAGGATGCCCCGTCCCACCCAACTTTGTTTTTAACATGTCCTAAGAATCTTCCCTCTAAACAGCCACCAGCTGACCACATGGGTGTCCTTATTCATAGGACACCTTCCAACTTGCACAAATGTGCGTTCTCACTTGCTGACTCGTAACACCTGCAGACGCCTCAACATGTCTGAGGCATCTGATGGCAATGGCACTTCTCACCAGGCATAAACGTGTTTTCACAAAACACAAAAATCGTGGCGAGTTAAGCTCCGGAATTTGTTCGATAGTTAGTAGGGCCATGAGATTTCATACCCCAAAAAACAATTCCGTTAAATCAAATGTTTGGCTCTCTGGCTAAAACTTAAGGCAAATTGAAACCAAAGGAAGTTCAGATGAGCAAATGCTCACGACAGGTCACAACTTCACACCATTGTCCAATTCTGAGTATTTGAGCCCTACATTATTCAATAACTGCTTTTGCTCTGCTCCACTTCCTGCAAACCAGTGTTGATTAAATACGGTTTCTGGGCATGTGAATAGAGTTTTGCAAAATGTTTATGAATTCAAAGACTTTACTGCGGACTAAAAGCCCCTGTCCTAGACACTCCACTTGGAGGGTTCATAAATCAAATGGCTGAAGCTTTCCTACATCTTCCAGACGCAGCTGCAAATATTTTTAGCTGGCACAGAGGCAAAAGTGCGATATTCACATTCAGGTTTTAAATGCCATCCCTGAAGCCGTGGTGCACAGGAGCTTGAAATATGTTTTAAGAGCCAGAAGTTTGTTAAAACTTCTTCATTCTGATTTCCCTCTTCTATAACATCACTTGAAGCCGTACTGGTTTTAGGTTAGACACACGCGGGAAGAGTAGCCTCATCACAACTTTGTGCACTTTTTAGGACTAAGTTTCAATATCAATTTTCCATTATCACGTAACTGTTTCTAGCTGAGATACATTAGGTGATTTTCAATCGTATTACTTTATTGTTTCCATTTTCTTAATGCTTATTTTTGAGACACACAGAGAGAGTACAGGATGGGAGGGGCAGAGAGACAGGGAGACACAGAATCTGAGGCAGGCTCCGGGCTCCTCCGAGCTGTCAGTTCAGAGCCCAACGCAGGGCTCAAACTCATGAACTATGAGATGATGACCTGAGCCGAAGCCACCCAGGCGCCCACGATTCTTTCCATTTTTAAAAGAATGTTATCTTGGACACTCATCGGCAAGGCTTTTAGTGCACTCTTTTCTGCAAGGTACCAGTGAAATTATGTTTTTCTACTCTGATGACTAAAACTTTGATGCCTAAAGAAATTTACATCTGTTGTACTGATTACAGTTATAAGTTAATTTCATGACCTAACATCCAGTTTCAACATTATTGAAAATCTATCTCCCACATAAATAACTACCATTATCAATATAATATGACATATATATTACTTGTAAGCATTAGTATATGCTTACATATAAGTACATATATATATATACACACATATATACACCCTAATGTATAACGTTAGCCTAAAAAATATGTGCAATATGACTCCTTTAGCTCTTGAATAGCTTATTTCTGTTTTTGTCATTCTTTTTTAAAAAATGTTTTAATGTTTATTTATTTTTGAGAGAAAACGTGCAAGTGGGAAGGGGGCAGAGAGAGAGGGAGACAGAGGATCCAAAGCAGGCTCTCTGCTGTCAGCACAGAGCCCAGTGCGGGGGCTCAAACCCAGGCACCGTGAGATCACGTCCTGAGTCAAAGTAGGTTGCTTAACTCACTGAGCTACCTAACTGCTCCTCTGTTTTTGTCATTCTTAGTAACAAGTTTTACATCCAAATAAATTTTATACCTTGATGGAATGATGTCTAGCCATCAGTCATGATGACTAGAGCAGTTCATAGATTAACCACAGTAATTAGAAACATGCATCATTATGGAGAAAACTAAAAATAATTAATTTTATCGCAACTTTTTACTCATGATATTACCTATTTGAACTATTTTGCATAACATCATTCTAGTACCTCTGTTGGAAAAAGGTATCATTTCATCCTTATTCTATATTTAAAAAAAAAAGCTTTTTAATGTGTAGAGAAATTTCCAAATTGATGATAAAAATAAATTCAAAGAAAATGGCATACTTCTAGCTTGACAACTTCTATGGAACAAAACTGACATTGTACATTAAGCTAAAATGAAACATTTTTTTAAAGATTTAAAAACTTAAATTTAAGTTCAATTTAAAGTTAATTTAAATTGAAATTAAAGTTATTTGAAATTGAAATTGAAATTAATTTAAAATTAATTCGTGTTCATGGTTTTCTATTGTTCTTTTATGAGCTCGCACCATATTT
Source organism: Lynx canadensis (assembly GCF_007474595.2). NCBI lineage: Eukaryota > Metazoa > Chordata > Mammalia > Carnivora > Felidae > Lynx > Lynx canadensis. Next base: position 54,408,078 of record NC_044306.2, on the reverse strand, counting down.
CTCCTTCATCCACCTTTTAAAAAAATAAAAGATGATCTGATGTATAAATTTTTAAAGTATAGATATGGGGCAGTATAAGGTTCATCCACAAAATGGAAAGTGCAAAAATGTAACTATTGTAGTACTTAAGGCCCCCATCTGTCCCTCACAGACGCTGATCCCCCTTGATACTGGCCCCTGCTGAGATGGAACCCTGACTCACCCAGTTCCCAGTAAGGTAATAATCACTCCTAATCCACTTGTCCTCCATCTCCAGAAGAATCCCCAGAAGCCACTTGGCTACCTCCGTCTGTCCCTCCTTCATTCTTCTCTCCCTCCTTCTATGTCTTCATCTAGGGTAGGCAGATGCTTTCCTAGGTCACTCCAGAGCTTTGGGAAGCTGAGCAGGCGACTCTGCCCTCCCAAGTGTAAGTCACTAAATCACAGAAATGGTGCACGGCCTTTTCAGGGAGGCTCTCGGTCCCCCTCTTTACCTGAGGAGGGAGAGACCAGGCCTTTATGCTGTCCGAGTCCTGAAACCTCAAAGGCAGTTTTATCATGTTCAGCCCTCGACCCACTGCCCAGGGCCATGGGTGAGGAGAAAGTGCAGGGGCTGTCCTGCATCTAACTTGCTGAGTTCCTCTCTGAGCCTCCCTCCCTGTCCTTCCCTCCACCAACACTGTCTAAGAGGCACCGAAACTTGCTCAGATTGAACTTTCTCAGAGCTTCTGTTTTTAATGCCCGAACCTCAATTTCCAAATGTTCAAAAAGAGACGTATGTTGGATTTCAAGAATCTCTTCCAAAACTCACAAAGGCGGGGGCCCTGGGTGGTGCAGTTGGTTGGACAACCGGCTCTTGATCTGGGCTCAGGTCATGATCCTCACGGTTCCTGGGTTCGAGCCCTGCATCAGGCTGTGAGCTGATGGTGTGGAGCTTCCTTGGGATCCTGCCTCTCCTTCTCTCTGACCCTCCCCTGCTTGTGGTTTCTCTTTCCCTCTCTCTCTCAAAATAAATACACTTAAAAATTAAAAAAAAAAAAAAAAAAAAAAGAGGCAGTGAAGGAGGGATTCTTACTTGGGAGAATGGGAGGGGGGGGGAGCCAGGACGTGTAGATTTAGTCATGTAAGGTGAAAAAAATCTCTCTAATATCTCAGAATTATTATCCTGCTGCAACTGTTTTCTGAGATTAATAAACACAAAAAAAGAAAATTGAATACAAGTTGAACTTAAATATATTTAAAGCATTAGAAGATGTGACATTTTTCTCCTATAAGTGTTTTTTTTAACTTTGCTTGCTTTCCTAACCGTGACTTAGGAACATTAATGCAGCTAATCTTTTGTGTGTTTGTACAATACAATATATGTCATGGTGGGAATTTACTTAGAAAGAAATAAAAGTATTTCAGGATGTCCAAAGTAATTAAAAATTATCAGGACAAATTTTATCCCTACAGAAAAGCCAAAACCTCCGAAAGAAACTAAATTTACATCATATAATATATAGCCATCTCAGAATAGAACATGTAGATGTATCTTAATTACATAGAATGTCTTTTGATTTCCCCCATTGTATTATAATTACCAGTGTTAGGTCTACAAATACCTCATTGATCCATTACATTGCTTTAAAAGTTAATTATTTAAAAAAATCCAGTCAAACCAAATGTAAGTCAAAATCATCTCTCATCTCCATTAACATTAGTTCACTGAAACCTCAAATATATAAAGACTTCTAAGTGTTTTCTGCTTTGATGCAAAATCCCATATCTTTTTTAATGAGACATGTTGCCTTGATAACAGTGAGTAGAATGAGATTTTAGAAATGTGTTATATATATGCCAGGTGCTAAGTCTTACCTGATAAGCTCATCTTTAAATCTTTTTTTAAAATTTTCTTTAGGGGCGCCTGGGTGGCGCAGTCGGTTGAGCGTCCGACTTCAGCTCAGGTCACGATCTCGCGGTCCGGGAGTTCGAGCCCCGCGTCGGGCTCTGGGCTGATGGCTCAGAGCCTGGAGCCTGCTTCCGATTCTGTCTCCCTCTCTCTCTCTGCCCCTCCCCCGTTCATGCTCTGTCTCTCTGTCCCAAAATAAATAAACGTTGAATAAAAAAAAAAAAAAAAAAAATTAAAATTTTCTTTAATGTTTATTTATTTTTTAGAGAGACAGAGACAAAGCATGAGTGGGGGAGGAGCAGACAGAGAGGGATCCGAAGCAGGGATGGGGAGCAGAATCCGAAGCAGGCTCCAGGCTCTGAGCTGTCAGCACAGAGCCTGACTCAGGGCTCGAACTCATGAACTGTGAGATCATGACCTGAGCCAAGGGGGACACCTAACCAACCGAGCCACCTGGGCACCCCCGTAATCTCATCTTTAAATGTTATTTCTCAGGTCTTTCATTAGTCACACTGTTTCACATTTTCAAAACGGGATGGGTATGCAAAGAGAGCAGAAGAAAAAAAGAAAGGAAAATAATTAGAAAGAAAAAGAAAAAAAAAATGTATACGGTTCCTGACAATTTGGATCACAAAAAATTAACCAGTTCTATATCTTTCAGTTTATCCCTCTTTTCTATACTTACCCATCCGTTTGCTTCCTTGAAACAAGGGGTGACAGAGAAGATCTAGGATTCCAGAAAAAGGATTCCAAACTGCTGACAAACCACAAGCCAAAGAAAAAAGCTGGCATCATGATAAAAAATCAAAACATTTACCAAAAATGTAATTGTTTACTTGTAAGATATGTTAAATGTCTCAGTGCTAAGAAATATTCCAGAGCAGATATAACTTACTATCCAGTAAAGAAACATCCATAGAAAGTCTGGCCTCATTCTCATTTAAACTTGTTAAGTATAGAAAAAGATTGATCCTGTAACTAAATGCTTCCCAGAATGCTTTTAAATTCCCCAAATAATTGAGTTATTATTTGTTATGGATTGTGGATACTGTTATAACTTTTCGACAGTAATAGCAGAAACATGGTTGGTCTTTCTGTTAGTTCTTGAAAATACATTAGCAGCGATCTCTCCACTATATCTAGGCAACAAATACAAATACATGTTGGCACCTACTAAATATACTGCTATATAGGTAAAGCTATATACTATACCTACTAAATACCTACTAAAGTGACAAATCCTGGAGGAGCACATAAAAATATACAGTCACCAGAAAAGATATAAAGAAAATAACATATGGATGATCATTATAAAGGAGAAACTGAATAAAGGTCAGTAAAGACAAAATTTTACATGAGCCTAAAAGGACACATAAATTTTGCCAAAAAGGGCATCAAGATGATTTTATAATGCAGGTTCCAGTTCGCGGGGCTTTCATGACGGTCAGCATGTGATTAAGTGGGGTAAAGCAGGCCATTTCCAGCACAGAGAACTGAGGAGGAGGGAGACTGAACGTGAAGTTATTCATCTAGAAATTGCAAAATGCCCTCAATCACAAAATCCTCAAATGCTGACAAATCCTGCAAACACTGTAGCAAAGGAGGTCCTTTTTAAAATGTAGATTAAAGATGTAAGCAGCCAGCAACAATCATTTAAAAGAAAGGCCAATGAAACACAAACCTTTTCTAACTCTCTGGTCTAACTACCAAGCATAAGAAATAATTAATGTTCATTTGCATGTGAACGCAATGAAATGGACTAAGGTCGGTAGACTCAGTTCTAATTTGAATGTGGTCATCCATCTGCTGAGTGACTCTCTGGGTGTCACCTAGAGAAGGAAGATCATGAACCCTGCTCCCACAACCTGGTCTTCCAACAAAATGAAGTTTTATTCTCCCTCCACCGAACATGTGAAGGCCCATGGTGAACATCTTCCAGGGTTCTGGATTGGCATTTTAGTTAAAGTTGTGTTGCCCTTTAAAACAGGGACCACCAGACCTCCAAATCACAGGATGAGAACTATGTATGTTTCCTACATCTTTGCAGCCTTGAGAAAACAAAGGATTCATTTCATTTCATTTCATTTCATTTCATTTCAGCCATCAATGAATTATGAATTAGTGTGCAGGATTGCTGTGTGTTACGTGACGTGAAGGGCACATCTGGAACACTTCCTTACTCTGTATCACATTTCAAAAGGTATTTTTAAAATCGTCATGTAATATAGTAGGCATGAAATTACTTGAATAATGTAAAGCACTATCTAGCTCTATGTTATTATTGACGTGTAGAATCCTTCAAAGAATGAAAACCTCTCTCTTTAAAGAATAAAAAATACAAGTATAAAAATGTTGTATGATAGGCTCAATAATAAATATAAAATAATCTGATAATGAGAAGTAAATGTGCAAGGATGGCCACATACTACCGTTTCTTAAACTCACGACACAGTTGTCTCTTACTGAATAATTACTTCGCGTGTCATTACGGATACTAACCAAGAAACTTCTCTAAACACTCAGTCTTTTCTACTTTGCTTTCTTTGGTGTCCATGCTTTAATTAGGTGAAGTTTTGAAAGAAAAAAAAATAGCCCCACATCGTTTGGGCACATGCATCCTAGGTTTCACTACTAGGTCATGTGATAACAGGGATGTTAATTTTCTTCCACCAAACAACCATCTTTCCTAACCTCTCCAAAGACACCATCGTGGGCAAGCTCTTCATCAGCTGTACTGCTGTGACACAAGACAATGTGCAGCATAATCCGTTCTGCCACATCTGCTTGGTCTCTCACATATTTAACGAAGCTTTCATCTCTGAAGTGCAAAGATAATTATTTCCAGAAGTCATGGAAAAGAGGAAGCCCACTGGAGGACATGGGTGCTAGGGATTTGCTTGCCTTTCAGACAGTAAGAAAAAGTGAAAATCTCTAAAAAGAAGGATTTGTGAGATTCTGCAGGGAGGATGTGTTTTACAGTCCAATTTTTGTGTGAGAGGAGGAGAAATCTACAAGAGGTCAGAAAATCCACGAGGGCGGGAAGCATACTGTGCTGCAGTCAATGTGATGTTGCAGGAAGTTGTGCGGATACCCAGACGGGGAGAGCAAGGCGTGGCCTCAATACTGAGAAGGGCAGGGCAGGTTCTGGCTTGGGCATAGAGCTGCCCACAAGTCCCACAGGAATAAGGAAAGGCGACTTTAACAAAGAGACACTAACTTAAACATTCTTAGAAACACTGTTAAGATCTCATTATTCTGGGGCACCTGGGTGGCTCAGTCCATTAAATGTCTGACTCTTGATTTCAGCTCAGGTTCATGAGATCAACCTCCCCATTGGGCTGACAGTGTGGAGCCTGCTTGGGATTCTCTCTCCCCACCCCCCTCTCTCCCTCTCTCCTGCACGCACCTATGTGCACTTTCTCACTCTCTCAAAATAGATTTAAAAAAATCTCCTTATTCTGTTAAAACATATCATGTGATTATTGAATTTATTTTTTAGTACTAAGGCAAATAAAACTAGTTATTGATTGGCTTTGAATTTTGCAGGTGTTTTGTTTCTATCACATCATAAAATTCAAAACTTGCCCCTTTTCCTCTTTTCACCCATTCTAGCAGACCTAGTTAGGACCAGATGAAAAAAATAATGATGACTAAGTTCTTTTATTTGTTTGTGACAAATCATGAGTTATATCTGATTCGGTCAAAACAGAGGGAAAAATTCATAAATAGCAGGAACATACTCGATGTTATACTGTTAAAAACCATAACTTGTAAAAGTTAGAACATTGATTTTGAAGACGTACTTATATCAATATTTATTTCACTGTTTCAATAATGCTGGCCATTACTTTGTGAAGATTACCATTACAATAATTTATTTATTTAATGCATACTCTATGCTAAACATTGTGCTAAGAGCTTTACTTGCATCATCTCTTATCTTTTTAAACTTTTTCTTAGGGAAGTTTTCAACATATACAAAAATAAAACAGTACAATGAACTCCCAGGCACCTCACTCACTACACATCCTCTACAATTACAGACTCGTGGCCAATCAACTTATTTCCAGAATAACTCAGAATCATTGGAGTCCTCATAGCTGTACTGTTTTGAAGCAAATCCTAAACTTTATATTATTTCATCCATAAATATTTCACTATAGAATGTCTAAAAGATAAGTCATTTTTGGAAGCAGCATCATTTTACATAATACTGAAAACAACCTTATGAAGTTGGTCCTATTAATACCCCTATTTCCTAAATGAGAACACCGAAGTTTTTTGTCTTTTTTTTTAAGTTTAATTATTTAGAGAGAGTGAGAGTGCGAGTGGTGTAAGGGCAAAGAAAGAGAGGGAGAGAGAGAATCCTAAGCAGGCTTCAAGCTGTCAGAGCACACAGCCCAATGTGAGACTCGATCCCACAAACTGTGAGATCATGACCTGAGCCAAAATCAAGAGTCAGACCCTTAACTGACTCAGCCACCCAGGCTCCCCAAGAGCACCAAAATTTCGAAAAGTAGAGCGTCTTGTCCAAAGTGCCCTGATAGTGTGTGACCTCCTAGGGATTCAAATACAGCTCTGTCTAAACCCAAAATCAAAGCTCCCAAACCTTACATTGGCTCTCTAATGTAAGATAATATCATGCTCTAGAATTTTTTGTTAATTTTTTAATATCCCAGTACGGTCTGGTACTTCATGGTGACAACGAGGAAGTAAAAGTGCTCTTAAACACTTCAAGGATTGAGAATTTTACTCAGGGCACTAGGTGACATGAATTTCTAAAGACAAAGGTGGTCACAGAAATCCTTTTATGCCTCTTTCTTTATTATCTTAAGTTCATTAGACATTGCGACTTAGATGTACAGACTCCTGAGAGCCCGGCTATACCATAAGGAAGACCTCTGGCCATTGGTACTCAGAGGTACTAAAGGCAGAGAGAGCTACCAGCCCGGGAAGGCCAGGGAGAAGGTGGACCGGAACATGGGTAGGTCCCAGGAGTTAGCACTTATTACAACTTAACATTTTCCCACAGCATTGCACACACTCTGGTGAAGGGCAGGGGACACGTACGTAGGTGCTGCTGGCTGGTGACAGTGTCAGTGGATGCTGTTTTTGGTGTCGCCATCCACGCGGTTCCTTATTCAAATAAAACAATAATTGTCATGCCTAGATATTTTTCTCCAAGACGAATTGCTCCCCTAGCTGTACTATTTGTGAAGCCGGCTCGGAATAACTTTCAGGTTCGGCTACTATGAATAATAACAACTATTACGTAACATGGAATTTCTCAGTTGAAATAGAGCTATGTAATCAGAGCGATTTCCATGCAAATGATCCTAGACATTATTCTAGTCTGGAGATACGTAACCGGCAATTTACAGTTGCCAGATCCCGAAGAGGTGGTTGTCATAGAGGCAGGACCTTGGAATAGTCAAAGAGTCAGCAAAAAAGAGTGGTTTGCTGGGGGATGTGATGATGTCTGAGGAGGCTGAACCGAAAGAAGAAAAAAACGAAAACCCTTTGCTTGGGATTTGTAACGTTAAATTTACATCCTTTCTACATTACACAGAATTCCTTCCCTTTCAGCACATTTGGACCTTTGCACAAACAAGTCAAAAATACATGGTAATTTTCCATTTTCCACTTGGTTCGTTAACCTACTTCTTTGTAGGATTTGATCCCATAAACAAGCACTGTATACACATACAGTAGATACAAATATGGGTAAGTCAGACTTGCCATTACAACCTGGTAGTATTCTGATGCTTATGACACATTGGAGTACATGATGTCTCTCCTAGGAGAGGGAAGAAAATGTGAGTAAAGTGCTATTGGGTGGGAGATGAGGGTCCAAAGGCAGGATTGGTATTATTCAGCTGGGATGGAATAAAAAAAATCATGGCATCTGGGCATATTAGGCCTTATGACTCCTCCTTTCTGCTTGTTTCCTTCCTACTATTGCTAAGTCTCAAATGAGGTGTCACCTTCTCCAGGAATTTTTCCATGACTCCTTCCCCTAGTATTCCCACCTTTCTATTAATGCCCTTCCCGGTGATTCTAAAACGATGCTGCTAAATCACAGTATGTCCTACTATAGGAGTTCTTTGAATTCCGGGGCACTGATTTATTCATCTCCGCATCACTTTTACAATACTGGCACACAGTAGGTGCTCAAAACTTGGTTAAATCAATGAGTAATGCTAAGATTTAAACAGGATGACACCTCAAAGGAGAGGTAATATTAGAGATATAGATTAGGAAACCACTAGCATACAGATACTGGTTGTAGAATGTAAAGTAAATGAGCTCCCCAAGGGATGTGATACAGAGGAAAATGAGGTGAGCCCTTGGTGGACTCTCTTCCCAATGGGGCCTGTTATTGATACAACCTGCTTCCTGCTTTCGATCTTCTGCACCCACACTCACCTTCAGGATGCCCCATATCTTGCTTGAATGTTCTTTCTTTCTATTGACTTTTAAGATATTACATAATTTTAACTTATTTATTATATTTATTGTTGCCCAACTGCCCTTGTTAGAATGTAAGTTCACGGGGCACCTGGGTGGCTCATCCCGTTAAGCATCCGATTCAGCTCAGGTCATGATCTCACAGCCTGCTTCGGATTCTGTGTCTCCCTCTCTGTCTGCCCCTCCCCTGCTCATGCTCTGTTTCTCTATCTCTCAAAAATAAAATAAGCATTTAAGACTTAAAAAAAGAGAGAGAATGTAATTCATGAAGGTTGAGATCTCTGAACATTCTGTTCACTAATGCAGTCTAAGTACTTAGAACATAGCAAACACTCAATAAATATTTGTTGAATTAATGAACACCTATGTATATTTAGGACAGTAAACAATAAAGAAGAGAAATGCTCAAAAGAACAGTCATAATATGGGAAGATAAACACAAGATCACTCTATGTGGTAGAAACAAAAGAGAAAAGAAAAGAAATATAACAAGTAGTGAGTAGATAGGAATTGACACAGCCATTAAGTGTTTTAGGAAGGAGTCTGAGAAGAGATTTTTGGATTGAGTAAATCCAGATCATCAATAATGACAGAACAATTTCAGTGGTGGTGAGTGAAGAAATCAGATAGCAAAAGGTTGAAAACGAAGCCAACGTCGAGAAAGGGAATAGCACCTAGCATAGACCATCCTTGTAAGAAATTTAGTGGCAAATAAAAGTGCAGTAAAAAGAAGTTTGAAGTAGTCACATAGTTTTAAAACAAGGGATAAATGGCCCCTTGGTAGAATGCAGGGGGGAAAAAAGGCTAAAAATGAGGAGATAGGAGATGTAAAATAATTTGGGAGAAAAAAACCTAGAGGAAGCAAGCAGTGATGATAACAAGAGCATAGGTAAGCTTAACCTCTCTAAGGAGTCAGCAGACATTTTCCCCCCAAACATAAAAGGATAAGGCAATTCTCTACAGACAGATTATTTAAGGGGAATAAAGAGAATACAAAGGAGTTTACGTTGTATGGTGCAGTTTTCTGTGCATAAATGGAGCTATCAGCTCACGTCCATACATACTAACTCTGTCCACACATGAGCCTTATCAACAAAATCGATCATGAGTCTGGATCACAGCATAATCCATTTAGCTACTTTCTATCTGTATGGGTGCCAAAGATGCAATATATCTTTGTGAGCTATCTACTATGGACCCATTTCTCTTCGAGGCACTGGGGCTACAGCAGTGAACAAAACAGACAAAGCTCCTACTAGAGGAGAAAAATAATAAACAGGATAGGTAAATTATACGTGTGATATCTTAGATCATGATGTATGCTTAAAACAAAAACACCAAAAAAAAAAAAAAAAAAAGCAAAAGAAGAGAAAGAAGATGGAGACGGAGGCGAAGATGAAGAAAAACAAACCTGGAAAGTGATAAGAAGGGTAGTGTCAAGAACTGCAAAGGGTCTGAGAATTCACCCTGTTGGCGAGCTGACAATTAACCTGCAATAGATTGCTGGGTGCGAGCAGAAGACACAAGACTCCTGGGCCAGAGACAAAGGACTTTATTACCTAGAGTAAGCAGTAGCCAGAGTATCAAATTGTACATTTCCTCACAGCTGCATTCCTACAGGGTGATGAGAAGGCCAGATAATGCCTGCACATGTAGTGGGTTACATTATATGAAAGGAACAATGAGCTTAGGGAACCTGAATCTTTTAAAACAGATAGTGAACCTGCCTGATCTTTTCCCCAGAGGGAATATTACCTTCTTTATATCAGAAGTAATTATGCCTTTCTTTGTTTTACAAGGCAAAACTCTTTCTTCTTCCAAAGATATTAGCCATACAAGCATTCTTAAAAAGATAGTCAAGAATAAACAGCTATCAGAATTTCACTCACAGGATGTAAAGAAACATGAGAGACACGTGAAGAATTATCTCCCAGTAATATCAGTTCCTCATTTCTACCAAATCTATTCAATTTGTTCCATACAGCATTTTTATTAAGGCTACGACCAACAGAATGCCGAGGTACAGGATGAGGCCAATCTTGATCTCAACCATGCTGCCCAGGGTCCAAGATCCAACCATATGAACAAATTCCAGAAACCATCAAGGTCTACCAAGAAAGTCAGGTGATTTTCTCCTAAAGTTTTTTTTGGCCTCTCGACTTTGCTCAAAGCAGGGATCCAGGTACAAAGAGAAGTCTAGGGCAGATCGACCTTGTATAACCACTCTGATTGGTGAGTTGAGGCTAACCTTGAGTGACTTCCAGAAAAAGTGGCATCATTAGTCACTTTTGCTAAAGTTAGGCATCCATTTTCATACCAGCTTTTCTAAGTGGTATGATCCCCAAGGTAGGAATAGCTTCAGTTATAATAAGAAGTCAGTTATCCCCCTAGGATACTTCCAAGAAAGAGTAGCCTCATTAGAAGAGATGGATCCTTCACTGTAATCTGAGGGCTACATACATAATCTACTGATGGTGTTTCTTTAAACCCTTGAAGGTCATTTACGATCACCCTGATGATACAACTTAGCATTTGGGAGAGAAAGAACCAAGTTAATGGCTTCTACACAATGAGTATAGCTCTCAGAGCATGTGGTCCCCCTGGAAAGGAAGTGTTGCTTGCAGTTATCAAAGTTCTCCAAGTGGGACCTATGTTAAGTGACAAAGCATAGGATGAAAGTCCCTCCAAACCCACCTTTCAACATGGAGGACATATACATAAAATGACAGGGAAAGACTGAGAAGTTGAATAAAGACCTGAAAAATGTGAGATTGGAAGAAGCTTTGTGGACGTCTGGAGTCGAATCATCCTTTTTTATTCATACAAAGACATAGTGAATAAAACATTGTAAAGAATACTTGACCGAGAACTAGGAAACCTGAATTAGAGGGCTGGGCTTCCTCCTAACTATTGTGTAAGGTAGGGTAAAATCAACTGGAATTTCTGTTCTCAATCTTGTCTACAACCTGAAGGGGCTTGACAAAGACCTTTCTACCTCTGTGATTCCATGTTGATCTATACCTACAGACATCCATGGCACAGAAGAGTAAATCTTTAGATCCTTATCATCACCAACATTCTGTATTTGAGAATCAAGACTCTTTAAAATGACTCCCTTGGATAAAATGGCTGATTTCCACTATGACCCCCTCAACAAGGGCTATTATCCCACACTGATTTATTACTTCGCATAGTACTTCTCTCATTCTGAAAAAATACTTTATGTTTTTGTATTGTTTATTTCCCTCAGTAGAAAGTAGGCTTCACAAGGGCAGGAATTTTGTGTCTTTTTTCACTTCCAAGCTTCTAGCACCTAAAACAGTGCCAAACAGAGAGTAGGATCAAACTTGTTGAATGTTAGTTTAATTATGAAAATACTTGGTATGTCAGCTTTCCTGCTGAGATGTATGCCTATCTACTTAGAATGCATTTCAAGTCAAATAGATTCTAAGAATATTTACTAATGATTTTATACCATCTAAATCCTGATTTAGCAACATTTTGCTAAGATAATGTCATTTTAATCATGTTTCTCACCTAAAGAAAAAGAATAATAAATTAGTCATGTGACTGTACTGTTCTCGTTGCTTCAAACTATTTTTTTTTAATTTGCTAATATGTAAAAAATTTTATCTGTTTAAGTCAGTTGACTTGAAGTGGAAAACCAGGTTGAATGTTCTTGATAATATAATGCAATAGTATAGTATTTCTTGGGATGATTAAGATAGTGTATAAGAATTGCCTTTAACCACCTACTTGTTTCACATTTTTCTTCCTTCAGCAAAACGTGTTTTGTGACTTTGATAATTAACCTGAATTAACAAATGTCTTATTCATTAGTTGTAGTAACAACATTAATCATTTTTTTACATTTCCTCAGCTGTTTAATATGTGAAACGGAATAGATTTTTTAAACTATGACCAGCATACCTAAATAAAATAGAAATATACAAAGAAAAATAAAAATTCGGGCAGACAACACAATTTGTGGTCAAGAATTTCTGGAATTGTCTAATTTGAATCCAGCTCTGACACTAACTCGTGATCTTAATGAAGTTGTTTAACCACTAGGAACTTGACTTTCTTCCTATGTAAAAATTGGGTTAATAGGAGGACCAACTAGTTGGACTGTTAAAAGCTAACAGAGATAACAGTTGGAAAGCATTTATCACAGTATCTGGCAGGCAGTAGATTTTCACTAAATCTTTGCTATTATTGCCATTTTAAACTTCAATTGGCTAAACATCTTTATCAAAGTATCTTCTGGTAAGTGTAAGTCTTTAATCAAGATCCCACATGGGTTTACCAAGAATCTACTACTACGCTAGCAATATCACAGTCATAAATATTCATTATGTTGCTGATACAGCCTATCTTAGGATCATTTCTGAGAAACAGAGCCCAGGCAAAAACAGATGTGCTAACACTTTATGGAGGAATGCTATCCAGAAACATAGGCATGAGGGGTAAAGGGAGGGAGATCAAAACCAAGTAATGCTGGACACAGCTTCACGACGAGCTAATCACTCATTTTCACAAGATATCTTCAGTGTGCATTTATGAAGCCACTCAGTCTCTAAACAGTCTTTTTATGATGGAGGAAGAGAGTAGAATTTATCTACCAGCCTTTCATTGTTCAAAATTTGTCCCAAGGGCATGATTAACACTTATCGGTTGCACACGCATGGGCTCCCAGTGGAAACCTTAGTATCTTGCTTCTGGGATAGGGAAGCCACAGGGCTAGAGAAAGAGATGTTCAGTGAGGATGGTGAGTTGCTGTTTTAGGGGCATGCTCGTGAACAACATGAGGAAATAGTGAGCGGCTACCACAGTGAGCCTGTTTGTCTGTAGAAACAGGGACCTCTCCCGTCAGACCGCAAGGCAAGTATATGGAGTTGGAGTGCATAAATTGACTCTGATATACATACGCTAGCTAAAGGAGCTCAGAGTTAAGGGAAATAGGATTGAGAATTCCTAGACAAATCAAATCATATCTCTTCCTCTTCTAAATTAGCCGGGCCTGGGCTATATCAAGTTTCTCCGAATATCTAAAGCACTCACCAACAAACTCTATATGAACATCTCCATTAGACTCCAAGAACTCTGCTACTGTAACTGATCCTTAGGGGTTTTTTGTTGTTGTTGTTTTTTGTTTTTTGTTTTTTCAAATGCCATTTCCTTCGCTGGCAAGTAAATTAGCAAAAAAGTCAAACACAAACCCCAAAGTGTGGCTGAAACAGTAACAGGGCAGTTAGAAAACATGCTACACGTGAAGAAAAGAAACACATCAATTGTCTTCAAAAGCAATGCTAAAAATTGCTCACATTAAACAATTTGTAAACAGAAGTACCTTTGAGGCTTCTGTACAAGTTAATATTTAACATATATTTTACTGAGATACTACAATCTCAAGATATAACCAGACCTATTTGGGGGTACATCATATACCTGGAAAATATTTACTTTATCTCAAAGAAAATATAACATAATGGGAAAGCATTTGAGGTATATTCTGGTTAACTTTCAGTGGAAAAAAGAAATTGGGGTGAAAAATATTAATGTATTTAAAATATGATGCTTAGCCCAGAGGGATTCTGCCTTAATCTGTTAGATCAGCTTCAACCAAAGATAGATAAGTTGCTGCTACAGTGAGGTAAGTTTGATCATAAAATGGACGAAAGTAACATCAGTTTTAGAAATTAGAAAGACTTAAAAGGACAATGGTAGACTAGATAATTTGGAGTAGTTCTCTGCTATGTATCAGAAAAGCTGGACAAAACATATTTTCTTTAAGGCATGGGAGAGCTAACATGTTAGTGAAAAGTTACTAGTTTGGGATCCTGAGGTACAAAAGAGAACCAGAAAAGTGTGCCCAGCTTTGTAACCACTTTACATCTCCCCCCCCCCATCCCACCTCACCCAATTTGGAAGAGGAAGAGTTAGAGAATGAGTAGTACCTTTGAATGAGAGAAGAGAAACAGTCCAGAGACTCCCAAAGGGAGTTTCCGGTTCAATGCCTTACTTTGGTTTGGAACTCTGGAGGAATGGGCGTTCAGATAATAGGGGTGAAGGACAAGGATAAGAATGAAGGGTATAGGACTTGCAGGACTATTGCTCAGCTTAAAATCATCTCAATACATGAAGTTGGATTAAGATGATCCCCATCTTGCTAATGCTTCCAGATGCCTGGTTGAGAGAAAAGTAAATCCTCTCTAGAAATTAAAACATTATCTTCTTTTCTAGAATATTTTTAAGGGAGCTCTGTAAACACATTATCTGGGGCAGGGGTTTGGGGAAAAGCAGGCACAGAAAAGCAATGCTACTGAAAAACAGCAAAAACAAACAATAGAAACAGACCCACAAGAACTTCAAATTTGGAGTTAATACTTACTCTGCTCAAGGACATAAGATAAGATTATAAATTTTAGTAAAGAACTGAAATCTACTTCTTAAAATAGAAATTCCAGAACATTTGAAAAACTAATTACCAAAATTAAGATCTCAGTGAACAGACCTGACAATAAATTTAAGATAATTGAAGAGAAAATTAGCAAACTGAGGTATAGGTCAGAAGAAAATTTTCAGAATGAAGCATAGAGAGACTAAAGAATGAAAAATACAGAAAAGAAAAAATATAAATTATAAAAGGATATAGTATAAAAGCCTAAGATGAATATAATGAGAATTCCAGAAGAACAGAAAGAGAATGGATATATAACAGCAGTTATAGTTAAGGAGAAAATGGCTGAGAAGGTAACCAAATTGATCAAAAAAAATCAAGCCACATTTTCAAGAAACCATACAAAGCACAAGTAAGAAAAACTAGAAGAAATCAACACCTGCTCACATTGTGGTTTAACTGACATTGAAAACAATGCTGAAAAAAAAAAAAAATCCAAAGAGAAAAATCATAACAGAAATTTTCAGAAAAAGACCACAGACTGACATCTGAGCCCTCAACACAACAACATAAGCAAAAATAAAAACAAAAACAAAAAATGATCCAGAAAGCTATATTTAAAGCTATACTTAAAATATTTAAATAAAATAATGATTTAAGTTAGAATTATATGCATAGCCAAAATGTCCTCCAAAGATAAAGATGAAAGGAAATTAAGATATTTTCAGACCAACAAAAACAGAAAATTCATCTCCAGCGGACTTGCATTTAAAACATTTTTCAGGCTGAAAAAAATTTATCCAAAAAGAAATTCAAAAACTCAAGAAGTAATAAACAAATATGGTACCTATGTGGGTGAATCTAAATGAATAAAGTATCTGATAAAAAAAAAACTTCTGCAATGGGGCGCTTGAGTGGCTCAGTCGGTTAAGCCTCCAACTCTTGGTTTCAGCTCATGATTTCATGATTTTGTGGGTTCGAGCCCTGCATTGGGCTCCGTGCTGGCAGCACGGAGCCTGCTTGGGATTCTCTGTCTCCCTCACTCTCTCTACCCCTCCCCCACTTGCCCTGTCTCTTTCTCTCTCAAAATAAATAAATAAGTAAACTTAAAAAAAATTTTTTTGAAAAAATGAAAAACTTCTACGGTGAATGTCTTTGTGATGTTGCTATCCAAGGACCAAAACATAAAGGTATACATCAGTTTCAAATGTGCCTCCAAGCTAGCATCCCATAATGAGTTCAGCTCTCTCACCTTAGAGCTCTGCTGTATAATACGGTAGCCACTAGCCACATGTGGCTATTCTAAATTGAGATTTGTTATGAATCTCATGGACACATTGGATTTAAGAAACTTAATTTTTTTAATATATAAAAATCTTAATACTTTTATCGATTCAACATTATGGATATATTGGGTTAAATAAAATCTTATTAAAATTAATTTCATCTGCTTTTTTTAAAATTTGTTCTAATGTAGCCAATTATACTACCACAAATTTCAAAATTACATATAAGGTTCTTGTTCTATTTTTATTGGGGACTGCTGCCTTAGAGCATGAATTCCATTACCTCGAAATGGAAAGTTCCATGCTTGATACCCACTCTCTGAAATCACTGAATCACTAAAATCATATAGAGTTTATTAATAGTAGAGACATAGTAATTCACGAACACTATGTCTTTTTCTCTCTAAGGTAGTTTCTCAAATTTATTTATCGCTTTGAGAGTTATGTCGACTCATCAAACAAGATGGGTCGACATAAAACTAGATCTTTAAGAACTAGATCTACTTTTGGGGCTCAGTCGGTTGAGCCTCGGACTTCGGCTTGAGTCATGATCTCACGATCTGTGAGTCTGACCCCCACGTCGGGCTCTGCGCTGACAGCTCAGAGAGTGGAGCCTGCTTCCGATTCTGTGTTTCCCTCTCTCTCTGCACCTCCCCCACTCGCACTCTGTCTCTCTCTCTCTCCATCAAAAATAAAATAAACATTAAAAAAAAAACACAAAGGGGCGCGTGGGTGGCTCAGCCGGTTGGGCATCCGACTTCGCTCAGGTCACCATCTCAGGGTCCGTGAGTTCGAGCCCCGCGTCGGGCTCTGGGCTGATGGCTCAGAGCCTGGAGCCTGCTTCCGATTCTGTGTCTCCCTCTCTCTCTGCCCCTCCACCGTTCATGCTCTGTCTCTCTCTGTCTCAAAAATAAATAAAACATTAAAAATTTTTTTTAATTAAAAAAAAACCACAAAACACTAGATCTACTTTTAAGGATATAGTTGGACGGAAAAATGCAGATTTTCAATTGTAGGAGCAGCTTCGCACTTTACACATTCTCCCCACGGAATCACCTTCTTGGTAGGAGCTCATCCTATCAGCACAAGTGGAAGCTCAAGTCACCTTTGGAATTATAAAATATTCAATTACTAAAAAAGGAAAGGAGGTATCTCTTAGAGATGGTTCGTGTTTGTTATTTATTACAGCATCTTGGCAAATACTTCAAGGTTTTGACATGCGAACAGCACTGTGAACAGTACATGGGACATGAAATGATCCATGAAGACCAGCCCATAAACTACAAATGTGGATGTCCACACACACACATCCATGATGGCACCACAGAGGACACAAAGACACGAGGCAAAAAGCATTATGCGCCTGTATGTGGGTATATATAATATGCATATGATAATTCTCCCCTCTCAAACCCAAAGGGACATCTCCTGTGCTCTTCCTCCAGAACGTTCAGTAACCACGTATCCAGGAGACAATATTTTTTCTGTGACATGATCTTTTATCTTCGGGTCTCGTTCTTGTTCTCTTGTGGGTGAGGTGCCGGAGATAAAGAAGTGGTACTATAGGAAATGTACCAACAATTCGTGAGAACAAAGTAGTTCTACCCTTCTTTCTACTTCTACCAAACATGAAGCCAAGAATATGATCCAATTGGCACATTGCCATCTCCACCTGGTACAGGATGAAGTCAAGAGGGGACAGATACTTGAGAAAATAATTTCAAATGTGCCCATGAATTAACCCCTGGCCGTATCCCAGCGCCATTTCTTCAAATTATCGGCCCTAATATTTATGCTTCTATTTTGTATATAAGGTCATTCACAACCTCACTCGTGCCAACCTTTCCAACTTCATCTCCCATTACCCTGACGCGTGGCCTTTGCACTCCAGAAAGACCAACTTTCTTATACTGTCCTGCACACGCCGTTTTCTTTCACACTTAACACTTCTTCCCACATGCTTTGACTTCTATCTGGAGTGTTCTTCCTCACTCCCTCTGGTTGCTTAAATCTATTCGTTCTTTATGGCTAAGTTTATATTTCACACCTCAGTGATCCTTCACCTCATCAAAAATGATTTTTGAAATCCATTTTGAAACATTTTTAGACTAGTCTGTGAAAAACATGGGAAACAACATAACTTAATCTAGAGCAATTTTAAGGATTTCATGTACAATTATTCGCATGTAATGATTATGTAGAAACTTAGAGTATATGCTCCCATACGTGTATATGAATAGATACATACTTTTGCAATTGCCAAAGGAAGATGGTACGAGGCATTCTGTATACACAAATATGTGCACATACGATATTTATGTTAACGAAAAAGCAAATTGTGCCACTATATTTGTAATGTTTTGGAAACAAAATCATTTTTAGCAGTAACCGGAGATATATTTACCATTATTTTGTCGTTACACGATTTCCTCACTGAAATGACTGAAATACGTGAGTTTATAAAGAAAAAAAAATAAACTACACGATATGCAAAGGGATACCAAATTAAAATTTCAACTTCAGTCAAGACAACAAAAACATGTTTCTCTTCAAATTTAATTTCCATGAGAAACTATTCTAAATTAAAACCTTCCAGTGCAGTGTCCTTCCATTTTTTGCATTTTTACTACCTAGAGATCAAACGGTTTGACACAGCAAAAATTCTGGTAGGTTAGGAAGAAATGCTGATTGGTTTGTTGGCTGGTGGCCGGGGGAATGTTATGACCGAGTAATTATGTGTTCTGGACAGATGCATTAACCAGGCTTGGGGCTGGAGCCACTGGATATTATTTTAGTCATAAGGCTAGAGGAACTGAATCATTTTCAAAGCATTGGCTGGCTGACATTGCCTTACTGATGCCTGTTCCAATGACTCTCTGGCAGTAACTTCCAACGCTGCACTTATGACATGGTAAACAAAAACTACATTAAAGGTTTGCTTTTTAATCATGAAGGAGTTCAACATTTCCACTAAGCTCTCTCGCTATTCATCAAGTCACATTGAAGGCTATTGCAGATTTTCACAGTCCTGTCTTCTGACGGAAGAATTGTAGCAATGTAACAGGCAGAAAGGCTTGATTTTTGGCCAGCAATAAAAAGGCACATGATCAGAATTCAAAATGATAATGCACTTTTACAATCGCTCTTAACTATTAAATAGACCGAAAGCTGACAACGCCTTCTACTTTTCACCAGTGACTTACTTCAATTCATAAAATGCCATTCTCTATAAAGTATGTATGTTTAATGATCAGAAAAATATACATGATAATGAAATAATACGGTCAACACGATGGCTTTTGGCTTCTAGGAAAAGACAGTAAGTCCCATAATAACCGGTTAGCTTCAGATAACTTTTCGTTTTGTGCCATTTAGACTTGAAGCTTTACTTTGACATCCGGTACTAATCATAAATTTAATAATAATTTAATGGGAACCATGCTTAGTTATTGCAAATATTTTTATACTGGTTATTAAAAAACTTAACTAATAATTTTAATATGACTTAAAATAAAAGAATTTTTACCCTGAATGCTTTTGAGTTATAAGGGTATAGTGACATTTTTCTCAAATATAGCACTACTACAGTAAAATGCAAATAATAAAGTCAGATTTCAGGACATTGGAAGACTTGAATAGTTTTTTCGTAATAGCAAATGATTGACTTTGATAGCTGGCAAGGTAGGTGACAGAAAGATATGAAATTTCTAAGAAAAACACTTTAAAAGATGATTATAAATTAGTAATGAAATACATTAATATGATCATTAAAATCATTACAACCCCCTTATTATTTTTTATTAACCAACTCACTATTTAAAAAAAAAAAATTAATGAGCTCTGAATGCTATTCCCTTGTAGTAAAGGGTTATCAAAAGTCTGAAAGGGTCAGTTAATTGGAAGGCAGTTAATGAACTTGTTAGGAAGAATTTAGAAAAAGTCCCTCCTAAACCATCAAGCAGCTCCTAAAACAATATAAACTGACACTTTATGTAATGTCAAAGAAGAATTTACTGAGAGAAAAAAACCTTAAAATGTATCTGAAAAGCAAAAGCTTAATAAATGAGACCACAATGATAAACATGATGGAAAATGTCTTTCCCAGAAAATGAGAAACAAGAGAAAATTGGGGGGAAAAGAGGCAGAGTAAAGACATCAGTTCAATCATGTGCAGTCAAAATTATACCATGTTTTAAGAAATGGTGGTTTATGATTCCAAAATACAGGATACATTGAAATGTACTACGTTAAGAATTGATAACAAGTCTAAATAGATCAAAATATTAAATATATACTAAAATATTATGATACTATAACTATACTATAATGAAACATTTTTGCCCATTAGAATTTAACACATGAACTACAATTAACAGAAATATTTTACAGGGAAAGAATGTGCTGTATTTCAACATTGAGGACACACTGTAAAAACAGCTCGTTTTAAATTTTTCTTTTTTCCTTTGCCCTTGGGACTCAAATATTTTCAGAAAATAATTTTTTTACTGTAATCATTTTAGTAAACTTATTTTTCTCTAAGTTGTTTTTAATTCCACGAATAGTGTTCACTAGTGGAACTAATTTATTGCCATCTAAACAAAAGGATAAATGAGTGGAATGTGGATTAGTGCTATTTTATCATATATGGTATATTCAAGTCCTTTCTGAAAAATGAGAAATTAAAATAGTTGATAGTGTTGGTTAGGTTGTAAAATTAAAATATTTAATGCAATATCTGCCAATAACATATTTACAAAATATCATGAATAAATTTTTTCCCAATAAATGGATTTATTTTTGTTTACAATTCTAGTATTCAGTATTCGTTTCACTACTTAACCTATCCTCAGGCATTGTTTTCATTCAGTATATATATTGGGGTATTTATATATTATAATAATTGTATATACATCAGTTATAATAATTGCCTGTTTAACTGTAAGAAATTCTAGGACTCATTTTTCTCAAATGTTTTCATAAGATGCTTTTTGATTTTTAAAACCTATTCAATCAGATGTTCACCTTGCTGAAGTACCAAAAAAAAAAAAAGGGGGGGGATAGGAGGGGAAAGACTTAAAAAAAAAAGTCTCTGAATGAGCAAAGGATAAAATAAGGGGAAAATATTAAAAGGTATTCTGTTACCATGAAGTGTAGTGAATGTGAATTTAGTCTGGAGTGACCTACATTAAATACAGAAACTTATACGATTATTTTCTCTGATGGACCTAAGGAAAATACATTTTCAAACAAGCCAAAAAAAAAAAAAAAAAGAGTACAAACAAAAGAATCCATGTTAATGTGAACTGATCCTCCACTAATGATTTTCTTAAAAGGAAAAAAAAGAAACTCTCTATAAAGCCTAAACAAGACAGAAAAGACCCACAGACACACATCTGTCATATGTTTGCTGCTTTATAGTTACTGCTTTAAGAAAGGATGTGAGTTATGAAGTGAGTCCTTTTGTAAACATTCTAATAAAGTCTGGGTAAGATATACAAGACATCAGAACCCTTCAAGCTGCTGTTCTCTAAATAATACTAAGAATTGTATGAGAGTCTCCAAGGTCCTTGTATAAATTGCTACACCAACTGAAAACACTAAGCTGCTGTACCATTTTTTAAATCCTTTTATGAAAACCTGTGTTACTCTTCTGTTTCCCAGAGAGGTGAGAACACAGCAGTGAAGAATCTATATTTTATAAGATGTCCATGCTTTTTGGAGGAAGGAGCCAGAACATTTACTTTATGAGCCCTGATTTTGTTTTCCCCCCTAAAACCTCAAACCATTAGCTCTATTGAGGGTACCAAGGATGACATTAGCAAGACCACATTCTAGGCATTTATTCTTTAAAAAGACATCAGTGAGGGGGGCACAGAAAAGCCAATTAACCTCTGATCAGTTTATCAACTGTAGTCTTTAAAAACTGAAATGAAAAGAAAATAGATTTTAAAAGCATAGAACAAACAGTAGAATATCTCCTCATGTTCTCCCTTGTCTTTTCTAATAAATATTTTTGAACCCAATAAGTTAAATCCTTTGTGATTAATTTCCACAGACTGTTTAAATAACTTAAATTCCTTCCTGTCTTCAGACTATAGCATTGCTAGTTCAATCCTATTCCTGGTGACCCTCCTGACTTTTAATAGCTTATTTTTATTATTCCTTTCTAAACAAACCAACTCCCGAAAAGGGAAATGTTAAAAATCATAGAAATTAATTCCAATAGTTAAAGAAAAAAAAATTTTTCTTGGTTTCTAAGGATATTTAAAGAGAAGGAAAATGTTAATATCGCGAGAAAATCTGAAGCTGAAGTAAATAAATAAATAAATAAATAAATGATCTAACTCAAATCCACAAGGCGCTGTCAGATTATTGATTGTTAACAAGTTTTAATTGTTTAATGACCGGTTACAGTGTTAACAGTTCGAAACAACAAAGAAATACAAACAAAATGACAGAAGAAAAAAGAAGTTGAAAACCAAAAACGAACAGTATAGATTATGTGTATGGTTCCTGTAGAATGTGGGACTATAATACACTTCTTAAAAGTCTCCAATTAATGTTTACTATTATCTCATAAGGATTTATGTTCCTTAAATGTAATGTTAAATTTAGTCTGTGACTCTAACATCAGGAATTTATTTTATTTTCTACAATAGGAATCACCTACGGAAAAGAGTGGCTACTGCAAAGTTAGATGTTAAAAAAAGAAAAATAGAGCCAAGTGTTTGAGATAATAGGAGTTATAAAGATATTTTAATTCTTACTTGCCTTTCTCCTAACAACACCCGGCAACTCTGGGACCCTCACCCTCTTTAACTGATGCTATATAATATTTATGCACACATGACAACAAAATATGTTTCAATAAAAATATATTCGAGCTAGCAAAGCAAAATTGCTTTAAGCTTTTGATCTGCCTCATAGCTCACATCTCTGAAAGTCTTTTCCTTTCAACAGTTACATTCAAAAAGTCAAAGATATACAGCTGACGATTCAAGCTGAACGGCACCACGATAAACTATGGTTTCTCCTGAAGATAAAATACATCATAAATCGGTGCAACACTTACCTCATTTTAAATATTACTGTCTCCTTTTATCAGGTAACACTAGATGACCTCCTCTTACCTCCCTTCTTCCCATATTTTACGTGGGATTTTAATTCTATACAATGATCACAACCAGAATTTTTTTTTAATTAAAATAGGATATATGGCTTTAAAGGCTTAGGTTATCTGATAGATTTAATTTAAAAAAAAAAATAATGAGGACAGATTGACTTCTGATGCCCTGTAAAATGCGGCAATAATGGAATTATATCCATCTTTAAATTGCGGTAACTTTTTATATTTAGCTGCAGTTTATCACATGATATAAAATGATAGGCAACATGGTTTAATAAAATGGAAATGCATTCACAACTAAATGGCAAAGAAAGATTTTCCAGGGAGTGTATGACAACATAATATGTAGCTTTTTCTCATTAAAATTTCTATGCATGAACTACAGTGGCCCCATCAACACTGTATTTCCAGGGAAACACTTGATTTATACCGTCCAATCTCTAGCCAGAAGTTATATCCTTTTTCTGGGTACTGAAATCTGGATTACACTCCCCAAACTATGAAATGTGTTAAATGCACTAGTGTAAATCCTGATTATCATCTACACAGCTTTGGATCCCTAGCCTTCATCTTTCCTGGCCTGTTGAGAGGAGGGCTTTCTTCGTTGGCTGAAGTAAAGAGGAAGAAGGGGTCCCCTGGTCGGGAGAGCAGATGTGAGGGAGGGACCCACGGGCAGCAGATGGCCAGTCACCTGGCCGCTGGTCTGTCCTTTTCCTTCCAGGGCTGCCCCCAGCACACACTAGTGCGGCCCTTCCAGATACTTCGGTCTTGTCTATCCCTGGGGAACACCAGTCACGAAGGGTTTTTTTTTTTTTTTTTCCCATTTCACAGTTGCTTTTATCTGAAACTGGGGCTGGGAATAGAAACCTGTGGACTCAGCCCCCTGACTCAGGCTCCCGAAGTACTCCGTCTCCTGAGTTCTTATCCTTCCAAGACACCTCAGGCAAAAGCCACCTAACGCACTCTTAAATGTATCCTTTCATTGAGAGGTCCGTTGCCCCTGTACTCTGATAACACACGTTTAGGGAGCTTCCCAAGCTAGCTGAACATCTCTGTATTGACTCAGTCCATCCTTTTTTTAAAATTAAAAAAAAAAAATTCGTTTATTTTTGGGAGAATGCAAGTAGGGAGGGGTAGAGAGAGGGGGACAGAGGATCCAAAGGGGCTCTGCACTGACAGGCTGACAAGAGGAGACCGGATGTGCGGCTCGAACTCACCAACCTCGAGATCATGACCTGAGCTGAAGTCAGAGGCTCGATGGACTGAGCCACCCAGATGCCTCAGGTCAACCCATACTTTTTAAAAATTATTCTTTTGGGGCTCCTCGGTGGCTCAGTCGGTTAAGCGTCCGACTTCGGCTCAGGTCATGATCTCACCGTCCGTGAGTTCGAGCCCCATGCGGGGTTCTGTGCTGACAACTCAGAGCCTGGAGCCTGTTTCAGATTCTGTGTCTCCCTCTCTCTCTGCCCCTCCCCCGTTCATCCTCTGTCTCTCTCTGTCTCAAAAATAAATAAAAATTTAAAAAAAAAGAATTGTTTTTTTAAAAAGTAAGAAAATAAAAAGTATTCTTTTTTACTATACCAAGACTGCTTACCGTGTGAGAGGTTTACCTACATGAGTAAATTATATAAGTTATTTTCACATAGTATGAAAAAGAAATAAAATGCCTTTTATACAATCCTACTGCTTTCAAAAGCTTCCATTGAGAGCATATTTTGTGAGGATTTTCAGTTAGTGGTAAGAGATTTGTCTTGAAGTATATCAAACCGGTTCACCACCCCAGGCTCTATGGGAGCACGTCACCCATTCGCCATACCGCTGCCTCGAGTTGACCTGGGGTTAACAGTGCTGTCTACAACCTTGGAAACCAGTTCGTCATATTCCTGAGGCCCCAACTATACTTGAAGGGTGAAGTACCCAGAATTGAAGACTACTGGTTTTCTTTCTCCCAACCTCTAAGCAGCATTATGTCTACACTGTAGTTTTCTTTTCTTCCTTCCTACTAGGGGGGGAAAAAAGTCCTTATTTTCCACAGATAAACTTCTCTACCTCTCCTCTACCTGCGCTTAATCCCATCTCCCAAGGACTTCGCCATCATCAGTGGTCTGCTCTTGCCTCTGCCGCAGACCCTTTCCAATATACCTTCAAAGACAGATGGATCCAGTCGGGAGAAAAAAAAAAAAAAAAAAAAAAAAAAAAACACTTCATATATCCCTGCCACCTTCTTCCAGCTATTTTGTCTGTTTCTATCCTTCTTTTCATTGCTGGAAACTTCCCGAACACCCAGTCTTCTCCTTCTGTGACACATGAGCCAGTCATCTTAATTACCTGTTTCATGTCTATATTCACGAGAGATCCCTAAACTCCATAAAGTTGGAGATTAGGTCATCTTGTTTCAGGCTGTGCCCTCAATGCCTAATACATTTTCTGGCACATAGTAAACATTCAAAAAATACTGCTTGTATTGGATTATTTCATTTTAATGAGTGCTTCCTTTGTTTTCTTACCACTTTTTACTACTCCCGCCCCTCCATTCTCATGAAAATGTACACTCAAAAAATACATGGTTTATACTTTCTCAATAACTACTTACAAATCAATAAATAAGATAACATTTTCTCAACCCTCATTTTTTTTTTTTTTTTTTTGATCCTTAAGAATCAGATACTGATGAGGACACTTTCTCTGGGGAGACTCCAGCATTCAGCCTCCCCCTCTCCTCAGGCTCCAGTCACCGTGACTTTGTCTCCATCTCTTTGCTCTGAGCTTTACAAACTGACCCCAACACCTACACCCCAACTCCCTTGCCTGGAATGTTACATTGGCTCCAATATTTCCCATCTCAATTCACACTAAGAAAGCTTCTTGCTGTTTGTATTATTAATGTCTTATCCTGGCATTCAAAGCCCTTCATAATCTGTACCTTAATCTCTTGCCATACCTCCCAAATTATTTATAGTCTGCCTGATCTACTTACTGAGACCACAAGGGTCTTATATTTACCTTCCTAGGACCTTTGCATAATTGCCCTGCCTGGAATGCTACCCCCTCATTTCAGCCCATTCAAATATCTATCTTTTAATATTAAGTCCGAATGCTATTTCTTCATTAAGACCCAACAAAGAATTCCAAGTATATGGTGTCCATCTGAACATTATTTCAGAACGTATTTATTTTATTTGGTTAGTTTTGATACAGCTTCGTAATACATTCTTGGTATTCAAAATGCAAGGGGTGCAAAAGTGTATATAAAGAAAAGTGTCTCTCTTCCAACCCCATCCTTCAACCAGTTAAGTTCCTCTTGGAAGCAACCAACATTATCAGCTTCTTGTGTATCCTTCTAGAGATATTTTATTAGAAGCAAATAAAATTTACTGACTTGTGATATGTTCAGCATTTTGTACCAAGCAAATATGTATCTATTTATCTCCTTTATAGTTATTTAACATTTTGAGTACTTACATATTATCTTCCCACTTATGGAGACTGTGTGCCTTCGCTTCCTTATAGAAATATCTGTCACACAAATATTCCTTGATTGATTGTGCCATTCTTTCTTTCAAGTTTGGGATAGACTATTCAATGGTAAGACTGACTCTCCGCCACCTTCCTCCTCAATTAAGAAGGATAAAAAAGTAAGCGGTAGGTTTTTTTCAAACACTTCCTCCCCATCCACAGCCACTAAAGGAAAATTAAAGCATGACTAATCACATATGCAGATGTGCATTGTTTTAGTGCAATAGTTTAATGTGTTCCAGATATGAGCACATATTACCATATTTCCTTTGGTTCTGATACATCTGCTGATACAAAGATTCACAGAATCACGGATTTGTAATGGACGATTCTGTTTCCTTTTAGAAATCTCCCGTTTCTGCAGCATTCCAAATTCACTGAAGGCATGTTTGCGAAACTTTCGTTTCGTAACTGTGTTCGTCTCCACTTCACGTAGCACATATTAGACATGACATGAGAGCCCACCCACCTTGTTATTGCTTCCTGATACCCCCCAGCTTCTTCTTCTTATTTTCAATGTATATACCAAACTGTGAAACAAAAAAAACCCCAAATATTTTTTTACATAAAGCTATAAAGTAATACTCAGGGGTCAAGCGCTGGAATCCATAACCCAGCACTATGCCTCCAATACTAACCTAAACGCAGTACATAATCAAGTACATGTTTGTCATCAAAGGCTTTACAGGGTCAATAGAGAGCCAAAGGAGATAAGCTAGAATCCTTCAAAATCCAGTAAAGAGTCTTAACTATCACATTGGGTGGATCAAACTGGTGTCATAGGTGCCAGCTATTTCCCTGAGTTCACAGTATACAAAACAGAACTTTAATGTCCATGGCACACATGTCCCTTCAGTTGGGATATTTCTAACTAGCCTTGCACTGAAAATAATGCTCACAGTCTCAATATTAATTATAAAGGTCTAATTTTTCTTAGGAAATAGGATCTTGAACCAATAACTAAAATTCTAGCGACTCCTGGGTGGCTCAGTGGGTTAAGCGTCCGACTCTTGATTCGGCTCAGGTCATAATCTCCTGGTTGGTGGGTTCAAGCCCCATGTCAGCTGCAGGGAGCCTGCTTGGGATTGTCTCTCTCTCACCCTCTCTCTCTGCCCCTCCCCTGCTCATACTCTCTGTGTCTCAAAATAAATAAATAAACTTTATAAAAAGTAAAACTCTAGTTTTAGAGAGTCAGTCTAAATTATTTTATCTATCAGCACTAACACTTTAAAATATTTGATTTTTTTCTTCTCAGAACTCTATGGAAAATACTAGTATTTCAGGATTAAGAACTTTAGTAACTCATTAAATCACCAGAATTGTAATATACTTCTGGTTTTGGTTATTTTTCTTAATGGTATATTTCCTTCCCAACTAAACACACACATATAAAATTGTTATAAGCTTACTTTTATTCCTATGGGCCTTTCACCAAGAAGAGTCTCATAAGCATAAAGCTGTAAAGTATAAAGTATAACGTAGTAAGTCACAAAATATTCAAGACTGAGTGGGATTCAGTAGGATTCAATAATTCTGATTCATCACAAAGACCGATTTTATTTTTTATCCTCTATTTTGATAGATGTCGTTTTGGGTTTTATTTCCGACCGTGGGTCTATATTATCATCAGTGGCCTGAACATTTACCAGCTAAGGAATTAAGTAAAATTTAACGGGTAAGGCTACTGCTCACGTGAGATGTTAAGATACTGTTAAGGCAGGTTGGAAGCACTTAGCTTTGATAGGCATGATATATAGCTGGGGAAGTAGGTGTACCCGAATAATTATGTTGTCTTTGAAAGAGTGGTCTATTTCTACGTAGACTAGCCAATGAGACTGAGGTGGAACTTGTCAAATTTACAGGAAGTAATTAAAGAAGCAGAGATTCTCTTTTTTTACTGGCTGTTTCTGGATTACATAGAGATTATGAAGAGAGACAAGAAAAATGACGGAGCAGCCTGAACAGCCCATCAAACTCTCTACTAAGAAAATTGTTGTTCTCCATGAATAAACTTCCTAATTAACAAACACTTGTTGTTTTCAATTTATACTGTCCTGGTTGCACTTTTCCACGCAAAAATATTTGATTTCTATGTTGTAGCAAAAACACAGGGATGTTTATTCCCCAGAGGACTTGTTCCCTGTCTCACCAGCATTTTGTAATCCTCTCCATCCCCAATTCCTTTGGTTGGTCGCCATCTGGCATTGTGCCTTTGATTTTATGAATAAGGTCCCCAATTGTTTCTGCAGCTGTTATCAGTACGGTCTGACCTGTTGCGAATGGGGATAACAGAGAAAAATATCTCCACGACTTTCACAGAATTTCATTCCCGTGGCTCTCTTCCCAGACCTTGATTTTCTAGTGTGCATTCCTCAACACAGATGGTGACCTTACCAGACCCTTGGTTCGAGGAAGACATAAAAGTGAACCCTTTTCCAGCAATCATTGTTTATAAACATAGTTATGAATCTATGTATGAATGTGGGACCTATTAATTCTATACATACTATGTACATACATGGGATTATTTTCATTCATGGTCACCGATAATGCTTCTTACACAATTTCTCCCTACCTCCAACTGGTTGTTTCTTACGTCTACAGCGATGTCAGCATCTTCCATATTGGCCTCATGCAAAATAATGATTTTCAAACTGTACTCCCAAGAAGTGAAAGAGACAAGGATGCTGGGCTGCTACTAGCTTCATTTTCAGGTAATAAGTCCACCAACATCCTATCACCCAAGGCATTTCTTTTTAAATTTATTTCACGTGTTAGACTTCCAAGTAAAAGTCCTTTTGGAGAAGGGGTTTCCCTTGCTCATATGAAGGACAACAATTCGCTCACTACTAAAGGTGGCTCCTGGCCAGGGGAACCAATAGACAGATGAGACATTATTGTGGTTGAAAGGCCCTTTATTAGCAACCTCCCCCAAAATATCTCTCCTTGTGACAAAGCCATCTAGAATTTCCACTTCTGGTTCCACCTTTTTCGAAGGCATTGGAAACATCAGCTTTAGAGGAACTATAATAGATTGGACAGGAGGACACATTAAGCCATCCATTAGCACTTCATATGAATAAGTTTGTCTATCAACCCTTGGGACTTAATGATGCCTGGAGAAAACCTGATAAGTTTTGGTGGGGGAGGGGGATAGAGAAATGTTTCCTAAGTTACCCCTTCAGGGAACTGTAAGTTACCCGGTGGCTGGCAAGTGGAGAGGATAACAAGAAAAGGAATGGGATCCTGAGTAACAGGACAGAGATAGGAAACCCAGGCTCTGAAAAGTTGAGATTTGTGAGTCAAGTGGGGGGGGGGGGGCGCTGATGTCTAGTGAAGAGTGGAGGACAGCCCTCATCTGAACCTCCCCTGGGTCAGCAGAGCTCCTACCTCCAGATCACCAGAAATTTTCTTTTCTGATATGAATACTGTATTCTTCTGATCATGTCAATGATAAATATTTTTGTTTTAACTGAATTTTACTAGAAAGCCTTCTGTTGTCACCAATACCAAAAATAATGCCTAACATATATTCACCCTGAGTTCTGTTTCTTTCATAAAACACATCCACTCTTCCCCAAATTCAGGTAAGGAAGTTCTTAAATCTATGCACCATTTTTTTTTTTTAAATACACACTGACATTTTATGCCCCTATTTTTGCACTGAAAGATGTTGCTAAAGGCTCTTCTAGGGTACAAAGGTAAAATGTGATGCCACAAATTCTCTAATGATATTCTCCCTGCAGCAAGGTAGAGGCAGAATATTTACTTAATTTCCACAACTTGTAACATGAAGGGAGAAGAAAAAAAGCCTGTTAGGTCTAGTTTTTACATTACATTCAAGTGATAAGTAAAATTGAGCTATATCTATGACTCACTATGTGCAAATTAGTATTCCACATCTCCAGGCCTGCCCTGGCAGAAGATTCCCTTAAAGCATACCTCTGCACACACACTAATTTTGTGCTTTGGCATTGACGGTGATCCTTGGCTAACTCCAAAGCCAAGTTTGCAGGCAGCCTAACTTTAGGAAGGAAGAAGCCAACAAGACTGGATACTATAAAGACTGTGTAAAGTTTCAGTAAATGTCAACTTCAGGTGAGCGTGGGAGCTAACGGGGAGGTGGCAGAGAATATTACTGAAATGAAATAAGAGCTCTACAGAAGATTTTCTTACCAGTTGTCCCCCCATTTGTGTATGAAATTTGCAGACGCACACAGCAATATTGCAACCTAATCCCTTGGCAGCTGAAAAGGTACTTTCAGGGGGCATTTCCCTTTTCTGCAGGCTGTGACGCCTGAACCCTCTCGCGGACCCATCGGAGAGTCACCCGGGATGCTCTCTGAGGCTGAAGAATGAATAGCCCTGCTGACCCCAGCAGTCTTCAGCCACCACCTCTGTGGGAAAGGACACCGCCCGGCGCGCCCCCTGGGCTGGAGGTGCCAGGCCCGTGCGAGTGTTCGCGCTCCCACCATGTCTACCGGTCCAGGCACAAGCAACAGCTGTGCCTGCCACCAGGTAAGAGCCTTTCTTTTGCGGGCTGCTGTCGGTCACTTTCAGAAAAAGCCACAGCGAAGTGCAAACACCTTTCCAAAGGTCTCGGCTACCTGGAATGCAGGCATCAACGCCTTGCTGATTTATCCATTCCTTTGATGATCAAATAAAGTGAAGCCCAGCTCCCCGCTGTTTGATGTGCGCCTCCATCCAGGCTTTTAGGGCTGTGCGAACCCGGGGGCGTCCTCGATGACTCACCCACTCCCCGCTTCCCAGTCCCCGCGAGTCTGCGAAGGTACAGTGATTCAGTGGTTGCCGGTGGCGGCGGGCTTTTCCTGCGCGTTCTGTTTCTTGTTCTCAAGATCTATTTACGCAAATTACTTCTTCCTTTCATTAACTAACCGGGCTTTATTTTCTTTTCTCTATACCAACCACGCACACATTCAGTGCCGGAGAACCAGTCAACGTTTTGTGTTCTTATTTATTTTTATTCCTGATGAGGCGGGTTCAAATCAAACAACAATGTCAGAGAAAATAAGCAAACAGGTCACGGTGCGCTTTTTGCCTTTTAAAAAAAATTATTATTATTATTATTATTATTATTATTATTATTCGAGTTTCTCTTTGCAGATCTTTTTAAATCCTCTTTGCATCAGGGGCAATTAAATGAGTATCCTTGCCCGCAAGTCAGAGTACAAGCTGGCAAGGAGGCCCGGCCAAACCCCTGGATCCCGAAAGCTTCCTTGTCCTGGTGTTAAAAGGGCAACTTTCCTTCCCACGGAAGGGGAGGCTTTCAGCTGAGAAAGAGAGAGGGACTGAAAGACCTTCCAGCAGAATCAGCCACTGTCTGCAGAAACCTGGCCAGCTTTGGCTGACCGTGAGAAGCTGCTAATTCTTCCCTAGGCAACACTTATGTCCCCTGAGGGGTGGAGGAGAGTGAGATCCCAGGTAGAGGGACGGTCCAAACAGGGATGCTGATGAAAACAGAAAATCCCCTCTGTCACCAGGGAACATGGCCTGCTTTTTGTTTTGAAGCTGGCCTCGTGTCACTGAAGATTCACGGGGCCAAGATTCCTTCGGGGACACTAAAAATATTGAATTGTTGACCTCATGGCTTGAATAATGACCAACGTTAGTCGACAGTGGCACGGAGTGCCCTTCTCCCCAATACCACACATGTGGAAATGGGCCCTGTGAGGGGAAAGAAATGGAGGGTCCTGTCTGCTATTTAGTGCCTCCGGCGCATTGTAGAAGGACTGGGGAAAGGGAGGCAGTGTGATTTAAACTACACGTAATCAAGAAACCTCTTAGGTGACAACAAGAGAGGTTCCAACCAGGTGGCCGGGACTGTGCCCTATGCTTTTATTTAAAAGCACATTCTCTCAGTGTACAGCCCAAAGTGAGTTCTAAGGCACACCTAACCCTCCCTGCTAGAGTGAAAGCTCCAGGAAAGGTTTTTGTTCTTTGTGAACTGCTGCGTCCCCAATGCCCGGACCCGTGGGCATTCAGGAGCTAGTTGTCGACTGAATGATAGAACAATGGAAGTCCTCCCCGCCTACAAACGCGCACGCACGCGGCAGCCCCCCCCCCCCACCCCAAGGATCAGACGGATTTGCAAATCATGACCAGTGAAAGCAAGAAGACCAGGCCACCCAGGAAAATAAATTTGGCCTCGACAACACCTTCACCTACTCTTTTATTCATAAAGAGGAGCGAAGTCACACCTGGGGTGCGCAGGGCAGTGAGCGCTTCTAAGGATCCTTCCTTGGGTTCTTAGAAGAGATCCTGCGAACTGGGGGCGCCGAGGGAAGGCGCCGTAAACATTCGCTTTGTAAAAATTAAGTTCATAAACGCCACGCTGCAGAGCTTTCAAACTGCCGTCTACCTAAAAGAAATCTATTCATTCAAAATGCAGCTGATGCATGGGCTTTGGAAACGGCTCTCGCGAGAGGATTGTTGCTCTTGGCCCTTCCTCTGGAGACTCTCACCCGGCTCCCCTCCGCTGGGTGCTTACGGAAAGGAAAGGGAATGGCCCGTGGCGAACGTCCCCGTTGTCTGGGTCGCTCACAGACCAGACCAGACCAGACAGCTGCCTCTCCCACCGCAACACCGTAGGAGATGCCGGCGATTGGTGCCGGCGGCCCCCTGCACGGCCCCCGTCACAGTCATCACACCCCCTGCCCTGGCTACTGACGGGGGCCATGCGCAGCTGCCATAATGTGTATAAAAGAATCTCAGCCAGACGTTGGTTTCCTCCGCTCTTGGAATGCTTTTTGGCAGATCCTCCACGTTTTCCAGGTCTCTGGGGAGTCTGAACGTACACTTTCTTTATTTCGGACTAGATTCCAAAGTGTTAACGGGATTGGGAACTTCCCACACTACCTGTCCGCCTCCCCTTTCGGCCGTCGGGGAGCAGGGGTGAACGCCCTGGCAAACGCGCGCCTTCCTCCCCGCGCGCGGGCGAACCGCTTTCGGGACGAGCACGGTTCACACCGTCCCTAGGTTGTGTGCTGCCTGACACCGGAGCGGCTGATCTGGACAAACTGAGCTGCTGCGGACGCCAGCTTTGGTGCGTCCCCAGGACGGACGCCGGGTCCGTGCGGGTGCGCTGAGGTCGCAGCGCGTCCCAGGCTCCCCGACTGCGGGGTCGCTTTTTTTTTTTTTTTCAGAGCCCACAGAAGCATCCCCTCATTGGGGTCCGTCCCTGGCACCTGTGGGGAGAGGAGCGGGCGAAGCAGGGCCCGAATTGATGGGGGTGGTTTTCGAGGGAGAGGAATTGGAAAATTGGTGAACGCGTCTGCTGACCTTGGGTTATTCCGCTTGGAGGCTGATCGCCAGAGAGGTCGGGTGGTTTCGGTCCCGCAACTCATTTGCTCGGATCGATCCTGGCGCTAGTTACGGGTGTTAAAGTGGTACGCGGGTGGGGCAATTCATTAGGCCAGAAATGGATTAGTTGTTTATTATCTATAAACATTCCAACCGCAGCAACCAATCATAAAACCGCGGAAGGGCCTATAAAGTCGTGCGGCGGCGAAGCCTCCGTGTGGGCACTGAGGGTTCAGCAGTGGTGCCCGGTGATAGAGCATCCGTTACGGAAGGAGAAAGAAGGAAGAGGGTGAAAGTCAGCAATAAAGCCATTTGTCGCGGGAAATACTTTCCTAGACTGGGAACCGCGAGTTCTCCAAGTTTAAGGGCGTGGAGGGGGAGCTCGGGGTGCGTTGGCAACGGGTGGTGAGAGGCAGGAAGAAATAAGGAGTAGGGGAACAACAGTGGGTCGTTAGTGAGGTTGATACCAGCAATAAAAGCTATTGATTAAGTGGGGACAGCCATTTAGTCTTAGGTTCTTGGTGAAATGCTTAATCACCAACCATGAAAGCAGCCTAATAATCTTTTATGGAGGGAAAACAAGCTTAAAACTGGCCGCTCTCTAGCAGGAATTCACTTTTGAGGATGGGTGATATGCTTTTTAAATTCTCATTTGGGATAAAACCTTTTCCAATAGGAGTCCGTCTCAATTAAATACTGTTTTAAAATGTGAAGTCTGGTTGTTGTCATTGTTAAATTTCTTCAGGTACATCTTACAACAAGCCTTAAACTCTCATTGCTTGTTTAATATTTTAATATGTTAGGAACGATGATCCAATAGTTATACTGGCTGCCAAATAACGAATTCAAGTATGTTGTTGTCAATTTCATTCAGAACCTATGGCTTCGAAATCAAGTTGTTGGTAAACATATTGCTTTGAAAACTTTTTAGGAGTAAGTTTTAGAAGATAGTGACATATAGACACACACCTCAAAGGTTTCCTATTTCTCAGATTAAAAAAAAAATTATTGAACTGTAGCAATCCAAAAAGGGACATAAATCATAAGCAAAAAGCTTGAAATAATTTTTAAAAACGCTTCTTATGTAACTATCTAAATAAAAAAATGGGGGGCGGGTTAACCCACATTCAGAAGTTCCCCCTCATTAAAAAAAGGCCATTTATTAGATATTTTATTTGGGGATATGTTGCTTTTAAATTGTTGCTCATCAAATGCTCAGATTTCTTTTCAGTTTCAGTATTGTGGATTTTTTTTTTTTTCCTGGGGATTATCTTCTGGAAAATAAAAATAAAAACCCTTGGAGCTTTCCTGTGTTGAGCAGGGAACAAAAACAGGCTCCAAATCCATTTTTCCCCCCTCTGGCAACAGGCACCCCTTCCCCCAGCTTTTCTTATTCCATGCTGAGAGACATAACAAACAAACGATTACATGTTGAAAAACACATCTGAAAACAGAAAGGTCACGTTACTACCGAGTCCTGGGGAACATTAATCTGGTGTTTGGAAAACAGTTGACAGTTGAAGGCTGAGGTTTCTCTCTTTTCTACTTTTCTACTTGGACTGGGAGAGAG
Source organism: Lynx canadensis (assembly GCF_007474595.2). Taxonomy (NCBI): domain Eukaryota; kingdom Metazoa; phylum Chordata; class Mammalia; order Carnivora; family Felidae; genus Lynx; species Lynx canadensis. The sequence goes on along the minus strand of NC_044306.2, from coordinate 54,372,522 downwards.
ACAGAGACAGAGACAGAGAAAGAGAATTTGAATGAGAAGAACAAGGGAGAGACCACTACTTTGTGGCCTCGTAAGAAATCAATGCTTTGGGGGCTACCAACAATCTAACCCAGATTTTTAAAAAATAAACAGCAACAACAAAAAGGAAACTGGACAAAGAATCTGAAATGGCTCGTGTTCCCCTTTACTCAAAGCGTGGGGGGGGGTGTGTATTTTCCTAAAATAATTAATGTGAATAGTGAGGAATAATCACGATAACGTCAAGCCCTGAACGCCTGAGGGTACAGTTTGCTGGACGAAAACCAGTCCCTTTTCTAATAGCTACAAGAAGGTGAAAGTTGATTGCCTGCCCACTTGCTCACTACAGCATTTCTCCAAGCCCGCGCCCACCCTCTTTGACCCTCATCTCTCCTAGTCCTCCCGCTTTGCAGGAATGCTTTCCCTCACAAAGATGGGTGCTGGTAATCCCTCGCCCAGAGGCCCAAGAGGCCAGGAGGCGAACTGGGTGTCTAGAACCCCGCTTATCTGAGATTGCCTGAGATTCCTCTTGTCTGAATTGTGAGGTAGCACGAGAAAAGATCTGAAGTTCATTCCTGGGAGGATAAGTGGAGATATCACACTGAAAATTACCCTGATAATTTGCAATGACAGTAAATGGTGACTCGTTCTTTACAGGCAGCCTTAGATCCTGTCATCTCTAAAGGAATAAATTTGAGAGGCAGGAGGGTGGAGGGGGTCAGGCGGGGAAAGGGGGAATCAAGAAATCAGGCAGCAGTGTTACCACTGCTTGATGTGACCTTGAGAATGTCACTTTAATGTTGATGGGCTCAGGGTTTCCCATGCACAGAATGAGATCTGGTGATGTGCTCTTGCATTCTCTGATTTTTGGACGATAATCAGGCCGTCTCGAGCAGACGCGATCTGTTGCTAGAGCCTTCTCGAAGCCCCGGCGCCTTTTGCGTGTCTGTACAAGGCACGTATTTGGGGTCAAGGTGACACGGCTGAAAAGATTTCTTTGGGGCAAATACTCCGGGTCCGGAAATTTCGCGCGGAGCCCCCCGGGCAGTTAACCTGCCTCCGGCCGGCGTGTCCAGGGCGTGCGGGATCGCTCTGCACCCTCCGTCCGGGCTGATAGTAATTTATGCGCTGGTGACACAAGTCGGCCGTAAACCTGGACGGTTAGGCTGTATTTGGGAGCTGCGACAGAGTTAACGCAGGACTGCTCAGCCCAGGGGACGGATACCTGCACACCTTGCCGCAACCTCCGCACCCGACGCTCTGCAACTCCACAGCGAGATGGCAGCTTTTCCTGCTAGCTTGGATTCAATTTCAAACCCCTCGGTTAATTGAAAAGTATATGCGTTCTTTGACCTGTCTGGCCCGCGGGCCTCCGGGAACTCTAAGCTGAGGCTGGCGGGGGTCCTGGGGGCCGCGCGCCAGCAGAGCCCGGGTGGGGGGTCGAGGGGGCAGCGGTCGAGAAGCCAGGGCGCGTGCAAATCCGAGACCCGTACCCGGTCGGTGGGAACAAAGCGCCCTAGAGTTCAATCTGAATCGCCTTGCTAGCGGGGGTGGGGGACGGGCCTTCTGCCTTGGGAAAGAATTATCCCTGATCATTTATTTTAAGACGTGAACTTCTCCACAACCCACCAGCGACTGCGGCCGTAGCCCCAGCGCCAGGCAAGCGGCCAAACTGCGCTCTCCACGAAGGAGCGAGACTGGTTCCATCCGGTTACAAATACACTTTTTTTTTTTTTTTTTTTTAAGCAATCAGATCCCAGAGCGCCTCTCTCGCCTTTCACGGTTCTCAGCAGGGTGCCTCACCCGAGCAGGCGGCGTCCGAGTAAACGCCTCCTCCAGGCAGTCCTCGGGTAACAGGCCAGGGAGAAAACTGTGACCAGGACCGTGAAAGCTGACTTGACCTTTTCAGGTTCCTTTCCGTTTGTTTCCTAGCCCAGCAGTTCAAACATTTATTTTTAAACTGTCTCCAAACAAAACACAAAACTTAGAAAGATTGCAAAGAATTAAACTGAAGTCGGGCACCAGTGTTTTGGATTTTCCCTTGAGGCAGAGTTGGGGGGAGGGTACTACCCCCTTTGCAGTTTCTATTTCTTCCCACTTTGTGATCTACTTGGTGCCAGGAAGCTACGCGGACATGGTCTTGAAACGGCATGGGACGCAACACGTGTCTCGCGTTCCTTTTATTGTTAGGTCCCCGAACACCATCTCGACCCCCACTGCCCCGCCTCGTTGAAAAGCGGCCTGTGTCTGGGCATCAGGCCCTGCAGTAGGAAGACCTTATATGAAGGATGCCTTAAGTGTTCCTCGTTGGTAAAATCCCGGAATCTTGGAGGCATTTAGCCTTGTTCTCTACTTGCCTCTTGTTTTTATCACACCGTTCCGGCCATTCCCCCTCCCTCCTTGTCCCCCCCCCCACCCCCCCCCCCACACCTGTAAGTGTAGCCAGTGGCCCGGGGAGGTAGTTGCCCAAGACTACGAATCCCCTCGCCCTCCCCTCGCAACACACTCAGAATCTCCTAAGGCCACGCGACATGCCTAGTTCTGGTGGCAGTCTGTTAAGATGCTAAGATCTATCAGTGGTTCTGCTCAACAAAGCCTGAAAGGAGACAACCCTCTCCTATTCATAAATATTACTCCAATTGTGTCAAAGACTTTGAGTGATCTTTTAATTCCGTTTGGAATCTCCCGTGGCACACTTGAGATTCAGAAACAGGTCGGGGATGCTTTGTGCTAGCCACATGCCAGAGCACCCTTAAAGCGAAAAGAAGAAGGAATTAAAAGTTTTTAGAAAGACACACGTAACATTTAAGATAACCATATAGAAAATGTTCACCTAATTTTTAAGAGTTATATGATAGCTATAATGAAAAAATTACATTGCCAATTTAATAAAATGTATTTTAGTCGTTTGCACAGATTTCCTACATTGATGACGTTTTCTTGTAAAACTTTGCAGAAAAAGTATTGCTTCCCTATCAAATTATAACACTATGGCAGCAGATAGTATATTTGACTTTTAAAAATACACAGTTATTTCATTTATTTATTTATTTTTTAATATCTCTTCTTGTCAAATTGGCTAAGGTACAGTGTGCAAAGTGCATACACAGTTATTTTAAAATGAAATCTTTTAACTGCTGGCACAGACATAAAACAGTAAAAGCATGGTTATATTTTAGAAATTATCATAATACATTCCCCTCAATGAAATCAGAATTTATCCCATTTAAGCCAAGAAAGAACAACTAACTCTTTGGGTTAAATAATCTTTTCTTCTTAATTCCTAGACATGGGTTGGCAAGCAATACATGAATATTTGCAAGAAATCATTAAAAATCAATATGAAAATGCTGTATAATCTTTCTTGTAAAACATAACTTAAATAAATTTTATATCTGACCATATGAAACACCCACTTATACCTTTTACACTTTTATGAAATACAGTTTACTTGTGCTGTATTTATTTTGTAGCAGAATGGAAGCATTGTTGTTTAGTTAAACAAATATTGTAATCACCTATGTTGGTTTATTTTTATCTTTTAAAAGCCTCCTTCTCAAAAGAGGGATGGTTTGTTTAAGCAGAAAATGTTATCAAAATATAAAATCTAAAGTAATTAATTATTTGAAAGCACTTTGAAAACTTTAGAGATTATATTTCTTGGACTTTCTCTTCTGTCTCTCTTCCATAATTTACAAGTGTGAATATTTGGGTGACCTTCATGGTCTTTCCCCACATAAACTGTGCATATTAGGCATGAAAATTAATTTTGAAACTCCTATTTATTTAAAAAATGTTACATATCATTACTGCAAGGTGAGTAAACTAAATGTAGAATGTCTCTTTCATCACCATGGTGAAGCAAATATAAGTAATGCTATATTGTTGATGTTCAAAGGTAAAACCTCTCGGCCTGGGAAAATCACCTACCTACCTCCTTTTGATGTTTCAAAAATGTACATTGAATTATTTGGACAGGCTCTCTATATGATCTGTGTGCTCATTAGCTTTATTCATAAATATCGAAATTATGGAGATAGCTTTATTTCAACTAAATAAGCTCTAAGAGAGCTTATGAACACAAGCATAAAAGGAAAAGACATCTTTACTACATATTCACACCCTAAACTTTCTATCCTCAATGTAGCAGAAATAATCCTTTTATTCTATTAAAATGGTCACTAACCTTATAATGATAAAAGAATGTTTTCATTTTTTACCTGAAGGAGTCTTGTCAACGTAACAGGAACTGAAATTGTGTGTGTGTCCCATGTTGTCTATTACAGGACAGGGCTCTGTACTGTTTTGCCTTTGTGAAGGCTGGAGTAACAATGTATGACTATTGCCTCCTGGGACCTGTATGAAAATAAAAGATAGATTGCTGGTTCAAATAAATGCTATAGACCTTGACCTGGGGATATAGCTGAGAAAGGCAAGTAATTCCACATACACTAAAAAATAATTAAAATGGTATTCTAAACTTGTTTTTCTTGTGTATGTTATTTTACATGTGCATGTGAATGTTAGTTACACTCAGTTACACAGAGAGGTAAGAAATAATTGTCCCTATAAAATGTTACTTAAACCCCCTTTTGTCCCCCTAGAAGGGCAAAAATACCTTAGAAAGCAATTGCATTACAACTTCCATTTTCAAAGTCTTTGAATCTTGCATATTTTAATTCGTAACATAGCTTTATCATTCTAAAAAAAAAGTAGGCTTCTTCAAAGATGTCATTCTAAATGTATTGGCAAGTTATGTATGTAAGGTTGTATTTCCATTTGACTGGGTCAAAATGAAGGCATTGCTTTGGACTTAATATTTATTTGGATTTGTGTGCATGTTGTTTAAAACTATGAACCCTGGAGAGAGTTTCAATTCTATGCAACATAAATGAATTTTATATAAGGAATATAGAGTTGCAGCTAAAAAATGATTTGTATCTCAACAATACATTATTGTGTTAGGCTATTGTCAAAGATCAGCTTGATTTGAAAACAAATGATTAAGTTCTTTTAATGAACTGCTAGCATACTGCTATATGTTATATGTATATATATTTTGCTGATTTTAGAATGGAATATAATCCTCTGGAGAAAGAAATTTGAGGTAGATTACCTAATGAATTTTTTCTGGCTCAAATTTTAAGATGCTGAAACATAGGCATATGCTTTGCTTTTTAAAAGATCTCCAAAAAAAAGTCTCAAAATCAAAAAGGCATTAGAGGAATATTCTATTTAAAAATTATGATCATTACTGTATTTTTTAAAAGCACCAATCTTTACGCCAGGAGAAATATGTTTAAGAGTCACTAACACTTTAGGCCCAGTGGAGTAGAAACATGGAATGCTATTCTGAAAAAAAAAAGCATATACACACATACATATATATATATACATATATATACATATACATATTCATATGTATGCATATATACTTTTTTTAAAAAGAGAGCTGAAAGGGCTTCATAATTTGGGGCAACAGAAAAAGGGAATAGTGAGCATCACAGCCCAAAGCAAGAAGAAAACCAGTCGTGGTTTTAAGACAAAGACAAAAGGGCATTTTCCAGGGTAGATTTAGTTTTATTTGGAGCAGTTGGGGTGGAAGAGTAGATGCATCTCTAACCTGACAATATAGAATCCACCATTTACTTTTGAAATAATTTGGAACTTCCAATTTAGTTAGGAAACTCATGTCGCCAATATCATACTGTAACTATATTTTAAATTACGTTCTCCATAAGAATAGTCTTTAAATGGAGTTACCTCCGATTATTTTTTGATCATCTACTGAGTACCAGGCACTGTTCTAGGAGCACCAATGAACAAAACAAACAAAATCATTGCCCTAGGTAGTTGGGCAATTCTTTCTGGTGAGTATGGAAATCGACAGTTGGGGGTGGGGGCGGGAGCTGGGGGGCGGGGGGAGGTGGGAGTGGGGAGGAATCCTGTAGTTTTCACGTTGTCCACTAGGTGGCAAAATGTGCAAAACTGACCACAAGGAGGAGCAAACTTTGGTGCGAAGGATAGAGTATTTCTATGAAAATTTCCACCATATTTTGCTTGAAACGTCTCTTTTTCAGCATTACAAATAGTAGCTAATTGTCAAAAAACATTCTGTGTTCAGTTTACAAAGCATTCCTTACTAGGGGCTCATCATTTCAAGGAAAGAATACAGCCAGCTGCATTCCATAGAAGTCTGTCTACAAGATCCCCTAGCTTATCTAAAGAAATTTTGCTATTTCCCTTTCCATACTTCTCTGTACTCCTAGGTTTGTGGTTTATAGAAATCTGCCTAAGGGTCTGAACATCTGGTTTTGCATAGGGTCCCACAAAGCCTTGGGTCAGTTTTTTCAAATTTACTTAGGTAAACTTAGGTATCATACTATGATTGCAAATTTGGGGAGTTATTGTCCAAAACATTAACATATTGGAATAACATCCATGTTGATGAGTAATCAAACATATATGCCAATATGTACATACCTGCAATCATGCATTTATTTTGTTTTCAGAGACCCCTTAAATGAGACCTCACACTTAATAGTGAAGATTTAAAGTTATTTCATTTAATCAGATCTCTTCTTGGGGATAGAATTAAGACATTATTCCCAAATGAACTTAGATCTTTGTCATCTTTAGATCTCCTAAAGAGATAAAAATAATTTTCTTATTAGAAAAATGGTTTATAGAACATGTAGCAATACTTGTAGACTTGTTTGAAAATAGAGTTGAAGACTTTCTTGCGCTTATCTACTATATAATAAGTCAGGATCTTTGTTTCCAGATGAGTGTTCTTTATTTTTATTTATTTATTTATTTATTTTTTTTAAATTTTTTTGATGAGTGTTCTTTAAATATGAAAGTGAGTTGTTAAAGGTAAGTATTTCTTTATGTGAAGATGTTCTCTCCAACACACAAGTCTGTGTGTTCTTTTCCTAAGGATATAATTAGTAGAACATTAACATGTTAATATGCACCACTAAAAATTTTCTCCTTACATTTTCCCTTTGGCCATGGTAATGTTCAATACATTTGAAACGCATGAATCATACCCAGGAGGTTTGATAACAGTTGTAAATAAGCAAATATATATATATTTTTTATACAGAAATGGGAAATATGAGTTTTCTGGTAGGTGTGATTGTTTTAGAGTAATCTGAATTCTAGGGTAACTATGGTGTGATGGAAAGTGAAAACATTTATGTGAAGCTTAGTGTTTTCAATACACAACTGGCATCAATTTGTATCTGCTCGCTTGACATGGGGCTCTATGATATAGTTGAATTATAATAAATTTATTGATTGAAAACAATGATTACTTCATGCAGAAATCATTTGGATAAAGTTTATTTGTAGCGCTTAATGTAGTTAAGACAAGTGGGGGGGGGGGTGCCTGGGTGGCTAAGTCGGTTAAGTGACTTCGGCTCAGGTTATGATCTCACGGTCCGTGAATTCGAGCCCCGCATCAGGCTCTGTGCCCACAGCTCAGAGACTGAAGTCTGCTTCGGATTCTGTCTCCCTCTCTCTCTGCCCCTCCCCCACTCGTGTGCTCTCTCTTTCTCAAAAATAAATAAACATTTAAAAAAATGTAGTCAAAACAAGGTATAGTATGGGATTACTAGTGAAAAATCTATTCCTAATGTAATTTTCATTGTAAAAAGATTGTATGAACAAAAGAAGGAACACTTGAAAAGGGTTTGGGTATATAAAGTGCTTCTAAACTGAAGATGACACTGGCTGTTACCCGTACTGACAGCTTAACTCAAAGTTCAGCATAGGGAGACTTGGGGACCTTATGTTACAAAAAGGTGGAAGAATTTTAAGAAAATTAAAGTTATAAGTAATGGAATGGATTGTAATGGGAGTTCATGGAATTTCCTTCTCTTGAGGTCTTTACCAGTAGAATGTTATATCAATAGCCTGAGTTTTATTTTATTTTATTTTGTTTTATTATTTTATTTTATTTTATGTTATTTTATTTTTTATTCTCTATCTCTCTTCTCCCTCAAACCCTCATTACTTCTGCTTTGGATTTTAAGACCTGAGAATAGGGCTTCCAGTGGTTTTAAAATAATTCTACAGGGGAGCATGCGTGACTTAGTCCTTAAGCATTTGACTTCGGCTCAGGTCATGATTTCACAGTTCATGAGCTCCAGTCCCATTTTGGGTGAGCATGAGCCCCACTTTGGGTAAAACATGAGCCCGGTGGGGCACCTGGGTGTCTCAGCTCAGGTCATGATCTCCTGGTTCCTGAGTTCGAGCCCCACATCCGGCTTGGTGCTGTCAGCTTGTCAGTGAGAAGCCTGCTTGGGATCCTCTGTAGCCCTCTCTCTGCCCCTCCCCCACTTGCACTCTCCCCCACAAAATAAAATAAATAAATAAATAAATAAATAAATAAATAAAACATGAGCCCGTAGCGAGCCCCACTTCTCTCTCCCTGTTTCTCTGCCCCTTACTCATTTGCACCTTCTCTCTCTCAAAAATAAAATAAAATAAATAAAATAAAATAAAATAATTCCATTACAAAATGCTTTAATGAATTTATTATAATGAATTTGTGTTCTGGATGGCAATCATTTTGAGCTTTTCTCATGGACTTACTGTTTTGTTTTTTTTGTTTTGTTTTGTTTTACAGAATTGTATTTGTATTTTATAATATTACAACAAGCAGAGTAAAATTTTAAATTAAAAAATTTAAAGAAAACCCAAATTCTCAATAAATCCAAGTTTTTATTCAACCATAATTTCTATTCATTTATTTCAATACACAAACATGTTGTTTTCAGAGCCATAATTACTGTATACATAACGAATAGTGGTTTGGTTTTTTTACTTAACATTTTATCATAAACAGTTCCCCTGATTCTTAACTGGTTTTTGTATTCTTTTAATGGATAAACTCTTTTGGATTTCTTCTCTAACCATACTCCTTCCCAATTTTCCTCATCTCAGTCAAATGGCACCAGAATCTACCCAATTTTTAAAGCCAAAAACCTAGAAGCACCCAGTTCTTAATATCCCGCCTGCCACTGTCCTTTCCTGAGCCTCCCTGGCTTTTATCTGTACAACCTCAGAAGCCAGATAAAACCAGCCTCCCTCCTTCATTCTTGCTCCAGCCAGTTAGTTACCCGTTTTTCACACAGCCATCAAAATATTGTCTCAAAAACATAAATCACACATCACTCTTCTTTTTAAGTCTTCTGTAACTGTCCGTGGCACTTGAATAAGATCCAAATTCCTTACCAACACTTACCAGGCCATGTAAGATATGAGCTCTGCCTTCTTCTCGAAACCCACCTTCCTCTAAGAATTTGTTCATTCATTCATTCACTCATTCATGCAAAATAGTTATTGATGTTTTCTTATGTTTCCATGACTTTTAAAAATTAACTTTACTTATGTATTTTGAGACAGAGAGCATGAGCAGGGGAAGAGCAGAGAAGAGAGAGAATCCCAAGCAGGCTCTGCATCATCAGCACAGGGCCCCACGCGGGGCTCAAACTCACGAACTGTGAGATCATGACCTGAGCCAAAATCAAGAGTTGAACCCTTGACCGACTGAGCTACCCAGTTTCAGTAACTTTTTAAGGTGCTTAAGATAGAGAAATGAATACAACAGTACCTTGTTTTCTGAAGCTTAATTTGATTGTACACGAATGTTTTCGCCTCACAGTCTTTGCATTTGTTTCTCCCTCTGCTTTGGGGATATTCTTTATCGGAGACAGTTATATTTAGATAGATACAGATATGCATGTACCTATCTATCACTATAGCCAGTGTACCTAGGACTCCCCAGCCTATGTTTTCTAAAGCCATGTGGATCTTTTTGGAGTGTACTTGTAAAGGCGAAATGAGTTCAGGGAGCCTTGCGTGGCTCAGTTGGTTGAGCGTCTGACTCTCGATTTAGACTCAGGTTATGATCTCAACAGTTGTGAGATGGAGTCTGGCCTCAGGCTCCTTGCTGAGGATAGAGCCTGCTTAGGATTCTTCCTTTCCCTCTCTCTCTGCCCCCTCCTCCCTGTCAAAATAAAATAAATAAACATTTTAAAAAAATGAGTTAACGCTGAATGAGTTAAAGAATACAAAGCCCTTACCTCTAATCGTGATAGAGCCATACGACAAATGTTAACTATCATTTTGATTTTATTATCATTCTTGTCAATTAAATATTTTCACAATCGTCCCAGAGATTTCTGAGGCTCAGCTGCCTGTGGTGTGACCAAACTACAAAATGAGCTTCTCTGCAAGAATCCTAAGTCACAAAATACATTTCCAAGAGGCTGCAAGATTATTTCCTTCTAGAGCCAGTGCTCTGCAGTGCAGCATAGTACAAATAGCCCCAGCTTCATGGTGTGGTTTTTATCATGAATACCAAGTGGAAAATAATTTAGAGATGTTCTTTATTGGAAACAAATTTTGACCCTTTGGTGCATTACATGCACAGTGTTTCCACTGAAAAGTGTTTAAACTTTTATTATTGCATTTATCACATTGTATTATAGTCACGGGTAGGGTGACCATACTTCCTAGTTTATGCCTGTTGTCTTGAAGTACCATCTGGTTTAGCATTTTAGCACTCTCCAAAGTGTCCTGGTGTAGACAATAAACTCTGTAGTCCCCCAAGTTATGAGGCAGGTGTCTGGCTGGAGAGGCTGAGGAGCACTGGGGTGGTCCTGAGGCCAGTGTGCGTCTGCTTGGGAAATTGGTGAGGTCGGTGGCACTAAGACATCTGGCCGAGTCACACACAGAGAAGGCCTTGGGGGAAACTAAGGCACGGACGGCGAAAGGCAGAATCAGTGGAGGAGTAAGAAGGGCCTCAAAGACTGTGGCTAAGCACTCTGGGGAGAGGATTCCTCCTCCCATGTCTGTTACAAAGACACCTATTCCGAGACGGTGAGAACTGCTGCAAACAGAAGTGTATTAGCGACCTGCATCCTGGTGAAGAAATGAGGGCAAGAAGACATAACCTAGAAGATGCCTTGGAGCCCTTAACCTCAGTGAGGTGTGATTCTCAGTGAGGGATTCTGAGAAATATTCAGGTGGGGGATAGGGGAGGATTTGTATGGGTCTTAATCAGCAGTACAAGATTTAATTTGGTATAGGATAATTTTAGTTTTGAGAATTCCAATTATAGGACCAATTACAGTCTATCAATTTACAAAGAATAGTTGATGAATAGAACACCTCATGTCCTAGCAAGGACATGGACAGATAAGAGGAAGATTTTCTGAACAGGCAGTACCTTGGTTATTTAATTCTAAAATTGTACTGTGAAAGATTTTTAAAATTGAAACAGGATGAATTTTTTTTTTTTATATCCAAGGCATTTTATTAAAGTACTAAGAGGTTTTTGGATATGTGGTTTGAGAATACTTATCAATCTCAGTGTTCCTTCGACAACTATTTATTTAGATCCTACAATTTTTCATGCACTGTGTAAGTGATCATGACAATATGTGTATTTATGCTGCTATTTCTTCTACATCAAACAATTTTTTTAATGTTTATTTATTTTTGACAGACAGAGCATGAGTGGGGGAGGGGCAGAGAGAGGGAGACACAGAATCTGAAACAGACTCCAGGCTCTGAGCTATCAGCACAGAGCCCCGCACAGAGCCAGACGTGGGGCTTGAACTCACAAGACAGTGAGATGGTGACCTGAGCCGAAGTCTGATGCTCAACCGACTGAGCCACCCAAGCGCCCCTCTTCTACATTTTTTATGTTGAGGACTCTCCCAAAATATTAGCTCAGCTTTTATCTCTGAGCTCTGCATTATATTGCATTTCCAAACTAACTGCTGAATAACAATTCACATAACTGTCCTCTATGTACTTTAAATCCGAGCAAAAGGGAACTCATTCTCTTCCTCTAATCACCACTTTACCCCCAGCCCAAGCAAACGTGTCCTTGGTTTGTGTCCATCTATCTGTAACAGCAATACCTTCTTCAGATTATTTGGAGTAATTTTTACCTCTTTCCTCTTACATCCAACAGCCGGTAGCTCGCCAAGGTGGTTTGCTTTCAAAAGTTCTCCCAAATCTTTCCTCCATCCCCAGCCCCACGACGCTGAAGGTCAGCCATCCACCACATTTCACTTGCATGGTTACAGTGGCCTCGTCACTGATTGCCTGGAATGTACCGCGTACTGTTGCATTTCGACTTCATAGTTTAGACTGGCTTTCGAAAGATCTTCCTGAATTAGGGATCAGAAATGACACCGTTCTTCACGAGACCTTCCAATTGCCTACAGAAATAAAGTGCCGACTCTCTATTTTAGCTTACTTTCTCCAATCTGTATTTTCCGGTCCTCTTTGCTGCTAACTCACTGCTCGCACCCTGCCATCCAGTTCCAGCAGATTAGTGGCCATTCCGTGTCCCTCCTACACGTTTATGTTTCCATGCATTTGATCATGCTGTCCCCCTCCCCCACCCAGCATGATACTTACTGAAGTAATATTCATCCTTCACACTCAGCCAGTGAGTGTTAATTGTTCCCTCTTTCTAAACCGCTACTTTTTTTTTTTTTTTAAAGATCTTTTAACACATTTTCTTCTGTTCATTAAAGTTAATAATATACAAGATGTACTTGGAGGTCAGCCTCTCTTGATCCCTGTAAATGTTCCCGCGAACCTCCAAAAGTCTCATAACTTCTCCAGACCTCTGCCAAACTGTGGTGTTATATATGAAGTATTACAGAACTGTATGGATTATCATTGCCTTCCTCCACTGAAGACTTTGATCATAAGGGACAGTTTTCTTCATTTTTCTCTCCTTCCTCGCACCTAGTTAATTCCTTCCTTGCACAAAATGAGCTGTCTTTAAAGGCTTACTTGAATATTTAAATTAAAACTTCACTGTAATGTAATATAATGCCCCAAATTAGGTACTGGGGAGGAGAGGAAGGGGAAGGTACAGTGAACTTGAATATGTGAGAAATGAGATTTCCCTTAAATGGTGAGAAAAGCGCAAAATGCTTCAGAATGACTTTAGGCCATTCCTGTAACATGATCAGCCATATGAAAGTTTTAAATAAATTGATGTAATAGTCATTGAAAGTATTAGATGCTAAATTGTACATCTGAAACTAATATTACACTGTATGTTAACTAACTGGAATTTAAATAAAAACTTGAAAAAAAGAGAAAGTATGAGAAACATTTTGAGTCAATGAAAAGGGAAACTGGTGAGGAAGGCTAGGGCAAAACATTGCTCCCCTGAACAGTATAAAATAAAAAGGAAAATGGAACCAACTCTCGGCCATACCTAGTGCAAAGTGACTTAAGCTATCAAATTTTAAATGTGCAACGACCATCTCTACCGAGAGAGTGATGCATTTGGCTATGCTGTTTGATATGATACATAAAGTGTTTGATTCTGGTAACTTCTGTCGCTCTGAGTCCATGATCATCAATCAACTTTGTGTAGACTGGTAAAGAGAACTCACATTCAGTAAGTTATCATTTCAGCGTTTCCTTCAGTTCTAGATTGAAAAATCAATGCCATGGAGAATACATTTATGAGGTCTGTTGATAAAACCACATTTCTGAGGCTGAGAACCAGACCCAGAACCAACAAATTCATCATGGTAATAAATGCTACCCTGGGAACACTGTTCCAAAGGCATTGGATTTCAACTAATCTAATCTGAGCTTGACCTCACTCAAGAGTTTTTCATTTTTCTGGTTTATTATTGACAAGGGCCATAATCTTTTTTGAATGGCATTTTGGAAAATACTGTGTATTATTTTCTTTGTTGAAGATTGAGGGAAGGAGAAAATACGTATATATATTTTGAGGTATGTAGTAGAAACAAATCTCTCCAAAGTGAAATGAAATGAATAACTGAATTCCTTCATAAATATGATTACCTACATTGGATACTGCAGTCCATTTTTAGAGGAAACTCGTAATGAAGCTGCTAAATTTCTATAACACAAAAATGGACACATATTAAAAATGGTGTATATAGGGGCGCCTGGGTGGCTCGGTCGGTTAAGCGTCTGACTTCGGCTCAAGTCATGATCTCGCAGTCCGTGAGTTCGAGCCCCGCGTCGGGCTCTGTGCTGACAGCTCGGAGCCTGGAGCCTGTTTCAGATTCTGTGTCTCCCTCTCTCTGACCCTCCCCCATTCATGCTCTGTCTCTCTCTGTCTCAAAAATAAATAAACGTTAAAAAAAATAAAAAAAAAAAGAAACAAAAATGGTGTATATAATTTTTGAGCATTTTAGAGATGCAATAAATGATCTCATGGCCTCAGGACTGAAAATGACATTTGCTTTGGGAGACACTCACTGCAGAGCGATGTGATATGAGAGTGTGCAGGTATATACACACAGCTACTCTGTTTTGCCCTTTTTATTATCCTGTTAGTAAGAGCAGCGGCCTTGATAAACTTTTCTAGATGTGTCCACTCTTCTGTGCTTTTTCTCCGGCTGCCCCCAGCAGAAGCACAAGCCGATTCATTGCAAGTCTGGTGCTGGTCAGAGTGTCTCTCTCCTCAGGGTGCCTAATTCACAGCTCAGAAGAGATGACTCCTCTGAAATCATTCAACGTGAAAGCATGCTTTGTTCATGTTTCGCTTCGATACAAATTTGGCAAATATGCATTATATTAAATTATTACAAAGGTAGTCTTCAGGTGTCTCTCATACCCTCAAACCTTCACTATGCTTTCGTTGGAAAAAATTCCTTTTGCCTGAACTCTTTCAGACAGGCTTTTACATAAGACAGTAAAGTCTGGTATTGCTTTCTTTTGCAGTTAAACACCAAAGCAAAACTACACATTGCATGTGCCATCTAATAACTAACCACGTTCAGTGGCTTGGTTTTAGCTGATCATCGTATTTTTAAACATAAGCACATAAGTTAAGTATAAAAGGGTGGGTTAAGTCAGATCACAACCTTTCAACTTAATTTAAAAACTTGATTATAAAATTGGGTCAAGCCGATGGCTAAGTTTTTTCCAAAAGTGAAAAATTATTTCATTTTTCAAAAAACACTTCACTTTAATTCTTAAAAACCAACCAACAAACCAACGAAGAAAACAGCACGTAACCTGAGATCCTACAATTCTTGTTTATCTTCATTTTTAAAACAAATCCGGGAGGAGAGACATTAGTAAAGAGGTTGGCTTAAAAAGGTTCCCTTTGGTTTGATGGGGGGTGGGAGGGAGGGGAGGGTGGGTGATGGGTACTGAGGAGGGCACCATTTGGGATGAGCACTGGGTGTTGTATGGAAACCAATTTGACAATAAATTTCATATATTGAAAAAAAAAAGAAAAAAAAGAAACATTAAAAAAAAAAGGTTCCCTTTGGAAAGCATCAACAGCTCACATATTGAAAAAGTGAGTAGCCACTTGCAAAGAGAGTGAAAACCGTATCTCAGGGACGTGCGTCCCCAGAACTTACATATTTCTGATTCAGACTTTTAAACTGTCAATACCCAAGAGACAACGCCACTGACGTGTACCTGACACTAGGTTCGCCAGTTAATTTCTTCCCGGGAGAGTGGTTTTGCGCGACAGAGTGGCGTCCGGGCTTCCCAGGTTGTTGCACTGACAAACTGCAGCGGTGGTAAAGTCAAGGAGCCTGACAAAATCTCATTAATCATTTTAAATTAAATCCAACCTTCCTGTCCGACCATGCCGAGAAGAAAGCCTTTTTCTTTTCTTTTTTTTTAAGCAAATGAAAATTTTCCCTGTAAAGATTTGGTATCTTTCTCTTGTTGGTCTTTAATTCGATTAGACAAAAATAATATAAAACAATCCACTTTTCTAAGCTTGAAAACAAAACATTTGTCCAGAAATGATTTAACAGATCAACCAAGTGTCTTTTAAAAATAAAACAAATTTTGAGTAAAAATACATGGAAACATTCTGAGGGGAAACTATACTAGTTGACTTAGGGACACCATTTATCTTTATTTTCTGGATAGTTCAATGAATTTCTTTAGTTCTATCTAAAATATATGATCCTTAATACTATTTGAAAGAGGAAATAAGAAAAAAAAAGCATTATCCATATTTTGATATATTTTATTCCAGTCTTTTTCCATTCATAGATTTTTGCAGTGTTTTACACAGTAACTTAATGTGTGTGTGCGCGCACATATATAGGAACACATATACATATATTTATAATTTCATATCCTTTTGGTATTCATCATTATTTATAATGCTTTCACATATTATTCATAAACATCATAGCTGCACAGTAATACATGGTAAGGATGTATTTTGGTCTACTTGACCAGTGGCTAGCATAGGTTCTGAGATATGCTGTGCACTCAAATATCTGCTAGTTATTTGTTTTAACAGCCCCAAGTTTTGGGCATTCCACAGTTAGCTCCTTTTTTTTTCTTAAATTAAAAACAATGACGGAACTAATGGTGTAAGTACTGCCCTTTCCCTATTTTGGATTATTTCCTTAGGATGGCTTCCCACAGTGGACGTATTCAATTATGAATGCTTCCCAAGAAAGTGGGCAGTGAACAGCGTTATTTAAGAAGTTCACTTTAAACACAGGAAAACAGACTCCAATTACAATAAACAAGTTATTATTTTAAATGTTGACTTCTGAATAAGCTTACTCTCATGGAGCACCGTATTTATACTATTGTAAAAAATGTCAAAGCTCCGTGTAGGCAAGTTCAATGACTTAAACTCTTGAAGTTGAAAAAAAAAAGACAATCTTACAGCAATTCATTGAAATATTTAAAATTAGAAGCCCTCTAGAAATGAATATATATCTAGAATACATAGTTGAATTTGTGGTTTTAAATACTTTGAAGAGCTCTAATATATTCCAATTTATAAATTGCATACAACTGCAATTTATACAATTGCATACAACTGAAAACTCCAAATATCTATTTGTTAAACAGGCATAGTAAAGCCATCTTTTTATGTGCTTATGTAGAAACTAAACCAGATCTAAGATAATTCAGTTGGATTTATTGAGGAACTGTTCTGGGCCAAGGTCTGTGTTAGGTACTGAGGGAGATATAAGAATCAAATTTCCACTTGCAAGAATTGTCTCTGGAGGGGAAAGAGTCGAAGAGGACTTTGAGGGACAAATAACATTTCAACAGGTAAATGTGAGGGAGAGGTTACACGCTTTCCAGAAGAAAACAGAGCAAAATTAATGGAAAGATGAAAATACAGGGTTCATCGAGATTAGAGAGTGTTAAAATGTTCTTAGGAAAAATCCTGTTGATGATAAATTTGGAGGACTCAAAGGTTTTAAGCATTTTTTCCTTGCCTTCCTTTCTTAAAAAAAAATCTGTATATTAGAAAACGTAACTGGTGATTGTGTGTAGGAAAAATGCACTAGCAGTACCCCGTTGATATGGTGTGTTCCAGGCTTGAAACAGCACAGCCCTTAGTGGGGATGGAAGGTGTAGACAGGCCTGAGTTGCAGTGGACCATATGTACTCTTGTGGGTTTCAGAAGAGCTCAGATTACACACCAGGCAAGAGGATATTTGGTCAGAGACCATATAAAAGCCATTAGCACTGCTACTAACTAAAGAGCTCAGCCTCAAGTGGAAAAGGTGGACTCAAAGAGCCTTGAGTGTAGATGGGAAAAAAAAAACTACTTGGTTGGGCTGCACCAAACGCAAGCTCAACATCCTTCTTGAAACTCCACTGCCCGAGCTCTTGGGATACCATTCTTCTCTGGTCCTTCTATCGTCTTCACAAACCCTCTTTTCCTCTACCAAAACCTATAATGCCATTTTTCCAAATACTTCTCTCTACTCAAACTTCTTAGAGGAGTTTTCTCTAATACTTCACTTCAAACACATTTTACATGCTAATATGACCCCCAAACTTACATATCCAGCCCTGAGTTTTTGAAACTCTAGTCTTCTTCTCCAGCTGTGATCAACATTCTATTGATACTTTCAAATACAAAATATCCAAAAGTTGGGATCCTTATCTGTTCCATTTCATTCCACTGGTTGCTTCTCTTAGCAGCTACACCTTTGATAGCGGACCACCAGACCCTTAGATCAAAAATCTTCCTCCAAAATCACTAAATCCTGTCAATTTTCAGTATTTTTTTAATTTATTCCTTCATCCTTTCTAAATCCTCTGCCACTTACCTAGTTCAGGCCTTATAAAAGAAAGGTAGTATTTGAGAGCTTTGATGAATAACTTCTATTTGAGGTGGATCTTAGATGATGAGTAGGGGAACTTTAGATATAGAGGGGAGAGAAGGATATCTCAGACAGAACGGCTTGTAAAAGGCAAAGACAGACCAGACCACATTTGAGGAATGTTGGAGATGAGGCTTTAAAAAAAGATAAGCTGAGGCCAGGTTGTACAGAAGTTTTGTAGAAACGGAGACACTGAAAGACTTTAGACAGATGTACCATAAAGAGTTTGTGTTTTACAAAGGTAAACTTGTTTGATCAGAAAGAAGGTCCACCAGTTCCCAACTTCACGCACTTGGAAATACGTGGGGAACATTATTTGTACGTCACAATTACTGAGGGATGCTACTGGCATCTAGCAGGCAAAATCCAGGAATGTTGATGTCCTTCCTATGCTATAGGGAGCAGTCTCCCATAATGAATATCCTTCCCCAAAAGCCAGCGGGACTTCCCCTGGAAAACACTGAATTTCTAATTGAGTTAAGCATTCAGCAAACATTTGTTATGATAGTTTTTCTTTACTAGAGCATTTAAACATACTTATGTTTTAAAATGCCAGGGATAAATCCCTATTCAGTAAGTATAGGAGAAAGAAGGCACCAGGGTGGCTCAGTTGGTTAAGCGTCCAACTTTTGATTTTGGCTCAGGTCATGATCTCATGGTTCGTGCTGGGCCTGGAGCCTGTTTAAGATTCTCCCTCTCCCTCTGCCCCTTTCCCTGCTTGTGTTCTCCATCAATAAAAACATCGTTTTTAAAAGGATTAAAAAGTATTGAAAAGAATGCTGCTCAAAGAGGGTTCTACTTCAAACGATGGCCAAATAGCTCTTCCTTGAACAGATAAAACCACAAACTCTGGACAAAATATGGAAATCCACTACCTGAAAGTTATGGAAAGCAATCCAATACAGGCTGATCCTACAGAGGAGAGAATTCTTGGAAGATGGTGGCATTGGATGAGTTTTCCCATTTTTATACTTTCTGCATGAGGGTGAGTCCCCAGTCTGCATCATAGCCTATGGTTTCACTGACTTGAAGAACCAGGGGACAGAGTTTGGGGCAACAGCAGTTGCTAGAAAATTAAGAAAGAAATAATGGCAAGAAAAGAACCAGAGAGGGCCCTGGTTTCTCTGTAGGAACTGTGCCCCAAACTCTGGCTTCTCTCTGAAGTCTGTACAGACAAAAAAAGATGCCAGGTTAAAGAAGTAAACTGATATCTGAGCTGCCACCAACTTCAGGGGAGTGAGAGCTTGCAACTGAGCTCTGCCAGTTAACTCCCAGCTTAAAAAAAAAAAAAAAGTTATTTGGAGAAATATATCATAATCCAGGGTTTCATCATATTTTATTCACCGTGTCCAGGACAAAAACTAAATTACTAACATATTGAACAAACAGGAAAATACAATCTATTCTCAAAAGAAGAGACAGTCAAAAGGATGAAATGAGCAGATAAAGATTTAAAGCTGCTATTTAACTATGTTCAAGGTTGTAAGGGAAAATGTGCTTGTAGTAAATGAAGACAGGGAATCTCGGTACAGAAATGTAAATTATAAAAAACCAGAAGGAATTTCTAGAACCGAAAAACATCATGATTAAGAGAAAAAAAGTTGATTGAATGGGCTTCAAAGAAGGACGATTACAGAAGAGTCAGTGACCTAGAATATAGATCAAGAGAAATAATCCAGTTGGAGAGGAAAAAAAAAGATAAAAAATCTGTGAGATGATATCAAAAGTTCTAGCACATGTGTAAAGGAGAGGAAAGAGAAAATGAGGCAGAAAAATGTGACAAAATAAAACTGTGAGAGGAAAATGGCATTATTATACACACAGGGAGAAAACACGTTGAATACATTGACTTTTTTTTTTTAATGTTTATTTATTATTGAGAGACAGAGAGAGACAGAGCATGAGCACTGGGGGGGGGGGGGGGGCAGAGAGAGGGGGAGACATAGAATCAGAAGCAGGGTCCAGGCTTTGTGCAAACTGTCAGCACAGAGCGCAGCGTGGGTCTCGGACCCACAAACTGCGAGATCATGTCCTGAGCCCAAGTCGGACGCTTAACCAACTGAGCCACCCAGGCGCCCCTACACTGACTTCTTAGTGGAAACAGAGGAGACCAGAAGACGGTAGAGGAATAGCTTTAAAGTATCAAAGGGGGCAGGGGAAGAAACTGTCAACACAGAATTATATATTCAGCAAAAGCGTTCTTCAAAAAGAAAAACAAAATAAAGGCATTTTCATGTAAAAGAAAACTATGATAAATTGGCAGGAGATCTGAACTGTAATAGATGTTAAAATTTTTCAGGCTGACATAAATGATACCACAAGGAAACTTAGATTTTCAGGATGGAATAAAAGCATTCGAAATGACAATGTGTGTAAATATGAAGGAGGGTTTTTTTTTGTTTTTTTGTTTAAAATGTATACGACTACTCAAAGCAAACTATCACATTGTGGAGTTTATAACATACACTCTATGTAACACATATGACAACTGTAAGGCAACAAATGGGAGAATGGGGTAAACACTGTATGTGATTACAAGGTTTTTATACTTTATGTGAAGAGTGCAAATATTACCTATAAACAGGTTGCGTAAAGTTGCTTATCTTGATACATGCTTGGTTTACTCATGTATATGCATTTATGAAGATTCATGGATTCGTGTCCCTAAGATTTATGCATTTCATTGAATGTAAATTTTACCTATAAAGAAAAAACTTTAAACAAGGTAGCTCTCTAGCTAACAATATACAAGTTGAAAGCTTTAGGAATGAAGCGTACTGATGTCTGAAACTTGGGATTACCTGTATCAAAACAATAAGATGGGTTGATTGATGGACAGGGGGATGTACAAATATGTGGTAAAGTGAGTACAATTACAATGTAATTGTAGAATCTACACAGTGGTTATACAGGCATTTTCTGCATCTTTTTTATACGTTCGAAAAATTTCAAAGAAAATGTTAAAAAAAAAAAAAGAATATTGCCGGCCTACATTTATAATCAGGTAATCAGGTCAGGGTGGAGAAAATAAAACAGGAAAAAGGGACAAAGTTGGGAAATGGAAGATACAAAAAAGAAGAAGAAGAAATAGAAGGAAAGAAAAGAGAGAGTAAAGCTAAAACAGAGATGTAGAAAGGACCTAATGGTAAGGGAGAGTTGGGGATAGAAAAAAAAAAAAAAAAAAAGACAAGATAGGGGGAGCTAGAGAGGGCAAGATGCCTGCCATTCACTGGAAAATAGAAACAATAACGTTATCATCAGTGTCTTTAGAAACTTTTCCATACATTAGTTTTGAAGTTAAAATTAGAAGGGATTATTTTGTCATGGAGTTTGAAATTATGCACATGTGAATATGTAGATACTTGCCTCAAGATCTGAGAACTTGTTTACTCCCAGTCTAAAAGTCCCTTTGACTTCTGACATTGTTTGATGACCTTATGTCGTGTCGCTGAAAATTCTGTAGGACGTCACTGTAGTTGAGATGTTACCAGACCGCTATTTACTTAGGATCAGATCTCTAAAGAAGCCAGGATTGTACACCTCCAGCCCAAGTTTCTGCCCCTCCAAGCTCCCCCCCCCCCCCCAGACTAGAGTTCGACCCATCACATAATGTCTCATTTCAAAGCTGGTGCTTTTCACTTAGCACTTAGTATTTCCAGAAAACTTCTGACTTACCATATAAATATACTAGTCTTTACCATTTCAATGCCAAGTGGTTCATAATTAAATGATTATTAGTTAAGCTATTCTTCATTTGCTCTCCACGAAGCTGTATTTTTCCTTTTGTTACTAGTCATGTAACATCTATGAAGGCAGGGTCCATGTCTAGGTATCACTACTACCTAGCACAGTGTTTAATACACGGAAGGCCCTTGGTAAATATTTATTGAATGAATGAATGAATAAAGAACCTTTATTCATTCACAACATCCCTTACTCAACTGGTTCTAAACACAAATTATCAAGTTAAGAGAATGGTAAAGTTTGACAAATGACATCAGATAGAAGTTCTAATAACATTCTGTTCCTATGTATGTAAATCTTAGATTTAATACATTTTGCTATCTCAAATGGCTTAAAGGACTTATTGAGACAAGACTAAAACATGACAAATGAGGAAACTTTTAAAAATGGGAAGTCAAGTGATGAATTTATATTATAAAAATAAGTGCCTGTTTTGCTTGTTACTAGCAACAAAACAATAAATACTCTTTTCAAAGTTCAAAGGAAAGACAAACGGGTATTGGTTTTCATCCAAGTCAGATCCAACTTTTATGAAGACAGTAAAAAGCTCAGATCAGAATCAAATAAATTTCAGAACTCAGTTTGAGAGAAAAGGAAAGGCTTTAGTTAAAATCTTTACAATAAAATAATTATGATTATAAATCTCTTTCATTAAATATGTACACATTACATGGTATTTTTAAAAAGAATGAAAACGAATAGTTTTTCAAGCAAATCTAATGCACAAATATACCATCCCTTAGAGTATAATGTCAGTTTAACATTCTTAAACAGCTGTGTCAGACAACGGCTCTGCTTTGTGCAAAACATGATAAGCAAAATTAAGAAAAATTCTGCAAAATCCTTTAGCTCCCCAAGGAAATTACTAAAAAAGAAAAGAGTAAAAGGAAAAAAAGAAAGGTGTACACTCAAGCTTGATTGTATACAGAGGCCAGGATGACCAGCACTAATGTAACCCCCATAACTGCTAAATAAGTCCTTGGGTAACTTTAGTTTGAAGTTAATAGTGGAAGTCCTAGCAATTGTGCTTTTATGCAGCCACGTGGCCAATAAGGTAGATGTTGTCATAAAGATGCCCTACAAAATCTTCACTAATGTTTTGAGCAGCACGACGGGTATTTCGAATAAATTCTCTTTTTGACATCTTATTCTTCACGTGAGGGCTAGTGAGGTCAATGGAAAGTAGAATCAAAGAGTAGCACAGTACATAGACAGCATCTGGAATTAAAAAGAAACACCTCAAATTATTAGCTGCTTTGGAAAATGTGGTCCCCAAGGCACCCTATAATGCAAAACTTGTCACCATTTAAAGAAATCAAGATTAGAATGTAAATTTCTAGGGAAAAAGATTGCTAAACCTGAGCAGCATGAGACAATAACAAAATGATTTTATATGCCCAAGGCAGTATTTGATGCTTCCTATCAAAAAAGTAACAAGCCTCAAGATACTTGCTAGTATTATTTGCTACAAGTACTTGTTACTACTATAGTGTTTTTATTACAGAATCCTGCAATCTTAAGAAAGCTAAGTTAAACAGTACGTCTTGTAAAAGCATTTTCACCAAATTTCATGATGGGCGAATGTTTTGTAATCGCCACTTAATAAGATAAGCATGATAAAGTTGTTGATATGAAGAGATAAGTAAAGCTCAGTCAAATGAAAAAATATGCAGGACCCTTGGCCTATACTGCACACACACACAGACACATACTCAGACACAGATGATAAAGATTCGTTATATTAAAATTAAATTTTAGTAGAAAAGTTCTAGGTGTTACCTATGTAATATGTGAACTATGAAAAGCTTTAAAAATGATTTCTCAAGTTTTTAGTTAAATTAATAATAATATGCAATGCTCAGGCCAGAATCATTTTAAAGAATTTATACCTAAGTCTCATTTTCTTTCTAAAACTGTATGTTTAGGGGCGCCTGGGTGGCTCAGTCAGGTGAGCATCTGACTCTTGGTTTCGGCTCAGGTCATGATCTCATAGTTCGTGAGTGCAAGCCTGCTTTGGGCTCCGCGTTGACAATGAGGAGTCTGCATGAGATTCTCTCTCTCTCCCCGTCTCTCTACCTCTCCCCTGCTTGCTTGCTCACTCTCTCTCTCTCAAAATAAATAAATAAACTGAAAAAAATAAAATGGTATGTTTACTACATATGAAGGACAGTTATAACAAACTATTCCTCTAAGCTCACATAAATGTAGTTTTCCGTATATTTAGTGATTGCTACAAGTACTAAGAGAAGTTATTTATAATTACTCAAACTATCTTTCCCCACGGTGAGAAAAAATGTCTCATATACTACTATTTTTACCTGGAGGCAGGAAGGGAGATGGAAGGAATTCACTATATATATTCTTACCAGGACTAAGGCCAAGTTCTCGCATTAAATCGGGGTTGCAAGCACAGAATCTATGTGAGAACTTTGTTATGAGAGTTTCAAGATACTCCCCACGCTCTTCGGGGGCATGGATATGACGAAAAAATTCTCTCAGTGCATTGGGCAAGAATTGATTTCTAAAATTATGCAATGTTACAAGGTCATCCAAGACATCTCTCCTAGTGGAAAAAGAAAAAAGATACAGCTTTAATTACCATTTCTCTACTAAGAAAATGATAAGCACTCATAAATCATCATCTGTTTGGATGAAAATACTTTGTTACTGATTATGAGATCAGCTAATCCTACAAAGTAATACATAATCCTTAAAATTAAAAAATCCGATTATGATTATTTAAGACACTAATTTTAAAATCTTTTGTGAATGGGTTATTATAAAGCAACTGAAGCTAGCAATTCTAATTATAAAATGAAGAAAAGATAAATTTAGCAACATTAAAAGGGACAGCTTCTTTTCAAGCGTCTTCTTGACTAAATCCAAATAAGAACAAAATTCTTTATGCTTTTAACTATGAAAATAATTAAGAGTTTTCACTTTCCATACCAGTCCACACCACCAGAGGTGACAACTATTTATGTGGACTTAAAAATGTCAACATGTACTATATATTTTTCTAGTATTTGCTTTTCCTAGTTCATATGGTATATTGTGAACAGCTTTCTATATCTTTCTATATCTTTACACACAGATCTAAATCATTCTTTTTAATGGCTCCACAGTACCCTTCTTTCTACTTATGAACATTTAGATTATTTACAACTATATAAATACTTGTGTAAGTATATGTGTGTACATATATAATTATAAGTATTTTTTATCAATGGCATTCTAATAGTCACACTTTGGTATAGTATGCTTCAACTCTTGTTGAGCTCAATCATGATTGTATGATCATCATCTTTAATTTCTATCAATTGTTTATGGTAGGGATAAGCAAATTATAGCTAGTGGTCCAAATAGGGCCCACTACCTGTTTTGTAAACAAAATTTTATTAGAAGAGAGCCATGTTCGTCAGGCTCCGTGCTGACAGCTCAGAGCCTGGAACCTGCTTTGGATTCTGTGTCTCCCTCTCTCTCTGCCCCTTTCCCACTCGTGCTCGCTCTCTCTCTCTCTCTCTCTCTCTCTCTCTCAAAAATAAATAAAAAAACATTTAAAAAAAAGCTGTCATTGGTTCACATACTGTTTGTCTGCGTTTAGGCTGCAATGGTAGTTATAAATAGCTGCGAGAGAAATTTCTTAACTAGATGACTGCTATGTGGTATAGTTTTTAAAGAAAAGTTTAACTCATCAAAAACATTACTTAGCTAATTCTAAAGAAGACGTAATTTTTTTTTTTTTTTTTTTTTTTTTACCTTTCATCAAGATAGATTCTCAGTTTTTTTCCAATTTAGTGTTCTTGTACAGAAGATAAACTTTGCTATTTCCTTTGGTGAATCATCTAGGATACCCTTGGACATAAAGTAGTTCACTCCCTATGGCAGAAAGACAAGTTTACATAAATAAAGCCGGTCTTTATTTATAAATTTTAACAATCAGGCGATAGCAGAACAATAGCCATAAATTCTTTCCAGCATTAATAGACTTTTTATAGCTTTAACATGCAAAATACAAGCTAGAACTTGAACTGAAACTATTACTTGTGGTTGATAGTTTACATGCAATGAAAAGTAGGAAATTCAAAGTTAAGACTCCCAAAGAAATCCTAATTCAATTTTCTGGCTCATGTCAGTTAAAACTAACTTTACGGAAATATGGCGTAAATGGTGGGGGCAAGGGGAAACTACGCTATAGACTTTAAGCCTTTTAACAAACACTTCCACTGCCTAACAGAAAACATGATTTCTTAAAGACATGCTCTAATACACTATTCAAGGGAATAACTTGAGATAAGATTCTACAAACCGAAAACCAAAAATTAAAAAAAAATAATTACATTATTCAACTTAAAGTAGGCACAATTCCAGGTGGGTTTAGGGTCTGTACACATACTTTGGCTTTAAGCATTGCTACATTCTACAAGAATTTAGCTTCAATACATAGTGAGGCAAAATACAATAAAACAAAACAGTTTCAATGGTTTTTCATAGGATTTATCTTTGAATTTCCTTTTCCCTGCATGCAAAGTTTTCCAGAGAAGCATTATCCACAGTCTGTACCTATTTTAGATTTAAATCAACAACAACAAAACATCAACAAAAAAATAGAACACTGAAGCCAATGTTCTCTCATGTATGTGGAGGTCACATTCAAATAAATACCTTATGTGGATTTGAATGTGCAGTTATTGAAATAAAAGGCAGGTGTGTTTATTTCAACTCGTAGTTATCCAGATACATGCGTTCCCATGAATACTTATGTCTGGATAATAGCACACTGTGTGCAGTTAATTAGTAGAGAAAATGATGTATTATATACACACAACATACTGTTTTCACACATAAATTCCTTCAGCATTTCTTCCCTTTTACAAACACTTACATATAGTACTCAGAAATATTGCACCCATTAAGAATTCAAAAAGTTGAAGGAATTTTTATAAAAGACTCTTCAAAATAAAAAGTCTCATAAAATTTTTATATTAAAAAAATTAAAAAGCAATTTGATACCATGAGGTAATGCTTTTGAAAGGTTATAATTATCTGTAAGTTGTAATTCAAACAAAAGATTTTTTAATATAAATCTAAGTTTATGAGCCATCAGGATAATATCCTAATGGCAATGTTATCAGTTTCTCATGTGAATTTTAATAGTAAAAGGCAGTGCTAAAGCACTGATTTAAAGAAATGTATATAAAAGCAGAATATAACATGAGATGTTCGTGTCAACTCAACCGTAAGCCACATTTCAGACTGCATCCTAGATACACGGCTAGGAAATGTAACATGGTCAAGATGGAAAGCCCAAGAATTTGGAATGAAGCTCTCGGCAGTTATTTGAGGGGCAGGAACTAAAGAAATATTAATGCTTGTTCCATCCTTTCCTCCATTACTTTGAATAATCGAGAGTTGACTGTATGTTTTAAATGATCTATTTAGCAAAAGTTTCCAGGTTTGATTTCTTTCCAAAATTCCTCCACTTAAAAGAATAACAATTTTTCAGAAGTATTACCAGTGCTTAATTTTAATCTAAGTGATTCAAAGAGGAATGCCAACTAAATATTATGTAATGGGTTCTTTATTTATACCTACTTGTAAGCCAATATTTAGGACATGTAAAACTAGTTCTTTTTAAAATTATACAAAATATTAAAAAACACTGCATGATCCATTAAATAGTACATAATTCTCTAATTATATGATATGTGCATTTTAACATCAGTTAATGCTTCTTAGTTATAAATGAACATTGGTATTTACCTCATGTGAGATCCTAAAAATATGCTGTTGACAATTTCCTTTTTTAAGGAACACGTGTTTTAAGAATGTTGAAGTCTCCAAAATCAACCATATACAGAGGAGTAGGCATGAACTCAGTCAGTTTTAAACTGAAGCCTGAAAACTAGGGACACAACCTGAAATAAGCCAACTCTGTTGGTTTTATGAGGAAAGGAAGCATCAGTTTTCAAGCCTGGGATTCCTCTGGAAAGGAAGATTACTTTAGAAGGGCTATCAGACTGAAGGGTCAAGGGATGTGAAATGGGAAAAGGCATGAGACAGATTATAATTTTCTTCAATAAGCAAGCTGGCAACCATTCGAATTCCTATCTTATTATGTAAGCATGGAACTACAAAAGAAAACATAGTATGAGACCTGTTGAATAACTGTACATTTGTTTAATAAGTGGTATAACTATTTTTTTTTTATTTTCAATATAGTTTTAGAAGAATGGTACAGAGAGTTCCCTTCAGACCACATAGCATGTTAGTTACTTTTCAGGACTAGCGCTCTCAGCAGGGTGAGCTATGTGTGTGGTGTCTCACAAAGCAAATCATGAACATTAATGTTAGTTTATATTAACATAGTTTCCAGAAAAAAAAAAAAGAAGTCTGTAGCTCACTACTGTCTACATAATTCACTATAAAAGTGTCT
Source organism: Lynx canadensis (assembly GCF_007474595.2). Taxonomy (NCBI): domain Eukaryota; kingdom Metazoa; phylum Chordata; class Mammalia; order Carnivora; family Felidae; genus Lynx; species Lynx canadensis. Next base: position 54,344,169 of record NC_044306.2, on the reverse strand, counting down.
GATTCTGGATGTCACATTTTATGGGCCATATTGATAAACTAGAACTTATCCGGATAAAGGAAATCAAGACCTGATAAGATTGTTGAAGGGTCTAGAAGTCCTGTTAGATAATGAAGAGTTGAGGCATCTAGGGATATTAGGCCTAAAAAAGATACTTAGGAAAGAAGTTTAAGATTAAGACACCTGAAAGGCTTTATCATAAGGAAAAAAGATAGACCCTGTAACTTCAGTGAAGATCTTAAGCTGATGAAAGTTATAGAACGTCTTCCCAGAAAAATGCACACACACATTTTAAAACATTTTGTTTTAAAAGAGAGAAAGTGTGTTTGCGTGAAAGAGAAAAAGGGACAGGGACAGAGAGAGAGGAAGACAGAGGATCAGAAGCAGTTTCTGAGCTGTCAGCACAGAGCCCTATGTGGGGCTTGAACTCACAAACTGTGAGATCATGACCTGAGCCAAAGTCAAATGCCTAACGCACTGAGCCACTCAGAAGCCCATATATGTATGTATGTACATACATACATATATACATACATACATATATACATACATATATACATACATATATATATGTATTTATGCCTGAAGCCCATCTAAGAACTTCAGGTTAGAAATCCTATTTTAGATGATGTAGGAGTACGGTTACTAAATGTCAGTAATAAGGAGGCAGGCTTGTGCCATGTAAGGAAGAGCGTGCTTCTGAGCTATAGCTGTTCAAGGCTAATAGTTTGTCATTTGGTTAATTTAATTTTTGTTGCTGTATAACTCAAAGATAAATCATGACGGAGTCAGTCCTTTCATGAATTGGCTCCATAGCATAAAGGGAAGTTTCTGTCATCTGGAAGAAAACTATTGACCAAAATGGATTTTATTTAATGAATGGTATTAAAGGAAAGTTACAGTGGGATGCCTGGGTGGCTCAGTCGGTTAAGTGTCTGACTTCAGCTCAGGTCATGATCTCGGAGTTTGTGGGTTCAAGCCCTGCGTCAGGTTCTGTGCTAACAGCTCAGAGCCTGGAGCCTGCTTCAGATTCTGTGTCTCCCCTTCTCTCTGCCCCTCCCATGATCATGGTCTGTCTCTGTCTGTCTCTCAATAATAAATAAACATTAAAAAATTTTTTAAAGGAAAGTTACAGTGGGATAAATAAAATTCTTATTATGAAAATAGATTTCATATAGACATTAGGATTCATATTTCTCCAGAAAATCATAAACATAAATAATATTCATATTACAAATCCTAAATTCCTTCGTAATGTGATTTCTTTTAAAGTATCTATTTAACTTTAAATTTAAATATAAAGATGAACACCCAAAGACTAGTTTGTAAAACTGACATATGTATGTCTGTGTGTATGTGTATATATTCATATAGATAGCTATGCATCTTCTTTAAAAGCATTTCTGAAACACTGAATCAAAACAAACCTATTAAAATTACATCTTCATTTACATCTACATCTTCATTTACAATGTATTAAGCAAATGGTAAATATGCAAGGTATTCAGTGACAGACACTGAAAAGTACGAAAGTTTTGCATTAAGCAAATTTAAAGTTTATCTGGGGAGATGAGACAGGTACACAAATAACCACACTAGGCATGTGTGACAAATCAATGACACAAGACAGTCAACTAAGACCTAAATGAACTGGTATGAAAAATAAGCATTTCAGTAGTTCAATTAAAAAAAAAATCACTGTAGGAAAGGGTATTTGAATCATGTTTCCTGGAATATCTACTCTGAAGGAATGGTAGGGGTTTACATAGCCCAGAATGAGAAGAACACTGGAGAGGAATATTTTAGTCGATGTTCTATCATATGAGCCAAAGCATTAGAAGATAAAAAAAAAAAAAAAAATCAGACTATTTTCAAAAAAACAGGCGAACTATCTTGGACTTCAGAGCAAGTCTGGAATCAGACTATAGGAGAAATAGGGCTGAGTTTTAGGGTATAAAGTGTATTTTCTACCCTATATGTAACTGGAAGCCTCTGAAGACTTTTTAACATTATGAAGCAATGGCCTGCAATATAAATTTGACAGTAATATAAGTAAGTAATAAAATGGAAATTAGACAGTAGGCTACTACAATTGTCCAGGCTTAAACATGTGGAAAAAGCAACAGAAATGCAAAGGAAATATTCTATTCTAAAATCATATGTATATATATACATATATATACACACATATATACACACATATATATGCACATATATATGTGTGTGTATATACACACACACATATGAATATATATACACATATATATACATACACATACACATATATATACAAAACCCATGTGCTACAAATGTATATAAAAATGAGAAGTGAGAGCACATGGAACCATGCGCCAATGAATAATGAAAACTGAAAGATAAAGGTAACTGATGCTTCTGGCTTAGATGAAAAGGGAAATGCCTGGACAGGGGTAAAAAAAACAAAACAAAAAACTCCACAGTTTATAGACGGTGCTGAATTAAAGGCAAGAGTAATGAGGGTGGACTTTGAAATGTTGAATTTCAGGTGATGACAGGTACAACTAGAGAGGCAGAGGAAGCCGTTGGCAATGTAATAAGATAATGAAAAAAGTGAGGGTTGAAGGTACAGATTAAGGATCCTGAATAAGAAGAATCGGTAAAGGAGTAGGTAATGAATAACGCAGGGATACAATAATGTCCCGGGGGTAAAAGTCTTTGAAATGTAAAGAAAGGGGCATACGGTGCAATTCCATAGTACAGAAAGAGAAAGAGCCTAGTTGTTCCAAGAGAGACCAAATCATGGCCCTGCCATTTCATGACCTTGTGAACATAATTTACGCAAACTTTTGGAACCTCGGTTTCCTAATCAGTAAAAATCTTATTTAAGTGGCTATTATGAAGATTTGAAAGTGTCTGGCATAAAACAAGGCTGGTTTCCTTTTTCTTTTAGGGAGCTCAAAGAGATGAACACGTGGAAAGAGGGTAATGGATTTGGTGACAGGGAGAAAAGAAAGAGAAAGTAGTACCTTTCAAGGTCTCCTTCCTCAGAGTAATGGGGGCTCAAGTCTAAGAAGAAAGCTAAGGAATGAGCTCAAGGTAAAGAAACTGATAGTCCACTCACTTGAAAAATTATTAGTATAAAGATGGGAAAAATAAACGGCAACGTTAAAGGTCAATAAGGGAAACACGGTTTTTCAAGAAAATCTTGACCCATGCACGTCGAGGAAGAAAGAAAGAAAGAGAACCAGCACAGTGAGTAAAAGATTGACGTAAGGAGCAGGAGGAGATAATGGGAGTAGCAAGGTAGAGAAAAGGGGAGCAGGGGAAAGGACTGAAAAAAGTTACAACTCGCCATGCTGGCCGAGGTCTAAACACTCCCCACTGGAGGAAAGAAGAATCCCTGCAGAGGAGGACCGGCCTGAGGGATAGAGCGGACGTAACACAGCTGCGGAGTACACACAACATGCTCCAGAGACACTTCCTGAAGCGCCAGGCCCTGGACATTGTACGGTGTCTTCTTCATAAAACCATTACTCTCAGCAGCAGGAAACATAACAGCTTTCCTAACACGCAGAAGAAGAAAGAGACCTGGACAAAATGCCAAGATGGAGGAATTTATCCCAAAAGAAAGAACAAGAAATGGTCACAGCCAGGGATCCAATCGAAACAGATCCAAGTAACATGCCTCATCCAGGATTTAAAGTAACAGTCATAAGATTGGTAGCTGGCCTTGAGAAAAGCACAGAAGACATCAGGGAGTCCCTTACCACAGTGATAAAAGAGCTTAAAACCAGGCCGAAGTAAAAAATACGGTAACCGAAATTCGAAACCAACGGGAGGCAAAGACCATAAAGATGGAAAAAGCAAAGGAACAAAAAAGTGAGACAGAAGATAGAATAATGGGAAATAATGAAGCTGATCAGAAGAAGGAAAGAAAAATCTTGGACCAAAAGCAGACACAGGGAGTTGATAATGCTTTCTGAGCCTGGAGGACAGGGCAGTAGTAACGGTTAGGAGACAGGTTATGTTAAGAAAGTGATAAAGGCAAAAAGCAGAGTGCATATTGGTTTTCTTCTTCGGGTGGACGAACCATCTAGAAAGAGTTGGAAAAGAGAGCTGAATTGGATCTCCCAGTGAAGTGCTGAAGATGTCTATCACAACGGTTCAGGCACAACAGGGAATAAACAAAAAGAGCACCAGGTGGCAGCGAGAACCCAGGTGACATGAATGTCAATTCATGTTACGTTTTCTTTAATAGAACGCATGTTTACAGTAATCCAAGAGAGAACAATTAAGAAATTTTGTCAAGTAGACAGCACAGAATATGTCACTAAAAATGGTTATACAAATGACAGCCCCAAGATTTACACAAATTAGAGTAGTGAGCTGTTTTGATGTAATTTGTTTAGGAGGCAAACAAACAATTCAAGAAATCATGAATAGACAGCTTACACCAATATTAAGAAGGAATTCAAAATGAAGAAAACGATGTGTTGGGGCTTAGTCACCTATACAATTTATCTATGTTATGATTGTAAGAATGGCTCTTTTCACAGAATTCATTTTAAGATACCTCTACTTTGTTTCATTTCTTCTATTACATCGATACCCACGTTTTCTCTCCCCTTTTAATAAAGCCTTACTTATCGATTAAAGTCATTATCCATGGTGTACTTCAAAAGCCAAACCTACCATACTTATGTTCAGGGCCAGAAATCATACATTTAGGAACAGAGTGAATTCTAAAACACTAGGTATGCGAAGCCAAATGCAAAAGAATCAACTCTTGTTACACACCTAAAACTGACTTAAAAAATTATAGTCTTAATTTAAAAAACCAAACATTGACTACTGGTACCGACAGTACTGGCTATTTGCATAGACGCTTGGCAGAAACATTGTGTAGCAGCCTGTATCAATAAAAACAATCATGTATATAGCAAAATTGTGACAAAGTAAGGGGTACCCTTGTATCCTTCAGAACAGCCTAATAAAGAAATTTAGACAAAGATGGGTTCTAGCTAATTTTGCTCAAATTTACCTTTGCTCAAATTTGCCATGGCTACTACTTTTCAGGCAATAAATCTGTCCTTACAGTATTGTATAATGCTAATATAATTATATAATGGAAAGCAAAACGGACACTGCATTTAATTTTTTTAGAGGACTTTATTAGAGGACTTTTAAAATACTGATCCTTAAATTTTAACAATAAATTTTTATAAAACAGAAGAGTTCAATCTAGATTTCTACTTTTTCTTTCAGTAAGAATTGACATAATAATATTCATACATGCATTTTAACCTCAGTGAAACGAGCAACTGAAATGTCATCCTTTTGCATTAAAAGTAATGTAAAAATTGAGATACAAAAACAATTATGGATGGTTATTTTCTGGATAGTAAAAATAATTAGTTCAGAGGGGCAGCCCTCCATAGGTTACATGGAGTACCCCACTGTCTTGCTAGAAAACAGCAACAATGGTTCAGACGACTGCTCTGATATTATTTCTTCTTTTTTTACAGTACTTTTAGGATAACTGAAGCAAAATATAAAACCTACTAATTTTTGTTTCATCAGCAGTTCTCACTCTCCATATTTAATCAGAGAATATGTATTCACTTTATAGTTAAGGGGGAAAAACCCACATAGAACTTGAACAGGTGAGATTCATTTGGCGATATACACTGTTCAAGTAATAAATCAACACGGTGCTTTTTAGCTGCAGCAAAATAAATGCAGAAGATTACCTAATGAGCACATTTTAAGACTAGGTATCAATGTTTTTATTGTGTCATTTCATTTCATTTTACCCACTAACTTTTGCAGTGTTTTCTTCTGGAAGTATCCACACCACTCTCCTCTGTTGTAACACTGACCTACCACATGTACTTTAGAAATGTAATGTATTTCATTTATTCATTATAATTTAGGCTATTTATACATATTATAATCATTATTCCTAATCTAGTTACTAGATTCAAAGACTAAAGTAAAAACTAGGCTCAAGTTGTTAAAGTTGTCCTATATGAAAAGATTATAAGAGTAGTAAATGAAGTTTACCTCTTACTGAGGTGCCTGTAAGTAGGCTATTCACAGAAAGCCTCTGTGTGACTTAGCTATAAATAAGAGGATAGGAGGTAATGACAACTGGGAAAGAAATGTGAAGATAATTTTGATGTCAGTTTGAAATCTGAACTGCAAATTTGTCTTATCTCTTCCCTAGGAAAAACAGAGCACACATTGTCCATGCTTATGTGGAGGAAGTGATAGACGTGAAGAGAAAATGCTGATATATTGCAGCCAATTCCTTACTGAAATTGCTCAGAATAAAAGATTCTAGAGAATAATGAAGAATCATACTATTCATTTTTTTAAGTATGGAATATGGAATGAAATTGGATTGGATTTCAGCTTCCTGAAAAAAATTTATGGAGGACTTTTCCATACATCGAAGTGCACAATGTTGATGAACTGCTAAGAATAGTCATATATATATACCCTAAATTATTTGCAGCCAAAAGATGTCAAAAGGAAATCTTACATAAAGGAGGGGCAGTTCAAAGAAAATCAAAACAAAAACGGAAAATACTTCTAATGGAGTCCAGGGAAAATGGAGGAGAAAAGTAAGACAGATCGTTGTGCTTCTTTTTCATAGGAGAGAAAGCAATGACATCAGACAAAATAACATAAATGTCATTATCTAGGTTTTAAATAACAATTAAAAGTTCCTACTAATTAATTCTAATACACTCAAACAGAAAAAGAATCACACTGAGTCCTAGTAGTCTCCAAAAGTATCACTCTCATGACAGGGATAAGTAAATAAGATGAAGAACATGAAGGTAATTCTTAAATGATAAATAAGTACTAAGAGCTAATATTATTGACAAGTTGCTGGTAGCTGACGTAAGCTTCAGCTTTTGGGAAAAGCCCCTTCTTTCACTAAACTGTTTGTAAATCAGAAAAAGAAAGCATTCTAATCAAAATCTGGAAATAAAACTCTATTAGATTAAGGTGCAATTAATAACAACTCAAACTAATGAGAAAGTGATCCATTTGAATACTAATGTTGGCTAATTTAAATCCCCACTTTATAAAAACTACATGTAAATATTGCATTCACAGTAATATATGTGTGTATATGTATATATTTAAATGACAAACTCCACTTTGGTAAATAAGAAGCACTTTTCTCATATTACCTAGATTCTCATATGTACATTTATAAATATATTTTGACGGCTCTGAAACAATTTTGAAATACACATTAAGAAAAACCTCGTATCTTAAGAGTAGACAAGCAGAGAAGCAAGCTGGAATTTAAATGGTAGTTTTATTGCCAGCACATGTGTGTACTTACTCATGTAAGTAAAGTATCTATTCATCACGATATTCAGCCACGACACATGTTTTAATTTATTTTTTTTTTTTTTTTTTTTTTTTTTTTTTTTAAAATTTTTTTTTTCAACGTTTATTTATTTTTGGGACAGAGAGAGACAGAGCATGAATGGGGGAGGGGCAGAGAGAGAGGGAGACACAGAATCGGAAACAGGCTCCAGGCTCCGAGCCATCAGCCCAGAGCCCGAACACATGTTTTAATTTAAACATAATTTTGGACACCTAATTATTGTTTAAAATGTCCTAAAAAAACCATTACACTAAGTATCACCACTGGCACAAAAGTTACTGTATATGCAAAAGATTGTTCATCACATACTAGGAAATGATATTAAAGGCAAATGGTATTACCATTTAAAGCTAGGAGACGTTGGTGTGACCAATACATACATTATGAAGGGCCATTACTCAGGTGTCAAATATCTATCTACTAGAATCCAAAAGTTCCAAGAGAGGAAGAACCTCACAGTTTACAGCAGTACTTGCCTCCTGACAGTGTAATTTGTTATGGTTGTACCTCTAGTATAAATGAAACCTACATTCTGGGAAGCACTTAGAGGCACTAAGTATTTAACATTTAGTATTTCATTTAATATTCACAGTAACACCATGATATATGTAATATTATTGTCCCCATTTTACGTACGGGGAAACAGGAGTGCAAACATTAAATAATTTGCCAAGGTCAAAGTCATATATAATTAGTAACTGGAGAGATACTTAATAAATATTTTTAAAATGAATGAATCTGTACAAGGCCTCTAGCTGGCTTTCAAGAGAAGCTATAAACTTTTAAGGATTACATAATTAAACTGAAGTTAAAAAAAAGAAAAGAAGATAACCACCACAAAAACCTATGAGTTGGATCAAAACTCCAGTATACTTTGAAATGCCTCACATTGTAAACTCTCAAAAGTCAGAGTCACCAGTACAAATAATAAAAAGCAACAGTCACTATGATTCTATATTTACCTGCTAACAAATGGCCACAAGTGGTTACAATGATCTTATCACTTTTATAATAAAAGCATCTTCAAAAATTTTATGACATGAAAGAAAATGTTATATAACATTAGGAATAAATGTATACTATAGTTTTAGTTCAAACTTTTGCATTTAATGTAGTGTTTCTTTTATACTCCAATATTTCAAAGGATGCTCTACAACTGAAGACATCCAAGAACTGAGGATATATTGTTTTTTAGGTTTCAGATAAAGAATTCATACTGTAGAGTGACACTGGTATTAGCAATTGCTAAATTCAGATAAGATGTGTAGGAGAGACAACTACTTTGGACATTAAGATTGAGAACTTAGATCTAGAAAGTGTTGCCAAATTTTATTGAAACTGTGGACACATCAAATAACAAAGAACATGGAGGTTATTAAGGTTGTCAGGACATGGTAAGGAAGTAACAGGTAAACAGATTTATCTTTGAAATGTTCTTAAAATATTAACACAATATTGTAAACTTGCCAGGTATATTTATTTAAATTGGCAACAAAAGTAAAATTCAAACAAAGAAAAATTTTTGCTCATTTTAGCTTTGCACATTTTAAAATTTAAGAGTTTGTAGTATGGGTGCTTTGGTACTAAAATATTCTAACTTTATTCTTTCTTCTGGTTTAAAGGTCCTAGATCAATACATTTTCCACTAATTTTTGTTTCCTTTGCCCTTAGATAATTCACACTAAATGAGACAACAATATCCCCTGTGATAACTATAGAAAACAAAAGCAAAATGCATCAGGTGGTTTGCCTGATGACTAAACTATAGGATACTCTAGGTCTTAATCTCTCTTTCAATTACATTAAGACAAAAGGGGCTGGGAAATTTATTTCCCTATGAAGCTTCTAAAAGGTTTACCCTGAATCCATGTAGTTCTATGGAGTGATTCTATAGCACGTACTCCAAGGACTCCTGAAGACAAAGGAATGGGAGGGTAGCCAAGATATGTTATGGTCAGGGCAGGGTATTGACCTGAATGACATAGGATAACGTTACCTTCTTAAATATAACACATGATTGATCAGATTAAAAAGAGATATATTGGGGCGCCTGGGTGGCGCAGTCGGTTAAGCGTCCGACTTCAGCCAGGTCACGATCTCGCGGTCCGGGAGTTCGAGCCCCGCGTCAGGCTCTGGGCTGATGGCTCGGAGCCTGGAGCCTGTTTCCGATTCTGTGTCTGCCTCTCTCTCTGCCCCTCCCCGTTCATGCTCTGTCTCTCTCTGTCCCCAAAATAAATAAACGTTGAAAAAAAAAAAGAGATATATTGATACGTACCCATACACATGCCACGTTGCCCGCAAAAAAGTAAATGGCTTCCAGTTCAGTACAACCTGACTAGTCATAATTATCTAGCCAGAGGATAATATTTAGTGTCTGCGAGGCACAGTTTTTCACTTTGACTCTAATGCTAATCAAGGGGAAGGGGTTTTGCCAATCAGCTTGAGTATTTTAGCTGTTTTGGGTAAATCATTCCAATAGAGGAGAAAGCTTTCTAAGCTATATTCAGTGAGGGATGCCTCTCAGTGTCAACTAGCTCCTTTGCTCTGACTAAATTCTCATCAGCAAAATGGGGATAAAATTAATTTGCTAATGAAAATTAGTATTGTTTATTTTTATAAAAATAATTTGTTCAGGATTACATATAAAACTCTTAATGAGTCTGGGTGATGATGGCAGTGATGACGATGCAGTGGAATCCTTTGGACTGCAAGCAACAGGAGCCCCAATTCAAAACCGTAAAGGATTTGTTGCCTTGTGTAACAAACAAATTGTAAAGTATTTTGGCTCCACAGTTGTTAGCCTCATGGACCCAATTCTTTCTTCCTAATGTGCTACTAGCACTGTTATTAATAGCCCTCATGGCTGCAAGATGGCTGCTTCCGTTCCCGTCATTATATGCTCACATATTAGTGCCAGAAGTATACACATGGACAGGTATGTACACATACACATAGATACTCCACAGTACTTTTTTTTTTTTGTCTCTTTTTGAAACTTAAAATTTTCTCTGCACATATTTCCTCCAATTTACAGGCCAGAACTGAATTGCATGGATGCCATGAGAGGCAAGGGAAATAAAATTAACATGATGGTTTTGGAATCATCTGTATTCAACTTCGGAGGCTGAAAATGGATCAATCCTTTCAGCTGGTTCAAATTATTTACCTAGTGAGTAGCCTAAGTGATGTGATTTCAACCTTCCCCACATAGGGTTAGTGTGATTTTTTTAAAATTACTTTTACAATAGGATATAGCAGTAGTAGAAGGAATTTGAAGACATCTCCTGAGTTCCACTTATATCCTTCTGTTTTCCCCACTTTGTGGGGGAAACTATTTCCCACTGATAATTAGGCTTAATTACTTCAACCACAGAATAATTACTGATCCTCATTTTTTGGGGGGAAGGGTATCTTCTTTGCTCAGTGGCAGGAGGACCTAAAGTGGCAAGAAGGTCGTGTCAGCAACCAATTTGAATTGTTGTACCTCTTATCAATATTCTTCCTTTGGGTAAGACTTCTAAACCAGTAGAGCCCAGAAATAAGAGAGGCAGAATAACAAATTTTACAAGTGGCTCACTAGTAAAACTAATGTTGCGGATGCTTGGAGACCTAGCCCAAAGCAATCTCAGTCTTTTCCTTGTCTTTAGAATTTCAGCCACGGTTGCTCAGTCATGATTAACTCTAAGCCAATCATGCAATCCCTTCTATTCTGTTCCTAACTGGTCTAGGAATGTTCCCATGATTCAGTATGTCCATTAGGAATCAACAAAAGTACACTGAAGGCACCTGAAAGGATAGTTTTCTTCCTAATAAGCGTAAGGAATTTGAAGAGAATTTCTTTGTGCTCTTTGTGGTGAGGATACTTTCATATGAGCATGTTATGTTTTGAGTGATGGTGGACAACTTTTTATCAAAAGAAGGCAAAAGTAAACACACCTTGAGAGTCCATGATATGATCAGTGTATCATGGAAATAACTCTGGGATAACTGCTCATATCATATATGAATATTTGAATTCAATATGCCTATCAGGTTTGTTGTCCTGCCCTTATTTTCCAAAGTAACATTTTCTTTAACATATTAGATGACAACCAAAATCCAGAACATAGATAAATCTCTCAATCTTTCAAGACACAACTCTCAGTTTTAAGGTGTTTTTTTTTTTTTTTTTATAATACTATCATACAAAAGAGAACAGATATAGATTCATAGACTTTCAAAAAGAGAGAGGATTACAAGTAAAATAGGTATCAGATTAACTGTCAGTGAACAAGAGGGCATTTCAATTATTCAAGCTAGGTGTCTATCCGGTTAGGAACACATATTTATTTACACATAGTAAGATTACCGATAATCTATATTAGCATGTACAGAACGAGTCCCCTCAAATGTTATTTTACCAAAAAACCAAACAACAACAAAAAACTCCAAAAGCCACTATGTCAGATAAATTTGAATAATACCGTATACAATAACTTCCTCTTTCATATTCAAACTGTATATAAATATAATAAAGGCTCTGAAAAGTTATTCTTTAAATAAGCCAGCTAATCATAACATGTCATTTATTAGATTGGGGAACTCTTTTGATTATCTATTATCCTGTGGAACAATTATTCCAAAGAATACATTTGGGAAATGCTTATCTGTACATTCTGATGACACCAATTTCTGATAGGGTTTTCTATCCTTAGGAATAAAAATAGTTTTCATCATTGTTGCTATGCTATGAAGTAATGGTAATGAGCATTTTGTTGCTGTATATTAGAGCAAAAACTAAGATTTAACATCTGAGTACAAACTTCTGAGTTCCTTTTTATAATGGAGAACTACAATTTCCTGTTTATATTTTAGCTGGACAAACAACAAAAAGAATCATTATCTTTAAAATAAACTGCTTATGCACTTCCCTCTAAAATGTGTACACAGGTCAAATTTAAAATATTTCTTCTCATAATAGACTCTATCTATCCCACATCACTAATAACTATGCATAAAATTGTATGCTTGTGGGCCATCCTTTATGAACACAAAGAAAATGTGCTTGTATAGTTACAAAAAAGACTACTTTTCCCTGACCCCAATGAGAATATAAAAGACTTTTTAAAAACATGCTTACACAAGCAAAAATAAAAACTATAATATCTTGAAATTAAATCATGTTTGCTAAGAAAATGTTTCATACTAAATGGAACTCAAGGAATATAGCTAATTGGGGGATAAGAAAAAATTACTTTATTATAATACTGCTAGCAGAATAAAATCAACACACGTAACTTGTACATGCAGGGGGAAAACAGCCTAACATAATGGATGGTTTTCAGCACATTCCTTTACTAGAATGTGGTCACCTGCCACAAAGTACACAAGCTCATGCACAAGATCAAGACTTTACATACAGCTGAGATCACAACGTCATGCAGATAACAGCAGCGTGCTAGATAATCGTACCACAAACTGTGCAGATGTTCTCCCCCACCCCATGAGCCACTGCCAGCAGTTGCTGTGGAGTTTGGTTACCCATATCCGTGACATGAACGATGTCCTTTGGAGAATCTTGTTCCCTGTGGCTGTAAGTATTCTTATTTTTATAATATTTTAATGATGCTTGCTATCAAAATGATAAGTACAGAACTAGAAATTATGGAAAAGTAGAGTTTTTATAACACTGAATAATTACACACATCATATCTCAGGTACTAACAATAAACAACACATATTTAAACATATCATCAAAACTAATTTACTTCTCAGGCTTAAATGAACCCAAAATAACACATTTCATGACAGTGCTCCAATGAGGGCAGAAAAAAACATCCAGAAAGTACTTTCTGATTTCTAGCACTCAAAAAACTTGGCAAGAGTCATTCTAAGACCTGGCTAAAAGTATGACTCATACAGATAATTCTATATAAAAATATCTATTAGGATAACTCTTTGAATTACATGATTCCAATTCTGAAGGCTTGACTCAGATAAACAACCAAGTTGATATTGTGTATATTAGTCAATGAAATAAAGTAAAGATTATAGTCATTAAAATACTTTCCCTCATTTCTCTGTATCTACAAGTATATTTCAATGTCCTTCTTTGTCTATTTACAACCTGGGTGCATTCTGATAAAGATGGGATTCTATTTTGCTATCAGGCAACACATGCTGTTACTGATGTTCATAAAAGCATAGAGTCAGAATTCTGGAACCATGAGTCACTCTGAAAGGTTCAGCTCTATGCCTCCTGGCACTATGTGCCCCTTTCAGAATAGTGAATTCAATACTTCTGGAATGCTCCAGGATACCAGGCAAGGGAATGAAGAAAAAGAAAATACAGCCAACTCTCAATAATAATGGAAGGTAGGATGGATAAGTAAAATCTGAAGATCTAAAATCTTATTTTACCTAATAACTTCAATCCCCTCTCTTAGTAAACATTCGACTTAAAAAAATTTTTTTTAAGTTTTGTGAGATAAAAAGAGGTCTTTTAATTTTACCCTATTTCCTCTGCCCACCCCTCCAAACACAGTAGAGGAGGTGTAACAAGAACTCTGTAGTCTGATATATGTAGCTGCAAAGATGGAAACATATTTTGACATCTAGCTTTTCCAATTTAGATATTTAAAACTATCGATATCATATTCTACTATATGAGGGCCTATCTATGGTTTAATCTTTGCATAAAAATGATGGTTTATAATTTGTTTTAAAAATTGATACTCCTTTAGCAAGGCATGACTACTTACCATAATCAACATAAGCAGTTACATCCAACTTTTCTGACTTTGTAAATCTAAAACTCAGTACTTACCAAGTTATATTTCCCTTAGAATGTAACATTTGCAAGTGATATGAATTGGAGATGACAGTTTTACTCATTATCAGCATAATTCATGACAGGAACCAGAATGCCTTGATAAATTGGACATAAAAGGTTGGCGCTGGTGTTAGCTGCCTTTCGTCATCCTTATGTACTATTCTGCCTCAGTTCTCCAGCAATCATCATTAGATTAAACTTAAGGGATTAATGCAAAATGTGTATCTTATTATAAAGTTCGTCATAAGAACGATTTTAGTTAGCTACAAGTAATGTCTAATTTGAACAAACAAGAATAATGAAGTCTCTGAAACTATGACATTCTTCAAACATGTCAGTATAGAAGAATCTCTCGTACACAGTAGCTATGCCATAGAGCACGATCAAAAAGTGACAGGCTTACTATTGCTATATATTTAGATGGAAGAGAACTTGGATTCGACCAAAAATAAAGTAAAAACATGTATTTTATGATAAAATGCATCAGAACAAAATTGCAATTAAGGGCCAAGTTACAAAACCTAAATTTATGATAGTTTAGTTTATCCATTCATTTGCCTTCTAAATTAAGAGTCCTCTATTCACTGAAAGTCGAAACAAACAGTAGTGAGAACAAATTTCTTAATTTCAATATTTATATCAGGCTTTATAATACATATGTTTTGTTATATTTGTGGTGCTAAGACATAACTGATAATGTATGCATGGTGTTATTTTTTTACTTGTGTACAAGAAAAATTTAAGAAATCGTTTGTAATAAGTGAAAATCAATTTAATATTAAAAATGTCATTTGCATTGGGGCACCTGGGTGGCTTGGTCAGTTGAGCATCCCATTCTTGATTTTGACTCAGGTCATGATCTCACGGTTTGGTTCATGAGATTGAGTTCTATGTCGGGCTCTGCGCTTACAGCGCGGAGCCTGCTTGGTATTCTCTATCCCCTCCTCTCTCAGCCCCTCCCCTGCTCTCTTTCTCTCTCTCAAAAGAAACTTTAAAAACATGTCATTTGTATTATGATAAGCACATTTGTAAAATCAGTATTTTTGTCCAATATTAAAATATTGTGCATGGGGGAGAAACATTTTTCTAATTCTAACATACCAAAAGTTAAGATATTTTTAAAAATATTTTGCTGCGGGGCACCTGGGCAGCTCAGTTGGTTAAGCGTCTGTCTCAGATTCAGGTCAGGTCATGTTATCATGGTGTCATGGGTTCGAGCCCTGTGTCAGGCTCTGCACTGGCAGCATGACACCTGCTTGGGATTCTCTCTCATTTCCAATCTCTCTGGCCCTCCTCTACTTGTGCTGTCTCTGCTTCTCTCAAAATAAATAAACTTAAAAAAAAATTTTTTTAAGTGTATAAAAAGTATTTGGCTACATGATTTAAATAGTTCTTAATACCCCTACAAGAGATGAAAAAAGTTGGTTTTTGAAAATTTAAATTAATATCACTGCCAGTTATTTTATTCCACAGAAAATAAGTCACCTAGAAGCAGTAGTTCTGAGTGCTGTATAATTTCCATTATATTTCTTTTTTTTTTTTTTAATGTTTATTTATTTTGAGAGAAAGAGGGAGAGTGCCAACATGGGGAGAGGCCGAGAGAGATGGAGAGAGAGAGAATCCCAAGCAGGCTTTGCACTGTCAGTACAGAGCCCAACGCGGAGCTCGATCTCACAACTGTTGAGATGATGACCTGAGCCGAAATCAAGAGTCGGATGCTTAACCAACTGAGCGGCCTAGGAGCCCCTCCATTATATTTCTAAGAATAAGTCTAATAGACATTTAAACATTTCTGAGAAAAAAAAAATTTCTGAGAATTTGGAATTTTCTAGAATGATAGTAAAATGAAAGTAGGGGAAAAATCAGTGAAAGCACTGTTTTCACATTTTGATCATCCTAATATATTACAATAAGAGGTAATTAAATAGTTTCGAACATTCAACGACCTGTTACTTTACTTGCAAGTTTATTATATTATATTGCAGCAAAGCTGAGACAAGGTGGTAATCAAGTTCATCTATTATAAATATTCAAGTTCTCCACTTACCTCCTCTGGGTTGGCATTAAAGGTGAGGCTGCCTTCATCCAACTGCATATACAATTTTCTGAAAGAAAATCCTAGAGGTGGGTTCTTATTATATATGGAACAGTGACCCCATGTGGATTTACACAACCTATAAGATGAAATCAGATGAGAAAACATTACTATACAAGTTAAATATGTATATACACGCTATAAAAGTAACATACAATAAAATTGTAATTTATAGCTCTAATGTTGAAAATGTTAACTTCTGTAACTTGTTTGTTTGCCTATAGAGTATGATTGACAAATGCCTTCAATGTGGCGATTCTGATAAAGATTCTGAGTTATAAAGATTAATATTCATGAGTTTCATCTGAAGTTAAATATAACCTATTGCTAATAATAGCAATGACAGATATTTATTTATAACATTTACAGAGTACTTAGTAGATGCCAGGCACTATTTAAAACATTGAAATAGTATTAACTTGCTTAATCTTTACAACAATGCTATGATGTTGGTTTTAAAGATAAAGAAACACAGACACAGTAAGAGATTAAAAAGTTGATTTGAATCCAAGGAGTTTTACTCCAGAGTTAGCAATCTTAATCAAAACAACTAAACAGGATTAAGTTGCTATGTCTCCGTTACATAAAATTGTGTGGGGGTAAAGATTGCTAGGTAGGGAGAGAACCTTTTTTTTTTTTTTTTAACAATACATATAGTGATAGCAGGCAAACTAAACAGAAATTATAATGCTATAGCTTCAGAACAGACATAGTTGTGTGTGTCATTAAGCTTAGCTGCTTAAAATCCTGCTTCAAAATACTATTTCTTTACTATCACAATAACACATGATTGTTTAAAAATTCTATGAAACCTAAAATGCAAATAGTTCATCTCAAAACACACTATTTTTGAAGACTGGGATAGTTGTGTCCAACTCTGTGCAAAGAGTAGCTACTGGTTATTTTAAAGCTAAAGTTTTATATAATTACAATGCCCAGACATTCTGGATATATGCCATAGATCATGAAATCTAAGTGCATTACTCTAGAGACACACAGAATACTGAAATTCTATTTTAGTGCACTTTTAATGACTATCCCCAAATTATCGGATTTTGTGTGCTCAAAAACACCTACTTTTAGTAACAGACATTAAAATACTTTCATTTTCTGACATTCAATTGATTTTTGGCTCAAACTTCTTGTCACACACATATAATGTACAAGTTAAAAAGCAAAAGTTACTGTTTCAACCTGTAACATCAAAATTGTGAGGATAGTGGGTAAAATATGCAATTTAATATGAGAATAACTTCTTAATAGGTCATTTATATCCTTGCATTATTTTTAGCAACCAAACGTAGTCACTGATTCTAAAATAGTGAATTTAGGAACTTCAGAAGATTATCAATATTTTTGCAGCTTCTTTAATCCTCTAGCTTTTGACCTTTATTACTGAGCTATGTAACAGAACCTTTCAATATTAAGTATTCCACACATCCAAAGTTAAAATAAAATTAAGGTAGCCTTTAATTTAAAATTGAAGCAATTTATCACTAAGAAACAAAAATCCAAGTGTCATAAAAACAGGCATAACAATGTGGTAAGAATAAAGGAAGCACTTCTTCCAGAAAAGAACACCAGATTTAAATCCCAGATGAAGAATACATTCTGATTGAATTCAGATCAGCTTAGAAATAAGCTTTTTTTTTTTCAAAGTTCATATACAGAATTACAAATTAAGCTTGCTAGGAATACTAAAATGCAGAAAAGAAATTTTAAATAAATAATGAGCCAGTTTTAAAGTATTTTTATTTGTTCTTTTGCCAGTTAGGGAATTAATAACTGTAATTTAAACACTACGAATTAATAGAATTTCCTCTTATGTCCTTAGTACCCAAGCTATAACACGACGATGAGAGAATAAGATGATGCTGATGATTTTTATCTATGTAGAGGCTGAGAAATTATATAATACTGTAATTTTGTAGCATGAGAAAGCCTCAATTAGAAATGCCATTGTTGGTAATGCCTTTTTATTAAAGTTTGACTATTTGGATAATTTATTAATTCTCTCATTAGATTTTCGTTTTCATTTAGAAATTATTTATAGTCACAAAAAGACCTTTGCTTTCAGATATGTTTTACATAATTAAAGTCCCATTAAAAAATGAGACTTAAAAAAAGAAAAAGAGAAAAGAATGAGACTTAAATGAACCTTAATAAAGAATGCTAGAAAGCTCAATAGCCAATGATTCTTTTAGGTTTGGGTCTTTCACACCCAAGTATATGATGCTATGTAAGGAGTAATGTCAGTTCCATAAAACAGATTCTACTCCAAACATTCTTAAATTTATAGGTTAAATTTAAACTGATATAATCACTGCTATAATTTCTATCATCTACCCTCACTTCAGCAAGGAGATTATCTCCTTGCCTTCTACTATCTGACTACTTCATTGATGAAATATTGGTTAGAAAAAATAAAAAGTAGATGAAACATTTAAAGTTGATGTTAACGAGCACCTATGATAGAGGAAATACGTAAATAAGAAAACACACAATCTTCATACGGGAAGCACAAACTATACCAGGGACGTAAACACTCTAAATTTTGGATTATAAATTCTCACTTAATTTGTAAGTTTTAGATTTTTTAATTTTTAAGGTAATCTCTACATCCACTTACAACCCCGAGATTTTCAAAATTTCTATTTACCCATGGGGTTTTTTTCTTTAAAAGAAATTTTTTTGTGTTTCTTTTTGAGAGTGAGAGAGACAGAGCATGAGCAGGGGAGGGGCAGAGAGAGGGAGACACAGATTCTGAAGCAGGCTCCAGGCTCCGAGCTGTCAGCACAGAGCCCGACGCGGGGCATGCGCTACTGACTGAGCCAGTCGGGCACCCCAACAGCTTGTATTTTTAGATTAAACTGGTCATTTCTGATTTACGATAACTGCCACCTCCTGACTGGTTACTTCTAACTGTAAAATTTTCTTTTAAACTGTCCTTTTCCCACTACCAAACCTGACTGTGATGATAACTCCATGTCTTTCCAGATTTTAATAAAGGGCCAAACTACAAACCAGGTTTAAAAGAAATACTTCATAATGCATATACATCCATTACAAAGAGAACATGCAAGCACCGTTGTGTTTAGAGATGCCTGAATCAAATGTGTTAGGTTGAACTCACCCTTGCCAGAGAAGTTCATCATTTGCAAGGTCCTGCCAAACACATGAAGCTAAGCAGAGGTCAGTCGCATTCAGGTAGGACAAGATGGTAAAGCTTAGCTCGGGGGGCAACATTTCCAAATTAATGAATCCTTCCTGTTCTTTAGATTTCCGTGCCTTCAAGAGGTGATATATATCGATGCCTCCTTGGACCTGTTTCCGATGACTGGTGTTAGAAATGCTGCTGGCAGCCATCCTCCTGCTCTGCTCTCTGCTGAGGTAGCCTTGCTCACTGTAACCTTCGTGCTGTAGCTGCTGGTTTCTGGCCACTCTCCACAGCCCCTGACCCATCTGCAAGCCTGGGAGAAAGCCAGAATGTATTAAGAAGGTTAACTCTGACCCGAAGCACTAATTTACCAGAATTAACCTTCCTCATTAAAGCATGTTAAAAGGAGTAGTAGATTACAAAGAAGAACTGGAACCTCCTAAGTACAAAACTTCGACAGAGAAAGTTGCAGAAATATTTGATTTGATATCAAATCACCTTTATCCCAGTTTGCTAGCTGCTTTTAAAGTCCACAGGTGACATAATCATTTTTCACATGGTGAGATTTAAAAGTTACTGATGTCCTAAAGACTCTTACAAATTATAATTATGTGGACTTATGGGCCAGTATTAAATGCAGCTCTGATCAGAGCACAGGACTTTAGTTAAAAGGCCTCTAGACCCTGCTTTTTATCACAACTCGGGCTAAGCTAAGCTAGCCCCTTTTAACCAAACTCCCAGATGCATAACAGCTGTGAAACAGGCTTTTCCTTTAATTCTTGCCAGTCTACACTTAAGTTGTAGACTGTAATAAAATGTAACATAGGCCCTGAAGTCTAATTCAGAAACCTTATAAATTAGACACCTAGAACTCCGTGATAAATAGCTTAGTAATGACTATTTGGTTTTGTTGTTTCTTTAAATAAAAATCAGAATTTAAACTGATTTTCCAGTTCTTCTCCAGACAGACCCATGGGTTCCTCAGAGGCACCTGGAAAAAGGTAGGAGAAGAAGAAGATGTGCCCCGGGCCTCCTCTACCTTCACTTGACCTCCAAACCAGAGCGGCTCTACATTTATCTGTTAGAAATATTGGACTGCTGCTATACAAATATTAGGAAACTACTGGCCTAGGCTTCCTATTTGATCTTGGCTTTAAAATAAGTAACTTCTCCCAGGCTAATAAATTTATTGAGAAAAATGAAATCAGGAAGAGCTTTTAACTAACACAGATATTCCATGATCTCTTTTCCAAAATATTCTTGTTTTACAAACCCAAGTTGACTGCTAACATGTGTGTATGTGCATGCAATTTAAAAATTGGGAGAAAAAACTATTTTTCATATAAAGGCATTAAAGTAACTTTCATAGCATCATGTAACCTTAAAATAGTTTTAATGAGCTGTTTACAATGAGAATTAACAGAAAAAGAAAGAAAGAAAAACACCATGGATGAATAGAAATTTTGAAAATTCTTAGGAATTTGAAAATTGAATAGAATTTCAAAGAATGTCAAAGATATTTTTTCAGGATTTAAAGAGGCATGATCCACATTTATGTTTACTGAGTTATTGGCTATTATTTAGATAATGGACATTGTAATAGGTTACTCATTGATCAAAACAGAAAAACAGTCCAGGATAATTTTTCACTCTTCCTCCTTACAGTTGACTGCTTGCAACCCCAACAGCTTAAGGTATGAGCGGTACAAAGAGAAGGAACATATTAATAATTTTCAAACGTGGGGAGATTTATTTACAAAGAAACCACAAAAAATAATCTTTTATCCCCATAACACATACGACAATAATGGTTGGTGATTAGAATAATTAAATTTG
Source organism: Lynx canadensis (assembly GCF_007474595.2). Classification (NCBI taxonomy): domain Eukaryota; kingdom Metazoa; phylum Chordata; class Mammalia; order Carnivora; family Felidae; genus Lynx; species Lynx canadensis. Next base: position 54,322,880 of record NC_044306.2, on the reverse strand, counting down.
TATTTTTTTAATTTTTTTTTTTTTTTTTTTTACATTTACTTATTTTTCGAGAGACATAGAGAGACAGAGCACAGGTTGGGGAGGGGCAGAGAGAGAAGGAGACACAGAGTCCAAAGCAGGCTCCAGGCTCCGCCGTCAGTACAGAGCCCGATGCAGGGCTTGAACACACAAACCGCAAGACCATGACCTGAGCCGAAGTCGGACACCCAACCGAGTCACCCACGCACCCCAAATTTGTATTTTTTATATAGGCTCTTAAGAGATTGAACAGACAAGCTCCAGAGCTGCAGAAAATATTTACAAAACACTTATCTAACAAAGTACTGGTATCCAAAGAACTTTAAAGTCAACAATAAGAAAACAGCCCATGTAAAAATTTGCAAAAAACTCAACAGACACCTCACCAAAAAAAAGATATATAGATAGCAAATAAGCATATAAAAAGACACTCCACATGTTATTCTACAATCTCAAACCAAAACAATGAGATAGTAAATACCATACATATTAGAATACTTGAAATCCAAAACACTGACAACACCAAATGCAGGCAAAGATGTGGGAATGCAAAATGGGACAGTCACTTTGGCAGTTTCTTACAAAACATGCTTTTACCATATGACCCAGCATTTGTGATCCTTGGTATTCACCCAAATATGTTGAAAATTTCTGTACACATAAAAACCTTCACACAAATGTCTATAACATCTGTACTCACAATTATCAAAACTTGTAAGCAACCAAGGTGAGTGCATAAACTGTGGTACATCCATACACTGAAATGTTTAGGACTAAAAGAAATGAACTACGAAGCCATAAAAAGACAGGGAGGAAACTTAAATGCATATCACTAAGTGGAAGAAAATGATCTGAAAAGGCTACATAATGTACGATTCCAATAATTTGACATTCTGGAAAAGGCAAACTACAGAGAATAAATATGATTAACACAGAAAAATAAAGAATATCAACAAAATTTGTAAGGAATTTTAATTTTGGTTAATGTTTAAGTACGCCATGCCATACAACAACGTAAGCATAACTTAATTTTAACAACCATAACATTTCAAAATGTTCAAATGTTTCAAAATGATTCAAAGTCATAAAGAAAGGTATTTTATTTCCATCACGGCTATTTCTGTTTATCTTAGCAAGAAAATATCTAAAATCATGTTGCCTGCCAAGGTCATTTAGCATATCTTATCCTTTTTGATGATTACTTACATTGATTTTTCTCTTTTGCTTTTGTACCACTAAACATAAATAATACAACATGGTAACTACAATGTTTGAAATCTCAAGATTTAAGGCATTTAATACCAATTTCTGTGTATTTTCCCTACAGCATCTTTCTGGTTAAGCAGCTGTTAAGCAGCTGTTGTTAGTCTCAGGGATGTTGCTAGGGAACACAGAATCAGGGTGATTTCCCTAGGCTCTGGACTTTAATGGGGATCGCTTAAATTGAGCACTGGATAATGTGATTCAGAAAGCATCCGGCAGGTAGAAAGAGGTAAAGCTAGCAGCTGGCTCTTGGGTTGGGGGTGGAAATTTGAGGCTCATATAAGCATAATTCAGACAAAGGAAACTGCATTTTCTATTCTCCTACTGAATAATGCCATAAATTGCCCCCTTGGAATGTCCCTTTCTTTTAGGGGCAGTTCTTGATACTGGGAAAGAACATAAAACGATAAACCACTTGGGGAAGATTCACATCATAAATTTATGCTTTGGAGAAAGGAAAGGTTGTTTATAGAGTTCCATCCCCATTCCCCATCTTCCTTAGGATAACAGAGATGTGGAATGTGGGTGGACTGTCAGAAAAGTGCTAAAACTCTCAAAACAACACGATATCCATTGCAGAAGCTGTGAACTGAGTCATGGAGGGAACACAATGTTGTGGACTCTGAAACTGAACAGACCTGAGTTTAAAATCTGGACTCCACTAGTTATTACTTACAGAGGACCTTGGGGGAATATACTTGACTATTCTAAGCTTTAGCTTCTTTATATGTATGTGATCATTTGCATATTACATAATAGTAATATCTATAGTTCAAAAGATCATCGTATTGAATGAGATAATGCTTATAAAGTTCATTCCACACCTAATAATCAAGAAAATATCAGCTATCAGTTTGTTGTGAAAAGATTTTCATAAAGTGAAATTGATGAGCACTTTGGCAAAACTTATTTAATGGCACTTCAATTGTCCAGATGTTATGCCTGCTTAATAAACTCATTTGTTCATGCTGATGCACACTATTCTTCATCTCTTTTAGTTACTTCATATTTTGGCCATGGTTATTCTTTCCCTCATAAATGCAGTTGTTTATATTGATGACCAAACCAACCAACCAACCAACCAACCAACCAACCAAGTAAACCCAAACCTGAAAAACAAAGAAGACTGTGTTGTGTCCACTAAACAATTTCAAACCTCGGCATGCCTTATGATAGTGCCACTAACAAGGCCTGAAACAGGTCCTTGTGTTATTATTAGTAATCTGTCAACATTTGGTGCTAAAAGAGATATAAAATATGACAGTTTCACGCTGGGGTCTTACATGATGTCAAATTCCTGAAAATAGTTATCTGGACTGACTTCAAAGTACAAAATATTCAGATTTGTCTTAAAGTTTTCATAAATGTTAGTATAAAGATTTTCACAATTTAAAAACAGCATCATAAAAGATAGAATACTCTGTCATTTGTGCCAATTCAGTCTAAAAAATATCAAGCTGCACAGTGGAATCACTGAAAATACAAAGAGTCTAAAATTGAAAAAAAAAATAATCACCAAAGAAGTCTGTGTATTTGAAATAAATAGTTTGGGTATAAATATAGATTTTGTGATGAAATCACTGCTGATAATTTTATTCTCTCAAAACAGGTTGAGAAATATAGATACTTACTCCTAGGAAACAGTACTCTTAAGAGCATAGTCTATTCTATGTACAAATAAAAGAAATATGGTCAATTCTTGTAATTTGTGGTAGTTTGGTGGGATAAAGTCACTGCATACAGTGAATTAGCAAATACTAAACCATTGTTCCTAGCAGATATATGCCGTTAGGTTACTACAGCCTCTGGCTGCATTTTTGCCAACTGATGAATACATAATCTTGCTTTATGCATATTTCTGTTTAAAGACACCTTGTTTAATATACATTGTTGATTCACTAAGATTGAACTCACCAAACCTGATCAGAGCTCATCTAACACAGACATTTTCTCTATAAAGCACCATCACAGCCTTTTTTACAGTTAGGAACACTACCCAGCACATGAGTAGTAATCATGGGGGGCATTTTCAACAGTGAAATCATCAACACAAAGGGACAGAAATGTACAAATGTGCCACTATACAGATCACAAAAAGGACACTTGTTTATAATATCAGAGCTACAACAAGAAAGCAGAGCATTGCCTTAATTTAACCTTAGCTGGGAACAGCACCTCACAGATGCAAATTTTCTACAGGTCTGTACCTGTCTGAGAATGACTGTGACAGTGCCAGGAGTCCTGATTTGGGAGATCAAAAAATAAATTTTAGCGAGTAGGAGAAATCACAAATACAAAATCTGCAAGTTAGGAAATTGACTGTAATACTGTTGAAGAGGTCCCATGCCTTTTCCTCCAGATTTGAATTTATTTTCTTTAAAGTTTATCATGTTCAGGAGACTTAGAAGATTTTTTCTAAGGACCTTCAAAATGAAACCAAAGATATTTTCTCTTGGTCTCCAAAGGTAGAAACAGTGCTTCATTATTTACCATCTGATGGAAATAAAAATGCCATAATTATATAGGTTACAGGAGAAATATACTGATAAAAATTCCATACAAGATTTCAAAATTGAAGTTCTTCCTTTTAGAAAAGAGAAAAAATTATAGGAAAAAAAATCAAGGTAAATCAGATGCGATAGTGTCTTAATTTTCAGAATGATAATAAAATTGACACTTAAAAGCAGAGATTTAGATACTATTTAGTTAAGTGTGAATTTACATTTTACAGAAAATGGTCAAGGCAAAATAAAATAAATCCCAGAACTCCTTTTTAAATTGGATGAAGACTCTCAAATGAAGCAATGGCCAAACATGCAAATGGATATTATTCAAGAATCTCATTTTTCCTGAAATTATGCAAACATTGCTATCAATTTAATCTTGATTATTTTAATACAGTGGTCATGTAATGCTCCTTATATCTCAGAGCTATTACATACAGTTTTCATGTAAGGGCCAAAGATTTATGTTCAATTCTCCACTATTTGCAGATGTACTCATGTACATGAGTTCATGTACATGCAAATGTCTCAGGTGGACAGAAAACTCAGAAGCCTGGCACTACTGGTTATGGGATGGGTAACCAACCTGAGCCGCCTTGAACACTCAGTGGTACTGTGGATAAATATGTCACAGTAGCTGAAAGAGTCAACCATTTTATTAATTTAATTGCATGCATAAGAATTTCCTATTTTTGTTTATTATCTTACACTTCAAATTTAACTTTGTGTTCCTAAAGTCCTATGCTACGGTGGCACAGTAGTTGGAATAAAATAAATGGAAATTAACATTACTTTAGGAAGATTCCGGCATTTTTCAAAAATAGTCTTTGATAAATATTGAGCAATAAGCATGAATAAAACTTCTTGCTTAGCCAAAGGTCCATTTATAGAAAAAATAGCCACTATCACCTCTAAATCATCTGTTTCACCTCTACCTGACAACATTTTAGGCATGTTACATCCAGAGTTATTATGTATATATGTTGCTTTTCCTTCCAAAAAAAAAGCTTTTTTGGTATTACATTGCTTGATTTTAGTATTCTCAACTCTAACACTATTTTGATGCATGCTAATATGGTTTCAGAAACAGGTTTTAAGTAGGATAAATATATATGGTAGGGTGTCATCTCATTAACATGGTTTGTGAGATATCAATTGGATAGTAGATAAAAGAAAGAATGTTCTAACTCATTTTTGGAAAAATCTTTTATGGTCAATTCCTAGCATCTTGTTAAAAGTTGAAGCATGAATACATATATTTATCACTTTTCCTTCCTATTAAAATGAGAGGAAATAAAAAAGAGAAACTTAAAAACCTGAAAGAGAAGGAAAACAGGCTGTTGAGCGAACAAAACATTTGACCAGATTTCTGTAACATGACATTGGAAGGAGTAGTGGTTACTAGTGAAGCCATGAAGAGGAAGGAGAAAGATAGTATGGAATAGTGCATGGGGTTAAACAGAAGCTTATCTATCCTGCAGAATCTTCAAAAGGCTTTTGAGGGTCCAAAGCACAGCATAAGTAAGGAATTAATTCAGAGTAAAATGAGGAACAAAAATCAAGGGATCACTGGCTCACTGTTTCCTTCCTTACACAATATTGACAAAAATTAGCCCCTTTACAATCTTATTAAGAAGTAAAATGGAACAACAGACAACAGAAGCTATCCTTCAACACACATGCAACAAGTGTCTTGAATGATTAGGCATCTACTCCAACCCCTTTCCCTTATCTGGGTTAAATGAAGAAGTGTTTCTTCTAAAGAAACTGAACCCTAGAGAAAAGATTCCCCTTGTAACATTTAGAAGCAGCCCAACATAATGGCTATCAAACCAGTCATCCCAAAGCAAGGGCCACCAACCTTATATAGGTGCATACATCTACAAATCAACTTTTTGTCTCAAATATCTAACATTCAATCATTAATCATTGAATCATATTCAAATGCTGAAGCATTTGCACAATGACCACTTGGCTTATTTTCCTTATTTTACCCAGTGACTCTTCAACAAGAGTTAAAAGTTAATTTTAATCTTAATCTAATAAATAAAATCATAAACTCTACATATTACATATTTGAGAGTTGGCTTATAGAAGGAACCCACTGAAGTTCTGCATTGTATAAATATGGCAGAAGGGTACATCCTTCTCCCAACTTTAACCTTTCCAGTCCACTTGGGACATCCTCAAGGCCTACCCAGAAAATCCTAAAGCAGTGTTTCTTAAATGCAGATTATGAATGTCCAGTGAGCTAGAAGATAATCAACACAAAACAAATGCAGTGGAATAATATCAAAAGAAATATTAGGAGTGGATGTGAAAAAGCTCCTATTGGCCAACCCATATGAAAATTTGAGCATCCAAATAAAAATAAGCACACTAATGGATTATAATCCATCACATAACAAAAAGAGTCCATGTGTTTACATTGATAATAAATAAACATATAAATAAAGGAGATAAAAAGCTCTTCTTTACAGAAAAATGTTATAAAGATAAAAGGAATACAGGGGTATTAGAAGAATCATCTCACAAGCATCATAGGAAAAATAATTCTGGCAAAGATTATGAGTGGATGCTGTATCTGGAATTTGATAAAGAATGGAATATTTATAGTGTTTCCCAGGATTCTTCACATATGACTCCTAAATTACAAAAAAAATTATGAAGACAGTATATAACCAAATGACCAAAATTAACATTTATCAATAGGAGACAAATTATATCATGTGCCTCTGGCCCCAATACTCTGAGAAGGACACAGAATCAATTGTGCAGTATTCCTGACAAAAATGTATGTATAAACTGCAGCTAACCATAAGGACTATCAGAGGAAACCAAATGGAGTCTCTAAAATGATAGGACTTTTCTCTTCAAAAATGCTATGAAGTCAAAGAAAGGCTGAGGAACAGTTCAGGAACATTATTCGGACAACTGAAAGACTAAACACATGGACTAAAGATTGGATCAAATATCATATCACTGTTAAAGTTCCTGAATTTGATAACTGTGCAGTGGCTCTGTCACAGTATATTATTGTTCTTTGGAAACACACTTCAGGCATACCATACGTAACCTAGTCTCAGATGGTTCAGAAAAATAGTAACGTCTATCTCCGTAAATAGAAATTTGGTGTGGAATCCAGGCATGTGAATTTGAAAAAAACTCTTGGTTTGATATGCACTCAGTTTAAAATTACTGCTCTAGAGTTTACTGTAATACAGACTGAAAACCATTAATCAGGAGATAAATGCCCAGCATTATGGATTACCAGTGGTAGGAGACTCCTGTCAAGGAAAACATCAAAACGGATGTGCCATTTTTGACAAAAAGTTTTATTTTAAAGGATGGAGAAAATGTTTGAAAGAAAGTAGAAAGAAATGCCCCTTTTAACTCTTTTTGTGTTCATCTTTAAGACTTGGCATTCATGGCTGTGTTCTCTCCTTCTGTACATAACATTATGTGGATAATATTCAATAATATAAATATTAAACATAATATTGTTTTTATACCATAAAACATTCATTTAGTACTTTCTCTATGCTAAATACTCTGTTAAAGCGTTTATATGTTACCTCATTTTAATCCTCACAACAACCACAACAGGTAGAGATTATTATTCTAATTTTGTAGCTGAGGAAATATGACCCAGAGAGGTTAAACATCTTTGCCCAAGATCTCATAGCTGGCGAATGTAAAATTTAGGATTCAAGCTTAGGTCTATGTGAGTCCAAAGCTTTTATTCTCAACCACCAAACCTTATGCCCAGAACCGTTAGAGGCCACAGATGGCACAGGCAATCTACCATCTGTTTCTTCGGCGCTGGCTCTCATCTCTTTTTCCTGTTACTGCTTATTACCTCCATTGTTGTTTCCGGCTGCGGTTTTTCTCATAGGCTTTGATGAGAAAACAGATCTGGTTAAAACTCCAACACAGAATCTGATTCACCTATAGACTGCGGTCCTCATTTTCCTCATCGGTAAGATAATGGATAATTCTTATCCCATGGGACTTACAGGGGATAACATTTAAAGAACCTAATTCAGAGTAACAGGTAGTTTCGTGGCCATCTTTCAAACTTCTTTAAATGATAATCATACGTTGCTTTTTCCATTTCAAATTAACCTGATTATTTTGGATTTAATTAGTGAGTAGTTATAGTCCTGCTTCTGAATTTCATTAATTTAGGATCTGAGAAATTGGGAGAGATGCCATTTACCTTTGCTAGGTGAATATATAAAGTAAGAAAAAGATTCTAACTTTGCTTAGATTGAAACACTATATATAAAAACAAAGTTTGACAATTAAGGCCAAGTACTTAGTCATCAGTCAGTGATAACAGAGATACTTTTTTGGAAGTTAAGCACTACCATCATCTTTAATCATCATCAATGTTTCTAGAAATGAAAACTTTAAGACTCCATAGGAAGATTCAACATGTCAAAGTCACTTCCGGTAGCATGACAAAATAAATCTGTCAATTAATAAGAGGAAATTTCTACTATAGATCTCTAGAACATCAGCAATCACCAGTAATTTAAATTTTAAAGTACTTTGTGAATAGCATGGTAATTCATTAGATCTTTAAAATTAATGTTACAATTGTTGAGATTCATATTTTTAAGCATATTTCTTAATTACGGAATACTAATATTTATTCAAACATGTTCGTTAAGACAATACCTTTGGAACAACCTATTACACTGTGCATTTTTTCACATTTATCATATTATATATAGTAAAAGAAATAAATCTTTAAAAATGTATACATACCTTGTTTTATCATGCTCTGTTTCACTGCACTTGGCAGATACTTAGTTTTCTACAGATTGAAGGACTGATGCAAACCTGCATCAAGCAAGTGCATCAATGCCATTTTCCCGACAGCATTTTTGCACTTTGTGTCACATTTTAGCAATTCTTGCAACACTTCAAACTTTTTCGTTATCGTTATTTGTTGTGGTGATCTGTGATCAGTGAATATGAGTCACTGAAAGCTCACATGATGGTTAGCATCTTTTAGCAATAAAATATCTTGTAGCTAAGGTGTGCACATTTTTTAGACATAATACTATTGCACACTGTAATAGACTACAGTACAGTATAAACATAACTTTTATATGCATTGAGAAACAAAAAAAATTCCTTTGATTTGCTTTATTGTGGTATTCAGTTTATTGTGGTCCAGAGCCAAACCCTCAATATCTCCGAGGTAGGCCTGTATATAGGCAGTCCTTGCTTTGTACAACATTGTGCTAACTATTAACAGTGACCATGGGACTGTGAAAAGCTCTAATATGCACATTTCAGTTACAATGGTACCATGCAAAGTAAGAACTGAGTTTAAGTACTAAGACGAGGAATTGATTCCAATCAACAGGCTACATGGATAAATCCAGTACCAAATACAGTGCCTTATCCCTATAAAGTGCTCAGTAAATATTTTGAGTGAACAAATGGACGAGTGGCATGCAATGATAAAAAACTGAATTAGATGAACCTTGACTTAAACTTCACGTATCTTTTAAAAATTAACTCAAATTGGATCACAGACTTAAATGTAAAGTGTACAATTGTAAAACTTTTAGAAAAATTCATAGAAGGAAATCTTAAGGATCTAGGATTAGGCAGAGTTCTCATACTTGACATCAAAAGGATGATCCATAAGAGTAAAACTCCGTAAGAGTAAAAACTGATTAAGTATATCTCTATAATCAAGAACTCTTGCTCTGTGAAGCCCTATGTAAAGAAGATGAAAACACAAGCTGTGTAGAGACTGAGAGAAAATATTTGAAAACTACATTCTGACAAAGGACCACTATCTAGAATACATAAACAACTCCCAAAACAATAAAAAAAATTCAATTTAAAAAGAAGCAACAGATATTTTGCCAAAGAGGATATAACAAATGGCACGTAAGCAGATGGTGACACATTCAATATATCATTACCCAGGAGGGAGTGGGTCTAACCATAAAAGGGCAGCATGAGGAATCCCTGTGGTGCTTGAACTGCTCAGTATCTTGGCTGTGGTGCTGGATAGTCGAACCTGTGAATAGTTTCATATACCTATTTACACATGGGAGTGAAAATAAAACTGGGGTTATATGAATAAGATTGACAGACTGTATTCATATCAATGTCTGGGTTGTGATAGTAGATTACAGTTTTGCAAAATGTCCCCATCCGTGGAAACCTGCCAAGGTGTACAAAAGATCTCTCTGTATACTTCCTGCAACTGCACGTGCATCCACAATCACCTCAAAAAAGGGGGAGGGTAAAATTGTACACTTACAATGGGTGAATTTTGATATGTGAATGATAAAGCAGTAAACTGGTTTAAAAAAAGAATCAGAGAGAAACTCTAATGCCTGCTCTAAAGAGAATGACAAAGGACACAGCAAGTGTAGCGTCATTTGACAAATAGTAACTATGTTAAATTTCAGGAAATTCAACTAATCATTAAAAATCTATAACTTATGAATCATCTCTGACTTCATGGAACTTCCTATATGGGTCAAAAGAAGACATGATCAAGGAATACAAATCCTGAAAGATGTAAATCCTATGTTCTATTTACATAGGATGCATCAATAATTGGATAGAACATAATTGAGAAGTGGAACCTGGGTGGCCCAGTCAGTTAAGCGTCCTGCTTCGGCTCAGGTCATGATCTTGCGGTTTGTGGGTTCGATCCCCGTGTTGCTCTCTCTGCTTCTGAGAGCTTGGCGCCTGGAGCCTGCTTTGTATTCTATATCTCCCTGTCTCTCTGCCCCTCCCCCTGCTCATGCTCTGTCTCTCTCAAAAGTAAATAAACATTAAAAAAAATTAAAAAAAATAATTGGGCAAAGGTATAAAATGCTAAAGAACTGGTATTTGTGTGTCTCCTCTTTGATCTAATAAATATGGAAGTGCAAAATACATTAAAGAGAAAACTGGTATAATTACTTATTAAAAATCAAAGTACATAAACTTAATTCGGATTGCTTCAAATAAGCTTATTTCTAACATATAGAAATACTGATAATTTACTAAGAAGATTTTAATAATAAGTATCAAATACTATGATTTTAAAAGTCAGAGTAAGTTTTGTTTAAACCTCTTATATTCTTTTTTTAACATTTAAAAAATTTTTAAAAATATTTTTATTTATTTTTGAGAGAGAGAGTGAGTGAGTGGGAGGGGGCAGAGAGAGAGAGAGAGGGAGACACAGAATCTGAAGCAGGCTCCAGGCTCCGAGTTGTCAGTACAGAGCCTGACATTGGGGCTCTAACTCATGAGCCATGAGATCATGACCTGAGCCGAAGTTGGACGCTCAACCGACTGAGCCACCCAGGTGCCCCTACATCTCTTATATTCTTAAAAATCCTTGTTTCTATTAAAATAATAACGGTGACATTAATAATAATACATACTTTTATTATGTATTGATGGGTTATTTGGAAAAGCTTATTTAAAAAAAATAAGTGTTTAGGCCTCTTTGGGTTTTAAACTTTATTTCTAGTTTTATTATGCTGAGATTGGAGAATGTAGGCTATATGATGTCTGCCTGAGAGAAATGTGTAAGTTTTCTTGACACTGTTACAATGGAAAGTGAATTTAAAGTTACAGCTCCAATTATGCCATATGTTGTATGACCTTAGATATTTCAAACAAGGTTTGTGAGCTTCTGTTTCCTATAAAATACGGGAAATCACTCCTGTCTATTTTACAGGATTGCTTTAAGTCTTAATTGATGAGACAGATATATATATATATATATTTTATATATATATATATATATATATATATATATATATGACATAAAAGCATCTTTTAATTGGTAAAGCAGTATGTAGATCCTGACCTTTTTCTAATGCAAAGATTGCAGAAACAGCAATACTTTTCTGACATGATTTTAGATGTAATTTTCTCATTTTTACCAAGTGAAATACAGTTTCAGTCAAAACAGAGCACAATGGCACTTCCACCAAGAAGCCAGAATAAATTAATCATCAACTATATTAGTCACCAACTTATTAAAGGGTATGAGAACCGTAATACTTTTCTAGTCTAGTAGATGGCTACATTTCTAAAACAGACAGTATTCTTGACTGTATTTGTAATGTCTTGTTCTCTTTTCAAAAGAGTATTTCCAGAAAAAGTAAGATTAATTTATTTTAGTAACAGCTGTTGCTATATCTAATATACAGCTTATCTGTAAAATGTTAAGCAGCTTTAATCAAAACATCCCTATGTAACAAACATCAAATGAAATACTATTCTATAAGAAAAAGGTAAATGAATTAGTACGTTTAGTAATTCCATGGCAGTAAACATTCCACATGCTGTGGAGATAACTCCACGTAATAAAGAATGGCTTACATACCATTTAGGTAGAAAATACACGGTGGGAGATGGGAAAAGCAGAAATGAGTCTGGAGGCATCAAAAAAGCCTACTTCTTTAAATACTTTGGTTTGAAGCAAACCAATTCCATAAATTTCTTCCTGTGAAAACACTGTGAATCACTGGTTTGTGATGATTGACATATAAATAATCTCATTAAAATAACTCACTATAGAAAGTTAGTTTTCTTCAATAATTCCTAAACATCTGAATAGTGGAATTCAGAAATGAGAGATTTCCTATCTCAGATAAAGATTTAAAATGTATACCAGAAAAGTTAGTCTGAAAATGTTAATCTTATTATGACTTAAAGATGAGGAAATTCACTTTTACCTTCTTAGAAATTTTCAGTATTCTTCAATTAGATAGTAACAACTAGAATTTGATTATTTTAGGTTTTCTGATTATGTTATCATTTATCCTTCACTGATACCATGTGATACTACTCAATGGCATAAGAACATCAGAAATTCTGTGAGAAAATATTTTCTAAGACATTTAGAATCAAGTGGCAGCCCAGCATTTATTTCTCCACTTCCAAAAGAATGGACCACCAAAGTAGTTCAGAACACACTGGGTGGAGAAATTTAAAAAAAGAAAAGAAAAAAAAGAGAAGAAAAAAAATGTGATAACCAAAATCACATCCCTAAAACTGAATGGCAACGATTGAGGGAAAGAAGGGTAGGTCCACAAGGAGGTCTTTCTAAGAAAAGGGAAATAGCTAAGTATTAAGAGGTCACAAGGTACGTTAAACACATTAAAAAAAAAAACAAAAAACCCACACTCATTAAATTTAAAGATCTGGTCTGCAAGAGCAGTTTTTGTTACTAAAAGGCATACCATTTGTAGTTGTTTTTTTTTTTTAATTCAAAAAGATTTACAATATCACTTGGGTTTCTGAAGCTTTTTTCCAGTTCTTTAATTTGATTCTATAATGAGGGCCACCAAACGGCATCTAAACAAATCTAAAAATTAAAATGTGCCATTTAAATGTGACCAAAAAAAAGCTGAGAATTTTTGCTTTATTTAATTTCTTTGGCTTGTTTTGTAAGAAATGTTCCACTGTTTTATTTTAACCTTTAAATAAAATACATTTATCATACCTCACCTGTTTTAACTTTCAAACAAAAAGAATTATTACACTCCTCATCAGCATTATTGTTAATTACGCTGGTTCTTACTTAACCGCACTATTTACTCAAGCCCACTGAAAATCAGCAACTGCCATACCAGCATATTTCAACCCACCTCCTTGGGGCACACCATGCTCTGTGCCCACGGACCAAAATGTCCATTGCTATGACAGTTGAGGAATTAAGATAACAAAACAAAAACTAATTCTCACTGAATTGCCTTTAGACAAACAAAACAAGAAATTATAATGTTGAGGGCAGCCAGAATACAAGGAAAGACAGAAATGAGGTGAGGAAATATCCAGTAATGAAAAGAGACAGACAGAAAATATACATTTATTTGGGCTCCTTCTCTTTATTAGCTGTATTGGGAAAGTCACTTAAATTAGAGGTCTCAGTTTCCTCACCTGTAAAACAAGAGTTTTGAACCTGATGATCGATCCCTAAGGTCTCTTTTAGCTATAAAATTCTATGATTCTGAGACATAGAGATGAGAAAAACATTTTTTTCTCTGACAATGAGAAAAAAATCCTAAAAAATAAAATAAAATGAAGAGGTGATAGAGAGTGTGTGTGTCTAAGCATCTGTTCTTTCCATTCTTTTCCCCTGTGTTCATGACTTCTACAAATCACTACTCAGTGTGGGCAGATAGGGATTCTCCTAATACGGCTCACTAACTAAAATCTTGTTTCTTCATTCAAAGAGCTTATGAAATCTTACGGAATCTATTCCTGACAAACACATGAACACAGAGCTAAACTCCCTAAACCTAATGCCTAAGCCTGAAACCACAAATCTTTTTTCATCTCTGTCACTAAAGTATGTGCCACAAGTACGATGTAAATTATTCAAGCCAAGATGTTTAATTTTATTATAGAATCTGTGTCGATAAATTTGTCAGAAAAACAAAGTGATGAGGAAAAAACAAATAAGGAATAGAAATTTCTAGAAGTAGCTATATTCCATTAAAGTTGTTTTAAAATTATTAAGTAATTCAATGAAAAAGCAATATGAGTTAGATGTATTTCAGACTTCAGTATTAATGATTTTGATGCATTATCACAGGCCAGCCAAGGGATTAGCCTCAGTTTCCAAATTTGAATCAAAATACAGAAAAAAGACAGTTGTACACAATTTGGTTAAGTACTGAACTGTAACACCAGACGTTTCAGTAATTTCAATGCACTGCGATCAAAGATAATCTCTTGGTGACTCAATGGTTTTATTTTACACTGTGAAGTAAGGAAAATGACTATCTTTTAACCTATACAAAAGCACAGTAAACACATAAAAAATCCCTATTAAACTGATCACATACAAGAAATTATAATGCCTGTTTCAGCTTATTTAGCAGTTATTACTATAGGGTATTTTGTGGGTGGAAGTGTTTCAACTGTATTATTTTCTCAAGCGTCTGTTTAAAATTTTGCATATATCTAAGGGTCCAAAATCACATTAGTTAACTGGCTGTAACCACTATAAATGAAATACTAGCCTGACAGAGAATCCCAATTTAAAAGCCAAACTTGTAATTTGAGAATTGACACATTTAGGCTACTGTGAAACACTTAAGGTATAGAAGATAAACCTGAATTACACTTTACGAGCGGGTAAGGATTTACAACATCTTTCAAACCTGGAAGGAGCACAGGCACTTTTACAGCAGATCACAGCCAACAGAGTGTCACAACAAACCCTGAAAGCCTGCACCTTTAATTCCTAATAAGCTTATGCGATTCATTGACAAAATCTGTGCTGGTGGTGCACAGCCAGGAAATGCTGATAGGAGGTACCTGCCACCTAATAATGCTGAAAAACAGACCTGCAAAGTACACTTCTATTCTCAGATTCACCTCTCCCATCCTTACTTGATCTTCCACCATCATAAAGAGGGCCACTGACTTGCATTCTTTCTATACCAGAAAAGCACACCTCTAGCTTTTCCTAACTTCTTTCCTCCTTGAGAGCTATCTTTGCTCACATGTATTTTAATACGGTTTCAACTATATAAGATGGTAATTGGGTAAAGAGTACACAATCTCCAGCTGTGATATGCTCTGCTCATGTAGACCCTAAAAATACAAACATTCCTCTCACACACATTGTCCCTCAGGCAGAATTTCCCAAGAAAAATAGTAGGCCCCTCTTCAGGTAATTAGAAGGACAAAAAGACAAAAAACAAACAAAAGCCCAACTTTTTTCAGAGAGGTAATGCTTGCCCAAATTTATTGCTTTACAAGTTGACATCTCTCCTTCTCTGACTGCATTTCACTTGGATGCATTTTTGCTCAGTTATTTCCATCTATTAACGCTTACATTTTTAATGTTTATTTACTTTTGAGAGAGAGACAGACAGACAGAACACAAGCAGGAGAGGGGCAGAGAGGGTGAGAGACAGAATCTGAAGTAGGCTCCAGGCTCTGAGCCAGCCCGGAGCCTAACCTGGGGCTCCAACTCACAAACCGCGAGATCAGGACCTGAGCCAAAGTCAGAAGAAGCTTAACCGACTGACCCACCCAGGCACCCCACCCCCCGCCCATCCATTAACTCTTAAAAGTTATCAGCCAGGCTGTCTGTGTTAGGCAGTCTTGAGGATAGCCCCCAAAGACCCTTGCATCCTGGAACTGGTGCCCTTATATATTCCTCTCTACATTGACTTTTGGTTGGATTTACTGAGTCACTTCTATTACAATGTGGCAATGGTGATGAAATACCACTTCAGAGATTAGGTTACAAAAGACTACTGACAGTCTTGGATACTCTCAATTGTACTCTCTATGTGGTGGAGAACCTAGGTCTGTAAACAACCATGTGAGTGCACGTGGAAGCGTGATCCTTCTACCCCTGAGAGAAGCTTTCAGATAAGACCAGTCCCCACCTATAGCCTGACTACAAACTCATGAAAGACCTTGAGTCAGAGGCTCTCCACCAAGCTGTAACCAAGTTTCTGACCCACAAAAACTGTGAGATAATCAACGTTTGTGGTTTTAAGCTGCTGAATTTGAGTAATTTTCACTCAGCAATGGATAACTAATACAGTATCTCATCAGACAAAATATCAAGTTAAAGTGAATAAAAATGGCAAATTTCTTACTCAACTTGAAAAACAGAATAAATTTTTTTCTTCATTCTCAGATCTGCTCACTTTTGTAAACCATTTTCTTGGGGGGTTTAAAAACCTCCTATCTCATAAATACGGTTGCCAAACTCCAAATATTGAAAGGAAAGCTCAAATGAAAAACACAAATTAGCTTCACTTTGCAGTAATAAAGATCATGATATATTGTATTGGAGAGAAACATCTAGGATCCAAGAAAATAAAAATTCAATTTTTAAAAAATAAGTAGACTCAGTTACTAAATTACTAATACATACAGATCCTAAAAATAAGAACAAAAAACTTCATTGAGGATTGGAATTAATTTATGTATTTTCACCTAATAATATTTCATTGGAACGCTCACCGTGAGTAGACCCCAGTCACAAACAAGAGATAGATTAAAAATATGCCAGATTTATAATACAAGTTTGACTGCTGAAGCAACTGGCAAATCCATCATAACCTTAACTAAAAAGTGTTTGCATTCTTATTACTGAAAAGTAAAGAACCGAAAATGGTACCTATGCATCAAGAAACCACTGTTTGAAAAGCAACACTTGGGCTAGAAAAAGGATTCCTTGCCATTTCTTGCCTTTATTTCATAATGAGGCCGGTCATCACCTGGGGTCCCAAGTTCACCTACACTCCAGTGGCCTAGAAACACAAGAAACACACCTACTCCCGCCTCCTGATACAGATTCCACATTTTAATAAGCCATCACAGCTGTCACTCTAAATGCTCTGCACAGCTATTGGTCCCAAAGTCTCGCTGGTTGGCAAGTTTCTGCCAACTGGCAAGCACCCGTTGTCTATTTCCGAGAAGAAAAGTAAGGGTATGCAAAGAAGAGAGGCAAGAGCTCTGACATATCTAGGCTGATGCTTGTACCTGAACGACCTGCGATCCCCACCGCCGCCGCGACGAATCGGTCTCTGGGCGGGGGCTTTTTTTAGTCACAAAGAAAATGGCTCAGCCGGGAACCGGTGCCCGGGCCATGGAGAAGCCGGTTCAAACTTCACTTGTTCACGCCGATAGTGGTGACAGCAGTGAGGATATCAGAAGCAGCACAGGATTCCTCTGGACTCAGCTCGCCTCAAGCTGTAGCAGCCAGAGCTGCGGACTGCCCGACTTTTGACGTTTCCTATTGTTGCCGGAAGTGACGTTCGGGTTCTGAGCCTTAAAGAAGAAGCATTTTTATCCCCGATGTTTATGATTCGCTATAGATTCCCTGTTTCTCGCTTAGCAGCCCGAGCCCCTCTGAGCTTGAACACTAGACAAACTTTTAATCCGTAACTTGGGATCGGACTGGCCGTTGAAAAGCCCCTCTGCAGAGTCAGTCACCTCAGGGGTCTGGACAAAAGTAGTGTGGAATCTGCAGCGAGGAATCGTGAAGCACTTAGGAGCCTGCAGCTTTGAAGGGCTGGCCGGGCGCGTGGCGCGCCGCGACCCACTGTTTAAATACAAACGGTCGTCGCGAGGGGTGCGCCTCGGTGCCGGCGTCGGGACACAGCGACGCGTTGCTGGAGTCTGGGCTCCACTGGCTACCACTGGTCGCATATGCTACCTCCCTCTGTCCTTGCTGTGCGGGGCCAGAGGCCTTCGGGGCCCACTTGTTTGCTTGGCGGCTGCTGGCGAGGCTGCGCCCCAGGTTAAGCAAGGGAAGCCTCTCTCCTGCTGCCTTGACCGAAACCACGGGCGGGAGCGAATGACCAGGTCTGCGTTTTCATCCTTTTAAATCAAATGGAGGGAGGAGACCCCTTGCTTATATACTCAACTGGCATACCCTTATGATAAACCGCGAAGTTGGAAGAATCGCGGAAGCTAATTCTCTCAGGTTAGGTTACAGTTTAGGGTCTGGGCTGGGAAGTTACAGACTGATTCGTTCTTTCGGAAGCACTGAACTCTGATCCGACTCCTCCGAAGGGCTGGCTAGAAGAAAGAGGTGAAGGTAGTTGAGTTTTCTTTGCTCGCATTTCGCTGGGTTTCCGTATCTTTCTAGGCAACTTCCGATTTTTTTCCCCTCAGTGAAAATATCAGTCTTGGCATTTGATTCCGAAATTATGGGTACGCTATTTTGCTAAAATAACCCACAAACTTTCTGACAGTTTTAGCTGTGAACACAGCAGTCCTACAGAGCTCTATTCTTGTTCCGTACTGCCTGTTTTTCTCTGTTTTCTTAGTGTTTTCCCTTTTCCAGATCTTTCTCCCTGTTGTAGAGCAGGGTTTCCCTTAATATCTTTTGCTAAAATTTCATAAACCTAGCTTTTCCTCACATATACTCCTCCTTTTATTTTTGATTCACGGTTTTAGATACTATCTAGTGTTGTAAGCTATGTCACAAACTCTTAGCCATGGACCATGATCGTTAAAGTCAGTGTACTTGTTCATTCTGAACAAAAATCACTGAGTTCAATGGCATTCCATTGGGAGGCATCACTTAACACCTGTGAGAGCAATGCGAGTAAACTAGATTAAAAATCATAAACTGCCATCGATGCCGTTTTCATCACCTTCCCCCAATAAATTTAGTTGTTGGGCAGATATGACTTGTAGAGAAACTCTCTGGAGGAAGCAACATTGATTCCATCTTAATGATTGAATTTATACTACAATAGCAGAGTAATAGTTCCTTTCTGTTAATTTCTTTTGTTAAGGGTTATAAATTTAAAATGTTAATCAGTTTTTTAAAAAGTAAGTTATTTTCCATTTCTGAAAGTACTATGCTAAACTGCGATTAAGTTGTAGATTGGCTTCTAATACCCTAATTTTAGTGGTTTTCATTTTTATAATAGATTTAGCAGTCTTTCATGACAATGTATAGCAGTAGCTGTGATTTTTTGTGTGTGTAATACTCACAGTTTTTTATCTCTGTATTTTTTCTATCCCGTTTTATTACTTACCTCCTTCACCTACAGATTCAACCTGTACTTGTATCTTACTCTTCTTCAAAATATTTATTCTGCTGGTACTGAAGAGGATGTGTTCCAAGGACATACTTTGTTGTCAAAAATTCCATTATCGGAGGTAGAAATAACATGAGACATTGATATGTTCCAGGACTTCAGAGAAAGGAAAGATACCACAAAGTGTTAAATAAAGCAAAGTTGCATGCAGTAGAAAGATGGAATATACATCTAGAAGAATTAAAGGAAGTTTTTGAAAAGAGATATATTTATATTAAAGTTATAGAATGTCTTAGAGGAAAAGTTACCAGGAGAAGAATCATATTAAAATAGGTGGGTCTGGAACTTAATGCAATAATATTCTGGCCTATACAGTACCTAAGAATGTGGTTTTTTTTGTTTGTTTATTTGTTTTTTTGCAGTTACAAGCAGATTAGTTACCACTTCCTCTGTCCCAGGAAAGTAAAGGCTGGACTTTGGAAGTCATCTCTCTTACTGCTTCCCTATATCTATTTATCCCCAGGTCATCCTAAAAGACGTTAAATAAGGTTTATTTTCTTGTCCAGTATTTTGTATAATGTGATTTCAGGATCACTTCCTCTTTTTCTAGTTATCTCTCATTTGATGGTACCTGAAATTCCCTCTGCCTAAAAATTGAAATATTTAGAAGTAATTGAAAACACAAACTGAAATCCAAGTATGAGTGTATAAAATTGTATTCAAAAACATCTTATTTACCATGTTGCTAAAGGAGAGGAGTCTTGGAACAGGAAGTTACTGTGTTCCTAAAGAGGGGAGAAAAGGGGACAGAATTGTGTGGCTAGGGGCTTAAAATAGAAAACCTACTAAATATAGGATTTTGCAAATCTAGTTATGCATAGATAACAGAGAAAGTGTGTAAGGAGATGATTTGTGTCCTGGGCAACTGCTGGACTGTTGACTGGGGGGGGAGGGGGAAGATTATACTATCTCTGCCTGATTTATAAATTGTTCTGTTTTGTTTTTAATGTAATGACTTCATTTTAAAGGGGTTTCATTTCCAGAGGATTCATTTTTCAAGGTATTGTTATATATTTTCCTTCTATGAAATGACCACGGTCAGTTACAAATAGATATTTTTAAGTGCCTTATTGACCTTTGCCTTACTGATTGACTACTTACAGTTTAGAAGCCTTTCAGCGCTTTCTAGCAAAGGTTCATAAGCATTTATTTACCTACCAATACATTTATTTATTTTATGAGTCTCTTTTGGGAATAATGTTTTTTGAGAATCTAATGAAAGCCCTACAAGTATGCAATGAGTCATTTAAAAATATAATTACATGATATTTTCTTTGAGATTTACAAAAATGACCTATTTTATTTAAAATCACAAATATTGTTTTAGTCTGTTGGTGTATATATATATATATATATATATACACACACACATATATATATATACACATACTGTTTGTAACATATATTTTCTGGAGTTTTATTCCTATTTCATAGTCCCAGTATATGTCAACTTTAGTAGATATCACCATTAAGTTTTCCTAGGTAGTGGTACCAATTTACCCTTTCCCAGCACTGTGTTTCAAATGTTCTAGAGCTCCACATTTTGGGCTTCCTTTGGTTATTTCCTAATGATAAATGTGACTGAATGTTTTTTTCACATTTACTCTTTTCTAAAGTTCCTGTTCAGGTCTCCTTCCTTTTTTACTATTGAGTTGTCTTTCTTTTTCTTATTGCTCTGAAGGGAATTATTTACATATTTTAGATACACATCTTTTTGTTGGTTTTACATTATCCACAACATCTCTTTCTCTCAATAGTTTGTCTTTCCACGCTCAAGGATGTCTTTTGATGAACAGAGTTGCTAATTTTAATGGGGTTCATTTTAATAGTCATTAAGATAAGAAATCTTTCTCTATCTGAAGATCAAAGATATTCTCCTCTGTGATCTCCAGCAAGCCTAGGTGTCTTACATTATATGTTTAGATCTTCAACAAACCTGGAATTAATTTGTAAAAGATGTGAAGTACCATTTACATTAAGAGGTCAAGATTTATTTACTCTATCAGGATATTAAGTTGACAGAGAACCATTTATGGAAAAGGACCATCCTTTCTTCATAGCTTCTTAAGAATCAACTTTGTCATAATTCTAGTGTCAATATATGCATGGTCATTTTTCTGGAGTCTTCCATTCCATTGTTCTATTTGTACGTATTTTCACGAATTCAAATTTAAGTTATACAATGAGTCTTGCTATCCAGTGGTTAGTCCTCCAATTTTGATTTTTTTTCAAGATTGTGTTAGCAGTGTCTACCAAAAAATCCTTTAGATATTTTTTTTTTCAGTGGGGGTGGGGGTGGTAGAATGCATTGAACCTATGGATCAATTTATTGAGTCTTCCAATCCTTAAACAAGTATATAGTTTTCTATTTAGGGCCTCTTTAATATATCTGAATAAAGTTTTATGTTTTTTTGTTTTGAGGTCTTACATATCTATTCTAGACTTAGTCACATGCTTGTGATGTTTGTGGCTACTTGATTTCTACACATATAACTTTTAAAATAAATTTTTTAACTGAGGAATATAGAGACATACAACTGGTTTTTATATATTGGCCTTGTACCCAGCAATCATCCTAAATTCACTTATTTTTTGTATTTTTTTATATACAATTATGCCATCTGTGAATAGTGATATTTTTATTTCTTCCTTTTTAGTCTTTATTCCTTTTATTTCTTCTTGTATTTTTTTTTTTTTTTTTTTTGTAGATACCCTTTATCAAATGCAGGCAGTTCTCTTCTATTCTTAACGTCCTAAGTATTATATCATTAGTGAATGTTGAATTTTATGAAATGCCTATTCCGCATGTATTTAAATAATAACACTTTTCTCCTTTATTTGTTGATGCATTGAAGTATAGTAATTCAATTTTTGTGTTGCTCATACTTTGCATTTAATCCAGTATTATTAAATTACTTTTGTCTTTCAAAGAGTTTCACCTTTGACCACTGGGAACTGTTTCATTTGTCTCCTGTGTCCCTTTGACATACCCCACCAATTTGGGATTCATTTGTTTTGTGTATACTTTCTTACTTTCTGGAACTACATAAAGTTTCAGGCTCATCTTACAAATTTTCTGTCCCAGTCTTAGAATTGACCATTTCTCCAGGGAGTCCTGGTTCCTTTTACTGGAGAACAATGTTACACACCAAGACCTGAATGCTAGGTGTGCTCTTTACTGCTGGAGAGTTGTTGCTTTCAATCACTTCCCGCTGGCAGAGAAACGAAATGTGTATGCTAAGCTGTCTTGAAATACTTCGATATATAACTATCTGTATCTATGTAAAGCTAAACATGAGTTCATCGTACTGATGTTTCAAACATGAGTTCATCATACTGATGTTTCTAACTAATCCATTAGGTAAGCATGGCTCATTCTAGTCTCCTCTCCTTGCTAATCTGTAAATTCCCACTCCAGCAGTGAGAAACCAGACTCCTATTCTACCATCTATTTACTTAATTTTTCAATTCCAGGGTGTATGCATAGAAGTATCAGAATTACCTCATAAGTCCTTGGGAAACATCTTATAAACTAGAGTAGAGTGTTTACATGCAGTTGATTTTGTCTTTAGTCTCTCAAGCTCCACTCATTTCCAAAGTTAGCACCTTTTCCATCCAACGCCTTCTATGAGGTTGTTTCACACATTGGTAATATAGTTTGATTTTCTTGTCACAGTCTGCATTCTTTCCTGGGGTTTCCTAGCTTTTACATGGTTTTTTAAGGTCATATACATTAGGGTTCTCTTTGTGCTGTAAAGTTTTATAGGTTTTGACAAATGCATAATGTCATGTTTCTCCCATTACAGTATAATACAGAATAGTTTCACTATCCTAAAAAATTCCCCTATATTTACTTATTCAAACTTGTGTTCTTCCTTCTGAATCCTTGGAAACCACTGATCTCTATAGTCTTTATTTTCACTATAGTTTTGTCTTTTCCAGAATGTCATATAATTAAACTCATACAGTGTGTAGCTTTTTCAGATGGTTTCTTTCACTTAGGAAGATGCATTAAGGTCCATCCATATCTTTTTGTGGTTTTATGGCTCATTTATTTTTATTGCCGAATAAATATCCCATTGTATCGATGTACCACATTTTTCATCCATTCACTTATAGATGGACATCTTGGCTGCTTTCATTTTTTGGTGATTATGAATAGAGCTGCCATAAACATTCAGGAGCAGGATGTTATATGTACCTGTGTTTTCAATTCTATTTGGTGAAAACTTTGTTAACATGATTGCTGATTGTATGGTAAGACTACATTTAGTTTTGTATCTGCTGAACTGTCTTACAAAATGACTAAATGATAGCAATAAGTGAGTCTCTTTTGTTTCTTCATAAGCATTTGGTATCACCAGTTTTTTGGATTCTAGCCATTGTAATAGGTGTGTATTGGTATCTTTTTTTTTTTTTTAATGTGCAGTCACCTAGTGATATGTAATACTGAGTGTGTTTTCTTATATGCTTATTGTCATCTGTATATAATCTTTGGTGATATGTATGTTCAGCTATTTGGCCTATTTTTTAACTGGGTGTTTTCTTACTCTTATAAGAGTTCTTTGTATATTTGGGAAACACTTCTTTTATTCAGTATTTGTTTTGTAAATGCTCTCTGCCAGTCTGTGGACTATCTTTTCATTTGCTAATAATGTCTTTTATAGAACAGAAGTTTTAAATTTTAATGAAGTACAACTTACCATTTTTTAAAGCTTTATTGATTGTGCTCTGATACTATCTAAGTCATTGCTAAACCCAGGGAAACAGGTAGTTGCTCACCTGAACAAATTATGGGAGGGCAGGGGGAGTAAAATTCTAGCTTTAGCAGCTCCTTACATGGACTTTCAAATCCTCATCCATATTTCAACCCCCTTGGCCTTATCCCTTAGCCTTTCTTAAGCATTTAAGGGCCACTTATTTCTAAAACTATCTTGCTGGTGTTGGTTTCCTTGTAAATAGATAGGATTAGCCTGTTTCTGCTCTGCTAGGTTGGTTATCACTCCTTCATCTGCTTTCAGTCTTTCAAAATTTTGTTAGTACTTCTGTCATGTGGAATCCCCTCTAGTTCATTTTGCCCTGGTGAGTATACATGGCTTTTAATCATCTACTTTCATTTTAGTAGTGTTGAAAGAAAAGAAATGAAGATAACATGCGCTTAATCTGCCATATTTTACCAGCCGAATCCTGAATCTTTTTTAACTTGTCATTTTATTTTTTAAAGAAAGCATCCTATTGGTGACTATGTGAGGTCAAAGCCCTGGGAATAATGACTAAATCTGTGCTAAATTCCCTTGTCTCCATTTTTTATGGGTTTTTTAAAATGTAACCTTTATAAGCATCTAAAATAGTTATTGCTGGAGATTATCTCAAGTTCATGTTTCCTCCCAAATGGCACTTTGTTCAAAATACAGTATTTGGTAGAGTATCATGGGACATATTTTATTTTATTTTTTTAATGTTTTTATTTATTTTTGAGACAGAGAGAGACAGAGCATGAGCAGGGGAGGGGCAGAGACAGAGGGAGACACAGCATCTGAAGCAGGCTCCAGGCTCTGAGCTGTCAGCACAGAGCCTGACACGGGGCTCGAACTCACGGACTGTGAGATCATGACCTGAGCCGAAGTCGGATGCTTAACCAACTGAGCCCCCCAGGTGTCCCTCATGGGACATATTTTAAAAACATGAACATAAGGCAAACATTTTTTTGTAAGGAAAAAATATTTAGGGTAAAAGCATATCTTAGATTCAGGAATACTATACTGTCAGTAGAAGACAGTACTAGCCTAGTAGGGAAGTCAAGTTAGTAGAGAAATAGCTAAGATAAATATGGTTAGTTCCTATAAGGGATGCAAATAAAATAGAAGATTCAGAAACAGACAGACCTAACCAGTGTTTTATGGATTTTTAATTTTAGGTGAAAAATCAGATCATTTCAAAAGCTGGAGCTGAATGTGATGTTAAATAATGGCAACTGGTGACTTAAAAAGAAGCTTACGGAACTTAGAACAAGTGCTTCGCTCGCTAAATTATCCTAAAGAAGTGGATTGTGTAGGGTAAGCTATGTATCAAAGTTATTTGTGTTCTTTTTGGCAATGACTTGAGGTAAGATTTGACTTTGGGGGGGGTATTTAAATAGGTTTTATCTGGGTCAATTGAAAATTTTCCCTGTAATGTTTAAAATATTTTAGACAGCAAGTAACTACAGGAGGTTTTTTTTTTTTTTTTTACTAAGTATGAATTAATGAAAAATTGTATCTAACTGAAGAGATTTAAAATATGTTCTTAGAAGTAGAACCACAATATATACCCCAGTGTAAGGCATAGTTTCTGTAGAACTTTTATTTTTTTTTTCAACTTTTTTTTTTGTTTGTTTGTTTTTATTTATTTTTTTTGGGACAGAGAGAGACAGAGCATGAACGGGGGAGGGGCAGAGAGAGAGGGAGACACAGAATCGGAAACAGTCTCCAGGCTCCGAGCCATCAGCCCAGAGCCTGACGCGGGGCTGGAACTCACGGACCGCGAGATCGTGACCTGGCTGAAGTCGGACGCTTAACCGACTGCGCCACCCAGGCGCCCCTCTGTAGAACTTTTAAATTCATAAAAAATAATATAATGGATTTCATTAATTGTACAGTATTCTATCCTCTCATATTTTGGGTTGGATGATATTTCTTTTTGATTTGGAAGATTCTAGTTAATAGATTGCTTATGAGAACTTACACCATGCTCAAAGATTGTTACCAAGCTAACTCATTTAATAGACCCCACTTTGAAACTTTTGCTTTAGTTTCTCCTTTTCCAATATGACTGCTTTCCTTTGTAAATGTAGCAACATGCATTCCTTCTATATTCATGCTAACCTAATGGTACTCTTGTCATCTTCTGTCCTATATTTCCTTTTTCTTCTTATCTGGGATTATTGATTAAAAATATTCCTCACTGGGAGTGCCTGGGTGGCTCAGTCATTTAAGTGTCCTACCTCTGCTCTGGTCATGATCTCATGATTCGTGAGTTAGAGCCCCATGTCTGGCTCTGTGCTGACAGCTCAGAGCCTGGAGCCTGCCTCGGTTTCTGTGACTCACTCTCTGTCTTTACCCCCCACCCCCCCATGCTCTCTCTCTTTCTCAAAAATAAATAAACATTAAAAAAAATTTAAAAAAATATTCCCCACTAGGATACAACTGAAGTCCGGTACTTTGTTTTGTTTGCTGTAGTATCCCCATATCTAGAATTGTGCCTGGTACATATTAGCAGGTAATTAGACATTTATTCAATGACTTAGTATCAGTGGACAAGCCCAGATTAGGTATATGTTCAAGGAGTGGAGTGAAACTTGGTTAAAATAATAAAAAAGAGAATCCTGGAGTAATGTGCTTTACGTACAAGAATGAATGTTCTGTTGGACACTGGGGAGAGTTAACTCCAAGAGATGGCTACAAATGAAAGGATAGTGAGGAGAGTGGGGAGAAAGTTGAGTTCTAATGACCAGTTATAGCCCTTCTGTGTGAGAAACAGAAGGTGTTCCATAGTATGTACTAATCATGTCTTGGTTCCTTAAACAGGGAAATCTAGTCTTCCTGGGATTTAACCAGTTTGAGTAGCCAAGTTTTCTTCCTACTACTTTTAAGCATCATTTTAAGACACATTTTGGATAGGAATACTTCTAAAATATACTGATTATTCTTCTGTCTTTTGAGTATAGCATTTAAACATTTGATTTTCTATCAGGAGTATCATTAAGAACAATTGCTTTTAGACTATTTCACAACGTAGTAACTCTGCAGAGTCTATTGAGATTGATAACACTGCTTGCTGCTGCTTATTCAGATTGCCCCCCTCACACTCATACACACTCCTCCCACACATATTTTGATTCTTTCTATTTCTTATCCATTTTTTGAAAATGTTTTCTTTCAGCATCTGATTTTTTGGGGGGCCAGTATGCCAACTTGTAATATGTTTTCTTACGATGTCTAATCAAAGTTCTCAGAAACTAGATAACAAAGATTTTTGAGTTAAAACAAGAGGTATTAAGGGCACCTGGGTGGCTCAATCAGGTAAGTGTCTGACGCTTAGTCTTAGCTCGGGTCATTATCTCATGGTTTGTGAGATTGAGTACTATGTTAGGCTCTGTGCTAACAGCGTGGAGCCTGCTTGGGATTCTCTCTCTCTCTCTCTCTCTCTCTCTCTCTGCCCCACCCTTGCTCTCTCTTTCAAGTAAAATGAACTTTCAAAAACAACAAAAAAACAAGAGGTATTAAATGTATACCTGGCTGTCTTCTAGTCTTAACGTGCATAAAATGGACAGATTTTGCTGTTCAAAAGTATTGTTCTCATTTCCTGTTTTGAACTAACAGACAATATTGCCAGCAGTTTTATCATTGGGTAAAATATTATTATACCTGTAAATGTAAAAGAGGATTTATATTTGTACTGAAAAATAAAATGTAATTTTAATATGTACTTGTTCTCTGCCTTTTTAAAAAAAATTGGGTGACGATGGGGAATTTTATGTCTTGAATTTTGTGGAAAAACAAGTTTTGTGTAAGCACATTTTTACTTCCGTTGAATAGACGTAACTGGATAATTGAACAAATACCTCCTTGCTTTGTTGTGGCAGAATCAGTGAAGGTATTTCACATTGAGAAAATAATGCCCATATGTGTAGACAATTAGAAAACAGTACAAGACAAAACCTGAGGCATCAAACACTGAATACCCTGGGGCTCATTCTGGAAGAGATCAGTCTGGATCAGAAAGTTGAGGATGGCTTTATGGATGGCTTGAAACTTGACAAATAATTCATAGTGAATAACAGACAAGTAGAAAAGAATGGGATACCTTTCTAGACTGGAAGAATTAACGTAATCTAAGGCACAAATTCCTAATGAGCTTGATACAAATGGAAGATGCAAACTGATTAGCCCAGTTACAGTTTCTAGCCCTATTTTCCTCTCTGTAATTTAAAATTCATAATATTTTACCTTTGCAGGTTTATTGTAAAGAGCAAATGAGGTAATGTAACAAGTGTTTGCCAAACTGTAAAGTGTACTGGAGCACTATAAGGTGGTACATTTGTTTAATCAGAGAAAATGGACTGATCAAATAAGGCTAAGCTTTGGAACATCAAATACTGTGGTGAATAGACCGTACTATTACTGAAATGCCAACTAATAAGTAAATAAGCTATTATTTCATAGCAATCTGGCTATACTGATTTAGAGTAGGAGATGGAATCAAAAGAGTTTTGTGTATCTCCTAATTGTTTGGCTATAACGTTAACTTACAAATTATTGGCATCTCATTTCCCTTTCTATCTAACTTTGTGGAATTATGCTCCTTAAAACTTTTTCTTTTTCTTCCTAATAGTTTGGTAAAGGGAGATACAACTGCATCTTTGCCCATCATCAGCTATTCCCTTACCTCATACTCACCTTATGTAGCAGAACTTCTGATGGAATCCAATATAGAGCTCATAGCGAAGAATGACTTACGCTTTATAGATACTGTCTACAAGGTACTTGATTGTATGAAACATTATTTCAGAAGTCATAATGATTTTTTTAAGATTAATGTTTTATAATAACTCCTTAAATATATGTACAGCACATAGAGTTGACAGTATTTTCATATGCATTTCTCATTTAGACAGTTCCTATTATAATCAAAATATAATTTAAGTCCCCTTTATGTTTTATAATCTAATAAATTGCAGTTGGTAAACATTTGCCTGTGGTTACCATTTACTCTTTTTATATCAAATTTTAGTAAAATTTGGCATGTTGGCATAAGTTAGAAATGTGACTGTTGAGTAAATTTTGTGGTTTGTAGAATTATGAGTAACTTAGTTGTTAGTAAGAAAGAACTATAGCTTTGAGATTTCATGTTCCTTGATGTCTGGGACCATATCTTCTATCTATTCTAGTATCTATACTTGTACTATATTGGGACTGAACTTAATCTCATGATTAAAAAATTCCTTCTGATCATTATTAATTTTTACTCAAGCAGTGGTTATCTCAAACTGTTGTTAAAATAATAAAACCCATTTATCAGATCAAGTTGTTTTTGTTTTTTTTTTTGCGAGTTTACATTTAATGACATGGGATCTTTTCTATGTGTAGAGTCTCTGTTTAATCTTCCCTGTCTTTGCCTCTAACACCAGCAGCTTCCTTGAAAGACTAAGAGGCACTTCTAAGAAATCCTAGGGTTCTAGAGCATAGGCTTTGAAAATTGGTGGTCTAGTTAGTCTGTTTCTCTCATTTTACAAATGAAACATTGGAACTCAGAGGCCTACTGACCTAAGAAATCATATAGTGGAAGAACTAAACAAATAACAACTAAACATCTGTTGTTTTCTAACATCTGGTATGGCATTCTTTATTTTCTACTAAGTTAAGGAGTTTTTCTAGTACCTATGAGGATATTTGAACCTTTTGATCATTGACTGTATTTTGTTATCTCCCTGGACATGCATCTATTCTCTGCTACTTCCTAGCTGCCCATTTTCTACCTGGATACCTCCTACCTGGTCCTGACTACCACCATGCCTACAAATCTCTTTAGTACCTCCATCTAATGCCTTGATCCTCCTTCTTGAAGATGGTATTACATTCCTGACCAGGTGACCATTTATCATTTTGGATTTTTATCTATTTCCTCTTTACAGCTTCTTCGTGATCAATTTAATTATAAACCAGTTTTGACAAAAAAGCAGTTTCTCCAGTGTGGGTTTGCAGAATGGAAAATCCAAATTGTTTGTGATATTTTGAATTGTGTGATGAAAAAGCACAAGGAATTGAGTAGTTTTGAGAAGGTAATTTTATTAATAGATTTTAACTTACTCTAAGTTGCCTGGTATTTTAGCGGACAAATTCAATACTCTAGATAGCCAACTAACACATAAGTACAATTACTGCATTGTTCACAGATTTAGGCAACCTTATGCCTGATGTTTGCTTTAAATACGGGTCATTTCCGAGGCACCTGTGTGGCTTAGTTGGTTAAGCATTTAACTTTGGTGCAGGTCATGATCTGACAGTTCCATGAGTTCAAACCCCACGTCAGGCTCTGCACTAATAGAGCCTGTATGGAATTCTCTCTCTCTGCCTCTCCCCCACTCGCTCTTTCTGTCTCTCAGAATAAATAAACTTTTTTTTGAAAAAGAGAGACTCCAACTGAGGGTTGCTGGAGGGGAGGTACGTTGTGAGGCAGTAAGTTAAATGAATGGTGGGCATTAAGGAGGGCACTTTTTGGGATGAGCTCTGGGTGACGTATGTAAGAGATGACTCACTGGGTTGTACTCCTGAGGCCAAGACTACACTGTATGCTAAGTAACTTGAATTTAAATTAAAAAAAAAAAAAGAGAGATCATTCTTTGGAGTCAGATGGACCTGTTTATTAAATACCGGTCATTTGTTTTTACAAATTTGTGACTTTGAGCTACTAGCTAAGGTAACAGTTCAAACATAATGCGTTTTCCTTACTTTTTAGTTTTCAGAAGACATATCTCATTAGATTTGTAATTTGGCAGTCATATTTCATATATGAAAATTCAAATAATGTAATTTAATATATAATTTTAATGTCAGCTTTCACGTACATTTAGTCTCAGTACTTTTTTTTTTTTTTTAGATTCCATCACAACAAAGAAAGAAAATCAGTTCTGTTAAGTCAGAACCTTCTTCAAGCACTGAGAAGACATCTACAGAATCTGTTGGCATTGATATCACTGGCAGATTTATGACTTCAGGAAAGGTAGGAAGATACTAAGAAAATATGTAGGTGTTAAAGATTTATCTACCTAATTAATCAAATGTACAAGATTCACTTTTCTGACTAGTAGCTGGTAAAACATTTTTAGTCAGATTTGGTTAAGGAGTTTTGACAATGTATACTGTATATTACC
Organism: Lynx canadensis; assembly: GCF_007474595.2. Classification (NCBI taxonomy): domain Eukaryota; kingdom Metazoa; phylum Chordata; class Mammalia; order Carnivora; family Felidae; genus Lynx; species Lynx canadensis. The sequence continues at coordinate 54,291,603 of NC_044306.2, read as the reverse complement.
TGGAGAACAGTCCTCATATAAGATAGAAATATAAAATGAACAAGGTTTGTTTTTACATTTCTATTTCCTAAATCTGCCTCATTTCCCAGATAGAATAGCGATGATTTGGGAAGGTTGTATAATGTGATCATGACATGTACTCTTATTTATGTATCTAGTCTTTCTAAAACATGGAAATGTATGAGGAGCATACCATTAGTTATAGTGATACATTATGATAATTCATTTGCACAAATTTCTGTCTCTGTACCATGAGTGTATATTATCCAGTGATTGATAGTCCCTAAATCTATAATCTGGTTTTGGGTAAGTTTTTTTTAATATTTTCTCTTTGTTAGTAAATATTTACCTACCCTTGCCTCCTCTGAGCATTTGTGGCTTAATGAGTCTCATACATTTAGGGATGGCTTTTCTATCTCCAAGAGAAATTGAGTTCAAGGTATTACTTTATAATGGTCAGTATACTTTTACCAATCTTCCTTTTGGGGCAAACCATTTCTGAGATTAAAGCATAGAATATCAGATAAATAACCAACGTGCAATTAGATAAAGGATGTGAATAGTTTCTGGTGGAAGTAAAATCCAGAGAATTATTTCTTCCTAGTACAATGTACATGAGTTACAACAATCTATTAAAAAGCTACTTGTATGCCTCTATAACAGATAATGACATTTTACTGTAGGAAAAGCATTCTTATATCAATAACTTTTTTTTTTAATGTTTTTCTTTATTTTTGAGACAGAGAGAGACAGAGCATGAGCAGGGAAGGAGCAGAAAGAGAGAGGGAGACACAGAATCTGAAGCAGGCTCCAGGCTCTGAGCTCTCAGCACAGAGCCCGACGCGGGGCTTGAACTCACGGACTGTGAGATCATGACCTGAGCTGAAGTCGGACGCTTAACCGACTGAGACACCCAGGCGCCTCCTGTCGATAACTTGTCTTACCTAACTCTTGTTAGTTTTATATGATTTTCTAATTTTTAAGTGGTTTATATCTAGTATCTTTCCCCAATATATAAGAATTAATATAAATAATAAATTTTTTTCACCTTTTTTTTTTTTTTTTTTTTTTTTTTTTTAATTTTTTTTTTTTTTTTTTCAACGTTTATTTATTTTTGGGACAGAGAGAGACAGAGCATGAACGGGGGAGGGGCAGAGAGAGAGGGAGACACAGAATCGGAAACAGGCTCCAGGCTCTGAGCCATCAGCCCAGAGCCTGACGCGGGGCTCGAACTCCCGGACCGCGAGATCGTGACCTGGCTGAAGTCGGACGCTTAACCGACTGCGCCACCCAGGCGCCCCATCTTCCACCTTTTTTAAAAATGTTTTTTTTATTTATTTTGAAAGAGTGCATGCAAGTGGTGGAGGGGCAGAGGGAGAGGGCAGAATCCCAAGCTGGCACCAAGAGAATCCCAAGCAGGCTCCATGTTCAGCACAAACCCTGACCCAGGGCTCAGTCTCACTAATTGTGGGATCATCACCTGCGCCGAAACCAAGAGTTGGACACTTAAGAGCCACCCTGGCATCCCTATACTGCTTTTTTTTTTAACCTTCCTGTTCTTAGTACAGGCACTATAAGCACTTACTAAATATAAGCTGATATAACTAAATGTATTTTTCAATCTTCTATTTTAGTTTTGGGGCTGAGTAGTAATATATATTGTCCTAACAAGGAAAGGTGCAAAATTTCACAGCATTAGACTTGTTTTTCTTAAAGTATTGTTTATTAGTCACATTTTAATCAGTTGCATCGGATCTTTATCAGAAATTTTAATATTAAAAGTTGGAATCAGTAAGTACATTCCTTTGTTTACAGTTAGAGATTAAGTCAGTACTAAAACAAATTATCTCTTTTCCCAGTTCCTTCTGTAGAGTATGATTTGTGAATTCTGTGTTACATTATATGATATTTTTATAGTGCGTATGCAGTCTAAGGTAAAGGAGGTAGGCAGGAGAGTCTTGTCTGAATGCATAGTTTGACCTAATGCCTTATTCTCAGGACTTTTGTCATTATTAATTTTGAATTGTTAGCTGAAGAGCTGATATTTTCCGGTTTGTTTAATAGAAAAAAATTGTAATGGGTCCTACTCACGGAGCCAATTCTTGATTATTTATGTGAATTATGTGGCAACCTATTATGGGATGTTTCAAACATTTATAAAAGTACCAATTCCCACTATCAGAAAATTATCGACCCCTTGTTAATCTTGTTTCATCTTTATTATAACCACTTTTCCAACATCTTCCCCCCAATTCTGAAGCAGTATGAATCAAATCCCAGACATTATTAAATAGTTACTTCAATTTTTCTATTATGTAAGAATGCTCCAAAAATAATAACTACAATTGCATCATCATAAAATATTAGTAATATTAACAGTTTAATCAATGTTTGATATATACCTTACTGTTATAATTTAAACTTTCATAAATTTTAAAGGGAAGATAAGGTGTTTCTTCAAAATTATGTATATGTTGAAAATAATTGTATGAGAAGAACATTGAAGCAGCTCTGACATATTTTTCTCTATGCAGACAAAAGCTGTGGTGATCCGTCACCTGTATAATGAAGATGGTGTTAACATTCCTGAAGATACGAGAAGTACAGTAACAGATGTTAGTGGAGCATTTGATGTGTGTGACTTAAAGACTACTGAAATAAAGGTTCCTGAAGTAAAGTTCCCTGAAATCAAGTCTGAACAACAAGTAAGAATTTTGGACTTCTTTAACAGATGCCTGTATTTCTTACTTTGACGTACATGATTACTTCAGCACCTAAACTTTGGAATATCTCTAGCTTTTTGCATTATTACTTATGACACAACACTTTATTTAAGAATAAGTAAGTCTACTGTTTATAATTCAACAGATACTATTTGCTGCTTATGTTTAGGGTACGGGGCCAGGTGTTATGGGTAATGCAAAGATGAATAAGAGACAGTACTTTGCTTCAAGGAATTTAAAGTCTGGTTAGAGACAGAAATACACTGCTTTGTACAGTGAAGGTTCTGTATCATCTATCCCTCTCATTGAAGAATGGAAAAAACTGGTGCACACTCCCTCCTGCCATTTTATTTTCTTTTTTGGGCCCTTGCTATCTTCTTCTCTTACTTTTAGAATACCTTTTCTATTACTTTATTGCCACAGACCTTCTTATAGTGTCTTATCTATACTGCTCTGCTGACTTCCTTTTCTATCTTCTATTTCTTGTAACTTCTATACACCGCAGTTTATAATTGGCATTAGGCTGATTTCCTGTTAATAGCAAACTGAACAGTTTCAAAGCACTGTCATATTTTGGTCATTCCCTCTTAGCTTTGTGCTGGGTGCTGTTACAAATAGCTAGTTAGTGATAGTTTTATTATACTACCAGGTGCTCTTCTAATACATATATATATATATATATATATATATATATATATACACACATATATATATATATATATGTGTATATATACCCACACATACAAACACACACACACGTTTATATATATATATATTTTTTTTTTTTTTTTAATTTTTTAACATTTATTTATTTTTGAGACAGAGAGAGACACAGCATGAACGGGGGAGGGGCAGAGAGAGAGAGGGAGACACAGAATCGGAAGCAGGCTCCAGGCTCTGAGCCATCAGCCCAGAGCCTGATGTGGGGCTCGAACTCACAGACCGCGAGATCGTGACCTGAGCCGAAGTCGGACGCTTAACCGACTGAGCCACCCAGGCGCCCCAACACGTTTATATATAAATTGAAACACCAAGGTCACACATCTCAGAAGGGGTAGTTTCAGTGTCTGAGCATTCTGCCCGTATAGATCATAGTCTTTTAACTCTCATGCTGTATGCCTGTTATAACTATTGAAATAACGCCGTGGAAATGGAAATACATTGATTTTTAAAACAATTTCAGTCTGTCTAATACAATTTTTAACCTTTCTAATCATTTTAGGATATTAAAATTAATCATGAGATTACTGCACTACAGACTATGCTTGCTGAATGCCAAGAAAAACTTAAGAAACTGACTTTGGTAGAGAGTAGATTAGACTCTTTGGAAGAAAAAATGAAAGGAAAAGTGATGGTAAATGAAAAAACCTGGGCTAATCTTCTAAGTCGTGTCACTCTTCTTGAAACAGAAATGCTTTTGTCTAAAAAGGTATTTCCTATCTTTAACATTTATGGGATATCTCAGATATATTGTTAAGTGTGTATTCTTTTAGAAAAACTAAAAGAATATTTAGGTAATGGGAAAGTGTTTAGTTGAAATGAGGCCCTATTTAGATATAGCCCATTTTGTTGCTGCTATTGTGGTTATTGTTTTTCTCTTTAGCAACTGAGATAATCTGGCAAGCCTCTGTAGGTTCAGCTTTTAGAGCTGTTGATACTGTAAGCATTTAAAAAAAGGTACGATAATGTTTGATTTTTATGAAGAGCTTGAAATTATATTCTTTAATTGTACAAAGGTCCTATTTTTATAGTGAAAAGAAAAAAGTGGACAGAACAGGAACCAATAAAATTATGACTTCCTTTTCTTATTTACAAGTTATAAATTTCCTGGAAACAGTTACCAAATTTGCCATTGCCTTATGAAGTCTGAGAAATTTGTTTTGATTTGCTTAGGATTTCAATTTCTGGTTCTAGTCTATCTTTCCTTCCTAACAGTAAAGTTAGTTGATTCAAGAATGTTACCTCTGCTTCCACATTTGAAAGGTTATTTCATATTCATAGTGGTATTTATGTATTGCTTTACAAACAATTAAAAGTTAAACATTTATCTTGTTATCTTTTATGCTTAATAGTAAGAATAGTAATAGTAAGAATATAGTATAGAATAGTAAGAATATAAAATGAGAACACTTTTCATTTTATTCTAAATACTAAATTATATTATTCCAGAATGATGAATATATAAACTTTGGTCAAGTGAATGAAGACTATGAATCCAGTAATGACTTGGATATTCTGAATTCTGGTAAGTTGTAATATTATGGCAGTGGTATTGGTGGTAAGGTAAAGGGTTTTCAGGAAGATGATTTTTATAGGTATTTGATAATTTTAATAGTCCCAAGCCTTATTTTTTAGAAGCTGCAAATCTCCTAGGAAAAAAGACAGTATTGAAATTATGGACTACTGAAGCCAAGGATTGCTTAATAAAGCCAGTTTACATATCTTACGCGAGGTAGTGGTTGAATAAAGTCCCGTGTACAAAATTGCAAACTTTTATAGAGGCATTTTATTTTACTCTTTTAATTGCTAAATGCTCTAGAATAAACATGGAACTCCAGAGTTTTTAATTTAAACTCATGATAGCTTCCACCTCTGTAAATAACATAAGTAAAAAAAACATTTGTCAGTAACCTGTAATGTATTACAAGCCTCTTGAATTTAATCAGTTAAATGATGTTAATGTCTTCTCCGTATCACTTACTTCCACTGGATTACTGACATTTTCATTGTGACTGAGCAGCAAAGCTAATATTTCTGGGCTTTTTTTCGGTGATAGCTTTTATTTTTTATTATACTTTTTGAATAGACAAAGTTCTAGATTTCGTCTTATGCTAATAATTAAATCATATTTGCAGAAGAGATATTTTGTCAAACTGAGAATTCATAACAAAAAAACATTTTAAAATCTATGGATGCTTAATATCATTAAATCTTTCAGCTACTGTGTATAACAACACCAGCATTATAGTACTATGTACCTGACACTGTCCTTAACTGCTGTATTAACAAATTTAATTCTCATAGCAAACATTCAAGTACTGTAATTATCCATATTTTACAGAAGAGGAAACTGAGGTACAGAGAGATTAAATAAATACGCCAAAGACCACACAGCAATTGAATAATGGAGCATATTTTAATCTGGGGAACTTGGCTCTGAAGTTTTCTCTTAACTACTACATATTTAGTATACATGTCAGTTTTATGGCAGGACAGTTTCAATGATTAGGTTACTATATAATGATTTGAAGTGTTATTTCAGGCAGTAAATTTATTAGACTACAGATTTCAGGTTTGGTAAATGTTTCCTTTTCAAATTTATCATTCATTCATTTATTCAACAAATGTCAAAGCTCAGCTCTGAGATCTTTGAGGTCAGGATCTTTACCTTATGATCTGCATAGCAGACAGAAATTAGGTCTGTACTTCTAGCTCCAATATCTGTATATAATGGTGTTCAGTTTTTTATGTAGTTTAAGAGTATTGAATGCCTGCTGTTTGCAAACGCTTGCCTTTTCCAAGTTTGGTTTTGCATGTTCACAATTATAATTTTATTAACATTTTTACAGACCTACCTTTAAGCCATTGAGTTAACACATAACCAAATATAAGCCAATGTACTAAGACTTAGAGTGATAGGCAGATAGGCCGTCATCTGAAATGGGTTGTAGATTATGAACAAGATAAATATATGGTCTCAAGAAACTTATAATCTAACAGTGATCAGTTAAAAGAGTTAAGTTTATAAATTCTTACACTTTGTCCCTTAAATATGCGTGCTACATGGAACCAGAGAGTTTGATTTCACTTGGAAGTTGAGAGCAATAATTCACCAATTTCATTTTAGGATTATGTTAAGTTGGGAATGGTTTTTGAGAAGTTTCAGATTTGTTTTCCCTTTATTAGAAATAGTGTTTCCATGGGGGCTGTAAGGCGTCTCTGTGTTTGGTAAAAAATCAGTGAGGAGAGACTTTTATTATAAGGATTGCGCTTAACACTGGGTGATTTTGGAGACTGTTTAAAATGAGCGTTCTTGTAGTTTGTGTTCTGTTAGGAAGCGGGAACACTTTGATGAGTGATGATAAGAATGAATGCTGAAATTTTCAGTGGAAAAGAAGTACTTAATATTAGTTGGGAGAGCACTATAGCTGGTCCTTTGTGTGTTTGCTGCTTACATGGTGTCCTTGTCTGTATTCAGACATGACAGAGTTGGTCTTGTTTTGTTTCATCAAGGTAATGAAGTGACCTCATATGATGGTTTTCTATGAACATAAATAATTATGTTCAGTTGGGGATACAGTGACCTGGTTGTTAATTATTGGATAGGCCATGACCATGAACGCTCTTTGTTTTTTGCTTTGCTTTTTTTGTGCCTTTTTCCTCATAAGAAAAAAATTAATAAAGTTATAGTGTCACAAGTGTATGGATCCAGTATGACTAGAAGGAAGGGTACATGTGGGCATTTGAAGGAAGTTGAAAGAGAAGAGTAGAAAGGTAAAATCATGGAGTTTATATGGGGTCATAGATTTTTAGTAAAGTAAATACAATCAGATTTATATTTCAGAGAAATCATCTTAAAACAGAAAAGTGATTCATTATAGGAAAGTAACACAGGAAAGGGTGGTAATTTGAAGCGTCTTTCAGATCCTTTATCTCAGAATAATGAGGGTGTCTACTAAGGCTATGATAGTAAGGATTAAGAAAAAAATTACTTAGTTGTTAGAATTGATAGCTCTTGATTGCTGATAGAAGTTGTGGTGAAAGAGAGAGGAAAAAGTCAAAACGGACCACTTGTATTTGACTTGTGTGATTGGGTACATAGTTGGTACTCTTTAATAGAGAATTAAGGAGAAAGTTGGAGAAAAATGGATTCACTTTTGAAAATACGAAATTATGTATGAAATACTTAAGACAAAATATCCAAAAATCAGTCGGACATATTTTCCCTTGATTGGGAAGGACTGGTTTACAAATTAGTTTTCCCCACTATTGGAAAGAGGAGCATTAACATGAAACCTTTCATAAGCCTAAATGCATAAAGCAAAGTAGTACCATGAATTTATAGGGAAAATATTTTGAGCATTCCCACACCTCAAAAATAACTTTTTGTAGGCTTTTTTGATGCCTTAGGACACATCTTGCCAATGGATGCACAAAATAAGTCCCGATAAAGCAGTTGCTCACAGAAACAGTTCAAAGCTATGGCGGCTTGATGCTGAGATGCTGAGTGTAACTCCCAGGGAAGGAGCTTTGCGGGCCACTCTCGCTGCTCCAGGTGTGTGATGCCTCTAAAATAACTTGCTGTGAAACAAGTGCTGAATGCTATTTTCATTTTTTTGCCTTTATTCAAAAAAAGTGAAAATCCTCCTTGATTTCTTTTGGTTAGCAAAAACAGGTACTAATGTGGATCTTCTTTAAAAGCAAAGTGGCATAATGTGAACTTTTGATAAGCGGGAGATACCTGTATAGTTAAATGGCAAAGGACCTAACTAGTTCTCTTAATGCAGTAAGGTAATTCTCCAAAGTTGTCAGTTAAAGATTAAAGGTCATGGGAAGTTGGCTAGAAAATCTAGATCTTACAGATCCCCTTTCTTCATAGAGATCTATTGGCAATGACTCTGAAACTGTAAACAATAATTGCCCTAGGGACTACTACTCTTCCCTTTCTTTTCCATCCTGAAGTTAAATTTTTTTTTTTAAGTTTATTTATTTTTGAGAGAGACAGAGACACAGAGGGGGGAGGAGCAGAGAGAGAGGGAGACACAGAATCTGAAGTAGTCTCCACTGTGAGCTGTCTGCACAGAGCGCGACATGGGGCTTGAACTCACGAACTGTGAGATCATGACCTAAAGCTGAAGTTGGACGCTCAACCAACTGAGCCACCCAGGCACCCCATCTTTTCCAACCTGAACTTAGTTGCCAAATCTTTTCTCAACTTCCCATAGCACAGTTAAAAGCCATTATGTTTAAACAACGAAGACTGTATACTAAAGACTTAGGAAAGCAATAGGAAAAATCGTTACAGAAAGTAATACACACTTCATTGATCTGGCTATTAAAATATGGCTTGTGTTCTGTATATGTCCCATTCTGTAATCTCTGGAATGCCCTATGTGGCTTTCCCAATAGCCTCCATAGCCTGCCTAATACCAGCTTTTTTCCCATTGTGAGGTATATACCCTTGAAGGCTAGATAGATACTTCCAAGTCTAGGCCCCAGAGAGCAGAGCAGAAAGCTGTTCCTTCACCTTCCATTCAGTTTCCATTCTGTCTTCCCACTTCTTATTTCCTGTCCTAGGACTTAAAACCTCATTATTTTTGAACAGCTTAAAAAATGTTCAGCTCTTTCCAAGGACACTCATCTCTATCCATGGAAAATAATCCAAGATTAGGGAATGGTAGATATAGTTCCTGCCTAGTTTCAGGTTATTCCTTGAAATTACCTATTGCCAAAAGCCCCTGTTAAAAGAGCTGGGTATAGATAATCTTCAAAATTGTACTATGTGATCTTGATCCCTGAGCTTGACCAACTGAATCAAGAGTAAACACCTAATCCAGGGAATGCCAATTCAAAAGGTGTTGAGCCAGAGCATTTTCTCTCCCTTGGGAATTTGGAATTAGGATACTAAGTCAGTCAAGATGTTGAGCCTGGGCTAGGCTGGCCTTTTTCTTCCAAGTTCATGCTGATAAGTAAGCAGATGTATGGAGTAAATAGGTAAGAGAAGTAGACAAAAGAGACTGGCTCTGTGTGAAATGAAAATAAAAGTCTTTCCAGTTGTTTCAGTCTTCAGGTGCTAATACCTTTTCCCTAATTGAGGTTGTCTATGTAGGCTTACAATAAAACTGTCTATATAAACCAGTTTAAATGGGTGCTTATTTTTTTTTTCTGGCCTTGATTTTGCAGTCATATATATCTTGACTAAAACATAGGGCTGATGGGATTGATTTAATAGTAGCATGTCTTATAAGTGATGTTCTATATTTGATTTAGTCATAGGAAAGATTTGCCATCATTTTGTCGCATGAATGGTATCAGTGTACGAGGTGGAAAGTTGTTCACTTCTTTAGAAAAAAAAAAATCTTTAAACCCTGAATTTTAGGCATTGTTTTTTTCCATACAGGTTAACTTAGGAGGGAATCTTTATTGATTTTTCAAAAGTATACTCAGCATTAGTAATAGTTACAACCATCTTCAGAAAAGAATATTCATGAGTCAGTAGCTGATACTTAAAAATAAATTATGAGCTTGCCTACTTGCTATCAGGACTATCAGGATAAAGATAGTAGTACCTTTTATAATTTTTACTGGCCAGTTTTTAACACCCAGATCTCTAGGTATAATCTTAAAAGAATAATAACAATTTATCTGGGTCAATACCAGTAGCCATTTTATATTAAAATGTCTGTTTTTCTTCCATTTACAAATAAAATTTTTAGATGTGACTACACTGTGAAGATAACCTAAATATTAATTTCTCCACAGATAGAAAAGGCAAAGAGGAGAGGCAAACGAGTGTTCCTCTATCCTCTGGTTATAGTACAGTGTCATCAGATTCAATTCCCAGAACCCCAATGGTTTGTTACTGTGGTCTGAAAGAGAATTCAGAGGTAAGAAAAACTGGCAACTGCTTAGATGATTTCCTTTCTAAGGGCCGGATAATAAGCAAGCACTAGATTTGGTTGTAGATGCATTGGCAAGAAAAATAGTGAAACTGTAAATCTTAATCTCTCGTAAAAATTCTTTATGATAAGTAAACAGTACTTAATGCAATGTTTTAGACTGTTTTATATGTTCACGGTCCATCTTTGATGATGGTTTACTTTGAGAAATCGCCTAAATTTGTTGCTTTTTAAATTAAAGGAAACAACAATCCAGAAAATGGAAAGGATGAAAAAAATGTAAGTAACAGAAAGGGGGAACAGAAATTCATTTCTCTGTAGGGAGTTGTATTGGATTACAGTATATATAGAAAGTGCATATGTGTTTCAAACCTTAAAGGTCTCTCAATCAGGTGTGGAATTTCCTTCAGGACTCCAGTGGATAATAAATCCCCCTGCAGTTATGTGTTTGTGAGATGAGTCACTATTTTGGTTTCCAACAAGTGATGTAAAATATTGTTAATGGAATTAATTGTAGGATTAAACAGTGCAGAGATATTTCTGGTTGAAGTTAATCAAAAGTATTATCTACCTTTGATAACTCATTTATCAAGATATTAAATATATGTAGGTAGATGGTTTGGAGACATTTTAAGTATTGTTAAAGTATTGCTAGTCTTTCAGTTATTGGTAAAATAATACTAAAAATGATACTTGTGTCTTGTACAAATATGAAATAGTAAAAGCAGTTGAAAGGAAATATGAAATGAACTTGTGTAAGATGATTATGCAGCATCCTACTTCAGGGGACTATATTGCTTTGAAATTTCATAAGTACTAAAATAACTCATGCTCTAAGAATTAAAGACTCATAATTGACTTTAGTGGTATTTCTCCCCTCTGGCTATGGTATATACTTAATTTATTTTTTATACCTGTAAATAAGAAAAGTAGGAAATTTATTTTGGGCTCAAAAGCATAATTTTCAGCCACTTAAATCCTATGCCTCATTATGACTTTTTTTTTTTACTTAACATATTATTTATTTGTTATATTTCAGGTTTGAAGAAACTGCGGAGTTACTGAAATGTCCAAATCACTAATTATAGAATTTTCTGCGTGAACTTCTCTAGGACTTTGGCTACTGTACATGTTGTATATTTTAAGGATTTTCTATAAATTTTAACATACTGCAATATTTTTATGAAGAATTTTTGAATTCCATTTGGTATATGAGTTTTTTTCGATATTGAGTAAATACTTAAATATTTTTATGCTACGATTACACTGCTTTACTGTATTTTACTTTTTTAAGGAAAACTTACGTGCCAGTATGTGTCTTTTACAGAGTGAAGTCATTATAGCACTGTATTTTTGTGTTGACATTTGTTGGCAGTGTGCTAAGTAATATGTTTTCTAAAGTAGAGGCTTGTGGACCATGGTTTACATCCTGTTGGAAACACTCCAGCTGGGACTTGCATATTGTACCCAGGAGGCTCTCGTGCATACCATCTTGCCATCTGTACTGACTAATATGTTGTAATGAAAAATCAAAAATGCTCATTGCAAATTAAATAAAAATATAATTCTAATGTTAATCAAAAAGCAGCAGTACATTTTCAGTTAACGCTGAGAAAGTAAGGGTATGATTCTCCTTTTGTATTTGGAAATAGGTCAGAAAGTTCACCATGAGAAATGTGTTGAGTATTTTAGTGCTCTATTCCATAACACATTTTAAGACCAGCAGCGCAGACACAGATGGTGGCCATCCAGTATTACAAGGTACACAGTAAGGTCTTTTTGGGTTTTTTAGGTGATGGGAAGTTACATATTTTTCTAGAGAGAGAAAAGGTCTTAGATGAAGTTAAACCAAGAGAAAAAATGAAATTCACTTGAAATTACTAGAGAAATTACTAGAGAAATTATCTTTTTTTATCTCTATAAATTAAAAAGTGTAATAATAGCCCTGGGTAATCTATAAGAAAATTGACTACATTATTTTGAAGGAAAAAAGGAGTATTTTTTCTTTTTTATTATTGTTTAGATTATCTAATTAGATTTTATTGGTTCATCTGTTTATAGTCTATATGTTCGATTTGATAGCTGTCACGTGAAATATTAACATTTCGTTAAAATTCTGTGTGGAAATAACTTTTAAGTATTTTTAGTGTTCTAGTACATAGTTTTAGACTTTAAGAATTTTTAAAGTTAGCCTACAACTTTAAAAATTAGTATTAAGTAGATATCTCTAGAATTGATGAATCCAATTAGCTATATTTTTTCAATTATAAAAGATTTATAAAACTCAAGATATTACAGTCATAAAAGAAAAAATACTGCTTTTATATTCTAAAATATCAGTACCAACATGGAATTATAGCACCACCTTGTGGTTCATATATCAGTATTTTACCTTTTATTAAAACAAGTGATTTCCCATAAAACGTACTTTATATTTCCTCTTTTGAGAAACTCAATTCCAATTAAAGAAAAAAAAAAACCTTTTTCAAGTTTTCTTGTTTAAAACAGAAGAAAAAAATGTCCCCTTTTCTCTTTGTCTCTTTTTTCCCTCCCTGTCCTTTTGTTTTATATAGCATACATATACAGTACATAGGTGTGAACTTATACAACATAGGTGTGAACTGCCTGGAACTGCCCAGATCCATTTTAACATGGATTTTTTACAGCACAGTACTGTAAATGTATATTCTTTTCCTTATGATTTTCTTAATGACGTTTTCTTTTCTTATTGCAATACAGTGTGTGATACCTATAACATAAAAAAAAAATGTGTTGCATAGCATTAAGTTATTGGTAAGAATTCTGGTCTACAGCAGGCTATTAGTAGATAAGTTTTTGAGGAATCCAAAGTTATGGGCAGATTTTTGATTGCGTAGAGGGTAGACTTCCCCAACACCCTTGTTGTTCAAGGGTCAACTGTGCATAACAATTAGATGATTTGAAACTTCTTTAATCCTAATTTGCATATAGTATATGCAAATATACTATAAGTACTAGGAACTATTGAAAATGTAGTAAAAGTTGTTTTATATTATCAAGTAGAAATTTGGAATCCAATCTTAAAAATATTTTTGTCTAACAACGTGAAACAAAAACTAAAAAAGTCAACTCGTAATAACACTATACATTTACACTTATACTACCCTGACAACATAGTTTTTGTGGAAAACAAAGCTAATTTGACTTTGAAGTTATTGAAGTGATAGCCAAATTATTATTTTACTCTTATTAAAATTTTCTCTCAAACAGTTTGGTTAGTAGCTTGTAACCTTAAACCCTTTTGATTAATTTGAGGGTCTTGAGAAAGTGAGAAAGGAGAATCCTGGAGAGATTATTTGGAGCTATGTTATTAAACCCTTAATTGGAATTTTCACTAACTCCATCCCCTTAATTCTCCCATAACCCAGATGAGAAGTATTTATTTTACTACCAACAGAGGCATCTGCAGCTTGTGCTGCCCTGTCTATACTAGAGAATAGGTCTGGATGAAGATTATATAGGAACACTATAAAGAATGAGTAAGGGAAAGTACTAGTCAGAGTAGATTAAAGAAAAGTAACATCAGCTGTGTGAAAAATCCTAGGCAAAGATAAGGATTAATAAGTTAGAAAAAGTTCTATATTTTTTGTTTGTTTTATTGTAGCATTTTTAATGTGATGTTTTAACATGGAATGAATATACTCACTAAAAAATAAAACTTGGAACTGTGTTTTACGCCATTCATTACTCATGGCTTTATATAATTGACAGGCACTTGGGGAAGCATTAAAAATTAAAGAACCTTGTCAATTTTACAAACTCTAACACTTTCGGAGCTCAAATAACAACATGATAGATTTAATTTTTACTTTTTAACAGTCCCCAGATTCTTCTGTCCTTTCTTTCAGCTGCAGGTTGTTTAGAAGGTGAAGAGGTGGAGTAGTGTGAAACTTTAAAGTTAAACTACAAAATTAAAAGTTTAATTGTTGTGTCCCTTGACTTTTAATGTTTCTGGTGAAAATGGCAGGTTTCTTATACTGTTCCGAGTGAAGGAAGCAGGAAAACCAGAACTGACAGCAGGAGCAACATGGAGACAAATTTATTTGGGGAGGTGGTGGCTACAATTCATGTTAGTTTGATAATGATTGTTATTTATACCTAATACTTGTAGGAATAGGGACCGTGTGTATAGCACGTCTTACTTTTCTCTCTCAAGCCCTAAATCACTAATAGAAAAGTTTAATTTGAGTTTTTAAAGAAGATTTTAAATGCAAAGTGTTCAACATTTTAAAGTTAAGAACAGAGAACTTAATAAGTATCCCCGAACGTATAAATTGGGTTGAGCTCTTCAGTTACTTTGGTGTTGAAATCCTGAAAGACACTTGTACATATGCACTAGAGTTATTTTATACCTGTTTTTTTGAAACCTCTTTTGACTGTCCCTATGGATTGGACCGTACATGCCTCACCTACTCGTACAGCTTCTCACATGCTGTATCGGTAAAATTTACCCCAACGAGGTGCTTTCTTTCTGGGTCCTTACTAGATGGTATTTCTACTTCTTTTTCTATTTTGCCGTTTCTGAAACTTCTGAGTTTCTCTAAGAATGTATGCCTGTTAGGATGTTTATGAAAAATGGATAAAATAAACTATGGGCTGGTTACTGATTGTTATAAATGGAAAACAATTCATTTGTATTAGAGCGGTGCCAGGATTTGATCATTTTTTAGACCCATTACTACTGGCTCACTTTCCATTTTCCTCATCCCCCACTCTGGTGAAGAAACACACATTACCATCTCTAAATTTTAATACGGGTGGCTTGTTTTCGGTGTGTTTCAGTGACAGCTGCTCTCAAGAAACAAAACAGAATCTCGCTCAGCCAGAGATTACTACTCCTAACCGACCACTCGGAGTCCTGTATCCTCTTAATCCTTGTACCTCTTTTCCCATTGCCACTGCATTCCCTCTTCTGGTTGGTGCTGGTGCTCTTTACGGACCCCCCGCTTACAGCCTTCCTCCCTCAGTGTAGCCACACTGCTTTTCTGAATTGTTCTTCGATTATGCTATGCTGCTGCTTAAAATGTTTTAAGTTTCTCTTCCTCCTACTGAGCAAAGCCCTTCTTACCCTGGACAGCGAAGATCTTTTTCTTTGAGGTCTCATCTACATTTCCAGAGTCCTCTCCTCCAATTCTGTAGTCTTTATACACAGTACTCTCTTCACTTGTGCTTTTGCACAGTTTCTTTGGCTGAAAATGGCTTTCCTTCCATTTGGCAAATTTCTGCTTCTCTTCTAAGACACTGTACCTTCCTTAAAAAGCCTTTTATCAACTGCAGAAGCCAAAGCACATGCTCCTCTTTGTTGCTTTAGTGCCATGTTTATAATTTTGATTTGTACACCGATTTTGTAGTTATTAGTTGCTTATATGACTTTAGTGTCCGTTCTGTCTTTTGGTTTTCCGTCTTTCTTCCAATGTTTATTTCCCCCTAGTACCTAGCATTTGATAGTTTGTTTGCTTATTTATTACAAGCTAAGTGGTACGTAGTAATTATTTGTTGGCTGAGTGAATATCAAATTATAATGAAGTTATAAGTTATAATCAAGGTTTCCAGATAAGTAAGATTTTATCAAGTTGAAAGTTGCAGTCTGGTCAGTCCTGCTATATCCACACAGTGGAAGACACGTATTGATGGAGGATCTAATCAGCATGTGTTCTAGAAAAGGGTCATCATAGTTTGTTTCTATGTTAATGAGTTATTTAGAATGAAAGCTGATTCAGTTGTTTACTGGGTGTAGGTCAGTGTGCCAGGCGCTGACCATAAGCAGAGAACAAGATGAACACGGTTCCTGTTCTCAATACACTAAAAGCCTGAGCAGGAAAAGACAGTTAAAATAAGTAATGACAGTATCTAGTAAGTACCTAAGAGTAAGTACCTAAAGAGAAGCATGATGCATCTGACTAATGTGGGGTGGAGAGAAAGCTAAAATGCTGTCGATCTAAGTCCTAAGGGATGAATGAGGGATAGCCAAGGATGATTTAAGCAAAAGGGCTGGCATAAACAAAGGTCTTGAGAGGAAGGTCATTTGAAGGAAATTCACCAAAACTAGCTTAATGAGTGTGTGTCATGAGGTGTGGGAGGAGGGAATGGTGGTGAGAGGTCTCTTCATACAGGCCCCAGGGGCAGTTTGTATTTAGTGAAAAGGTAAGTAGCAGAATATCTAACCAGATGGGACTCTGAGCATTTTAGTGCTGTATAATGGAGAATGAGTAAGGTGCCAAGGCTAGAGGCAGAGAAACCATTTAGGAGGCCATGACAGTAATCTACGAAAAACATAATAAGGGTGACTCGGTTTATGATGACTGGAGATGGAGGGAAACAATGGGACTGAAAGAAAATGTATTTCTTCTAATTTAAGACTATCTTAAATTTGATTTAAATTGATCTTACTTGGGGCGCGTGGGCGGCTCATTTGGTTAAGTGTCCGACTTCGGCTCGGGTCATGATCTCGCAGTTTGTGGGTTCGAGCCCCACGTCGGGCTCTGTGCTGACAGCAGAGAGCCCACTTAGGATCCTCTGTTCCTCTCTCTCTCTCTCTCTCTAAAAAAATTAATTAATTAAAAAAATTAAAAAAAATAAATTGATCTTAAAGATAATCTTCAATTTAGTATCTGCGTGGTGGGAGATACATTAATACATTAATGTTTGGTTTGATACATTACCTAGCTGGTCCTGGACTGGAATCTTACTAAAAATACAAAATCTGAAGCCACTTACCTGATCTGCTGAATCAGATTTATATGGCACAAGAACCCAAAGTAATTTGTAGGTGCCTTAAATTTGAGAAGCACTAGTTTACCTTTACATACCTCTTGCTTAGAGCTTAGACTCCAATAATTGTTTATTATCATAAACATTTGAGTATAAACTTTTAAATACAGATTCTTTTGAATTGCTTTAAATATAACTTTTTACAACCCATGTTCAGTATCTTGGACTCTTCCCTTTTGAATGGATAGTTTAGGGTTTTGAATGCATTTAGTTTTTTTTTTTTCTTTATTCAGTTGAATTATGTATAATTAGGAGTTAAAACATTCTTTTTCCAAAATTAGGTGTAAACTGTACAAATTAATGTTTGGGGTCTCATCAGAAATGATTCTTCACTAAGCATGCACAGTTCATAACAATATCTTCTATCCTTGAAATATCTGTGTGTATGCTGAGAAATTTCCCGGTTTTTTATCTTAATTATATTGCCCAAAGTGTAAAAAAGCAATCCTCTTCTGCATACATATTAACTTTTCCGTATTATGTCCTAAAGTCACCTTTTGGAAAACCTGGAAAATGATTTTGGGAATCCATATTTTACATTTAAATTATAATTCAGGGATAAATGGTCTTACAAACTTAAAAAAAAATTGTTACATACAACCCAATTTGAGAAGTTTTAAAATGAGGGAGGAAAAAATGCATCTTATATTTCAAAAAATATGTTTAGGAAACGGTATCAATAGATGGATTAGGTCTGAGTAGACAGAAAGGAGAGGAAGGCAGAAACCATTAGGCATTCATAAACTTGACCCAATCAGAATGTTCGCCCTCAGCCTCATCATTTCAGTAAGCCTGAATTTACTAGTCTAGAATCTGATTTGTGTTTTTGAGTGCTGATGGTTAGTCTGTTGACATTCAAACTAGAAAACTAAAATATTCGCCACAGTTGAAGACTTTAATAAAAGCATCGCAGTAGTCCATTTATCTTTTTCTCAATTTTGCAACATGTTTTGAATTACTGTGTTATGTTCCATTTTCCCTCTTCAAAAACTGCTTTTTCAGTTTTTGAATGTGTTGGACTTACGATGACCTTATACTGTTCCATTCACCTGAAATGCTGCTTATTCCCCAGTCGTTGTTTGTTACCCTCTGTACCACATCTAGCCAACTTCTACTTACCCCATGGTTTCAGATCAAACCTGACTTCCTCCAGTTAACTTTCCCTTGCTGCCTAACATAGCTTAGGCTTGCCATTACATATTAAAGCACCTGGATTTTTTCATTTCAATTTGTACATTATAAAAACCATTGTTGACAGTTGTTGCATAAAGTCTGTCCTCCCTGCCATACCGGAAGCTACATGTGAGAAGACATCCTGAGTCTTGTTTACTGATGTACCCTCCCACATTTAGCTCAATGCCTGGCACATAGGACATTCTCAGTTTATTTTGTGGTTTGATAGATCAACACACAGATCTCCTCTAGCCCCCGTGTTACGTGATAATACAAATTTTGTAGTCAACTTTTACTGATTGCTCAATTCAACATCTTCATTTCAATTTTAAACCGGCTCTTTATTTACATACATTTTTGTATCTGGTAGATAATGCATTTAAAAATGGGAAATAGCACGTAGCATTAATTTCCAAGTTGTGAACTTTTAAAATCATTCTCCATGTTAAGCATTGATATTTTTTAGCCTTAATAGGAGTTTCTCCTGTTAAAAAAGTGAGGAAATTTTGCACAAAAAAAGTACATAGATCTTATAAAAACCAGTGGATTTTGAAAGAAAATGAGATTTCTGCTTGTAGCAATATGGCAGACAAGATATTTAAAAAAATCAATAAATCAGAGTCAACAGAAAATAACAAGAAACATCACAAGAAATTAGAAGAAATTCCAATGGGACAAGAGGAAGCAGAAATGTAGTCTTGAACTTGCCAAAAATAGCAGCTGCCCTGAGGTAATTTGCTGATAGTAGAAACCTAAAGCCTGGAGGGTTTTTTCCCTCATGTTTTTTTCATCAGTCTTATTATGGAATAATTTAAATACAACAAAATTCACCAATTTTAAGCTTTGACAAATGTATATATTCTTGTAGCCATCACTCTAATCAAGATACAGAACATGACTCTTTGTAGTTAGTTAATCCTCTCCCTCTATCCTTGGTCCCTAGCAACCACTAATCTGCATTTTGTTATTTTAATTCTGCCATTTCTAGAATTTCAGGTAAATGTAATCCTATACTATTTGGCTTTTGAGATCCATCCATATTGTGTGTATTAGTAGTCCATTCCCTTCATATTGCTGAGTGGATTATTTTATTATGTGGAAATACCATGATTTCTGTATTGTGTCATCTGTTGATGGTTATTTCCAGTTTGGGGGCATTATGAACAAAGTTGCTCAAACATTTCAATACAAGTCTTTGCTTGAAGACACATTTTCATTTCTCTTGGGTAAATACCTAGGCGCGATAGCTGAGTCACACGATAAAGTTATGTTTAACTTGATGAGCAACTGCTTCACTGCTTTCCAGAACGGCTGTACCGTGTTACTTTTCGCACCAGCGATTTAGGAGTTCCATTTCTCAGCATCCTCACCAACACTTGGTTTTGTCAACCTTTTAGTGGGTGTGTGCCATGAAAGACCGAAAGGCCGAAATTGGGTGCTGTCGTGGCATCTGGTAAAATGGGGAGGGCCTCACATGGTCTAACCACACCCAACCCATCCTGCGGCCACGCATAGATTCCCTAGCCAAACAGCCCTCCTTCCCCGGGAGACCAGGCACAATTCTTGCTTATCCCCGAGCAGCAGGTTTCAGTTTCGTGCCAGACACAGAATTATTCACAGAAGACACAGAATTAATCGCATCCTTATGCAGCAACCGGGAGGCACACCCCCCTCATAATGCTACAAAGCTTACTTCCCACAGCCCCTAATTGTTCACTGATTCCAAATGTTACTGCCATGTGGCCCTGCATGGCACGCAGTGTTCCCCTCCCATAGGCTGTGAGTACATGTAACTTAAAACTGCTGTTGATCTCACCTGCCCTGTATGGTCATCTGTTGGGCCATCCCCATAACGTCAGGGATGTTACCCTCACAATGCGGAAGTTTTAAACATTAATAACATCCAATTGATGTATTTTAGTTATTGAGAGAAGGGTCGTTGAAATCTCCAACTATAAATTGTTGGAGGCTACAAATTTTTTTTTTTTTTTAGTTCTATCATGTATTTGGAGTCAGTTGTTAGATGTATAAACATTGACTGTTTCCTCATGACAAATTCACTCCTTTATCATTATAAATTGGCCCTGTTTATCTAGGAATATCCTCCTGAAATCTACTTTGATATTAATATAGCCACTCCAGCTTTTTTTTTTTTTTACAAAGTGTCGTACAGTAATTATTTCCCATCTTTTAGTGTATCTATGGGTGTATTTAAAGTGGGCTCCCTGAAGGTAATATACAATTTGGTCTTTTTTTGTCCAGTCTGAAAATCCCTGGAGTGTTTGGGTCAGTTACATTTAATTGGATGATGTATATGGCTGGGCTTAAAATCTACCATTTTCTTATTCGTTTTCTGTTTCCCATTTGTTCTTAGTTCCTTTTTTGTTGTTCTGGCTTCTTTTCCAGCATTATTTTGCACTAATTGAATCTTTTATGTTTCTATTTTGTCTCTTTCATTGGCTTATAAATATACTTTGTGTATGTGTGTTTGTGTGTGTGTGTGTGTGTGTGTGTGTGTGTGTGGTTGCTCTTAGGTTTGCAGTATACATCTCTGACTTGTTGCAGGCTACCTTCTAATAAGTATGCACTAGTTCAAGTAGGTCATAACAAGATTATAACATCCTTCCATTCCTTCTCAAGGTTTTGTTATATTTTACTTCTAAATGTGGCATAAACTCCACAAAACATTGCCAATAATTTTGCTTTGACTGTTTTGTTTTTTTTTTTAATGTTTGTTTTTGAAGGAGAGAGAGACAGAGCGTGAGCGGGGAAGGGGCAGAGAGAGAGAGCGAGACACAGAATCTGAAGCAGGCTCCAGGCTCTGAGCTGTCAGCACAGAGCCCAATGCGGGGCTCATACTCATGAGTTTTAAGATCATGACCTGAGCCGAAGTCGGACGCTTAACGGGACTGAGCCACCCAGGCTCTGACAATTCCTTCTTTTTTAAAGAGGTTTAAATAATTTTTAAAAGTCATAGATGTCCACATTTTTACCATTTCTGGTTGCTTTTTATGTAGAGCCACATTTTCTCCTCATATCATTTTCCTTCTGTCTGAATGAGTTTCTTTAACTTTTCTCACTAGTTTGCTACTGATCGATTCTGAAAAAGACTTTCTTTCACTTTCATTTTCAAAAGATGTTTTTTTCCAGGTATATAGTTTTAGGTAAACAGGTTTGTTTTTTCAGCAATTTGAAGATGCCTCTCTACTGTTTGGTTTGCATTATTTCTGATGAGAAGTCTGTCATTTTTATCTTTGGTTCTTTACAGAGTCTGCCTTTTTACTCTACTTTTTACTTAAGATTTCTCTTTACCACTAATTTTCAGCAATGAGAAGGGCTATGTAGAAAAGAACAAAATTAGACAAATTTTTATAAATAATAGCATTTGGTGGATTGGGGGTATTACATCTATATGCAAAACTTAATTTTATTTCTGTAGAGCCATGGAGATTTTCTTTTTTATTTATTTTTTTATGGAGATTTTTGTTAAATATAGATATATACATATATATACATATACGTAGAAAAGGAGTAGATAATATAGTACATAGTAACAAATGTAATAAAGATGTGTATGAACTTCATGTAGAAAATTATAAAGCTGATGTAGGGGCGCCTGGGTGGCGCAGTCGGTTGAGCGTCCGACTTCAGCCAGGTCACGATCTCGCGGTCCGTGAGTTCGAGCCCCGCATCAGGCTCTGGGCTGATGGCTCAGAGCCTGGAGCCTGTTTCCGATTCTGTGTCTCCCTCTCTCTTTGCCCCTCCCCCGTTCATGCTCTGTCTCTCTCTGTCCCAAAAAAAAAAAAATAAATAAACGTTGAAAAAAAATTTTTAATAAAAAAAAAAAGAAAATTATAAAGCTGATGTAAAATAAAAACAAAGAAAACCTAAATTAATGGAAGGACCTACCATCATCATGCTAGGAATATTCCATAAAGATTGTCCATTCTCCCCCAGTTTACAATTTCATCCCAATTCCAACCAAAACCTTCAGTTTTTCCCTCCAGAATTTAAGATCATAAAAATTAAGACAGAAAAGCCCTCAAAGATAACTAAGACAATTTTGAGGAAAAATGGGGTATCAATTTGTCCTGTAAGATATTTGAAAATATTATAAAACTGTAGTAATTATAACAGTAATTAGAATTCTTAAACAATTGTAGGGCAGTTGGCTATTAGAGCAGAGAGCCCCCAGACAGACTGTCTATATAGAATAAGATATATGACAAATATTGTGTTACTCATCGGTGGGGAAAGGATGGATTATAGAGTAAATAGTTGTAGGGATACACGGCTACTGATATAAGGGAAAATGCATTTACAGCCTGTTTTTACACCGTTCACAAACATCTTCAAGTAGATCAAAGACAAATATGAAAATAGAAGAGAAAGGTCTGTAAACAGCAGTATCAACATCACCTTTGAGCTAAATCTACATTTAAAAAAATATGCCTAGGGAGAAGCACCGATATACAACAGCTTTATGACATTGGGGTAGGGAAATAGTGATTAAAACACAAATGCACAAACCGTAAAAGACAAAAAACAAATTTGACATTAATGCTAAATACTTGAATTAGGAAAGACGGTGTCTTCCTGGAGGATTGGTTGCTCACACGGCAGTTAGCCCCGCAAATATGTCAGACTGGAAGGTACTTGAAGCTATTTTCAGCATCCCGTATCTATTGCACGGGTAGCTTGACATACACTAGCTTAAGCATGAAAGGTAATTGATTTGATGAGTAAAGGAAACCTTAGATGTGCGGAGGCCCAGAAATCTCACCAAGGAGAGGAAAACAGCTAAATTGTAGCCATGTGGGAATTCCAATCCTGAACGCTTTTGAGAATCAGGCACTGGTGCGAAGGCCACTGTGTGCCCCCATGGCGTGGCTCATGACAATGAGCCACCCTGCCAATGCAGGATTGCCAGTGACAATCCACCCTGCCAACCCACTGGACACCTGGCCACAAAGACGCGGTGCGTAGACTGAGGGACGACTCCCTGAACCTGAGAAAATGTCAATGTTACAGAGGTTTAACAGCTCTAAAACCGACACTCCTTGTGTCTCTCGGGTAATTTAGATGTTCATAGGGACAAAACACGGTCAACAAGGAGCATGTGCTGTCAAGCCTGACTGACCTCCAACTCCCGAAAGCTGTTCAGTTGCTTTATATGAACTGGAAATGGTGTCCTTTTTCACATGGAACCTGGAAAGCCTTTCAGCCTCACCTGGCAAAAGGTTTCAAACTGCCAGTCATGGAGAATGGCTGGATCATTCCACACCCACGTTTTCTACACCGTCCTTATCTATCCTTCCTGCTCTGCCAGCCATGGTTTTCCCCAACAGAGTCATTTAGAAAATGGTTCCAGGGCTCAAATTCCTTCGTTGATATTATATCCACAGTGAAGCCAGTGAGACTGAGAAGTGAGCTGGCAGTCTGGATGCCAAGGGTACAAGGTCAGGGATGAGGTAATACTGCCTGAAGCCTTCAGTTTGCACACCTGTGGAGGACAAAGCCTCTAAGATCAAGGTCACCATGGGAATGCCCTTGCCGCTCCAGCCTATTTCCTTCATTTCCCCACCTTTTCCTTCCTGATGGCATTGGTTGAAAGGCCACTATTAGGGTTCCTGGGGCACTTAGTTCACGCTCTCTGAGCCTTGGTTTCTTTCTCTGTACAGAGAAATTTGCTTCAGGGCCCTCGTTCTCAAACTGGGCCCATGTACTTTTTGGAGATTCCAGAAGTTACTTCTGGGATTTGGTAGAAAACAGGAAAGTTCCCAGAGGAACCCCAGGGCCTCTAACCACTTATTCCCCATAATCTCAGCTGATACTTTATTCTCCATTTTTAATTTTTTGTGTGATTTATTCCTATGCAATTTCATCACTAAAAATTCGAGAATCTCTTAAAAATATTTCGTCCATCAAATGAAAATGTGAGATGATAAAGCAAAGATGAAGTTTCAGTAGAAATAACAAACAGGTTAGTATTCAGCCTATACAAAGAACACCTATAAATACATGAATAGATCCAATAGAAAAGGGTACAGAAAACAATAGGAATTACTGAGAAAAGGAATCCTGAATGAGCAGTACACACATGAAGATATACTCTGAGTTACCCTTTAGATTCATAAAATTGAAAAAAAACAATATTAAGTTTTGATAAGATTATAGTCAACAGGAGGTCTTAATCACTTTTGGTAGGAATACAAATCAGTACAACTGCTTTGCAAATACTTTGGCAAAATCTCATAGAGGTAAAGATGTGCATTATCTTGAGAATTAGCAATACCACACTGTGGCATACACCTTAAATAAATTCTGACAGGTACTTAAAGGCTATATAAGAATATCCATAGTATTCATGGTAGTATTGCATGAAATTGTCAAAAAAAAAATGGTAGCAGGCATTAGTGAGAAATGAAACTGGAGAGGTAGAATTTACTGTATCATCCTAAGGAGCTTTGACCTTGTGAAACAATGGCAAGTCATGGGGCCTAGAATTTCATTTTACCAAGATTCCCCAAGGTGGGGGGGGCGGGGAGTGAGTTTTAGAAAGGGAATTAGAAGATGACAAAGGTAGAAGCACAAGGACTTGTTAGGGACCTGTCACACTGTCCAGGAGAGAGAGGGGCTTATGGTTAAGAATTAGTATTGGAGACAAAGGGGAGACGGGAAAGAGAAATACTGAAGAAATAGAATCAAAGAATTGATGAGTGGCTGGATAAGGAAAACGATGTTTCTGTCTCAGATGGATGACAAAGAATGTTGACAGTACTCTTGTGAAAAATCACTGAAGAGCCATGTCTTTAAATGGGTCCAATAGGATAAATAATCTCCCACCTCTAATTCTAGAAAATTACATATGTTGATTTGTTTGGGCTTGTTTATATGCGACTGATATGAGTTTAGTGCAATGTCTACTGCAAACAATGATTCAGTTTCTGCATAAATCATAATTTTCTGGCAGAAGTTTCATAAAGTTATCCTAAGGGACTCAAATACAATTCTTTTTCTTAGTACTACCTAAAGCGGTTTCTGATATGTCATGGGACTCCCTGTCTTCTCTGTTCTTCCAATGATCCGAAAAAGCAGGCTTGGTGAATTCGTCAATCCAGGACCTATTTTCAAGTCAAAAACATGTTACATTGTTCACTTTGGTCATGGAGTTGAGGACGATAGAATTGGTTTTTATTTTGATTGTTTTGTCTGAAAAGTGAGGAAGTATAACAATTATTAATACAAAATAATCTATACAGTTGTCATGGATAGAGTAGACACTTACTTGCCGTGCACTCTCACACTTCTCTTCCTTTGGAGACTTCACCCAAATTTCCTAATGGGCAACAATGCCTTCCCTTTCTGAGGCGTGTAATTTTAAGTGACATGAATCCAGGTGTGGGCCCACTTAACATTTTAACCCATTCTACTTATTCTCAGACACTAACTGACAGGTGAACAGGTAACCCAACTGTGGGCAAAGAGTTTGTTCTTTTTGAGAAAGAGAAACCTCTTTCTTTTTTTTTTTTAATTTTTTTTTTTACATTTTTATTATTTATTTTTGAGAGACAGAGAAAGACAGAGTGTGAGTGGAGGAGGGGCAGAGAGAGAGGGAGTCACAGAATGGAAGCAGCCTCCAGGCTCTGAGCTGTCAGCACAGAGCCCGGCGCGGGGCTCGAACCCACGAACTGTGAGATCATGACCTGAGCTGAAGTCAGCCGCTTAACCGACTCAGCCACCCAGGCGCCCCTTTCATTTTCTATATTAGCTACCAGCAGAGACTCTCTTACTCTATACAACATAGTGTGAGGATTCGAGTCTGGAGCTGATACTTATTTACGCCTGAGGATAAGCTGCCATGTGAACCCAAAGAAGGCAGTATCTTAAAGGGCACAATGCTAAAAACAGTATGTGAATTGCTAAAGGAAGCGTCTTCGAAAGCCACGTCTGTGGACTTTAAATTTGCGTGAACCAATATACTGCCGTGATTATTAGAGGCCTTGTGAGTACAATGTTATATCCAGAAAATTGTGTGTAATTTTTAGGAAAAATCAAACTTATTTCTTTAATTCTTTTCTCATGGCAAAGAAGAACTATTCAATAACTATGATTTTTAACCATAACACTTGACACACGTAAAAGATTTTATACTGTATATTATACAACTCAAGCTACTTGAATTTTACATAGACAGTATCAATTGCTCTGGATTTTCCTGGACCGAAATATCCTTTAACGATATAAATTAAAGTGGTTTTTTAAAATCTGAAGTCACATAGAAAAATTTATGACAAACCATTACCATCTAAAATTGGAATGTAAAAAGTAATGGCAATTATTTACTTTCCCATTTCATTAGGAAGGTGAATTAGGATGAATGGGAACATACACAGGAAAGCACTTTGTAAAACACACAAAACTTACAAGAGTTAGTCATAAGAATCATAAGAAAATCATAAGAATTTTCAGAAGTTCTTAGCCTCATAGTATAGTTTTAGTTGATTTTTAAGTTGTGAAAGCTAAAGTTGAAGGACACATGTTTTTTAATTGTTTTGGTATATCTTCAAAGTTATGAGATGGTCAATGCTAAAATATATCCGGTGGTTTAACAATAACATTTTGCTTCCAGGATAACGTTCTCACACTTTATAGCTTAAAGAATGTACTTTACTCATGAGAACTAAAAATGTTATGCTATGAGAAACTGAAGGGAAAAAGTTCAAAAGGTATTTCATGTGTTTTTTTTTTTTTCTTTCTTTTTTGTTTTTTTTAGGTTTGAAAAAAGGATAAGACTGTTTGGATTATGTTGTTCTGACTTTGTAAAAAAAATGCTAATGAATATATGTTAACCTTCAGGTTATCAACATTCTTGCCTAAGATAGATTTATGGTAAAAATAGACTACTGGACTATCCTGTTAAATTTTTAAAGATGAGTTTGGATGAGTTACAAATAACTTCCTCTACCCTTAGGTCAGAAAGAATATGTAAATTTGAATTTTTTTTTTTTTTCAACGTTTATTTATTTTTTTTGGGACAGAGAGAGACAGAGCATGAACGGGGGAGGGGCAGAGAGAGAGGGAGACACAGAATCGGAAACAGGCTCCAGGCTCCGAGCCATCAGCCCAGAGCCCGACGCGGGGCTCGAACTCACGGACCGCGAGATGGTGACCTGGCTGAAGTCGGACGCTCAACCGACTGCGCCACCCAGGCGCCCCTAATTTTTTTTTTTTCAACGTTTATTTATTTTTGGGACAGAGAGAGACAGAGCATGAACGGGGGAGGGGCAGAGAGAGAGGGAGACACAGAATCGGAAACAGGCTCCAGGCTCCGAGCCATCAGCCCAGAGCCTGACGCGGGGCTCGAACTCACGGACCGGGAGATCGTGACCTGGTTGAAGTCGGACGCTTAACCGACTGCGCCACCCAGGCGCCCCTGAATTTTTTAGATAATACTTATTATAGCTTAACTTTCATACTTCCTATAAAATGACTATATAAGAATATACAATCTTTTGTTTTTATTCTGAATATAGACCACATGTTCATTTGTCAAGATGTTAAAAATAACATTTTCATTTGGACAGATTTTAAAAGTACAAAGAGCAAATTTGTACTGAATTCATAACAAAGAAATAACCTTTGTTAAGGTTTTCGTGTACCTTTTTCCTTTTACTTTTTTCTATGTGTGTATTTATGTGGTTTGTGTGCGTTATTAAAAAATGTTATATAATTTAGACATAATTTTTATTTTTTCATGAAACTCCCTGGCTTTTCCCACATCATAGAATATGTTTCCAAATGCACCGTCTGGATTTTATTTTTTATTTATTATTTTTTTTTTTAATTTTTTTTTTCAACGTTTATTTATTTTTGGGACAGAGAGAGAGCATGAATGGGGGAGGGGCAGAGAGAGAGGGAGACACAGAATCGGAAACCAGGCTCCAGGCTCTGAGCCATCAGCCCAGAGCCCGACGCGGGGCTCGAACTCAGGGACCGCGAGATCGTGACCTGGCTGAAGTCGGACGCTTAACCGACTGCGCCACCCAGGCGCCCACCGTCTGGATTTTAATAGCTACAAAACATTGTCTTTTAAAAGTTCAACAAACACTTGACCTTCTTCAACATGCCAAGCACAACACCACAATCCTTCAAATAATTGTCTCTACTGTGGGTTTTGCTGATTTCTAAAGTTCCTAAAAAAATTAATGCCATGATAAACACCTCTACATGGAAATCTTTGATTATCTGTAGTATTCTTTCTTTAGGAAGTATTTTGAGGGTAACGGTGATTAGGGTGGTTGGTATCTATTTCCAACTTTATGTCTATACAAGTTATACTTGTCTATAGCAATTTTTGTTCAAGTGTAAACTCACAATTAAATATTTTCATTTATAAATCTACTAATTAGTACATAAATCATATTATCATTACATTTATTACTAATTCTTTTATTAAAATAAGATAATTTACGGAGGTTTCTTATCCCCATGGCTCCTCACCTTTTTCCCAGAGGAAAAATCTCTGAACATTTTAACTGTTTCTGCTGGTGCCTATGTATTTCTTTTTTCAACGTTTTTTTTTTTTTTTTGTTTTGTTTTGTTTTATTTTTGGGACAGAGAGAGACAGAGCATGAACGGGGGAGGGGCAGAGAGAGAGGGAGACACAGAATCGGAAACAGGCTCCAGGCTCTGAGCCATCAGCCCAGAGCCCGACGCGGGGCTTGAACTCACGGACAGCGAGATCGTGACCTGGTTGAAGTCGGACGCTTAACCGACTGCGCCACCCAGGCGCCCCTGTATTTCTAAATATAGTTACGTTTTTTGTTCGTTGGGTCTACTTTAGACATTATCTTATGCCTACTTATTATGGAAGAGGGACAAGAGCACGCTAATTACTATCTACCTACCCTACTCATATGTTGATATCCTATATTCATGTATCATTTTGCATTTTCTTCCTAGAATCTCCCCACATGGCGTACTCTCCCCTCTCATTCCAACTTGTGCTGGCTGCTCTCTAGACTTACTCCATTCCATTCATTAGAGTTTTCCTTGGCCTTCCTCCGGCATTTAATCCTTATCTCTCAGATCCCGTGTCTTTCTTTCCTTGCCATCCTCTGAAGTTTTTTGGAGCTCATTTACTAAGTCTAGAGGTTCTCCAGAATTCTGCCTGAAAAGCTGGCTCCCTTCTCAGCTCCAGTTTTCTGAGTGGGTACACCCCAGCCTAGGGCTTTTTCCTTCCTCCTGCCCAGGCAGCACTCTCACCTGATTTCCATTTGCCAGCCATTTGTTGAAACCTCTGCTGATAACCCTTCATCCATTCTCTTAAAATGGGTCAATAGCTTTAATGTTTCTTTACTATCATCGTAAATGGGAAGTATGGAGGCTAGAAAAATGCATTTCTTAAAATAGGAAGACGTGCTTCATTAACTTCAATATTTGTATCAACTTTAGGGGAAAAAAAATCTACAAAGTCAGTACAAGATACTAGAGAAAAATTCAAACATTACAGAAGTACCGAAGTACCCATCCTTGGTTTCCTCTCACTGTGTTATTAACTGTTTATTAGATCTACACATAAGCGTTTCATATATATACCTCTATCTCCAGAATAGCAAAAGGGGCAAAAACATTGGGTAAGCAAGGTAGGAATTAAAAACATAGCTTAACAATGGAAGCAGCAGACAAAAGAGCTGGGCAGGGAAAGTCAGTTCTTTGCAGGTTTGGTTGCCCCACTAAGGTCAGAATGTTCCACATAAACTGAGGAAATGAGAAAATAAGGCCTTCATATCGAGGACACATCGCTACTCTTGTGTTGATTATACATTCCACACGAAAACATGCCATTCATTTCAGTGGAGCAGGAAAACCTGTGGCAACGGAGAGAAAGGAAAATAATGGTGACAGCATTTGCTAATCTTTGAACCTGCAACATGGGCAACACTTTCGATTCACTGCAGTAACTGCATCACCGCATCTTACAAACGCAATTCCACAGGCCGGATCTTGCAGGCCTTAGCTCCACTCATTGCATTTATTGACTGCTCAAATTGCCAACATACATTTTTTTTTCCACATCATTCCCATCAAAAAAAAATTCACGGGGCGCCTGGGTGGCGCAGTCGGTTAAGCGTCCGACTTCAGCCAGGTCACGATCTCGCGGTCCGTGAGTTCGAGCCCCGCGTCAGGCTCTGTCTGGGCTGATGGCTCAGAGCCTGGAGCCTGTTTCCGATTCTGTGTCTCCCTCTCTCTCTGCCCCTCCCCCATCCATGCTCTGTCTCTCTCTGTCCCCAAAATAAATAAACGTTGAAAAAAAAAATTAAAAAAAAAAAATTCACTTTTATTTTTAGGACCGTATTTAAGACAGAAAACATCTCCCCAAATGGTCTGGGTGTCAAAGTGACAGAGATTTTATGTGCCTCATATTTGAATAACCAAACATCCCAGGCAGCGTATGCATTAATCACCACTACTTACTGTTCGGGTTCAGATGTTTGTTCCACACACAGGACTAGAATCATAGTGTGCCTGATTCTAAAGAGAAAATTATTCAAGTTAAACATATCCATAAATTCTGCCTCAAGGAATCTAATTTGGGGGGAATAAATGCAATTTTGTTTCTAATTGGAGGGAAACAATGCTTAGGATTGAACCTATTGCCTTCCCAGAATTGAAGTCTAGAACACATGGAGACATTCCTCTCTAAATAATGCATTTGCTAATAGAAACAATCCACTAGGATGTTGAGCCAACACTTCTTGTGGAGGGTTGAGTTCTTTGGAATTTACTGAAAATGGAAAATTGATTACACTGGGCACAAAAGCCATTTATATTTATAGAAACACTTTAGATAAGACAAGACTTTTAAAAGCCAAAAAAGACATCACTCTTAGGAGTGTTTCAGAAAAACACTGTAATATATTTTCTTACTTTCAATAGGCATAAAAAAGATTGCTATATTGATATTGACAGAAATTAGGTGGTTAATTGAAGATTTTAACTTAAAAGAATGAGTTGCTCTAACACTGGTTTAGAATTTTCTTTGCTTCGTACAGTTTAACTTTGTGGTCTGGCAAACGCCCAACCGCCATTTATCTAGTATGCATACCTTTCCACAGCTGGATTTTCAAATATGCTTATAAAGTTCATATGACAGAACTATCCTAAAAATAAATATGTCAGCAGGCTTTGCTTTATTGTATGCATTTCTTCTGGATATAACATAACTAGATACAAACAGAAGACACTCTAAGACATTCTGCCAGAGCTATTCAAGTATAGCATCGTTTGAGATTGTGGAAGGTGATTTAAAAACACCTGGGTTGAATATTTATATCTATGCCTTAAATCCTAAAAGCCTTGCAGTTTTATAGTCCTTTCGGGAAAAGACAGGAACTACATTAACACTTGTTAGTATAACAGTTAATGCACTCACTGCTGAGAAAAACTTTGTAAAAATTTAAAATTATGCAAAAAAAAAGGAAAATTAAAAATGCTAAGACTAAACATTTGATCAGCATTCAGAGTTTTCAGAATATGTATTTAAGAAATATCTTTTATAGTTTTGGGCTCGGGGACATGAAAAGATGCATTGGAATAAAATTCTAAATATTATATTCTGAGGAGCATCATTGTTTGCAGTAACTTAATGGAATGCAGCTAAAAGTCCCAGTTAACATAGAAACAACAATCAAGATATTCTGCTCAAGCTTGTTCCGTGTATTCCTCTTGGAAACTCTTGTCTTTTAACCATATTAATTCCAAGTTGTCCTTTCCCACATCATTCCCTGACATCTCTTTGATTCAACTTGATGCCACACAAGACAAAAAGCTTGATTTGATAGAAGATTATGAGCTGGTAGGTCAGTAGGAAGAAGAACCATAAAGTGTCTTCCTCTCTGCGCCAACCATGTATTTACACGTAAGAGCCCTAATCTGGAAGAGAAGCATCTCCACCCTTCTTGTCAGGAAGAGTCATTCTCAGCCAGTTAGCTCATAATGTATTTTTTCAAAATGGGAGCTTTTATAGGCTATCAGATAATACAGTAGGCTGCTGTGCAGTGGCAGCCTTTTGAAAAAGCATCCTCCCCACAAAACCATCTTTATCTAAAATTACAGTAACACTAATCATTGCTAACATACTCCAGTACTTACTCTGATAGACTGAATCTCATTTAAATCTCAATAATCCAAACAGGGAGGTATTTGTGTTGTCCCACCTTTTTTTTTTTTTTTTTAATTTTTTTTTCAACGTTTATTTATTTTTGGGACAGAGAGAGACAGAGCATGAACGGGGGAGGGGCAGAGAGAGAGGGAGACACAGAATCGGAAACAGGCTCCAGGCTCTGAGCCATCAGCCCAGACAGAGCCTGACGCGGGGCTCGAACTCACGGACCGCGAGATCGTGACCTGGCTGAAGTCGGACGCTTAACCGACTGCGCCACCCAGGCGCCCCTGTGTTGTCCCACCTTAATGATGAGAAGTCCATATCAGTTATCCATTGTGATTAAGAATCTACCTCCAAAGTTAATGGTTTAAAACATCAACCCAGGGGGAGCCTGGGTGGCTCAGTTGGTTAATCGTCCAATTTCAGCTCAGGTCATGATTTCACAGTGGGTGAGTTCAAGCCCTGTGACAGGCTCTGTGCTGTCAGCTCAGAGCATGGAGGCTGCTTCAGGTTCTGTGTCTCCCTCTCTCTCTGCCCGTCCCCCGCTCACGCTCTGTCTCGCTCACTCTCAAAAATGAGTAAATGAAAACATAAATAAATACAACATCAGTCCAGAATTTAATTTAACTCCTGGTTCTGGGGATGGCAATTTGGGCGGGGCTTTGCTAGCTGGTCCTTGAGATGAATTGGTGAGTCAGAGCTGGTCTATAAGGGCCTTAGCTGAGACAGCAGACAGAGCCTCTCTACAGTGCTTCTCATTCCCCAGCCTACAAGCTGGGGCTTGTTCATGGGGTAGTCTCAGGGTTCCCAAAGCTCCGGAGTAGAAGCTGTAAGATCTCTTGAGGCCCAGGCTTGGAACTAGCACAGCCTCATTTCTCATGTGTTCTGTTGGTCAACGCAAGTCACAAGTCCTACCAGGTTTCAAATATGGTAGCGGTGTGGGCAGGGGGGAGTGTTCAAAGGGAGACTGACTCTACTTCTTGGAAAGAGATTCGATGTGATTATTTTTGTATTCTACCATTGTTTCTGAGTCAGAGTTGTCATTACTTGCCAAAGATCACACAGTTAATAAGTAACTAGACTCATACACTGCTGGCAGGTGTTATATAACCACCTTGGCAAACAGTCTGACATTTTTTTTTTTAAGTTACTTGCCTGTATATATTCTAGATACATGTCTTTCATCTGACATCTGTGTTGTGAATATTTTCTCCAAGTTTTTGGCTTGCCTTTCCATTTTCTTAATAGCATTTTTTAAAGAGCAAATGTTTTCCATTTTAATGAAGTCTAATTTACCAATGATTTTCTTTTATGTCTTGGGCATTTGGGGCTCTGCTTAAGAATAGATGAATGAGGGGCGTCTGGGTGGCTCAGTCGGTTAAGTGTCCGCCTTCGGCTCAGGTCATGATCTCACAGTCTGTGGGTTCAAGCCCCGTGTCGGGCTCTGTGCCGACAGTTCAGAGCCTGGACCCTGCTTCGATTCTGTGTCTCCCTCTCTCTCTGCCCCTCCCCTGCTCACACTCTGTCTCTCTCTCTCAAAATTAAAAAACATAAAAAAAAAAAAAGAGTGGATGAATGAATGAGAAGCCATTAAAAGAGGCAAAGTGTAGTCATAGAGGTCGAAAGGTATAGTGTGCCTTGGTCCAAGTGTTTTGTTTCCAAACAAATTTGGAATTCTATTTAATAAAATAAGCTTACTGGACTTAACATAAAAATAATGCCTTACATGTGAATGAGTTTACCTGATGTTCCGGGATAAAGGCCTACATTTTTTTCTGTGGCACAGGACTACACAACTTTAGAACAAATGGACTCTAGGCTGTGAATCAAACAACTGAATGGCTACTTGCCTTAGAACCACAACATCATTCATAATGTGTTCTAGTGCAAATAAAAGTGCTAAGTCTACAACTAAAAAAGAACTATTACTGTAGTGTGTGTATATATATATATATATATATATATAGTGTGTATATATATATTATATATACAATGTATTCTGTCTTAACATCTCTGACCAAAAACTATTAGTTTTCTATGTAGATTCAACTATTCAACTGCTTAAATATGCCTAAGCTACTAATAAACCTTCCTGAATGACTAGCAGATGAACAACTGAATATAAATGAAAACAGATGCCTCAGAAGAGGACCCCAAATTGTCATCACCTCTTCACGATCACTACATGTTTTCTCCAACAAGCTCATATGCCCACAGCACATTGCCAAAGTTTATTGACTTCTTCCAAAATTTCTGTATGAAATTATGATTATGATCTCATAGAGTTCAGGGTTGCTGGCTAAAGAGCACATCTCCCCAGGATATTTTTTCAAAGGAGCTGGTGCCTCCAGCGGTGCTGGGGGAGGGAGGCACGCAGATGCATTTGAGGACCTCACTAGCCTAAACCTTGCTGTATGATCTCAGAAGCTTCCAAAGTTTGACTCCCATCAAATCTGGAAATCTGGAGGCACTCCATGGTCTAGAGACACCAGGCAAGCCAAAAAGGGCACCCACTGATCCTGTATTTGGAATCCACATTCTCATACCTTTAATGTATATGTGTATTTGACTGCTTAAAGTTTATATATTTTGAGAGAGAGAGCACAAGTGGGGTTGGGGAAGAGAGGGAGAGAGAAAGAGAGAGAATCCCAAGCAGGCTCCACACTGTCAGTGCAGAGCCTAATCCGAGGTTCAAACTCACAAACCCCAGAGAACTCATGAGATCACGACCTGAGCCAACGTCAGCTGCTTAACTGACTGAGCCACCAAGTGACCCCAATGTAAAAATTTACATTTAAATTTGACCTATTGAAATATAGATATTCTTCTTATTATAAACACATACTTGCCCAATAAATATGTTTGCAATAAATGTATTTCTGATATATAAGAAAAGATGGGTACTTATACAACACGAAACACACATAAAATAACAAAACAATGGTTTTTGTTTTATAGGTCTCTCCTTTACATTTAATGTCTGTTTAAATGTATGTATGAAATATGTTTAAGAAGTGATAATGAGTTAGATGGTAAACAACTAAATGTGGCAGCTAGGACTAAGGTATGTCACTGAGTTGTTATCCTCATTGGACAAATCCTAGAACACAGAAAATTCATTTTATACCTTGTTCTACACACACATATCAGGTGGGTTTAACTACGTTAATAATCTCATGGGTCTATAGCTCTGATCCCACCTATATCTTTTTCCCTTTTCCTGACTCCTTTTCTGACAAAAACTGTTGATTTTCAAAGACGGCTTAAGAGAGGAAGCTAGATCCAGATATATATGCAGAGAGCTGTTGGAGCACACACAGATGGGGCTGTGAGACACATCAGTAATATTATTACTGAATAGAAACAAATGTGAGTGTGAAAACATATGCCCCTTATAACAACTGCTAAAATTATGGTTCGTTTCAATAGAAATATGTCCAGCTCAAAATCTAATTCCAGACAACTTTTTACTAAGCAGAATCATAATATCTTACCTATGGTTTTTGTGTACTTACTTTTCTGATTCTTTTTTTTTAAGATTTTTAAATTAAATTAATTATTTTTATTTTTATTTTTAGAGAGCACGAGTCGGGGAGAGGGGCAGAGGGAGAGAGACAATCTTAAGTGGGCTCCATGCTCAGCATGGAGCCCAATGCAGGGCTTGATCCCACAACCCTGGGATCATTACCTGAGCTCTCAGATGCTCAACCAGCTGAGCCACCCAGGTGCCCCTAAAGATTTTATTTTTAAATAATCTCCACACCTGACGCAGGGCTCAAACTCACAACCCCAACATCGGGAGTTGCATGCTCCATGGAATGAGCCAGCCATGCACAGCCTGATTCATTGTTTTAATTGATTGATTAAGGCGCAAGATTTCTTAGAAAGACCACCAGGGAATTTAAAAGCAGTAGTTTTAAAATTATGAATATTTGGAAATGTCCTTAATTCTGAAGGAAGGTGCAGCATTAATACAAACTGCTAGCTTTATTTTTTTTTAACAATTAACATTTACTTTTCTTTCCAGTTTAAAATATAATAAATAATTCCACCTCCCAGAGACAACTTCTAATATAAGCCTTCTATTAGGCTCTTTTTCGATGCATTTTTACATAAGTGTGACCATCCTCTATATTCACTTTATATCCTGCATTCAAACTTTAATGTTTTTCCTACAATGTTGCAACAGTATTCTTGCACAGAGGGTCGTGACACCGAGGCTTTTTAACTTCCAGGAAGCAACTTTATTCATGCAGGCACCGCTCAGTTGGGTTCATACCCAAAAAAAGGCACTGAACGCCACGTGGCATAGTTTTTTAATACATTTTCTATTTGTCTCCCATATATGGTAACACGCACAAACATGTAGTCTGATTTAGTCTCAGTTTACAAGGTCACGAGGGATGTTGTCATCTAAGTGCATAGCCAGGTTAACTTGAAGTTTCTCTCTTTTTTTTTTTCTGTCCTTAGGGAGGGTACCCTACCACAATGTTACCAAAATTTCATGTATATAACTTAAAACCCATCCACTGACTGTACCATAATTACTGTAGATAATCTCATCATATTGCACATTTAAATTTGCTATTATAAAAATGGCCCAGTGAACATCTTACTACATGAAACTTCCGCAAATTTCAGATTATTTCTTTTTAGAGTATCAGTCAGGGTCCAACCAGAGAGACAGTACCAGGAGGAGATACCACATTAAGAGACTTTCTGTAAGAAACTGGCTCACGTGATTGTGGAAGGCTCCAGGCAAGTGTGGAATCTGTAGCTGGCCGGCTATCAGGAAAGGCAGACTGGAACTCTCTGGAATGGACTGAAACGGCCAGTCCACAAGCAAAATTTCTTCATCTGGGAAGCCTCAGCTGCTTTCAGACCTTTTAACCGAATAAGGCCCAATCAAATTATCTAGGATAATCTTTTTTTACTTACATTCAATTGATTAGGGACTATAATCACATCTAAAAAAAATCCCTTCACAGCAACACCTAGATTAGAAGAGATGCTAACTGGGAACTGGAGCTTTGCCAGGCTGATACATCAAAAGATCATCAGGGTTAAATTTTCAAAAGTAGAATTACTGAGTAAAAGGGTATGAAATAAAAATATATATGTATATGTATATACATATACATATACATATACATATACATATACATATACATATACATATACATACAGGGATACAAATTCCTTTTTGAAGGGGTCATCACGATTTTTCTGTTTTCCCACTCTATCCCTGCCTTTTGCGGGGATAGGTACGAGATTGCCTACCCTACCACACTATGAATCAGTAACACTTTTGGGAGTGCCCCTAAAATAAAAAAGTACAGTGTCTCAAGACAAACACATCATTTCCTTGCAGTAAGTAATTAAGAACCCTGCTTTCCCAGGACATTTTGTCTGTCTTCTCCATGTCAACCTGTAGCTCCCTGAGCTCTGTATGAGCCTTAGTGAGTAACGGCCAAGAAACAGTTATAGGTGGGAATATAAATTACTACATATTATTTACTCTTTGCAGGAAATGTGTTAGGCATTTGGGGGGAGATATAAGTATTAAGCCTATCCTCAAAAAGCCTAATGACAGTAATTTTTTTTTTTTTAAATTCTTGGGAGTGTGCAACCTGGGGGAGGGGCAGAGAGAGAGGAATAGAGAATCTGAAGCCGGCTTTGCGCTTATAGCAGTTGAGTACCACATGGGGCTCGAACTCACGAATCGTGAGGTCATGACCTGAGCCTAAAAGTCAGATACTCAACCAACTGAGCCACCCAGATGCCCCCAAATCATAATTTTCAAACAAAAACTTGATATTATATTCATGGTAAAGTTCATTTTTGTGTATTTCGCTGGGAAATGCAGTTAATCCGTACCTTTAATTTTTTAAAAGTTTTTTTTTTTTAATTTTTTTTTCAACGTTTTTTATTTATTTTTGGGACAGAGAGAGACAGAGCATGAACGGGGGAGGGGCAGAGAGAGAGGGAGACACAGAATCGGAAACAGGCTCCAGGCTCCGAGCCATCAGCCCAGAGCCTGACGCGGGGCTCAAACTCATGGACCGCGAGATCGTGACCTGGCTGAAGTCGGACACTTAACCCACTGCGCCAGCCAGGCGCCCCTAAAAGTTTATTTTTGAGAGAGAGAGAGAGAGAGAAAGACAGAGAGAGAGTGGAGGAGGGCAGAGAGAGAAGGAGACACAGAATCCAAAGCAGGCTGCAGGCTCTGAGCTGTCAGCACAGAACCCAACACAGGGCTCAAACTCACCAACCATGAGATCATGACCTGAGCCGAAGCCAGATGCTCAACCGACTGAGCCACCCGGGTGCCCCCATTAATCCATGCCTTTAAAATCTACATAACTATAAATAAAAGGCAAACCTTTCTGAGGCCCTTGCTGTTTCAGTAGATGTGTATAAAAGTCCACGTTATTGTATCTTTAGAAA
Organism: Lynx canadensis; assembly: GCF_007474595.2. Taxonomy (NCBI): domain Eukaryota; kingdom Metazoa; phylum Chordata; class Mammalia; order Carnivora; family Felidae; genus Lynx; species Lynx canadensis. The sequence goes on along the minus strand of NC_044306.2, from coordinate 54,252,661 downwards.
ATAAAGACAGAAGTTTAGCGGAGTGATTCGTTGGATGGATCTGGGGATGACATTTTATTTAGCTGGATTCTTTTCTCTACCATGCACTACTTTTTAAAAGCTGGACAAATAATCTCCCTAAGCCTCAATTTTCTCACTTCCAAAATGGAGATAATATTGTCTTTCTTGTGTGGTTGTATAAGGATTAAATGAGCCAATAAATGTAAATGTGGTGTACATGTTGGCCCATGATGTGTGTGTGTGTGTGTGTGTGTGTGTGTGTGTGTGTGTGAGTATTCCCCCTCTCCATACTTTCTGCCTTCTTTCTGTCTCCCACCCCTCAGCCCAACCTTTCATGCAGTTTAGGGGCAGGACAGAAAGCAAAACTGGTTTGCAAAATCATTCTGTCATTTATGTCTTCAAAGCCTCAAACTTTCAGAGGAATTAGGTTTTGCAGGAGAAGGGTGGGATGTCATTTGAAGACAGAGATAGAGTGCCTTGAAAAAATATGCAGGAGTGAATGTTCCTCCAGAATACACAGAGGGTCCCCAAAGCTGAGGGAGAATAGGAGGGGGTTTGTGGGTCCTGAGAGCAGAAGGGTCTATAGCCTTCCTCGTGCCAGCACCTGGAAAGCTGGCAAGACTCCCCAAAGGGGTGGGCACTGTAGAGCCTTCTGGCAGGTGGTGGGGAGTGGCGGGAGCTGAAGCAGGCTTACTGTAAGTTTCTGAGGAGGTGTAAGAATGGCTAAGATCTAGCAAAGCCGAAGGAGCCACACAGCCAAGGTCAAGGGATAACTCTGGTAAGAGCAAGGATGGTTGCAGATGACCAGAAGCCCTGATGTCATTTCATGTGACCCCAGAACCAGAGCGTAACTCTGGGTTGCGCAGGGACAAATTCTCAGAGGGCCTAAGTTTCACAGCAGCCCAATGGAATAGGGCCGGGAAACTGAAATTAAATTGATTTATAAACAATGAAGAGATCAGGTGCAACTTAACTTGTAGACCAAGATTCACATCCAACACTTACTCAGAATGTGTCATTAACGATAATTATTTAGCTGTCACTAATATGGAAGAAGGTAGAAAAAAGAACATTCTTTGGCTGACATCTCTTAATACTTCCTGCCTACTTAGGGGCCTTGCTTGATCAGTTATATCTAATTTCAAGAATCTTGGATCTTTTCTTTCCACTGGCATCTGCCTCCAAATGTGCGAAAATCCCTTTCTTACCCTCAAACAACCACCCACAATTTCTCCTGATCCGATCATTCCATCAAGTTTCTCTATCCTCCCGTTTCTTTGTTGTCATATTTCTTAAGAGTGCAGGAGTGCAGTCACACTTGATGTGCCCGCTCCTGTACACTCCCCAAGGGATGACAGTTGGCTTATTTTCTCTTCATTGAGGAAAACTGCTTTTTATGGGAAGACAACGGCCTCTGGCAGGCCAAATCCAAAGTCTTTTCGTTCTGTGTCCTATTTAACCTCTGAGTAGCATTTGTCACGGTACGTCACTCCCATATGTAAAAACTTTTTGATTTTTTTAAGACTTAAAAATAATCCTTATACATTTATGTTGAGTGGGGGGGGGGGGAGGAGCAGAGAGAAAGAGAGAATTTCAAGCAGGCTGCCAGTGCAGAGCCCGACGTGGGGCTCGATCCCATGAACCGTGAGATCTTGACCTGAGCCAAAATCAAGAGTTTGATGCTTACTGACTGAGCCACTCAGGTGCCCCTAAGATTTTTTTTAAAAGGCAGTTTTAAGTTTAAGACAAAACTGAGAGGGAAGTACAGGGTTTTCCCACACACACCCTGCCCCCACCCATACACAGCCTTCCCCATGATCAACGTCACTCACTGGAATAGCACACTTAGAATTCACTTTTGGTGTTGCACGTTCTACGGGTTGGACAAAAACAAAGTGACATATTAACCATCTTTTATAATATCGTGTTTTCACTGCACTAAAAAGGATTTGTATTTTAGTCTAGCACTGTAGGGGGGATGTTTTTAAAAGTATGTATAGGGGCGCCTGGGTGGCGCAGTCGGTTAAGCGTCCGACTTCAGCCAGGTCACGATCTCGCGGTCCGTGGGTTCGAGCCCCGCGTCAGGCTCTGGGCTGACGGCTCAGAGCCTGGAGCCTGCTTCCGATTCTGTGTCTCCCTCTCTCTCTGCCCCTCCCCCGTTCATGCTCTGTCTCTCTCTGTCCCAAAAATAAATAAAAACGTTGAAAAGAAAAAAAAAAATTAAAAAAAAAAAAAAAAAAGTATGTATAGGGGCGCCTGGGTGGCGCAGTCGGTTAAGCGTCCGACTTCAGCCAGGTCACGATCTCGCGGTCCGTGGGTTCGAGGCCCGCGTCAGGCTCTGGGCTGACGGCTCAGAGCCCGGAGCCTGTTTCCGATTCTGTGTCTCCCTCTCTCTCTGCCCCTCCCCCGTTCATGCTCTGTCTCTCTCTGTCCCAAAAATAAATAAACATTGAAAAAAAAATTAAAAAAAAAAAAGTATGTATAAAGCAATATTTGTAGAAATAAAAGTCACACTGCCCCCTCCTTGAGACCCGCTCCTGGGTTTTCCACTGGATGCTTCAGTTGATGTCCCTATTATGGCCCTATTCTCCTGAGCCGGGACTCACTTAGACATTCCTCATTTCCTTTTTTCTCAACTCCCAAATCCAAGATGCCAAATCCTGTTGCTTCTACCTAAGAAATATTTCTTAGCCATTCCTCTTCCTGCCAGCTTCTACCAGCCAGAGAGCTCTCATTTATCTCTCAATTAGAATACTTAATAGTACTTAGTTTATTCTCCTGTTACCAGACTGCTACACCCTAGTGACAGCTTGCCTCTTAAACCAAATCCAATGATTTGCATGTCTTTCCAATAAAGTTCTCCATTGTCTCTCTTCACTGTCTCTCTATAGCCGTCAGGATGAAATCAGAGCACCTTGTCTCCTTATATCTCAAAGGGTGGTCCCTGGGTCAGCAGAATTAGCACTCCGTGGGGGACTTGTTGGTAAAACAAAGTCTTAGTCCCTACCGCAGACCTACTGAAAGCAAAACTCTTTAGTCCGGTGATCTGTGATTTGACAAGCCCGCCTCCAGATACTTCTGATTCTGAACCACTCACTGCCTCCGCTGGCTGGGAGAAGAAACTTTTTGTCTTGCTGGCTACCAGGCTTTGAGTCTCTCCTGAATTTGTATCTCTCACACACTTCATGCTCGTTTCTCATGGACCTTCTCTCTCATCCTGCAAATTCCAGACTTCGGGACTCTTCTTTGTGCCAGAATTCCAAACTTACATTTTCCTTTTCTCTTCAATAGTGTTTTTTTTTTTTTTAAGTTTATTTATTTTGAGAGATATAGGGGAGAGGGAGAGAGAGAGAGAGAGAGAGAGAGAGAGAGAGAATCCCAAGCAGCCTCTGCACTGCCAGCACAGAGCCCAACGAGGGCCCGAACTCATGAACTGTGAGATCATGGCCCAAGCTGATACCAAGAGTCTGACGCTTAACCGAGCCACTCAGGCGCCCCCTTTTCCTTTTTTCTTGGAAAATTGCTGTTATGTCTTCAATATCCGTCTCAAATACTGTGAGAATCCTGCCTTCCCTCAAAAAACAGACCTGCCCCGTCCTCCATGAGCATTTTGTTCCCATCTCTGTAATAGCATTTTCCACGTTCCGTTTTAATTCACCCATCTGTCTACCTATCTAGAATATTTTCCTCCAAAGACTGCATTCCTCCTACATGCAGACAAAGTTGTGTTCCTCTTTGTACCCCTAGTGGCTTAACTTGCCGTTTTCTGTTTTTCTCTTCTTTTTTGCTTCCTCTTTACACAGAGGATTTAAGACAGTTGGAAAAAGATTTTTGAAATGAAATATTTGTGCTCAGCACCAGAACGGTAATTGAGAAGCTTGGCAGCTATCGCAACTGTGTAAAGGTCTTTATCACGTATCAGAGTAACCAGTTTCCTATTGCTTTTTTTTTGTCCACCTGCGTTCATAAGATGACAGTAATTATTTGCGAGGTAGACTGATTCCTCTCACGCTCTCACCGTATGTTATTTCTATTCCTGCTTTATCCACGTGTCCCAGTAGGCCTCTTTATACAACTTCCTATGTGACCCCAAGATTCTGACAACAAGGATATAATATTTCCCAGGTGACTTCTCTCCACTGTCCAAAATCCTATTGCTTTAGGTACTGCGATTGCAATTCGCTCTCCTGTTTGTTTGTAAAATCTGACTGCCCTTCTCGCATAAAAGAGCTCGGTGGGGGTGAAGAGAAGAAATTGAGCAAAGGAGACCTCCTTGCTACTGCCTCGGGGTCTGGAGTCGGTTTCGTGGCCTCTTTCACTACAAGATAGCCCTCTCTCCTTTTTCCATATTTACTTCATGAAGATGAACATTTGTTTTTTTTTGTTTTTTTTTTTTTTAAAGGCTATACCACTCCAGGTGTGAAAATGTATTGTAGTTCACAAAAAAACGGGAGCTGCTATTTGCTCTGTTACTGCTGCGGACAAATGTCTTCACGTTCCCTGAGCTTGACGTTACACCGGTTAGTAAATTAACCGCATCAAAGCACCAAATTCAATTCAATAGCTTAAAAACCTAATGCGGTTTCAACTGGTAATCGTACTTTCACAGAAAGAATCATATGCCTTGTTGCAGAGAAGTGAAATTAAAAAGTCAATAGAGTATTTTAATTACCAATAAAACAAGTTGGAACCGTTTTGACTAATATCTAGCAAAACAAATCAACTAATAACTCTTAAATAACCTTTTTATTTCATCACTGGGTATTTGATATTCCTTGATTGCTTCCACAGATTCGTTTTATATGATACGTAGAAAACCGCATCTGCAAAGCCAGAAGCAGGGTGACTTCTTAAATGTGATTTTCATTGTCATTGAAAGTGACAGATTTTTGACAAAACTCAGTGTTTGCTCTGAACTATTATAGCAGTTCATTCTCCAACAGCAAGTAATCCCAACTCGACACAGTGCTTAATGTAGACATTCAGCGCATGCGCTAAATCTCGTAAACCCCTAACTGTTCAATTTACTTCATATGCGGAAAACTCGGGGTCAACCTGGAGCAGTTTCTTACAGAAAAGAAACAGAGCTGCTACAACGCTTTGAACTCCAGGTAAGTGAAAGACATAAACTTGATGTGTTTCTGATGTTCCATTTCAAGATAATAACAATGGATCTATTCTTAAAGAAATACATAAAACTAAAGCTTTTTGAGCCACAGTGTCTACGAAAAGGATACATTTGGAGACCAGTTGTTGGAGGTGCCGATGTGCTGCCCATATGTCTCCATCTGCTGTTATGGCGCACTTGAGGCCATATAATAATATGTGGTTTTTTTTTTTTTTTTCCTGCAGACTCTGAAGCATCCTCTTCCTCCCCATGTTAAAGGCAGAAAGAACTCCATCCTACAATATGTCTCTTCTCTTGAACTCCTTAGCTTCTCCCAATGGCCACAAGTTGTTAACCAGTTACCATAATTTGCCTTCTTGGAAGCACATCCAAACACTTGTCCCAGATTTCGCCTATTGTGTTGGTGTACCTATTATGATTATTCCAGGGCAGGAGATTAATCCACCTTCTGTACTTTAAAACTAGAAGTAAGGATTAGGCTGATTGTAAAATTGTGTGGAAGGAAGAAATTTGTCATCTACCAGAGAAGTCCTAAGAAGGAGTACTTAGCCTTATAGCGTGCTATCTTTTCCAGCATTGGAAAGAGGTAGTCAAACTCAATGATAAACAAATCCAACATCCGCATCTTGTTCCAATTTGTTTCTTCCCAAGTGTCCTCTCAGGGGGAGTCCCTGAACACCCGGGAAAGTGCTGGCTGAGCCTCTGGAGAGGGCAGTGATGTTTGGAGGGTGTGGTCTGCCTCGTGAGCTGTCAGAAGCTGTGTGTGAATGTTTTAACCAACAGCCTTTCAGTTTTCATCATCTCTCTGCGACTCTTGCAATTTAGCTCAGAAAACTAGGTGGATAAGAGAGCTGCTTGTGATCTTGGTTGTAGGGAATGTCTCAGAGCATCCGAATGGCCAAGGCGTCGTCAGGTGCCCTGTAGAATGATGAAAAAAGTACATTGCCTTCTCTGAAGGAACTTAATAATGGTCTCCCTCATGGGACCAACTACCTTGACTGAATATCAGGATAAATTATAGAGGGAAACTGAGGAACTTCCTTCAATAATTTCATTAATATAGGACTAATAGTTATTCATATTTCACGGATGTATTTTTTTTCATATAATTTATTGTCAAGTTGGCTCACATACAGTGTATACAGTGTGCTCTTGCTTTTGGGGATAGATTCCCGTGATTCATCGCTTACATACAACACCCAGTGCTCATCCCAACGAGTGCCCTCCTCAATGCCCATCACCCATTCTCCCCCTCCCCCATCAACCCTCAGTTTGTTCTCTATATTTAAGAGTCTCTACGGTTTGCCTCCTCTCTGAAGCTATTTTTTCCCCTCCCTTCCCCCATGGTCTTTCTGTTTAAGTTTCTCAAGTTCCACACATGAGTGAAAACATAAGATAGCTGTCTTTCTCTGACTGTCTTATTTCACTTAGCATAATACCTTCCAGTTCCATCCATAGTGTTGCAAATTGGCAAGATTTTCATTCTTTGTCATTGCCAAGTAGTATCCATTGTATAATATAAACCAACATCTTCTTTGTCCATTCATCAGTTGATGGACTTTTGGGCTCTTTCCATACTTTGGCTATTGTTGAAAAGTGCCTCTGTAAAATTGGGGTATATGGGCCCCCCATGAATCAGCCATCCTGTATCCTTTGGATAAATTCCTAGTAGTGCTATTGCTGGGTTGTAGGTAGGTCTGTTTTTAATTTTTTGAGGAACCTCCACACTGTTTTCCAGAGCGGCTGCAACCAGTTTTGTATTCCCAACAGTGCAAGAGTGTTCCCATTTCTCCACATCCTCTCCAACAGCTGTTATTTTCCCGAGTTGTTAATTTTAGCCACTCTGACTGGGGTGAGGTGGTATCTCAATGTGGTTTTTGGTTTGTATTTCCCTGATAATGAGTGACATTGAGCATCTTTTCATGTGTCTGTTGGCCATCTGGATGTCTTCTTTGGAAAAGTGTCTATTCATGTTTTCTGCTCATTTCTTCATTGGATTATTTGTTTTTGGGTGTTGAGTTGGTAAGTTCTTTATAGATTTGGATACTAGCCCTTTATTCCGATATGTCATTTGCAAATATTTTCGCCATTCCATCGGTTGCCTTTAGTAATGTGGATTGTTACTTTGCAGTGCAGCAAGATTTTTATCTTGATGAGGTCCCAATTGTCATTTTTGCTTTAATTTCCCTTGACTTCCGAAACAGTTGAGCAAGAAATTGCTGTGGCTGAGTTATTCCACAGATATTTTTTGAAAAAAACAATTGATTGTGCTAAAGATTACACTGAGTAGAGAAAGAGTGTCAAACCTGTAAGTGCACTAAAAAGATTAAATTCTGAAATAGAAGGTTTAGCCTAACGGGAGGGAGGGGACATAAAAGACAAATAAAAGCCAAAGAATGTTTCAGTTAACTGATAAATAGCTCTAACATTCTCTTAGTAAACACCCCTCTTTTTCCCTTTCCTTTTCAAAGCCCAAGAGGGAAAGATAAATAAAAGAAACACATCAGATACCACACGAATGATAGAGATTTTACAGCGTTATCTCTAAATACATTCCTTCCTTCCTTCCTCCCTCCCTACTTCTTTCTTTCTCTTTCTTTCTCTTTCTTTTTTCTCTTTCTTCCTTCCTTCTTCTTTCTTCCTTCCTTTCTTTTCTTCTTCTTTCTTTCTTTCTTTCTCTCTTCTTTCTTCTCTTCTAATCCTGTTCAATGAAATGTCTGAATTTGACTAATATGTTAGAAGGATAGCTGGAGTGAGGGGCTACAAGATGCATCTAGGCTCCAGATAGAAGGATCAGAGAAGATAGCCTTTGGACAAAGGAACTCCTCAGGAATGCCCCAAAAACAGTTAAGAGGAAAATGGGATTTTCTGACTTCTGTACGTAAAACTGTGTTTCATAACATTTTGCTAAAAGGTTAATCCTGAGTGATGATACTTCCAAATAATTTGCTCAAATGTTTTTTCATCTTGTTTTAATCCTGTTCCTGGTAGTTTAAAGATACCAATAAAACCACCTTTATTCTAAGATCTGTGTAAGATGGCTTTATCCTATTATCCACTGAAGTGTAACGTTAGCATAAAGAAATTTAAACGTGTTTATTAAACATTGTTTTTAACCTTGGAGATAGGAGAGGAGACGTTCACTAATTAGTGCTGGTCTTGGAAGAACTAATTGTCTTGTCAGGGAGAAAAGGCTCACAAGAAATAATGCACAAATAGTATGTAGTCAAGTCTCAAAATGTGTGGATTTTAGATATTCAGAGAATTGTGGTGACTGTTGGTTGTCATATAAAAAAGGATCGTGAGGGGCGCCTATGTGGCTCATTTGGTTAAACCTCTGACTTCCATTCAGGTCATGATCTCACAGCTTGTGAGTTCGAGCCCCGCGTCGGGCTCTGTGCTGACAGCTCACAACCTGGAGCCTGCTTCAGATTCTGTGTGTGTCTCTCTCTCTGCCTCATCTCCATTTGCACTCTATCTCTCTCTCAAAAATAAATAAACGTTAAAAAATTTTTTAAAAAAGTATTGTGAGATATGTGAGTAGGAACCACTAGAACTGATTATTTTTACAGGCTTCCCCCTTACTACAGAGTCATGTTGAGGAAGTTTCCTAACATTGCCTTAGAGCCCTCATCTGTAAAGTGGGGAGAAAGATGCCTCACTTATTTGTGAAGGAGATCAGGGTGTGCTACCCAAAAATATGCCACTTTGGCATAGTGATTATGTTGCAGGATTTTTTACCTCAGTACCCGGGGTTCCTTGTCTCTCCACTTTGAAGAGTGACGCAATGGACACAAAATGAGCAGCAGTCAAATGTTTATTCAAAGTATAAGATTAGAACGTAAGAATAGTAGGAAAGCTCTCTTTACAGAGAGGGGAAATTTGAAAGTGAATGCCCACAGACTGTAGGCAAGAGTCCTTGTTTGGTGGCCCCCCTCCCTTCTCTTCCCTCTTGTTCCTTCTCAGGTTCTACCCTTATTGGTGGATAACTCTAGGTGCTGGGTTGTCCATTCCTGATTGGCTCAATTCCATTGTTTGAGGGGTTGTCTATGGCCATATTGTTCCTTGTGGATCATACATTTTATCTACATATTTTTAGTCAGGTCTTTTGTCAAATTCCTTAGAGGAACCTGAGGGGGGTAAGGGGTGTCTGTTATGTTCTTATGAGCAACCTTGCACCTGGTGGGGGGGGTTGCTGTCGTCAGATACTCCCAGCATTGTTACAAATCCGTGTTTTTCCCCACCCAGGTACCTCAGGTCCTAACCTTTCCTTCTCTGCCTATTTTATCCTATCTTTTCCTATCATAATTATTTTAACTGGAAGGTAATTGAGAAACAGTGAATGTAAGAAGAGTCCTTTCCTCTGTCCTACCCTTTCTACCTAAAATCAGGGCATACATTTTCCCTCTTTTGTACCACGATGAGGGGAGCAACACTTATCTCCAGAGATGGAGAACTGCAGCAAGATCAGACTAAAATATTACTAAAATATCCTTTATGTGCCATTAGCTCCCCGCATGTATCTTCTAGTCGCTTCCACACGGTTTATCAGCCTTAGAACCGCAAACCTTCTTTCCTTTATCTAGTCACTTCTCCAGAGTTCATTAGTCTTTGTTAATATGGTACATAAGTCCCTGAGTCGAACTGCTTCTTTGGGCTTCTCACTTCTCTTCTGTGAAGCCCCCATGCATGTAAAAATATTAGCATCAATACAAATCATAGCTCTTTTTTCTTGTTAATCTGTCCATTGTTAGGGTAACACACAGGCTTCCAGTCATTGAGCCTAAGAGGGCAGAGGAAAAGTTTTTCCTCCTATGCACGTGCTGAGGATTCAGTGAGGTAAACTTGGGAAAGTCATTGGTTCCATCCCAGTGATTCGCAACATGATCACAGCAAGTAGTGTCTAATTCAAACACAGACATAATGTTATACAATTAGAGAATATTGTCTTAACATTCGGTACAGAATTCTTCTCTGCAAACTCTTTCTGTTCAGAAAAGATGTTCATAAATGCTGAGAGGGTTATCAGCTAGTCCCTTCAGAAGAAGGAGTAAGATGCTAAGCATAGAGTAAGGGAAGGAATGTGTTGTTTTGCTACTGAGAGGGATGGGAGGTGGGGATGGGGGTGGGGGGAAGCACTGAGTCAAAGGGGTGAGGATGAGAGAAGAGACAACTCAGCAAAACAGAAAAGCAGAGAAAAAGAGCCAGGAGAGAAGCTTAAGGTGGTAAGGGCTAACAATGAACCTGGGGAACAAGACAGCATATAAATGATGTGTTTTTGTCCCCACTTCTCCAGTCATCCGTCAAATCACGTATGCTTTCAAAAGCTTTGGTTCAGTTTTGAGGAACCAATAATGGAGCCTGTGTCACATCCAGGTTGATGGCTGGTAGCACCTCGTCAGCATGTGAGGAACAAGAACCCCAGAAGCAGACGAAGTCATGAGGTGGTAAGCTGTCCAGAAATTAGCCAACAGGCATGGAATGGCTTTGGACTTCTGTGCAAATGAAAATATGGGGTTCAACCAGTTTCATCGAAACCACAAGGGTCAGTGAACTCCTGTATGGCACATGGCTTAGGCCAATTTGGAGAACCAATTGGACACGGGAAGAAAAAGACACAGGAAAAAGTTTGCATGGTTCAAAGTTCTCTCCATTAGTGGCAGTATTTTTAACATCTAATAAATTCTTCAGTTTAAATCCTTCAGTTGAAACTAATAAATCCCAGATCTTCTTTGTTGTCTGTACTTAGTCTTGGCTTTCCTAAATCAGATACACCCTGTGCCTCTGTACTCTATACTCTCACCTACCAGAGATCATGATGACATAACAGACATAATATTCTTTCTTTAAATGGAGGTGCCTTATAAAACTATTTATTTTTATTTATTTTTTAATTTTTAACATGTATTTACTTTTGAGAGAGAGAGGAGAGAGGAAAGCATGAGAGGGCAAGGGGCAGGGAGAGAGGGAGACACAGATTCTGAAGCAGGCTCCAGGCTCTGAGCTGTCAGCACAGAGGCCCGACGCAGGGCTCGAACCCAGGAACTGTGAGATCATGACCTGAGTCAAAGTCGGACACTTAACCAAACTGAGCCACCCAGGCCCCCCATAAAACTATTTTTGAATCCTTCTCCTCATGCAGGTAGTTTTAAGTTTCAGGGTTGTGTTCTTTGCAACTTTGACTACAACGTCAAGTGTCATTTCTAAACATTTTATTCAGAGAAAAAGTTTCTTCCTGCGCCCGGCGACATTGTGTCTTTCATTTTGGCCACTTCCTCCCTTCTTCTCAGAGATCTTCCAACGAAATTGTGCTCCTGTTCCTGATTCCTTCTCCGATAGTGTCAGTAACTAAAATTGGAGGTGAGGGAGAAGGTCACATTCAGAGCAAATCCAGTCCGAGCCAGCTACAATAGTGTCAGCCTTGCTGACGTAAGCAACCTTTACCTATGGGTGGTCATGTGATGACATTGCAGGAAAATGTTGTACAGCTTCAGTGTCATCTGAAGGCTCCGTAACACACTCAGAAGATGCTTTAGAGGAGACGGACAACGTATCCTGACTGATTCATGTTCATATTAGATGGGTTTGGAGCAGGGAGGAGTCATTACAGAGCACAATATTTGAGTAAAGCATTTGAGGGGCTGATGTTAAATACCGTAAGATGGCGGGCTCTACAATGGATCCTTATATGCTAGTACGATTATACAATAGGTTTCTCGTCAACACCAATTCTGTCTGAGGTTTTAGGTTAATTGTTGTGTCTTGTATCAGATCGGTAAAGCTTTAGATGTGGTATGAAGGAGAAGTTCAGGTCTTTCCATTCTGTGAAACTGTTTCACAGATAGAGATATAGATGGGGAAAATGGTTTTGTGCTCATGTTCATCAAGAATTTCTACGGTATCCCAACATAAACGGTCAATCAACTTGGCAATAAGGTTCAATAAGATGTAAGAGTATTACTTGGAATATATTTGTTCTTTATTTAAAAATAAAAAGTCCGCTTTACATTGTACACGCAACTCCCAAGATATTAAAAACAAATCATCTAAACCTCCAAGAATTTCTCGATATCATTAATTTGTCCCTTTACAATGTGTCTGTCAAAACAAAAGCAGTTTACTTCAGCATCCTTCCATGCACCAGGCACTACAATGGTGTTCTTAAATAGAGCAGACTTTATTCCAAAGCAATCACAGTGATTGAGCTTTAACATTTTCAAATCTGAAAGAATTATTTAAAATATCATTTTGTTTTTAAGATCAGAGAATTTATTTCATAAGTAACCTTTAAGGAAATTGGTCCTCTCATGATTTAGGCATCTCACAAACCACAAACAAATGTGAAGTTGATGACTGGAGACAGATTTTCTTTCCTTTTATTACAGGCACATTTGTCCATAATCGATTGGCTCATTCCAATTTTGTGTAAACTTAACCTAGCTTTTCAATGAATTCCATTTATTAATTGTAACAGTTTCTGCTGTATGATAAATACGCTAATTTTCTTCGGTTAGAAATTCACGGTTCTGTGAACCGTGGTTCTATGGTTCATGTTGTATAACATGAATTTACTAGCTCTCTTCTACTTCTTTTCTATCTTCTCACTGTGGTAAGAATGATCCATTGCTATTGAACTCCTTTTGTCCTTTAGCACAAGTAGAGCTCAAATTGCCTACACAATTGAATGTTTAGGGATGCCTGAGTGGCTCAGTCAGTTGAGCAGTTAAGCATCTGATTCTTGGTTTCAGCTCATGTTATGATCTCACAGTTTTATGAGTTCGAGCCCCACGTCTGGCTCTGTGCTGGCAGCATGGAGCCTGCTTGGGATTTTCTTTTTGCTCCTCTATCTCTGCTCCTCCCATGCTTGTGTTGTCTCTCTCAAAGTAAATAAGCTTAAAAAAAAAAACACAAAACTGTCTAAAGAGAGATACATAAGATGTGTGGTTTAAGCTTAAATGGGGAAAGAAATGTACTTATGTTGTTTCTACCCTTACGTCTTGAAGAATCCAGAATGGCACGACATCTTTATGGACAATGAAATGGACAGCATTGATTTTAAAAGAGGCCTAGGCCTCTTTGTGATGATGAAAGTCAGAAAAACGATCCTGTTGATATACGGAGAAAGAAGATCAAAGCCATTCTTTCAGATAAAGAGAAATGTTTGATGATAGAATCTTAGAAGACAGTTTAGTATTCAGAAGAACTTATAGCAAAATAAGTATAAAATAGTAGAGACAGTTCATAATTAACAGCAATAATCTTTCTTATTTTTCACTAAGTAAAAATAAAGGCATCTTTAGATATCGTGAGATAGTGTCGTATACTGGAAACCATTGGGGTTTTAATTGACAAGACAGTAATTTTGTTCAGATCGCTAGAACATAGTCTGACCTTGGATCAGCTGCTTGCCTTCTTGAGGCTTCACTTCTTTATTAGTAAAAGAGGCAAATGACAGAGGCCTGTGTACATCAAATGTGAAGAACGAGAGCCAAGGTCTGAGTACTGAAACGTAGGCCCTCTAGAAATTTCAGTGTGAATTCTTCTTTCAATATATTTACAACAAAACATTTACTATAATTTTTTTTTTTTTAATTTCTAAGAAGCGTTTCTTTGGGTAATTCAGAGAAGGGACCAGCCTCAACAGAGGGAATGTGGGCATAGTTTCCCAGGAATTTTGAGCTCTGTCTGGAATTCGCTCAAAGGCCATGCGAAATACCCTGGTGGCAAAAGAAGACTTCTTTCTTTCCTCCTTGGTCTTTCTCCAAGCTTCCCTTGTAGAGGTAATTGTACAGTGGACGTATTCGATGCAATATACCTGTCAAATGCTTAGTGCTTTGACCTGGGGCCGTTTGTTTAGTGCCCGGCTCACAGCGCTGTTATGGGGATTCAATGACTCTGGACAGTAGCTGGCACATAGTAAGTTCTCAGTGTTGTCCCGGTCAGCATCGTGCCTTCCTACGCCCACTGCTGAAGGTCAGGCCTTGACCGCTACCTGGGAGACTTGTTGCTACCAGCCTCCTGACTGGTCCTCCTGCTTCCTAACTAGTCCTCCGGCCTCCACTTGGCCCCTCCCTAATGCAGACTGCATTCCTGTATTAGGTTGATTTTCCCAAACAGTGCTTTTCATTCTGTCATTTTCCTATTAAAAGCCACCAATGATTTCTAATTTTCAAAAGGATAAATAAACTTTTATGCCCCTAACCTTTGTCCAGGACCCTGTGGTTCTGTCTGGCTGGTCTAGCCTCCCGCTAACTTTATGTCTATCTGTCCCTAAGGGGATGATCATTCCACGTTTTTCAAGCTGGTTTACTGAGAGTGTCCCTGACAGGCTTTCCCTTCGCATGAAATGTCTTGCTTGCTACTATCAGTTTAACTATCCAAATTCTACCTATGTCTCAACACAGAGTTTAAGTAGTACATTCTTCTGACACTTCTCTTTTTTTAATTAGTAAATTAAGTTTCTAAAATTCCAGTTTTATTGACATACAGTGCTATATTAGTTGCAGGTCTCTAAGACAATGACCCAACAGTTGTCTACATGACTCAGGGCTCTTCGCTGTCAGTGTACCTTTACGCCCCTTCACCCATTTCACTCTTCCCCACCCCCTCTCCTGAACCTTCTGGACGTTGCCAATGTTCCTTTTTCTCTTTCTCTTCTTCTTCTTTTTTTTTTTTTAATGTTTTATTTATTTTTGAGACAGAGAGAGACAGAGCACGAGCAGGGGAGGGTCAGAGAGAGAGGGAGACACAGCATCTGAAACAGTCTCCAGGCTCTGAGCTGTCAGCACAGAGCCCGACATGGGGCTTGAACTCACGAACTCTGAGATCATGACCTGAGCTGAAGTCGGACGCTTAACCGACTGAGCCACCCAGGCACCCCTCTCTTTCTCTTCTTAAGACTTCTAATACTGTTTCTCACTAAGCTGACTTGACACCACTTACTACTTTATCACAGAAATACACGATATGATGCTTTATCTAGAGAAAAGGGCTAATAAGAGCTCAATTCTTCAGGCAATGTAAGCTTCCTCAGAAAAGCAGAACTGCTTACTTTAGCAGATTAAGAATATACATTTGTACCTCAGTTGCCTCACATTTTAGTGCTGGCCGTGAGCTGTCAGACTTTCCAGTGAAGTTTACTTTGCTCTACTGGTTGTTATTTGCATATAAGTGGATCTGTTAGGTTAACTTTAATATAATTTTCCACTTTTTTTTCTTTCTTTGCATGCATACAATCATACGTTATCTGAGAGAAAGACAATTCTGTTTCAAAGATTATTCAGAGCTCCCTAGAAAACAAAACCGAACCAAAAGCCCTGCTATGCAGTCAATTTTACTGATAATTTTACAATTATCTCTTTGCCATTTACATTTAGATTATGGAAATAATATAGGTGAGAATACTGAGAATATACTTTGATCACTATAAAGTTCTGTACAGATGCTCTTGTTTTATGAGCTATTTTCAAAATGCCAAAAGTGAACAATACCCTTCCATTTCCATAGGGTAACGGCAATCTTGGACTCCATTCCTATGTCCGCGCTCCCTCCAGATTGGTTATGATCACACTTCCTCGGGTTTGTGAACGATATTTACATGGGAGGAGAAAAAAGAGACAAGCTGTCACTGGTCAAAAGACACATGCATGAATGTTTTGGATCATTCCCGGAGAATTTCAGAATGGTTCTGAATTTGTACTGCAACAGTGAGCAGGCTATCTTTCCTGCTCCTTAGCCAGAGATGCTTCAGCTTCAGTGAACTATTCAGGTCTTGTTTCTGTTATGAAGACTTTTTCTTTTGAGAAGACATGGACATAACCCCAAAAAGAAAGATATATATATATATATATATATATATATATATATATATATCTCAATTCTAACGTTTATTGTCTTCAAAATATTAAATACACAATGGAGTAATTAAGAGAAAAAAGAGTACAGTGTTATTATTTTTCAAAAATGGCTAAGAAAATAGTATGGAGAAAATGACGTCATGAAGTCGAGAGGAAGTTTTGAGTTTCAGACCTGAATCCGAACAGGTTTTTTTTTTTTTTTTCTTTTTTTAAGATTTATTTATTTATTTTGAGAGAGAGCACAGTGGGAGAGGGGCAGAGAGAGAGGGGGAGAGAAAGAATCCCTAGCAGGCTCTGCACTGTCAGCGTGGAGCCTGATGGGGGGCTCGAACCCATAAACCGTGAGGTCGTGACCAGAGCTGAAGTCAGATGCTTAGCCAACTGCAGGTGCCCCAGCTTTTTTTTTTTTAAATCTTAAACTTGTTTTTTTTTTTGTTTTTTTTTTGTTTTTTTTTTTTTCCAGCAACTACCTCCCTGTGTAGCCTTTGGCTTTGCTTGTAACAGGTTCAGTTGGCCTCTCTGAGCCATCTGCTTCTCTACTTCTACTTGACAAGTGAGGCATTTGTAGTCTGTAAAATGGGCTGAATCAACAAGGTGTCCCTCTCTATATGCCACAAATCGCGGAGTCGACAGGAGATAGCAGTGGGGTGGGAGTCAGGGATTTGACTCACCACAGAATATTCAAAGGAGAATCTGTGAACTTAGTAGACAAGTAACCTATTTTACTTTGGTTTCAAAATAGTGATATATTAAGAAAAATAAGATTGTCAATATTTATCAATAAATATCAATAAATTGATATTACAAATGAGATCATTATCTTCCTAGAGATAAGTAACCATAGTGCTTTAATGCCCTACTTGGAATTTTCTTTGTTAGTAATCGATTCTTATGTATGCTAATTAAGTTGATCAAACTGCCTTCCGTTTGTAGCAGATTTCCTTAATCTGTGTTTCTTTCTCTTAGGATATCAGAGAAACATAATTTTCATGAGTTTGCTAAATGTCGGCCCTGCCTTTAAATACTGGGTCAATAGAGTCATCGGTGTTGGAATTCTCCAGCATTCAAACTACCCTTGCTTATTATGGGTATTGAGACTGGTTAGTCTCAGAAGTCACTGAGATCAACAGCTTCCCTCCCCTTTTTATTTTGTATGCCCTAGTTGTGCTTGTGTACTGGAAGATGCAATCTAGCTTAAGGACCACCTTTATTGCTTTTGAACACTTGTGGGTGTGAGTATATACATACATATATATATATATATAAACATATATATATATATTTAAACATATATATATATTTAAACATATGTGTGGGGAAGGGCAGAGAGAGAGAGGGAGACACAGAATCCGAAGCAGGTTCCAGTTTCCGATCTGTCAGCACAGAGCCTGACATTGGGGCTTTAACTCACAAACCGTGAGATCATGACCTGAGCCGAAGTCGGACGCTTTAACCTACTGAGCCACTCAGGCGCCCCTGTATCTTACATTTTAGAAAGATAGTATTTACTAAAGGACTATATACCATGTATCCGAGCACTGTGATACATTCTTCTAATACTTTAGATCATTTGTTCCTCACAATAATCCCATTTTACTGTGAGGAAATGGATTTAGGAACTTGCTTAAGATTTAGGATGAATATATTTTATATTAAAAGGTAGGTTTGATTCAATCTTTCCTTGGAATTATCAGACATTTTATCAGATTTGATTAATGATAGCTGACATTTATTGCATCCTTAATATGTCAGGCACTGTTGTAAGTATTCTACATCTGTTAACTTAGCCCATAGACACACAAGGAGATAGGCGGATTATTATTTATATTTTGGAGATGCAAAATGCACAGATTAAAAGGTTTAGTAACTAGGGCCCCAAGGTCCTACAGCTGATAAAAAGCCTACCTAGGATTAAAGCCATGGAGGTCATTTCAAAGACCCTGCTCTCTGCTGATTTGTTATACAGCTTTTCATTTAAAATTAGGCTTTAACTTAGTACGTGACTATTATACAAGATTCCGTTCCTCACTTTGAATAATTTTCCGTGTTTTCCTAGCTAAGTCATTTAATTTTATTGAGCTTTTCTTTTTCAGTTTTACAAAATTATCTCTTATTGATATTTTTATATTAGCCTCATCAAAAGATTGTTGCCGAGATTCATCAGGCAATGCGTTTAACATGAAGCAAAATAAAAATCCTATGTTATACACGAACACATCCAACTGATTTCTGACAAAGGTACAGAAGAAATCCGATGGAAGAATTTTCAATAAATGGTGCTGCAGCAGTGGGCATCCTAAAAAATGGATCTCAACCTAAACCTCACAATTATTCAAAAATTAAAATATAGATGTAAATGCAAAACGTGCAACTATAAAACATTCAGGAAAAAAGCAAAGGAGACAAAGGAGAACATCTTCAACTTAGGATTTGGACATGGCATCAAAAGCATGATCCATCAAAAGTATATTTTTGTTAGTGTTTATTTATTCATTTTTGAGAGACAGAGAATGAGTGGGGGAGGAGCAGAATCCAATGCAGGCTTCAGGCTCTGAGTGGTCAGCACAGAACCAGACATGGGACTCGAACTCATGGAATACAAGATCATGACCTGAGCTGAAAAGTCAGATGCTCAACCAACTGAGCCACCCAGGCGCCCCAATCTGATAGGGGTGCCTAGGTGGCTCAGTCAGTTAAGCGTGAGACCTGTGATTTTGTCATGATCTCCCCGTTCGTGAGACTGAGTCCCATGTCTGTCTCCCTGCCTCCCCGCTCATATGCTCTCTCTCTCTCAAAATAAATAAACATTTAAGGAATATTTACAATTTTGATAAATTGAATGTCATCAAACTAATAAACTTTTACTCTGTGAAAGACTCTGTTAAGAGAATTAAAAAACACCAGTTATGCACTAGTAGGCAATATTTTCAAGCCCCATATCTGACAAAGGAATTACATCTAAAGGCTATGAAGAATTCCCAAGTCAACAGAAAAAAAAAAAAAAAATAGAAAATGGACAAAGGACATAAACATTTTCCAAAGAGAAGATGTATATGGCAAATAAGCACATGCAAGGATGTTCTGGATCATTCATTAATGTGTGTGTATTAAGGAAATGCAGCTATAACAATGGCTGAAATTAAAAATACTGACAACGGTAGATGCTGGTAAGGATGCCGACAAACTGAATTGCTTCTACATTGCTGGTGAGAATCTAAAATGGTCCAACTGCCCTGAAAAAAGTTTGGCAGTTGCTTCATGGGAATCTATATACTCTTCTTGCATAAGAGTTTTCAATTATTTCATAATAAAACGTTAAAGAACTCGCATGTGAAACACAGCAAGATGTAAATGGGCTATTCTTGTATTTATCGTTTCGTGGTAATGGTAAAAATAACATTATTGCTAATAATGTGCATATAATAGACATGTATAGTTTATTTTTTAAAGTTCTTGCTTTTAGTTGCTCCAGATTAAAAGACCTAAAACACTCCAGCAATTTAAAGGGGAAAGTTCCTTTTAAAATGTTAATCATGGCTTGATGCAGTGAGGAATCGTTTTATTTGAAAAAATTCAGAGGAACCACTAGATGGCAGTAGAGGTTTGGGGTTTTGTTCACTCGAAAAAACTAAGGGACAAATTTGGTTCTACTCTTAGCAAATAAAAAATCCATAATGATAGACATTGGTGATTAGCAAGGTTTAAGCTACAAATCCACTCATTTAAAGAAATTACTGTTGCTATAAGTTAAAACCTGTAATATATAACACTGCAAGCGATCACATGCAGAGTAAAACTGTAAAATAAATCTTGGGCTGTCTAGGATGGAAACAATTTTAGAGAAAACATTTGGCATTGAGCTCTGTGATGGCATTAAGAATTTTTGCTTCAAAATCTTAACGACTTTCAGAAATTTTAAGTAACTCCTTTATTTCTGCCTACTAATTATTTCACAAACTTAAGCTGTACTTTATTTCTTATCTGGGAAAAAGCCTTCTTCTTCTAGATTTATAGATTAAAGCAATTCAGTGTATGAAGCAGAGGAAAAAATTCTGCTAGCTTTATAAGATCATATTTCAAAATACTCTATATCTTTTTTTTTCTTTTTGAGAGAGAGAGAGAGAGAGAGAGAGAACATGCACGTGAGAGAGCAAGCAGAGGAGGGAAGAGGAAAAGGCAAAGAGAGAGAGAGAGAAAAAAAAATCTTAGGCAGGTTTCATGACCAGTGCAGAGCCTGACCAGGGACTCTATCTCACGAACCACAAGATCATGACATGAGCCAAAATCACGAGTTAGATGCTTAACTGACTGAGCCACACAAGAGTCCCAAAATACTCTATATCGTTTATCTTATTAAAGCTGAGAAAAAATCCCGGTATCACTTACTGGATTTTTGGTAAAATTTACTTGCTAGGGGCCAATTGATACATTGACTTCATATCAAGCTTCAAGAGATCCTATGTTTTCTTAATTACTGAGGTTAATTTATTTATACATCTCATCTAAATATATATCGTCATGAAGGATATTTTTGAAGCATTTGCATATTTGAGGTATAACATATTTGCATATGTTACTGTTCTTTTGTGTCCTTTTAATGGAATGAAATGATGGATATTAGATTTGGGACCCATTCAAAATCTCATTTGAACATTCGTAGTCACGTTGAGACAAATTTCCACATGAGTCAGGCATTATAATGATTTTTACAAGCAAATGGTTCTATTTTGAGTCTGCCCTCTATTTTTTTTTTTTATTTATGCGTTTAATGTGTATCGAACCGACTGAGTCACCCAAGCACCCCCTGAGTGCTGGCACCCCTTATGGATGCTAGACAATGAGGGAGGAATGGAATGTCTATAGCAAGACATCCTCAGTGACGATGCAAGATACTGAGGCATAATGGATTCTTATCAGGGTGAGCTATTTTAAAATAAAGAGCTAACATTAATGCCTTAGAAGAGGGGAAAATCTATTTTCTCATTTACTTTAGTCATATCAGCAACCTTTAAGACTTCTGATTTTCATGGCGTAGTAAATCATCTTTGCCCTAAATTCCAAAACGAGCTTTCTGAGGACAGTGGATGTCTGTAAGGTTTATTTTGGAGGCCAGCACCCGTCTTGTCAGTTCACATGAAAGAATACACAGTAGAGATCATACCGCCACCAGGCATGGCTGGACTGGCCAAGGAACAGCTAGGCCTGGGCTCAAAAGATGGGAAATGCTTGCTTATTATCATTTACAGGAACATGTGGGAATGAGACGCCACTAGCTTATAAGTAGTTAATCAGCACTGTACTTGAAGATATAATCACCGGACGCGCCTAATGAAATCTCCAACATAAAAAATAAAGGTATCTTTCAGATTCCAAGTCCCTGGAGATGGAATTGACCTATGCGGAACCAGGCAAAATGGGACCGGAAGTTATTAAGTAGCATCGGCTAACATGACCTCATGGGCCTCCAGTTAAGGACAACAACCTCCTCAGGAGAACCCTTGTCCCAAAATTTGCCCTTAAAAACCCTCACTTGGAAACCTCCAGGGAATTTGAGATTTTTGAACATTAGCTCCCCATTCTCCTGGGTGGCACCCTGTTAATAAATTGCCTTTCTTCACTGCAAAATCTTGGTGTCAGTTTTTATTGGCTTGCTGCACGTGGGGCAGATGAGCTCTGCTTTGGTTCGGTTACATATTTCACTAGAAGAATAAAACTGTTTATTTTCTCTGTAGTTCTGTAAGTCAGCAATAAAATAGTTAATTCGTGAATAATATGAGTAAGTTGACCACAAATCGTTTGGTAATGAGATAAAGCAATTAAAATGTCCTCACCTCGTCAGTGTTTATCACTACCTACTTTTTCCTCAGCTTTGATAATAAATATGATCCTGGATTTTGAAATTAAAAAGTTTTTTATGGGGCGCCTGGGTGGCTCAGTGGGTTGAGCGTCTGACTTCGGCTCAGGTCATGATCTCGCGGTTTGTGAGTTCAAGCCCCGAGTTGGGCTCTGGGCTGATGGCTCGGATGACAGTCGCTTCAGCTACTGTGTTTCCATCTCTCTCTCTGCCCCGCTCCCCCAAACTCATGTTCTGTCTGTCTCTCAAAAATAAATAAACATTAAAAAAATTTAAAAAAACGTTTCTGAAGAAAATTCTCTGGGGTCACCAAGGCTAATGAAGAGAGGTGAATAATGAATAGTATTTCTTAAGAATCCATGGGGGGTATATACTTTTTAGCATGTTGGTTTTTCTTAAAAACTTCACATATGTTAAGTAAGGCACTTGATAATTTTGCATAAATAGGGTTTTCACTTCTCTTCATTCTACTGTCTCCAATTCCTACCCTCTCAACCCCTACATTTCTCTGTTTGTCTTTTTGCTTGTGATTTTTCCAGTTGAAAAATCTATCCTTGATTCAAGGGAATCTTTCAGAGGGTATATGTAATACAGATATCTTCAGACAGGCAGTCAGAGAATGTGGTCCTGGGGCTCAGAATCTAGGTATGACTTTCTATGAAGATGAATATATACTAAACCTTATAGGGTAACATATCATCATAATTTAAAAAGGCTTTGTTTGACCTTGCCCAGATGATTGGAAGTTGCATTTTGTTTCTTGAAGTTGGTCTCTAGAATTTCCTAGAAACAGTTTTTAAGTGACTTCCTTTTAATACTTTTGGGAAAAGCACCAAGGGGAATAGATGAATGTTTTACTATAAGAGTTAATTTGATTCATGTGTTCAGCATCTGTACTCCAAAGCAGCACATTCCTGAGAAATTGCCTGAATCTTTGCATAAAAGAAATTGTCCACTGCATTATAAAGAAGAGGTCCTTTGGAACTAATCTCACTGCAGACGTCAGTAATTTATGCTTTAAAATAGTAATAGATAAGTCAGAGCTTTCTCCTCCAAGCATGCCCACAGAAGTGACCTGATTACCATGACTTACTGTTTACATGGAACCTATTTTTAAATGCTCAGATTGAGTCTTAAAATATCATATTCATCCCCATCTCGGTTGTCTCAGCAAAGTAGCAAGAGGTAATCACTTCATTTTTATTAATGCCAATATTAAAACAGAGACTTAGAACATGCTGGAGTAGGTTGTTTCCCAAACCTTTTAGAAGAGCTTGGTTATACACACCAAATAAGTGCATTTACTTTTGCTAGTGGACAAGCTGTGCTACCAATTTCACAACTTTTGTAGAATCAGGCAAGGAAGCAGAAAAAAGAGATGCAAAATTGCTTTAATAACTGGTATGTGCTTGACATTGTGCTAGGCACTATAAAATGGTTTTGTCATCAAATCTTCAGAACCCTGTGATGAAATTTCCTTTTATACACAAGGAAACAGGAATTTAGCAAGGTGAGGTGACCTTGATCACGCAGCTTGGAGCAGGTAGAATATATATATATATATATATATATATATATATATATATTTTTTTTTTTTTTGAGAGAGAGAGAGACAGAGAGAGACAGCATGAGCAGGGGAGGAGCAGAGAGAGAGGGAGACACAGAATCCAAAACAGGCTCCAGGCTCTGAGCTGTCAGCACAGAGCCCGATGAAAGGGCTCGAACTCACAAGCGGTGAGATCATGACCTGAGTCGAAGCCGGATGCCCAACCGACTGAGCCACCCAGGTGCCCCAAGGTAGAACATATTTTTAGGCCCTGATTTGTCTTCCTCAAGACCTAGTCCTTTTCAGAACCCTTGTGCACTGTTGGTGGGAATGTAAATTCCAGTCACTGGGGGAAACAGTATGAAGGATCCAGCAATCCTCCTTCTGGATATATATGCAAAGGAAATTAAATTGGTATCTTGAAGAGACATCTTCACTTCCATGTTTACTGTAGCATTATGCACAATAGCCAAGATATGGAAACAAGATATAACAGCATATATATATATACACACACACACACACACACACACACATATATATACATACACATATATATGTATATATATGTATACATGTGTGTGTGTATATATATACACACGCACACATATATATGGAGAATATTATTACATTATATATTATTTGTATCATTATATATTATATATTATATACACATATATAATATATAATATATAATATATACATTAGGAGAAATTGAAATACAGAACAGTGGCCTCTAGGTAGGAAAATCAGCACTGTGCTCCTTAAAAGTGTTTTCAAGAGTTGATTTAGAGTGTGCTATAAGGATCATAGCTCTTCCCCTCTGGATTGAATGTCTCCAATGAGAGTAACAGTTATTCAAGGGACAGAGCTGTATCTTACTCATTTTTAAAAATTATTTATTTATCTTATTTTTGGGGGAGGGGGAGAGGCAGAGAGAGAGGCAGAGAGAGAACCCCAAACAGGTTCCATGACGGTGCAGAGCCCAATGTAAGGCAGGATGACACAGACTGTGAGATCATGACCTGAGCCAAAATCAAGAGTTGGACACTTAACAGACTGAGCCACCCAGGTGCCCACATCTTACTCAGTTTTATCCTGAGAACGTAACAGAAAATTTTGGTGTCTATTGAAGTTTGGTTGAATTAATCAGCAATTAAGATATTCTTTCTGGTAACTTCCCTGGAATGCCAGCTTGGTCAAACGTCCTTTCTTCCAGACATCTGTGTTAGAGCAGATCTCTGACTTAAGCAAATTGACCACAAGCTGACTGTGTTTGGAGATTCCTGATGTAACTAGAAGTGCCTGGAAGAGGCAGATGTCAACAGCACAGTGACTTCCAGAAAACTTACCACCAAGTTCGGCATCCTCCAGTTAAATACTTTTGCAGTAAGTTTTGAAAATGAAGTAATGGCTCCAGTAACCTTCCTTTTATACCACGAGAAAGCACAGCATCAAAATACCTCACGCAAAAAAAAAAAAAAAAAAAAAAATTTTAACGATGATTTGTGGCAATGCCTGGAATTTTAAACCACTTTGTCCAATGAATATAACAGTTTTTGTTTTTAAAAAAAGAGACTTCTAAGGAAGTGCGTGTCTTAAATTATTTAGCAAATGCTTATTGAACAATCAGGAAAATAAAATAATCTGTCCACATGCAAACCATTTTCTGGAAGTTGCAGATATGTATGTTTTAAAATATTACCATTGTTTCTAAAGTATTTGTTGACGTCCTGGGTTTTTATGAAGAAATGTACTTGGTATATGAGTTTTTAATGAGTTTAAGTTATCATCATATTATTACTGATATTAACATCTTTAATAAACTCCCTCACCCCCTCCAGTTCCCGTTGTCACCCCCTTCTTTCTAGATATAACCCAATCTTCTCCGGCTTGACCCAAGATTGACTTATGGGCTTATGCTGTTTCTAGTCCCCTAAGTCCAATAAGAGCCACAGGATTGGAGTTTCTTGCCAGAAACCAAACCCTGAATCTCCCACATCACTTCCTTGACTTACTAGAAATCTAGTACCTAACAAGTAGTATCAAAACTGTACTCAAAGCCCTTTTTTGCCCACACTTTACCTGCAGCAAAGTTAAAGGCAGCTATTTCTGCAGGACTGGAAGAGATTAGTCCATAAGATAGAATGGGGGAAGACAAAGGGAGTGTGAAAAGAAAGGAGTGTGAACAGGTATACATCAGAGATACTGCGGCTTTGGTTCCAGATGGCCTCAATAAAGTGAGTCAATGAAGTTTTTGGTTTCCCAGTGCATATAAAAGTTATGTTTAGGGGCGCCTGGGTAACTCAGTCAGTTAAGTGCCCAACCTCGACTCAGGTCATGATCTCGAGGTTAGTGGGTTCGAGCCCCTAGTCCAGCTCTGTGCTGACAGCTCAGAGCCTGGAGCTTGCTTCAGATGTTGTGTCTCCCACTCTCTCTTCCCCTTCCCTGCTCACACACGGTCTCTCTGGTTCTCAAAAACGAATAAATGTTTAAAAAAATTGTAAAAAAAAAAGTTATATTTATACTCTACTGTAATCTATTGAGTGTGCAATAGTATTCTGTCTAAAAAAAAAGTCGACTATATACGTTAATTAAAAAATAGCTTATTTCTGGGGCGCCTGGGTGGCGCAGTCGGTTAAGCGTCCGACTTCAGCCAGGTCACGATCTCGCGGTCCGTGAGTTCGAGCCCCGCGTCAGGCTCTGGGCTGATGGCTCAGAGCCTGGAGCCTGTTTCCGATTCTGTGTCTCCCTCTCTCTCTGCCCCTCCCCCGTTCATGCTCTGTCTCTCTCTGTCCCAAAAATAAATAAAAAACGTTGAAAAAAAAAATTTAAAAAAAAAATAAAAAAAAAATAGCTTATTTCTAAAAATTTCTAACCACATTTGAGGTTTCCATGAGTCATAATCTTTTGCTGGTGGAGGGTCTTGTCTCGATACTGATGGCTGCTGACTGATCAGGGTGGTGGTTGCTGAAAGTTGGGGGTGGCTGTAGAAATTTCTTAAAATAAGATAACACTGAAGTCAGCAGCATCGATTGACTACCTTTCAAGAATGATTTCTCTGTAACGTGTAATGCCATTTGATAGCTTTTTATCCACAGAACTTCTTTCAGAATTGGAGTCAATTTTCTCAAAACTGCCACTGCTTTATCAACCACATTTATGTAATATTCTCAATTGTTTGTTGTCATTTCGACAATCTTCACAGCATCTTTAGCAGGAGTGGATCTGATCTCAAGAAACCACTTTCTTTGCTCATCCTTAAGAAGCAATTCCCCATTTGTTCAAGTTTGCTCATGACCTTGCAGCAAATCAGTCCCATCCTCAGGCTCCACTTCTAATTCTAGTTCTCTTGCTGTTTCCACCACATCTGCACTTACTTCCTCCAATGAAGTCTCGAACCCCTCAAAGTCAGCCACGAGGGTTAGAATCCACTTCTTCCAAACTCCTGTTCACGTTGATATTTTGACCTCTTCCCACAAATCGCAAATGGCCTTCATGGCATCTAGAATGGCGAATTCTTTCCAGAAGGTTTTCAGCTTACTTTGCCCAGATCCATCAGAGGAATCATCATCTATGGCAGCTAGAGCCTTATGAGATGTCTTTTTTTTAAATAGTCAGACCTGAAATTCCAAATTACTACTTGATCCAGGGGCTGCAGGATAGATGCCGTGTTAGCGGCATGAAAACAACATTAATCTCATTGTCCAGGTCATCAGAGCTCTTGGGTGGCCAGTTGCATTGTCCATAAGCTGTCTTATTTTGAAAGGAATCTTTTTTTTTCCGAGCAGTGGGTCTCACACTGGGCTTAAAATATTCAGCAGACCATGTTGTAAACAGGCATTGTTGTTGCATTTATAGAGTATAGTCAGAGTGTATTTAGCATGGTTCTTGAGGGCCCTAGGAAGTTCGGAGTGGTCAAGGAACAGTGGCTTCAACTAAAAGTCATCAGCTGCATTAGCCTCGATTGAGAGAGTCCGCCTGTCCATTGAAGCTTTGAAGCCAGGGATTAACTTCTCTCTAGCTATGAAAGTCCTGGAAGGCATCTTCTTCCAAGAGAAGGTTGTTTTGTCTACACTGCATACCTGTTGGTTCGTGTAACCACCTTCATTAATTATCTGAGCGAGATCTTCTGGAAAACTTGCTGCAGCTTCCACATCAGCACTTGCTGCTTCACTTTTATGTTATGGAGACACCTTCTTTGCTTAAACCTCACGAACCAACCTCTGCTAGGTTCAAACTTTTCTTTTGCAGCTTCCTTACCTCCCTGTAGCCTGACTCGAAGAGAAGAGATTTGGGTCCTTGCTTTGGAGCAGGCCTCGACTTATGGAAATGTTGTGCCTAGTTTGATCTTCTAGGCAGACCACTCAAACTTTCTCCCGACCAGCAATAAGGTTGTGTCACCTTTTTAACATTTGTGTGTTCAGTGGAGTAACCGTTCTAATTTCCTTCAAGAAGCTTTCCTTTGCAGGGCACCTGGGTGGCTCCCTTAACGGACTGACTCTTGATTTCAGCTCAGCTCATGATCTTGTGGTTTGTGAGTCTGAGTCCTGTGTTGGGCTCTCCACTGACAGTGTGGAGCCTGCTTGGGATTCTTTCTCTCCCTGCCCCTCCCTCCCTCCACTTGTGTTGTCTCTCTCTCAAAACATACAAGTAAAGTTAAAAAAAAAAAAAAAGAACCTTTCCTTTGCATTCACAGCTTGGCTAACATTGATACAAGAGGCATATTTGATTACTACTGGGCCAATCTTGGCTTTTGACATGCCTTCCCCACTCCACACAATCATTTCTAGCTTTTGATTTAAAGTATGAGATGCATGACTCTTCCTTTCACTTGAGCACTTAGGGTTTGGTGTATAATACCATTGTAGGGTTATTAGTTGGCCTAAATTCAATACTGTGTGTCTCAGGGAATAGGGAGGTCCAAAGAGAGGGAGAGAGACAGGGGTATGACTGGTGAGTGGAGCGGTCAGGCCACACATTTATCCATTAAGTTTGCAGTCTTCAAACTTAAACTCTTAAAAAATGTTAATAGTCTCAGTTTATCTTTTAACAGTACCATCAAGGCACTATTCTTCTCTTATTGGAGCTAGTCAGTTAAGTGTCCTACTTGGGTCCTATAGGTCATGATCTTGCCGTTCCGAGTTTGAGCCCCGCGTCAGACTCTGTGCTGACAGCTCAGAGCCTGGAACCTGTTTCAGATACTGTGTCTCCCTCTCCCTCTCTCTATCCCTCCCCTGTTCGTGCTCTGTCTCTCTCTCTCAAAAATAAATAAACGTTAAAAAATATATATTTTTTAAAAACCTAGCCCCCAGTTTCTGTGACACCACAAGAGAGTGATTTAAGAGGGGCAGATGAACATTTACACACACACACACACACACACACACACACACACATACAGACACACACAATTGCTGGCATTTCTCTTCTCAAGTGTCATATTCGTAAAGAATGTGATGAGGATTGGACTAGAGATTGTGGTGCTCAAAGTTCTCAGCCTCTTTGCAATTATGCAGAGCCTTGTGGCTAGTTTTGGTCGATGGTTGTGGGTGGAAATGATGTGTAACCTTCGTTACCTTAGCATAACAGCATCACCCAACGAGTACAGATTTTGCACAACATACATCACAACACACTACTTTTTCAGATATGAGCAATTTTATCTTCCTATCGTAAGAAAAATCTAGGAAGATATATTATGACAGTCATGGACTCCTAGTCCTGCATCAGATTTATAGCTTGGGAAGAAGAGAAGGATCCCATTTTTCTAGCAGGGGTAGTCTGTACTTTTTAAATGACAGAGAGAGCAAAGTGACTGTCCCATTTTAAAAGAATTGGATGACTACTTAGGTAGAATTTTAGGGTGCTAATGGATGCCCTTTTTGCTTAGGGGACATACAGGGCTAACCGGGACATTAATTATCTTTGCCTAATTTAAACACATTTTTAACTTCCAATTCAAATGTTTAAATGTTTAATGTTAACACTTAAACATTTGAATCCTGTCAATCACACGTTTTAAGCCGCAGAGTCAACACTGGCAGTCATTACATTATCTCAAAAAAAAAAATGCACCTTGAAATCAATTAACCTCATCCATTTGAATATTCAACGAATGATAGTACGAAATTTAAATAATCTCCTGAAAACCAATTTCTGACAACAATCAGGCCTACTAAAATTATCTTTCAAGAAAGCATTCGCCTAGGGAAGCAGTGTAAGAGGAAAGCTGTCCATATCTCATATTGCCCCAGGACAACTCATGCTCCTCTGTGTGCCTGATATTCCGAGATTGTGGCCTCTATCACCCTCAATCAGTAGGGATAGAGTTGGTCCGATTTTCCAACTTTGTTGCTGCAAACGGTTCATTTTAGAGTCTCCATCAGATTTCTCCTCTACCATCTGAGGTCTCAAGTAGAATCAAAGCAGCAAGTGAACATCTAGTACTTGTGAGTATCCCATTGATGTTGCTGAAAATCCACATATAACTTTTGATTCCCCCCCCCCCCCCAAAGTTAACCACAGTAGCCTACGGTTGGCCGGAAGCCTTACAGATAACATTAACAGTTGATTGACACATATTTTATATGTTATATGTATTAAATACTGTATTCTTACAATCAAGTAAGCTAGCAAAAAGAAAATGCTATTGAGAAAGTCGTAAAGCAGAGAAAATACATTTACCGTAGATACGTTTATTGAAAAAAATCCACATGTAAGTGGACCCATGCAGTTCAAACTCGTGTTGTTCAAGGGTCAATTTATTATAAAATTTAAGATTAGGGATATCTGTGTCTGAACCAGAAATCTAATTCTGTGTATCTTTGGGGTCCTATAGCTAAAGAAAAGGCAACACTTTGTGTTTTTCTTTTTTTTTTTTCTTTTTTTTTTTTAAATTTTTTTTTTCCACGTTTATTTATTTTTGGGACAGAGAGAGACAGAGCATGAACGGGGGAGGGGCAGAGAGAGAGGGAGACACAGAATCGGAAACAGGCTCCAGGCTCTGAGCCATCAGCCCAGAGCCCGACGCGGGGCTCGAACTCACGGACCGCGAGATCGTGACCTGGCTGAAGTCCGACGCTTAACCGACTGCGCCACCCAGGCGCCCCTGTTTTTCTTAACAGGATTTGTACATCAATCGAGGTTTGTATATCTGAGCTGTCAAATTTGAAACTGTCTCCAATTTTGGATTTACGTTATCATATGTATAATGTTTCTGCTTTTAAACATTTCTGAAGATACGGACTTTCTCCTTTCCTTCGGTGATTCCCCTCCCCCCCACCCCGTCACCCCCAACTCCCTTCCCCTTTTCTGCAAGTGTCAAATCTTTTTTATGTGCCAAATACTATGCTAAGCATTAGAGACAATAATGAACAAAACCAAACATGACTCACGTCAGCACAGTTCTCGGGATGGAGATGGAGACAGAGATTAATCACATTATCGCCTCAATAATATTTAATATAATCTCCTAAAGTATATTGAGATAAAGAGAGTAAATTGGTGGTATTTGGATTCGTATCATCATGAAGCCAACCATGGGATGTGATCTAGTTTGGAGATTAGGCAGATTTTCATTAAGGAAGTGATGATAGAGGTGAAGTCTGAGTAACAATAACTTTTAGCCAACAAAATGGGAGAGGAAGAGTGTTCCCGGAAGAGGAACAGAATGTGTTAGGGGTTTGTGTTCAGACAATTCTCAGAAATCGCAGTTTCCATCTCTAGCAGTTTGATTTGAGTCTTTTTAAAAGATCATCCGGGGCGCCTGGGTGGCTCAGTCGGTTGAGCGTCCGACTTCAGCTCAGGTCACGATCTCACGGTCCGTGGGTTTGAGCCCCGCGGGTTCGAGCCCCGCGTCGGGCTCTGGGCTGATGGCTCAGAGCCTGGAGCCTGCTTCCGATTCTGTGTCTCCCTCTCTCTCTGCCCCTCCCCCGTTCATGCTCTGTCTCTCTCTGTCTCAAAAATAAATAAATGTTAAAAAAAATTTTTTTTTTTTTAAAAGATCTTCCATGTCCCTACATGCTCAGTGCTTCTTGAACACATGGCATATAATTATACTATTTGATGTTCTTATCTACCAAAATCTGTAATTTCAGTGTCTGTTTCTATTGGTTGATTTTTCTTCTCATCATGGAGGTATTTTTCTGCTTTTTTTGTATATCTGGTAAGTCTTGATTGTAGGCAAAGAATGCAAATTTTACCTTGCTGAGTGCTAGATAGTTTTGCTTTTCTATATATTCTTGAAGTTTGTTATAGGGGGCTACTAAATTACTTAGAAAGAGTATAGAGCTTTATTCTACCTTTTCAAGGTTTGTTAGTGGGACCAGAACAGTCTTCAGTCTAGGGCTAACTAGTAAGGCAATAATCTTTTGCGTATTTAATCCAATGGCCCTTGTGTTATGAGATTTTCTGTTCTCGCCGGTGGGCATGTGATCCGTTCCCAGCTTTGGGTGAGCCCCAGGGGTGGTGTCTGCTCCTTCTGTGTGTTTTTTTCTCTAGTTATCGGTAGTTTGTTCACATACATGTGCTAATCGGTACTCAGCTGAAGACTTAAGGAAGGTCCTCTAGATCTCTGGAGCTGTCTCTCTGTGTAAGTCGTTCCTCTCCCGTACAGCTGCCTTGGCCACCTAGAGCTCTCAGGTCCACCTCGTCCACTCAGGGCACCCGAGAAACTTTTGGGCTCTTTCTCCCTGGGCTGCATCCTGGAAACTCTCCAGGCAGTAAGCTGGGACAAATGTAGGGCTCTCCTTCTTTGCTTCCACTCTCTCAGGGATGACAGTCTGGTGTTTCTGGTTGCCCAATGTCTGTAAACCAGTGCTTCATATCTTACCTATTTTTGTGGTTGTTTAAGGTGGGAGGGTAAAGCTGGTCCGTGTTATTCTTTACTCCATTTTGACAGGCAGTGGAAGTTGGAAAAACAGTAACAAAATGTCTGTGTGGCCACAATTATATGCAGCCAGATGAGACCAGAGGAGTAGACTGGGAACACGTCATATATTGATCTAATTTGGAAAATATTAATGCACCTTTCTCTTTAGCCCTTTCAGGTACACGTCATGACATGTCATGTCATGTCATGTGTACATGTCAGCCTAGGGCACCCATCTGCCTGGGGGTGGGATGTGACATGCAAGGGACACAGAAGTATCCATATACTATGTTAAGAGTACAAGACAGTGCTAAGTGAGCTGGGGAGCCTGGTGAGCCCAGAATGGAGAAAGGATGATACAGTATATGGGGACTGAGTGTATGGGGATTGAGGCTAGCAAAAAACCCGTAAAAGCGGTCAATAAGATCAGTAGCATTTCCAGTGCTGGGGCAGAGGAGCAGGGGGACAAGGAGGAGGGCCCCAGGATAGCCACTTCATGGCCCAGACCAGCCAGGATCCAAAGAATCCTGAGGAGTTTCAGATAACCTTAGCCCCTTACTACCTTCCACTCCCCTCCACTTCCCCCAGAATATCGTGGGTTACCTTTACTTCTCCATAAGCTTGATTGTTGCCTGGGAGGAAGGTTAAGACAGGAGATAGAACTCAGGTTTAGCATTTCGTTGACTCATCCAAACAGTCTGAACCTGTGTAAATGGGCATGCTCCAAAATTTCCCCTCATTTGACTTTTCAGACTCTTTTCCTTTTACTGCCCTTTAGGATGAGAGCTTTTGAGTAATACCAGATCAATTACTAGGAAACAAAGTGGTTTTGTCTCTTTTCTTTTCTTTTCTCTGTTCTTTTCTTGTCTTTTCTTGTCTTTCCTCTTCCTTTCCTTTCCTTTCCTTTCCTTTCCTTTCCTTTCCTCTCCTTTCCTCTCCTCTCCTCTCCTTCCCTTTCCTTTCCTTTCCTTTCCTTTCCTTTCCTTTTTCCTCTTCTTTTCTTTTTCTTTTCTTTTCTTTTCTTTTCTTTCTTTCTTTCAGTATCTGTATGTAGCGTGAGTACATCTGCAACCTCACTGCAAGGTTAAGAATTTCCGGGTGTAACAGCTGGGAAACCAATGAATTGTTCAAAAGCACACTTGGTGGGAGGGATGTGATCCTATTGGTGTTTTGTGTTTCAAAATTTACTCCAACAAAGGTGAGCGACTGGAAGCTTCGAGGCTTTCCAGA
Organism: Lynx canadensis; assembly: GCF_007474595.2. Classification (NCBI taxonomy): domain Eukaryota; kingdom Metazoa; phylum Chordata; class Mammalia; order Carnivora; family Felidae; genus Lynx; species Lynx canadensis. The sequence goes on along the minus strand of NC_044306.2, from coordinate 54,219,175 downwards.
AACTATTATAGTAGAAACTGCAAAAGCTAATTGAGGAAAGATCAGATTTCAAAAAAAAAAGAGATTTCAAAAATAATTCTAGTAGTATATTTATATGTAAAGATTTTAATACTACTCCAAGATGCCTAGATGACTGTGCTATTAATAAAAAAGTGCTAGAAGAAAGGCAAACCTCATTTTCATAAATGTCACATCATTTTGATATCAAACCACTAGTCTATTTATTTATTTATTCTTATTTCTAGAGAGGGAGAGAGAATCTTAAGAAGGCGCCACACTGAGTGGAGTGGTGCTTGCTCCATCCCATGACTCTGGGATCATCACCTAAGCAGAAATCAAGAGTCAGAGGTTTAACCTACTGAGACACCCAGGTGCCCACAAACCACTATTGCAAAGAATTCTTCATCTCTTCCCACTGAGGGAAACATTTATTCCAAGAAATTAAAAAATATATATTATAATAATTTTTTTTCCTTTTTCAAGTTTTTATTTAAATTTCAGTTAATTAACATACGGGGTAATGTTAATTTCAGGTGTAGAATTTAGCGATTCATCACTTTAATAATAAATATTTTTAACACGTGTAATGGAGTACATTGGATAAGGTCATGTATTCTTTTTTATTTTTATTAAAGTTTTTTTTTTTTTTTTTTTTTGTGTTTTTTTTATTTTTGAGACAGAGACAGAGTATGAGCCGGGGAGGGACGGAAAGAGAGAGGGAGACACAGAATCTGAAGCGGGCTCCAAGCTCTGAGCTGTCAGCACAGAGACCGAAGCGGGGCTGGAACTCAGGAACCATGAGGTCCTGACCTGTGCCAGTCAGACCTTTAATGGACTGAGCCACCCAGAGCCCCAGGCCGTGCATTCTCAAGGAACTAAAAATGAATGCAAATAATTCTATACGACTAAGAGACACATCACCCTTCTTTCTCAGGCCCAAGGCTCCAATCTCAGGCATGCCCGAGGGTCCAATCCCATTGATAACAGCTGAAGCAATTTGCCAAAGTCTTTGGATTCACCTTTTTCTGGCTGGTTGGTAATTTTCACTGATAAGGAAGTTTGGTCCTTAAATGAATTAGCAGCTCCTCGATAGGATTAATTTCTCCTAGTCCTTCTTTAGCTGGCTCTAGCTTGATGTTACTTTTGCAAAAGGCTGACAGAATTTGCTTGTGATTTTGCTTTCAGCTACCAGCAATCATTTTCTCATGTATTCAACGCAGAAGTAACATTGAAGTTTCACGGTTTTTGAAGCGTTTTTCCCTCTTTAAAAACCAAAGCTTGATTTCTGGCTAAATCTGTCATTTCGCATTTTAATTTAAGTGGCTTTAAATCCAGTGGATTTCTTTTCTTTCTTTCTTTGTTTATTATTACATAGATACTATATAATTGTTCGGACATGATTGAAAGATACAGATAAGGAAAAGTTAAGAGAAAGGTTGTTTGTAATTTCGACAGCACAGGGGTAATTACTCATCTCCATTTTAAAAGTCTCTTTGACTTCATATTATTGCTATTTGTAAATATAAAACCAGATTATATTGCTTGGAGGTCTACTTCTTTCCCTTAGTCTGTTGTGAATATATTTCCATACTAGTATATATTATTTTCAAACGTAATTTTAAATGGGTACCTGCTAGTCTATTCTATGAACATGCCATACTTTTTCCAAACGTTGCAAACACAGCTACACAGTTGTCCAAGCCCAGTCACAACAACAGCTAAATATTTGCACACATGGCGAACTTGTTCCTTCGGATTAATTGGGAAACTTGTAAGAGATTCAGGTGTCTTAACAGAACTGGCTCATTGCCATTTTCCTGATCATGAAAAAGAGTAAAATACCTAAGTTACTTTCGCCCTCCAGCATAGAAGAATATGACATAATAATGCTACAGTGAGACATCAGAGAGTGCCATTATGCACCTACAAATCCCAGCTGTACTAACTAGGTTTGCATGGGCTGTTTCACCGCGCAGTTCAGTTCAGAAAATACGGACTGCTAACGACCGAATGACTCATCAAAACAGAATATGCTTGAATCAGTTAGGGAAAAAAAAAAAAAAAAAGAAAGAAAGAAAGAAAGAAAGAAAGAAACTTTCACTTAAAAAACTTTATTGGAAAAAGAGATCATCATTTGTAGGACATCTCCTAGGAAAAATAACAGCTTGAATTCCCCTGTATGTTTCAGTGAATTATGATGAATTTTTCTGGCCCGGTACGGACTAGAACAGCCAGCAAGCATCCGGTACTCAGCGTGCTCCTAGAGACCTCACAGTAAAATGTAAGGCGAGTGAGCTGATGACTGACATCGTGGAGAAGGACCACATGGCAACCAGGGCTATGTAGTTCCTGTTAAGAGAGAGAAGAGAAAGATCGGAAGGATTGGCTCAGGCTGGAGCCAGTGGTCAAGCAGAGAATTCCTGAGTATCTCATTTTTTGAAAAGTGTCCTTGACTCTCAGAGGATCCATCAGTCGGAGCAAATGATTTAGAAAGTAAGTCACTAATAAGCTTTAGGCAGTGCATTTTGAACCCCTCAGTATAACAGGTTTGGTAGTAATTATAAGTGCACTGTGGAAAACTAAGAATCAGGTGTCCAGATTTGTCTCTGACGGCAAATCTGAAAGATAGAGAAAATGAGCAGTATCATTTAAAGGTTAGGGAGGTTTTATTTCCATGTTCCATTGCCAGAAACCTTCTCTGGTTTAAACGTGTAGCGATGACACTTAAATCAGAATGTTGACCTTTTAAAATTTCATTTATTTAAAAGAAAAATTATGAAAATAATATGTATGTATGCATAAATATTTTGGATATATCAACATATATAACGGAGAGAAAGTTAATAATACGAAGTAAAACATGCCAAACAGTATAGAAAATAATACAGTGAATTCCCATGTCCTGATCATCCAGCTTGGGAAACAATACCTTATCAATACTGCCAAGGTGGTTTGTGTTTCCCCCTTCCGAGTTGCATCATGACATCGGTAAGTATCGCTAAAAATGTATAACAATTTTGTACATTTTTAAACTTTATTTAAATGAAATTGTACTGCATTTTTTCTGTAACCTGATACTGTGTTTGTAAGACTCAACCATACTGATACCTGAAGGACTAGACCATTTGTTTCACTGTTTTACTGTTGTTTTACTGGTGAACAGTCACACACACCAAAATTAAATATACTAATCCATTCCATTGTTAGACATTTAGCTCGTTTCCAACTCCTTGCTATTACACTCACTGCTGATACAAGCTTTCCTTTCCGTGATTCCTGTGCACAGTTCTTTTTTTTTTATTTTTTTTATTTTTTTTATTTTTTTTTTTTCAACGTTTATTTATTTTTGGGACAGAGAGAGACAGAGCATGAACGGGGGAGGGGCAGAGAGAGAGGGAGACACAGAATCGGAAACAGGCTCCAGGCTCTGAGCCATCAGCCCAGAGCCTGACGCGGGGCTCGAACTCGCGGGGCTCGAACTCACGGACCGCGAGATCGTGACCTGGCTGAAGTCGGACGCTTAACCACTGCGCCACCCAGGCGCCCCCCTGTGCACAGTTCTAAGAGCACCTGTGGGAGATATTTCCTGGGTGGAATTTCCTGAGTTATAGGGTGCATTGCATTTCCAGACTAACTAGATTTTGACAAATTGGACTTAAAATCTTTTTTTTCCCAGGTATTCTTCAACCGGCATCAGATAAGAGCTCTATAATTCCACATTTTTTGGTAACACTTGGCATTGTCAGGGATTCAACAATTGCCATTCTAGAGAGGAGTGTGAAATGCTATAGTGGTTGTACTTTGTACTTTTATTTCTAGGCAGTGTATATACAGATATATTTTCTAAAGACTTTTTTAGGGCAGTTAGAGGTTTCCAAAAATTTAAGCAGAAGATACAGAGATTTCCCATATATCCCTTACCCGTACACATGTAAAGGCTCCCCATTGTCAATATCATCTCCCAGAGAGGTACATTTGTTAGGACTGATGAACCTACACTGACACATCAAAATCACCCCAAATGCATGGTTTACATTAGGATTACTCCTGATATTATACATCCTATGGGCTTGGACAAATGTATTATGACATGCATCCATCATTATAGTATCATACAGAGTATTTCCACTGCCCTAAAAATCCTTGCCTATTCAGCGTCTTACTCCCAACCCCTGGAAACCTGATCTTTTCACTGTTTCCACGGATTTGCCTTTTCTTCAATGTCATATAGTTGGAATCATATAGTACAGAGCCTTTTCAGATTGGCTTTTTTCACTTAGTAATATGCTTTTAAGTTTCCTCCTCATCATTTCATGGTTTGATAGCTCATTTCTTTGTAGTGCTCAGTAATATTCCTTCTGTGTGTAACACAATTTATTTATTCATTCACCTACTGACGGGGATCTTGGTTCCTTCCAAATTTCGGCAACTATGAATGAATCTGTTATAAAGCATCTCTGTGCAAGTTTTTGTGTAGACACAAATTTACAACTTCTTTGGGTAAATACCAAAAAGCATGATTGCTAAATAGTATGCCAAGATACAGTAGTTGAATGTATTTTTTCATATGTTTATTAGTTGAGCTTCAGGTTTCTATTTTTTGAATTCCATATAAATATTGTCTGCACATGTTTCCATTAAATTATTTCCTTTTTCTGATTGATTTCTTTATATTTCAGTATACTAATCTTTTGCTGTTCACAAACATCTTCTCCCAGGCTTTGGCTTTTCTTTTAATTCTATAATGGGATAATTTTAGAGATGAATTTTTTTAATGTATCATTTTTTTTTCACATTTATTTATTTGAGAGAGAGAGAGAGAGGAGGGAGAGAGAGAGAGAGAATTCCAAGCAGGCTCTGCACTGTCAGCACAGAGCACCGATGCAGGGCTGGATCCCATGACTGTGACATCATGACCTGAGCTGAAATCAAGAGTCAGGAACTTAACCACTAAGCTACTTAGGAGCCTCTTAGTAGCTCCTTTTAATGTTTATTAATTTTTTAATGTTTATTTTTTAATTTTTTAATGTTTATTTTTTTATCATTTTTTAATGTTTATTTTATTTATTTATTTTATTTTTTTTTTTTGAGAGAGAGAGAGACAGAACATGAGTGGATGAGGGACAGAGAGAGTGGATGAGACACAGAATCCGAAGCAGGCTCCAGGCTCTAAGCTGCCAGCATAAAGCCTGACGCGGGGCTCGAACTCACAAACCGTGAGATCATGACCTGAGCCAAAGTCAGATGCTTAACGGACGAGCCACCCAGACGCCTCTGATGTATCATTTTTTAATTGATTTCTTTGTTTAGGGAATTCCTCCTGATGTGGAGGTTTCATACATAATCTATATTTTCTTCAAAAAGTCTCTAAGATTTGCTTTTCATGTGAATGTCATGTATCTTCACATGACATTTTACCCTCCAAAAACATTTTGTCTTAGTATCTGTTTTGTTTGACATTAAAATAACTATTTTATCTCTTAAAGTCCTCATATGAGTGAAGTCATAAGGGAAGGGAAAACAAAAATAATATAAAAACAGGGAGGGGGACAAAACAGAAGAGACTCATAAATATGGAGAACAAACTGAGGGTTACCAGAGGGGTTGTGGGAGGGGGGGATGGGCTAAATGGGTCAGTGGCACTAAGGAATCTACTCCTGAAATCATTGTTGCACTATATGCTAACTATTTGGATGTAAATTTTAAAAAATAAAAGAAAAACATAACTATTTTAGCTTTTTTTTAGTTAGTACATCTTTTTTTAATGTGTGTCATGTATACCTTTTTCTATGCTCTAGTTTTAATTTTTCTGATTCTTTTGTTTATATGTAGCTTTTAGAAACAGCATGTACCTGGCTTTAAAGAAAATTCTAATTGAAAATCTTCGTCCGTTAACTGACAAATTTAGTCTGTTAACTTTTATGATTCTGCAGATACACTGAATTTTCTTCTTTAAATGTATACTTTAAAAAATATGCCTTTTTTCGGGGTGCCTGGGTGGCTCAGTCAGTTAAGCGGCCGACTTCGGCTCAGGTCATGATCTCACGTGATCTCGCGTTGAGTTCGAGCCCCGCGTAGGGCTCTGTGCTGACCGCTCAGAGCCTGGAGCCTGTTTCAGATTCTGTGTCTCCCTCTTTCTGACCCTCCCCCGTTCATGCTTTGTCTCTCTCTGTCTCAAAAATAAATAAATGTTAAAAATAAAAATTAAAAAAAAATATGTCTTTTTTCTTCTTTCCTTACTGCTCATGGAATAATGGGCTTTTTACATTCAATTTCTCTGGTTAGAAGACGCATAACTCATTTTAGCTCATTTAGTGATTACCTTTAAAATTTCCATACAGATAGCTGACTGAACACAAAGTTAATCCTTAAACAATACAAGAAATTTAGAACAATAAGGACCACCAGGCCATTTCATTTATGATTTTAGTTTCCTTTTTCCTCCTTGTTTCTGGTTGCTGGTGATTTCTCTTACTTTTTTCATAGGTTAGCTTTGTATTTTAAGAATGTCTGTTAATATTTTTTTTTCTGCATTTCTAGGTATTTTTAGCATTTGTTTATTTTTTTCTTTCCAGGATAGATTAAGTACAAGGTCAAGTTTCACTTTCAGGTCCATGTTGCCCACCAATGGCCATCTTTTTCGTAAGGGTTGGCAGTCCTTTGTGGGGATGCGATAAAAGCACAAAGCATTAAGCTTTAGAGGAAAAGGTTGCCAAAATGGATGAAAAAGCCCAGAGCAAAAGCTAGGACAATGCCGAAGGCATTTCTACTTGACACTTCTACCTAAACCTGACCGTACCCATGTTTTAATAAAGTAATATCTATTTCTCCTAAGGATTTACTGTGCCTTTGAAAGAAGCAAACATACTACCAACTTAGAAAATAACGGGTTATTTTTTTCTTTTTGAGTTCAGGGTTTTCTCCAGGGGAGAGTGAAGGAGGAAAAGTTTACCTTCTGTGACTGCTGGAAAGCTACATGTTCCTTCAGAGCAAGGAAAAATTTTATGATACTTCAAAAGTAAAGTCCTTGGGCTCCTGCTGGGGCCCAGCACTCTAGTTGCCATGAGGGCAAAATTAAAATAGACCTTGCTCAGAAAATCTAGCAAGTGGAGTCTCCTGGAGCTAAGTCTTTTTCCTTTATGTGTTTCAGTTCAGGGAATGATTTCAATGGGAGCCTTATTAGAACTCTAATAAAGGCTTGCCTACCTTGAAATGAGTCAAGTAGGTCAAACCCATCCCCTACTTGCATAAATAAGCACTTTCAGGTAACAGTTGCTGACTAGTAATATTTCTTTATTTGGTGTCTTAACACCTGCTCTGTGTTCTCTCCTCTTAGAGTGTTATTTTGGCGCTTAGGAAACACACAGGAAGTGGGTCATAAGTAATTAGCTTAGAATTGGTCCTAGGTTCCCTGGACTCTTTCCCAGCTGAGTCTTCCTTCTTTTGACATGGGCTTTGGGAATTCATGAGAGTTTCATACAGAGTAAGAGACACTGGGGAAAGTAATTCATGGAGCCCTGGAGAAATCCTGAGGATATAGGGGTTGGGACTAGTTGAACCAGAGAGGGACAGCTGTCAGCCAGCTCAATTCATATTGGCATGACTGAAACAAGGTGTGAGTGCCTTCGACATAGATTTTGGGCAACTCAGAGCGGAATGATGCCTTATTCACCTTTGTATCTGCAGTGAGTAGGTGCCTGACCAATTAGATTAGGTATTCAATTAGATCTAAATTGGAAGAAACATTTAAAGCTCACACTTCAGAAGGTCAAAGAATAAACAAAACTTAGATTTTCTGTTCATTTTTCCACTTGTGATGGTCAACTGGTGGAAAAAAAGAATAAATAAAATAGCAAACTATACTCTAATCATCTCAAACAGAATTTTGGGGGGGGATTGCTATTTAACATTCCATGTAAAAGTTCTTTACACCAAATGTAAATGATTAACCCCCTTCAGGAACTTGCAAGTGATAATATGTTAACTTTAGCATTGCTGTACCTCCACTCATTTTCTTCTTTTATCTGCCGCACACTATATATGATTAGGATTTACTAAAGCAGTAAACTTTGTTGGGAGGAAGGGTTGGTTAGAGCCAGAAAATGCACCCCAAGGGTGATTCTTCAGAATACTCCCCTCTGAAAAAGTCAGCCACGTGTGTTTAATTGTCCCAGCACATCACCAAACTCCAAAGTCAGACCACTGAATCTCAGACGTCCAGGCCTAAGGAGTTACTTCTTGATTTTACACTCTATTGCTCCAGAATATAAGTATCTGGACCTCACCCAAATGCTTATGCATACTCAAAACACAAAGGAGTTTAGAATGATTTGGAATCGTTGCAGCATGAATTAGAGACATTTGGGATATATAACAGAGAATAATTACCAAATATTTAACAAAATATCCCTTGTTTTGAATGGTCTTGGAGCTAGGATTTGTTTTTATATTTTAAAAAAGTTTAAAAAAATCGAAAGACGACTATTTCACGGCATAGGAAAATGATTTAAAATTCAAGTTTCAGGTTCATAAATAAAGTTTTATTGGAACACTGACACACTCATGCTTTCACTTATTGTCTATGGCTTCTTTCACACTACATCAGCAGAGTTGAGTAGTTTTGATAGAGACAATATGGCCTGCAAAGCCTAGAGTATTGATTTTCTGACACTTCCTAGAAAAAAAAAAAAAAAAAATGATGCTCCCGGCTTTATGCCATTGTCAGAGAGAGTCCTGTGCCAGGGGTCACAAGAGGTCAGAGTCAGGTGTGCTCCCTTCTGTTCTTTTATTTGCATATGAATGCATATAAAATGATCTTCTATCTGGGCTCTACATAGCCAGGAGCATAGCTTGTGTAACCATCTATAATGTTTTAGGGTACTCTAGATGACAAGTCATAGGAAGACCCCCGATGGAGTCCTGTCTTTAGGTACATGAGCACTTGTCACAGATGGACTGAAGAACGAAGAAACTCGTTTCCTGCAGGGCACTATATCTGGCCCAACGAGGTCATCAGAAGATTCTAACGTGAATGCTGCTAAGCTACAGGATACCGGTTTTGTGGCCTTCTATGTGGCCTCAAGTTTTTTGGTGGTTTGTTTTTGTTCTGTTATGTTTCTATGCTCTTTAACCAGGCCACATTTTGGAACGCTCAAAAGTCATTTGGTTCCCCCACCCCCCCCCCCACAATGGAGGGTGGGATTTGCATGCCTTTAAGATTATTTAAAAGGGTTTCCCTGGGTTACTGTGACACTCAAAATTAAATAAAACTGTGGCCAGTGCCGTGACATATACGATTCCTCTGGAGTTACATTCCAGGGGACTGAAATTCTACCTTCCTATTCCCAGTACTCTGTGAAACCGAGAACACTTGCTTCTGCTTCACAGCAGCAGAGACTATGATTAATATTCTGTGATTAACATTCCACTGGTCTGAGAGGAAGGAGGACAGAGTTCAGTTCCATTTGTGCCTGCAACTAATTTAGCAGCTTTAAGCTCCTCATTTAAATTTTATAGGCTTCAGTGTTTTAAAATTACAAACTAATATAGTTTGACTGGGTGACCTTGGTGACTCCAAAGCATGATACCTTTATTTTAACTTATGGAGGATTGCCTCTTCCCTTATTGAACTGATTCCAAATACCTTGATTTTTCCTACAAGCTATACATTTGCTGCCTATCCGAAATCAGGTGGAATTTGTTTTGTTTTTGACATCATTAAACCATCGCAATGAATAGACGTGATGAAAATATCGTAGTGAAATATTGCCTGCTACGTTTAAAAGAGAAGTCATCAGTAGAAGGCGCCAGTTAATGACGATATGGAACATGAGAGCAATAATAATAAAATAAGCCATGCGAGGTAACTAGTTCTGTATACATAAAGCAAGAACATCCTGGCGGTGAAGATGTGGAGGAGGGGGGGAAAATTCTATAGAAATTTTATTAAAACCCAAAACCAAAACCAATCTTCTTCCATCCAGCAAAACAAACACAACTTTTCAAACGTCCATCTTCTTCCATTTCGCCATATTCCAAGGTCAAGTTAGTTTGCTGGTATTTGTTGACTATTAAAGGCACAACGTCTGTCAGTTCACCCCTCTTCAGACTTTGTCAGTAATGAAACAGGGAGAAGGGTGAAAAGAGAAGAGGCAGAAGCAACCAATAGAGAAGGGATCACAGAAGGTAAGAGGGAAGGAGAGCGAAAATGTGTATAAATTTCAAGTTGATGATAACATTCTAAGACCGCTGCACATTTTTATTTTGTATTGCTTGTAGAAAAGAATCTTCGACCTCACAAAACACCTCGTGAATGTGTTTTGTTCTTCCTGACCCAGCCAAAGAACAGAAAATTGAGTTCAAGATTGACTACAAATATCCAATATGAGAAAGTTCTATTTGAGGTTGACTACAACACTTCATCCCAAAGATTTTTTTTTTTTTTTTAAATGGTAAGTTTGGACAGCCTGTTGTCTTTTCACATAGTGCCCTGGTGAGTGGCCAGATGGTTGAAGTTAATGTCTGCTTTTCTACAGCTTGAGGATTGAATCAGAAAAAGGAGCATAAGGGTTTAGTTTTGAAAGTAAACACTTTTTAAATAACCTGGAGGATGATTTGTTATATATAACTAAGTTGCATATGATATCTTTTTACTTCTTGTTTATAGAAATACTTACTCTAGGCAAGTGGTAGTTAACCATTCCACATTCATAAGATTGCCTCTTCAGCAAGACCTCCAAACAGGCTGCTCCTTTTTGATGAAATGGTTATGCTTTAACTACTATTCCTTAGGTTTACTTTGATAGTTTGCTGTGGGAATATGAAACATTGTTCGTATTCTCTCACTTGCCATTCAAGACAAGTTGGAATGTAGAGAATCGGCATTTTGTTTTGGAAAGAGGACTGATTCAAGATCGAACACAGGATTCACTAATACTGAATAGAGAAAGTTATCAATCTGTGCCTTAGCACTCATCTAAAGTCAGGGCAATGGACACAATTTAGCATTTCCATCTCTAAAATTTCACGATTAGAGTAACATCCAGAGAGACACGAGATAATGCTGGAGATGAATTATTACAATGAAATTCTCCTGCACAGATTCCCAAGTACCGTAAGGATGGGGCTGTTCATGACTGTCGGCTGACTGATAGCACATTATTGCCACGTGAAGTAAGCAAAAAACTACCAACTTATTTAACTTCTCAGAACGAAAAAATATGAGGAGGTTGTTAAGGGCAAAAAATCAAATAAATCATGGTCCCTGTCCTTAAGCAAGTATAGGGATGTTTATAGATGAATATATAAACTGAGTTAAACTGCTATGTAGTAGTAAATAAGAAGTATGTATTCAAACAAAGGATTCAGGGATTTAATTTTTTTTTTCAACATTTATTTATTTTTGGGACAGAGAGAGACAGAGCATGAACGGGGGAGGGGCAGAGAGAGAGGGAGACACAGAATGGAAACAGGCTCCAGGCTCCGAGCCATCAGCCCAGAGCCCGACGCGGGGCTCGAACTCACGGACCGCGAGATCATGACCTGGCTGAAGTCGGACACTTAACCCACTGCGCAGGCGCCCCAAGGATTCAGGGATTTAAACCATTTGCTGATTATATTCATTTCTTACTGCTGTTGTAACAAATTGCCACAAACTTAGTGGTTTTAAAATATTTATTATGTTACAGTTCCAAAGATTGGGGTCAAAATGGGTCTCAGCTGGGCTAGTTAATGGACTGATGGGGCTTTGTTCCTTTTGTGGAGGCTTTCGGAGAGAATTCATTTTCTTGCTTTTCCACCTGAATTTCTTGGCTCCTGGCGGTCTTCCACCCTCAAAGCCAGCGATAGCCAGTGGAGCTTGTCTCGGATCGCATAACTCTGACACTGACTATTCTGACTCCCTTGTTCACTCCTTGGACCCACCCAGATAATACAGGATAGTCTCCTATCTCAAAGTCAACCTATTAGCAATCTCAATTCCATCTTCAAGTTTAATAATCCCTTGCCGTGGAAGATAATACAGGATCTGGGGATTAGTATGCAGACATCTTTGAATTAGCATATGGACATCGTTCTGCCTATGACACTGAGAGAATGATAAATGTTGACTTTCTATTTAGCTCTGATGAGCAATTCCAGTTAATCTTACTCATGCTGCCCTTAAGAACATGCATACTGTTTCATAACTTTGAAGTCCTTCACAGGTTTGATATGAACCTTTGACCATTCAGGACAGAGGATTGGGTTAGAAATCCCATTGTTTCTATGGGAGCTGTGAACCCTTATCCCCCCTGCCCATGCTTAATTCTGGTTCATCCTGACCATGTGTTGTCTCAGTTTGTACATCTCCAAGGAAATGATGTTTTATTATTACCATCTGTTTTTTATAGACCATGAATCACCAATTGGCTCCCAGGACCCTAAGGCCTTAGATACTTTAATACTAATTCACAGGTCTTTGATGGTATCACTACAAAGAGGACTGGAAAGTTTTTTGTTTTTTGTTTTTTTCCTAAGACAGAGCTGCAGTGAAAACTCATTGATGGCCTTCAATATTAAATAATTCTTGCTTCCAAATAATATGATGGTAAGAAATTATGACAACTAATTATTCTACGTTGCTATAGGAAGGTGACTCCTTATCAGAAAATTTCCAAATTATTCTTCCCGATTCTTACTTTCAAAAATCAAATTCAATATTTTAGAACTAATAGGAACTGAGGGTGAAGAACACAGTCATAGTAAGCATTATGGGCCTTACCACATCATCCTAAAGAAGAAAAATAAAATTGAATTGCTAGGGTGTGGGAAATGAAATTACTCAGTTTTTTTCAAATAAGAAAAGAACATGGTCTCCAGATGTTTATTTTAGTCATAGCAATGCTGGGACCAGAAGTAAGAATGCTGATTCCTTGATTCTTTTATAGCTTTAAGGTAGATCTACAGAGTAGAAGTTGAAGACACATAGTAGAAACCCATTTAAATGCTTCCCTCTTTTGACAATAACATTTAATATCTTTTGACTCTAAGGGATATATTTGTTAAATTATAGACATAACGAAACTGTTATAAAATTTGAAGAATTAAAATCATTCATAACTCCCTTGCCTGCTTATGGTTAAAGTTTTTGTTAGATATCTCTCTATTTGGTAATAATCTCTTCTTGGATGATATGAAAGGAATCAACATTTCTTAACAGCCTATTTTTTCCCCCATCCTTCATAATTCAACCAACCTTACTTTACCAACTTATTTACAAGTCTTACATATAGTTCTGCAGAGTCTAACAAAAATAAAAATAAACCAAATAGACAAAAAATAAACCAAAAAATGATAGACCAAATTTGCCCTTATGGAAGTTCAGAAATGGAATTTATGCAGGCATCATCTTTCCACTATTCATAAACCCCAGGATGATTACATGGCATTACTAAGAAAAAAAAAAATAGAGAGAGGAAAAAAGAAGAACATTTGGATACTACTTTGTGCAAATGTTATGTCAACTCCGGGAAACAAAGAGATCTAGAACACGGCTACAAATTCTTCAAAGAGCTTATGGTATATAATTGCATAACAAGACATATACTTCCAGAAATTTCAATTTCAATACAAGGAAGCCAATCATTAAGAACCAAATGAGGGCTCCACACAAAACTGCCAAATGCACGTAGGAGAGCTCATTTTAGTGTACAATAAAAAGCACTTGGGAACGCTTTCCGGAAGAAGGTAAGATTTGAATTGTTCCTTCAGAGAAAATGAGGGCTTCGGTCATTCACCTTCCCTCCTTCATTTAAATAAGTATTTATTGGTTACTTGTTGGAAATATGCAGACCATGTAGTTTGGTCCGTGTTTGAAACCTGATAAAAATGACTACCTAGACTTACTTTAGTTAGGCTTTACTTCAAGTTGTTACCATGTCAGCAGACAAGCATGGTAAATGTTGGCACGAGACCACGAATAGAAGTGAGTAGTCTAGGCTGTCTTATATCTGCTTAGTTCCTCCAGAGAGAGGCTTCCGATTTTCAGCATGCAGGGAAGAAGAAATCCAAGGCAGATGTGCAGTGTTACAGGTTATAGGGAGCTATCTCAGCATTTCAGGGTAATCCCATAACAGCAGAGGGAAATCAGAGCTATGCCACAGTTACATTTTTTCCATGTGTTATTTCCCTCTGCTTTGGGCCCACACAAGGTTTCAAGGCAGAGGGTCTGGTCATTATCCAACACACTATTAGTGCTAAGCATCGTGTAAGGGGGCACGAGACAGATAAGCTCTCTGCCCTGGTGGAGTATACATTCTGAAAGAAGTTATATAAAATAGACAGTGGGAAAAAACATGGAGAAGAAAGATTGATGTATAGAGGTATAGCCTGTTTATGAGATAAAAATGAGTACCCAGTATCTTTGGAACAGAGAATAAACATACAGGAATGATAGGGGATAGTTTGTGTCAATTAATAAGAGAAATAAAATGAAGAATCTATTATCCCAGGGAAAGACACTTGAACATTATACTAAAAATCATGAGGAGATGTTAAAGTCTATTGGAAAGTGGGAGATAACTTTTTCTGAGAAGATTAAGCTAGCTAGAGTATACAGTGGATTTGGAGGATCAGAGACCAAAGGGGGAAATATGAGTGTGGTAGTTAATTTTATGTATCAACTTGGCGAGACCGCAGGATGCCCAAACATTTGGTCCGAACATTCTTTTGGGTGTGTCTGTGAAGATGTTTTTGGATGAGATTAACATTTGAATTGGCAGACTGACTGAAGTAGAGGCTTTCCCTCACGTGGGTGGGCTTCATCTAATCAGCTGAAGGTCTGAATAGAAAAAAAAAAACAAACAAAAACCTGACCCTCTGAGGAAATTTGCTCCATTCTGACTGCTTCCAGCTGGGACATTGGTTTTTCCTGCCTTTGTACTCCAATTGAAATATCTCCTCTTCCTGGGTCTTGAGCCTGCCAGCCTTCAGACTAGAACTGCGTACCCTTTTGGTTCTGTTTCTCTGGGGAAGTCTGGCTAATACAGAAAGTTACCTACCTTTTGCTGCATTCCAGGTGAAAGGTGGTAAGGGCAGGGACTAACTAAGGTGGTGACTCTGAAGGGGCAAAAGAAGGAATAAAGGAGAATGGCATTTACAGGAAAGTAAGCAGAACTTAGTGAGTGAATAATTGACTGACTGGAGCCGGGGGAAGGGACCGAAGTTTACTGAGTTCCTGACTCTGTTTGGTTTTCCTAGAAGTAGAGGCATGAAGCAAAACTTTCTTGGTAACACTTTATTTGTGCATGAATTCTTCGAGAAGGAAAAGTAAAGGGAAATAGAAAGAGAGATAAGGAGGGAGGGCAAGCCACAGCTTTATAAGAAAAACAAATGGTCAGTCACGTGGGCCTTTTCTAGACAGGCTGTATGGAATCACTTTGACTTGCAACTATCTGAGGCAGGAAAGGAACAACGGAGTCCATTTTTTTTTTCAGCCGGCCAGTTGTTCTCTTTCATCTCTTATTGGTCCAAGTTCATCCTACAGGGCGTTAATTCCCTTGAATTTGGACGACCTTTGGGGAAGCCACATCTCAGGACAACTGAGATGGCCTAGGGCTCAGAATGAGCCAGCCAGCTGGTTTTAGAGAGTTCCCGCTGTGCCTGCCTGCCTGCCTGCCTCAGGGCTTGGCTCTGTGAGCTGATGATGCTTCGTGCAGTCCTGTGTCTTCTCACACTCGAACAACAAAAAGAGAGCCCAGGTGGGAGGCTGGTGGTGTTCAGTAGAGGCATTGGGCAAGGTATGTCATGAGTGCCTCTCAGGTGATCTGTAGAGTGGGAGTAACCGGCTGAGCAGAAGGTGCTCTAAGGACAAGCCTCTGCTATGAAGGAAATAGGGCTCAACAAGTCTCTTTCTAGGGAATATAAGAGCTTCCCTAATGGTTATAAAAATATGCTGCTGCTGGGTACTCATCCTGGAGGGACATCCGAACGCTATGGGCCAGTGAATCTGGAAAAGAGCAAAATTGGGTCCGGAAGAGTCCATTCCTGAGAGAACGATGGTACCGTTGACCAGGACACGAAAATCTTAAGGAGAAACTGACATTTCCCAGAAAAGGAAATGAATCATCTGGCTTTACACTGTTGACTGTGATCCTGAGGTGATATCTTGCAGCAAGTATCAAAGAATCATGAATCAATGAAAAGTTAATGATTAAAGGGACATTAGAGGCTGCTGTGTTAACATTTTTTCTTCTTCTTCTTCTTTTTTTTTTAACACTTATTTCAGAGACGGTGGGAGATAAGATTCAGAGAAGGTTAATGATTTTACAAATGTTACGAAATGTTAGTTACAGAAGTGGGTCAGGAAAACAAATTCCTTTCATTCAGGCTGTTACTTCTTGACCTAGTCACATGGGAGGCACTAGGAATCCTGAGTTCCCATCCCTGATTTTCTGGTGAGAGTGGGTTTTGCCTTTCCACCTCTCAAATGGAAATGCCGGACAAGAAAACCCCCATCATCCCCTCTAGCTCGGATATCCAAGCATTCTCTGATGCACACACGAGAGCAGTATGGCCGAAGAAATAGTTTTATAAGCTTCGATGACATTCAAGATTCCTGATTAACACCCCCTCTCTGTGGTTACATGAACATGCAGGTGCCAGGCATTCATCCTGAAAGGACATAAGATAACTATGGGCTGGTGAATCTGGAAAAGTGACAAACTGGGTTTAAAATAGTCAGTTCCTGAGAGAATGATGGTTCCGTTGGCCAAGGCAAGAAAACCCTAAGAAGAAACTTACATAGATGGAAAATTGACAGAGAACAGGAGGTCAGTGATTAGCTTCATGGTACATCTTAATTTATGGTGTGGCGGGAAGAGAAGACACCATGAAGAAAACCCACAGAGAAGAAGTGGGTAGTGAAGTAGGAGAAGAACAGGAAAGTCCCCAGGGCTGAAGAAAGAGGAAGGGCTGAAAGGCCTGATAAAAAATGGTAAGTGCACAAACATCAAGATGGGGATTGAGAAATAGCCATGAAATGTGGCAACAGAATCTTTATATTGAAACACTTAAAGCACAGTGGGCAAAGGCTTGAGGAGTTAACTATTTATAAGAAAATGGATACAAGAGGGGAGATAATATTGCGTGTAGGCTGTTCAAAGACATATTAGAGTAAGAAATAAAGTCTGTAAAATTGGGGACAGTGTAAGTATGTTTCTAGGCAGAGGAGATAGATTTTGGAAAAGAGAATTTATCTGAAGGAATAAGGTGCCAGAAGAGATGGGAGAGGTGAAGTACCCTTAGCACAGACGGAGGGAATGATTTTGGCAAGGAGAAAGGCACCTCTTTTTCTGAAAAGGGAGTGGAAGAACAGTAGGAACCTGAAAGTGCCAAGAAAGTTAGAGGCAGAAGTGGATAGACATAGACGAAGTGGAGGAAAGAGTAGAGGAGGGATGTTGTGACAGGATCTATCTTCCCAGTCAATGTGGAGGCAAGACCCAGATTGGGTGGGTGGACTGAGAGGCTGAGGACTGAGGCAAATGATTTCAGCAGGGATGGAGAAAGAAGCGACAGAGAGTCAATTAAAGAATTGTGAGCTGCTGGGGCACCTGGATGGCTCGGTTGGTTAAGCGATCAACTCCTGATTTCTGCTCAGGTCATGACGTCACAGTTGGTGGGCTTGAGTGCCACATCAGGCTCTGTGTTGACAGTGTGGAACCTGCTTGGGATTCTCTCTCTCTCTCTCTCTCAATCTCTCTCTCTCTCTCTTTCTGTTCCTCCCTTGCTCATGCTCTTATTCTCTCTTTCTGTTCCTCCCTTGCTCATGCTCTCTTTCTCTCTCCCTCTGTCTCTCTCAAAAATAAATAAATAAACCTAAAAACATTGTAAGCTGCTGTGAGGTAGTTTACAGTAAATAAGATGTAAATGTTTTGGTGGTTCTCATATGCACGATTTTGTGCCTTTTATTTTCATGTGGGGGGCTAAGAGTTGAATTGTAAAAAGTCGATTTCCCAGGGCTAGGGATGGGCAGAACTGAAAATTAAAGGATATAAAGTGTCTAGGACTCTAATTAAGGCAGCTTCAAGTTGCTGGATCAGTGTTTCAGGATGAATGGTTAGGCACCGAACTCATAAAGTTACACATAACTAGATAAAGTGGAGGGATTAGGGACTGGCCAACTTGCTGGGTGGTAGAAAGATCGCAATATTATTTATTTCTTCAGGAGTCAGGGTGACCCTAGCTTGGATCTTGGTTATATAAGAGTATGAGTGGCGTTAAAGGCATAAAGGATTTTGTTAACACTGTCTTTTTATGAGTTAGATGATTGTATACATTCTATTAAGCATTGTGACATAGTCAGACCTGGCATGGAATTATTCCTAAAGCACAAGAACTCTTTGATAAGCATTTCCTGGGTATCTATATAATGGAACAAAAAGAATTACGGAGATCACAACAAGTTTTTTAATCAACAATTAATCCTAGGAACAAGATGTAAAGTTGCGTTCATTACAGAAAAGCTGCATTTACTTTATTATTCTAACAAATAAATAATTTGAAATAGTTTGAGGAATTGATAATAAGAGGTAAGGACAAAGTTCAGACCCCCGGATCTGATAACAATGTCATTGGATAAGCTCCCTGGTATTTCTGTACTATGTACTTCTTGTTTATTGGAGCTCCACTGAGAATGTTTAATTTATCAAAACAACGGTTCTCTTTACAAGATGGTCCTTATGACAACCATAAAGACCACAGTGTCTTAGATGAGCTCTGCTCAACCATAATTAGAAATCGAACACTCATATTTTCCAACCCATATTGCTAGTTGAGTTAAAGTCTGATAATTTCTACCAACCGGTTTGGTGACTGTGCCAGGAGTTTCTAGAGAATGGTCAGCATGATGAGGGAATATGTGCTCTCAACTCTGCAGGCAAGTCTGTAATTCCTCACTCATCAGCTGATCAGGTGAGATGACAGCTTGGAAGCTGATGTGTCTGTCGCCTCCCTGTGAATTAGAAGAGAATTAGAAAAGGAGAGAAAGAAAAGGGGGAAAAATGCACCTCATTAGAGGGAGAAAGCAAAAAACCAAACTGCTTGCTGCTTTGGACACTGGATATCGGGAGGACAAACTTTCCAACACACACAAAATAAATGGAAAGAGCCATCACCAACCATGAAATTAGCACAGAAGGAATTCAGCCTGAACTTCACCTCTGTCTAGAAACTGGATTCTGGTGGTGGTTCTGATGAGCAGATGGATAGTATGAGGATGGGGAGGCATCAGTCCATTCATTTATCTGGAGGAATTCAAAGGACAAACGGGAAAGGTTCTTATCTAAGTGAGCTTAAACTTCCACTGAGGCACAAGGCGTATGTCTAGAATGCTTACTTAGAAAATGGGCTCTGATGTTGTGCATTAATTTCTTAGTGAAATACCATCTTAAATGATTTGATCAGTTTAGTCATCTGTAGCTACACCCAAGCAGCAACTCCGGGCCACCAAACTGGTAAAAAGAGTCTGCCTTAAGTCAATAGTAAAGACAAAGGCGGTTAATCCTCCAAATTTCAAGTGTTTTCACACATGCCATAATTCTGTGTTATGGGAGTTACTTTAGTCATACCACATAGCCGGGAGGAAGATGTGCATCAGGAAAATACTTTCTGGGGGATTCATTGCCCTCAGCATTGTGCAAGTTAATTAGAAATTAGCTATTTGGGGGCGCCTGGGTGGCTCAGGTGGTTAAGCGTCCGACTTCAGCTCAGGTCACGATCTCGCGGTCCGTGAGTTCGAGCCCCGCGTCAGACTCTGGGCTGATGGCTCAGAGCCTGGAGCCTGCTTCTGGTTCTGTGTCTCCCTCTCTCTCTGCCCCTCCCCCCGTTCATGCTCTGTCTCTCTCTGTCTCAAAAATAAATAAACGTTAAAAAAATTAAAAAAAAAAGAAATTAGCTATTTGTGTATTACATAACTGAAATGGTTAGGATGGTGGGTCATGTAATAACAGGCAAGATTTTCTTTAGTATAGCTTTTTTCTGTGCACGGAAATAGCTTTTGTTTTATTCTATTACTGAAAGATATTGAAATGTGGTTGTAGCTACCTCGTGTTGTAATGCCTGATGTGAAAGCGGAGGTGTCTATCCTTCCCAGGCATCTTGGATGTCAGGACCTTTCTGTCATTCATCCTTTTGATGGCAAGCAGACATAGTGCATGGTACAAATAAAATGATTTTTTTTTTCTCCTTGTTTCTCTTTTTTCCCCTAAGGATTTGACAATTACAGACCTTCTCAGATCTCTTTCCCTTTCAATTCTTACATGAATATTTGTGACAAGGATATCACAGAATGACCGTTGTTTGTCTATGCAAGATTTTTTTTTTTTTTCCTTCTGGGAGACATCAGACATCATGCTCAGCCACTGGGTTGCTGTGTTTTGTGAGTCTAGCTGGTCAGCTGGAGGGGGGCTAGTTCCTCTATGAGGCTTTACAGAAGCCCCATAGCATCAAAATTTGGATCCTATCTGAGA
This sequence comes from Lynx canadensis, assembly GCF_007474595.2. Lineage (NCBI taxonomy): Eukaryota > Metazoa > Chordata > Mammalia > Carnivora > Felidae > Lynx > Lynx canadensis. The sequence continues at coordinate 54,198,671 of NC_044306.2, read as the reverse complement.
GAAGATGGAAAATAAGCAGAAATGAGTTGTATCTTTGTGCCTAGATTTAAAAACAGGACTTTGGATTCCAGGAACAAGAAACTTGAAAGGGAACTAACTACTCTCAAATTGACCCTGTCAGGTGTTCAAAGATTTCCCCAAGTTATACGTTTCTTTTTATTTTCAGCTGTACATGAAGATCGTTATCTTGCTTTAACCTGAGCTTTTTCCATTCTGAATAATAAAAGATGAAATATTAGATAAATAACATTCTATTTCCATTACTCCCAACTGGAGGAGTACCACAGTCTTTTATTTGGTGATTTTATTCTACTGTTTTGGTTCTCTTTGTTTTTAATGTAGCAAAAAGAACTATTTTTAAAAGTTTTAAAAGGTATCACATTATGCTATACCGCTGAATAACCCTCAGTGGTTCTAGGTGTCTGTTTTAAAACACTCAATTTGGCTTGATAGAACTTTTCTCAATCAAGTGTTATTATTTACTTAATCTGCTTGTTTATTTACTTAATGTCTGTTTCTTCTATTGAACTATTAGCTTGATGTGGACCATATCAGTTTCTCCATCTATTATTTTTTATAACTCATACAGCATGAACAACACAGAAATATTTTCTGGCCACATGGGGCCTTACAGTTTAGTGGGGGGAAAAATCAAACAGGTTATAACTTAAACTGTGATATTCAACTTTAGAGAAAATAACACCTCAGGACTACATGGCAGGAATATCTAGCCAGCCTGGTAGATGAGATGGGTTCAGAAAAAAAATGTCTGGTATTAAGGTGATATATAAGCTGAAACTCAAATGAAGAACGGAAGCTAACCAGCCACGAAGATTGGCTTAGAATGTTTCTGGAAGAGGGGAGAGATGCTAAAAGAATTATATTATGAATGCTTGTAATATGGTTCAACGTGGATGGTCCTTGGTGGTGTGAGTGACACAAAAGGATGCTAGACAGACAAGAAGGATTGTATGAACCATCCCTGAACTCCAGAGCATCAGAAAGCCACTGAAGTGTTATACACAAGGGATTCAGAGGACCACAGTAACACATTCAAACTCTTGGACTTCATTGTAGAGAATGACGTGGGGGAGAAGGAATGTGAGGCAAGCAAGTTAGAGGACAGTTTCAATAAACCAGGTGAGTAACTAGGGTGACTTAGAATGGGAAAATGATGGAGCTATTGGGAAAGAGAAAAAAACCTGAAAATTATTAGGCGGTAGGCTGAATAAGAGTTGATTTTTGACTGAATACCGAAAATGAAGGAGAGGAAAGAGTCAGGGGAAACTGATTCTGGCTTGGGCAGTGGGAATGCCTAAGGAGAAACTATTTAGTGGAGAGGTAGAGATGACGCATTCAGTTTTGACTATAAGCTTAAGATGCCCAGCAGCCATTGGGGCACCTGGTGGGCTCAGTCGGTTGAGCGTCCCACTGGGCTCAGGTCACGATCTCACTGGGCTCAGGTCACGATCTCACTGTCTGTGAGTTTGAGCCCCGCGTGGGCTCTGTGCTGACAGCTCAGAGCCTGGAGCCTGATTCGGACTCTGTGCCTCCCTCTCTCTCTACCCCACCCCCCATCACACTCTGTCTTTCTGGTCTCCCAAAAATAAATAAACATTAAAAAAAAAAGATTCCCGGCAGCCATCAAAGTTGCAGACACTAGTCCACAGTGTCCCCGGCAGAAGAGGAGCTTTACAAAAGCGCTGAGAGGAAAAAAGGTTAGAATTATAGACGTCAATGGAAGAATATGTTTCCAAGGAAGGAGTGGTTAACACGTAATGAAAATCCCCAGTAGATGCACAAAAATAATCAGTCACCTAAACATTAGTGGCTTTGGTAGCATGGTAAGGGAGAAAGCTGGATTGCAGTGGGATATAGAGAAGGGAAATTAAATAGGTAACATTTACAGGTGCTTAAAGAAGAAGAGACGTAGAGGGGTAACTGGAAGGGTATGTGCAGTTAGCGAATTTTTTTTTTTTAATATAACTGATGCTCAACATGCTACCTACTTTTGCAAAACAAGCAGGAGCGAGTAACTGAAGGCGCCAAAGTAATTGGAGAAAGTGTTCAAATCTTTATATTCCAGAATGATTATGATTTTACAATAGGTAGGTAAAATCAAATATCAGAATATTATACTAATTATACCAATAAAAATTACAGCAGTATTCTATTTTCACGCAATTTCCCATTGTCTGCCAAACATAATCAAAAAATGTGTAGGAGTGGAGCTTATGTTGACTCATAACGTCCTTAGTATGAACTTAGTTTGGATTTTATTATTGACAAGATGTTTGTAAGTGAACTTTTGGAGCATATGCCATCCATTTGTTAACACACTTCATGTGTTAAAAAAGTCTTCAACTTTCTGAGTAACAGTATTGAGCATTATGTTAAACAGCCACAGGGTGCAAAGTTATGCAAATGTCTTGTTCAGGGTAAAGTAAGAAAGTTTGTTGTATAAACTAGTCAGATATGTTACACTGATGAGAGCAAATAAGTCTTGACACATTTCTGGCAAGTGTAGAAAACTATGAGATGTATTCTCTACCACACACGAAGAGTTGCATCAGAGCAACAAGGAGATCATTGTTGAGTCTAAAAAAGGCCCAGGAATAACTGTACTTGGGCCAGACCCTGCCTCCTTCCCAGGGGGACAAGCACAGAGACCTCGATGACTCATCCAGGTTTGAACCAATTCAGCGATTTTGAAACTATCTGATAGTTCAGACTGAAAGTTAGGGGCCACCATTGAAGAGCTCAAGAGGGTGACAAATTCCACAAGGATGTGCATTTGGTGAAGACGTCCCATGTGAGCAGACACTAATCAGCTCCTACACAAGGTGAATGGAAATCGCAGGGAACTCATGGAGATTATTAGAGAGAAAAAAGAGTTGGAAGTTACTTTCATTGATCCACACTTCTTTTTTTTGTTCTATGGATAAAGTTGTGGGAATCATTCCAGAAAATAAAATGGAAAATGCAAATGTTGGTTGTTTGCCAATAACAGAAACTGTTGTGATTTAAGTTTTTTGGAAGGTTTTGAAATGAAAGAGAGTCCAGGTAGGGTAATCAAACCATCATCTGTTTTTGTTAATAAAGTTTTATTGGAACACAGCTTCACTCAATTTTTTTTATGTCTTGTCTGTGGCTGAGGCATAGTCTTGTGATAGACACTTTATGGACTGCAAAGCTGCAATATTTATTATTTTGGTCCCTTAGAGAAAAAGTTTACCAGTTCTTCAGTCTGGTGAGTGAGTTTAATTTAACAGTTCTTTCTTTCCATAGGTTTCTTGCTTTCATTCCACCTATGAAAATATGCTGAAGCAAAGAGTAATGTAAAAGACTTAATTTGTAATTGTGTATATGGGACTAAAGGCTTATATTACCTCTCAGTCAGTCTTCGTTGATTTGAGTGGAAACTCATGGGAGGTCGTAGAAGAAAGGGAAGTGTATAGAAGTAAATAGTGACAGCAAATTGCTAAGGAAACCTCAATTCGTGAAGTCCAAATGCACTTGCAAAGAAAACATTTCCAATTTTAATATTCAGTATCTTGTCAGATAACAGAGTCCATTTTTAATTTTTTTTTAACGTTTATTTATTTTTGAGACAGAGAGAGACATCGCATGAATGGGGGAGGGGCAGAGAGAAAGGGAGACACAGAATCGGAAGCAGGCTCCAGGCTCTGAGCCATCAAGCCAGAGCCCGACGCGGGGCTCGAACTCGAGGACCGCGAGATCGTGACCTGAGCTGAAGTCGGACGCTTAACCGATTGAGCCACCCAGGCGCCCCCAGAGTCCATTTTTAAAGGCCTTAAAAATAAAATAAGATGGGTTTCATTCTTCTATGTTCTCTTCTCATAAAGTGTTCATTTCTTTATAAGGAAGGAAATAGAAGGCAGAGAAAGAAAATGTGGTATCTATTGAAGTGCCTTTTCTCTACTGGGTTGTGGTGAAATGAAATCTAAACTCTCCAAATAAACACTAGAATGCTCTTCTTATGATTTGCTCTGTTAAACTGGGGCTTCATTTCCACACTTCTCAAGAACTTTTTCTGTGGTAGGTTATCAGAGAATTTTTTGGTAAGTGGAGTTTGAATAACTTCTATTACCTGTTCTTAGGCAAAAATAGATACCAAATGCTTAAGAAATACATGCCCTCTGCCCAAGAAATTTATTTACTTCAAAATCATACTAAACACATTAAGGCTGTAGCCAAATATTTATTATAGAAGGTACAAGACAAAATTGTTTATAGTAGATAAGCATGAAACATCTCTAAATGACGTGTATTACAGGGTTTGGTTAAACAGATTATGGTCTATACATTAAATGGTCTGCTTAGAGTCACTGAAGGATACTGTAGGTAAATATTTCTTAATGAAAAATGTTCATAATCTCATCTACATGAAGGAAACAAGATACAATATGGTATGTGCATTTTGGTCTAGTTTTTATTTAAAGCTATGCCTTATATCCCGTTTCTTAATCTTAAAGTTTATGAGTTTTTATGTGGTTTAGTTTAGAAATACACATTGAGTTTTTAACTGTGATTATTTTAACAGTGGAATTATAGATATTTTAAACGTTAAAAATGATACATTCTCGTTTTTTTTCTAAACACATAAGTTTTCTTTTTATACCAGTATTATTTTGCATTTTATGAAAGGCTACTATCTAATAATTAAATGTAGAAATAAAGTTGCAGTATATTTCAACTTCAATTGAATAGTTTTTGTTCAGTATTTAAATTTTCCCCTGATGGGGCACCTGGGTGGCTCAGCTGGTTGTGTCCAATTCTTGATTTTGGCTCAGGTTGTGATCTCACGGGTTCGTAAGTTTGAAGCCCATGTGGGGCTACACACTGGCTGTGCAGAGCCTGCTTGGGATTCTCCCTCTCTCCCTCTCTCTGTCCCTCCCTGCTCATGCTCTCTCTCTCTCTCTCAAATAAATACATAAAACTTAAAAAATTAAAAAAAATAATTATGGAGTTACTTTGAAAAGTTTCTGAAATGCAAATGACACTGCGTTTGAATTAGATTCACTTGGGTAAAAAGCTGAGAAAGATTTCTCTTGATCTTAACAGTCCTGACTGAGAAATGACCAAGGCTATTGAATTAGATGGACTTTGAAGTTGATTTCTAGTCTCATAATTTCTTAACATTGCCCAGAGATACGGACCTCAGGTCCTAATTTACTTCACATCAGAGACTCTGTGTTTAGAAGTCTACAGGTGGTGGTAGGAGTGAACTTATGGTGGTTAAAAAATTCACTCTTAAGGGGCACCGGGGTGGCTCAGTTGGTTAAGCGTCAGACTTCGGCTCAGGTCATGATCTCACGGTTCATGAGTAGGTCATGATCTCACCATGGTTTGTGAGTTCGAGCCCCATTTTGGGCTCTGAGCTGTCAGCACAGCTGACAATCCAGAGCCTGCTTCGGATTCTGTGTCTCCCTCTGTTTTCGGTCCCTCCTTGCTTGCACTCTCTCCTCATTCTCCTCTCTCAAACATAAATAAACATTAAAAAAATTCAATCTTCCAAATAAAGAGTCAAGTTTAGTGATGATCATTTTGCAAAAAATGGTAAGATAAAACTTAATAAAGGCTGTTGTCTGGTTCTTTAGTCACGTGTGTTAGTAAAGTAGATGAACTTTCACATCCTGCCATGGTGGGGTCATGGTCATGAATCTAGCTTCCCTTGGAAAGGATCAAATCATGTTTATGTAACTATGTGTTTTCTATTATAGTGTATCATTATTTGTTAAAATAACTAGCCAAGATTTCATTTCATTTCCTTTTTTTATTTAATACAAACTTTATTTTATTATTTTTGAGAGAGAGAGAAATAGAGCGGTGAGCAGGGGAGGGGCAGAGAGCAGAGGGAGACACAGAATCTGAGTAGGCTCCAGGCTACGGGGCCGTCAGCACTAACCCCAAAACGGGGCTTTGAACCACAAAATGTGAGATCATGGCCTGAGCTGCAGTTGGATGCTAACCAAACTGAGCCACCCAGGTGCCCCTCCAAGATTTAAATTTTGATGTGCTTTTAATGAATACACTTGTAAAGCAACTGAATTTGTTTTCTAATCAGATGTCTGATTATGTAGTCCTTTTTGCTTGCTCTGAAACATTGGATGATGTGAATGATGTGGTCTTCACTATTTTTGGTGCATGTTGGGGATATTGTACTTGTAAAATGTGAAGGGGAAAAAGATCTTTATCTCACCTTTCCGTTGAAACCACTAAACTTAAAATGTTTTATTTTTCTTAAAACCACAGACAGTCAATTTTTCCTTGGAAATTCTTGTAATGAAATATTTTAGTTTATTCTGGGAATATAATTATTTCAATTGAGTACTTTGCATTTTTAATTCTTTTTTTTTAACATTTATTTATTTTTGAGACAGAGAGAGCAGAGCATGAACGGGGGAGGCACAGAGAGACACAGAATCGGAAGCAGGCTCCAGGCCCCCAGCCATCAGCCAGAGCTCGACGCGGGGCTCGAACCCACCGGACCGCGAGATAGTGACCCGAGCTGAAGTCGGACGCCCAACCGACCGAGCCACCCAGGCGTCCATGCATTTTTAAATAAATTAGTATTTGCCAAAGGTTAGTGGGTACTCTGAGGCACTGTCTGAGTCTTGTATGCCTTTCGTGCAGTACTTCTGATAGAGCTGATCTGACTCATAAGAAATCGTTGATAAAAAGAACATTGACCTATATGGGTTTAATTTTACATATTCTCATATACGAAAAGAACTTTATTATTTTAACAAAAGGCAAGTGAAGGGGCACCTGGGTGGCTCAGTCGGTTGGGCGCCCGACTTCGGCTCAGATCATGATCTCACGGCTTGTGAGTTCCAGCCCTGTGTCGGTCTCTGTGCTGACAGCTCGGAGCAGGGATCCTGCTTGGGATTCTGTGTCTCCCTCTCTCTCTGCCCCTCCCCCGCTTGTGCTCTGTTTCTCTCTGTCAAAAATGAAAAAATGTAAAAAAAAAAAAGTAAAAAAAAAAAAAAAAAGGCAAGTGAAATGTCTGACTTGCTAGTTACATTTGAAAAACTTGGAAAGAAGAAATAAAAAAGTAAAATTGTAATGTAGAAGAAAGCATGAAGCACAAACGGATAGAACTGAAAAAAAATTAAAGAAATGCACACTTACAGTTTGAGACTTCAATATTTTTTCTCAGTAATTGATAGAGCAGGTAGATAGAAAATCAGTAAGGATACAGAAATCTTGAAAAACACAATCAACCAACATGACCTAATTTAGATTTATAGACTATTTGCCCACACAGCAGAATATACCATCTTTGCAAATGAACAGGAGAGGATCACCAACATCCACCATATTCTGGGCCATAATGTGAACCCTAACACATTTAAAAAATTGAAAATAATGTAAGCATATTCTCTGAGTAGAAAGAAAACGAAACAAAACAAAAACAAACCCAGAAGCTGTTGAGTAAACCCCAAACTTGAAAATGAGCAATTTGAAAATTGTCCATGGTTCAAATAGAAAGTCTCAAGGAAAATTAAAACTTTGAATGGGATGAAATGCAAACACATTAGGTGGAATGCCATTGTAGCAACATTTAAAGGGAATTTTTTAAGATTGAACAGTGTCTTAGATAAGAGAAAATGTCTTAAATTAGTGATCTTTATTTTACCTTAAGAAAGTAGGTAAAGAAGAACTAATTAAATTTATGCCTAAAACGAATATAACATTGTGTGTTAATTACACTTGGATTAAAATTAAAAAATTAAAATTAAAAAGCTTAAATACTCTAAAAAACGAACTAATTAAACTCAAGCAAACAGAAGAAAGTAAATATTAAAGATGAAAAAAGATAGAAGAAATTAAAATTAGAAAAAAAAACCAGAAAGTGATATGTGAAACCCAAAACCAGTTCTTTGCAAAGATACATGCAATTGAGAAATCTCTTAACAGACTAAGGAAAAAGAGAGAAGTCAGCGTTACTAATATCAGGAATGACACAAAGGACATCATGACAGATGCTGTATGTATTTTAAAAATGATAAAATAATGCTCACTCAAAAAGAAATAGATAACCTAAGTTGGTCCTTTTGCTACCAAAGAAATAGAATTTGAGATGAAAACGTAACAAAGCAAATTCAAGGCTCAGGTAGCTTCACTGGTAAATTCCACTTAACATTTAAGAAAGAAATAGTACTAATTCAATCCAAGCTTTTAGAGAAAATAGAAAAAGAAGACACTCTACAACTCATTTGATCAGGCTAGCATCTCCTTGATACCAAAACTAGACAAGAGCATTCCAAGAAAAGAAAACTGCATATCAAAATCTTATACGAACATAGACACTACTATGCTCCAACAATATCAGCAGATTGAATCCATTAATATGAAGAAAGATGATATCATGACCAAATGCAGTTTATTCTAGGAATACAAGTTTGGTTTAAAATTTGAAAACGAATTGATGCAGTTCATTATATTAAATGCTGAAAAAAATCACATGATTATCTCAATATGCAGCAAAAGTATTTGACAAAATTAAGTATGCATTCATGATATGAACTCTCAATAAGCTAAGAATAGGCAGGAACTTCCTCATTCCTTAATCCTTTAATTAAGGGTATCTTGAAGACATTCAGTTACCATCATATTGAATGGTGACAGGCTCTTCTTCTAAGATTACAACCAAGGCAGGGGTGCCTGAGTGGCTGAGTCAGTTGTACGGTTATGCATCCAACCCTTGATCTCAGCTCAGGTCTTAATCTCAGGGTCACGAGTTCAAGCCCTGTTTTGGGCTCCATGCTGGGCATGAAGCCTACCCCCCCCCCCCCCAAAAAAAAAGGACCAAGGCAAAGATGTCTACTATCACCTCTGCTATCCATCATTGTTCTGCTCAGTGCAATAAGTAAAGAAATAAAATAAAAAGCATTCATGATCCGAAATGAACTGTCTTCATAGATTACACGATTATCTATGTAGAAAATTCCAAAAAATCTATCCAAAAAAAAGTGACCCAAACTAAGTAAGTTTAGCAAGTTTATAGGATATGAGGTTAATGACAAAAAATCAACTGTATTTTTATACACCAGCAATGAACAATCAGAAATTGAAATAAATATGCGAGTAATCTGAATGTAAAAAACAAAATCATCACTGATGAAACATATCAAAGAAGACCTAACTAAATGGAGAAATTGTTGTGCTTATGTTAGAATATTCAATATTCAGATGTCAAGTCTCCCTAAATGGATTTATAGATTCTATGTGATCCCCTAAAAATTTCAGCAGATTTATTTTAGTAGAAATTTACAATTTAAAATTTATATGAATAGCCTTCTTAGCAGAGTGGGAAGCATGTCAGTCTCATAAAATATATATGAAAAGGCAAAAAAAAAAACAACTAGAATTGTCAAAATAATTTTGAAAAAGAACAAACTTAGAGAACTCATACTACCTGATCTCAGGACTTGCTATAAAGCCATGATAATCGGGGCACCTGGGTGGCGCAGTCGGTTAAGCGTCCGACTTCAGCCAGGTCACGATCTCGCGGTCTGGGAGTTCGAGCCCCGCGTCAGGCTCTGGGCTGATGGCTCAGAGCCTGGAGCCTGTTTTGGATTCTGTGTCTCCCTCTCTCTCTGCCCCTCCCCCGTTCATGCTCTGTCTCTCTCTGTCCCAAAAATAAATAAAAAACGTTGAAAAAAAAATAAAGCCATGATAATCAAGTAAAAATAATTTTGGCAAAATGATAAACATATAGATCATTGGCATGGAATAGAATTTCCAAAAATATACCCAACTCTGTATTGCCAATTGATCTCTTATGGTCAATTATGTTTTGATAAAGATGCAAACCTAATTGAAGGAAGGAAGGCTATCATTTTATTAAACAATACTGGAAAAATGGCTAACCTTATGAAAAAGAACATTGGTTCATACCTTCACACCATACAGAAATGGTTCATTAACATCAATTTAAAATTAAAAACTAGTCAATTTGTTAAAAAAAAAAAACAGAAAAAATCTTTGAGACCTTTGGGTAAACAAAGATTTCTTGGCTATAACAGCAAAATCATGGTGCATAAGAAAAATAAAAGACAAACTGGACTTTAGCAAAATGACAAACTTTTATTCCTCAAGATAAACTTTCAAAAAAATTAAAAGAAAAACATTTTCAAAACATATATATCATAAAGGATTTTCATTCAGAATATAGTAAGTACTCCTAAAACTCAGAAACAAGAAATCAATCAATCCTATTAAATTATGGGCAAAATATCTGAATAGATATTTCACTAAAGAAAATATGTGGATGGCAAACAAGCACATGAAAAGATATTCAACATTAGTTGTCATTGGTGAAATTTAAATTAAAGCTGCAATGAAATATCACTGTGTACCTATTAGAATGACTACATTTACAAAACATGAAACAAACAAAAACCTGAGCACAGCAAGTGCTGGTGGGGATGTAGGGCAGGCAGCTGAAACTCTCACTCATTGCTGGTGAAGTGCAGAATGGCGGAGATGCTTTGGAAAATAGTTTGACAGTTTCTTAAAAGTTTAAGCATGTGCTTACCATATGCCCCAGTAATCACACTCCTAGGGATTCACCTAATTAAAATGAAAACCTACGCTCACGGACACATCTTTATGAGTTGGTTACAATGCTTGTATTTTGTAACAGGTAAAAACTGGAAACAACTCCGCTGGTGAATAGAGAAACTGAGGTAAATCCATGCAATGAAATAGTCAGCAGCAAAAAGGAACAGAACTACTGACGCATGCTACAGAATGGATGAATCTTGAATTAATACGCCAAGTGAAAGAAACCGATCACAAAAGGCTACATTATATGATTTCATTTATAGGAGGAGATGTGGAAAATAAACTTTATCTCTAGTCCATTTGTGTTTGTTGCCAGTTTTTTTTTGTGGGATCAGGAGTGGTTAATTGCAGCGGCATGAAGGACTTTTCGGGGGTGATGGAACTGCTCCATCTACCCCTTGATTGTGGAGGTGGTTTACACAACTTTATGTGTTTGTCAAAACTCACAGACATTTACATCAAAAAACGTGAATATTATGTATGCAAGCTTTGCCTCAATTAACAAAATACAGAAAAAACAAGAGGTGAGAAAATGTTTGAAGGAATGAAAAAATAGTTTCTTCAGAATAAAAGAAAGATATAAGACCTGAGATCAAAAGACGTCATGGATTGTAGCACAAACCAGATAAGAAAAAAGTAAACAAAACCCCCTACACATTGGCACATAATAGTGAAATTTAAGAACATCAAAGAAGAGAAGATTCTAAAGTCTTAAGGGAGAAAGAGATGATAATTTACAATGGAACAAGAAAAAAACTGATATCACAGCAACACCAGGTAAAAGAATAAAAGATAGTGATATTTTCCATGTTTTAGGTAAAGGACCTTCAAATCCAGTACCCTGTGGCCAAATAAACTAACAGTTACATGTGAGATTGTCACAAAGCTATTCCCCAGCATAATATTGGGTTTAAAAGAATCCTTTTAATGTTGTACAAAGAATTACTTCAGCGGGAAGAGAAACACATCTATTAGTAAATAAATGCACACACTTACATAAAATGGTGAATGAATAGCTTAGTGAAGTTCACTGTTTTTAAAAAAGAAAGAAGCAAAATTAATCTGTGATAATCAACCGAAAATACCAATAGGACACCAATAGGGCAAATGGGGCAGGAGTGAGATGTGTGTAATGGCAGAATCAGAAGGGGGCAAAAGTCTGGTAATTTTTTCTAATTTTGGAGGTACATAAATAGTGAGAAATGTCAAACGTTATGTGTGGAAAAATTTTAAAAATGGGTATTAATAAATTAAAAGCAATAACTGGAGAATATACTTCCAAATGAGCAGAAAAAGAGTTTGGTTTACGCAATAAAAACATAGAAAGGGCAAAAGGATTTTAAAAATGATAATATGGTAAGTAGAAAATAAAATAAAAGACCATACATAAATCCCAAATGAATATACAAATGAATTAAGCCACTCAGTAAAATCAGATAAGGTAAAATTTGAGATGAAGCACATGTTGGGAGCAAAAGGGGATGCTATATAATAGTAGTAAGAATAGATCAAGAAGACCAAAAAAATCACAAATCTTATGAACTAATTTGCAGAGATTCCAAAAACAATAGGAAATATCTATCTATCTATCTATCTATCTATCTATTTATATTTAAATCAAGTTAGTTAACATACAGTGTATATAGCCTTGGATTCAGGAGGGATTCATCACTTACATATAACATCCAGTGCTCATCCTGAAAAGTGCCTTCCTTAATGCCCATCACCCATTTACCCCATCCCCCACCCACTGCCCTTCCAGAAACCCTCAGTTTATTCTCTGTATTTAAGAGTCTCTTATGGCTTGCCTCCCTGTCTCTTTTTATCTTATTTTCCTTCCATTCTCCTGTGTTCGTTCTTCTGTTGAGTTTCTCAAATTCCACATGAGTGAAAGCATATGATACCCGTCGTTCTCTGAGTGACTTATTTCACTTTGTATAATAGCCTCTAGTTCCATCCACATTGTTACAAATGGCAAGATTTCATTTTTTTTCATTTTGGAGTAGTATTTCATTATATATATATATATAATTCAAATTTCATTATATATATGTGTGTGTATATATATATATATATACACAAACCACATCTTCTTTATCCTTTCATCACTCGATGCACATTAGGGCTGTTTTCATAATTTGGCTCTTGTCAATAGTGCTGCTATAAACATTGAGGTGCATGTGCCCCTTTGAATGAGCATTTTTGTATCCTTCGGATACATTCCTAGTAGTATAATTGCTGGTTTGTAGGGTAGTTCTATTTTTAGTTTTTTGAGGAACCTCCATACTGTTTTCCAGAGTGGCTGCACTAGCTTGCATTCCCACCAGCAGTGCAAAAGAGATCCTCTTTTTCTGCATCCTCGCTAACATCTATTGTTTCCTAAGTGGTTAATTATAGCCATTCTGACAGGTATGACGTGGTAAGCGGTTTTGACTTGTATTTTCCCGATGATGAGTGATGTTGAACATCTTTTCATGTGTCTGTTGGCCATCTGGATGTCTTCTTTGGAAAGGTGTCTGCTCATGTCTTCTGCCCATTTCCTCACTGGATTATTTGCTTTTTTGGGTGTTGACCTTGGTAAGTTCTTTATAGATATTGGGTATTAAACCTGTATCATTTGTCATTTGTAAATATCTTCACCCATTCCATCAGTTGCCTTTTACTTTTGTTGATTGTTTCTTTTGCTGTGCAGAAGCTTTTTATCTTGATGAGATCCCAATAGTTTATTTTGCTTTTATTTCTCTTGCCTCTGGAGCCATGCCAAGTATAAAGTTACTGTGGCCGAGGTCAAAGTGGTTGCTGTCTGTTTTCTCCTGTAGGATTTTGATGGTTTCCTGTCTCGCATTTAGGTCTTTCATCTATTTTGAATTTATTTTTGTGTATAGTGTAAGGAAGTGGTCCAGTTTCATTCTTGTGCATGTTGCGTCCAGTTCTCCCAGCATCATTTGCTAAGAAGACTTTTTTTTCCCATTGAATACTTTTTCCTACTTTGTCAAAGATAAGTTGGCCATATATTAGTGTGTCCATTTCTTGTCTTCTATTCTATGTGTCTATTCTATTGTCTTCTATTCTTGTCTTCTATTCATTGATCTATGTGTCTCTTTTTGTGCAATACCATGCTGTCTTGATGATTACAGCCTTGTAACACAGCTTGAAGTCTGGAATTGTGATGCCTCCAGCTTTGATCATCTTTTTCAACATTACTTTGGCTATTTGAGGTCTTTTGTGGTTCCATCCAAGTTTTAGGATTGTTTGCTCTAGCTTTGAGAAGAATGCTGACGCAATTTTGATTGGGATTGCATTGAATGTGTACATTACTTAGAGCAGTATCAACATTTCAACGATATTTGTTCTTCCAACCCATGAACATGGAATGTTTTTCCATTTCTTTGTGTCCTCTTTAATTTCTTTCCTAAACTTTCTATAGTTTTCAGTGTACAGATCTTTTGCATCTTTGGTTATGTTTATTCCTAGGTATCCTATGGTTTTTTGTGCAATGGTAAATGGGATTGATTCCTTTATATCTCTTTCTGCGGTTTCATTATTGGTGTATAGAAATGCAACCGATTTCTGTACACTGATTTTATATCCTGAAGCTTTGCTGAATTCATGGATGAATTCATGCATGGTTTTTTGGTGGAGTCTTTTGGGTTTTCCATGTAGAGTATCATGTTATTTGCCAAGAGTGAGAGTTTGACTTCTTCTTTGCCAATTGGATGACTTTTTTTCTCTTTGTTGTTGGATTGCTAAGGCTAGGACTTCCAGTACTATGTTGAACAACAGTGCTGAGAGTGGACATCTTTGTCGTGTTCACAAAGCACGTGAGGGGGAAAGCTCTCAGTTTTTCCCTGTTCAGGATGATATTAGTTGTGGGTCTTTCAAATATGGTCTTCATATGTTAAGGTATGTTCCTTCTATCCCTACTTTGTTGAGGGTTCTTATCAAGAAAGGACACTGTAGTTTATCAAATGTTTTTTCTGCACCTATTGAAAGGATCATATGATTCTTATTCTTTCTTTTATTAATGTGGTGCGTCATGTTGATTGATTTGCAAATACTGAACCAGCCCTGCAGCCCCCGAATAAATCCTACTTGATCATGGCGAATAATTGTTTCACTGTAATGGTGAATTCAATTTGCTGGTAGCTTGTTGAGAATTTTTGTATCCGGGTTCATCAGGGAAATTGGTCTGTAATTCTCCTTTTTAGTGGGGGCTTTGCCTGGTTTTGGAATCAAGGTAATGCTGGCTTCATAGAATGAGTGTGGAAGCTTCCCTTCCATTTATATTTTTCAAAGACGTTTAATGATAATAGGTATTAACTCCTGTTTAAATGTCTGTTAGAATTCCCTGGGGAAGCCATCTGGCCCAGGAATCCTATTTCCTGGGAGATTTCTGATAACTGATTCAATTTCTTTACTGGTTATGGGCCTATTCAAATTTTCTACTTCTTCCTGTTTGAGTTCTGGTAGTATGTGAGTGTCTAGGAAAATGTCCATTCCTTCCAGATTGTCCAGTTTGTTGCCATAAATTTTTTCATAGTATTCTCTTATAATTTTTTGTATTTCTGTAGTTTTGGTTGTGATTTTTCCTCTTTCATTTGTGATTTTATCTATTTGGGTTCTCTCTCTTTTCTTTTTGAGAAATGTAGCTAGGGGTTTATCAATGTTTTTATTCTTTTAACAAAGCAGCTCTTAATTGCATTGATCTGTTATGGTATTTTTTCTATATCATTTATTTCTGCTCTAATCTTTTTTTATTTTCTTTCTTCTGCTGATTTTGGGCTTTATTTGTTGCTCCTTTTCTAGCTCCTTTAGATGTAAGGTTAGATTCTATGTTTGGGACCTTTCTTGCTTCTTGAGATAGGGCTTAATTGCAATGTATTTTCCTCTTAGGACAACCTTTGCTGCATCCCTTAGGGTTTGAACTATTGTGTTCTCAATTTCATTTGCTTCTATGTATTTTTTTAATTTCTTCTTTGATTTCCTAGTAAACCCATTCATTCTTTAGTAGGATGTTCTTTAACCTCCACATATTTGAGGGCTTTCCAATTTTTTTCTTGTGGTTAATCTCAAATTTCACAGCGCTGCAATCTGAAAATATGCATGGTATGATCTCAGTCTTTTTGTACATGTTAAGGACTGATTTGTGACCCAATATGTAATATATTCTGGAGAATGTTCCATGTGCACTCAAGAAGAATGTGTATTCTGCTGCTTTAGGCTGAAATGTTCTGAATATATCTGTGAAGTCCATCTGGTTCAATGTGTAATCAGAGGCATTGTTTCCTTGTTGTTTTATGCTTAGATGATCTGTCCATTGCTATAATTTTAGTATTGAAGTCTCCTACAATTATGGCATTATTATCAATAAGTTTGCTTATGTTTGTGATTGATTGATTTACATATTTGGGTGTCATCAATTTGGGGGCATAAATATTTACAATTGTTAGCTCTTCTTGATGGACAGACCCCTTAATTATGATGTAATGCCATTTTTCATCTCTTATTACAGTCTTTGATTTACAACCAAGCTTGTCTGATATAAGCCTACTCCGGCTTTCTTTTGACATCCATGAACATGATAAATGGTTCTCCATCCCCTCACTTTCAATCTGCAGGTGTCCTCAAGTCTAAAATGAGTCTTTTACAGGCAGCATATATATGGATCTTGTTGTTGTTGTTGTTGTTGTTGTTGTTGTTGTTTGTCCTTTCTGATACCCTATGTCTTCTGATTGGGACATTTAGTCCATTTACATTCAAAGCGATTATTGAAAGATGTGAATTTAGTGCCATTGTGTTTTCTGTAGATTTTGTGTTGTGGTGATGTTCTCTGGTCCTTTGTAGTGTTTGCTGCTTTCCTCTCATACAACCCTCCTTAGGATTTTCTGCAGGTCTGGTTTGGTGGCACTAACTCCTTTAGTTTTTGTTTGTCTGGGAAAGTCTTTATCTCTCCTTCTGTTCTGAATGACAGCCTTACTGGATAAAGGATTCTTGGCTGCATATTTTCCTATTCAGCATATTGAATATTTCCTGCCACTCCCTTCTTGCCTGCCAAGTTTCAGTGGACGGGTCTGCTACTAACCTTACGTGTCTACCCTTGTAGGTTGAGGACCTTTTGTCTCTAGCTGCTATCAGAATTCTCTCTTTATCTTTGTATTTTGCAAGTGTCACTATGATTTGTCATGGTGACCTGTTTTTGTTGATTTTGAAGGGAGTTCTCTGTGCCTCTAGGTTTGGATGCCTGTTTCCTTCCCCAGATTAGGGGAGTTCTCAGCTATAATTGTTGAAATAAACCTTCTTCCCTTTATTCTCATTTTCTTCTTCTGGGACTCGTATGATATGAATATTTTTCATTTCATGGCATCACTTAGTTCTCTAATTCTCCCCTTCTTGTGATTTAGTAATTTCTTTCCCCTCTTTTTTATGCTTTATTACGTTCCATAATTTTATCTTCTATATCACTTATTCTCCCTCTGCTTTTTCACTGTACCCAGTTTATTTTGCATCTCAGTTATAGCATTTTTTAATTCATTCTTACTAGTTCTTAGGTCTTTGATTTGTGAAACAAGGGTTTCTCTGGTGTCTTCTATGCTTTTTTCAAGCCCAGCTATTAGTGTTATGACTGTTATTCTAAACTCTTGTTAAGATATATTGTTATAACTGTTGTGAGCAATTGTCTAGCTGTGATTTCTTCTTGACCTTTCTTTTGGGGAGAATTCCTCCATCTTGTTATGTGTCCTGCACCTGAGAGTTCTGCTATATTAAAAAGGGGTCATACACTGTCAAGGGCCTGGCACTCCAGGAAGTGTTTCTAGTGTATGTTGCATGCATTCTGTTGTTGCATTTTGGCTGCTTTATCCCAGAGGTCTTATATAAAATAAGAATTGACCAAAAAAAAAAAAAATCAAACTAAGAGACTAATTCCAAAAGAAAAAAAGGAGGAAAGGAAAAAAAAATTGTCTGTTGTTGCCTGGAGCTGGTGGCTGTGCTGGTCTGGAGGAGAGGCTGGCTACGTTGGATCAGTCAGTCTTACTTCAGTAAATAAGCAGTTGCCAGGCACAGAGGGGTGGGATAGGTGTAAGCAGGTCCTGCCTCAACTGGGGGCTGCTGTGCTGCTCTCTGAAGTCCCACTGTTACTGGTGGAGGGGAGGCATTTCATCACCCCAGTCTCTCACCCCTGGACTAGGGCTCTCAACCCACACTGTTCAGGCAGCCCTCACAGAATAGTGAGGGTGGTCAGCTTGCCCTGAGTCACAGTTCTTTTGAGCTTCTCCTTGTCTCTCAGCTGGAATTAAAAACCCAATGTAAATGACCCCACACTGTGCATGCAGATCTTCTCCCCTGTTCCGGAGTAGAGCCTCTTCACCCTGCTGATGAAAGGCCTTTGGTGGCACCTGCAGGGTCGTTTGTCCTTGGGGAGGCAATAACCCTTCTTCCCAAAGTACTCCAGGAAGGGGTCTGTTCTCTCCCAGTGCATTCTGGAGATCACTACACCATACTGTTCACTCCGGGGCCAGCTCCCTCCTCCCCAGGAGCACACAGCACAGCTCCCCTCCAGAGGAAGTTGCATACTTTCAAAACCTCTGAGTTTTAGCTCCAAAGGCTGTTTGCAAAAAAAGAACTAGCATTCTCCATACTTCTCATTCCCCAGTCCGAGTTCCAGAGAGGTTTTCCTCTTGTGGTAACTCAATGCCGCACTTTCACAACCCCTCTCTCTTTTGCTCCCTTTTGTCTCTCCACAAAAGGTTCTCTCCCCTCCATAGCTATGCCATTTTATCTTCACCAATTCACGTACATACACCTCAATCCTGCCAAGATGTCTCCCTCCAACTGTGAAGATCCTCCTCCACTCCTGATGTATTTCCTGGGTGTTCCATGTAATCCGACCTCAATATAACTGTGTTTGAGGGAGGAGGAAAATCCAGATCTCCTTACTTCTCCACCATCCTAACTTCTCTCCTGAATAGCAAATACTCTTTTTTTTTAAGTCTTTTTTTTAAATGCTTATTTACTTGAGAGATAAGAGAGAGAGAGGAGGGAGAGAGCACAAGCACGGGGGGGGGGGGTCGGTAGGGGGGTGGGGCGGGGTCATAGAGAGACCACAGAATCTGAAGCAGGCTCCAGGCTCTGAGTTGTCAGGGCAGAGCCCGATGCAGGGCTAGAATCCTTGAACTATGAGATCATGACCTGAGCTGAAGTCAGATGCTTAACCAACTGAGCCACCTATGCACCCCAGCAAATATTCCTAATGGAAGTTTCATTTTCAGATTAGGAAAAAAAACAAGGCTGCTTGTTATCACTACTCCTTTTTGGCATAATACTGAATATTTTACCCGACGCAAAAAGACCAGAAAAAGAAATGTCTTATAAGCATAAGAAAGAAGAGACAGACAATGGAGAAGACGTGATAACCACACAGTAAATCTGTAAAATCAACTATAGGAAATCAAAGCTACATTGAAGTTACATATTCTGTAATGGGTTGTTGACAGAAAATACATTGAACATATACTTTAAATTAGACAAGTACAGATGTGATGTTTAATTTTATTATTGAAAATAGTTCTTTAAATAAAAATAAGAAGCAAAAACAAAGACTTGTACATATGAAGTGAAGAAAGGTAGCAAAAATTTAGAAAAACAAAGATTAGGAAAATATTTGACAAGAAACTATTAGGTTGTTATTAATTAAATCTTTTCCAATATATTGTAATTTTTAAATTACTGCATCTCTGACTAGTAAGATTTTGTTAATTTATTTCTTTTATTTTCATGCCATTTTCTTTTTTTTTTTTAATTTTTTTTCAACGTTTTTATTTATTTTTGGGACAGAGAGAGACAGAGCATGAACGGGGGAGGCGCAGAGAGAGAGGGAGACACAGAATCGGAAACAGGCTCCAGGCTCCAAGCCATCAGCCCAGAGCCTGACGCGGGGCTCGAACTCACGGACCGCGAGATCGTGACCTGGCTGAAGTCGGACGCTTAACCGACTGCGCCACCCAGGCGCCCCTTTCATGCCATTTTCAAAGACATGAAAACAATCCACAAACTTTTGCCACTAGTGTTATTTTTCTTCCATTTAAGAGTTGCTGACTAATAACAAAATAAAATTTGATTTGCGTGTTTTCTGTATACTTCAAGCCATATTTGAGTAAGTGCACTCAAGCATGATAAAATATCATAAAAGAAGGTAGCAAGGAGTGTGTGGGTGGCTCAGTTAGCTAATCTGGGTCTTGATTTCGGCTCAAGTCATAATCTTACAGTTCATGAGATCAAGCCCTAGCATAGAGCTCTGAGCTGGTAGCTCAGAGACTTCTTAGGATTCTTTCTCTCCCTCTCTCTTTTCCCCTCTCCCCAGTTCTCTGTCTGTCTGTCTGTCTCTCTCAAAATAAATAAATAAACATTAAAAAAGAAGGTAGCAAGACTGAGAAAAAGTTAAATTATATCATAAATCACAAACTATAAATTCTATAACCTATTAAGTAGGACTATCCTGATCTGAGAAAACAGAAGCTAAAGATTTGGGGTAAGAGAACTACCATATTGCCATTGCCCTGATGGGGATCATAGACTAATTCAAAAACATGTAAAAATCTCTATACCCATTGTTTTATCAGCCATGACCTTACCGTCAAAATCTGTGGATGCATTCAGTTAACCAAAACATTGTTTTTGGCTAAAGAAAACATCCAATTTCTGACATGGCATGTTTAAACCAAGCCTTTCTTTCTTGTCCATTTAAATGTAACAATGTCCAGGTATGTATTTCAAAAGCTCACTTCTTCAAGAAACTCTACTCAGTTTACATATTGTAAACATCTGTCCTTTATAAGGTATTGTTCTCTGCCTTCTCCCTCTGATTCATTTCTCCTTTTTTCCACCCTGGACAGTGTTGCTCTTGGCATAGTGTACAGATTAAATATTATCCTTTTTTTTCAGTCCATTTCCTTCTCTGAGGGAGAAAACTATATTAATAATTATACATTATGTTCTTATATTCATATAATATATTTGATATGTCAAGTTTATAAACAAGGTTTGCCTTACTTTATCACTTAGATTTATGGGGAACCAAAATATCTTAATGATTGCCAAAATTTTAAATATATGATTCAGCTCTCCCTCTTATTTTTTTAATTTTTTTTTTAAGATTTTGCATTTTTTTTAAAGTAATCTCTGTAACCAGCATGGGGCTCACATTTACAACACTGAGGTCAAGAGTTGTATATTCCCCCCAACTGAGCCAGTCAGGTGCTCCTTAGCTCTCCCTTTTGAGTTCCAAATCCACATTTCCTTATTTCTACTTACTTTTTTAAAGTTTATTTATTTATTTTGAGAGAGAGAGAGAGCACAAGTGGAGGAGGGGCAGAGAGAGAGGGGGGAGACACAGAATCTCCAGGCTCCAAGTTGTCAGTACAAAGCCTAAAGTGGAGCTGAAACTCATGAACCATGAGAACATGACCTGAGCCAAAGTCAGACGCTCAACCGACTGAGCCACCCAGGTGCCCCATTTCTAATTAATTTTGTTATTGTATGCCTCAGCAGCACTTGACCCTCAATGCATGGCTATTTATTATCTTTCTTTCTAGATATCGGCTCTTCATATTCTTTTTCTCAGTCTGGTCAATAGACTCATCACCAATGTTAAAATAATCAAAGAGAGCAATTTAGTTGATATAAACAAATTGTATGTCACACCTTAAGAAGTGTGCAGTCTCTACTCTCAAGAGTCCAGAGAATTACAAAGTAAGGGGAAAGGGCTGCAAGCTTTATAGAAAAAAGGAAAGCTGGAAACAAGAGAGTCATACTCAGCTTCACTTGACTGGCTGGGGCTGTGTATCCGATCTTATTTAGAAAGATCAAGGAACACCAAAGCAAATGTAGTGCCCAAAGGTGTCTTGACTTTTGAGAATTGACCGGCTGGGTAGAGAGAATAGACCGACTGAGATCATGTTTCTGGTCGAGCAAAGCATTTATAGGAGTAGGAATTCTCTTAGTTTCAGTTTGCTGATGGGACACTCTGGGCAAGAACAGTTCCATCTTGGGCCTAGAAATTTATTCAATACCAAGATGTTCAAGTTAGGGAGGCATCATTTCAGAAGCTAGTGTAATACTGTGAGGCATGGGGGAAAGTGTAGTGTACTTAGGTGTGAAACAGCAATGGGTCGAATCCTTACAGTGTGACTTTCTAAATGTGTGCTTTAACCTGGTTTACAAATCTGGAAAATCAGAAGAATAAAACTCACTTTATGAGTATGTTGTGAGATTTATATGAGCTAATGTGTGTAGAATGTTCTGTAAACAGCAGTAATTATCAAGATCATTTTTCATCTTTCCTTTAGCAACAGCATATTCTTGGTTAAAGTATTTGTACTTTCTTACACTCTCTCAGATCTTTTTCTTTCTCCCTTCTTTCTAGCACTTCCTTGGCTCATCTCTCATCTAGATTACATCACTAATGACCCCGTCTCCCCGTCTATGTTCCACACCTGTGTACCTCCATCCATCCTCTACACTGAAAGAAGTGATCATAATCAAGTGCCATTCTGCTTTTATTGCCTGGCTCTTTAAAATCCTTCAACTGGTTCCAGAAATGAAAGAGAACACCCTGTGTTAGTAAGCATGCCAGCAAATGGCATCTCATAGTTAGTAATGGGAATGAAAATTGGTATTTTTCCAGAAAGCAATTTGTCTTATGTACCAAACACCTTTAAGTAGTACTTCCTGGCCCAGCAGTGCCACTTACGTTTTTTTTTCTGAACTAAAACAAGAAAACATGCTCTGGATTTCTGGCAAAGCTTCTTTTGTGGCCGAACTTTAAATTTTTTTTTTTTCTAATTTATTTTTGAGAGAGAGATGGAGAGACAGAGCTCAACCAGGGGAGGGAAAGAGAAAGGGAGACACAGAATGTAAAATAAAGCAGGTTCTAGGCTCTGAGTTGTCCACACAGAACCTGATGCGGGGCTCAAACTCATGAGCCATGAGATCATGACCTGAGCTGAAGTTGAACACTTACCCAACTGAGCCACCCAGGCACCCCTGTGGCCAAACTTCTAAAACCCTTCTCAATGACTCAGCAATATGTTAGAAGAAAAACAAGACTAGGAAATATTAATAATGAAAAAGAAAACTACGTTTATTAGTGCCAAGAGTACAAAATGGCAACAATATATCACAAAACCAAAGAAATGTGTGCAAGTCTAGAGAAAATTCAATCAGCTCGAAAGAACCAAGACTGACGAAGAATTTACGGTTGTAGAAAGGTGGAGAAAATTCTGGTGAGAAGTGGGACATATGGTTGATTTCAAGAGAAGTGGGGACACTATTTATCGCCCATTGCTCCAGGTTACTAACACCTCAAGCCTATTAAAAGCAGGACTGTGGTATAAGACCTGTGGTCAAGCCACATGATTATTTGCAGATAGAATTTAAAGCACATTTAATTTTCTTCTTTATGTTTTCCCCATTTAAAATTTTTCATTGATGAATAGGAATTAATTTATGGAATGGAATAAAACAACAAAATAAATAAAAATCAATAAATATATCTTGGTGGCTCTTGAATATCCTTCCTATAGAAAAAACAGGTATCTTCTCCTGGTTTTCTACTGTTGCTAGGCTGAAATATTTAGTTTTCCAGAACATGATATTCTCTTTTCTCTTCTATATCTTTGCAACTGCTTTCTCCTGCAATTGTCTAGGGAGCTTCTTGTAACCATTTGTTACTCAGCTAAAATTTACCTCCTTCATGAAATATTCTGTGACACGTTTGGGCGTAATATATGTTTCCACTTTTGTGATCCCATTGTGCTCTGTCAACATCTCAGTTGTGGTACTTACACACGGTGTCTTCTGTGTACATTCTTCTCCTGCACCATGAGAGCTATGGGACAGCAGGCATTGTGTCACTTTAAACTTCGTGTGAAATTTACTACATATTTTTTAAATCAACACAGGAAACGGGCATTCATATTTCCCATTTTCCAGTCTCGTCATTGAGCTGAGGGGGCACATTTCTTGCAATATTGCCTAGAGGACATTTGTTTTTTTTAAATGTATCATTGTATATTACATTTCAAAATAGTATTTAACTGCTTTTTATCCATTCTACATTTATTTATATTCCATTTATTCTTCCAGAGCAAGGAGATCATGTTTCTTGTGTTTGACTTGCTTCACATGCACGATAAGTTGTAGGCACCTGGATTCACTTAAATTGTTTCGCAATACAATGACCTTATTTTCATTCCATCAAAAATAAAAGCTATTACAATTACGAAGTGTATTTATTTCCCTGATGTGGATGTAAAGGGCTTTACAATACACTGTGCAGAGGTGGGCACCCTTACAAAGGCTCAGGAAAACAAACTGATTGCTTTTTTGGTTTTCTCTGTGCTCACCTGCCAAGAAACATTCTGAGCTGAAGGTTAGAGTTTAGGAGATTAGATTTATGGAAATTAGAAATATGTTCCCATGCAGAATGTTTTGTTAAAAGATTTTATGCTCCTATTTAGTGAATCTTAAGCTTATTTAAAGTAAACCACTAAGTTCTTCCCAGAACCTCAACTAAACCCAATCTTTGGAGAAAAATGTAAGCCAAAAAAAAAAAAAAAAAAAAAAAGTTTAATTTTTAAGTAAGAGGTGAATTTCAAAAAAAAATGCTTAAAGATTTTGATTTTATTCTGGAAATTATTATTTTTTTAACAAAACCATTAATTTGGTCCTTTCCATAATTTAGACAAACTACTTTTCACAGTCTGCCATCTTTTTGACAAATTAGAAGGGTCAAGATTTTTATGAAGTCATGGACCCTGTCAGAACACTTCTAGGTTTGCATTTTTTTTTTCCAGCTAAGAGTAACAATATCCACAAATCATACTTCAACTAAGATTCTTACCTGAAATTGCCTTGAAATAAGTGAAAATATGACAGAAGTTTTTCTCAAGGTATGCAACATGTTACTCTCCAAGTTTGGCTGAAATCTGAAATCAGTGTGAGCCTTGACAGAAATGAAAGAGGAGAAGGGTGAGGAGAGGGGAGAAGAAGAGGTCAAAGAGGAGGAAGAGGAAGAAATCTTCCATTAAGTAGAGGTCAAAAGTACTTTGCCAAAATGTGTTTGCATTGTATTAAATCATATTTTATCAAAATCTGCGTTCTCAGTTTTCATTGTGATTCCCGGTGTTATCTGTGAATCACTGGAATAACCACATGAACACATACTAAAGATTACGATGCAAGTAACACAATTCCATTTCCAGCTTTCAGTATTACCGTGTTGGCAGTTTGACAGCTTTTTTAGGCCAAGAGTAAAGGGAAAACAAATTTCCACGGAACTATTGTTTCTTTCAAACACATGATCCAGACTTGCACAGAACCATCGTAATTGCCATTCACACTAAAGAAATGCAACTTTGTTATAGGAAATTTGGCGGTGGTGTTAAAATGATTGGTGTGCAAAGAAATTATTTTTCCTTATGTGTTTCCTGAAGTAATGGGTTAAATACTATGATACGCTGTGGGCATGTCACAAGTTGACTCAGTGACTCACATGTTGGCAGTGGCCAAGTAAATAGAGCTACTGTGTCTGAAGAGAACAGGTAGCTAGCTGCTTTCTCGACCGTTCAATATGGAAGGTAGCGTTAAAGAATTTCAAAACAAAGAATATTTGCAAAGACTTGATTTCTGGATCTTTGAATTTTGTTACAAGATTTTTCATTAAAATAGAATGGAAACCTAAACTTCAAAACCAAGTTTTGCGACATGTGAGGTTTTTATTTGCCTTCCCCAGTCCATCCTTTTAATTTTTTGAGGTTAATCACTTTGACATATTTCTGGATTTCCTGTATTGTAGATTCCCGTAGGATATTAGAAGTATATTTTAAAATTATTTTTTTCGACAGAGGAATGTCCTATTTCCAGGATATATTCCAACATAAGATAGTAGAGCTGGATATTAAGCGGACGAGCCTCACTATTCAAGATCTCAGTCTGGGAAAATTTACTTAACAATTGTTAGTTATAAGTAATTTCTCTTGAGGAATTTGGAAAAATAAAACTCTTCAGAGTTGTTAATTGTACTAGAAATTTCATGTACTACCTTGGGCTTACTAGAAAGCATACTGGCTTTTCTAAAGTCACATCAATACAAAATCTATGTACAGAAATCTGTACATTCCACACACAATAATGAAGCAGTATAAGAGAAATCAAGGCATTGATCCCATTTACAATTACACCAAAGACCATAGGACAGCTAGGAAAGAACCTAACCAAAGAGGTGAAATATTTATGCTCTGAAAACATAAAACACTTATGAAAGAAATTGAAGATGACACAAAAAACTGGGAAAACATTTCATGCTCATGGATTGGAGGAACAAATATTGTTAAAATGTCTATACCACCCAAAGCATTCTACCCATTTAATGCAACCCCTGTCAAAATACCAACAGCATTTTTCACAGAGCTAGAAAAAATAATCCTAAAATTTGTAGGGAACAATAAAACCTCAGAGAGCCAAAGCAATCAAAAGAGAAAAGCAAAGCTGGAGGCATCAACATTCTGGACTTCAAGTTATATTACAAAACCGTAGTCATCAAGACAGTATGGTACTGGCACATAAATAGACACATATTCCGGAACAGAATAGAAAACCCAGAAATGAACCCACAGCCATATGATCAACTAATTTTCTACAAACCAGGAAAAAGAATATCCCATGGAAAAAATTTTCTTCAACAAATGGTGTTGGGTAAACTGGACAGAAACATGCAAAAGAATAAAACTGGACCACATTCTTACATCATACACAATAATAATTTCAAAATGGTTGAAAGACCTAAATGTGAAACAGGAAACCATCAAAATCCTACTGGAGAAAATAGTCAGTTACCTCTTGGACATTGGCCATTGGCCATAGCGTCTTCTTACTAGATATGTCTCTTGAGGCAAGGGAAACAAAAGCAAAATGAACCATTGGGACCTCATCAAGATAAAAAGCTTCTGCACAGCAAAAGGAAACAATAAAATTAAAAGGCAGCCTATGGAATGGGAGGAGATATTTGCAAATGACATATCTGATAAAGGGTTAGTATGCAAAATCTATAAAGAACTTATCAAACTTAATACCCCCAAAATCAAATAATCCAGTTAAAAACTGGGCAGAAGACATGAGTAGACATATTTCCAAAGAAGATATACAGATGTCTAACAGACACATGAAAAGATGATTAATATCACTCATCATCAGGGAAATACAAATCAAAACTACAATGAGCTATTACCTCACACCAGTAAGAATGGCTAAAATTAACAACACAGGAAACAACGGGTGTTGGGAGGATGTGGAGAAAGGGGAACCCTCTTGCACTGTTGGTGGAAATGCAAATTCAAAGTATTTATTGAATCTTACTATCATTATTATCACGATTCTTTTTTTCGGTATTTCCACACATAAGGTAAACTTCCTTTTCTGAGGGAGATTTATCTCAATCCTTTCTTACATCTTTTGCACATTTTTTAAGAACCTCTGTTCTCTGCAAATGATTACAAAAAGAGTTCAAAAGTTGGCTGTGCTGAAACTTTTCTTATTTTTCTACTTAGAGATAACTTGTCTGTCTTCTAGTTTTGCTGAAGGTGTGAGTTTTGTATGGTTTTGTTCATTCTTTTAGCTGTTTGGAGGGTGTTTGGAGAGATTTGGATTAGGTAGCTGACATTACCTCAAACTGTTCAGTACTCTTAGGTGCAAAGACATTGAAGGCTGGCATTGAAGTTCCTTAAACCAAGAGGAATTGTCTTTATTTGTAAAATGATAAAGCTTAGAAGCTACTTTTTGGTTATAACAGAAAACCCATGGCATGGATATTAAGAAAATAAAAAGGAGGAAAGAGCCAATATTTTCTGTAAGGGTGATGAACGGATGCTAGGAAAACAATGTGGAAAGAGTAGACGAATAGGAGGAAGGTGCAGAAAACTGACCACACAATATGGCAGACATCCACGAGGAAATGGACCATAAGAAATTACTGAAGGCAGGTCAAAGAAATATAAAGATTGAGAATGTCAATATCAAAAGTAAAAAAATTTTTGAAGCCATGTAAATAAACTTTTCTCTCATTCCAAATCATAAATTAACATATGACATGTGCAAATGCTGTGGGCATGCAGATTGTAGGGCTATCAAATGAAAGATGTTATCTCTTGTGTCTTAGTTGGGTAGAAGGCAGGGGACATGAGAATAGATATAGGGAATCTGATGCCAATGGCATTAGCAGTCCAGGAGGGCAGATAGGCAGAGCCACAGTAACCATGAAGATATGAACATTAGGAAATCTCAGAAATCGTGGGAAAGGTAGTCGATTTCCCATAGAAGTGGCATAAAGTGCTTGAATCAATATTGTCTTTCAGGGGCACCTGAGTGGCTCAGTTGGTTAAGCACCCAACTTTGGCTCAAGTCACGATCTCATGGTTTGTGGGTTCGAGCCCTGCGTCGGGCTCTGTGCTGACAGCTCAGAACCTGGAGCCTGCTTTGGATTCTGTGTGTTTCTCTCTCTCTCTGCCCCTCTCCCACTCACTCTCTGTCTCTGTCTCTCACTCTCTGTCTCTGTCTCTCAAAAATAAACATCAAAAAAAATTTTTTTAAATATTATCAGACTTTCAAATGTCAGGATGTGCTCAGTCAATATATTCATCACAATATATTTAATATATTAATTATATTATTAAGATTCTCTGCCATTTGAACAGATAAACAAAATTCAGACTACTTAAGTTCGAGTTTATAAGCATATTTTGGTCTTATCATTCAACAAAGATATTTGTACTCATCCATGTGAATATTTCAGCGTATTAAATTTGTCTCCTTAATTAAGATAGTCCAATTGTGTGGTAAGTACTCAAATTCTGCTTCTCTTATAAGATCTCAGAAAAAAAAAGAGAATTAGATAGGAGCTGTGAAGCAGGCTGAGTCAGCCACAGACATATTTGATGGACTGAAGTTATATTAGGAAGGGGACACAAGGACATGTATAAGTGTAGGTCACACTCTGGGCCTGTTGTGCTTGATGTTATATTCATTCTTGATACAATGACCCCACTGATGATTATCCATCTCAGAACAGGAAAGGACAGGAACTGGCAAGGTGGTGCTCTGATCCAAGACTCATTTACTAGTAATCAGTAATCATCTCCCACAGAGAGCATGCTTCAGGACAGTCATGAGAGAACAAATAAAAGGATGGGCAATGTGTTCTGTTCTGTATTTTCCATTATTTTCTGTCTATTGTACCCAAGAAATTGGTTCTCTTTTCCTTTGCTGGATATGAAAGATGCATAGAACACAGAGAGATTTTAATGAAAATACGTGTAAATTAGTCAGAAGATATTCTGCAATACACTGAGGATATTTGTAAAGAAGCATATTCCAGGGGCCCCTGGGTGGCTCAGTGGGTTAAGCATCCAACTTCAACTTAGATCACGATCCTGCAGTTTGGGGGTCTGAGCCCCATGTCAACCTCTGTGCTGACAGCTCAGAGCCTGGAGACTGCTTTGGATTCTGTGTTTCCCTCTCTGCCCCTCCCCCTGCTCATGCTCTTTCTTTCTCTCAAAAATAAACATTAAAAAAAGAAAGAAACATATTTCTATACTGTGGCAACGATTAAACCCATCTTGTTCATCAGAATTAGCCAAATACATAAATGACTTACGTGGTGTGGTGTTTGTAAAGGGTTATAACGTCCCTTAATGAGAGGTATGGTAAGCCACTTTTGTTAACTCTCAGGGATCCACTTTTACCTCTTACTGATCTTAGCTTAGTTTTCATGGAAATAATGCAATTATGTTCCAGCCTTCCGTTAATTGTTGGTAACCTTGATCAAGTTTTGCAGTTTCCACATCTATAAAATTAGGTGGAAAAAAGTACATAATATCAATGATTACTTTCTGCCTCAGATCAGGGATTCTGGGTCTTTTCCTCTCAATTAGATTACAGGAGCAAGCCATCACCTCTAAGGAGAACCATACTGCTATTCTTTAGGAGAGTCAGATAGAAAAATATATATCTATATCTATCTCTCTATATATATATATATAGAGATAGATATAGATATATATATATATATATCCCAGCTTTTCTACTCATTAGCTTTGCAAACTCAGACAAATCACTTAACCTCTCAAAAAGTTCCTTATCTACAAATTGTAAGAAAGCAAGTTATATCCTTAAGGGGTAGGTGAGAGGATAAAATGAGGTCAACCCTGTAAAGGGCCTACATACAATATTGGATACTTAATAAGTTGTTATTAAATGATTATTTCTTCTGTACTTCAAATATGCTGTCATGGTTCCAGATGGAGCTCTAATTATCAGGCCTGCAAACCAGTAGTATGTCCGTGAGTACTTCACTCATTTTATTTTACAAACTTCATAATCATTTAACCAAACACTTCTACAGTCATCCCTTCTGATTACTTTCCTAACCCTGATTCTCACATGGTATTATGCACATGGTAATTATGTTATTTCTGCCAGTCAGATTGCCACTAACTGGCCTCTGCCATTCTGAGATTATTCCCTCCCTATTGAAATAATGGCTCTAACTTCAACTGTAAGCCCTCCCGTCAACATCTCTGGCGTTTGTAAATTAGACACAGAAAGTCCTTTTCTTCAGAGATAGAGGTTCTCCACTCACCAGTGTTTGCCCAGAGCCCTTTGGTGAAGGGAGTGTTTTTTAAGCTTTCTTAGAAATCATAGTTGTGGGTTGGTAGATGGGTAATACACATCATAAACCTTCCCCGGAATTTCATTTTACCACATCTTTCACTATGTTTCTTTAATTTATATCAATGAATTTATAGTGTCACAACTTGACATATATGGGTTTAATTTTTCTAGTCAAACCAACCATGAGAACCACTTCCGTGTGCTACAAGTACCACATTGAATCCAGAATCTCTGTGAAGGGGCACTGATAGTGATGCATTTAAATCCACATTTATTTTTTAATCCTTATTCTTTTAATGTTTATTTTTGAGGGGGGGGGGTGCGGGGGGAAGCAGAGCCTGAGTTGGAGAGCGGCAGAGAGAGAGGGAGACACAGAATCCGAAGCAGGCTCCAGGCTCTGAGCGGTCAGCACAGAGCCCAACACGGGGCTGGAACTCATGAGCCTCTAGATCATGACCTGAACTGAAGTTGGATTCTTAACAGACTGAGCCACATTCGGGTGCCCCTAAATCCACATTTAAATCCCTCCTTCTTATTTACCCAAGGGATACGGGAGTACTGATGCATAGGGGCACTTGTACCCCAATGTTTATTTCTAGCAGCACTCTCAACAATAGCCAAATTATGGAAAGAGCCTAAATGTCCATCACTGATGAATGGATAAAGAAATTGTGGTTTATATACACAATGGAGTACTACGTGGCAATGAGAAAGAACGAATATGGCCCTTTGTAGCAACGTGGATGGAACTGGAGAGTGTGATACTAAGTGAAATAAGCCATTCAGAGAAAGACAGATACCATATGTTTTCACTGTTATGTGGATCCTGAGAAACTTAACAGAAACCCATGGGGGAGGGGAAGGAAAAAAAAAAAGGAGGTTAGAGTGGGAGAGAGCCAAAGCATAAGAGAATCTTAAAAACTGAGAACAACTGAGGGTTGATGGGGGGTGGGAGGGAGGGGCGGGTGGGTGATGGGTATTGAGGAGGGCACCTTTTGGGATGAGCACTGGGTGTTGTATGGAAACCAATTTGACAATAAATTTCATAGATTGAAAATAAATAAATAAATAAATCCCTCCTTCTTTGATCAGCATTCTCAGAATCAACTGTTTCACCAGATTCCAATATTTATGAAAACTTCACAAAAGTCCTGTGATACTTTTGGTGTGTAAACATTCCCTTCCGGATTTATTCTGTAATTGGCACGCTGGAGTATCTCTTTATACATTCAATACATATCTGTGAAATGTCAACCCCATGCCAGATGCTATTCTCAGAACTGGAAATATGATAAGGAGCAGAGCAGAACACAATCCCTGTCCTCATGGAACTCTCACTGTAGCCATGGGAGAGATAAAAGAAAGTGATAAACAAGAAAAATAGATATCATGGTGTATTTGATGCCTCTAAGAGAGAAATGATGGATGGAAGGACCGTGTAAGGAATATATGCATGACATTTTAAATAGGATGGCTACCAGGAAAGCTCACGTTGACAGAATGTAGATTTTGAGTGAAGAAAAGGAAGTCATGAGATAGTGAGCTATGCATATATCTGAGAGGGAATGGCAAGTGCAAAAACCCTGGGGTGGGAGTACCCCTGATAAATTAGGGGAACACTAAATAGGCCCATAGACTTTAAGCAGAAAGAGTGAGAGGAAAGTATTAAGACACGGAATCGGAAGATAATGGGGACTAGGTCATGTAGGGCCTGTGGGCACTAGCAAGGGCTTTGGCTTATATTCTGCATGAGACGGGAAGCCGTAGGGTAGAATTTGAACAGAGGAGTGACACCTGATTTACCTGTACAGGATCGTTAAAGTTGCTCTTATGACACCAATGAGTGTTTTGGGGACGGGGATGCAGGGAGATAAAATTGATCAAGTGAAGGGCTATGGAGACCATTGGGAGGTTATTGCAATAATTCAGAAGAGATTATGGTGGCCTGGACCAGGTGGCAGCAGTGTGCGTGGTTAGGGGTGTCAGATTCTAGAAATACACTGAGGACAGAGTGAACAGGATTCACACGTGGGCTGTAGTAGAAAGAGAGGAGTAAAGATGACTTCGGGAGTTCTGGCCGAGGAATCGAAAAATTGCTGAATTCCTTTACTGAAATAGGAGATGGTATGAGGATCTAGTTTGGTAGGGATTTTCAGGAACTCAGATTTGGACATGTTAGGTTTGCGACATTTTAAAGGAAACAGTAGGAAATTAGGTTTGCGTTTGGCCATTAGGCTTTGTGATTCAGCATGTAGAGGATATTTAAAGGCAGGGAACTGGGTAGGATCACTTTGGCAATGAACGCAGTAGATAGTGTCGAGCGAGAAAAGAGGCAGACCTGAAATAAAACAGAAGCATTTATTGAAGGTCTCATAATTGCAATTTGGGGGGCACAGAATTTGTGTAAGCAACCCACATCATGTCCCCCTGGGGAGCAAAAGTCAGGGCTTTTTAAAGACAAAAGGGCATGCTTGTATACATTGTTCACAAAGAATTTTGAGTGGTGGTGGTGGCAGAAAACTAATCTTGGCTACGCATAATTGGTTGCTAAGGCTATCACTAAGCAAAAGTCAGTTATTGTAGCAAATTGCAGATGTTCATGCCGAGTCCTCGGAATATTTGCTCTTTGGCACAGTTAAAAACTTCATGGTTCCAGTGGTGAGCATATGTCTAAATTCCACCTCTTTAATGGCCTCCCAGCTCCGTTTCAAAACCCCTTGACATAACTGACTCCGTTTTTTTTTAATGTTTATTTATTTTTTGAGAAAATGCCAGAGGGGGAGGGGCAGAGGGAGATAGAAAAAAGGATCCGAAGAGGGCTCTGCACTGACAGCAGTGAGCCTGATGTGGGCTCGAAATCATGAACCGGGAGATCAGGACCCGAGCCAAAGTAGGATGTTCAACCTACTGAGCCACCCAGGTACGCCTAACTCCTTCTTATTTCACCTTTCACAACAGAAAAGGGAAAGGACTAAAGAGTCCCGTGAGACACAATATTTAAAGGTTGAGGAGATGAGAGGGAACTAAAATTGTATCATGGTATAGAAGTTTGTTTTGCCTGGCTTTAGTTGCACAATTTAGTGACGGACAAAGTGGGATCATCATGAGAACTGGCTTTTTCTTGCAGGATGACTCCTTCAGCTCAAAATGCAGCAATGTTCTCAAGCAAGGGAAGAACATCTCTATAACACAAAGGTCTAGAGAGCTTTATTGGGTGTTTGGAGTTTCAGGGCACTCCCAGAACTTGAAATCCTCCCAGATATTACCATTTCAGTTCTCTAACCTCATTTAATTTTGACCAATGTGCTGTTTATTTCTCATGTACAGTTAAGAACATGGGTTGTGGAATCAGACAGATTGTTCTAACATTGGCAACGTTACTGTCAGCAATCTGACCTATGGTGATTCACTTAAGGGTTAACCTCTCTGGGCCTTGGTTTCCTAATCTGTGGAATAGAAAAGACAAAAATACTTACTCAAAAGGATTCTTCTGCATATTGAATATAGTACAATTCTATAATACAAATATAATACAAATACAATATAATACAATACTTAGAACAGTGTTTGGAGCCTAGCATTTCTAAGTGTTAGCTAGGACTATCATTAGGAGACTTGGTAAGGCTGAGAAGTCAACTGATATTACAATTTGATCACAGAATAAATCTCTGGCCGCATTCAGTAGTGCAGCTGCCTGAGTTAAGGAATCATTTTAAATGGTTTTACAAAGTCCCTGTGTCTCTAAATGTCTTTGAGCGCACCAATAATTTGAGTTTTTAACTTTTTAATGAGTTAATTTTTCTGTTTCAACTCTATTTCATAATGAAATAAGGTCGTGATTTTTTTTTCATTATGGAAGTAATGTGGTTTATTGTAAAAAAAAAAAAAAAATTACCACTACAGATACGTATAAGTTAGGAAGTTAAAATAAAATGAAAGCTCTTTACCCTGAGGTAACATCAACATTTGTTGCATATTCTTTCATGCATTCCATATACATCCATGAAGTTCTATGAGCCCGCCTCTCTCCAGGAGCCCCAAGGACTCAATGCTACAGAACTCTCAACTTCAAGTCTCAAAGTTCCCTCTGGTACAAGAGGAATTAAGTCTTATGCTCATTTATCCATCAATATCTTCAAAGAGCAGGGGTGCCTGGGTGGCTCAGGTCATGATCTCATGGTTTGTGAGTTCGAGCCCAGCTTTGGCCTCTGTGCTGACAGCTCAGAGACTGGAGCCTGCTTTGGATTCTGTGTCTCCCTCTCTCTCTGCCCTCCCTGACTCATGCTCTGTCTCTCCTTCAAAACTAAACAAACATTAAAAAAATTAAAAAAAAAAAAAAAAAACTTTAAATAGCAGAAGCCATTTTGTAAACTGTGACTCCTGAATCTGCTCTGACTAGAAAAAGTAAATGGTGGTTGGGTTGGATTTGAGAGAGATAGGGTGCATACCCAAATTCATATCTCTCTCTTTCAGAATCCCAATCCTCTTTCATAAAGTTTCTAGTAACAATGGATTAACCATTCTTGCATCTCGTGTTTGTATGTTTCATGTTTTCATGGATTCTATGGGATAGGCAATATGACTCCCCAGGGCCTTATCCTAGAAGGTATTTCATCCTAGGAGACATGGGCAACACAATTTTCCTCCTTGTAATGTCTGTTTATTCATAACTTCTGGTCATAATATCTCTTGAAAAGTTTACCTTTTTGTGAATGAATTCTTTTTTAGTATAATAGTAACTATTTCCCCCTCAAATGTACTAAAGATAAATGCTATTAGAAGTGATATGTCTAGGGGCTCCTGGGTGGCTCAGTTGGTTAAGCGTCCAACTTCGGCTCAGGTCAGGATCTCACAGTCCGTGAGTTTGAGCCCCGCATCGGGCTCTGCGCTGACAGCTCAGAGCCTGAAGACTGTTTCAGATTCTGTGTCTCCCTCTTTCTCTCTCCTCCCCCGCTCATGCTGTCTCTCTCTTCTCAAAATTAAATAAACGTTAAAAAAAATTAAAAAAAAAAGAAGTGATATTTCTACATTATGTTTTCAGTCAAAGACGTACTCATCAATAGACTTGACACAACAGTTTATAGTCTGAGAATGTTATGTAGAACAATGGGTGAATTCAAAATTGTTCTTTGTGTACACATGTCAAGTGAAGGGGGTTGACTAGTCTGTTTTGTGCATGCGCCAATTTTGTATCTTAAAGTAATCTCATGTACAGTTTTTTTTTGTTCTAAAAATGGTTTCTATGTTATAGCATTTTTTATTAGTTTCGCTTTATATTTTTAAAAACTTCATTTAAATCCAAGTTAGTTAATGTATAGTGTAATAATGGTTTCAGGAATAGAATTAATGACTCATCGCTTACATATAACACCCAGTTCTCAACCCAACAAGTGCCCTCCTTAATGCCCGTCATGCATTTAGCCCATCCCCTTGCCCAGCACCTCTCCAGTAACCCTCTTTGTTCTCTGTATTTAAGAGTCTCTTATGGTTTGCCTCCCACTCTCTTTTTATCTTATTTTTCCTTCCCTTTCCCTATGTTCATCTGTTTTATTTCTTAAATTCCACATATGAGTGAAGTCATATGTTTATATTTCTCTGACTGACTTATTTTGCTTAGCATAATACCTTCTGGCTTCATTCACATTGTTGCAAATGACAAGATTTCATTCTTTTTGATTGCAGAGTAGTATTCCATGGTGTGTGTGTGTGTGTGTGTGTGTACCACATCTTTCTCATCCATTCATCAGTCGATGGACATTACACTCTTTTCATAATTTGGCTTTTGTTGATAGTGCTGCTATAAACACTGGAGTGCATGTGCCCATTCAAATCAGGATTTTTATGTCTTTTAGATAAACACCTAGTAGTGCAAATGCTATGTCATAGGGGTAGCTCTATTTATAATTTTTTGACAAACCTCCATCCTGTTTTCCAGAGTGACTGCACCAGTTAGCATTCCTACCAGCGGTACAAAATGTCCCAGTTTCTCTGCATCCTCACCAGCATCTGTTGTTTCCCGAGTTGTTAAGTTTAGCCATTCTGACAGGTGTGGGGTGGTATCTCATTGTGGTTTTGATTTGTATTTCCCTGATGATGAGTGATGTGGAGCATTTTTTTCATGTGTCGGTGGGCCATCTGGATGTCTTCTTTGGAGAAATGTCTATTCATGTCTTTTGCCCATTTCTTCACTGAATTATTTGTTTTTTGGGTGTTGAGTTTGATCAGTTCTTTATAGATTTTGGATACTAACTCTTAATCTGATGTGTCTTTTGCAATATCTTTTCCCATTCCATCAGTTGCCTTTTAGTTTTCCGGATTGTTTCCTTTGCTGTGCAGAAGATTTTTATCTTAATGAGGTCTCAATAGTTCATTTTTGCTTTTGTTTCCCTTGCCTCCAGAGACATGTCTAGTAAGAAGATGCTATGGCCGATGTCCAAGAGGTTACTGCCTGCTTTCTCTTGTAAGATTTTGATGGTTTCCTGTCTCACATTTAGGTCTTTCATCCATTTGGAGTGTATTTTTCTGTATGATGTAAGAAAGTGGTCCAGGTTCATCCTTCTGTATGTCACTGTCCAGTTTTCCCAACACCGTTTGATGAAGAGACTTTTTTCCATTGGACATTCTTTCCTGCTTTGTTGAAGAATAGTTGGTCATGCTTCATTATCGGTGTATAGAAATGCAACCAATTTCTGTACATTGAATTATATCTTGCGACTTTGCTGAATGCAAGTATCAGTTCTAGCAGTTTTTTGGTGGAGTCTTTTGGGTTTTCCATGTAAAGTATCATGTTGTCTGTGAAGAGTGAAAGTCTGACTTCTACTTTGCCGATTTGTATGCCTTTTATTTCTTTTGTTGTCTGACTTCTGAGGCTAGGACTTCCAGTACTTTGTTGAACAACAGTGGTGAGAGTGGACATCTCTGTTGTGTTCCTGACCTTAGGGGGAAAGCTCTGTTTTCCCCCATTGAGGATGATATTAGCTGTGGGTATTTCAAACATGGCCTATATGATCTTGAGGTATATTCCTTCTATCCCTACTTTCTTGAGGGTTTTATCAAGAAAGGATGCTGTAATTTGCAAATGCTTTTTCTGCATCTATTGAGAGAATCACATGGTTCTTAGTCTTGCTTTTATTAATACAATGTATCACATTGATTGAACTGCAGATATTTAACCACCCCTGCAGCCCAGGAATAAATCCCATTTGATTGTGGTGAATAATTCTCTTAATGTGTTGTTGGATTTGGTTTGCTAGTATCTTGCTGAGAATTTTTGCATCTACATTCATTAAGGAAATTGGTCTGTAATTCTCCTTTTTAGTGGGGTCTTTGTCTGGTTTTGGAATCAAGGTAATCATAACCTCATAGAATGAATTGGGAAGTTCTCCTTTTATTTCTAGTTTTTTGAAACAGCTTCAAAAAATAGGCATTAACTCTTCTTTAAATGTTTGGTAGAATTCCTCTGGGAAGCCATCCAGCCCTGGACTCTTACGTGTTGGGAGATTTTTGGTTACTGATTCAATTTCTTTACTGGTTATGGGTCTGTTCAAATTTTTTATTTCTTCCTGTTTCAACTTTAGTAGTTTATATGTTTTTAGGAATTTGTCCATTTCTTCCAGATTGCTCAATTTGTTGGTATATGTAATTGTTCGTAATATTCTTTTATTATTGTTTGTATATCTGTGGTGTTGGTTGTGATCTCTCTTCTTTCATTTGTGATTTATTTATTTGGGTCCTTTTCTTTTACTTTTTAATAAATCTGGCTAAGGATTTATCAATTTTTTAAATTTATTTCAAAGAACCAGCCCCTTGGTTTCATTGATATGTTCTACTGTTTTTTGTTTTTTTTTCCCCCAATATCATTGATTTATCCTCTAACCTTTATTATTTCCCCTTGTCTGATGGTTTTGGGCTTTGTTTTGCTCTTCTTTTTCCAGCTCCTTTGGGTGTAATGTTAGATTGTGTATTTGAGACCTTTCTTCCTTCTTTATTAAGGGCTGGATTGCTATATACTTCCCTCTCATGACCACCTTTGCTGCATCTCAGAGGTTTTGGACTGTCCTGTTACCATTTTTATTGGCTTCCACGTACTTTTTAATTTCCTCTTTAATTTCTTCGTTGACCCATTCATTCTTTAGTGAATATTCTTTAATCTCAAAATATTCATGGTCTTCCCAAATTTTTTCTTGTGGTTGATTTCTGTTGCAGACTGAGTCTGGAGTTCTCTCTTGTCTTGCAAGAGTGTGGACGCAGAATTGAATAGAAGAGAGGCTACTGTCTGGGAGGAAGCAAGACCCCAAACAGGGCTTTTGCCTCTGTATTTACTGAGCTCACAAGATATTACCCATGTGGTGAAGGTGGAGAAAACAAGATCTTACACACATGAATGTGGAGAAAAAAATCAGACAGTAGTCATTAACTTGTATGTATAAGAAGAAAAGGGTCTGGAGGCAAGTGGAGTTTGGGATTAAAGCACAATAGTATATTGGCACCAGATGGAAAGTAGTTTCCTGCAGGTGATATAACAAGTTTGTCGTGATCCCATTACAATATCTTGTTAGCTTACCTCGGGCACTTTTGCCCCATGGTGGTGGCTTTCCTCCCAAGCTTTATTCTAACCCATTTATGTAAGAAGAACCTATTTCCCCACAGATTTCAAGTTTCATAGCATTGTGGTCTGAAAATATGCATGGTATGCTATCGACATTTTTGTACTTGTTGAGGGCTTATTTGTGACCCTGTATGTGATCTATTCTGAAGAATGTCTCATGTGCACTCAAGAAGAATGTATATTTTGCTGCTTAGGATCAAATGTTCTGAATATATCTGTTGAGTCCATCTGGTCCAATGTGTCATGCAAAGCCATTGTTCTCTTGTTGATTTTCTGCTTAGATGGTCTGTCCATTGCTATAAGTGGGCTGTTGAAGTCCCCTACTATTATGGTATTATTATCAATGACTTTCTAACATTATTTTTTAAATGTAGTTTGAGGTTGAAAATTGGTGAATAAAATGGTACAAAAAAAAAAAAAAAAAGAGAGTACATTCCAAGGAATAACTGCCTTGCACTTGTCCTACAGTAACTGCCACCTGCATTTCAGTCTCCTCTCCTTCTTTGGTGAGGACATAAACCCTCACTGCACTAAATTTTAATAAATTATTTATTTTCAGTTGTTATTAATTATATAAACTAGTTTTCATTGTTCAATTGATATCTTTTTCATTATTCAATTGGGCATCTTGGTTTGGAATGAAATAAGTCGTAATTTGTTGCATCAAAATTGATGGAATTAATAAATATTATAATGGATTTTCATCTATGTCAAGGTTTTCCAAGGATGATTTAAAATTACCAAGAAAGCTAGAGGAGTATTTATTTTATCATTTCACCACTGTTGCCCATGGGGTACCAGATTCCCTTCATGAATATTCAGACTGTCTATCTATAGTCTCCTCCAAACTAGATAATAAATCCTATATTCCCCCTATTTTTTGTTTCTTGCAACCATTTCCTATTATTATCTGTATTAGTCAGGAATTTTGCTCATAAAAAGGAAAAACAAATCTTGCGGTCGTAGCAAAATTGTGATTGTTTTTTGGGCTAATAGAAGAAGTTTAGAGAATTAAATAGAACCCAGAAGCAGGAAGCAAAGCTGCAGGGTCAATCTACCTGGACCGACAGCCCAAAGTTGCTGCACACTATTGCTACCACTCGCTCATTGACAGCAAAACTGGGTCTGATTTTTGCACCATTAATCCTAATCATCTCTTAGTCGTCTCATTCGGTCCACGTTAAAAGCAGTAAGACAGTGTAAGGGGTTGAACTGAGATCTTGTGCCTGTGTCCTGACTACCATGTTTGAAGAGAAGTGTTTCCTCCCTGTAGAGTTCATAGTGGGAGATTGGGCACTGCGTTTCTCCAGTAGTGTACCCACGGGGGTTCTCCTGAAAGAGAAAGGGAGAATTCATGTTGGAAACTCAAGAGGAAACACAGAGACTATAGTTGCCTTTATCTTAGAAGTCATGATAAGCCTAGTCATATGGACGTAAATCTCAGGGAAGATCATCTGCAGTGGAAGAAGAGAAGTGTAAAGTTGCACCATATAGTACATGAGAAGAGGCAGCTTCATGAGAGATATTTTGTGTAGGGATATCTGGTAAGCTTCTTTAGCAGGGATCCTACTGCATAAAAAGTCATTTTAATTGTCAAAGACTGGTAGGAAAACGAAGAGATGTAATATTCAAATAGTGCAGTCATCATGCCATGTGAAAGCCAAGTAACGTGATGATTCCCTGAGTGAACAAAGTTTGAAATATCAGTATAATGTTCATATTGTCTGGGTGATTTTACTTCAGGCAAATGTCATTTGCCATTTTAAATCAATTAATTAAATTATTAAATTATTGTTAATACAATTTTAATTACTTTTGATGTTGTTAATACAACTTCCAATTAATTTTAATGTTGTTGATGCAATTTTTTGTTTTTGTTTATAAGATACTTTTGGTTTCATGGTTATATGAGAGGCGTAAGAATATAGGTTTTATATCTGTTTTTATGTTTGTGCATATCTAAGTGGAAGGGGCAATACATTACCCATTTTAGAGAAACACTACTCTTTACTAGTTTTGATTAATATACGTACATACTTATCTTTATTCCAAATGCCATTAATTGACACTCTGGAATAGTTTTCCAACATCCTCTTATCCTTATTATTATGAAAATATAAAAAAAACCCCAAAACTATCATTTTTGTATTGCTACTTTTGAGAAACTCTCATAGGGGAGGCAGTTCAGCTAAATGGTTAAGAATTCACGTTTTCGGGAAGCCTAGGTGGCTCAGTTGATTAAGTGTCTGACTTTGGCTCAGGTCACGATCTCACAGTTTGTGAGTTCGAGCCCTGCATCAGGTTCTGTGCCTGGAGCCTGCTTTGAATTCTGTGTCTCCCTCTCTCTCTCTGACCCTTCCTTGCTCGTGCTCTGTCTCTCTCTGTCTCTCAAAAACTAAATGTTAAAAGAAAAAAAAGAATTCAAGTTTCGGATGCCAACAACTTTATGATCTTAGGGAAGGAACTGGGCCCTCGGTTTCAGAGGGTATGAATATGGAGCTAATAAATAATACTTATATCACTGGGTTGCATAGCAACCCAACAAATCAAACCTATTATATAATAGGTATTTGATCAACAGTAGATATTACAGTTAACTTGGGAATTATATATCAAGAAAGCTTCGGTATTATTTGTGGAGGTATTTTCTGGGATGCTTGTATTTGTTTAATATTTATTAGGAGAAAATAGTGTTTAAATTCTCAGAAATTAGAATAGCCATTCAAAGAAAGCAGTTGATCATTCAGGGAGGATTATTAAAGGAAAGGACATGAAAGTGACAAACTTCCATGTTCTGTCACAATCACTTTAGAGTCACCTAATGATCTATAGGCAAGGAAATCTGATTCATGAGTATTTATTCTCTTCACCAGCTTGTTTCTCTTCCATTTCTGTCTTATTTTCTCTCTCTCTGTCACTGTCTCTTAAACACCACAAGCACTGTTACCAGACCAAAGTGGGTCTGCTTCTTGGTGAGTTACAGAGACTGAATCAAAGGGAGTTGCCTTATAAGGTCATCTTTATCTGTACAAACAAGGAGAGCACTGGGAATAATTTCCAAATGTGTGTCTCTCCAAACCAGAGAAAGCAGGTTTTTTTCTATTAGTTAGGGCTCAGGATGAATATTCAGAGGGGGGTTTTAACATCATAATGAGGCTCAGGCACTTTTTCTTTTTTAAGTTTTCTTTCTTTCTTTTTTAAAATTTACATGCAAGTTAGTCAGCATATAGTGCAACAATGATTTCAGGAGTAGATTCCTTAATACTCTTTACCCATTTAGCCCATCCCCCTTCCCACACCCGTTCCAGTAACCCTCCGTTTGTTCTCCATATTTATGAGTCTCTTATGCTTTGCCCCCCTCCCTGTTTTTATATTATTTTTGTTTCCCTTCCCTTATGTTCATCTGTTTTGTACCTTAAAGTCCTCATATGAGTGAAGTCATATGATCTTTGTCTTTCTCTGATGGACTAATTTTGCTTAGCATAATACCCTCTAGTTCCATCTACGTAGTTGCAAATGGCAAGATTTCATTCTTTTTGATTGCCGAGTAATACTCCATTGAATATATATATCACATCTTCTTTATCCATTCATCCATCAATGGACATTTGGGTTCTTTCCATACTTTGGCTATTGTTGCTAGTGCTGCTATAAACATGGGGGTGCATGTGCCCCTTCGAAACAGCATACCCGCATCCATTGGATAAATACCTAGTAGTGCACTTGCTGGGTCGTAGGGCAGTTCTATTTTTAGTTTTTTGAGAAACCTCCATACTGTTTTCCAGAGTGGCTGCACCAGTTCTGCATTCCTAGAGGCTCAGGTACTTTTTGATTCATCTGTGCATGTGTCCTCCTCAAATGTTTCTTGTTCTGTTCCAGCAGTTTGCTAGTTAGTTTCTAAAAGGTAAGATTGACAGGTAGACAGAAGCTTTTGGGGTTTCCTGAGTTCCGGAGGTCAGTCCTGAGTTCAGGAGGTCAGGTGGGTGATAGCACCCCTCTACACATGCTTTTGTTTCTTCTGTTTCCTTCTCAAATTTGGTATCACTGTTTTCAATAACAAATTTAGATCTGTAAAATAACAATTTTGGTCATTTCTGCTCTCTGTTCACCAAGTGTTACTAACAAAAATTTAAAATTATCTTGCCAAAAGTCTTTGCCATTTGCCCTTACTGCCCACACACATATCTGACACATTTTGCTTTGGCTGCTGCTACACGTGCAAGAAGAAATCAAAGGCCTTTAAGCAAGTGGATTCACAGCTCAAGTTCACAGCTCAGCCCTCTACTAGGGAACGTGGCGTTCAGATACCTAGAACTCTGTAATGGGAGCACACTGGGTCAGCCATCAAAATCCTATTGAACGTAAGTATATGACTTGGGCTGCACATTAGAATAAGCTGAACATTAAAAAAGAGAAGAGAAGAGAAGAGAAGAGAAGAGAAGAGAAGAAAAGAAAAGAAAAGAAAAGAAAAGAAAAGAAAAGAAAAGAAAAGAAAAAAGAAAAACTAATACCTGACTTTCAAGTCACTGAAATTCTGGTTTAATTTGTTTGGAGTGAGACTAAGCTTCTATCTTTTAAAAGTTCACCCAGGTGTTTTTAAAGTTCAGCTTTGGAAACCTCTACCTCGTTGTTATCTATTGCCGTCTACACTATGTAATTAAGCCATCGTGGAACGCGTCTTTCTCCAGAGAGCTGGTGTCTCTTTCACTGGACATGCTTGGTCCCTGATGGACATTTATCACTTATTTCACCTTAGACATACAGCCCACAGAATGCACATTTCCAGTAAACAGCAAGTACAAGTAAACTAGTAAAGTGATGATGACATACCTAACGCAATACGTCAGGGATTGCCGAGGAAAAGGAAAATATCGCTACCAGATAGGTATGTGATACAGAGGATTCCTCTAGTAGGGTGTTGTGTTCTGAAGGAGGCGTTTGATGGTTACAGTCTCTTCAGTTCCGTGATCCTGTGACTCTTAAGTGTCCTAGGTCTAAAAGAACGGCAATGGGGTTAAGGAAAAGACTCGAACCCCAAAGAGAGAAAGTTTTGAAAGTAGAAGCAGGGATTCTTACTTCTGTCTTGTATTTCACTGGGGGACTTTGGCAGATGTCTCAATCAATTTCTGTTGCAATTCTCTCTTTCCTTTCCTGGCCGACAAACTCTTGGTGAAAATCTCTAAATGGACTTTCCCCATTCTCTTTACCTTATTAGTATTCCTACTAAGACTCTACCCTACCAGCAGATCTCAGTGGGTTCAACTTTTCCAAAATACTATTTGCGACAGTACAGGTGCAGAATCGACATCTATTTACTTGTCTCTGTTCATCGTAGAGAAAAGTGAGAGAGAGAAGCTAGTAGCTTCTACCTATGACACATCAGTGGAGAGGTTCAGCCCCCATTCGACCTAAATATCTCCTCTGACTTGTACCATTTGGAAATTTGCTTAAATTCCAAATCATATTAACAGTTGCAACTTTTCTTTTTGTTTTTTTTTTTTGTTTGTTTTTCTTTTTGTTTTGTTTTTGGCAACTTCTAACTGCCCATCTCCATCTGGAAGTCCCACAGTAGAAATCTTGCCTGTTTGCATTTTCTCCACTTTCCTAGGAGCTAAGGCCAGACAGCTACGTGGTGTCTATGCTTTTTTTTTTTCCCCCAAACCATTGACACCTAATCTATCACCACTACACTTCCTAAGTATCCTGGGATCTGTACACTTCTCACTTCTCTCTACCTCTGTGTAGAGGCCTTTAAATATGCCACCACGGTTTCCCTTCTGAATCACCGTGACAGCTTCCTTACCGATCTCCTTGCCCTTAGCTTGGCTCTCTGTAGTTTTCATGGAGACATTTTCCAGGCTGCGGTCAGAATTTTAAAAATGCAAACCTGATAATACCATTTACTCTAGTACTAACCCTTCAATATTTCCCCGTTTGCCTGGATAAAATGAAA
This sequence comes from Lynx canadensis, assembly GCF_007474595.2. Lineage (NCBI taxonomy): Eukaryota > Metazoa > Chordata > Mammalia > Carnivora > Felidae > Lynx > Lynx canadensis. The sequence continues at coordinate 54,153,795 of NC_044306.2, read as the reverse complement.
CTTCTTCACCGAGGACCTTGAAACCCTTCTTAATCTGTCCCCTGATAATCCTTTGCAGCTTCGTTTCTAGTCAGTATCCTTTCTCACACTCTGCATTTCAGCCAGACTGAACTGATTTTACTTCTCCAACCATCCAGCCTCAATTCCAGGTCTTTGTAAACACACTAATCTCTCTATTTTAAACATCCTCTTACTTGGCCTGACGTCTATCATCTTTCCGTCTTTGTTGGTATTTTCTCCTATCAGGCACCCGTCCTAGTGTTTAGCATCAGGTAATTAATTGCCTCTGTCAGCATTTCCTATGTGACTGCAAATTGCCTGAAAGTGTGGTTTGTATTTTGCGCGGGACATTCTCTGTAGACAGCAGTTTGTAACACACAATACTGCTTGTTATTTGTCCCATAAATAACATTTTTAATAGGGGCACCTGGTTGGCTCAGTCAGTAGAACATGCGATTCTTGATCTTGGGGTTGTGAGTTTGAGGCCCACCTTGGATGTAGAGTTTACCTAAAAAAAGAAAAAAAGAAAGAAAAGGACTCTAATAAGTTCACATTCTTTCTTTCTCTGGATTAAATGTATTTACCTCAATTATGAAACTTGAAAGTAAACCTTAAGTGTGCGTATTATATTTAAATCCTTTTGCAAATGACTTTCCCCTTATCGTTCTTCAGCTCAAACACTGATATTCATTTGAAATATCTACGGTTATTTTCCAGTTTAACAGCTCTTGATCCAAAAGATCAAATATTACTGTATTTACTAGTGTAAACAGTAAACAGCAAGTACAAGTAATCTTACAATTTCAGTAATTCTATGTATTCAACAAACTTTCTCAATTACCTTTATCAGAAGCTGAAATTTGGGATGCCTGGGTGGCTCAGTTGATTAAGTGTCCGACTTCAGCTCAGATCATGATCTCATGGCTTGTGGGTTCGAGCCCTGCATCGGGCTCTGTGCTGACAGCTCAGAGCCTGGAGCCTGCTTTGGAGTCTGGGTCTCCCTCCCTCTCTGCCCCGCCCCCGCTCGTGCTCTGTCTCTCTCTGTCTCAAAAATAAATGTTAAAAAAATATTAAATATATATATTCTAAAAGGAAACTGAAATTTAAGAGATGAAAAACTATTTTTGCAAGCTGATACATGTAATTATCATTTTGGATAAACCTGTTTTGAAATCTGTGATACTGTTGGGTTTATTTCACCAGTATGACCAAGAGTCAGTGTGTTTATTGGCAACACAGTCAAGGGATTATGCTAACACACTGAAATAATAAGAATACTGCAAATTTGCAAATCTTCATTGTGCGTTTCCATCAGCATTTCTTTGGTAGCAAGTATGTACCAGCCCCCAGAAACAGAAAAATCTCTGTGGGACATTAGGAATGCAGAGTAGCATTGCTCTGAGACGAATACAGCAGAGCGTGGTCTGTTTTTTTAACGAGGCAAATCTAGAGCGGGGTAACATGACCCTGGGCCACCTTGTTGTAGATCGGTAAAAATCATGAAAATAATACTCTTACGGGCAGCTACACCAGCATGGGACTTTGGTGGCCACTTCTGTGGGAAGACGGTGTGAATATAAAGCAGAGCCACCACCAAAAGCAGTGGTAAAGCATTTGGCAGCCTTCAGAGACTCCTCCATAAGAGGCTGGAGCCAAAGGAGGAGGAGGAGAATGGTAGACGGCCGCCAGCAGCTAAGACGTCTTTCCTATGAGGACGTAGGGGGCGCAGATTGAGACTTTAAATAATAGCCAGTGTAATGTCCCACTCATTTTTTCCAGTGAACGTTAGAATCCAACCGAACATTTTTGTACCAAAATTGTTATTTCGCAGTTATTTCTAGATCGTCATTCTCTGGAAAACACAAGTTATTGTTATTATTGTGTCTGTCTTTTTGAGATTTTTTTTCCCCTTATAGCTTTTGATGTTATATGCTGTCGATACGATCTCACTTATTACCAGTCGTAAGTGGTTGGAATTGGCCAGAAATACTTGTTTTTACATTGAAGATAGAGAGATTGATGCGGACAAAGTCTTTATGTCCAGTCATATGATGCTCTGAACCAGTCATCAATCAGTGATAAAGCTAGATTTCTCCAACTTCTTCTTCTTATTATTATTATTAATTAATTTATTTATTTGGGAGAGTGCAAGCAGGGGAAGGGCAGAGAAAGAGGGGGTAGAAGATCCAAAGTGGGTTCTGCACCGACAGCAGTGAGCCCAATGTAGGACTTGAACTTATGAACTGTGAGATCGTGACGTGAGCTGAAGTCTGATGCTCATTTGACTGAGCCACGCAGGTGCTCCCAGACTTCTCCAGCTTCTGACCATACTATCTATTGACTATGACCATGCAGTCTGCAGTGGGGGGTGGTGGACAGATATCCAAAATCTTGGTTGTTTGTGGTTATTTATTTATTTTATCTTTTATTTTTATTTTTATTTTTTATTTTTTTTTCAATGTTTATTTATTTTTGGGACAGGGAGAGACAGAGCATGAACGGGGGAGGGGCAGAGTGAGAGGGAGACACAGAATCGGAAACAGGCTCCAGGCTCCAAGCCATCAGCCCGGAGCCTGACGCGGGGCTCGAACTCACGGACCGCGAGATCGTGACCTGGCTGAAGTCGGACGCTTAACCGACTGCGCCACCCAGGCGCCCCTATTTTTATTTTTTGATTGATTTTAAGTTTATTTATTTTAGAAAGAGAGAGTGGGGGAGGGGCACAGAGAGAGAGAGAGAGAGACAGAGACAGAGACAGAGACAGAATCCCATGAAAGCTCTGCCCCATCAGCATGGAGCCCAATGCAAGGCTCCAACCATGATATCACAACCTGAGCCGAAGTCAAGAGTCGGAGGCTCAACCAACTGAGCCACTCAGGTGGCCCATACTTATTTTTTTTGAAAGTAGACTCCGCACCCAATGTGGTGCTCCATCTCATGACCCCAAGATCAAGACTCGCGCGCTCCATCAACTGAGCCAGCCAGGCACCCCTGTTTGTGGTTATTTAAGTTCCCAATGGCTAGTAGACAGCATACAGGACCACGAGTTAGCAAGAAAGTTCAATTTCCTCTGGTGGCCCTGATCCTCTGTTATGTGACCTTTGTCCCTCAGCCACTCTGGGTTCCATTTCTTCCTTTGTGGAGAAGGTGCTTGGGCCAAATCAGAGACAGTTGACCTGAGGTCTGTGGTTCCCTGCCCTTCCCACCCCAATAGTCACACCACCCATGAATAGATTCCCGGGAATTGGCCAGTCTAAACTTTTATACAATAAGCTAAACACGTACAGTTTTCTAAGCAGAAATTCAGAGATAATATCAGATTTTCAAAAAGTCTGTGATCAAAGATCACTGACAACAAATTCACACAACTAGAATACATAATTTCAAAGGCCCTAATTTATTTAAATACCTATGATTCCATGTATTTTAGCGTTGAATGTGATATGTACTTTCCCAGTGTAACTTCTAGGTACTAATAGTTATAGGATTTCAAAACAAATAGCCCAAAGCCAATCTTCAGAGAGATGGGAATAAATATGAGAGAGCAGTTCGTGATATTATTACATCTGAATGTGTCTGGGATTCTAGCACTTTTAAATCTTTTCCTTTGCTCTATTTCAGGTTGTATGTCTACATTTCCTTTGTGAGAACGCCTGAGGAATTGTTGAATCAACTGTTTTGCAGACATGTGGCTGCTCTAACTTCTTCCAATATGTTAATGTGTTTTTTTTTTAATTTTTTTAATGTTTATTTATTATTGAGAAACAGAGCATGAGCAGGGGAGGGGCAGAGAGAGGGGCAGACACAGAATCCGAAGCAGGTTCCAGGCTCTGAGCTGTCAGCACAGAGCCCGACGCGGGGCTTGAACTCACAAACCAGGAGATGGTGACCGGAGCCAAGTCAGACGCTCAACAGACTGAGCCACCCAGGCGCCCTTATGTTAATGGTTTGAATTAAAAAAATGTTCCTAAGAAGACAAATTTGGTTGAGATCCCAATATTTAAAGTTCATGTTTTTGGTTGCAAACTCAATAATGTGCATCATGTTGAAATCATGAAATTATTCCAGAAGCTGTATATGGCTTTGGGGGGAAAAAAAAAAAAAAACTTTTGGCAGCAAATAAGGGAGTTTCCTCAAAATTTCTGAATGCTTATATTATTATCAGTGGGAGATTGCTAACAGGGCACTTGGAACTCGTCCATCTTTGGAAAGCTAGGGAATTCTTACCATTATGCACATGGGAAAATATAACGTTTTGTTATTGGGAGGAGACCGTGAAACAAATGCTAGTCTATCTGGTGGTCAGGGACAGCTTGAATGATTCCCAGTTAATTTTTTTTTTTTTTTCTTGTTAGCCCCAGAATGTCTCACATGCACATTCCAGGGCAGACAGCTTGCCTTCAAACCTCTTTCTAGGCAACAACAATACCAGTGATTGTACCAGTGCCAAGACTAAAGCCATTGCTCTAAAGGCCTGACATTTTCGGCTGTCCATGGCAGCTCCTTCTGCTTTCTTACTATTCTTTCTTTCTGCCTCATCACCCCTTCAACTCATTCTTCGAGCAGATATTTTCGGGACTTCTCCCTTTCTTTTCATTTCCATAATCACAATCTAGTCTCGATTCTGCTCCAGCTCTCCTATGGTTTCTTCTCTAAATGCCCTAACGTTTCTTTCCATAATCTCTTCTCTGGGGAGTTAACTTACGCTGAACAGTAAGGATTCTCTTTCTCATCCGTTCTTGACCTTAATATACATATTAACATCACAATATATTTTATGTGTATATTTATTTATTTATTTCAGGATCCTTTAGTACTTACTTGCAAGTAGATACAATCTATAAGACTTCGCTTTTTTTTCTTTCCCTACATAGTCTCTTCTTTCTCTCCCGGTAGATTTGTCCAACGTCTAGATTCTACAAAGTGCCTGACCCTAAAAAGAGAATGATGATGGAAAAGAGCGGCGGGGCACCCGGGTGGCTCAGTCCATTAAGCGTCTGACTTTGGCTCAGATCATGATCTCATGGTTGGTGAGTTCAAGGCCTGCATCGGGCTCTCTACTGTCAGTGCAGAGCCCGCTTTGGATCCTCTGTCTCTTTTTCTCTCTGCCCCTCCCCTACTCACTCTCTCTCTCTCTCTCAAAACTAAATAAACATTTAAAAAGAAAAAGTCCTTTAACATTGAAGGGAATCACAGTTTTGTAGATTAAGCAAATGTATGGATAATTACACTTTTCTTCTTAGTGCTTGTCAAAATGATAATTAATTGACTTATTGTTTATCTCCCTCACCAGGGAATAGACCAGGGCTACCAGTTCAATATTATTCCCAACACCTAATCCAATACTTGGCACATAAGAGGGGAAGAATGCATATTTGTTGAATCAATTACTGAATTATAGCTATAGAATAATATTCTAATAGTGACACATCCAAACTTCAGTGGAGGCAACTAGGATCTATTTCACTCTGAGCAGAAGGATCAGAGGTTTCATAAAAAAGACCACGTCCAAGCTGAGACTTTTAAGAATTGGTAGGAGATGGAGTGCCTGGGTGGCTCAAGTCGGTTAAGCATCCGACTTCAGCTCAGGTCATGATTTCATGGTTTGTGGGTTCGAGCCCCACATCGGGCTCTGCGCTGTCAGCCCAGAGCCTGTAGTCTGCTTCAGCTTTCTGTGTCTCCCCCTCTCCCTGCCCCTCCTGCTCGCACTCTCTCTCTCTCTCTCTCTCAAACATAAATAAACATTACAAAAAATTTTAAGGATCAGTAGGAGTTGAAGAAAACAGGTTAAGTTGGATGCTGCTGCAGCGAAGTAAATAGAGGAGGTGTCAGGAGATAGAGCTGGGAAGAGCTTTTTTCTGTAAGCCGGCATTTCCAACAGTGTCTTCTGAGGACGCTGGTCTCCCCTGTTATTCAGAGAAAACCATGTTCCGTGTGCTGGTAAATGTTTAACAATTGGATCGCCTGAAAATATAAAAAGTCCTGATTTGTAACACTGGCCAGGAATAGATGCAGAGCAGCACGCGACTTTGTAGTATTTCTACCATCCAGATGCAGGAGATACACGTGACTCCGAGAACGTAAGTAGGAGTAGCCTGTAGTGATTCTTTGGGAGGAAAGATAATTTTTCCCTCTACCTGATGAATAATAAAACAGCAATAATAATAGAATTTACTATTTTCTATTACTTTTCTTTTGTCTTTAAAAAAAATTTTTTTTAACGTTTATTTATTATTGACAGGGAGAGACAGAGCATGAGCAGGGGAGGGGGAGACACGGAGTCCAAAGCAGGCTCCAGGCTCTGAGCTGTCAGCACAGAGCCCGACGCGGGGCTCGGACTCACAAACTGCAAGATCATGACCTGAGCCAAAGTCGGAGGCTTAACCGACTGAGCCACCCAGGCGTCCCTCCTTTTTTCTTAATTCCTTACAAAAGTAGAGTATCTCCTGTGGAATGTCTGCTCCAAATCATACTGTATCTCTACAGATTTCTGCTTGACTCACACTTTTTTCAAGAAGTTTATTATTTTTTAAAAAAGATTTCATATCTTCTTTTTTTTAGTGTTTATTTATTTTTGAGAGAGAGAGAGCAAGCAGGGGAGGGACAGGGAGGGGTACAGAGGATCCGAAGCAGGCTCAGCACTGAGAGCAGAGAGCCTGATGTGGGCCTTGAACTCACCAACCATGAGATCATGACCTGAGCCAAAGACAGACGCTTAATGGACTGAGCCACCCAGGCACCACTCAGGAAGTTTTTTTGTGTGTTTGTTTATTTTCAGAAAATTGTCTACTGGTTGTACTTATGCCTATTACCCTGATTTTCTATTTCAGTCTTTCCTATTTCTTATCCTATAATTTCTACTTGCTCAACAATTCATTTTTTTTTCTCCCTGTCATACCATTTCTGTTGGAAAACTGTATCTGTAAACGCAAAATGCAGTCACAACATAAATTTGTGTCACCTCTGCTCTAGATTGCAGTCTCAGACTCTGTGCCTTCCGTGTTTTTATATTCTACTAATGCCTGTACAGAATTCCATAAAGAGGTTTGCCCACAAAAATCCTATATGCCTAACCTAAGAAACTGGTCATTACAGAGAAGAGGCAGGCCACACCTTTGGAACGCTGAGGTGTCATTTCCAGCTTGCACAAGTTTGTTCACCAGAGCCAGAAGCCAACATAACGGAAGATTTTGACAATTCCTCGGAAAATAACTCTGAAGCTATATAAAGGTTTGCTAGAGCAGAGGGCTGGCTGTTGCCCTCTCATTTATTATCTGAACCTGGGACTCGCTGAAAGTGTGCCAAAAGAACAAATAAAAGAAGCTTTGCTTTCCTGTTTACTGTTTAATGTCCTGCTCCCCTTCCCTATCTTTTCTCTTCTCCCTTCCTTTTCACTCGTCCTCTCCTTCCTACCTCTGCTCCTGTTACCCCCGCTTTCTTTTCGCTAATTTCGATATGGCACTAAATAATTTTCTAATTCCAATCATACTCTAGGGATGATAGAAATAGAACCATCAACTTTAAAAATGCAAAGTGGAAAGGATTACAAAATAAGGCCAAATTATTATACTGTTTGCCGTGACTACTACTTTCTTACTGTTAGATTTCTTGATTTATTTCCTTAGAAACTTGAGAAACATGGCAAGTAGCTCTACAGCTCTTATTCTTACCTAAACTTTTAGAAGTGTAGACAATCTTCTACAATGCTACTGTGCTTTGTAATAGAGAAACAATACAGCCTGTTCATGTCCGTATGCTTTCATGTTGAATGTCTACTATGTATAGAATAGCTTTAAGAACTTTTCCTCCCAATATGGTAGTATAAAATTAGAGTATTTATTTTACTATCGAGTAAATTTATATATTAGCTCTAGAAGAAATTAGAGAAACCATATTGTTTAACTGCATCTACAATGTTTTTAATTTATATATTTTTTTAATTTACATCCAAATTAGTTAGCATATAGTGCAACAATGATCTCAGGAGTATATTCCTTAGTGCCCCTTGCCCATTTAGCCCATCCCCCCCCCACCCACTCCAGTAACCCTTTGTTTGTTCTCCATATTTATGAGTCTCTTCTGTTTTGTCCCCCTCCCTGTTTTTGTGTTATTTTTGTTTCCCTTCCTTTATGTTCATCTGTTTTGTCTCTTAAAGTCCTCATATGAGTGAAGTCATGTGATTTTTGCCTTTCTCTGACTGACTGATTTCACTTAGCATAATACCCCCCAGTTCCATCCATGTAGTTGCAAATGGTAAGATTTCATTCTTTTTGATTGCCGATTAATACTCCATTGTATATATATATACCACATCTCCTTTATCCATTCATCCATCGATGGACATTTGGGCTTTTTCCATACTTTGGCTATTGTTGATAGTGCTGCTATAAACACTGGGGTGCGTGTGTCCCTTAGAAACAGCACACCTATATCCCTTGGATAAATACCGAGTAGTGCAATTGCTAGGTCGTAGGGCAGTTCTATTTTTAGTTTTTTGAGGAACCTCCATATTGTTTTCCAGAGTGGCTGCACCAGCTTGCATTCCCATAACTGCATCTGCAATATTACAAAGAAGAAAAACTTAAATGCACATAAAAGGCTTGCTGAAGGTAAGAAGTAGAAAGCAGTTACATTCTCTCATTAGAACTATGATATTGTTGGGGAATATAATTTAGTGCTTTTAAGGAATATTCCTTCTGTATTCCCTAAGAGATTCTTGTGATTTCTTCCCTTGACTTTAGGAGCTTTATTTCTTCACTTCACCCTTTTCTTTTAAAAAAAAAAAAATTCCCCAAAAGAGGGGTGTCTGAGTGGCTCAGTTGGTTAAGTGTCTGAGTCATGATTTTGGCTCAGGGCATAATCTCATGGTTCGTGAGATAGAGCCTGGTGTCAGGCCCTGTTCTGACAGTGCGGAGCCTGCTTGGAATTCTCTCCCTCCCTCTCTCTGCCACTCCTCAGGTCACACTCTCTTTCTTTCAAAATAAATAAACATTAAAAAAAAATTTCTCCAAAGAAAAGAAAACCCTTCCTGGCCCTGCATGGCTTACTGGAGGATAAGAGTTTGAGGTGACCTCAGGGGTGACTGGGGAAGGACAGAAAAGCTGGCATGTTCCAGGAGAGAGAATGAACTGCTGAGGAAATCACTTTAGAGTGACATGTCTTCTCAGTCCTCACCTCCCTTTTCTGTCATCTTTTCCTTCCTGCCTGTGATCTTACAGCATTTGGCAGCCTCTTGCATGAGAAAGGGTTAAAGAATGTATTGCCATTCCTAGAGAATTTGCCATTTTAAAAGGTGGCACCTTGGGGCACCTGGGTGGCTCAGTCAGTTAAGCATTCGACTTCTCAGGTCATGATCTCACAGTTTGTAAGTTCCAGCCCCGCGTCGGACTCAGTGCTGACAGCTCGGAGCCTGGAGCCTGCTTCGGATTCTGTGTCTCCCTCTCTCCCTGCCCCTCCCCCACTCACGCTCTTTCTTTCTCAAAAATAAAATTAAAAATAAAATTAAATAAAATAAAAAGTGGCACCTTACTATTCCATTCCATCAGTGTTATGTAAGAGCGGAAGACTGGTCAAAAATAAGCACTTAAATTGACATCACTCTTTCAAAATCTAAGATATTTCATTGAATGCATGATGCCTAGGAAAGAATGTGGAGTCCCACACAAAATACTTTCCTTTCTTTCTTTCTTTCTTTCTTTCTTTCTTTCTTTCTTTCTTCTTTCTTTCTTTCTTTCTTTCTTTCTTTCTTTCTTTCTTTCTTTCTTTTCTTTCTTATTTAGACAATCTGTTAATAAAGAGGTCCAGAGAACAATTGTAGCTAGATGCTAGATTCTGACAGCAGAGGAAATGAAAATGCCAGCAAAGCTGGGCCAGAAGGCCACAGGTGACAGAATGAGTGCATCCAAAAGACACCCCAAGCTAAAGGAATTCTATTTGCCCTGATTGTGTGATTGGCCTTGATTTTGTCCTCCATCTGGCAAATTATGTTAAACAACTATTTATACACATTGGAAAAATGCAGGACAGGGCACCGATCTTTGAGAAAGAGAGCAAAAGAGGTGAGCCCTGAAATTGTCTTTATCTTTTTTGCCTTTCTGGATTGTTCCACTGGAAGAGGCATCCAAGCAGAGGCAGTGGTTTCACAGATTCCACTGAGAAGACAGATTCAGAATTCATACAGGTTGAGGGGCTTCAATTCCTCCGGCAGAGCACTCATGAAGAAGCAGAAGAAGAGCTGTCGAGTCTTGTACGCCAGTTCCTTTGAGTCTGCTGGGGATCCTAAGCTGGGCATAAATAGGGCGAAACTCCATGAGGCCAGGCAAAGAACTACCAGGGAGCTGATAAATTTTCTACAACTCACAGGACTGAGAGGCTTTCAAATTCCAAATAACTCGAGTAGAAAGCCTTCATTAAGGAGGACAATAAAGAAGAGAGAAGACACAAATTGCTAGTATCAGGAATAAAACAGAAGTTATCACTCTAAATCCTATTAACAGGTGAAGAGCATTAAGAGAATATGAACAACGTGATGCCGATATATTTGGTAACTTTAAGTGAATGGACAAATTCTTTGAACAAACTACCATCAACCAAGAAAGGAAATAAAGCTGAAAAAGAGCAAAGACTTCTATTTGTGGTCTCAGAATTACAATTCAGGGAGCATAAGTCCTAGCAGAAACCAGAAAAGTATTCTGCCTGCGGGGTGAAAGCGAGGGATTTTTATGAGAAAGAGGAAGGAGGGCAGTTATATGACTTGGATAAAAAAGAAAAAAAAATTGCCAGTTGGTACTAAGAGGCTGAACTGCTTTTGGTTACACATTGATTGGCTCTTCTCTTGGTCAATCAAATGAAACTATTCTGGTATGCATTAGTTAACTACTCTGTCTTCAGAACGTCCACAACCAACTGTCTTATGATCAGGATGCCTGCTGTCCTGTAGACAAATGTCCTATAGACAAAAGCTTATAAAACAACTGCCTCTTTTGGCCCAGCCAAGGATCTTTTTGCCCAGTTCGAGTTCATTAGCCATTTGCTTTAGAAAGGAAAGTGGAGCTTTTCTCAAAATAGAGTCTCTCGTGTCCAGAGGTTTTACACAATTCCACATGACCAAACTGACACTAGATGAAGTAGAAAATCTGAATAGCTGTGAAGCTACCTCATCTTGAGATGGCACTTTAGGCTTTCCATTCTTCCTGGTTCAGGATGTTACTTCTTTTTACTATTATTATTATTATTTTTAAGTTTATTTATTTTGAGAGAGAGCAAACCTGAGAGGGGGAGGGGCAGAGAGAGGGAGAGAGAAAATCAGAAGCAGAGCTCGATGTGGGGCTCAATCTCATGAATCGCGAGATCATGACCTGAGCTGAAATCAAGAGTCTGCTGCTTGATCGACTGAGCCACTCAGGTTCCCCCTGGTTCAGGATGTTTTGACTAAGGTAGCAGGGTGGCTTTCCTTAACAAAAGTCAATGTAAAGACCATAGCAATTTATGCAGAAATATATAAAACAGAGTCTCTAGACATGAAGACACCAAGGTAGAGAATGTGGAGAGATAATAATGCAAACAAAATCCTCTCAGAAATCCTTCAGTGAAGAGTCGAAATGATAAACAAAAGCTTGTGGGGGAGACTGAGGAATAACATTCAGAGAGAATAAAACTAGGACAGTGTGGTAGCTTGGAGTCAAGCTAATAGAGGATACACTTGACGTTCAAGAGATGTTTCATTAAATAAGGAGGGAGAAGAATCTGGTGAAAAATGAGGTTCTGAGGACAAGTAAAGGGTTACTTTTGAAAATAGAAACAGGGTATTTTTTTGTGACACATTGAAATGGATAGGAGGAAATAAGGTAAATTTTTCAGATAAGAGAAGAAGGAAGTCGATAAAATTTACTGCTAATAGCTTGAATCTTTTCAGTGAAATAGCCTCCGGGTTTGAGTGTGGGATGTAGGATTCCACTTGAAGAATGTGGGAATTATTTAAGCTAGCTTCTAGGGTAAATAGAAGAAAAAGATTGCTTATTAGTTCAAACCTAGTTGGGTTTACTCAGCATGCCCTTTGAATGAGTATAATCAGCAGTAGGGGGTATGAGAATAATGGAAACCATGGAATTAACCAAAGATAGGGGATTTTCCTGGCCCATGCAACAAAATGTTAGTGGAACAAAGGATTCTAAATTGATTTATGGACATCACTGAAACGACTTACCATAAAGTCTAGGCTAGGACAATAAATATGGCCCTGAAATACAAAAGGGCACATAAGAGCTTAGAGAGGAAGTTCTCTGAGATGTAATACCTTGTTTCTGTGAGGCAAGATGTTCTGGTTATTTTCTTGCTGTCATTTAATGTATACTCCAACCGTATAATCTTGTTCTTTAACTAAGAATTAGTATTCTTTAGAATATTCTGTTGCCACACTAAAATATTTAGTCATGCTTAATACCTTTAATAAAGGTAGCCAATTAAAATAAATAGCATCCCTCACTCTCAGATACTCCTTATTGTAAAGGTAAATTGTAAAGACACTTTATCTTAAAGGCTGAGCTTGATTTTTTCTTTAATGTTCTTAGTGGACAGTTTGTATAGAAAAGATCAATATTCTCCTTAATGCATCTAGGACTTACTGTGATAGATATTAGAGAAACATGTTATATGATAAAAGGGTCTACCAGCTGTTCCATCACTATTCAGCTTTCTCTTTACCAAGATTGATGATGTGGCTATAGCCATGTAATGTTTTTTATATCCCCTAGCGATCTGTGAAGTTGAATCATGTGACACTGCTATTTTTATAGGTCACAATGGTTGTATTCACAGTTTCATATGCTTCAACCTAATCTTTCAAATTTTATTTCTCTGACTTTGAAAATACTAGAATTAGAGGTAGAGTCTGGATATTAGCGAGTGAAGAATTACAGTTTGAATATGCCGCAAACCATTTTCGGCATTAAACTTTTAATGATAGTACAATACTAGCGTTACTGACTTTAAAAGGAAGTAGCACAACTAATTTCTTATAATTATGAATACATGGTTTTGTAGACTATAAAAAACCCTCAATTCTTGTAGTCACGCTCAGTCATAGACTTCTCCTTGTCTTTTATTTCTAATATGTTTTTTTCCTCTTAGGTCTCATATGCAATCTTATTTCACTTCATTTCTTCTTCCTACCAACTTCAATTTAATACTTGAAGCACTGGGTCAGCTTGCAAACTTAATGCAAATGTGTCATTTTATTATACATCTAGAAGAAAAAAATGGAGAGCCTCAGAGGTAGGCCCCCGTCTCTCATTGCTTCCTCTGAACTCGACATGACAAGGACTCTCTTCTGCCCAGGTTTGTGAATTGACAGGATGTGTAAACGAACGGTTAGTCCCCTGGTCGATAAGAGAATAGGATCGGACTTCAACCAGCACCAGTTCTTGAAGTCAACAGTCCGGCATGGCACGACCAAGCTCTCTTCTGAGAGTATCACAGAATTGACATCAAGGTGTATGCTGGGCTGGGTTGTCATCTGGAGGTTCTGGGGAAAAATCTGCCTTCTAAGTTCCTTCTAAGTTCATTTTTGGTGTTGGCATAATTCAATTCCTTGCGGTTATAGGACTGAGGTCCCTGACTCTTGCCAGGTGTTGGTCAAGGACTTCTCCGTGTCTTCAGAAACTGCCTGCATTTTTGACACACAGTTCCTCTATCTTCAAGTCAGAAATAGAACATTGGAATCCTTGTGCTTCTTAAGTTGTTTTTTTTTTTTTTTTTTCCATTTTGAGAGAGAAAGGCAGGGGCAAGGGGCAGTGACAGAGGGAGAGAGAATCCTGAGGAGGCCCCTCATTGTCAGCAGAGAACCCAATGCGGGGCTCAAACCCATGAACAGTGTGATCATGACCTGAGCCAGAATCAAGAGTTAGACACTTAACTGACTGAGGCACTCAAGTGCCCCTCCTTTTTGTGCTTCTAATCTTTGACTTATTCCACTGACAACCTTTTTTTGCATATATAAAATTTAATGGTGAAAGCTGAAAGCCCTATCACACATTCCAAAGCCCAGAGTAAGTCATTTGAGATTATGTGTGGCTTCGATTGCTCTATTACTGTGGCGATTTGCAGTTTAAGTGTCGCTATTCCAATGTAATGATGCTGATGAATATACGAAAAACTCATCTAAATTGATATCTTCTAAAAAAAATTGATGATATATGTTCTGATGTTTGTGTATAAACTTTTAGATGATTAAGATCAAATCCTTTGAAAAATGAATATTTTCTTCCTTTATCATATAACATGTTTTCCAATATCTTTCACAGTAAGTCCTAGATGCATTACAGAAGAAATATTGTCCTTTTCTATACAAACGATCTCATCTATTTTGACTTTGTTCGTATAACTAACTCATGCTTTCAGGATCATTTATGCCAATGAAGTCAAAGACCATTTAAATTTCTTTGGTGTATTTCCTATCAATGTTGCCTTATGAATATGCAATTATATTTCCCTATTTCTGTTGTTATTTTCTTACTTTTTTTTTTAGGGCAAAATTTTTTCATGTTGAATAAAAATGCCAGGTTGAATTCAGCTAGTTTTACTGATAACCTTACGAGTGCTTAGTAACATATATTATCCCTTTCTATAGTAAAGATGTAGTTGAAAACATCAATTTTAAAATAATAAGGTTACCAATTTAATATTTTATTTATTATTTATTTTTAAGAGAGAGAGAGAGAGAGAGTGCAGGCAAGGGAGAGGGGAAGAAAGAGAGAGAGAGGGAGAAAATCTTAAGCAGCTCTGCACTCAGCATGGAGCCCAATGTAGGGCTCAATCCCATGACTTTGGGATCATGACCTGAACCAAAATCAAGAGTCAATCACCCAACCGACTGAGCCACCCAAGCACCTGAACGTCTTACATTACTTGCTTCTGCATAGATAGACAAAAGAAGAAAAGATGTTAATTCCCACTTTTATTTTAGAAAAGGGATGAGTCTCTATGGGCACCTGGGTAGCTCGGTTGGTTAAGTTTCAGCTCAGGTCATGGTCTCATGGCTCATGAGTTCGAGCCCTGCATCAGGTTCTGCGTTGACAGTGCTGAGCCTACTTGAAATTCTCTCTTTCTCCCTCTCTTTCTGCTCCTTCCCCGCTCATGCTTGCTCTCTCTCAAACTAAATAAATAAACAAACAAAAAATAGAAAAAGGATGGGATAATGTCCCATCATTAGTTACCTTTACGAATTTGATTTGTACACTGATATTTGTCACTTTGATTTGCCATGTATATAATTCAATCATCTGGATATTGTGCAAGCATCTCCAAAACCTGGCAAGAGAGCATGACTTTCCATTTCAATATGTTAGCCAAGTCCCTGAATTAGTTTTGTTTAGAGAGATCTGTCTTTCTGAGACAACTCTGACTAAAATGAAACACTTTTCTGTGAGCAATTTTCCAAGCTTTAAGGCATCTGTGCACCCGTTCGTTCATCACAAACAGTGACTCCAAGGATTTGGCATTAGGGTAATGATTCTAAATCATGTACTAAAACATTTTTCCCCCCAAGCAGCCACAGAAATGGCAGTATCTCTGCAAATGAACATTTAGCTTTCCCACCTGCCAAATGTATCAATGTTTACCTCTTTGAAAATGTAGAATGTGTAGGTTAAGTAAATTTAAAATATTCTTTGTCTTGTAATGTCATTCACACGGCATTACGGAGGGTATTCTCTTCCAGTGAAAGATGTTCTTGGGTTGTCTCTCACTATTTTCATGGCTACATGAAAAATCTCTCTCTGGTATTTACTGGATTTTCATCCTCCTGTGCCACTACCTGGATATTTGTTTCGTGTCTCAGTCTGAGGGATGTGGGATGAGTGTATGTGTGTGTTGGGGGGGGAGGGGCAGGTAAAAATTCTAGAAGCAATCTTGTTTTGTGAATTGTATGCAATTATCAAGTGTATTAGGCTAAGTATCTCTGAAATGTATGACAAGCTACAGTTTAAGTAGTAAATTGATTTTATTCCACTAATTTTCCTATGGAGCAGTAAATGTCTATTTCTCAAGTTTTATATCATCATGCCATTGGAAATTGTGCTTCCATTTTCTGGTTGAAAACCAAGAATACTCCACTCTACTTAATTAAGTCAGGTAATAATTGGAGAAGTGGGATGTCCACCCCAATAAGGAATGGGGTGACCAAAGTTGAGCAGATAGAGAACTAAAATGACTTTCCAGCTTTTCTGAGTCAGGTCTCTATGGTCTACTGTTATTACTTTGTCTGAAATGCAAATTCTCAGAATACCAGACACACCCATATTTCAATGAAGTACAAAAACAAAATTGAAAGCCAACCACAGTTGAGTTTTTCATTGTCTGTCACGTTGAGTGGTTCTTGTCCCTTCCCCCTTCCTTTTCCATCCCACCTAACCTGAATAATCAAAAGCTGTCTCTGTTTAAGGGGAAAAATGTAGGTACTAAAAGGTAATTCACAAAAGGGGCTTACTTATGTAAATAAATACTCAGTTGACCATAAGCCCCCTCTTCTTGCTGATGGCTCTGAATATTACCAGATATTACTGATGTGTTGTTTCTTGGTGGTACAGATGACCTTTACTGGGGAAAGTAATGCAGAGAAGGACTTTCATATCCAGCCTGTATTGCTGTTGGGCCTGTTTTCTCTTCTCACACAAGATTAAGGGGTAGGCTTACTTGAGAGTCTATGTTCTGGCAAGCCTTGCTGCTGAACTTGGCAGGAGCATTAAAATATCTTTATTAGAAACCATGAATCAAGTTCCATCACAGAACTCATACCTTCTAGATCTGGCTGTCTTCTTTTGTCAAACCTCACAGAAAGGTGTGTTTAAAATAAAGTTTATTTTAAGGTGCAAAGATCCACTGATGATGGTAAATTTTCTTCTATAGCATATACAGGAAGTCTTCATTTAAAGTAAAACACATCAACTTGTGATTTAAAAATATGCCACGAATTTCCAAATAGAATCCAGAGAATTTTGCCAGTGAAAAAGCTGGGTTGTAAAGAAACTGGGATGGACCTTTGAAGAGCACCAGCATTTCTTTGAGCCTGATGAAAATCCATTGGCTTTGGTTCTTTAAAGGTACATGTTAGAATAGTTATAATAGGAAATTCTGTTAGTACTTTCTTAGAGCAAAGATTTGAAATTGCTCTCTCAAAATTGCTTTCAAGTTCTAGAAGTCTAGCTTGAAGTAGTCTAAACTCTCAGAAACCTACAAGACTTAAGCTGCCAGTCAGGCAAAGGCCCAGTTATCAAGGAAAGCTATAGACAATGAGAAGAGTTGTAAAATATTAGTAAAAGAATTTTTAGCATGTGTATAGTCTCTCATCAACCCAATCTTATTTTTCCAGCATGAACTGCAGGCCTAGATACCCATCACCAGTGACAGGTGACAAATGGGCCACACAGAATCCGTAGAACAGAATCTGTAGAATGGAATAGACTCTCTAGAATGGGCCACAGAGAATCCTAAGCACATCTTCAATCCTATAAATGGTAGTGAGAGGAAGAGGGCAGAAGAAGCCAGTCTCTCAATCAAAGTGAAGGGCGTGGACAAGTTAGAACAGCAGACTGTAGAGATTAATAAACGTAATGAGGCAACTTCAAGAATTGTTTTGGTATGTGCCATCATTCTGTACGAGTGACAGGGATAGACTACAATAAAAATTCTCAGTCAACTCTGTGAATCATAGAATTATCCAGACAAACAAGGCTTATTGGTGGTTTTAGGACTGTAAGTAGCAAATCATTATGTATATATGCTACAGGTGTGGAAGTGAATGCTTCATAGACCTAATGCTTTGTATAAAGTAAAATATTTTGTTTTATTGTTTATGAAAACACTGGTGAGTTAGACGCATTAGCTTTATATAAAAAATGCTATTTTAATATTGTATGTGATTATTTCATAGAGAATAATCCTATGTGAGAATAGAGAAGGAAAGGCACTTGCTATTTCAGCTCCTATTACTAATTCTTTGATACTTTGATAACTGAGCCATGGATTTAGTGGGCTAAACAATTAATGTATATGTATCATGTCCCTTTAAGTCTCAGATTACCCAAGAATGATTGTTTTCAGCTGACTGAAAACACTGACCTGGGTTAGATCCTCTGACCTTCCCAGCGTCTACCTATTACTCTTAATTGTTCAGAGGCACTATACCGGGATGGAACTCTGTTATTTTGGGAGGGTAAATTAGGAAATGGAACACCTTAGTTCTATCTGAGGGTACTCTACATGCTACCTGGCACATCTCACAGCCACAGGATGCTGTAAACACTCCTTGTTTACAAAGTCTTACAATACAAACTTGACTGAACGGCTGAGGAAAGAACACGCCACAACGCCAGTGTTTTCCCCCTCAGTTGCCATCTGTAAAGAACATTTTGGCTTGGAAGGTTATCCTTCACTTCCTATGTGTCTGAAGGCTCTGTTGAAAATAAAATGGAGTCTAAGCAAATTTTCAAAGATCTGGGAGTGTTTTGATGAAACTCTGAGTGTTTTTTCTTGTTTGTTTTTTGTTTTTTTTTTGAGGTAATTGCTAAGTCCTTCCTCTCTGGTGCAGACTGCCCTTCACAGAAATCCCCATAAATTAAGTTTCTTTCCATGAGGTAGAGAGACGAGGAAAGAAAGCCTCTGTTTTAGTTTCCTCCATAGAATAACGCATATTTGCCTTATATCATGAGAGGCTGACAGGTTTAGACTCTGCTTCCAGATGTCCATATTGGTTTAATGAAAAAAAAAAGAATAATAGTACATGACATATTTTCTTTTTCTGCTCCAGAAAGAAACAGCTTCATGTCAAGGCAACTTGGAAGTTGGAAGCTGAAGGAAACTGTTATGTAAATAAAGAAGACTGATAAAACAGAAGAAAATGGGGCAGTAAAGACACCTTGTTCAGGAAAAAAAAAAACCAAGAAGGCATACAATAAAATTACTTCTTTAAACAAAGACTGAAATGTTTCTATGATTTATCACAGGTTGAATTATATGTAGCTCTGGCTCCTGAGGTAATCTCAAATCCAATATATTGCAAACAACCATGTCCTAGAGTCTTTGCTATACAATACAACATGCTTAAAGCTAAACTGAAATCAAAAAGAAACAGTATGAATAAGGAAGTTAAGATGATGAAGGCTTACCTAGGGGAGACATTCATCAACATCCAGACATGTGACTATTTGGTGCAAACTTGATTTATAGGTGTATAAAACTCCACAACCCCTAAAATTAAAACTTTTATTTCCTACATGAGTTTAGTATGTTTAAGGCCTCTTGACTTTATCTTAAAAAAATAGTAATTTTTATTTATTTTTTAGAGAGGGAACACACGCAGACAGAAAAGGGAGACAGAGAATCCGAAGCAGGCTCCGCGATGTCAGCGTAGAGCCTGCCATGGGACTAGAACTCACCAACCATGAGATCATGACCTGAGCTGAAGTTGGGTGCTCAACAGACTGAGCCACCCAGGCACCCCTTGACTTTATCTTTTAACAAAAGCATGTATAGTAGTTGATAGACTTTCTTGTTTGTTTTACAATATTATCAAGGTTTGTAAATTTGTAAAATATTTATATTTACTTTAAAAACAAAGAAAATTGAAAGAGTTCCAGTTAAATATTTTGCAATTCCAGGGGCACCTGGGTGACTCAGTTGGTTAAATGTCCAACTCTCGGTTTGGGTTCCGGTCATGATCTCACAGTTGTGAATTTGAGCCCTACATCAGGTTCCCTGCTGATAGTGCGGAGCCTGCTTGGGACTCTCTCTCCTCTCTCTCTTCCTCTCCCTCGCTCACTCTCTCTGTCTCTCTCTCAAAAATAAATAATAAACTTAAAAAAAAAAGATTTTGCAATTTCATCATGCATAAACAATTTTGCAATTTCATCATGCATAAACAATTTAAAATAACACACCAGTCTTTTGAGAGAAAATAATGGAATGGAAAATGTTAAAGATATGGATTGTAGGAGAATCCATAAACTAAAAGTTTAGTATCATAAGCTGTCCCTGTATGTGAAGCTGTATACTTAAAACTGAAATACTTAAAGGAAATCCATTTAACTTTTGGAAAAATGTCTCTTTCCTTTTATGATCATCTTCTGCATTCAGCAATTTAAACATATTCTTTACATTATTACTGAACATTCTTGAAACTTGACAATTTAATACATGAAGATTTATTTCGTATCTTTCATTGAATATGTATACATATGTATTATATTCACCTCATTTATACATATATAATACATATTTATATACATATATATGAATATATACATATATATCCACATAATTTTAAACATCAAGGCATATTCGAAGATTCAATTGACAAATTCATGAATGAGTTTTACAAAGTTTATATGTATTTAGATTAAGGAATGACCAGGCTCTTCAAATATTTTCAGCTTTGAGTAGATGTGCTAAGATGATCAAAGTAGTTCTGCTAAATTTTCCTAATCATTTTTTTGGAAGGGATGGAATGGAGGTGAAACTAAAGGCCTGTACGGACTGGCCTAGGGACCTGTAAGGTGCTCACAGCAGGTTGATATTTCTGAGCTCAATGCTGGATCTGTTGGGGTAATTGCTAATCGAGTACAGATAAAAATAAAATGCTACAAACCAAAAAAATAAGAATAAAATAAAATTGCTTGAGTACTTACTAACCTCTTGCCGTGCTCTATAAATAACATTGCAATATAGTTATGTGTAATATATCATGTATATAAAATATATTATGTATAATATATTACACACACATGTAACAAGCTCTCTTTAAAACTCACAGAAATCCTGTGAGATGGTTGCTATTTTATTATCTCAATCTTTTTTATATTAAAAAATGAGGTAGAAAGAAGTACATTACTTATTGTAAATGGAAATCCATGTATTCATTGCTATCCAGATCTGGCTTCCTGATTGAGATTTTGAGAACATTCTTCCACGTGGCAGGCTCAAGGCCATGTAGGCAAATGACTGGACCAAAAGTTAAACCCAAAGGCAGCAGCTCAGACAGTTCCTTCCTCAGGTAACAATTGTGCTGGAAAAAGCAAGGAGCTGATTTTAAACATCAAAATTAGCTCTATCACAAAGCAAAAGAGCTCACACCCAGAGGGAAAGTAACCTTAATTACTGTGACTTTCAACTGTTATTCAGAGGCTTTGGACTATTGAGGTGGGTACTTTATGAATTGGCCAATATATAACCTAGTGGAATGAAGTTTAGACATATAAGTGGGAGGCTTAGCTGCTAGTCTTAGCTCTACGAATGAGTCAAGTGGTTTTAAGTATGTCATGGGAACATTGGGTAATCTATTAACATAAAACAAAAACAATATGCTCAAATGCTTAAAAGAAGACATGTTAAATTCAAGATATTATCATCATTTTTACTATAATAAGAAAATAAAACCCATTGCTATAGTCCTAAGATTTTTCCTCTAGTGCTCAATTTTTCCAATGTTCAGTGAATGTTTGGTCCATTTCTTGAAGTGTGTGGGAGAGGCAGAGGAGAAACAGAAAGAAGTAAGTCCATGGTCATCGAAGAACCGCCCCGATAAAAAGGAGGAAAATGAAAGATCATGTGTCTACTTCATTTATCTTATCCTTTATATTCAAAAACCTAAATTTTGCAGTCAATACTACCTATATTATTCATAAATGTTATTTATTTTAGAAGGTGTCTACTGGTATCTGGGGAGCAAGAAAGACACAAATGAAAAACTATGATGGATCCTTTAATGTTGAAAATCTTGATATTAAAAAAATATATTCAGTATTTTTAAAATATAGATTCTTGTGGCTTCTGTAATTCCATTTTGTTTGTTTTGCCTCTTGGAATATGCCAGGATACTGAAGGTTAGGAATCATATTGAGAATTTAAGATTTTAGGAAGCATCATATACTAAGACTGTCATTTAGATAATCATAGCTTCTGTCTTTGAGGTAGAGATTTCAGAGGGAGATGAGAAAAAAGTTCTCTCTGATACTATTTCACATATTTTCTAGAAGCTGGGTTCAAATTCTTTGGTTATAAAAGTGAAGTATAATTATCAATTGGCCACAGGGGCCATCATGAGGATGGTGTGCTAATAAACTTTCTCAACTTTAATTTTTTGGCTTCATACTTACAAATGGTTCATTAGTGATGTGTAAACAAATTTAAATCAATCTTTCTTCAGAGTCTAGGATTCTCGGCTCTACTCTATTCGATTTAGTTAATCCAACGTTTCTTCCTGGATCACATTACTGCTTTCTAGGGTGGGGCTGGGTGTGTGGGAGGCGGAGTAATGAGGAAAATTAAGACTTTGTAGATCCTGTGGCTTGATAAACTTTGATATTCTACCAGGCGGGTCTGCTTCTGCCAGCACCCCTATGGAGGAGGACAGGCTACTGGCAAATGAGCTGATGTGAAACCTAGAAGCCTAAACAGTGTAATTTTAAATATTTCCTGATTAAACAAAATAAAAGGTCAGAATCTCAAAAATAGCAGGACTTGACATTAATCTACTGGTAAATAGGTACGGTACCAGGATTTAAATGAGGCTTGGATGTATTCTTTTTTCCTGAAAGAAAACCATAAACCAGACATATACAGCAAGATTTTTTTCACTTCGAAAAAGTGTACGTAGCATTGGTTTTTCTCACCATTTGAATTTTATACGCCAAAGAGTTTCCTTTATAATTTGTAATAAAATATTAGCTGGAAACCAAATGGTCAAGTGGTTGTTTTATACCTTAATACCTCCCTCCCTCCCTCCCTCCTCCTTCTCTCTCTCTCTCTCTCTCTCTCTCTCTCTCTCTCTCTTTCAGTTAGGAAGAATCAAAACACATTTTAAGGTCTTTTTTCCTGCAGGAAGAACAAAATATTTTTTCTAAAGTGATTTTATAAAAACTTTCTTTCAAGCTACTCCATAAATACTTGGAAAAGCTCCCTCAAATCAAGCGATCTTATATTTAATGTGTTAGGGAAAAGGCAGTTAATGTAGTAGATAGAATGGAAAGAAGAAGGACCACCGTTCTTTTGGAAAAGCAGAGTGTGTGAAATAAGAGCTGAACCAACTTCAGTTATGTGTGGATGCAGTTCTAGTAGTTAATCATTGCCTTTTTTTCTGTTGAGACAAGTAGAAGTTTTTCCAAAACTGGTTCCTTTCCAGGATGGAAAGTTGAGTGGGAGAAGCCATGCAAATATCTTCTAAGCGCAGATTGCCAAGAAAGTCATTGACTGGCAGGATCAGGGAGAGTGGAGGGGCTAGGGAATGGAGTAGAAGGGCAAATTGTCAAGTTTGAAATGTGGCGTCCATTCAGTTTGTTTATTGTAGGTTTCTGGCTTGAACCCATTTCTAGTTCTCGGACGTGTTCTTAAAACTTTGCCAATTGTTGGTGTCAGGGTTCATACTCATATAAATAAGTAGTCCAAACATTAAGATATAATTTATCAGCGTTCTTTACATAGACTGGCTCTGGAGGAAATTGAAGTAAGTGAGGTTAGTTTCTAGAATAATTTTTGTCACTTTACTACTCTTTCCTCACCCGCACCTGTCCTTCTTCTGTAGACAGAACTCTTTTCTTTCTTCCTTCCCTTTCTTTTAAGTTTATCTATTTATTTTTGAGAGGGAGAAAGAGAGACAGACACACACACACACACACACACACACACACACCGAGAGAGAGAGAGAGAGAGAGAGAGAACATGAGCTGTGAAGGGGCAGAGAGAGAGGGAGAGAGAATCCCAAGCAGTCTCT
Organism: Lynx canadensis; assembly: GCF_007474595.2. Classification (NCBI taxonomy): domain Eukaryota; kingdom Metazoa; phylum Chordata; class Mammalia; order Carnivora; family Felidae; genus Lynx; species Lynx canadensis. The sequence goes on along the minus strand of NC_044306.2, from coordinate 54,130,037 downwards.
ATGCTGACAGCACAGAGCCCAATGCGGGGCTCGAACTCACTAACTGTGAGATTATGACCTGAGCTGAAATCAAGAGTCAGATGCTTAACTGACTGAGCCACCTAGGTGCCCCCTGCAACTCTTTTCATTCATGTCTTTGCTCCATCTAATAAAATGTGTATTCCATTTCCTGAGGGTTCTTATTTCTGCTGGAGCTAATCTGATAAACTAATGCCTGGTGAGTTGTTTACTAATAAATGATTGCTCCTATCTGGCCCAACTAAAATTATAATTTTTCCATATTAAGATCTTTCAAAGCCTCTCTTGTAAGAATGACCAATTTGGGGTATTTTTTATAATAGTAGAGAAAATTGTTTGGTAGAGAAAAATTTTATACAAAGCAAACTTCAAGCGGCTAACTCACCTTTGGGGCATATTTTTCTAACAAGACTGAATCAACTACTAATATATACATTATTAAAAGAGTGTTGGTCCTGATTAACTTTTAATTTTTTCTGTCTGATATTCATGAATCCACGAATGCTTCAGTGAACAGGAATACGTAGTCATTCATTTAAATTTTACTATATCCTAGCATTCATTTTCTAGATAAGTCTACTTTCCTAGATGCTTTATATATTAGTTGAGATGTTTTTGGTTGTAACAGAACTCCAACTCAAATTAGCATAAATGATAAACCAGATTTATTGGCTCTCATATCTGAAAAGTCCGACATGTTTGGATTAAGGCAGTCTCTCAGTTTTCTGCGACTCTCTTGGCTGTGTCCTTCTCTGTATTCTGGCTACATACTCAGATTGGCTTCCATCATAGCCATAAAATGGCTGCCAATAGCAACCAGGGCAACATGTTATTTGATTCATATCCAAGGTGAGAGAGACTATCACTATAATCATTAACAAAGTCTAGAGATTTACTCTGATTGAGCCAATCACTGTGCCCAGGAAGAAATCAAATGCTGGTCAATCGGGGCTTCCCTGCTGAAACAATCTTTGTTTTAATTCGGACAAACTAATATAGCTTGGGGCTGGGATGGTTTTAATCCATCCAAAGTTCAATGGCTATAGCAAAATGAGGGCAGGCCATTTCGAAAGAAAATCTGAGTGCAGTTAATAAGGTGGAATAAATTCTAAGTACGTAACTAAATGTTATTCACCAAGTTCCTTTTAAGTGAAGTATATTCTTTCAACCTTTGAAAAATGTACAGAAAAACAGAGGCAGAGACCTCATTGCCAAACAGAAAAATTGTATATGACTCATATCTAGTTTGGCAGTTTCTTTTTACTCTATAGTAAGCAAAACTATACTCGTTTCTTAGAACTGGATATACACAGTTAGCCATGTGAGAGATTCTAAGTACCCAAATAATTAAATAGCATGTCCAACCCCCAGCCGTGTAAGGAAGTTCTGAGATACCACAGACAACTGATTTAAGAGGAAAAGGACCAAGAAGATACCTAGCCAAAGTTACACATTCCTGTGGTTTGGTGTAAGGGTTATAGGGCTTAACTTGAGACTGAAGAGAGGTGTGTATAAATATCCAAATTAATTTTTTTTAACGTTTATTATTTTTGAGACAGAGAGAGACAGAGCATGAACGGGGGAGGGGCAGAGAGAGAGGGAGACACAGAATCGGAAGCAGGCTCCAGGCTCGGAGCCATCAGCCCAGAACCCGACGCGGGCTCGAACTCATGGACCGCGAGATTGTGACCTGCTGAAGTCGGAGGCTTAACCGACTGAGCCACCCAGGCGCCCCTAAATATCCAAATTAAAAAAAAAAAAACCACAGAATTCTGAGGAAAGAACCAACTTGGTGCTTGAAAGAGTTATCCAGGGTTGTTTCCTTTGTTTTCATCTCTATTCTTGGTTCTATTGCTACCATGTTTTTTAATAAGCAATAATTAAGAATTTTAATCTGATGTTCTTTTATAGCTCCTGCTTCAGTACAGTGGTTTTCTTTAGGCATTTTCAATGTTTCACTTTCAGCTCATTATGTTTAAATATTTAGGGACAACCCAAGTGGCAGAAAGCAGAGAATAACTAGTTTTTTGCTTGGTATTGACATACGGGACTGTAGCAGGCCTGCTCCAACCTCCGCTGCTCTCAGAGTCTCTATATGCAAAAATATCTCTTTACCTGCGTCTGATGCCTAGAATTCTTCTCTATAGAATCATGCCTTATTTGCTTTTAGACATTGTCCCAGAAGGTTGCTTTTTGGAATGCTTAAAATGGCTTGCGTATAAGAACGCGCTGCTAATATGCAGATCGAACCTTTGTGTGAAGTTGAAATGTGAGATAGTTGGCCCTTGCCTTTCTGGCCCTGGCTGTGTGGGTTTTTCACCTACACGCTGCAGAATTCCAGTTTTGAAAGAGGAGAAAGATGTGAAGTTCTTCCTGCTGCCTCCAAAGGACAGGCATGGCTGAGACATTGTGGGTAAAATGGGGATATGAAGATCTAAGACTGGCCCTTGAGTAGAAGTCCAGCAGGTAAGGAACTGGGAAGAGTGTTACTACGAAATCTTTCATGTTTAGAGCTGAGCATGCAAATATTTTTTGTTCACCAACTTAAATTAAGGCAATATAAACTTAATACCATGAGTTTTCATGCCTATGCATTACAAAATCTGGGGATTGTCTGTCCAGCATCCCTCATTCTCTGAGTGCTATAGGACCTTCTCTAATCCCTCCTTGTATCACTGCTCTGTCTAGAGACAGACATGCTATTGAACTGGATCAACTGGAATCCTTACAGGGATTTTAGATATGGAAACTAAGAAATGGAAATCAATATCTTTTCGTACTCGAGGAATGTAGGTATAAAGGTGGAAGTGTGGAAGCAATTAGTAGCCATGTTTTCTATTCTGTGAGTAGGTGAAGTCAGGGTGCACTCACTAGTGTGATATGTGAGTCAAACAAAGTTATGAAAAATATGCAAGCTCCAATAGATGTTATGTAAGTCTAAAAGGAAACATAAAAAAGAGTGCAAAATCTAATTAAGTGGTTAAAAAACAACTTAGCTAGAGTCTCAGGCGGCAGAATTCCATTTATTCAACTCAGGTGGAAATATTCAATAAAAGAATGTCTTGAACCCTATTGTCAGCGGCAGGATTGATGTCAGTCTGTATGTCTACCTGTCCCAGGTCTTTCATTCGAGCCCCAAGGCAAGCCCCAAGGTCATTAGCAATTTTAACACATGGAAATGGCAATACCAATTCTTCTTTGAATAATAAATCGTCCTCTTGTGCAACTTTAAAATGAAAAATAGAGAATGTTCAGTACGTCAAGTTAACGCTTAGGTATTAGGATAAGAATGATATATTCATTTTGGTATGAAATATTATTATGTTATATATATTTATTTATGATCTATTGACACTATGGCGGTGATTTGTGTCAACTTGGCTAGGCTATGGTGACCAGTTGTTTGGTCAAATTCAGTCCAGATGTTGCTGTGAAGGTAATTTTTAGATGTGATTGGTTATTTACCAGTAGATTACCTTCTGTAAAGTTCATGGCCTTATCCAAGCAGGTGAAGACCTTAAGAAAAAAGATAGAGGTCCCTCAAAGACAAAACGAGTTCTGCCACCATACCACCACTGGCCCAGAATGCCTTTGGACTCAGGGTTGTAGCATCAACTCTTGTTGAAATTGACAGCCTTCCAGCTTGCTCAGCAGATTTTGGACTCTCCAGTTCCCATGCTCTCTCCTTCTGTACACACCCCTACCCCCCCCCCCAACACACACACATACAGACATTGGTTTATTTTTCTGGAGAATCCTGTCTAATACATATTTCTGACAATTGACTCCAAAATTTAGTGACTTAAGGCAACAAAAATATTTGCTTTGCTGAATGCTTGTGCCTTAATGTCTCTTCAAGGCTGTAATCAAGGTATTTGTTGGAACTGTAGTCTCCTCTCAAGGCCCAACCTGCTTCTAAATTCATTCACCTGATTATTGGCAAGATCCAGTTCCACAAGGTTTGTTGAACTGAATGCCCCATTTCCTCACTGGCTGTTACCTGAGGGCTTCCCTGGGTTCCTTGCTACATGGGTCCTCCATAGGGGCAGCTCACGACATGGAAGCTGCCTACATTAGAGCAAACAATCAAGGGAGGAAGAGAGGTCACCAAAGACGAAAGTCATTTGCTGCTGTTGTTGTTGTTGTTGTTGTTATTTATAACCAGATCTTGGAAATAAGATAGTGTCATTTCTTTGGAAATTCACTGTAAGTCATTACATACACCAAACCCTCCAAGGGGAAGGTGTTATATAAGAGAGTGACTATGAGGAGGTTCAGAATCACCAGGGCTTTCTTGGAGGTTGTCTACTCTATTCCGCTTATTGGAAAATCTGACAGTTGAGAATTTTTATTTCAATTTAAAAGTATAGTTGAATAACTGGTTGACCTGTAATTTAGCTGAAGATCAGGAGACAATTTTTTTCTAAGATCGTAAACACTGCTGAGATGCTTGAGAGAACTTTAGATTGACCATGTTTATGAATTTATTAGGTTTACTAGAGCTGTTTAAATATCTAAGAAAGTACCTGAGAAAATTTCACTTGTTGGGTCAGGTCAGATCAGGCGACAAATGTGTTAATTTTAAATGTTGTCTAAAATTTTAAAGGCAATTAGATTAACTAATTTGTAAGAGGCCTGGTTGTTTAGTGATTTCTGCATCATGAGTTACTCAGATAGCAAAGACCAACCTGAAAGTGATCATTAAGTTTTAGTAATCTGTAAATAGAATTCTGTGATATATACAAAAGAAAAAAGTTAAGGGAAACTAAATTTTAGAATTCCTTTACTTTAATAAACTGAATATTAATTTTTAAAAGTCCCAGTAGCTGAGATTTGTCCTTTGTAGGCAAAATGAAAACAAACAAAACACAATGAAACAAACAAAACAAAACAAAAAAAGATCCTCATCCAAAAATAAAATCTTACATTGGCAAAAGCCAGTCTGTGGGAAGAGAAAGAGAAAATTCAAATAGTAGGAAGAAAAGGACAATACTGATACCTTGGAGATCTTCCCTTCTAGCTGTTTCTGTCACTAGCTGAATCCCTGTCCTTGAGTTCTGAAAGACTCCCTGGTGTGCTTCGAATTTTTTTCACTTGAAACTAAGAGCCTGAACTCAAAGATGTTGTTTCCTAGAATCTCTTCTGCAGAAATGTAATTTGTGAAATACGAACTAGAGATAGTACCTTCTCTAATCATAGTAACTCTATGAGGTCCAGAAAAGCCCTCCAGCAGGGGGACGATGAGATCCAGAGTTTCTCTCTTGAGCTGCCATTTTTTTTTTTCAGACCAATTTCCCATTTATTTTTCTCAATGTTTATCTTTTTTTTTTTTTTTTTAAATTTTTTTTTTTTTCAACGTTTATTTATTTTTGGGACAGAGAGAGACAGAGCATGAACGGGGGAGGGGCAGAGAGAGAGGGAGACACAGAATCAGAAACAGGCTCCAGGCTCCGAGCCATCAGCCCAGAGCCTGACGCGGGGCTCGAACTCACGGACCGCGAGATCGTGACCCGGCTGAAGTCGGACGCTTAACCGACTGCGCCACCAGGCGCCCCTCAATGTTTATCTTTGAGAGAGAGCAATGTTTATTTTGAGAGAGCGAGCGAGCCTGAGTCGGGGAGGGTCAGAGTGAGAGGGGGGCAGAGGATCTGAAGCAGGCTCTGCGCTGACAGCACAGAGCCCAATGTGAGACTTGAACTCACCAACCGTGAGATCCTGACCTGAGCTGAAGTCCGACACTTAACCCACTGTGTCACCCAGGCACCCCTCCCATTTATGAAAACTAACTGAATTTAATATCTGACCCCTGCCTCCTGAGGATATGGAGAAAATAAATAATAAACTTCAACATGTATTGAAAAGAACATTCAAGGTTACTGATAGTCCAGTTGACATTTCAATGCCCCCCCCCAAGGGTAGTTTAAACTGCATTTATTTTGTAGCATGGGATAATAATGGTTATCTGTCTTAGAAGATTGTTAACAAGATTTGAAGCAAAGTGCTTGACAAGGCATTTGGCACAGAGTAAGCCTAGATAAATGTCATTGAGGATGCTGATCTGTTTTTAATCTTTGCATGTGGCACAGAGAAAACCTGACAGTTGTCCAGGGCTCTCCGTCCTTTTCACTGATCATTTCCCAAGTAGCACTGCTGATTCTGATCCTATCGTGCTTCGTCTGTGCTTACCTCTTTACCTCCCTCCGTTAATTGCACGTATTAAGGCCTCTCTCATCTCTCTTATGGGATTTGCAATATTTTCCCACTTAGTTATCTGGGCTTTCAGGACAGCTTTTATCGGTTCCATTCTGAACACACCCCAAGATTATCTTCTCAAACACAACCCTTTTCATAACACCCACAAAAGGTTTCCTACCGCCAACACAAAGTGCAAACCTCTTAGGATGCCACACAGGATGCTTTACACCAGCTTCCAAGTCTAAATTTTATGCTAAACTTATAGAAACCCGATTCTCGTTTGCTAAACTAATTATGCAGTTTGCCTCTACCTGGAACATCTTTCTCCCAAAGTCTTAAAAATCTTTCAGGCTGGGGGCACCTGGGTGGCTCAGGGGTTAAGCTTCTGACTTCGGCTCAGATCATGAGATCACGGTTCATGAGTTCTAGCCCCACATCAGGCTTCATGATGACAGTGCGGGGCCTGCTTGGGATTCTCTCTCTCCCGCTCTCTCTGCCCCTCCCCCCCCCAAATAAATAAACTTAAAAAGAAATAAATTTCACATGACAATGTACTTAAAAAAAAAAAATCTTTCAGGCTGTGCTCAATATCTCCCTGTTTGTGAAGCTTCTTCCCTGACTCACTCAAGCAAAGTTTCCATTACAATCTTCCCACCAACCATAAGCCACTAAAATCTTTAAAACATGGACTTTGTCCTTTATACGTTTGTTTCCCAAACACAATTGAAGGCAGGCATGTGACTGACTTACTCATCTTGGCTCCTTGATGTCTAGTACTGTTCTTGAAGCAAGGTGGTGATTCAATAAACGTATGTATAACTGAAAGGTTGATCTATTGCTATTCTTGGAATGCACAGTATTAAATGTAATTTAAAATTAAAGTAAATTAAATTTAAAAACTCAATAAATTTAACTTGCCTCACAAATTTCTCTTCTCTTGGGGAAAGGACTACTTTAGACTATGGAACACTAAATTAAGTAAAGCAAGTTTGTCTCTTTAGATAGTGAGATGGGGAAGAACAGAAAAACTTTTCCCATTACTTGCTTTCTGCATGTAGGTTAAAACATCATTAAAGTAGGATTTGTCACAGATAAACTGCAATAGAACAGAGTTGTTGTGTTGGGAATTTTAAGAACAACTAGTTATTTATTTACTTTTTGTGTCATGTTAAGGGTGAGAACACCAAAATCGATGAATCAGAGAAGCTCGTGGTTGAGAAATAGTATGGGGATACTCAGTCTTTTCTCTCTACTATAAAATGCTTACGCAGCCAAGACGAGGTAAATGAAAAAAGAAACAAGCATTTGCCTTAGAAACCTTTAAAAATAAGCAGACATTTTTTTAGTTTATTTATTTATTTTTGAGAGAGAGAGAGAGAGAGAGAGCGCACAAGCAGGGGAAGGTCAGAAAGAGGGAGAGAGAATCCCAAGCAGGGTCTGCTGTCGGTGCAGAGCCATGAGATCATGACCTGAGCTGAAAATCAAGAGTCAGATACCCAACCGACTGACCACCGAAGCACCCCCCAAAATAAGCAGCCTTTTAAAAGAGAAAGTTTTAGGGGCGTCTGGGTGGCTCAGTCAGTTAAGCCTCCAACTTTGGCTCAGGTTGTGATCTCAAGATTCGTGAGTTCGAGCCCCACATGGGGCTCTGTGCTGACAGCCCAGAGCCTGGAGCCTGCTTTGGATTCTGTGTCTCCCTCTCTCTCTCTGCCCTTCCCCTGCTTGCACTCCGTCTCTCCCTCTCCCTCTCTCTCAAAAATAAATAACATTAAAAAAATTTTTATGAAAGAGAAAGTCTTATTGGAGGTTGCCATTTCTATCCTTTCTGGCTTTCTACTCATCAAGTTCTGTGTGTGTGTGTGTGTGTGTGTGTATGTGTGTGTGTGTAAAGAGCTCTCCAAAAAGTGTTATTCCGCTTAGTTATTTATTTATTTTTTTAAATTTTGAATGTTTTATAGCAATGACAGGAAACAGGATTGTTGGAGTGCAGCATTCCTCATTACTCACTCACCGTAACTTGTTAAGATGAAAAAGAGAGTGGGAAGCAGAGATCAGTCACTGCTCTGTTGTATTGTGCGTGAAGAGATACTGAGAGGCAGCAACCCAGCAAGCCTGGGGACTGACTGGGGATCTTTCAGGACAAAAAATAATGTTTGGGATAAAGTCCTGTGATGGGTGGGTCCATTTTGGATTACAACTGATAACTCTGGCCATTAAAGGGTTCAAATCAACTAGCAAGTAACAGGCACTTCCTGGGACCAGTGAGGTTTTGTGAACTGTGAAAGGCCTGCTTTTCTGTCTTAGGTGCTATGATTATAATATGAAAAACGTATTCATTGCTCAATTGAATCTGAATCAACGCTGATTACAAACATCTGTATGCAGACAATTAAATTCAGAAATCTATTCCTTATGCTTTTATGCCAGGCTAAATCTGAAAAACATATTCCTCTGAAGTTTATCTACATCTCTTCCTAGTATCTTAAGCTTAACACTCCCTTCACCCCCAATACCCACCCCCTCAGTTTTAATTTTCTGCCATTTGCGGGAATTCTAACCATCCCCCTTTGCACACTCTCCTGTTCCCTTCAACATGAGAAAGACTTAGAGATGAGGATAAAAGGGGAAATCCAATAGCAAAAGCCAGAGGTGGATTTGGGAAGGCCTGTAACTTGATAAGGATTAGCCCCAGATAAGGCAGGCCTGGCAAATTGTGGTCTGATTGCGAAAGACCTGGCATGTCTGGCCGGAGCTCCTGGACTTCATGCCTCTGGAAACAGGAGGCAGGAAGTTTTGAGCAGGGGAGTGACCTGATTAGATTCCACCAACACAATAGTTAGGGTTAATTGACCAGGACAGACACAGGAGGCTTGAGAGGTAATTATGAGGAAAATCAAACTATATTAGCACCTGTAAGATATTATGTGAATCTGATCTTCGGCAGTGGATGCGGGTCAGAAAAAAAAAAGCAAAGAGATAGGAAAAACAAGAGGCCCCAGGCTAGAAAGATCCAACTTTCTGTCTCAGTTTATAAGAGGTAGCATGTTCACCACCATGAAGTCCTAGGTGTCCACTTGTGGAATCCCATAAATTTATAACATCTCTTCCCATCTAAGATATGGGAAGAGGAAACAACAACAAAAAGATAAATTTTATCATATCACTTTAGCAGCCATCAGATAAGGATGATGAACTTAAGAAAAGTGATGCTGAAAATCATCCTCCTTGCCCAAGAAACTTCCTCACCCCCCACCTCCATGGGCAGAAAGAATGGAGCCGGTCGTTAAGTAACATTTTGTAAGTCTTTTACCGCAAAATTGAATAAAATAAGCATTGGAATTATACAAAATTAGGTGGTCACTGTGACTCATTTAAAAAGGTCCTCGCCAGAGCCTAGAAGAAGGCAGCCAGATTGCAGCTACACAAGCAGCAAAGTAGGACCCCGCAGTTCTGGAAAGCCTCCTACCACGATGCATAGAATCAGACATCAAGGGAAGTTTGAAAGGAAGCAGAATAATGCACAAATACCATAGTGACCCTTTACAATTAAGGAAAGTGTTGCCACAAATGGTTTTTACTTTGTATAAACTTAATGGCGAAGACCATTATGTAGTACTGTAGAATGGAAACGGAGTTAAAAGAGATTTAAAGCTCTTTTGGCCAACTTCTCACTTGTGCAGAAATGCTGGGTACAGCGTCCCTAATAGGTGCTAGTATTAGCTTCAATCATCTCAACGATCAACAAAATTTGTGCCTCCAGGACCAGCATATTTCATTTGGAGTATCCTCGTTCTTTTTTTTTTTTTTAACATTTATTTATTTTTGAGAGACAGAGAGAGACAGCGTGAGCAGAGGAGGAGCTGAGAGAGAGGGAGACACAGAATCCGAAGCAGGCTCCAGGCTGTCAGCACAGAGCCCTGATGTGGGGCTCAAACTCACGAGCCGCGAGATCATGACCTGAGCCGAAGTCGGATGCTTAACCGACTGAGCCACCCAGGCGCCCCAGGAGTGTCCTCATTCTGATGGTAGCTTACACCACATCCCTTGTGCCTCTACTTATTCACAGTTCTGTTCCCTGGAGAAAACTATGTCAACGTTTATTTATTTTGGGACAGAGAGAGACAGAGCATGAACGGGGGAGGGGCAGAGAGAGAGGGAGACACAGAATCGGAAACAGGCTCCAGGCTCTGAGCCATCAGCCCAGAGCCCGACGCGGGGCTCGAACTCACGGACCGCGAGATCGTGACCTGGCTGAAGTCGGACGCTTAACCGACTGCGCCACCCAGGCGCCCCAACTATGTCTATTCTTCCTGAAAACAACTCCAAGTATTTGAAGTTTTGTATATTTCTCCCATTGCGCTTAAGATAAAAATCCAAACTCCAGATTTCCAAAGTCTTCTTAAAATGTGCTACTCCGACCCAATATCCTAGAAGTCATATGATGAATACAAAGAACAGTGGAATAGTAACTTCTGGGGTTTGGGGAACGTATATTTTTAAAGACAGTCTGGGATGCTTTAGCCACTTAACAGACATTTCACTCATCGAATCAACAATCTTTACTCGATGCACATCGTGTTCCCTGCACGGTTTTATATGCTGGGATTAGATGGAGACCAGACACAGATAAAGTCCTTGTTTCTATAGAGGTTGGATTAGAGTAGAAAAAACCATCATGCAGTGAAAAAATAAATGACCAAGATAAATTCACAGAGAATCAATGCTATGAAGGCAAAAACTAAAACAACTGTGATGCGATAACCTCGGGAAGGAGGACTATATGGTTGGATTAGAATGGTCTTCATGGGGGACTGTACTGAGGAGGGAACATTAGAGCCCAGCCAGTCTTGGAAATCTATGGGAAGAGGGACCTTAAGGCTGCAGAGTGAGTGCAAGGCCCCAAGGGGAAAGTTTGACACAAAGGTCAGAGAAGCCATAAGTCTAGAGGGAATGTCAGAAACAAAGGAAGTGAGAACAGGTGAGATCCCAGAAAGAGGATTTTATCTTAAAGGCAAGAGGAAGTCCTGGGGTTTGTAAGAGAAGTGTGGGATGATTTAGGTTACAGTTTCATCAGTCATGCACTTACTTGTTTTCTGTTGGGTCTACCATTATATGCACTGTTCTTTCTCTCTTTGGACTCCTCAGCTAATTATTATTACAATTTTCTCAGGGTGCCTGGGTGACTCAGTCAGTTGAGCATCTGACTCTTGATTTTGGCTCAGGTCTGACCCCAGGGTCTTGGGACTGAGCCCCACAACAGGCTCCATGCTGAGGGCAGTGTCTGCTTGAGATTCTCTCTCTCTCTCTCTCTCTCTCTCTCCCCCCCCCACTCATGTGCCCTCTCTCTCTAAAATAAATAAATAATAAAAATAATAAAAATATAGAATTCTCCCTTTTTATCTATAGAAGAAATTCTCAATTAGCTTATTTGTTATATATTATTTATCTTTTTTCCCATATTTTATTTAAATTCCAGTTGATTAACATACAGTGTAATATTAGTTTCATGTGTAGATTTAGTGAACATTATTATCATGATGAATTTATTAATACCTAATATTATTTGTGGTTTTTACCAAATCCTAGAAAAATATAAATACCCGAAACCCTAACTCTATTTACTCCCTCTTGATGTCTATGCTTCATATATTTTAAAATTCTGTAAGTCATTATTTTTGTTGCTTAGTGAAATAATATTTTTTTTATCTATCACAACTTTTTTTTTCTATTACTTTTCATACTTTCCTGAATTTTTCTTCCTCTATCTGGGGATCCTTTCTGGTGGCTTAAAGCCTCCTTGCTTTTATTTCTTTGAATGGGGATATGCTGTGAAAAATTCTCTCAGGTTCGCCCCCCCCCCCCCCCCGGAATATTATTGTGCCTTCAATTTTGAAAGATTTTTTTCAAATGTTTTATTTATTTTTGACAGAGAGAGAGAGTGTGCATGCATGCTAGTAGGGAGGGGCAGAGAGAGAGGGACAGAGAGAATCCCAAGCAGGCTCCACACTGTCAGCACAGAGCCCAATGCAGGGCTCAGATTCACAAACTGTGAGATCATGACTTGGGGTGAAATCAAGAGTTGGCCGCTTAAACCAACTGAGCCACCCAAGGTGCCCCCAATTTTGAAATATTTTTTTTAAAATTTGTTTAATGTGTATGTATTTTTGAGAGAGAGAGAGAGACAGACAGAGAGAGCAGGGGAGGGGCAGAGAGAGAGAGGGAGACACAGAATCCGGAGCAGGCTCTAGGCTCTGAGCTGTCAGCACAGAGCCTGACACAGGGCTTGAACTCACCAACGGTGAGGTCATGACCTGAGCCGAAGTCTGACACTCAACCGAATGAGCCACCCAGGTGACCCAAAGGTTTTTTTATTGCATATAGAACTCTAGGATTTTTGTTTGCTTTAGGACTTCGAAATATCATTTCATTGTTTTCTGACTTACATAGTTTCTGTAAGAAGTCAGTTGCCAATTTTTTTTTCTCCTTTGAAAATAATGTGACTTTTCACCCTCTGGCTGGTTTTAAGATTTCCTCTGGTCATTGGTTTTCAGTGGTTTTTTACTATCATTTAGCAAAGTGTGCTTTTGTCTTGTCATTTGTATTGTTTCTCGAATCAGCAGCTTGAATTACTTCAGAAAAATTCTTGAAAATTAGTTTCAAATATTGCTCCTGCCTCAGTTTCTCTTTTCTTCTTTTCTAGCCCTCTTTTCTAGGACATCTGGGATGCGTGGCTTGAACCCACGAACCATGGGAGCTGAAATCAACTGTTGGGTGCTTACCCACCGAGCCGCCCAGGCTCCCCCTTATGTTAGATAATTTTAAGTCCACATTTCTTTCTTTCTTTTTTTTTTTTTTTAATTTTTATTTATTTTTCAGAGAGAGAGAGAGAGAGAGAGACAGAGCATGAGCAGGGGAGGAACAGAGAGAGGGAGACACAGAATCTGAAACAGTCTCCAGGCTCCAAGCTGTCTGCACAGAGCTCCACACAGGGATTGAACTCACAAACTGAGAGATCATGACCTGAGCCGAAAGTCAGATACTTAACCGACTGAACCACCCAGGCATCACAAGTCCACACTTCTTTCACCCCTATGTCTGGATTTGCCATCCCTCTTTATCTTTGGTTTCAGCCTAGAGATTTTCTGCTGGCCTAATTTCTGATTCACAGATCAAATTCACAAATCTCTTCAGTTTTGTCTAATCTTTTATTTCATCTATTGTTTTCTCAATTTCAGTAATTGTATTTTCAGTTCTAAAAGTCTTCTTTTATTTGTTTCTGGTTTTTCAGCAAAATTCCCAATCTTGGTCATCTAATTTTTGAACGTATAAATTAGAATTATTATTTTTTAAATTTTTTTAATGTTTATTCATTTTTGAGAGACAGAGACAGAGCATGAGTGGGGGAGGGGCAGAGAGAGCGAGAGACACAGAATCCGAAGCAGGCTCCAGGCTCTGAGCCGTCAGCACAGAGCCCGATCCGGGGCTCAAACTCACAGACTGGGAGATCATGACCAGAGCTAAAGTCAGACGCTTAACCAACTGAGCTACCCAGGTGCCCCAAATTACATTTTAAAGTCCACTCCTGATAACGCCAATATCTAGTCCCTTGAGGCTGTCTTTTTCAAACAAAATACTTTTCTACTGTTTCTCTGTATCTCTGCTACTTTTAATTGCTAGGAATCGTATATGAACAATTATAGAAGCTGTGGCTGATTACTTTTTGCCAGAGAAGGTTTTCATTAGCTAAAGGTAGATGAGTAGAATAGTAGTGTATCAGCTAAATCTGAAAGGGACTCAGATGGCTCGAGCCTGGATTTTCGTCTGTGTAGAGCCTGGTCTCTATTTCTGGTTTGCCCTTATTTGTAGAGTATGGCCTTAGGGGCCCCACATGAGGCTACTTTCTATGACCTCCCCACCAAAATTGGGACTCACTGTTTTCTCTCCCACATGTGATGCTGATGAGAACTATGCTTGGTTTTTCAGTCTCTTAGCAGCCACTTTATATGAGCTTGTCTGCCTCTCAAACCCAGCTGTTTGTGAGTTGTTGACTGGCTTGTGTTGAAACTGGCTTCCAGAGCTTTAGGCTTTCTTCTCTGTACTTCTTTCTTTATAATCTTTCCCTCCGGCTCCTTGGTCATCCTAAAGTCCAGTAGTTTTCTTCCAACCATGTAACATGTTAAACTTTACTTGTTTATTTGAGAGAGAGAGAGAAAAGAGAGAGAGAGAGCGTGCACACACACACAGGCACGCGCACAAGTGGGGAAGGGACAGAGAACGAGAGGGAGACGGAATCCCAGTCCCAAACTGACAGTGTGGAGCCCAGTGTGGGGCTCGAACTCACAGACTGTGAGATCATGACCTGAGCCAATGTCTGATGCATAACAGAGTGAGCCACCCAGGCACGCTGTGCCGTCTGACATTTTAATTCTGGTCTATTCTGCTTCTCTGCAACTTGGTAGCCATTAGCCATGTTCTACTGTTGTCTGCATCTCTGAGCATTTAAAACTCAGCCAGTGTCTCCAAAGGATTAGTAAAACACCAAGCTCATTTCACTGAGTTCTCTTCTCTCCAGCATCTTGATCCCTCAAAATTCTGATTGCCTGGGTAGCTTTCCTTTGCCATCAGTCAGATGTGTTTTATTATTATTATTATTATTCAATCAAGCTTTTTCAGTTTCTTTTTCTTTATCTCTCCTTTCTTCCTTCTTTCTTCTCTTCTCCCTTCCCCCCCCCCCTTTTTCTTTCTCTTTCTTTGTCTCTCTCTCCCTCCCTCTCTTCCTTGCTTCCTTGCAGCCATCAAGGCCGGAGGCTACTTGTAATTTTTACGTTATGGTGCATTCTGCATTTTAAATAGTCTTTTTTCTTTTTTTTTAAGATTTTCACATATATATTTTTTTTATAACATCTTTGTTTTCAAAGCCTTCTTACATCAGGTAGCATTTGCCACATAACAAGAACGCCTATATAGTGGATTAAAACTATTTATCTCTTAAATTCTGTGGGTTGCAATTTGGTCTGGGCTCAGCTGAATGGTTCTGCTGCATGAGTTAGGCTTGTCTAATCTCGAATGGGGCTCACTCGTGTAGCTGCTGCTGCCTCCTGGAGTGGCTGGGAATCGGCCAATAGCATGTTTTGGTGTTCTTCCACGTGGTCTCTCATCCACCAGCAGGTTAGCATCAGCCTTGTTCGTGAAGAGGCAGGATTCCACGCGTGAAAGTAGAAGCAAGCAAAAACCTCATGTTGGACATCATACCGTATTGATTTCCTGCATTGTTTTGACGATGGAAGTCACGAGGCCAGCCCGTACTCAAAGGGTGCAGAAACAGACCCCATTGTTGTTGAAGGAAGCTGAAACAATTGCAGCCATTTCTTTTTTCTTTCTTTTTTTTTTTTACAGTCCACATGCTTGATACATCATTAATTCTAATAATTTAAGTTCCTTGGACTTTTGTAGATTGATAGTCACATCCAAAGCAAATAATGATAGTTTTTTTTGTTCTTTTCAATTTTTATATTGCCTTTTCATTGTCTGATTGCACTGGATAGATCATTTGATTTCAAATAAAGGCTGAGACAGTGGACATTCTTGATTTGTTCCCAATTACAGAGGGAAATTTTTTTTTAACTTTATTTATTTAGAGAGAGAGAGAGACAGAGCGAGTGGGAGGGGGCAGAGAGAGGGAGACACAGAATCTGAAGCAGGCTCTGCAACTGTCATTGCAGAGCCCCATGTGGGGCTCAAACCCACGAATGAGATCATGATGTGAGCTAAAACTGAGAGTCAGACACTCAACCCAGGTGCCCTATGATTAAACATTTCACTGTTAATACGCTGTACTTTTTGGTGGATACTTTTTGTAAGGCTAAGAAATCACACTTTTATTGTCATTTTATTTTTTTATTTTTTATTTTTTTTATTTTTTTTAATTTTTTTATTTTTATTTTTTTTTTCAACGTTTTTATTTATTTTTGGGACAGAGAGAGACAGAGCATGAACGGGGGAGGGGCAGAGAGAGAGAGAGAGAGAGAGACACAGAATCGGAAACAGGCTCCAGGCTCTGAGCCATCAGCCCAGAGCCTGACGCGGGGCTCGAACTCCCGGACCGCGAGATTGTGACCTGGCTGAAGTCCGACGCTTAACCGACTGCGCCACCCAGGCGCCCCTATTATCAATTTTATACATTTTGTTGCAATTAAGAGGTTAAATTTCATCAAATTTTTGCATATATTAAGACAATTATAGGATTTTCTTTTAATTTGGTTAATAGGATAATTCTCACTGAATAAATTTGGATGTTGGACCAGATTCAATTACCGTAATAACCCACCTTGTTTTCTGTTATTTTTTGACACAGAAGAATTTTTTTGTGTGTTAACTTTTAGGATTTTTAGACATATGTTCACTATAGGAAAAGTGCGATTGGCCTATAATTTTTTTTTTTATAATGTCTTTAGCAGGTTTTCAAATCAAGGTTGTAAGTTGGGAATTGGCTTCTTTTTCTGTACTCTGGGATAGTTGATGTAAAGTTTGAATTGTTCTTCTTCCTTAAATCTTTGGGAGAATTAACCAGTGTGAATCCATCTGGGCCAAAAAAAAGTTTCTTCTTGGTCTGTTATACTCCATTTTTGGGGGGATCGGGGTACCAAATCTTTGGGGAAGTTTTGCCATTTTCACATGTTCTACACTGTCAATGCAAGTTTCAAAACCCAAGGTTTAAGTCTAAACAGTTAAAGGCTTTTTCAGTCCGGTTTGTAATTTTTTTTTTAGGTGGACAATTCCTTAAAAAAAATTAGTAGACTACTAATTTGCTCCGGTCAGTTTTGTTTGCCTGAAAACAATCTTTGTCATAATAGTCACAATGATCAAGCTTTGATATGTTTCTTTGCACCTCCTCCCCCCATTCTTCTCTTCCTCCAACATGATGGCAGCTATGTTGAGATAGGCAGGCTTGGATGGAACTCTACACTTGTGATTTGTGACAGACCTATACTTTATTATTATTTTTTACATTTTTATTCAAATTCCAGTTAGTTAACATACAGTGTAATATTGGTTTCAGGTGTACAATCTAGTGATGCAACAGTTCCATGTCACCAGGTGCTCATCACAAGTACCCTCCTTCGTCCCCATCATCCGTTTAATCCATCCCCCCGCCCACCTCCCCTGTGGTAACCACCGGTTTATTCTCCATAGTTAAGAATCTGTTTCTTGGTTTGTCTCTCTCTCCCTTTTTTGGTCTCCTTGAACATTTGTTTTGTTTCTTAAATTCCACATATGAGTCAATCATATGGTATTCGACTTTCTCTGACGGACGTATTTCGCTTAGCATAGTATTCTCCTAGCTCCATCCACATGGTTACAAATGGCAACCAGCCAATTCCAGCCTGAGCTTACCTCTGGGTTCTATACCTTGCTAAATGTACAAAAAGTACAAAACCACACCACCATCATTCCTGTCTTCCAACCTCTCACCTAGAAATCAGCCTCAGTAGGCATAGAAGACACATATAGTGATCAAATGTTTTAATCCTTGCTTAACGTGGTCCTTCATTTTCTAGCCTCACCACCTGCTCCCCACCTAGTAAGCCAATGTACTTATGTTGGATTTGGTTGTTGTTTGGCAACATTATACTTCTGTGTCACCTGTATTAGCTAAGGTAATATTCAGTGCTGTAGGAAAGAAATCCCAAAATAGCAGGAGCTTAACAAAATAGAATTTACCCCTCTCAGACACAAGAATTCAATGCAGATGTAGAGTGGGCAGCATTCCAAGAGGGTGATTTAAGGATTCAGGCTCCTTCCATCCTACAGTCCCCTCCCCCCAACCATTCAGAGTCCCAGAGTTTACGTGGATAGTGGACAAGGAGATCCTCACTTCCAAAGCAGAGATTTCACAGTGCCTACTTGTAGGATTGTTATCGCTGCTATTGACCAGTGATCCTGTTCTTTCCTTTTCCAAGTGAAAGAATTTATTGTAGATTTTCTCCCTTTGGTCATCATTATGCAGTGTGTGTGTGCACAGGTCAAATTATCTTTTGAGTTCATAGGTCACTAGATCATGAAAAGCCACATGTACTAGTGGAGAGGACTGTGCATCTACTGGGACCTAGATTTGAGTTCCATGTAGTAACTGCATGGGAATTTTGGATGTTTCCCTTGAGTGGGGGTGTGTGTATTCAGTGTGAGGGACAGTGTGTATATTCAGTATTTATAGAGATATTTGGCGTGGCAAAAACATAAAAGATGTGTTTGCCCATCAAAAATGCATGCTCCCTTTCTACTGTATAGAGTTGGTTTGGGGAGGCTTGTGTCCACAGGTTCTGTATTTCCCAGCATTGTTTGCATTTGAAGAGGGTCATGGGACTAGTTTTTCCCCAATGCGCTATGTGTAAAAATAATTTATGTTATTTGTAGGCTGACATGTTTAAGAAGCAGGTATACCTTATCCATTTTCTTCTCCAGCCTACTGGCTGAAAGTGAATGATCCCAAAGACCTAGACAGTGGAGCTACAAGGCAGAAGGATCCTGAATCACCTCATAGAAAAGCTGCTCACTGAATACGAGGATTGGATTCCTGTGTGAGCAAAGAAAAAAGTTCTATTACTTTAAGTCATGAATTTCGAGGTTTATCTGAATCCTCTATTACTCTTACTCAATGATTACAAGTATACATAGTTCTAAAAATTCCTTTATGAGCACAGGAGCAAAACATTTGAAAGCCACTGATCTATTCCAGTTTCTTCCCTCCCCTTCCCTCCCCTTCCCTTCCCGCCCCTTCCCTTCCCTTCCCTTCCCTTCCCTTCCCTTCCCTTCCCTTCCCTTCCCTTCCTTTCCCCTCCCTTCCCTTTCCTTCCTCCTTCTTCCTTCCTTCCTTCCTTCCTTCCTTCCTTCCTTCCTTCCTTTTTCTTCTTTCTTTCTTTCTTTCTTTTCTTTCTTTCTTTCTTTCTTTCTTTCTCTATCATCTATCCATCTGTCCATCCATCTATCCATCCATCCATCTTATCTATGTATCTATCTATCTATCTATCTATCATCTTCACTTCATATATATGTGTAATTTATACACACAAACATATATATACATGAATTTAAATGCAGATAAATAAAAAAAATTATATTTATACATTTAGATTGTAGATAATAGTGTCTGATTAACATGCGACTACTTTAGGGCACCTAAATCCAGGAATTTACCACTTCATTACAATTTAAATTCAGCAGGTTGAATCCAAAAATCTGATAGGATTTAGTAAGACAGGAAACATGTTTTAGTATCAATGAATCCTTTTTAGCATGTATACAGTGGATGGTGAGACAGTATTTCTTAAGTACATGTCTAAAGTCCACAGCATAATGGGGCGCCTGGGTGGCTCAGTCGCTTACGTGTCTGCCTTGGCTTCAGGTCATGATCTCGCGATTAGTGGGTTTGAGCCCCGTGTCAGGCTCTGTGCTGACAGCTTGCTCAGAGCCTGGAGGCTGCTTTGGATTCTGTCTCCCTCTTTCTCTACCCACCCCTGCTTGAGCTCCGTCTCTCTCTCTCTCTCTCTCTCTCAAAATGAATAAACGTTAAGAAAAAACAATGTTAAGTACCAGCATAAGACAAATAAGACTAATGATCTTGGGGTGCCTGGGTGGCTCAGTCAGCTAAGCATCCGACTTCAGCTCAGGTCACGATCTCGCAGTTCGTGGGTTCGAGCCCCGCGTTGGGCCTGTGCTGACAGCTCAAAGCCTGGAGCCTGTTTCAGATTCTGTGTCTCCCTCTCTCTCTGACCCTCCCCCGTTCATGCTCTATCTCTCTCTGTCTCAAAATAAATAAACGTTAAAAAAAAAAAAAGACTAACGATCTTAATGATTAGTGATAGGAATTGGTAAAAATCCATTCATCTCTATGCTCAGTGCATAGGCTGTTACGTATATGCAAGGTGTCTGCAGGGTCATTAGCTATTGTGCAACTAGACCCCAGACCGTTGCACCATCTTATTTTTATGGAGTTAGAGTTATCTTTACTCATGAATCTTAAAAATAAGCTTTAGTGTGTGCTAAGTAGCAAGCTCAAATCTATGATTACAGTAGGAAAATCTCAAATGTATGTTGTGACTGTCACTTGACTATTTATTTTCAAATCCATTCCCTTCCATCTTACTGCTCAGCCCTGTATCACAAGGGGCAGACCCTGCGAGCTACCTTTTCCCAACTCCCTCCTGAACTGGGAGACACTGACAGAATACTGAAGGGAAGGCCAGTAGGAGATTTCAGAGTTATTTCCTCCTTGTGCCCTCTCTTAGTGACATTTCTGGCAGTGGCTGCCTTCCCCCAGCATTCCAACTCAGGTAGTGCTTTCCTGCTGTTGCTGGTTGCTTTATCATCCCATCCTTTTTCTTCGGCTCTTCAGTTCTTCTAATACCTTTGTAACTAGCTCCCCATATTCGATTCCTTTAGACTTGAATGCTGTTTCCCAGACGACACCTTAATCAATGTACGTATGCAGTAATGTTTGTATAGAACATAATATATTGAAACCTGGATATATAAATTTACCAACAAAATAACCGTTCAAGAATTATTTGTTGAATGAGTGAATTTATGGGTGAAAGTGTTACTTAAAAACTGGGAGAGCGGCGCCTGGGTGGCTCAGTTGGTTGAGCGTCCGACTTCAGCTTAGGTCATGATCTCACAGTTCGTGAGTTTGAGCCCCATGTCAGGCTCTGTGCTGACAGCTCAGAGCCTGGAGCCTGCCTCGGCTTCTGTGTCTCCCTCTCTCTCTCCCCGTCTCCCTGCTCACACTCTTTCAAAAGTAAATAAACATTAAAAAAAAAAAAAAAAAAAAAAAAAAAGAAGTACGTGTATCTAAAAACCAAAAAAAAAAAAAAAAACCTGGAAGAAAAAAGATATTTTAATGGCTCAAAGTTAAACTTAAAAACTCTGTTAAGGGGCATCTGTGTGGATCAGTCAGTTGAGCGTTTGACTCTTGATTTGGCACAGGTCATGGTCTCATGGTTCATGAGCTCGAGCCCTATGTCCAGCTCAGTGCTAACAGCATGGAGCCTGCTTGGGATATTCTCTGTCCCCCTCCCCCCCTCTCAAAAATAAATCAACTTTAAAAAAGCATTTAAAAAACCTACTGAAATTTAGTGTAACTATACATTGATGATGAAATTTTAGTACCAAGAATTAGAAGTGGTGCTAAAACATTTGAATGGACTCATCGGATTAAAATGGTAGTATAGTTAGAAATTCAAAAACAAAGTCTAGAGGTAATGATGACAGTCAATATTAAAGCAAGTAGTTATTGAAACTTTTTGAACCTTACTGTGCTTCACAGTGAGATCATATGTTAAGTACAATTACATATGCATGAGGAAACTGCTGTATTTTCTATTCATTTTCTTCTCTTTCATCATATCCTCTCCAATGTGATACTCAGAGTTGTGAAAACACGGTTCTACATATGTTATAGGAACCATAATAGTCTTTGCAAATTTATCCAAGCGATTAAGATGTAACTAATCCTTGTTCATTCTCTTCCTCTGTAGTGACGATTGCTTTTGTTAGCTCAGCATGATCACCCCCTTTCTGGTAATGTCAGCAAATTGGAAATGATTCCTCTCCTTGTCTTCATCCATTGGATTCAGGTCAACTTCCTGCCCACCTCTCCTGTCCCCCCACCACTCTTTCTCTACCACCTTTGGGAGAGGCATGTCATCTGGTTCTGGCCAAGCAGAATGATCATCTCTGTGCCCACGAGGGCTGTCTCAGTACTCGGTACATAACCTAAGCAAGGCCAATGAGCTCTGTTGTCGATTCTTTTGCCAGACTGGAAGCTGGTAAGAATCAGGCTACAGATCATGAAGCCATCCTATGGACATTGCTGCCTAGGAGGGAAGCTAACAAGAGGAAAGAGGGGCACCTGGGTGGCTCAGTCGGTTAAGTATCTGACTCTTGTTCCCTTCACATGATCTCGCAATCATGAGATTGAGCCCTGTGGGGAGCCTGCTTAAGAGTCTCTCTCTCCTTCTGCCTGTCCCCCCTCCCTCTCTCTCTCTCTCTCAGTAAAGAAAAAAAAGAGGAAAAGAGATGAAGACTGATTGATGCCACCATTTGTGACCCTGGGGCCAGTTACCTCGTCCCATGCACCGGGCACTAGTAAATTTGCCTACTGAAATTCAAATATAAAAAAGAAGCTACCCTTCAAATGATATTTAGTATGCAAAACGACTTGAATTTTATTAAAAATTTACACTTTCAGACCTCTTCAATATCCTAAATTTATGAAGATAGGGGGGAAAAAGACAGAAATCATCACATAATCACTTGTATTGTAAGTGGTACAAGTATCAAATTATTTTGATATGGGAAAATTAAGTTTGTTGGACATTTCAATGCCGTTTTCAAGTCTTAATCTTTTTCCAGCATCCACATACTTTTAGTTTTGTTGTTCTGGGAGCCCTGCCCTATTTATTAAGGCAAATACATTTCGAAAAAAATGCATATTATTTACATTAGGATTTTCATTGAAAAAAATATAATTAAAGAAACTAATGCTTCCCCTCCCCCAAATTTAATATTTTTTTTTCCCAATTAGTATACAGAGATATCATATAACATTATAGGTTTATTTAAAGCTATTTATAGCAGATACATTTTAATGTAAAATAAACTTTTAAAACAGATAACTCATTTTTTTCAGTTCTACTCAGTATTTGATTTCCAATGTCTGCAGAGTTCATTGATTTGAGAAAAAATTTCCAATTCAAAGCACAAAGTATATTGAGGGCTGCCAGTACAGAAAATTATCCATAAATGAAAAGTTTTAGCTATAGCATTGAACATTACAGTAGGAAAATCTGTTAAGATAAGTGACGTTCCACATGCCTATATTATTATTCAATGACGGCTTCCTGCCACAATGTATGAACAAGTTTTTGCATTATTACAACATTTCTCTATCAGACATTCACTGATGTTTATTTCTTGCTGTTTTTCAAATACATTATATGAACCTCTAGATAAGTTATTCATATTCAAATTACTCCTTAAAAATGAAGGCAATAGTTCTCTGTGGTAGAATTAAAACAGAACAAGATAGGAAAACACTCCAGTGTCTCTAGAAAATATTCATCAATCTCAAATGGATGGAATTTGCTCCAAGCAGGGAGCTTTGGACTTCACAGGCAGAGTGAATCACTCATACAATACTCTATGGGGAAAAAAAAAAAAAAAAAGATTGATTTGGAAATCTTGTGCTCTCACTATTATTAGCATTAATTATTACTTGCAAATAATGTTACCCAACGCAGCTGCACTTACTGATCTGATCTTAAACCACCTGACAGGGAAAATAGCAAAATATCACCAGCTATCTTTACCTCTTGTTAATAGGACTTTGAGCACACAAAAACATTTACAATTGAAGCTGTGACAAAATCAGTTTCTTCAACAGCTATGCATAGAACACGAAGTAACTTCTGGAGATTAGAAAAAAAGTCATTTTGAAAAGTAGGCACTTTTGAGATTGGTACAGATAAAGAAGTTATCTGAAAAATATTGTATTTGTATTTTTTTTCTTAATGAGGCTATCTTAAGTAAAATATTTAAAGAGCATTAACTATCCTTTTTGCTGTAACTGTACAAGTTTATTCCTGAGATTTCTGGAGAAAATTATATTTTTTTTATTCGCTTTTACATTGTTTATATAATTTTTTTGAAGCTTATTTATTTTGGGGGGGGAGGGGCAGGGAGAGAGAGAGAGAGAGAGACAGACAGACAGACGGACAGACAGACAGAATCGAAGCAGGCTCCATGAAGTGCAGAGCCTGATGTGGGACTCAAACTCACGAACCGAACCGTGAGGTCATAACCTGAGTTGAAATCAAGAGTCAGCTGCTTAACTGACTGAGCCACCCACATGCCCCCCAAATTAAATTTCTTAAAACTAGCAAATAGGAAAGAAATGGTTTTCCTAGATGGGAGGCCGAACTGTGGGTCAACATCTCAGCCAGTTACTTTCTGTCACTTTCCCATACATCAGATTTTTCATTTGGGATATATTCACACAGTAATTTATTCCTTATCTGGCCCCCAAATATGCCACGTCTTTAAAGAGCTGAAATGTTCAGCCGAAATGTGGTATGTAAGTTATTGTTCCTAAAAATTTGCCATTGTAGGTAGCTTCTCTCTTTTGAAGTGAGAACATAAAAACAAAATGAGATTTTTACATCTGGTTTGATTTAAATAACAATTCAAGTATCTCCTTTGAACTGATATTCTGAAAAACATTAATATTTATGTACCACAAATTTAAATACATTTTCTGAAAGGTAGAATATTCCCTGAATATCCTTTGTTTTAATCATTACTCAGACTATAAAGATCAAAAGTTAGCTTTGGTTCACGTCGTATTTCTGATAGTTCCTGATTTTTTTAAAAATTTCTTTTAATTTATTTCTGAGACAGAGAGAGACAGAGCATGAGTGGGGGAGGGACAGAGAGAGAAGGAAACACAGAATCAGAAGCAGGCTCCAGGCTCTGAGCTGTCAGCACAGAGCCTGACGCGGGGCTCGAACTCACAAACCGCATGACCTGAGCCGAAGTCGGTTGCTCAACCGACTGAGCCACCCAGGCGCCCCAGTTCCTGAATTTTTTTATTCAAATACTCCACTAATCATTTAGAAATAAAATTAGTATCAAATACATGAAGGAAAGCTTCAGACAATGACATTTCCTTTAAAAAGCTATATTCAAATGAAGATATGTTCTAACAGAAGTCATTAGCTCTTATTTTCAGCTATGGCTGATCTAGAAGATGTTCACTGAGTTTTTGCATGAAATGGAGTTGTTTCATAGTCTTGAAAATGGATTCCCTTAGAAGTTGTGATCTTCATAATAGCTCCATTTAAAGCATCATCTTCAATGAGCGTTATTAATCCATTCGCAATCATTGATGGGCTAAAAAGAAAGGAAACATTGTTTTTTTTAAATTTCAGTATGAGGCATAACTATCACTACATTTTGAATTGTTTTTGGAGAATCTACTAGCTTTAACAAGTATTAGGGAAATGCACGTCATGAAGCTATTGCTACCTCCATTATTTTATTCAATTTGATATGAACTTAATTATATGACAACCTTAGTCATACATTTCCTTGCCCACCCTGTCATTTTGACAGGAAGAACTTAGGGGCTTATTGTTTACATTGAGACAATTATTATTTTCTCCCCTCGAGCTTACAGATCTTAGACTTAATCAGATGAAAAGGGTCTTAAAATCGAATCACGAAGAATTAGAGATAACGCTTCTTGAACATCTCTTATTTATCTGGTGCTATTTTAAGTACCTTCCATGTATCAATGTATTCATGGCCTTTCAAAAGTCCCCTGTTTGTTTTCGTGTTGTCTCGATTTTATAGGTGAGAAAATTGAGGTACCCAGAGGTTGAGAGATAATGTTTCTGGTCAGAGATAGAACCAGGGTTTGATATCGGGCGGGGGGGGGGGGGGGGCGGATTCCTTCAACCTGATAGTTACGACTCCACGCTGTGAAACCCAACTGCTCAAACACAGACACTATTCACCAACCATGTGTGTTGATTCTTATGAAAATGGTTGGAGTTAAGGGGCCATGTGAGATGTCACAGGAGGCAAATGTGAATATTTCTTGGTATTTAGTCAGATAAAGGTATCATTGCTTCCAAAAGCCTCACATTAAAAAAAAAAAAAAAAATCTCATCATGGCTGAAGGCAATTACGATGCACTGACTGTATCTCAAAATTCATAATGTGTAAACGTATTCTGTTCAGGAGCCCAGAAAAAAAAAAAATTCTCTTTTGAGAGTTTGCTGAACCAACACGTCAAAGCTGGCGTTAGCTTCTCAAATTTAAAAGGTTATTTTTCCCCTCTTTATCACTTAAGACTAGATAGTACTTTAACCACAGTACAAAGGAAAATAAGTACTTACTCCAAAATTCCATAGAATTTCATCATATCCTTGATGTGATCTTTATATTCTATATATTGTCCCATGTTTTCTTCTTTTTCAATAGATTCGAGGATGGGTGTATTAACAAAGCCTGGGCAAATGGCATTCAGTCTAACACCGCTGTTCATGAGATTAGCTGCCATCTGTTGATGAGAAGTAGAAGGTTGCAGGTTTCAAGCTTTGTAAATGTATACCATGGGGCACACTGATAATTAAAACCATTTCAAAGAGTCTGAAGTGAAAAATGCTAGTCAGATATCCTTCTAGCTACAGGACAATGACAGTGGTAAGGTTGACTGGTAGCAGAAAGCAAAAGAATACATACCTAAAATGCTGAATGAATTCCTGAAAGCCTCAGTTAATTAATTCTTCAAAAATTAGTTTCACTGGGAAACTCCTGAAAATACTTGATTATTTAAGCTGATCTTATCTACTGAATTCTGCAGGAACCCAAATGTAAAAAGCTAATGCTCAGAATTAATATCTCAGGTTTGCTTTCAAAGATCAGGGTTGTAGAACAGAGAACATTTCCTTAAAAAATACTGTTAGTGGAAAGTTTGCGACTTTGATGGATTCTAAAGATACTCTTGATAATACATACTATCTGGAAAGTAATTTAAGTATTTTCAGACTAGCATTCTTTGGCTTAATTTTTCACCTACTGATTTTATTTAAAGTATCTGTAGAACAAAATGCAGTCGATTATTTTTCCATTCCATTTGCTTTCTTGTAACCTCCAAAATCAAGTCATAGAGCTTTTGGGGTCATTTATGGACAGGCACAGAGCAGTGGGAAATGTGAGTTGCTATACACAAATGTTTCAGCTAAGATCAAAAAAGATGCACTTCGTTCTTTTTCAGCTCTTATAAACAAAGGTCCTTTTGTGATATATTTAGTCCATGTTTTTCTCACTTTTGTGCCTTTTGTTGGTGACTTGGCTATTTAAAATGACTCCCAAGCCTAGTGGTGAAGTGCCGTTTGGTGTTCCTAAGTGTGGGAAGGCTGTGATGTGCCTTATAGAGAAACTACATGTGTTAGATAAGCCTGATGCAGGCATGAGGCATAAATGCTGTTGGTCATGTTACTATAATACATATTGAACACAATACACATTAAATAAGATGTGTTTAAATACAAATATCTTTAAACTAGGCTATGGATGGTTGATCAAAAATGCTGCGACCAGAGGCTCGAAAGAATGTAACCCTGTATTTCTCCTAGGAGCAACAGTTCAGTATTCTCTAATTCAGTGTTTGCGAGTGAACTGACTGTACAGGTGTCCATTCTTGTCCATTCTTGTCATTGTAAAGAGGGAGTTTCTGGTATTTCAGATTTGCTTTGTTTTGTAATAGCTTTATGCGTTCACTGAAAGTTGAATTACAGAGTAAGTCTTTGCAAAGTAAATAAAAATTTCCAATCAATTTGAATTAAGAGGAGGAGAGCTGCTTGTCTTCCCTTTTGATTGCACATCTACTGTTCATGCATCTATTTCCTCTCTCACCATCTCTTATCTCTGTCTGCCTCCTCTCTTTGTCTCACCTCCTCTGCCCAGTGCAGAGACTTTCCCAACTGTCCTATTCTCTTCTATACTTGTCCTAATACATTCTCTAAACAGTAGCCAGAATGGTCTTCAGAAAATGGAAACCTGATCTTGTCCCTCCTCTGCATAAAAGACCCCCTGGTAGCTGCATTTAGAGTAAATCTAAGCTCATTACTGTGGCGCACAAGCTGCTTTTCATCTGGCTCCTACTTCCGACTCTCCCCTTCCTCCTCAGGTTCCATTCAAATGGCCTTTTTTCAGTTATTATAAAAAGGCAAGCATTCTCACTTCATGCCATCAATGCATGTGGTCAGTTAGGCCTAAAATATTCTTCTAAGCTCTGTGCACCTCTTACCCTAGGCCCCCATGGAAACATCCCCCTTGACTACTCTCTCTGGTAAATGCCTATTCCCCCCGCCACTCCCCCCGCCCCCGGGCTCTCCTTTTTGTCATATTTCCAGTGATAAGTAATATCTGGGGCACACTGCATATTCTACTCAAGGAGGGCTAAAGTTAATAATTTTTAAATTTGGAGCCAATTTTAAAAATAAAGAGTACCTTCCCAGTTTTTGCCCTTAGGAGATTTTTCAATACCACATCTGTGTTTAGGACCGACTTCATTTGAAAAGGATCTAGTCTTCATTTGCCCCTTGATGTGACTTGAGAACCGTTTTCTTTTTTATAATAAAGATTAAAGGATAGTTTATTTTTCTATTTTTAATCCAGATGTATTGAATTCTGATTTTATTCCCCTCTACTTTCTAGAACTCATGTTTCATGCAGGTACAGAAAGAGAAAAGGAGACACTGTAGTTGTTACATCCTCACCGCTGCGGAGCGTGTGAATCCAATTATGCCATGCTTTGAAGCACAATAAACAGGCTGTTGTGCAACAGGCATGAGTCCTGAAACAAACAAAAAATTTCAACAACTTAACTAAAAAATAAGCAGACAAAAACCAAGAAATAGCTGCTATGCACATGGATAATTTGGGTCTGTTCTATTTTAAGCTTATTCTACAAAATACACTAAAATCATTATTGGACAACTTTCCTTCCTTCCACGATCTCTATTACACTGTCCAGAATTTATGGTATATAAGTGACAGCCTAGGAATGAAGTCAAGAGTGATATGTAAGCCCTTCTGTCTCCCTGACCTTCTGTCAAGAGAAGTCAGTGTTATCTAAAACACAAACAGGAGCGCCTGGGTGGCTCAGTCAGTTAAGCGTCAGACTTTAGCTCAGGTCATGATCTCATGGTTTGAGTTTGAGCCCCACGCCAGGCTCTGTGCTGACAGCTTAGAGCCTGGAGCCTGCTTCGGATTGTGTACCTCCCTCTCTTTCTGGCCCTCCCCTGCTCACGTTCTCTCTCTCTCTCTCTCTGTCTCTCAAGAATAAGTAAATAAACAAACAAATCACAAACGGAATCATCTTTAAATTCCAGTAAGTTACCATCAATTTTCAGTTTTTAAGGCTGGATCTTAAAAAGTATATATTCTATATTTGTAAGACTTGCAAATGGCTGAGGAAGTTTAAATTTCTTAAGCGAGATATGGAGATTAGCTGTCCTTGCTATAAATTAGTATGTATTTCCCCATCACCACTTGTACTGAATGATGCCTTTAAGTGTTTAAGAAAATTCAAAGTAACTTCATTTGATTTATATCTGTAGTAGATGCCTAGATCTTCTTGCCCATGACTTAGGAAAAGAAAACCAGAAGAAAGAAAGAAAGAAAGAAAGAAAGAAAGAAAGAAAGAAAGAAAGAAAGAAAGAAAGAAAGAAAACCAGAAGAAAGAAAGAAAGAAAGAAAGAAAGAAAGAAAGAAAGAAAGAGCAAGCCACAACTAAAAATGTATGATTCCATTTTATTTCATTTCATAATTACGCACTCTAATAGAATTCAAGCAATTTTAGAATTGGCTTAATTTTCCACATATGCACAGTAGTAACTATTCGAATGCATGATTAAATTCATGGCCTGCAGAAATAGTATTGTAGCACGCACAGCATCTTTTGTCCCCCTACCTCTGGGCACAACCCCCCAAAAGAAACAAAACAACAGGAAAAACCTTTTCCTGAACAATCAAATTCTATTTCTAGTTGTACTACTACCAAGTTTATTTCTCAGAATTGTCGATTTTCTAATCAATAGTGAAACTTTCAACTAGAGCCATTTGTCTATTTCAGTTTTTAACGAATTTCTTCCATTAACTCATTTTAACATTTTTAACATTGTGACTTCTCTGAGTCAAGGGACAGGATCTCTGATTATTATAATGTTATTAATATCAAATGTCATGCTAATAATACTAAATTATTCTGCTGAGACATGTTCATCTCCACCCAGCTAACTAGTCCCAGAGCACCGCCAATCAGTTGAGTGTGTTGTGCCAAAGTTCAGCACTAAATGCAGACCTTAACCACTCCCTGGGTGCCTGCCAGGTCTCAATTTATAAAGTATGTTTGCTCAAGAGCACTTTAAATCCCTGAGGATGGTAGATCACACGTAGTGCGTCCACCCAGTGACCTCAAAGTATTATAACATGTGGTTCTCTTCTTGTTTTTTGTTTTTAGGCTTAGTAAAATGTGTCAGTTAATTAAGTTCATTAAGGTCAGCCACCAAGAATTCATGATGCCTCCACCGTGTACACAGGACTGTGTATCACCATGTATCAGGACTCTGGGATAAAGGGAGTAAGCAGGTGCAGCCAGGCATTGCTGCGTCTTGTTCTTCTGAGTTAGTCGTGGCTTTGACCCTCCTTAAAGGTCTAAGAGATAAAGGCAGTTGGTGGTAGGACCATGTCCACGGACTGTAGGAAATGCAGAAGGAGCCGTAGGCAGAGAAAAGCTGGCGCAGCCACAGAGACAAAAAGCACAAGGGCGCTGTTCATAAATGTTGTCAAAGATGAACTTGAAATGGACTTTTGTAACTTCTGTGAAGGTACGGAACTTCTGAACCCAAGCTGGTTCAAAGTATCACAGAAGTGAAATAAATCAAGTACTGTTAAGTGGGTTCCATTTAAACAGGCAAGCACAAAACATATACTTCTCTTTAAAGGCACAACTGTAAATGCAACCAGAATGGGAAAAATTTGCTTCCATTTTTAAAGCGGCACTTGGTTTTATGAATCTTGTACCATTATAATGACATTTTCACTGCGATCCTGCAAAATGTTGACTTGTGCTTTGCTTTCGCTTTTTGATATCAGATCAAAGGCTGTATAAATCAATAGCAGACACTCAGAAATTGTGTCCTTTTTTTTATAACTTTATGAAGGCATAAATGACACACAATAAACTACATAAAGTGCACAGTTCAATAAGTTCCAACATATGTAAACACCCATGAAACCATGACCACAATCAAGATAATGAACACATCCATCAATTAAAAGTCTCCTCTTGTGCCTTTGTCACCCCTTCCTTCTGCTTCCTGCCCCCCTTTCCCTGCTCTAGGCAACCACTGATCTGCTTTGTGTCACTACAGTCCTCCTTTTCTAGAAGTTTATATAAACGTAATCACATATTGTAAACTCTTTCAGCCTGACTTCTTTCACCCAGGATAATCATGAGCTTTACCTACGTCATAGTGTGTATCAATAGCTAATTTCTTTTCTTTTCTTTTTTTTCTGAATACTATTCCACTGTAAGAATATACCCATCAATTGCATATACTTTCACATGTTGATAGATACCTGGATCGTTTCCAGTTTGGGGGTATTACAAGTTAAGAGAATTCTATTTTTCAGTCACTTAGGCAAGCCACAGTTAATTTGGAGACTTTTTTTTTTAATCTTCCCAGCATATATAGATCTTAACTGTTACTTCTTATGTTTCGAACAGGAAGGGTGGGTTAGAGATCTGTATCATGATCCCCAAATGAGATCCCCAAATCTCATTTTACAGACTTATTTTTCCACATTGTATCTTTTTCTGAAAATGTATATTTTTGAACTACAATGCCACAAATCTGGTACAATGTCCTAACTTGGTTGGGTTTCTGAACCCTGGTGAACCGTGGGCTGCTGCTAATCCTAATTCAAGAGGATTTACAGAAGTACATTCATTTGAGATCTATGTGTTTAGTCTGTTTCAAGTACAAGGCACAGGGAAGCATATTTAAAATATACTCTATTGAAATGAGTCCCTCCAGTGCTGAAAGGCCAGATCACTGCCAGTCATCCAACTTCAAGGAAATATTGCCCGAATGTAACTAGCTGGCCAGCGGCTGGAATTAATGTGGGTTTTTAACATCTTGCAAATTAATACCGATATGCACAGGGTATTCATGTTAAAGGATTTAAGAACAACAACAAAACAAAGGATTATGACAATGAGATAGCAGTCTCTAAAGAAATGACGTTTTGTTTAATGTTGTGAGAGAGAAAGCTATTATTTGTGCTTAAAAATGGATACCTTATACTGGGGCACCTAGGTGGCTCAGTCGGTTAAACGTCCAACTTGTGATTTCGGCTCAAGTCATGATCTCACAGTTCATGAGTTCGAGCCCTACACTGGGCTCTGCACTGACAGTGTGGAACCTGCTTGGGATTCTCTCTCTCCCTCTCTCTTTGCCCCTCCCTCTCTCTCTCTCTCTTTCTCTCTCTCAGAATAAACTTTATTTAAAAAGAATAGTTTTTTTAATCCTTAGTCTAGACCCAGCATGATGCAAGTTGACTTATAGAATTGCAAAATGAGTCTCTCCAAAACATAATAGGTCTAATTACTTACAGGTTTATGTCCACCCTAAGTATAGATTCATTTGGGAAAAAGATTCAATAGGGACGCCTGGGTGGCTTAGTCGGTTAAGCGTCCGACTTCGGCTCAGGTCATGATCTCACAGTTCGTAAGTTTCAGCCCCCGAATCCGGCTCTGTGCTGACAGCTCAGAGCCTGGAGCCTGCCTCAGATTCTGTGTCTCCCTCTCTCTCTGCCCCTCCCCTGCTCGCTCTCTCTCTCTCTCAGAAATAAACATTAAAAAAGTTAAAAAAAAAATCAATGGAAGGAGAAATTCTACCCACAAAATAAATGCTTTCTATAAACACTCAGGATAATAACACCAAATAGCGAATGACTGGATGAGATAATTACAAAAAAAATTTTAAATACCTGAAAATTACATATGCAATTACAGAACATAGAAGGAAGTCACTTAGAAAAATACATTTTCCATTTCCACATCAGTTCTTCTATCTTTAATATTCTTTCTGCCCATATTTACAACAGATAGCTGTAACCTCTACATCTCATAGAAGGTAAAAAACTGCAAATCTGCTCAGACAAGGCAATTGTACTGAATCACCAAACATACTTCCTTTCAAAGGGACAGAAGCCATGTCAAATAGATTACACAGAAGTGCTGAAGAAATTCCACTTAGGAAAACAAACTGAGAATCCAAGGACACCAATCCTCACATGCGAAACTGTAGCTCAGCAGCTCAG
Organism: Lynx canadensis; assembly: GCF_007474595.2. Taxonomy (NCBI): domain Eukaryota; kingdom Metazoa; phylum Chordata; class Mammalia; order Carnivora; family Felidae; genus Lynx; species Lynx canadensis. Next base: position 54,096,869 of record NC_044306.2, on the reverse strand, counting down.
CCAAAAAAGCAGGAGTCTGAACCCCTCGCGTTTTCTTTACGATCAAAAAAGAAAACATCTACCCATCTTTCTGTTTTCAACCATCGCTCTTCTAAGAGGAGGGAGAAGGAAGAAGTGATGAGAATCTGTTTATCTATGTTGGTGGAGACAGCTGACCCAAGTAGTCGGTGCACCTCCTCATTATATGCGATCTTCCACATAACAGAACACCTTATCTGATGCTGCTTTTTTCCATCAGTATCATGTGCGCCATTAACAAGTCACGTTTGCATGTGTGACAGGACATCAAAAGTGTTGTAAGCATCCATAAAACTACTGCACCTTCTGTAATGAAAATCTTTCCGGAAAGGTAATTTTGTTTGTTAAGAATCAACTTTATTAGTTCTGGGGTGCCTGGATGGCCCCGTTGGCTAAGTGTCCGATTCCTGGTTTCAGCTCTGGTCATGATCTTCTGGTTTGTGAGTTCAAGGCTGCGTCAAGCTCTGCACTGGCAGCAGGGAGCCTTCCTGGGATTCTCTCTCTCTGCCTCTCTCTCTCTGCCCCTCCCCTGCTCATTCTATATATGCCTGTCTCTCAAAATAAACAAACACTTATTCAAAAAAAAAAAAAAAAAAAAGAATACTGCAGAGGGTGGTACCACCTGATTCTTTTTACTGTTGGCTTGGAGATGAAAGAAGGTGATCAGTAGTCTAAGTCACCCAATATTTCTGGTCTGTTGCGACATTCCAGTCCAACTACCACTCTTCAGGCCATGGGAATCCCAGCGCCTTGCAATTCGATATCACATTTCTGCTTAAAAAGTCTATGTCATTCTATTGACTTCTGCCATGCTGATTAGAGATACCGATATGCGGCTCTTCGGGCAGAAATTTTGCCTCTTTACTTTCACATCCCTATTTGCCTTTCTGTACATGCCCAAGGTATGTATGATTAAGTCGAATTTGTTGCTTAAAGTGGTAACTTTGGCACATCCACCTTAACACAAATGGCAAGCTAATTACACTCCTTTAGATGAAACGTATGCCTCAAATAAGTGTTACTGGGCTGGTATTTAAGACATGCTCATGTATTTCCTTGAGACTCTAAATGTTTTCAGAAAATAAGTTTTCTTATTTATTGTTTTCAATCTTCGCAAAAAAAAAAAAAAAAAAAAAAAAAAAAAAAAACCCTAATAGGATCTCTCACAAAATGCTACTGAGTGACTGTCAGAGGCACAGAGAATGCCCCCAGTGAAAGACCTCAGCAGCTGAGTATGCAGGCGGGTGGAAGCAGGATTAGCAAGGGGACTGCTTTTCCTCTGACAACTGCTTTGTCCTTCCCTCTGTTTGAAGCAACTAACTACGTAAGAAGCAAACTTGACTCTTACAGGATGTCCTAGGCTCAGAGCACAGCTGGTTAATTACCTGCATGACACCAGACGTCACCCTGTTCTTCTCAAAAAAAATTTTTAATAGTTAATGATGAATGTGGCAAAATGAGCTCAGCTCTCTATATTACGTTTATAGACAAAAACTCCTACGGAAGAGTCTATGTGGTTAACAGTGATCAGAACAGCTTCTGGAGCTTCCAGATGGAGCACACCCTTCCCTCAGTACGCTGAGGGATCACTCTCCGCTTTACTCCTGTTTGTTAAACTAATTAATTGCATTTGATACTTGGGCTGCGTCAGTGGTCATTACTCATTAACTTCTCTGCCCAAACCAGTGTTTCAACTTAAGGTTTTACTGACAGTGAAGGACTCCACCGAATCTATGTAAGAGACCGTGAGGAAAGACTGGTTGAGTTCAACAGGACCCAAAGCTATTCCCTTCATAGAGTGAGCAGTAAGGGGGAAAAGAGGAAAAATCTGTGAGGAGAGAAAGCTCGGAAAGCACTTTTGGAAAACACAGAGGAAGCAAGCGTTAGAAATGCTTTCTTCTACATTTTGTGTACTATACCTCAATAAAACTGGAAAAAAAAATTACTTTGACTCTGGTAATTCCTCAAAGACTCTTTTGGTCATCTGGCCTCTCCCATCATGCTGTGACTTCAAGGGCAGACAAGTTTTTATCACATTTCTGAGGAAAGTGTGACACCTGAGAGGTTCTGTTTTTCTACCATTACAAAATCCTGAATGTTTATCGAACTCTTCTTATTATGGGAAGAATAGAAGCGCTTGGTGAGTGGACAAAATACAAGATCGTACATCTTAATACTGTTTGTCAGATGAAAGTACCTTAATGACAAAGCCCGGGTGGGAGGAGAGGTGGCAGGGCCTGTCCAGACTGGCCAGCGACAAATAGCAGGAAGGCAACAGGTATGGTGGTCAGGCATTATGAACCTTTCTTCACAAGGATGGAGACACCGAGTCATACAGAATGGACAAAGATAAACTACTTAACCATTATAAATAGAGTTACCCTGCTGGCTGGGAGGAATATTAGGCAGAGATGCAGTTAGGAAGGTTAGGATATTCTTTAAATTATAAGAGTGCCAGAAAGGCAATTTAAAACCCAAATGATCTTATCACTGATTTTGGTATCTAATCACTGTCTTATCTGCATAATTAGAGAAAGACCCACACACGGTTCCAAATGTTGACCCTGAAGTAGGGAAGGAGAGAAAGAATACCCTGGGGTGGGTAGTGTGATAGAGCAAGCTCTTAGACAAGAGAGCCAAGTGGACGTCTAATTATAATCCTTAAATTGTTCTTCTCAGTGATGTGTTTTGACTTGCGACTTTGGTAAGCTCCTCAAACGTTTTCAGGGCTTTACTATGTGTGTCAAATGGGCAAAAGCTTAAGATATCACTGGGGTTTAGTCTTGTCGTCTTTAGATTAGAGCAGTGCCCAGGCCTCAAGAAGTTTCCCTGGCTTAATCAAGTTATAGGAATTCTGTTTCTTTTACTTCACAGTGAGGCCAAAATGGCGGTGGATGGAGAGACAAATTAACAAACTCCCAGAGAGAAGAGATAGATAATCTAGTGGTTAAAAAAGAAGAGGTCTTGTAGCAGGTTGCTTGCATGTGAATTCCAGCTTCCCTGCTTCCTTGCCATATACACTTGTGCAAGATCCTTAAATTCTCCTACCTTGATTTCCTCATCTACTAAATGGGGATTACGGAATCTACTTCACGTCTGTTGTATTCAATGAGGTAATGCTCACGCAGTGTTTAAAACAGTATCACATACACAGCAAGTGCTCAATGAATGTGAAGTGTTAACACATTTAAATGTCTTTATTGGATAAAAGACAGTGCTACATTGCATTTTGCTATTCACACTTACTTTGATGCAAGCAAGCCTCCCCTTATGGTATAGAATGTCTCCCACAGAGTCCTAAATTGATCCAGCCCTGGAGCCTTGCAGGCTTCCCGGGAATGACATAAGTACCTCTAGTGGCAGAAGGGCGAGGGGCTCTCTGTACAGTGCTTGTGGCTCAACAAGCTTTTCTAGCCTGTTGGCTTTAAGACACAATCCATGGAATTATCTCTCGATCACCACCCCAGGTGGTGAAAAAAAAGCCCACTTTTTTTTTTGTTTTTTTTTTTTACATTTCTATTTTTATTTAAAAAAATTTTTTTAATGTTTATTTATTTTTGAGAGAGAGAGAGACGGAGAGAGAGAGCACACGTGCAAGTGGGGGAGGGAGCACAGAAAGAGGGAGACACAGAATCCAAAGCAGGCTCCAGGCTGTCAGCACAGAGCCCTACGTGGGGCTTGAACTCATGAACTGTGAGATCATGACCTGAGCGGAAGTCAGGCGCTAAACTGACTCAGCCACCCTGGGGCCCCTAAGTTTCGATTCTTTTGTAACTAAAAAAAAAATTTTTTTACATTTATTTTTGAGAATTTCACATTTATTTACATTTTATTTATTTATTATTTATTTTACATTATTTTATTTTTGAGACAAAGCGTGAGCGGGGGAGGGGCAGAGAGAGAAGGAGACACAGCAACTGAAGCAGGCTCCAGGCTCTGAGCAAGCGGTCAGCACGGAGACCGACACGGGGCTCGAACCCACAAACTGTGAGATCATGACCTGATCCGAAGTCGCTCAACCGACTGAGCCACCCAGGTGCCCCCCTCTAAGTTTCTGTTTTTAATAAAATATTAAATACTTCTTGTTACTTCTCCAGTCATTTGTGTATTTTTTCCTTATAATTTCATTTTAAAATAGTGCGTATGTGGCCTTGACAATTTGACTCCAGGGTTTCGGCCTCCCAGAATCTAAAACGTGGCCTTCCCTTAGGCCATATATCTCTTGTAAGTGTGGTCCGTGCTGTCACCTTTTACTGTATCCTCAGAGTTGCAGTGTTATCATTTATAAGGAGATGTTGCATTAGGAAAAATAACCCGGTTACCCTGAAAAATTTATAGCATCAGTTCTGCAATAAATTTAGAGATGTCATTTTGTCTTTCAGCAACCCAGAAAATGAGATGCTAGTCTGCTTTGGAAAAGTTGTAAGGAAGGAGGTTTCTAGGTCTCCACTGGGGGCACGGTTGCTGCAGCTTAAGGGCCATCTGACAATGATTCTCAGAGGAAGGAGAAGGTAAAGACGGAGAGAATCAGACTCCGGTGTGATCACAGGCATCGCCAAAACGGATTCCTGAAATACAACCGGAACGGGCAGGTGGGGCAGAAGGGGGAGAGATGGGGAACCCCTACAATTACCACACTCACTGAAACCAACCAGATAATTTAAGACAGTCTCACTACTCCTGGACCCGAATAATTGAGACTTGCTCTCAATAATGGCCAGACTTCTAAGACTTCGTCATCTCATTTGAACTACTCAAGAACCATTGATGATTTTTTCCCCCTAGAATTTTAAAAGTAAAGTCATCTGGTTAAGTGGCTCAAAAAGCTGCTGCCAAATATTCTAGCTACTGTTGAGTAATATGGTATCAGATGGTATTAGAGCCTCCTGCTCTGAATAAAACGTAGCTTGGGATTGCACGTTGTGGCAAAGATGATTAGCAGTCTACTGAAATCCATTCTTAGGCGCATAGCTACACCACATGCTCAGACTCCCCTGGAGTTAGGTGAGCCAGGAGATCAAATCCTGTACTGGGCCATGAACAGAGGTGAGGTGTGCCGTTACTGGGCTGGGGTTTTAGAAAAGAAGCTTTGCCTCCTCGGTGTTCTCTTTTTCTCTGCTGCAGAGAAAGGAGTCCCCCCCCCCCCCCCCCCCCCCCCCCCCCGCCAGCCTAACTGTGGAAGCTCCATGCCAAAGGGTTTCTGCCAGCCTGACTTTCCAAGTGATTGCATATAGAAGAGGTTCCTGGCAACAACGATCTTGCCCCGGGCTGATATATAAGTGAGGAATAAGATTATACTATATTTAAGCCATTACATGTTTGGGTCTATTTACTATAGCAGTTTAGCATTGATGGGTGGCGGAACAGTTCACCCCAAACGGGGCACTTTGGCATAAGGGTTATTTTGACCTAAGGGCACTTGAAAAAACAGCAGGTACAAGAAGGGTACTCTGACCTCTCCTCCTCCTCCTGAAAGCAGGTGCTACAACTCCCATGTAAAATAGGGCCTTCCTAGGCAAGAGCACATGGCAAAGAAACATGCTTATCACCAGAGATGGGGAGTTGAGGCCAACGGAAATCTGTACAGAGCTTGTTAAAATAACTCTTATCTTCCTTTAGGCCCCCCATATATTTTAGTCACTTTCCCACAATTACCTTTCTTCGTTCAACCTTCAACCTTGTTTATAAACGCTTAGGCCTAGCTATCCTTGGTCTCGGTTTTCCCATAGGGGTTCTCATGGACATATAAAAATCCACAAGCTTTTTTCCTGCAAATCTGTCTTAGGTCAATTTAATTCTCAGGCCCAGCCAGAGACCCTGAGAAACTACAAGTAAAATCTGGCTTCCCCCACAACAGATCCCAACAACCGTATGTGCCGTGTTTTTAAGTTCTATTCTCTTTCTAAAGTCACAGGGGAGTAGAGATACCTTAATGGTGTTTTAGCACTTTTGACCCTGTCAAAGATGCTTTCATGTGCCTTACTGCTTAGTGCCACAGTAAGGGAACTTGAAAAGTCACAGTTTAAAATCATAGACATAAGGCGCCTGGGTGGCTCAGTTGTTAAGCATCTGACTTCGGCTCACGTCATGATCTCACAGTTCGTGAGTTCGAGTCCCACGTTGGGTATAACATGAGCCTCGAGTCAGGTGAATCCCGCTTCTCACTCACTCTCTCTCTCTCTCCCTCCCTCTAGTGGGATTTTCTTTCCCTCTCTTTATCTCTCTGTTCCTCACTCACTTCACCCTCTAATTAATTAATTAATTAATTAAAAGAAATAAACATTTACTTCAAACTTCTGACATTACGCAATAGAAAATCCCATAGAGCCAGTAACAACAAAACTATTAAGCACAGTTTCAATTCCAAACCTGAACTGATAATGAATATCCTCTGAAGATTCACTTTTGTGGTCCAAATTACCAATAGGAAATTATTATTAATGTAGTAACTGTCCTTACCTGCTAAAGATGACATATTGATAATGACGCCGCCTTCACCTCCATTTTGCTTACTCATGTAATCCAAGCCAAGATATGTTCCACTGATAACAGAAACCTAATCCAGAGGCATAAATGGGAAAAGCTATTCATTATACTTCATTGCACAGTCACAGAGCAAAGTTTTTATTGCTATTGCAGATACCCAGGGAGATTTCCGCAAATACTACCCCTGAAAGCTTTTTCAAGTGACTGCTTGCCTTTTTTAAAAGCTAGTCGTTGACTGCATTCTCCTTTGTTTGCCTACTGTTGTGGAGCCCGTCACATCTCTGCAAATCTTCACTTACTGCCCCGCCTGATGTTTTATGAATAAAGTTGTATACCCGTGGTGTTTTGTCACTTGACCTCAACTCGCAGCACCTTCCAGTACACAGTTTACAGCATTCTTTCGTGTATACCGTACTGTGTATAGTATTCTTTTTCTTTTCTAAATATTGGACACAATGTATTTACCCTTCTTAGCGTAAGGTTTTCAGATCCAGGTATTTTATGTTCAGCTGCTGTGTTTAATTCTTTTGGATTTGGGAATCTGTAATAGTGGAAACCCTTGATTTCCTACCCAGTTTTCATCTTTTTTTTCCTAATGAAAAGCCTATTTTGCATTTGTATCCACTTCTTCCCCCATGTAATGCAGAGGAAGGTGATCTCCCCAGGTTTAGGGTAGATACTGATTAATTCAGTCACAGAAAGCCCATTCTCTATGCCAGTGACTGGCTTAGGAGCCTGTAGGTGACCCACTTCTAGGTGGTGAGATCTGAAGAGCAGTCAGCTAAAAGGGGGCGGGGGGTCCAGGTAGGTGATGGAGTGGTGGGAGAGGAGGTCACCGAAAAAATGTTTGCTTTTAAGAAAACCAGATAGAAATGATTCCATTTTTCCTTTTTCATCATTTCATAAAGGTGTGATGGCTGGGTTAAATCATTATATTACCAGTGTCTTGAAGATGAAACCTCCACGAAGGAAGACAGACCAGAGAGATGAAAAGAAACTAGGTTCTGATAACACTGTGTTGCAGTATTAAGCAATCCTGAAGCCTGTGTGGTGTGAGATCATGTAACTCTTTTACCCAATTTCAGCACCCCAACTTTTCCGTTAGCTGGACATAGATGATCTTCTGTCATGTCTGTCACGTAAGTTCGCTCCTCACTCTCGCTCCGTCTTTCTGAGAGTTCACTCTGATTTGTTACCTATCTCCACGCGTAGGCAACTCTTCTGTTGCAGGAGTCTGACATTTAAGAATTCACCACTACCCAGAGTGACTTGTGATACAAAACTTATATTTGAAACCTTATTTTCCCTTTTAGATGTCAAAACTGCTCTCCTTTCCGACTTAGACTTTTAGAAGGGGGATATTTTCTTTTGACATCTTTATTCCTACTTTTTTCATTCTTTACGAGACTGTAAAGATAATGATGAAATAGGTAATGAGCCTGAAACTGAGGGCATACGTTGGTGTTTACCCTTTTTTTTCCCTTAAAGTCCTTTTAGAGTTTTCTTAACAAGCTTTCAATGTTGCCTCTCTACCTAACAGTAGTCCTAGAACAAAAAAGTAAATTGAAGATTCTATTCACTTAAGCCACATGTCAGTTTGATATTAAGTAGGCTTAGGGAGAATGAGTAAAAATCTCCCCATGATTCCCTTTAAAAAGGAAAAGAAACCCAAAACATTGATGGTTTATATAAGAAGGAAAAAATGTATATGGCTGAAATTACTGAAGTCAGTCAGATTCTGGTAGTTTCTGCCTAAGTCTCTAGCATGTCTGGACAGAATTTCTATTTATGCATATTGGCGCTATGCTTTTATTCTCAGGTATTTACAGCTTTGCTGACACCCTGCTTTTGTGTTTTCAACATCTACAAGATGCAGCCAGTTAGACAGTTTGGGAATATTTAAGCTTTAATTTTTTAAAGAAGGAAGATTTATTTCCAGGTCTTTGGTGGTGGAGGACAAAGGATTATTTTCCCATCCAGTATCAGGTTAAAAATTGAGTAACTTTTCAAATGAAAGTGTTCTCAGAATAAATCTACAAAACAGGGTCTGATATGCTCTGGCTGGGGCATATAGGATATTTGACCTCTTTTCCTATAACAATCTCTGCCTTATACAGACAATATATTAAATGAAATATTAGGAAACCACAGAATAAAATGTTTTTTTTTTTTTGTTAAATTCTAAATATCTTTCTTGTCCCTTGGCAATGTTTATATACCACATAGATCTGGTCATTATAATACCAAGCATCTAGGGGAAAATAAGAAAATGAAAACTACAGACATGCTCTAGCTACAAACACAAAGTAGCTGGAGTCTATAGTATGATTTCAGTCCATTATATAAAGGTACAATTTAAAAAAAAATTGTTTTTAACGTTTATTCATTTTTGAGAGACAGAGAAAGACAGCACAAGCAGGGGAGGGGCAGAGAGAGGGAGACACAGAATCTGAAGTGAGTTCCAGGCTCTGAGCTGTCAGCACAGAGCCCGATGGGGGCTCAAACCCACAAAATGTGATATCGTGACCTGAGCTGATGTTGGACGCTTAACCAACTGAGCCACCCAGGCGCCCCAAGGTACCCTCAATTTTGTACTTGACCTTCAAAACATTTTGTACTTGACTCTCAAAAAAAAAAAAAAAAGGAAAGAAAGAAAGTATATCCTGTGTCTAATTTCACATAATATGAATAAAAATTCAATTAGTGACCAAATGACCTAATTAACACATGCTTACTCCATACTTTTAGTTACAAGCAATTTTTATATGTAAAACCAAAATTATAATTGCACTGTATTCCAGATCTTAAATTAGTTTTTTCCACAGATTAAAGCACTCTATAAGTTAAAACCACTTGTAATTTCCCCTGTAACAAAGATAAATGGATAAATGGTAGTAGCTTACTTGTTTAACTCTTCTTATCAGACATTATGTCTTCTTAGTTTATAGATACATAATGTATTATATATAACATACAACGTTATGTATTACATATATATTTCTATAACATACATATAATACACGTATGCCTGTGTATTCGCTACTGAAATTTCCTAATCTATCATTTCCCTTCTCTTCCTCCGATCTGGGGTTCCTTTTAGTTTACGGTTCTTGTGCTACATTCTACCTCTAATTTAAAAAATTCTGTCATCTAAATCATGAAACATTGCCTTTCAGGTTTCTTGTCTTTTCACCAGCCCAATTCTCAAGAAATACTAAAATAGATGACCATTTTTTCCCTGAAATCCTTTTTTTATCTTTTGTTTCTCTGTGTCCAGTCTTTTCCCATTTTTACTCATTTATGCAGTAAATATTATATTTCCCCTTGTAGCACTACTTAAAATTTAGCAAGTTTTGCCTAACCATTAGTGCTCAACTAGACCTTTAGATATTATTGAGTGGCAATAACAGAAAGAAGTTACTAATTTAATTCGTAATTAACATCCTTGGGAACCAAGAAAAGGGAGTACGTTTGACAACATTTCTATCTACCTCCTCAACTTTTCCTTAGAGGTAGAGAAGGGCAAAGAAATCAACCTCATATAGAAATCAGACTGTGCCGATGAAAACAATGTAAGTTTTTACAATCTGGAAGAGAAATAAAATTTAGTGAGTGAATACTATGTTCAGGCACTGTGCTGGATACTTCGTGCAAGTTCTGGTTTATTTAAGTGTAACCATCCTTCGTGGCAAGGAAATTATCCCCATCCTCTTACAACCGTGAAACCCAAGACCACAGAAATGAAATAAAAGCTCACACATTCTAAATTCAGGGCTGGAATCTACTTTTGACTGAATCCAGTCTTGACTGACCTTTCCAGTGCAAATCTTTAGTCAACCCGTGTACGTCTGACAAAAATAATCAATAGCAATAAGCTATCTATTTTGTTTAGTTTTTATTTGAGTACACTAAGGGATTCAATATACATTAGTCACGTGTCCAAATTAGGTTATGAAATCCCACCTGAACGGGAAGAAGTTAGTCAGGCATATTAAAGGGTCAAAGAGTAAAAGGATTACATCACAAAATGGCCTTACCAGTTCTCAAAGTCAAGTCTACCTCCACCCAATTGCCAGAGTAATCTTTGATAGTTATGAAAAGATTCATTCTTTCCTGAACATTCTTAGCTCTGAGCCGTTCGAAATAAAGATAGCACAGTTGGCTCCAGACGAAGGAGGAGGCACAGACTAGCCTTGTGGGAACAAAAGACTGGGAAGAGGTTTAATGTACCTCTTGTGTGGGGAGAGTGGTGAGATCTGTGGAGTTAAGGATAAGGAAGGGGTAAGTCTGGTAAGGAGTGAAAAGTGGAAGGACAGATGATACAGCCTGGCAACGCTGATATATCAGGAAATAATCCCAACAGTGTATTAAAACACAAAAATGAATACCCCTGTATGCAAAATATCATCGAATGACAGTTTATTTATCCAATAAGCATTCACTGAACACCTACTCGGTACACAAAACACAAATTTTGTGCCCTGAAAGAGCTCAGAGTATACTGGCATATAGTGCATGGGTATAAAAAATAATTCTAATGAAAATTTTAAATTTGTAAGCCTTTCTAAGAATGGTATAATAATGTTGTACAAGATTCCAGAAGAGGGAGTGATATGTGGTAAGGTTCTTTAACTAAGGGGTTCTTCTCTTGACAGGGACAGGAGCACAGAAAAATGCAAAAGCACACACAGGATCTTGTAAAAGGAGGCAAATTACATTCAGAGTCTAAAAAAAAAATATATGTTATGTAAACCAAACACAAATATTTGCATTATACTAACAGAGATAATCAAGTTGGAAGGATAATGATTGGTCAGATTCTAATCTACTCTTGAAATGGGTGTTGAAGGTAGGAAGGGAAGTAACATGTTTTCGAGTTATATATAGGTAACAAAGGTTATATCTTGCTCTCTCGATGTAAAATTAAACAAATATTAGTTCCTGGAGTTAAACTAAGGAGTGGCCTATGTCAGCAGAGGCCAAAGAAAAATAAATGCCAGATAATTTCAATGAGCAAGGATCCAGGAGAGTGAGTTGTAGACAAAGGAGCCAAATAAAATTCTCCTGGTCTTCCAGAATTTTCTATTTGCAGATAATGTAAGAACTTTCTAGCATGCAGCAAGTGTTTATTCACCCAGGCTACATTAAAGCAAACATTCCCTCTCAGTCAGATGAAGATAGACAATTTGAATCCTATTATTTAAGATAATCTCTTCACTATTTTCATGTTCTTTATATTGGCTCTAATCATTGCACACTGCTTTCTGACAGCTGATTTCTCAGAGAGAGACACAGTAGCTGTCCATTATGAATACAACAAATATGGAATTTTATACCCTAGTGAACTTTATCTATAAAATATCTGTAGACAGCACTGATGAAATTATTAAAAATATCAGTAGTGATGCTTCAGGGAGAAAATGGCTGTGGGATTTGTGCTTTTTCACTAGCAGAACTCAGTTCAAAGAAATTCTTGCCACGTTATGTGGTTTTGGAAAGTGCCATCAAGTTTATAAAAATGTATTCTTAAGTATTCCTGCAGTTCTCAAATGGTTGTACATTCATTTTTTTTTAAAAACTGGCAACCAAAGTATATAATGAAGTATGGTTCATAGTAACTCAGGGGCAACCACCAAAGATTAATAAAATATTCTTAACAGCAAAAAAAAAATTCAGAGGTATCCAGTGGAATTTAAGAAAGGAATGGAGGGGCGCCTGGGTGGCACAGTCGGTTAAGCGTCCGACTTCAGCCAGGTCACGATCTCGCGGTCCATGAGTTAGAGCCCCGCGTCAGGCTCTGGGCTGATGGCTCAGAGCCTGGAGCCTGCTTCCGATTCTATGTCTCCCTCTCTCTCTGCCCCTCCCCCATTCATGCTCTGTCTCTCTCTGTCCCAAAAATAAATAATAAATAAACGTTGAAAAAAAAATTAAAAAAAAAAAAGAAAGGAATGGAAAAAGATCAAAAACAAAAAGAAAACTTAGTAAATTTAAAATATGAACTAAAGTGTAAGAAATAAGTTCCAGAAGAAGGGTAAAAAATAAAAGTGGCTTAAATTCACAAATATACAATGCAGATATGCTCACATATGGCTTTAAAAATAAGAGCTCACAGTATATTGTCAGCAAGAGACAAATATAACATAAAAGTTGACAGGTCTCTAAACATACACATATATCCCAGAAAGATATGGGGGAAACGTGACAAATAACATTTTAAAGTTCTTTTGAAATCTCATGATATCTAGGAACACCTGCAACAAATTTTAAAAAGAATTAGGAGAGTGTTTGTACTTTAGTTTTCTTTTTTTAGAGAGAGAGAGAGATTGAGAGAAAGTATATGGGGGAGGGGCAGAGAGAGAGATTGAGAGAAAGAGTATGGGGGAGGGGCAGGGAGGGGGGGAGGGGGAGAGAGAGAGAGAGAGAGAGAGAGAGAGAGAGAGAGAGAGAGAATCTTAAGTAGGCTCCACACCCAGCTTGGGGAGGAGGGTCTTGATCTTGAGATCATGACCCACGCTGAAGTCATGAGTCTGACATTCAACTGACTGAGCCACGTAGGCACCCCTGTTTGTATCTTAAAACAGCACCTTTCACTCTTGGTTAAAGGACTTTAGGCATCTGTCAAGTTTGGGGAGCAATTCTGTATCCTTATCAGAGTGTTCGCCCATTCCTCTCTTTTGTGAGGTAGTATAATTCTCATTACTCCCACCAAGTTACTATTGTTAAGCAATCACTCCTGGGAATGTAGATTCAAGTCAAACATTTACCGACTAAGCACTATCTTCAAGATATTGTGTTGATTACTGAGAAAGAAAGAAGGAAAGGAAAGAGAGAAAGCAAAAACATAACTCAGTTCCTGTTTTTAAGGTGTTTATCATCTCCCGGGAGGGTATCATGAAGGAGGGGGCCACTCCTTGTATGTTTAAACACACTTAGTGGCCTCTCTGTACTTTACACATCCCTGCTTTGCAAAACTAGTCGAGTGGCCTTACCAAGGGCGGGATGACCCCCCCTACAGCTTAGCTCCGACAACTTGTTTGGCTAAGGTTTAAGTTTTACTAAATCCCAATACCTTATGTCAAGTGTGTTCATAAAATGAGATACCCAACAACCTTGTAATACAGTGGATAAAACAAATCTTATTTCTTTATTCGACATTTTTGTAATTTAAGCAATACCTAAACGATCATCAAACATTGTAGAAATTACACTCACACGTACACACATACTGACTTTCAAGATAAAAATCTTAATAATTACAAAGTCTCACAGTCCCTTTAGCCTTATTTTCTGTTAAATTTCTGGAATTAAATTAAGATTTAGTTTTCAGGGGCACCCTGGTGGCTCAGTCGGTTGGGCCTCCAACCTCGGCTCAGGTCATGATCTCCCAGTTTGTGGGTTCGAGCCCTGCGTCAGCTCTGTGCTGACAGCTCAGGGCCTGGAGCCTGCTCCCAATTCTGTGTCTCCCTCTCTCTGGACCCCTCCCCCGCTTGCACTTTCTCTCTCTCTCTTTAAAAAATAAATAAACATAAAACATTTTTAAAAATGATTTAGTTTTTAAGTAAGTTAAGCCACGGTTAACAGATTTTTTTTCTGTAATAGGCCAGATGGTAAATAGTTTAGTCAATGTGCACCACAAGGTCATTGTCACACTATTCAACTCTGCTGTTGTAGCAAAAAGTAGCCGCAGACAATATGCAGATGGATGACTGTAGCTGTGTTCAAATAAAACTATATAGGTACTGATATCTGAATTTCGTATATTTATGTACTTCATATTCTTCTTTTTACATTTTTTCAACCGTTAAAAAATATAAGACTCATTTTTAGCTTGCAGGTCATACAAAAACAGGTGACAGGCTAGGTGAGCCTGTGGGTCATAGTTTGCCAACTACTAAGTTACGCAATAAACTATGTGGGTTTTTTTTTTCTTATATTTCCTTTGAAGATTTTAAGACAGATTTATCTGCATAATTAGATGTCTCAAATATCTTCCTATTTGTAAAAGGAAATGCTTTTTTTCCTAGCTTTCTGTAACTTCCCTTTTTCTACGTTGTAGGTTTTTGTATTGATTTCATGAATGTAAGAACCTTTTTTTCCTTTAAAAGCATCATTTTTAAAAAATAAGTTCAGGCAGTAAAAACATGGCTAAGATAGCTTACCAAATTAATTTGCACAGTTTTTTCCCAGTTTTTCTCATTATTCACTCCAGCGTTATTGACCAAAATGTCCAATCTTCCAAAGTGATCTACAACTTTTCTGAAAGTATCTAATTAAAAAAAAGAAGATATTATAAACTTTTTTTTAATATTTATTTATTTTTGAGACAGAGAGAGACAGAGCATGAACGGGGGAGGGGCAGAGAGAGAGGGAGACATAGAATCGGAAGCAGGCTCCAGGCTCTGAGCCATCAGCCCAGAGCCCGACGCGGGGCTCGAACTCCCGGACCGCGAGATCGTGACCTGAGCTGAAGTCAGATGCTCAACTGACTGAGCCACCCAGGTGCCCCCCAAAAAGAAGACATTATATAGATATGTTCTTGTTTTCCATATATACATTTCAGTCCTACCCTGTGCCCTGAAATCAATTTTCATGTATTCACTCTTATAATGAAAATTACACTCTTAGATAGTGACTTAATGCCTTGCTTCTCAAAGTACGGTTTGTGAGCCAGGAACATCAATCAGCATTACCTGGGAACTTATTATAAATGCACAATCTGTGACCACCACAGACCTACTGAATCAGAATCTTAACTTTAATAAGGTCTGTAGATGACCTGTACGTACACTGAAGTTCTTAATTTTTTTTTTTTAATTTTTTTTTTTCAACATTTATTTATTTTTGGGACAGAGAGAGACAGAGCATGAACGGGGGAGGGGCAGAGAGAGAGGGAGACACAGAATCCAAAACAGGCTCCAGGCTCTGAGCCATCAGCCCAGAGCCCGACGCGGGGCTCGAACTCACGGACCGCGAGATCGTGACCTGGCTGAAGTCGGACGCTTAACCGACTGCGCCACCCAGGCGCCCCTGAAGTTCTTAATTTAATGAAGTAAATTTCAGACAACCGAGCATCCTAAACTAAGAGCTCTTACAAATGAATCTGGGCAGCCAGTATCAGTCTGTCTTTAAGACATTATTGAAGCTCTCTGGCTTAGACTATGACAAACATCCTTTCTCAATAAGCTGTATTATCTTTATAAAGTGTAATATTAAACGTAAGTCTTCTTGTGTATTCAGATCCATTATGGCCATTTCAGAGAGTTTTAATAGCCCAGGAAGTAAAAGCATTTATACTTCATTCAGTTGATTTGGGTACTGCAACTTGAATTATGTGCCATTCATTCTTTTCTCTTTCTCACTATTATTGCTGCTTTGTATTCCTAGTTTGTATAAAAGCTATGTTCAACCAGGGTAAAGCCCACATAGATGCTAAGGCATGAAAGTCATTCATGGCATTGTCAAACCACATATCCAGTCCTTGCAAACCCTCCTTAGCCAGTTCACACTTGGCTTTATCATCAAAGCAGTTTTTGACATACTTCTATAGATTTAAACTGTTTCCTTGGGCCTTTTAACATTGGTTCTAATTCTATTACTTGAGACTACAGATAACAATTGGGGTTGTTCTTCCACATGACAGAAATGTCTTCTCTGGTCTTGAGGTCAGTATATGAGTTCCTTGAAAAAAGTAAAGTCACAGAAACTTTATTTTGATTGAAACGAAATCTAGAATTACTAACAACCACGAGACATACTGAGGGGGAACACGGGCTCATCAGTTCCCAAGTGGGTAAATCACCATGCAAGCTAATTGCCAAAAATATCACGAAGGCCATTATTTACAGTACTTTACCATACTGGAATAGAAAACAACAAAATAAAAGCTGTTTACTTTTTCATGGAATTTTTAAACTGCTTAAAATGTCAAATTGATTCTGGAAAAGGTCCTCCAGCAGAAAACATCTAAGGAATATCTATCTATCTATCTATCTATCTATCTATCTATCTATCTGTCTTTGCATCTATCCTAAGCATGTTCTACTCTTCAAAATCCCACATTCAGGGCACCTGGGTGGCTCAGTCTGTTGGGCGGCCAATTTCGGCTCAGGTCATGATCTCGCAGTCCGTGAGTTCGAGCCCCGTGTCGGGCTCTGTGCTGACAGCTCAGAGCCTGGAGCCTGTTTCAGATTCTGTGTCTCCCTCTCTCTGAACCTCCCATGTTCATGCTCTGTCTCTCTCTGTCTCAAAAATAAATAAACGTTAGGAAAAAAAATTCAAAACCCCACATTCATCTTATAGGATTTAGGTCGTTAAGTATGTAAGTCTAGCTGCTTCTTTAATTTTTCTTCCCTCATCTTGGTCTCTACTGCATACCTTACACTCTGCCCATATCAGTATATAATACATCATTCTCTTTCTGATCTACCACTGAATTTGGGGCTCACGGGGCTTACGATTAAGCTCTTGCTGACATTTATAAGCTGAGGCATTCTGTAATTTACCTAAATTCTCCACACTATTTTTTTCATTGGCAAAATGAATTCTGTCTAGATCATCTCTAAGACAGTTTTCACCTCTGTATTTTTATGATTTTAATGAAGTCTCCCTCGGCCGCCACCTAAACAATTTCAAAACTCGTAGACAGAATTAAATCCTGAAATTGGAAGAGTCAAGGCCATGTGTTCCTTAAATGCAAATAAATGCTGATGTCCAGACAATGTGTGGATTTCTCACGATCAACATGCTTTCTCCTGGTCACTCCTATATCTGAATTTCTTCCTCCACAATCCTTAAGGAATGTGTTTACAGCCAAGATACTAATTTTAAATACTGGGAAGCAAAACAATTAAGGTTAAATGTCACATGTGAAACTACATAAATTCAGGCAGAAATAGCTTTCAGATGATCTATACTGTTTCCTATTTCATCAGCATGGATGTTGGGATCTGGCACGACTTTATCCTTGATCCAAAATATCATGCACAATCAACAAAACTTTACCCTCTTGCAAAATATGTTCCACTAGCACTGTGTTCACAGATCTCTTCTACTCAAGCTTGTAAGTCATATTGTGAGTCTTAGCATTTTCAGATTTAATTACATAATTTCCTATAGAACAATTTCCTTTAACAGTAGGGGAAAACCCGCTTCTAATGTACCACTCCATCTTTACTCTCCTACAGAGTAGCCCAACACTTTCAAAGAAATTCACGTATCCAGTGTTCTTTAAGAACAGGAGAACTAGCATGACTTTTATGGAAAATTTCTGGCCCTTTCATTAAAGATGTGCCCCACATTTACTCAGTCTTCCAATAAAACTTTGTGAAATATGTATATTTTATTTTTCTGGGTTTTTTTTTCCAGAAAAAAATGTATATTTTCCATGCAGATCTACCAAACCTCCATATGACCAATTCTGTTTAGTCTCCGTGCCAATACTGTCCTTGATCTCTCACAAGTAGATGGGTCTATTTTAAGGGAGTAGACGGAAACAGGAAAGCATTGAGGAAAGTCTGATAGAAACTTTTCTTCTGTGATTCTAACACTGCAGTAGAGCTATTATTATTTTTAAAGTACCATTTCATAGGGGAAAACCCAGAGAGAACATTTGGTTGATTGCATCTAGCACGTCTGCGATGATGATCCTTGATCTTGCATTCTAGTATGTTTAAAAGGAAACATTGCCACATTTGGTTGTCATTGAACTCTGCATCTTCCAGCATTCTGGAAGAAGTTGTTTGCCACAGTCCCTTAGCCTACTTCAGCTTTCCAAGTTCCATCTGCAATTTCAATCATTAAATAATCCTTGTAGCAGCACGGTCTTTGAATACACAAAGGAATTTTGATTACATTACGTGCTGCCAAAATTAAAAAAATAAAATAAAAGATTTCTCAAACAGGCTTGGTTTTCCCCCTCTTAGTTTTCATGGCTATGGGGATGTCGGCAGGAAACATAACAGTCCAAGCTATCTTTCGGAGCTTATTAAATAGCTGCTCTCCAGGAGGTAGCCTTGGAGCTTATTAAATAGCTGCTCTCCAGGAGGTAGCCTTGCATATGCCTGCACCCAAGCTGGCGCTCTGGCCCGGGCTGCCTTCAGGTTGTTGCTTGTTCAAGGCATGTTCCGTGCTGATGGGACTGATTCCCCTCTCTTACCTCTCAATTGTTCCTGGTCAGCCACATCGCACTGGATGAACAGAGTCTTCTGCGGTTCAAACTGCTCATCCAGGGCAGCTTTACACTTTACACCTGCTTCAAGGTTCCAGTCGACCAGCGCTACCTATAAAGAGCAGAGGAATCGAGGTTCTGCGCAGCTTGTGAAACAAACAGCCGGACGAACAGTAAATACACACCGGGACGCTGCCCCTTCTTGGACCTCAAACTCTGCAATTAAAATTCGGGGTCTCTCCCCACCCCCTTCGAGGTCTGCTCCTGACCGTCAGCCTCAGCAGCTTTTGAAAGTGGCAAAGGTGGGCAACCTGGGGCGCAGCAACCCCACCCCCCCTCCCGCCCCGAGCTCGCCGGGAGTCCTCTGACCGGTGGGCGAGTCTCCGGGTGGGAAGACACGTTTCCCGGGGGAGGGGGGCGGGCGCCAACGCTTACCTTGGCGCCCTTGTGCAGGAGCGCCTCCGCAAAGGCCCTGCCGATGCCCTGCGCCGCGCCGGTCACCAGCGCCACCTTGCCGTTCACATGCATGACGCGGCCGCTGCTCCGGGCGGTGGGCGAGCTCGGCGTCTCCGCGCCGCCGCAGCTTTTATGGCCCCCTGCGCGCGCGCGTGCAGCCCGGCGGGGCGCTCTCCTGCGAGTGGGCGGGGATGAAACTGTCAAGCCCGCGCCGGGGAGCCCACGGCTGTGTCACCTGGCGCTGAGCGCTCCGGGGCGCCAGGCTTCGCGATCTTTGCCTTCCTGACTCGCTGCCCGGGTCAGAGCCTCCCCTCAGCCTGTGGCTGAGTGGCTGGCAGGGCGCTGACAGGGAAAACAGAGAAGTTGTTTCTAAAAAAGATTACCTTCATTCAGTGAGCCGAAGACCCCCCCCCCCCCGTAAAAGGAGAGCGGAGGAGGGAGGGGCTTGGGAGCTTGGTGTCCCCCTCCAACCCTCAGGGCCTCCTCTCTCTGCTACCCCCCCACTCCCCCGAATCAGAAACAAAAACAAGCGAACGAAGCGACATTTTAGGGGTGTTGCTGTTTGTCTCAATCCAAGTTTATGTCTGAATTCCCATCTCATGGCGATTGGGGTGCGAATGGGGGTGGGGTGCAGAGGTAACTAGCACCATTGTTTTCTTTCTTTCTTTCTTTCTCTCTCTCTCTCTCTCTCTTTCTTTCTTTCTTCTTTTTACTTAGTTGTGCGGTTGACAGTCTTGTACAGACATTAGAGATAATCGAACTGCGCTCTGACCGAAGACCCCTGAATCATATCACTTCAAGCCTGGGACTTTAAGATTTGGCACTTCTGTTTCAGATCAGTGTCAACCGTGTGTCATCTTGAGAGGGCTCCACAAGAATGGTAATCATTTACTTGCCCAGGACTTCCAGAGTCGCTTTTAGCCTGGTGAACTGTTGGTTCAATGGAATGCTTACTCGTTGAATCATACTAGCTGTGGAGGCTCTGAGTTGCAAGTATGGGACAGAAAGTTTTCTTTCAGGAGCCTGAGTGCCGGCTGTGTATCTAAGATGGATTCAGCCATGGCTATTCTTCGCCATGGCTATTCTTCTGAACTAGTCACTTTTTCCCCCCTTGTTATCACCTGCAGGTTTCAATTTTATTTAAAATTATTTTTGTAATGTTTATTTATTTTTGAGAGAGAGAGAGAAAGAGACAGAGCACAAGCCAGGGAGGAACAGAGAGAGAGGGAGACACAGAATCCAAAGCAGGTTCCAGGCTCTGAGCTGTCAGCACAGAGCCCGAAGCAGGGCTCAAACCCACAAACTGCAAGATCATGACCTCAGCTGAAGTTGGACACCTAATGACTGAGCCACCCAGGCGCCCCTTCAGTTTTAATCCTGTAAGCATAATACCAGGTTGGCATTTGTCTTTATGAACAAAGAAATCTAAGCACCAGGGAGATGAAAGTCAGGAAAAAGGTTTTAAACTAAGAGCAGAATGAATCCTTTGTGTACTTTGCTGCTTACAGGAGATATGGGGGAAGGTGACCCTGTCAGCAGTGAAGGTGTTTAGGGAAGCTGGGGAGGCCGTGTAAAATGCATTTCAGTCAGCCACGGAAGAAAGACCGCCAAGTTAGTTTGAAATTAGATCTTCAAAAAATATTGAGAAATTAAGGGAGAGAGAGACTTACATTCCATCACAATAATTAAAAGAGTCATAATATGAAGAGTAAGTTGAGGGATCATACTGAAAGAGAACAGCAGAGGACAAAAAAAAAAAAAAAGGAAATAAAAACCTCAAGTAGCATGCACAGAGGGATAGAAGAAGAACAAGTTCTTCAACAGAAAAGAACTGACAAAAGAAACAGAGAAGGAACCGCAACAGTGACATGGGACCATGTTGGGAGAGCCAGCACATATGGGGGAAAAGAGCTTCAAGAAGAAAGGATCAGTTAATTATACAAAGTACCCTAAAGAGCACAATGAAAAGGAGGATGGAGAAATGCTTTGAATTTTTCAAGACAATAATTAGTGTGAGTAAATTTACAAGGCACAGAAACCAAAGGGCTGAGATTTAAGGAGAAAATGGCTGGCAAGAAGATAGGTATTGCAGGAGTTCAAGACATGACATGGAAAGAAATAGATTGGACAGTAGTTGGAAAGATTAGAGGGAAAATAAGTTTGTCCTTTAAGGAGGGACAGGAGGACTGATTCAGCTTATGAGGCGAGGAGTCCATGAGAGTAAGAGGAACCGGAAACAGTCTGGAGGTGGGTGGGTGAGACATAAGAGCGTCAGCTTTGGGTTCAGACAAAATGGGTTTGGGATCTTGCCTCTGCTACTGACCAGCAGGGTGACGGTGGGCACGTTGCTTTACCTTCTGTGCCTCAGACTTTTTCTTAGTAAAGTAGCAGTTCCTATAAGACTTTGGTGAAAATTAAATTAGGTATTACTTATAAAGTACTATTCTAATGCCTGGTACAGTAATACAATAAATATCTGTTTTAACTAATTCTGGATTGTTAATAAATAATATACAAGAGATAGAAAAAAATGTGAGAAACAGTTTTTTGTTTGTTTATAGCACATAGGAAGGACTGGGATCTAGAGCAAAGTTAGCACCTTTAACTACCTTTCTTCTCAGTTTCCATTGTCACTGTCTTTGTTCAGTGATCACATACTTTCTTATACTTTCTCCTGTGATCACAATAGCTGTTAACATCCTGAATTACTTTGCCCACAAATTTCTTAAATCCAATTCAGTTTCCACAGTCTTCCCAGTAAAAGTTCTAAAATATAGATCCAGTCACGTTTGGACATTCTCGCTTTTAATGTCCTTAAAATATCCAGACTCTAGGACACTGCATAGGAGGTGGGGCATTCCACGCCCACATCTTTCTTGGAGTTCCTCTTTATAGTCTAGGAAGCAAAATCATTTCAAACGTACTCCACTTTCCAAGCCCCAGGTCTTTGCCATTCTCTGTCTGCTTGCCTGAGGATATTTCCCCACCCACTTTCTTTTCTTGTCTTCCAATTCATCTATGAAAAGTCTACAGTGGAAACACCAATCATATCCTTCTGATGAGCTTGCCACCTGTGTGTCCAGCTCAGGGTCCTTTTCTCTGGATATCTCCAGCATCGAGCACAAGGCCACCCAAAGTGTGTGCTTGCACATGTGGGGTGAAGAAAAGTACAGATAAATATGAGAGATGTGTTTGACAGAAGATGGAAAATTTGAACTAGATGGTGAGATTTCCTGTATATTATGATTACCTTTTTGTATAATGTAAACGTAAGAATGGAAAAAAGTACATTGGTAGGGTAATTTTTGAAGCGGAGTGTTTTGATATTTTATACTAAGTGTACATTTTGACTCAAAACTATCTACAGGAGGGGTGCCCAGGTGGCTCAGTTGGTTAAGTGTCCAACTCTTGATTTCAGCTTGGTTCACGAGCTCGTGGTTTGTGAGTTCGAGCCCTGCATCGGACTCTGTGCTGACAATGCAGAGCCTGCTTGGGATTCTCTCTCTCTCTCTCTCTCTCTCTCTCTCTCTCTCTCTCTCTGTCTCCCCCTTTCTCTCTGCCCTTCCCCCACTCACTTTCTCCACCCCCCTTCAAAATAAACAAATAAACTTTAAAAAATATGTCTATAGGACATTATATATAGTATATTCTATACCCAGTAAGCACATCCCCTGTGGTTTCTAATATATATTTTTCAGCTTCTGTGTGATAGCAGTATTTAGTTTCATTTACATTAGCTATACAATTTTATCATCAATATAGTTTGTACACTTAAAAAAATAATTCCTAGGTAAAACTAAGTTAAATCTGAAACAAACCATAATTCACATAATTTTGTGAAGTATTCTTATTTATAGGTTATATTTTATTTAATACTTTTTTAAGTTTATTTATTTTTTGAGAGACAGAGCATGAATGGGGCAGGGTCAGAGAGAGGGAGACACAGAATCCGAAACAGGCTCCAGGCTCTGAGCTGTCAGCACAGAGCCCGACGTGGGGGTCGAACTCACGGACCGAGAGATCATGACCTGAACCGAAGTCGGCCGCTTAACCGACTGAGCCACCCAGGAGCCCCTAAGTTTATTTATTTATTTTTTGAGCGACAGAGAGAGACAGAGCATGAGCAGGGGAGGGGCAGAGAGAGACAGGGAGTCACAGAATCCGAAGCAGGATCCAGGCTCTGAGCTAGCAGCAGAGCCCAACGTGGGGCTCGAACTTGTGAACCGCGAGATCATGACCCAAGCCAAAGTCGGATGCTTAACTGACTGAGCCACCCAGGTGCCCCTTATTTAGTAATTTTGAACAAAGTTCTGTTTAAATGAAAACAGATAAAATGCAAAATTCAATAACAGTCAAATTCAAAGGGGTGGCTTTTCTCAGTACTACGTACTAGCTTTGTGACCTTGAATAAGTTACTTCACTCTCTGAATCTCAGCTTCTTCATCCGTTAAATGAGGATGAAATAATACCTACTTCATAAGGTTGTTGTAAAGACTAAACTGAGTTAAATAAATTCAGGTAAAGTGCTCAGGCCAGTGACTGGCACATAGCAAATGCTGTGAAAATGCCTTTTTCTCGAAGCACTATATATATATATATGTATATATATATATATATACACACACACACACACACACACACACACGTGTGTGTGTGTGTGTGTGTGTGTGTGTATCACTGCATTTATCATTTACGACCAAACAATGAATCATTGTGGCCATTTTACAGATGAGGAAAATGAGTTTAAGGACATTAGGGAATTTGGCCAAGGTCATCTACCTAGAAAATTGAAGGAAGTGTTTTTGAGTCAAGGTGTGGTACTGAGTGGTACTTTTTTCTTTTATCTTTTTTCTTTTTGCTATTTATTTATTTATTTATTATTTTAAAGCATTTTTTAATGTTTTATTTATTCTTGAGAGAGAGAGAGACAGAGCATGAGTGGGGGAGGGGCAGAGAACGATTGAGGGAGGCACAGAATCTGAAGCAGGCTCCAGGCTGAGCTGTCAGCACAGAGCCCGACGAGGGTCCTGAACTCATGAACTGTGAGATCATGACCTGAGCCAAAGTCGGACGCTTAACTGACTGAGTCACCCAGGCGTCCCTTTTGGTTTTTAATTAAACTTTTCATTTCGAGGTAATCACAGCAGAGCAGTAGTTTTAGCCGTGATTAAATCGTGATTTAAGAAATACAAGTTAAAAATAGATTTAAATTCAAGTCAGAATTCCCAATCAAATATATATATTTTCATACACACACTAGTCTTTGTTGGTTCAGTTCTGACCTGTTAAGACAAGCCAGTCTTAACTTGATTTTCCTACATCCCCTGCCTGGGGTGAACACAGACATCCCAAGATACAACTAGTCACAGGCCCAGCTTAAAGAGAGAGACAAATCAGTCACCTGATAGGTATCAGCTTATTAATTTTTAAATGCTCACATATAAATCAATATAGAAGTAGATTCTTTTCTTTACTAAAACCAAAAAGCACTGCTGAAATAAGGCAGTTTCTGCAAAGATTAGGGTCAAGGCTTCTCATTTTGGCTCCGCCTGCACGAGCTAGAAGAGGGGAGCTTTGAATATATACTATGTTCTTGTTCTTTTGTGTGTTCTCTCATTTCATCCTTTTGCCAAGCCTACAAGATAAATGTTATTATCGCCGTTTTACAGATGAAGAAACTGAGGCTCGTGGAGGACAAGTGACCTGTCCCACAGTTCACACTCTGACTTTTAGCAGCAAACCTGGGTTCAAACCGAGCCATGGAGCTCCAAAGCCTTTGCTCTCTCTACGACTCTGCTGTCTTAGGCAGGTGTACCTTCAAATGCGGTCTTTTCCTCTCTGCTAATTGTACGATCCGGAGCTGATCGCTCAACCTCTGTAGTCCTGCTTCCTGAGCTGTTCAGTGGAGAATAGGTTGACATACCATGGAGCACCTAGAACAGTGCCTGGCACATATTTGGTGACCCATGAATTATTAGTATTAAGTTCTTCCTTAATGTTCATATTTCTTCCTGGATTTAGATATAAAGACTTAGTTAAAAATAGAAAAAACGTGATGAGAAAGATAGGTTTTCAGCTCCAGAATACAGGTAATTAATTTCAAACTTTCACAGTGTATCCGTCTGCTGGGGCCACCATAACAAAATACCACAGGTGCTGTGGCTTAAACAACAGAAATTTATTTTTCACAGTTCTGGAAGCTGGAAGTCCAAGATCAAGGTGTTGGAAGGTCTGGTTTCTCCTGAGACCTCTCTCCTTGGCTCACAGATGGCTGCCTTCTCCCTGTGGCCTCACCTGATCTTTCCTCTGTGCACATGCCCTGGTGTCTACCTGCCTATTCAAATTTCCTCTTCTTAATGTTTGTGTATTTTTGAGACAGAGACAGACAGAGCATGAGCATGGGAGGGTCAGAGAGAGAGGGAGACACAGAATGGGAAGCAGGCTCCAGGCTCTGAGCTGTCGGCACAGAGCCTGACTTGGGGCTCGAACCCTTGAACCGTGAGATCATGACCCAAGCCAAAGTCAACAAACTGAGCCACCCAGGTGCCCCTCAAATTTCCTCTTCTTAGAAGGATACCAGTCAGATTGGATTTGGGACAACCCTAAAGGCCTTTTTTTTTTTTTTTTTACATAATCACCTTTTTAAAGACCTCATCTCCAAATATACTCACATTCTGAGGTACCGAGGGCTTCAAGCAATGAATTTGCAGAAGTCGGCGGTGGACAATTCACCCCACAACAGATAGGTTTTCCAGTTTGGAACTGGAAGTCTGCTTATTGACTACACTGCATTGGGGAACCCTATACACGCATTAAGGATTGAGCCAGTTTTGTGACTTGTAATCGACACGTCCTGTGAATAGTAAGGGCTGGGAGGCAAAAATAATGGGAGAAGAATGGTCAAGGTTATACCTGCCAAATGCTCATGTGTTGGTAATCTGTGACAAGGAGGGAGAGGAAAAAGAAATTCCTTTCTTGCAGGAGATCTGAGGATTGAGGGAAAAGAATCTGAATAATTGCTGTACCTGATGCTGGTCAGCATCATTTGTAAACAACTGCTCTCAAGTAACGTCTAGTTAATATGTTTATATGACTTGTATGATTTATTCTTAGGCACCAAAGATATGTCCAGCACCACGATGTGAGAACATGCATTAAAATAAACACAGGGCCCTATTCCCATGGAGCTTAAAACCTCACCTGACTGGGGAGGCAGACAATAATTTGGACACAGGCAGGTGTGTGGGAGCACACACATGTCAGAGGGAGGTAACATAGTAAGGTGTGATTGGGGAGAGGATAGTCTCCTTGAGAAAGTGCTAGGTCTCCTGAAACCTGACAGATGTCTCTCCTCGAGGGAGCAGGAGAGAGGGTGGTGTAAACAGGGAGATCTGAAGATTCTGGGGTCTAACAGGAAGGGAGAGTGCTATGTATTCAAACAGTCAGAAGAAAGACGAGAGCTTGGGTGGGGGGTAGGAATGCAGAAGATGAGGCTGGAGAAAAAGGCGAGAACCAGACCACAAAGAACCCTTTAAGCCATGAAATGGGCTTCAGATTTCACTCTCAGATGGTAGGAAGTCGCTGGATGGTTTTAAAAACCAGAGACCTCTCAGATTTGGGCGTTTGAAAGATTAGCTTAGTTGTGCTTGGAGAATGAGTTGAAGTCAGGGGCAAGACTGTATTTATCCTGTTGTACTGTTACAGAATTTAGGGGCTTGGGAAGGACAAAGGGATTCGAACACTGGTAAGGACAGCAAGGGAGTTGAAGACTCCATCAGGATGCCAACCACAAGAATCAACCTCACAGGACAGAATCAAGCAGAAGAACATCAATGAAATCTCTGGTGACAATCGCCCATTCACGTTTGCATTGGCTTGTTTTCTGTTTAGAGTTGGTAGCACCCTTTATAAAAGTGAAAAAAAATAGGGGCGCCTGGGTGGCGCAGTCGGTTAAGCGTCCGACTTCAGCCAGGTCACGATCTCGCGGTCCGGAAGTTCGAGCCCCGCGTCAGGCTCTGAGCTGATGGCCCAGAGCCTGGAGCCTGTTTCCGATTCTGTGTCTCCCTCTCTCTCTGCCCCTCCCCCGTTCATGCTCTGTCTCTCTCTGTCCCAAAAATAAAATAAAAAAAAAAAAAAAAAAAAAAACTTTGAAAAAAAAAAGTGAAAAAAAATATATATATTTCTGGATATTAGGACTTTGCACATTTGGGTTCTAAATTTGGGGAAGGCATTTTTTTTTTGTCCTGAGCTGAGCTGTTCATCTGTGGGAAGTTATTTATTCTTGCTGAAGTTTTGGGTAACATCCTAGAAAATCTTTTAGGACGGGCCTGTTTGTCTCTTTGGCGATTTAACCGTCTTGGTCAGAGAAGGGCAATCAGATGAGTCTTTTTGCATTTCCCAGTATGGTGAGTAGAAGGAAATGTAAATTTCCTGCAAGTAAGGGGATTCTTTATCATTTTCCGACCCTCCTACGCATCAGGGCGAGAACTACTGCATTCATTTTTGGGGAGAGGAGGCCTTATCAGACAGGAAGCCTTCCGGAAAGTATCAGGACAACTGATCTAAGCCTCAATACACTCAAATGTACAACCAAAATCCTCTGTAGAGGGAAGATTTAGAGTCTAGAATGTGTGAATGTTGCTGATATGCCATTGGTGATGGGAATTTTTTGAGCTGATGTCAATACGGGTCCTGGTCACAATAAAGGATAATGTTCAAAAGCCCATTGCCTAAACTTTGAAGAGACTCTTTTAATATGTGATTTTCCATGTTTCATAAATTCTTACGGTTTTTAAGGTAATAAATTTAACAAACTTCATAAATTAGGGCAAAAAAACCAGTCAGTGAATCTATTTTTGGTACAAAGAGTTAGAATACACAATAGAAATCCAGACTTGGAAACTTTTAGGATTTGTGACTTGCAAGTCAAGAGAATTTGCCCTGGTATGGGCCCATGTGAATAAGCCACATGTGAGCATTTGCAGACCAAATGCTCAGGTTTCTCAGCTGTAACATCACAGCTTGGGTAAAGTGGAGAGTCCCTCTAAGGATTCTGCTTCTCCTTGCTTCCCTAATCCCCTGCCTCTTTCCTCCTTTTTTCTGTCTTTCTCCTCCCTTTCTCCCCCCATACTCTTTCTAAGTCAGGCTTAGACATTTTTGCAAACAGGAAGCAAAGAATGATAATAGGACAGGGAAGAGATTGCTGTGGGTGATTCTTACAGGACCCGACTCTCAGAGCTTCTTGAACCCTGGATAATGTGCGAAAAGAGAGAAGGCAACATGGCTAGGAGGAGAGAGGACGACAGGGTAAGACCACGGGCTGCAACAGTTCACATCTATTCATTCCATTTATCACAGGCTCTCTGCCCCTGAAATATTGCGAAAGATCCGTGCCGCTGTATAACAACATAATTAAAATCTTTAGAAAGAAAACAATATGAAGGCTAGATATAATATTTGCTAATACTATGAAATTTACAGTGTAGGTCTCTGCTATATTGGATTTAATAACACAAACTGCAACAAATAACATATATTACACTATAGAATTTGAACTGGCCATCTTTATGTCGGAAGCCTATGAATAGACAAATTTATTTCAAATGGGGACAAGTAGGTTAACTTTTGGATTGAGAAAAATTGTACTTAAGTTATTGTCATTGACCTGTAACTGTCCTATATTTATGAACTGACTTCTTTGAGAATATCTAAAAATAACAAGTAGCAATAGTTAAGTGTGTTATAACTTATTGAGTGCATTTAATGAACATTCTCTCATTGATCAGGGAGTATGCTAGAACTTTTAGAGCTATCGCTGATCAGAGCAGCCTTTCACCCTTTCATTTTCTCTATGAGTCACAAAAGAGCACAAATAATCAAGGCAGTTAGGACAAGTGTATTTTTCCAGATACTCCTTTTATTTTTTTTTAAACATTTTTTAGTTTATTTATTTATTTTGAGAGAGAGAAAGTGCAAGTCAGGGAGGGTCAGAGAGAGAGAATCCCAAGCAGGATCCACACTGTCAATGCAGAGCCCAATGCGGGGCTCGAGCCTACAAACCATGAGATCATGACCTGAGCCGAGGTCGGACGCTCAACTGACTGAGCCACCCAGGTGCCCCCAGATACTCCTTTTAAAAAATGTTACAGTTTGTTTCATTTTGATTTAAAATATGTTTGGACATATCTAGATAACTTGAACTATCAGTTTTTTAACTGAATCCTGACACTGAGGTCTTTACAAGATTTTTTACTTTTGTATAAATATGCTAGCTTGCTTTCACTCTGCTTTGGAATTTAGTTTTCCTAATTGCTGTCAACCTTTTGAAGCTAGAAGGTGAGATCTTATATTACACTGTGTAAATAACAGTACAAGCTAACTATAGAAAAAGTCCTTACTGATAGCCCCTTTGGGTTTTAATCGTAACTATTGCAAGCAGCCTAAGTATCCTGTGAAATTAGGGGAATAGTCTAGTTTAGAAAGAAAAGTATGAGAGAGAGGACAGAGACAGAGGCAAAAACTAAGAGAGGAAAGAAGGAAAGAAAGGAGGAAGGAAGGAAGGTGGGAGGGACGAAGGAAAGAAGGAAAGAAGGAAGGGGAGAGGGAGGGAGGAAAGGAAGAAAGAAGGGAGGGAGTACACGAAAGGGAAGGAGGGAAACATTAGCACATCTCAACCCCCTTGCTTGGGAATCAAGGTCTGTCTGCTGTGAAGCACGGTGACTGTTCAGGAAGGGCAGCTCTCAATAACGGCGGCAATACACATGACTGGCTTAATGGTCAGATAAGATCAGTTGTCTTCCCAGTGACTCACTGTGAAGAAAAATACAGTTTTTGCACAGTTCCACTGTATGGAGAGAATACCACTATTAGTAAACTTCTTTTAGAAGATTGGACACTTTGGAAATTTGCCTGATCTGGGTTTTGGAGGCAGTCCAGGCTGGAGTAAAGGAAGGAAAAAGATCTCTCCTCTCCCTATACTTCTCATCTGTTTATTTCACAATGTCTCGTCTTCCTTAGGGACACTGGAATGGAAGCTCCCAAATTCAGTTTCTTCTTCCAGATTTCTCCTCAATGTTATGGGACAATTTAGGCAAAATATGCAAATTCCTCATTTTACATACATTTTTTTTTCTCCTAAAACAAAAATATCTCTGCAACATACTGCTTAAGTGATTTATAGGGAATTTGTAAGAGTTAATGAGGTAATAGATCATGGCAGGTGACTATACTTATTCCAAAGAATGTACTACTATGTCTATTTGGCATTGCATTGATTGGAGGGGGGTGGATAAAATACTTTATTATTCTCTACTAGAGAGAAGTGCCTTTGTGTCTTGTTATTTCTGGAGTTAAAATGATGTAATAATTCTCTCCAAGAGCTAGTAATCAATTTAGTGAATTGGAGCTGGAGAGCAATTTATTCTTTGCTACCCCAGATGTTAATTATCATAAGATGGAGCTGGCCAATAGATAATCTCGGAACCTTGATCCGGATCGAGTCTTTGCTGTTTATGATTTGTCCCAATTCCTTTATGTTATGCATGAGCAGAATAAAGCAATAAGATGTCTTTTCTTCAGTCACACGGTTCTTATTGACTGGTTCCTATCTGAAAGCTAGATCAAATGATCCAGCGAGTACATTCTGTGCTCCATAACCATCTTCCTAAAGAAAACAACAACAAGATTTACAGATACCGAAAATCACCCAGAACCTCACGTTAGACTACGAGGAGTGTATTTCTGTGTTTCGGATTACAGTGGCCAGTTTGGGTGAGACCAGATGTGCATTCTTTTCCTGGTGCATGTTTCCAAAATAGTGATGATGATGATGATGATGATGACGGTGAATATGATGATGGTGGTTAACATTCATTAAGTTAATAAATTAACTTTTCTCAGTGATGGCCTTAAACCTAGAGGTTTACACACATTCTTTCATTTCTTCCCTGAAATGATGCTGTGAGGTTGGAATGATTATTTCTTCTGATTTACAGAAGAGGAAAGTGAGATTCCGATATATTTAGTAAATTGTATGACTTCACACCATTAAAAATATTAGAAATGGCATAACTGACCAATGTGACACAGCCTATGCCTTGTCCCTCTATTGTTCTTTTTTTCTAATTTTAATTTTTTAATGTCTGTTTACTTTGAGAGAGAGGGAGAAAGGGAGGGGCAGAGAGAGAGGGGGAGAGAGAGAATCCCAAGCAGGCTCATTTGAAAGTCTGCCAAGTTTCATGACGCTCATTACATACTACCATTTTTTTCTGACTTGCATTGAAATGAATGATATTTCTAGAAGACACTGTTGTTATATTTGGGCAAATTTTAGAACTGTATGGTAGGAATAAGACACTGGGCATTGGGTCACTGTATAGTTAGGTGGTGCTAAGTACCAAGCTCTTTCTGGATGAGTTTTAGAGAGAGTGGTAAGGGAAATCACCCAAAGTACAAAGAGCAGTAGACATCGATCCCGGCTTACTACTTTACCAACTGTGTAACCAGAAGCAAGATACTTAATCTTTCTCAGGTCAGTTATATAAAATTTGAGATGAGGATGATAGTTTGTATAACGATATCAACAGGCAGGTCAAGTGATAAGACGGATGTGAAATTATCCAGCACAGTACTAGGAAGATCATTAGATGTTAATTTATCCTGGAGAGTTCCCGGCAAAATTGGAATACATTTCAAGGGACTGGATTTTAGCAAAACATTTAGAGGAAGGGGGCAATAATTAGATAAAATTGAAAACCAGGTACTTTGGAATGGCTCCCTGGTACTTCTTAAATGGGAACAACAGGAAAAAGAATTAGGAGATGTAAGTGATTGTGAATAATGAATAAAATGAAATTTAAATTTAACCATAAATGGGTGAACATGATCTTAATTGTTACTGTGAACCAGTGAGATGTCAGAAATAGATCTGAGAGCAAGGACAAGGGAGTAGAAAGAATATGTACCATTGCAACTCCAAGACTCTAAAAGGGAAATTATTTGGGCCAAGAAAGAAGGAAAAAGAGAAGTGTGAAATTATTAATTTTATATAGCGCATCCTGAAATCCAGCTTGGATAAATCAGAAGACAAATTCAACTCAATTTAACTTAAAGTTACTGCTCCCACTTATATTGGGTGTTGGATTTTAAAGAGATTTTAAAAAATGAGGAAATGAGTCTTGACCTAAACAATTTATTGCCTGGTGGATGTGAGGAGAGCAGGTGGGCAACACTCAATACAGAGTGAAGGGTCAATCCTGACAGGGCCTCGCGTATTTTTTCTACTTTCAACGGAAAGAGCAAAGCATGTGAAAAATACTTGACCTCCTTTATTGTCAGTTTTGAGTTGCTGAAGGTAGATGAAATGAAAAAAGGAAAATACAGTGGTGCTGAATTCGAATCCAAAAAGAAGAACTGATTGGTATACTGAGACTTTATATTCTACTTTATGTATGCTATCTATTAATATTGGCCAAAGGAAGACAGGCTGGAATTAGAATTAGTCTTTTCAAAAGCCAGATAATAGAAAAAATGAGAAAATACGAGCCATCCCATGACCACGGTTCATTATAAAATATTGCTGGAAATATTTGTGAGGCTTGCAGTAATAAAGTTCTGCTTTACAATTAAGAGACGTTGGGGCGCCTGGGTGGCGCAGTCGGTTAAGCGTCCGACTTCAGCCAGGTCACGATCTCGCGGTCAGTGAGTTCGAGCCCCGCGTCAGGCTCTGGGTTGATGGCTCGGAGCCTGGATCCTGTTTCCGATTCTGTGTCTCCCTCTCTCTGCCCCTCCCCCGTTCATGCTCTGCCTCTCTCTCTCTGTCCCAAAAATAAATAAATGTTGAAAAAAAAATTAAAAAAAAAAAAAAAAGAGACGTATAGTCACTGTTAACGGGTACGAATTCAGAAAGCGTTTTAAGGAAAGCAATAGGGAGAACGGTAATAAGTTCCTGGCTAACGGGTACGAATTCAGAAAGCGTTTTAAGGAAAGCAATAGGGAGAACGGTAATAAGTTCCTGGCCAGTAGGCCGATGACCTAAGCTTAGAGCCACTCACTCCTTTCACTGAGGCTAACATTCAGTCTGCACACTGGAGCAGGGTGACTCTAGTTGTTCACATCTGGCATCTGTTCTGATTGTTGTGTCTGTACCGGGCCAGTTAATGCTTCGAATATTAGCACTGTATTCAACAGCTTATTTAGTATTTACTGTGTGCTTGGGTCAGTAATAAGCCCCAGGATGACAGCAGTATTCCTGCCTTCACGGAGCTCCCCTTTTAGTTGAAGGGCACAGAAAAAATTATTACAGGTAGTGATGGGTGATACAAAAAACAACGAAACAGGACCGGGGTAGAGTTACATGGGTGGGGGAGGAGGAGGATTCCAGGAGTTCCTGTAGCGAAAGGAGGCCTCTGAAGAAGCAACATTGGGGGCGCCTGGGTGGCTCAGTCAGCTCAGCATCCTACTTCCGCTTGGGTCATGATCTCACAGTTTGTGGGTTCAAGCCCTGCATCGGGCTGTGCGCTGACCGCCCAGAGCCTGGAGCCTGAACACTTTTAACGTGAGTTAATTAGTAATCCAAATGCTGATGTTCTTCAGTGTCTGAGCATTTTCTTTTGTGATTGAATAGCCACTGTGAACAAACATGGAGGAGCATGTGACAGGTGCTAGAAGACCGGAAATGCACATTGGTTATGGTTCCTCAAGACAAGTCAAGATGAGGGGTGGGGGATTGCGCTTGGGGAAGAGGCTAGCACAGATAAATTCCAGAATTTGTAGTGGGATCACTCTGACATCCATCTTCAGCATAATTTGATGCTTGGATATTGAACCAATTAGTTTTGGACTCTTAGTAAGGCAAGATGGTTACTACTAGGAGCCAGCCCGGCTCAAAAATTTCTTATGCCAAATGAACCTAATATATGTTCCAGACCAAAAAGGCAAATAGCAAAATAGTTCTAGATTTGAGAAAGGCATATGAGGAAAAAGTGTGGTTTAATAACTCACTTTTTCAAGTTAACATTTTACAAAGTCCATTCAGTTTCAAAATATCACAACTACCTTATAAGTGGCAAATAGTAAAATGTCATTTCTCATTATTAGCAATTCTCTCTCAACCCATTTGTTTTTAAAAATTCTTTTAAATGTTTATTTATTTTTGAGAAAGAGAGAGAGAGAGACATAGCAAGAACGAATAGGGGCAAAGAGAAAGGGAGACACGGAATCTGAAGCAGGCTCCAGGCTCTGACCTTCAGCATAGAGCCTGATGTGGGGCTCAAACTCACGAACCATGAGATCATGATCTGAGCTAAAGTCAGACGCTTAACCAACTGAGCCACCCAGACCCCCAATCTTTTTTTTTCCTTTTTTTAGAAATTTGCATTCCAAGTAAAGTGCATAAAATAAATGACAAACATAAGTGTTTTTAGTAAATAAAATATAAATTTTTAAAAAATAAACTAACAAATTCCAAATTTGCCTTTGGAGAGTATAAGATAGAATAAATCTATTTGTAATGAATATACAGTTATATTTGTATCTGGTAAAACAGTATGTGACCCTATGAAATACCAGTTTATTCATTCTTTGAAAGTGAAAACATAATGACAATATGTGGAGTTAAATAAGATATTTCAATCTGTTATAAATAAAACTATGTACAAAGGTATAATCTGTCAATTGTTCTAGTGAGCTAGAATGTTACTCATGCGATTTATAAATGAGTTCACTTGGTAAGCTTTCAAAATTACATTTTATTTTGAAATAATTTCAAAGTTAGAGAAATGTCCAAGATATAGTACAAGGATTTTTTCCCCTAGAACCATTTGAGAGTCGTCAACGTGATGCCCCCATCATCCCATATTTGGGGATGGAGCCAACAAGTAAAGACATTCTCCTACATAAGCACAGTACAACCATCGTAATTAAAATTTAACAAGGCTAAAGTATAATAGATCAGTTGCAGAATAATGCCAGAAAATGCTTTCCTGTGGCTCTATGTTACAAATACTATAGGATCTTCATTGTTGTTGTTGCTATTATTCTGATCAATATGGTTTTATATATATTTTGGTACATATACATTTGTAATTTATTTTTTGATCATGTTTTTCTAAACATATATTATATTTACAATGTCTTTCTGTTCTGTTAAGTTCATGTGGTCCACAAAGAGGATGACTGAATATTGATTGTTTGAATTATGCTGCCATTGACAAAATATTGCCTACATGTGCATGACTTTGCTAATAATATGAAATAAATTGTTCACATTTAAACATGTAAATAATTGGGGCGCCTGGGTGGCACAGTCGGTTAAGCGTCCGACTTCAGCCGGGTCACCATCTCGCGGTCCGTGAGTTCGAGCCCCGCGTCAGGCTCTGGGCTGATGGCTCAGAGCCTGGAGCCTGTTTCCGATTCTGTGTCTCCCTCTCTCTCTGACCCTCTCCCGTTCATGCTCTGTCTCTCTCTGTCCCAAAAATAAATAAAAACGTGGAAAGAAAAAAAAAAATTAAAAAAAAAAAACATGTAAATAATTAATCTTATTTACCTAATGATCTGATCCATAATAAAATATACATATATTACTCATTTTATCATTTTTGTCCAAAGCAGGTAAAGTTATTGATAGGATTTGTAAAATTTGGCACATGAATTGGAAGGCATTTGCTACCCTATTAACAGCATTATTTTATTTTATTTTAATTTTTTTAAATATTTATTTTTTGAAAGAGAGAGAGAGATACAGAGCATGAGCAGGGTAGGGGCAGAGAGAGAGGGAAACAGAATCCGAAGCAGGCTCCAGGCTCTGACCTGTCAGCACAGAGCCTGATGTGGGGCTTGAACTCATGATCTGTGAGATCATGACCTGAGCCAAAGTCGGATACTTAACTGACTGAGCCACCCAGGCACCCCTAATTTTTAAAATGTTTATTTATTTATTTATTTATTTATTTGAGAGAGAGAGAGAGAGAGAATGAGTAGGGGAGGAGCCGAGAGAGAGGGAAACAGAATCTGAAGCAGGCTCCAGGCTATCGGTGCAAAGCCTGACGTGGGCCCGAATCCAGAAACTGTGAGATCGTGACCTGAGCCAAAGTTAGATGCTCAACCGACTGAGCCACCCAGGAGCCCTCATAGCATTGTTTTGAATGATAAAATATTCTTCTGTGGAAGAAATACGGCAAAATTTATTTTAATTTTCTACTGTCTTGTAGTTGGCATTAACGTTATTTGCATTTTTCCTTTGTGTTTACTTTTTCAGTTATTTCCATCGGTTAAGTTCCTAAGAGTGAAATTTCTAAATTAAAAGGCTATGCCAGATTAATCTGAGAGCTGTGATGCCAGTGTATATTTCCACCAACCGGGATGAGAGAGACCATTTCCCTGCGAACCATCGAACGCTATTATACTTTCAAATCTTTACCAGATGTGGGCAAACAAAATTCAAGAGTTGTGTTTATTTGGGTTTGTAAATCTTTGTTGCTG
Source organism: Lynx canadensis (assembly GCF_007474595.2). NCBI lineage: Eukaryota > Metazoa > Chordata > Mammalia > Carnivora > Felidae > Lynx > Lynx canadensis. The sequence goes on along the minus strand of NC_044306.2, from coordinate 54,060,265 downwards.
GTGAGATTTGATATGTTTCATATATGTTTGGAACACGTTTAGGCTTTTTTTAAAATTCTTTTTAGTCTGTGTATTGTTTACCCATTCGCCTAATCCAAGTTTTGTCATATTTGAAATATTTTTATTTTGTGTGATAGTTCCTAAAGTTCTGAAGTTACCTTCTAGAAATGCATTCTCAAGAAGTTATGCATGAATTAATATGATGTCTGGGATTATAGGTAAAATAATCCAGTAACGTGGTGGCGACAGATGCAATGAGAGTGGCCACGAGTTGACAGATAATGTTGGAAAAGTGGGAAAGACTTCAGGGAGCTTCATAAGGCATTTCCCTCCATTCGTCTACACACAAAAATATCCGTTCCAAAAGGTACGATATGTCTTCAATTTCATATGTCACAAGGGATGGATTTAAAAGGGCAAGAGGGGCGCCTGGGTGGCTCAGTCGGTTAAGCGTCCGGCTTCGGCTCAGGTCATGATCTCACAGTCCGTGAGTTCCAGCCCCGTGTCGGGCTCTGTGCTGACAGCGCAGAGCCTGGAGCCTGCTTCAGATTCTGTGTGTGTGTCTCTCTCTCTCTGCCCCTCCCCTGCTCATGCTCTGCCTCTCTCTGTCTCAAAAATAAATAAAAACATTAAAAAAAATAAAAGGGCAAGAAGCGGGGCATCTGGATGCCTCAGTGGGTTGAGTGCCTGACTCTTGATTTCAGCTCAGGTCATGATCCCAGGGTCGCGGAAATGAGCCCCACGTCAGGCTCCGTGCTCAGCATGGATTCTCTCTCTGCCTCTCTCCTCAGCTCATGCTCTCTCTCTCTCTCTAAAATGAAAAATAAATAAATAAATAAATAAAATGGCAAGAAGAAACTTTTGGTTGTAGTGTTTTAGCACGTATCAAAAGATCAAACTGTCCACTTTACATAAGCAGCTTTATTTGTAATAATAGCCCCAAAGTGGAAACAGCCCAAACATCCATTAACAGGCTAATGGATACACATGTATGTATATCCATACAACAGGACACTATTGAGCAATAAAAATAATGAATTACTTAAGGAACATGTATGAATCTTAATTATGTGGCATGAAAGAAACCAGAATGAAACAAAAAGCAAACACTTCATGGTTCTGATCATCTAAAATTCTAGAAAATGCAAACGAATTTATTGTCAAGGAAAGTAAATCAGTCATTGCCTGGAGGGCTGGTGAGGGCAGGGAGAGATCGTAAAGAAGTACAAGGTAAATACAAGGGTAATGGGCAGGTTCATTAACATGATTAAGGTGGCTTTATGGGTCCTTATGTATGTCAAAGGCAACCCAATTGTACACTTTAAAATTTGCGAGGTTATGGCATGCCAGTTATACCTCAATAAAACTTGAAAAAATGTTGCCATAAAAGTTTAGATCTCTTCTTTTTCAGAAACCAGAAGGTCTGGCAGCTCTCTACATATGTGACCATCTCTTTTTTTGTGTGCCTTGGGAAGGACAGCTCTCTTCTAAGTGGCAGGCACTATTGGTAAGCAATAAAGATCATTTCTATCTGATGGGCTCTGTGCTGACAGCTCGGAGCCTGGAGCCTGCTTCGGATTCTGTGTCTCCCTCTCTCTCTGCCCCTCCCCCTTTCACGCTCTGTCTCTCTCAAAAAGAAATAAACGTTCCAAAAATGTTTTTTTCAATAAAAATATTTTTTTTTTAAAAAAAAGATCGTTTCTGTCTGAGTCAACAAAATCTCTAGCTGAGTGATAAAAGTCACATCACCAGACTATGGGATTTTCCCTTTTCTCTATTTTCACTTTCTTGACTGTGCAACGATGGCCTTGAGGTGAACCATCCAGAGGCTACAGGAGCAAACAAACCCTTATTTGCTCTGACAATGACCTCAACTTCAGGAAAAACCCAGGTCTGAGGTATACACACTCATCTCATACAGCCGTAGTCCCTTGAACAACTTTCAGAAGAGGCACATTCTGTCTAGAGTGGTGCAGTCTTCTCTAGACCCTACTAATCACACGCAGTGTTTCAGTCTGGCCCCTGTAGTCTCATCACAAGTGACACCAGCAAACCAAATTCTGGACATTAGGATATACGGTTCCTTTGCAGTACTTGGGGAATGCCCTCCCCTCAGTAGTGCTGGGCATTATGTGACATGCCCTGGGTACAATGGAACCAATTTTTCTTTTTCCCCAAAGTCCTGAAGCTTGTCACAACAATTTCCCCTTCCCCAAGGTGACCTCTGGACCTAAAACATAAACACACACACACACACACACACACACACACACACACACACTCACACACAAAACCCCTGAGATCCAGGCCACAAAATAGGACCACAAACTGTTGGAGCCGTTCCTAGGTGGCCTTTGTCCGCTCTGCAGATTAAATAAGAGCTTACAGAAAGATGTTTTCGCAAGTTTCCAGTCTTATCCAGACTGGGTCTTCTCGGCCAAAACTGTGTGAAGACTATGTCTTAACTAGTCAGAGAGGAGAGAATGAGGCCCCCTAAAACTCAGACTATGCATGGTTCTCTCCAGGGCATGCAAATGAGACAGGAAACAGGTCTTCCCTTATTACACGGGGGTGACTACCTACACATCAGCGATCTGCTAGGTGGCAGAGTGGAATAGCTTATGCCACAGAAACTGGCTGTGACGTATATCTGGCAAGTGCCCTGGCCTGGGTAGGTTAAGTATAATGCTGGAGGGGCGCCTGGGTGCCTCAGTCAGTTAAGTGTCCCACTTCGGCTCAGGTCGTGATCTCACAGTTCATGGGTTCGAGCCCCGCGTCAGGCTCTGTGCTGACAGCTCGGAGACTGGAGCCTGCTTCGGATTCTCTCTCTCTCTCTCTCTCTCTCTCTCTCTTTCTCTCTCCCCCTTCCCCGCTCACACTCTGTCTCTCTCTTTCAAAAATAAATATCTAGAGAGGGAAAAAAAGTACAATGCCTCTCATTAAAGCTTCCCATGTTGCTAGAACTTATGCAGAATTTCCCATTGTGTATGTTCAGATAGATGGAGTTCAATTCAATTCGGGTAGATGGCTCTCTCACAAAGGTTGTCCTCCAGTGTTCCAACACTGAATAAGAATCTTTTCTCCAGCGTGCACTCTGCTGTTGAAGGCAGTCAAATTTGTAGTTAAAGGATTTCCCATATTCATTGCATGTATGAGGCCTTTCTCAAATACGAACTCGGCAGTGTCCATCGAAGCCAGGATTTGTCTAAAGGATTTCCCACTTTTGACACATTCAGAAGGCCCTGCTCCATAGAACTCTCTGGTGATGGCTCAAGATGGGGCTGAGGCTAAAACGTTCCCCCCATTCGTCACAGTAGTAAGCCCTGGCTCCAGTGTGAGGCATGACGTTGGGGCTTTGGCTAAAGCATTCCCCACGCTCATGAGGCCTTTTCTCCATTGTGAGTTCACTGAGGCCAAACAAGTTTGTATGCGTAGCTAAAAACTTTCCCCAGTCTGCTGCACTTACAATGACTTCTTCTGCTGTGAAAGGCCTCCCCACACTTGACGCTGTCCAGCTGGGAGTGGCCGGCACTAGAGAAAGGCAGCGTTGCTCAGGAAGCTCTTCCCACAAGGGAGGACCTGTCCATGTCCCACGTTCACTGTACTCCTTCCGGTGCTGGTGAAGATTTGTGCTGAACTGCAGTCGTCTTCCACATGCCTCTCAAGTGCTCAGCCGTGGCACAAACTGTGTGTTACCATCTGGATACACATCTCACAAAGATGAGCCTTCTGGAAGGATAGACCTGGCTGTGTCATTCTGCCCGTGGACATTTTGCCTCTGAAACTCAATACAGAAGGCGTGTTCTCATCCTCCAGTCCACACCAACCATCTAGGGGGGTGATAGCTGCGAAATTCTCCAACATCACATGGGATAGCCATCTTAGGCCCTCATCAAGGAAACCTTATTCCTCTTAGGAGATGTCACTGAAGGCCAGCCACATTTTTAAAATAGTCACACCGAGGCAGCTTCTGCTATGGCATCCTGTGGCTTCAGCAGGCTTGTAGCTGTGCTAACGAGGGAGGGGATCCTCGAATCAGAACCGCTGTTCCCCTCTGGCCTGGAACTATGGTCATCACAAAGGGGAGAGGAGAAGACTGAGAATAGCCAATTCAATATTGAAGAAGAATGAAATTGGAGGACTTCAAAATTTACTACAAAGCTACAGTAATCAAGGCAGTGCAGTATTAGAGAAAAAACAGACAAATAAATCAATGGAACAGAAAAGAGAGACCTGAAATAGATCCACATAAATGTAGTTAGCTGATATTTGGCAAAGGAACAAAGGCAAGACAATAAAGCAAAGAAAATAACTTCAACAAATGGTGCTGGAACAAGTACACAGCCACATGCCAAAGGAAAAAAAAGGAAAAAGAAAAAAAAGAATCTCGACACAGGCCTTCACAGTACCTTTCACGAAAAACGAACTCAAAATGCATCACGGACCGAAACGTAAAGTGGGGAATAGTAAAATGCCTGGAAGATAACGTCGGAGCAAATCGAGATAAAGTTGCATCTGGCAACGACTTTGTAGATCCAACACCAGAGGTACAATCCACGAAAGAAAGAATTGATATGCTGGATTGCATTGAAATTAAAGACTACTTCTCCACAAAAGACGTTTTCAAGAAAATGAGAACACAAGCCACAAACTGGGAGTAAATATTTGCAAAAGATACATCTGCTAGAGTGCTGTTATTAGTTTATACGTCTATTTTGAGAGAGAGCGTGCCTGCACAAGTGGGGGAAGGGCAGGGGGAGAGAGAATCCCAAGCAGGCAATGTGCTGTCACCACGGGGCCCGACGCAGAGCTGAAACCCAGTACCGTGAGATCACGACCTGAGAGGAAGTCAGAGGCTCAACCGACTGGGCTACCCAGACACCCCACCTGTTATTAGTTTAAAGAACTCTTGAAGCCCAAGAGTCGGAAAACAAACAACCTGGATTAAACCTGGGCCAAAGGCCTTATTGGACACCTCACCAAAAGAAGCATACGGATGGAAAATAAACATATAAAACAATTGCTCTACACAAACACAACATATTGTTAATAATATGCAAATTAAAACAACAATGTACACCGATCGGAATGGTCAATATGCAGAATGCTGACAATACCAAAGGCTGGTGAAGATGGGGAGTGGCAGAAATTCTCATGGGTCGTTGAAATGGGTGCCTATAGGTACAGCCGCTCTGGGAGACAGCTTAATGCTTTCGTACCAAACGAAACATACTCTTACTATAAGATCCGGCAATCGTGCCTCTTGGTATTTACCCAAAGGACTTGAAAACATGTTCACACAGAAGCCTCTACAGAGATGTTTACAGTAGTTTTATTTACAATTGCCGAAACTTGAAAGCGTTATTCCGTGCTGAAAAGAAAGGAGCTATCAAGCCAGGAAGAGACATGGAGGAACCTTAAATCTATGTCACCAAGTTAAAGTAGCCAGTCTGGAGGCTAGATACTGCATCATTCCAACTACCTGGCATTCCAGAAAAGGCAAAACTTTGGAGACAGTAAAGACATCAGTGGTTGCGAGGGGTAATGGGGAGAGAGGGGTGAATAAGATGATATAAAGCATTTTTCAGAGCAGTGAAACTCCTCTGTATGGTATATGACGGTGGATACATATCATTACACATTTGTCCCAAGACACAGAATGTACCACACCAGGAGTGAACCTTGACGTAAACTGTGGCTTTGGTTTATAATAATGTGTTGATGTAGTTTCATCCATTGCAACAACTGCATCACTCTGGTAGGCACTCTGATCAACAGTGATTGAGGCTATGCACATGTGGGGGTACAGGGTGTGTGAGAAATTCTCTACCTTTTGCTTTGTTTTTGGTATGAACTTAAAATTGCTCTGAAGATAAAGCCTATTTATTTTATTTATTTTTTTTAATGTTTATTTATTTTTGAGAGATACAGAGACAGAGTATGAGCCAGGGAGGGACAGAGAGAGAGAGGGAAACATAGAATCTGAAGCAGGCTTCAGGCTCCGAGCTGTCAGCACAGAGCCTGATGTGGGGCTCAAACTCACGAACAGTGAGATCGTGACCTGAGCCGAAGTCAGACGCTTAACTGACTGAGCCACCCAGGCGCCCCGAGTCTATTTTTTTTTAAGTATCCTTTCCTCTTCTTTCATTATCTTCCTGAGAATTACTGGTGACTATGAAACCAATTCCCCCCAGCATGTTTGCATCCTTTTTGACTTTGCTTTTAAAGTTCTGGTTTTACTTGCCTGCCCCCAAAAATAAGCAAATGAGAGTCTGTTCAACTACCATACCTAATTATCTTCTGCTTTTTCTATAACACTTCACTTAAACCAGCAGATCAAAAATATTCTAAATCTTTTCTATCTTCACAAAGTCCAAATAAGTTCAAATAAGTTTGCTCTCTCCATATCTGAGTTTCTTGGCAAATTAATTTTAAGACCCTAATATAATATTGGAAGTTATTTAAGATATGATAGAAGATAGCTAAATCGATATTTGTCTAAAATATTCTGCTATAAAATTATTTTTCTCAAATAAATACTCAGATGCTCGTATTTTTGAACTCTTCCCATTACTTAGGCATTCGTTATTTAAAGTGTATTATATGGGGCGCCTGGGTGGCTCAGTCGATTAAGCATCCGACTTCGGCTCAGGTCATGATCTCACTGCTGGTGAGTTCAAGCCCCCCATCCGGCTCTGTGCTGACAGCTCAGAGCCTGGAGCCTGCTTCAGATTCTGTGTCTCCCTCTGTCTCTGCCTCTCCCCTGCTCATGCTCTGGCTCTCTCTGTCTCAAAAATAAATAAACACTAAGAATTTTTTTAATGTATTATTATAATCTTTTTGAGGCTTTCAAACTTTGGACCTCCAGATCTTTGGACATTCTGTTGTTTTTACCGATTAGCCCTCTCTTAGCTTTTCTCTATTCGTCATCTTTCCTAGATTCCACAACCCGTTATTTATATTACTTTTTAACCAATTACCTTAGTGCCATTGTCCATCTATTGGATCTACATTGACAAATCTATCCCATTACTTTGTTTTCAAATTCAGGCAGCTAGGGTGCCATGAGGGCAAGATCATCAACCATCACAGTAAAAATGGCCCTCTCTGCTGCTCTCCCTCTCATGCCCTTAGCCTATCTAACCTGAACATTAGAACTACCTTCTAGCCCTTTTATCTCTACACTTCTCTTTCATAAAAGGAGATTTCCCTTCCATACTGTCAGCACACTTGTGACTCTATGTCTCGCCTCCTTGCTCCCAGATCATACTTGCCATGTCACCCTGGCATAATTCTAATCTCTCCAGTTGTACTTTAAAATCTAGTCCTTTCCCTCTTCCCCAAAGTACTATTCCACTATTTATCTGTTTTCTTTACCCTTTGCATTTGGTTCCTCTTTTTCTACCAGCATCAATCCCATGGCATTTAACATTTTCAATTTTCTGTTTCTGTTGAATTAAAAAAAAAAGAAAGAAATCCCTTGCTGTCATGTTTAGCCAATTTATTTTGATATTATTTGACCTTTTCTAATTTATCTGATATTTGGAAATTTTGTAATGCAAATTCATTATCTCAAACTCATCATTCGTATTTATTCTTCAATCCATTAGAATTTGGCTTCCCACGCCCCCCCCCAAACAAAAAGAATTTGGCTTCCCCTTCACTTACTTTTTATTGTCTGTTTTCCCTACTTCTGGAATGGATGCACCACAAGGGCAGAGGTTTTGGTCTGTTTTGTTTTGTTTTGTTTTGTTTCTTAATGTATCCCAAGTACCCAAAAGAGTTCCCCTTGTCTTTCTGAAGAACTCCACTTCCTGGGACATAATAAGCAATAAATGTTTTTTGAATGTGCCAGTAGATGTTGGACACTGAGCAAGGCACTGAGAGCAGGGGGAGGAAGCAGAGCCATTTTTTTTTAAATGTTTATTTATTTACTTTGAGAGAGACAGAGAGAGTGGGAGAAGTGCAGAGAGAGGGACTCCCAAGCAGGGGCCACACTGCCAGCACAAAGCCCCATGCAGGGTTTGAACCCACAAACGTGAGATCATGACCCAAGCCAAAACCAAGAGTCAGATGCTTAACTGACTGAGCCACCCAGGTGCCCCAGAAGCAGACCCATCTTAACTTTCTTCTTAAGATGATGACGTCCAGGTACACATGGATGCATTTTGGTCTTCATCATCTTTTACCTCTCTTCCATCTGACCCTCTTTATCTCTTACTTCTTGCTTTGAGTTTCATGACCTTGCACTCTATGTCTTTTGACCTCTAATTTGTTAGTCTTTTCAGGATTCTTTGCAAGGTCTTCTTCTTCTGTTAACTTGTCGGTGTTGGCTACTGTTAATGCCTTCTCTTGTCTTCACACATGATACAGAGCCCTGAATAGGCACATTCATTCTCACGGCATCAACTTTATCTATATGCAGAACATTCTCAAATCTAAAACCCAGTTCTTGCACTTGAAGTTCCGTCCATACTTGTCAACTCCCCTACTGTCCTCCATCTGCCCACAGAATCATGTCTCGTCTGGTGTTCTGCATCCCTGTGACTTGGGGCACTATCCCTTTACTTTCCCAAGTCAGAGACCATGGTGATATCCATACTCTTCCTTCGTCTTGTGTCTCCTTTTCTAATCATTTTTCCTTCCCAGTCTTTTAACTCTGCAGTATCTTCAGACTGACAATAAAAGCAATAGATTTGTGAACAATTCTATTCAACCAATAATCTTTGACTTACCCATTATTGTGGAAATAATCGTACTGTATTATAAATCTCTGTTTCCTTTGTCCCTTTCACTCAAAACAGTGTAAACTCCTTAGCGATAGGTATATACTGTTCTATTCCCAGCTCCTCACACATGGCTTGGTGGTCAATGTGTTATAAAAAAGCATTTGCTGGAAGGACAAGAGGTTCTAGATAAAGGATCATGTTTAATGATTCAATTCTTTCAGTATCTCTGTGTTTCATAGTATTGAGTGTATAATGGCCACAAGTATCTATTGAGGCAATATTTTAAAGCTTTATTTTGATATAGGAAATAGACTAGGTGTTACAGATTTGAGTTTAAAGCATACTATTTGAATATAGTCTATTAGTGTAAGAAATTAATGTGATAAAATCCCACATAGAATTCTCAGATAACTACTACTACTTTTACTAAACCTTCCCTTTGTATGCACATATACCCTAAACATGAGCAGATGGAGAGTATATGGCTGCTGACAAATAGAACCGTATGTTTAGATCTTGGGAAGATTCCCTAGGGAGATCCTGGCCTTGCCAAGTAATGATTATTGGCAGTGCGTCAGAAATGTAAAGAATCTGAGAAATTCAAACTACAGCCTGGCCAAATTAACCTTACTATGCTGACGTCAGAGTTTTTAAATACTTGAATGGCAGTTGAGAAAAAAATTAACCTTGAGACAAAAGCATGACGCCTACACATTTTATTTTTCAATACATTTTTAGGTGAGTGGGCTTTAATTTTAGAGCTTGTTTAGGGTCGTAGATAAACAAAGCACGAAGTAGAGAGAGCCCACGTACCCTCCCCCTCCCTTTGCTTGCACCACCCGCTCACCTAGCCTGTACAGTTTGCTTCTTATTATCTTGCATCAGTGTGGTGTATGCGATGTGGTTGATGATCCAATATTGATACATTATTGTTAACTAAAGGTCCAAGTTCCCACTGGGGTCATTCTTTGTGTTGAATAATTCTATGCGTTCTGACAAATGCATGCTATGTACCCAGATTACAATGTAGGGAATAGTCTCACTGCCCTAAAAGTCTCCTGTGCCCCACTTGTTAATTCCTCCCCTGCCTCCTGCCAAATGCCTGGCAACCGCTGATCTTTTCATTGTCTCAAAAGTTTTGCCTTGGGGGCGCCTGGGTGGCGCAGTCGGTTAAGCGTCCGACTTCAGCCAGGTCACGATCTCGCGGTCCGTGAGTTCGAGCCCCGCATCGGGCTCTGGGCTGATGGCTCAGAGCCTGGAGCCTGCTTCCGATTCTGTGTCTCCCTCTCTCTCTGCCCCTCCCCCGTTCATGCTCTGTCTCTCTCTGTCCCAAAAATAAATAAACGTTGAAAAAAAAAATTAAAAAAAAAAAAGTTTTGCCTTTCACGGAATGCCATACATTTGGGATCATACAGTAGGTAGCCTTATGAAACTGGCTTCTTTCACTTAGCAATATGCATTAACACACTTTCAATGAATGCTTTCAATGTACAAAGCATGAAGCTAAAAGCTGGAGAAATGAGAGTTCACCCATACCATGAGGTCAGGATCTAATAGGGCAGGCATATATGTAAATAAATAAAATACAATAGATGGATAAGCACAGGAGTCTTACTAAAAATGCACAGAGGTAGCATATAGAAAAAAAAAAAAAACAAATTATCTATACATGGGGGCAAATGGATGGCAATTTAGTTAAGATTTCCAGAGGAAATGATTTCTTAGCTGTGTTCTGAGGGCCCGGTAAGTTTTTGCCAGAACAAAGGAGTCATCTCCTCGAGTTTCTTTGTTTTTCTAATTTCAAGAAGCCATTTACACTAAATACAATTCATATATAACTACCCGAACCCCCCCCCCCCGTCATATATCCTTTATAAGATACAGGATTATATTGGTAATATAATCCGGGTACAGGACAAATAGAAGTGAGCACAATTTAAAAGAGCTGTTTCTCATATGGGAAAACATGTTATTGGCCCAATCTGCTTGTACTCGACTTGTTTTTCTGTCAGTGATAATAAATTTGTGACCAATATGGCTGGAATTAAGGGTGTTGTCAGGGACTGTAAAAGAAAGTCATCTGTCACATACTGAGACTAAACATATGACCTTCAGTTCTCTGCCAGAATAAACTATCAAAATGGCTTAATGGCTGTTCAACATAAATATATGCACATATATATACACTCTATGTCCAAAAATATTGTTGCGTTTCCCTTTAGGTTAATTTCTGTTCTGATAAAATAAGTACATTAAAATGATTCTAGATTATTTGAGTTTTTTTTTTTTTAATTTCCATACCCCCTTAGTATTTAAACATTTTTTGAATGTTTATTTATTCTTGAGAGAGAGAGAGAAAGAGAGAGAGAGAGAATGAGCAGGGGAGGTGCAGAGAGAGAGGGAGACACAGAATTGGAAGCAGGCTCCAGGCTCTGAGCTGTCAGCACAGATCCCGACACAGGGCTCGAACTCACAAACTGTGAGATCATGACCTGAGCCGAATTGGGACGCTTAACCGACTGAACCACCCAGGCTGCCCTTCCCCCTTCATATTTTTAGGTGTCTGTAATTATAAATGTAAGTTGGATAAAAACACTCAATAAATATTTGTTAAATGAAAGAATAAATACGAGGTTTATAATCCAAAGAATGAAAGATGTGAAACTAAATATCGTATTGAAGTATTTTCTTTAAAAAAAACTTTTGATGTTTTCACTAATCATACTCTGTAATTCATACTCTGTAATTCATACTCTGTAAATAAAACCATATAGTCTGGATTACTGCAAATAACCTTGCAAACTTGAAGGGGTCTTATCATCAACCTGTTGCCTTAGGTAATTGAAGTAATAACTCTTTGGGTTATTGGGCACAGTAATCTCAGAGAGAAATTTGCAGATGATGGGCATAGCTTTAATTGGCTATTTGCCTCCGTTCCTCTGATAGACTCAACCTTTAGTCATGCTGTAAATAAAAAGAAATACAGACTGGCTCAAGTCATTTCCTGTACTTAAAACATTTGGCCAAAATGAGTCCCAGGGTTGTTAAAACTGATGTGTTCAATTTTGGCAGCTCCTTTTGTCCTCAGGGTACATTGTAACATCTGCTCTTCCGTAGTAGTCCGAATGCTAATCGTGAGACGCCTTGTTTTATCATGGTTTTTTTCAATCGTTCAATACATGTTGAGAAAGAAAACTCATACAAGCCTCCTAGGGTGAATGATATCGTAAAATTATTTTTGTGGCCACGTCTGGGGACAAAAACCACATTTCTCTCTTCATTTAAATCCAAGACGTATGAACTGAACACCTACAGAATAAAATTTCTAAAGACCTTCATGAAATGAAAACATGCATTTCCTTAATTGCGATATTGAAGATGGCTTGTGGTGACCTTGAAGAGTAGCAGAGTATGTCACCCCAAAGTATGCCCCATTTGGCACAAGGATTATCTTGAGCTACAGGCAACTGAGAAAAGGAAGATATAAGAAAAACTGTGCCCTTTATTTGCCTAAAAGCAGGACACAGATTTGTTAAACTGTCCCCCTTCCCTCTCTACCAGGAAGAACAGAGGTTAATCACCTAAAACAACTCTAGACCCTATCAGCCCAGAGGCAGCACCAGAGAAATACACCTAACGAACTTTGCTACAACTAACACTTATCTCACATTACTTTTCCATATATTTGCTTTTCCACAATTTTCTACCCCTAGAAGTTCAAAGGCTTTTTCTTTTGTCTTGCCACTTCTCTACAAAATTATTATTCTTTTGTTAAAATGCTATATAAACCTGTGCTAACTGCCCCTTTCAGTTACTCATCGCTGGGTGTTCCCAGGTGAATGTACAAGGCATGTGTTTATCGACTTCTTGTTCTTTTCTTAAATTGCCCTTGTCAGTCCAATTGACAGGGCCCCAGACGATAAACCTAAAATGGACGAGGGAAAAGAAATTTTTTTTCTTCCCCTACTCTCCTTAACTCCCACTGACATGCCTAGAGTAACAGTTCTTGTGAAACTTCTTCCCAGACCTGGGCATTTCTCGGTATTTCTCGTTTGGAAAGATACGTCTCACAAGGCACAGGTGGAATGAGCTCTTGTGCAGCTTTCTGTATTTATAAAACTATAGCTCTTCTAGTTGCCATGAGCTATATGTTGAAGAGAAATTACAAACAATCCACTTGCTATGAAAAAGTCCTAGGGTTTAAGAATCAACTCCTCTCATACCCTAGGAAACAAGTAGGCATTCTATAACCCAAACATCCCACAGTCCTGGAATGTGCACCCATGTGTGTATGTGTGTGTGCTATATGAATTGAACTTCACAGAAGTAAGAGTTTGGATGCGTAGCTTGCTACAGTATCGTATATATTAAACGGTTGCACAACTTTTTAAATAAATTTCATTTTTTTCATACAGTTTTAGATTTATAGAAAGATGGTGATAGCACAGAGTTTCCCTATTCCTTGCACTCAGTTTCCCCTATTTAACATCTTACAGTAGTATGGTACATTTGTTATAGCCAATGTGCCCATATTGTCCCCAGTTATTAATAAAGTCTCTATGTTATGCAGATTGTCTTGGTTTTTAACCGAACTCCCCTTTTCTGTTCCAGGATCCCATCCAAGATATTACATCACATTTAATTGTCACGTCTCTTTAGGCTTCTCGGGACTATGATAGTTTCTCAGAATTTCCTTGTTTATGAAGACTCTGAGATCTTTGAAGAATACTGGTCAGGTGTTTTGCATATTTTTTTCCATTGATCACTCTGAAAAAATTACTTAGGCCACAGCCAACAGGGAAATTTCCCTTTATCTACATTTAGGGAAGCAAAGTAGTGGTACTAATTTCCTAAAGGTGAGCTCAATGTCTCCATTGCCAGATCTAATCAGCAAAAAGCTTCCTTGGCATAAAAAACTAGATATTTTCCCAGGATTCCTGCTGTATGAAACAATATCCTCACATCTGAGGGGGCCTTCTTTTTAAAATACGTTTTTGTGCAAATGTCTGTAAACTAAGATGACGATCTAAGTGACTCCTGAGACAATAATGAGCATTTCTGTTGGTAGCATTCAGGTGTTATCAGATGCTATTTTGAAGCTAAAGCATGGATGTTCTGGGGTCCTCTCATCTGATCAAAACATTATAACCAGAACCAGGAAATGTAGCCTGGGTCTATATGTGTGTGTAATTGTGTGTGTGTGTGTGTGTGTGTGTGTGTGTGTGTTTGTGTATTTCCAGTAGAGTACTTATAGTCATTCAAAAAATAGTTATTGACCCCTAATTCTGTGTCAGGCATGGGGCTATTAACCAGCCTCTCTGCTCTCTATTCTGTGACTGAATCCCCCCGATAAAACTTTGAAGATCACATCTTAAAGAAACCAAATTAAATTGACTTTACATTATGAACAAGTTAGAGCAGAAGTAACTTTTAAAACTGTAAGTGAAAGAAGCAACTCTTGTAGAAACCTAGCTTCGTCCCCAGATTATGACTTAACATATGTAAATGCAATGCCTTGTGATCACGAATGTAAATCATTAAATCAGGAACAAAGACTGCACATTACTTGGGGTTACTCCTTTTTCTTTCTTATTTCTGGGGTTACTCCTTTTTCTTTCTTATTTCCAAGTCCTGTGTTTTTCAAATATTTTGTTGAGCAAGATTTTTTAATTTTTGTAAGTTAGCCAATATTTTTAATTCCGTCGTTTTGGCAAGTAGATTGCCCCGATACTGATATCCCATACAATCGACAAACACTGTATACTAACAAAAAGGACAAAATGGAAGAATTCATTTCCTGCGTACAAGATTTTTGTTAAAAAATATTACTCTCACTATGCCATTTAGTTTCAATTATTTTGTAAATTCCAAAAATTAATTTATTCACTTTTTATCATGACTTTTGATAGATCTAAAGATCAGTTATGGCAGTAGAGCATTAGAAATATCATACTCAATAAGAGATGATACCCATCACGAGTGTATTGAAAGTAAACAGGAAACTTTGCTGTTTTCTTGGGTTTCTTTTTTCCAGTGTTTAAAAGCATCATGTGCCGCGCTGAGGCCAAATATTCGCACGTGTCTTGGAAAGGATATAATTTAAACATACAATATCAACATAAAATAAAGAAAACATTAGCTTTTGATTTTGGAAATATTTTAAAATTAAAATGAAGTCATTTCTGCAGAGGTCCAACAGTTTTGTTTTTGTGTTTTCCTAAATTAGGAATGTTGTGGCACTTTGGGCGGCATGAATCTTCAATTAGATCCTGCTTATTTTGAAGTGTGTTTGTAAAGGTACAGAATCATCATTAATGAGTCAGCATCTTAAATACAAGATTATAAATTAAGAGTGGAATTGTGTGTATGGAAAGGGAAAGCTCCAGGCCTCCTCTGCTTACCATTCATGTGATATTTTTTCTTCTTATGGGAAAGGGAATTAAAAAAAATTATATAGAGAGATATATGTACATATATTGACATATATATATATATCTGATGAGAGACCATAGGGCAAACTGAGGGCCAAACACAAACTAGCATTACCTTCAGCCACTCCACCCCAAAATCCCACCCAGCCCACCAAGTGGAATATGTGTGATATCCCTCAGGCACTCCTGGCTCCCCAAGGACAAAGGAAAGGAAAGAAAACAAATGGTTAACTGATAGAGATCACAGTCCTGTAGGATATCTTAGTAAATTACAAGAAAAAGGCAATCTTATCAATAGCCTAATCTTCAGAAACCTATAGGCTGTTTCCTGGAGCCCCTAGTATCACGGTCCCCTCCAGAGTGATGTGGGGAACAGAGGCAAGAAGAAAATGGCAGGTAGAAGTAAATTTCCTTATAAAGGCAGGCCATTGACAAATACTTGAGGCAAATGCAGAGTATAACATTTCTCCGGGAACCCCCTAGGGTCCTACTGTTAATGCCTTACTAGAGGGAAAACAACCTTAGCCTGACAGTAGCAAGGCTTCCAGTTTCTTAGGAGTCCTCTTTTGTATATCAAAGCCCCATCGGAGGCTTCCCTTCTGTCTTTACCTCCCCCAACTCCATAGTATATAACCAGTCACCAGCCCAGCTCTTGCTGCCCAGGGGTCACCTTTTTGCACCAAAGACGTCTTCAAGAATTCTTTCTTGGCCGTCAGCTCCAAACCTGACAAATCCCATGATCACCCCCAAACCTCATCATATTTATATAAAAGTGAGACGCAATGTTACATTAGTTTCAGGTATACAACATAATGAATCACAACTCTCTTACTTCTGTCATGCTCACTGCAAGGGCAGCTACCTTCTGTCACCATACAACATTGTTACAAATACCTTTGGCTATAGCACTCCCCATGTTGTACCTTTCATTCCTGGGAAGAAGAAGGAACACTGCTACGTTTATGTGCTCAGTGTTTAAGTAAACTATGCCAAACTTTTTATCATCTTTTATCATAAGATCTATGCATATATGTGTTGAGGAAGGATACATACATTTGTAGATTGCTGTGGTTGAAGTTCTTTTGTTCAGAGACTATGCCAGTTCATTCTAATTCTCCCTTAAATACCTAGGAAGAAATTTGTACCACTTTTTAATGATTCACCTAAGACTTTACCCCATACAAAAGCTGATTGGATTAAGTCTTAAAGAGACTATGAGTAATTTCCTTTTCATCAAGTATACATTTGCCCCTCTGCCTCCTAAGAAAGTAGGAAAAGTTCAGAACATTCATTTTTTTTTTTTTTCTGGAAAGCCTAGAAATTCTCCAACGTCATTTCCCTTCAGGATGTCCCACCAAAGCCCTCAATATTATCCAGTCTTCAACCCGAGCGAGAAATGCCAGTTTAGGGCATACGACACTTCAGATACTTAAATTTTCCATTTCAAACAAGGCTGGAAGCGTTGTGGATAAAATGTAACTATTCATAGAGCACTGCATGTATAAATGTGTAGTAAGTGAATGAGCTTATAAAACCCATTGATCAGTTTCTTTCCATATCATGAAAGCACTATCTCATTGAGATTTTAAGAATGAAAGTATTGTCTAACTCAGATATGGGATCTTCCCCTAATATTGTGCAGCTCCCAGTAAGTAGTAGCTGTGTTTTTTGAGCTCAGAACCACGAACAAAAGGAAGGAAGGAAGGAAGGAAGGAAGGCAGGAAGGGAAGGAGAGAGGGAGGAAGGAAAGAAGACTGTCTAATTGATTTCTTCCTTTATTCTGGCTCCAGTAAATCAATAAAATTATGGAAATTTTGACTTTGGCTCTAAATTATTAGGCAGAGTGTTTAATAATAATAGCTTACTGTATTAGTTTGCTAGGGTTGCCATAGCAAAGTGTCACAAACTATGTGGCTTAAAACATTGAACATTTATTGTCTTATAGCTCCGGAGGTTAGAAGTCTGAAATTGAGTGGTCAGCAGGCCATGCTCCTTCTGAACCGTGAAGGTGAATCTTTCCTCGCCTCTTCCTAGCTTCTGGCACTTGGCTGACAATCTTTGGTGTTCCTTGACTTACAGCTACATAACTCCAGTCTCTGCTCTGGTGACCACATGGCATTCTCCCTGTGTGTCTCTGTCTTCTCATGGCCATCATCTTATAAGAACATCAATTACACAGGATTAGGAACCCACTCTGTTCTAGTAACTTCATGTGAAGTTAATTCCATGTGCAGTGAATCTATTACTAAATAAGATCACATTTGGAGGTATAGACAGAAACTCAGCAGATCTTTTTTTCTTTTTCTTTCTTTCTTTTTTTTTTTTTTTTTTTTGTGGAGTGGGGGTGGAGACACAATTTAAACCATAACACTTAATCACTTATTTTTTTGTCAATTGTACCTTACATGGCCATGACTTGTTCTGAAGAGTGTAGTTACATTTACACTGGTAATAGTCATTCAGAAAATCTGAGCAGGCAATGTCTGGAGATACCAACAAGAGAGGCTTTCCTATCCTTAAGAAGATGAGAATCCGGTCCAGGAAACAGACCGTTTACAGCTGGTGATAATTTCTATCATAGCAAAGTTCTGTGAGAGCCATTGATGAAGTAACACATTTTTCTTGGTTTGAAATGATTTTTATGTTCTTTATGTTTTAATGTTTTGTAAGGTTTTTACAATGAGCATTTATAAGTTCAAGAAGACACTACAGCCAAGGGGATACATAAAAGGAATATGGTTCAAGGCATGTAAGATATATGCCGAAATCAAGCTTTCACTACTGTGGAGGGAGATTGTATGGCGATTGCATTCTGTACAAGAATTATCCATCCATCCATCCATTCAACAAATACCTAATTAGTACAGTAGTCCCCCCTGATTCTTGGGAATACATTCCAAGACCACCAGTGGATATCTGCAACCACCAGAGGATAATAGCAAACTCTATATATACTCTGCTTTTTCTTATACATACATGCCTATTATAAAGTTTAATTTATAATTGAGGCACAGTGAGAGATTAGCAACGATAACTAATAGTAAAATACAACCATCACAGCATATACATAATAAGAGTTACTATAGATCTTAGCAACCTCAGCATATCACCTTTTTCTTTCCTTATTAACAACTTTCACCTTTTCACATAAAAAATCCACTTTATAGCTTTTCGTTGACATATCTGAATTGTCGGCATCATTACTCTTGTGCTTTGAGGCCACTGTTAACTAAAATAAGGGTTATTTGAACACAAGCCCTTTAGTGCCTTGACACTCAATCTCATAACTGAGATGGCTACTAAGGGACTAATGGGCAGGGTATATATTGTGGGTGCCGGACAAAGGGATGATTCACATCCTGGCCTGGATGGAACCAGTGGGCATGAGATCTCAGAATGACGTGCAATTTAAAACTCGTGAATTATTTCTGGAATTTTCCATTTAATATTTTCAGATCACAATTGATCACAGGTAAGTGAAAAGGTGAAAAGTAAAACAGAGGATGGGGGTAGGGGACTACTGCACCTGCCAGGCACTATTTCAGGTCCTGAAGATACAACATTGAGCAAGATAGATTGCATTCTTGCTTGCAAGAAGTATATGGTTTAGTGGGGAAGGAGACCAAAAAAGCAAAAAAAAAAAAAAAAAAAAAAAAAAGCAAGATAGAAATAAATGAAATCATTATTCTTTATAAGGAAGAAAGCAAACTGGTGGTAGGAAGGTAGGAAAAATCTCCATTAGGAGGGGATACTTAAGCTCTGAATCCCAAAGGCTGAGAAGGTGCTAACAATGCAAAGAGCTGGAAACTTTTGAATAGGACTTTCGTTGGAGAGATTTAATAGAAAATTGGGGGGGACAGGCTAGGTGCTTGAACGAGTTTCAGGTAAGTGATCTACATTTATAAGTTACCTAGATAAAGGTAAAATGGAGTGGATGGTGAAGGTCAGCTACAAGAACTTGTGAAATCCTTTAAGCAAGTGTCAGGTATAGGCAGAGGAGTTCAAAAGGAAATGTTAGAGAAGGAAAAAATGAAAGAGATTGAGGAAGGATGAGAAAGAACAGAGGGTTTTCATTAATGTTGAATTACAGAGAATTCTTGAAAGGTTCTGACAATGGTGCTAGGAAAATAGCAAATTATTTGTCTATACTTACATATAAATGTGTATAAACTTGTAAGTGTGTATACCTTTTGTGTCAGCAATGCTACTGCTATGCATTTATCTTAAGAAACAATCAGAAATGTGTGCAAAGGTGTCTGTACTAAGAACTAATTTTTAGTGAGGTTTGTAATAAATACCAGAAGCAATCTGAATACCCGATGATAGAGTATTGGTTTAACAAATTGTCCCGTGTCTGTATGGTGGAATAGTATACAGCTGTTAAAAAGTTTATTATAAAGGAGCAAGTGTCAAGCTTTGGTCTCAAGACTCTTTCACCTTCTTGAAAATTATGGATCACTCCAAGGAGCTTTTGTTTTTGTGGGTTATACATTTCTATTTAATCGATCTGACGATGTTAATGGTATAGTTCAACTCTCGTTCCTCTGTAATGGGCACTATAACCAAGGCCACCAAACAAAATGTGATGTCTTCTTACACATACAGACAAGCACAGAAACATATCAACATGTGCTTTCTATAATGAGAAGGAAGAAAATGAACATAAAGGTTAAAAATATTTCCTATATGACTTAACCCCCAAAGTTGCCTCTTGAGAATCCCAGGCAGGCTGTATGACTTCATCTGCCTCTAAACTTCAGAATCAAACCTAGAACAACATACTGTCTTTTCTCCTAGAGGCTATCAAGATGGCTCTAAGGAATTTATAAATAAGTGTCTATGTGCGAACCTATTTCTGAATAAGGACAAATTGTAATGAACCTTATGTGTTTGCTACTTTATTACGGTATCCTTGTTTCTTGTTTAGCAACAGCTTAAACAGGCTCTGCAGGATGCTCAGAAAATGGCTTCATGGGTGTAGCTACAGGCCAAACAGGAATGCAGAGAAAAGAACTAACAGGCCCCGCTGGTTTCTCAGTAGCAGCCCGTATATTGCAAGAGGACTTCATTAGGAGAGGTGCACCTCCAAGCCAATCAACTAGCTGTAGTGTGAAACCTGTTTCCAGCTCACCCCTCCACTCGTTAAGATTTAATCAAATAGTCTTAGTGCTGTAAGGAATCTCAGTGCAATAAACTATCACCATCCTAATGCAATCATCTTATAAGACTCCTCATCCAAGGCTGGGATCCTTGGGCAGCATCCCTCTTTATTATTGACCAGGCTTCCTTTAACATCTTTGGTACTGTAAAACTATCCACCCTAGGCAACCCGTTCTTTTATTGGACCGCTCAAAATGTTATAAAGTTTCTGTGTTGGGCAGCAAAGTATTTCCTAAGTAGAAAAAGATCTATTGTTCTAATTATATTCCCTGGGATGGCATAGACCAACCCTGCTCCCTCTTCGTGTTATTCTTTCCAATACTTGGAAGCAACCGTAACATTTTGCCTGAATATTCGTGTTCTCATCACACTTATTTTGCTTGTTCATCACAAGGTTTCAAGGCCCTTCGCAATCCTAGCCATTTTTCTCTGCACATATTTTGAATTAAACAACTTCCAAGATTCCAACCCAAAATTTTAACAATATGTGCGTTCCCAAGGCGCTTACAACTCAATGAAAGTTTCAAGTGCTTTTCAGATACATTTGTATCTTAGCTCTTTCTCTGTATTGTACATTTTATTTTTTTTTTTTAATTTTTTTTTTCCAACGTTTATTTATTTTTAAGACAGAGAGAGACAGAGCATGAATGGGGGAGGGGCAGAGAGAGAGGGAGACACAGAATCGGAAACAGGCTCCAGGCTCTGAGCCATCAGCCCAGAGCCTGACGCGGGGCTCGAACTCCCGGACCGCGAGATCGTGACCTGGCTGAAGTCGGATGCTTAACCGACTGCGCCACCCAGGCGCCCCATGTATTGTACATTTTAAAAATTCTTCTTTGTAACTCAGTATTTGAATTTTATTCCTAGCCCCGTGAAGCCTGTTGATGAAATATAACAACCCAAGGATCTTTTTGGATCTCAAATTTTTCATGCAAAAATGTGTCTTTCTTGCTCAGCTTATAGGAAATGTGTTTTTCCTTTCTATTTGAAAATGATGGCACTGAAGGAATGCTCCATCCATTTTTAACAGGCAAATCTATGCTTTAGCCTAAGAGCTGGTGCTGGTTCTGATTTCTTTGTTCCCCGTGCCATACCAGTTCCTAAATTTTTAATATATTTTTTAAATGTTTATTTATTCTTGAGAGAGAAAGAGAGAGAGAGAGAGATAGAAAGGGAGAGAGAAGCAGCACGTGAAGGGGGGGGGGGGCAGAGACAGAGGGAGACACAGAATCTGAAGCAGGCTCCAGACTCTGAGCTTTCAGCACAGAGCCTGATGTGGGGCTCAAACTCGTGAAGGGTGAGATCATGACCTGAGCTGAAGTCGGACGCTTAACCGACTGAGCCACCCAGGCACCCCGGTTCCTGAATATTTTGAATTTCACCCACTCCTGCTTTTAGATAATGTGTCAAAGAAATTAAACATGGATCGAGGGATGGATTTAATATAAAACATCAGAATGAGGGGCACCTCTGATTCTCTGTCTCTCAAAAATAAATGTTAAAAAATTTTTAAAAAATCAGAATGATACCCACATGGGCTTTTCTCTAAAATGATGAAGAAATAAACTAAAAAATGCTATATTTATGGGAAAATTCTTTTAATTATCTAATTTCTCTGTATTTGCAATAATGATAGTTACAAAAGTTAAATGTTATCCAACCTTCAGGAGTGCAGCTATTTGATGTTTTGTTTTGTTTTTTTTTTAAGTTAATTTCTTTTAAGCAAAATGCATTATCTGTAATGTTTAGTTCTTTCCGTGTGGCTTGGTCCAAATGTAAAACACTGCATTGTTCTCAGCTAAAATTGTTCTCTGTGACTATCTTCTTTCAATCTTTGTCCTTCATGCAGTTTCGAATCCGGATATATAATTTTCCTGCCAGGAGTTAGTGCTTACTTCTCCTTGGTTTCCATTTCCTGTTGCCTTCAGAGCTCCACAGAGAGAAGGCGCTCTATCTGCAATCTCTAAGACATGTGGCTTTCCCAGGCAGATTGTTTATTTAATGAAAAAGATAGAAGAGAGGTCTACTCTTTTTGTTTGGAGTTATATAAATATTTTTATAAGGGAAGATTTCCTCATTTATTTCGCTTTAGCCTTCCTGTTCAGGGGGAATGTTAACTGCACATTTAATCAATGTCATGCACATGTCATCAATTTGGTGACAAATTGAGGTACAATTTGTAATTGTACCAAATATATATGAGACATCAGAAATAAGGAAGGTGAAATGGAATAGTAAATCTGAATTTCTCTCCGCATATACTATAAATGTAGGATTATCACATTTGTACATATTCAAAACCAGTTTATCCTTATAAACCCAACGATAAAAACAGCAGAGCATAGTGCGATAATAACAGCTGAGTTTAGATGAAAATTATCAAAGAAAAGCCTGACAACTAATTGTTTTATATATTGAGTCTCATAGTTTTATTTCCTTTTATTTCAATTTTTCTTGTATGGAGTTTGCTCGCCAAGCGGTACTTGAAGTTGAAAAAGTCTTTAAAAGGTACCATAGTAGAAGAATATTTTCAATCAGAAATAATTTATTTTATATTCCACTTGACGTTATCTTGTGATTTAAGTTTTAAAATAAGAATAAAACTCTCATAACACTATTAATAAGACTTATAGTGGTTTATATGATCACAAACACAATTAGTTTTTGATATGTAACTAAGATAAGAGCCATGGTAGGACAGAGGAAAGAGAAACATTGAGGGGCGCCCAGGTGGCTCAGTTGGTTGAGCAACAGACTCCTGATTTGGACTCAGGTCATGATCCCAGGGTCATAGGCTCGAGCCCCACATCTAGCTCTGTGCTGAGTGTGGAACCTACTTAAAATTCTCTATTTCTCTTCCTCTGCCCCTCTCCCTTGTTCTCTCTCTCTCTCTCTCTCTCTCTCAAAGTAAAAAAAAAAATAAAAATAAGTAAAAAATTTAAAATATTGAGATAACATTTTATAATAAATATTAATATTTAATATAATAAATATTGGACATATATTTCTGTAAACATATTGCTTATGAAATATACAATCCATGTATTTTTTAATACATATGTTATGATAATTATATTTGATATTTTAACATATAATTTTTATAATGCCTAACATATAACATTTTTAATACATATGTATTTAATATAATAAAATCACATGATAGTATTTTTGTGTTTGATATGTCTCAGGACCCATGTTATAGGGTTTATATATCATCTCTTTAATATGTGTGCCTCTCAGTGAGGTAGGTCCTATTTTATTCCCATTTTATACATGAGGAGGCAAGAGAAAAGATGCTCACAGCAACAGAGATAATAAATGGCATAAATGGAACAGAGCCCTACTTTTATTGGCCCCCCCATGTTTGTGTATAACTCCATTATATTAAAAAAGCAGACAATTTAGAGAAGTATTATCCTGACTTTGCAATTTGCCACACGATTTTGATTTTTGTGTTAGATCCACCTTAAAAATTATATTTAGGCTAGCACAATATTGTTGTTATTCCAGAGCTCAGAATTTGCTGAGTGACCAGCACTAACTGGGCTGGGACTTTTTATTTCTGGGACTAACCTATAAAGTAAATAATTATGTAGATACAAGTAGAGACTCACATTAAAAACTGGGACAGAGGATATTTTGAAAGATTGTTTTGACAGGATTTCCTTAGTCCCTCTTAAAAAGTTAACCTATGATTTTATTAGAAACCACTTAACAGGGGAGCTTGGGTGGCTCAGTGGGTTTAGCGACTGACTCTTGGTTTCAGCTCAGGCCATGGTCTCACAGTTTGTGAGTTTGAGCCCAAAATCGGGCTCTGCACTCTCTCTCTCTCTATCTTCCTGCCCCTACTCTACTTGTGCTCTCTCTCTCTTAAAATAAATAAACTTAAAAAAATGTTTTAAAATAATAATAAAGAAGAAATGACTTAACAACAACAAACACTGGTTATAAGAGTAAATTGTATTTATTTAAGTGTTTATTTATCATTGAGAGAAAGACAGAGCACAAGCACAGGAGGAGCAGAGAGAGAGGGGGACAGAGGATGGGAAGTAGACTCTGCAGTGACAGCAGAGAGCCGGATTCCGGGCTCGAACTCACAAACTGTGAGATCATGACCTGAGCTGAAGTCTGACTCTTAATTGACTGAGCCACCCAGACACCCTGAGTAAATTATGTTTATTATAATGTCTATTACTACTACTAGCCACAAGAAAAACATCTAGAAGAAAATAAAAAAGGATAATCAAGCAGAAGTTATAAAATGAGACCAGTGAGTACAATAGACATCAATAGATACTGTGTTTTCTTTGTTGAAAAATCTCTACAAGCATGGATGCAAAAATCCTTCGATAAGAAACTTGTATGCAAGAATAGATATTAAACCATTATGCAAAATCCCCAAGAGTTAATTACCAAACTACATTTGCTTTACAAAACTAGCGTAAAAGTAACTTTGAGGCACCACTGTGTAAGCGTGAACATGGAGACTGAATCATGAGATGTAACTCAGTCCTCACAAATTAAATCTAGCGTTTAAGTCATTTAATAATATGGTTATTAATCTAGAATCACGAACAATAGTAATAATATAAACACCATCTAGACAATAGTTTTATCACCTGAACTTTAACTTACATTTTTTCATTACTGAGGAATTAAATGTAATTTAATTTCCTATTGAGATTAAATAATTACACCGAACATTGGAATTTTTAAGAGAATACAGACATATATCCTTTTATTTCAGTTTTGTCTTTTGAGTGCAAAATGTTGATAATAGCCTAGATTTGTGTTAGTTGGGCAATTTTATACTGTTGAGGTCTGAATTACATACATGCTTTTTCATTTTATAGGGTGAATATTTATAGATCAGTTACTGATAGTTTTTCTCTGACCATTTTTATAGTATGTTAAACATTCTAGAATAAAAATAGTGAAATAAAACCGCCAAAATGACTGTACTTGCTCAATATAATTACTTAAAGAAGGCAAAATTAGTATATTATTCTTATTTAAGTCATGATATCCATAAATATAGATGACCGTAAAGAGAAAAGAAACATATTCGCATCACAGTGAAACAGCAGAGAAAAAGAAATGTCACAGGTGTGATGTTACATTTGGGACACATCGTTATTATTTAAATAATAATCAGAGGTTGTCAGGTGTTTTACTACAGAATCTTGACATTGACACATGACCTTTAGATTTGTCAGGCACGGCACATGATTTTCTTGTTTGGAGTTGCCCTGGTTTTGTTCTTGCAATGAATACATTCATTATTCTGTTACTCTTTTCATTTAGAATTTTGGATATTATTTCTAGAAGAGTCATAGTTTGAAGTACCTCAAAATCTTTGAACTCAGAAAGGTAAAGGAAGTTACTCTAATTTAATTAAAATGCAAGATAGAGAATTAGGATAAGCACTGGCAGTTCATGGTTAAATAAATAGAACTATAGTGAAATAATTTCATCTGGTTTTCAACGCTTTAATGCTTATGCTATGTTTCTTTAATAATAAGAATCAAACTCTTAGATTTTAAAGAAACTTAAAATGTGATCAAAATTGAGGGACTGTGTATATTTTACCACTCTTTGAATGTTTCTCTTTTCCTCTTTTCAAGGTTGGTTGTCTTGGCACAGATATTAGCTATAATATTTAACTATGAAGGGCTGCTATTGATTCTAAACCATGGAATCTGTTTTTCTACTTGCTTTAATGTTATCAGGGAATTCAATCAGCTAGGAGCACCACTAGAAAACTGAGCACGTGGTTATTTTCAATGGCGAGAGATTATTTTCATATATATATATGATTAGTATATATATGTGTGTGCGTGTGTGTGTGTGTGTGTATAAACAAAGTATAGACTTCCACTTTATTTTTATAATTGCTTTAAAAATAAAATCAAATATATTCACTAGAGGTTTTGCTTGTTTTAAAAATTAGTTTCAACCGTCAGTTACCTGAATTTAGCTACTTTCCACTCTTTCCTCTAAGGCAAAATTCAATTGGAATTTAAGTCAAATCCATCAGACACATATAGCAATTGTGTGCAATCAAACAAATCAAATCCATTACGTATAACTTATTAACATTAATTGTTTTAGTAACAATGGTTCAGAAGACAGGTTTCTACACAGAACTTGATTTATATCAGAGAAAATGCAGTAGATTGAATGTACTAAAATAAACTCAACCTTCCTATGGTATTTTGTTTCATAAAATATTTATATATCAAGAATAAACACTGGTGAGGAAACAAAATAAGATAATGAATGTGAGAATCTAGTGATTATAAAGGGATGCAACTAACTGATAAAGGGAAAGTGTTTATGTATCTTTAAGACCGTCACCACACTTTTAAAATAGACCTGATTCCTTTTTGGCGATTACGTTCTATCAAAAAACAATACAGCTCTATTTTGCTTTATACTTTAATTTTGGAACACAAACCCCCAAATAAATGACTAAGGTTGTTTTGATTCTAATTTAAAGTTAAACTTAAAAAGTCAAACTGAAAAGAGTGAATGTATCCACTGTTGGCGAGATACTAAAAAAAATCTCCAACACAGAAAACTTCGGTTTTGTAGGGAAGGTAGTAGAGAAATACACCCATTTTATTAATGAATAAGTTTTAAACCAGAATGTGATGTACATCACAGGCAATCTGCAACAGGTTCACTCTCTATGCAGCCAAGCAGATACAACCCCATTACATTCGTGTTTTCAATATAAACAATCATTAGTCCTTAAGTAAGAGGACTTGATAGCAACTTTTGCCACACACAGCTCATCTGAACTTTATTTTGGTAACTGGGGAAGCCTCCTGTGTTGACGTTATCCAGAAGAGGAACAAACTTCCCATAAATTTGAGCAAGCCTCCATAGAAGTTATACTTTTACACTCGGCAGGTCAAGGACGTAAGGGTGCTATCTCCCTCCATATTTGCATTGCAAGAAATACAATATCTCTGAGGCCCTAGTCAAATATTTATATACACTTGAAGACAGAGAAAGAAATTCTGAAACAAAAGAGAGGCAGAGGAGAAGTGTGTCTTCCTTTTTTTCAACAGAAAGAATTAAGCTTCTTATTTTTAATTTGCATTTGCCCTTGTGCCACCCACAGGGATATAGAAATAGTATTATTTCATTTTGATTCCCCCTCCCCGCCCTTTTAATCATCTGGGTACCTTTCCATAGGTGTTACGTATTTTTTAAAACATCTTTATTGAGGTATAATTGGCACACAATCACCGCGTATATTCAAAGTGTGCAATTTGATATTTTGATATATGTGCACACCTGTGAAATCGTAACCACGCTCAAAATGGTGAACTTTCCCATCATCCGCAAACGTTTTCTCCTGTCTCTTTGTAATTCTTTCCTGCTACCACTTCTGCCCCTCCTCTCTCCAGGCACACACTGTTGTACTTTCTGTCACTACTGATTAATTTCATTTCCCAGGGTGCCATATAAACAGAATTATTCTGCATGTACTCTGTTCTGTCTGGCTTTTCACGCAACATAGTTATTTTGAGACTCATCAGTACTGTAACAGGTAAGGATATGTCTTTCCTTTCATTTCCAGGTGGCATTCTTTTTTTTTTTTTTTTTTTTTTTTTGTATATACCACAATCTGCTAATGCATTCGTCTATTAATGTACATTTGTCTTGTTTCCAGTTTTTGGCTAATGAACAGTGTATGTGTACCGGTCTTTGAGTAGACATAGATTTCCTTTTTTTTTTCTGGTGTCAATACCTAGGAGTGGAGTGACTACATTACATGGTAGTGAAGAGTAGCAGAATGTCCACCTTTAAATGTGCCTCCATGAGGATTATTCTGAGCTCATTACTTCGAGAAAGAGCAAATATAGCAGAAGCTCTGAAAACATAGTAGAGGTTACCTTTTTGTCAGGGAATATACATTTATAAAGGAAATCTCCATTTGGAAGGGTATCTTCTTATCTACCAGAAAGAGAAGGATGACTAACTCACAAGAAAGTTTTTATCAATGGAGAAAACACTGACTTAAATCTGTCTGACAGACTTAACTCCTGAAACTTCCCCTTGTTTACCATGTTTGTTTTAGTAACATCTCCATAACTGGTTTACCTGTCCCCAAACTTTCCTTTCTTCTGTTTTTAGCTGAAGATCATATCTGAGCTAGAGTTCTAAGCCACCATGGAGATCACTCATTTTCCCACGGGTATTTCCCATGTATATGTGAGGTATACATGTTAACAAACTTTTGTTTGTTTTCCTCATGTTAATCTGTCGTTAATTATAGGAGTTTTAGCCAAGAACTCAGAAGGGTAGAGGGAGAATTATTTTTTATTTCCCTACAGTAAATATATGCTTACTTTTTTAATGAACTGCCAAACTGTTTTTCTGGAGTGTCTGTTTCATTTTAAATACACACTAGCAATATATGGTACCCTCTCCCACACTTGGTAGAATCTGTTTAAGTTCCTCCTCCCCCTCCTCCCCCTCCTCCCCCTCCTCCCCTCTCCCTCCTCCTCCTCCTCCTTCTTCTTCCTTTTAATTTTAGCTAATCTAATAGGTGCATGTGGTATCTCATTGTGGTTTTATTTGAATTTTCCTAATTATGATGATCTTAAATATGCTGTCATGTGCTTATTTGCCATTGAAGGGTATCAGATATGCCACCCCAAAATATGCCACTTTGGCATAAGGATTATTTTGAGCTGAAGGCAATTGAGAAGCCACAGATACAGGAAGAACTCTCTGCCTTCCGAGTTCTGCCCAAAAGCAGGGCACACATTTCCCTTTGTAAAGGTGTTTCTCTCTCCTGTACCGGGAAGGGGAGAGTTCTTATCTGCATAATAAATCTGACTAAACAATCCTTATCTACCATATACATTTCCTACTCAACTTTTTCCACCCTGAGGACTCAAACCCTCTTTTCTTTTGTCTAGTCACTTCTCCAATGCATCACCCTGTTTGTTGGTTGGTTGGTTTGTTTGTTTGTTTAGAGAGTGCAAGCAGATGAGGGGCAGAGAGAGAAGGAGAGAATCTCAAGTGGGCTCAATGCCCAGTGTGGAGCCCAACACAGGGCTGGATCTCAGGACCCTGAGATCATGACCTGAGCCAAAGTCAGGAGTTGGTCTCTTAACTAACTGAGCCACCCAGGTGCCCCTGCATCACCTTTATTAAATGGTATATAAGCCCCTAAGTGTAACTGCCTCTTTGGGTTTTCACTTCTTTCTTATGAATACCCTGTGCACATAAACTTAAAACATTGGATAAAATATTTGTAACTTTTCCTTTTGTTCATCTGCCTTTTCTCGGTTAAATTTCATGTCTTAGATAAAGTGCCAAGAGGATGAAGAAAAACTTTCTCTCCCCTTACAGAATCCATGCCTTTGGTGAAGTATCTGTTCATTTTTTTTTTTTTGCCCAATAATAATTTTTAATTGTGCTGTTTGCATTTTTATTATTGGGTTTTAAAAGTTCTTTATATCTTTTGATGTAAATCCACGCAAAAGCTTTATTTTGGTCTGTGGCTTGCCTTTTCATTTTCTCAACAGTGACTTTTGAAGAGCAAAATATATAATTTTGATGAAGTCTAATTTATCAATTTTCTCTTTTTATGAATTGTACTTTTGGTGTCATGTCTAAGAAAAATTTCCCTAACTAAACATCGCAAAGATTTTCTCCAATATGTTCCATTTAAAGTATTATAGGTTTAATTTTTATTTTTAGGCCTATGACATGTTAATTTTTTGCATATGGTACAAGATACAGAGTGAATATTTTTTTTATTAGTTTCTGTTTTTACGTATGGAGAGCTACTTATTACAGCACTATTTTTTGAAAAGGCTATTCTTTGTCCACTTAAATGCCTTTGTCAAAGCTCAGTTGTCTATATATGTATAGGTCTATTCTGGACTTTCTGTTATGCACCAATGGTACAGTTATTTCTATTTGCTTCCATAGTATAATGCTTTAATTATTATAGGTTGATGTGTCTTAGAATCCGGTAAGGTTTACCCTCCAACTTTCTTTTGTCTTTTCAAATCGCTTTGGCCATTCTAAATCTTTTGTATATTCATACGCATTTTAGAAATAGCTTATTAATTTCCATAAAAGTTCTTACCTGGGTTTTGATTGGAATTCCCTCAGACCTATACAACAATCTGGGGACAACTGACATCCTAACAATATTGAGACTCCAATCCATGAATGAGATATGTCTCTCCAATTCTATTATTTATTTGGACTAATTAATTTCTTTAATTTGCACACATATTATAACCCTATACACTAATCATTATAATAAAATGGTGAGCCTACAAGGGAGAGGCTACTAAATTCTGTCTGCAATATCAGAGAAATTTTTGAAGACAAGGTAAGCTTTCTTCTGACTCTTGTCGTAAATAGGTGATCATCAGGTAAACAAGTGAACTTGCAGAGAGGAGAAGCAGAAATGCACTGGAGTGTGAGAGGAGCAAACACTTAAAGATTTGTACATAACTATGGTTTGACGTACTTGAAATCATTGGTGTATATAGGGGGTATGAAGGGAGATATGTATCTGGACCCTTGTCTTATGTTCATTCTCCTTGAAGACAATTGTTCTTTTTCCTGTGCGCAATGTGGGGGGGGGGGCTATTGAAAGATTTTAATCTGAGAAGTAATAAGCATATTTAAAAGATCGCTCTGAAAGTTGAATGACTTGTTTAAACATTTTTAAAGATATTTCTACTTTAACCTGTTTAAATTCCTGGGGGAAAAGTCTCCATATTTCAGGGTATAGAGACAGTGAAATCTAGTCTTCTAGATTTCCATTCATATTTCTTTTTCATTTTTATGTTTCAAAATTGATTTCTACTGTTTCAAAGAAAACCTTTCTTCCTTTTCTTTTTCTCTTTCTTTCTTTCTTTCTTTCATGTTTATTTTTGAGAGAGAGAGAGAGAGAGAGAGAGACAGAGGGTGAGCAGAAGATGAGCAGAGAGAGAGGGAGACACAGAATCCGAAGCAGGCTCCAGGCTCTGAGCTGTCAGGACAGAGCCAGACACGGGGCTCGAACTCACAGAGTGTGAGATCATGACCTGAGCCAAAGTTGGACGCTCAACCGACTGAGCCACCCAGGGTCCCATAGAAAACTGTTCTTTCTAATTAAATATTATCCCTTAATATTTTCCCCCTCCTTATGTAAGTTATTTTGGTTGTTGACTTTCTTTCCTTCTTCAGCTCTGAACATCTGGGTTTCTTGGCTGAGTAGGCTCCTCATTGACCTTAAAACAAACAACTCTCCTCCCCACCTTATTAGCTTTGTATACAGTAAAGATGGTGAAACGATATTTCGGATTGAACGAATTCTTTTTTACCCAGGTACTTTGAAGTACAATGCTTCTTAAAAGTCCTTGTGGGATCTTAGAACACATGTCCCTGGGCTAAACAGTGGGGACCAATTTATCAAATTCCACACCTTCCTGGCAAACATTGCTTTTCCTCTTTAATCTTCTGACCTTTGTTGACTGCAGTCTTTTGACTGGCTGTATCGTCATGCCCAGAATAGTTTATGCCTGCTGCTTTCTCTTAATCAGTTATTGCTCTGTTTTTCTTTTTTCAAATATAGAAAACTGGATTTACTTTACTGTATCACTGAACTGCATCTTGATTATTAGAATGTTTTATTATAATTTGTTAACTTGTGTACCTACCTATATTTAAGATGTAGTTCATATAAGTCATTCTGTACTTGACAAAAATTCCAGTCTTTTGAAACTCATTTTCTAATCTGACTTCTTGAATGATTTGGGTCTTTTGCTTGTATTATGATCAGTTGGCATGAGATTGAGAAATATGGAGATGTGTATAGAGGTGGTGAGTAGTTAAGGTTTCTTTTCCTCGTGGTATTTTGGATAAAAGTTGAGGTAGGTTGCTTAGTTTAGTGTGGGTTCATAATTGGAGTAATATGATATTTGTTGAAATTGTTGATGAAGTGAGACAGACTAAAACACAGAATAAATATAGTTCTACCTGAGACTAAAACAACCATTGTGAATAATAAATCAGCCTTTTTTTTTCTTATGTACTTTCTAATATTACTTTGACCTTTCTCCCATTACATTTAAACAGGTATATAATTCCTATGGTGACACAGTCTGAAAATAATAGTAATATAAGTTTCAGAGTCTTTGGAAGTGTGCAAAACATTTGAATCAATTGCTGAAAAGATAAACAAATCATGACAATTTTCTACTATAAATCCAAAACCATTTTAAATTAATCGATATTTTACGAATCATGGCAGTACCCTCATACACTTAAAGTAGTAATATACAAATATGAATATGTATGAACATACTTTTTATTTATCTGTAGACAATGTTTGAAGAAAATGTGGGTTTCCAGACACTTCGGATTAAAAACCACTTGTTTAGTGTGTGGAGGGCAAATGGGACTGTAGGCAGAGGTCAGGGGAAAGAAAAGAGGAGTCAGAGCAAAAGATAGGTCAAAGTGAGGTAGAAATGGTTAAATTCCTTTGTAGTAGGGGATGCCGACTTTTGTTTAGACATCCATATATTTGGTATTTCTTATTTTTTAATTTTTTAATGTTTATTTATTTTGGGGAGAGAGAGAGAGAGAGGAGGGGAAGAGAGAGAGGAAGACACAGAATCCGAAGCAGGCTCCAGGCTCTGAGCTGTCAGCATATAGCCGGACATGGGGCTCAAACGCACCAACCATGAGATCATTACCTGAGCCGAAATCGACAGTCAGATGCTTAACCAACTGAGTCATTCAGCTTCCCCTGGCATTTCTGAAACTAAGAATGCAATGGTCATTTCAGGTCAAAGGGAGGACAGGTCAAATGTTGAGATATGTCAGGCAGGAGGAAATGCTCTGTGCAGGTAATATGTGGCAATGTATTCTAACTTCTATTTGCAGATTCTCTATCTCTGGACAGAACCAGGGATTGTAATACTTTTTGAGATTCGTTATAAGATTGATAACATCTTAATGTTTTTTCTTCTGCGGAGTTTTTACTAGCCTTAGTTCCATTGAATTGTAGCTAACCAAACTGACCACAGACGACATTTTGCTACAAGGAGTTCAAGGGTATGGCTCAATTAATGGAAATAGATTTGTGGCGCCTCCACATAAATCCAAGAAATTCTAGAAACCCAGCCAAGTCAACCAATATGAGGTTGAGCCAATGATAAGTGAAAATAACTCCTTAGGCCACTGAGTTCTGCTTGGCATTGAATAGCAACAATTTGATTTATATTGCCTTTATGTTTTTACAAGATCAACCTCCTTTTTTTAAGTTTTTTTTTTTTCCAAGTGTATTTTGAGGAACAATTAACAATCTCTTGAAAATAACTGAGGAAGTGTTGGGAAAGACATTGTGTCAGATTATTCAAGGCAAAAGGCATAAGCTTTTTTCTGCCTTTGTTTCATGCTTTGATCTCAATAAACCATTTATTTTTCCCTTCCAGGCTTTTTGGTTAAAAACATTTAACTATTTCATAATAAATGACATCCCCATCCCCTTGAAATTTTCAGATACTACTGCTTTTCCATTTATTGCTCTTAAGATAGATATATTAATATGGGGCACCTGAGTGACTCAGTTGGTTAAGCATTTCACTCTTTTTTTTTTTTTTTTTTAATTTTTTTTTTTCAACGTTTATTTATTTTTGGGACAGAGAGAGACAGAGCGTGAACGGGGGAGGGGCAGAGAGAGAGGGAGACACAGAATCGGAAACAGGCTCCAGGCTCTGAGCCATCAGCCCAGAGCCCGACGCGGGGCTCGAACTCACGGACCGTGAGATCGTGACCTGGCTGAAGTCGGACACTTAACCGACTGCGCCACCCAGGTGCCCCAAGCATTTCACTCTTAATGAGGCTCAGGTCATGATCTCATAGTTCATGAGTTCAAGCCCACGGGAGGCCTACAGTGGCAGTGTGGAGCCTGTTTGGGATTCTCTCTCTCTTCCCCTCCCCCACTCTTGCTCTTGCTCTCTCTCTCAAAATAAATAAATAAAATTTGTAAAGATTGATATATTAATTTTGATTTACACATGCCATTATGCATTTAAAACAAGATGATGAGGGATAAGTGAAAGCAACTGAGATCAGGATAATCTTTATAAATTCTCCTCTATCTTCCCCCACTCCTTTTCTACCCTAACATATATTCTGAAGAATTGTTAAATGCAAGTATTATATTTTTCAATAATATAGGGGCATAAGGAGTAATATTCCCAAAACATTTCATTTAAAACCTAGGAAAAAAGTGTGTGTGTGTTTTTTGGTTGTTGTTGTTGCTTTTGTTTGTTTTGTGTTTTGCTTTTAACTAAGATGAAGAAAATAAAATGCAGAAAAGAAAATAAAATGAAGAAAATAAAAAGGAAAAGGTAACATTATATTTAGTTTTAATTTTTTTGTGAGAAATACTATATAAATTTGGAGAACAGCTAGGATTTCTTTTTTTAAATGTTAATCTGTTAAGTCAAATTGATACGTGCACAAAGACAAAATTAAGAAAGTCCTAAATAATAGAATGTCCCAATATTCTTTTTACCGAGGTTTATTTCTCAGAGGAACGTGCTGTCAAATCTTTCAGGTATTTATAAAGCATTTTCTTCTGTATTCATACATATTGTACTACTACTGTCATTCTTTGATTTATCATATATATGACATTCATATGATAAGTCAGGGAATGACAGTAGTATAATATATATATATATATAGTGATATATATTATATATAAGTACATATAGTATATAAGTATATAAGCAGTAATATTATATATGTACTCAGTTGTATTATATATATATATATATATATACACTCTCTCATATAAGTATATAAGGTGGTAGTATTATACATATACTCTGTCATATATATATGAGAAAAAGAGAGAAAGAGAATAGAGAGAGAAGATGCCCTCTTATATGAGGGATTTAGATTTATTACACAATTCTTTACGTTAGTTTTCTAATCTTATACACCATTTTGTGTATCTTGTACTTAATAACTTCTTAGCTTTATCTGGCACTTAGTCGTCAGTGTAACAATCTCTAATATTTTTCCAAATGTTCCATCGGATATATCTAACACCTATCAGTACATTTACCAGAAGTTCAAACACATCACATTACCTATTAGTTATATTTGTCCCTTTGCATTTCCTCTTCTGATTGTTTCTAGGCCTGACACACAGCTGTCATTGTAGGATTTGCCTTTTATTTTCCTGTTTTGAGCCCCCCTTTTTTTTTGATCTCATGCTTTCTTCATTTTTAATTTATTCACTTATTTTGTTGAAAAATATTGTCTAAGAGCTTCTAAATTTTTTAAGCTTTGTTTATGTAAAATTATTTTTATTATATCCTCACATTGATTTATGGTTTCACTGAGTCTACAGTTATAGTCAAAAATCATCCCCTGGAATGTTGTAGACTCTGCCTCACTGTCTTCCAGCGTCCGGTGTTATTGTTAGAAAAAAAAAGTTGATATTTGAACACTTCTATCTTTTTGAGTGGTTATTCACTCTATATTATCCTCAAGCTATTAGAACCCTCTTTTGATCCCTGGTGTTTTAAACGTTTCCAGTGACAAGCCTTGGAGTGAATGTGTTGGGGAGGATGTGTTTTAGTCTGGAGACTCGTATGATGCGGATGTTCTGGTATTAATCATTTGATCATTTCCCCCCGCTAGCTTGTATGCTCTGTTTCTGGAGCTCCTTTTAGATCGATATTTTACCCCGTGGACCGGTCCTCTAATTTTATCTTTGCTCTCCTACTTTCTTTCCATTTGTCTGTTTTTATACTTTTATGAGATTTCCCTGAATTTACATCCATTCTTCTTTTGAACTTTTACTTCTATTCATTTTTAATTACAAATGCTCTTTCATGTTCTCCGATTGCCTTTTGATAAATGGGTATGTATTTTCTTTTTCTGCCTTCAGAGCCATGCCCCACTCTTGTCCTAATATCTGCCACTGTGAGATCTAGTCCTAAACTTCTCTGTGGGGCAAATTCGTTAGTTCTCATGTCATCACTTCCTCATTTTTCCCACATTCTCTATCAACTTGTAATTGTATAAACATTTATTCAAATCACTTATCCTCTATTATTTTTTTTCATTTTTCTTTGGCCATGTGGATTAATATTTTCTTTTTTTTAATTTAAATGCAGATTTAAATTAAAAATTTATTATTTATTATTTATTTATTTATTATTTATTAATAAAATAAATTTATAATAAATTTATTTTTATTTATTTATTTATTTATTTTTATATTAAATATAAGTTATTGTCAAATTGGTTTCCATACAACACCCAGTGCTCATCCCAACAGGTGCCCTCCTCAATACCCATCACCCACCCTCCCCGCCCTCCCACCCCCATCAACCCTCAGTTTGTTCTCAGTATTTAAGAGTCTTAGGTACTTTACTGCCATTTTACTTTTATCTTTGGAATACAAGGAGTTCAATACATCATTTTAAACTGTATACTCTGATTGTCTAACTTGAAAATAATTCCGAATATAATTCCTAGAATGGAGAGTCATCTTTATACATTTTAGAAGTTCAAGTAATTTTTTTTTTTAGATTTTTCAGGACTTACTAAAATAAAGATGCTTTAGACATAAAAGTTTTTGTAAACAACTAGGATAGTACTTGATCTGAAAGGAAACAACTAGGATAGTACCTGATCTGAAAGGAAATGAGAGAGAAATTTCCTTGTACTTTGAAACAGTTTTCTTAGCATTCAGTGCTGAAGATACATGTGTTATTTAAACTTCCTTTGCCTCAACATATGATTAATAAAAAAGACATGTACAAAATATTCCATTGGTGTTTATGGCCATACCACCCTGAACACGCCCAATCTTGTCAAAATATTCCATTGAGCAAACCTAAAGTTATTTGTAATATTCAGCAAAATAGCAGCAACTTTATCCTTTCCTCATTCAGAAAAGCATATTTCAATATAAATGTGGATAAGGTTCTTAATAAATTTGCCATATTAAAATTTGTGTCTTAGACTAAATAAGTTATATGTTTGGGAAAAACAATGGACTACCTACCTCATATCAAACACAAAACCAATTTCAGATGGATTGTTGATCTAAATATGAAAGGTAACACAATAAAGATTCTGGGGAAAAAAATGTAAAATATTTTCTTCATGTCCTTGGGAGATGAAAAGATTTCCTAAGCAGGACATAAAAACCACTATCTGAAAAGAAAAATGTTGAGAAATTGGACTATATTGAAACCAAAAGCTTTGCTTATCAAAAGACAACAGTATGAGATTGCATAGGTAACAGACTGAGTGGGAGAGAACAATTGCAACTTACTTATCTTATAAGGAACATTAATTGAAAATATTGAAAGAAATTCAATAAGAAAAAGTCGAGCCCCCAAATAGAAAACTGGACAAAACAAACAGGAACATCACAAGACAGGATATCGAAATGGATACTTATGAAACAATGCCCAAGCTATTAATCATCAAGGAAAAGCAGATTAAAACCAGTGAGATACTTGGGGCACCTGGGTGGCTCAGCCAGTTAAGCATCTGTCCTCAGCTAAGGTCATGATCTCACAGTCTGTGAGTTCGAGGCCCACCTCACTGACAGCTCAGAGCCTGGAGCCTGCTTCGGATTCTGTGTCTCCCTCTCTCTCTGCCCCTCCCCTGCTTGCACTCTGTCTCTCTCTCTCAAAAATAAACAAACATTAAAACAACAACAACAGTGAAGTACCACTATGCATGCATCAGGATAGATTTGCCAAATTTACCAAATAAAAATATGGAATTCCTAGGTATATTTGAATTTTAAGTAATAAATAATTTTTTTAGGATGAGTATGTCCCAAATATTTCAAATTCAAATGAAAGTCCTGTATTTTATCTGGCAACACTAAACAGAACGGCTGAAATGGAAATGATCAGCAAAATCAAGCATTGCTGGTAATGTGGAACAAATGGAACTTTCGAACACTGCTATCAACTTTTAATTTGATACAATCAGTACAAAACCACTTTAGGAGAACTCTCTGGGACTATTAATTAAAGTCCAACCCAGTAATCTTAGGAGTCAGCAATTCCTCTCTAAAGAATATACCAAAAGACGTGTACACTCACGTTCACCACAGCACTCTGGGTATTAAAACTATTTTTTAAAAAAACAAAGCAACACCAAAGAGATATATATTAATGTAGTAAATAAACTATGGTGTAATCATTCAATGAAATGTCAAAAGACAATACGAAGAAACTATTGCTACACTCAGCACATTGATAATACTCTAAAACGCAATGTTGAATGAAAAAAGACTGACACCAATCAATACATTTTATTTTAGGTGGCTCCCTTTGTATAAAGTTCAAGGACAAAGCAGAATTAATCAGTGTTAGAAATCAACGTGGTGGTTACGAGGAGGAAGGCCGTGCCTGGGAGGAGGCACAAGTGGGAGATTGGTCAACATTTTCTTTCTTGATCTGGGTATCGGTTACTAGTGTATGTTCACTTTAGAAACTGCCATGCTGTGTAGGCTTTTGATTTGTGTACATTTCTTCATGCAGGTTGTATGTCAGTAAAAAGTCTTTCCTAAAAAAACCTACATTGCTCAAAAATTTAGTAATTTGCTTTTGGTTATAATAAATTACTTGTGATAACACGACAACTGATTTCAACTGGTGAATCATGATGATTCAAATCATATTTGAGGTGAAGTGCTGTAGACAGCACCTTGCCTGCCCTCGGGAACAGCGGGTCTTACCATTCTAACCTGGGGGGAGAGGAGCAAAAATGACTGTCCTGGCAAACACGGCCAGTTGCACATGTCAGCCTTGTTGAAAATAACTGTTCTGCGGGCTCAGTTCATTGTACCGAAATCTGTGTCCTTCACCCTGTTTGTTTTGTTTTTAGATAGACGGAGGGTGAGCAGGGGAGGGGCAGAGAGAGAGGGAGACACAGAATCTGAAGCAGGCTCTAGGCTCTGAGCTGTCAGCACAGAGCCCGACGCGGGGCTCGAACTCACGGACCGCGAGATCATGACCTGAGCCGAAGTCGGCCGCTTAACCGACTGAGCCACCCAGGCGCCCCCAGATTTTTTTAATGTTTATTTATTTTTGAGACAGAGAGAGACAGAGCATGAACGGGGGAGGGTCAGAGAGAGGGAGACACAGAATCTGAAACAGGCTCCAGGCTCTGAGCTGTCAGCACAGAGCCCGATGCGGGGCTCGAACTCACGGACTGCAAGATCATGACCTGAGCCGAAGTCGGCCGCTTAACTGACTGAGCCACCCAGGCGCCCCAAGATTTTATAAAAGTCCTAGTTCCTGCCCTTCATCCTTTCCCTTACATTCCTACACTTGTGCTCACTGCTTAGCAGATCATTCCTAAGTTGATCAAAGGCCCAAAAATGTATTAATTGTGTGATCAGAACAACATCATCATGGGGCACTTAGATGGCTCAGTCAGTTGGGTGCCCAACTCTTTATTTGGGCTCAGGTCACATTTTCATGGGCTCGTGGTACTGAGACTTGAGTTGGGGCTCTGTGCTGTTAGCACAGAGCCTGCTTGGGAGTCTCTCTCCCTCTTTCTCTGCCCCTCCCCTGCTCTCTCTCTTTCTCTCTCTCAAAATAAATAAAAACAAACATTTTTTTAAAAAGAACATCATCAGGTACATAGCTACTTGAACATTCCTTTCCTCCAGGAATATCTTCAAATGATAATCTTGGAATATATTTATTGAGCCCAGTGCATGAAACATAAGTAAATTGCAGGTGAATAAAATGATGAGAGATATTGTAGAAAGATAGATCACCTGACAGATGTGAGGACACGTTGGGGTGGGGGAGAGAAGAGAGAGCAACCTAAACCGTGAAGAGGGTAGTGTCGAAAGGGTAAAACAACACCTTCCCTTCCAAGTCCTCTTGTGAGTCTTTCTACTATAGGGTGCACCAAAATTCTATGCTACGATTTCACTTTCCCCAGATAGTCTCCTTTTATTCCCTCTCCATGACGAATGAAAAGGTTAGAGATATATAATAAATACTTGTTTGTTGAATGAGTTACATAAATGAATGCAAAAATGACCAGTGAAATGCATAAAGGGTATGAATTTGGGTACGAGAAAAAAAATGGGCCTAACTCTATGACCCACCGCTTACAAGTCACGCGCTATTGCAAAATTTAATTCAGTTGCATCCAAGATTCGGTTGCCAAAGTGCCACACGGAGCTGATAACACCTATCTTGTAGGACTGTGGTGAGGTAAATAAATAAATAAATAAATAAACAAACAAATAAAAATAAAAGGATCAGAGCCCCCAGGCTTGAATTCCAATATGACACTAGGTTGTTCTTCAGAGACACACGTTCCCTCACTGCTTTCAAGAGTCCTGATTCGCTGACTTTTTCCAAAATGCGAGTCCTTGGAGTCACAGCCTCCCTCCTGCTAAGTCCTCAGGAGTTACATGATCACCTCAGTTTTCTTCTCTGAAGAACTGGAAAAACAAACCAAAATTTTATTCTTCTATATTCAGCGTTTGTATCCATGGCTTGGTGAATTTTACTGAACTTAAATAATCTACATACCCTTAAAATTACAGATGAAAATAAGAAACACTAGTGGGTCCATTCAGTCATGCAACATAAAATTTCCCTGGGCTGCTTAAATCAGATGTATTTGGGGTTCATTTTGTGTGAATAGGTTGTCGTTTGTTTCTGTAACTTAGCTTTTTTTATGGCTGCGACTTATCTTCCATCATATTTATATAGGTACAAATTCAATAAAAAAAAAAAAAACCTGTGGTATTATAAACAAATACTTCTGAAAGCTAAGAGCTATATTTTCTTAAAATGTCTTCCCCCATGACGTTTGCTGTTGGTTTTGACCACAAAAATGTTTCCAAAATAAACCCTAATATTTTGTAGTATAAGCGCCTTTTCCCTTTTACAAAATAATTTCCATAATTTTTAAATGTTTTGTTGACAATGCTTATGTTACCAGTTTGTGACATCAGCAGGGTGTGAATAGGCACAAACATAAAGCAGCTTTGTTCCTTCTCCCTAAATGCTCCTTTTGACTTCATCTGTCAAATTGTTCGCTTTGATCCTTGGATGACAATGACATGGTTTTCCCAGCGATGCTCAGGAATCAACGAACAGTGTCATTTTTCAGTGAGTAGAAAGTGTAATCCAAGCCAACGTATTACTGTCAATCTCTTATCAGATTGAACTCTTCTCTTCTTCCCCAGCTCAGTCCTTCCTCAGGAAAACCAGCAATAGGAAGGAAGGTGCTATTGATTTTTACACTGTTCCCCTCACCTGTTTCTTTTACTTCTTCCCCTCCATTTACCAAGCCACCTTGACTCAAGGGTTGGGTATGAGAGTGGGGGTTGGGCAATCAGGGAGGTTAAAGGGCACAACCATTCTACTTGACTGGCGCAGTTATAATCTTGTGTTGGAGTCCTTGGGTGTGGCAGATACCAAATGGTTACTATTTCTCCCCCGAGCAATCTGTGGGGGGTTCTTTTAAGTTCCCCTATCGAAAGCCCCACTAGCAGATTCCTGAGGTGGGTAGTGTATCTCAGCTGGCCCCTTTGGATGCTTGCCGCAGCCCCTCGTTTCTGGCAGTGGCTCCACACTGATTCCACGTGTTGGGTCACTCAATTCTAGACAGTGCTCTCATATAACTCCTTTTCAAGATGACACAAGCTTGCTTCCTTTCAATAGAAGGTCTTCTCATCTGGTTTATGGAAGACAAGACTTATAGCTCTGGAAGCGTAGACCGTGCCCTTTGCCCTGTGCCACAATCGGCTCAATCAGCCTCTTCCCTCTGGACACCTCAAACATCAGTCGGGTACCAGACCCGGCCTCCCTCAATTCCCCAAGGTCACCAGATCATCCCTGAGTCAGCCTTCTCACTTAGCATGGGGCTGTGGGTGGGAATGGGAGCAGCTATGAGGCACTCTTATGCTGAAGACACTTTGTCTCAAGACATCCATGCTCTGTCGTCTCCGTTTTCAAGCCTCTTGCTTTATATACACTTGAGATAACACTAACAACGCATTAGGGATCACTGGACTTGGTTTTTTTTTAAACGCCCTATTAGGAAGTTCCACAGAGATGTTAGAACTTCTCTTTTAGACTGTGGATCCTTGCAATCCTGTATTTTCTCTTGTGGAAGCTGAGCTAAGGGTAAGACAAGAAAAATGTGTTGTACATATATAACAAAATTGAGTGCCATGCATGGCAGAAAGGCCGTATAACAAATTTCTGATAGGTAAGACATTGATCATGATATAGTTGAGCTTTAATAATGAAAGTGTTGTGTTTTATGGCACTAACGTAAAGAATGCCCTGGTACATCAATTAAATGTAAGCTATACTGTTTTTTCTCTTTCTTTTTTTCATTTGAAGATCCTCTCTTTGTATTAATGTGACCATACTTATGTGAATCGCTCATCATTTTCCTTTGTAATGGGATAAAAAAGTAGTAAGAAGAGCTGTAATTTTCAATCAAAGTGCTCATTCTTGAACAGTATAAAAATATCACTTCGGAAGTTATTTGTAACTAACTCTGAAAATAGATCTAATTATTAAAACAATAAAGGCTTATGTAGAAAATAAAAAGATATTAAATTCATACTAATATTGAAATCACTAAGGAATAAGAAAATCAGAGGGTTTCTTTTAAATTTTGATGTATATTCCTCTAGTTCCTACTTTGACAGGGTATATTTTGTTTCTATTAATAAGATAGTTTTGTGCATATGCAGTTTATCCAAATGTTTTAAAAATACTGTACATTATCATTAATGTATAGTAACATAAGGTATAACAAATATATTTTAAAGGCTGAAAAAATCTATCATATATTTATAGTGTCATATGTTTTATCACATCTTCATTATTGAACATTCATATAGTTCTCAGGTTTTTATAAAGCACATCAGGAAAGTTCTTTATACATAAATCAGGGTATATAGTTCTAATTATTACCTTAGGATGCATACCTATCCTGAATGAATCAAAGATCAAATGGGTCTGAACATTCTGAGCTTCTGAAGAAAATATATATAATTTACTTTTTAGATTCTACCAGCAGGGTAGGAGTACTAATATTA
This sequence comes from Lynx canadensis, assembly GCF_007474595.2. NCBI lineage: Eukaryota > Metazoa > Chordata > Mammalia > Carnivora > Felidae > Lynx > Lynx canadensis. Next base: position 54,016,820 of record NC_044306.2, on the reverse strand, counting down.
CCTAACCCCACCAGACTAAGTAATATTTTTAATTTTTAATTTCTTAATTTTTAATTTTTAAAGTTTATTTATTTTGAGAGAGACAGAGACAGTGCAAGTGGGAGGAGGGGCAGAGAGAGAGAGAGAATCCCAAGCAGGCTCCTCGTTGCTAACGCAGAGCCCGATGATGCAGGGCTTGAACCCATGAAACTGAGATTACGACCAGAGCTGAAAACAAGAGTCGGATGCTTAACCAACTAAGCTACCCAGGCGCCCCAAGTAGTGCTTTTTAAATTTCAATAATTTCACACATAAAGTTTTTTTTTAATTATTTGTACTTTCATGTCTGTGATAATCATGACTTTTAAGTGGCTTCCATTTATAGCACATAAAAATTTGAGCCACTGGGAATATTCAATCTGAAGCTGCCTTACACAAAATGAACTATTTAATGAGAATCTTTACTAGTTGTTTTTCTGTTTTGTTTTGGTTTGTTTGTTTGTTTGTTTGTTTTTTAACAGTTGTATTGGCCATTATGGTGGATTGGTAACTCTGGAAATCTGGGCAAAAAACAATGTCACCTTTGGCTTACGTTCTAAAACTCTAGAGCCTGTCCTAGTGCAGGACAGAACTAAGCTAACTTTTTTTTTTTGATGTTTATTTATCTTGAGAGAGAGAGACAAAGAGTATGTGCCGACGTAAGCAGGGCGGAGCAGAGGTATGGAGAGAGAGAAGCCCGAGCAGGTTCCGCACTGTCAGCACAAAGCCCAACACAGGGCTCCATCACACACACTGTGAGATCATGACCTGAGCCAAAACCGAGACGGAAACTTAACCAACTGAGCCAGGCACCCCCAAACTACCTGACAAATTCAGTTCTGGCTCCGCAGTGAGCACAGTCTATATCAGTTTCATATGGAGTCAACCTCAACCCTCTTTTCCTGTCCACCTTTCTTTCCCGTGAGTGTTACCCTAGTGTCTTCCTTCACCCTAGAGGCACCAACGCTTCCTTGGCACAGCAGCTGAATTCACTTTGGAGCTTCTTCAATACTTGCAGAAACAGTGCCATAACACTTACCTCATTGATTTTGACATTGGTCATTCAGAAGGCCACGCTGCAGAAATTGGTGTATTAGGCCCAAGGAACCTATCTCCAAGCTCACAAGAACCGCCATCAGTTGAGCAGCAAGCTGCTCTTCCTCCGAAGTTTCATCTTCACAGGTGTCCCCCAAGTTTCAAGGTTTTAACAATCTCAACTTTTCTTCTTTGTTTCTGCAGCCCTAAGGATATCAGCTATTTTCTGCAGTTGTACCCCCGTGGTACCTTCCAATTGTCTTTCTACCCTTTAGTCAACTAGCTGTCAACTTTATGTCTAGTTAGCCATTTTGTGCATTCAATTATTTTTCCTTGAAATGACGGGTGGGATTTCTCTCTTTGGCCTGGACTCCGACTGGCACATGCAGAAAAAGACAGTAGCAGAAAATATGGACATATTCTCTAGGTTGAAAATAAAGGGCCATATGCCTACTATGAAAAAGGGGCAAATGGTTGACTTTTCCTCATGTATAAGAACCTTTGAGTTAGATTTGTATTTCATAGTATGAGACATGTGAACTTTTATAGAATAGTACCTTGTAAAGATGAAGATGTATAAGTTAAAAGTTATGATTTTTTATAGGTACAATGGACTGAACAATCTCCTCCCCAAATTCTTTTATCGAGGCCTTAACCCCCAGTATGATGGAATTTGGAAATGGGACCTTTGGGAGGTAATTAGGTTTAGATGAGATCATGAGGGTGGGCTCCTCATGATTATATTAGTGCCTTTTTTTTGGTTGTAGTTGTTAAAGTAAGCTTCATTCCCAACATGGGGCTTGAACTCTCAGCACTAAGATTGAGAGTCACATGCTCTACCAACTGAGCTAGCCAGGTGCCTGAGATTAGTGCCTTTTTAAGAAGGGATACCAGAGCATTTTCTCTTTCTCCCTGTCACGTGAGGACATATAGAGAAGGCAGCTGTCTGTAGACCAAGAAGAGAGCTCTCACCAGAAACAAAATGCTGGTACTCTCTAATCTTGTACTTCCCAGCTTCTAGAACTCTGAAAGAGTTCTATGGTTTAAGCCACATAGTCTATGGTATTTTGTTAGGGTGGCTTAAATAGCCTATTACAATAGTCTGTCTCCATCCCATGTAATGGTTTTTGTCCATTTGAAAGAAATCATTAAAATATAGTGGTTTATGAATTAAGTAATGAATGAAAACATTTTTAGGGAGAAATCTAAAGGACAGGAAATGTTCACTGTGCTCATTGGATCAGAGAAATTGTATGGTCTGGGATGCCAAACACCTAAGTGATTCTTACAACTGACAGCCATTAATTTATGGCCATGACATTTCACCATGATATTGCACCATGATATTTCATTCACTTATAAAACCATTGGCTTTGTGATACAGTCTTCCAGGGTAGCGTTAAATTTTCCCAGATCGTCTTACTCTTTCATATGAACCACCTCAGTGACTAAGACGCTATAAGAACTTATTGAAGAACAGGGAAGATGGCGGCGTAGGAGGACGCTGGGCTCACCGCGCGTCCTGCTGATCACTTAGATTCCACCTACACCTGCCTAAATAACCCAGAAAACCGCCAGAGGATTAGCAGAACGGAGTCACCGGACCGAAGTGCAGACGAGAGGCCCACGGAAGAGGGTAGGAAGGGCGGCGAGGCGGTGCGCGCTCCACTGACTGGCGGGAGAGAGCCGGGGCGGAGGGGCGGCTCGCCAGCCAAGCAGAGCCCTCGAGTCCGGCTTGCAAAAGCGGAGGGGCCTGACGGACTGTGTTTCAACAGCAAGCGCGACTTAGCGTCTGGGAGGTCATAAGTTAACAGCTCTGCTCGGAAAGTGGGAAGGCTGGAGGACAAAGGGAGGGTGAGCTGCGGAGCCCCCGGACGACAGAGCTCAGTTTGGCGGGGAACAAAGGCGCTCACCAGCGCCATCTCCCCCGCCCATCCCCCAGCCAAAATCCCAAAGGGAACCGGTTCCGGCCAGGGAAATTGCTCGCTCCGCGCAAACACCCAACTCTGTGCTTCTGCGGAGCCAAACCTCCGGCAGCGGATCTGACTCCCTCCGGCTGCCACAGGGCCCCTCCTGAAGTGGATCACCTAAGGAGAAGCGAGCTAAGCCTGCCCCCCCTCCCGCCGTGCACCTTGCCTTCCCACCCCAGCTAATACGCCAGATCCCCAGCATCACAAGCCTGGCAGTGTGCAAGTAGCCCAGACGGGCCACGCCACCCCACAGTGAATCCCACCCCTAGGAGAGGGGAAGAGAAGGCACACACCAGTCTGACTGTGGCCCCAGCGGTGGGCTGGGGGCAGACATCAGGACTGACTGCGGCCCCGCCCACCAACTCCAGTTATACACCACAGCACAGGGGAAGTGCCCTGCAGGTCCTCACCACACCAGGGACTATCCAAAATGACCAAGCGGAAGAATTCCCCTCAGAAGAATCTCCAGGAAATAACAACAGCTAATGAGCTGATCAAAAAGGATTTAAATAATATAACAGAAAGTGAATTTAGAATAATAGTCATAAAATTAATCGCTGGGCTGGAAAACAGTATACAGGACAGCAGAGAATCTCTTGCTACAGAGATCAAGGGACTAAGGAACAGTCACGAGGAGCTGAAAAACGCTTTAAAGGAAATGCAAAACAAAATGCAAACCACCACAGCTCGGATAGAAGAGGCAGAGGAGAGAATAGGTGAACTAGAAGATAAAGTTATGGAAAAAGAGGAAGCTGAGAAAAAGAGAGATAAAAAAATCCAGGAGTATGAGGGGAAAATTAGAGAACTAAGTGATACACTAAAAAGAAATAATATACGCATAATTGGTATCCCAGAGGAGGAAGAGAGAGGGAAAGGTGCTGAAGGGGTACTTGAAGAAATAATAGCTGAGAACTTCCCTGAACTGGGGAAGGAAAAAGGCATTGAAATCCAAGAGGCACAGAGAACTCCCTTCAGACGTAACTTGAATCGATCTTCTGCACGACATATCATAGTGAAACTGGCAAAATACAAGGATAAAGAGAAAATTCTGAAAGCAGCAAGGGGTAAACGTGCCCTCACATATAAAGGGAGACCTATAAGACTCGTGACTGATCTCTCTTTTGAAACTTGGCAGGCCAGAAAGAATTGGCACGAGATTTTCAGGGTGCTAGACAGCAAAAATATGCAGCCGAGAATCCTTTATCCAGCAAGTCTGTCATTTAGAATAGAAGGAGAGATAAAGGTCTTCCCAAACAAACAAAAACTGAAGGAATTTGTCACCACTAAACCAGCCCTACAAGAGATCCTAAGGGGGACCCTGTGAGACAAAGTACCAGAGACATCACTACAAGCATAAAACATACAGACATCACAATGACTCTAAACCCGTATCTTTCTATAATAACACTGAATGTAAACGGATTAAATGCGCCAACCAAAAGACATAGGGTATCAGAATGGATAAAAAAACAAGACCCATCTATTTGCTGTCTACAAGAGACTCATTTTAGACCTGAGGACACCTTTAGATTCAGAGTGAGGGGATGGAGAACTATTTATCATGCTACTGGAAGCCAAAAGAAAGCAGGAGTAGCCATACTTATATCAGACAAACTAGACTTTAAATTAAAGGCTGTAACAAGAGATGAAGAAGGACATTATATAATAGTTACAGGGTCTATCCATCAGGAAGAGCTAACAATTATAAATGTCTATGCGCCGAATACCGGAGCCCCCAAGTATATAAAACAATTACTCATAAACAGAAGCAACCTTATTGATAAGAATGTGGTAATTGCAGGGGACTTTAACACCCCACTTACAGAAATGGATAGATCATCTAGACACACAGTCAATAAAGAAACAAGGGCCCTGAATGAGACACTGGATCAGATGGACTTGACAGATATATTTAGAACTCTGCATCCCAAAGCAACAGAATATACTTTCTTCTCGAGTGCACATGGAACATTCTCCAAGATAGATCATATACTGGGTCACAAAACAGCCCTTCATAAGTTTACAAGAATTGAAATTATACCATGCATACTTTCAGACCACAATGCTATGAAGCTTGAAATCAACCACAGGAAAAAGTCTGGAAAACCTCCAAAAGCGTGGAGGTTAAAGAACACCCTAGTAACGAATGAGTGGGTCAACCAGGCAATTAGAGAAGAAATCAAAAAATATATGGAAACAAACGAAAATGAAAATACAACAATCCAAACGCTTTGGGACGCAGCGAAGGCAGTCCTGAGAGGAAAATACATTGCAATCCAGGCCTATCTCAAGAAACAAGAAAAATCCCAAATACAAAATCTAACAGCACACCTAAAGGAACTAGAAGCAGAACAGCAAAGGCAGCCTAAACCCAGCAGAAGAAGAGAAATAATAAAGATCAGAGCAGAAATAAACAATATAGAATCTAAAAAAACTGTAGAGCAGATCAACGAAACCAAGAGTTGGTTTTTTGAAAAAATAAACAAAATTGACAAACCTCTAGCCAGGCTTCTCAAAAAGAAAAGGGAGATGACCCAAATAGATAAAATCATGAATGAAAATGGAATGATTACAACCAATCCCTCAGAGATACAAACAATTATCAGGGAATACTATGAAAAATTATATGCCAACAAATTGGACAACCTGGAAGAAATGGACACATTCCTGAACACCCACACTCTTCCAAAACTCAATCAGGAGGAAATAGAAAGCTTGAACAGACCCATAACCAGCGAAGAAATTGAATCGGTTATCAAAAATCTCCCAACAAATAAGAGTCCAGGACCAGATGGCTTCCCAGGGGAGTTCTACCAGACATTTAAAGCAGAGATAATACCTATCCTTCTCAAGCTATTCCAAGAAATAGAAAGGGAAGGAAAACTTCCAGACTCATTCTATGAAGCCAGTATTACTTTGATTCCTAAACCAGACAGAGACCCAGTAAAAAAAGAGAACTACAGGCCAATATCCCTGATGAATATGGATGCAAAAATTCTCAATAAGATACTAGCAAATCGAATTCAACAGCATATAAAAAGAATTATTCACCATGATCAAGTGGGATTCATCCCTGGGATGCAGGGCTGGTTCAACATTCGCAAATCAATCAACGTGATACATCACATTAACAAAAAAAAAGAGAAGAACCATATGATCCTGTCAATCGATGCAGAAAAAGCCTTTGACAAAATCCAGCACCCTTTCTTAATAAAAACCCTTGAGAAAGTCGGGATAGAAGGAACATACTTAAAGATCATCAAAGCCATTTATGAAAAGCCCACAGCTAACATCATCCTCAACGGGGAAAAACTGAGAGCTTTTTCCCTGAGATCAGGAACACGACAGGGATGCCCACTCTCACCGCTGTTGTTTAACATAGTGCTGGAAGTTCTAGCATCAGCAATCAGACAACAAAAGGAAATCAAAGGCATCAAAATTGGCAAAGATGAAGTCAAGCTTTCGCTTTTTGCAGATGACATGATATTATACACGGAAAATCCGATAGACTCCACCAAAAGTCTGCTAGAACTGATACATGAATTCAGCAAAGTTGCAGGATACAAAATCAATGTCCAGAAATCAGTTGCATTCTTATACACTAACAATGAAGCAACAGAAAGACAAATAAAGAAAATGATCCCATTCACAATTGCACCAAGAAGCATAAAATACCTAGGAATAAATCTAACCAAAGATGTAAAGGATCTGTATGCTGAAAACTATAGAAAGCTTATGAAGGTAATTGAAGAAGACTTAAAGAAATGGAAAGACATTCCCTGCTCATGGATTGGAAAAATAAATATTGTCAAAATGTCAATACTACCCAAAGCTATCTACACATTCAATGCAATCCCAATCAAAATTGCACCAGCATTCTTCTCGAAATTAGAACAAGCAATCCTAAAATTCATATGGAACCACAAAAGGCCCCGAATAGCCAAAGGAATTTTGAAGAAGAAGACCAAAGCAGGAGGCATCACAATCCCAGACTTTAGCCTCTACTACAAAGCTGTCATCATCAAGACAGCATGGTATTGGCACAAAAACAGACACACAGACCAATGGAATAGAATAGAAACCCCAGAACTAGACCCACAAACGTATGGCCAACTCATCTTTGACAAAGCAGGAAAGAACATCCAATGGAAAAAAGACAGCCTCTTTAACAAATGGTGCTGGGAGAACTGGACAGCAACATGCAGAAGGTTGAAACTAGACCACTTTCTCACACCATTTACAAAAATAAACTCAAAATGGATAAAGGACCTAAATGTGAGACAGGAAACCATCAGAACCTTAGAGGAGAAAGCAGGAAAAGACCTCTCTGACCTCAGCCGTAGCAATCTCTTACTCGACACATCCCCAAAGGCAAGGGAATTAAAAGCAAAAGTGTATTACTGGGACCTTATGAAGATAAAAAGCTTCTGCACAGCAAAGGAAACAACCAACAAAACTAAAAGGCAACCAACGGAATGGGAAAAGATATTTGCAAATGACATATCGGACAAAGGGCTAGTATCTAAAATCTATAAAGAGCTCACCAAACTCCACACCCGAAAAACAAATAACCCAGTGAAGAAATGGGCAGAAAACATGAATAGACACTTCTCTAAAGAAGACATCCAGATGGCCAACAGGCACATGAAAAGATGTTCAGCGTCGCTCCTTATCAGGGAAATACAAATCAAAACCACACTCAGGTATCACCTCACGCCAGTCAGAGTGGCCAAAATGAACAAATCAGGAGACTATAGATGCTGGAGAGGATGTGGAGAAACGGGAACCCTCTTGCACTGTTGGTGGGAATGCAAATTGGTGCAGCCGCTCTGGAAAGCAGTGTGGAGGTTCCTCAGAAAATTAAAAATAGACCTACCCTATGACCCAGCAATAGCACTGCTAGGAATTTATCCAAGGGATACAGGAGTACTGATGCATAGGGGCACTTGTACCCCAATGTTCATAGCAGCACTCTCAACAATAGCCAAATTATGGAAAGAGCCTAAATGTCCATCAACTGATGAATGGATAAAGAAATTGTGGTATATATACACAATGGAGTACTACGTGGCAATGAGAAAAAATGAAATATGGCCCTTTGTAGCAACGTGGATGGAACTGGAGAGTGTGATGCTAAGTGAAATAAGCCATACAGAGAAAGACAGATACCATATGGTTTCACTCTTATGTGGATCCTGAGAAACTTAACAGGAACCCATGGGGGAGGGGAAGGAAAAAAAAAAAAAGAGGTTAGAGTGGGAGAGAGCCAAAGCATAAGAGACTGTTAAAAACTGAGAACAAACTGAGGGTTGATGGGGGGTGGGAGGGAGGGGAGGGTGGGTGATGGGTATTGAGGAGGGCACCTTTTGGGATGAGCACTGGGTGTTGTATGGAAACCAATTTGTCAATAAATTTCATAAAAAAAAAAAAAAGAACTTATTGAAGAACAGATGGAAAAGAGTGATTTTGATCAGGACCTGACTAAATGTGCAACTGCTATTTTTTTTTTTTTAATGTTTATTTATTTTTCAGAGAGAGAGAGAGAGAGACAGAGTAAGGGAGGAGCCTAGAACGAGGAAGATACAAAATCCAAAGCAGGCTCCAGGCTCTGAGCTGTCAACACAGAGCCTAATACGGGCCTCGAACCCACAAACCATGAGATCATGACCTGCGCCAAAGTCAGATGCTTTGACTGAGCCACCCAGGTACTGCTGCAACTTCAGCTTCTTTAGCATTGTACCCTACTTGGCCCAAGTGTTTTAGTCTTAATTTCTAGTATTTTGGTGCCCAAATTTCTTGGGGTAGACACTGGCCATCCTGGGAAGCAATTTCACAGAGTATTGGTAGGCAAGTTAAAATGATCTTTTATTCTGGAAGTTGGTAGAAGTCATTATCCATTAAGGAATAGCAGGAATAGAGCACTCTGAAAACCAAAAGCACTCCTACAGGTACTGTTACCAAGAAACTGTTTATTACCTACTCAACAGTATAGGAATACGGCTTCAAAACCATTGCAAACCTGCAGAGAGGAGAATATGACAGAGTATGTCTTGAAGTGAGAACAGGAAATAGTATAGGATAAAATGTTCGATTAAAGAAAAGCAATACGTAAATGAGAGGTAAATATTGAAACATGAGCAAACAATTACTATACATTTAGATTTGTGGTACGTCTACCTGGTGAAAAAGGACTGATTGATATAGCGTAAGGTCTTCTGAGACGTTTCTTTTGGTTTTACTGTTGTTGGTTTAGGCAAGGATACAGAATGTGAATGTATACGTCTGATTACCCATCTTGGATTTTAATTTTTTACACTTAAATCCATGTTAAGAGTAAAGATGAGTGTAGTCCGTAGTACTATATATTTTTTCTTCCTCTGAGCTAAATCCAGTAGTTTCCCACTTTTTGTTTCTCATTTCTAAGAAGGCTGCATCTAGAGCTATTACTTCACAAAGACAGAGATGGAGAAATATGGAAATAATATGATGCGAAAATAATGAAGATATTTCTACAATAGTACAATTGCATCACTAGACCTTAAAATTATTTTTGGCATTTTATAGGACAATATTTTTCTCATTAAGCTTTTCTCAGTTTTCCCTATTCTGTGTCAGTTGGAACTTGACATACTGATACAAATATTTCCATAGCAATTGTATAGCAGTTATTTGGCAGAGTTAATTATCAGTAACTATTTTAAATGACTAAGAGATTCAAAAGTATGGATAGTACCGTCCCTGAGTACCACACACGAAAATAAGGGGCCTTATTCCACTTAAGATTTAGATTGTACCTAGCATCTTCCACGACTGGACAATTTATCACTCTCCTAAAACCAGATCGCAGGAAGGAACAAGTCCTAAAGTCAAAAGAGAACGAGTAACTAAGAAGGATCTGAGCCTTCCTTCTATATTTGCATGTTTCAGTTGCTAAACTGTCAATAATGCAAAAGAGTTGGTTTTCAGCTGGAAATTATCAAGAAACTACCCAGGTTTTGAAAATTCTCAGCATGACAGTAGGAGGGCAGGATTACATAGATCATGGAATGTATAAATAAATATGAGGATATAAATCTCAGGCCCGATCACCAGCTGCATATCTGAAGCGAGTAAGCAAAATACAATCTATTTACTGAAACTTTTGTGACTTATTATTCCTCTTAAATGATATTGGCTATTATTTATATCTAATGTACATACATATAAAATGCGCTGTGTTCTCCCTATTCCTTTATTTGCTTATTTAGAGTAAAATAACATAGAAGGATGCTTAAAATTGAGGGAAAAGACACCTGCAATCCCAGGAAGCAATCTGCTATTATTTTGTTTATTCTCTTCAGGTTGTTTTCGTGTGTGTGTGTGTGTGTGTGGTATAATTGTAAATTTAGTGAAATACATGTTCTCATTGTAATATCTTAAAATTTATTGATAAAAATCATATATAAATATTTAATAACAATATAACATATCCCATAGCTGAATATTTTATTTACATACTATATATATTTTATAATAATTATATACTATAATTAAATACTCTTAGAACACAAGGCTTCTGATTATTTTTTTAAATTTTTTTAATGTTTCTTTATTTTTGAGACAGAGAGAGAGACACAGGGTGCAAGTTGGGGAGTTGGGGAGGGGCAGAAAGAGAGACAGACACACAGAATCTGAAGCAGGCTCCAGGCTCTGAGCTGTCAGCACAGAGCCTGATGGGGGGGCTCCAACCTACCAACCGTGAGATCATGACCTGAGCCCCAGTGGAATGCTTAACCGACTGAGCTGCCCAGGCGCCCCTGATTATTTTTTTTTATTAGAAACAATGATTCTATGAATACCTTTATTCACATACCTTTTGAGTTTACGGTTTTTAATTCTTACCAAATACAGTAAAGGCAAAGGCTTTTAATGAGAGTTAAGTCTACAGCTTGGAACTCATTGATACAGTAATGGGGTTAACCAATGTAAATTAACTAGAGTTGGTAATGTATTCTTCATTAGCTAAGTTGGTGTTTTCTTTAATTCAGAAAATTATGAGAAAAGAGCACGGGGCACTTCAGGGTGGTTCTACTTCCTGACTTCAACTTCTGACTCGAGATAGTTTCTCTTTTTGCCTGATTGGAAACCCCTGGGTAAATGTGGTGACTGACCACTGTGGAAAATGAAAACATGGTAGTGGTCAGCTCTGAAACAAATGGGTTTTTTGGGCAGCATTTTAGTGGGCTCATTGGATGAGCTCAATGTGAGTGGGAAGGAAAAATATAAACAGACAAAAATCAAGAAATTCCAGTGAAGATAGAAGCTGAGGTAAGAAAAACAAATTCTATGAAGTTTTTCTTCAGAGGCTTTTAGATGTCATGACCAGAATGCTCTTGAAGGAAGTAAAAGGAAGAAAAGAATACATCGATTAGATTTTAGTGTCTCCAACTGCCATTCACATATTCAGAGTGAGGAGAGGAAGGGTATTTTGTCTAAGTCTAAGAAAAATTATTTTTCATACAGGAGGGGCTATTTAAACCAGACATTTGGCTACTTCATAGTGACCTGGGACCAACGAAATCTGTTTTTGCCAGTTTATCCTTAGCTCAATTTGAATCAAACTGCCAAAATATTATTTTAATGGATTTTGCTGGTCAGTTTCAACTCTAGGTTAAATCTAAACATATAAACTCATTTAACCTCAATTTGGTACACATATGGCCCACATACATTTTTAAAAATCTTCCAAACACTGAACATATTTTTAAGATAAGTTGAACTTGTTGACTAAATTTTTCCAAGAAGGGTTTCCATGGATTTTTGAAAATAAACTGAAGTGTGCCCACAAAAATAGGACATTATTAAGATATTCTTCCTGATCCTCTCTTGACTCTTTCCAAAACAAAAATTGAAACTTAGCTTGACCTCTTGTACCATGGTGTTTGCCATATATTCCAAAACCAAATTATACGATAACAAATAAAACATTCAATAAACCAGCTGCCATGGAAAACTGATTTTGAATGGGGCATTCCAGAGTTTAGTGCTATCTTTAGCATCAGCATCAGATAAAACTTAAGCTCTTGTAGGGTGTTTGGTACTCCAATGGATAACTTTTATGGTTCTCCTTCTCCACCCCCTCCTCTTCCTCCTCCTCCTCCTCCTCCTCCTCCTTCCCCACCCTTTTCCCATTACAATTTTATTCTGATTAAATTAGCATTATTTAATATTATACTAAGAAATATCACTTTGTTACCTAAATGGAGCTTTCACTGGAATTTAGAAAATTCTAACAAGACTACTTTTATTCAGTTGATGATGTAGAAAGGGCATTTTAAGCTAACTCAATGGACTCCTACAAACTTTGTTTGATTCACACAAGAAAGCCCCTCAATTGTTACACATTTTGAGGTGGTCTTAATTTTTCCTCCATCTGTCCTGCAAGTGCAAGGAGAAGATTGCCATGAAACTTTCTTGTCCGGGCCCTGGCACTTGGAGCAGACGCGTCAGTGATTTGAACACCTATCCTCCATGTTGTTTTACTGATGGCAAGCCAAAAGTCAGGGTGGAGTCATTCACTGAAGTAGGGTTACAAGCTTTTGTTTTTTTCCCCTTCAGTGATGGGATAAAATTATGAGCAAGAGTGTTTTTTTTAAAACTTTTATTTTTGAGAGAGAGAGAGAGAGAGAGAGAGAGAGAGAGAGACAGAGCACAAGTCGGGGAGGAGCAGAGAGAGAGGGAGGCACAGAATCTGAAGCAGGCTCTGAGCTGTCAGCACAGAGCCCGGCGTGGGGTTCGAACTCACAAACTGCGAGATTCTGACCTCAGCTGTAGTCAGATGCTTAAGCAACTGAGCCACCCAGATGCCTCAGGAGTATGTTTTTGAAGGGGACAGTGGGGAGGCATTGATAGAATATTTTTTTTTAAATTTCTTGTATCTTCCCAGATATTATCTGAACACCGCCTCAGACATTGGATAATGATACTGTAGACACTCATTTAACCTATAGGTATCAGATTTAGGTGGGAACAGAAGCTATTATAAGTAGCTAACACCTATGTAACAACATCTGTTGTATATCAAACAGTATCAACAAAGTACATCATCTGAACCTAGTTGTGGTGCATTATTACCCTATTTTGCACATGAGGTGTCTAAAGCTTAGCTTAAACAAGTTGAAGTAACTTGCTCAAGGTCACACAGAGGATAAGTATCAGTGTGGACGTGCAAGCCCCAGTAGTCAGGCTGTTACCTATCATGCTATGATCTTTGGTTATTTGCCCCTCTGTCACAAGCAGCAAATTTACATTTATTTATTTTTGAGAGAGAGACAGGGCATGAGCGGGGAAGGGACAGAGAGAGAAGGAGACAGAATCTGAAGCAGGCTCCAGTCTCCGAGCTGCCAGCACAGAACCCCATACAGAGCTCGAATTCACAAACCTCAAGATCATGACTTGAGCCGAAGTCAGACACCCAACCCACTGAGCCACCCAGACGCCCCACAAGCAGAAATTTTTTTAAAAAACCTTGATTTTTCTATTTGTGGTTTTCAAGAATTTAAAACTATAGACTTTATTTATAAGGGTTGTTTTAATCTCTTAAAAAGAAAGCATGATATGTCTGAGAATGTCTGAAAGCTATGCATTCCTCAAGAAATTGTTATAAATGAAGTAACTTAAGAAACAATGAAGAAGAGCAAATGAAGAGACAAATGTGGAATGTGATCTGTGACCCAGCCCTAGAGTCAAAGGGACATTTTTTCCTGGTTCTTAGAGTAATGGTAACAAATTATCAGTAATTTCTAAGTGCCAGACATTGCACTAAACGCTTTGATAGTAAGGTATCACTTAATCAGCATCTTTTGCAACATATAGATGAGACAGCAGAGGCTCAGGGGGTCATGCAATTCACTAACTCTCACACAGCTAACAGGTGGCGAAACCTTGGCTACTTTGCAGTTTTGTTATAAGGACTAAACATAATGTATGTAAAGTTCCTGACACATAGTAAGAGGGAAATAGTAAATAGTGTCTGTTATTATTGTAAATTCCAACTTTTAAAAGTTCTATTCTCCTTGCCAAACCTGAACAGATCCACATATATTGTGAAAATTAATAGAGAGAAACCTCACCAAAGTAGAATGGGGAGGCTAGAAAGGGGAGCCCTACCACTCACCATCAATTACGGGAAGAATTGTCAATCGCAGATTCCAACGAGATGTCAACTACATCTCCAACAAATGAATCCTCCCCGGCAAATGATCATCAATTACAAATCCCCAAAGAAAAAAGATGAACATTGCATCTCTGACAAGAAATTAACTACCACTGTAAGGCAGCCAATGAGACACTGCCATCACCCTGAACTCTTGCTTTTCTTCAATGGACTTCCCAATTCAAAACAAACTCTCCCCGTTTCCTCCTTCTTATCCATAAAATAACAGTCCTCTTCTTTGTATGTTGAATGTGAACCCCAAGCTGTTTGAGTCTAGAGCCTGTGCTTTTAGTAATTGTACCAAACTTTTCCACAATGTAGATCTGGCACAAGAGAGACTGCATTAATGAAGTGCACTTTGGCCCATGTGGACTTGCTGCTCTATGAGCTCTGGGATATCATTGACCCTGGAAGAGTGACCTTTTTCGCAAGGAAGCCGGCAACATGGGCAACAAGCCCATAATCCTTATGTGGCTTTGCAGTAACAGACACCAGTGTGTTAGAGGAAGAAGGAGAACATATATGAAACTCTCCTGGAGACTCTGAAATCTCATAGTAGATGGCTTCAAGTACTTCCTCCAATTTCAGTATTAATGCTACTATGCCCCATTTGTATCTACATGCTTGCGTAGTCTAAGGACATTTGAGTTATTAGAGAGTCTTTTATAATATAAATCAGCAGAGATTTTTTGGGCTCAGATTACATGAATACCTAAGCACAATAAGAACCCTTAAGGTAGATGAAACCTGTGGCATTAGCGAAAGAAATAATTTTTATTAATTTTTTTAATGTTTATTCATTTTTGAAAGACAGAGACACAGCACAAGCAGAGGTGGGGCAGAGAGGGAGGGGGACACAGAATCCGAAGCAGACTCCAGGCTCTGAGGTGTCAGCACAGAGCCTGACGCGGGGCTTGAACTCACGAACCGCGAGATCATGACCTGAGCCGAAGTCGGATGGATGCTCAACCGACTGTACCAGCCAGGTGCCCCCATAATTTTTATTTTTAGAAATAATCTTTAAACTCTATATCTTTAGAAATAGACTATAGAATACTAAGTCCCTCTATCTCTTTTTTGGACATGAGAAAATTGCAAACACTCCTGACCTTGAGTGGCTTCTTTCTTTCCCCCAGATTTCCTAGCTAAGCGTACATGGCTGGCCCCTGTTTGTCCAGCTTCATCATTTCCTGTGACTGTGACCTTCGCTTGATCTAAGCCAACTTCTCAGCCTTCTTTTGGAAGACTGATGTCTGTGATAATGTACGTAAAAGCATTTCGTGCCATACCTCTGCAACAGCTGGGCACAATTCCAGACTTTCTATGTAACACAGGCTGAAGGCAGTAATCATTTTTGGAGGCAAGGACCAGGAGGTTTGTCTGGGTACTATGTTTGCCCGGAAAGTACATTGTTTTTACTTACGTTTTATATTTATTTGAGGTGGCTTTGGGAAAGCCATTGGAGAGTTCCAAGGGACTTGAGGCCTCAACAATTCTTCCCCAGATGAGTGAAAGTATTCTCACCAAAAAAGCAAGTGTTTCAAAGTTTCTTGAAATTTATTTGAACCATCTGATACAGGAGATGTAAATTTAAATATTGGACAGGCAGCATGAAATATGATAGAAAATATATCGGTCAGCTTTGAGTTAATAGAATTTGACCGACTTCTTTTTTTTTTTTCCTTAGTAGAAGAGTAGAGCAAGAATGTGAATAATGACATTAATACTTAATCTCTCATCTGCTGATATCAGTGGAATATCCTATAGCTACAGCAGATTTCATACTTTTCCTTTTACTCAGTTGAGTCATGTGAACTCGATGGCTATAACCAAGTTATCGTGGAGGTTTGTTTGCCATCTCAACATTCACCTTGTCCTTCCTTTATTGCGTGGCTACAGTGTGATTTGAATTTTGAGTGGTGTCATCCTCTCTGCAACTCTAGGGATGAGGTCTGGTTGTTCTGAGGCAATCAGATCAATCCTTTATCCCTTGGCCACAACGATGGCTAAATAATCTAGGTAGAAACCATCGATATGATTAGATCAGAAACAAGCAGGTCATGAAGAAGGAACTGATTGGAACTGAAGTCAGAACTTTTTTTATTGATGACTGTGAGAAGAGGTACCTTCCCTCACCCCGCATGTGAACAAGGTAGAATATACCCAAGAGTGCTAGAGTCTTTCGTGTAGGAAGGGGTGCTAAGGATAAAGCTGGCAGGTGGAAAAGGACAGAGCCTATAGAAGCAATCGCAAAGAAGTAGTTTATCATGCCTAAAGATTATCCTTCGGGCCCTCATTTGCATAAATTAATAAATAACCTGGGTTGATTAGACCTGATGCTTTGTTATTACTTGCATCTCAAAGCATCATCACTGTTACAAGAGTATACAGCCAATGCCATTTTGACATACTCTTGTAAGAATAATATGCTATCTTATCTTGGGTGAAGAACTTTGGGATTTGTTTTCAAGAATTTACGTATGTGTCTTCATTAATATGTTTAATGGTTGGCACAGCAGAACTATAAAGTTTTGTGATTATCTTTGCTTCCACAGGAAGCTGTTGATACAGAGAAATTAAGCATTTTGTTGCAAGCCACTCCATAATTACGTAAAGTTAAATTCGAGGAGAGGGCGTGTAGGAAAATAGAGGGGAAAAGTTGAGTAACACATAGTCATTTAAATGGGAAAAAAATAAATGGAAAAAAAACTCATTTTATCTCATTTCTCTCATTACCAAATTAAAGAAAAAAAAACACATGGGTTAGGTCTCACAGTCCGAGAAAAAAACATCTATGTCTCTAGTCTCCTTTTAATACTTCAAACTCCACGGTAATTAAACTCTTTCAAAGCTTAGTACATTGAAATGAGAGGAAGGAACACACAGGCCCGGATGAAAGCTGGCTTCAAAAGAGGATTACCAGTAAGATGATAAGATGGTGAGCTTATTAATCTTCTTTATTATTCCCATTGTGGGGATTTGTCAAGTTCCCACATTATCAGGAATAAGAACGAATAGTGCTTCTTTCTTTAGTAATCATTAGCTAACTGTAAGCAGGTTAAAGGAACCCTGGCATACAGTGGCGTTTCTCCTCAGTTTGGGAGACGAATCCAGGGGCATTCTTCGTCATGAACAGGATGAGCCTGCATCAGGGGCTGTGGCTACCACGGTGTCAGCTTCCAGTCTTTATTTTCAGCACTTGACTGGAGCCACAGAGACATGCTGTGAGCCTGGGTGAGTCACGGTTCATTAGTCGATAGTCAGTTCGTTGCTGGAAATTTCTATCTTACAAATGTCAAAATTAGAGCGCTCAGAGTCGCCAAGAATTAAAAGAATGAGTTCCCCATTAAAGCTCAGCATGTGTGCAGATTAACAAGAGAGGAAGTACTCTCCGGGGTACGAAAATGCTCTCTCATCTGATAAAGCATGGGCAGTGTGAGATAAGCCCGCATGTGGTGTTCTCAGTCTTTTTCTCAGGTGCATAATGCTGAGCCCCGGACTTGTGGCCAATATCAAGATTGCCTTATTACTGTCTAAGTCTGCCATTGTAAATGATTTCCTCATTTATGTTAAATGGCATTATATTTTATGGAAGGTCGTTCAGGTTTTTTCATACGAAAAATTGTATTATTTAAGACACTTTTCCTCACTTTAGTGCCTATGAAATAGAAGCACTATTTTTTTTTTTTTTAATTTTTTTTTTCCTTCAACGTTTATTTATTTTTGGGACAGAGAGAGACAGAGCGTGAACGGGGGAGGGGCAGAGAGAGAGGGAGACACAGAATCGGAAACAGGCTCCAGGCTCTGAGCCATCAGCCCAGAGCCCGACGCGGGGCTCGAACTCACGGACCGCGAGATCGTGACCTGGCTGAAGTCGGACGCTTAACCGACTGCGCCACCCAGGCGCCCCTAGAAGCACTATTTTTTAAAGACATTAAAAAAATTGACCCTATGTAATATTGAATCATTATATTAATGTTGATTAAAAGTAGCTTCCAGATTGACTAAGTCATCTATTATATTCGATGACATTTGCCATCTGTATACTTTAAGCCCCTGAGAGAGACTGGTATTTGTACATAAAAGCATATTTTAACATGCCCATATTATTCCCCAAATAATACAGAAAATGTAATTCTTATCTGTAACCTTAACCAAAAAGACTTCATTATTTTATTTTGCTCAAGATTGTGGAAATATTCTTGTTTCTGGGTTTCCTTAACTCATCTTTTTGAGTGCTTCATTTGGTCAGGAATGATGCCCTTAACACTCTGAACATACTTTTCTCAAGGTGCCATCACATGAAAAGCTAGCTGTGTGCATACTGTGAGGTCAGTTTTCACAAAGTCACAAGGGTGAGGTCCATATCTTACAGAGCTTTGTGGAAACCATCAGAAGCAATATGGAAAGGTCACTCTCTCTCTACGCTCTTGTGAAGACCTCCATGTTTGTCTAACTTTGTCATATTTGACTTATCAGCAAGTCAGAAAAAGGAACAAAAAGAACAACACTCTGACCTATTGACAAAAGGGTTACTTACATCATTTTCATTTGGGCAGGTGGGAGGACTTTTTTTTTCATTGTATGTGTTGTGGCATAAAAGAAGGACGCAGAGATAATCTAGTAAGACCTCAGGCACTCTTCGTGACTCACATTTGGCAGGTGAAGAGAATATAATTTTTCCTTCCTATGTTTTCAGGCTTTACTCTGTTTGTAGTATCCTACCATGTATACACACATGGTTCCTTCACAGCAATGTCAGTGTTAAGATTCCTTCTCCCAACCCCCTCACCAATCACTTGAGAAAAGGAGACTGAAAACTTTGAACATAACGTATAAAAATTGAAATCAAAAGGATATCATTTATCGCTAAAAACAACTAATAAAACAATTAAATACAATTTTATTTAAAAATTAATTTTATCAGGGGCGCCTGGGTGGCTCAGTCGGTTAAGCATCCGACTTCAGCTCAGATCATGATCTCGCGGTTTGTGAGTTCGAGCCCCGCGTCGGGCTCTGTGCTGACAGCTCAGAGCCTGGAGCCTGCTTCAGATTCTGTGTCTCCCTCTCTCTCTGCCCCTCCCCTGCTCATGCTCTGTCTCTCTCTGTCTCAAAAATAAGTAAAACATTTAAAAAAATTAATTTTATCAATAAATCAAAGTATACTAACTGAATTTTTATTTTTCATCATTTACTCAAGAAAATGAATATATTAGAATATATTCATAATATTCTGAATGTTATGAATACATTCATAAAAGCAAAAATGCACTATTGGGACCCTATCAAGATAAAAACCTGTACTGCAAAGGAAACTATCAACAAAACTAAAAGGCAACCGACAGAATGGGAGAAGATATTTGCAAATGACATATCGGATAAAGGGTTAGCATCCAAAATCTATAAAGAATTTACCAACCTCAACACCCAAAAGACAAATAATCCAGTGAAGAAACGGGCAGAAGACATGAATGGACACTTTTCCAAAGAAGACATCCAGATGGTCAACAGACACGTGAAAAGTTGCTCAATGTCACTCCTCATCAGGGAAATACAAATCAAAACCATACTGAGATACCACCTCACACCGGTCAGAGTGGCTAAAATGAACAACTCAGGAAACTACAGATGCTGGCGAGGATGTGGAGAAATGGGAACCCTCTTGCACGGTTGGTGGAAATGCAAACTGGTGCAGCCGCTCTGGAACACAGTGTGGAGATTCCTCAATTAAAAATAGAACTACCCTACGACACAGCAATAGCACTACTGGGAATTTACCCAAGGGATACAGGAGTGCTCCTGCATAGGGGCACATATACCCCAATGTTTATAGCAGCACTTTCAACAATAGCCAAATTATGGAAAGAGCCCAAATGTCCATCAACTGATGAATGGATAAAGAAGATGTGGTTTATATACACAATGTAATACTATGTGGCAATGAGAAAGAATGAAATCCTGCCATTTGCAGCAACGTGGATGGAACTGGAAGGTATTATGCTGCCTGAAATAAGTCAATCAGAGAAGGACAGATATCACATGTTTTCACTCATAAGTGGAACTTGAGAAACTTAACAGAAGACCATGTGGGAAGGGAAGGGGAAAAAATAGTTGCAGAGAGGGAGGGAGGCAAACCATAAGAGACTCTCAAATACTGAGAACAAACTGAGGGTGGATGGGGGTGGGGGAGAGGGGAAAATGGGTGATGGGCATTGAGGAGGGCCAATCCTCATCCCTTGTTGGGATGAGCACTGGGTGTTGTATGTAAGCGATGAACCATGGGAATCTACCACAAAAACCAAGAGCACACTGTATACACTGTATGTTAGCCAATTTGACTACAAATTATATTTAAAAATAAAATAAAAATTAAAATAAAAATTGTACTAAAAAATAAAAGTAAAAATGGATGTTTCCAATAAATCGAAGTATCCTAACTAAATTTTTATTTTTCATCATTTATTCATGAATATGAATATATTATGAATATATTATGAATATTATGAATACATTCATAAACATTTATGTATACATATTACATATAATTATAGCCAAGTAATACTTATTTGCTTATTCTATAAAGTTTATAATTATTTTTTCCATCTATGTAATATTTTACCTGGTTTATGAGCCATAATTTATTTGAAAACTCCTATGGAGCCAGACATGTAAGTTTTTTTTGTTTTTTTTGTTTTTTTTTCAACATTTATTTATTTTTGGGACAGAGAGAGACAGAGCATGAACGGGGGAGGGGCAGAGAGAGAGGGAGACACAGAATCGGAAACAGGCTCCGGGCTCTGAGCCATCAGCCCAGAGCGCGGGGCTCGAACTCACGGACCGCGAGATCGTGACCTGGCTGAAGTCGGACGCTTAACCGACTGCGCCACCCAGGCGCCCCGAAACATGTAAGTTTTTGATAAGATTTTGCTCTAATGGGTACAGCTAGGATCAGCAGCTTTATTCACAAAGCTCTTTTGCTTCGTCAGAAATTAATTCCCAGGAGAAAAGTTACTCGATCACAGCGAAGACAATTTTCATTTCTCCTGATAGAAGTTCTAAATCTAATAATTTTTAAAAAAAATTTTTTTCTTTAATGTTTATTCATTTGTGAGAGAGAGAGAGAGAGAGAGAGAGGGAGACAGAATCAGAGGCAGGCTCCAGGCTCTGAGCTGTCAGCACAGAGCCCCGACACGGGGCTCAAACTCACAAGCCGTGAGATCATGACCTGAGCTGAAGTCGGAGGCTCAACCGACTGAGCCACCCAGGCGCCCCTCCTGACAGAAGTTCTAAAAGAATTGCTCTACTGTACCATGTGAATGTACAGTGTGAATGTTTTGATTTTACCCCGTGATGGTTAATATTTGAGTATTGCCATTCATACTGTCCTTTGCCAAATATCTATGCCAGGCAATGTTTCAGGACTTTGGGACATATCAGGGAGCAAAAGCAGGCAAAATCATCTGCCCTTGTGGAAAGAAAGAGGAATCGATTTAATATGGGCTAAAATAGGCTGTGCATCTGGTTCTAATTTATATTCTTTTAACTGCTAATGAGAATGGACATTTATCTATGTATTTACTTATTTACCATTTTGATTCCTTTGAGTGTAAATTCTCTGCTCATAGATTCTAGGGCCAGCCTTGACAGCAGAGATGCTATGGTCACAGTGGCCTCAGTGACCTAAAGAAACTGCTCCAACAGTCTAAGTCAGTCAGGACTATTATTCATCACCTCAGTTTCTTCTGTTCTGATCCAGAATTGTACTTCAGGTACCTGGTGGCCAAGATTTCTGCGAATGCCTCACAGAGAGCTATCGCGTCCAGAAAAAAATGTTCCAAGGCAACGTAAAAGGGAGTATTTGTAGCCACAGCTATCAATCACCCAGGAGAATCCGTAATACCAAGCTTTATTCCCTGTTCTGTCAGCTCGTGGAACTCCCCAAACATTTGGAGAGGATTAAATAGGTGATGTAGACTTCAACAGCTCAAAAATATCCATTTGTGCCACATGTCCTGTTACCTTTTTACTTGTGTGGAGTTATTTAGTTGTCATGATAGACGAGCTCGAGCTATCCCTCCAATGAGTCACAGTATGGTTTGGGTGTGCCTTATAGGGAAAAGGGCAACAGCCTGAAAAGCTTGTCATCAGGGGTTGCGTTGACTGAAGTGTGGCAACAGTTGTTTGTCAGCTGATTTGGCTCAGCTGATTCGACTATGAGCATTCAAAGAATAAGGAACAAGCTCCTAGGGCACAGAGTTTAAACATGAGTACATTTTGTACCATTATTTTGATGACATTAAAAACAAAAACAAAAAAACCCTGGAAATACCTCTAGAGACCAGAATTCAAGTTAGGGTGGATGATTTTTGCCTAATACTTCTCAGTCTGAAGCATCCCTACGCTCCTGTGTACTTTGTGGAATAGCAAGTCTATGAAAAAATCCCTATAAATCTCTATAACCAATTTCTTAACAGGAATGCAGTGACCATATACATGGTGAATCTGCAGAGACAAAACAACAATATACAGAAATCTAAATCTACCTCCTCAGTGGCTTTTGAGAGTTGTGTTTACATCGTAGTATAGCTGAATATTGTTTGTGTTGTTTTAATTGGCAAAATGTGAGCTTTTCAAAATAAAGATTTGGGAATGTCTCTGTCCAGCCCCATAACTTGACATTTTCCACCTTATACTATGTCCGGCTACTCAGGACTCTGTGTTGCCCCTTGTTTCCTGGTCCCGAGCCTTTTTGGCCTGTAAAGATTTTTTTTTTTCTTCCTTGGATAGCACCTGATCATTTGCAAGCGTGACTTCTCCTGGTAATGTCTTCTTTTTTTCCTTTCCCCTTTTACCCCCAGCTTTATTGAAATATAATTTTGTAAGTTTAAGACGTACAATGTGATCATTTGATGCAAGTATATATTGTAACATGATTACCAAATAAGGTTGGTTATCACCTCCATCACCTCATGTGGTTATTACTGTGTGCGTGCGTGTGTATGTGTGTTGAGAACTTTTAAGATTTATTTTCTTAGGGGCTTGCAAGTATACAATTCAGTAGTATTCACTATAGTCACCATTCTATACATTAAATCCCCAGAACTTATTCATCTTACAACTGGAAATTTGTACCCTTTAGCCAACATCTCCCAATTTCTCTCCACCCCCAGCCCCTGGTAACCACCAATGAACACTGTCAATGAGTTTGACTTCTTCAGATTCCACATGTAAGTGAGCTTTTACAGTATCTGTTTTTCCGTCTGCCTGACTTGCTTCACTTAGTATAATGCTCCCGTGGTTTATCCATGTTATCACAAAAGGCAGGAAGGGATTCCTCTTCCTATTTTTCCCCCTTCTTTATATGGCTAATACTCTAGTGTATGTGTGTGTGTGTGTGTGTGTGTGTGTGTGCATGCACGCTTGTGTGTACCACACTTTCTTTATCCACTTATACATCAATGGACACTTAGGTTGTTTGTATATCTTGGCTATTGTGAAAAAAATACAAATATCTCTTTGAGATAGTAATTTTATTTCTTTCAGACATATACGTGAAGTGGAATTACTGAATATGATAGTTCTCCTTTTAATTTTTTTGAGGAGGCTCCATACTGCTTTTCACAGTGACTGTACCAATTTATATTCCTACAACCTTCTTCACTTTGTCCGTTGCCTCCAACCCCAGCTAACTGCATTCATAGCCTTGCGTAGAGGATTAATTACACCATGCCCCATTTTAATATTTAATTTATTTACCTCTTTCCCTCATTACACTGAGTACCTTCAAGGAAGGAAATATTTATTTTGTTATGTTTCCAGTAGGGTTTGGCCTATACTAGGTTCTTAATAAAAATTAGTTGAAGGAATAAATGACAGGAAAAACCAAAGAAGTAAGGACTTTCAGGCAATAAGGGCATTTTCACAACAGAAAGAAGGCATGTCAACAAAAAGAGAGCAGTATGAGATGATTGGAACCTCCTGTCTGGGTCTTCTCTCTTCAATTTCTTGTGGACCTTTTTCACAAATCTTTTATCAACCAATCGTGTGCTGTCATCCATTAGCTGCTTTATGAATCTCTATAATATAGCACTCTGCTTAAAATGAGCAGGGATTTACACAATCCTTGTTTGATGTTTTAACAACAGAAAACAAAGGAAGTCAATTCATGGGAAATGACAAGCATCCTCATGTTTAAGTAAATACCGAATACCTGTTATCACCTTAAATAAATTATGATTGCAGTGTTAAACTGCAACTGAGTTATGCAGTGCTGATGGAAAGATGGGACTGTTAGGGTAACATCTTCCTCTCATTTCTTCTCTATATCGCTGACGTGGTAGATACGGGATAGAAAGTGTTGACTCATTTTTGTTTTTTTTGTCTTAGATGGCATGGCGAAACAAAAACAAAAACAAAACAACAAACAAAAACAACACGAGAAAAACAAACAAAAAATACAAAACCTTTGTGAATATTGCCAAAAGTAAGAAGTTCACACACAGAGAAATTAACAATGTCTATTCGGGTCCTCTGATCTTTTCTGATTGGATTATGTGTGGGTTTTTTGGTGTTGCATTGTGTAAGTTCTTTATGTATTTTAGATATTAACCCCGTATTGGATATATCATTTGCAATTATCTTCTCCCATTCAGTAGGTGGACTTTTTGCTTTGTTGATGGTTTCCTTTGCTGTGCAGAAGCTTTTTACTTTGGTGTAGTCCCAATAGCTGAATTTTACTTTTGTTTCCCTTGCCTGAGGAAACATCTAGAGAAATGTTTCTATGGCTGATGTCGGAGAGATTACTGCTTTTGTTTTCTTCTAGGAGTTTTATGGCTTCAGGTCTCACAGGTCTTTAATCCATTTTGAGGTTTTTGTGTGTGTGTATGGTTTAGGAAAGTGGTAGTTTCATTCTTTTGCATGTAGCTCTCCAGTTTTCCCAACACCATTTGTTGAAGAGACTGTCTTTTTTTCCCATTGCATATTCTTGCCTCCTTTGCTGTAGATTAATGGACCAGATAAGCACGGGTTTATTTCTGGGCTCTCCATTCTGTTCCATTGACTATGTCTCTATTTTTGTGCCTGTATCAAAAAAATACAAAAAATTGATTACTACACCTTTGTAGTATATCTTGAAATCTGGAATTGTGATAGTTCCAGCTTTGTTCTTTTTCAAGATTGCTCTTCAGGGTCCTTTGCGGTTCCATACAAATTTTAGGATTATTTGCCTTAGTTTTGTGAAAACTGTTAGTATTTTGGTAGGGATTGCATTAAATCTGTAGATTCCTTTGCATAGTATAGACATTTTAACAATATTGATTCTTCTAATTTATTAGCATAGAATATCTTTCTATTTGTGTCATCCTCAGTTTCTTTTATCAACATTTTATAATTTTCAGAGTACAGGTCTTACACCTCCTGGATTAAGCTTATTCCTCGGGGGGCGCCTGGGTGGCTCAGTCGGCTGAGCGTCCGACGGCTTTGGTTCAGGTCCTGATCTCACAGCTCGTGAGTTCGAGCCCCGCGTCGGGCTCTGTGCTGACAGCTCAGAGCCTGGAGACTGCTTCAGATTCTGTATCTCCCTCTCTTTGTTCCTCCCCCACTCATACCATGTCTCTGTCTCTCAAAAATAAATAAACATTAAAAAAATTTAAAAAAAAAGTTTATTCCGAGGTATTTTATTCCTTTTTGGTGCGATTGTAAATGGGATTGTTTATTAATTTCTCTTTTTACTACTTCATTATTAGTGTATATAAATGCAGAATTCTGTATATTATTATTATTTTTTTAAAAAAAATTTATGTTTTTATTTTATTTTTGAGAGAGAGAGACAGAGTGCAAGTGGGGGAGGGGCATAGAGAGAGAGAAACAGAATCTGAAGCAGGCTTTAGGCTCTGAGCTGTCAGCGCAGAACCTGACGTGGGGCTTGAACTCACGGACTGTGAGATCATGATTTGAGCTGAAGTTGGAAGCTTAACCGACTAAGCCCCCCCAGGAGCCCCTGTATATTATTTTTGTATTCTACACCTTTAATGAATTCATCAGTTCTAGTAGTTTTGGGGTGGAGTGTTTAAAGTTTTCTATATGTTGTATCATATCGTCTGCAAATGGTGAATCTTACTTCTTCCTTACCAGACAACATGCAAACGTGCCCAACATCACTAACTATCAGGGAAATGCAAATTAAACCACAATTTTACACCTGCCAGAATGGCTAACATAAAAAACAGAATAAAGAATAAGTGCTGGTGAGGATGTGGAGAAAGAGGAACCCAAGTGAACTGTCGTTGGAAATGCAAACTGGTGAAGACACTGCAGAAAACAGGGTGGAGATCCCTCAAAAAATTCAAAATACAACTACCATAAGATCTAGTAATTCTACTACTGTATTTACCCAAAGAGAATGAAAACACTTATTCAAAAAGGTATTTACACCCTTATGTTTATTGCAGTATGATTTACAATAGCTAAGATATGTAAGCATCCATCCAACTGTCCAATAACTCAACGATAAAAAAGAATGAACACTTGTTATATGCAACAACATGCATGGGTCTAGAAGGTACATGTGAAGTGAAATAAGTCAGTCAGAGAAAGACACGCACCATATGATTTCACTTATATGTGGAATTCAAGAAACAAAACAAACCAATGAGCAAAATTAAAAAAGACAAAAACAGACTCTTACATACAGAGAACTGGACCTTGCCAGACGGGAGGTGAGTCAGAGGATGGGGGAAATAGGTGAAGGAGATTAAGGAGTGCACGTGTGGTTTATTTTTTTAATTTTTTAAGTTTATTTATTTAGTTTGAGAGAAAGAGAGCATGTGTGTGTGCTTGAACTCACGTGAGCAGGGGGGGGGGGCAGATAGAGAGGAGAGAGAGAATCCCAACCAGGCTCTGTGCTGTCAGCTCAAAGCCCAACGTGGGGCTTGATCTCACCAATCATGAGATTATGACCTGAGTCAAAACCAAGAGTCAGCTGCTTAACCAGCTGAGTCACCCAGAAGCCCCAAGGAGTACACTTGTGATGAGCAGTGGGTGATGTATGGAATTGTTGAATCACTTTATTATTCAACTGAAACTAATATAACACTGAATATTAATTATACTTCAATTTAGAAAAGAAAATATTTATTCTGAAAGGCAAATGAAATGATTATACATTGGTACATATTTAACAAGAAATGGGCATGACTGTGAATAAAACCCTAAAACTCTACTGAGAGTTGTAAAATTGAGAAATACTTTAGTAAATGCAGACATACAGTACTCTTCAAAAGGAAAACTTAGTATGTTAAATATGATAATTATCCATAAATTAACTTACTGATTAAAAATATAATTAATACGAGGACAAGATAGTACAAATTCTCAAAGTACTACCAAGTTTTTCTCTAGAAATATAAACATATGAAAATATTCAGGAGTAAATTTCTGAAGGAGTAAAGCATTGAGTAGGTATTAGCCCTACTAGAAATTAAAACATATTATGAAATTACAGAGATTAAAATGGTTTATTTCTAGAGAATACAGAAGAGTTGGGCAAAATAAAAAGTCTAGAAATAGACATTAATCAATGAGTGATTAAAAACTAATACAAAATGATCAAAGGATATGATGAAACATTTCAAAGGAAAAGAAATACAAATGGCTAATAAACATATTAAAAATGTTCAACCACTCCATTAATACATGTAAATTAAAACAATAATTTATCTTTTAATTTATTATTATTATTATTGTTGTTGTTATTATTATTTTTAGAGAGAGGGAGAGTGTGCACATAAGCAAGGAAGGGGCAGAGAGAGAGGGGGAGAGAGAATCCCAAGTAGGCTCCTTGCTGTCAGCACAGAGCTCGACACAGGGCTCTGTCTCACAAATAAAGAGATCATGACCTGAGCAGTAATCAAGAGTCAGATGGTTAACCAACTGAGCCACCCAGGTGCTCTGAGAGAGAGAGAGAGAGAGAGAGAGAGAGAGAAAGAGAGGCAGAGGGAGAGAGAGAGGGAGAGGGAGAGAGAGAGAATCTTAAGGAGGCTCCACAGTCAATGTGGATGGAGTCCCACACTGGACTCAATCCCACAACCCTGGGATCATGACCTGGGCTGAAGTCAATCCAATGCTCAACTGACAGAGCCATTCTGGCGGCCCAACAATAATTTATCTCTTAAAAAATTTCAGATAGCAAAAATTATAAACATTGATGATCTACCTAATCAATAATCTTGGTGAAGATGTTGGCCAACAGGTTTTTTAGTAGATTGTTGAAGGAATGCTAAAGTGGTTGCAGTATTTCTGGTGGACATTGTGGCAATAGCTTCAAAAATAAAACTGTATGTTCCCTTTCATTTAGCAATCTCATTATTAGCAATTTTTCTGTGCACGAATGTGGAGATGTTTTCCAATGCACATGCAAAAGATACTTGTTGCTCACAGAATATAAAAAAGTCATTAAAATGATAAATAGAATTTTCCATCAGTGGTGAATGGGAATATAAGTTTATTTATATTTATATATTTTTTTATTTTTAGAGAGAGATGAAGAGATAGATAGACAGAGAGGGGGTGAGGGAGGGGCAGAAGGAGAGGGAGAGAGAGAATCTCGAGCAGGCTCCATGATAAGCACATGGGGTTTGATCCCAAGACCCCCCCATCACGACCTGAGCCAAAATCTAGAGTTGGATTCTCAACCAACTGAGCCACCCAGGTGCCCCTGGAAAAATAAATGCAATGTCTAAAAAATAAATATAAAGTAATATAATAATTTCCAGTCATGAAAAAGTATAGATCTAGATGTACTTATATATACACATGTACATATATAATTTTTTTTTTTCAGTGTGATGAGTGCTGGAACTACTTCTTCAGAATAAAAGAGAAGTTGCAGGGGCGCCTGGGTGGCTCAGTCAGTTAAGCGTCCAACTTTGGCTCAGGTCATGATCTCACAGTTCATGGGTGCCAGCCCTGCATCGGGCTCCGTGCTGATAGCTCAGAGCCGGGAGCCCTTCAGATTCTGTGTCTCCCTCTCTCTCTGCCCCTCCCCTGCTGGCATTCTGTCTCTCCCTCTCAAAAATAAATAAACATTAAAAAAATAATAAATTAAAAATAAATAAATAAGAGAGAAGGTGCAAATTGATGAGCATTCAACATTGTAGTCACCTCTTTTCCTGGCCAATCTTTGTAGAAAATATCCTGGATTTAGTGGGCAATGCTGATGTTCCACCCAAATTTCTTGGACACCCTTTTGTATTTTCCCTGAGGGCTGAGAGCATGCCCTGAGATGTGCTTACAATGGCTGTGGCTCCTTTTCAGAGAACTGCCCTGGGGCCATTGAGCTGATTTGCCAGCAGATTCAGAGAGCAAAAGTGACTGAAAGTTTATTTATTACTCTGGCCCCTGCCTGTTGTTCAACAATGGCTCTTGGGTTTCCTTACCTCTTACTTCCTTACCTTAGAGGTTAGAATACCTCTGAGGTGTAACTGACATTACAGTTCAGGCTGAAGCTTATCAAATCTTTGGTCACATCTTTGCTTGCCTTCCCCATTTTTTCTCTGACCCGCCTCCTCCATTGCCTTACCATCTCCCCTAGGAATCCTTCCGTAATGAATCATGTGCAGGTGAATCCTGATCTCAGCGTCTGCTTCTGGGGAACCAAACTTAAGACACTTATCCAACCCCATGTTGCTATTCCAGAGCTGCTTTTTGCTGTACTACCTTCCTTAACATACTGCAAGGCCTTGGGCAATCCCAGATTTCTCCCTTAAATGATTTTATATGAGAAAACAGAAGTAGTCAATTCATAGGAGACAGTGAAATTCTATCTTTAAAAAATGCATGAACATTATTACCTACTAAAACAAGTTACAACTTTAGACATTGGCTTTTTCATAATGTAATGCCAAGTTCTCATGAAATGATGATATGATAGGGCTGTTCAAACCAGGTTACTGGCTTCATTCCTTCCTTTACGAATTGCTTAGGCAGTGCAGCTAAAACACAAATGCCTTAGGCTCTTTTTTTTCTTTCTTTCTTTTTTTTTTTTCTTTTGGGCTTTCTTGCCTTTCCCTGCCAATTACGGTTGGGTTTTGTACTATGCACCATTGTTCATCAGAAACAAGTTTAGAGCATTTAGTATCAAGTGCCAACCAAACTAAAGTGGATAATGGAATTCTAGGCCCTGTCCCAGCACCTCCTATTCTGTCCCCGTGGATGAGAGACTCGTAAGTAGGAAGAATCAATTTTGTGAGTGACTCCTAATCTCTCTCTGATGGCTTTAGTAGTCATGACTTGAAAGCATGAGATGAGACTAGATTTTCGGGAAATGACTTTTTGCTGCAGCAAGTTTGGTGATCTCTGCTGACATTCCTTTACTACTCCAACCAGCTTTATTGTGATCGTTTGATCGAACGCGTGCCCGCACAAGAGCTTGCTGTGTGTAAAACGTGCTTGAGACGAGGCCATGTTGTCGAAGAAATTTTCCATTGAATGGATACATCAACATTTGTGCATTGTCTCATTAATAGGCATTGGGTTTACAGTTTGGGGCTATTCTGAATAAAGCTGCTATGAACAGTCTTGTACAGGTCACTGTGGTCATTTGTTTTCATTTCTCTTGGGTAAACATGAAGGGGTATAATAGCCGAGTCATATCGTAAGTGTGTATTTAATTATATAAGAAACTGCCAAGCCTTTTCCCAAGTTGATTATATCATTTTACATTCCTACCAGCAATGTGTGAGCATTCTGGTTGCTCCTCAACATAGCATATTACTGGTGTTTTATTTTTAACAATTCTCATGTATGTGTTACAGTATTTCATTGGAGTTTGAATTTGTATTTCCCTGATTACTAATGATGCTGAATACTTCTTGAAGTGCCTTTCAGACACTCATATATCCTTTTTGAAATATTTGTGAGCCTATTTTTAAAAATGGAATTGTCTTTTTAATTATTGCATTTTAGGAGTTCTTTATATAGTCTAGATACATTTCTTTCAATTTGGAATAATATGAATATGGTTACACATTCTGTGCCTTGCTTGATCATTTTTGTTAACAGAGCCTTTTGTGAGAAGCTTTCAATTTTGATGAAGCCTTAATTTTTTTCTTTTATACTGATTCTTCTCTGTGTCATACTTAAATAATCTTGATCTACATATCAAGAAGACATTATCCTATGGTTTATTCTAGAAGCGTTATGGCTTTAGGTTTCATGTTTAGGTTCATGATCCGACCTGAATTAATCTTTTGTTCATGGTATAAGGTAGGAGTTGAAGTTCATTCCTTTTCCTAGAGGATATCCTATTGTTTCAAACCTGTTTGTTGATAAGAATTTCCTAGGATTTCAGGATAGTTGAAGATAACAGTAGCTGCTTTGATTCCTGTCTCCCATTACTTCCTCCCCAAGTATTACAAAACAACAAGGAGGTTAAAAAAAAAAAAAAAAACAACAAAACTATGCAAAAACCATGCCCTCACAAAACTCAAAGCCAGAGAATGTTCGTATCTCAAAATAACTGGTAAATTTAAAAGCAAAAGTATAAAAGGTTAGTGAGCAATCTGTGAGTCTCTTGTCTTGCTACAAGGCTTTTGAACAAGAAAAAGCAGGCTGAGAAACACTATGAAGAGACAAGGGAGAAAGTGGTGGCCTTAATAACAACATAAAACAACAACATCAATACCAAAAACATGAACAGATTTTTTTTCTTTTTGAACTATATCCATACAGAGTTATGAAAAATTAGAAAATAAATGCCGCCATGCTTTGACCAGTGAGAATCCTCCCCTCAGAAAACAAAACCCCAAAATCAAACCTATGAAGCAGAATCAGATGATCGTCCCTTAAATACTTGGTTGTGTAATTTGCAGATTGAAGAGTTTTACTATTTAGTTCTGTTATGGTCTGAATGTTTGTGTCTCCCCGCCCCCCCCAAATGTATATGCTGAAATCCTAACATCCTAACTCCCAAAGGTAATGGTATTAGTAGATGAGGACTTAGGGAGATATGCCCTTCCCACCATGTGAGGATACAAGACATCTGTGACCTGGCAGAGTGCCCTCATCTGACCATGCTCATACCCTACTCTTGGATCTCTATCCTCCAAAACTATGAGAAACACATTTCTGTTGATTATAAGCTACCTGGTCTGTGGTAATTTGCTATAGCAGGCTGGAAAGACAAGATAGTCTGTTTGACTAGGGCCAGCCCACAGTAATTCCAGCAGCCTTTGAAGGCCTACCGTTCATGCAATGTCTAATATATGAGATGTTATGGTAATTACTTGGTTTTACCACTAACAGGGCCTGGTAATCCAAGCTAGCTAGTCACTGGGAGGAAGGAAACTGAGGCATGAGGTAGATACCTGGGTTTGGAAAGGGATGGAGTTGGCCCAGTCCCCTAATCACCCCATACTAAGCTGTAAAGACTTCCTCTTGAAGGATTGAGGTGTGAAGTGGACAGAAGCCAAATGGCTGGGGTGGGACACAGCCCATGCTGTGGTGCTGCTCCTTTCTCCCATGCTGTGAGGAGCCCTCCTTCCCAGAAGCTTGTTCTTGGAAGAGTGGTGGGCCCAAAATGGCCACAGTCAAGTCAAGTATTCCCACTCCACTGGCCTGGTTACATGGACCTTTTGTGGAGGAGGAGAGTCATACCCACCTCTTTTTTCATCGTTTTGGGTTTGTAATTATTTTGTATGAACACCTGCCACTAAAGATTCTCCATATTGGAATTTTTTTTTTAAATTTTAATACTGCCCTTAGTATTTATTCTTTTCAATACTTTTTGCATATCTCATTTCCTAATTTTCCATTGGCTATTATCTCAAGTTAAGGCAATATATGTTACACTATATTTTCTGGGAAAAGAATTATGTTTGACTATGTTGGTCTTTAGGGAACGGTGAGAAGAATACATGTCATTATAATTAGATACTAAATAGTAAATATTTTCTTTTTAAAATGTGTATTTATTTTGAGAGCGAGAGACAGAGAGAAAGATCATGAGTGGGGGAAGGGCAAAGAGAGGGTGGGAGACAGAATCTGAAGTAGGCCCCATGCTCAGCATGGAGTCCAATGTGGGGCTGTTCTAATGAGATCACGACCTGAGCTGAAATCAAGAGTCAGACGCTCAACCAACTGATCCACCCAGGTGCCCCAATAGTAAATATTTTCTAACAGTGATATCATTTTTCTTCACTGACAATCTAGTAAAAAAGATTAAATAAATGGCTAGAAAAGATTTTGATACTGGAACAAAATTCAAGGACTACAAGCAGAAATATCACACAACTGAACATAGGATTTTACATAAAATAGCCTGGGAAGATTTCTACCTAAGGGAATTTAGAAAGTTGTGCTACTACTTTGAAAGATACTCATCTTTAAAAGGAAGACAAAAATCTAGGTTGTAAATAATAATTGACTGTAGATATAATATGGAAAATTATAACATAAAAATCGAGTTTGAAAAAAACAAGTGACCGTAGATATAATATTGGAAATTTCAATGTGATATTTCCAAAGACAATCAAAGAGTCATTTTCATATGGTCTGGGAGTACATGAATGTTTACCAAGAATATGTCAGCATTATGTAATATTGACTCAACAACAGCCTTCTTCCTATATTTGGAGGACACAAGAGTTCAAATCACTAAACAATGTACTCTTTAAGGAATAAGGGCTGTCTAACTCAGACTGTCATATTGCTTAATTAATTATTACTCTTGCCTAAAAGTTGTATATTGCATAAGAGCCCCCATCTTCCTGTGCTGATTCAACATACATAAACAACCAAGACTGGGGACCTACTAGAATGTAAGCACTTGAGCGTTGGGGTTCTCTTGTCTACCACTGTAACATCAGTGCCAGGACAATATCTAGGAAACTAGGAGGCATTCAGTAAAGTGAAGAAGACTTACATTTGGGTGTTTACATCTTTGTGTCTCCATTATTTAGAATATACTAGGAAGTCAATGAATGCTTCTAATCTGCTTTCCTTGAAATGGTGAACCAGAAATTATAAAATTAAAATAGAAAGGTACCATCAAATGTCAAGGGTTCCTGGTCAAGAAAGTCATGTTTTCATGGGAGATATGACTTTATTTTGAATACTGCTCTAAATTTATCCTATTGATTTTTTAAAATAATTATTGAATTTAATCCTTGTTCATAAAGGCTTACTTAGTATTATTCTGAAATCATTTTGATGATGTTTTCCAACCCACAGTGGTACACCTAGTAAAACTAATGTTTTTATATCTGTTTTGCAAGATTATTACTTTTTTTAATTTAATTTTTTATTTTTTTTTAATTTACATCCAAAGTAG
The DNA here is from genome assembly GCF_007474595.2 of Lynx canadensis. Classification (NCBI taxonomy): domain Eukaryota; kingdom Metazoa; phylum Chordata; class Mammalia; order Carnivora; family Felidae; genus Lynx; species Lynx canadensis. Next base: position 53,982,277 of record NC_044306.2, on the reverse strand, counting down.
TTAGCACATAGTGCAACAATGATTTCAGGAATAGATTCCTTAGTGGCCCTTACCCATTTGGCCTATCCCCCCTCCTACAACCCCTCCAGTAACCCTCTGTTTGTTCCCCATATTTATGAGTCTCTTCTGTTTTGTCCCCCTCCCTGTTTTTATATTATTTTTCTTTCCCTTCCTTTATGTTCATCTGTTTTGTCTCTTAAAGTCCTCATATGAGTGAAGTCATATGATTTTTGTCTTTCTCTGACTGACTAATTTCACTTAGCATAATACCCTCCAATTCCATCCATGTAGTTGCAAATGGCAAGATTTCATTCTTTTGGATTGCTGAGTAATACTCCATTGTGTATATATACCACATCGTCTTTATCCATTCATCCATTGATGGACATTTGGGCTCTTTCCATACGTTGGCCATTGTTGATAGTGCTGCTATAAACATGGGGTGCATGTGTCCCTTCAAAACAGCACACCTGTATCCCCTGGATAAATGCCTAGTAGTGCAATTGCTGGGTCGTAGGGTAGTTCTATTTTTAGTTTTTTGAGGAACCTCCATACTGTTTTCCAGAGTGGCTGCACCAGCTTGCATTTCCATGCAAGATTATTTTAATGAAAAAAAGAGAAGTGGATTTTGAGGGATCTGTTGGTCCACTCTTGTGGCTTCACAGACCATCTACAACTGATTGTTCTTCAATCTATATTTTCGATTTCCACTTCTCTCAAGCTCCAGACTCATAATTCCTACAGAAAAAATAGACATATTTAGTTCCATCCTTCAGTAAACATACCAGATGTGTCCAATATAGAATTAGCTATCTTCCTGAAAACTGCTCTCTGAGGTCTAGTGTCTCCATGTCAATTGATGACTTCAAAAGTTTCCCCAAGTTAGCAATTTTCAGTCTTTTCCACATTTACCTCTGGGTTACCCTTTACTGGGCCTAGAGTAAAATATACTAGCAAAGACTAATGTGGTATGAAGAAAGCAAGGAGACCTTTCCTCTGTCAATCACCATAACCTAGCGCATGTGACCCATCACTTTACTCCTTCCTTTATTTATTTGAAAATGTCAGGTGTTGGGAATTGATAATTGCTTGGATTCTTCCCAACTTAACACTGACTACTTAAAAAATCCCTCTGGGGAAGGATCAATATCTGACTTCCTGTAGTTGCCAAATGTACTTGACAGTGAAGGCCCATGTTTAATAGTAAATGGTAAAATAGTTAACTTATTAATGAAGAGGATAATCTCTAAATTCTCTTCTGATCTGTTGGTATTGGACAGTTTTTGCAATTTCCTCTCATTTAATGATGAGTCCTCATTTTGATGACTATAGGTTCTTTTCTCTAAGTATTGAAATGTGACCATTCCTTCAAGGCTTACTCAACCTGGCACGAAGCCTTACTTGATTATTCAAATCTTCCCTGGGACTTCTTTCTTTATTTATTTTTAAGATTTTTTTTTTAGGTTTTTTTGAGAGAGAGAGAAAAAGAGAGAGAGAGAGACAGAGAGAGAGAGAGAGAGAGAGAGAGAGAATGAGAACATGAGCAAGGGAGGGGCAGAGAGAGGGAGACAGAGAATCTGAAGCAGGCTCCCTGCTGTCAGTGCAAAGCCCAACATGGGCCTTGAACTCAACAAGCCGTGAGATCATGACCCAGGCTGAAGTCGGATGCTTAAACAACTGAGTCACCCAAGAGCCCTTCTTCCCTGGTACTTCTTTGCCACAAATCATCTCTATCATTTTAAAAGCATTTAAATTAGGCTTTATATTAGAGTTATTTGTAAGCATTCTTGGATGTTAAGCTTTTGAATGCAGGGGATATGAGGTATGCATCTCTGGATGTTCGTCAGCAGCAGAACAATAACTTACACAAAATGAGAATTTCTTAAGTAAACAAACGACTGATTGAGTAGTTTTTGTTTTTATTTTTTTCCCCCAGGGATGGCTGGATGGTTTTGCTTTGTTGTGGTTATAGCCATTTTTCCTTGCTTATTCCTTCCTGTAAATTACACTGGGCTTTTTTGGGAACTTGCTAAGATCTGTGCTGTGTGACTTTGCCACTGAATGGACTGCAGCCCGCTGAGGGACACAGGATCTGACACTGGACCTCAGCCTGATTGGTCTGGCCTCGAACAGATGGAGCTACCATGTCACAGGTAGGAGAATTGTGACAAAAAGTCCCTCCTTGACCAAATTCTAACAGGGCTTCTAGAAGTCAAAGCCTCTGTCTCTGTGATGACCCAGCCCCCCTTGAGTTCCTGTCCGGAAAAGCTCAAAGCTGCCCAAAGAATTGACCATTTGTTCCGCTGAACACCTGAGGCTAGCCCCCTTCTCCCCACACCTCCCTGTCTTAGGGCACGTATTAACAAAAACAAACAAGCTTGTCCCTTTGAGATGTGTGCTGATCTCCTACAACCAAGGGGTCTCTTTTTCAAGGACTTGAAAGCCATTCTTTCGAAATGTAATCATCAGGAAGGATAGGGCCCCTGTCTCCAAGTCACTGTGGGAGGGTAGAGCTTAACTTCAATAGTGCTAGTTAGCAGGCACACATGGCTGAATGGCATTGACATTGACCTCTTATCCCACTATTTATAATTTTTCACTTTCCTGAATCTGCAGGCCCCTCTGCTTACTGCCCTTCCCTACTTTCATTCTCCCTTTAAAACACCTAGTTACCTCTACACAAATCCAGGTAGAGCTCAGTTTACCCCGGACCCTTCTCTACTGTAGTAGTTACAGCTACTACCTTTACAGCCTTTAACTAGTATCCAGCTTTATGTTTGACAATTGTTATGTAACTTTGGGGAAACAACTTGCTTTATTGCTATTTAGGGTAAGTTATAAGATTGAGAGATTATCTTCATTTTTGCCCTCTATCTCATGGTCCTTTGCAAATACTAAATGTCCATGATTATCAACGTTTTATGTCTGTCCTGTGGTCCAGACATCATTAGCTAGTTAACTTCCAGTTCTGGATTGTCAGAACTTTGAAATATTAGTTGTAAAACATATTTTGTCTCCCAGTTAGAGATCATCAGGACTGCAATCTGATATTATTTAACAAGTTATTCTGTACTTGCTTTTTAGGTCTTGTAAGTATTTCCTACATTTGAAGCGCATTGCTTTAGTGTTCATAATATATAAGTCATTTGTTACAGCTATAGGGTATTCAGGATTGCTATCACATCTATAAAATCCTATTAAAAACTATTTCTAAAAGTAAAAATCAGATTTGTTTTGTCAACATAAATACATGCATTTTCAATTTCTAATAATATGATCCAAGCAGAAAAAATATGTAAATACTGTGTATATACATATATATACACGTGTGTGTGTGTGTGTGTGTGTGTGTGTGTGTGTGTATGGAATGTAGGTATGTATTGTTCACCTTAAAAATAAAACTATCAGTTACTTTACCAGCAAAAAATAGTTTATGCAGAAATAGCAAGAGATTGCACTTCAGGACAGGCAAGCTTCAGCAAAACCGTAAGCAAGTTCAAGTGTAATTTTATGGAGAAGAAGGAGGAAGTTTGGCTGGGCAGGGGGGAGAGGGGTTGTTTCGAACAAAAGTCCGTTAGAGAAAAACAAGCGTTCAGGGTGACATTAGTTTCCCATTGGCTGAGCTGCAGGGTAGTTGATGTCTTGTAGGAGTTGCAACATACATCTTTTGCTGTTGGGACTTGTAGTTGCTGATTCCTCCCTGTTGAAGATTCTTCCGCTGGGCTCTGTGATGGACACTTCTGTTGGAGTCTGTAATTGACAATTTTTCCTGTAATTGACATTGAGTGGTAGCCTTCCCTTTCTAGCCTTCCCACAGTACTAGCTCTGCCTTAGCAAGGCTTCCCTTTATTCATTTCCACAATATATTTGAAAGTTTTGTTTGGGCAAAGAAGTCAGCAGAATAGCACATAGGTGTTAGAATTTATAATAAGAACAGATACTATATATTATTTACCTACCATGTATGTGTCAGGGAACTTTATGTACACTATCTTTAATCCTTACAACAAAATCGCAAGGTAGGCAATACTTTTCAATTTTAAAATGAAGGAAATGAGACTCAGAAAGGCTTTGTATTATGGAATTTCAACCTAAGTCTGTCACTCCTAAATCTGTGCTCTTTCTACTGTACCATGCATCATTTGGAAAAGAAAAATATTTTGCCCAACTACTCTCACAAATTTGCAGACAGAATCAACAACACACGTAAAGGCAAAATGTAAAAGAAAATCTCCAACTCAAAGCCTAAGACACAGAGAGGGAGAGAGAGAGAGAGGGAGAGAATTTAAGTGTTCCTTAACAAATATGGCCAAAATAATTTCAAAAACAGCTTAACTAAATACTATGATGACTTTGTTTACTCCAGATAGAGTTCCTTGGGACTGTGGAGAAAGATGAAAACTTGGCTGTTTTGCTCACAGAATGAATATACTGTATACTATTTTTTAATGTTTCAAAGAACTTTGCTAGGAGGCACATTAACATTACGTAAACAAAGGAAAGGACAACTGTACAAGAGGAAATTGGCCAGAAAATATAATAAAACCAAAAACACCCTCCACAAAAAAGTTAATTATTCAACCTGTTAACTTGTACCTCTTTAATGGTTTATAATTTGTTTTTATTCATCTTTTTGTTGGATTTGCTGCTGAGGTAGAAATAGCTTTTTTTTTTCTTCAGGGAGTTACTACTTATTTTGGTCTCTGCTGTGGCTTTCAACTGTCTTAGTTTAACTGTACTAATCCATAAGGGGAAGTCATGAATATTCCACACTTGATGAAATTATCTTGCTTATTGAATAAAGTAATTTCTCCTCATCTAAAGAACTTCTAGTGTTAAAGAAATATTTTATCAGGGTTTGCTGAATATAAGGCTAACTGTGGCGTCAGCATTTTTTTCAAATCAGAAACAGGATTTCGTATTTTGGAAGGCTTCAAAAGGGTTTAATTTTGTGGATCAGATTACATTCAGAATCCATAGTAAGAACTCCTTCCAACTTTGGAATTGAACGTAACTCTGTATAATTATGAAACCTCTCATTCTGGTCTTGTAGGGGAGGGAAAAAATATTTTTCCTCTATCCATCTTAGGTTCATTGCTGGAGCCCTATAAATTACACTGGCAAAAGACAGATTGCCAAGAGAAAAACAAACAGAATTTTATTAACATGTGCACCACACATGTACGCATGGGAACACTCAGTGATGAGTAACCAAAAGAGTGGTGAGAACTTCTGTTTATCCTCCATTTTGGGCTAAACAAAGGGAAAGGGGCGTGGGGTTCTGGGTAGGGGATACAAGTTATGGGAAGGTCATCAGTAAAAGTGTGGTAAACAAAGGTAGTTTAATAATGTTTGTTATGCAGATTTAAGTCAGAGCTTACCTTGTGGACAAGAGTTACTAGTATTACTGAACCCAAGTTCGGCTGCCCCTTCCTCAAAAGATGAATTTTTGATTAGAAAGGAATTTGGGCTTTATTCAGGAGACCAGCAAACCTGGGAAGATGGACTTGTCCAAAAGCCAACTCTGAGGTTTCAGCCTGGCCCAGGGGTTTATAAAGGGGTTTAGCGTAGTTCATCAGCAAAGGGAGTACAATGGCCAGAAACATTTCTTGATTACATGCAGACTTGATTATGCCAGCTACAGACATTACCCCAATGCAAAGGGGTTGCGCAAGGTCCGATTCTCATTCCGTGATGTGAAGTACTCTGCTCTTTCTGCAAAAAAGAGCCAGGTCTACAGATGCACAAAGGGAGGTCAGTAAAATCACATGTGTGACCTAAGAAAGGAAAACCATTTTCCTAAAAAGAATGTGTTAGGCTAATTTGTCAGAAAGTTGAGGCAGCTTCAAACAGACTTGTTGGCTTTTATGGCTGGGAAAGTTCTGGTCTTTCACTCCTTGGGGGCCATCGTCTGCAAATCTCAAAGAAAGTAAATTAGTTCTATTACCCATCAAGAGACTGAGGTCAGCAATCAAGGAGTGTGTTAACTTGAAGCCAGATAGCCCTTAAGATGGGTTGGAATACTGTTACATTAAAAGTCCTCTACCTGGTACGGGAGAGGGAGACATCTTTCCAAATAAAAATTTCCTTTATAATTGTGAATTTCTTTTACTAAAGGAAAATTCAGGCCCTGTGTTGAGAGCTTGTCCCAGGTTCATCGGCCTCATTGGCTTTTAGCTCAAAATAATCTATATACCAAAGAGGCATATTTTGAGGTAGCATATTCTGGTAAACTTCAGTGTCTGTTCTTCACGCTAATTTCTTTAAATCTACCTCTTGTCTTTCAACATTTGGTCCACAGAATGATTTTAGTGTCTCCAACTACTTAAGAATAAGTCCCTAAATAGTTAATTTATTATTTTACATATTTTTTTCATTTGGACACAACAGTAGAATTTTATAAGCTCAGAAACAAAAAAAAAAATTGTTAGGGAACAATTTAATCTTTTTTTAATAATTCAGAAAATCCAAATAATTGCTGTATTGTCTTTTTGTGTTTGGGGCCTAATGATGGGCCTTTGGTACCTGTCTGTGCTTCTCATGATAGTACTTAAAGGACTTTATTGTGGCTCAGATTTGGACGTGTAGCTTTGATTTCAGACAATACAACTGCATTTTTTTTGCCTGTTCTTTACACGATAATTTTAACATTTTGTTGTTAATAAAGAGCTTCTGCTTGGTTTCAGAGTTTTTCACCTACTGCCTTTTAATATTTATGGTTTTAATTTTTAAAATTTAAAACTTTTTAATTGCAGCATACTTGACATACAGTATTATATTCATTTCAGGCATACAGCATAGTGATTCAACAATTATATTTATTATACGATGCTCACCATGGTAAGTGTAGTTACCAACCTTTACCATACAAAGTTATTATGATATTATTTATTTTTTAATTTTTTTTAACATTTATTTATTTTTGAGACAGAGAAAGACGGAGCATGAACAGGGGAGGGTCAGAGAGAGGGAGACACAGAATCTGAAACAGGCCCCAGGCTCTGAGCTGTCAGCACAGAGCCCGACGCGGGGCTCGAACTCACGGACCGCGAGATCGTGACCTGAGCCGAAGTTGGCCGCTTAACCGACCAAGCCACCCAGGCGTCTCTATTATGATATTATTGACTATATTCTCTCTGCTGTACTTTTCATGCCCATGATTTATTTATTAACTGGAAGTTTATATATCTTAATCCTTTTTACTTATTTGATCCATCCCGTCACTTTCTTCCTCTCTGGCAACCACCAGTTTGTTCTCTGTGTTACTGAGTCAGTTTCTATTTTTTTGTTCATTTGTTCATTTGTTTGTTTTTTAGATTCCACATATCTGGCTTATTTTACTTAATATAATAGTTTCTTGGTCCAGCCATGTGGTTGTAAATGGCAAGATTTTATTTTATTTTTTTAAGTTTATTTCTTTATTTTGAGAGAGACAGAAAGGGGGGGGAGGGGCAGAGAGAAGGGAACAGAGAATCCCAAGCAGGTTCTGCGCTGTCCGCATGGAACCTGATGCAGGGCTCAGTGTCACAAACGGTGAGATCATGACCTGAGCTAACACCAAGAGTAGGACGCTTAACTGATTGAGCCACACAGGTGCCCCATGAATGGCAAGAGTTTATGCTTTTTTTTAAAATTTTTTTTAATGTTTATTTCTGAGACAGAGACAGAGCATGAGCGGGGGAGGGGCAGAGAGAGACACACACAGAATCCGAAACAGGCTCCAGGCTCCGAGCTGGCGGCACAGAGCTCCACGCGGGGCTCGAACTCACAAACCGTGGGATCATGACCTGAGCCGAAGTCGGTCGCTCAACCGACTGAGCCACCCAGGCGCCCCAAGAGTTTAAGCTTTTTAATGGCTGAGTAATATACCATTGTGTGTGTACACACATACACACATACACTACATCTTTCCTTATTATTTTATCAATGGACATAGGTTTCTGCCATATCCTTGCTATTGTAAATAACGCTGCAATAAATATAGGTGTGCATATATCTTTTTGAATGAGTGTTTTTATTTGGGGGGTGGGTGTTAACTCCCAGGGTGTAATTACTGGATCATATGGTATTTCTATTCTTAATTTTTTGAGGAAAATGGATACTGTTTGCCACAAAGGGTGCACCGATTTGCATTCCTACCAACAGTGCATGGGGATTCCCTTTTCTCCATATCCTCAACTGCACTTGTTATTATGTTTCTATATATTGGTAGAAAAGTAAAGAACCTATCCATATTGTTTTAAATTTACTTAACAATAAAGTGGAATCATTCTCTAATTTTTCCTAAAAGAAGGAAAATTAATCTCCATGGTTTTAAAGAGGTTGTGATATACACAGAGCTGCACTTGGAAAATTCTTACCATATGGTACAATTAATGTCTCAATTTTCTCCAGTTTCCTCTACATAAATCCAAATCAGAGCAATATTTTGATACGTAAATTGTAGTTTTTTTTTTTTAATTTTTTTTTTCAACGTTTATTTATTTTTGGGACAGAGAGAGACAGAGCATGAACGGGGGAGGGGCAGAGAGAGAGGGAGACACAGAATCGGAAACAGGCTCCAGGCTCTGAGCCATCAGCCCAGAGCCTGACGCGGGGCTCGAACTCACGGACCGCGAGATCGTGACCTGGCTGAAGTCGGACGCTTAACCGACTGCGCCACCCAGGCGCCCCACGTAAATTGTAGTTTTAATGCAAGTACAAAAAAAAGTCTCCAAGAAAGAATAATGGTTGGGTGGTTTAAATGATAACAGTGTATATACATCTTCTAGCACTTAGCATAAATATCAGTTATCTGTAAGTAAGTTAATGTAAGGTTATATTTGAAAACTTTTAAAATACCAAAGACCTGTTTAAATACTTAGAAAAAAGGGTAGAGTGTCTTTAAACATAAATCTTATCAGGGCACATGGGTGGCTCAGTCAGTTAAGTGTCTGACTTCAGCTCAGGTCATGACCTCACAGTTCATGAGTTCAAGCCCCACATCCACCTCTGTGCTAACAGCTTTGAGCCTGGAGCCTGCTTCAGATTCTGTGTCTCCCTCTCTCTCTCTGCCCCTCTCCCTCTCTGCCCTGTCTCTCTGTCTTTCAAAAATAAATAAACATTAAAAAAAATAAAATAAATAAATAAATCTTGTTAACTGACCCCTCAAAATTATATATAAATGTCGTGTGTGTGTGTGTGTGTGTGTGTGTGTATATATGGGTATATATATATGGGTATGTTTATATGTCTCTCTTTATATTTCTTTTGTGCTCTGGTCTATGATTTTCACTACACCCTGAAATAAATTCTAGAACCTCTGTCTCAGGGGAAATTGCAAAAGTTACAAAGATTAAGAAATGTTCAAACCTAGTAATTAACATCTGTGATAAGGAGATTAAGATGCTTAATTGAAAAAAAAATCAACTAATTAGCAAGGAAGATGAAAGTAATCAAATATTTTGAATATGCAGTTATTATCTCCTTGAGTTTTCTATTTTGCTTGGGAAAAAAAAAAAGAAGCGTAGAGTTACAGGAAAGAGAAGCCATGTGAAACGGAAATCTCTAAACTTATGAGAAGAAGCCCTTCGTATCAAGCAGATTTCTATAAATCCAACTACAGCTGAGAGGCTTAAGCCAGCAAAATGCGTTTTCAACAGTGAAAATGGATAAAATTTACCAGACTTCTTAGCAATGAGAAGAAATTGAAGTTTTTTTTTTCCCCAATAAGTATGGCAGATACCTGAATTACACTAAACACAACCATAAGTAACATTTTTGAGAAAATACTAACTTATTCTTGGACATTTATGTAGCTATATTAACTTAGCCATGAATGATATAACATAGTTTTAAACAAAAAATAGATATTTAGGAACCTTGAATTTTATGCTATTAAAAAGGATTAAAAATTGGGGCACCTGGGTGACTCCGTTGTTTAAGTGTCCGACTTTTGGCTCAAGTCATGATCAGCTCCGACTTACAGCTCGGAGCCTGGAGCTTGCTTGGATTCTGTCTCTCTCTCTCCTTCTCTCTCTCTCTGTCTGTCCCTCCCCACTCATGCTCTGTCTCTCTCTGTCTCTCAAAAATAAATAAACGTTAAAAAATTTTTTTAAAGGATTAAAAATCAAAAATTAAGAATTCTAAGACCTAGTTTCCACCTCCACCTTCACCTCCCAAGAAAAATCTACTCTGATTTTCCAGGCAGTTATAATCAACTGGGCCTGCTTACCAACTTGTGTGCCTTTTTAAATTCTTCCTTCAAGAAGTCATTATTGAGTGTTAACTGAGTGCCAGGCATTATGTTAGATGCTAATGCTTAGAGATAAAAGAGAGCGTCTGCCTTTCAAGGAGATCAGCCCAGGGCAGACAGACAAAAAAACATGCAATTACAGTGCACTAGAGTAGTTCTAGAAGAGAATACTGAGGATAATTGCAGGGATTTGGGAAACCCTGATGAGAGAAATGTAGTCCTCAGGTTGGGGATGCAGACTGGGTGTGGTTGTGTCATAGCAGATGCCCGGGAGGAGGTGGTGACTGAGCAAAGTTTAAAGAGCTGGAATGCCTGGCTAGTGGAGAAAGGGGATGGATTTTCAGGAAATGGGAGACATACAAATACAAGGTGGCGCGAAGGGTATAGAAAATTCAAAAATTGTTAAGAATGACCAAAACCCAGCATGTGGATGGTGCAGGTGCCAACATGGAGTTGGAAAACTTGGACAACTGAGTCAAAATGTAGCTAGCTATGGTATTCTGCTGAAAAATTATTTAGTGGCTTCCCATCATGTTCCAGATATTATCCACATTCCTTAACGTGGCACCTAGACCTCACAGACTCTCTTGCAGGGTCACTTAACCATTCACTGCTGTGAGTCTTATCTCCCAAGGGCACCTCTTTGCTCTCAACCTACCTGCTTCTTCTTATAGGTAACCTGGAGTCCTTTTATACCACATGGAAATCAAGGGCCACCTAGAACTAACTTCTTTACGCTTTCCTGGTTTCTCTCTGCCATAACGTCAGCTTTATTCTGTTGCAGAAGCCCTATGCAAGCGCTGAGTCACCCCACACAATAGACGACAGTACCCCACTCAGAGTTTTATATCAAGAATAGGACCCCAAACCCTTCTAATTGCATCTCCCTCCCCAAATCTATGCACGCTTTCTGAGAATTCATCCCACAAGGACATGGATTTTGCACCCCATGCCTCTCCCTCTCTCTACCTCCCTGAAGTCCATGCTTCCTTGAGAGAGGAAGGAATTAGTTTTTCCCTCTTCCCTTATGGCAAGAATTCCTCTTATATCGTATCGTGACTTTTACATATCCTTGGCGGTTTCAGATACTAACAGTCAACTTGACCAGATCCTGGACATTACTATATTATTTAGGAAATTATTTGGGGTAAAGCTTTTTATTTAAGCCTATATGCTTATTGTAGTCTTAAAAACCTTATTTTATATATAAAACTCTGTTGATTCTTTACATTCTTTGTTAAGCCATCCTAGACCATCTCAAGGCAAAAGCATGCCTTTGGTAGTAGAAAGGTGAGGTGCATAAAAGGAAAAGCAAAGGAGAAAAGGCACATTGATACCATTCTACAAATAATGCCATGCTCTGATGCTGGAAGGAACAAAGCAATGTCTCAGAATCTTGATCTTTTGATAATAGAGATGAAAGTTCACAGGGAACAGCAGGTGGAACTTTGGCAGGGAAAACTCGAAAACCAATAAAAGTTTGCTGCTGCTGCCATAAACTACCGCAAGAAAGCCAACCACACACACACAAAAGGGAACATTAAATAAATAAAGAAGGAAAGGAAGTATGTTACCACAGACGTCTTAGAGGGCAGCCACAACATCCCTGAATATTTTAGCTTCTTTTTTAACCTACAACTTAAGTCATTTTATTGAGTAATTAGTGTTTCATTTGTTTCTCTGTATTTCATGTGGAAATAACTTCTAGGAGAGAATAATTAGATAATATGGTGTTCCTTTAATATGGTAGAATTCAAGGCATACATTGCTAGTTTGGATAATATTTCTTGTCTTTTTTTTTTTTTTATCTATATATAGAGAAGGCATATCTAGAAATTTTAAATTAGACCTTGACCATATGAAGCAAATCATACAGAATGAAAGCAAAATAAATCATATAACCCAAGCCCCAGTTTATAATCCGAGAGTCCAAAAGGTTAGATCTATGGGAAGGAGGTACAATGATGATTGCTCTGAAAACCTTAATTTGAATACCTATCACCTCCCTACCTTGTGTTAAAATGTAGATTCTGATTTGGTAAGTGTGAGACAGAACGTGAAATTCTGCATCATCCACAAGCCTCTGGGACACTCTGATGCCCCTAGTCGTAGATCCCTCGTTGAGCAAGATACTAGAAAAGAACTCTCTGACTTGATTGGCTAGGTTTCAGAATTGTCTGGGTTTTTGGGTTTGTATTTTTCCAAATGAATTTTAGAATTAATTTAGGTAGTGAAGGGTGGGAAAATGTGCCATGTAGCATATTTGGCATAAACATAAACCATTGAGTATAAACATTATTTTGATCCAAAGGCACTTCACAAACAGCAGATACAAAGGGGATGTATTTTAAAAAAAATTTTTAATGTATTTATTTATTTTGAGACAGACAGAGGCAGCATGAGCAGGGGAGGGGCAGAGAGAGAGGAAGAGGGAGAGAATCCCAAGATGTCTCTGCACTGTCAGCACAGAGCCTGATGTGGGGCTCGAACTCACAAAATCGTGAGATCATGATCTGAGCAGAAACTGAGAGTTGGACACTTAGCCAACTGAGCCACACACGTGCCCTCAAAAGGGCTACTTCTGATTTCTCCTTTTCTTCCTAAAAGCAGGAAATAAAGCATATGAAAGATGCTTTCTCTGTACCAGGAGAAATGAAACATTCTATTACAGGGGATTGAGGCCAGAAAAATCTGTACAAATAGATCTTGTTAAAATAACTCTGATCTTCCTTTAACCTCCCTGTACATTTTAGTTACTTTTTAAGAATTGCCACTCTGTTCAATCTACTAAAGAAACACTTGCTACTTCTTTGGATCTTCATTTTCCTACGGAGGCTCCCATTACATGTAAGTATCTGTATGCTTTTCTCTTGTTAATCTGTTTTATGGCAACTTAATTCTTAGGCCTACTCATAGACCCTAAGAGCATAGAGTTAGGTTTTGTTTTCCCTTCAGTAGCTTCATAAAAGATTCCCTGGATACCTTGATTGCAATTGCATTAGACTTGTAAATTTGAGGAGAAAGTGAAACATATATAATGTTGAACTTTCTTCATTTTATTTTATGTCCATTTATAATATTTTGCAGTTTTTCTGTATAGCAGTTTTGCTTGTCTCTTATTCATTTTGTTCATAAAAACACTATCTTTGTGCTATCACAAATATAATATTTTTATATGATTACATTTTCTAGTAGATTATTGTTGGTGTGTAAAAACACCACTCAGTTCTTCGTATTGATCTTTCTCCCACAATTTCTGAAGAACTCTTATTTGTTCTAACAGCGTGTGTGTGTGTGTACTTTAAATTTTCTATAAAGACAAATATCTCCTCATTTCTTACCCTGCCCCCCTTTATTTTTAATACTTCCTTCCTTTATTGGCAAGGAACTCCAGTAAAATGTTGATTTGTATCAATGATAGTAAGCATTGTTGTATTATCTTCTCTTACTGGGTGATAAAACTATTAGTTTCTAGAACAAGCTACAGAATTATTTCCTACCTTGGGAAATTTTCACGTCCCATTTTCCCTGCCTATGGTGCTATTTTCTCCATATTCTTCACAGCTGTTTCCTTCATATCATTCATGCCAAAGCTTAAATCTCACCTGTGAATAATCCATGAATCTTTCATGAATAATGATACAGGAACCAATGACAAACTAATTTAAGCAACTTAGGGGTAATTTATTGGCCCCAAACTGAAATGTGCAGAGGTGGATTGTGGCTTTAGTCACAGTTGGGTTTGGTGTTAAGATCTCCCTCTGTCTCTCTCCCCCACCCCTCCCCATTTTGGTTCTTAGACAAATTCCCTCTAAGTTAGAAAGGTGACACAGACTATTTTTTACAAGCTTAATGTCTCTACCAGAATGAGAACTTCTTCCTTGTTAAAGTATGAGATTCTGGTTCTCCTCAGGTGGGTTATGTGCTCATCCTTAAACAAATCACAGTTATGAGGGAAAGGAACCACGACCCCACCCTCTATGGTAGGTGGCGTAGGCACCTTGGCCAACAATGTGTTCCCAATTTCTCAGCGCTGAGAACAAATAGTTCACAAATCATCAAGATGCAGGCTGGATGGACCAAATGAGCTGAAGTCCACTAAACTTGCTCCGAGATCATCTCTTCTGACAACCCCCCTCCCCCATCCTTTTACTCTCTATATAAGCCCTTTGTAACCTTTGTATCACTGATGCCGACTGGGAATTCTTTCATTTGAACTAGAACTAGAATGTAAGCTCCATGACAGCAGGGACACTGGCTTCCTCATCTACCATTGGATCTTCCGGATATAGGATGATGTGTGCCACAGGGGAGAATTTAGTATTTTGTTAAAAAGAATAAATAAGCTTGAGGTGCCTGAGTGGCTCAGTCTGTTAAGCATCTGACTTCAGCTCAGGTCATGATCTTGCAGTTTGTGAGTTCGAGCCCCACATCAGGCTCTCTGTTGACAGCTCAGAGCCTGGAGCCTGCTTAGGATTCTGTGTCTCCTTCTCTCTCTGCCCCTCCCTGACTCGCAAGCTGTCTGTCTCTCTCTCTCTCTAAAATAAATAAAACATTAAAAAACATTTAAAAAAGAACAAATAAGCTTAACTTATAAATATCAGGAATCCATAATTGTAAAATATAACATTCTAATATTTATTAGAGATGATGATACTCAATATTATGTCCTCTTTTTTTTGAGAAAAGTTGGCAAGAGAAAGTTGAACATTGGCTTTTTGCTTCGCCTTTTAAAGAAAGTCCGTTGTCAGATCACTGCTTACTGCCCAGCAGATCTATTAATCTCACCACGAATTTAAAGGAATGAAAAATTTAGGCTGATATACATGCATAATTTTAAAGACATCTTTTTTTCGTTACTATACTTTGCCTTTTCCACATATGATTTATTAGTGTGTTTTCACATATGTCCTTGCTATGTGATCTTAGGCATTTTACTTAGCGCCTTTAAAAACTTTCATTTTCTAGGGTCACCTGGGTGGCTCAGTCCGTTAAGCATCTGAGGTCAGCTCAGGTCATGATCTCATGGTTCTTGGGCTTGGGCCTCGCTTCTGGCTCTGTGTTGACAGTTCAGAACCTGGAGTCGACTTCGGATTTTGTATCTTCCTCTTTCTCTGCCCCTCTGTGCTCACCCTTTGTCTCTCTCTCTCTCTCTCTTAAATAAATCATTAAAAAAAAAAAAGCTTTCATTTTCTTATGTGTAAAACTGCAGCCTAATATCTACCTCATGGTTTCTTATGAGGATTAAATGAGATAATGTATTTTTTAAATGTTTATTTATTTTTGAGAGAGAGAAAGTGAACATGCGCATGTGAGTGGGGGAGGGGCAGAGAGAGAGACTCCCAAGCAGGTTCCACGCTGTCAGTGCTGAACATGACTTGGGGCTGGAGCCCACGAACCATGAGATCAGGACGTGAACTGAAATCAAGAGTCGGATGCTTAACCAACTGAGCCACCCAGGCGCTCCAAGATAATGTATTTTTTGAAAGCTAGCACAATACTTTGCAATGGTAAGAATTAAAAACGATAATTATCATTTCAGTTGTTTCTTGCCTTTTGGTGCAGAATATCTTTTTCAGGCAGAATTCATGTCAACCATGGTAGAGGTGTCTGGAATCCCTTCTAAGCTATCCCTCATATTAAATTACATTTGACAAGTATGGTATATATAGGCATTCGTGGAAAATACCTCGTCTTTAAACAAGTAGTTTGGTTTCTGGTTTCCACTCCAAAAATATCATATTGCAGAAGTCATAGTGAGTAAAGACAAAAGAAAAGAAAAAAATAGTTGGGGCCATTTTCTCATAAGATGTCAGTGCCCATGGCAAGTACTGTTCATGTCATTGGTAGTTGGGGAAGCAGGGAACGCTGAGAATTGAACTTCATGTTTCGCCCACCTTAAAGTCATTGCTTTCAACGGGCTTATACAATATTTTCTAGGGTTATCATAGCTCAATATGTTAGATGGGTTTATCATGCAAGATATCGGTTTATATGTGAAGTAATCTAAAATATGCCAAGGGAAAAAAAAAAAGAGACGAGTGTACTCTATCCTAGTCGTCAGGGACAGACTGAGTTGTCTGGATCTGTTTGATGGAAGCTTTCCTTTTGGCAGGTACACTCCTTCACCTGAGCCAGGTACTCTCACAGTCTTGCTTCCAGATGCATGACTTAGATTTGCCTTTCTCGAACTTTCCAAGTGAAGCTATTAGAAGCGGGACGGGAGGCAGAGCTCAGCCAGTGAGGGGCTGCAGGAACTCACTTTTTCTGGGAAAACTTCATGAATATCGAAGCCCAGTAAGGTGAAAGCCAGCTGGAACCAAAGAGCCAGAGAAACAAACACTATTGAAAGCCTGTGTTCAAAGCCAGGAATTACAGGACAAAGGAAACAATAAGAGAGGCAAGTTCGGGTGTTCCAGTCTACTTCTTGGAACAGATTTTGTTGTTTTATTACTTCCTTTTATGTGTAAGCCATAGTGGGGTGTGTGTATGTGTGGAGGGGGTGTTTAAGTGTGGGTGTGTGCATAAGAACCATGGGAAAGGTAGACACTTATTCCAGCAGAAATCAAATAGGTAAGTGAGACCGAAGCAGACAGCCGTCTCTGTCATTAGGGTCTCAATATTGGTGCCATGTGCTTGTTTGCTTTTCCAAATTTTGTGGATTTCCTATTTTTCTTTTGCAATTTATTTACTTGTTCTTTTATTCCTCTCTATCCACTTACATACTTTGCTACTGCATGTCTGCATGTTCGACATATCTTCCAGGGACCAGTTTCATTTCACATTTTCTCCTGGTCTATTCTTATCCATTCGTACCCTTGCCTGCTTTCCAGTTACTTGGTTTTCTTATTTCCTTTTGTTCTCATGTTTATCCAGGTGTTGATTTCCTGTTCATCCTGACCTTAGATGCTGGTTTCAGCCTGTAAGTTTTGCCTGAGCGATGACTCACTTCCTGGATCAAGGGACGGGGTTGGGTGAATTTTTCAAACCCTGCAGTGGGTAGCCCGAAGATGTCAAGAAGTAGTATGCATAGTCCCTGAGGTGGAAGGAGGGAGAAAGTGCCGAGGGGAATAACTGCCTCTACAGATCTTTGGCTCTTGTGTAGGTTTATCCAAATCCAGCCCGGCGGATCATAATTTGCTTTAATTTGTGCAATTCCCTCGTAAGTGGCCTCTGTGTCATCACTCTGTCTAGGTCATGTGTACGTCACCAATAAGCCCTGATTATCTTTCTCAAAGTAAAGCACGTTAAGGTGCTCTTCTAATAACAAGTTTTTCTTGATTCCCATCACCTGAAAGAAAAGCTTCTTGTCGCCAAGCTCGACTATCAGGATTGTCACAATTTTGCGGCAACACCGACTTTCAAGCCTTACTTGACACGACCCATCACTCTTCTTCCTACCCCACGAACCTACACTCCATTCCACCAGTACTTCCTCAAGTTGTCGGTGTTATTTTATGATTTTTCAACATTACATATGTTCCTTGACCTGGAATACTTTTCTTGCATTTCTTCACCTCAGCTTTTATCTTTTTAAAAAATGTTTCATTTATTTTTGAGCGAGTGCAAGAGGCGGACAGAGGGTTTGAAGCAGGTTCTGAGCTGACAGCAGCTAGTGCGATGCGGGGCTCCATCCCACAGCTATGAGATCATGACCCGAGTTGATAACAAGAGTTGGACACTCAGCCAACTGAGCCACCCAGGCACCACTCACCTCATCTTTTAAAGCTGTTTAGATGGGACTGTCTGAGAATGACATGCGGTGTGAGATGAAAAGAGAGCTAAATTGAACAGAGCTACTCACCTCATGTTTTACAACTCACTTTCAGATATCATCTTTTCTCTCCAGGGTGACTATCTGGAAATGTTCATTCATTTTTAATGCATTTTCTTTACATCTTCTTTAATAGTTCTTCTCATCACCTTGCCCTCTCGTTCCTTTCATCCCTGTCTTCTTTTCCCTTCCTTCTTTAAACAGATATTTTTGGTGTGTGCAGTCTATGCCAGATAATGCGTTACATCCAAATGTATGGTCCCTGTCCTCGAGGACCTTACAAAGTTGCAGTGCAATCTAATTGTTCGTGGCCTTGGCCCCCATTAGTCATCAACCACCTGGGAGCAGTAACTGCCTTCTTGTCCTCAAATATCCAGTAATACTTAACATAGGTGAGGGCACAGTATAGGCCCCATGAAATGGTTTGAGAAAGAATAAACAAATAAGCTATTTTTTTGAATAAATAATTTATCTTTCTAGCTGTGTTTTGTGTATGTATGGGCTTTAATCTGCTACACAAACAAAACCATAAACAACACAACCATTTGGGCATTGGACTAAACTCAGTATGTGTGGGATCTCATTCATGCTTTACAACTCCTGAAAAAGTTCCTTTTCCTGTTCCTATTTTAGAGCTGAGGAAACTAAGGCATAGAATAATTACTCACAGAGCTACCAAGTTAGACATACGGCTCAGACCTGCACCAAACTTCATGAACTTTAGCACCTGAGTTCTTAATCATTTCAGAACTTAATCATTCTCTCAACTGTCTCCAGTTTCAATCTTTTGGTCCCTGTTTGTAACTATTGGAAATGTAATAAAAGGAGTGTTGCAGGGTTTTTTTTTGTACTTTTTTATTATGCATATACATTAAAACTCACATGGCCTACTGTGTACTCAGTCTATCATGATTTTTATGACAGAAAACCCAAAACAAAAAAAGTCACACGGAATGTTATAGTACTGAACATACACATTTACTTTTTTTTTTTTTTTCAACGTTTTTTATTTATTTTTGGGACAGAGAGAGACAGAGCATGAACGGGGGAGGGGCAGAAAGAGAGGGAGACACAGAATCGGAAACAGGCTCCAGGCTCCGAGCCATCAGCCCAGAGCCCGACGCGGGGCTCGAACTCACGGACCGTGAGATCGTGACCTGGCTGAAGTCGGACGCTTAACCGACTGCGCCACTCAGGCGCCCCGACATTTACTTTTAAATATTGAAAATAAGAGCACGTCGTAAGTTCCTCTAAGGTTTACACCAAAGTTATTGTTTGCTTAAGACTTTCTCAACTTGGTACAAAATGTTCCTACTTTAAATTTCAAACAGGATCACAAGTAATTTCACAATCATTTGTCAGCATGCTTAAAGTAATGAGCTTCTGGAGGCTTACACCCCATTGGGCATGTCTGAAACAAAATGCCTAATGAAAGTAAAATAGAATTCCACCAAGAGAGGTTGGGTGTGTGGAGACACCATCACTGAGAGATTGGTTTTGTAATTTATTCTGTTACTGTATTCTCTTTAACTGTGGTCTCCATTCTGCTAGAAAGGTAAATAAAAGTAATTTACCTATCTGTAGTCCGCTTAATGTTTTTAAATGCTGAATCAAATCAGAGAAGGAATTGTATATACTTTATATATAGATTTTATTATTATTATATTATATATATATATATATAACATTGATCATAAGGTTTAAATTGGCATTTTGTATTACACTTTTGCCACTTCAGAGGGCCTACTATGCCTCTGTCTAATATGTTCACTATTTTATTTATTCATAAGTAATTTATTGAGTATTACTAATCATTAGTTGATGTGTTAGTCATAGGTATATACAAATTAAAAATATATATTGATATCATGGAACTCAGTATGTCTGAAAAACGAGTTAAGAAAAGCAATGAGGTGCGCCTCGGTGTCTCAGTTGTTGGAGAATCCAACTCTTGGTTTTGGCTCAGGTCATGATCTCAGGGTCATGGGACCGAGCCCAGCATTGTAGATCCTGGTTAAGATCCTCTCTCTCTCTCTCTCTCTCTCTCTCTCTCTCTCCCTGCTTCTCCCCAACTTGTACTCTTTCTCTCTCTAAAAGAAAAGAAAAAAAGAAAAGAAAAAAGAAGAACAATGATAGAGTAGGGAATATCTGTTGAAATATATGTATATATAGAATAATTTGGAAGTCAAAAAAAGAGCCCAGAAGAAAAGCTTCGATTTACTATCTTCAGTATGTTTCTATAATCTATTTGATAATATCTATCCCAGTGGAACTGATTATTATAAACATAATAGCATGGTGTTAACCATGTGTATTAGAGACAATGCCACATATAAAGTTTCCTCTGAAATATGGTAATATTTAGAAATTTCTAAGTAATTTAATATAGTTGGAGCAAACTATATGTGTTCGTAGGTCCCATAGGAGAGACAGGGCTGGAATCGCATGACTTCTGGACCATGAAAGGCTTTTTTTTTAGTACTTTGTCAACAACAGAATTCCACTAGAGAATTTTCAGCAATGATGTGACCTGATTGAAACCTGTCTTTCTTTTTAGAACTAACCTTTTGGATTGATTGAAGAGTGACTAGAACATGCAGTATAGAAGTGTTTTGGAATTCATATGAGAAAAGATTAATATCTGAATCATAACAATGGCAAAGGGGACAGATATAAGTTATCAAGAATAATGGTCAACTAAATCAAAGAGTGGATGGTCAGAGACGAAGTTTCAGGAAGTTGAAAACATATGGCACACTCTAGGGATACTTCTGAGAGAGAGTGAATACAAGGAAGTTATGGTTTGGGTTATGCTAAGTCTGGCATTAGAAATGAGTTTAATGCACCTGTGGGGCATACAGATGGAAAAATAAAACTTTAGAACCTAGGTCAGTGAACTGGATTGTTGACATTGATTTGAGAGTTGTCACACATTAGTGTGAGTTGAAGCTTTTTGTTTAGATGGAATTGTCTGAGAATTACATGCAGTGTGAGAAGAAAAGAGAGCTACATTGAACATAGCTACCATAGAGGGGCCCATGAAAATCAAGGCATAGAAGTGTCCCCTAGGTTTGGCAGTTACAAGGTTGCCTTTGGGAGATTGGATAGATTGAATGAGGCTAAAACTGGATATAAGTATGATATACATGACAATGTATGGACTCCTAACAAATATCTTAGAGTATTTGATTTTACGAGGATCGTTGCTATCGCAATAAATGAGTAAATCACATGAAATAAACATGGCAGTGATATTGTTTTACGTCCTAGAGAGCACCTAATTACTCTCGATGTAAATAATCCAGTGAATCTCAAAAAAGCTATTATTCTTATGGGTTCAAGAAGTTTTCCAGACTTAGATCAGTACATGACTGGTGAATTCAATTTGGCTAATTTGGAGTACCAAATCATGCTAATTTGAAGGCACTCTACTATAATAAAAGGAGTTTCTTGAAAACCAGGGCTTCTTATAAGAATTTAGGTGGAATAGGTCCCTGAACACACCCCCCCCCCCACCACCAGAAAGTAGTTTTTTAACCCGGTAGAATGGCTAGTCTTATCACCTTTCCTATTTACTGAAAAATTACTAGGCTTTCAAGTTGACAAGGCCCTTTTTTCTCCAATCACAGAATTTGATTGGCGTTGCTGGTTGTCTTTCTTGAGTTCAGTTCTTGTTGTTCTTCATGAAACATCCCCTGAGAGCAATAACTGTGGTGAAATCCTTATATTAATTTATGCTGTTCCTTTTTTTTTCTTTCTGATTCTGTAGTCCTTTAGTGTCAAGCATATATTTTCTTAGTTGCCTTTAACTTGCTGTTTTCATGCAAACTTTCATTTTTTAATTCAATGTCCAATATATTTAGACTCTTCCGTCATTTATTTATTCTGCCTTTTCTGATTTGGGCCATTATTCTTAAGTGGTTACATAAAACATTTGTCTCACAGAGAAAAAAATCTTTGTAGTTGTCATATTATGAGTAGCATGGCAAGGAAAGGCAAGGAGATTAGAAACAAAAAAGCTCCAATCCAAAAAACTTAAATTATAAAGCTTATAAATGCATGAACCTAAATTAAACATATTAACATAATATAAAACCTAAATTAACCAAATCCAAGTAATAAGAAGGCTTAATTAATGGGATATACATGGATTTACTTTATTGATTCAATATTCAAGAAGAAATGTAAATTAAGCATTGATGTTTGCTACCTATATACTTCTGTATCTATTTCTATACAATAGAAGTTGTATATAGAAGAATTGCCTTTTGGCATTTACATTTTAATCTTTTCAGATAACATAATTTTACACTCTTACTGGATTATACTTACTTCAGCAGTAAAGTACTAAGTCTTTGAAAAATTTTCTATAGTGGTACTCAAATTAAACAGGTTCTTATGTTAATACTCAATTTAAAGAAGACCACCCACTCTCCAAGCATATAGGTTGACTACAGGTTAACTACATCATATCTATAGAGTACTTTCTTAGTAAATTATGTAATAATTCTAATACATGACAATCATATGTTACTGCCTTAGAATGACCATATCAAGCAGCAGTGAATGTATTTATATCATGGACAATATCTAGGACATCTCCAGTATACAATAAATATGTTTTAAAATAGTTGAATATATTATAATTTTATAATTGACTAATAATTCAGATATGACTCAACCCCAAAGAATCTGAAGAGCATGATTCCGGAATTGTTTCCGTATTACAACTGGGAACAATATGTGATCTACAATATCTCACATTGTCTTCTTATCAACTAAAAGACTCTGTTTAACAAGGAAAACAAAATAGGACATAATTTTCAAAAGTATGAGATGAAAAATCAACTATTATTAAGGATTTTACATTTTATGAGATAAGTGTTTGGTTAAATCTGCTGTAAAAAAATATTGATTCATGCTAAAACATGGATGAACCTTGAAAATAGTATGCTAAGTGGAAAAAAAAACAGACACAAAAGGCCACTTACTGTAGAATTTAATTTATGTGCAGTGTTCAGAATAGGCAAATTCATAGAGACAGAACACAGATCAGTGGTTGCCAGTGGGTAAGGGAGGGATAGGGAGAAATGGGGGAGTAAGTAATAATGGGTGGGGAGTTTCTTTTCAGAGTGGTAGAATGTTCTGGAATTAGTGATGATGGTTTCTTAATTCTGACTATATTAAAAGCCACTGAATTGTACATTTTAATTATGATATGTAAATGACATCTCAAAGATGTTATAAAAATTAGGACTTTAAGTCTTCAACTTTTATTAAGCACTGATTAATACAATATGTATCTTTTACCATTTCTGCAATTTATTCTTAAGAATGTGTTTTTCTTAAAGGAAAATATGTGATGTGATAGATGTGCTAATTAACTTGATTATGGAAATTGTTTCACAATGTGTACTTTATATCAAATCATCACCTTGTACACTTTTTTTTTTTTTTTTTTTTTTGCCTGCTGGGGCCTTTAGTAACATTATATATTTTAAATACATTACATTGTTAGATATATCTAATAAAAGGAAAGAAAAATGAGAGGCTTAGAAAATTGCAGTTGGAGAAAAGAGAAATGGCAAAGTACAGATAAATGACAAGGAAACAGCTTAGTGAGAAGGTATATGAAGGCAGCAGAAAGGTTATGTGGAAATTTTATCTATGCCTTATTTAAAATTTTTTTTTATGTTGTATTTCCTTTTGAGAGAGAGAGAGCACCAGCAGGAGTAGGGAAGGAACAGAGAGAGAAGGACTTTTATTTTTAAAAAGTTTTTTAATGGTTTATTTATTTTTGAGCATGAGAGTGTGAGTGGGGGAGAGACAGAGAGAGGGGAACAGAAGGTCTAAAGTGGGCTCTGTGCTGACAGCAGCAAGCCTGACGTGGGGCTCAAACTCACAAACTGTGAGATCACGAGCTGAGCCGATGTTGGATATTCAACCGAGCCATCCAGGCACCCCTCTTCAGTGCCTTTAAATTGCCATCTTAGCTGTTATAACACAGACACCTTTTCTTTTCTCATATTAGAACTCTGCTCAAGTAAGAAGCATCCAAGGTACAATAAAAAAGAATGTTTTTCTTCAGGAAGCCGTCAAAATTCTCAAGGAGAAATCAGACAAAAACCTCTTGATCTTGGCCACAGCAACTTCTTACTTAAAGCGTCTCCAGATGCAAGGGAAACAAAAGCAAAAATGAACTACTGGGACCTCATCAAATAAAAAGCTTCTGCACAACGAAGGAAACCATCAGCAAAACTAAAAGGCAACCGACAGAATGGGAGAAGATATTTGCAAATGACATATCAGATAAAGGGTTAGTATCCAAAATCTATAAAGAACTTATCAAACTCAACACCCAAAAAACAAATCATCCAGTGAAGAAATGGGCAAAAGACATGAATAGACACTTCTCCAAAGAAGACATCCAGATGGCCAACCGACACATGAAAAAATGCTCAACATCACTCATCATCAGGGAAATACAAATAAAAACCACAATGAAATACTACCTGACACCTGTCAGAATGGCTAACATTAACAACTCAGGCAACAACAGACGTTGGCGAGGATGTGGAGAAAGAAGATCTATTTTGCATTGTTGGTGGGAATGCAAGCTGGTGCAGCCACTTGGTAAAACAGTATGGAGGTTCCTCAAAAAACTAAAAATAGAACTACTTTAGGACCCAGCAATTGCACTACTAGGTATTTATCCATGGGATACAGGTGTGCTGTTTCGAAGGGACACATGCACCCCAGTGTTTATAGCAGCACTATCAACAATAGCCAACATATAGAAAGAGCCCAAATGTCCATCGATAGATGAATGGATAAAGAAGATGTGGCATATATACACAGTGGAGTATTACTCGGCAATCAAAAAGGATGAAATCTTGCCATTTGTAACTACGTGGATGGAATTGGATGGTATATTATGCTGAGTGAAATTAGTCAGTCAGAGAAAGACAAAAATCATATGACTTCACTCATATGAGGACTTCAAGCAACAAAACAGATGAACATAAGGGAAGGGAAAGAAAAATAATATAAAAACAGGGAGGGGGACAAAACAGAAGAGACTCATAAATATGGGGAGCAAACTGAGGGTTACGGGAGGGGTTGAGGGAGGGGGAATGGGCTAAATGGGTAAGAGGCATTAAGGAATCTACTCTTGAAATCATTGTTGCAAGAATGCTAATTACTTTGGATGTAAATTTTAAAAAATAAAAAATAAAATAAAAAAAGAATATGTTTTTCTTATGCTGATCATTGTACTAAAGAGGTATGAACCAAAAATCCTTTAACGAGACTATAATTAAAGAAGTTTGAGAAAAAAAATTGAACTTCAGATATACCCTAGCAGTGATACTGGGGGTAGTTTTGAGTTATGATGTTCTGTTTTAGTAAATTAAAGATGTGATGTTTGGTTAAATAATTTAGTTAATGTGCATGTGAGAAATAAAATGGGAGTACTATATTTAAATGATCATAGGAGGAGTTTTAAATCTGTTTTTAATATTTATTTATTTTTGAGAGAGAGAGGGAGAGACAGAGCATGAGCAGGGGAGGGGGAGAGAAAGAGAGAGAGAGGGAGACAGAATCCAAAGCAAGCTCTAGGCTGCAAGCTGTCAGCACAGAGCCAGCTACAGGGTTCAAACTCAGGAACCACGAGATCATGACCTGAACTGAAGTCAGACACTTAACTGACTGAGCCACCCAGGTGCCCGGAGGAGGAGTTTTTATAGACCGATACATGCCATAGTAGGACTTTGTTTGTGTTTCACGTCTACAGAAATACAACTCTGCATTGTGAAGCCGTCTCTGTTTCAAGGATCTTCTTATATTGGAGAATGGATTAGCAAAGGGACAGGCAACCTCTGACATCTAATGCTCTTTCCATAAGTTTTGACCTAGTCCCATTTTATTTCGGTGGCATAACTGGTGAAAAATGGGATAAGTCCTCCTAAATGGAGGTTTCATCCCTCTTACAACTACTCCTGAGGGTTGAAGTATTTATAAACTATTCCTTTACATGTAAGTGTAACAACAGTAACATTATTATTCAGTGCCCTTGAGGGCTTTCTCCTTTTCCCAAATGAGATCATAACGTTCTATGAATTTGCTTGGATAGGACAAGTAGACTTTTTGCTATTTACATAGTCCCTTTCTAGGAAGCCTTCAAATGGGTGCTATTACAGTCTTCTTGATATTTTCTCACACACAGATTGCATGCTGTGCCTGTACTATCTTTACACTAGATGACTCTCATCTTATCATAACTAACGAAACCAGTATTGGTTACCTAAACCAAATCAGGACCACTCATAAAGTGGCTAACAGATCAAGAGCTAACCTAACTGCAAAACTCTGCCCAACAGAAGCAGACTTTACTGGAATGTGACTGGCTGAATCTATTAAATTCTTGCTTTCCGGGTTCGACCAGGGGATCTGTGGGGGGCTTAGTAGTCAGTAATGGGAGCAGAGCTGAAAGACAGTTTGGCTTTGCAATGCTATTCATTCCACAAATACTTATCAAGTGCCAATGTGCCAAATGCATATTCTAAGTGGGGGATTCGTTAATACACAGGAGAGCTCTCACCCTTATGGTGTTTACATTCCAGTGGCCAAGATTATTTTTGTAATTTTCTCCATATCTTAGTAATACGCCTTTATTTCCTGCTTTAATACAAGTGTGCCTTTGTTCCTTGCATTATGAAAAAGTCTAATAAAAATGCTGTCCTTATTTCATTTCACAGGCATTATTTAAAAACTTTTTTTCACAAATATCAATTTACTAATTTTTCACGATAATTCTGAAAGTATCGGAATTTTACAGACGATGAAATGAAGGCAAAAACAATGCAACATTTTCGCCCCAAATAGATGATGCTGGTAGTACCTTCTACTTCTAGCAGATGGTGTGACCAAGTTTTTAGTTCAGGTAGTCTGCCTCCAGTGTTCACGTTCTTAACCACTTTTATACGCTGCCTTTTAAAACACGTGTGATAGAATTCCCTTTGTGTTATGACTAATTACATCTATGTGGATATGATTCTTCTAATCTGGTCCTCATCTTGCATCTCTGAGTTAATTGCATCTTTCTGGAGGACAGGGTTTCTATTCAGTCTTTAATATAAATCATCACATGTGTCTACAGCTAAGGGACGATAAACGATTACAGATAAGGGATGAAATGATAATGCCACTGGTTATGTTGGTCACCACTAATATCAGAAGGCAATAATTGTTCTTCCTTGAAATCTTCCCAGAACCATCA
Source organism: Lynx canadensis (assembly GCF_007474595.2). NCBI lineage: Eukaryota > Metazoa > Chordata > Mammalia > Carnivora > Felidae > Lynx > Lynx canadensis. The sequence continues at coordinate 53,954,992 of NC_044306.2, read as the reverse complement.
ATCATTAATGAAGCACATGTTATCATAGACAGTAACATCACGGTGAATCACAGGAATTCTCAGAGGGACGTACATATTAACATATTGTTTATATGCCGTAGGCTCTGAGTCACAGGGGCGAACTGCCATAACACAACTGGCCTCTAGGTACTACAGTAATTCTTCTGAAAAATGACTTACGCTGCCTGTTATGTAATACCATTCAGAAAGTTTTCCACGTTATGCTCCCTTTTGTGACATGGTCAAGTTCTATTGGTTTAGGTACTTTGTTTTGTTTTGTTCTGTTTTGTTTTTCGCCTTTCCTTCAGGCTGTTCTATTATGCGGGCTTGTGCAACAGAGTTGAAAATAATAGATCCTTAAAATTCACACACAACATCCAGTCGACCTTACTCTGCCTCAATTTATTAACAGCGGTAGACACCAAATACAAGGTATCATATTCACACTAAATTACTTGCAAACATATATTGACTGTGACCCATCTTCTCATTTTCCTTTCAACGTATTGACTTTTGATGTAATTCATCAAGACCCCAAATTTACCACGGATGTTTTTTTTTTATATTTACCGCTGGAGCAGTGTTTGTTCAAATTCACAGTTGAACATGTCTCACTGACATTCCCTAGTGCAAAAGGATTCAAATGTTCGAGATGCTGCAGGTGGCTTTCAAATGTATTCCCCGAGGTATGAACCTGTTGCCAAGGAAACAGTTTGCGAATGTTAGTAAATCTCTCACTTCCTTGCTTTTTCACATGTCCCTGTGGTTTGTGCGTGTGCTGAGCCCATTTTGCAGAGTTCTGCTGGCAGCTGCCACCCTCACTATAAATACATTAGAGCCTCACAAAGAACTAAGCAGAATTGTCTGGGAGAAAATTCTTCTGGTTTTCTTTTCGGCGAGAAAGCAATAAAAATAGAGGGTGACACTGATTAGAAATAGTTTTACCAATTCAAAAAATCTTGAGTAATAGGGTTGGAGGGAATTTGGAAAAAACCAAACCCCAAAACGCTGCAATTGTAATGGTAGCAATATTTAAGCTGCATCGTACTAAATAATCTGGATTATTGCAAATCTGAATGTTGATAATTCTGGGAACTATGGGATTAACAGGATAGATATTAAAGTTTGGCTTATAATAATATCGTTTCCTGGGACAGATAAAATGCCATTTTATGTTTTTAAATAATCTTTTTAAGCACATTACGAGTTCACTACAAAAACTTACTATTACCTTACGATCCAGATTCTTTCCTCCTCTCAACTTCCCAACTTCAGTGCATGAATGAAGTCATAAATTCTGAATGTGAGAGGTTTCTGGTGCACTAAAATGTATTGTTTATCTATTTTGAAAAGGTAATTTAACTCTGTCTAATACAGAGGGGCATTGCATGAAGCAGATAAATATGCCATAGACTGGACTGGTGCCTATACCCCGTCAAAATATTCATATTTAATCTTATAAAAGAATTTTTTAAGGAAGCTAGGTTATGAGCATACTGACAAGCCATCATATGCCTCAAATTTCTACAATAAACAACATTTGGTATTGGCTGTATTTCAATATTTCATAAAACAGCCATGTAGTCATTGATCACTTCCTAGATAAGTGCTTGTTGTTGAGGTTACAAAAGTACCATATGGCCCCTGCTCTGAACAGTGCAATTCTAATACAAACATGTAAACAGAGGAATGATAGTCATGTGGTATTACAGATGAATTAAGGAGAACGTGTGAGTTTTCTATTGATCCTGCCCCTTATTACTAAACTTTTAACTTCATCAAGAGGGAGATTGTGTAGGGGCGCCTGGGTGGCTCAGTTGGTTAAGTGTCCAATTTCAGCTCAGGTCATGATCCCATGGTTCATGGGTTCAAGCCCCGCATTGGGCTCTGTGCTGACAGCTCAGAGCCTGGAGCCTGCCTCGGATTCTGTGTCTCCCTTTTTCTCTGCCCTTCCCCCGCTCATGCTCTCCCAGTCTCTCAAAAATAATAAACACACACAAAAAAAGAAGGAGATTTTGGAAAATAACAGTCTTGCTCTTTACGAGGAACAGCTTATTCATGGTTTCATGCCTGGAAGGACATAAGTTTTAGGGAAAGGTCTAGGTGACTGAAAAGGACTAGTGCTAGGTAGAAGGCTATAACTTTTGGCATTTATAACAAAGGAGAATGTACATATTTTTGGCCTTGAGCCCTCTTTCTTCACTCCTGATTTTTCCCCACAGATGACCAGAGACAATTAATCTGGCACAGAGGTCACTGAACTACTACTAGATGACCCTCAAGGTTTATATCACTTTTATATGCACCCGTTGTCTCACTTAGGGTGGTACATATTGAGTAGAGACCTTGAACCAAATTAGTCTCCCCTGAATTCTACAATCTGGAGATGACATAAGGCAGGTATGAATTTAAACGAGGCACAAGAAGATAACATATTTATGTTGGAACATTTAAATTAAACTCTACTTGACCTTATTGTAACAGTTTCTAAACTTCCCGAATCGTATAAGAATTATTTTATTTGTTGAAAAACACTTGGGATTTGTTTAAACTATGACTATGGCATGATTTATGTGCTTGCTTCTCTGTGTTTGAAAAAGGCCACTAAGCAGAATGTATACACTGTAGAAACATCAGAAGGACATTTTATTATTAATAAATATACAGCAGCTGAAAGTAAACTCATAGTTTCAACTTTTATACTCTACATCAAACAAGCAATAAAAATATCATAAGCTTATTGAAGAATAAAGACTTACTGAAAGGGAGATGTAAGGGTGAATAATGAAGAGTACAGAGGCATCCAAAGAACTTTTAGACATTAGTTCAATGCAAAAAATTTCATGTTCCCTTTCTCTAATATGTTTCTTTATATTACAATTTTAGCAGACTCAGCATGATTTTTGAGGGCAGATGCCAATTCTTGTGTTTTTCAATTATTCTGATAGGAGGGGTGATTTTTGATAATTTTCTAAATTATAATTTTACCATGTACAAAAGATATTAATTTATATTTTATTTTTCTTTGAATAACATAGAGCAGAGATGAATTAAAGAATGTAATCTAAATGCTTTCCAAAATTAGAAATTCATGCATGAGATGGGTGCCTGGGTGGCTCAGTCAGTTGAAGCATCCGACTTTGGCTCAGGTCATAATCTCATGGTTCATGGGTTTGAGACCTGTGTCGGGCTCTGTGCTGACAACTTAGAGATGAGACTGCTTCGAATTCTGTGTCCCCCTCTTTCTCTGCCCCTCCCCTGCTCTCACTCTGTCTCTCTCTCAAAAATAACATTAAAAAAGAAACATTTTTTTGTTTAATGTTTTGTTTAATGTTTAATAAAACATTAAAAAGAAATTTTAAAAAAGAATTTCATGCACAAGAAAAAAGTGTTTTTTGAGATAAAAGTTTTTTTTTTATTTTTTTTTTCCACGTTTATTTATTTTTGGGACAGAGAGAGACAGAGCATGAATGGGGGAGGGGCAGAGAGAGAGGGAGACACAGAATCAGAAACAGGCTCCAGGCTCTGAGCCATCAGCCCAGAACCCGACGCGGGGCTCGAACTCACGGACCGCGAGATCATGACCTGGCTGAAGTCCGACGCCTAACCGACTGCGCCACCCAGGCGCCCCTGAGATAAAAGTTTTTAATGTCTAATTAAAATATTTCTATTTTTATTGTTAAATAGAAATTGAATAATGTTCCATTGAAACACACACACACACAACACACACACACACACAATGGAATATTACTCAGCCATAAAAAAGAATGAAATCCTGCCATTTGCAGTGACATGGGCAGAGCTAGAGAGTATTATGGTAAGTGAAATAAATCAGTCGGAGTAAGACAAATACCACATGATCTCAGTCATGTGTAGAATTTAAGAAACAAGACAAAGGAGCAAAAGTAAACAAAAGAGAAAGAGACAAAACCAAGAAACAGATTTTTAACTATTGGGAACAAACTGACGGTTATCAGAGAAGAGATGGGTAGCGGGATGGATGAAGCAGGTGACCAGGATTAAGGAGTGCACTTGCTGTGATAAGCACTGGGTGATGTATGGAAGTGTTGAATCACTATATTGTACACCTGAAACTACATAACACTGTAAGTTAACTAAGTGGAATTTAAATTAAAAACAAAACAAAACAAAAACAAAACAAAACATAAAATTGTTTATTCCTTGGGGTTGTCTGGGTGGCTCAGTCGGTTAACCATACGACTTCGGCTCAGGTCATGATCTCACAGTCTGTGAGTTCGAGCCCCGCATCGGGCTCTGTGCTGACAGCTCAAAGCCTGGAGCCTGCTTGGGATTCTGTGTCTCCCTCTCTCTGCCCCTTCCCCACTCACTCTGTCTCTCAAAAAATAAAAATAAACAGTAAAAAATTTTTAAAAAAAACTTGTTTATTCCTTTAGCTTCAATATTATTCAATTTTTATTTGATTTGGAATCTGTGAATTTATGCAAATGACATCATTGAGGTGAATTTATGCAAATGACTATAAAAAAGCTAGAAAATGGTGATGTTAAGAAACAGCTGGAAGTAGCAATTTGAGTTCTCTTTTCACACTCTAGCCACATGATTATGACATTGTGGCTGTAAATAAATACTATAATATCATGGTATTCAGACTATCCCAATGCTGAATAGTTTTATTTCATTAAGAATAAAAACAAATTTTGTTTCATGGAATACATATAATTACTTAAATTTGATGAAAAACGTGGTGCCAATTTGAAGCAGTTCTTTCTCTAAATAGAAGCTGTCAAGTTGATTAAATTTGAATTAATTGGAAATTCTTTGGCTTTATAATGAGATAAGCACTAATTAGAGCCCTACATTTGGATTGGAAACATACATGTATTTTCACCTTGGAGAAGACAGAAGAGAAAGGAAATAACAGAAAAGTAATATGATAGCAATAGAGGCAGAAAGAGAGGAAAAAAAAGAGGAGTGGAGAGAGAGAAAGCACTGATAGCATTCTTTTTTTTAATTTAATTTTTTTAGCATTTTATTTTGATTGTGTACTTGTGCTTTGCCTGAGAGGACATTTAAACAAGGCTAACGATGTTCTATGTTTCCATTGCTGGATATTTTCTGTACTGAATTTTTTTCCTATTAAAGATTTTGATGAACAGTTAAAAAAATAAATGGAACTTAAAATTCAAATGAAATAGGCATATATCTAAAGCCAGAAAGAAATAGTAAAAGGAAATATCTAAAGTAACAAAACTTTGCTTTTATGGCTTAAATAACACAAGACCATTGCTACATTGAAGAGATAGATTTTAAGTCATATATTGAAATAGGCGAACTGCAGGACATATGGTTGAACTCAAACTTGGTCATCTTGACAGCATATTTTGATTTCCCATGGATTATTTTCTCTCTTATTTTTTGCTTATTTTTTCTTAAATATTTGACATGCAGGGGCCATATCTTCTATAGTATTAGTGGCCAGTTAACTCACTCAAGAAATTAAGCCACTTAGGTCAGTGTTTTAATGCAAAGATGATGGAGAAACTAAATAAGAATTTTCTTTATCTCTTCTCCTTTCCTTTCTTATAAAGTTATCTCTACACGGCCTTCTCAGCCTTTTGGCATCCAGTCAGGTGGGGAAGAGTAAGTAGATATAAAATGAAGCACAGAGAAGAGGAACATGAACTTAATGTTAGGATGTAAATGGTGATGGTACTCCTGCACATGTTTTCTTCTTCTTTCTTTCTTTCTTTCTTTCATTCTTTCTTTAATTATATTTTTAGAGAGAAAGAGAGCACATGCGAACGTGAGGGGGGAGGGGACAGAGGAAGAAAGAGAATCTTATTTTTTTCAGAGAGAGAATACATGCACATGTGCGCACACATGTGCAAGAAGGGGGGGCAGTGGGAGAGACAGAGAGAGAGAGAGAGAGAGAGAGAGAGAAACTCCCAAGTGGGCTCCATGCTGGGATCCCACAACCCTGGGATCATGACCTGAGCTGAAATCAAGAGTCTGTTGCTCAACCCAATGAGCGACTCAGGAGCCCCATGTTTTCTTGACTTCAAAATTAATACATACCCTCAGTGGTAGCTACCCTGTATTTATGCTTCTTAAATTAGCTCAAGAGAGACTGTATGGTTCCCAGAAATGCTTAAACATTTCCACCAAGAACTGTTAAAGAAATTGGAATGGAAATGGGAAGCAAATGGTGCCTATAGCAGATTTTCTTCTATGACACCGAACTTTTCTATTTGTCTCATATTTTATAATCATTTTATTACCTTTCTTTCATGACGTAGGATTCTCAAACTTTAGAGTACAGTTGTTAATCCAGGAGGATGTCAATATTTATCTTGTATCTTCTAATTCCAGCAAATCAGGGCTTTCTTATTTTAATTTAAAGATTAAGAGCAAGGATCACCTGAGAGGGTAGTAGCATGTCTGGTTTCAGTACTTACTGGGATTAGTAACACTGAGCCCAATTCCCTTATGTCTTAGGCTCCGTTTCATCACTTGTAAGATAATAAGGTTTTTTTTTTATTTTTTAAAAAAAATTTTTAACGTTTATTTTGAGACAGAGAGAGACAGAGCATGAATGGGGGGAGGGTCAGAGAGAGAGGGAGACATAGAATCAGAAGCAGGCTCTAGGTTCTGAGCTGTCAGCACAGAACCCCACGCGGGGCTCGAACTCACGGATCGCAAGATCACAACCTGAGCCGAAGCCGGTTGCTTAACCAACTGAGCCACTCAGGCACCCCATGAAATAATAGGGTTTGAGTAGGTTATCCCTCCAACCCTATTTAATAAAGGCGTTAAACAGAAGAATTACACTGACTTGTATAATTTTTAAAAACTGTAATATACTTCTTATGTCAAAATATGGCCTTCGATCATTCATGAAATTAGCCTCATCATTTTCAATGACATTTATAATTCCCAAACCAATGAGAGGGAGCCATCTTGTGGTTTAGGCCCAGAGTGATCTACATTTATAAGACAAGAATATGTAATCTGCAAAAATATAATAGCCTTAGATACTTTATGAATGTGATCAAACATTTTAATTTATAGGTAATTTTAAAAACTCCAATTATGAGTTTGAATAGTTGTTCTTTAGACAATTTGGGGGATATACAATAAGGATATGCAGCACATAGCATGTAACTGCTTGTGATTTATTTTGTGAAAACCTTTCAGTATGTAGAGTCAGCAGTCGTAATGCTTACTAAAGGTACGAAAGGGGTTTGGGCCATCTCACTTAGGAAATAACATAATAATGATATTAAAATAGATAATTGCATATTACTTTTTATATTCTGTAATTATATTTCCAAGTCATAAGAATCAAACTTTTTGATGAGTTAGGGACTTAAACAGGCTAATAATGGAATGTGAGGTTGTCAGATTTTATTGTTTTAGAATATAATATATAACACATATTAAAACGTATGCACGTTTAGGGGCACCTGGGTGTCTCAGTCAGTTAAGCATCCAACTCTTGATCTCTGCTCAGGTCATGATCTCACACCGATGTAACAGTTAATAAAAAATATGCTCACAGTGTTAAATACTATAACATTAATATTAATTTATAAAGTTTCCTTCTAGAAACTAAATTATATTGTCATTAGGTAAATAAGTCATATGAACATAGTTTCCCTACATGTATTTCTTTACGATGTAAAATAACATCTTTTTTCATTAGTTAACTTTCACAAACACTATGAAAACAATACTTAACGTAATCAATTCAGCATCTAAATGGGTTATGCTTTTTTAGATTCAAAGTGAATTACAAAGAATATACAATCCCTGTTTCTCATTATTCTTCTTTTTCATTCAAAAAGGGGCAAAAACAAATAGTTAGAATTGGAAACATATTTATTGGCTATATGCAACACATGAATTTAAATTCCATTATTTTAGAAGATCGAGTCTTATTGATTACCTAGAAATGGTGTAAAGTGTATATAAAATAAGCCTCTCATCCATAACACATAGTTCCTGCAGATGTTACTTCCTTCCTTGCTTTGCTCCTGAACTTGGAAGAAGCTTTCCTGTTTGCCACCCCTTGAGGTTTTCACTGGCCTAATCAGTAAAGACTCAAAAAGATCTGTGGATGATGATTAGAAGAACAAAGGAAGTAGCCAGAGATAACAGTATTATCAGCAGGTAGACTTGCAGTGTCCATTCTAGTATTTGTTAAGTAACAATACACAAGATTAAAACTATATTTATTTCAAGGGATTTAATAGTCCATTATCAACCACTTTCTGGCAATTAAAAAAAATAAATCTATGTTTTTGGATTTTCTACTCTGTTTTAAATATTTTGGAAGTTTGAATAAATTCACTTAGTTTCCTATCTATATTTCATACCAAACTTTTTTGATTAGCTACTTAGGCAATACAACATCACAGTACTAAGAATGATCTTTCATAGAATAAACATTTCAAACAAGGCCAATCGTGTAAATACTTTTCTGCAAAAAATAATTGTTTCAAAAAAGACTGTATAAATGTATAAATGCAATTATTTCTGTACCGATCATTTAGAAAAGGTTTTTTTTTTCCCACGAGAAAAATGGAATCTGACATAAATTCAAACATTGAAAGAATAATGAATTATATGGGTGACTTGAAAACAGAGACTTATTTGGAAGAGCAAGAGCCATTCATTAGGTTACACATGTAATTGTGTTATGCATCAAATTATCATGTGATTTCTATCTAGTGTTCTATAGTGTTCGAGAAGTTCTTGAACCAGTCATTTCTCAATGGACTATGAGTGAGCCTTCTTTCCCAGCACAGCTTCCGGTCAACCATGTGAATTTTTTTTCTTTAAGTTTTATTTACTTATGTTAAGAGAGAGAGAGAAAACAAGCTGGGAGTGGCAGAGGGAGAGAGAGAACCTGAAGTAGTATCCATGCTGTCAACAAAGAGCCTGACCTGGGGCTCGAACCCACAAACCACGAGATCATGACCTGAACTGAAATCAAGAGTCAGGTGCTCAATTGACTGAGCCACACAGCTGCCCCCTGAGTGAAATTCTTAGAGCAATCCACTGCTGTGTAAAGAGTAACTAATGTGATAACTTGATATGACAAGGTATGGAGTCAAAAATAATGAAACAGAGAAACAAAATATCTGATATTTATAGTATACTATCAGCTACTCTAAAGTATACTAAATATAGTAATATGGCCTCATTTCAATTTAAGATTTCCAAGGATGGGTAAATAAAATGTACACTGTACAAAATGACAAAAAGTATATATTTAGAAAATAAGTTTCTCAAGGAAGAAAGCAACTGTCAGCAAGAGTAAATTGTGATAAATTACCTGGAGAAAAACAACCAATTTAGTGGTATTGGAAATAGTGGATATAATGAAAATAATGAAAATATTTTCATTTTTTTTAAGTTTATTTATTTTGAGAGAGAGAGAAAGAGCAGGAGTGGGGAAGTGAGCAGAGAGAGAATCCTAAGATCCCAAGCAGGCTCCGTGCTGTCAGTGCAGAACCCCACACGGGGCTTGATCCCATAACCCTTTAGGGACCATGACCTAAAGCCTACACCAAGAGTCGGACACTTAACCAACTGAGCCGCCACCCAGGTTCCCCCATAGTGAAGATATTTTAAATCATTGTAGTACACATTGGTTTTTAAAAATCATAGTTTACCAATAGACTATAGTCACATTATGCTTATTCATATACATTTGTTTAAGCATCTATCACATATACATACTTCTGGCACTTGTACTTACTGATGAGCTTGCCTGATTCTATGGAAGCATTTCAGTCAAGAATCTGCTGACATTATATAAACCATTAAAGTACAACTCAAATAATGAAGGCCAAGTCATCAAAGAAAATCATAATGTCAATTTAGCAAGGAATTTTCAGTCTGTCAATTTTCCTGAACCTTGTGCAAGCTAATAAATGTATGAAATTCTGTAAAATAGTGTTACTAGGCTCCCAAAAGGAGAGACTTGTTATCACATACCATACTGTAAAATTTTTAGTTTTTTATACATTAATTTTTTCTCATTTCTGTAATATTATATTATCACTAAACCCCAGTCTTCTTATGTAAAGGAAAAAATATTCCAGATTAAAAAAAAAAAAAAAAAGAAAAAACACCAGTGTTCCATTCTGAAAAGATCTTTATGAGCAAGTGAGGTAAAAGTCATTTATTCCATAAACAGCTTTTAAGGAAAAGTCTTTTAAATAAGCAAAAATTATAAATATAATAATGTCAAATCATTTTTCTAGATAGTAACACATCTCTCATCTATCCTGAGTGAAAAGCTCCATTCACTGTTTCCCTTATCATACTTTTCCTATAATAGAATGCATATATTAAAGCTTCTCTAAATGATATATCACTCAGTTTGTGGCCTAGATGTGATGGTTTCCATCGGAACAGAAATCTAGTCTGACTTTTGTCACGAAAACACTGTGACCCTCTGATAAAATTTGATCCTTGTAAAAATGGGACAAAAGAGGTATCCACATTCTTGAAAAGTGTTCATTTTTATTGTTTTTGATCAAATTATCTACAGTTACATGATAAATACCATATTCTGTACATGAGTTAATGACTCTGATTAGAGAGTTTGTTAGTTGCAGAAATGAACTAAAGACGATATCATGAGAAACAAGTTGATAAAATCATGCATACATTTGTAAATATACTTTCGGCATAGTTTCCTGAAAAAATATGACATCATCTGGACAGGAAGACAGACAGACATCAGACTCAGGAAGACATGTTTTAAATGTACAGAAAAATAGTTAACACCATAAAATAGCAATACCTTTTTTTTTTTTGGTAGTCTTTTAAACAGTTTGGCTCACTAACAATAAAGTCACTGTATGTGATATTAAGATGGCACACTGAAAATATGTGGCACATTTTCTTTTTCTTTTCTTTTCCACAGCATGTTATATAATATTCATAAAATGATGGGCTACTTCACTCTATTTCCCCCCCACCCCCCAGTATTATCATCTGCCATATGCTAAAATATAAATTTAAGGAATTAAGGAATGGCTATTGCATAATTCAGAGAGATGAAAGTGAAAGAGTGCAAAACTATTCAAGCATGTTTATACACAGTCTTACATCTGAATCCTTCCCCGGCCTCTAACCCGCAGCTCCTTTTCTCTTTGTTGACATTAACAAGCCAGGTTGGATAATGTGTATGCTGGTGGGGCTACTGAAGGCACCTTTGCTGAAGCTACCTCAGCGTGAAGCCAACTATTAAAATAAAACCACTTCGTTCATTATATTTTTCTTATAGCTTTATTCTAAAAATATGATTTCCATTTGGCTAAGAGTTTTTCTAATTCATATTACTTTGTAGGGTTTTATATAGTATCTTCGTATCATGAAATATATTTTAAGTACTTAATTTAAAATTATTGCTATGTTCTAGGAATACACTTAAAGTTACTGCAAATAATTTCCATAGAAATTTGTGTCGATTTCTAGTTATCTATATAGACAATTAATTTTATATGTCATTATTTTATAAACCTGAAGACATCTCATCATTGTTTAACACATAAAGTGCATTTATAAATGGCTTAAATGAGAATAAAACTAGTCATAAGGGGTTGAGAAAATGGTACTGAGCCTGAACATATACAAAAGATAGGAAAAATAAAAGATGCGTTGTCTCAAGGGAATGGAGATTTATTTGCAATTTACCAAGTAAACGTCATTTCTTAACAAAGAAAAGCTTTTTTTTTTTTTCTTTAAATTTAGATCTATGTCACAGTGGAACAGGCTGACTTCAGAGTAATCAGTTACTACCAGTTACTTAAGAATTTTAGAAGAATTTGGACAATTTTGTATCAGGAGTTTAATGGTGAAGATTCTGAATTCGGGAGGGAGCGTGAACTGAAACGCCTCAAAGGTTTATTGTTTAATTCTGTGAATGTAGATGAGAGAGCTACAATGAATTTAAAGAAGGAAAAAATTATGAAAATATCAGGTGTAAATCGAATCTTATTAGAAAAATAGGTTTATGCATGTTCATGTCAATTGTTCTCACTTGTGGAACTTTGCCAATAATCTAGATGTTTCATGTTTTACCCCAAACGTACTGAATTCGCACTTAGAACAATGGCAGTTACATAGAAGGTGCCTGACGAATATTTATTTAATCAGTGATTGAATGAATTATAATCTCCTGTGTTGAACATCAACCTGTATATATTTTTCAAAGCACATAAGGGATTCTGATGTACTGCCAGGGAGCAGAATCATTATTTTTTAAAATAGTATTCTACCACCTCTAAAATTTTCCTTTTATTTTACTTATGTATGAACCATAAAAGATACTGAGAAAAATGCCTGTTAAGACACTATGAAACCATCCAGTATTACTGTTTATTACTGGAGGTTTTGTAGACGGACAGTTTGACAAATATTTAGTCCTTCTTCAAGGATAGTCCAAGTGGTGTTTTAGAATTCTACTGTTAATAGTTGGAGAAAATTTTGACCCATATAGCTCTATCCGTGTGTTGTTGAGGCAAAATATTATGCTTACATAATTAAGAGATGGCCAAATCCAGTGACTACTCTGCTCATATTTCCCACCAGGAATCATTTATCTTGAAAGCATATCACAAAATCCCAGAAAAGTTGACTTTTTTTACATTTCCAATTTGAAGGAATTATTCCATTAACAGTCTGTAAGAGTGTGTGTATGGGCACACATGTGGATGAGTGCATTTGTGCAGAAGAGATGGAAAAGGAAGGAGATGTAGGCAGCATTAAGATGGAAAGTGTAAAAAACAAAAATGAGTAAAAGAATCCCTGCTGCTAGCTCAGGAGTTCTCTTTCTTTTGTTCTAATTTCTGGGAGAAGCTTCTCCAGAATATTTTCCCTGCCCTTATTATTTTCAAATCCTAGGGAGTTAAATTTTACGCACCATGGGTTCTAAGCATCTTTGTAATGGAAAAATAAGCATCACTACTTTTTTTTTTTTAAGTAATGAAAATAACAGCTGTCTCCCTATGGAGGTTCACTTTGTTTCCAAAGAGGAATGGGGGCTGGGATAGAAATTAAATTAATACAATTTGTAGTGTACATTGCTTATTTATTCATGAATAGCATATATAGCAAAGAGCATAAAATGGGACCGTTATATTTTACCACTCCTTATAGTACCTGAACAAGAAAATAAAAGCCTATGTATCTGCTGAAGAAGACATTTCTTAGAAAGGAATAAAAGTACAACTGGTATAATGGATATTTCAATCGTGTATTTGCTTGGGAATACGTATTTATCGTTACTATACTAAGAAAGTGTGCCCATATACACTGTATTTTTCTAAAATACTGTATTAAAAATCACTGGATGGTCTCATGGCCACAAGCAGTAATTCTTATTTTTAGCATCTCTTTGAAATGTCAAAGTGAATGAAATGATGCACTTTAAAGTCTACAATCTAGATGTCATAGAAACTAGAGCTCACTGTGATTAAAGATTATTTGGTGATCACTGAGATGGACAGGATTATTCCCACACTGCTATGAATGACTATCATGGCCAAAATAGAGGGATGTGGTAAGAAATTGTGAAGGCAGTGTGGACAATAAGACTCAGTTGTCATTATATTCAAAATGTTGGTCTTTTATAGAATTCTAAGCCTCAAGTCATACCTTTCCACTGCCCATTATTAGATAAGTTCAGTTACAGAAAGTGGTCTTGTCAAAATTATTTGAAAAACTATACCTTTAATTTTGCTTAAGCAGATTAAGCAATTGGGATATAGTTTAAATAGATTTAAAAATTTTAATACTTGGGGCGCCTGGGTGGCTCAGTCTGTTAAGCGTCCGACTCCGGCTCAGGTCATGATCTCACGGCTCGTGAGTTCGAGCCCCGCGTCAGGCTCTGTGCTGACAGCTCAGAGCCTGGAGCCTGTTTCAGATTCTGTGTCTCCCTCTCTCTCTCTGACCCTCCCCCGTTCATGCTCTGTCTCTCTCTGTCTCAAAAGTAAATAAACGTCAAAAAAAATTTTTTTTTAATTTACAAAAATAAAAATTTTAATACTTGTCACTTAAGAAATTGTGCAGTCTTTGTAACTAAGTTATTTTCTGAAATGCACATGAAAATCACAGTATGTCAGAACTGATTGTGCCGTTTCAATAGCTCTATAGCAGCAAGCAACAGTCCAGAAGCCAAGCATAGGCAATGAAATGATCTGGTTCCAAAACTGAATACCCAAATTAACTAGAAAAGGCTAGTTATCACAATAGTGTGTGTAATAGATGAGGATAATTCAAAATACAAGTTTCTAATTAGAAAGATGCAAAAAATATTCTCTGAGTCACTAGACAATTCTTGACTAATCTCAGTGAACCAAGGTAACTATTAAAGGTTAATTTCTATTGATTGTAGGCAATTTTTTTGGTTAGATCGTTAAAATGCAAATCCCTGGGGTAGAAACCATACATATTATTTTAATATATATTTAACCAATCTCATGATGTTTATAGTCTTTAACTTGTCAGCATACTGAATACTGATGACTGATGTATGAATACTCATCGACTAAATGTAAGTTTATGCAGTGTGCATGGAGTGGCTTGCTTTCTCTACTAGTTCAGCGTCAATTAGATGAGAAATGCAGATGGTATATGCTGATAAATTTTGGGAGGTTTTTCTATTACCTGTCGTACAAAGTACATGAAATCTATCTTGGATTAAGAGACAGGACCTCAAAGATTGTTAATGATTGATTGGTCTAAGGACTGTGGCATATTTTCAAACTACAAGTTTCATTTTTAGAGTGCTCTAGTTGTTGTTAGAGACATCTATGAATTTCAGTATTTCCAATTTCCTACTTTTAATATTGAGAGTATTTTCTACTTTTAATATTGGCAACTCCCATAATCCCTTGAGTCCATTTCATGGAGTGTGTACTTTATAGATGAAAGGAAAATTTAACTGCCAATATTCAGTCCTCTGAAGTGACCAGCAGGTTGAGGTATATCATGTTAAGTACACACAAATATATTGTAAAAAAGTGGGATGTATAGTATGGAAGATATACTTATCTTTCTCTTAAAATCACAACTGACAGTGCTAAAGTAGTTAACACATTTCTCTCTTCTGTTAAACATGTTGGCTCATTTTTTCACATTTTCTTTCTAGAATTCCCATTATCTGCCATAAGGTTTTGGGAATTCATAAACCCAATGTATTCATATTTTAGGGATATATAGGTTTTAAAAACATTTATAGTTTAAAGTTAAGGTAAACGTCATTAGACTATATCCATAGAATAGGAATTGATGACAGAACAAGTAGCCAGAACAATCTCTCTCTCTCTATTTCAAGTTTACTTATTTATTTTGGAAGAGAGAGAAAAAGACAGTAAGCTGGGGAGGGGCAGAGATAGAGGGAGAGAGACAATCCCAAGCAGGCTCTGTGCCCTTAGGGCAGAGCCTGACGCAGTGCTTGATCCCACGAATTGCCAGATCATGACCTGGGCAGAAATCAAGGGTCAGAAGCTCAGCCAACTGAGCCACCCAGGCGTCCCAGTTGTCATAACAACCAGGAGTTGGATAGGCTCTGCAGGTGATTAACTACCATGGAGAAACATGTGGAAAGGTTAGAGAAAGGTTAGAGAAAATTTAAAGATCGTTGGCTTTCTTGCTTCCACACTGGAATATTTCTGGAATCTATTTTAAGTGGTAAAGAAAGCTCCAGATCCTCCCTAGAGTTGAACTTCAATTCTACTGTTTGGGAAATAAAGAAGTACAGCATATATATATGCTGAGTAAGGTACAAGTTTTCCTAAAAATTCTTATAGTATGGAACCATAAATTTCCATGGTTGAAATACATAATAATAAGAAAAATTGCAATAAACTGCATGTACAAAAGTTACAAACTTTTTAATGTGGCCATTTCCAAATACTTGAAATATCCATATTAGAACTCCAACTTGTATGTGGGTCTTTAGTGTATATCTGGTTGGTTTAATTTGAAATATTCAGGTTTGACACAGGGTTTATTGCGGCAACTACTACCTTGAGATGCTAATTGCAGTGTGGTTTCCGGTTTAAAACACTCTATAAGTGTTCGTTAGAGCGGACATATTCCTTTAAACCTTTTGAATTGAGCCATCCAAATATTGTCATTGTTGTCATATGAGTCACGACTGTACTTTCTTAGTATAGTAAGGCAACGATAAATACGTATTCCCAAGCAAATACAGAGATTTCTACCGTACCAGTGCCCCTGCTGAAAAATTGTCCTGTGGCTAGTATTTTTACATTCCAAGTTTCAGGTATAAAAGAGACATGTTTTAATATTCTCAAATATGAAAATAGTGATGTCTGTGAATTCTGGGGGGGGGGATAGGTGCATTACATTTCTTTTTGCGTCTGGCAGAATTCACTGAATTTAAGCAATGATGGAGAGCTTTTGAAATAGGATGTGTAAAGTACAGAAAAATGTATTCAAGTATTTCAGAGACATATTGAGACAATGTGGTTTATCATAACTTCGAACCACACAGCTTTTCCTCAGGGAACACAAACAACGTTGTGTTCTAATCTATCTTTAGTACAAGAATATATTTCCATGATTTTGATTCATATACACCAGATAAAGAAGACTGTGTTCAACTTTCGGGTGCACAGTCTGCAGAATAAGAGTAACAATTTCTTTCAGTTGTGACATTTGCCTTTAATGCCAAATATGGTTTTTGTGTGTTTGCCTGTTTTTTCCAATAATGTTTTAAATTACTTATAAAGGAGGGCAGTTTGGTCCTTCACTTAGCAAAAATCACTGAGCATACATTATTTTTTCACAAGTTATTTTTAAACACTACAACTGGATACACCAAAGTTCAATAACTTTGAGAACTTTTTAGCTTTAAAAGGCAGTTCTTGCTTTTAGTTTGAGATTGACTAAAATTCAGAAAATAATACCATTGGATTCAAAGACTGGCTTATTTTTTCCTCTTAAAGCTGAGTTAATTGTTTCTTAATGTTTAAACTTTTCTCTGTCAACCTTTTGGCACATTGAGTTTCTATTCAGCAAATCTGACCAAAAATTAAACATATCTAAAGAGCATTCTGGAGCTTTTTAAAAATACAACAATAATGATAAAAATAATGCAGAAACATAGCAAAAATTCAAAAGAATCAGAACCTGGTTCAATTTAACCAAGAACTCTATCATATATTTGTACTTAATTACACTGCATGAAATTAGTTAATGCCCCATTGTAACTGAAATAATTCCATGGGTTGCTGATAAATTTTAAGTAAAAATTGTATTTAAAATTATTCACATCTAGTGAATGGCATATATATTGAAATCATTAGTTCAGAAATATAAAAACAACCAATCCTCACTTTATAGAAATGACTTATTTATATAATTTAGAATTAAAATCTTCCCTCCTTACATTTGGAGCTAAGAGTTTGAACCTATATAACTTTGATCGGAAAACTGTTCTTATTTAAAAAATCTTTCATAAATCCATTTTTGTTTTAACTAAATTCATTTTTATCAAAATGTAAATACTATAATCCCATTGAACTTTAAAGTCTCATTCTAAGCTAAAATATAAAAATCTTAATGAACTTTGTTCAATTATATCAAAACATTAAACATAATTACATACAGACAATTAAGCAGCTATTAAAAAACTAACAAAACAAGGGTGCTGGCTTGTGGTTTTCAGTGTTTGGCAATAATTCCAAATACACACCTATAACACTTATTTAAAAATGATAATGTTATTTTCAGTATTTCCATCTTCATTCATAGAGATATAGCTACGAAAAGCAGATTTTGTATATAATATGATCTCTTAAGCCATTTGTTTGAGATTTCCAAAGAGGGAAATATTGTATTTGAAACAATTAGATTTAGTATATAAATAACAAAACTTTTTAATTTTAAATTTATGATTTGAATTTTTTTGGTATTACATAAGTCGGGCTGGTAGTATCTGTATGTGCAATCCTCTGAGGTCGTGAGTTTTCTACAGAATTAACTGATTATTTTCTGTTTTGTAACTATAGCATAAGAACATGTTTTAAAGCCTCAAGCTACTGATGTTTAAAGTCTTCAACATTTTCCCTTTTTCCATTTATAAAGTTAATTGTGCAAAATTTACTTTTGTAAGATTTAATGTCATTGAGCTGAAAAGCAAGAAATTCCAAAGAAGTTTTCACGTGTACTATTATGTGACATTATATAACAACACAAACACATTGGCAATAATATGTCCACTTACAGGATATACTGTGAAAGGACAGATAATCTTAAAGTAATGTGAAATAGAATCCTCATAGTATATATTTTTGTATCCATTAAGAGCCTCTTAATATGCCTGTGACTTTGCAGAGCAAATCATAATAATACCTTCCCATATGCCACTTTAATTTGATGGTCCTTATTTGTATACCACACACACACACATACACACACCCATGGCAAAGAAACTTTCCTTTGAATTGATCGTTCGCACTTGCATGCCCCCGGAGGCTTAATCTTGTTGCTGATGAATATCCTCATGCCTAAGAATTTTATAGATAACCCAGTAGAAAATGTTAAAAATCAAAAAGGCTAATGGGAAACAAGCTCGAGAGATGGTGTCAATCTTCTTGGCTCTGTCGATAAAGACCTTCCTCATTTCATCAGGGCTTTTCGGCATTACCTGGACAGGATGGTTTGGGCCCTTTGGGGTCACACCATCTTTTGCTTGCAGACATGGCCCCATTCCATAGGCTGTGAAGCTGAATCGACTTTCCCTTACCTCATCATCCTGTCAGAAGAAAAACATAAGAAAACACTTGAGTCATGGAATAGAGCGTGTATAACAGGCATTTCGGATTCGTAATGTAAACTGTATCACGATAAAGATTACAAGCATATAAAGATTGAGTTGCTTTGTTTCCCATTCAAGTTTTACTGATTTATCCTGCTGCATCATATAAATGTGTCTATTAAGAAATACGAAACTCTCAAATAATATGTTTTATTGGAAAAACTAAACATTCTGGTATTATCTACGTATTGCTACAATATATAAATAAGTTGGGTAAGCAAAGGAATCTATTGGGATCTTATACATGTTCATATACTATGTTTTTGGGTTTTTTTTACATAATGTGGATAAATAATATGATGTCAAGGGGGGAAATATCAAGATCATTGACTGGATTTTTCTTTTTCATAGAGGCAAACTTTAATGTTTATTTCCTATAATTTTTATATGACTTCATTGGAAAATACACTCTAGCTCAAGAACGCTGTTTGGGTTTTGTTATCCTCACCTAACGTGACTTCTATGTTTTACACTAAACCATCTAGAAGACTCTAAGATAGTCATATATTCTAGTTTATATGTGATTATTTTTCAGGTACATGGACTGAGTTGAAATTATGAATGAAATTTGGCTGAAGTTTATTTCATGTTCTGGAAAGATATTGTTACCTTTCTCTTAAATGTTGCAAATTAAAGAATTCTCCATACACATACGTGAAAAGAAAACCAAAATTTAAACCAAAATTTCCTTAATAAAAATATGATAAATGAAATGTGTTCATGATAGGAAAACATGGCATTTAGAGTTTATAATGAAACTCATTAATGAATAATTTAATTTAATTCATTTATTTATAATGTAACAATAGACAACTGCCAATTAATTAGGGGTTTTTTTTGCTACTAAAACTGAAAATTTAAAAGATGACATTTTCTAAAGTTGTTTTAAAGTTGTCAAAGCTCTCCTTTTATGAAAGTAATTTTTAATGGTAATATAGGAGACAAAAGTAATAAATTATTTTGGGTCTGTTTAAGCAGAGGCTCAATAAAATGTATATTACAAAATATGAAACTGAAAAATGGAAATTAAAATGGATTCTGAACATGAGAAGATGATCAAAGTTCATGTAATAATGTTTGAAATAGTTTTTTGGGAATAATGGAGTAAGGCAATTTCACATGAAAAATAAAAACGAATAATTCTTGGGAAACAGCTGAACTGTAAGATGCATAAGCAATTGAATTGTGAGGAAACAAATCTGAAGTAAATGTCGATGATCCTAATTATACTTAACTGCTGTTGTAATCTTATAAAAATTGGAAACTGAATTTTCAGTACTCTTTAAAAAAGATGTTCATTTATACTGGCTTTTTTTTTTAGTTTCCATGGAAATTTTAAGGCTAAATTATTATTTGCCTTGAATTTTTTATGTCCCAGAAAAAAGTGGATATACAAGAAATTAAGCTGTTCCTACGTAAGTGCTAAAACAGTTTCCTTATAATTTAGGAAATCATGCTGCTG
Source organism: Lynx canadensis (assembly GCF_007474595.2). Taxonomy (NCBI): domain Eukaryota; kingdom Metazoa; phylum Chordata; class Mammalia; order Carnivora; family Felidae; genus Lynx; species Lynx canadensis. The sequence goes on along the minus strand of NC_044306.2, from coordinate 53,934,677 downwards.
TTTGCATTTCAGAAAAAAAGTGTAGATCATTGGAGAATTTGTACAACTTTTGGGTGCAAATCAGCTGAATGCTGAAGGATATATAAAATAGCCTTTTAACCTATATCAACCCATGTGTCCAAAAAAAAGCCATCTCAAAATAGGACAAAAGATAATTTCTCAATGAGCATTTACAATGAGGTGTTGACATATTAGTTGAACCAATTAAGAGATGGGTTACAAAAATGCTAGAATTTTAGGATTCTGCTGTATTTAGTAAAGTAGAATCCATTTATTTTTTCCCCCTAGCTTTACTAAGAAACAACTGGCATACATTACTGTACAAGTTTAAGGTATACAGCATGACCGTTTGATTTACATGTACGATAAAATGATTATCACAGTAGTTTTAGTATCCATCACCTCACATAGAAAAAAAAGAAAAGAAAAAAAAATTCTCCCTGGGATGAAAATTCTTAGGATCTACTATCTGAACAACTTTCCTGTAGATCATGCAGCAGCATTAGCTATAGTCATCATGTTGTACATTACTTTCCTAGTGCTTATTTATCTTATAAACGGAAGTTTGTGTCTTTAACCACCTACCTCCATTGACTACCTTTCTAACCATCAATTTGGAAGAACTTAACTATGTTCAAACCCTTAGAGACTCCACACCCCCCCCCACCCCGCTCCAGTTCTCCATCTCAAAACAGAGACAACCTTTTCAAGATTTAAGATATTCAGTGAACAGCCACATTATGTTCCATGGCATCTTTCCACTAACTGTGAGTAGAGGGTTAATCTCAGGGCCTGGGCTGATGAATGACTTCTGATCCTTTCAGCATCATTTCCTTGAAAACAATAGAGCTCACTAAATGGGGAAGGTGGAGTTTGCTACATTTACTGCGCAGGGCACCGCTGTGTGATGGCCTGAAGGCCCTTGGGCTACGTGACCAGAACGTAGACAAGTCTGGTAAGAAATAAGGGCTGTGGCTTCTTTGTGTCAATGTGATAACATATGCTCTGACGTTTGTCCGTGGCAGCGCGTCTACATGCGCCTGTGGATGAGGCCCAAAGCAGCTGTGCTCATGAGTAACTGCCCTGCCTCCTGGGGAGATGAGAAAATGCTACCTCTGATGTGCCGGCTGCCTCACATGCTCGTGTAGGACCGAGTGAAGCCCAGTGTGTCTGGAGGGTCTGATTGACAAATTTAACCCCGCATTTCAACGGTGGTGACAGAAGCTGACCTGGCTTTCAGATCCTTTCAGACTCAATATGGCCCAAAGTTCAGGGAGGGAATTTGATAAGAATGTTGATACTGATCCCCCCTGGGGTTGAGATAGCCAAAGTCCCACGGAAAATAACTGGGAATAAATCTTACTATCGTAATGTGGAAGACAGAGAATGATCCCTTATTGAATTGGTAGACGGGTGATTAACGAGATAAAACCGAAGGAGACCAGGTGATAAAACCGAGGGGAAAATGGCTCAAAATACAATTTTCTTGTCTCCTATTTAGTTGATTATCTGTGAAACTGAAACCACTTGGTAGAAAGAGAAATTAGAGCACGTAAAGCAAGCGGCTTCATGGCCTGTGTCAGGTCCACTTGGGAGTTGGAAGAACATTGCATTTAATCCCTGATGTTACTTCTTTGCAACCTTAGGCCAACAACACTGGAAACTAGTGAGTATTGTGTAGTCCCGTCCAATAGAGATATACTGGGAGCCACACATGAACTCCGTGTGTATAATTTTCAATTTAAATTTTACACTATCTACCATTTTAATAAGTTAAAAGAAACCAATGAAATTAAGTTCAGTATTCCATTTTCTTTAACTTAGTATGTCCTAATATGATTTAAATATTTACTCACAGTAAAAAGATCTTCTATATTCTTTATTTCATGCTAAGTCCTTGAAATCAGCATATATTTTTAATACACCTCTGTTCAGACTCTATATTTATTTTTTTAAATGTTTTTCAAGGTTTATTTATTTTTGAGAGACAGAGAGAGAGACAGAGTTCAAGCAAGGGAGGGGCAGAGAGAGAGGGAGACCCAGAATCCGAAGCAGGCTCCAACTGACTGAGCCACCCAGGGGCCCCTCAGACTATATTTCTAGTGTTCAATAGACACATGTGGCTTGTGGCTACCATTTTTATGAAGCAATTATAACAGAAAGAAGCAGATCTCTTTACTGTGAAGTACCAGCTGATATCTGTGGTCTATGCCTTCTAGGATTGACATAGGGGTGTGTATATATATATATATATATATATATATATATATACCGCAGCATGAAAAACAATGTTAGCTGTGAACGCTGACTTCTAATGTGCTGCAGCTACTGGCCAGCATGTAACCAATGACCCTTTTGGAGCAGGTAAAGTCTGGGGTGGTATGAATCTACGCTGAGGACCAGCTTCCTGGTTCTCCCACTGCTGTGACATTGAACAGCAGAAGTAGTTACGTTAAGGGAAGCCGCAAACCTGGCCTGGCCATGTGATAAATAAAAATGAGCCTAGCCAAACCACATTCTCTGACCTAAACTCTGGCAGACACTATGATTTGGGGAGTCCTCCAGGCGTGGGTTCCCCACGTACTTCTCCTTCTGGAAATGCAGGAAGCTACACATGATTCATGGGTACATTCGCTTTTATAGCTGCCATGCTGGGTTTTGCCGATGGGCAAAAATTCTGGGCGATTCACAAGAAAGATCATGGCCAGAGGTAAATCTATTAGCTCTCTTTAGGTGGCTTTTAAGACACAGAATGAAAATTGACAGGAGTCCTATGAAAGATTTCCTGGCACATTTTTGCCAGCTGGGAGGAAGGAAATCTGTTCCAGTTCCGGCAGCTGCTTCCTTTAAGGAACCCTGTTAAATATGCTGCTTTCATCTCAGAAGTTAAATCAATGATGCCGGTGGGGAAAGGAAACAAAAGGCACTGATATGGGCTGCTGAATTTACTCCATCCATGAAGGCAGTTGAAACAAAGAAGACTGGTTTGAAGGCTGGGCTCTCCTGGCCCAGCTCGGAGTGGAATATCCAGCAGATGGTATCACCTTTGGCTAAATGCATAAGTGGAAACGACATGACACATGCACGAAGGATCTTGCCATTTCTGGTTTGAACTTAATCTCGGGCAGTTGTTTCCTAGCCCAGCTACAATTGGATGTACTAAATGGGAAGCCATTAGAATTGCTTAAACCTTCCTTTGTGGTGACTATTAAACAGTACAAGATTCCAGGAAGGTACGGGGCACTTGGATGGCTCAGTGTGTTAAGTGTCTCATTTCAGCTTAGGTCATGATCTCACAGTTCCGTGAGTTCAAGCCCTGCATTGGGTCTCTGCTCTCAGTGCAGAGCCTGCTGTGAATCCTCTGTCTCTCTCTCCTCCTCCCCGGCTCACACACTCTCTCTCTCTCTAAAATAAATAAACATTAAAAAAAAAAAAAAGATTCCAGGAAAGTAAGTGAGACTCTTAGTTCTGATTAAAGAAATAGTGGAAGCAGGGGTGCTAAGTCCTTCATTAATTTTCTCTAGAATAGCTCTATCTGGTCTATGATAAAGCTACATATATCCTACAGTCTGACTGCTGACTACTTGGGGTCACTAAAGAAGTCCCTCAACAGCCTCTACCATGATAAATAGTAAAAACTGAAGAGCTTCAGAAGGACAAAGGAGGATGGTATGCCTTTTTTAAAATATTTCATTTTTAAGTAATATCTACACCCAGCATGGGGCTTGAACTCACAACCCCAAGATCAAGAGTCACATACTCCACTGTCAGCCAGGCTCCCCGAGGCACTGGTATACTTAACAGACTGGACTAGGGTTTTCCTGTTAGGTTTATACAAAGAAAAAAGCCTGACACTGTGTATCTTCATGTGGTGTAGACCCAGTTAAGGAAACGTGAAATCTCCAGCTTATTATCACAAACCGGTTTGAAAGAGTTTGGTCTAGGTCACTGTCAGAAGGAAGTTGGTTAATGATAAATGGTAGTTTCTCTCTCTGAGGAGAAAGTCAAGGGAGGGTTTCGTAACTAGTGGCCCATGTGACTAGGTAAAGGTAACTAATTAACCTGGTTAAAATTCAGGGCCCAGCCCCATCAGACCAATTTCCAGAAATAATTGGAGGAAACCATTAGGAATGATTTACAAACAATAAAGGACAAACCATTATCTCTTCTGCATCCCTGTATGAGAAAAACAGCTTGTATGTAACACTATTTGTAATTTGGCAGATACATTTTGATTCCTGTTGACCATTTTGTATAAAGTGGCTGGAAGGCAGAATGAATTTGAAAGTGGAACATGGGCAAACGAACTGTGACAGGTCTGAGGCAGGCAACAAATAGCCCAAGTTCCCTCTCTGACGCCTTAAAATCCATCAGCTCTAGAGGCATCTGCTATGAAAACACATGCAGACTGGAATTTCTGAAGAAGACTCAACAGTGGTACTGTAAGACGGCTGCCAGAATTCTAGACTGGAAATCTCTCTGATCTATTTGAATGGCAACTACTGATACTCTCTTGTGCTCTGGTAGAAGCAGTTTCCAAACTGAAGGAACCCAAAGGGCATCAGACTTTATTTAGGCTTAAAAACCCTATCATCCTATGATGGGCAAGGTCAGAAAGGTATTTCAGTCTAAGTTCCCTGATAAAATGAGAACGGTATCTTTAGGAACAAGCGAAGGAGAACTACTCAGGCGAAGTACATCATATCCATGAAAAGGTAGCTTATTTGACAATGGACCAGAGATGGAATCTCCAGCTGGAGCTATCCAGAGAGGTATGAATCTCATGATTCTCTTCCCACTGAGACAAAGCTGGTCACCTCGTTCACCAATAGAAATTTTTACACAGAAGGTCAGGAGCTAAACCACACCTTCAGTCTAATAAATAATTGTAGTTGAAAGCGAGGTAAGTCCACAAAATGAACTGGCTTGAGAACCGGTGTATGTGACAGTATCCGAAGTATTGCTCTCAGAGCAATATCTGCATATTCAAAGCTCTTGACTCTAGCCAGTGGCGTTGCCTTATGGTCAGGCAAGTGGCCCAGGTTAAACGAACAATTAACAACATCCCACGGTGGGAGATGAAATTCCTTATAAAAATTCCAGGGTATAATTAAATTAAGTCAAGTAATGTTTTCCTGGTTGTTAGCTCAGAAGGAGAATAGAGTGCCAAAACAGATGTCTTGGACCGGCCATGGATGTAGCCATGATGGTGTCCAGGCCATGCAACAATGGACAGAACTGTGATATATTCCTCTGTTGTGTCATTGATGTGGTGGCAGCTTGACCTGAATATTAATGAAGGAAAATATTGCTTGAAAATTGCCTTTGAATTAAATCTCCTGAGGATAAGTGCTAACACATTGCTGGCAGATGGAATGCTAAGGTCTTTGACTATGGCTCCTGGAGGATTCCGTGGATTTTAGCAGAAATAGACAGAGTCCATCTTGGGCTTTTTTTTATACCATAACAGAAGCCACAGATGAAAATACTATTAATGGCTTGGAACAAAGCATTTTTATATCAGTTTGGGCTCCTGGAATAGATCTCATTGAACAAAAGAACACATTTAAACATGACCAGTGAACAAAATGGCCCAAAAGTGCAACAGAGTGAGGGCATTTAAATAGAAACTGGAATGAGGAATTAAAACACTTATTACTAAAGACAGGACAGCAAGGACATAAAGAGCTGGCTAGTTCACAGGATGAGTGTGTAGATCACTTGAGTATGAGTGCCAGCAACAAAGAATGCCTTTAACAAGGTTTCTAGTTTCTGGTGGTTGAAGTGTGGGGGGTTGGGAGCAATGCTGTGACGTTATTTTGTTATTCCCACTTACAGACATTTCTTTTGCATTATAATGGTTCTGATATAGCATATCAGATATATATTATATACCTGATATAATGGTTCTGGGCCCATGATTACATTTTCTAGCTGATGGGATCATTGCTGCTTCTGATCTATTATTAGATCATATTTATATTAGATGATATTAATAGATAGATCATATCTATTTCTTTAAACTAGGAAGACATCCATGCTCCCTGTGAGTGAGGGGACAAAACATGTTGAGTCCCGTGAGGACTTCCAATTAGACGAAGATACTTTATCTGCTGTTTCTCCTGACTTTTATCCTTCTAAAAGTTAAATAAATGACATGAGACTAAAGCTTATTTCTGTCTTGTAACCATGACTGCGTTCTCAAACCTGTAATCAGGCTATAGTGCTGTAATGAACAAAGCTACTTGACCTCTAGATGTCGGTTTTCATAGAAAAATGACACATTTGAACAATTTAAATTTAATCGTCTTTATGTAGCATTGATTCCTCGTAAAATTTGGCAACACCCTGTCAAATCACCAGCATTCTATGTGCATGCAATAATGACAGCCTGGGGGAGGGCAATGTTTCTCACACTGCGGTCCACAAAACACCTGCCTTGGAATCACTGGGACGGGTTGCAGAGATCCAGTTTTCTGAATGGCAATTGTGGAGATTTGTACTCATCAGCCTTTAGGTTGTCCCAGAAATCTGCATTCCCAACAAGTTTTCTAGGTGATCATAATGCACAGCAAATTCTACAAGCGTTTCCAAGAGGCATTAATGTATCTATCCAAGCAGGCTTGAATTTAGTGAAGAAACATCTTTTGAATTCCACTCAAATTTACATTTTTAAGTGGCAGTTTATGAACACATACTCTGGGATGACTTTTGTGTTAGTATTTAACTATTATTTCATTTTTAAATAATTTTCTGTTTTACCTAAGGCTGCTTCTAGGTAATGTTATGTGTAAGGTTATTAATATGATCTATATCTTTATCCATTTTTAAATCTACCATGGGCCAAAGCATATCCTGGGCAATGGACTTTGCATAATTATGTGTCACAGCATGATAGAGTGCATTACTGTTTTCGAAAGCATCCGGAATATGGTTTCACTAACATCATACTTCCGATTAATTGTGGTGCTGGAGAAATAGAAACACTTTGAACTTCAATGAAAACATTTCCCTCATGAAAATGTCTTGTTCAAATACTTATTTCCTAGTAATGGTAACAAAAACAAGGTGTTGAGGAGAACTTACATTCTAAAAAACATGAAAATAAATTGGGCATTTGCATTATAAAATATGTGTGTGCTATATAGGAAGTCATTTCCAAATATATCCTTTTAATCTCAAAAATATTAGATGGTCCAAATTTACAATCTGACTCAAGATTGACATTTGAAATGCAAATGTGCAGTGAAATTCTTTATTCCAATTAGTACTCAAATATTTGTTTGAAATAATTCAGTTTTCTGGAGATATCTTCAGCTTGAGTTTCTAATAGACTGAAGGTCAAACATGTGAAGTAGTTAGACCAACATCTAAAACTTTTGACTCAAACACTATATGTTAGCCAATATTTAATGTTGATAAAAGTAAGGCACTTTCCAACCCAAGATATAGGTAATGATAAAAATTAAATAGAATGAATTAAAATGAGCAAAAAATGAGCAAAAGAACATGGCTGATTTAAAAAGTAAAATTGAAGACATACCTTAATTTACTCACAAGTAAAATCACTTACTATGCTTTAAGCAAGTTAGAAGGGTAGGCAATGAAGAACGTAAAAACCCATTTAGTTAGTGTGCAATTCTTTATACAGGAGACCTGTTTTCACTAAGTTTGAAAGTGAGAAAAATGTTTCAGTAATTAAACATCAAGATCACATTGTGAAATATGCTACATGCTTTTTCATTTTATTAGAGAGTGATGCCAAAGAGTGACTCATGGAACATGCATAGTATAACTAGAAATATTGAAAATAGAAAATCCAAGTCTAGGGGCATTTGGGTGGCTCAGTGGCTTCAGCACCCAACTCTTGGTTTCAGCTCAGGTCATGATCTCATGGTTTGTGAGTTTGGGCCCCATGTCAGGCTCTGTGCTGACAGCTGCTTGGGATTCTATGTCTCCCCCTCTCTCTCCCAAAATAAATAAATAAACTATTAAAAAAAAATCCAAGGGCAGAGACAGTCATTCAGTTGAATTACTTCATCTCCATCATATAACAAATATATATTAACATACAAGTAATATAAAAATTTATTTCCTGGGGGCGCCTGGGTGGCGCAGTCGGTTAAGCGTCCGACTTCAGCCAGGTCACGATCTCGCGGTCCGGGAGTTCGAGCCCCGCATCAGGCTCTGGGCTGATGGCTCAGAGCCTGGAGCCTGTTTCCGATTCTGTGTCTCCCTCTCTCTCTGCCCCTCCCCCGTTCATGCTCTGTCTCTCTCTATCCCAAAAATAAATAAACGTTGAAAAAAAAAAAATTAAAAAAAAAAAAATTTATTTCCTATCCTCTTCTTAGTCCTTAAAAATGGCCAAAATCTTATTTTTGGGTGTGGGAGTGGTGAAAGCATGAAGCTTGCTAGTGAGTGATAATAAAACATGAAGACTCTACGACAGCATGAATGATGATTTATTATGTGAACTGCTGTGGGGTACAACAGCATTAACTACATTATTTTCATCCTAATGTTTCTCCCCTGGTAGGTGCCTTTGGGTGTTCTGTATACAATCAAGATGTCAAGTAATTATGCCAAAGGTCTTTCTGTTTCAACAATTTTCTGTAACTTCTAATTGCCAAATAGGAGAGTAACAAAGGAAGGAAAAGTGAATTGCTGTTCATTTCCATTTACAGGGTTTCAAAGTGTGTGGATTTTGAAAAAAAAAATTACTAATAAATGTAACAGTGGCTTATTTTTGTTGGGAAGATCTCCATCACTTAGAAAATTCTGAGGTAAGATGAAATATAGGAATGAATTAAAAATTCTTTTTCCAAAATACATATCAGTTTAATACATCTATATACATTTCCGTATTATTTTAAAATGGAAAGCTTCAAAGAATACAATTATAGATGAGATTAAAAATACATTATGGTTGCAAGTCAATTGTCAATATAAAATTATTTAAAATCCAGTTTTCATGAGAACTTTGCATTTATTATTGATGACATGCATTAGTTATGAATTAGCCAAGTTTATGTTTATATATTGAAATTAGATTCAGAAATGGTTTGGAAATTATTTACATGGTAAAATGTAGGCTTAAAAAGATGAATGCTAAGGTAAAATAAAACAAAGATGGAATACATACATTTTAGGAGATTGATGAGAAATCAAGGAAATAATTCGTTTAAATACTCATGTATCTATTTCTAGCACAATATGCCAGATTCGTTCAGTGCCAACTCGAATTAAAGGGAGACATAAGATAATATGTTATGATAGACAACATATGTAAAAAGCTGTAAATGTGTTTTAGTTAACTTTGAGATGGAAGTCACTATAATGCATGTGAAATTAGATTAAGTAGAAGTTACATTATTTTATTGAATGCTATTTTCCTAAATAGATATTTCAGAGAGGATATAGCTCCAAGATTTAGCTGTGTTTAACACAGACCCTAAATATTTGTTTGCAGGAAATCGTTAAATTCTAACAATTTTTGGTTTACTTGAGAGGATGAAATTTTGAACCCCTCCCATATCAGAGTCATTCAAATATAATTTAGTTTGAAATGATTGGGAAACTACTCTTCCTTGGGCATGTATCAAAGAAATTTGTAGAAAATACTTTCCTACTTAAAAATTATCTTATACTCCAGAGTATAGCATAAACTGAGCTAAATGGAAACTTTATTATATAATTTAATATATATGGGTACCACGTTGCTTTCAACTGTCTATGGAGCCTCATCCCTTCAAAATACTGTATGTATATACACATACATATATGGATATGGATATATATATACATATATAAATATATTTATGGATATATATGTACATATATATATATTTATGGATATGGATATGTGTGTGTGTGTGTGCGTGTGTGTGTGTCCTAAAACTATAGAGCCGAAAAACTGTACAGGGCAGAAAAAACAACTATTTGTTATTCTTAGAAGTTACCTTGAGTTATTTTTGAGGTAAGACAGCATATAAATACATAAGTCAATAAAACAATGACAAGCTTTTGTACAGATAGTCAAAATGCAGTCAATGATATCTTTTTTTTTTTCAAATTTTTGTTTAAATTCTACTTAGTTAATATAGTGTAATACTGCTTGCAGGAATAGAATTTAGTGATTTGTCACATGCATATAACACCCAGTGGTCATCATAAGAAGTATCCTTCTAGATACCCATCACCCATTTAGCCCATCCCCCAAGATAACCATTGTGCTTAGCAAAATATAAACTTGGCCGTTATTTCTCAAATCCAGAACTAATGGCTCATTTTTCTTTCATTTGAGTATATAAATAGCAATGGACACACAATAACAAGCAGGAAGACAGAGGTACTGGAATACTGTGTGAATATGTTTTCTCTCAGTAAACCATTGCATCATTACACTGTGATGCAGAAGAAGCTTTGTCAAATGCATTAAAGCAACCCCACATCATCCATTTCTCTCCACAAATAACATGTATTTAGAAACATTTTGGGCACACCTTTATAACCCTGCAGGACTAAAGTAATGATATCACATGTGGGAAGAGCAACTTCTAACCAAAACACTTTCATATCATGCATACACCCACACATATACAGCACTGGGGGTAAGCGTCTACGACATGGTGCAGTGGGTACTCGGCACACAGCAGGCTATGACAGTGTGGGGTGGGGAAATTTGGATACAAGAGCAAACTTGTATTCTTTCACAATAGACCAAAGATTCACTCGCTCATACCTTAATGGAGAAAAAGTAAAATATAAGAGATTCCACACAATGCTAAGCCAATTCTGAACCAAGTTAAAAGTTTTCTAGAAATAATATTTACATTAGTATAAGGCCCCCTGTTGTGACAAACTTTTTATACTGAGGCTATTTTATTTACTTTGCCTATTCTGCCAATTTAGAGCGCTTGATAAAAGCTATGTAAACCAGTACTCGTGAAAATATAGGGTATTGGATCAACATTTAGACTCATTTAGATTACTTTGATTTAAAGATTTGGATTGCTCAGACTGTTTCTAAGCAAGTTACAGGTTTTAAAAATGATGAATTCAAAGACTTGTTAGTTTGAGAAAAATAGTTTTCAGAAAGTCAAAATAATCATCCCCAAATTTGCACAAGGATTGGAATATTATAAAAAAAGTGGAATTCATATAATTTCCCATGAATGTATTTGCATTACCATTTTGTTTCTTTTTAAAAAATAAGTATTTATAATGGTTGCTGAGGTAAACCTAATTTTTTATCAGAGTTCTTTTTGCATTGTTTTGTAAAGCAATATTTAATTAAATATATAGGAATTAAATTAAATATTTAATTAAATATATAGGAACTAAAGTTCCTATAGGCATTAACTGCTTAATTACTAGGGGTTTAAGTATATTGTCTCCCAAAGAGGCTACTATTTGTGTTATGCAAATACAATGCAATTACATTTTTTCTTAAAATTTGTATTTAAGATAATTAAGTAAAAGTAATTGAATCAAGTGAATTTTTTGTTTTTTTCAGGGATGAAAAAATAAAGGAGATGTGGCTAGCTCTGTTGGGAACAAATCTGCAATTTTAGTAGAAAAATCAGTTGAACAATTATATATTATAAGAAAATTTAGTAAGTGCTTTAAAATAATACTGGCCCTAGATACCTGCTATGACATTGAGAATCCTTCAATTAGAGGAATGTAACATGTTTCCTATCTGTTCATCTAACACTGTATGTATTCTTAACCAAGATGTGAGCCAGAATCATCTGGGGAGGTATTTTTAAATGCACTTTATTCCAGAAATTTTAGTTTAGTAGACTGGACTGTTTGTGATTCCCCAGCCCAAATTTCTTGGCTTGGACGTGTTTCAATTCAACCACTGAATGCTATATCATAGGGTGGCCAAGTCAAGCAAATAATATGCTCTCGTATAGATTAACTTTCTAACTGTTTAGCTATTATACTTGGACATGTGACCTTGTGATCTCTTTTTCACCAAAGAGTTCAAAGGATGCTGCTATCAAAACCAAACTCTTTCATTTATTATAAAGAATCTCAACATTAAGAATGGATTCTAAAGATACATGGGTTGGACAAAGCATTTTACTTTTGCCTTATTTTTAGGTCTCTATTTTCTGACAAGAAAGGCTACAGTTAGAACTTCTTTGTGCAAATAAATTTTCCCTTAATTTTTGAACTAATTTTGCTAAAGCAAATGATTATTTCCTTCATGGAGACTATTAGAAGATTGCATGTGTTATTTCTGTTTAACATATACTTAAAAATCATTTTGATCCATCAACTATCTCAGTTGATAAGATGAAGGATGTTTAAATATCTTTTCACTGAGTGAGGGAAGACAAATGGAATTTGACGAGAATATCCTTAGCTGAAGGGGGATGGTGGTTGTTTGGATTTAAATATGCAAGGGGCTATGTTTCCCCACCAAACACTGCCTGGGTGCAGAATATGCTGTCTGCTTTTTTACTGATAACCACATTCCTCTACTTAGAGTTAAGAAAGCGAATTTACCGTGTCTGAGAAACGGTAAAACTTCTCCAATGCAAAAGCTTCTGTCTGTGGGAAGGTAAAGTGGACCAAGAGGGATTGAGAAACCAGAGAATCAAGTCATATATGAGTAAATATAATTGCACAATTGGTTTTAATTGCATATATCATTTTCACATACACATTAATCGATTTTCACATATGCAAGGTATGCAACCCCCAAAGTATGAAATGAACTTAAAAAAAAAGCTATTTTTTTTTCCTGCACTAAATCTCAGTTACATTAGTTGCTCCCTGCATATTTCAACTGGTCATTAGAAAATAAATGAGGTATTACTATTTGTGCATTTCTGTATTTTCCTAGAAAGCCCCTCACTAGAAAATTTAATCTTGTCGTCTTTCTGTGAGCTAAAGAATAATGGGCTTCAGTATGTATCCTGATATTCTTATAGGTAGTAAAATTAAAAAGCTGCTTTGGTAGGATAATCCTTTTTGAGGAGGGACCAGAGTTGAGCATCTAGACTTACAATACAGTCTATCATGTTACCCATTGGACACTATGGCTGTTGGATGTGTGGTAGGTGTGGAAAATGCCCGAGCTCTTAGCCCTCATTTGGACACCATGTACCTAATACTTCTCAGCACCTGGCTGATACATTTAAAATTGTATAGAAATGAGGAGGGAGGTAGAGAAATGGACAATAAAAGCAAAAAAGCAAACCAAAATGAGAAGAGGAAATAAGCATTACTTTGTATTAATATTAGAAGGAAAAAATGGTCTTTATCAGTCATTTACAAGGAAAGAAGAAACAGAAGCTTAACCCTTATGATAGAGAGTTTTTTTTGTCCTGTGATAGTGTTTCAGCCAGTGCTAAGTGTCATGAGAGAAAGGAGAGCAAGTAGGTAGTAGGAAGGGAGAAAGAAGGAGAGGAAAGAGACAGTAAAAGAATGAGAAAGGTACAAGGAAACCAGTAGATGGGGGTGTGATGGGGAGAAGAGGATAAAGAAAAGTTATACTCTCCATCAAAATGTGTTTCAATATATAAATAATGTGCTTTTATTTTCATAACAACTTGATCAAATATAAGCCCAAGCACTGTGTTAGTCCAATGTGTTGCTCAGAGAATCACAATCCTGATGTTCCTTCCATGCTATTGTGAATTGGGTATTTTTTATGATTTGGGGGAGTCAAATAGATAGGACTGAATCCACTATCATGTTAGAATATGTTTACTGCTCAGTACTGAGAGATCATGCTCTTGGGGTTTACAAAATTTAAGGAATATATAAATTGCAGCAAATAATTCAGAAACTATAAGGAATCCTCAAAAAAATTAAATCCTTTCAACATCCTTAAAAGTGCATACTGCATGAACCAAACTACTCTGTTGAAGATTTGAGCATGTTTTGACTTAAATATTCCAATATATGGGATTCTAGACACAGTTTCTACTGTGCATACAACTTTGACATTTCTCTATTGCATGTGAGTCCATTTGCTTTTAAATGTCAGTTGGCACTTTCATATTAAAAGAAGTAAACTCATAGATATGCTGGTCAATAGAAATTTTCCCTTACAGAAAAGCAAAGGGGGTTGATTGGACGTATGTGCACATATAAACAGAGATGACATTACAAGTCTTAATAGAGGGGAACGACCCCATTCTGCACATCTACATTCAATTATGAGATTATTTCTACAACTTCTTGTGGTCTTCTAATGATGTTCGAAATACAATTTCTTCTGGGTTTCATTTAACAGGTGTAGCCAGGCAAAAATAGCACCTTCTTGTGTTTCCCATAGAGCTTCAGAATAAACAACTTAACGACATGAAAGTATGCATAAACTTTTCCACATACTTTTACATGAGTATCATAGCATTAATAAATAGATATTGGTTTATGGAAACAATTAAAGGAATTAGTTTGATGAAAAGGAACAACTTTAATAGTTATATTTGATGACATGTTAAGTCAGACCATCAGTAAGATCCTCACACTGCAAGTAAGAAATGATATATTTTGTTAATTGAAGCAAAAAATGGTGTTGTTCCAGGAAGTACATTAGAAAGAAGTTGATAAATTCTCATGTCACCAGATATGTTGTGTAAAGTAGACCTAGGTGTCACCATTTTCTCCCTGAAGCTATTTTTGACAATTTCAGTTTCGATTGGACAAAACCAAAGGAATATTCATATGATTGGGTCCTCAGATTCCATTTCCTCTCTGTGCCACTGTATTAAATGTAACAAATTGACTTTCCAGTGAAAATCGGTATCCCAGTGAACCCAACGCATTTAATCACCTACCTTATTCTTTCTCTTTCGTCGAAATCTCAGAAGTTCTTTGTGTTGTCTAGATACAAAATTTACAGCCGCATATTCCAGAAGTGCTGAAAACACAAAAAGGAGGCATACTGCCATCCAAATGTCAATAGCTTTGACATATGAAACCTGGCCAAGAGAGAAAGAGAGAGTGAGCAAACTGACTTGTACTGTTGTTTCCACTGAGTACAAAACTGAACATCTGATTCTACATTGTACCATTTATATCATCTTGAAGAAGAAAGGAATAAGATCAATACTTCTTGAGCTTAATAAACACTTTTTAGAAATTAATTGTGCAAGTTTATATATTAATCATACATCAAAACTTATGTATGTTTTACTAAATAAAGTTTGCTGTCAACTGAGGCACAAGGCCAAATGTATGATTAAGACAAAATAAGTTGGACATGTAATTTTACCTTCAGTGAAATCTGGAACAATGCTTGAAGAAAGCATAAAGTAACATCGAAATATAGATAATGCCATTTACCTGTTAGTTCCATGTTTTCTTCATTATTTTTTTTTACTTTGAAATAATTTTAACATTGGCAAACGTGTTGCAGGAACAGTAAAAAACATAAAAATAAAAAACAAACAAAAAACCTCCCAAGTTCTCCAGTTGTTAATATTTGACCAAATGTCAAATATGTTTCTCTCTATCTTTATCATTTATGGCCTTTCCTTGAACTACTTGAGAGTCATTTGCAAACACGATGCCTCATTACCCTAAAATACTTGTGTGTATTTTCTAAAAGAAAAAGACAATCTCCTCCTATATAACTCTAGTACACCCCCCAAAATCAGATTGACGTTAGTAAAATACAACCATCCAACCCAAAAACCCATTCTCATTTCAGCAATCGTCCAAATAATGCCCTTTTTACCAGAAAAACATTTGTCCTTCCAGTCCAGGATTTAATCTAGAATTATATGCTGTCCCTTGGCGTCAGATCTCTTTGGGCTTCAATGTGAAACATTATGGTCAGCCTTTTCTTGCCTTCTGTGACCTTGATATTTTGGATAAGTGCAGACCAGATTTTTTTTTAGTGTCTCCCACTTTTGGCTTATTTGATGTTTCTTTACTTTATACTCAGGTTATGGGATTTTAATAGGAACAGTGATGCCCTGTTCTTCAAGTGTATCATATCAGAAAGCACTCAATGTTGATCAGTTGGTTAAGGTGCTATCTACTAGGTCTCTCTATTATAAAGTTACCAATTTCTCTTGAGTAAATACATATCTTCTTACTCATTAAGTTTCATCCATTAGACCTTGATGATTTTTGTCTGAATCAATTATCACAATGATGATTCCACATGTGGATTTCCAAATTCCATCATTCCATCTACATTTGTTAGTTAGCACTCTACAGTAAGAGAAGTTTGTCTTCCACATTACTTATATCAGTATAGACAAGTAATGATTTTGTTCAATGGGCTACCATGCATTAACATCACTATTTTGATGCTCACATTACACAGATTGGGTCAGTAGGAGCCCCTAGAAGTTAGGCCATGCATCCTTTTGGCAAGTCTCCATCATGATTTGGGTACTTTCTCACTTTCTGGCATAAGGCATTCCAGACTTATCTGTAATTTCTTGTTCCAGTATTTGACTGAGGGCTTTCTCTAAGAATCCTTTTTTTTTTTTTTTTTTTTAACTGAAGAATGACTTTTAGAAACCAAGGATCTGGGCACTGGGTGTGCTCATTGTTTCCTGGGTATAACTACTTATAGGCCCTCTTAGTAGGCAGAGTTAGGAATGATATACATACATATATAACTAATATATATGATATATGACATATATACATATATATGATATGTATATTATATATAATTATGTATAATATTATATATAAATTATGTATAATAATATAATATATATTATATAGAGAAATATAATATATTATAATGTATTATATAATTATTATTATATATACAACATATATATAACTTACCTATCATCTATCTCTGTATCTATCATTTATCTATCTATATTGAAAACATGAATTCACACTGGCATCTCTAATTCCAACTCAATATGACAGGGTTCACTCTAGTTTTCACTCTTTTCATGATGTAACACTTTCTTGGACAGTGACAAACTTGTCTGATTCTTTAACATATATTTGAAGAGTCTCCCTTTATGTAACTAGTATCTTAATTCCGCTGGCCCCCTCCAGCCTCAGCCCCATTAATCCCAGATGCCTTACTGACTCGGGCCTCACACCCAAAGTCCCCACTGGCTGCCTTGGTCCTGACCATGTCCTTGACCCCTGGACTCTGGTCCTGCCCACCCCAGCCAGCATCGTTGACCCTGACTACCCCCTTAGCTCCACAGGGTCTTCCTGTCTTCTGCCACCTCAAAGGTAAGAAAGAGAATATAAAGAAAGGAAAAGGAAAACAACAGAGCAGAGAAATTTAAAAATTATTACTATTTTGGGCGTGCCTGGGTGGCTCAGTCCGTTAAGCATCGAACTTCAGCTCAGGTCATGATCTCCATGTCTGTGGGTTTGAGCCTCGTGTTGGGCTCTGTGCCCACAGCTCAGAGCCTGAAGCCTGCTTCTGATTCTGTGTCTCCCTCTCTCTCCGTCCCTCCCCCACTCACACTCTCTCTCTGTCTCTCAAAAATAAACATTTAAAATTATAAAAAAAAAAGTATTACTATTTTTGATAGGAAAAAAAACACAAAAAGAAGCGAAGTGAAACAAGGGAACGTAAAAAGGAGGAAGTATGTCCCTCTTTCCTAGAAACAGATTCATACAGACCAAGGACCTTTGGAGGGAACAAGTCAGTAACCTTTAAGAAACTGCTTTAATTTTTCTCTCAGCTTAATGGTGTGGTGATTTGATGATGCGATTGAACAAATGTTGCTGTATGTCAGTTGCTTAAGGATGAAAATTTTCTGTAAGTTTTAGTATCTTTTCTTATTGAATATGTATGTGCCTGTATTGCACACAGTGTTGTATCATGAAAGCAATATCAATAAAATCATCACCTTTTGTGCCATGAGCATGAGATAATTCATTTTGTTAGATAACTTAGTCATGCCAGTTAGATGTTGGAAAAAATATTCTCTCATTTGCCAGAAATGAGATTAAGAATGAAAGACATTTATGCGAAGCTTTTTTTTTTTTTTTTTTCTTACATTCTTCCTGGGAAATGGATAATTACCTAGAACTTTGCTTCCCCACTGATAGAAACAAATGTCCCTTCCCTAAGAAGATGTGGATCCAGGACAGCAGAAATATAGATGAGATGCAAGCAAAGATGTACTAATTACTTCTTGGAACTCAATGTACCTTGGAGATCAAAATCTTATGCTTTAGAAATTTGACTAGTTCTGTGCTGTCTGTATATTCTGTATTTTTTTCTCTCTTCATTCTTCATATTTAATGATGTTATTTTTGTCAAATGTCAACATTTGGAAACCTTGATCAAATTGAGGTTGTGGTTCAAAGGAGAGAAGTCTATGACGGGGAGAGCAGTAAATACTAAAGTGAAGAAAAACCCCTCTCCCACCCTTCTCAGTTGGCCTTTTAGGTCCCAGGCTAGACTTTGCCCAAGTCTGGCTCAGAATCCCATGGCACTTGTGCTTAACTGAACACACTGCACTGTAATTGCCTATTCTTATTCTCTTTCTGTTTAGACTCTTTGCCGGGCAGATGTCATCTCTGAGTTGTTCACCACTGCAATAATGTTTGGCATGTGTGCACATATTTGCTGAATAAGTGGACAGATAAATGAAGGCGTAAAATGTTAAAATACAGGTGAAAAATGAATCACAGATGATGATTTATGTGTAGCTTCGCTTTCTGAAGTGATGTTTTGTTCATATCTTGGAATGGATTAATTATCTTTTAAAAAGAGGTCATTTCTTGACGCTTACAACGGTGTCAACCTACATATGAAATATGCCAACAAGGGAGCCCTCAACATCTCCTCCTCTATCTTAAGTGTGACTTCCAGGCATTTTATTTCAGGGCTGTACTAAGTGTCCAATTGTTTATAAAATATAGATTTAAACCTCATGAGTTCTACAATTTGCCAGAAATCTTTGGCTGCCCTCAAATACATACTGTCCTGGAAGATATAATACAGATTTCAAAAATGCTATCTCAAACTACACCATTCCTGGAAGAATATGACTCACAAAGTATGTGCTCATTCTTTAACAACCTGAATCTATAATGTGAACCAGAGATAAATCAGAAATTTAATTTCCGTATTAATCCAATGAATATTTCCAATGACAACATTTATGCCTGCCAGGGTTCTGCTCATTGTGAACAGCTCCCGAGTGTTAAGCCTGAAGGGCTTACTTTCCTTGTCCTCTTCTCTGACCCCCTTCGCCAATTTCAACTCTTTTTCTCCTCTGCTACCCTCACTGCTCATCTCGGTACAGCAAACTCAGGATGTGGGAAGTTTGGAACTCTAGGGATAGTAACTAAAATATGGACAACAGTTCTTACTCCAACACATGCACAACATACTCATGATATACAACACACCCCATGTGATTCAGATTCATCACCGTCTTTTCATCCTCTACTTGTTGCTGTCTCTTGGGGAAGACTTACTCCAATCAAGAGGCAGTTCATTCCTCTGAACCACCTTGTCAACAGTCCCAACGTCCAATGTGCTGTTGGAACCATGATTCAATTTTATGCAACAATCCCTTCTCGATATTACCCCTTGAATAGAAAAGTATGAGAAAATAAAACCTAAACATTTACTAATTAAATGCGCCAGTCAGGAGGACCTTTGTCCTGGAGACCCCTTCAAAGCCACCGTACTGAAGATTGCTTCCTTCTTGGAGCCCACTCTTCCCAGGGCTCCCATGACCCATGTTTTTCAGGTTTCTCTTCCTCTGCTCTAACACACTCTGCTTTGGGGGCCCTTCCTCCTTATCCTGCGTTCCTCAGGGATACAGTCCAGCCACTCTTCTATTCTAACTCTGAAGTTTCTCCCTATTCAACCTCATCCATTTTCATGGATTCAATTCCTCCTCTGTGCTCATGGACCCCAAATCTAGTTTTGCTCACTAGACCACTCTCTAGCCAGCTTTCTTACCTCTTGGATGTCCCATGCACCTCAAATTTACTCTGACTAAAAACAAAAGCTATGGAGCACCTGGGTGGCTCAGTCAGTTGAGTGTACTACTCTTGATTTGGGTTCAGGTCATGATCCCAGGGTTGTGGGACTGAACCCCATGTTGGGCTCTGCACTGAAGAAGAGCCTGCTTAAGATTCTTTTCTCTCTCCCTCTGCCCCGCCCCCTGCTCTCTCTCTCTCTCTCTCTCTCTAATAAAAAAATAAAAATAAATAAGAAAAACAACAACAACAACAACAAAGCTATGAAGCTCTACCAGACTCTACCAAACAAATAGGAGGCAACTGCCTCCTACTCCCCATTAAAAGGCTATACTCTGAAGTTGTTCATACCCACACTAGAAGTCCTCTTTTTCTCTCATATCAAAGACCCAGCCCTGTTATTTGTACTTTCTTTCTATTTCTCAAATTTATCACTTTCTGTCCTTCCTACGGCCATCCCATTGATCTCAACCACAATAATCTGTTCTTCAGCCCCTCAACTCTATCCCCGACATAATCACAATAAGTGATTATTTTTAAATGCAAATCCATGCCTCCTTCCACTTAAAACTCTTCCTGTGCTTTCACTTAATTTAAAGTCTCAAATCTGTTTTAGGTCAAGCCCTTCATGATTGGCCCCCACCTTACTTCTCTTACCACATGCACTCAATCTTTTTTTTTCATTCAACATTTATTGAACATCATTGATGTACCCAAGTCCAGTTCTTAGTGTGTAGTTACAGAGATGAGTGAGATAAATAAAATCTGTCTTTAATGGAACTTACATTCCATTTGGGGAAATCATACAATAAAAACACAGATATAATTTAAAAGAAGTGCAACAGAGAAACCACAATGGGGTAATGGGAAGAGAAGGGCAGGGTGAAGAGAGTTATGCTAGATAGGGATGGTCAGTGAAGGCCTCTGAGGATTGATATTCACCATCTTATGCCACTTCCTTACTTGCTTATTATGCTCTAATTATACTTCCCTTCTTTTAGATTTTGGAATCTGAAAGCAACTGACAAACCTCATCCTGCCTCAGCAGCTTTTCATCCCTCTTATTTTCATCTGGAACATTCCTTCTTTTGGGTTTCCTTCAGGTCTCAGCTTCGACAAAATATTCTTAGGGAAACCTTCTCCAGATGTCCAGACCAGGATAGGCTTTCTCAGCTTCTACCTCCCCTTTCCTTATAGAAACCCTTTCCCCGTCCACTCTTCACAATTGTAATTCTATGTATTTATAGGCAAGTTCTACAGGATGACTGGTGGCTAACACCACTTGAATGTTATTTATTTAGTTAATTGTTCTATTTCACAATCTCTAAGTGCTTTCTATTTTTCAAAAACCTTGGCTAAGGGGATACCAAAATGAGTATGTTCTGGAGAATTTCAATGAGAAGTATCTATAGTGATATTCTAACAAATTATGTCTAAGCAAACATCAAATTATTCATCTTATTATTGACCTAGCTCCACCAGACTGACATTATCTTTTTATGTATCTTTCTCCTTTTAGGCTAATATATCCCATGGGCTAAGACAAAAGCCAGGTCTTATTCATCTTGGTATTTCTAGGACCTAGACTGTGTTCATCATGCTCTGCATTCGCAGGTCATGTTGAATTGATTCCATGTCACACGGAAGGACTTCAAATCACCAGCCATTTATTATTAGAGAAAAATTATAACACTTAACATGCCAGGAGGTGTTCTTAGTAGTGTCCATAGAACTACTGAATCTTCTTAGTTGTTGTCTAAAATTAACACTTTTAATCCTCACCATTGAGGAAACTACTCCCATCTTAAAGATGAGACTTAGGCACAATAAAGTAACTTGCTTAAGTAACTTGTCTCATAGTAACTGTTATGGACTGAATATGTCCTTCCAAAATTCAGACATTGAAATCTCACCCCCAAGGTGACAGCGTTAGGAAGTGGTGCTTTGGAAGATGATCAGGTTGTAAGGGCACAGCCTTCATGAATGAGGTTAGTGCCCTTGGAGGAAGGGTCCCAGAGAGCTCCTTCATGCCTTTTACTAGCTAAAGGATCACCATCTATGAACCAGGAGGAAGACTCTTACCGGACACTGATTCTGCCAGTGTCTTGATCTTCAACTTCTCAGGCTCCAGAGCTGTGAGAATAAATGTCTGTGGT
Source organism: Lynx canadensis (assembly GCF_007474595.2). Lineage (NCBI taxonomy): Eukaryota > Metazoa > Chordata > Mammalia > Carnivora > Felidae > Lynx > Lynx canadensis. The sequence continues at coordinate 53,912,604 of NC_044306.2, read as the reverse complement.
CTTTACAGCACCTATTCTATGGTCTTCTGTTATAGGAGCTTGAGTTGACTAAGACTGCTACCATTCTGCAAAGCCAGATTTGAATACAACTCCTCTGGTTCCAAAGCCCACAAACTTAACTACTAGTTTCTATCACCTAGGTTTTAGGCTGCTTCTTTTTAGGCTACCATTACATATCGACAACTGTGAATGCACTAAATAAGAATACTCTCTGTACTTTAGTATTCCAGCCTCTTTAACTTTTATCTGGTAGTTAAGACTGAAATCAGTACGCAAAATACATATTGTAAGGTCCTCTCTATATGCTGATTCTAAAATCTTACAAACAGCTTCCTAGCAAACAATGTAGAAAAAGAGACATGAGCATTGTATTTACCACATAAAACAAACCAGTTGCTCTGAAGAAGCAAAACCAGATCAGGAAAGCATTTTATCTTCTGAAATGCAATGAAAGTCCCCTCAACAACATTCTTACATTAGTTAAAATGAAGTGTTTTCATGAGCAGGGAAACCATTCCCTACTTGTCATGTGATAATCTAAGAAGAGATCAGTTTGATAAATTATCATTTGAATATGCAAAGCTAGGTTACTGCAAGGCCTTGTCTTTCTCATTCTAAAAAAATGTTTTATAATGTAGAGAAAGGAATATAAGAATTATTATGTTCTATGGACTTCTTATGTCAGTTTTTTCCCCAGAAAGATTATGCATTCATTCTACTTTTAATGTTATCATTAGAAAATAGAGACAGTCTGCTTTTTGTGTCCCAAATATATATATATATATATACATATATACATATACATATATATACATATATACAAATACATATATATATACACAAATACATACACACATACACACACACATATATATACTGATAATGATAAAATACAATTATATATTAATAATATATATTATAACTATATATTACTATAATATATATTATTAATATATATATTATCTATCTATATATATATATATAATTGGACTTTATCATTATCAGTCACAGTCATCCTGGCTATAAAGACTAGAATCAAATGAATCAAATTTCCTTGACCTTGGGGAGCAATCGTGTTCGGGGAGCTTGTCTAAGCCTGAATTTCTCTACACCTATCCTACCAATGATGCAAGGAAGTAGGTATAAGGATTCAAGCTAGGATAGGACACAGTAATCCCCAAATCTCCATAATCCCCATAATCCCCAAATCTCACTGGCATGAAACAAAGAACAATAAAAGACACTGCATGTCCACTTTGAATTACATGGTGACTCTTGTCACTGTCATTCTTACTGGGACCTCAGCTGATAGGGCAGTCACTATCTGGAACATTGGCAGCGGCGACAGTACAGGAAAACCTGGCACTGGTGGGTCTCGTGTTTGCTAACAAATACTCCAGGCTAGAAGTGGCACCGCTCACTGTGTTCGAAACTCATCAGCCGGCACTCCTTCCGGTCAGCCCCTACAGTAGAACTAAGAAGTACAACCTTACCATGTGCCTGGAAGGAAGAGAAAGCCAGCACGAGTGGCAGACGGAGTAGGGGTGGGAAGGTTTCCACTAGTTTTATTTCTGAAACAAAAACAAGGATTCCGGATTCCTACAGGTACAGAACTGAGGACAGTGTGGATAGGATCTAATCACGGCTTACGATGTCTCCATAGAGAACTACAACAGCTTTGTTGAAGAGCAAAACTCACTGCTTTATTTAAAAAAAGAAAAAAAAACAAAGCTATTAATTAATTAAAGTGCGGCAGAAACCTCCCTTGATCTCCAGCCCAAAATTTCCTCAAACCTTAGTGTCAGGTCAGAATTCAGTAAAATCAATTGTGACGGGATATAGAAAATAGAGTCCAGGTAGCATTCCGAAGCGCTAACGTAATCTAGGACAGATAGTATATTGCCTACCTGGTGGCAAGTAAAGACAGGCAGGCTGCAAGCCAAATTTAGGCACGGGAATAAGTTTGCCCGTGCTCCACAGTGCCTTGAAGAAGAAAAGGAACGTGCTTCTAAGTATGGAAGGCACCTCCCAGTTAACCATGGTGCTCATCTCCACACTTAATAACTATACCAGAACACTCTGCGGTTAACTTATTTGTGCCTATGCCCTCTGAAGCCATTTGATTTTGCGTTCTCGGAATTCAGAGTAGATATGCGTTGCATACATTTCAGACAACCCTTCATAAATATATTTACCTTGACCCTAGCTTTTGGTAAGATTATTAAGTAGCAGAAATTTTAGAACACATTCCTTTACAAGGTCATTGGGTGAGTTGTGTTACAAGTATGGCACCAAACGGTGTAGTCAAGAAGACGGCCAAGATACATGGCTTTACTTTACTCCGCATAGAGGTGGTTGAAAGGATTGTCTACTGGGACCGATAATGCCTTAGATTACAGCTCACAGATGACAGTGCATTAGTGAGTAAATATTTATTAGACTATAAGCCAGACTACTTATTTATAGTAAATTATAGTTATTAAATTACAAATTATAACTATTATTAGCCAATAGTTTCCAGAAATAGACTTTTAAAATGCATTTACAAGCAACACGACTTAAATTTAAGAACAAGAAATTGATTAGACCAGAACCAGGAGTTGAGGCTCACAAAATCTCATACAAACTTACATGTTGGCACTCCAGGGAAGGGAAGGGAAGGGAAGGGAAGGGAAGGGAGATTTTCCAGCAAACATTTGAGAGTGAATATTTTGTCAATTCTCTTCTCAATCTAAGTTTGCTGTTTTTGAGAAAGAGGCAGAGTAAAACATCACATTATATTGCTTTTGATTAGCTAAAATAGCCCTTTCATTAGGGTGATTTTTCTCACTTTAAAGTCAGTCAATCTTGGTAGATACTCCCAGTTCCTTAGAATTGTCAAGTAAACTGTGATGAACAGTTCTGGCTGTGGAATGGACAAATGACTCAAGCATACAACGAAGTGCTTTTCTTCTGAGATACACTGAAAGACTTCCTGCCTGTGTCACAGCTTTTTTCTGGGAATTTTCAGATCACACTGACTATTCCTCAATCTTGGTTTTGTAAAATCCAGATTGTGGTATATTTGATCCTACATTTCTCCCTGGTGTAAAAGCCGTATAAGCACTTTCCATTTTGTAACTTTTATAGGAAAAAACATTAGTCTCAAAATCATTTTGAGCTTCTTTTAAGACCTAAGACGAGAGAGAGACAAGAATAAGAACAAAAGAAAAGAATAAACACTGTTTTAGAAATAGGTGTTAAAGTAGTATAAATTGGATATGGAAAAATAAAAGAAACTATGTGAAAAACTGTTTTCTTGGAACACCAGGCAGTGAATCACACAGCACAAGATTTTGTGAACTTTGCCATTTATCACCCTGGGGAGCTACTCCCAACGGCCCAGGCTAACTGCTGTTGCATTCATACTGATTATGACCCTCAGAAACCTTAGAAAATGAATGGTGCTTCAAGTACAGTATTTCTTTTCCAAATAAAGGTTTTTATTTTAAGAGATGCAATCATAATACAGCAGAACTGCATTATTTCCTAAGTGATGGATTTGGCCAATCCCTCCAGTCACCAGATAAGAAAGGTGCAATCACAAAGGCTAAGGGATTTGGAAAGGTCACCTACTTATCTCTGACTTCTCCCTCAGTTATGGGAGTTTTTCCATCATCCCTTCTACAGGGTAAGGCTGTTATGTTTAACATTTAAATAAAACTGTAAAATCTAGATACCAGTGGAAATATTTCTTAGGTGCATGCTGTTAGTTACTGGCATTTCTTTATATATTTTCTGTTTTAAATGCTCAGTTAAGGATGAATTATACCTGTGACTTCTTTCTCCTCTGTATTTTTGTACAGGAGTCTCTTTATTTCCATAATATTATCTTTGTTTTAACCAGATACCTTCCTAGTCCCCTTTTCTCTGAGTTCTAAGAGCCTTCATTTACAACTAGAACTAAGAGTTCTAAGACCTTCATTTACAACTTCAAACAGGAATCATAAAGACAGAGGAAACCTGTTAGTTGCTTAACCACACTGATTTAGGGACCATGTTCTTTATTCCGCTGGTGAGAGGGAGTTGTACTCCATTTTAATCTGTCTGGAAGGTTTGTGGTACGAGTCTAGGATGTATGTGAATGTGGAAAAAGGAGTTACTAAAACATTATTTAGATAAAATTGTCTCAAAGTGGCATATACTTGTTTTGCTTTTAAATTTAATCTGATGCCAAAGCCATTGTATTTTATCATCTTCTAAATTTAAACTTTGTCATTTGATTATGTGCTTTTTCATAATTGGACCATCAGATTTAAGAATATATGCAGTGGCTCTGACTCTGTGTCACCTATCAGAAGACAGGCTTGATACTTGTTAATTTTCAGTTTAGGGAGATCTAGGAAGTCAAGTAAATGTAAATTTATGTTAACCAAGTAAATGTAGATCTAAGGTTAAATGTAAAACCAGTGATATTTATCAATTTCTATCCTTCCTATTATAGGAACTACCCTATGTTTAGGAATTATCTGTTTATAGATAATAGATAAAATACTAATAAAATTGGATGACATACACATGCATTATATTCTGTGATTTTTAACAAAAAAGGTATGAAGAAATGACTCTTTCATTTTCTATGCCTTTTTATTTTTTCTTTTTTTCCCTAGGTGAATATAATATGAAATCAAACTCTTAGTATATTTATACATTAAAAAAAATAAATGTATTGCTTGCATCAGATATTCTATTATAAGTTGAATACAATTGCTAATGGGGCACCTGGGTGCCTCAGTCAGTTAAGCATCCAACTCGGTTTTGGCTCAGGTCATGATTCTCACAGTTCGAGAGTTTATTTGCTTTTTTTTAAAGTTTATTAATTTATTTTGAGAGAGAGAGTGAGAAGCACAAGCAGGGGAGGGACAGAGAGAGAGAAAGGAAGAGAATCTCAAGCAGGCTCCCTGCTGTCAGCACAGAGCCTGGGCTATATCCTACAAGAGATCATGACATGAGCTGAAATCAAGAGTCAGGCACTTAATCAACTGAGTCACCTCGGTGACCCAGCAATTTACTCTCCTTTAAAACTTCATTTTTTTTTAGAAGAATGAAAACTAATTAGATAAGAACACAATAGTGAGTATAAACCCTCCAGGTTTCTTTCCATCCTTCTCTTTTCAATGCAATCTCACATATAGATCTTTGTGTCCCCACACAACCATCGTATCCAAATAAAAATATAATAGTTCAATTGCTATTTTCTAACATTTGTAATCACTTCTATAAATTATGTTTTTAGGAAGAGTGAAAACAATATAAAAGCTATCTTTGTTATATCTTCTAAAATCAATATTTTTATTACACTGTAAAGTAGATACTTTCAATCTTTAATTTTTGTCAGTAAGTTGGTGATTCTCAAGTGGAAAAATATGGTTATACACAAGAGTAATTCACTTGAATTTTTACATTCCTTTAGAAAGACATGATAAAATGACAAACTCTCTTCTTTTCCAAGTTTAGACTGAGTACTAAGTAAATGTTTAAAAGTTCTTGTCTTTAAATATCTGCATGATATTTACTCAGTAGACATATATCATGTGCTGACTTAGGTTCTGAGGATAGAACTATAAAAAATCTTTTGTTCTCTCAAAAATTTACTTCTGATGGTTTTCCCAAATTGGGGGAAAAAAGCAAAAAGAAATTATTTAAGATAAACAGCTTTTAGTGCAGAATTTGAGATTTTCAAAGCCTACAGGCTTCTGAGCTTGTGTGAAATATTTAATTGACAGTCCACCTTTGAAATTTCTAGTGTTTCTTATTTTCTAACATTTAGTAGCTCTGCTCCAAATGACATGTCCATAGTGGTGAGGGCAGAGTGGCATAGAATCTTCCAGGAACTCTTCACTCTTTCCTCTCCCCATCCCATTTTCTCCCCTTGTTTTCTTGAGTATTTACTAATATGGCAGAGTCAGGTCTAGGAAAGGAGACAGACAGTTTTAACAAACCATTGTCCCTAAGGTAGATAAGATTATTTCTTGAAAATCCTTTTTTTCTCCTTTTCTGTTCAAGGTTACCCTGTGGGTGGAGTCCATTCCCCACCCCCCTTGACTTGGGTTTGGCTATGAAACCTGGTATGACTTACAAAATGAGAACAGAAGTCACTCTGTGTCAGTTCTGAGCAAAAGCACTGCAAGTTCCTGCTTGCCTTCCTGCTTTCCTACACTCCTCCGTGAAAAGAACATGCTACCCACACCTCCACTCCCAAAATGGGGAGACACAGGGAACAGAACCTACTCCACAGCCTAGATCCAAGTCCCCCCAAGTCAGCCAATCTCAGACAAACCCAGAAGAGAGCTGCTCACAGGCAGCTAACAAGGCTGTGAACAAGAATAAATGTGGTAAACCATTGAGACTTGGGGATTGGTTGTTATATGGAATAACTGCAACTTAACTATACTGAAATGGTTTTGGGTTCTAAGACTATATTGTGTTAAGAGCTAGGGTTTGGATGAAGTTGGAGTCTAGAGATTCTCTGGCCTCTGCCAAGCTTGTGTCTGGGTGTGTGTGGGGGGGGGGTGGGGGGGGGGGCACATGCACATACATCTGTTTGTTCAGCATGTTATCTTTAAATATTCTCTGTTATTACAATAAGTTTGAAACTCATTTTTAAAAGACTAATCTAGGGTGTGCATGGTAATATTTGTGTACTTCTGCAGATGATATAAAACAGAAAACATGTAACAAAGCTGGACCTTTGCTGGTCCCAATGAAAGAGAATGAAAAAGGGATAGGAGTAGGATTTGAAGAAGAAATAACTGATCTTTGAAAGCAGGAAAGAAAGGGTAAGATGTATGTGATATTGCTATATAGCTGAGATCTTCCCAGAATTCCCTCATGCAGAATCTTGCTAGAACCCATAATTTCCAAATTAAAATTATATTTTGTCCCTTCTACCAATTTTCTCTATTCTGATCCATCTCTAGACATAATAAAAAATATAATTCCCTCAGTGCCAAGATTTTAACTAGGTATTAGTATAAATCAAATATATACTCAAAACTAATTAAATGATTATTACCATCTTCTCTTTCACCTCTGATTAAACCTGAGTCTCCTGGGAAGATTGCTTTTCTAAATGTAAAAAAAAAAAAAATCACAAAATGTTGAGATCTCAGAGTTTGGGAGTAAAGTTTTAAGGTGAGTGGGTCTTGCCTTTAATTCAGCTGTCTAATCTATTCTGTGTGTGTGTGTGTGTGTGTGTGTGTGTGTGTGAGAGAGAGAGGGGGGGGGGATGGTGGGGAGATGGCCCTGGGAAAAGAAAAGAAAAAGAAGACTGAATATTCAGGTTTATTTCCAACTGGAGAAGGAGGGCCAACCACAAATACATCTTTTTCCCTTCTTTCTGGGCTTGCTTTCTTTCTTAGGAAAATCATCTCTATTCTGCTTCCCTATCCAGCTATAGGTTTACTCCCTGAAGTCTGAGGCCTGAGTGTCCCCTGTCATAATGTATTTCACTTCCAAATACATTTTTCTTTAAAACACTTACCTCTTTCTAAATACATCCGCTACTCTCCACCTCTATGGCTACCAGTCTAGCCAGACCATCACCTGCTCTAGACTACAATTGTTTGTTTGGAGTTTCCCTGCTTCCACTTCTACCCTTTCTATCTGATCTTCAAATAAAAGTCAGAATGATTACTGCTCTCATTAAAATCCCTCCAAAATCCACTAAAAATCAACCTGATCTTCATTAAGGTTTATAAGACCGTCCATGACGTGGCTCCATGGTCATCACCATTTTTTTCCCTCGCTCATTCTGCTCCAAGCACACAGTGTTGAAGAGTGTCCCTAAAGTTATACAACTTTATAAAATTGCTGGCAATAGGCTGTATGGTCACCCTCTTCTTGTCACCTAATGTAGGCCCTGCAGAAACTCCATATAGTTCCACATTCCAAGAAATGAATCACAGGGGTCTTTTTGCTTTAGACTATCACATGCTTGATTTATTATGGCACTGTGGAGGGCAATGCAACAGGAAATATCAGAGAGGAATTTTTTCAGCTCTGCAGTTCTCAAGGTGCTGGCTAAGGTATATCCTTTGAGACTTTCCAATTTTCTACCCTGACCCTTACTTGACTGATTTCCAAGCTCCTTCGTATCCTGCAGGAGATGCATTGGCACACAGCCTGGACAAAACACCAAGCAATTACCATAAATTAATGATTTATTGTTTCTTCCTCCTCTGTCTGATAATCTTCTATTGGTTTCCTGAATTTAATTTTGTTTTCCTACTTCCTAGATTTTGTCAGTAGGAGAATGGTGGATATTTCAGTGGCAAGATTTTTAGACATCTTGAAGGTTCTTTTGTGAGGCTGAGAATATAGCAGGCCTTAAGGTGTAGGATTTAGTCATCTGTTCCCAAAGGCAAGTGTGGGCCCTCGCCTCTTGTCTTTCTAGCACCCCAAAATCACAGGATAAAAATTTCATTTTTCAAGAGATTTTCTCCTCTTTTCAATGATCTCTTCGAATAGGTTAATTCTTGTTGTTTATCCTGGATCATCAGTGCTTCCCTTCCTGAATTCTAATATACATAACTGAATATGTTCTGGGGCACCTAGGTGAGTCAGTCAGTTAAGCATCTGATTCTTGATTTGGGCTCAGGTCATGATCTCACTGTCCATGAATTTGAGCAACACATCAGACTTGGGACTCTCTCTCCTTCTCTCTTTTCCTCACATGTGCTCTTTCTCACTCTCTCTCTTTCTCTCTCTCTCTGTCTCTCAAAATAAATTAATAAACTTAAAAAAATAATAACAATATGTTCAACCTCCCATTCCTTAACTATCACAAAGCCTAAAATGATACGGTCACTTTCTCTTAAGATATTACTTTGCTAATCAATTATTTTTTTGTGGGTTGGAATTAAATCTGTTATCACATTTCCATTGTGGTCATTGTTTCTATGATTTAAGAGATGTAAAGGCTTTGTATACATTTATGTATAGAATTAACTCATAATTGAAAATTTATTCCTTCCCTGAGATCATAGTGAAATTAATGATTTTTTTAAAAAATATTTCTTATATCTTAAGAAAAAGTATAAAGACATCCCAAGATTTTCTTTCTTTTTAAAAAAACTTGTGTCTCGGGGCGCCTGGGTGGCTAAGTCGGTTGGGCGTCCGACTTCGGCTCAGGTCACGATCTCGCGGTCAGTGAGTTCGAGCCCCGCGTCGGGCTCTGGGCTGATGGCTCAGAGCCTGGAGCCTGCTTCTGATTCTGTGTCTCCCTCTCTCTCTCTGTCCCTCCCCCGTTCATGCTCTGTCTCTCTCTGTCTCAAAAATAAATAGTTAAAAAAAAAAATTTAAAAAAAAAAACTTGTGTCTCTATTCTTTTGTTTAAAAAAAAAAATTGTTGCTTTCTTTATTTCTGTTTCTTCCACTCAGACCTTCATGCTCTCCCAATTCTGCCTCAATGTCTGTATTCAAATGTCTTTATACTGTGTCTCATAGAAGCTGTTGCTTTCTGAAATGGAGCATTTTGTTCTCTTCTTTCTAGTTGACAACTTACAGAATGAATGTGCTTTCATTTTTGTTTAGCTCATGAAGAAAATCAATGAGTAAACTGGCAATTTCCTTTACAAATTGACTATAGGACTTCAACTATTTTAATCAGAGCCCTTGAGACATTTATACGTATATAAATAATCATTGAGACTTATTAACTTAATCTTATAAGCAGACTTATAATTTTCACTTGAACAATATTTTATAAAGCACTAGTTCAACTAGTGACTCATTTTGAAAATTCAATTAACTGTCAATAAAAGTAGACTTTATTTTGAAAGACAACCATTAAATTTTATCTAGGCAGCGTGAGCATTGTTAAATGTCAAGTTCTTCCTATATGAAGTAACATTTTAGTGATAAAATGTCCTGCCATCAGCTTTTATTTATTTAGGCATTTTAATCTAATAAATTGAATCATACAATGTGATTCAGTAAGAGTTAAGGAAGCCGTGACCGTAGATTATAATTTGCTTGGCATTGCAGATAGATAGCATCAAATGCACAAGAAAAGCTACTATATTCTATTACATCTCTATGATCGTAATGAAAATAATAGTGAAGCTTGTTGGAAGCTAGACAGGATTACTTAATTTAGATACTAGAAATTTTTCTTAGAAGTCATTTAGGAGAGGAAAATAATTTTCTATTGCTATTTTGCTAAATGGATTAAAAAAGCTTCCTATGTTTTATTTCAGCATATGTTGTAAAAGGAAATATTGGGTTCTTTTATAAACTTCATAGAGAGAACAGTTTATTTTAATTCTGGCAGCTCAGCATGGACTAAAATCATATTAGATAAGCTTTCCTTTTTATTGACCTATGGCAACTTAAAAGCCAGAGGAGAAAAAAAAACCCACAAAAATAATAAATGCTACATATAGCACTATGGGTGCCCTCATACAATATTTGTAGGAGTAACTGCCGTGGATTTTTCTTGAGATACATTTGGCAATACGTATCAATACGTACAGCTATTAGTACAGTGAATCCAGTTCTAAGAATTTATACTAAGGAAAAGTGCAAAGTATATGTAAAGCTATACACACACACACACACGCACACACACATATATACATATACATACACATACATACCACACACACATACATATTCATGAATATAATGTTCATCATATTAAAGTTCGTTATTGTGTCAGTCCTAATAGTAAGCATATTACTATAGCAGCACATCCATGCAATGGAGTATTGGGCCACCATGTAAAGTTACTGTGTAGATTTAACTTACACACATGTTTTATAGATCTCTAAATGTTTAAAAATCTATAGATAAAAAAATTCCACAATGTATAAGAGTGTTACTGATATTTAAATAACTGGGGATTATAACACAACTGCAAAGGAAGATATCATTGGTTTACAGAAATCTTCCCCATCTATTTCTGTGATTTACAAGTTTTTTTCCTTGGTTATACATTACCTTAAAAATTAGTAATCAATACTACATCCTGTTGAAAAAGAAATGACGAAAGCTGGCAATTGTATCTATGTGAATTTTCTAATGTAAAAATATTTTCTATCTGCAAATATTTGTGCAAATGTATGTGTATGTCCATTTAGCACACTTACCTTTGGTAAGGACGCTCGAGATCCTGAACTCTGTGTGGTCATAGTCAGAACAGTAGTTATTCCCAAGGCTACCCTGGCTGGAGCGGCATCCATATTGATCCAGAATGAAACCCAGGATAGAATCACGATCAGGAGACTGGGAATGTACATCTGGATCAGATAGTATCCCATTTGTCGTTCAAGATGGAATCGCACTTCTATACATGTAAATTTGCCTAGTTGGTTGTGAAATAAATGCAGCAATTGGTAAAAATAGGTCTTTGTACGGTATCAAATGTCACGTTTTTTTTTTATATTCTGTCCTAAAATTTTCCGTGACAGTGAGAAGGGATTCTAAATCATATATGCAAATTGGTTGCTGAAAGTATAGTTTTCTTCTTGTTCTGTAAGCGTCTGGAAGCAACATGAGAGTATACTTACCAGGAAATAGTTTGTAATCTTATTACTTCACATTTGATTAGCACTTCCTACTTTGAAAGTACTCAAACATCTATTATTTCACTTGATTCTAGCAATTGTTTCTGAGATAATACAGGAGAAGTGTGTGTCTATTACATAAAAACCTTCTTTACTCATTGATGGGTCTGTTTAGTACTTATTTAGAGCCAGGTGCTATTTGGTCCAGAGGCCTTTACATTTACTTTAAAGTAAGTGCTAACGGAAAAATTCAGTTGAAGATAAATACTTCCTTAAATGTAATTTATATAAATTATGCATTAATAATTTGGAAACTATTAATGCAAAGAAGAGCAAAACATGTTATTTTCCATCAATAAATTTGAGCATAATTTAAAAACACACTAAAATAACCTGAGATATATTTGCTCTATATATTTACGACATGTGTCTCTATTATGGTAAGTAACTAACAGAGGAATTAATTATGTCTTAGTTAACCATTTTGTTGTTATCTCTGCTTACCCTCGGACTATAGTTCTTAGTGCTATTACCATGTTATCTTTCCCTAAAATAACTGTTTATCTGAATAACCAAATTCTTGGTTTTATTAAGGTCAGTGAGTTAACACGCTGACCTTTTTTTAAGTGACATTCTCTGATCCAGTTGTGAAAGAGAATCACAGGGCACATCCAAGAAAATTAGTAGTGTATTCTTAGATAAGTTTCAGTGCAAAATTTCTAGAAATGTGGCTTGAGCCACGTGCTACTGTGATGCATGGGACAGTCGCTAGATGAAAGGATGGATGAGATTTCAGAGCTTAAAATCCCTAACAAAGTTTCAGAAACTCTGGGGAAGTTAGATTCCACTCTTTAGTGTTTAGTGATCAGAAACATACATGCAAGCTATCTATGTTCCTTTCATCAATTTATCAACTACACACAGAATGCCTAGAAATTCTTGAAATATATAAAAATAAATTTAGATTTTTAAGATTATATTAAAACATATGGGCTCTGTGCTGACAGCTTAGAGCCTGGAGTCTACTTCGGATTCTGTGTCTCCCTCTCTCTCTACCCCTCCCCCACTTGCGCTCTGTCTCTTGCAGAAATAAACATAAAAAAAAATTAAGATTATATTAAAATATAAAGAGTTAAATAATGAAATAGGGTAAGAATAACAGGCATTTTCTTGTTATCACTATTAATAATCCAAGTAATCTCATGATATAATTAATAATAAATTAATTGATAATAAATAAAAATATACACATGTATACCACATGTGTATGTGTGGTTCTAGAGAGAAAAATGAACAAGTTATACAAATTCTGATATAAGCACTGGAGCTTCTTTAAGTACATTTATATTTTGACTATCATTTTATTTTATTATTAGTTATTTAATTATTTTACTTTTAAGGCTTAAATTTTATTTCTTGTAAATGATTCAAAATTTATTTTGATTGATTCATTTTTTAGTTACAAAGTAAAAAAAAATGCATTCTAGTCTCAATTTTTTTTCAAAAAAAAAAAAACCCTAGAGAAAATGTAAAGAATCATTGCAATTCAATGATAAAAAGGCAAATAATCCAATATAAAAATGGGCACAAGGTTGACTATTTTATGGCAGTTGAACTTTTTATTTGGGTTGTCTGTAATTTGCAATTAAAATATCCTGGCTGAGATGGATCAAGCAAAAAAAAGTTATTAAAAGCAGGTATTAAAGAGAGGATATTGCTACTTGGAGAAATTAAAAGGATTATAAAAATTACTAGGAATAACTGTATACCAACAAGCGATGAAATGTACAAATATATAGAATGACACATATTACTGAAACTGATTCAAGAAGAAATAGAAATCTGAATAGGCCTATAAAAAGTAGAGGTTGAATTAGTCATTTTAAAACTTCACACAAGGGAAAACTAAAGACCAGAAAGCTTCACTGGTGAATTCTGTTAAACATTTAAAGACAAATGAATAACAATCCTACATAAACTCTTCCAGGAAATAGAAGGGAATACTTCCTAATTCATTCAATGAGGTGAGTATTACCCTGATAGAAAAACCAGATAAAGACATCCCAGGAAAAAAAATGTATACAGCCAATATCTCTTATGAATATAAATGCAAGAAAACCAGAAAAATACTAGCAAACTGAATCTAGCAACATATGAAAAGAGCTATACACCGTAACCAACTACAATTATGGAATGAAAGCAAGTTGGCTTAGCCTTAAAGTCAATGTAATACACTATATTAATAGAACAAAAACCAAAACTAAATGATCATCTCAACAGAAGTAAAACTTTGTGAAAAATCCAACAGTCTTTCATAACAAACACAACAAACTAGAAACAGAAGGGAATTTCCTCAACCTGATAAAAGGCTTCTATGAAAAACTTACAGCTAATACCATACTTAATGGTGAAAAGCTGAGTGCTTTCCTACTAAATTCTGGAACAAGGCAAGAATCTCTTCTCTTGCCACATCTATTAAGCATTGTAGTGAGAGGTTCTAGCCACGATAATTAGGCCAACAATTAAGAAAAAGGCATTCAGAATGAAAAGGAAGTACCAAAAGTATCTCTATAAGCAGGAGATATTACCTTGCATGTGGGAAATCCTAGAGAATTCACTAAAAATCTAGTTGAACTGCTGAGTTCAGCAAGGTTATAAGATATACTATCACTATACAAAAATCAGTTGTGTTTCTCAACACTAGCAATAAACAATAAAAAATCAAATTAAAAAAAAACCAATTCCATTTATAATAGAACCACATAAAATAAAATACTAATAAGTAAATTTAATGAAAGAAGTGCAAGGCTTCCACACTAAAGAAATACAAAACATAGCTGAACAAAATTAAAGAAAATTGGAACAAATGGAAAGTCATTCTGTAGTCATTAATTAAAACACTAAATATGGCTAAATCAAAATACTTCCCAAGTTGCTCTACAAATTCATTTCAATCTCTCTCAAAATATCAACTGCCTTTATGCAGAAATTTACAAGCTGATTCTAAAATTAGTATGGAAATGCAAGGGACCTAGAATAACCAACCAATACAGCCTTCAGGGGAAAAAAGAACAAATTTGGAGGACTCACATTTCCCCATTTCAAGGCTTGCTACAAATCTACAATAACTACAAAACATGGTCATCTCATAAAGATATGCAGATCACTGGAATAGAGCTGAAGTCCAGAAATGATCATTTATGGTCAACTGATTTTCAGCAAAGGACTAAAGCTATTCTATAGCGAAATATCAGTCTTTTCAATAGATGTACAGGGAGAACTTTGTGTTCACATGCAAAAGAATGAACATCTACCCCATCTCATACTATTCAAAATGGATCATAGACCTATATGCAAATTCTAAAACTACAAAATTCTTAGAAGAAGGCACGGGGTAAATCTTTATAGCCTTGGGTTAAGCAATATTTTTTTTTTAAATACAATACCAAAATCACAAGAAATAAAAGAAAAAAAAAGTGATAAATTTGGCTTCCTCAAAATTAAAGGTTTTGGGGCTTCAAATGACACAATTAAGAAAGTGAAAAGACAATCTACTGACTGGGAAAAAGCATATGTAAGTCAATACTAAAAAAGAGAAATAACTGAATCAGGAAATAGGTAAGAAAATTGAATAAACATCTTTTTCCAAAGAAGATATGCAAATATCAATAAGCACATGAAAAGGGGACCCAGGATGGCTCGGTCTATTAAGTGCTTAAGTGTCAGATTTCAGCTCAGGTCACAATCTCAGGTTCATGAGTTCAAGTCCCACCACATAGGGTTCTGGGATGACAGCACAGAGCCTGCTTTGGATCCTCTTCCTCTCTCTCTGCCCCTCCCTTGCTCTCTCTCTCTCTCTCTCTCTCTCTCTCAAAAATAAATAAACATTCAAAAAAAGCACATGCAAAGATTTTCATCATTACCCATTAAAGAAATGTAAATCAGAACCACAATGAGATATCGTTTCACCCACTAAAATGGCTATAATAAAAGAGATGAACAATGACAAGGGTTGGTTAGGATGTGGAGAAACTGGAACCTTCACTGACTGATGGAAGGGTTGTAAAATGGTGTGAATACTTTGAAAAACAGACTGGCAGTTCTTTAAAATGTTAAACATAAATTTATCACATGATCCAACTTTCCACTCCTAATTATATACCCAAGAGATATGACATAGATCCACCCCAAAATATGTATATGAGTGTTCATAAGTGGCTCATAAGTTGGAAACACTCCCAATGTCTATCAACTGGTGAATGAATAAAAAAAACAAATGAGGTATATCCATACAATAGAGTACTATTTGGGAATAAAAAGGAATGAAGTATGAAAATATGCTACCATGGGGATGAATCTCAAAAACATTCTTCTAAGTGAAAAAAGACCATCACAAAGACCACATGTGATTCCATTTATATAAAACATCCAGAAAATAGAAAGCTATAGAGACAGAAAGTTGACTACTGATTACCTAGGGCTGCTGGATGGGAAGGAGTGCTAATGGTTATGAGGTTTATTTTTTTTAGGTGATAAAATGTTCTGAGATATGGTGATGGTCACACACCTCTGTAAATATACTAAAAATCACTGAGCTGTGTTCCTTAAACAAATGAATTTTATAGTACCTCAATTATATCTCAATTGAGTTATTGCATTGTTTTAAATGTTTATTTATTTATTTTGAAAGAGAGAGAAAGAGTGCGAAAATGCAAGTGAGAGAGGGGCAAAGAGAGGGAGAGAGAGTGATTCCCAAGCGGGTTCCACACTGTCAGTGCAGAGGCCACAGGGCTCTGTCTCACCAACAGTGAGATCATGACCTGATCTGAAATCAAGAGTCAGATGCTTAACCAACTGAGAGCCACCCAGGAGCCCCTCAATAGAGTTGTTTAAAAAAACAATTCCTTTGTTACAAGATGAACAAGGTCTGAGGATCTAGATAACATGGCAACTAGAGTTGATAACACTACTGTATAATTGAAATTTGCTAGGAGAGTAGAATGTAAATATTTTCACACACACAAAAGGTAAGTATGTGAAGAGATGGGTGTATTAACTAACTTGATAGGGGAAATCCTTTAACAGTGTATACATATATTAAATCAGCATGCTGTAAGCTGATTAACCTATTATTTTATGTCAATTATACCTCAACACAACTGGAGGGGAAAAAAAGCCTGCTTGCCGATACAGAGCTAAAGGGAAAGTTTCCTGTTTAGAGTAAATCTGCCCCTCCCAGGAAAAGATTGTAATATTCTCACATGTACAGACAAATTCTCCATGTTCAAATCCACTTTTTATTTACTATTTTACTCAACAAATACTTGTTGAGTATCTTCATACTTCAGCAGACTGAGGAAACACAGAAATAGACTATATATAATCCTCGGCTTTCAAAACTTTTGGTAATAAAGGAAACAATACATAAGTAAGCATAGAAATTAAAGATAAAATTTTAGGCAGTGAAAGCAGTAAGTGGAAGGGGGCATTTGGGCATTTAGCATATGCTTGTTATGGAGTCATTTGAGCAGTCCGGAACTATGTGAGAGTATTGAGTTTGGGACAATTTGAGGAAACAGTATGTTTGTGTGTGTAGAAGAATGTACGTAGAGAAGTACGTATGTAAGTATAGAAGAGCATGTACAGAAGGAAGAGCAAATACAAAGGACCCAAAGCAGGAATCGGTGAGTGTACGTAAGAAAGCAAGCCACTGTGGCCAACTCATAGAGTAAGGGGAGACGTAGAAGAGGGTCTTGGGGAGACCCCGAGTTTGTGGCACTTTGTTACAGCAGCCCTAGGAAACCAAATCACTAGCTTACACCAACTCTAGTCGCTTCTTAGCATCTCTCTAAAATTTGCTTGTCACTGTGACTGCCCCTGGAGACTTGAGCCAGGACCCTGGTATTGACCTTCTTGCCCTTTATCTTTGGGTTGAGATCTTAACCTTGAACTCCCCATTAAATTAAATATCAGCCTCATCCCTGGGCTAAGAAAACAGCAGTGACTTTTTCACCAGGTACTATGAATTGATTAAAGAGATAAAAGAGATTGAAGACCTTGTAGAGTGAAAGGTCAGGTCACAGTACCGGCAATCGATGAGCCAAAGAGGAATCATAGTTACTGTAAGGAAATAATAGGAGCAGCAGCTGATGCCAGTGGGAGACTGTGGACTAACCGCACTGAAGTGATGACTCACTTGTGGGTGGTTTAACAGAACTTGTAGGAATGGTTTAGGCAGCAAGAATAAATATTATGGGAATAGTCCGTACTGATTGAGAGAAGAGAACAGATCTCATGAATGTGCAAATATATCAATCCTTGGTGTCAAAAACAAAATCTTGGGGCGCCTGGGGGGCTCAGTTGCTTGAGTATCTGACTTCTGCTCAGGTCATGATCCCCCGGTTCGTGAGTTCCAGCCCCGTGGGGGACTCTGTGCTGACAGCTCAGAGCCTGGAGCCTGCTTCGGATTCTGTGTGTGTCTCTCTCTCTGCCTCTCCCCTGCTCACACGCGCTCTCTCTCTCTCTCTCTCAAAAATAAATATTAAAAAAATTTAAAGTTAAAAACATATATCTATCCTCAAAGGCAAAAGGCTGCTGTGTCAGTGTAAGTAGTAGGTGCTTAGGTAACAGTAACTTGAAATGCATAAAACTGTAGCCAAAAGAGAGGTTTAGGCAAATGAAGCTTTAAAAAAAAAAAAAAAAAGCAATTTCTTTTCATTTTGTCATCAAACACAACGTATATTGTCCAAGAAGAGCTAGAAAGTACATTTTATTGTTCACATAGAAATTAAAGGAACTTTTTTTTTTGAAACATCATTTAGACCGAACTATGGGCTTTTTGCAAAAGAAAAAAATAGATATAATTGAGCATTTCTTTGATCCTATATGAATCAGTTATATAACAACATGCATTGAGTTGAAGTATTCGTAAATTTCACATGCATTTGTTTTCTGCTGTCACTATGAAAAATACTGAGCTATAAATAGTTAAAATAATTAATCTACCACTATAATTAAGAAATATTGAACATCATAAAACCAGAAGTCACAAGCATAATAAAGAATGCTCAAACCCTACCTGTGTTGTAATGTTTAGTGCAGTATCGTAAATCTTTCTCTTCTTTCAGCAGAAACTGGGGCAAAGTGAGTCCTTCGGCCACTTGTACAGGCGCCTCATCTTGCCATTCAAAAATGAGATCATTCATTGTGTACCCAACTAGTTAAAACATAATAAACATATTAATAGCATAAAAGCGCATTCAAAGAAATAAAATTAAAAAAAAACAAAAAACTTGTACATTTCACATAGGGTGGGAAGACCAGTGTCATCTTAACTCGATAGACTGACAGTTTCATGTCACCAAAGTCTGTTGAAATCTATTCTCATAGAATACTCACCAAATAATGTGAGAAAACATAGTAGGTTAATAAAAACCATGACATGGCATATAGAAACTTCAAAGGACATGCATATCCATTGTTTCCTTGGAATGGGCCACAACAGAATTATTACAACAGTTCATTTTGGTTCCACTCCATTAGATATCTCCTCACCTCTCAAAGTACTCAAGATTCTTTCAACAAAAACTGAAATTGTTACTGATTAGGAAAAGGCCTAAACTGTAATATCTATGGGGGAAAATATCAAGGCTTATATCTTTCTTTCTCTCTCTCTCTTCTTTTTTCTTTCTTTCTTTTCTTTCTTTCTTTCTTCTTTCTTTCTTTCTTTCTTTCTTTCCTTCTTCCTTTCTCTTCCTCTTTCTTTTCTTTCTTTTCTTCTTTCTTTCTTTCTTTCTTTCTTTCTGTTTATTTGTTTATTTATCTTCAGAAAGAGCGAGCAAGAGAGAAATACAGAGGAAAACACGAGATGGGAAGTGACAGAGAGAAAGAGAGAGAGAGAATCCCAAGTAGGCTCTGAACATTGTCAGTGCAGAGCCCGACATGGGGCTCAAACTCATGAACCATGAGATCATGACCTGGGCCAAGATCAAGAGTCGGATGCTTAGGCGACTGAGCTTCCCAGGCACCACAAGCCTTCTAGCTTTCTTGATTTAATCATTAACTATTTTAGTTGATGGCATTTGCTTCTACATTCCAAATCCCAAAATGAACAAAATGGTATTTTAAATAGAAATGCCAGCTATTCAGAGAAACTCAGAGTACAAAGAAAATCCATGTGAGACAGTTTGTGGAGGAGGAAACTCTTGCACATACTATCGGTGAATTCAGGACAGAATTAACCAATATATTTTGTAATAAGTCAGCATCTTTTAGTAAATGAAAAATTCATATTTATATAGGAGTGGCACCTAAGAAAAGAAGGATTTCATCTTCCCCCTGTTCTGAATGAGAAGCTGCTGAAACATACACTTAAAGACAAAAAGTGAATGGAGCTTTTGGAGGAAGACTGCTACCATGGAGGTAGAGAGAGGACATAGGATCTGGCTTCTGAGTGGGCTTCAAGTGGGCGATAAAGGAAGCAGGAGCTCTAAATCCATGAAGCAGCAAGCAAGGGAAATTGTCCCAAACAAGCTATCCTGGAAATGAGCTGGTGTTGTAGGGAAGAGGCTGTTGGGTGATTAGGAACAACTGGTATGGAGCAGATTTGGCTGGACAGAGCAATGTGTACGGAAGGGAACTGATCATCCTCCCTTCTCCCACAATACCTGGAAAAGAACCTTCCGGAAAGAGCAGAATCTGGAGTCAGAGGTTCAACTGCACGCACCTAACCCTTGGGCATATCTAGTAGAATATACTCCACTGGTGGCGGGGATGGTAATAGTGAGAGCATCAGTGATTAGAGATAGGATCTCTCTGGACTTTGCGGGAGTCTGCTGTCGAAGTTTTAGCACAGTGTCATCAGTGTGATGGCTCCTTATGGAGCGAGAACTATTTGCTAGCTGTTGGAAAGTCACCTAGAGTGAAGGCGCATGTCTGAATTCTGGTTTCAGAGCAGATATGGGAACCTACAGGGCTACGCTTGATTTGCTTTAACTGTAATACATTTCACTGAACCTCGCAATTAATGATTTGGTTACTAGTGATTAAAAGGCTCTTCCTGGGGCGCCTGGGTGGCGCAGTCGGTTAAGCGTCCGACTTCAGCCAGGTCACGATCTCGCGGTCCGTGAGTTCGAGCCCCGCATCAGGCTCCGGGCTGATGGCTCGGAGCCTGGAGCCTGTTTCCGATTCTGTGTCTCCCTCTCACTCTGCCCCTCCCCCGTTCATGCTCTGTCTCTCTCTGTCCCAAAAATAAATAAACATTGAAAAAAAAAAAATTAAAAGGCTCTTCCTTATATTCATAAGCCCTCTGATATATCCATTATAAATACCATTTTACCCAGAAAGAAAATACATGCAATTTCTTAAAGATCAAAGGTAGTAAAACAGGGGTGGCTGGGTGGCTCAGTCGGTTAAGCATCTGACTCTTGAATTCCCCTCTGGTCATGCATGATCTCGCGGCTTGTGAGATCGAGCCCCATTTGGGGCTCTGTGCTGATAGCACGGAACTGCTTGGGATTCTCTCTCTCCCTATCTCTCTGCCCATCCCTCCTTGCACGCTTTCTCTCTCACAGTAAATTTAAAAAAAAGACATTAAAAAAAAGATATTAATACAGGCACCACTGCTTATCTGCTTCCAGGTAAGACATGTGCCATATTCTCCCATACCTGCAATGACTAAGACAAAATATGTGAGATTTCATCCCGATTTAGACAGACCAATGGAGAAACTTCATTTTGTTTTTGCATTCTAAGTTTTTCTTGGGGTCTTCTGTGAAAAGAAACGAGCTCTCTGAGATTTCCTCAAAGCAAGCTGTAGTCTCTAATGCCATTTATAGGCAGAATTTTTAGCTTCCTTATGTTAGACAATTGCCCACACAAAGTGACTTAGGTATGGGAAACTCATAATCAAAATATGCTAGCTCCTTATGGTCCCTAAAATATCTGCTTGAAACCAGAAAGATAATAGTCCGATGGCATGGATGGGGGTAATTCTTTTGTTCTGAGAAATTTACTCGGATGTCCAAGGAAGATAACTAAATGGTAATTTTGTCTCAATAAACCTTCAAGTGTGACTTAAAAAAAAAAATCAATACTCTTTTCCACAGTTCAAAGTGTTGTAACATTCTTATGCTCTTGTTTGGGAGATCTTGATATAAGCTTGAGAATGTTAAGAAGAATAGGATTGACTAATGAGATCAAGGTGGTGAGGTGAATTGCCTTGTATCATAATGAACTTCACAACAAGAAATACTCTATTCAGGGAACAGAGACATTAACCCTAATTTCAGCCAACAATCCCATATGGTAGCTGCAGTGAAACACGTGCACAAATGGTTCAACGCAACCAAACGTTCAAGTATTTACCGAGCACCAACTGTGTGTCAGACATCCTCCTAGGCTGCAGGGATGGTGAGGTGTTATCACAGGGTAGAACGTAAATGGCAGGGGAGAGGTACAGAGTGCTGAGTGCATTCAGAAGGGGGATCTATGATAGCCACTTAGGCCTCATTTGAGTTGGACCTTGAAAAAAAGATGTGGCTTCATACAAAGAATGTGAGAAAAAATAAGGCCCTCAGGCACAGAGAATGCTATAATTAGTTGAGGGAAACTGCAAACTCCCAGGGTTTGTAATATAGAAATAGCTTCGTTTGTTCTAGAGCCAGTTTGCACGAAGGCGATATGGAATGAAAAGATAAATTAACGTAAGAGTGTGTGCATTTTAACTTCCAGGTTGAGAGCTTTGATTTTTTAACATTCCCTGTGGGGAAAGATGAACAATTGGAATCTCATGAGCGGAGGAGTGAGATGACAAAAACTAGGCTGTAGGAACATTAGCAAGATCCATTCATGAGTTTCTCAAGGTCCCAACTACTTTCATAATTATGAGAAGACATTCACCTTTTTCCTTGTGTTGACATTCGCTAGATCGGATGGTGAAGAAACAATGGAGGGTAAAACTTCTGGTGCTTTAGCATAATTAAAGACAATGGCAACAAACTACCTGCGTGGTTATTGTGTTCTTAATGCCACATCTTGTAGTGTAGTACTAACAATGCTAATTCTAAAGAGGGTCTACCATCCTTGATGAAGCAGTAACAATGATCATTTTATGACATTTTGACTCTTATGTAAAAGTCCTTTTAATATCCTGTGTGTTAAAATGTTAAGTACTGGGGCGCCTGGGTGGCGCAGTCGGTTAAGCGTCCGACTTCAGCCAGGTCACAATCTCGCGGTCCGTGAGTTCGAGCCCCGCGTCGGGCTCTGGGCTGATGGCTCAGAGCCTGGAGCCTGTTTCCGATTCTGTGTCTCCCTCTGTCTCTGCCCCTCCCCCGTTCATGCTCTGTCTCTCTCTGTCCCAAAAATAAATAATAAAAAACGTTGAAAAAAAAAAAATTAAAGTTCGAGACTTAAAGTTCGAGAGAGAGATAGAGAGTGGTGGGCAAGGGGCAGAGAGAGGTGGGGGAGGACAGAATCCAAGCAGGCTCCACACTGTCAGCATGGAGCCTGACTCGGGGCTCGACTCACAAACCGTGAAATCACGACCGAGTGGATATCAAAAGTCAAACGCTTAAACTACTGAGCCACCCAGGCATCTTTGTTGTTTTAAAGGGCTGAGTAGTGTTTCATTGTACGTATATACTACTTTTCTTTTTTTATCCATTCATCTGTCAATGGATATTTACATTATTTCCACTTCTTGGCTATTGTGAATAGTACTGCAATAAACATAGTGGTGTTAATATTTTTTTTGAGATCCTGATTTTAATTCTTTTGGGAAAAAAAAACATAGAAGTAGAATTACTGGATCGTATGGTTCCCATTTTCAATTTTTGCTACAACACGGATGAACCTTGAGGATATTATGCTAGGTGCAATAAGCCAGTCACAGAATAACAAATACTGCATGATTTCACTTATATGAGGTATATAAAATAGTCAAATCAATTTAATAAAAGAGTGAAATAGGGACTGAGGGTGAAGGGAAAATGAAAATTACTAATCCACCAGCCTGAAGTTTTAGTCAAGCAAGTTGAATAAGTTCTAGAGACCTGTGCAGCATTGTACCTGCAGTCAACAATAATATATCCTTAAAAATTTAAGAGAGCAGAACTCATGCTAAGTGTTCTTGCCACAATAAAATAAATTTTTAAAAAGTCGTTTGCACTCTTGAGATGGCAAAGAAAAAAAAACCTCTCATTCTTTTCCAATGGTCCTTAAGGAATATAAGTCAGAGATAATATTTCAGCAGCTTGTTTTGTCAACATTGGGGATTAATTAAAAATACATTTAGGGAAAAATAAGTTGAGGAAACTTCGAAGTTTCAGGTCTAAGTAACTGAAAGGTAGCTATGCCACAGTCTTTACTTTATATTTCATGTCATTAGAGTAGCCTTCTCTGACCATCTTATAAAATACTTTTCCTCCAAATAGTCTGCACTAGTTTTTTCCTGTTCGCTTTTCCCACAGAACTTATCTCTACTTGACATTGTATATATGCATCAAGTTTTTAGTATTTTTCTACCTAGCCTCCAAGAACTGAAACTTCATAAAAGCTGAGATTATTCCATTTTGGTTACTGGCATATTTTTAAGTACCTAAAATAGTATATGGCATATATCAGTAATTTGAATATTTAAATCAGAAATAGATAAGGGAGGAGGTAGGGGAGGGTGTGTGTGTGTGTGTGTGTGTGTGTGTGTGTGTGTGTATTTTATTTTTTTATTTTATTTTAGACAGAGAGAGCATGTGAGAGGGAGAGAGGGTCAGAGGGAGAGAGAGAAAATCTCAAGCAGGCTCCACACTCAGAGCAGAACCCCATGTGGGATTTGATCATACTATCCCAGGATCATGACCTGAGCCAATATCTAGAGTTGGATGCTCAATCAACTGAGCCACCCAGGTGCCCCTATGTGTGTACTTGTATATGAAGAGCTTATTTTGGGGTACCTTGAGTCTAAGATGCCAGCAGAAGATGCAGGTGTTGATGGTCATAAGTCTGAACATTGACTTATATGTTGAAAATAGTTGAAATCATTCACATATGTTCTGAAAATGAGGTCAAGATCAAAGATAAAGGTTTGAAAGTCACCTACCTATGGATGATGATATTAAAATTACACATCTTGGTTTGCCAAGACAGCCCTATAGTACTTGTTTTTTTCCTCATATCCTCTCTGGCTTAGCATTTGTTCTAGATTTTTCATTTTAAAATTTTATGTATTTATTTTATTTTATAGGGAGAGAGAGAGTGCGATTGGGGGAGGGGGGCAGAGGGAGAGAGAGAATCTTAAGCAGGCTCCACACTGAGTATGGAGGACTTGATCATACAAATCTGAGATCATGACTGAGACAAAATCAAGAGTCAGATGCTTAACTGACTGAACCACCCATGTGCCCCAAGATTTTTCATTTTTAGATTAGGTATTATTAGTCATTGTTTTAAAATACATCATTGTTGCTTTGACCGATCTTCAATTTTACTTCTAGATTCTCCCATGGCATAAGAGTATGAGACTATTTTAATAGTTTCACATTAAATTAAATTTGTACAACAGCAAACATCCGGAATGGTCCATCTGTCTTTATTATTGAATTCTTCCCGTAACGAAGAAACTACCATCTTCCTTTCAGAGGATGCTGACTCCTGAATTGAGTGGGGGCAGAAGTGTGTAACTTTCCCCCTCTGCTGCCCACTTGGTGTACAAACCTGTGACATCTGTAAGGTGGGTTAAAGTATCCAAGTGTCATGGATATGAGTTACAAAACTATAAGTGAAAGCTGAGCAGTGAATGCTTTGAAACCTACAAACATTTCTTTATTTCATTATTTGGCAACACTCTTACATTTCACAATAAATCCTTTTAGCAGAATGGGCTGAAAGAAATGAAAGTTCAATATTCATTGAAAAATTAAGCAACAGATTTCTATTTTACAAGAAAGTTGATGATGAATGTGTAACATCAATAAAACATTGTCTATATCTAACATTCACAAAAGCTCTGTCCACATAAAAGCCACAGGAACACAGAGCTAAAAACTCATCAGCACCTACTTCAAAAGATACAGTCCTTTCAAGAACACTGCCCAAAGATGATCATTTGATATGTGCATTTGTAGGGAAAGCATTTACATATTACATTATAGAAACCAAGTCTTTATTTATATCAAACTGTTGTTTTTCTGAATTAATTTGACTCTTTTTTCATTTTAATTTTTCCTGGAAAAGTGCATGATGGGAAATTTGCAAGCAATGAAATGATGTGAGGCTTGTTTCAGTATCATTTCCTACTTTAAAGAGAAAATTGGTTAAATTAATTTTAAATTAATTTTTAAATCTAATTCTGTAATCAAAGTAAAGCTTTTGGAATTACATTTGTTGAAGATGAGCTATGAAATGTCACTGTAAATTCCATTGAGAAGTCTCTCTTAAATTCACTTAAAAAGTTCAACATTGAAAATAAATGTCACTTGCTTGTGATAGAGCTGAGTAAAATCTCTGTTGGAATTCATCACAGTTGTAAAAAAGCCAGTAAGTCACAGGGATAAAAGGTACAGCATAGGGAATACTGTCAATGGAATTGTAATAGTGTTGTGCGGTAAGACATGTTAGTTGCACTTAAGGTGAGCACAGCATAACTTAAAAGAAAAAAAAAAGAAATCTGCGGAGCTGCAGTGTTTTTGGAATTAGTTATGATGCATATATGATTTATTTTATATCCATAAACTCTTACACTCTATCAATGAAAGAGTAGCAGTAGTCATTAACATTTATGACTTCTTTATTGGAACAGAGCACCTGAACTATATTTCCTTGTATCTGACAAAGCTGATGTAGAATTAAAAATTACATTTGATTATGGCACAACAAGCCTTCTCTATTTACTGCTTGTTATCTGGGAAATTTTTAAGAAGTATGAACATTTGAAGAAGTATTTTGTAAATCACCGTGTATGTTCTGCAATTATATTGAACTTTTGATAAATATGTTCTCTAAATTTTGGTTGCAGTTGTTTAAGATCAGTCGGAAATATTTAATCAAATTATTTTAAGAATGGAACACTAAAATTTTGCATTTTGAAGCTTTTAGAAATGGTAATTATAAAAATAAAATTTCTATGCAGGAATACCTTGAGATTAATCCCTATAATATAAAGGAAAAAATAATAAAATCTTAAATGACATGCACTATTTTTTTATTGGAATTTGATAGCTGTGTTTTGGAATGGGAAGATTATATTGATAGACTGCTTGTTTTTAATTGGATAACTTATATTGAAATGGAAATGGAATTGAGAAGACATATACACCCAAATCTAAATTAGACAAAAAATTAAAAGATTCCTAAGTAGAAACAATTAATTTGACTGAGTTTTGTCCTAAAAAACATATTTATTGATAAAAACCCCTCTTATTCAAGACAAAGACAATATCTATAAAAATAAATGACTTAAATAGTTACATATATCAATATAAAATACATAAAATCAAGCTCTGACTTTATCAAGTATTGTAGCTACCTCAACTCTAGAGAATATTTTCTCATTGAAATCATTATATTATATGGCACGGTCAACTGATAGTGTTAACACTTTCAAATTTAATACCAAAATTGCAACTTTAAAGAGAATTCCAATTATTTTGGTTTTCTCTTTAATATATATATATTTATATACAAGTTATACATTTATATATATAATAAATATACATAATATATAAATGCATGTATTTATTTAGAAAGGACATACTTTATTAATTATTATTATTTTGAGAGGGAGAGAGGGCACCAGCACAAGTGGAGGCGGGGCAGAGTGAGCAAGAGAGCAAATCTCAAGCAGGCTCCATGCAGAGCCAGAGGTAGGTCTCCATCTTCAGACCCTGAGACCATGACCTGAACAGAAATCGAGAGTCTGACGCTCAACTGATGGAGCCACCTAGGCACCTCAGAAAAGATAGATTTTAAAAAGAAATAGTTTAGGACTATTTAATTTACCCATTAACATTCTAAAAAACCTGTCAGTTAATAAATAGATATTATAAAATACAATAATTTCAGTATCTGTGGTGCCTTTCCTTTAGTCTTTTAAGTGTCCCCATTTTAAGAAGTTATAGGTTACCCTGATAATAGGGAGGAGCTTTAGCACCCTGATGGCAATGAGAAGAAATGAGTGGAAGACCACATGAACCGACGTCATTTCGCCACTTTCAACCCTTTCTACCCTCCACTTCAGGATGTTTCACCATGGCTCTGCGGGGCTGTACCTTCACATCCAACAAAATCTGAGGCTGGTAAAATCCAGTTCTCTTGGCATCATCATACTTTTGATGTTTTCCTTTGTTGCGGGGATACAACGTTTCAGCCATACTTTCCAATCAGTTCTTATCTTACATTTACTCAGCCTCAGGCTTTGTTCTAAAATCTTTTTGTTCCCTCAAATAATATGATATGGAAGCTACTTTGGTGTAAACCTCATGGTGGATCAGTTAGAAATTGAGATTCCCAGCCGTATTACACGTTCATGAAACATTTATAACCGTATGCATGGCCCATGTGTGTGTATAAGCGCGCGCGCGCACACACACACACACACACACACACACACACACACAGAGTAAAAGAAGAGGGGTCACGACAAAACTGGTTAACACTAGTAAGAAAGGATTGTTCAGTTGAGGCTAAAACATGTTTTTGTTTTTCAGTCTCTTTTGTTCAAATTTCCCAGTATAAACGTGCTGGTTTTGAAGACATCATTCAGATGTATTATGTTATCATTAAAAAAAAAAAAATCAAATAACCTTTGGTTATTTAAAAAACAGTTCAAAAGACTACAGGAAAATAAAAGAAAAAGGATATTGTTTAATACCTTATAGTAGTATGTAAAAGAAATACTTATTCAAAGGGAAGGTATGACTGACAATATATTTAAGTTGAAATCCGTTTTGAGAGTTATAAATAAACTATAGATTCACGTTCAGTTTTAAGTGACCTAGAATCACATTTGGCCCAGCTTTCTCAGTCAAATAAAGGAGAAAGAGAGACTGAGATTTCTCGGTTTGACACAGCTTGCAAACGCTGATGTCCTTAACTAGGAGCTGGAATTTAAAAAACAAGAGGAAGAAAATGCTCACTCTTGGCACATGTTTGCTGATTATTGCCAGGAGGAATATTACCCAAGTAAATTTTATTGACTTGACAAGGAACAACTGCTATGTCAAAATGTATTTAACTAAAACATTTTTATTTATAATGTGTGCATTATTTTGAATAATCTTACCGTTAACCAGGTTGTTAGATGTGGTTTCGTTTAAGTTATAGGCCTGCTAAATTATCTTAATAATTACACTTTCTCTAAGACTCTCTGGTAAACTAACCTATAACAATTACTCTACTAGTATTTTGGCTACTAGAACTAGATTTAAAAAGAACTAATGCTTGTTATAAATTTGTGAGCTATTAATTCACAGAAGTTTGCTCTGTCCACTTGATAGTTGTGTGACTGTGGGAAAGTCACTTTACCTTTCTAAACCTTCATTTGCTGATTTTTACAATATAAAAATAATAAAACCTATCTCATTAAGTTGCACTTAGGATTAAATCAAATAATATATGTAAAGGATAATACAACCACTGTGATGTCACCTTTTTGTAAGACACAACTACACCATCTTTTTTTTTAATTGTCATGTGTTTAGAATATCTGATAATCAGCAAAGTCAAATTAGAAAGATGAGGACAGACTGAGACAGAATAGTCATGGTGTTAAAAGGGTGCAATAATGTTTAAGTGGGGAGTAATTTTATGAGTAGCTAGTTCATCAATGAATATTTTTGTCTCAGGGAAAACTTGCTTTCTAACTAACATTGTAACTGTAGAGGCTTCAGTAATAAATACTCGGAAAAACAAGAACCATCTGTATCTCTAACTAGCCAGGCAAAAGGCATAGAATTATTTTGAAAAATATCCACACTGTTTTAAATTATGAAAGAGCTTGAAAACAGTAGAGATCATTAGGAAATAATTGTGAGAAATCTTCACCAAACTCCTTAAATAGTCTCCAGAGTAACCAGTCTGCATCATATCAGATGTGGTTTTGAAATGAATCTGCAAACTAAATAACAAAAACTTCCCATCTGTCTTTAGACCTTTCCATCCAAAAACCCCATTAAAGCGTATTTTGAAAGTTTCTTACAATTTGTGTCTAATTTTTTTTTAAGTTGACCTTAAGAGTATCTTTTCCTATAGTTTTAGGGATTTAGGCTGTTCCTTGTGGAAAAGGGCCCTTTCCTCCCTGAATTATTTCCTTGTATTTTCTTTTCTAACCTGAGTAATTAAAATTTCTTTACCTTTCTCACACTGGTGAGGTTTTCCTGTTTGGTTGCCAACATTCGTCTTTAGATAGGAAATCAGGAATTAGATCTTTTATTGATATAGTGACATTATATACACCATGTCATCTTTGGCTTTTTATTAAAAATGAAGCTTTATTACGAGTCTAGGAAATTATTACTCAATATTCTACAAAGATTAAAAATATCCTCCATCCCTTACTTTGCCTGGGAAACCTGTCAATTTCGAAATTTTCTTTATGGTATAAATCAAAGGCTGAAAATTAAATCTTTCATTTTGGTCTCACCCCTATACCCGCACATCAATTTCTACTGCCAATCCCTCAGGGGCACAGTCTAAGTCATAATATGGCTGTGTTTCCTTGCCTCACAGATTAGCTATTTGTGAAGCAAACAGACAAAATGCATTTATAAATAAAACTGTGATATCAATAAAAATTTGTCTTTTGAAGAGATAGCTTTGTGTTTTATTTCCTACAGCCAATTAAAAAAAGAAAGGATTAGGGGCGCCTGGGTGGCTCAGTCTGTTAAGCGTCCAGCTTTGGCTCAGGTCATGATCTCGCAGTTCAGAAGTTCAAGCCCTGCGTCGAACTTGGAACCTACCGGCATCCTTAGAGATATATTATTGGTTCCGTTCCAGAGCACTGTGATAAAGCAAATATTGCAATAAAGCTAGTCAAATCATTTTTTGGCTTCCCAGTGCATATAAAAGTTATGTGCATACTATACTATAGCCTATTAAGTGGGCAATAGCATTAAGTCTAAAAAAAACACACTGTACCTACCTTAATTTAAAAATATTTTATTACTAAAAAATGCTAACCATCATCTGCGCTTTCAATGAGTCATAAACTTTTTTGCTGGTGCAGGGTCTTACCTTGACACTGATGGCTGCTGAGTGGTCAGGGTGGTGGCTGCTGAGGATTGGGGGGGCTGTGGCAATTTCTTAAAATAAGGCAACAATGAAGTTTGCTGCATCGGCAGACTACTTTTCACCAATGATTTCTCTGTGGCACGTGATGCTGTTAGATAGCATTTTACCCACATCAGAACTTCTTTCAAAACTGGGCCGGGGGGGCTCCTGGGTGGCTCCTGGGTGGCTCAGTGGGTGTAGTGTCTGACTCTTGATTTCAACTCAACTCATGATCTCACGGTTTGTGAGACTGAGCCCTGAATCGGGCTCTCTGCTGACCGCACGGAGCCTGCTTGGGATTCTGTCTCCCTCGCTCTCTGTCTCTTCCTTGCTTGTGCTCGCTCTCTCTTTCAAAAATAAATAAACTAAAAACAACAACAACAACAACAACAACAACAAAAAACCTGGAGTCAATCCTCTCAAACCCTCCTGCTGTTTTATTGACTAAATTTATGCAATACTCTCAATCCTTTGTTGTCATTTCAACAATCTTTACAGCATCTTCACCAAAAGTAGATTCCATCTTAAGAGACCACTTTCTTCGTTCATCCATAAGAAAGAGTCCCTCACCTTTTCAAGTTTGATCATGAGCTTGCAGCAATTCAGCCCCATCTTCAGGCTCCACTTCTAATTCTGGTTCTCTTGCTTCTCTCCCACTTCTGCAGTGACTTCCCTCTCTGAGGTCTTGAGCCCTTCAAAATTTTCCATGAGGGTTGGAATCAACTTCTTCCAAACTCCTGTTCATATTGATATTTTCACCTCTTCCCATGGATCACAAATGTTCTTAATGGCACCCAGAATGGTATATCCTTTCTAGGTTTATAATTTGCTTTGCCCAGATCCATCAGAGGAATCACTAAGTATGGCAGCTATAGTGTTACAACATGTGTTTATTAAAAATAAGACTTGAAAATCAAAATTACTCCTTGATCCATGGGCTGCAGAATGCATGTCATGTTCGCAGACTTGAAAACAACATTAATTTCACTGCCCATCTCCCACAGAGCTCTTGGGTGACCAAGTGCATTGTCAATAAGCAGTCCTGTTTGGAAGCAAATCTTTTTTTCTGAGCAGTAGATCTCAACAGTGGGCTTAAAATATTCAGTAAACCATGCCGTAGACAGATGTGCTGTCATCCAGGCTTTGTTGTTCCATTTAGAGCACAGGCAGAGTAGATTTAGCATAATTCCTAAGGGCCCTGGGATTTTTGGAGTGGTCAA
The DNA here is from genome assembly GCF_007474595.2 of Lynx canadensis. Taxonomy (NCBI): domain Eukaryota; kingdom Metazoa; phylum Chordata; class Mammalia; order Carnivora; family Felidae; genus Lynx; species Lynx canadensis. The sequence continues at coordinate 53,880,581 of NC_044306.2, read as the reverse complement.
TGAGCATTGACTTCAACTTAAAATCACCAGCTAACTTTGCCCCTAACAAGAGAGTCAGCCTGTCTTTTGAAGCTTTGAAGCCCGGCGCTAATTTCTCCTTTCTAGTTAGGAAAATCCTAGATGGCATCTTCCTTTGGTAAGTGGCTGTTTCCTCTACACGAAAAATCTGTTATTTAGTGTAGCCACCTTCATTAATTGTCTGAGCTAGATCGTCTAGATAACATGCCGCAGCTTCTACATCAGTTCTTGCTGCTTGACTTTGCGCTTTGATGTGATAGAAATAGCTTCCTTCCTTAAATTTCCTGAACCAAACTCTGCTAGCTTCAAACTTTTCTTTTTTCGCTTCCTCACCTCTCCCAGCCTTCACAGCACTGCAGAGAGTTAGGGCCGTCCTCTGGAACACCTTTCGGGTGAAGGGAATGTGGTAGCTGGTTTGATCTTGTATCCAGACCATTCAAACGTTGTCCACATCAGCAGTAAAGCAATTTTGCCTTCTTATCATTTGTGTTCACTGGAATAGCACTCTTGAATGCCTTCAAACTTCTTCCTTGTTATTGGCTAATGGGCCATTCCAATTTGGCTAATTGGCATAAGATCCCTAGCTTTCAGCTTATCTCAGCTTTTGACATGCCTTCCTCACTAACCTTAATCACTTCTAGCTTTGATTTAAAGTGAGAGATATGTGGGGGCACCTGGGTGACTCAGGCAATTAAATGTCCAATTCTTGATTTCAGCTCAGGTCATGATCTCATGGTTCCTGAGTTTGAGTACAGAACCTGCTTGGGATTCTCTCTCTCTCTCTCTCTCTCAAAAAACAAAACAAAACAAAACAAAACAAAAAAAACCAAAAAACAAACAAACAAAAACTTTTAAATAAATAAATACAGTGAGAGATCTATGAATTTTTCCTTCACCTGAACACTAAAAGGCCACTGTAGAGTTATGAATTGGTCTAATTTCATTATGTCTCAGAACATAAGGAGGCCCAAGGAGAGGGAGAGAGATGGGGCGATGGCTGCTCAGTGGGGCAGTCAGAACGCATACATTTATTGACTGAGTTCGCTGTCTTATATGGGTGTGATTCGTGGAGCCCCAAAACAATTACACTAGTAACATCAAAGATCACTGATCACAGATCACTGTAAAAAACATAGTAATAATGAAAAAGTTTGAAATATTGTGAGAATTATCAAAATACGATCCAGAACCCAAAGTGAGCAAATGCTGTTGGAAAAAATGGTGTCGATGGAGTTGCCTGATGCAGGCTGTCACAAACCTTCCACTTGTAAAACACACATAATGTCTGCGAAGCACGATCAAGTAAAAGCGCAATAAAATGAAGTGTGCCTGTATACATGGGGCACCATTCTTTCCTTTGGCTTCAGAGGAATTCTCAGTGATGAGATTTCAGCTTTCTAGGTCACTCTAAGGATAAAGTTCAGTTTTACTGTGGTTAGTTCATGTTGATTTTAAATGGCAGCAGAATGAATCACTATGATAAACACCATTTGAATTGCAGCTAAGACATTTCTATTTATAGTTAAATATTGAAAAAAGGTAATTTTGGTTTTCTATTTTTTCTTGAAGTTCAGCGCGAGTGCTACATGAATGTACGTTCCATGAATAGAATAAGAATATTTGAAAAACAATCTCTAGGAAACACATGTTAAAATGTTACAAAGAGTTTTCAGTGACTTTCTCTGTTTTACCTTTTCTGTTCGTCCTCCGATTTTCATTAAACTCAATGATGCTATCTTCTTTTCCTCTCTTTTGCGCTTTCTTTCTTTCTTTCTTCCTTTCATGTTTATTTTTGAGAGAGAACAAGGGTGCGCAAGTGGGGGAGAGGGAGAAAGAGGGGCAGGGCACACGATCTGAAGTGGGCCCCAGGACGACTGCAGAGAGCCTGATGTGGGGCCTGAACTCAGGAACTGCAAAGATCGTCAACCCACTGAGCCACCCAAGTGCCCCCTTTGCTCTTTATTTTTAAGATGACCTTCAGGAATCTCGTTTATCTTCACGTCTTCAAGCAATATTGCCAATCTTATTTCTCTATATTTTCACAACCATTTCTTATTCAGGCTGCATTCCAAAACATCCAGGAATCTAAAACAAATTTCTGGTGAAGTTATGTATTTTTACAACAAACACAGCATATTTAAGCAGAAGTCAGCTTCTGCGCTATTTTCTTCATGAATCGACTCTTTTCTAACTCATGTAACTGAAGCAACACTTAATCCTTGTGATTAAAAGAAAACTTGAATCGTCTTTATGCTTAATTCTTTATGCAAGTCATTGAAAAAGTCCTCAAGGGGCGCCTGGGTGGCGCAGTCGGTTAAGCGTCCGACTTCAGCCAGGTCACGATCTCGCGGTCCGTGAGTTCGAGCCCCGCGTCAGGCTCTGGGCGGATGGCTCGGAGCCTGGAGCCTGTTTCGATTCTGTGTCTCCCTCCCTCTCTGCCCCTCCCCCGTTCATGCTCTGTCTCTCTCTGTCCCAAAAATAAATAAAAACGTGGAAAAAAAAAATTAAAAAAAAAAAAGAAAAAGTCCTCAAAATGTTCTGTTTTTCTCATTATTGTCTCAGGTCTTTGAATTTCTCGTTAATTTATGATGACATTAGCTATCCGCAGGGTATGGATTTCTTTTCATTCTCTTTTTCAAATACAGCTTTTGCCTCAGGTTCTTTTCTAATGTCCGATCAGTAGATATGACTGGAAAAGATGGAGTGCTCAGGATTTTCTTGTATTGTTTCCAATCTAGTGGACCCACTATTATTTTCTTCTCTTCACCCTGCATCTCTTATATGCAACCTAATTTCTTTTTTTCTTTGAAGAGTTTCTCCCAGGTTCTTAGACCTTTCAAAGCACCAGCTTTAGGTTTTTTATGTGATTCTTTGAATGCTCTATTATTCCTTTTTCGTCTTCTTGAATAAAAGGCTTAGCTCCATGGTTGTTAGTACGAAGTTCTTCTTTCTTTCTTTCTTTCTTTCTTTCTTTCTTTCTTTCTTTCTTCTTTCTTTCTTTCTTCTTTCTCTTTCTTTCTTTCTTCTCTTTCTTTCTTTCTTTCTTCTCTTTCCTTCTTTCTTTTTTTTAATAAAAGATCCATTTTATTTTACAGGATTTTGAGCTCACAATCTCCTTATTTCTTTAAACAAAAAGTCACTTACTAAATGCTATCGGTTTCCAGATCTACCACTTGCATACTAATATGCAATAATTATTGGAATATAATTTATAGCAACTTTATATTGTAGTTAGTCATATTGCATTTTAGAGAGAGATCACAGTCCATCATGTGTTGATTTTTAGGAATGATTAAAGCTTCCTTTGTGGCTTTTGTAATTGTAACATTTTGTAAATGTTCTTGCATGCCTAAAACAATGAGTTTCTCTTTATCTATCTTTAAATTACTTCTGTTCCCATATTTATACCTGTGCTTTCAAGTAAATACTGATTTGTCTATTTTTTTAATTGCAGTTCTGCCTGCTTTTGCTTTATGTATTTGGAAGTCATATGGAAGATGTTTTTATAATTATTACAGCTTCTTTATATATGATTTCTTTATCAACATGTTACTCAAGCATTTGTGTCCAATAATTTTTTTCTATACTTATTTTTTTCTGATATTGAATTATTGTCTGGGAGTTTTTTAAGAAACATTTCTAGATACACATTTTTTCTGTCTTTTTCCCCAATTTTTTTTGCATAATGGTTTTAAAAAGCGTTTAGTTGACAACATATTGTTGGGTCTTAACATTTGTTAACATCTAGTTTGAGAATCCCGATTTTGCTATGTTAATTTAACCTTTGCATTTGTTTTAATTATGGTAGCATTGAAAGCTATTTTTGCTCTTTTTCTATGCTTCCTCTATACTATATTTTCATTTCTTTCATTTTTCTCCTTTCCCATTTTCTAGCTAATGAATCAGTATTTTTTAGTTCTGGCTTGAAAGTTATTTATTCCCTTTCATGCTACCCTTGGCTTATACATTTATTTATTTATTTATTTATTTATTTATTTATTTATCTCATCAGTTTCTATCACAGGACTTCTCTTCCCCAGGCCTCTTCCTGCCCACCTCTTTCCAGTAACTGCTTCTCCAAATGCTAGGAATTGTGTGTCACCCAGGATTTTATTTTATTATTTTTTTTAAATTTTTTTTAACGTTTATTTATTTTTGAGACAGAGAGAGGCAGCACATGAACAGGGGAAGGGCAGAGAGAGAGGGAGACACAGAATCTGAAACAGGCTCCAGGCTCTGAGCTGTCAGCACAGAGCCCGACGCGGGGCTCGAACTCACGGACCACGAGATCGTGACCTGAGCTGAAATCGGACGCTTAACCTACCAAGCCACCCAGGCGCACCTCACCCAGGATTTTAAATCCAAGTCATGAATATACACTTTTAGGGGTGTGAGGTCATTGCGAATTTAGACAAAATATACTTCTCTGAGTATTTTATTCACTTTCAGCACTGCTCTTCCCTTAGTCACTTTCCCTTTTGTGCTAACAGTATCCATGAACATATACTTATCATTTGTAGGAAGAACACCTCAACTGGTCCTCCAGGTCCTTAAAACACAGGGACTTTTGTGCTTTACGTATGTTGTGTTGTGTGGAATATGATACTTCCTAGATATTTTTCCAACTGACGCTTAGATGAATGAACATTGCTCAGGTCACTTAAGACCGTCCTGACCAGTGACAGACATTATTGAACATTCATTGAATTTGAGAAACGTGGATCATTACAGACCATTAAAACTTTGCCTTTACTAAATGGGTAACGGTAATTAAGGGAGGGCACTTGTGTTGAGCACTAGGTGTTACGTGTAAGTGACAAATCACTAAATTCTACTTCTGAAACCAATAGAAAGATAGATACATAGATACATAGATAAATCACACTGAAGCTTTGGCAACCCCTCTACCTGACACCATACACAGAACTCACATCCAAGATTATTAAAACAAAACAACACACACACACACACACACACACACACAAACCCTTTGCCTTTGGAGCACCTGGGTGGCTTAGTCGGTTGAGCATCTGACTTCAGCTCAGGTCTCAGGTCATGATCTCACAGTTTGTGAGTTCAAGCCCCCACATTGGGATCAACTCTGTCAGACTGTCAGCACAGAGCCCGTTTTGGATCCTCTGTCCCCCTCTCTCTGTCCCTCTCCCACTTGTGTTCTCCCACCCAAAAAAATAAATATTAAGAAAAAAAAACCTTTGCCTTAAATTATGTGTCTTTTTTGCTCGTTTTCTATGCCTCTCAACCCAATTTGCTTTCTTTTTCTCCTTTGCAGTCAGAATTCAATCAATAAAAGACACTAGTTTCCTTATAGCTCTTGCTTTCCAGCAGATTAACTTGTCACTTTAAACAGTTATTAAATAAAAAAAAAAGTGAGTGATTGCTCTAAAGAGTTCACGAAAAGTATCTTGAAGGATTTGACTTCAGTAGCTTCTGCTTGACAAGATTTTTCTTAGCATCTGCTAAAGAAGTTGATAACAGTATCTCTGTTGTGAGCTTGATTAATGTTTAATAAGGAGCAGGAAGTGTTAATGACATGTGAGGCAAACTATTCGTTCCTGATAAAGGAAATACGAAACAAGAGGGAGGGGGGCAGGAGGCTCTGTTTCCCACTTAGAGTTTTTGATGATTTGGAAATGTTCTGGGAAAAAGCAGGAAAGAAAAATGAAAGGTCCTGGTTATGTCAGCTTTTTGTCCTGCAAAATAGCCCCAGTATGCTTTCCTACTCTAAAAAAGACGTTCCTATGACCCAGTTATCCCTCAGGCACTGTCCTCTTTCCCATCTTTCTTAGTAACTAACATTCACGGAGTCATAGAGTTACTCACCACTCCACTTTCTCACATGGACTTAAAAAAACACATAAAGGGGGCCTGGGTGGCTCAGTCAGTTAAGCGTCCGACTTCAGCTCAGGTCACCCGATCTCACGGTCCGTGAGTTCAAGCCCCGCGTCGGGCTCTGGGCAGATGATGGCCCAGAGCCTGAGCCTGCTTCCGATTCTGTGTCTCCCTCTCTCTCTGACCCTCCCCCGTTCATGCTCTGCCTCTCTCTGTCTCAAAAATAAATAAATGTTAAAAAAAAATTAAAAAAAAAAAAAAAAAGAAACACACATAAACTTCGAATCCAGATTTGACCCTCACCATTCTAACCACATTTGTCTTTGTCATAAATAACAATGGCTCTGTTTTCAGTTGCCTTAATTTTTTTTTTTTTTTTTTTGGTAGCATTTGATGCTGTTAAACAGATCTCAGCAGTTTCTTTTGAGGTTGAATGATACTGATTTTAATTTGCTATCTAGGACCATCCCTTGACTGGAAGTCCTTCCAACAACCTCTAAATGCAGGCATTTCTAAAGGGTCCTTTCTTCTTTGTTTCCCTCTCTATCCTCCTTCAGAAATTTCATCTTACTGTTTGAACCACTTCCTATATGGCTTTTAATAGTGTATCCCCACTTCTAACTCCTCCTTTTTGGCTTTCTATAGTTAAATTCCCCAAACCTCGAATATATGAAGATGAGATTTGTTAATATTCCCTTCCACATTTATTTCTCATCCTACTTTTTTCCTCTGTTAATATTTCCAGTATGATTCTATTTACCTAAGCTCTGAGCTCATCTGCTCCTAGGACTCTGCTCCATTTTGTGTCAAAGCAAATGAAGGTGTGGTCGCTCTTGCCGCCCCCAATATGCCACGTTAGCACAAGGATTATTTTGGGCTAAAGATGCTTGAAAATAGCCGATGCCCAGAAGGACACTCTAATCCCCTCCCCCCCTTTTTCCCTGAAAACGGGAGATAAAAACTCTCATGTGAAAGATGTGTTCCCTATACCAGGAAAAAGAAACATTCTTCAGTAGGGAATCAAAGCCCAGAGAATTCTGTACAGACCTCGTTTAAAATAATTCTTATCTTCTTCGAGCTTCCCCGCATAGTTTAGTTACCTTTGCACAATGGCCTCTCTTGTTCAACCTGCTATAAACATTTAGGTTTTGCCATTTCTCAGCCTTCATTTCATTCTGAGGAATCCCACATTACAATAAAACTTAAATTAAAAAAAAAATGTATCCTTTTCTCCTGTTAATCTGTGTTATGTCTGTTAATTCTCAAGCCCAGCTGAAAAAGGATAAGAGGGTAAAGATAAAATTTGCCTCCCTTAGAGTATCAACCTCTATTGTTTCTACCTTCCACCTCATCCCCCTTTGTCCCTACTTTCTTTCTTCTCTCTTTTTTTTTCTGAATATTATAAAAACTTCTTTTAAAAAAGATGTTTATTTATTTTTGAGAGAGAGGGAGAGGTAGTGGGGAAGGGGCAGATAGAGACGGGGACAGGGAATCCGAGGCAGGCTCTGTGCTGACAGCAGCTAGCCAGTGTGGAGGTTGAACTCATGAACTATGAGATCATGACCTGAGCTGAAGCCGGACATCAACCAACTGAGCCACCGGGCACCCTATGAAACCTTCTTAAATAACTGTGGTTCATTTGACTGAGAGAACTTTTAAGAACATTAAAAGCATAATATTGAGCAAATCCTTTTCTTGCTCCTAACTCTTGAACTGCTCCTCCTGCTTATTGGATAATGACAAGGGAGCATGAGGCAGGCTGAAGGTTAAAGCACAAAGCTAGCACCCCCCAACCCCAGGTGGGATCTGTGTACTATTCCTCAAACACTCCTGGCTGCCCAAGAACAAAGAAAAGGGGTTAAGTGCTGCCATGGTAATGTGGGAAACTAAGGCAAATGGAAAATTAAATTCCCTTACTGCCTATAGCCCATTGACAAGTCCTTGAGACTGGCAGAGTGACCTCCCTTTAGGAGCTCAGCTGCCTCAAGGATGACACTTTGCTGGGAGCAAAAGAGAACCTTAGCTTAACATTATCCCAACCTGGAGGATCCTGTAAGTCAACTTCCTTTATCTCAACTGCCCCCAAGATATATGCTGGCAATCAGGACTCCAAGCTTATGGCCCCAGATATATATCTAAAGGATCTCATGACTGAGGTTAGTATTAAACGTAATAAATGGTGTTTCCCTAGCAACAGCTAGACCATCAGGGTCCTGGACACAAGTGTTTCCACAAATTCCTTAGGACTTACTCATTCCCTGACCCCTCCCAACCTGAGGGTATACAATGAGTACTGGTCATGACCCCATGCTCTTCCTGCCATGGGTCCTGTCCCCTGCTTTAATAAATCGCCTTTCGCACCAAAGATGCTCTTCAAGAATTCTTCTTGGCTATTGGCTCTGGACCCTATGAAACCCCCCCCTCACCCCCAAAACTTCATCAGGTAACATCCAGCATGTTGGTTTAGTAATTAGGGCAGTCCATTTGTCTGAGATATTCTGCATATGATTTTTTTCCTGATACCCCTTCTAGTACCTCATTTGTTTGCAACCAAGATACAGAATCAGCCCTATCCTCAAAATGCCTTCATGGTATCCACTGCTCTACTTCTGAGAATCTTTGTTGCCCTCCCCCATTTAGATTTCTAAATAGCACTCCCAACTAACTTTATTCCTGCGAATGCTTACAATTTAAGAACTATTTATAAAAGTAATGCATTTAATTTAACAAGAAGGAGTTATGAATAAAGAAAGAGAGACTTCCACTTTCTTGCTTCAAGAAGAGACATGGCCACATTCCCCATGAAGTAGGCTCGCCATCTAGTGACGGATCCGCCACACTACAACCTTGCCTCTGAGGCCGGCAAATCTGGAGACCCACCTTCAAATTCTCCTCAAGGAATCCATCAGACAAACTTTTTTCCCCCCCAATATGACACAGTACCACATAAAAAAGATTACACAATGATTCCTTTTTTATGGCATTGAACACTGAAAAACAATTAACTTTGGGCTGATTCTTTTTCTTTCTGTCTTTTTTTAAAGTTTATTTATTTTGAGCGAAAGAGAGAGCAGAGGAGGGGCAGAGAGAGAGGGATAGAGAGAATCCCAGGCAGGCTCTGTGCTGTCAGCGCAGACCCTGATGCAGGGCTCAGACTCATTAACCATGAGATCATGACCTGAGTTGAAACCAAGAGTTGGAGACATGACCGACCGAGCCACCCAGATGCCCCTAAGTTTGGGCCGATTCTATAGATAAGTTCAGAGAAACAGAAAAACTTGAAATTTTTATACGTTAACATTAATCAGTGATGTACATGGATCCACTTTGCAAGACAAAATTTAAAGGAATGGTTGTAAGCTTGGCTAAATCTCTGATAAAATGTGAGAAATTTTCCTTCTTCTGAGATAACATATATTACATACCCAGCAGAGTATACTCTGAATAAATATTAGCTGGGTGGTGGCAAAACGGTTCAAAGTAAGCATAAGCTTGGGAACCAGATGGTCTGCTGTCACCACCTCCATAAATTGGAACACAATACTCAAGCACTCAAAATGGCCACTTTGACATATGGAAACATGGGGACAGCAATATCTTTTTTGTGAGTATTGAAAATAACATACGCAAAATGCTTGGCCTATAGCAAGCACTCAAGGAAAAATGTGGTTTGTCTTTAATGATTATTATATTTTTTTACTTTGGTAATTTGTATAGGGGTATGGCTTTTTTTCAAGCCTAAAAATGTTATTCCTAGGTCCTCTATTTATAATAGTATAGACTGCATGTGTTGATAGACATCACTTTCAATATGCTGTGAAAGATAACATGCCTGTTAGTAAATATCTGACAAAAACAATTACAAAATTATAAATTACATAATCCATTAAATTTATATCTACTACACTTTTTAAAGTGCTCAGAAAAAGTAAGCTGTTCATACTTACAGCTTTCCAGTTGCATTATACATGTTTGCACGTCCATTGGAAAATTCTTGAGATCCATTGGACAAGAAAGTGTTAATGTCAATCTGAAAGAGTTCAAAGTAATTATTTTTAAAAGTAATTTATGATATCATACTACTATTTCTGCTGTTCAGGGTACAACTGGGAAACAATCTTGGTGAATGACTAACAAGTATCCAAATAAAATTGTTCCAGCTTGGGTATGTTACTTTACTGTAGAATAGCTAGCTGTACCTTATATAAATCTGTCTTTCAGGGAGGAGGAAAAGCTGTATATTTAAATATCCAATCACATTTATTTATTTGATCATTCATTTATTCCTTTACAGAATGCTATAGATGTCTACTAAAGATCTATATTCCAGAAAAGACTCTCAAAAAGATATTTGAGTGGTTTCTATAAAATTAATACCAAAATGCCGAAAGGCATAGTTCCCAAGATCACCTGTATAGTATATTTGAGGAGGCAAGTATATCCGGGGAATTGGAAGAACAGGGTGCCGAGAAGCAATCCTATGTGACAACTTTCAGTTGGTCATCTTTGTAACATTGAAGAAGTGGTCCATAAACATGCAGCAGTAATATCAGAGGAAAAAAAATCTCTGAATCTAGAAGACTTGAAAGTTCTAGGTGTTAAGAGTCTTTTGCCGTAGGACTAGGGGGTTTCACCAGGTCTTACAAGGGTCAAGAAATCGTCCTCTAGAATATGTGTGACATAATCCTATGCTCACCAAAACAAACTTTGAATTTGGCTTCGCACAAAGTGAGATGACTGGATGGCACAGACCAGCATTCTGCCCACATTTCCCTTCCAGAAAGTATTTGCATGTTGGTATTCCAGATAATTCATCACTCACAAATATATATATATATATATATATATATATATTTTATCGGAAAAGTATATTACAAAGGTAATCTTTTTTTTATATTTTTTTTTACTGCTTACTTATTTTTGAGAGAGAGAGAGAGAGAGACAGAGCACAGGCAGAGGAGGGGCAGAGAGAGGGAGACACAGAATCTGAAGCAGGCTCCAGGCTCTGAGTTGTCAGCACAGAGCCCGATGTGGGGCTCGAACCCACAAACTGTGAGATCATGACCTGAGCCAAAGCTGGATGCTTAACGGACTAAGCCACCAGGCGCTCCAATGATAAAATAATTTTAAAGGATTACCAAGTATTGTAGTTCTTGGACCAGAGGAATAAACAAAACAAACCCAAGTTATTCAAATACAGTTCTTACCTGAGAACTCTCTAGCCAGCCCCTTTCTTTAAAGTATTCCCATTGAAATTCACATGTCAGTGAGCATTTCAGGTGGATTTGTTTGCCTAAACTTTGTGGACAGTAGGTAGATTATTTCACCTCACTATATTTCCGAGTTCTTTGGTCCAAAATGAATGTAGCAATAGAACTTGCTCTGGAGAAACCTTGTGAACATATAGACTTAATACATGTAAAGTGCTTAGACAAGTATCGTGACACATAGTAAGCATCAATAGATATCAGATACCCAGAATAGGTAGATACCCAATAGATACCCGAATTATATATGATTGGGCGAAAAGATGGCTGAATGAAATCACGCATAAAGCCTATTTAAGCTTAACAAGAAATAATCAGCAGCCCTACTAAAATGTAACCACGTTCTCCAAACTGCATTTTCATGTAGACCCTGGACATAAGTTATCATAATGCATGTTCTACAGGGAATACTCTTGGTGAGGTCCAATTAACATAATTTGAAGAGATATAAATGGACAGACATGTGAAGCTGTTGAATTTTTAGAGCCCAGGAGGATCACTTGACCATCCCTTCAAGTCAGAGTCCCTAGCACACTAAAATAATTCATACCGTCCACTCTTCAAAAGCTGTTTTCCCTCCTGGCTCAGCTAGGTTAAGTGATCCTGGAAGTAGGATCCTGTAGATCTACAAAGTTCTCTCTTCAAAAGGCAATTGTAAATCAGGTGGACACAATGTTCTCTGTCTTGCGATGGGGCTTATTAGAAGTGTATGCACAAGTATATTTTGAACACATGCCACATTAATTTTCCAAACTTCCAAGGCTCTCTGGACGGCCAATTTCAAATGTTGGCTTGGAGGATTAATTCTGTGACCTTTGTATGAGAGTGAATAGCATTCTTAGAATCTTTTCCAAGCTCTCACCATGCATGTGATGTCAAATTCATATCCTGGCTATTTTTTTTGGCATAAAATGAGAACATTACATAATTCTTTTAAAAAGAAGGGCTTGAAAGGAATTACTTGGCAAAGAAAAACACACTTTGTAGAACTTCTGTCATAAATCATATCCTGAAAAACATCTGTTTATTGACATTCCTTTGTTGAAAGTACTGTACCATGATGTCTTTAACAACATATGGATTAAAAAAATACATGTCAATTTGGTGGGTGTGATTCTGAATTTCTTCATTAAAACATGACATATAAATTAAAGATACGTTCTGACCACATCAAAAGAAAACTAAATCAAAAGGCAATTAATCACATTCTACTGTTTTGGAAATGAATATCTTCTTGTGTAAGAGAGGACACTAGGTTCTCTTTCTGAGACAAGACACATAAACAGGATATGGTGTTTTTTATTTTCTCTTAAAAAGTCTTGGCTTTGTGAAGTAGTAATGTTAAAAAAGATGACTATAATCTATGACTTTAATCAGCTGACCTGATTAAAACTGAGGTATTGTCCATTTTTGAATAAGCATTGCCTAGGTGTCTATCTCAAACATTAAGTAAGTATATATAGAAACAATAACACATCTTTTCTGAACTCCATTTTTGGCTCTTATGAAACTGATAAGTATTTTTAAACATTTTTAATGTTTATTTAATTTTATTTTAAAAATTTTTTTAATATTTCTTTATTTTTGAGAGACAGACAAAGCACGAGCAGGGGAGGAGCAGAGAGGGAGGGAGACACAGAAGCCAAAGCAGGCTCCAGGCCCCGAGCTGTCAGCACAGAACCTGATGCGGGGCTTGAATGCATGAACCGCAAGATCATGACCTGAGTCAAAGTCAGACACTTAACCGACTGAGCCACCCAGGTGCCCCATACTGATAAGTATTCTTATTAGTTCTTAATATTTCTAATTTACTTTTATAAGAACAGCTCTTGACTAATTATCGGTTTTGCAATATTGTCTATAATATCATAATAGGTATATATCTATTGTACTCACTAGTAGTAGACACTATTTTATTTTATTTTATTTTATTTTTTATTTATTTTATTTTATTTTATCTTGTTTTGTTTTGTTTTGTTTTGTTTTTAGGGGGGTATGATTTTTATTAATTGGTTTTCTTTTAACATATCTTTTTTTTTTTTTTTTTAGTTTCTCTGTTACTCTTTTTTTAATATAATCTATTGTCAAGTTAGCTAACATACAGTGTATACTGTGTTCTTGCTTATGGGGTAGATTCCCGTGATTCATCGCTTACATACTACACCCAGTGCTCATCACAGCAAGTGCCCTCCTCAATACCCATCACTGCTTTTCCCCTCTCCCCTGCCCCCACATTAACCCTCAATTTGTTCTCTGTATTTAAGAGTCCTTCTGGATTTGCCTCCCTTTTTGTTCAAAACTACCTTTCCCTCCTCCCTTCCCCCCATGGTCTTCTGTTAAGTTTCTCAAGTTCCACATATGAGTGGAAACATATGGTCTCTGTCTTTCTCTGACTGACTTATTTCACTTAGCATAATACCCTCTAGTTCCATCCATGGTGTTGCAAATGGCAGGATTTCATTCTTTCTCATTGCCAAGTGGTATTCCATTGCATCTATAAACCAGATCTTCTTTATCCATTCATCAATTGATGGACATTTGGGATCTTTCCATGATTTGGCTATTGTTGAAAGCACTGCTGTAAACATTGGAGTACATGTGACCCTATGAATCAGCACTCCTGTAGCCCTTGGATAAATTCCTAGTAGTGCTATTGCTGGGTTGTAGGGTAGTTGAATTTTTAATTTTTTTGAGGGACCTCCACACTGTTTCCTAGAGTGGCTGCACCAGTTTGCATTCCCACCATCAGTGCAAGAGGGTTCCTGTTTCTCCACATCCTCACCAACATGTGTTGTTTCCTGAGTTGTTAATTTTAGCCACTCTGACCAGTGTGAGGTGGTATCTCAATGTGGTTTTGATTTGTATTTCCCTGATGATGAGTGATGTCAAGCATGTTTTCATGGGTCTGTTGACCGTCTGGATGTTGGAAAAGTGTCTATTCATGTCTACTGCTCATTTCTTCACTGGATTATTTGTTTTTCAGGTGTTGAGTTTAGTAAGTTTTTTATAGATTTTGGATACTAACCCTTTATCTGATATGTCATTTGCAAATATCTTCTTCCATTCCATTGGTTGCCTTTTAGTTTTGCTGATTGTTTCCTTTGCAGTGAAGAAGTATTTTATCTTGATGAGGTCCTAATAGTTCATTTTTATTTTTATTCCCTTACCTTCGCAGACATGTGGAGTAAGAAGTTGCTGTGGCTGAGGTCAAAGAGATTGTTGTCTGTTTTCTCCTCTAGGGTTTTGATGGTTTTCTGTCTCACATTTAGGTCTTTTATTCATTTTGAGTTTATTTTTGTGTATGGTGTAAGAAAGTGGTCCAGTTTCATTCTTGTGTATGTTGCTGTCCGATTTTAAATACTTTACATTATTTCTCAACTCACTTATTCCTTACTACAAGTTTATAAGACAGATAAACTGTATTATCCTTATTTTAGAGATGAGGAAACTAACAGGTCAGCTCACCTGACATTACAAGGAAGAAATTATAGAGCTGAATTTACAACACTGGGAGTCCAGCTCTAAGTACCTCTTAGAACTTTAACCTCTAAGTACACTGCCTTTCAAAGGCATTGAAACATTTTTCATGAAAATGAGTTCTCTAATTAATATGACTTTTCAAATTTTATATTTATATAATGCAAGAAATGATATATTTCAGTCAGTATTAATTATTACATTTAAAGTAAAAGATAACAGGGGCACCTGGGTGGCTCAGTTGGTTGTGTCCAACTTTGGCTCAGGTCATGATCTCACAGTTCGTGGGTTGGAGCCCTGTGTCAGGTTCTATGCTGACAGCTCAGAGCCTGGAGCCTGCTTCAGATTCTGTGTCTCCCTCTCTCTCTCCCCCTCCCCTGCTTGTGTGCTCTCTCTCTTTCTCTCTCAAAAATAAATAAATAAACATTAAAAAAAATAAAGTAGAAGATACATAAATAATTCTTTCAAAAAATCAGAGAAATGTAATTAAACTTTAGAAAATATAAGGAATTCCCCCATTAATTTTATATATTTACTTGAGTGTTTTGGTAGTTTCTTATGATTCTATAAAGGTCAAAAACTTTCTGGAGAAATTGGATTGTTGGAGCACTAGAAGGGAGATTCTAACTAGTGTTCTAATCTGGAATTTGTTGTCATTTGATTTTAGAGATGATTATAAAGCTTATCAATCCACCACCAGTGAAATCTCAGTATTATTGATGGTTACTTAAGGAAGCTGATGTAAGCTAAGGACCTCTTCAGAGAAATATGCATAATCACACGCATGCAAAATTCTTCTTACAACAGCTATTTTACGGTATTGTAAATTGATTACCCTTGAATAAACAACATCTTTAAAAAGCATCTGTTGATAAGTTTGCCTTTTCTAGTAAAAATTAATGTTCAAAAAATACATATTGTATAAGTAAACCTTAATTCCTTTCACAACCGAATTTCAAAGAAAGAGTGATTATATTTAGTTTATTTTTAAAATTTTTTTTAACATTTATTTATTTTTGAGAGACAGAGAGAGACAGAGCAGGAGCAAGGGACGGGCAGAGAGAGGGAGACACAGAATCCGAAACAGGCTCCAGGCTCTGAGCCATCAGCACAGAGTCCAATGTGGGGCTTGAACTCAAGAACCATGAGATCATGACCTGAGCCAAAGTCAGATGCTTAACCGACTGAGCCACCCAGGAGCCCCTGATTATATTTACTTTAAATGAAAGTTGAAATTGTGTTAGGATCTTTGGCAAGTCACTGTGCATAGCATTATTGATATAAAATTTCTTCCCATTATTTGATTTTTTTAATTTCAATTTTTATTTTATTTTTTTCAGTATATGAAATTTATTGTCAAGATGGTTTCCATCCATTATTTGATTTTTAATGAAAATAATGCTCCTGTAATATAAGCAGTAAAGTTGGATGAGTACCTATTAGAATGTATTAGTAAAGTAAGCAGTAGATAACATTAAACTGCCTCTGATGTGCTTCCATTATTTTGTGAGGATTTTGCCATTCTCACTTTACAATTGACAAGATGGAGACTTAGATTAATAACTTGCGAGTGTCCATACAGTGTTCATTTACAGATTCTGGAAAATACCAGAACTTGCACATTTTGGGGGGGGGTATTTTTTTGAGGAAGATAAAAATAACTTCACTGTCTATTGTATGCCTAGAACTCTGCTGGGTGCTTTACATACATTATTTCAGGCTCAAGGTAATCAGTATTTTCACTATCATGCATATATGAAAAATGAGCCTTTCACAACCAGAGACTTGCCCTACATCACAGCTGGTAAATCAGAGAGCCGGGATCTGACTTGGGAGAGACAGTCTTCCTTGGACGACTTGCTGGGTATGTGCCAAGACTGCAGGCCCTGACTATTCTTTTACCTGAGCCATTTCTCAGGGTTGTCCATACAGCTGCTAATTTTGAGAGATGAGACCATGTTGTTCCTTTAGACAAACAGAAGGCTTGCTTCCAGCTTGCTAGAAAGCCAGTGGATTCCCCAAACTCAGTGTGCCACAGCCGTGTCATGGACACAGAGTGTGCGTGATACCCATCAGTGCCTGGTTCATCACCCTAGTGAAATTTGAGGGCAACGGAGCAGTTAGGCAAATTCGCTGATGCTTGTGTTACTTGCTTACAGTGAGTACATTCATTTGTCTCTGACTCAGAGTCTTGTGTCTTCTGTCAGCATCCATAAAATAAGTGAAAGGCTAATTTTATAAGTAGAGTAAAACCAAATCCCAACTTTGACAATCTAAGAAAGGGTCATGTTTCTGGCCCTAAGGGCCTCACTTGAAAAGTACTTCATTTAAAAATTATCAATATAATTCATGGATATCATTTAAAAAGTTCAAAGAGTATAGAAGCATAAAAAAACCAGTTATATTTTTGTCCCACCCATCTTACCCCTGGTTCAGTTCTAGCTTCTCAGAGGCAGCCTTTCTTTAGATACTCCACTAAGATTTATAGTCATATATCCAAATTGCTATTATACTATGCTTGGTTTTTAAATTTGTAAAATTATCCATTTCCTATAAGGAAAAAAAATTCTTTTATACCACACTCCACGCACTTAACTCTCCCATAATACTCAAAATTTAGTTACATAAATATTTATGGTTAAATTAATATTCAGTGCTTACATGCTATGAACATGTAATTAGGTTCATGGTTACGTGTGGTAGTTTGCTCTAACTCTTGAGTAGCATGTTGTTTTCCTTAGTACTAATAATCGTCTCATCTTAATAGTCAACAAATTCCCTATCAGAGCTACAAATTCAACACACTTCCTATCAGAGCAACGAAGTCCCTCTCAATGGTTAATATAGCAGCTAATCTATCAATTCCTTTTTTTCATGGGAACCTCTATTTTCTTCCATTCTTTCATTCTAATCAGATAGTAATCCTCTGTATCGATGTTCTGATTTTCATATTCTTTCTTTTCTACTTCTGTATATCTTGATATAACTTCTTAGGAGATTTCTTCACTTCATCTTCCAAATGCTCTACTGATTCTTTTCACCAAAGTGAAAAACTTTGGTTTACTATTTGCTCCTGTTATGCTCTGAATGACTCCTTTTATTCCTGTCCTAGAAGGATCTTACTTCATACATGCAATTGTCTAATCTACCTAGAGATGATTTTTTTTAATGGTCTCTTCTGCTCTCTTCATTTTCTCTTGAGTCAATACTTTTTCTTTAACTTTCTCCTCTTTTCTCTTTATTTTTCTCTGTATGTTTCTTCTAGCCTCTGCTTCTTTTTTTTAATTTTAGATTATTGTTAATATTATAGAATGGTCTCCTTTGTCTGTTTTTATTTAAGAATGAGGCAATAGGGGCGCCTGGATGGCGCAGTCGGTTGAGCGTCCGACTTCAGCCAGGTCACGATCTCGCGGTCCGTGAGTTCGAGCCCCGCGTCGGGCTCTGGGCTGATGGCTCGGAGCCTGGAGCCTGTTTCCGATTCTGTGTCTCCCTCTCTCTCTGCCCCTCCCCCGTTCATGCTCTGTCTCTCTCTGTCCCAAAAATAAAAAAAAAAAAAAAAAAAAAAAAAAAAAAAATGAGGCAATAAAAACTATTTGGAAGTCAGTTAGTAGTGGATGGTTCATTGAGTAATGGTCTCAACTGTAGGATAAAACATGGCTGCACAGATTTTTCCTTTGTGGTTCTCCAATCGTCAGCATCTATAGATCTTTTTCCAGAGGTGTATTCTTCTGACTACTACTACTCAATGAAAGAAGTTTAGAACTGGCTTTCAGCATTTTAGGGAGAACAAGAGTTTCACCATACAGTGTGCAAGCCTCATGTAATCTCTATTTTTTTTAGTACAATGACACATGATAGATGCCACCCATGCCTGAAGTCCCTACTCCTGAAGCTCTTGGCACAACCTCTCCAAGATTTTTTTTCTGTCCTGCTTTCTGCCCACTTCAGAAGGCAAAAAGGCTATTTCTACTCTGAAGGACAAGTGCAAGAAGATCAGGAATAGAAATCTCAGCCTTTTGGGGCGCCTGGGTAGCTCAGTTGGTTAAGTGTCCGACTTTGGCTCAGGTCATGATCTCACTGTATGTCAGTTCAAACCCTGCATTGGGCTCTGTGCTGACAGCTCAGAGCCTGGAGCCTGCTTCAGATCTTGTGTCTCCCTCTCTCTCTGCCCCTCCCCTGCTCATACTCTGTCTCTGTCTTTCTCTCAAAAATAAATAAACATTAAAATAATTTTCTGAAAAAGAAATCTCAGTCTTCTTTCTACAAAGTTTAAATCAATTGTTGTCCTTTTATTTCTTTTCTAGCTCTTACTTTCTGAAGTCTGAGCTGCCTTACATTTCTGAAAGTGTGAGGATATTATTTTCTTCCTTTTGGGCTCCCCCTGTTAGCTTAGGTTTCAGCTCTGTTAAGTCAGTTTTCACAAGTGCATTCATTTTGAAGCTTCCTAAAATATGTCATCATCGCTCATCTGTCACTGTCTTCTTTCCTGTTACTTTCATCCTCCTGTGTGTTAATGCCATTTTTACTCCTTATTCAGTTTATTTTTTGTTTTAGTAGGAAGTACAGATAAATGGATCTGTTCATTTATGGATAAATTCAATAAGCCAGGTCTGCCAGAACATTCTTTAAACAAGCAGGAAAGCCAAATCTGTCATGAAACATCGCAGATGTTTCATTTGTAAATTGAGTGACAAATAGCACAACTCTTGTTAATAAAGAAACTGTTAGCCATTTGAAGATTATAAAGTCCTGTGAGATTTCTAAAAACAACTCATAAAAAGTGAAGTTAGTCTGTTTATGTGAGCCAGAGTATAACAAACAAAAACTAGGAGCCTGATAGACATCATCTGTTTCATCTGAACTCATACTGAAAGACAAAAGATGCAACTCAGAATCATTTCCTAACTTTCCCCAAAATATTACAAGAATGTAAGCAATCTAGGGGTGCCTGGGTGGCTCGGTCAGTTAAGCATTTGATTTCGGCTCAGGTCATGATCTCATGGTTCATGGGTTCGAGCCCCACATCAGGCTGTGTGCTGACAGCTCAGCGCCTGGAGCCTGCTTCAGATTCTGTGTCTCCCTCTCTCTCTGCCCCTCCCCTGCTCGTACTCTATCTCTCAAAAATAAATAAACATTAAAAAAGTTTTAAAAATTTAAAAAATGAATGCAAGCAATCTGTAATGAATTGTCCATATCCAACAAGACTTGATATAAACAACGAAATGTCCATATATAAACTAAATAAAGAAAATAATTACGGAAGTTTTAAGATAATCATTTATTTTAGAATATTTTTCAGGTGTGACACAACTCACCACATATATCCTTTCAAGTTGTTATTTATTGAATTTACACTTATTTGATATTTAATAGACAAAGTTGAATGAGCTCCAAAGTTCAGTAGTCAAGAAATTTTAATATTAGTGTTTAAGTTTTGGTAATAATTATTGTTATGCTTTGGTATTCGTTTTTAAAAGCGACATAGTTTTCTTAGAAATGCATAATAAATAAAATCTAAATAAGATCTTTTCTAAAGGATGAACAGAGAAGCCCAAGGATATTAAAACAAAAATACAAATACCTGACAGATAATTTATGGAAAATGAATCCCAAATGAGCAAATCCAAATATTCCTTCACTTATAAATATTTAAAGGAAGTATACATTCATAAAAATATAATCACAATGTATGAATCATCTACCATTCAATTTACCTTTAAACTACCCACCAATTTGGCTGATATTAAGAGGTTGTTAAAAATATAGATTTTTCAAGAATTATACAGTTCCTAGATCTGGAACTTGGGTCTATTATTGGTGATTAGACACATTTGGGAAATGGTATAATAGAGGAACTCAAGCAGAACAATGGTAGCCCTTACTCAAAAATCTCAAAACATTCATAAAAAGAAAAAAAAAAAGAAAGAAACAATAACACTGCATTTCACTGAAATCAAGTATTTTAAATCTATGACTCACCTTATTGAGTAAAGAACATTTCCATTCTTGAAAATTCTTAACAATTTATTGTCTGTAGTAACTTCATGAAAGTTGGCACCTTTTTCATTGGCAAAGAACAAATCAGGTTTCCAAATGGAGTCCAACATGGAAGGGTCTAGGTCTAAAGAATCATCAGGGTATTCACTATATGCAAGGCGAGGATCGTTCCACTTCTGACGAAGGAAGATATTGACTCTGTAATCCTATGACAGAAGAAAGAAAGGGGGGAAAAAAACCTGCTTTAAAAACTTTAGAATCTTATGTGCTATTCTTTGGATGCCTCTGAATTTTAGCAAAAGCCACTGACCTCCTTGTGAGCTTTCATACCTCACAATCCTCACTCATTACCACTGACAAGAGTTGTTTAAGTTACAAGGCTTTGCCCATGTTTTAGTGATCTATATGTCTCTAAAGAAAAGGCCACAGAGGAGTACACTTTTATCATGCCTATATTTTGCCATTCCATTCAAATTTAACTTGGTTTGTCAGAATAAAATGTTAGGTTGCTATTAGACACTTGAAGTAAAATATTTTCAGCATCACATTTATTTTCTAGAACCATTTCTTTTCGTAAATATCCAATAGCATCCAGAATGCATTTAGTGAAATTTTCTTGAAAGCTGTCTTCTAAAAATGACTATATATACTTTACAATGAAGACACATTTCCTCATGTTTAATATAGCAGTGAGTTCCATGAAACAGGTGATTTGGGAAAAATAAAAGGTGATTTTGAAATAAGAAGAGAATAATAGAGGAATATTATTGCCGGTAATCCTTTAAGAAGATTTGGCTGAAGAGTTTTCCCAATTAGACTACTCATAGTTAAGTTTTAAAAGGGGAAGAGTCAGGGGCACCTGGGTGGTTCAGCGTCCCACTTTGGCTCAGGTCATGATCTCATGGCTCCTCAGTTTGAGCCCTGTGTTGGGCTCTGTGCTGACAGCTCGGAGCCTGGAGCCTGCTTCAGATTTGTGTCTCCCTCTCTCTCTGTCCCTCCTTGGCTCATACTCTCTCTCTCTCTCTCTCTCTCAAAAATAAACATTAACAAAAAAGGTGGGGGGGAAGAGTCAATGACTTCAATCAAATTCTTGCTCACAATTTCTGGACTAATGTATAGAATGACAAAGATTGATAGCCAGTATATGGATATAAGCACCACCTATGACTTTTGAAATGAGTACATAAATTTTAGATTTTTGAAATGAGCAAATAAATTAAACATGTAGATTTCATTATGAGCAGGAGTAAAGTGAACATTTTAGGAAGGTTTTATTTCCATGGAATATAGCCAAGGCTGGAGATATTCAGAGAAACTGAACACCAGTTTTCATCTATTTTTTTATTCTTTGAATACCAAATTACCAGGTATCAGAATATGTAACCAAGCAATCACAAAGAATGTTTCCATAAAATCAGGTCTGGTAGATTGCTTTCTCTCGCAGGGAGGTGAAACTCAGAGTAGTGAATGTTATAAATCTATATGTTCCCCGGGCACCTGGGTGGCTCAGTTGGTCAGGTGACCAACTTCGGCTCAGGTCATGATCTCGGAGTTTGTGGGTTTGAGCCCCGCGTCGGGCTCTGTGCTGACATCTCAGAGCCTGGAGCGTGCTTCGGATTCTGTGTCTCCCTCTCTCTCTGCCCTTCCCCTGATCCTGCTCTGTCTTTCTCTGTCTCAAAAATAAAGAAGACATTAAAAAAATTTTTTTAAAATAAATCTATATGTTCCCTTGATCATTATTTGCACACCGAAACCCTTATCTTCTAACTGCAACTGAGGTTACATACCAGATAATATTTTTTTCTGCTTGCTAGGTACCCCATGTATCTTCCAAAGTGACAATGGAACAGAGTTCACTTTGGCTTTTTACCACAAAGTTCACGATAATGTGGAAATCTCACCAGCCACAGGATCTGCAGAACCTGTAAATGGGGATACGTGAACAAGCTTCTACCAGCCAAAGACAGGTCACCCTCTTTTCGCCTAGAATTCAGAATGCCAAGGAACAGAGCTCCATGGTTGGCGGCCAGTTTTTGCATCGCTTTGCTGCTCTGAAGTCTGTGCTTCAGCCCTGACTACCACCAAAGGAATAATTTCCCTCTGTCTTAACCATAGGAGAAGATGAAAGCAACCCCAGTTATAATGATGCCTGCCAGGAAGAATAACTGACAACTAAAGAATTTCCTTGGGACTGATTCTTACAATTATATGCATAATTGAGAATACGCTGCAAATGTTCCTCACTGTGAGGCTAAAATAAAAGTACTTTTTTTTTTTAACGTTTTATTTATTTTTGAGACAGAGAGAGACAGAGCATGAACGGGGGAGGGTCAGAGAGAGAGGGAGACACAGAATCTGAAGCAGGCACCAGGCTCTGAGCTGTCAGCACAGAGCCCGACGCGGGGCTTGAACTCACTAACCTTGATTCATGACCTGAGCCGAAGTCAGACGCTCAACCGACTGAGCCACCCAGGCACCCCTAAAAGTACTTTTTAACCGCAGTGTATACAGTAACATTTGGTTGACTCTCCTTATCCTATGCTATTGGTTTCGTGATAAGCTTTATAGACACAATCTCAGATCTTCCCGAAACACTTTTTGCTCTAAGACTGAGTTTAAAAAAGACATCAAGTATCCTTCAGTTTCTGTTTCTAAATCACACAGGGCAGAAACCACCTGCCACCTGTCACCAAAGCCAAATGTTATCTTATATCCATTGTGCTCTTTCTGTGAATAACCAGAAATATCTTTGTTTACTAACATATTTAAGTCTTTGTTTAGGACCGGGGTCTAATGAAAAACTCAAAAATGGCCATCTCTTGATGACCTAGAAACTAAGCTTTTAACAGTTCTCACAGTCTGAGTTTTGACCTGCCTGCAAATGAACATTGTGCTGGGAAGCTTCCCCATTAAACAACCAAATTCAGCATTTTGAAAATAAATTTTTAAAGCTGATTCCTCATAGCCAATGTATCCCATTTACACTAGGCAACCATTTATATTATCCGTGAGTCTTGATCACTTGTGAAAATGTGCAAAGGGTAAATAAAATGACATAGTCAAATAATGCCACCTAAGAGAAGTCCTCGTAACTCAATTTGAAATAACTTGCCTATACTAAAAGAGCAAAAATAAAGAAATAAAGACAGTTTTGCAAAATAGAGATAATGGATGTGTATGCAGCACATGCAGAAAAATTTAAAATAGACCCACTAAAGCCAGCTTCAAAGTGTGTAATAATTCTTTGGCTATACATAAAAGAAAGACTGTTTTATTAATGGAAGTTCCTCTGTTCACCTGGGCTATACTTCTATAATGGTGAAAATGTAGAAAGGTTATACGCAAGTAAAAAAAAAAAAGGACAACGATAAAAATGAGATAATATATATTGAGAATGAAATAAATATTTGTATCTCACATTTCTAAAATCTAGATATGCACTGAATTCATTCATAAGTCATATAAGGCAACTGAATTGACTTTTATATGGAATCATCAAATTTTAGGACAAAGACATTTAATGATTCTTTTCCCTACAAACCCCTTTTGCAGTAAACCCTCCAGAAGCTAATTTTATTTTTTCATCATTTTTTCATGCTACATAATAAATGAGTGATTTGTAAATATACGCTATACTATAGTAATTTATTATTAATATTTTACAGTAACAGTGATGAAATACAGCCATTATTTCATAAATTAGAAGAAACACTAATTTTGACCTTTCAGAAGTCAAAATTTATTATTACTATTATTAGAATAGAATGATACACATTAATAACTTTAATTTTGTAAGAAAATATCTTGTTGACAAAGTTATATACCATGTTTCGTTTTGAAAGTAAGTATCCATTCAAATGTACTTAACTTTCATGTGTATGTCACATAGTAAATAACAGGCCCAATATTTAAAATTCTTACACTATAAGGCACAAAAAAATAATAATTCAATTAGGCGAATATTGTAACGTTTTATATACTAGACCCAGAAGTAAATCTTCTTGGGATCAAATCTCAGCTCTCCCAGTGAACAGCTTTCTAATCTTTCTGTGTCTTGTTTTTTCCTCCATAAAATAGGGATGGTTACAACAGTACTTCCCCTGAGAGGGGTGCTTTGAACACTGGATTGATCCACACAAGTATTAGGACCACACTTATTAAATATTAGCTTTTAGATCCTCAAAATTAGAATTCATATTAAATAGGAATTTGGTTGTATTTTCGGTTTATAAATTAGTTTTTGAAATAATAGGCATTTGGGACAGATAATTGTAATGTTGAACCTGGTGACTAGTATCTTACGGAAAATTTACAAACTCTTATGATAAGCTTATCATTAACTTTTTGTATTTACTTTTGCATTTCAACATTTATGTATATTTGTATTTCCTGTCTGTATTCAATTGCCCCTCCACCCCCTGCCTCTATAATTTGTTTGTGTTATAAAGCCCCTTTCCATAATGTCAAATATAGCTGCTTACATTTCACTCTGTGCCTCATGTTATACTAGGTGCTTCATGGATTATTCCTACTATCCTCATCACAAATCTATGAGGTAGGTGTTATTATTTGCCTAGTTTTACAGATGTGGACTGTGAGACAAAGATAAGCTAACTAACTTCAACGTGATTACTGAGCTAACAGGTGGCGGAACTGTAATCCAGACCCATGCATCCTGGTTTCAGAGCTTTGAAGAATACATTGCCCGCATGATTTAGTGCCAGTCATGACTGCCTTGTATGCACACCAAATGTTTTGTAAATTAATGCAAAGAGTCTGGGTTTCTGTGGTTTGTGTTTGCTTGTTTTGTAATAAATTTTGGGGGTTACAGACCAACATACTCACTGACAGGAAATCACAAGTCCTATACCTAAATGTTATCCAATTAAATCTAATAGGTGCCAGGTTGTCATTGCTCCATAATAGGTACCCTGGGGAAAGACCAAATTTAGTAAAAACCACAGCCCAGTGTATCACCGAAAATGACACAGAACACAATACTCATCTTTGGCTGCATAAGGGAGTATAGGATTGCTAGAAACTAACGAAAATGACCAGTTAGAAAAAAAAAAATAGAGAAAAATAATCATCTAATGTTAATACAAGTTGTCAACTGCTTCTCTTCCCTCTGGTCTATGATTCAGTTAAGTTTTAAGTTCCCTAGTGTTTTCAGGTCATTTCCAATCCCGCAGCCTTCCCCCACTTTCTCCTTTTTTCCCCTGCCTTCTTACTTATTTCTGCCCTCTACTCTCCTTTTTAATCTGTTTCTCTGTCTCTGTGTCTGTCTCCCTCTCTCCTCCTCCCTCCTCCCCACCTCACGCATGTATGTACACACACATTGCCTCTGTAGGAGTAGCCACCACATTTCTATACTGGTGATGTGTGCAAGTGGGTTTCAAATGTGTTGTTACAGAATAAAGGAAACCGATCTCAACGATGCTATCACTGTTGACATCTTGATGTGTTTGTTTCCTTTCTTTTCTTTATCCTACACATTTTCACATAGTTGAAATTATATTGCACATATGTTTTTGCATCTTTCATTTTCACTTAATGAATTTTTTGCATTTTCTAATCATTCTTAATTGCCATTCCAATAGCTATACAGTGCATTTTTTTTCAGTGTTTATTCAAATTCCAGTTGGTTAACATGCACTATAAGATTAGTTTCGGGTACAGAATCTAATGATTCAACACTTCATACAGCACCCAGTGCTCATCACAAGTGCATTCCTTAATCCCCATCACCTATTTAACCCCTCTCCCCACCCACTTCCTCTCTGGGAACCATCAGTTTGTTCTCTATAGTTAATTGGTTTGCCTCTCTCTTTTCTCCCCCTTTGCTCGTTTGTTTTGTTGATGCATTTTTTCTTATACAAATAATTTTTCATGTGATGGATTAGGGTCTAGCTCATATGGAATCATACAATTTGCAAACACCTTAAAGGTGTTGATTTACTTACTATAACTAAACGTATTTTTGTGTCATGTCTCAAATTTGGACAAAAATTAGGAGTATAAAGTATTATTATTTTTAAGTTTATTTATTTTGAGAAGGAGAAAGCATTAGTCAGGGAGATGAAGAAAGAAAGAGAGAGAGAGGGAGAATCCCAAGGAGGTGCCATGTTGTCAGCACAGAGCCCGACAGAGGGCTTGAATGTAATTATGTAATTATGAAAATACTCATTGCAAAATAGCACAAAAATAAATATTATCACCAAGTAGAGGATTTTTTAAAAACCACTTGGATGCTTTCCAATGATTGTAAACATTTTCATCTAAAATGATGATTTCGTGGAAACTATTACTGCCTTTCTTATTTAAATCTGATTTAATCTGAATGGTTTTACAAATTCAACATTTAGAATATTAATTAATCTTTTGAAAAGATACTTTTTCCAAGTTAAAGAATTCAGTTCCTATCGCTGTTTTTAAAATTGCTGATGATGTTGTTAATGCTATTATTTGAGAATGGTATTTAACCTCATTAAATTATTGGAAACTTATTTGAAAACTGCAATGCTTAACTTGATGCAAGTTTGCCACAGTACATCATTATTCAATGGCTTTCTGCAAAAGTAAAATGTGTATATTTAATGGCACATGCATATATTTGAGCACCTCTATGTTGAAAAGTTAAGATGGATCATTTATTTTTACTAAAAATTCAACAAAATGTATTCAAATTAGGTATTAAAGGGGTGCCTGGGTGGCTCAGTCATTGAATGTTGGACTCTTGATTTCAGCTCAGGTCATGAAATCACAGTTCATGAGTTCAAGCCCTGCATCAGGCTCTGTACTGACAGTGTGGATCCTGCTTGGGATTCTCTCTTTCTCCCTCTCTCTCTGCCCCTGTCTGCTCTTGTGCTTCCCCCTACTCCATAAATAAATAAATAAGCATTAAAAAATATATTAACAGACCAATGTTATCCTCAAATTTATTTAGATTCATTCAACAAATGCTTATCACATATTGCCAACCTGTGATTCAGTTGAGTGCTGATGACACAATATTTACAGATGATCTCTGCTATCACTATGTCGCGCAAGATATATCATAAACAATTAGCTTTCCACCTTATAAGTGCTCTGTTGGAAGCATTGCACAGCAAGCTATGGAAACACAAGGAATATGTAGCTAACAGGGACCAAGGTGGAAGGATCAGGGAAGATGTCCTTAGGAAAATCTAATTGGGCTTGATCTTCAAAGTGAAAAAAATTTAGGTAGGCAAACACTGAAAACATAATAAAATGTATCTTGTATTTTGACACAAAATCCAGTAATCATTGTAATTTTGGATGATTAGCACAGGAAGCTGGCTGAATTTTAATATCATAATTTATTTTTTTCACTTGATATCTATTGAGCACTTTCTATGTAGCAGGCAATTGCAGAGGATTATAAGGTGAATTATGCATAGTGCCTGTCATCTGGAGGTGAACAGTCTAAAGGAAAGAGAAAGGAAGACAATACGAATCAAAGCAGGGGATAAGGAAGAAATATATTATGAAAATAAGAGCTTTACTGACTTTTACCTGGTGTTATTTTATTTAAAAATTAAAATATAATAAAGAGTGTGAGAAAACAAGGCTTGATGTGTAAGAAATACAGGTATAGATACAGATATTGATGAAAAACATATTTATAAAGACTTGTGCTTCCAACATAATGGTAGATTGGACACATGGAAGGGCCCACTTATTGTAGATTATTTTCTGAATAAAGGAAATATATATACACTTTTTAAAAAGTTTACTGTCTTCAAGACAATACCAGGATTCTTCAAAGACAAAAATGGTAACAAAAATAAGAGTTAGCTAAAGCCACAGTGAAAGCAGTGACGGTAAATAAATACAAAGGTCTAGATTGGGAAACTGAGTCATGTGCCACCACAAAATGGAAAACCCGAACCTGTGACTAAGAATTAACCCATTAGATCCTCAAGTATATCACAGATTATGTTCAGATAAATGTGTTTATAGCAACAGCAATAATTTACTACAGACATAAAAAGGAGACATGAGCAGGCATGAACTTTAATGGAAATAGCATATCAAAATATGGAATAAACATGTAACATATATTTAAGGAAATAAAAGGTAAATTCAGGACTAGAAGCCAATAATTACCAGGAATATTTGAAAAATCATAAAATAAAATAATTATAAAATAAAAATATAACTGTTGAAATTAAAGACTTGATGGATGTGTTAAAGCATATAAGAAACATCTGAATAAAGAATTTTGTAGCACAAACAAAAGAAACTAATGCACAGATACAGGGACGTCAAACATACCAATGAAGGTAAATAAAAAAAAGTCCATATGAAGACATTATATTAAAACTGTGTTTAAAAGAATCACCTTTCTATTGCCAAACAATATTCCCTTGTATGGAATAGCACATTTTATTAAAAAAAACTAATGTTTACTTATTGAGAGAGATAGAGAGAGAGAGAGAGAGAACAAGCAGGGGAGGGACAGAGACAGAGGGAGACACAGAATCTGAAGCAGGCTCTAGGCTCTGAGCTGTCAGCACAGAGCCCGACGACGTAGGGTTAGAACTCACCGACCGTGAGATCATGACCTGACCTGAGGTCAGACTCTCAACCAACTGAGCCACCCAGGAGTTCCAGCACATTTTATTTAAACATTCATCAAAATAAATGGAGTACTGATACATGCTGCAACATGGGAGAATCTTGCAAATATTATGCTAAAAAAGCCAGTCACAAAACCATGTATTGTAGGATTCCATGCATATAAAATGTTCACATTAAACAAATCTATGGAGACAGAAAGTAGAATAGTAGTTGGGGAGAGGTAAAAAGTGACTTCTAAAGTGTACTTGGTTTCTTTTGGGACAATAAATGTTCAAAAATGGTTGTGGTGATGGTTGCACAACTGTGTGAATACACTAAAAATCATTTAATTATAGACTGACAAGGACGAATCATATGATACATGTATGATACATAAATAATCACCATTATTGGAAAATACTTAGACTGGTGGTGGACTTTGCATCAATAATGAAATCCAGAATATAGTGGGTTAACATACTCAAAATATTAAGAGAATATTATAGTTAATTTGATTAGTATACTCAGTAATAATCTTTCAAAATTGAAAGTGAAAAAATCATTAAAGAAAAAGTTTTCTCTTGAACATTTATAAAGTAGACTTTTAATTAATGCACTTCAGAAGGACAGAATTAAAAAAAAAAACACGTAGAATGTTGCTCTGAAATGCAAACAGAAATGAGGGACAAGAACTGGAAAACTTTGATATGAATTTGAGTACACTTCTTCTATATAAAAAATTGCTATGAATGGATAATTTATGCGGTTGAAATGAACTGAAATATTGAAAAAACAATATCACAGGCTATGACTGATCACATAAGACACATAGAAATAAATCTTTAAAAACATGAAAGAGTTTTACCTAGAACACCTTCTAATTTCTTGAAAACGTAAGTAAATAAATAAGTGGGAGGAAACTCCATGATTCTACAAAGAAAGAGGAAATGTTACAAAGGTAACAATTATTTACTAACTAGCTGCTAGATTCAGTGTAATTTTTGTCAAAACAAAACAATTTTTTGAGACAATTGATTAGCTAATTACATAATTTGTATAGAATACTACCAAAGGTCCAGGATAGTCAAGGCAGTCTTAGAGAAGAAGAAAAGAGTAGAAAGACTTACTACAGGAACTATTTAAGATGAGTGTAAAACTTTAAAACATTATGGTTGGTTCAAAGACAAAGTGATCAACGGGACAAAATGAGGAGTCTAAAAACAACCGTTCGTGTGGTATACAAAGGAAGTAGAGCTGCAGATTACTGGTGGCTGCATGGACTACTCACTAAATGGTTTTGTGTATGACAAGAAGGTTAAATTTTGTCCCAACAATAAGGCTCAATAGAGCAAGTTTGGATGAATTAAAAGTTCAAATAAGATGGGTTAAAAAAAACCCAGAAAACACCGTAGAGTAGTCTAGCCTTGAGGTAGGGTCGATTTTTTAAGAAGCACAATAGTACTGATCATAAAATAAAGATTAATAAATTCCATGATGTCAAAATTAAGAAATTCTTTTTGTAAGATTTTTTTATGTTTATTTATTTTTGAAAGAGAGAAGGGGAGGGAGAGAGAGAATCCCAAACAGGCTCCACACTGTCAGCACAGAGCCCAACCCAGGGCTTGAATTCACAAACTGTGAGATCATGACCGAGACTGAAATCAAGAGTTGGATGCTCAACCAACTGAGCCACCCGGGATCCCCTCCAAATTAAGAAATTCTTTTCATTAAAAGCCCACTTAAGAATAATGAAAAGCCAAACCACCCTGGAAGAAGGTATTTGTCACACAGGTATAACTGACAACTGGCTATTGTCAAACTATAAAATATCTCATACTAATCGTTGAGAAAAGGACAAAGAATTGAGTAGAAAAATGATCAAAGGTAGACACATTTCACTGGGCAAAGATCACAAATGTCCAAGAAATATGTGAAAAGTTGCTCAAACTCATTTGTAAGCAAAGCAATGCAAAATTAAGACATTAAGTTTGATGATATCAGAATTTGGCAAACATATAGAGCAAAATAATCCTATATACACTACTGTTGAAAGTAGAAAAAGACGGAAAAAATTGACATTGTACTGTAAATTAAATATGAATACTCAAGATACCAATATTTTAGTTCTACGTATAGATCCTAAACTCCTGCACATGTACATGAGGAGACATAACACAAAATATTTATACTAGTCTGTTAGCTATAGTAAAAAAAAAACAAACCACAAACAAAACTGGGAACTAATCCAAATATGCATTGTCAAGAAAATGGATAATAAACTACAATACATCAACAAAATTAGATATTACATAACAGTGAAATGAGTTGATGCTACTCTCTGCAATAAAGAGGATGAATCTTAGCAATGTTAAATTTTAGTGAAAACAAAGGAAATGTCAAAATATGTTATGGCCCTATTTTTGTAAAATTCAAAACCAGGCAATCCCTCTCTCTTTATCTATCTATCTATCTATCTATCTATCTAATCTATCTATCATCTATCTATCTATCATCTATCTATCTTCTACCTATTTCACTATCATCAAAATTGTGAAAGCAACAAAGGGAATTACAACACAAAATCCATGATAGTGGTTACCTGGGGAGATATTAAGGGAATGGGTTTGGGGTGGATTATACAGGTATGTTTAATATTGGTCATGCTTTAGTTCTGAAGTTAGGTGGTAGTTTCAATAGTTTTTGCTCTATTACATTATACCTTGTCACTTACATATATTATTCATGTAGTTATATACCAAAATATTGATATCTGAATATGAAATGAATCATTGGAAATGCTCATTGGAACTGTCTATTCATTTATAGGAAATACACTACACTTCGCAGTGTTTTGCCATTGATATACTTTTTGTAAAATATTTTATAATTTTTCCCACATAGTATTAGCATCTTTTTATTGCACATCTTATATGATGTTGTGGTGGGTGGGGTGATGGCCCAAAGGTGTGTACATCATAATCCCCAGAATCTGTGAATGCGCACTCTCATTTAGTGCAAGAGATTTTGCAGATGTGATTAAGAACCTAGAAATGGGATTATCCAGATGGGCCCAATGTAACTACAAGGATCCTTATAAGTGAAATAGAGGCAGAGTCAGTATCAGAGTGATGTGATGTGGGATTGAGTTGGGTTACAATAAAGGAAGGAGGCCATGAGCCAAAGAGGAAGGGAAGCCTCTAGAAATGTAGAAAGAAAGGAAATGGGTTCACTCCCAGAGTTCATCAAAGAAATCTGCAGGCACCTTGATTTTTGCTCTGTAAAACCCATTTTTGACTTCTGAGCTCCAGAACTGTAGGAGAATGCTTTTGTGTCGCTAATCCACTAATTTGGTAACATTTTGTTACCGCAGCAATTAAACAAACAAATCCTGATACAGATATGTCTATTAATTGATTTGCATGCATTATCATTCTCATGCTTCAAAGAAGTTTCTAGAACAATAGAATATTTTGTCAATCATTTGAGCGGATAGAACATTTAAGGCAAAAATCACTGAATTCATACGCAAATGGAAAAATAACTCAGAATTCTTCCTGTTTTTAGGAGTCCTCATGAGACACCCTGGTTAATTTCAAAATGATCAGAAAATAATTTTCCTTTCTCAAAGAAATAAGGACAAACCACACACTCCCTAACAAATGTCTTGCTGGTTTCATTTTATAAGATTTTCTAACTCTGCCGTACTGTACAACGAAGGTTTCCATGCATCACAAAGTGCAGAACACTAATACTCAATGGTAGAATAATTGCTGCTAATGTCATCTCCATAATATTCCCCATGTTGCTGGTACCATCTGCTCTATAAACCCCACCACAGGGAGGGTGGTCATTTGGGGCCACTGATTCTGAAATAATGGCCCCCTGGGAAAGTGCCTTTCCATTGTCAGTTACTAAACCAGGAGGGAAAAAAAAAACATTTTGTAAGAACTATTTAGAGTCTCAGAAAGGTTATTTAAAATCTCCCCTTGACTTCTTCATTATCCATATGCTTAATTATCCTCTAGAAAAGGGTAGAGTTGTTTTAGAATTATGAAAACATGTTTTTAGCAAACCTAATTATGTACCGATTCTGGAAACATAAAGTTAAGAATTCCCGAGAATTAAAGTAGACTCTCAAAAAATATGTAGACAGTACAAACAAAATCAATCCCTATTTTTTTTTCAGAATTTGAGAGGTTTTCTCTTACCATTGTAAGAGCAGGGGAGGAGCATAGAGAGGGAGAGAGAGTATTTAAAGGAAATGTTAGTTATTAGAATTTAACAGGATTGGTCAGAATATGTGTGTTGAGTCGATTCAATAACACCATTTCATTCAGTAAATTCTGATTTGTCTTAGTCTGTCCAAGCTGCTATAACAAAATATGATAGATTGAGTGGCTTATATACAACAATAATTTATTTTTCACAGTTCTGGGGGCTAGAAGTCCAAAATCAGGATGCCAGGTTGTAGACTTCTCATTGTATCTTCACATGGTGAGGCTGGGAGCTCTGCAGAATCTCTGTATAAAATCACTAATCCCATTCATGAGGGTTCCCTCATGACCTACACATCTCTCCTAGTCCTACCCACTACCTTTGGCAGGGTTAGGATTTCAATATATATGAATTTTGGGGAGGACACAAACATTCAGACAATAACAAGATTAAAAAATTAAACAACGGGCAAAAACAATAAAGAGCTATATTCTACTGCTCAGGGTGTAAATTTCCGGGGAGGTAAATTTAGGCCATGGGAACGTTCTTGCAGAAGATTTTTTCCAATTAATATAGTTCATTCAGTTTGGGCATGTCTGGCTTTAGAGGTAAAGATCTGGACAGAGTCAATACTTCCAGTGGCTGCTTCCTTTCAATGAAAACTAGTCATTTATGTTCTTCTTTGGTTGTAATGTAGCAAATTCTTCTATGTCTTAATGTGCTCATTGCAGTGCTCCATGAGATCCAGTTTAACTAGAGACTTCCTTCTGCTTCCAGTGCTCACTTCCATTCCTACTGAATTCCCCTTTGCCTGCAGATTGTATGCACAGGCATTCCATCTCAACCTTCTCACAGCCAGCTAGAATGCATTCTCTGCTAAAGCAATCTGTGCCAACAACCCCCCCCCAAAAAAAAAACCCAAACTGGCACAATCTTCCTGTCTCATGTTTCTGCCCAAATCAGTGTCTAAACTTCAGTTAACTCCATTTGGTATTATACCAAATAGGAAGAGGAAGTTTATATGTTTTTCCAGGTTTAGGCAACAAAGACACGGAAATTCTATCACTACTACTGTCATTCATGACCCAAAATTTGTATCAAAATTTATACCCAAAACAGAATGTGCTTATCTGTTTGCTTTTATTTCTACCTAATGTTAGCCTCATAATTTGTGTGTTCAAATGAATGTAACCGTTTACACATAGCACTTACTACTTTGCAATTTGCATATTTAATGACATGTGGGCAGCGATTTGCTTATTATTATTTATTTTTGGAACTTCCATTAAATAACTGTTGTTCCACTACTGGAACATATGACTTGGATCATAAAAAGATAAATGTCTTTTGGAAAATCAACTATCGTTTGGTCTTCAGAGCATCCTCTCTCTCAGTCAACAATATAAAAGCTCTTCAAATCAAACAGGAAATTCTAAGAACTCACTAACAGGAAGAAAACTTCTCTGAGAATAGTTGAGACATACTCCACACTAAAGGGTGGATAAATAGTGAAATAAAATACTTTATTTGAAGATCTTTTAACTAATATGTTTCCGTAAATGTTCTATGCAAACTGTGTTATGTTTTATTATTCGTGTTTTCTTTCTTTAATTTAAATTGTGGTCAGGGGCACCTGGGTGGCTCCTCCTCTTGGCTCAGGTCATAATCTTATGGTTCATGCCATCGAGCCCTGCATTGGGCTCTGCGCTGACAGTGCGGAGCCTGCTTGGGACTCTCTCTCTCCCTCTCTATGCTCCTCCCCTGCTCACTTATGCTCTCTCTCTCTCAAAATAAACATTAAAAAAATAAAATCCTTATTAAAATAAATAAATTGTTATCAAATGCATACATATAATACTTACCATCAGACACATTTAGTACATTCATAATATTGTGTAACCATCAACACTATCTAGTTTCCAGGTCCCTGTGCCTATTAAGCAGTCATTTACGTGTTTCCAGTTTAAATATATTTAGATTTTTAGTTATACACTTATATATTTTTCAAGTTTAATCTATTATTTTTGGATCATGCCCCCACTTCCCTTCACATTTTTTTTTAAATTTTTTTTTTCAACGTTTATTTATTTTTGGGACAGAGAGAGACAGAGCATGAACGGGGGAGGGGCAGAGAGAGAGGGAGACACAGAATCGGAAACAGGCTCCAGGCTCTGAGCCATCAGCCCAGAGCCTGACGCGGGGCTCGAACTCACGGACCGCGAGATCGTGACCTGGCTGAAGTCGGACGCTTAACCGACTGCGCCACCCAGGCGCCCCTTCCCTTCACATTTTAATGAACTCTTAGTACTTAGCAATATTAATTTTGGGACATGATTTAATAAAACAAAAACTAAAATGAAACAAAAAATAGGTATTATTGGCAAAGGATTATTGTTTTTGCGTGTTCGTTTTTGCATTTGTCCTTAGTCAGAAAATTGGTCATGTAAATCAATTATTTCAATAAACACTTTCAGTATTTTCAAATTGTTCTAACATTGAGGCTTGTTATCACAATTTTACATTTTAATTGATATTTAAACATTCAACGCTTTTTCTGAAAAAACCCCTAAGTCTTCTGCGAATCTTTGAATTCATGAGGGTTTATGTTGTATATGATTTTCTATGAAATGACAGAGGAAAAATATTAAAAGGAGCTAATTTTAGAAAAGATTTAGTGAGTTATATATGTTCAAAATGAACTTAGATTTTCTTTGGAATGATTTCCTTCTGAGCAATCCAGATAATTCTTACCTAGCTAGCTATTTGTCAATTTGAGGAGAGGCCAAAAGCTGTATGGAGGCTATTAACTGCACTTTAGAGCTATAGAAGAATTAACTTCTTTTAGAAACAATTATTAAATATTGCGGTGAAGTGTCCTCTACCCCTCTGGCCAACATACCGCTCTTTAAGTTTTAGTAATCACCTTTAGCCCGCGGGATTGATTGACCAACGTTTCTTCTTATATCTGTACATCCTGCATTATTTCCTAGAAAGAACAGAGCACTTCTGCACATCACGAAACAGGAACCAGACCCCCTCAGACAATTCCCTTGCACAATATCCCAGCACCGAGATAAAATCTGTACAAGGCATCAATGGAGTCTGCACATAATCAAGAAATGCTTGGGGACCACTGTACTCCTTTTACTGATTAACTGCCTTAATCTCCTTTAGAAACCCCTGGGCTAGGCAGAAGCCTCGAAGTTAGCCTCTGGACAAGAGTCTGCCTTCTCCCTGGGTGGCCAGCCTCCTGAAAGAAACTCTTACTCCTTCCCAGTCAAAACTGATCTCTTAAATATTGGCTTTTGAGCAATGGGCAGCCAAAGATGGGTTTCGGTAATAAATTTTGGCAAGCCAGCCAGGGGCCAATGCCGGTCACTGTGGCACTCAGTTTCCCCAGGAATCTCAAGGCAGCCCAGGCTAATAACTTAGATGGCTGACAGGACGTTAGCCGCTTAGGTGCTCGTTGGTCTCAGGGAAGGAGTCTGAGAGATCTGTCCCTGCAGGGATCTGTCTCAGGGCAACTGCTTCCTATTCTCCACCAAAGCTAGCTGCCAATTTCGCCTTTTGGTTGGAGTGGAAAGGAAAGGCGCATCTGGGGCAACTGACCAGCCTGGGGACTGAATAAGTCCTTCAGAGTATACACTGACACAGGTATCTTTTACTTGTGAAGCAATTGTGTGTGTTTTTGTTTTGCCCTCCATGCTTTTCCCATGAGGAAGGTGTGGCTTTCAGGAAAAACTAAAAGGGAATTGAATAACGGTCACCGAATTTGGAATTTGGAACACCTCTGTTTCGGCATGTTTGTGTGTGTGGAGGGGGGTGTTGCATTGTGTTAAATTTGTGTGGAATAGTAGGATCCATCTCTATGCCACCAAGTAGCCCACTGGGCTGAATCTTGACTAAGTGGAAGGAGTGTCACCAGGACCGTATGGCTAAGAAAAAGATAGTTTTATTGTAACACCACCTTGCTATGTAGGTTAAGCTCAGAGGAAAGATGACCACAAAATGGCTGTCTTGGATTTCTTCCTACCATTGGGTTGTCTCCAAATAGAGGGTGTTGGTTTGGCTCTCTCAGCTTGTCTAGGGAACCATTTAGTTTAGTCAGTGGACTCTGACTTTGGGGAGGATCCAGAAACTAGGAGACTATTTGGTTCAGTCCATAAAGTCCTCCAACTTTGGGGGGGGGGTGAATGCCAACAGAGGTGCTACTCAGTCACGGTGTTGTTTCTTCTGTGTTCTTTCTGAACTTTTGCCCAGGAAGATGGGAAATACACCAAAGAATGTCTATTAGGATATATTTTCAATAAATGGTGCAGAGGACTGGAAAACAATCAGAAAACAAAACAAAACACAAAATGTGTCATGCAGGAGGGACAGGCAGGGGACACAGAGCTGGTGGCACCCTTGCACCTGTTTTTGCTTCATCTTCCTGTTTCTGCATGACTGCCATCTTGGCTGGCATACCTTCCTAAGTATCTCGGGCACCATTGACTCCTGATCCCCCTACCCTCTCTGTCAAGGAGTGAAAAGCGCCTCATGCTGTGAGACTGCCTTCTTAAGAAGTTCGAACGGAAGCACCTGTCAAATGAACATGAAGGGGTCCAGCAGCTCTCTTGGACTTTAACCATCCACTTTAGATTTCCCATGAAGAGCCCCGGGTAAAAAGTTGACGATGGGAAACAAACTGATTGTTAGTGGACATTGGTGCGAAGTATTTGGTATTGAAGCTAGTTTAAGTGTGTTGGTTTAATTAAAATAGACATGTTTTAGAGTTATCTACATTAAATATTATCTCAGCAGTTGGAGGTTGTGCAAAGGTGTTGTCCGAAGGGGTCTGTTTCCTGTTTTGTGATGTGCACAAGTGCTCTTTTCTTTCTAGGACCGAATGCATGATCTACAGATATACAAAGAAAGAAATGTTAGTTAATCAATCACGGGGCTGAGGATGACTGCTAAGGCTTAAAGACCACCAGATTGGCCAGAGGGGGCAGAGGTTGTTTCAATAACCCACTGTCAAGTTCATCATTCCCTATCTATGGGATTAGGGACAAAGATCCATCTTCTGTAGCTACTTCCTGCTGATCAGGGATGATGAATAGATTTTGGAGTGGGAGATTTTACAGACTAGGAGAATCTGGTTTCCGGCACAAAAGTTTTTTTTTTTTATTTTTTTTATGTTTATTAATTTTTTGAAAGACAGAGAGAGACAGAGCACAAGCAGCAGTGGGGCAGAAAGAGAGGGGGACACAGAATCTGAAGCAGGCTCCAGGCTCTGAGCTGTCAGCACAGAGCCTGATGCGAGGCTCAAACTCACGAACCGCGAGATCATGACCTGAGCTGAAGTCAGACACTCGACTGACTGAGCCACCCAGCCGCCCCAATGGCACAAAAATTTTAATCATCTTCCTCCATTTATTCAGTCCCATGTTACTAATTCTTGTACGTTTAAAGGAAGCTTTTCCATTATTTCTGGAAATTCTTACCCAGGTTTGTTTTTATGATCTTAAAGATAAGAAATCTGTATTGGTCAAAAGACCTTTTCATAAATCTCGTTGAAGATATAACACATTTTGCAAGGGCATCAGAACAATAACTATAAATGACAAATCATCAAAAATGGACATGGCTAAAGATCTGATAAGAGTTCATTGCAGTGTAGTTGACAAGGAAACCTGGTTAGTTCTGTGACACCCAACATTTCAATGATTAGAGTGTCAAGAGATGATCCTATACCAGGACTGCTAAAACTTCAGAAATGTATATATTTTCTAGAACAGATAGAGCATTTACCCATGCAATACCAGCTAAGAAGGTTTATCATCATTTGTTTGACAATGTTTCCCAAGTAACTGGACATACCAAATAAATAAGCTTCATTCGTCAAAAAGACTTCACTTAGAATTCCAATCTTGGACGTTTGTTAAAAACATCAGAAAGTTTTAAAGTGCATGTTGAACTAGGATTACAGATCATTACAGAACTTAATATTTAATTATGTGTATAATCAAGGTAGTAATAAGAGATTCCACATAAGGTTAGACTATTGTTAGCAAAACTTAGCTCCTGTAATATTGAGAAGTTTTAGTTCTCTTATGTGATCAAAGACCTAATAAAGACAAAACATAGAAACTTTGGTTCTGTGGGCCAAAAACAGCCAACTTTGTTTACAATTTCTTATCAAGTGAAAGCCAACAACCCAAGAAAACTTTGTCTTTTTAATAAAGAGCAAAGCAGAAATTCAATTTTATACCACTGTAGTTTTATAATCCATTCGTTTCGATCTGAATCAGTCCTGACCACACACAAAATTATTTTCCAAAGCTTCCAAAGCTTCTCAAACCTTCTCCAACTTTCTTTTTCATTCAGAGTTTGTCCTAAAACTTTCCTCTCCAAATATCAGTCTCATTGTAGGACAAAATTACTTTCTTTCGCCTCAATAACCATGTATTCTCTTTTCTTATGCCTTTCTTACACATCTCCTACTTTCCTACATACAGAGTCGCTTCCCTTATCATTTCCATCAGGTTCAATTATATTTAGCAGAATTTTAACTCTTAGAAACCTTAGTCTACAGTAAAAATTATGTAGTAAACAACTGTGAACTGTTACACCAGAATTCCTTATATTGGAGGTTCATGAATACATTTCATGATTTCTAGAAACACGAGCTTTTCCACACTACAATCTTTTAATAAAAGATAAAGCATGTTTACCCAAACACCTGAGTATCCTCTATTTCTCTAAAATAAGAAGCCAATGTGGACAAACTGATTTTCAGTAATTAATGCTCTAGTATTCTATCCCATTTGGAAAAGACCTAGCTATCCAAGAATTCAAACCAATTTATCACTTAGCAAAACTAAAATTCTAGGTTATCAATGATTTTGAAAGCTATCTTAACATTTTGTATGATAAATGTTTCTCCATTGCCTCACTTTCAATCTGCTGGTGTCTTTCACTCTAAAATGTGTGTGTTGTAGTGTTGTAGGCAGCATATACACGTTTCTTGCTTTTGTTTTGTTTTTTTTTTTTGTTTGTTTGTTTTTGTTTTTGTTTTTATCCATTATGATACCCTATGTCTTTTGACTGGAGTGTTTAGTCTATTTTCATTCAGAATGATTATTGATAGGTATGTATTTAGTGCAATTTTATTACTTGTTTTGTCATTATTTACTGTTCCCTTTCTTGTCTTTGTCAATTTGGTCTTTCCTTTCCACTCAAAGAGTCCCCTTTAATATTTCTTTCAGGGCTGGTTTAGTGGTCTTGATCTCCTTTAGTTTTTGTTTGTCTGGCAAACTATCTCTCCTTCTATTCTGAATCATGGCCTTGCTGGATAGAGTATTCTTGGCTAAGGACTCTTCCCATTCTTTGAATATATCATGCCACTCTATTCTGGCTTATCAGTTTCTGTTGAGAAATCTGCAGCTAGCCTTACGGGTCTTCTGTTGTAAGTTAAGGATTTCTTTTGCTGCTTTTAAGGCTTTTGTGTTTATTGCTGTATTTTGCAAATTTAATTACAGTATGTCTTGGTGCTGGGAAGCTTTTGTTGATTTTGATGGGAGTTCCCTGTGCCTCCTGCCTATGGATGCTTGTTTTCTTCCCCATATTAGGTAAGTTTTCTGTCATGATTTCCTCAAATAAATTTTCTGCCATTTTCTTTTTTCCTCTTTGATGCTTATAATACAAATGTCATTATGTTTAATGGAGTTACTGAGTTCCCTAAATCTATTCTGATGTTCCATAATTCTTTCTCTTTTTTTTTTCAGCTCCATTATTTTCCATCATTTTGTCTTCTGTATCCCTCATTCATTTCTCTGATTCTTTCAGCTTCGTTCATTGCATGAAACCTGTTTCTAATCTCAGTTATTATGTTTTTCATTACTTTCATTTTCATTACTTTCATTTTCATTCTTTTTTAACTCTTATCTCTGTTGTAAGTGTCATCATAATAAAGGGGACAATCTAACAAGAAGATCTAACAATTGTAGATATTTATGTACCCAGCATGAAAGCATCCAAATATATAAAACAATTAATAACAAACCCAAAGGAACTAATTGACAATAATATAATAATAGTAGGAGACTGCAACATCCCTCTTACATCAATGGACAGATCATCTAAACAAAAAATCAACAAGGAAACAATGGCTTTGAATTATATCCTGAACCAGATGGACTTAACAGATATATTCAGAACATTGCATCGTAAGGCAGCAGAATACACATTCTTTTCAAGTG
Source organism: Lynx canadensis (assembly GCF_007474595.2). NCBI lineage: Eukaryota > Metazoa > Chordata > Mammalia > Carnivora > Felidae > Lynx > Lynx canadensis. The sequence continues at coordinate 53,838,931 of NC_044306.2, read as the reverse complement.
CACATGGGACATTTTCCAGAATATAGATCATATACTAGGTTACAAATCAGGCCTCAACAAGTAAAAACTGCATTTTTAATGCATATTTTTTTTATCACAGTGCTGTGAAACTTGAAGTCAACCACAAGAAGAAAATTGGAAAGACCACAAATACATGAAGGTTAAACAACATATTACTATGTACAATAACAAATTATGTAAAGAGGCCAAATGTCCATTGACTGATGAATGGATAAATAGATGTGGTATATACAAGGGATATTACTTAGCCACAAAAAGAGCATGGAATCTTGCCATTTGAAATGATGTGGATGGAGATAGAGAGTATTATGTTAAGTGAAATAGGTCAGTCAGAGAAAGACAAATACCATATGAGCTCACTTATTTGTAGAATTTAAGAAACAAAACAAACATTATAGGGGGAAAAAAAGAGGCAAACCAAGAAAGACTCTTAATTATACAGAACAAACTTATGGTTACCATAAAGAAAGTGAGTGGGGGAATGGGTTAAATAGATGATGGGGATTAAAAAGTACCCTTGTGATGAGCACCAGGTGTTGGATGGAAGTCTTCAATCACTGAATTGTACCCTTGAAACTAATATCACACTACGTGTTAGCTAACTGGAATTTAAATACAAATTAATAAAAAGAAATATCAGTCTAGTGTACTTCCTTTATTGATTAACTCCCCTAAACTCCTTTAAAAACCCCTGGGCAAGGCAGAAACGGCAGAGTTAGCCTTTGGACAGGAGTCTGCCTTCTCCTCAGGTGGCCAGCTTCCTGAATAAAGCTCATATTCCTTTCCAATCTAAACTCCTCTCTTGAGTATTGGTTTTCTGAGTGATGGGTAGCTGACCTTGGGTTTCAGTAACAGCAGCCTCATTTAGGATAGTTTTTTAATGTAACAGATGGAATATTTGCTTTTTCTACATGAAATGAAATAACCATTTAACAAAATACAAAATTTACTTTCAAAACAATTACCTAGTAGTATATATGCAACCCACCAAATACAGAATTATAAGAAAACTGTAATCCGTCTTTAGATACTTTGTTTCTGTGGTAGACAGCACCACACATTTTAATATTTCTGTATTTCTAGATATTTGTGATTATGCTTACATATTCAAAAATATTCAAGTGTAGGGTATCAACACAGGCGAAAGTAGCCCATCTCCATGAGTTTTCACTTTTCATAAAATATTCGGCAACCTGAAGATGTGTTCTTTTTTTTTGAATTTATAAAATTGAGGACATCCATATTCTATCAAATGCAAATCCTAGAGTGGGTTTAGCACAATACAGATGCTAAAACTTTTAGAATCTATCGATACATTATTTTCTCTGTGAAATTCGCTTCCTGTTTATACTGTAGTAATTTTATGACAGGGAAGTCACTTTAACTTATGAAAACTAATGGAGTAAAATAAGTGTCCTTACCAATGCCATTATACAGAACAAGAACAAAAACTGAGATCTCCTTCATGTTCATTCACGCCTTGAGCTCTCACTGCATGATACACAATGTGGTGTTAGTACAAATTATACCATCTCAAAAGCAAAGTGTCTTTTATGGTGGAAGATTATTTTCTCCTAGGTAATATGCCCACCCACCAAGTGAATCCCACTGAGTGATTTCGGGTGAAACTAGGTGAGAAAAGTGCAGCAGTCTTTCCTAAATCTCTAACCTCTGAAATTATGGAATATAATAAAATGCTTGTTTTTATAAGCCACTAAGTTTTGAGGTGGTTTGATATACAGCAATATCTGAAATGGAATTAAGTAACTGGAAGTAGATGCTGCAGTAAGAAAATACTTAAAACACCTGCCACTGACTTTGAGACCAGACAGCAGGCAGCAGTTTGAAGGGTTTTGGAGATCTTTTTGGTGGCTGAAAAGATGAGGAAGAAATTGTTATCAGAAGATGGAAAACAAAACAAAACAAAACACCCAACCTCTATCACCTCGGTAATGTGGAAAATAGGAAATCCAACTCATGAACTATTGAACTTGGCTAAGGAGATTTCCTGGAAAAAAAAAATCTCAAAAATGTTACTTCATTTTTTTATGGGCCCAGGGTGAAGATCTTCTCAAGGGTGAGGCTGTGAAACCCTTGTTTATATACCTCAAGAGATTAAAAAGTTGCCTGGTAGATTTTCTGAGCAAGATTAAAAGGTTTCCAAGAATCTTAAGAACATGATCCCACAGAATCTTGATTCTCAGTCCAAAGTAGGGAAAGATAGGAAGCCCACATAAATGGTAAGAGAATTCAACAAGTAGAAGTACCATTGGCTTCTATTAAAATGAATAAAAACAGTTCAAAATGCAGACAGCTTAAAAAATTCTCAAATTTCGGGGTGCCTGGGGGGCCTCAGTCAGTTAAGCATCCAACTTCAGCTCAGGTCATGATCTCACAGTTTGTGGGTTCAAGCCCCACAGTGGGCTCAGTGTTGACAGCTCTGAGCCTGGATCCTGCTTGGGATTCTGTGTCTCCCTCTCTCTTTGCCCCTTCCCTGCTTGCACTCTGTCTCTCTCTGTCAAAAATAAGTAAACATTAAAAAAAATTGAAAACAATTCTCAAATTTCTACAAGCAGGATGTTGATTGAAAGTCTATTTGGCAGCAAACATGGTTCATTTTTTTATAGAAAAGTAAAGATGACTCAGAAGGCAAAACCGAGAGCCCAAATGGTGAAGTCAAGATCCACAAAGAATCATTTGCAGGGAATAGGCTCGGGCTCTAATTGTGTAACTGGAGGGAGGTGCTTGCTTAGCCTTTAAAACTTCTATGAACCAGTGACTTACAAGGAGGGTGGTACTCCCCAGCCCTCCCCACCTTTGAACGAGAGTGTCTCCTGCAGTTACCCTGTTCTTGCAGCACCTTTGCATGTCAACTATATAGGGTGGATGACTTCTTGAGTCCTCTTGATCTTTTGATGAAGAGGAAGCATAATCCAGATGGCCCCTTGGGGAGCCTAATTTACACTTGGACCTTTTCTGGATGGCATGATCCCAAACTTAAGACAAGGTCATACTAGGACAAGGGAGCTGAGGGTTTTAGAAAGAGGTGTCCCTATTTTGCATGTTGGAAGAATGTGAATAATAGTCACTAGGAGGAAGATTGTGTCAGATTAAAGATGGCCAAGAGGTCTTGCAATTTTTTACTCTTCCTCTTGAAACTGGGGCAAGCCAGCTACCACATATGTAGTTAAATACCCTTGATAAGCTATGCTAGAGGAGCCACATGTAGGTCCCTTTAATTTTTTTTTTAATTCGGAGAGAACCTACATTTACAGTCCTATCAAGTGCACAGAGCTGTGCAGATTATCAGGATGCAGAACAGATCCCTGACCCACAAATATTCCCTTCTGCTGCCCTTGATAGTTAAGCCATTTCCACACCTATCGCTTTAAAACCAGTGATATATTCTTCATCTCTGTCACCTTGCCTTTTTTAGAATGTTATATAAATGGAATCATACAATATTTAACTTTTGGAGTTTGACTCTTTTACTTAAGTTATAGTATGATTTATTCCTTTCAGTTTAGTCCTTTCAATTGCAGAATAGAATTCCACTGTATGGACAAACCCCAGTGTTTGTTTGCCCACTGATCCAGTATTTTGTGATTATAGAAAATTCTTCTGTACACACCTGTGTATAGGTTTTTAAGTGAACACAAGTTGTTGTTTCTCTTAAATCCCACCTAGGAGTAGGATTACTGCTTCATATACTGAGTGTATGTATACATTAGAAGAAAAATAACAAACTGTTTTCTAGATTGGCTGTACAACTTGTACTCTCACCAACAATATATGAGACTTTCAGTTGCTCCTGTAGCCTTACCAGTGCTTGGTATGCTCAGACTGTTTTTAAATTGAATTTTAGCTTTTTTAATACATAGGTGTTAAGAACTCGTTGTTTTGATTTGAATTTTGCTAATGACTAATGACATTGCAGAACATTTTGTGAGCATATTTGCAACTTATATATATTATATACATAAACATAATATATATATTTAGTGAAGTGTCTGTATAAATCATTTGCCCTTAATTTTTTGTCTTACTATTTTGAGAATTCTTTATATATTCTAGACACCTGTCCTCTGACAGATATGATAGTTGCAAATATTTTCCCTTTTCTTCTCCATTAGTAGCATGTTTCATAGAAGTTTTTAATTACGATAAAGCTCACTTTATCAACTTATTTTATAGTTTGTGCTTTTGGTTTTATATCTAAGAACTCTTTGCCTAATCTATGGGCATTAAAATGTTTCCTTATGTTTTTGCTTTCTCCTGAAAGTTTTAAAATTTTAGGTTTCATATTTAGGATTAGGATCCATTGTGGGTTAATTTTTGTATAATATGTGAGTATGTGTTGGAGATAATTTTTTTTCATGTTGTATGGTTGATAAATTGCTCCAAAACTATTTGTTGAAATCATCATATTTTCCTGTTGAATTGCCTGTACAACTTTTTCAAAACTCACTTGATCATGTATGTGTATATTTCTAGACTATATTCTCTGTCATTGATCGATGTGTTTAGCCTTCACTAATACCTAATTGTCTTGACTAATGTCACTTTATAGTAAGTTTTAATATTGGGGGACCCAAGTCCTCTAACTTGGCTCATTCTTTTCAGAATTATTCTGGAAATTTAAAAATATTTTCCTTTCTTCATTGATTTGAGAGTTAGCTTATCTACACCTGAAAAAAATCCTGCCGGTATTTTAATTGAAATTTTGTTAAAACAATAGATTGGTTTTAAGAGAAATGACACCTAAGCCATGTGCTGAGTCTTCCAGTTTATAAAAAATGCACATCTATTTCTCTCTTTGATTTCTTTTATCAGCAATTAATGGTTTTTAGCCCATAGATCCAGCATATGTTTTGTTACATGTACATAGTTATTTCATTTTATCTGAAGAATTTATTATTATATTGAAATGGGATAAAACTGAGTATGCTTATGATTTTATAGTTTCTTAATTGAGGGGAACAATGAAATAAATTATAAATACAGACAATGTATTTGACAAGTTGTGTTGTGAAATTATTTCTGAAATACAGGCATTAAATCAATATAAGGACTGCATCTGAGTATATTTGGGCTGGAATATTTATGTGTTTAAATTCAAAGAAATTACAGTTGGGAATTTCTTTCATTTAGCAGATTTTTTCTCACTTTACCAAGCACTGTAGAGTGCAAATATTTTATCAGTGAAAAATGTTATGTTCTATTATGAGTTATTTGAGGGTTTCAATACTTTCTAATTTAGTAATCATAAAATTCAACTTTGAAGAAGATTTCAAGTAATTTTATGAAAAAAGAATCTTAAAACAAAAAGGAACAAAACCATATAGGAACAAGAACTCATTTTCCAGAAAAACATCAGTGATGTAATATTAGAAACCTACAAATCTAAGGAACTGACTAAGAAACGTGACTGCCAAGACAGTTATTCTGCCTCCATTATATTTAATAGTCAGATAAATTACATAAAAAGGTTTGATTTTTTTGTTTGAATACATACACATAGATATGGACATACATTATTTTTATTATTTTATAATGAATTTTATTAGTTGAAATAGGTCTAAACAAATATTTTGTGAATTCTCAATATAGTAAAACTAATCTGTTAGGAAATAAATAATTTTCAAATTCCTTTTAGTCTTAAATTTTTCCTATTTGGAGGAGAAACTATATGGTCACCTTAACCTGAAGCCTAGTGGCAAGCTCATTATATTATAAAGACCCTTATAAAGCCAGCAGCCCAAACACCTAAATACCCATAGGGTCTATTGTAATTTATAGGTACATATAGCCTCTCTTCTGAATGTAAAAGTAGTGCAAATAACTGCATTCAGGGTTCAAACATTGAATCAATTATCTTTTGCTGTGTAGCAAACCGCCCAAAAGTTAGTGCCATAAAACAGCAATTTTATTTGCTCACAATTCTGGGCATCTGCAAAATGGGTTGAGATCAGCTGGGATGGGGGAGAGTTCTTCTGTTGGGTGTTTCCCGTGATCACTAAAGCAACTCCAGTCATTTGGTTGCTTGATTGGGGTAGAATGGTCCTAAGATGCCTCAATCATATGCTTAACATTTACTTGCTGATTGTTGACGTGGTCACTTTGGTTCTGCATCACGTGGTCTTTTTGTTGTCTATTGGGCTAGAAAAGTCTTTACATGACTGTCTTGGGGTTCCAAGGTGGTCAAAGCAGAAGCCGTAATGCCTCTCAAGGTTAAGGTTCAGCAAACTGTACAGCGTCACTTTTGCCACACCGTTTTTAATTAAAGCAAAGTAACAAAACCAGTGCAGGTTCAAAGAGAGGGGAAATAAAAAAGTCACATGTCAAAGAGGTGTGCAGAGAGGTATGGGAGATCCTTGAAAACAATTTACCATAAGGCAGTAGGGCAATGGATGTGAAACGCCAGAAGTTGGCTCGTGAGAAAACGTGACCTGTATTTTTTTCTAACATGCATGTCTCCTAGAGATATTACTACTTTAAGTCATAGCATTTTCTTAGTACTGAAAAAAATTTTTAATATTATTATAGAAAATTTATAAATTAGTCAGACATCCTTTAGAAAATGATAACTTGACAATTTTTCTTCCTTCTGACTAGACACGTTTCACATGAGAAGAAGGATCACATAAAGTATTTGAAGGGCAGAGACTTCTTGTTTCCACTTATATCCTCAAAATCACAAACAATTTACTAAGGAATATGTAGGCAAAAAAGCTAAGAAGGGCATATAACAAGGGTATTCTGTATTTTGAATCAGGTGAGTATTACTTTAAAACTATAAGAATGCTACCATTTTATGGTGCAGAGTAGGAACAACAGACCTAAAAATGAATAAAGAGATTATTTGTTCTTCTCTGAGTTTGTTTAGCTTTGAATCCAAATAAGTAAAACTGTCCTTTTCTCAGTGTACAGAATAATTGGCATTAGCTAGAAATTCCCCAGCATAGTTTTTTGTAAGAGTAAGCTTTTTTAAAAGCATGACAAAACATAACTCAAAAATTGTGTTTTTTAAAAGAGAGAACTAGGAAGAAAATATCTTCAAGTTTTAACAAATGTTCTTCAGTACGAAGCTGAAAAGCCCAAAACTGAATCAATGGTTCAGTATTTGCAGGCATATTAATCAGGAGCATATCTAAATCATTTGGGACTAAGAGGGTCTATCGCCCTATGTTTTAAATACGAGCTATTTTGAGAAATGCGATTTGAAGAAGAGCACTAAAGCTTTTGCTTCAAGTATGGAATTGGTTAGAATGAATTAAGTTTTATAACATATTCCACAATAGCTATAGTACTGAAAATTGTCGCGGCTAAATAATTTAGCCCTTGTGAGTAATGAGATATAGAAGCCTCAGAAAAGAAAGAGGATTACAAAAATATATTGCATTCTGAATCTAATAGCCACTAGGCTTTTATAGGGCAAGATACTGCTAAACTCACACAGAAATTCAAGAAGGTAAAATAATCTCCCTCTTTTGTTTGAAATATTTGCTTTTTCCTTTCTGCTTGAGAGTAAAAGGAAGGCAGACAGAAATTCAGATGTGCAGTGTTAAGTCATTTGCAATTGTAAAGTCTCCATGATCACAGCAGACAAATGACAGCTCTTAGAGCCTGTCTTCTGGCATTTTATCACTTTTCCCAGAAGGACAAAAATTACTAGAAGAGAATTTCTATGAATACGTCATCCTTTTTCTCAAGATCCCCTGATCCTTGTGAAACCCAGTTTGTATCCTAAGGAGCAGAGTTGAGGGGAAGGGATGATGCCGCAGAAGAGAGGTGCCAGATTATTGAAGGCCCATGCTGCTGGCTCTTTTGTTTTGTCTTGCCTTCCTATTTCACAACTGTGAAACTGTTACAATCAAACAATCTGTTTTGATTTATTGAATTATTGAAGCAATCTGTTTGATTGTATGAAGCTCCATATATGCTGTGCACCTAGAAGTATTTCTTTCTAATTTTAGATTTACAGAAAAGTCGCACAAATAGCACAGATTGTTTCTGTAAACTTTCACCCACCTTCCCCTAATGTCATACCTTACATAACAATAGCATAGGTTTTGAAACCGGAAAATTAGCATTGATAGAACCTGTCTACAGACTGCGAATTCAGTGACATTTCCCTCTAATGTCCTTTTCTCATTTTTCTGGCCTAGGATCCAATCCAAACTGTCACATCACATTCAGCTGTCCATTCTCTGCCAATCTGTGACAATCCCTCAGCCTTTTTTGTCTTTCGTGTCCTTGATGCCTTTGAAGCCAGGTATTTTACAGAATGCCCCTCAGTTTGAGTTTGTCTGATGTTTTCTCACAACTAGATTGGTACTACTCGTTTTTAACAAGACTATCACAGAAAGAATACTCTTCCCTTCTCATTGCGACATAACAGTGGCATTTGATGTTGACATGTCTCGTTATTGGTGATGTCAGGCTTGATTATTTCATTAACGTGGCATCTGCCAGGTTTATTCACAGTAAAATCACAGTGAAGTTTAATTGTTACTGTTTGCATTATATTTTGGATCTCCCAACCCAAATCTTGGCTGATTTCAACTATTTATTTGTTTCTGGTGAGGTGAAGCATTATCACAGTTCTAGAAGTCAGAGAGCCATGCAAAATTATTCTCATAGATGCCTAGGGCATTAAAAAAAACTTCGTCATATCTGAAATTTAGATGTTACATAAAATAGATGTTTACATGTCAGTCAGTGTTTCTATAATTTTCAGTCAAAAAATTGTTGTTAAAACAATGGTGTTTCTTAAAATTGACAGCACCTTAGAATGACAGGCGAACTCACAGAAAGAATGAAGATTTAAATTTGAAGAATTTAGGTCCATACGGGTGACACTCAGAATTTCTATTTTACATAATTGTAATCAACCTATATATACCACGGCCCCTGCTATGATATGTTATATTATTAGTTATCAAATATTCTGGTTTCTCTCAATGTGGCTTGTTCTTTGAAGAGAAAAGATAAATTGTATGTATTTAAGGTATACAACATGACGAGGCAATATATATATATACCTAGAAAACTGATTAATACAGTTGAGCCAAATAACATATGTCCTCACACAGTCACTTTTTTGCATGTGTGATGAGACCACCTAAAATCTACTCTCTTAGCATATATCCACTGTTCAATACAAAATTATTAACTATAGTCACCATGCTGTACAAGAGATCTCTAGACTGATTCATCCTATATAACTGCAACTTTGTGCCCTTTGACCAATATCTTCTGAATTCTTACAAATGCTTACCCCCGTTAACCACCATTCGACTCCCTGCTTTAATGAATTCAACTTTATCTTTTTAGATTCTGCACACAAGTAAGATCATACAGTATTTGTCTTTCTATGTCTGCCTTATTTCACTTGAAGCTAGCCGTCTTGATGTGGCTTACATTTCACCATTCAGATGCACTTCGCGACATTGCCACAATCTTGCTCGTTCTAAGTTTCTGGAGTTACGGTAGCATTGAGTTTTTCTGCAGCAGAGTCAGAAGTTCCCATTTCCTGTCCCTAGTTTCACGCTTGGAGGAATAAATATAGAATATTCAGTAAATAGTGCATATCCAATACTTCATGGTGGCCCAGTTGCTGTGACAGTTTCTAAATTCCTACATTTCAGCAGTGTTTTATCCTGGAAGCTCCTGTCTTCCCCTGTTCCTGAATCAAGCAGGGGGCAGCTTTGCTGACAAGGCAAATCTGTACTATAATTCTTCTTCTTTAGCTTTCCAGTAATTTTATGCACATCTAATTCCCAGTGTTAAGTCTTTTTTTTTTTTTTTTAATTTTTTAATGAAGTGGTTTCTGTTACAGCCACTGAACACCAACTGGATTAGTATTTGTCACCAGGGGTGAGTTGCCACAATGGGAACCACGGACTGTTCAGTTGGCCTATTTGCATTTGAAGGCCATGCATATTTCAGTTCCTATAAGGAGGGGACGCTAGTAGCATGTGGAAAGCAGTGGTAAAATTAACTGAAAATTTTACTCATGACCATCCAAAGTGAAATGTATGATTTTCATACACTTGGTAGCAGACCAAGTGCTAAAGGCCATAGCAAAATATAATGCCACAGGCATAAAGGATACAGAAATGAGAAGTGGGCTGTTTGCTTCTAATTGGGAGTTTAGAGGGAAAAAATATATCCAGTTCAGAAATTTAAATTCTTAGGTTATGGCTGGCTGGAGAGCCATGGATTATTTTCACGATTTTCCTCAAAGAGTTTCTCATCTTCTATACCTTTATGGGTAGAGATTCTATGGCTGAAAATGAGATGCAAAGGATGAATCTGTAGTTTACTAAGCCAGAGACCATATTCTAGTCACTCTGTTGCAGGGTGACATAGATGAATGTTAGGACCTTGATTGGAAAGAGTGAAATTTAAACTGTTAGAATGGTTAAAATTGGGAGAGTTTGGAAACCTCCAAGTATTTCGAGCAACAAAACTCCACTGCCCCTGTGTTTGCGGAAGCAGCTCTTCCTCCGCAGGGTGATGAGGGGCATGCCTATTCTCGTTGTATCCACCTCTAGCAACTATCATTGTCCCACACCTGTACCAAGCATTAGATCCCTGAAAGCAGCCAGGGAGTCAAGTACAGTCAATCCCAGGAAGAGAAGTTTTACACCCCAAGGAATTGCCAGGTGTTTCTAATTTATATGAGCATAAGCACTTACATGGGGTAATAGATTCTGAGAGTACCAGAAAATGGAGTGTTGAAATAAAATTTTAGAAATGATCAAATTTATTGATACGGGTATATCTACAGAGATTCTGAATTCAGTATGTTAGAGAGCTTGGAGTGGTTCCAATTGTTTGCCCATTTGGTTAGCGGTAAGCTGAAAACAGCAGTGACCTGTGCTGATAAAGTTGATATACCATACATTTGTTAGTCAACTATAGAAGATATCCAAAGACTTGTGAAGTAAGGGCATAGAAACAATTTTAAATATGTAACTAATTCATTCATTCCCCATAGCTATGTACTCTGAGGGGGGCCCATTTATCAGTGCTTTGAAACATACATTGTTGAGTGAAGGAACAACATTTTAAAACAGCACTGTTATGGCTTTCCTCTTAAGCTGGACACATTGCCACTGAAATGTGCTTCCAGATTTCAACAGTAAATGCTAGTTGTCAGAGTGACAGATATCATTTAGCATTACTTACTTAATCCCAGAGGCAAAGTAGACATGATTACATAACTGGAGCAGAATTGGAGTGGGTATTCAGAACATGTGAATTAGATTGTAGATGGTTGATTCATAGGCTTCAAATATATAGGTGGTTCAATAAGGAAGATTCTATTCATTCTGAACAATCAAAGGAACCCTAGTGCTGACCAATAGGTTTTACTTGAGTTACCAAGACAGACACAAAACTTCACTTAATTAGAAAACATGAGTGAGTTCACAGATTCAGCTCCTTTAGAGAAGGACATCACAAACACATGTCATGATTCTTCCTACAGGGACCCACAGCAGTTAATTTTGACCATATGCTGAGGAACACAAACTATGAAGAACAATGTTTCTGAGAACACTGAACCACATTCTGAGTTAATTCCAGTTCCCAGACATACAAAATACTACTATTGTCAACTGGTCAGAGTAGCAGGTTATGAGCGAGCCAGATAATAATGAAATTTGGATGAGAATTTATCTCACATTTGTTCCAATAGTTCTATGAAGACATTTTGTGGTATTTTCTCATTTCCTAAGTGAATGGCTGGATATATGTAAAGTCATCAACTACAGAATTCTCATATAATCCCTTTTGCCTATGCAGTAAGAATTATGAAGGCAGGAATACCAACGTGGAATTCTCTAAAGCCCTTTTCTTGCCAACATAATTAGCGAAGAGCAGTATTGGATTCCTGGGGGTGCCAAAGATATTAATGACTCCTTCAAAGACTTGTATGATGGTGAGGTATGATCCTTTTAACATCTCTATTTGACTTTCCTTTTTGGCCTGTGTAGAAGACACTCGAATCTTCAGAAATGCCTATGGATATCCTTTATTCAGCTAATTACTTCAGTTATAGCTGTTGTTTCCATATGTATAATCTCTTTGTTGGAGCAAACCAATAGGGTCATTGGCACCTGGTTTATGACTGATGTGTTAAATACATTTCTTCTAAATTCTTAAGCAGAGAACATCAGAAGCATTAACTTTTATCTTGTAGAAATATCTTTGCTGTTTTGCAAAGATGGAATAGATCCAACTCTGCAGCCTAGTTGCCATAATTAAGATCATGAGAACACTGATAGTCCAGCATCACAAGACATCCCACTGGTCTACAATATTGAAGATACCATGCTGCTAGAATAGGTGAGTAGAAAATAACAGATAGCATTATAAGAGCCAGAGAAGAGGAGATAACCCCAAGAAACTCAACAAAGTTTCAGGATATCAAGGAATTACAACATGTCCTGATATCTCTTTAAACATGCAGGGCAAGTTGCTTCCCTCCCACCAAGAAAGAGGAACAATGCTGCCTGGACTTCTTTGAATTATGGCAGCAACATACACCATATTTGAGTACGATGCCTTTTTTTCTTTTTCTTTTCTTTTTTTTTTTTTTTTTTTTTACCCATTCATCAAGTAACAATGAAACTGCTAGTTTTGGATAACAATCAACCTAGAGCTGCCTCTACCCACCCTTCTCACATTTTTGTAAGTATTTTATTCTTTGGACTGTATCCATTTCCATATAAAATAACTAGAGTGTGTTTTATTTTTATGCAATTCAGTGCTGAAAGACCAATGAGAGAAAGAGATTTGAAATTAATGTCAAAGTTTGAGATGTTTGAATTTGTTCAGCCTTTGGAGGAGATTTCATGTTTTGACCAAGTCCCATGAGATCCCAAGATCCATGGAGGTGGATGATTGAATTTAAGTGAAAAAGATATTTATTAAAGGTGAGGAGGTTGGGGGGATGATGGTGCTGGATGTTCTACCATGTCAAATTAAGGCAGATGGAGAAGACTCTGGATCAGCTGCTCAAGTCTTAGATGGATGAGTAGAGTAACCACAACACTGGCATATGATGAATCAAAGCAGGGGAGAAATGTGGAGACTCAAAGATAGTAGCTTCAAAGCAGGACTGAAGAAGTATCTGGAAGTGGAATGAAGAAGTAGAGAAGACTTCCTGACCTGAAGTCCATGGATTATGGGAGACCTTTACAAGCATTGCAGAGGTAGTGGAGAGAGTCCTTCTGTGATACTAAGACAATGGAGATACTCTTCATCACAAAGGGTATGTATGGGGGGTGGATCAGGGTAGGTAAGTTTGTCAACTAAGAAACAGAGATTCCAAAGGGGACAGTGAACAAATTAAGGAGGGAGAGAGAAAGTGGGAGAAGGGCATAGGTGAGGAAAGCATGCCCCAGACAATTTACTTCAAGGGCTATGCATGAAAATACATGGAATGTGAAACATGGCATCCACAATCAGCAACAAGCTTTTGAAAAGATTACCCCAAGACACATCCTAGTTAATGGGAGTGGGAGGAAAAGCAGGGTAGAGGCCTGGTATCTGGGTTCTGGGCATCTCTCTGTTGGAAGCTTAACTCATAGAGGGGTTGATCTTCAAGTTCTCGGGGAAGTTTTCAGACAATTCTTAAACATATCTCATGAAGAACTTTCCCTTGAGAGATCTAAGTCACAGTTTCTTCTATTTTTGAGTAAATTATACCTTTATAAAACTTTCTTCTATCATATCCATGACAGTAATGTCATATGTACTATGTGTACCTCACAAAGATCTGTTGCCACTGGAACAGGCTTGAGGAATGAACTACATGGGAAGTATTTTGAGATCAATTTTATTAAATAGTGAAATATAGGATACAACAGTGGTTACGAGTAAAAGCAAAACATAAATATCATCACAGAAGTAGAAAAGGAGGAGTGCCTGCATGGTTCAGTTAACTAAGCATCTGGCTTTGGCTCAGTTCCAGATCTCACAGTTTGTGAGTTTGAGCCCCACACTCGGCTCTGTGCTGACAGCTCAGAGCCTGGAGCCTACTTCAGATTCTGTGTGTCTCTCTCTGCCCTCCCCCACTCATTCTCTCTCTCTCAACTCTCTCTCTCAAAAATAAATAAATATTATTTTTTTTTAATTTAAAAAAAAGAAAAGAAAACAAATATGGCCTGTGTATCAGACATAGAAAATAAATATGAAGCAAATCTGAATGTAAATACAATTAGTGTAGGGGCATGTGTGTGTGTGTGTGTGTGTGTGTGTGTGTGCAGGCACACATATAAAGTTTGAAAAATAACATCTAAAACAGAAGAAGTTAACACATTAATGAGACAGAGAATATGCTTTGGCCTCCAGTCCATGTGCATTCCTAGTTTTGCAAATAGCCAGGGGCATAAAAATGTATTTCTCCCCCCTCAGAATTCGCAGTGTTTTTGTCCCACTTTCTCCTGCTGTTCCATATGCTACCAAGCAATGAAGAGAAAAATATTAGCTTTGGGCAAGTGAACTCATGAGTACACCTATAAATATAAGTACACTTTGGAGTACACATTCTTAACAATGACAATATTCTTCTCAAGGGAGCAAAAATTGGTTCTTGAAAAATGAAAAAAATATTGCTCCTTTTACATGTAAGTCAGAGATATGCACAGAGTATATAAACAGATACATGGGATATCTGAATTGCTAAAATTTCATAGAGAGGGCAATTAGGGAAAACAATGTCTAAAAATGTTCATTAGGGAGGCATAACAGGAAAAAAATGGTGGAGGAACATTATCTTCCAGCAAACTAAAGAAACAATGAAGCTGAGCTTATTCGTTTCTTTTTGGATCTGCTGTCAAATTTTGATTAATCATATTTAATTTTATAGCACATGGGTGAGGAATGGCAATTATCTTTACAGCAAGTTAAAATATGATAGTAAAATATACTTAGAATTTTTAACCATTTTAGTGACTATTTCTTAGTATGTGTACTTAACATGCATATAATACAGGGCATATTAAAAATTAAATGTTCATCAAAAGACTGAGTGAGCAGAAACTACAGGGAGACCTGATATGGATAAACAATGGTTTTAGAAAAAGAGAAAATCAGTGCAAGAACAACCTAAATCAAACAAAATGACTTCCACCAAAGAAGGGGGTTAAATTTCATCCCATTAGCTCAGAGAGGGATCAGCTGTTCTCTTACTACCTCTGGGGGAGACTCATGCACCAGGCCAGAGACTTCCTGGAAGTCTGTAAGTGAAACATCACTGCCTAATCATTGTCTAAGGGATGGAGGCAAGTCCAAGTCAGAGAGAGGGAGATGAGAGTTCATGCTGTTCTGCCATCTTGGCTCCCTCCAAGAGGGAGATAAGAGTTCAGATAGGGAAAAGCAGAGAGGAATTCTTCGGTAATTCTAAAAATCTGTAGGAAGAAGAGTCCCAGTAGGGCTGGAAGACTTAATGGAGACGAAAGTACTCCCAAATTTCCCCTAAGAGGAAAAATAAGACTTCGATATCATCTACAGATAAATTAAATGGGTATCACAGATGAAGGTTGCCCAGGACTCATCTGTGAATATATACAGTTTATCTACTCAATGTTGATATATGTTATAGCTCATTTGTGTTAATTAAACCTCTTCATATAACTTTATGAAAGGATTATTCATCTTATGCTGTAGCTAGTCTCTATAGGGTGTTGGCAACATTCCAAGAAACTACTAAGGAGAATTTTTAAAAGATGGTGCATATCATAGTAATACATATGTGCTCATAATAAATGTATGTATCTTCATGCTCTCTCATAGAACAAATAGTTTGTTATTGAGCCTTCTTGATGAGATTAAGAACACAATTATTTTCCTTATATTTTTAAAACCACATCCTGAAGTACTAAAACTCATTTCACACACACACACACACACACACACACACGCGCATCGTTGTTAAGTAGGGTTAGTTAAGTAGGAACTTTCCAACCAACTCTCTGAACATGAACTGCTTAACTATTTGCCTGCATCTGTTACTATTTGACAGGGTACTTGTGGCCCAGCCTCAGGTCCCTGTCATCTGGCTCTTTTGAGTCCATGTGAAGCATAGTTGTCTTGTTTGTAGATGGGCTGCTAGTTTCATCACAGCAATGGAAACGTGTCGTCTAACTGGTCTAGAGAGTGTCAGTGCTAACTTCAACTCATTCATCTGTCAGAGATTCAAAATCACAGCTGAAGAGGTGTTTGCAATTTAAATTGATTGCCAAGTACTTAACATTAATTGACATGCTAAATTCATGACTAAGTAACAAATTATGACTAGTGCCAATCATCTTAGAGAACACAATTCCCTATCTTGCTGCCCATTTTATCTTTATAGAAGTTGAAATGACATTTTGGAGTGCATTCTTTTAGAAAAATCAAATTCTCTTAGAAAAAGGTTGCATGATAATAAATACCTTGAAGATGAATACCATTGCTATGAATTGTTCATGAGAATCAGATCAGTTTTATGCCATGTTAGGTGGCCAACAAGTGCTTAATTGATCTGGTAGCAGTGAATTCTATACAACATCTTCCTCTAGAGAGGACCACATGCAGATAATAGTAACTTTCCATTATAAATTAGCTTTAGTAGGCAGGGAAGAGAGTGAAGTGACACTACATGTACCCTATAATCTTCCTCATTTTGTCTTAATCCAAATATTTCAAATGCATCAACAAAACACAATTAAGTTTTCAGCCTGCTTAGCCAGAACAACAGGAAATTCTACAAAAATATGTGGTCCAATAAAGTAGAGAAATTGCAGAACTATGTGCTTGACAATTCCCTTCTCCACTTAAAGCTTTCTTTCTGTTATGAGTTTTTCTTTGGCACTTTTCTCCTGGAGCACTGGAAATATGCTTTTAAAGATCATGTTTGGGGGCGCCTGGGTGGCTCAGTCGGTTAAGAGTCCGACTTCGGCTCAGGTCACGATCTCACGGTCCGTGAGTTCGAGCCCCGCGTCGGGCTCTGGGCTGATGGCTCAGAGCCTGGAGCCTGCTTCCGATTCTGTGTCTCCCTCTCTCTCTGCCCCTCCCCCGTTCATGCTCTGTCTCTCTCTGTCTCAAAAATAAATAAAAAACATTAAAAAAAAAAAGATGTTTGTTTTAATAACATCACAGTACAATTAAGCAATTGCATTCTTTGTGATATTCTTGATAAGAAACTTTACCTGTGCGAATAGGATAGACAGTCTCTTTTTGAGATACATGAACATAAGGACGGTCTTGTGGATGACTACACCAGGCAGAGATTTATTTGTATTTCTGATGGGATTGCCAGGATGTGTAACCTTCATGCATACTTATCTTTCTGCGACCTTTCCCATAAATATACCCTATTTCTGATTCATGCTTATGATGATATTCAGAACACATTCATACTGCCACTCACTGGTTACTCATGCTTGAAATTAAAAATCTTTCAGACCAATGCCATTGCTATATTTGGTTAGGCTTTACCCATTACTCAAAGTGAGAAAAATAAGATGGTGAGGATAAGATGTTAACAGACATAAGCTTAATGTTAAATGGATAGCAGGATGTGTTCAGGCTTTCCTAAAAGGAAATGGAATAGGGTCCATCTGGTCATATGTTACATTAACATTATTAAATCTAGAAATATGAATTATACAGGAATAGTCATTGAACACTACATGAGGCTCATAAAGTGAAACTTTACAAGAACTTAAGCCATTGACAATAGATACTAAGGACCAATGACTCATTTTTGGAAAAGTTTATAAAAAGATAGAAAAAAAAATGGACTTTCCTTCAAATTACACACATTTCCTTTCAATTGTCATAAAAAAGTTATGGTTAAACTTAGTTGATACTGGAAACAATCACATCTTAATAGTTTAGACTTTTAAGCATTATTCTTTGATTGTCATAAGCACTATAAAATAAGAGTTCTAATTTCTTATCATAGAGAAGTCTACATACAAAATTTTAATGTTTTAATGAACTTATCTATATCAATACAGCTGAAAAAGCAAATACTTTTTGAGGAAAGATAAAATTACAAGGAAATTTTTTAATAAAAAAGCCATGTTCATTTGAGCAATGTTAGCAAACAGTAATTTGATTGCACAATTAGTTACTTAGCTCATATTTAAGAGACTGTAGCACCAATTTAAAATAGTGACCAGGGGGTACCTGGGTGGCTCAGTCGGTTGAGTGTCCGACTTTGGCTCAGGTCATGATCTCATGGTTTGTAACTTCAAGCCCCACATCAGGCTCACTGCTGTGAGCAAAGAGCCCTCTTCAGAGCCTCTGTCCCACTCTCTGTGTCCCTCTCCCACTTGTACTCTCTCAAAAAATAAAATAAAACACTAAAAAAATTAAAACAGTGACCAGGACTCAGAAATGCAAAATTAGACCATATTGGGAAGCAATACAAGTAATTAACAGTTATACACTCTTACAAGGATACAGTAGTGAAGTTTTCTTTTTGGAAAAAAGACTCTTTGTTGGCCAGAATACATGTATACAGATATGCAATAATATATAATTAAGAGTTACTTTGTGCTAAGAATTATTCTAGTTGTTAATGACATAATAATGAATATTGTAGAGTGGATTGCTGCTCTGTGGAGCCCATAATCAAAAAATTCTAGGGGCACCTGGGTGGCCCAGTCAGTTAAGCATCCAACTTCGGTTCAGGTCATGATCTCACGGTTCATGGGTTCAAGCCCCATGTCAGGCTCTGTGCTGACAGCTCAGAGCCTGGAACCTGCATCGGATTCTGTGTCTCCTTTTCTCTTTGCCCCTCCCCCACTGATGCTCTATGTCTCTCTCCTTCAAAAATAAATAAACATTAATTTAAAAAAAAATTCTAAGTAAATGTCTATGGATTTAAATGAAATATTAACAAGATAAAGAGTACTTAAAACTAAATTGAATAAGGGGCGCCTCAGTCGGTTAAACATCAGACTTTGGCTCCGGTCATGATCTCAGTGATCATGGGTTCCAGCCCCATGTTGGGCTCTGTGCTGACTGACAGCTTAGAGCCTGGAGCCTGCTTCGAATTCTGTGTCTCTCTTTCTTTCTGCACCTAGTGCACTCACACTCTGTATCTCTCTGTCTCTCAAAAATGAATAAACGTTAAAAAATTTAAAAAAACTAAATGGAATAAAATAATAGGATGTCAATGAAGTCTATTTGTCAAATCAGTACATAGAGTTAAATGCTATCCTAAAAGCCAAATAAAGTGCTGTAAGAAAAACATCATCATTGTAGTGTGTGAATGAATTGCCTTATGTAAGTCATTGAGTTACTTGCTATGAAGAAATATAAAGTGGATTATTATGAAATTACAGCTTATTTGGTGACAATTCTTAAATATAAGGAATGTGCAGCACAGAAATATAAAGAGATAGAAACTCTGATGGAGAGAATGAGGTACAGAATATTCAGTGTAATAGATTTTACAGAAAGAACAAAGGGAGTGATAAAAACTGACTATTATTATCTTTAAAAGATTAACATTAATCATAGTAATGATCAGAAAGCAGCAAAAATTCCTAGCAGACAAAAGTAAATCCATATGTAAGCTAATTCAGAAAAAGGGAGCTAAAACAAAATTATTACTAAAAGTAAGGAAAGTGAAGACATTAAAAAGATACTTCAGAGGAAATGATATTGTATTATAAATAAGTTTATGTCAATAATTTGAAATTTTTAAGGAAATGGAGAAATTTCTTAAAAACAACTTTTGCAAAATGTAGAAAAAGTGAATAGTCCTCTATCTGTTCAAGAGTAGAATCTGTAAATGTAATCTTTCCCCCAAGTAAAATGACTAACATGGATGGCATTACTAGTAAATTTTACCAAATACTTATGGAAGAAATGACAGTGTTACGCAAACTATTTTACAGAGTAGGGGAAGAATATTTCCTAATTTTTTGAAACTAGCATAAAACTGATACCACACACTGCTCTTGACAATATAAGAAAAGATAATTACAGTTCAATATCCAAAATGAACACAGCAGCAAAAATCCTAAGCCAAATATCATAAATTAAACCAGCAATATATAAAAAGACTAATCAATTATGGTCATAGGGGAGTTATCCCAGAGTTGCAAAGATGATTTTCTACTTGAAAATCAATATATATTTGATTGATTTTAATATAAGCCATATTACTAACAGAATGAAGGAGAAAAGTCAATCATTTCAATGAATGCTGATAGCACTGAATGCAATTGAATGCCTACTCATGATTAAAAAAAAAAAAAAAACTCAGTGTATAAGTAATGGAAGGAAAACTCTTCAGTCTGATAAAGAACGTTTAGGAGAAATCTGCAGTTAATACCATTTTTAATTGCAAAATATTGCATGATTTCTCACTGATATCAGAGAAAAGACAAAGGTGGTCATTCTCCATCCATTTTATTTATCATTGTACAGGACTTGTGAACCAGTGCAATAACGTAGGAGGGAAAGGGAGGGAAAGAGGAGGAGAAGGAGAGAGGGAAGAAGAGGAAGAGAGATTTAAAGCGTAAAGAACAGAAAGAAAGGTGTACAAATGTCTTAACCATTTGCATGAGCATATTCATAGACAATACAAAGAAAGTGGCAAAGTAGTACCAAAACTACCCAAGTTATCAAATTCTTAGGATATTTGTCAATATTCTAAGATATAATTGTCTGTATATTTATAGAAACAACTGGAAAATACAGTCTAAATTATAACATTTGCACACACATACATACACACATTTCCAAGCTCTGTCTGCTTAGAGGGCCTAGAAATAATGATACTTCTGTAGCAATGACCGTACCTAGTAACCAGATCTGGGTTTCTAATACCATTCTCCAATAAGAATAGCCAGGGATGCATGGAGAAATTGTTGATTCTAGGGTTGTAGCAGGGAAGATACAAGATGAGTCTGGAACATCTTGTAGTAGCAGGATGCAAGAAAGTGCACATAAAAAACAAAATGATGGAAATATGTGAAAAGGATACAGGAGTCAACTGAATGACCAAAACTGGAATGACTTGAACAAAAACGTAGATAATGTACTTTTGAATTATAACCCAAAGTATAAAACAAATATCCATGAATTCATACTAGTATAAATAAATCATTGGACAAATAAATAAATGGGGAAGAATAGATAAATGTCTTATATAGAAGAATGCCAGATAATATGATTCCCTCAAGGGGATGGAGAGTAATTCTTCCTTATCCTTAAGTATGGTCCTTGTGCTGCTTTCCAAAGAATATTGTATGGAGAAGGTGAAAAAAGGAGTTAACTTTACAGTGGCGAAGTCTGACAAGTCACTGCTAGTGAGAATACATAGTATACAAAGTGACAGCACACACCCTTGATATCAAGTGAGGAGAATGGCACTTTACCTCTGTGGTTTTCCTTCCAAACCTCATGGCTCCAGCCTAGTCATAAGAAAAATGTCAGCTGAGAGACATTCTACAAAGTACCTGACCAGCACTCAAAACTGTTAAGACCATAAAATATACGGAAAGTATAAGGAGAGGAGACAGGACACCTAAACTTAACATAGTATCCTGGATAGGTCTAGGGACAGAAAAAAGACATTAGAAGTAATAAGGAAAAACTAAAAAATGTACAGACTTCAGTTAATGATAATTTATCAAATGCTTGTCCGTTAGTTGTGCCAAATGTATCATACTAATGCCAGATGTTAATAGTAGAGGACACTGGGAAGGAGGTATGGGGGAACTTCATACTATGTAACTTTTTTATAGATATGAAACTACTCTAGAATAAAAAATTATTTGAAGAATTTTAATGTAAAATTTATTACCATACATCAATACTTCAGAATAAACAAAATATATGACAAGCTCTAAAAAATGTAGCTAAGAATAACTGAAGAAGACAAATAAACTGATACCCTAGTTCCCGGATTAGAAGACTTACTGTTTTGGGGGTTGTTCTGTTTTAATGATTTCTGTGTTCTACAGAAAGAGGGAACTAATTCTGGTAAAGGATATCAAACTCAAGCAAGCATCACATTTATTCTGCAAATATTAGAAATATCCCTTTTAAGACCAGGTATAAAATAAGTTTCACTCAACACTATTTTTGCTAAGACAGCAAGACAAGTAAAAGATGTCAAGCATATAAAGATGAAAAGGAACAAATCAACATATTATTCTTAGATAAAATGATTGCATGAAGGAACTGTAACATTTTAGGGCTAAAATGAAAGCATATTAAACCAATGTAAACAACAATCATATTCTTATGTACCAGCAATAAAGAATTAGAAAACACAGCTAAAGTGTTGCAAAGTAAAATAAAAATAAGGAGTAATTATTAAAATTATAAGATATGTAAAAAATTTATGAGAAGTTCTATCTTTGTTAAATAATATTAGATAATATTTAAGTAAAAGAGAGATACATTATATTCATAGATGGAAAGATTCAGTATTTTAAGATGACAACTTTCTCAACATTCATTCATAGATTCCAGTTTAATTTGTGGAACTTGACAAGGTGATTCTAAAATTTACATGAAAAAGCAAACTTCTACGAAGAGTTAAGAATACTTTGAAAAAGAATAAAGTATGTTTGAGAAGTTGTCCTATTAAATATCAAGTCCAATTTAAAGCTATAATAAATAAGACTGTAATATTGATGCAGGCATAGATAAATTCAGCATTGGCACAAAATTACAAATTTTGAAACAGACATTCCAACTAGGGATAGATATGACAGAGGTACAATTGCAAACTATTAGAAGTAATTATTCAATTGTGAAATAAATAAAAATAAATACCTGCTGCACATCGTACACATATAAACAACTACACAAAATTCCAGGTGGACTAAAACCTTAATAGGAAAAGCAAAATGCTTTTAGGAGGAGAAAATATAAGAAAATGTCTTTCTGAACTTGGGTGAGAGAAGGATTTCTTTAGACAAAGAAGGACAAACCAGTGAGTAAAACAATGTTAAATTTTATAAATTAAAATAAAAATAATTTATACATCATAAAACATCATGAACACACTAAACAAAAGCAGAATTGGTATTTAAAATGCACATAACAGAGCATTCATGTTCAGAATAATGTGTGTGTGTGTGTGTGTGTGTGTGTGTGTGTGTGGTGTATGTTGGTGTATACATTATAAAAACAAACGAGCATAAATGTAGAAGACATAAATGTAGAAGAGGCATTTTGCACAAAGGATACCAGAATGGCAAAAATGAATGAATGAATGAATGAATGAATGACATTCCAGTAAAATGCGTACCCACACTATTAATCAAGGCAGTACGTAATAATGGCAATTATGTCCAAAGTAGGTAAATACTATCTGTGAGTGATGTAAAACATGAGAAAATCTCATAAACTTAATTGTAGGTCTTTAAGACAGAATGGCCACATTAGAGAGCAATACAGTAATATTTGAGCCAAGCAAATTCACTTCTGAGTATCTAACCTTGTGCCAAATAATTCCACTCCCGGGTATATACCCTGTGGAATATTTTGCCTATGCCTGTTAGAAGATAATGTGCAACAATTTTCAATGCAGAGTTTTTGTAGTAGTAAAAACATTAAAAACAGTCAAAATATCCAGCAAATGTAGAATGAATAAATGCAATGTAGAATACTCCTTGAAATAAAAATGAATGAAATAGTCTAAGGCTTATCTTAAAAAACATGAATTTGAACAAAAAAATCAAATTCTATGTGGATACTATAGTATGGCCATTTTGTTCACATTTTCATAATGTAGAATGGAATTTTATGTCTTCATATTAAATTCAGAAGCAAAGCCTCTTTTGGAAAGGCAGGGAAGCAGTGTTTGGGGGAAAAGTACATGGTCAGCTTCAATTTCTTTTTAATGTTTAATATCTTAAGATGATAGAAAAATGAGTGTTATTTATATCACCTATGCAAAAATTTGTATAGGTAATAACTTTGTTTGATAAAAAACTTTATTTGATAAAAAAATACACTTAGAAAAAAAGGACATGTAGGATTTTCCATTAAGAATCTGTAAATGGAAAAAAAAAAAAAAGAGTCTGTAAATGGAGGGCCCCCTGGGTGACTAGTCAGTGAAGTGTATGACTCTTGATCTCAGCTCAGGTGTGTCACACGAGGAATGGAGCCTACTTTTAAAAAACTAAACTAAACTAAACTAACCTAAAATAAAAAGAATCTATAAATGGCTACTATAAATTTTTTTATGCCGTACTGGCTTAGACTTCTTTGGAAATTCTAATTGATGATTCAACGTAGCATGTACAAATGTATGATTATATAAAGCCATCATTTCTGTGAAAAATTGAGAAAATGTGCTATTTGGCAATTCGGTGAGACCACAGCAGACCCTCAGATACTCTCACCCAACGCCGCCATATGTCTTTGTATACAAACACCTGAAAAACTTTTATACCAAAATAGCTAACTTTTTTGTTTTTATTTTGTAAAAATAATTTATTCTATCAGCACTAGTGAAAAGTAATGGTTCAATGAGTAAATATTGACTTAAGGCACATAGCCGAGCAGTTTTCTAACTCTCTGAGAACATATGTGTAACAAGATGGAGAGCCATCTGTTTTTCTGAAGATAGGTTAAGCCAATATATTCAGTTTGAGACACTGCTATATATACACACCCAAATTACTACATTCATCTATGATTTTTTTTTTAAAGCCCAACTTACAAATGCTTTCAGCCTGGCATATAAGCCTTATCCAGAACTCATCACAGGTTTGCAAGAGTTTATGTTTTACTTAGGATTCAAATTAATGTGGAGATCTTAAGCCTCCCCTCAGAGAAGCAATGAAAACAATCATGAGCAACTTTTGTCACCCCAAGTTTAGAAGGCAGGACAGACGTACCTCCCTTACCAAGCCATGTTACAAAAGGGGAAAAAGAATGACTCTAATGATGGTAAACCAACTTTATCTTTAATTTAATGTTTTTAAGAACTGTGGTTTCCCATAGTTGTTCAATCATTGCCTGCTTAAGAAAAATGTGAACTTGGACTAATGGAGGCTGAACACACCCTTAGAGAATCTCATAACATATGACATATGACCCAAATGTGAGAGAGGTAAGGGAGTTTCAAATTTCCACAATATCTATAGAAAAAAAGTTGATGACTATATGCCAAGAATAATAAAATTGTACTCAAGTGAGAATAGTTGGAACTACATTAAGTTAATTAGACAAATCTATACTGGGAAAGGAGGAGTTTCATGGGTAAAAATAAATTTGAGCTTATGCTCTTGGAAAAATTCACATAAATATTTGAAAAAAAACAGATTTGGTACAAGAAGAAGATGCAAAATATGTTAAAATTTTAAATTAACTTAATTTTCAAAAAATTGGTAAATATGTAGAATATCTACTAGAGCTATTTTCTCAAGAATCAAATAATTACCTCAAATGGGACTAAGGGTGATTTTTAAATGTGGAGAGATACAATTGTGAGAAACTACACCAGCAGAGGGAGCTTAATATATCTTGTCAGTAAATAGACATTGAAGACAGTTAATGTCTTTGTTAAGCAGAGATATACAGATTGGGAGAATTATTTAGTTTTATTTTAGATATGAGATCTCGGATACAAAGATATTTATTAATGATTGCAGGTCATTTGAAATTCAATCTTCTCAATTTTAATACATCTTCTTAGTTGAATTAGGCTATTTGTATTGTAAAACCAAAAGTAAACTATATCAGTATAAGGAATGTAAATATTTTAAAAATACATAAATGCTTCCATAAAAATAAATTAATTTAAACAACGTCACAGCAAATAAAATAATGGGACCAAGTTTACTTGCAGAGCTATGATGTAGAAAATATGAATAAAATACATCAACTTAATTAAGTGGTAAGAAAATATTTTATGAATCTTAAGATATTAAATATAGTAAGTTTTAATTTTATTCATTCTTATGTATATGGACACCATGTTGCAGCTCTTCCATCTGATGCCATTAAAAATTTTACAAATATTGAATCTGATTACATGAATAGAAATAGTATCACCTGTTTAAAAGTTTAGAAGACTAAAAAGAGAGATATCAAAGAGGACACAGTAAATTTTATAATAATTAATCTCTGAGGTGTTTGATTAATGCTTATTGATGCTACTTGTGACCCAGAAGAGGAAAGGGATAAATGCTAAAAATGATTTCAAAAAATACATTACGATGGGGTGCCTGGGTGGCTCAGTTGGTTGGGCATCCAACTTCGGCTCAGGTCATGATCTCATGGTTTGTGGGCTTGGAGCCTGCTTCAGATTCCGTGTCTCCTTCTCTCGCTACCCCTCTCCTGCTCACGCTTTGTCTCTCTGTTTCTCTCTCAAAAATAAACATTAAATCATTTTTAAAAAATACATTATGATGGAATATGTGGGAATTGAAAGGATTTCTATGTTACAGAAGGGAAATAAAACTGAGTAAGAGTCACTGTGGGAGTGTATGTATAATATTCTGCAAGTTTTTATGTAATATTATTTTATAAAGGAAGTCTAAAATTATTAAAGATGAGAAATTTAGCTGGTGTCGTCACCCTGTAGATTGTGTGCTATAACCATTTATGGCAGGCTGATGAATTATGCTATAAAAAGCAAAGACCTTCAGGAACCTGACAATCTTTCAGGTTTAATGAGAAGGAAATCTGGCCATGTCTTCTTTTTTCCAAGTCTCTTCCTCCATCCCACAAAGACAAGTAAGGCTGTAAGTCTTTCCAACTATTGCTGCTGAAAGTATTTTGTGGAAGCAATCTTGCAGAAGAGAAAGTATAAACATATTTTTAGGCTTTCGAGATTGTACAGTATGTATAGCAGCGATTAAAAAGAAAGGTTGCCAGGGCTAGAAATACAATTTGGAAAGTCTAAGCAGAAAAAAGCCAGTAGAGATTCCTTCATCTTTAAATATGATTTGGACTAAGAATGTACTGTAGAGGAAAAAAAATTTCCCCCCAAAATGTGTCTCTTCGGCACATGGATTATTTTAGGTTGATTATTTTTAAGAAACAGAAGACTCAACGGAGAGCCTGGGTGATTCAGTCAGTTAAGCACCCAGATCTTGGTCTCAGCTCAGGTCATGGTCTCACACTTCGTGGGATCGACCCCTGCATCAGGCTCTGTGCTGACAGTATGGTGCCTGCTTGGGATTATCTCTCTTCCTCACTCTGCCCCTCTTCCCCACCCCCAAGTAAATTAAAAAAAAAAAAAAAGTTTAAAAAAAACCCAGAGGACTCAAGAAGTTTTTCTTTTTGCCAACTGCCTAAAAGGATTTAGACAGAGGACCTGTTCCAGGAAGGGAGCTAGCACCATAGATAACTATAGTTATAATATGAACTAGGTCTGGTAGACAGGTAGGAGCCCTAGCAAGGCCTATTGGATTAAAGTCCTCTCAATGTCCCATTGTTTCTGAGTGGCCCAGCAGACACTTGTTTACCAAACATTTACTCTTTTTCACCTTCCTGTGAATTGCTGTCCTTCCCTTTGAAGTCCCAGACTCCTACCACCTTCTCCTTAGTTTAGGATGACATATATACCTCATTTTGCCTGACTATCTTTGAAATCCCTTATGTTCATGCGAATTCTTCATATGTATGTTATTATATTTGATTTTCTCCTGTTAATTGTCTCATGTTGACTTAATTCCTAAACCAGTCAAAAGATTCTTGAAGGGTAGAGGAAAATTTTTCTCCCCAGTAGTACAAATGCAGGATATAAATCAGGACAAAATATTCAATGAAAACCCAGAATATGTCAAAGCTTATAACAGGATCATAGTCATTTTAGAGTCAGAATTGCACCAGAACCACACTGTGCTTATGCAAGAAAATTATACTCATTTTCTCTGTGTTTACACACACATATCTTCATGTGAATTTATATACGGTAGTGAAGATAATTCTATATAATGCCCAAATAAGTGAGTTAAGTTCTTCTTCACTGATGCTTTTATTGTAATTATATTATATTGAGTTTGGTAAAACCACAGAGATGCCACTAAATGACTAAATATTGCATACATGAGGGGAAAAAAGATGCCTAAGTAAAGTCTCTTCCTGTTGAGATAGATCCTCTATGTGCACGCACACACACACACACACACCTGTATATCCACCCGTAATAATTCGCATATTAGATTATTTATTCTTAGAAAATTTGCTATCAAGTCATTCTGAGATACGTAAAATGAACATAGTTCTCTACTTACTTAATAATGGTTTTGGAAGCTAATAAATTTTTAAGTATTTTACATCCTATTTTAGCTAACATCAACTTTGAAAATTAATGCAAATTATACTTGCTAAATTTAGGAATGGATTATAATTCTAGGTAATTTAAGAACCACCATACATAGTTTAAATTAGAAAAAAAATTGCCTGCTAGACAATTTTACAGATATGAGTGGCTCATAAGTCTGTCTCTGCATTTTAGTTTTGCTAAAATGCACAACAAAAGCTTCAGGGTAAGGTAGAGATACAACAGGGTAAGGTAGAGATACAACATGATCGTTAGAGAAAGTTATAAAATTCAAATCAGAATAAATTTGGTCTGTAATGATAATTGTTTTGGCTTTAATAACTTCATTATATAAAATGTTCTCAACTACATAGTTCTCAACAGAAGTCTCTGTTCAAAGTGTTTCAATAAATTAAGGCAGATACCACAATTCACAAAACATTTATAATGTTTGAGCAAATACTATATTCATTTGGAAAAGTAACCAAATAAAGACTCAAAATAATATTATAAACACATTTTAAGTACACAGAGTAATTGAATACAAAATTATTTACTTCTATGTTTATGTCTGGTTTATAAAGAGTATTGAAAAGAAATGGTTTCTATGGTAAAATTTTAGTTTTAATTTGAGATTTAATATTTAATTACCAAAATGGGAAAAAACATTCTTGTTTTTATTTACGTTTTCTTTACTATACCATCTCTAAATGAAACGTTATTGCCTGCAGTTGATAACAGTTTAGTTATACCATTAATTTTTTTTTAAATATCATTACACTAATTTTGGCTTTAAATTACATAACACTAGCAGAAAATGTGCCATTAATGTAATTACAAAATACTCCAGTGTGAAACTTGTTACAAAGTAAACATGCCTACCATTGTCGTCTCAGCGATAGAGCCAAAGCTGTTTATGAATATGTTGCATGTGACATTAACAGGAGGGCCTGAAAGAGATTAAAACATAAAGACTATTTAGATACTCATCTAAAATATTTTTAAATAATTCCATGCTTTTCATTATCAGTTTTTTTTTAAAAAAGGAACATATATATTTTATATCTGTGTACACACAGATGGATAAAATCGAAGGCAATCACTCTGTGAAATTATCTGAATTGAAAATCGCAAATTCATAGTCTCCTTTGAACACTGAGGTTGGCCATTATATAAGTCTTCAATTTCATTTGGTCTCAGTTTCCTTGATCTTGATATCCCTAATGGCTTTGTAAATGTCTGATTTGGTAAGTCCAACATTGGAGCTCCTTTAGGCTGTTCCTATTGATTTTTTCCTCCCAGTATGGGCCCTATTTTTCTGTTTCTTTTCATGCTACATATTTTTGTTGTTGTTGTTAAAAATTGGATACATTAAATAATGCAGTGTGGCAACCCTGGAAACCAGACCTCCCACTTGCAAAGCCCAGTTGTTGTTACTGGTGTTTATTATTGTTGTTTGTTGTTTAGTGACTTTCCTGGACTAATAGTCTGTATTTCCCCACAGTGTGCAGCCACTGAGGATTCTGTATCACACAGCGTTAGGCAGCTGCAGTGTTAAAACAGTTTCTTATGATCATTTTCTTTTCTTTCTTTCTTTCTTTCTTTCTTTCTTTCTTTCTTTCTTGTTCTTTGTTTCTTTTGAGAGCGCATGTGCAAGAGAGCATACAGGGGAGGGAACAAGGAGGGAACAAGGGCAGGGGCAGGGGAGGGGCAGAGAGAGAATTCAGCTCTAAGGACCCTGAGATCAGGACCCTAAATCACTACCTCAGCCAAAATCAAGAGTCATCAGCTTAAAGGACTGAGCCACCCAGGTGCCCCTTTTGTGATCACTTTTGTGATCATTTTTAATAAATGCCCTGGGATAGGATTTTCCCACTGAGGGAGTTCCCAGTCAAAGCCAAATAATGATAAGCCATCTGAGTGGTACTTTTCTAGGGAGCAGGCCAGATAAAAATAACATAGCTCTAGGGATGGACTTTGATACCTGCTAGGCTCTGGATTGTAAGCTTCTATGGTTGAGAGGCTGCTGGTTTTCAAGGCTACCAGGAGCTCAGGAGGGGAGCCATATTTACATGCCCTGTTTTTAGAGAAACCTATTAGTTTTACTTGAATACACATTCCTCAGTGTGTTGCAAGCTTTTCAGAGCTCCCGAAGGTTAACTTTGACAGTTTTTTCAGCATTTTTATTGCTTTTTTTTTTTTTGGAGGAGTGAATTTACAGAAAACATCATTCTGCCATTCCAGAAGTCCCCTGTAAGTGTGTTTAGCATTCATCATAAAAACCAATAATTTTTGTTTTTATGAGATCCATTTATTCATTAATTTACTAAATATTTACAAATTGTGTACACCAAATTGCAGAAAACACAACAAGATTATCATCTAGCAGGGCAGAAGGAATAAGATCTCATAAATTGTTTAGTACTTCATGTACTAAACATGTGTTGTGCTGATTCATAGATACCACTTAATCCATATAACACTGCAAATGGGTAATATTACACCACTTATCAAGAAAGGAATTAAAGTTCAGAGAGGATACATAAGGTGCTAATGAATAGCATAGTTAGAATTGGAACCACTAGTCTGATTCTAGGAGTCATTTTTTCCCATCATATCAAGTTGTACCATGACCTTCACATAACATTACATCCCAAGGATTCCATTATCTAGCTACAGACTTTATTATTAGGCTGATAGATATATAAATCAGCAACACTGAAATATTATGTGGTAAGGGTTAAAATAACTCGGAGTTAAATTCTACCTACTAGTCAGATAATGCCACACACAAAAACTAATATATAAGCCTTAGCTAAGATGCCTGCCCTTTGCCCTATACCTCTCTGTCCCCTTCGCTAGAGATAATCACTCCAACTTATATAATAGATTCTTTGGGGATTTACCTAATTTTCTCTAAATAATGAACTTATTTTGCTACTTTTAGATGCTCCCATTTTAAGCATATATTCTGATACCCACAGCAGAGGAGGATTTATTTAACTTTCTTTCAAGCCATTATCACCACCTCCACTAACATAAACCTCTTTTTTTATCCTCCTAGTACACAGATATGGTTACACTGCCATTGTTGTTAGATTAGTATTCACTTTTTACATTGTGACAAGGTAAATATTATTTCCAACCAAGCCATGCAATAAATTACGATTACTTTTCTTTCCCGGTAAACACCTTCTTGAGGTTGATAAACTCTTTATGTATTTCACATAGTTTTTTCCATATGTATCATTAACCTACCCAGAAGTTCTGAAATGTCTGAATTATGTTTCAATGTCAGACTCATCAGATATTTTATTAGCTTTATCTTCCTTTGAATATATTCCAAAATTAGATTTTTTTTTTTTTTTTTTTTTTTTTTTGCTCTGGAGCATAGCAGCCATCTTATGACCTCCCATAATCATTATACTGGGGTTTACTTCCATCTCTCTTCTGTCAGATTGCCTTTCATGGTCCCTGACTTTCCTTTTTACTTGGCTTATTTCTTAATTTTAGTAGAATAAATCCTTTAGGAATTTTTTGAGAAATGATGCATAAGGATGTGAAGCTTTTGAGAATTCACTCCTTCACAATTCTTTTAATGTCCTTTTAATTTATTTATTTACTATTTTTTAATGTTTATTTATCTTTGAGAGAGACAGAGACAGAGCATGAGTGGGGGAGGAGCAGAGAGAGAGAGGGAGACACAGAATCTGAAGCAGGCTTCAGGTTCTGAGCTGTCAGCACAGAGCCCAACTCAGGGCTTGAACCCACGCACCACAAGATCATGACCTGAGCTGAAGTTGGAAGTTCAACTGACTGAGCCACCCAGGCACCCCTAAATGTCCTTTTAACATCTAAATTTGGTAGAAAACTTTAGGTTCAAAAATTTTTTTTTCTGAATTTCAAAGACATTTCTCTTTTATTTTTATTTTCTTGCATTGCTGTTAAAAATTCCAAAGCCATGGGGCGTCTGGGTGGCTCAGTCGGTTGAGCGGCCGACTTCGGCTCAGGTCATGATCTCGCGGTCCGTGAGTTCGAGCCCCACGTCAGGCTCTGTGCTGACAGCTCAGAGCCTGGAGCCTGTTTCAGATTCTGTGTCTCCCTCTCTCTGTGACCCTCCCCCGTTCATGCTCTGTCTCTCTCTGTCTCAAAAATAAATAAACGTTAAAAAAATGAAAAAAAAAATTTCCAAAGCCATTCTGATTCTTGATCCTTTGTAAAGATAAAAAGGAGTCTCTTTGTACCAATATTAAAAATAATTAATAATAATAATAAAACAAAACAATGTTTCATTAGTCAGAATAGTTTAAAATCATTTGTGGTTTCAGTTCACATTTTCTTGATTTCTGGTGCACAATTCTCATCTTTGTTTTTCTACTCAATTTCTGATAGCCATATGTCCTGCTGGAAGAAAGTAGAGGAAAAAAACCCCACAAAATTATTCAAAACTGACGTCTACAATCCATAAGCCAATGGATCCTATGCACATTGGAATCATATGAGGATCTTTAAAAAAGACGGATACCTGAATTTTACCTGGATGCTATGGCATGCAACCAGAGCATTGATATTTTTAAAAGCTCCCCAGATGATTCAGATGTGCAGTGATGCTGGGAACCACTCAGGAATTCCAGACTAGAAAACATCTGTGCCCATTATATCGCAGTGCTAAAAATGAACCGAGATTTTTCTAGAGGTGAAGAAATAGAGAGATGGGTGTCAGGACTTAGAACAAGGCCTTGAAAATGCAAGGCCACTGATATTGATAAGACAGTTGCCTATTTTAAGTTTGGTCACCAATGCTACTAAAACAAGTAGATGCTGTGCAGTTAGAAACAGACCAAAGCCTACTGAGCATCAAGATGTGTAGAACATAAAATTAAACAGGTAGAGAAGGTAAATTGTTTTCAATATGAAGGATGGATGTTTAAGAACAAGAAAACTTGGGGCGCCTGGGTGGCGCAGTCGGTTAAGCGTCCGACTTCAGCCAGGTCACGATCTCGCGGTCTGTGAGTTCGAGCCCCGCATCAGGCTCTGGGCTGATGGCTCAGAGCCTGGATCCTGTTTCCGATTCTGTGTCTCCCTCTCTCTCTGCCCCTCCCCCGTTCATGCTCTGTCTCTCTCTGTCCCAAAAATAAATAAACGTTGAAAAAAAAAAAAATTAAAAAAAAAAAAAAAAAAGAACAAGAAAACTTTGGGGCCTTGAGTGGCTTAGTTGGTTGAGCGAGCAATTCTTGATTTTAGCTCAAGTCATGATCTCAGAGTCGTAAGATTGAGCCCCCGAGTCTGCTTAAGATATTCTTTCCCCCCACCCTCTCTCTCTCTCTGCTCCTCTCTCCTGTTTGTACACTCTGTCTATAAAATTAAAACCAAAAATTAAACACAAGCGGAAAACCCTATGAAAATCCTGAATCCTGGAGGTGCTATAATTATTTGACTATTAGTGAGAAGTTCTTTTTAATATTTCTTTGTCATTTTTAATATTTACAAATTTGTAAGATGGTAAGGGTGTCTTATATGTCGCTATGTGAGAGAGGAGAAAACACGAATCTTTTACTTCATGAATATTTTATCCCATCTCAAGAGAAGCGTGAAGTCACAATTAACTGATAGATTTTTTTTTTTTTTGACTTATGTAAGTCTAAGGTATTGAACTCTAAACTATGTACACAGAGTATCTGGAATATTGAAAAAAACAATCTTTCATATTTTCTAGGTTATTCTGTGTTTTCTAAAGAATGCTGAAACTCTATTATTTTCTTTTGCTGTTAACAGTACTATGAATCTGGGGAATATCGTTTAGCCTGGAATAAATTCTCTTGGGCTCGGTTGACTCACAGCCTTTGGAAGATGGAAAACACAGGGCATTGGTGTTGGGTTAATTCATCTTTCAATAAAATGCTGATGGAAGTACATCCATGTTGGGGGAACAGCTGTCACTGCAAGGCTGCCTGCTCCATCTGACTGTGAACTCTTTGGCTGAAATTGTAATAAATAAAACATCGAGCGGTGGGGAGCGGGGCAGTGGTGGTGATTCTTCTTATTTTAATCTAGCATGAGGCAGGGTCTTTGTTTTTTTGACTTTTATTTAATTTCTCTTTGGGCATTGAATAAAAAGTGAGGCATCCTTTATTATATTTTTTAATTTCATCCTATAAATTTAACTATTATCTGTATAATTTTAGATAGTAGCGGTGAAAAATAGAACAAAGGTGAACATTCAGCATGGGCTTCTGCGGCCTGAAGTTAGTGATATCCGTTCAGTTGCATTTCTGTGTCGCTTAGGCTTTATGGCAGGCCCTGGTGATTCCAGGAAGGTTCTGAAAGCCTCAGTATTAAGTACTGTGCTAGAGGCGGATTCCTCTGACGTTTTTGTTTTCTCCCTAAAATGTGGCACTCGCATCCCGAGTTTACCAGAGGCTCGCATAGTAACGTCCATGAGTGAAATAAGGAAAATAACATGGTTCCACAGAAGAGCAGTGGTCAAAGGAGGAGTGACTAATTGAGGCTTTTTTCACTTATAATTTAAGAGCATGATGTTCAATATTATATGAAACAGATTTCAGCCCTGGCCTCTTCAACATGACTCCAATCACACTCAGAAAGCTCCTTCTCAAGGCAGAAAGTCAGCCTGGTTTCAAAGTCTAAATTCCATGTGGTAGTAAAGTAAATCCCAGTGGTCTGAGGTCTACGCATTAGCATTTATTCCCCTGGTTGTAAGGTGTGTTCTTTGCCTGATGATTAAAACATACATGAGTGCTATGTGGTTCCCATTTGACTACTTATGTGTGTATTCTCTTCTTCAGCTGGAAGAAAGGTGAATGAATTTAAGCACTAAACCTTAATTCCAAATTTCAAAAATAGAGCAGACACTCGAAATATTTGTGTGTATGCGTGTATTTATATACATATACATATATATATAATTTTATTTTATTTTAAAGTTTATTTATTTTGAGAGAAAGAGAGAGAAAGAAAGAGAGAGAGAGAGCATGGGAGGGGCAGGGAGAGAGAAAGAGAGAGAGAATCCCAACAGGCCCTGACCCGTCAGTGCAGAGCCTGACGCAGGGCTCTATTCCACGAACCATGAGATCATGACCTGAGCTGAAACCAAGAGTCAGATGCTTAACTCACTGAGCCACTCAGGAGCCCCAATAAAATTTTATTTTTTAAAAAATGAAAAGGGGTGCCTGGGTGGCTCAGTCGGTTAAGTGTCCGACTTCAGCTCAGGTCATGATCTCACGGTTCGTGGGTTCGAGCCCCACATCGGGCTCTGTGCTGACGGCTCGGAGCCTGGAGCCTACTTTGGATTCTGTGTCTCCCTCTCTCTCTGTTCGTCCCCTGCTCTCACTCTTGTCTCTTACTCTCTCAAAAATAAATAAAGATTAAAAAATGTTTTTAAAAATTTAAAAAAAATAAAAAATGAAAAAACTGTACTAAAAGTATAAACAAATTTGAAAATAAAAGTCACTGTTTTTAAGCGTAGTCTTGGGCTACATCATAGAATCTCTTTGATGTGATCTGAAGGTATTTGGAATTTACTTTATGAAGATGAGGTAGCCATTACAGATTTCTCATCATGGTTGTGTAGTGAACCAACACAACATAGGGAGTAGCTGAATGGATGGCAAAAGCTTTGAGACAGAGAAAGCAGGAATGTACTGTTATAGTCCAGATGGGAGACAGAATGGCCCTGACCCAGGCAGTGACAGTGTAGATGGACTACAAAGAATGAAATGGATGCAGTGCCATAATGTTTATGAAGCACTGTATTCTGTACTTTAAGCTTCTTCTGGTCTATGGCAGATCAGAGCAGCAGATTAGAGTAATCTTTCTACCTTAGCTATTGATAAGTATATTCAAAAACTTTGTAGAGAATGAAGCTCAGAGAAGATTGTAAATATTCTATTGCCATTACAGAGAGCACCTGTTTAGCAGTCCTTGGCCAATCTGCTACTTTTCTGTGCCAGTGCAAAAGCTGTTAAATCCATCTAATACACTGCTATGTTTAGCAACAGAGCAAATAATTGCGATAGCATCCATATGGCAAACTGTGCCTTTAAATTGTTCATTACATTAGCCATCGTTGGCCCAAAAAGCAAACGACAGTAGTTACAGATGTTTTCAGCAGCATGTTTTCTTTTAGATGTCCCTTAAAGAAATAGAATATGCCTTTCAAATTCAGAGACGGATAAAGGCAAAATGGCAAAGTACATTGCAAACCCTTGGCAATTATGTTATTGCTATTCATACCAGGGAAAAAATTGTTCACAAGGTAAATCTCAAGCCAACAAAGAAAAAACAAAAAGCAGCCCAAGTGTTCATGAAAATGATTCCAAGAAATTTTTAATGTAATGTTGCATTAAAACCTCACCCTTTTTAAAGACCCAGAAAGCAATTGAAAGACTAAATCTCAAAAAAAAAATGTATTTACATCTATATGCATGTACGTATGTAGGTACATGTCACACATATGTATGTAGTCAGGTCACAAGGAAAGATATTCTTTTATTTTTTACTTGATAGAAATAAATATGATGACTTCAAATCCAGATTTTAAATCATTTGTTAGATACTTGAAAAAAGTTTGAAAATTATAGCATAAAAATAGGATCCAGTTTCTTCTTTCTGTTCCCTTTCCTCCATTTTCTTCCTGAAAATGCAGTCTTAAAGCCATTCTGTCAGGCAACACAAGATAGGCGTCCATGTTGGGATGGCCATGGGAAGGGTGGGTAAACAGATAGGATGAGAAGGACATCTGGGAGACGGGATTCGCAGCACACCAGGGTGTGGGAGCCAGAGTGAGGAGGATGTTCCTATAGTGGGGTAGCTGCGCTGGTGTGGAGCCAGATTTCTTACTGTCAGAAGAGGAAGTTAAAATGTGGAAACTCAGAAAGTAGAATAAACCAATGCATCAGAGATATCAGTGTAAATCATGGTTTTCAATAGGGAAGTAAAAATGGAAATGTAAATTAATAAATACATGAATATACACGTGTGTATGTATATGCCTCTGTATATGTATAGATAGATAGATAGATAGATAGATAGATGATAGATACATAGATAGATACGGGAATACACCAACTTAATCAGTTAGTCAAAATGAACATTAACAGTGATGGCAAAAATTAACATGGTCCACCATCTGATAAAATGCACTGAGAACAAAGTAACACTTCTGTGATATTTTTATTAAGATGCATTACCTAAACTGAAGCATGAAGAAAATTACTAATGCGAACTGAGGTACATTCTGCTAAATAAAGAGATAATAATATATTTTTTAAATGTCGTGATCATGAGAGTCATAAAAAAGAATGAAGTCCTGGTTCAAACCGAACAAAACAAGGAGAAATGACAACTAAATACAAGACATGATCTAAACTGGATCTTTTTGCTATGAAGCCAACACTCAGGTAGTTGACAGAATTTGAATGGGGTCCACGAATTAGACAATAACTATATATTCATGTTAATTTTCTTGTTTCAACGGTTAGATTGTGGTTGTCTAAGAGAATGAATATTCTTATTTTATGATATTCTCAAGTGTTGGGGCATCAGTTCAACAACATACTTTCAAGTGGTTCAGGAAAAAAAAAGTTTCGTGCAATATTTGTAAATCTTCTGCTAATTTAGGATTGTTTTAAAATTTAAAGAAAGAGAAATTACTACAGAAAAATACATTAAAAACTAAAAACCAAAGATAACATCATATATAGAGCACACCAATGTAAATTTGTGAGCATTTCAGGTGAACATTTATAGTTTTGGGAAGATTTATTATTAAAGACACTTTTCTTGCCAAAATGACCTTGTATTATGTAACAATGCAAGTAGAAACTATACCTTTTACAAAAAATAATTGTGAATTTTATTCAAGAACAATAACTCCTGGATGAATAGATATAGTTAAAATGGATAAAGAAGATGCTAATACTTTTCCTGAAAAAAAAAAACAGGAAGGAAATGAGTTTTAGATACAGATGCCATTCTGGGGACAGAATGTGTTAGAGCAGAATAGACTATTTGCAAACTAGTTTTGTGATGTGGGAGAAAGGGATTAATATAGGGAAATATTACAGATGAAAAGACAGAAACCACAAAGACATTGTGAAGACAATGTTATTTCTAGATAAAGAAAGTAATCATTGGAAATAGAACAAAACAAAACAAAAAAACCCAACAAATATGCAATAAATGTTTAGAAGGAATATGTAATTGAGTGATTGCTAAGAGAATACTTTCTGTCTGGATCCAAATTACACTTAAGAGTTATCAAAGACCAACTGGGGTCTAAACCATAGGGTCGAAAGAAATAACTAAAATCTAGAAAAAGCTGGTAAAATGGTCAACTGAAATAATATTTTATTGTCTTTGGATATACATTCATTTGCTATTCAATTGCTTTTTCATCTGTTAAACTGGCTTCTAGCTTCAAATGACTCCTGGATGCTTCTATTTCAAGATGGAAAATTGAACCCAGTTTTCTTTTGCTCTGAAGACATAAAATGATCTTATCACACCAAGAATGAGAGGGAGGCCATAATCAGTTTAATGACATAAAATACAGAAGGGAGAAGAAAATGGTTGATGGATGAAACAGAGCAAAGTCTAAAAGAAATGCAGGTTAGGACGGCATGGAGAAGGGAGAGCTACCCAGGGAGACATAAAGCTTAGGGTCATCCTCTGAACGAAAAGAGGAGGGGAGTTAAAAGAGGTCTGCTGGGACAGGCCATGGGTACCTATCTCAAAAATTCTCTGCTTCCCATCCAGGGGCACCTGGGTAGCTCAGTCGGTTAAGCATCCGACTCTTGCTTTCATTTCAGCTCAGGTAATGATCTTATGTTTCCTAAGATCAAGCCCTGCATCTGGCTCTGCGCTGACAATGTGGAATCTGCTTGGGATTCTGTCTCCCTCTCTCTCTGCCTCTTGCCTCAAAAATAAGTAAATAAACTAAAAAAACAAAAACAAAAACAAAAACACAACTTCCCTGCTTCCTGTCCTGAGGAGCAGGAATGGCCTGGGGTTTATCTCGAAGAAATTCTTGAAGGCATGGAAAACTTTTTCTTTTTTTTTTACAAACATAGTTTATTAAGGTGATTGGAAATAATACTGTTCTGTGAATCAATGCTGACTTTTCGCAATTGCTTTATTTTCCAGCTTTATTGAGATATGATTGACATAAAACATTGCTCATGGTGCACACTGTGTTGATTTGATACACTTATATACCGCAATATAATTACCACTGTAACATTTAGCTTCCAGATCCATCACCTCACATAATTACTATTTCTTTTTTTGTGTTGAGAACACTGATGATCTGCCCACTTGGCAACTTTTAAGTGTATAATACAGCATTAAGTGTAACCACAATGCTGTGCATTAGATCCCCAGAATTTATTCAACTTCTAACTCTTAGCAAAAAGTTAAAAAAAAAAAAAGATGACTGGAGAAAGCTGAGTTCCTGACAGTACTTTAAAACTAAAGATGTCTGTGTTTGGGCACCCGGAGGACCCCAGACCAAAGCTTACTCGACACTCAACACTCATCTAAAGCACAATTCTGTTCAGGGCAGGAATGCCTCTGCCAGATTTCCCTTTCTAGTGAGAGAAATAGCAGAAAACCACCTCCTTACGACACACACACACATACACACACACCAGGCAAAACCTGTATCAGCACTCAAATCAACTCGATCTTTCCTGAACTACAGAGCATGTCGATCACATATAAGTAGCAGCTTGAATAGAGTGAACAAGATGAATAAACATAATTTTTCCTGCAGGAAGAAAAGAGAAATCATTGGGCAGAAAAGAAAAACGGAAGAGGTGAATACAAATTGAGGCACTAAATCAGAAGTCTAGTTAGGGCAAAGGAATCTTCTACTGCCTTCTTTGTAAGAGGGCTGGACACCAATCGGACAGATGAGAACAGGTACTTACCTAAGTAATCAATTTTACCCTGGTTATCCTGGGAGTGTTTGCTTTAAAGAAGAATGAATATCTTTGAACAAAGACCGTTGAGGCAAGGAAGTGCTGCTTTCCATCACTAGTATTTTCAGACAATTGAATTTTTACCAAGTTCAGGCACCTGTTTTTTACTGTGGTCATAAACAAAACAAACAGCTAAACATATAAAATAGCACCTGCCTAGCAACCTGTAACACAACTTCCATGACTTCACATTTGAGGAGAATGGTCTAGGATAAAGACGACTGTGAAGACACCAAAATACAGTCACAGAATTAAAATCTTCCAACACATTCCAAGTAACACCACGTAAAGGGCGTCGAGGTGACTCAGTTGGTTAAGCATCCAACTCTTGATTTAGGCTCAGGTGGTAATCTCATGGTTCATGGGATCAAGCCCTTCATCAGGCTCTGCACTGACAGCATGGAACTTGCTTGCCATTCTGTCTTCCTCTCTCTCTGCCCTTCTCTCTCTCTCTCTCTCTCTCTCTCTCTCAAAATAAATAAATAAACATCAAATGACACCGTGTAAAATATCAAAGAGTCATTTATGCCACAAATCTGAATAGTCCTCCTTAAGTATAAAGGAAAAAGACAAAAGGGTAAAGGGTATGGGTGGGACATAGACGAGAAAAGATTAGATTTTTTTTTAAAAGAAAGTTATTTTGGAGAATAACACAAAACAATGCTAGCATAAGCCATACTTTTTTTTAAAAAGAAAAATATGCACAGTTAGAAAAAAATAGGCTATATGTAAGGGAGCAAAAATCAAAATAGCATATTGATTTTTTTTAAATACTAAATGTCAGTAGGCAATGGAACAATATCTAACAAACTTTTCAGCTAGAATTCTGTAGCTTGATCATCGTATAAAGTTACTTCAATGTCAAATGTATAAACAAATGTATAAACAAGAGATTATCAAGTAATACTATTCAGTGATAAAAAGAAATGAGCTATCAAACCACAAAAAGACATGAAAGATCCTTAAAAACATATTTCCAGTTTGAAAAGTCTTCATGCTATAGGATTCCACCTAGATGACATTCTTGAGAAAACAAAACTCTACAAACAGAAAAAGATCAGTGGTTGCCAGAGATTTGGGGGGAGAGAGAATGACATTCATAGCTGAAGCACAGGGGATTTTTAGGGTAGTCAAATTCTTCTGTACGATACAGACATGATGCTTGTATGTGGGTTACTCATTTGTCAAAAGCCACAAAATGTACATCAAGAGTGGACCCTAATGTGAACAGTGGACTTCAGTTCATAATAATAATACATCATTATCAATTGTTGATGAATAGTTATTCAGTAGTTAATCAATATTGATTCATCAATTCTAACTAATGTATCACACTAATACACGATGTAAACAATAGGGGAAATTGTGGGGGATGGGAGAGGGTATGTGAGAATTCTCTGTACTTTCCAATCAATTTTTCTGTGAACCTAAAACCGCTCTTTAAAAAGCCTAGAAATTAAAAAAAAAAAAAAAAGATGATCAGAAAGTGTATTTTTGAGGAGTTTTTTTTTTTTTGTTATTTATTTATTTTTGAGAGAGACAGATGGTGGGGGGGGGAGGGGGCAGGAGATGGAGACAGAGAGAGACACAGAATCCAAAGCAGGTTCCAGGCTCTGAGCTGTCAGCACAGAGCCCTACACGGGGCTGGAACTCATGGACTGGGAGATCATGACCTGAGCCGAAGTTGGACGCCTAACCGACTGAGCCACCCAGGCACCCCCAGAAAGTATATTTTTAAATTACTCCTGTTCTGAAAATGAGGAAGTGTTTTATTGTATCTTTGTCTGTGTGGAGAGAGATAGAAATAAAACTTAAAAAAAAAAAAAAAGAAAAAAGGGAAACTTGGAAATTAAAAAAAACGGTCGGATGTAAATATGACTTCAAGAAACTGCTGGATACAAGGATTTGGGGGTCTTCCCTTAAGT
Organism: Lynx canadensis; assembly: GCF_007474595.2. Classification (NCBI taxonomy): domain Eukaryota; kingdom Metazoa; phylum Chordata; class Mammalia; order Carnivora; family Felidae; genus Lynx; species Lynx canadensis. Next base: position 53,796,725 of record NC_044306.2, on the reverse strand, counting down.
TGTCTGGATCTCCAACCAGTTATATGACTGGCTCTGGGGACCATTCGGTTCAGTCTGCAGTGCAATGCTTTCTGTCACTGTGCCTCTTTTGTTTCTACTTTTCCCCTAGACAGGAAGAGTTCTAAAGAGAAAGAATTTCAGATTCCAGGAAAGAAATAGTGTTGTCTGCCTATTATTTTTGTTTTTAAGATGGAAGCAACAGTTCCTATACATATCATTTCTGTCCTCCAAGGCCACATTTTTAAAATAATGATTTATGCAAAACTCTAATTTCTGTTGAAGGGTCAACAAGTTTAATGACATGTGAAGCTTTATTTGCTAATTCTTTTTAGAAGACTCTCAGATCATTTCCAAACCCAGGTGTTGTTATTTGGTGTATTCTTTATAATAGAAATCAGGGGCGCCTGGGCGGCTCAGTCAGTTAAGCATCCGACTCTGTCTCAGGTCATGATCTCATGGTCCGTGGGTTCAAGTCACACACCAGGCTCTGTGCTTTGAATTCTGTGTCTCCCTCTCTCTCTGCCCCTCCACTGGTCATGCCCTGTCTCTCTCTGTCTCTCAAAAATAAATAAATGTTAAAAAAATTTAAAAAAAAGAAATCATTGTACTTAACAGAACTAAGATATAACAGAGATTTGGAGTTGTTTTCGCACTCAAATTATCCTACAGGCAAAGAGGGTGGGGTTTTTTTTTGTTTTGTTTTGTTTTTTTGAGAAACATGATTCTCATAAAAGTTTAAGTAAGTTATGAGTATTATGGAGGGGAAAAGAACAGTTTATTAATTAGTGAAAAAGAAAATGTTGGTGAGTCAGGCATTTGGATGTTTTAATTTCTTTCAGTATTTATTCTTATAAGTAGTTAATAGTTATATTTAATTTAATTACTAAGATAATCTTTGATACAAGAGACTGTGCTATCTGTGCTCTGTGCCAATTTAAAGTGTTTTCAGGAAATTATTTATTCCTACTTTTGTGGGTATATTTTAATAACATATTTAAAACATTTCATCTTAAACAGGTCAGATTTTTAAAGGTGTAGCTTTTTTTAGAGAGTTTTTTAGAGAAAAATACAATCACATATCATAATTTCCATTAAAGAAAAATGTCTACATCTAGATTTTTTATGTTAGCAGTATATAAAAAATAAAATCAGAGTAACATTTAAACAAAAGTCATTTTATATTTTTATTTTTATATATTTTTTTTACTTTTAATTAATTTTATTGAGATATAATTGATATATGGCATTATATTAGTTTCAGGTATACAACATAGTGATTTGACAAGTGTTTGTGTTGCAAAATGATCACCACAGTAAGTTTAGTGAACATCTATCACCACATAGTTGCTATTTTTTTTTTTTTTTTTTTTTTTTTTTTAATTTAAAAAAAAAATTTTTTTTTTCAACGTTTATTTATTTTTGGGACAGAGAGAGACAGAGCATGAACGGGGGAGGGGCAGAGAGAGAGGGAGACACAGAATTGGAAACAGGCTCCAGGCTCTGAGCCATCAGCCCAGAGCCTGACGTGGGGCTCGAACTCACGGACCGCGAGATCGTGACCTGGCTGAAGTCGGACGCCTAACCGACTGCGCCACCCAGGCGCCCCAGTTGCAATTTTTTCTTATTCACTTTTATGATTTACTCTCTTAGCAACTTTTATGTATATGGTACAGTATTGGTAACTATTGTCACCATGCGGTACATCCCTTCCCCGGGACTTTTTTATCTTAGAACTGGAAGTTTGTACCTTTTGACTACCTTCACCCAATTTGCCTACTCCCTTCGCCGCCACCCATCCCCTTCCTCTGGCAACTACCAATCTGTTCTCTGTATCTATAAATTCAATTCTTTTTAAATATTCCACAAATAAGTGAGAGCATACAGAATTTGTAATTCTCTGACTTATTTTACTTAGTGTAATATCCTTAAGGTCCATCCACCCATATTATTGCAAGTAGCAGAATTTCCTACCTTTTTTATTTTTATTTTTTATTTTTTATTAACTTGTTTTATTTTTGATTTTTTTTTTTAAATTTACATCCAAATTAGTTAGCAAATAGTGCAACAATGATTTCAGGAGTAGATTCCTTAGTGACCCTTGACCATTTAACCCATCCCCCCTCCCACAACCCTTCCAGTAACCCTCTGTTCTTCATATTTAATATTTTGTCCCCCTCCTTGTTTTTATTTTTATTTTTTGCTTCCCTTCCCTTGTGTTCATCTGTTCTGTGTCTTAAAGTCTTCATATGTGTGAAGTCATATGATATTTGTCTTTCTCTGACTGACTAACTTCGCTTAGCATAATACCCTCCAGTTCGATCCATGTAGTTGCAAATGGGAAGATTTCATTCTTTTTGATTGCCAATTATACTCCACGTGTGTGTGTGTGTGTGTGTGTGTGTGTGTGTGTATACATATATATAGCCAAAGTATGGAGAGAGCCCAAATGTCCATCAATGGATGAATGGATAAAGAAGATGTGGTTTAAGTATATATATATATATATATATATATATATATATACACACACACATATATATGTATATATATATATGTATGTATTGTGTGTGTGTGTGTACAATACATATATATATACACATATATATGTATATACCACATCTTCTTTATCCATTCATCCATTGACGGACATTTGGGCTCTTTCCATACTTTGGCTATTGTTGATAGTGCTGCTATAAACATGGGGGTGCATGTGTCCCTTTGAAACGGCACACCTGTATCCCTTAGATAAATGCCTAGTAGAGCAATTGCTGGGTCGTAGGGTGGTTCTATTTTTAGTTTTTTGAGGAACCTCCATACTGTTTTCCAGAGTGGCTGCACCAGTTTGCATTCCCACCAACGATGCAAAAGAGATCTTCTTTCTCCCCATCCTCACCAACATCTATTGTTGCCTGAGTTGTTAATGTTAGCCATTCCAACAGGTGTCAGGTGGCATCTCATTGTGGTTTTGATGTGTATTTCCCTGATGATGAGTGATGTTGAGCATTTTTTCATGTGTCGGTTGGCCATATGGATGTCTTCCTTGGAGAAGTGCCTATTCATGTCTTTTGCCCACTTCTTCACTGGATTATTTGTTTTTTGGGTGTTGAGTTTGATAAGTTCTTTATAGATTTTGGATACTAACCCTTTATCTGATATGTCGTTTGCAAATATCTTCTCCCATTCTGTCTGTTGCCTTTTAGTTTTGTTGATTGTTTTCTTCACTGTGCAGAAGCTTTTTATTTTGATGAGGTCCCAGTTGTTCATTTTTGCTTTTGCTTCCTTTGCCTCTGGAGACGTGTTCAGTAAGAAGTTGCTGCAGTCAAGATCAAAGAGGTTTTTGCCTGGTTTCTCCTCGAGGATTTTGATGGCTTCCTGTCTTACATTTAGGTCTTTCATCCATTTTAAGTTTATTTTTGTGTATGGTGTAAGAAAGTGGTCCAGATTCATTCTTCTGCATGTCGCTGTCCAGGTTTCCCAGCACCATTTGCTGAAGAGACTGTCTCTATTCCATTGGATATTCTTTCCTGCTTTGTCAAAGATTAGTAGGTCCATTTTCTGGTCCATTTGTGGGTCCATTTGTGGGTTCTCTATTCTGTACCATTTATCTGAGTGTCTGTTCTTGTGCCAGTACCATACTGTCTTGACGGTTACAGCTTTGTAGTATAGCTTGAAGTCTGCTTTGGTTTTCTTTTTCAAGATCACTTTGGCTATTCGGGGTCTTTTCTGGTTCCATAAAAATTTTAGGATTATTTGTTCTAATTCTGTGAAGAATGCTGGTGTTACTTTGATAGGGATGCCTTGAATATGTAGATTGCTTTGGGTAGTATCTACATTTTAACAGTATTTGTTCTTCCTATCCAGAAGCATGGAATCTTTTTCCATTTTTCTGTGTCTTCTTCAATTTCTTTCATAAGCTTTCTATAGTTTTCAGTGTATAGATTTTTTACCTCTTTGGTTAGATTTATTCCTAGGTATTTCATGGTTTTTTGTGCAACTGTAAATGGGATCAATTCCTTGATTTCTCTTTCTGTCACTTCATTGTTGGTGTATAGGAATTCAATTGATTTCTGTGTGTTGATTTTGTATCCTGCAACTTTGCTGAATTCATGAATCAGTTCTAGCAGTTTTTTGGTGGAATCTTTTGGGTTTTCCATATAGAGTATCATGTCATCTGCGAAGAGTGAAAGTTTGACCTCCTCCTGGCCGATTTGGATGCCTTTTATTTCTTTGTGTTGTCTGATTGCAGAGGCTAAGACTTCCAATACTATGTTGAATAACAGTGGTGAGAGTGGACATCCCCGTCTTGTTCTTGACCTTAGGGGGAAAGCTCCCAGTTTTTCCCCAATGAGGATGATATTAGCGTTGGGTCATTCATATATGGCTTTAATGATCTCGAGGTATGCTCCTTCTATCCCTACCTTCTTGAGGGTTTTTATCAAGAAAGGATGCTGTATTTTGTCAAATGCTTTATCTGCATCTATTGAGAGGATCACATGGTTCTTGTCCTTTCTTTTACTGATGTGATGAATCACGTTAATTGTTTTGCAGATATTGAACCGGCCCTGCATCCCAGGTATAATCCCACTTGGTCATGATGAATAATTTTTTTAATGTATTGTTGGATCGGGTTGGCTAGTATCTTGTTGAGGATTTACGCATCCATGTTCATCAGGGATATTGGTCTATACTTCTCCTTTTTAGTGGGGTCTCTGTCTGGTTATGGAATCAAGGTAATGCTGACTTCATACAAAGAGTTTGGAAGTTTTCCTTCTATTTCTAGTTTTTGGAACAGCTTCAAGAGAATAGGTGTTAACTCTTCCTGTAATGTTTGATAGAATTCCCCTGGAGAGCCACCTGGCCCTGGACTCTTGTTTTTTGGCAGATTTTTGATTACTAATTGGATTTCCTTACTGGTTATGGGTCTGTTCAATTTTTCTATTTCTTCCTGTATCAGTTTTGGTAGTGTATATGTTTCTAGGATTTTGTCCATTTCTTCCAGATTGCCCATTTTATTGGCATATAATAGCTCATAATATTCTCTTATTATTGTTTTTATGTCTTTTGAGTTGGTTGTGATCTCTCTTCTTTAATTCTGGATTTTGTTTATTTGGGTCCTTTCCTTTTCCTTTTTGATCAAACTGGCTAGTCGTTTATCAATTTTGTTAATTCTTTCAAAGAACCAGCTTCTGGCTTCATTGATGTGTTCTACTGTTTTCTTGATTTCAATAGCATTAATATCTTCTCTAATCTTTATTATTTCCTGTCTTCTGCTGGTTTTGGGTTTTATTTGCTGTTCTTTTTCCAGCTCCTTAAGTCGTAAGATTTGGTTGTGTGTCTGAGATCTTTCTTCCTTCTTTAGGACCTCTTATGACCTCTTATGACCACCTTTGCTGCATCCCAGAAGTTTTGGGTTGTGGTGTTATCATTTTCATTGACTTCCATATACTTTTTAATTTCCTCTTTAACTGCTTGATTAGCCCATTCATTCTTTAGTAGGATGTTCTTCAGTCTCCAAGTATTTGCTACCTTTCCAAATTTTTCTTGTGGTTGATTTTGAGTTTCATAGTATTGTGATCTGAAAATATGTGTGTTGTGATCTCGATCTTTTTGTACTTACTTAGGGCTGATTTGTGTACCAGTATATGGTCTATTCTGGAGAACGTTCTATGTGCACTGGAGAAGAATGTATATTCTGCTGCTTTAGGATGAAATGTTCTAAATATATCTGTGAAGTCCATCTGGTCCAGTGTGTCATTCAAAGCCATTGTTTTCTTGTTGATTTTTTGATTAGATGATCTATCCATTGATGTGAATAGGGTGTTGAAGTCTCCTACTATTATGATATTATTATTGATGAGTTTCTTTATGTTTGTGATTAATTGATTTATATATTTGGGTGCTCCACACTTGGCGCATAAACGTTTACAATTGTTAGGTCTTCTTGGTGAATAGACCCCTTGATTATGATATAATGCCCTTCTGCATCTCTTGATACAGTCTTTATTTTAAAGTCTAGATTGTCTGATATAAGTATGGTTATTTTAAGGCTTTCTTTTCTTGACCATTAGCATGGTAGATGGTTCTCCATCCCCTTATTTTCAATCTGAAGGTGTCTTTAGGTCTAAAGTGGGTCTCTTGTAAACAGCATATAGATGGATCTTGTTTTCTTAACCATTGTGTTACCCTATGTCTTTTGATTGGAGCATTGAGTCCATTGACGTTTGAGTGAGTACTGAAAGATATGAATTTATTGCCATTAGGATGCTTGTAGAGTTGGAGTTTCTGGTGGTGTTCTCTAGTCCTTTCTAATCTTTGTTGCTTTGTTGCGCATATATATATATATATATATATATAATATTTTTCATTTTTTTTCTTTTCTCAGAGAGTCCCCCTTAAAGTTTCTTGCAGGGCTGGTTTGGTGGTCACAAACTCCTTTAATTTTTTTAAAATTTTTTTAATGTTTATTTATTTCTGAGACAGAGAGAGACAGAGCATGAGTGGGGGAGGGTCAGAGAGAGAGGCAGACACAGAATCCGAAGCAGGCTCCAGGCTCTGAGCTGTCAGCACAGAGCCCGACGTGGGGCTCAAACTCACAGACTGCGAGATCATGACCTGAGCAGAAGTTGGACACTCAACCGACTGAGCCACCCAGGCGCCCCAAACTCCGTTAATTTTCATTTGTCTGGGAAACTTTTTTTCTCTCCTTCTATTTTGAATGACAGCCTTGCTGGATATAGAATTCTTGGCTGCATATTTTTCTGATTCAGCACATTGAATATATCCTGCCACTCCTTTCTGGCCTGCGAAGTTTCTGTGGATAGGTCTGCTGCAAACCTGATCTGTCTTCCCTTGTATGTTAGGGACTTTTTTTCCCTTGCTGCTTTCATGATTTTCTCCTTACCTGAATATTTTGTGAATTTGACTATGATATGCCTTATTGATGGTCGGTATTTGTTGAATCTAATGGGGGTCCTCTGTGCTTCCTGGATTTTGATATCTGTGTCTTTCCCCAGGTTGGGGAAGTTTTCTGCTATGATTTGCTCACATAACCGTTCTACCCCTATCTCTCTCTCTTCCTCTTCTGGGACCCCTATGATTCTGATGTTGTTCCTTTTTAATGAGTCACTGGTTTCTCTAATTCTTAAATCATGCTCTTTTGCCTTCATCTCCCTCTTTTTTTCTGCTTCATTATTCTCTATAAGTTTGTCCTCTATATCACTGATTCTGTGTTCTGCCTCATCCATCCTTGCTGCCACTGCATCCGTCTGTGATTGCAGCTCAGTTACAACATTTTTAATTTCATTCTATTTTTTACTTCTTTTATCTCTGCAGAAAGGGATTCTCATGTATTTTCAACTCCAGCTAGTATTCTTATTATCGTGATTCTAAATTCTGGTTCAGACATCTTGCTTGTATCTGCATTGGTTAAATTCCTGGCTGTCATTTCTTCAAGCTCTTTCTTTTGGGGTGAATTCCTTCGTTTTGTCCTTTTGAAGGGAGAAAAGGAATAATGAGGTAGAAAAATTAAAATTAAAAAAACAAAAATTAAAAAATTAAACACACACACACAAAATCTAATAAATGATGCTAGATCCTAGGTGTATTTTGGTCTGAGTGTTGAAAGTGGTTTGACAGATTAGAGAAAAAAAGGTGGGGAAAGAAAAAAAAAAGGAAATCTCTTGAAAATTTGAAAAAATGAATACACTGAAATAGACTAAAATGAGATGATGGGAGTAAAATAGAATTTGAAAGAATTTACACAAAAATAAAGAATATTGTAGAAAAAATAAAGAAAAAAATTTTAATAAAAATTAAAAATAAAAATGATTTTTTTCTCTTTCTATATTCAAGAAAAAGAAAAGAAACAAAAAATAGAAAAAAGAGGGAAAAAAGAAATTGTTTGAAAATTTGAAAAGGTGAATACACTGAAGTAGACTAAAATAAAATGATGGAAGTAAGATAGAATTTGAAAAAATTTATACAAATGTAAAATATATATTTAAAAAATTAAAAAATATATTTTTAATAAAAATTGAAAATAAAAATGAATTTTTTCTATTTCTGTTTTCAAGAAAAAGAAAATAGTGTAAAAGAGAAAAAAAGAAGAAAGAATATTGAATACATGGACCTGCTAACAGATTGAAATAGGACTGAAATTATTTCATTTTCCCCTAGAAGTCAGACTATGTAGCACTTTATAGTCCATAAACTAAGTAGGCAGTAAGACTTGTGTTCTTGAAGAGCAAGGTTGGTCCAGTTCGGCAGGGCTCAGTGTAACTGCTCCGTTCTCCACTAGATGGCACTGCTAGCCTACTGGGTTGGATTGTTGCGGTGCTCATAGGTGCGTATGCACATGTGCAGGAGCAGTGAAAATGGCATCACCCAGCTACCCAGTCTCTAGTATAGGAACTCTCTTCTCCCAGATCAGCAATTGTGCAACCGTCCTGTCTTCAGCTTTTGTCTACTCCCAGCTTTTTCACTCTCCGTGACCAGGCCCCAGGCAGTACCTCTCTCCCAAGTTTTGTCTCAGATGTGGCTGTTTTCCCTGGCCCCTTACTTCTGAAGCACTGCAGCTTTGGCCTGTTCCATCCCTCTGTGGGAGGGTCTCACCAAGCAATGGCCGAATGAGCAATGGCCAAATGAGCAATGGCTGAATGTTGGGTGCACCCAGGAACGCTTGCTGGACCCTGCTGCTGCCGGTGCCCTGAGACTGCAGCCAGGTGCCAGCCTGTCCCAGCAAAAGTTCGCGAGATAGTGTAACAGCAGCTTTTCAGGGATTATGGAAAATCACAACACTCATGTAGCACCAGGCTTCACCCTTAACGACCTTGCTCCAGCACCAGCAAATGTGGCTGTTTTCTGGGGTCTGCTGGGACCAGGTGGCTTCAACAGTCTCTACCAAATGTCCTTCCAGCAGTAGAACTGCTTTTCCCCGTGTGGCCCAAGAACCTCCTAGACCCCACTCTGTTCCTGGGGATTTGCCCTTCCCACCAGAGCATCACCAGTTATCGAGATGCAGAGTTGCAGACTTTGTGCTCCCCTGTTTACAGTCTTAATGGAATTTAAACCTTCTCCTTTCTCCTTTCTCCCTTTTTGGTTTAATCCCTGCAGCTGTTTCCAATTTTCCACTTCTCTCCAGCTGCTTTTGGGGAGGAGTGTTTTTCCCGTATTCTCCCCCACCGACCTACTCTCTGTCCTCTCTCTGCCTGGAAAAGCGGCTCCCTGTCTGCCACCAGCTTCTCTCTTCCCAAGTTCCCCTCTTCACCCCATGTACCTGCTGAATTCTGTGGTTCAGGTTGTGCAGATTGTTGTGTTAATCCTCCAATCAGTTTTCTAGGTGTGTAGGATGGTTTAGTGTCGGTCTGGCTGTATTTCATGGACGTGACACCCAAATAACTTCCATGCTGTTCCGCCATCTTGGCTCCTTCCCAGTCATTTTATATTTTTAAATAGTTGTTCTCCACTATGGCCCACAAGATAAATTCCCTTTTGATGTACATATACTCATGAAAACAATCACAAATTTGAAATCAATATTCCAGAAATAAATTTCCTTCATGCATTTAACCTGAAATAATTCATATTATTTTTAAATGTTTATATTTTGAAAGGTGAAAGTCCTATCACGTTATTATTATAATTTGCACTTCACTGATTGCTAATGAGGTTGAACATTCTTATTTAGTCTCTGTAAATTGTCTGCGAAGGTCAATATTAAGATTTTGTTTTTCTCTTGAGAAATTTATAACTCCATGAGAGGTTAAATACCCCTGAGAGGTGTTTTCCAATGCTTGTGTATTTTGAAAACACTTGCCTATTATCTGAGTAGTTATCAAAGTAAATTATTTTCTAGATTTATTTTTTATTAACATTTTAATCTTTGAAGATGTGAGGACTAAATCATTCAAGTTATTGTAATACATTATTATATCTACTTTGACAAATTCCCATCCCTATTCTTTTAAAAAATATTTAATTTTACTTAATTATTAAAAAAAAACTAGTGGAGTATCACATATCACACTACTGATGGTCATGCCCTTAAAATATTACAGTATTAATTCCTTGTCTTTGACAAACTTAGAGGCAAAATATATATGTAATAACCACTTTAAGCTAGTTTGATTAGGCAAATAAATTCTTTAAAAAAATAGACAAAGGGGAAAAAATCAATATGGCAGGGTTATGGGGGATGGTGTAGTTTTAGTCTTGTGAGATACCACACAGAAAAACTGAGTTGAATATTACCAGAACAGTTTCTTCACTTCATACTTCTGTCTGATGAACTTTTATTTTTAATTTTTTTTTAACATTTATCTATTATTGAGAGACAGAGCATGAGGAGGGGGAGAGGCAGAGAGAGGAGGAGACACAGAATCTGAATCAGGCTCCAGGCTCCGAACTGTCAGCACAGAGCCCAACACGGGGCTCGAAATCACGAACTGTGAGATCATGACCTGAGCTGAAGTTGGACACTAAACCGACTGAGCCACCCAGGCAGCCCAGATGAACTTTTCTTATGGAGGCATGGTGGGTGCCTAGGTACCTGACAATAGAGGGACTGATACAATCGTCTTCTGATATGTCTTGTATTTAGTTTGTTAGGACATATACACCTAAAAAAATATTTAAATATATTTTATTTATATTTCAGTATTAAGCAACAAAATGATGGTCAAAGGATTATGATGTTATTTCATTCAACAAAAAGAAACTGTCGAATGTGCTGAATTTGGGGAGGAAGCTTTGAGCGTTCCCTAGAGACAACAACGTTTGAATGGAAAAACAAGAGTGTTAGCTAAGAACTAATTCATTAAGTTATCATTTTTTTAAAACTGATATTATGGTAATCATATGAGCGTCCACTTGCTTTTCTGATATTCAGAGTGTAAGATATTCGATTCTCTGTCTCCCTTTCTCTCTGCCCCTCTCATGTTCTCTCTCTCTCAAAAATAAGTAAATAGACATTAAAAAACAAATCTCCTCGCCTCTAAACTGGTTGGGTTATCAGTTAGTTTTTAGAAATGTATTTTCATTTTTTAAAAAAATCACTACTTTTTTTAAGCAAAACCAAATCTTTTCAGTCCTTTCCTGGTCTCACACATTAATAGTAATATTAATCACATTGAAGATGGTTTAAAATTTCCTTTGTCTGTTAAGTGATTGAAATGATAAAATGAAAGTAAATTTTCCAAGACAGCAGCAAAGGCACTGGGACCACTATTGTGCAGTTAGTAACTTACCTATATTTTTAGTAAGACCTCCATTGAGTGTTTATGTGGTTTTTAAAATATTCACAGACATTTAAAGATAGAACACATTTTTCTCTTTAGTTTTCAGTGAAAACAGAGCAATACTTTGAACCACTGAATGGAATCACCATAATGAATCTACTAATTGCTGATTATGTTTCTTGCTGTTTACTAAAATGACAACTGCATATATTTCAAGGTCAATTCAAAGTTAGTTCTCAACCTAATGTCAAGGTTACTGCTGTTCCGCAATTTGTAAAAGATCCTCATGATGCTGAAATCTCTTGTTTCATTTATATATGATATCTCTTAAGCTGTACTATTTCCTCATGGCTTTACATTTAGTGTTCTTCTCGTGCAGTTAAGAATATTTATGGTCAACATGCTTAAATCAAGAAATACAATCCATAATATAAATGTCGAAATAATTTTGAAATTGAAGCAATTCATAGTTCTTTACTTATAAATTATCAACAAATTTTACTCCTATATTTTTCTCCTACTACCCATTCTTGGTATTTATCAGTCCCCTGTAAATAATTCTTAAACCAGTGCTAAACAACTCCTTTTTTTTTTCCCCATAAGAACAAATTCAGAAAAAAAAAATCATTTAGATTATATTGTATTTCTTTTCACCTTTAAGAATAAAAATAGCTTAACTGAATCTCATGGAAATGGTATGTATTATTATTTGGATTATTTTATTTATCGAATAGAATATTATTCAAGATATATTAAATAAATACAGACATAGAAGTAGTTTTCTAATCTTTTACCCTAGGACCTTTGTGGTTCTGGATAATCCACGTATGACATGCATAAATATGCTCCTTTTCACTATATTAAACAGAAGAATAAAGGTGGGTATTCTTAAACTGATAATTACACTCTTTCTTATACATTTAAGTAAAAATTTTGTAGAGGGAATGATTTTTGAAATGTTATCAGTGGCTTTTAGTTATCCAGACTCTTTACCCAGCACATAAATTCAACAACCGTTTGATTCTCCACAATATAAAAGAGTCTTGCTGTGGGGAATTTAAAATATGGTTTATTGCCAGCTCTAAAGAAGATTCTATTCCAGTGAGTGGAATGTATATATATATTTTTTTTCCTAAAATGAATCATCATGACAATAATTACCATAACAAAGAAGGAAAAACAAACACTATTGGTTCAAAGAAGCCGAATTCTGAGAAAAATTAACATAAGAATAGATGTTTTCTTTCAAAACATATCTTTGCGTAATTACTGAAAATAAGCATTAGAATTTTTGGTGGAATCAATCTGAAAATTTATTTTGTTTAATAACATTCAAAACACATTTCAAATATAGTAGTAAGTAGATAATTACCTTTAAAATTGGGTCTGATTCTTGCATCATACCCTGATGTCCTCCCCATTAATTTATCCAGAAAGTCAGAAGGTGACATTGGAGCACTTCGAGATCTTGCACTGTCTGTTTCCTTTGTTGCAACCAAGCTATAAATGAGAACATTCAGAGTTTATAGAAAATGACAAGCAAAAGTCTTCCTAATAGTTGTCACTATAAATAGAGAATTAAAAAAATGGAAAGCAAAAGTACCTTTTAAAACAAAAAGAAAAACTTTTATATATTTTATATAGTATGTATACTATATACTATAAGGTGAATATTAGCATAATGACAGATAGGTCTTTATAGACCTATAGACCCATAGACAGATCTACAGTCAAGTATTTATAAGGTTTCACATGTATTCAGCCCAAAAGGTCAGAGGTGACATTATTTTAAGTCTGGAAACAAAGCCGCTGCCAAATTATTAGGCTTTCAAAATTTGTGTTTACCCAAGTTTGACTTCTAACTGTAATTTTTAGTCAAATGTATGCTTAGTGGGGCGCCTGGGTAGCTCAGTCCGTTGAGCGACCGACTTTGGCTCAGGTCATGATCTCACATTGGGTGGGTGCGAGCCCCGCATCCAGCTCTGTGCTGACAGCTTGGAGCCTGGAGCCTGCTTTGGATTCTGTCTCCCTCTCTACCCCTCCCCCCACTTGTGTGTGCGTGCATGCGCTCTCTCTCTCAAAAATAAAAATAAACATAAAAAATATTTTTTAAAAAAAGTATCCTTAGCGAGTCAGGCATAAGAGAAAAATGAAAGTTCAGCTGTGAAGTACAATTCTTACTGCTTTTACTGAGGGGATAAACATCACCTTTCAAGTTTTGTAAATTCTTCTCAATGGTAATAAAACGTCTGTCCTACAGACTAAACAGTGATGCTCTTTTCTTCAATTAGATGCTTCCTATATTAGTAACATAGCCAGTTAAATTCATTCTGCTTTCATCTTGTGTCATTCCTCTACAGTACATTTTGTTCAGATCTAAAATCTGTGCACTAAGATTGAGAAATTACCATAAATGTGGTCAGTGCACCTGGCTATTACACAATGAGAACGTGTGTCTGGGCAAAGTAAAGAGCTACTGCACTTTTTTCATTAAATTTTTTTGTTTGTTTGTTTTTTGCAGCTGCTCATCCTAGACGCTCACACATGTCACTGCACCCCATCCAGCCCCTTATTTACCTAGGCTGGTCCCCGGAAAGCCTGGGCCTGCTTGCTAAGATCAAATGATTCTTTTCATCCACGGCGCTTTGCTCAGGGAAGTGAGACAGACTTCCTGAGCACACATGTGTTTGAAACTGATATATTTAAGCTGATGTTACTTCCCAGAGATTGTCAGTCATCATATCCTCCCGGCTCTGTCACTCAACTCAGAGCATCACCAGACCCTGAACCTTTGTGGTCACAGCTTGATCTCAGCAGTATCAAGTTCCTCCTGCCAGAATTTTTAATAACTAGTGAAAATGGGTCTTACAGCCATCCCTGTTAAATTGTGTACCACAGACATAGGCGCAATTTTAAAATCCAATATCAATCGTAATGTGACAGTGACATTTCTGAAAGTGTAGGATCACCGCTAACAGCATCCATGAACTACTGTGCAGTTCACAAGGTTCTATCTAGTTCTGGACATTCAAAGTCACTTATCTGCCCGGCGGCTCTCTCTCTGTCTTTCGTGCTTTTTCCAGGGGCAGAAGTTTCTCCTATCTCTATTTTTTGGCTCCAGATTACTTTATGACCCTTTATCTCTGATTATTACTGGGCAGTTGAACTCCCTGCCACCATAATCTCTGGAAAGTTTATTTTAAGGTAATAATAATAATAATAATAAATATAATAATAATAATATCATAAAGAACCACTACATTCTCAGTAACTCTAGAATTTTCTCTACCACCTGGTTTTAAGTAACTTTCACCTGTAATCTTAAGCAGCATTTGCTCATTTTCCCTGGCCCAAGAACATAGGCAGAAAGGCATTGTCAGAGTTCTCATAACTACAGTTTGCTTCTTCTAAACCATTCCCTGTATTTCTTTTGCAAAATCCTCCCTTCAGTTATCAGCAAATGAACTTCTACATTCTCCTACCAACAAACACACCAATTTACCTGGATCTGAACCAATAATACAATGCCCTTCACATTTCAAAATAAATAGAATACTATGTATGCGAGACTGACAACCATCAGATTTTGCACTGCATGGAAGAGATCATTCTAGATTATGCAATGATGTGTATCCTTGTAAGAGAGAGGCAGAGGTGTATTTGGTTTTAGACAGAAGAGGGAACACAATGTGACCATACAGGTACAAGCAGAGATTAGAGTGATGTGACCACAGCCAAGGAATGCCAGCAGTCAATAGAAGCTGCAAAAGGAAGAAACAGATTCTCCCCTAGGGCCTCTGGAGGGCGCTTGGTCCTACTCACACCTTGTTTTGGGCCCAGTGAACTGACTTCAGGCTTCTGGCCTCCAGAACCAAGGAAGAATAAGTTGCTGTTATTGGTGGTAATTTGTTGTAGCAGTCAGAGAAAACTCACAGTTTTTTCCCAGTGAGTTTTGCATTAAGTTATTCCACTTCCCAACTCCAGAGTTACTCTTTTCTTCCTTTTTTTTTTTTAATCTCTGTCTCTTCATTGATATATTCTGTATTTGGGGAGATATTATTGTCATACTTCCTTTTTAGTTTTTTGAACATGGTTCCCTTTAGTTTTTAGTAAAGGAGTGAAAATAGCTGATTTCTTTGAACATGGTTTCCTTTAGTTTTTATTAAAGTATTTAAAATAGGTGATTTAAAGTCTTTGTCCAGTAATTCCACTGTCGTTGCTTTCTTCAAGCAGATTCTACCGCTTGCCTTTTTTTCCCTGTGCGTGAGCCACACTTTTTTTTCTTTCAATGTTTCATAATATTGTCACTGAAAACTGGACATTTTAGATGATATAACATGGCAACTCGGTAAATTATATTATCCCTCCTCCCTAAGGTTTATTATTGTTGCTGGTTTCTGTTTTGTTTTTTAGTTGGCTTTTCTGAACTAATTCTGTAAAGTCTATCTGAGTGGTTTAGGGATCACCTAATAAGTAGACAAGGATTTTCCTAAATTCCTAAAACCAATATATTTCCCAGAATTTTCTGGGAGTGCTATGTTTATGGGGCCGCACCTTCAACACTGAGTCAGGCAATTGACAACTCTGTCTTAGCCTTTATTTCCCATTTGCACAGGGCTTAAAGGCCAGCCAGGGTGGAGAGCTTAAGGTTTTCTCAGGTCTTTCCCAATCATGCACACAACTCTCTGTGTATCAGTTTGCTAGGGCTATCTTAACAAGGCTCCCTGGACTAAGTACCTTAAACAATAGCAATTAATTTTCTCATAGTTCTTGGAGCTAGAGGTCCTAGATCAAGTTGTTGGCAGGGTTCATCTTCTTTGAAGGTCTCTCTCCATGGCTTGCAGGTGGCCATCTTCTCTCTGTTTCTTCCTCTCCTATGTGTTTGTGTCAAAATCTCCTCTTCTTGGAAGATCACCAGTGATAGATTGGGGCCCCATATGACCTCATTTTATCTTAATAATCTTTCATTAAAGTCACATTCTGAGATATTGGGAGTTAGTATTTCAACATAAGAATTTTGAAAGGATGCAATTAAGTCCATGACACTAGGCATGCTCACAACCCCATACAGATGCGTGGTCTTCTAGATACCCAGAAATATGTGAGCTTTTCCAAACCCCTATGGGCATATCATTTCATTGCTTTTTCTTTTAGGCTTTTTGGTTAATCTGTTGTTTGCCCCCACTGTTACTCACTACCTTGGGCACCTGTGAGGTTAAAACATTGCCTCTAAATATATTTGACCAACATCCTGAGGAAAAAGACTTTTCATACTGAATGAGCTCCACATTAGGTCAAATAAAAGCAGTCTTGCAAGTGGTGTCTTAGAGCCTCCAGACAGTTCAGATAATGACATTTCTCTAACAATGAGGCTTTAAGGGAATTCAGACTCCTTTCTGCCCACCCTGGTAGCTGCCAGGTTGTTGCTTTTTATTGCCGGCTGTTGGTTTATCATGCTACCATGGAGCTGAGAAAGGAGAACAAGAATAGGACAAGTTATAGCCACAAATCCCACTGTTCCTACCAAGATTCAGCTGTTTTTCTTGATTAAACTACTTCATGTGTTACTACAAATCTCTGATTAATTTACAGAGTTATGGAAAAGTTGATGGCCACATGTTTTGACAGTTTTCTCACTGCTTTTATGAAGAAGAGGATTTACAGAGGTCTGTAAAACAGAAATTTACTAACAATAAAATTATAGTGCATTTTTTTGTACAAAAATGTCCTTTCTCATGTCAAAATGCACTTAAAATATCTGTTAAATGTTGAGACAATGAATTTGAGTTCTCGCAATTTCTTAGGTGCAAAGCACAGTGCTAAGAACCTAAAACACAGAGAACGCAGATTTGCATCTTTAACATATTCACAGTTCAGTAGAATACTCAATCTGGGCCCAACTAAAGGTTACAGAGAATCCCTGGGAAGTATCGGTGAGCAGGAGCAAGGAAGTGAAGGTACAATGAAGAGAATGATTGGCTGGCTCCCTTTTTCCTACCACTGAGAGCAAAATCTTCCTGTTTTGTACCAAGAATTCACACCAAACTTTGCAGAATGATGCCTATAAAAAATGGGAAAATTCTGAGCAGATAAATATTCCAGTTTTCTTTACTAGTTCTGTTTCTTGCAATGACACAAGAACCATCCAACTGCTTGTAGACAATTGATTTTATTTCTAAAAATTCACAATTTTTTAAATGCTTATTTATTTTTGAGAGGGACGGTGGGAGGGGAGAGAGAGAGAGAGAGAGAGAGAGAGAGAGAGAGACTCCCAAGCAGGTTCTGCCCTGTTGGCACAGAGCCCAACAGGAGGCTCAAACTCATGAACTGTGAGATCACGACCTGGGCTGAAATCAAGAGTCACCCAGGGGACTG
This sequence comes from Lynx canadensis, assembly GCF_007474595.2. Lineage (NCBI taxonomy): Eukaryota > Metazoa > Chordata > Mammalia > Carnivora > Felidae > Lynx > Lynx canadensis. Next base: position 53,779,116 of record NC_044306.2, on the reverse strand, counting down.
AGCCACCCAGGTGCCCCTGAAAATTCACCATTTTGACTCAGAAGGAATGATTGCAAACAGAATTATGTGGAGCAACTGGCTGAAAAGCATCTCTACATCATGTATCCTTTCCTTTTCTGAAAGGGATAAATGTTATACATATGGGAAGACTTCCTATCACTTATAATTCCTGCTCTGACATATTAATCCTAGAACTTTCTTCCAATTACAGTAATACCTGAGACTTGCACCATGTGAACATTACTAGACTGTCTTCAGAGAACTGTAGTCACTGAAGAGAGCTTATAGTAATAAACACAGCATGAAATTCCATATGACCAATCAGGAATCTTCCTCTAATTTTTAAATAGTCAACATCATCATCTGTACAAACATATTTTAAAACTTTTTTTTTGAGTTGTTAAAACTCGGGACAGGAGGAGGCAGTGGGAAGAAATCTAAGATTAATGTATAATGGTTTTTTAGGTAAGAAACTATTTATTATCAAGTTTATTATTTTTGTCTAAATCTCCAAGTATCAATAAAACTGTCATATTTATAGCAAGTTACTAAGGTTATTAGCAAATTACTCATGATCAGTACTTTTGAAAGAAGCAGCTTTGAATTTTTAGAAGACTTTTTTGTTTTGTTTTGCTTTCTGCTATTTTATTTTATATTATTTTAATTTTATTTTTTTAATTTACATCCAAATTAGTATATAGTGCAACAATGATTTCAGTAGATTCCTTAAAGCCCCTTACCCATTTAGCCCATCCCCCCTCCCACAACCCCTCCAGTAACCCTCCGTTTGTTCTCCACATTTATGAGTCTCTTCTGTTTTATCCCCCTCCCTGTTTTAATATTATTTTTGTTTCCCTTCCTTTATATTCATCTATTTTGTCTCTTAGAGTCCTCATATGAGTGAAGTCATATGATATTTGTCTATCTCTGACTGACTAATTTCACTTAGCATAATACCCTCCAGTTCCATCCACGTAGTTGTAAATGGCAAGATTTCATTCTTTTTGATGGCTGAGTAATACTCCATTGTATATATATCTCACATCTTCTTTATCCATTCATCCACTGATGGACATTTGGGCTCTTTCCATACTTTGGCTATTGTGGATAGTGGTGCTATAAACATGGGGGTGCATGTGTCCCTTCAAAACAGCACACCTGTATCCCGTGGATAAATGCTTAGTAGTGCAATTGCTGACTTGTAGGGTAGTTCTATTTTTAGTTTTTTGAGGAACCTCCATACTGTTTTCCAGAGTGGCTGCACCAGCTTGCATTCCCATAGAAGACTTTTAATATGAACATCTCAAATGTGTTAATTTGCTTGCTTCCTGGACTTGGCTCTTCTTTTTTCTACTGTACTAAGCACTGTATTTATTATCTTTACTATTTTCTACTTACTCTTACCTATTCTTAACTACTCTTAACTATTTCCTATCAACTATTCTTTGAAACTGTGGGTGAAGTCATGTACATTCCCGTCGATGAACATTTGTTGCAATTAAGCATTTTATATATTCTTATTTTTATAAAGACATGCTAGTTACAAGTTCAAAGACTTCAATTTCTGCAACACTGGCAGAAATCTATTTTTTTAAGAATTGAAATCAAAATTCATCACAAAGATATCTCTTACCCTCCTCTTCTCTCCTCTTTGTCCTCTTCATTGAGACAAGAAAATAAAATGCATCCACTTCTGGAGGACAGAAATCACCATTAAATATGGATGATTTTAAGATGAATTTAGTAAAGTTGTCAATACCTATTTACCTCTGCTAAACGCACCTTAAAATTGAGGGAAAATATGAAAGATGTAGCAGGGCAACATAAGGAGGGTTTGAGACGAGTCTTGGCACATAGGGCCACAAATCTCCATGCATCTATTTTCGGGAATTCATTTGTGCAGAAAGAAGTGTGACTTGTGGTGAATAAATCAGTACTCAGAGAAGGTTTTGGGTATAATAGAGAATCACAGTTTACTCTGTATTTTATAGCCATGCAACCAGCCTTGTAGGGCTTCAATTCTTGGTGAAAAAAAATTTCACAGTTATTATTTGGAACTTTGTGAGATTTAGAAATACAAGCAATTGATGTTTGTTGCCCCCATTTGAAAAACAAAACACAGGGGTGCCTGGATGTCTCAGTTGGTTGAGCCGCCGACTTTGGCTCAGGTCATGATCTCACAGTTCAAGGGTTCAAGTCCTGTGTCAGGCTCTGTGCTGACAGCTCAGAGCCTGGAGCATGCTTCAGATTCTGTGTCTCCCTCTGTCCCTGCCTCTCCCCCACTTGCATTCTGTCTCTCTTTCTCTCCCCAAAATAAATAAGCATTAAAAAAAGAAAAAAGAAAAACAAAACACAGAATGGAAGAGATGAACATTCTTTCCATTTCCTTACGGCTTCATTCTTGTTCTGAGAACTAAAGAGAACTGGAACATCGGGGATATGTGAAGTTTTGAGTATTTCACATGAAAGCATTCTGCCTTAGAAAAGGAATAATTTTTTTTTCCACGAAGACACATGCAGTGAAGCTGGCTTTAAGTTGATAGTTTGATGATGCTAATTATTTAAAAAGGAGACCATATTGGAGGAATATAAAAGGACCATTCTAGAATATCTCTGGAGACTCAGGAAAATAACTAAAAATTAACAAGGTACTAGGATCTTGATTCTTGCTACTGTGGGCAATGTGCCAGTCACATATGATTATCATTTTAAAGTGATTTCATTCTGCACTCATATCTGCAGTTTGACGGGGCTTAGGCTATTTTAATTGATAATAAATAGGACAAATACCATAGTTGCTTCCTGATCTCTCAGGCACAGGATTCATATACATGATATCATTTAATTCTCATAACAATGTTGCTAGTTAGATATTGCGACCTATGTATTACAGATGAAGGAACTAAGGTATAGAGAGGTTTGCTGCCTAGCCATTTAAACACTAAATGTATGAGCCAATATTTTAAACAAATGGAACTTTACACTGAAAACAACTAGACAAGTTTAAGACAAATCTGTGCACGGAGGAGCTAAAAACACAAGGGAAAATGACGGCTGTGACCTAAGATAAAGGAAACTCACAGAAGGGAGCCAAATATTTAGAGCTGCATTTCTCTCGGGGGTGAGAATCAATTTGAGTAGTAGATGAGGGGTTAGCGATCTATGTACAAGTTCTGAAAGCTTTGTGGATTTAGAGAGAAAAAAACTGGATTCCCAGACTCACCAAAGGGTGAGCTCCTATGAGTTGCTTTAATATCTCAAAGAATTACAACTTTTGAGTAAGAATAAACCAGAAACGTAGCAGCCTTAGTAGGAGACTGGGCATAGCTTAAATCATCTCAATTTCTGACACTAGAATAAAATAATCACAGATGGCTGGCAAATCAAATCTCTAATAAGAACAAAGATAAATTGAACTTCTATTCCCACACACACTTATTCTTTTTTCAGTTTTTTTTTTGTTTTTTTTTTTTTTTTTTTTTCAAACTTGGTTAATGGTAACTCCATCTTTCCATTTGTCCGGAGGAAAATCTTTTGTAACCCTTGACGCCACTCTTTATTTCACATATCATATTGATCCACTTGGCTCTACCTTCAAACTTAGATCTATAATCCAACTGCTTCTCACCATGTTCTCTTCAATGTCTCTGGTACAACCTGCTTTTGCCTGGAATGCTCATTGGTCATCTCTTCAACTAATTAATTCTGATCTAGGTTTTAGCACCATTTTCTCAAGAAACCTTAACTATTCTCTCTGATTTTGTAAAACCCTGCTAAAATATTTCCCGCATTTATGTTTCTCATTAGTAGCACTTACTACAATTGCAATAGTCATTTTAATAAAATTAATCAATGTCTACCTCTTCCTTTGTAGGAGCTACTACTTAAGCAAATCATGACTGTTCTGATTGTTTCAATAGACCCAGAAGAAATCCAGAGCATCCAGAATAACAACTGAATAAATATTTTTGAAACAAATTAACTACATATAATGATGCAGACGTCAAACATCAGACTATGGCTCTCCAAGTCTAGCAGTAATCAGGCTTCAAGTGTATGTTTAATACTAAAGAAGGCCCAATTTTCTCTCCTTCTGTCCTTCTATCCAAGTTAGGAATAGTGCTAATAAATAATCAAGGGCAATCACTGAACAAGTATTTAGAAATAAGAAAAAATCAAGACACAGAAATCTGCAAGGGAAACTGAAATCATCGAATCATGAAAATCGTCACTTAAAAGTGGAATTGGAGAGCTGTAAATTGGGATGTCAAGGGTGACGTTTCAACCAAGCCTAGTATTGCAGTGTCTACATTCAGCGTATATATAAATCAGTGTTTTTTTAGGGTCTATGGTGTCTATGTCCCATGCTTGCTAGTGGTTAGTGATAATTACATATTGATTGTATGTTTGCATATGAAGGGTTAATAAAGGGTTGTAGGCAAGGGATGTGAAGAAGGAGGACACCATTCAATGGTAAACACAGAGACAGAGGATTAGATAGTGCAGTCGTTTGAGATTTGTTAATCCTAATCTTTATATAATCTTTTTATCTACAAAGTTTGTGTTTTATCATAAAATCACTTATTTTTACTAAACACGTTGTAGAATATTGTGCTCAAAATGTATGGCAAATTGTTATAACTTCTGTGAAAACTTCTACTGTAACTTCTATATAAACTGTCTATTCTCATGAGTAATCCTTTACTTCTTTATAGTTTGGGCATTATTTATTTGGTATTTGGCATGGCTTATTTCAACAGAAAGGACTAAAAGGCCATAACACAGTTAATTAACTCACTGATTTGTAGTTTCTTAACGACTTATTTATTTTAAAGAAAACTAATTAAGTGTTTCAGATACATTGAAAATTACTTAGAATAGACTTAATAGTTTCTGTTATGTGTTCAGTGCGCAAGATAATTAAATGGAAGTCATCATGGTACAAGAATTGAGGTTCCAGATTGACCACCAGGAGGCTTATATTTTTTTCCAGTTTTGTCATTAGCAAGTTGTTTTGCCTTGGGCAAGGCAAATATTCTTTTACCAGTATAAAAATGGATACATAAAGTGGCACACATTTTTCACAGATAAATTTAGTAAAACAAATGACACAATCTACATATATGTTTTGAAAAATGCCAAGTCCTTATGCCAGTGTTTGGATTTTGCATTTAATACCATGGCTCTTTTGGTCAGGGGTATTTTTTTAAGTGAAATGAAGAGAAATTCACTCAAGCTAATTCATGTAAACATATAACAGCCTTGGATGGTTATAACATGATACCTGAATAGAAAATACAGGCAAGTTTCAGGGAAGAGTGAGCAGCATAAAAGAAAAAGATATGATTGACCCATCCCAATTCATAGATTCAACTTACAGTTGGAACCACATCAACTAGAGAGGTTCAAAGTCACCTTGCAAATATTTAGTTGTAAGGGACTTAATTGACACACTAGTTCATTGCTTAAATAATAAATAACTTCTCATTCAGAACATTAAGTCTTTTAGAACTCAATTACTGAGTAAATATTTAAAAGCAATTTTTGATTTCTATCATTTCCTGCTCAGTAGTTTGGTTTCAGTTTTGCTATTCTAGCCACATTTTAAATAATTCAAAAGAAGTATAATCAACTTGTGTAAAATTCAGTGAAAAGAAGTATATCAATTTGTATAAAAGTCAGTGAAAATTTTTAGGGAGGAGGACTGTTGAAATGGTAGTCCAGAATTTCACACAGGAAAAGACTGAGTGGATAGATACAAGAGAAAATATCTCAGAATTTGTTGTGTCATGGAAAGCACAAGAGACTGAAAGAATGTTATTGTGTCTGGAATAGAGGCCAGACAAATTAATAACAAATGAGGCGGAAGAACTGTAGGTACCAGATCATGCATTGCCTTCTAGATCATACATGGACTTTTGTCCGAAGTCCTGTTTGTAAACAATTCAGTGGTCAAGGTGAGATCCAAGGATGGTTTGAGTAATTTAAATGGCAGTAAGGTTGGAGAAAAGTAGAAGAATCTAAGAGATATCCACAAAATTTAGTGATGGTTTGGTACTGACTCTGAACAAAAGGAACATCTCAAGAATAACTGATGATTTTGAAAATACTTATTCAAAATTTTTTGACACTCCTCCCTTCCAAGGGTAGAGCCCAATTTTTCTCCTGTTGAATATTTACTATACAAAGTGACTTGATGATGGCACATGAATTTCGTACTTAAATCGTGAAACATATTGCTATTTCCATCTAGCTCTCTTTTGAATCACCCACTTTTCTCCCTGCCACTCAAGTAGCTACATGGGAGAAACTGAGGGCTTCCATCAAGAAAATTTACCAAGTTCTCAGTTATTGGATTGAGCCACCTTGAAATCAGATTCTCTACCCCAGTCAAGCCTTCATATGACTGCAGCATGGCTAACATCTTTGACAGTAACCTAATAAAAGATCCTACTTAAGGGGCACCTGGGTGGCACAGTTAGTTAAGCACTGGACTTCAGCTCAGGTCATAATCTCACAGTTCACAGGTTTGAGCCCTGAGTCGGGCTTTGTGCCGACAGCTCAGAGCCTGGAGCCTGCTTCAGGTTCTTTATCTCCCCCTCTCTCTGCCCCTTCTCACTCACATACTCTCTCTCTCTTTCTCTCAAAAATAAATAAACATTAAAATTTTTTTTTTTTTAAAATCCTACTTAAGCTGTACTTAACCCAAATTTCTGACCTAGAGAAACTTTGGGGCTAATAAATATTTATTGTTGTTTTAAGCCACTACATTTTAGAATAATGTGTTATGTGGTAATTGATAAGTGATAATATTGAGTCAGTTTTCTGGATTGAGCAACTATATGTATGGACATATCATTCACTGATATAGGATAGAGTGAAAAGGGGGACTAGGTTTGAGAATTATAATAATGGGTTCAAATTTGGACCTGTTGAATTAGAGGATGTTTTGAAATATCAAAGGGAAACTTACCTACTCTGATAGGTTCTCTGTATTGAGAAACAAAAGTTTGAAATGATATTTTACTGGATGGTTTCTTTGAAAATTTTTAATAAGCATACTGGCTATCCTACTGACCATTCCTTCTGCCTAGAAGAATCTTCTCTGGATAACCACATTTAATGCTCCCTATCACCTTCAAGCCCTCACTTAAATGACACCTTCTCAAAAGGTCTAATTGAATCACTTAACTAAAAATGTCTTCCTTCTCACATTTTCTCTTTTCTTTCTGCTTTACTTTTCTCTATAAAACTCCTTATTATCTAAAGTATTATTTATTTTACTTTATTTTGATATTTTTCTCTACTTGAAGATAACTTCATAAGATCATGGATTTTGCTGTTTACTGCTGCATTCATGACACTTGGAATATTGATTGGCAAATAGGAGATATTAAGTAAATATTTTTGGAAATAAATGAATAAATAGTACTTGAAAAATATCACTAGAGTGATAAATAACATTTTTATTTATTTTTTTAAATTTTTTTGACATTTATTTAATTTTGAGAGACAGAGAGAGACAAAGCACGAGCAGGGGAGGGGCAGAGAGAGAGAGAGAGAGAGAGACAGAAGCATGCTCTGCTCTGAAGCAGGCTCCAGGCTCTGAGCTGTCAGCACAGAGCCTGACGCGGGGCTTGAACTCACGAATTGCAAGGATCATGACCTGAGCCGAAGTCAGATGCTTAATCCACTAAGCCACCCAGGGGCCCCAATACCATATTTTTAAATGAAGAAAATCCTATGTGATCATTAAAAGACGTTGATATGGAACTCAATAAACTTAAAAAAAATCATATTATAGTAATAATTATTTTTTATTTTCATAGAAGTTAGGTCTTGAAGATGGTAGTTCAAGTAAGGATATGTTTTCCCAATGATCCTATCTGACAAAGTCAATGATTCAACTCTTTCAACTTTAGTGTAGCTCCAGAGAGCAATAAAAGTACCCTTTATTTGATTTAGAATATCACTGTCTCTTTGGAAAGTAGAGCACATAGAGTCTTTGTCTGGATGATACTTCATATTTCCTCTCAAAGTAAAAATGCCTTCCTTTAAAAGATGAGGTGAAAACTATGGCAAAGACTTTCCTGAAGTTTATAGTTCATGTTCTTCTTCCATGTAAACAATTTTGATAAATCATTTTTTAATCTAGAGAGTTTAATGCTGTTATTTAGGCATTTGCAATAATTAGGTTTAAAAATATAAATTAAATCTGTAGCCGTATACAAATATATCATTACATTAACAGATGCATGCAAAAGCCTTTCAGCAAAACTATGTTTAATTCCACCAAAAGACAACAAAAGCAAGTTTTTAAGATCTAAGAATAAACTAAACAAAAAAAAAATCTTAAATTTCTATGGAAGGTAAAATAAGCAGATTGTCAAGATAAGACAAAAAAAGGTATTTGTTCCCCAAGATTTTATTTCATATATATAGCATATATATGTATGTATGTATTAACTATATGTGCATATACAGATGTATATATACACCTATATACATTATACATTTTCATATAGACTTTTACATCTATCTATATACACTCACCTATACATACAAAACGCATATTCTTGAACTCATTTAGTTGTACATATGCAGTAAAACCCACTTACCTAAACCTCTGGATGCAGTAGAAGGAATACTAATAAAGTCTGTAGCCAAGGAGTTTAGTTTATGTTATGATAGAAGAAACACACAGTAAAGAAATAAACATGTAACTAATAAAGATAATTAGTGGTTGTTCTATATTCTCAGAAGAAAATAGCCAAGATGATGAACTGATAGAGGCCATATTGGATGGATGGTCAGTAAAGACTTGCTAAGAAATTGAGATATAAGGTGAGTGTAGAGAAGAGTGAGGAGTGTTAGGTAGAGGTAAAGCTACTTCAAACTATGGTGTTGTGACAATCAACAATCTTTTGGCAAATGACATAAACTTGATCTCCTATTTCATAACATAAATATAAACAAATTTCAGATAAATTAAAGTTCTAAAGTATGTAAATAACTACAATATTTTAAAATAGTTTAATAGTGTTTATTTCTGCTCCTTTGCAAAGTCCTTTAAACTAATACCAAATGACAAAAGAGGTGTAGAGTGCAACTAAAAGACAATAGCAAAGGAGATATCAGCACACTAGAAATTCCTGTAAGTTCTGGAAGATGAAAAGAGGAAATAATAGACAGGTAGGTGGACGGGGAGAGAGAATTTTCAGAAAGGTTAAAAACAAGTGTCTTCAAAGTGAATGAGCTCACTGAATTCAAAAGAGGTTGAACTAATAGAGAACTATGTCTAGAGCCATTATTGTAAAATTACCAACTATTAAGAATTAATAGAAGACCCTGAAAGATTCTGAAAGAAAAAAGAAAGCACAAAATGAGATCAGACTGGCTTTAGGCTTTTAAATGAGCATTTGTACATGTTATAAGACATCAAGAACAAGCCTTCAAAGTTCTGAGAAAAAATTATTTTTATTTCATATTTTTAATCCAGTATTCCAGCCAATATGTGAATCAAGTGAGCAGTAGTTAAATAGCCACAAAATAAGGAATTGAATAATCTACCTGTATTATTACTTTCTTGGGAAAATCATTGAGAATATACTGCAGCAAAATGAGAGAGTAACCAAGAAACAGAAAACTAAAAGGAGCTGATACAACTTAGAAAGTAATAATGTGATTTCCTCAGATGAGATCTATGCAGAAGCCCTCAAAAAAAACAAACAACATAGCTTTGATCAGACGAGAGAATGCTAAGAAGACCATTTTGCTGTAGAGTGTAGTCAGGTTTTGAATATATCACATAGACGAAACCACTGGATTAAGAGTGTGAGGGGTAAAAAAAAAAATCAGTCTTTAAAGAAATGTTTAATGTAAGTAAAGACAAAAGAAGAAATTAGAAAATTGAGGGAAAACAAAATGTAAAACAATGAGGACCTCAGGATGTTATTTAGATGTATGGAAATAATTATCAGAAGAAGAAAAACACATAAACATTCAAAAATGGTTGCTCTCCAGAAAGACAGCTAAGTATGAGGAAGATGGTATTGAGAAATGCTGTGAACAGTATCAAAGGTCTCTGTGTCATACAATTTTTAAAAGTCATATTAAAATTCGACTTTGAAAAAGTCTAAAGGATTAGAAATATACAAAAATTTATTAAAAAATTGTTGTAGACAAGACAAAATGAGAGCCTAAAGGGAAAGACTAATGTATTTAGTACCCACATCCACTCTTTTTCTTTATTAAATATTTCTCGAAAATGTACAATATGCCAAGCATCATTATAAGGGTTTTGGATTCAGCAACAAACAAAACAAACCAATATCCTTGATCTCAGTGAGTTTCCATTCCAGCAGAATGGGATGTGATAAACAAGAAATATACAGATTAGTAAAATGTCTGCTATTTTTTAAAAGTTTATTTATTTTTAAGAGAGAGAGAGAGAATCCCAGGAACAAGTGGGGGAGGGCCAGAGGGAGAGAGAGAGAATCCCAAGCAGGGTTCTCACTAACAGCACAGAGCCCAATGTGGAGCTTGAACTCATGAACCATGAGATCATGACCTGAGCCAAAACCAAGAGTCGAATGTTTAACTGACTGAGCCATTCAGGTGTCCCTCTATTTTAGAAGAAAGAGAAATTTAGAGCACAGCAAAGGATGATCCAGAGTGATGAGATATAGGAGCCTGTTAAAATCTTAAATAAAGTATTTATTGTAAGTTTCATTGAGAAGGTGATACTTTATCAAGGCATTAAAGTCAGGGAGTTGGCTACCTGAATATCTGAGGGAAGAGTATTTATTTAAACAGGGAGAGGAGCCAGTGCAAAGGCTCTAAGTCAGGAGAATAATTGATGTATTCACAGAACAAAAAGGAACTAGAACAGAGTTAGCAGGATAATAGTGACAAATTAGATCAAAGGGTTAGATGAAACACCAAATCATGTAAGGACACAAGAGCCTTTATATGGTATTTGGCTTTTACTCTGAGTGAAATTGATGATTTTAAGGCATTGAGTAGACACATGGCATGGCTTGCCTTTCTTTTATAAAGAATCACTGTGCATGACTAACTTGTTCAATATATGCTGGGGTGGGGTCAGGACGATTGACTGAGACTAGTTAGATCATTGTTACAGACCAGGTGATGGTGGCTCAGACCAAGCTGTCACACTGGAGGTGATGAGATGTGATCAGATTTTGGATGCATTTTGAAGTTTGAGACAAGATGATTTTCTGATATGTTAGAGGGACAAAAGAGAGTAGTCAAGGATAAATCCACGTTTTTTTGGCCTAAGTAACTAGAAGGATAGATTTGGTATTAACCAAAAAATGGAATATTGTGAGTAGAGTAGGTTTGGGGCAAGAAACTGGAGATTGATTTGGGGCATGTGCTGTTTGAGATGTCTATTTGACATCCAAGATGCTAAGTAAGATGCAGTGAGTTTTATGCTCTAGAGTCTGAGAAAGGACATTTGTTTATTGGTTAAGGCACAAATTTAGAAAGTAGATAAATAGATGCGTTTAGGCCTTGAAACTAGAGCAGGTCACCAAGGAAGTAAGTAATACAGAAAAGAGAAGAGATGGAGGAGAAGAAGATAAGAAAACAGCAAAGTTGAGTGGTAAGAACACCCTGGGGCATAGAAGGAAAACTGGTGGGGTGTGGTGTCCTGGAAGCCAGCTAGAGTAAGTATAACAAGGAGGAGGAAATGACTAGTCATTAAATGCTTCTGGTTGGTTAAATAAAATGACGAGTGAGAATTAGCCATTTTATTTTGCTAAGTGGATGTCAACAGTGATTTTGACAAGTGCAGTTTTTGGGAAATTAGTGTAGTGAAAACCTATTTGAACGGTTTAAGAGAGAATTACAGAGAAATTGTAGCAGTGAGCATGACACTAATGTGCAAGTCATTGAAGTAATGCATCAATATTAAAAAAAAATTATGAATGGACCTTTGTACATATTTGGTGGGAACAAATTGCTGCAGCCAAAACAATATGGAGGTTCCTTAAAAAATTAAAAATAGAATTACCATATGATCCAGTAATTCCACTGATGAGTATTTGGCCTCCCAAAATAAAAACATTAATTCAAGAAGATATATGCACTCCTGTATTTATTGCAGCATTATTTATAATAGCCAAAATATGGAAGCAACCCAAATTTCCATCAATAAATGAATAAAGGAGATAATATATATATATATATATATATATATATATATATATATAATGGAATATTACCCAGCCATGAAAAAGAATGAGCTTTTGCCATTTGCTACAATATGGATGGACCTAGAGGGTATAAATCCGTGTGACATAAATCAAACAGAAACAGACAAATACCATTCGACTTCACTTACATGTGGAATGTAAGATACAAATGAACAAAGAGGGGCGCCTGGGTGGCGCAGTCGGTTAAGCGTCCGACTTCAGCCAGGTCACGATCTCGCGGTCCGTGAGTTCGAGCCCCGCGTCAGGCTCTGGGCTGATGGCTCGGAGCCTGGAGCCTGTTTCCGATTCTGTGCCTCCCTCTCTCTCTGCCCCTCCCCCGTTCATGCTCTGTCTCTCTCTGTCCCAAAAATAAATAAACGTTGAAAAAAAAAATTAAAAAAAAAAAAAACAAATGAACAAAGAAAAAAAGATGAGAAAACAAACAAGCAAAAAGAAAAAAAAAAACCCACAGGCTCTTAAATATGGAAAACAAACTGGTGTATGTCAGAGGGGAGGTGGGTGGGGAGATGGGTCAAATAGATAAAGAGGATCAAGAGTACATTTATCATGGGACATCTGGGTGACTCAGTCGGTTAAGCATCTGACTCTTGATTTTGGCTCAGGTCATGATCTCACAGTTGGTGGGATGGAGCCCTGAATCTGGCTCTGCACTGACAGTGCAGAGCCTGCTTGGAATTCTCTCCTCTCTCTACCCCTCCCCTACTCATGCTCTCTCTGTCTCTCAAAACCTTTAAAAAAAAAGAGTACACTTATCATGATAAGCACTGAATAATGTACATAAATGCTGAGTTATCACATTGTACACCTGAAACTGATATAACACTGTATGTTAATTGTACTTCAGTAAATAAATAAATAAAACACAGGAAAAAATTATGAATGACAAGGTGGCACCACAAGTTAAACAAGCAAATTAAATAGTAGCTAGCTAATAAGGCATTAATATCTTAATTATATAAAGGACTCCAATAAATTATTTAGAAAAAGGTAATCCAATTGAAGAATGAGCAAAGCATATAGGTAAGTAATTCATAGAAAAAGAAATAGAAACATACATTTAGTATAAAAGAGGATGCTCAAACTCAGAAGCAATGTCCATTCAATTTTTTAATTTTTTTTATTGTTTTTTATTTATTTATGTAAGTTCAACTTAGTTAACATACAGTGTGGGATTGGTTTCAGGAGTAGAACCCAGCGATTCATCACTTCCATATAATACCCAATGCTCATCCCAACAAGTGCCCTCCTTAACGTCCATTACCCATTTAGCCCATCCCCTCACCCAACTCCCTTCCAGCAACCCCCAGTTTGTACTCTGTATTGAAGAATCTCATATGGTTTGCTTCCCTCTCTGATTTTATCTAATTTTTCCTTCCCTTCCCCTATGATCATCTGTTTTGTTTCTTAAATTCCACATATGAGTGAATCATATATTTGTCTTTCCCTGACTGACATTTCATTCAGCATAATACACTCTCGTTCCATCCATGTTGTAGCAAATGGCAGAATTGCATTCTTTTGGATAACCAAATAATATTTCATTGTATATACCACATCTTCTTTATTCATCAGTCGATGAACATTTGGGATCTTTCCATAATTTGGCTATTGGTGATAGTACTGATCTAAACATTGGGGTGCATGTCCCCCTTCGAATCATAACTCCTGTATCCTTTGGATAAATACCTAGTAGTGCAATTGCTGGGTCATAGGGTAGTTCTATTTTTAATTTTTTGCTTTCCACCTTTCCAGAGTGTCTGTACCAGTTTGCATTCCCACAAACAGTGCAAAAGGGTTCCTCTCTCTCCACATCCTCACCAACATCTGATGTTTCCTGAGTTGTTCATTTTAACCAATCTGACAGGTGTGAGGTGATGTCATTGTGGTTTTGATTTGTAGTTCTCCAATGATGAGTAATGTTGAGCATCTTTTCATGTATCTGTTAGCCATCTGGATGTCTTCTTTGGAGAAGGGTCTATTCATGTCTTTTGCCCATTTCTTGACTGGATTATTTGTTTTGTGGGTGTTCAATTGTATAAGTTATTTATAGATTTTGGATACTAGCCCTTTATCAGATATGTCATTTGTAAATATCTTCTCTCATTTTGTTGGTTGTCTTTTAGCCTTGTTGATTGCTTCCTTCACTGTGCAAAAACGTTTTATCTTGACGAGGTCCCAACTGTTCATTTTTGTTTTTATTTCTCTTTCCTGTGTAGACATGTCAAGTAAGAAGTTGCTGTGGCATTGGTCAAAGAGGTTGCTGCCTATTTTCTCCTCTAGGATTTTGATCATTTGGTGTCTCACATTTAGGTCTTCCATCCATTTTGAACTTATTTTTGTATATGGTGTCGAAAGTGGTCCAGTTTCATTCTTCCGTGTGTCACTGTCCAGTTTTTCCAGCACCATTTACTGAAGAGATTGTCTTTTTTCCATTGGATACTCTTTCCTATTTTGTTGAAGATTAGTTGGCCATACACTTGTGGGCCCATCTCTGGGTTCTCTATTCTGCTCCACTGATCTATGTATCCGTTTTTGTGCCAGTACCATACTCTTTTGATGATTACAACCTTGTAATGCAGCTTGAAGTCAGGAATTGTGATGCCTCCAGCTTTGGTTTCCTTTTTAAACATTACTTTGTCTATTTGGGATATTTTCTGGCTCCATACAAATTTTAGAATTGTCGGTTCACTGGCATTATTTTGATAGGGATTGCATTGAATGTGTACATTGCTTTGAGTATTATTGATATTTGAACAACATTTGTCCTTCTAATCCATGAGCATGGAATGTTTCTGCATTTCTTTGTGTCTTCTTCAATATTTTCATAATCTTTCTATAGTTTTCAACATATAGATCTTTCACTTCTTTGGTTAGGTTTATTCCTAAGTATCTTGTGGTTTTTGGTGCCATTTGTAAATGGGATCAATTCTTCGATTTCTCTTTTTGCTGTTTCATTATTGGTGTATAGAAATGCAACCAATTTCTGTATGCTGATTTTATATCCTGTGACTTTACTGAATTCATGTAACAGTTCTAGCAGTTTTTTGGTGGAGTCTTTCAAGTTTTCCACATAGCGTGTATGTCATCAACAAAGGGTGGAAGTTTGACTTCTTCTTGGCTGTCATTCAGAATAGAAGGAGAGAAAAAGAGTTTCCCAGACAAACAAAAACTAAAGGAGTTCATGACCACTAAACCAGCCCTGCAAGAAATTTTAAGGGGGATTCTCTGAGTGGAGAAAAATAAAAAGAAGCCCAGAGCAACAAAGACTACAAAGGACCAGATAACATCACCAGAAACAGCAACTCTACAGGTAACACAATGGCACTAAATTCATCTTTCAATAATCACTCGGAATGTAAATGGACTAAATGTCCAATCAAAATACATAGGGTTTCAGAATAGATTTTAAATTTTTTTTTTCAACGTTTATTTATTTTTGGGACAGAGAGAGACAGAGCATGAACGGGGGAGGGGCAGAGAGAGAGGGAGACACAGAATCGGAAACAGGCTCCAGGCTCCGAGCCATCAGCCCAGAGCCCGACGCGGGGCTCGAACTCACGGACCGCGAGATCGTGACCTGGCTGAAGTCGGACGCCTAACCGACTGCGCCACCCAGGCGCCCCCAGAATAGATTTTAAAAAAAGATCCATCTATATGCTGCCTACAAGAGACTCATTTTATACCTAAAGACCCCTGCACATTGAAAATGAGGGGATAGAGAACCATCTATCATGCTAATGGACATTAAAAGAAAGCTGGAATAGCCATACTTAGATCAGACAAACTAATTTAAAACAAAGACTGTAACAAGAGATGAAGCATGGCATTATATCATAATTTAGGTTTCTATCCATCAAGAAGATCTAACAATTATAAATATTTATGCCCCAAGCTTGGAATACCCAAATATATAAATCAATAACAAACATAAAGAAAACCATCGATAATAATACAATAATAGAAGAGTACTTTAACACCCCATTTACATCAATGGACAGATCACATAAGCAGAAAATCAACAAGGAAACAATAGTTTTGAGTGACACATTGGACCGGATGGGTTTAACAGATATACTCAGAACATTTTACCCTAAAGCAGCAGAATACACATTCTTCTCAAGTGCACATGAGTGTATATTCTCCAGAATAGAACACATACTGGGTCACAAATCAGCCCTCAAAAAGTACAAAAAGATTGAGATCACGCCTTGTATATTTTCAGATCACAATTCTATGACTCTTGAGTCAACCACAAGGAAAAAATTGGAAAGCCCTCAAGTACATGGAGGTTAAAGAACAACCTACTAAAGATTGAATGAACCAGGAAATTAAAGTAGAAATTTAAAAATGCATGGAAGAAAATCAAAATGAAAATATGACAGTCCAAACCCTTTGGGATGCAGCAAAGCAGTTCTAAGAGGACATAGCAATTCAGGCCTATCTCAAGAAGCAAGAAATGTCCCAAACATACAGCCTGACCTTGCACCTAAAGGAGCTAGAAAAGGAGCAGCAAATAAAGCATAAAGCCATCAAAAGAAAGGAAATAAAAAAGATTAGAACAGAAATAAATGATATAGAAACAAAAAAAATAATAGAACAGATCAATGAAACTAAATGCTGATTCTTAAAGAATACATAAAATTAATAAATTTTATTTATCAAGTCTAGCCAGAATTACGAAAAAGAAAAGAGAGAGAATGCAAAATAGATAAAATCACAAATGAGAGAGGAGAAATTGCAACCAACAGCATAAAAATACAAACAATTATGAGAATACTGTGAAAAATAATATGCCAACAAACCAAACAATCTGGAAGAAATGGACAATTTCCTAGAAACTCACACACTACCAAAATTCAAACAAGAAGAAATAAAAAATTTTAACATACCCATAAGCAGCAAAGAAACATAATCAGTTATTAAAAATCTCCCAACAAACAAGAGTCTTGAGCCAGATGGATTCCCAGGGAAATTCTACCAGACATTTAAAGAAGAGTTAATACCTATTCTTTTCAAACTATTCCAAAAATTAGAAATGGAAGGAAAGCTTCCAAACTAATCCTATGAAGCCAGCATTACCTTGATGCCAAAACCAGTCACAGACCCCACTAAAAAGGAATATTACGGGCCAATATCCCTGATGAACCTGGATGCAAAAATTCTCAACAAGATCTAGCAAATTGCATTCAACAGTACATTAAAAGCATCATTCACTGCGATCAAGTGGGATTTGTTCCATGGCTCCATGGCTGGTTCAACATTTGCAAATCAATCAACATGATACACCACACTAAAGAAAGGATGATAACCATATGATCCTTTCAATAGATGCAGAAAAAAGCATTTGAGAAAATACAGCATCCTTTCTTAATAAAAACCCTCAAGGAAGTAGGGATAGAAGGAACATACCTCAAGATCATAAAGACCATATATGAAAGACCCACAGCTAATATCGTCCTCAATGTAAAAAAAAAATCTGAGAGTCTTTCAGGTCAGGAACATGATAGGTATGTCCATTCTCACCTCTGTTATTCAACATAGTACTGGAAGTCCTAGCCTCAGTAACCAGATAACAAAAAGAAGTGAAAGGCATACAAATTGGCAGGCAATGCCCATTTAAGCAGAGACTAAATACCATTACAACTAACCAAATTTAAAAGTTTAGCAATATGAAAAATTGATAGGTATATGGGTAAAATTTACTTTTATAAGCAATATACACTGAAGAAAGGCATATACAGCTATTTTAAAGGAGAATTTCATGGTCTATATTTAAATTATTAAGTCATCCTCCTTATGACAAACATTATTTAATGCAAAATTGGCTGTATTAATAAAATAGGAAATGGCCTAAGTAGCTATAAATGTGTTTTTAAAAATCTCTAATATCATCCTACTTTAGATTTATACAATAAAGCATTCTATGTGTTCCAAAATAGAAAGTATTTAAAGAAATACCATTGAATAAAAGAAATAGCAAGTGCAAAATAACGTTTTTAGCATAACCTCGGGGTCAAAGGGGATCCGAAATAGCATTCTCCCTTTCTCTCTCCAAATGTGGAACAATTCGAAAAATGTTTTCAAAAGGGTGAAGGATTTGGGATAATAACATGATCTTATAACTGATAAAACTGATTCTAGAGAATATATCTGTTATCTGAAGACACATTAGCTTCCCAACGCTGAATTTTGAATGATGCATATATATCCACACCTTCTCAAGGTCTGAAGTGGAAACGGAACAGAAAAGCACTAGGCTATGCTGGTCCAGATTTTTCTTCCAAACCCCTCAAATAGAAGACCCACCCATCTATTCCGGGGTAGAATGACTGAGAGAATGGAGAGAGACCAGAAGAAGACAGTAATTGTGACCAAGGGGGAGTTTTGATTTATCCAAAATACTTGGATTTTTATACTGAAAACATAATCATGTATTACTTAAGTAATTATAAATAAGTAAAATTAAATTCACATAAATACTTTGAAATTGATTTTAATTAAGTGCCTGTAATGATTAAACTCAAGATCACAAAGGTAAATTTGTGGTTACACATCAGTTATTATAGCAGTTGCATATACACGCTTTTTGAAAAATGCTACATTTTTTTAATGTTTTTATTATTATTATAATTATTTATTTTGAGAGAGAGAATCCCAAGTGGGCTCAGCACTGTCAGTGCAGAGCCTAACACAGGGCTTGATCCCATGAACCATAAGATCATAGTCTGAACTGAAATCAAGAGTCAGAGGCCTAACTGACTGAGCCATCAAGGCACCTCTAAAAAAGTGCTAGTTACATTCCTAATCTCTTTAGTAATGTACAACAGAAAACATGTTGTCAGTATTACCTTTTCTTTCACAAATCGGTGAAATAGTACTTAATTCCTCAAAATGAATCACAAATAATAAAACGTTCCTCATAAATACAGTTGCCCCTCCCTTCCTTCTGAGAAGGGAATTTCTTTATTTTTTTTCTGACTTACTAAAAGAGGCTTCTTCCCTTAGCCTGATTCTAGACCATCACCTCTACAGAGTGTGTTTTGAAATTCTCTTATTCTAGTTGTGTTCACTCACCAGCCACCCCCGCCCCCCACCACACACACTCATCCCTGGTATGCACAAAGTTCACCACCTCTAAACCTATTCTTTTGAATTCAAAAGTGATCAAGGAATTTGCTCTGACTCTGTGGAGTACAGTGTGCTCTTGAACAATAAATTTAATTAAAAAAAACATTGGATATCAACAAAATCAAAATTGGAAAGGTGAACTCTTCTTCGAATACACTTTACGTTTCCTTCAGTCAGAAGATGGTCAGGGGACTCTAGTAGTCACAATAGTAATCGCTCAAAATCCAGAATATGCCCTGATCACATGTTTGCCTGTCTTAGGGAATCTTACCAATTCTTTTGCTTAAAAGGCATGTTCTCTACATTGCTTTTCTTTGCTTATCTGACCTGGAAGTGATCCCTCCTCCACTAAATTCTTCTAAGCCATTTGGCTCTGTCATCCACTGGTTTCCATTGTTGATGGGTGATACTCAACCTGCCAAGATCTCCTCCACTAGCTGGAAACTGCCTGGCTAAAGGCAGAGACTGTGTCATATAACTCGTCTTATTGCAACTCATCTCATAGCACTAATATACTACTTTGCTACAATTTCTAGAGTCCTTCTAGAGTTCAGTTTGGTAGAGTTCAATTTGACAAATTTGTTCTTTATATTCCAAATATACCTCAACCAGCTTAACTTATCAAAAGATCGCCAGTTTTAGAACGATATTTCTAGTGATAATTTGAAAGTGATTAATCAAATAGATGGAGGAAATGTTATCAAGAATTGTTTTTCTTCTGAATCTTATTTGGCAAGACACCTCTTTGACTTATTTTATTTTATTTTATTTTATTTTATTTTAAACTTTATTTAATGTTTTATTTATTTTTGAGACAGAGAGAGACAGAGCATGAGCAGGGCAGGGGCAGAGAAAGAGGGAGACACAGAATCCAAAGCCAGCTCAAGGCTCTGAGCTGTCAGCACAGAGCCTGACGAGGGGCTCAAACCCCCAAACCGTGAGACCATGACCTAAGCTGAAGTCGGACGCTTAACCGACTGAGCCACCCAGGCGCCCCTCTTCGACTTTTAAAATATGTACAAATCTTGTTTTAAAAGACACTATAAATTTTATTTAATCTAGGGGTATCTGGGTGGTTCAGTCAGGTAACCGTCCAACTTCAGCTCAGGTCATGATCTCGTGGTTCATGGGTTTGAGCCCCACATGGGGCTCTGTGCTAACAGCTCAGAGCCTGGAGTCTGTTTCAGATCCTGTGTCTCCCTCTCTCTCTGCCCCTCCCTTGCTAACACTTTGTCTCTCTCTCAAAAATAAAATAAACATTAAATTTGTTTTAATTTTTTAAAAGTTAATCTATGTTCATTGTACAAAACAATTCATAAAAATACAATAAAAAATAAGAAGAAAGCATCTTAATCCCACTACCCAGGGAGAGTGATACAGCAATCATCCTTTTACCTGAGATTGTAACTGAGTTAGAGATATTTACAAAGGAAACAGGATAGCAGAAGCAGTATTGCTTTGTTTTCAGCTCTCTACTTTCTATTTTCAACTAATTGTGCTTGCATCAGTGCCTACTAATGAAACACATTTTTGTACATCCCCAAATCAATAAGATTCAGGGCTTAAATGCATGATATTTTAAAGTACCAATCTCTAGAGTCTCTGAATCTGAAAGAGATGTACAGAGAATATTAAAGTGGAGTCATACGAAATTTCTTTTCCTGAATAATACTGAATCAGCAGAGCACAGACATTTAGATTTTAGTAGATATTCCCATTTGTGTGACTGCAAATGTTTATGTTAATGTCACCTTTCAATGGAAGGTGGTCTGACTTATGCATATTGAAGGCAGATTGGACCTTTTTCTCCCTGTGGTGCAGGAAGCCTTATATTTGTCTGACCATTACATCCCTGTAAGAAGAGAGAAATGGCACAGAATGAAGGAGAGATTCAAACACTAAAGTAGAAAAGAGTTTATAATTGGAAGTGGGAAGGAAAGGTAAATATAGCAATGAGTATGGTGCTATTCAATGTCCCTCAAGTGAAAATTTGACTATCCATCAAGGCTTTTGTTTTCCTTTTTTTAATGAAGGTTTTTATTGAACCATATTCTTTTTAAAAATCAAAAATAGAGATGAGGAAGGTATAATCACTGGTGTCAACACCATACTTCAAGAACAGCTGAGGGTACTCACTCTCGGACTCTCCTTTCCTCTGCTCCCCCTGCCTCACCTGGGTCTCCTCCTCCCCTCTTCCCACCTTCCTTCTTTGTATAGGCCTACGCTATTTTGGGAAACGTGTTTATGGTTTCCCAGGAAACAAAAGGATTTTAAAACCCCCTAGATTATAGAAGTTATTTCCTGTGGCAGTGAGAGCATATGTTTTCTTTTAATCAAGCATAACAAAATCCCTAGAGATGATGCTTTATAGGAAAAGGCTAGCCACAGTAGAGATATAAAAGGAATAGTTCAGAGTTGTGAGTCTAAAATGTATGCTAGCGTTGCCACGCTTGGTGTTCACGTGTAGAACATGAGAGCAAAGTAAAATTTTGAAAGTGGGTTTCATTCTTGTATTTTTTAACGAAAATATCAATAAATAAGTCTTACCATGATTCTAATTGAATGAGTCACATTTCACCTTTTAAGGAGTGATGCAATCATTGCTTTTTCTACTTTAGAATAACCGAAATTACCGATCTCACTTGGAAAAATAAGCAGTTAATTTGCATGAGGTGAGGTAGGTTCCACCTCTGGCCCCGCCACGTAAATTAAAGTGGTCTGAATAAGGACCCTGTCTCTAGACTTCTTTCACCTATTGTAGAGTGAGGGCACCTGCCATAAGGGGGCTGGGCTGAATCCTCTGGGAGGACTCTGAGCACAGCCCTGCCAGGGCACTAGAAGTAAGGTAGACTCTGGGCTCTATTCTCTTTTGTAACTGTGAAGTCAGCCTAAACTTATTTGCTTCATTGTTTATCTTTATCTCAGCTGATGACCTTGCCTCCTACTTCAAAGAGATAATTGAGCATTCAACTGCTGAATTATGAAATCACAATTCCCATATCTTTCAGCTTGCATATTCTGCATCTATTCTAACCTTCTATCCAGCCACACAAAGAGACTTCTTACTCTTCTGGTTCAAAAGCTACCTTTCGACTATTGCTCTTAAAATTCTTCTTTTTCATCTAATCAGTGATCGTCCCTCCTCTTCCGGACCCCCTCTTGTCTCTTCCTAAAGCATTTCCTGAGCTCTTGGCATCTTTCTTCCGGGCTGTAAACAAGCTTAAATCTCCTGCTATTTCAAAAACACAACCAAAACAAATCAACAATCGCCTATCTCAACTGTGTCCACTGTTACTTCTCCTTCTAGTAGCCTCTTGGAAAAAAAAAAAAAAAGAATCTGTATTTATCTTTTTATTTAGCTCATTGTTCAATGTAATGCTATCATATTTGTACACGTGTACCAAAAATGCACTTGAAAAGGCTACTAATAATCTTCTATATTTCCTTTTCCTTTTATGGCATGTGATGTTGTTGATTATTCTTTCATTTCTGAAACTCTTCTGTTAGGTTCTGTGACATACTCTGTGCTAATTCTCCTTTTTCTCTTACTATACCTGCCTTTTTATTCCGCCAGTACTTCTCCTTCTGCCCATCCCTTGGAAGACTATGTTCTTAAAATAGTGCTTTTCAAACCTAAATGTGCTTATGAATCATCTGGAGGACATGATAAAATGCAGATTTGGATTCAGTAAGTCTGTGGTGGAATTCAGACCCCGCAGGTCTAATAGCCTCTCAGATGACAGTTATTGTGCTGGCTGAAGGGCCACATTTTCAGTTGCAGTGCCCTAGGCAGGGAAGGACTTTTCCACATCTGCAAGCCCCAGTGATCATAGGTGTGCTATATCCACAGCTCAGCCTGCAGCATGTGAGACAAGATCTGGGGCAGCTAGAGCCAGGCTTGACGACTCTGTGAGTCACCAGGCTCTTTGCCTACCCCAATGGGATGAAATATCCATGTGTACTCAAGTATAAAAAGCCCTGCCCCAGAATTCTAGTCCTCCAATCTGATCTATTCCCAGGTCTCATACTCCCTCCTCTATGCTGAAGTGTTTCATTAACTGAATATCTTAGAGGCATGACATTCGCTATCCAGATCTGGAACTTAAATTAGGATACTTTTCTACATGGCTGCTCCCCTTTTCTTCTGTTTTGTTTGTGTCATGGCAGTATTGTTCACCCAGTT
The DNA here is from genome assembly GCF_007474595.2 of Lynx canadensis. Lineage (NCBI taxonomy): Eukaryota > Metazoa > Chordata > Mammalia > Carnivora > Felidae > Lynx > Lynx canadensis. The sequence continues at coordinate 53,755,566 of NC_044306.2, read as the reverse complement.
ACTAAAAGTATGATTGCGAGAATTATTCTAGACTCTTCTGTCTTCCTCATGCCCAACTAGTGGACGAGTCTTTTTTTTTCCTTTTCTTTTTGTCATTTCTTCCATCTGCTCCTTTCTCTCCATTTTTAGGATGTTCTATTGCTTGACCCTGAACTACTTTCCTTGATGTCAGTTTTGCCTCGCCCACCATCAACATAGTTTCTTTTCAGTTCTCCACGTTACTTCTTTAGTGATTATTTCTGAACCACAGTCTGATCATGCTCCTCTCCTACTTAATTGGTTCCCTTTTGCTTCAGGTAAAGACTGAGTTCCATCAGGCAGAATGCAAAATGTGATCTGGAACTTCTGGATCTCCCCCAGATGGCACTTCAGAGAAGTTAAATGTGTCATTTCTATTTACAACGTGGTGGCCAGAAGCTGGTCATAAGGACACACAAAGCTGTTAGGGAGACTGGGAAATCTTTAACCTCTTGGGAGTGCCTTCAAATAGAAGCCCCTTTCTCTTTTCTGATAGCTGGAAAATACCTATGATCACTGGAATCAGAGCACCTATCTTGGATCTCAAGGAAGAAACCACGTTAGGAGTGGCAAAACAACAAGGTAGAAGGAAGGATTGGTAAACACTCATTCCAGACTTTGGCCTGCTCATATCCGTAGTTGTTTTTGTTTTTATTTTTATTTTTCTAGTTTTGGTAAGAAAAATAGAATCTTTCTTAAGCCAATATTATTTATTGTGTGCTTTCTGTCACTCGAAATGAGACTAATCTGAACTAACAACAGCAATAAAGGACTCTGTTCATCCCTTGTTTATCTTGCTACCACTCAACATCTATCACATCTACCACTACAATGGATGTTAGGGGGGTGGGGAAATAGATTTGGAAAAAGCCAACTGATATTAAATAAAGTGAGGAATTATAGCTGTAATGCTAGGTACATACTTTCTGTTAAAGAGAAATTATCACATGTCTGACTATCTTAGTCAAAACAGTTGTACTCTGTAGATGGATAAAGCGCTACACATTATATTTATAAAGTAGTATATTAAATACAATCACTCAGTCTATAGAAAGGTCACTCAACCCTTCAAAAACAGGACTGAGACCATTCCCTGAGTCTTCTTTCTCCAAATTTCTTCTTGTTTTCATGTGTACACACAAATGCATGAACAGAGAAGATAGAATTCAAGAAAAGTTAATTTAGAACACACCTAAAATAAACTAGCTATTTCCTATAAAGGTATACATCTCATCTTCTTTTTACTACTTTTTTTTAGTTTGAATTTTTATTTGCTCTAGGAATTTGAATTGTTTTTTGCATTTCAATTAAACTTTCCAATGCAATCTCTGCTTTAAATTAATATGGATGATAATGGTACATATACACACAGAGAATGTTATATACACTTTGGCATTTTTAAGTGGAGCAAAATTATAAGTTCACATGTTAATACTTAGAATGAAATATTTAGGTTACACATAAAACCTAATTTTCTACTATAATCTCAGGAGGTACCAATTGAGGTCTGCAGCAGAGTCAGTGTCTTTGATGGTTCTCATCCTATTTAAGATTCACAAGAAGAAAGAGATACCCTAAATTTCACGGATTTAAAGGGAAAAAAAGGATTTCACAATCTTTTAAAGTGGCTTAAGGTTGTTACAAAGAAACAACATAAAACAGATAGGAGATATCTAATAATTTCACCCTTATGATCCCCTGCTACCCTCTATTCTTTCCAATAAATAAAACAAGATGCTAGTTAAGGACACAGAGGTTCATTTATTCTTACCATGCAGTGGGATATACTATACAAAGTTCGGTCAGTATTTTAATAAGGGTTAAGTCTCTTCCTAAAAAGGAATAATTTAAGAACGGATAGAAAATATTACATAGTGCATATTAGAGTGTTTTGTAATTTTTTAGTAGAAATAAATGTATAGAGAGATTGTTTTTAAGTTTTGAAGGTTAAGATTTCATTACACACGTCATTCTTCTTTCATTTGTTAGGAATGTTACCATTTGTTTATAAAACTATGAGGTCAAAAATCTCTTCTTTTCTTGGATTTTTGTTTTATTTAGTCTGCTAATTAATTAAGTTTCGGCCCTTAGACTTCTGATATACAGAATAAACACATTTAAATAATACAAATTAATAAAACTATGTGTATATTGACATCAACAGAACAAACGGATATAACACAGCTTATTCAAATATTTTATTCCTCATAATCAAATGATGACAATGAAACATTTTGTTTAGAAATAGAAAAAAATTATTTGAATAAACATTTGCTGATGTTTTCCTAACACCCAAGGATAGTCATACAGATTTTTCCTGTGAAGTTAGTCCTAAAACAACTTAAGCATGGATTTATTAGGAACAGAAACTTGGGGGGCTCCTGGGTGGCTCAGTTGGTTAAGTATCTGACTGTAGCCTGGGTCACAATCTCATGATTTGGGAGTTCAAGCCCTGCATCGGGCTCTCAGCATGGAGCCTACTTCAGATCCTCCATCCCCACTGTCCCCATCTCCCCCTCTCTCTGCCCCTCCTCTGCTTGCACTTTCTCTCTCTCTCAAAAATAAATAAATAAATAAATAAATAAATAAATAAATAAATAAACTGAAAAAAAGAAAAAGGGAAGGGAAGGGAAGGGAAGGGAAAGGAAGGGAAAGGAAAGGAAAGGAAAGGAAAGGAAAGGAAAGGAAAGGAAAGGAAAGGAAAGGAAAGGAAAGGAAAGGAAAACTTGGGGGTCCCAAGGTAGAACTGTTAATATGAAGTTTGCAATACCCTCCATTTCTCATGGAAAGAGGCCTGTTGCCTCTGCTAACATGCTTTTTCCTGCCTGAAGTGATCCCCCTTTTCTGCCTGCTTAACTTCTGTCAACTGCTTAAGGTCTATTTAAATTCCTTTCTTTTTTATAAAGAATTTCTCCTTTCCATTAAAAAAAAAAGATGCTTTTTTTTTTCCTTAATATTTATAATTGCTACTATTTGGGTAGTTGTTCATGACTACATTTTTTATAATTGCCAGCAAAAAAGAAATTATTGTTCAAACCACCCTTCATAGAGTCCCGTGGGCCTAAAACATTAGAAGTATATGAATAAACAGATTAAAATTCAAAAATAGTCTGTGATATCAATGGTTTCAGTTTATCTAGGGAATTGGAATATTGTCAGTGATTCTGATCCCAGAATTGTGATAGTACAATAATAGAAATTTAGGGGTACCTGGGTGGCTCAGTCAGGTAAGCATCTAACTCTTGGTTTCTGCTCAGGCCATGATCTCATGGTTCATGAAATTGAACTCCACATTAGGCTGTACTGACAGCACAGAGCCTGCTTGAGATTCTCTGTCTACCCCCCTCTCTCTCTGCCTCTCCCCTGCTCAAGCTTTCTCTCTCAAAATAAACTTAAAAAAAAATAAAAATTTAAATATGATGTCTTGAGAATATGCATTATTTATTTGATTACTATTTAAGATGTTCATTTAGTTATGTCTTCCCTTTCCAGTGCAAAGATCTTATAAAAAGTATGTAATTAAAAGCTATATATTGATTTAAAGACATAGTATATATATTTTATATATGCATACATATGAACATTTTATATATACATTTAATAATTATTTTAATAACTATTATCATATGAACTATTACTATATATGATATATATAATATATATTATTATAGACAGCCATTATTATATGAAATGCTATTTGCATTTTTCCAACGTTTAGAAAAGAAGCTGTCACAATATGAAAGCTTGGTACTGCTTCATTTAGTACAGGTGGCGATATATCCCAAATAGGAACAAGTGAGGCATCAGTGAGTAGTGAGAAAAATGAAAACATGTAGATGACTTTTTTCTAAAAAAATTTTTTCTGTAAGATAGAGATAAGAGGCAAGTGGGTAAATATATTACCACAGAAAAAATAAAATTAGGAATAAAGAAAAACCAAAGCGCCAAATTGCTTACCAAGTTTCCTCCTGAGTGCTAAAGGCAGAGAAATCAACGTGGTATTTTTATTTATGCCGAGAAAGAGTTATTTATTTGAAACTGTCAATCTGCTTTTAGAAATAAAAACGATGCTTCATTCTGGAAATGAGTGGGCACTTTCAGTGTGCTAGACACTCTTTCAAGCCCTGAAGATAGAACTGGACATTCCTGTTCTACCCTGAAGGACTTCACAGTTCGAACTAGAGGTAAGATTCAGGCAATTACTACCCCCTGGGATACGTGCAATAAAGGCACTTGGTGCTTGGGAGCACAGAAGAGGTATCTTCACCTAGACTTGAGAAAGATCAGAGAAGGGTTCTTAAAGAAGGTAAAGTGAGTTGAGTAGAAATTAGCCAGACAGATAGAACTCACATTTCCCTCCCAGTCATTTGATGGAGTGATCATTTTATTGAGGTTCAAATCACTCATCTTCTCCCAGGTCCTCACCATAAACTATTGTATGGACAGTCTGAACCCAAAGCAACAAAAACAATACCAACAACAATAATCACAGGACAAACTGTTTTCTGATGATTTGGTCACACTTATTGACCATTAATAACAACTTTCTTTTCTATTTGTAGCGTTTAACTTGTCACTACAATTTTCTGAAAATTAGTTTTTGTTTTTATTTTTTAAAAGTTTATTTGGGGCGCTTGGGTGGCTCAGTTGGTTGAGCATCCGACTTCAGCTCAGGTCATGATCTCACAGTTTGTGAGTTTGAGCCCCAGGTCGGGCTCTGTGTGGACAACTCAGAGCCTGGAGCTGCTTTGGATTCTGGGTCTCCCTCTCTCTCTGCCCCTCCCCCACTCGCACTCTGTTTCTCTCTCTGCCTCTCAAAAATAAAGAAAACTAATAAAAAATTTTTTGAAGTTTATTTATTTTTGAGAGAGAGAGAGAGAGAGAGAGAGAGAGAGAGACAAAGCATAGGGGAGGGACAGACAGAGGGGGAGACAGAGAGTCCCAAGCAGGCTCTGCACTGTTAGCGTAGAGCCCAACGTAGGGCTAGAACTCACAGACCATGAGATCATGGCTTGAGCCAAAACCAAGGGTCAGATGCTTAACTGACTGAGCCACCAGGCTCAGTTTTTATTTTTAATAGTAACATATTCTCAGATTTTATACATATCCTTAACCCTTGTATTGGAGAATATCCAGAGCTAATACAGGTACTAACTATTGATATCCTGTTTTTTTTTTTTTTTTTCTTTTTAAATTTTTTTTTTTCAACGTTTATTTATTTTCGGGACAGAGAGAGACAGAGCATGAACAGGGGAGGGGCAGAGAGAGAGGGAGACACAGAATCGGAAACAGGCTCCAGGCTCCAAGCCATCAGCCCAGAGCCCGACGCGGGGCTCGAACTCACGGACCGCGAGATCGTGACCTGGCTGAAGTCGGACGCTTAACCGACTGCGCCACCCAGGCGCCCCTGATATCCTGTTTTATAACAATTATAAATTTAACTTTAAAAAGAAATGTGTACTCTTTCATTTATCTAACATCAATAACAAAAGAAAGTCAACAGAGTCTACATAATAGAAAAATAAATAAACTTTAAATGATAATAACTCTAACATTCTTTTCAAAAGATATTTGTATGTGGGGGGTGCCTGGGTGGCTCAGTCAGTTGACCCTCAGACTCTTGATTTTAGCTCAGGTTATGATCCCAGAGTCATGGGAACAATGAGGCTCTGTGCTGAGCCTGGACCCCTCTTAAGATTCTCAGTCTCTCTCTTGCCCTTCTCCCTTGCTCACGCTCTCTCTCTCTTTAAACTAAACTAAATAAAAAATATTCATATGAAATCATGAAATACATATAATAATGGTGTTAGTAGGGGCAGTGATGATTTAAAATTTATTGATAAAATCCTAGTGGTTTGGGGGAACCATATGTATTTATGGAAAAAGATGTTGCTAAAGTTCTAATGCTTTTAGGATTAACTTATCTCACAGGATGTCAATGGAGAAATGATGTCAACCATTTGTTCATTTTACAAAGTTACAAAGCCCTAATAATAAGATCCAAACAAGGAAATACTTCCTCTATTGCTTTAGTTGTAGGACATGACTCAAAATGATAAAACTATACAACTCTAGTCTAAGCAGCATCATGGAAAAATAGCAACCAATACACCATGCCTTCTTGGTAGGGGTGGAAGTTTTATACTGGGGGTCAAAAGTCATATTCTTTTATGTATAAAGCCATGTGTGTGTGTGTGTGTGTGTGTGTGTGTGTGTGTGTGTCTGTGTGTGTGTGTCTGTGTATGTGTGTGTGTGTGTGTGTATATATATGTTATATATATGTGTGTGTGTATATAAAACAGATACCACAAATTATATATACTATACATGAGCAAATATATAGTATGATGTGGTATTACAATTTCATGAAGACAATTAGAAAAAAAAATCTAAAAGTCTAAAAATATCTTTAAAAGGTTCCTTAGGAGGCAATAATGTGAAAAGAAAAGTTGAGAAATAATGAATTATACAACACAAATTTTAGATTCTCATGGTGATAATGAGAAGCAAATCCATTACTTTTCCACTAGATGCTGCCAGAGTAAGTAATATCTGAGATTTGTTTGATCTTCTACCTTTTATGAGATCTTGAACTCAGACTCCCTTTTCACTCTAAGTAATAATACAGATTTAAATAGAATTCAAATCTAAAGTCATAGGCAGGTAGACAGATGTGACAGGCAGATGTTATCTCAGTGCTTACCTATTGTTTATTGAGCATCTATTTCACACATGACATTGAATTAAATATAATGGAGTAAAATAAACATCAGAACAATCCTATCATCATGGGACTTACAATTAAGAGGGAGACAGAAGACTTGCATGAAAATATGAAACACATTTGAAAGGGATGTTATATGTTCTTCCCTCCACAATGGTATATTGTTAAAAATTGAAGTTCTGTTTCCTCAGTACTTCACATACTGCCTGGAATGGATTCATTGTTCTGTAAATTTATATGAAGTCATAGAGAAGAAAGTCAGGGAGAATGCTACAGCCCCTCTGAAACTGGAGACTCCAACCTCCATTCATGGAGTAACTGCATAGAAAAGGTTATCATTTCAAACCATGCCTCACATAAAAGCTCACTTTCCATGAGCAATAGGGTCATTTTAAGTGAAGAAAAGGCATAAAACTCAAGCCGAAAATACAGAGACAAATATTTTGGGAGGCACATATGGGGGGAAAAAGTTCACTTTGGCCAGGAGAAAGTGGAATGGCATTTTAGTTTTTATTGATTAAAATTATTTGATAAGTAGTTTCCTTCTAAGGTAAAGACATTCTTATTGCTGGAAATCTTCAAGTTTATATGATGACCACCTGTTAGAGATTATTTCTGAGAGATTCTCAAATTTAGGTAAGATATTGGATGGACCAGTTACCTCTAATGTAAGCCCAATCATCCTACAGTGGTGATGGTTGTATAACAGTATCGGAAATATCTGTGTTCAGCTATAATTTCTAACTGGTTATGGCAAATGTTTGATGCACTCATAGAGAATTCTTCATCATTTGCATTGAATGTTATTCCATTCAATATCTATTTTTATTAAAATTTTTTTTCAACGTTTATTTATTTTTGGGACAGAGAGAGACAGAGCATGAACAGGGAAGGGGCAGAGAGAGAGGGAGACACAGAATCGGAAACAGGCTCCAGGCTCCGAGCCATCAGCCCGGAGCCTGACGTGGGGCTCGAACTCACGGACCGCGAGATCGTGACCTGGCTGAAGTCGGACGCTTAACCGACTGCGCCACCCAGGCGCCCCTCAATATCTATTTTTAGAGGATGCTAATAACCTTTAGATTTTATGCTATTCTTAACTTATACCACTGAAATTACTACTTTTGTGTATTAAATTGTCCTAGAGGTACTGGTAATACTTCTTCCTAAAAGTATCCCCAGTATGGAGATTATAAAAGAATTTTGGAAATGTACTATGACGAAGCTGCTTTTTTTAATATGCATTCTTTCTTTTTCTGACATCTGAGGATTGCAAACTTAAGTTTCCTTAAAATGCTTTAAAATGTGGTTGCTTGCAGTTGATAGAATAGCTTTGTCTTCTGTAGCTGAATAGCTCATTTTATTCACACACTTTCTGTTTGTTGCCAGACAGTTGGTCTGGTCTTGGAATTCTTGCCTTCATTCCAGAATAAGTTCTCTGAAGATGATTCAAATGTCTCTATTCCTGACCCACTCACCTAAGCAAAACAAAGCTACAGCTACACCATTCTCCTAGTGGGGAAAGACAAATAACCCACATTTCCACATAAATATCTACCTACACATGAATTTATTTTCAATAAATACTGTCAATCCAGTATGAAGATAATCATACCCAGAAGGATATGAGAATGTCTGCTGGGAAAATCAAGAAGGATCCACTATATACACTTCATGAAGTAAGGAAAAGTAAAAGATGTGCTTTCCTCAAAATAGTTCCCTAAAAGTCTCCTGAGAAAACTAAGTGATAAAAGGTACAGTCTATGATTGTAAGATTATAAGACTAGTTGAAATTACAGCATTGGAAGGTTCTATAGAAAAGTTTTAGAAAGATATATACTGTTGATATGAGCAGGCCTTTAAGATCGACTATATAACACTATGATAAATTTGTGACTTTGTCACTTGGTTATAATCAGTCTTACCTCCAGTTTAACTCAGGGCTCTCTGTGTACTTCTCTGTGCCCAACTTTACAATGTTCTACCCTTACTGCATATAAATATTTTTCTCTATTCTCTCTTCTTTGCATACAATATGATCGCCTTCATAACATTTTGACTGTTAATTCTACAGTTCAAGCATCATCTCTGCAGTCCAAGCTGATGGCAGGATACCAAATCGGCTGCTAGAATTTCAAACTCAAATACTCCAAGCCAAGTTCAGTGTCTTCTTTCTTTCAACAATCCCAATCCTCTACCTGATTTTCTTTCTTTCAGGAGACCATATTCTGGTGAAAAGTTCAAATATAGTTTTCAAATTCTAAAAGAAAGATTATTCTTTTCTTCTTGTAGTTTAGCCATTGTTTTTGGCTTATACAGTTATTACTGTTACTAATTATTATCAGCAATCTTACAGAGATACTTTGTGCCAAGTTAAGAGACCATTCCCGTAATGACAACCATTCAGTTTACAAGTATTATTTACTTCTAAATTTATCCACATTCTATTGAGAAAGGCAGCTGTTCCCTTCTCTGTATTTCTGCAGGTTTGTTATTGTAGCCAGCTCAGTAGTATTGCTAGCAGAATATGAATGTAACCATAAATCGAAATTTCTTTACTGAATTTGACTATCACCACTCACTGAGCATACAATATGCCATTATCATTTCCTTTATGTCTCACTTTTGCCCACAGAATACGCATCTTAACAAGATCCAGCACAAGTACCAAGTCTTCTGGATAGTTTTCCTATGTCACATTTCCTAAAACATTGCTGTTTGTGTTTTTCTTTTGTTACTTGGCCCTTTGTATTTTCTCCCCTGCTGCCCTTTAAGTTCTGTGATGGGAAAGGTGGTAGTTTCTCAATCTTCCATAGCCAAACAGTACATTGCACAAAAATTGTGCAAAGAATTTGGTAAAGGAATCTTGTTGAATTGCTTAAAATTACACATTAAATACATATTTGTTGATTGACTTGCCTCAGTACGTTAGTGTAGTTAAGGCGAGAAAAAATATATATAGCATAGGAAATATTTACAAGCTGTTTTCTGAATCTGCAGGGTAAATTGCCTAAGGCATTGACCAGAGAACTGGGCCATGATCCTTCTATGCTTGGGAAATGTGTGATTATTTATAGACACAAAGGTAAGAAGCATATATTATGTGTAGCACAATTTTAAAAAACTATATAGAATCCTATTACTGTATGTATTTCCTATATACAGGAAATCATTATGAAAGTTTATTCTTTCAAGTACATTTCTCTTTAATACTTTACATAAGAAAATAGAGCCACATTAAAAAGGATTTTCCCTATTCTCCAAAACATACCAAGAGCAAAACCAAGAAATTCTATGCCAAAATGTTTTCTTAGGCTTCAAAGTAAACCAAGATAGCATTTTATTTGTGATTATCATGAAGTCTGAATTCACATATTTAGTTTTTCACAGAGTGTACCATAATTCATTCAAGTAGCAAGCCTGTAGTTGATATCTACAAATTATAAATATGAAAAATAAAATTGTATTTTATGAAAAATAATCAATTTAAATGAAATATTTTTGGCAGTTCTCCCTGTTTTTAGAATTTGTTCTGCAAGCTCTTCATAATCATCACTTATCTGCATTTCAAAGAAAGCTGAACACTGGTGTTCTGTTCCTTATTTTATTAATATGAGGACTAGAACCCAAAAGCCTAGAAGGATTGTTTTAGAAAACTACAATATCTGAGCGAAGTGTGAAACTTAAAAAAAAAAAACTTACTGCTAAGAAATTCAGATTTCTCACATCTGTTTATGCAATTTTCTCACTTGTATTTTTAAAAGAATTATCTTTTTTAAAAAATAAATAAAATAAAAAATAAAAGAATAAAAGAATTATCTTTTTTAATAATTCTTCCTTAAAAATTACATTTTTTAGACCTGATATATTCTGATAATGAATACTTCTAATTGTATTGTAGAAATAAATATTTTATTTTGATGTTTTTGCCTTCATAAAACTTAACAAAAAGTAAAACTTATGCCAAGACAAATATATCATCTGTGGGCCTGCAAATAATGTCTAAGAAAATGCTATAAATATTTATAATATGTCCCTAACAAATTTTGTACTAGTAATAACAACAGAAACTGTCATACATATTGATAGAAGTATCAATAGGTACAACTACTTTGGAAAGTTTACAATATCTAATAAAGTTAAACATATTCATGCCCACTCTATGATCCAACAATTCTTATCTTAGAGAAAGTCTTAGACCCAACCCATTCTGCCCCCAAAATGCATGTATTCACGTGCATGCATTCACATGTATTCACAAAATATTTGTTCAAGAATATTAATAGCAGCACTAGCCAAAATGTAAAAAAATACCCAAATACCCTTCAGAGAACACTGGAATACATTGGTGATGTCTTCCTGTAATGGAACTATATAGCAATGAGAATAAATTATTGTTACAGGTACTAATATGGACAAAAACACATAACATAATGCTTCTAAAAAATAAAGCTCACTAAAATAGTATTTATATAAAGTTCAAAAGCAAAAAAAAAAAAAAAGAAAGCATATTTATTGTTGTATAGTCAGGGTAGTGATCATCTTCGGGCAAAGTGGTGCCTGGAAAAGGTTTAGGTGGTAGGAGGGTGACTGTTTTGTGAGGTTTTGGCAAATTCTACTTTTTTTTCCCCCACATAGTACTTATCTTTACAGCCTGGCTTATTTCACTAGGATAATGTCCTCAAAATCCATCCATGTTATTACAGAATTTCTTCTTTTTTAAGGCTGCATAGTATTCCCTTGTATTTATATACCACTTTTTTTTGTCCATTCACCTGTCAATGGACATTTAGGTGTTTCCACACCTTAGCTATTATAAATAGTGCTGCGATAAACATGGAATTACTAATACCTCTTCAATATCCTGACTTTAATTCTTTCAGATAAATAACCAGAACTGGGACTACCAGAGCATATGTTAGTTCATTTTAGTTTTTGAGGGCAATTCTACTTCTTGATCCATGGTCTCTTCACATGAGTGTGTTATCTTTGTGAAACTTTCAACATGGAAGCTTATTATTTGTGTATGTATCTCTGTGTATATTACATCTCAATAAGATTTTTTAAAATCCTTAAAACTTACGAAAAGAAGCTTATACTAGTAAATTTAATTATAAAAATATATGTTTCCAGTTGCAATTTTTGCCTCCAAATTGCCCTAAAAAGTATTTTTAAGTTAGATACATTCATAAATTAATACTAAATACTTTTTGTTTTCATTTTTTCTTTTATATTTCCTTTTCATTCAATACGAGCAGACCTAGTGATAAAGAATAGTTTTCCTAAAGATATTTATTTTATAAAATATTTCCAGTAGAAGGAGCTTCACTTTTTTTTTTTAAACTATAGGAAATTTTCTTTTAAGGGGCATCACTGAAAATAAATATATTTACTTTTTTATTATTTTATTTTATTTTATTTTATTTTATTTTTTTATTTTTGACAGAGAGCGAGCCAGAGAGAGACAGAGCATGAGTGGAGGAGGGGCAGAGAGAGAGAGATTGGGTGACACAGATTCTGAAACAGGCTCCAGGCTCTGAGCTATCGGCACAGAGACCAACGTGGGGCTCAAACTCACTAGCCACAAGATCATGACCTGAGTGAAAGTCAGCACTTAACTGACTGAGTCACCCAGGCACCCCTAAATTTTTAATTTAAATGATTAAAAAATTTAAATGATTAAAGTTCTTCATAGAGCAATGAATTACTCTCATCTAAGACCAGTCTAAGAGAAAAATTTTATTCAATTTATAAAAGAAGAAAGGAAAAACTTGATAAAGAATATATGTATCGCACAAACTTCTATACTGGGTACGTATTTTTCAAGCGATTGCATTTTTGGATTATTCACAAAGAGCATTTAAATTAGAATTATTTAATATTAATGAAGGTACATTTTTACAATTATGATCATCAATTTGAAATAAAATTTGTGTTAATTTAAATAAAACTAGACAAAAATCAAAGGATGTAATGGTGAAGATTATATACTTAAGAGTATATTATAACAAATATAGTGAATTACCAGTATACGAATTTGACCTTAATGACCAAAATGGTTTAGTTACTGACATTAAACTTCCTAACTGTCTACCACTAAGCTATTCTGATTTATTTGAAAAAAAAATGTATACCGTCATCTAAGATATTAAGAAATAATTAAAGTAAAATAACCCATTTCACTTAAAACATGAATTTTGTACCCCTGTCCATGAAATTTTTATAAATATAAAAAGGTTACACTCTTTGTTTTAATCATGTCACAAATAGTAAAATTTGTGACAATTGTCGTTATAAAAATTTAGTCACATTAAAATATTTTTCACTGAAAATATCCTAGTTTACAGTGGTTCAACCCATACTTCAAAAAATAATTTTGAAATTATAATAACCGTCACAATTAATTCCTCTTACTACAGTTGTATCAAAATAACATAACTTCCTGTAAGGCAGTTTTATGAGATACGTTATGTTTTTCTAAGGTGCCCAAAGATGAAAAACTGACTAGCAACCCAGAAGACAATATGTACATACTTCAAATAGAAATTAATATACACACAACTTAGTTATTCCAATTATTGATTTTAATTCTCTTGAAAAGCTTGAGAGCCATAAAAATGAAATCTTAAGGTATTACACTAGTAAATTAAAATTTACATTGGTGGTTCAAAAGTCTATATGAGAAGAATCTTGCTTATATATCATTGTATAAGAATAGGGGTTACTTTCTCTGTGCCACTCCCCTGCTCATGCATGTTCTCTATCTCTCTCTCTCTCAAAATAAATAATAAACTCAAAAAAATTTTTTTAAGAATAGGGGTTAGGGGCGCCTGGGTGGCGCAGTCGGTTAAGCGTCCGACTTCAGCCAGGTCACGATCTCGCGGTCCGTGAGTTCGAGCCCGCGTCGGGCTCTGGGCTGATGGCTCAGAGCCTGGAGCCTGTTTCCGATTCTGTCTCCCTCTTTCTCTGCCCCTCCCCCGTTCATGCTCTGTCTCTCTGTCCCAAGAATAAATAAAAAACGTTGGAAAAAAAAAAAAAGTTAAAAAAAAAAAAGAATAGGGGTTAAATTATCTGATCTTTTGACTAGTCTCTATTAAAAAAAAATAAATAAATCCCACCAAATATGACTGGACATGGTAAGAAAATTACATATCATAAAACAATTTTATTCTTTAGTAGGTTTATTGTAGTATCACTTTCTCCCAAAAGATTATTCTTGACATAAAACATCTAATGATTTATTTATGACTTTGCCCTCACGTATTACCTGACCTAAGCCCTTTAGAATTGGTACTTACAAGGCTTTAAGTGTTATTTATTTATTTAACTTAACCTCTGGATGTATCAATAATGCTCAGAATTCTCTGATAAGTAAATGCTTATGTTCTAGATTTTTTTGCCATTTAATTACTTCACTTCTAATTACTAAATGTTTTCTAACTTTCAAAAAAAAAGAGTAACACTCAGAATTTGTATTTCACTTAGAAAAATGAAACTCAAAAGCAATTTGAGAAAGAAGACCAGGTTTTGGAAATAATTTTCCAAAGGTAATCTTAGCTGCAAATAATATGAGGCCAGTTACTTAAAAAGCACTATATAGTGAAAATAGAGCAAAGTTACATGTTTTTAGGGATCTTGATAGACTGCTAGACAGTTTTAGGTAGACAACAATACGATTTAAGGGATACTTTCAATGCAATTTCGAATTGCATTCTCGACTTCATCAATAACAAGTGGTTGAAATCTAGTGCACAGGCTTAAATGAATTCTTCAACTGTTAAATACAAGTGGACTCACCTGAGTAACAGTGCTGCTTCCCAGAAGTAAAATCCTGAAACGAATGTCCGAAAGTGTCTCACGTGGGCCATGATACGGAGAGATTTTCACGATCCTGAAATTAATCTTATCCAAGGCATGGGGGATGAGAAAGCCAGGAACGAAAAATGTGCAATCTAACTCTGCGTGGTGTTGCAGGAGACGAACGCCTGGAACGCTTCAGCACCTTAGACAGCTCCCCGCAGTCGGCAAAGACCCTGTCTTTCAAACACTTGAAATTCCCTTTAGACCCCTTCTCTGGGCATTGAGCAGAAGGAAGATTCACAGGGTTACAAATGTGCAGGTTTTACACGGTGAACGCGGAATAAGGGGTGAGATGAAATGTCTGAAGTGCCTAGGTTCTGGGCAACAGTTCACTGAAGCTCTAGCAGCAAAGAAAGCTTGTCCTTCCCAGACTCAGACACCGGAGAAAGAATAACAGCAACAGCCGGAACAAGGATGCTTCTTCACCTGCTCCTAGCGCCGCCCGCCGAATCCCACTCTCCACCTTTGAGTAAAACCCGACACCGCTAGCGCGGCAAAGGGAAGCGGGGGCGGAGCCAAACGACACTGTTCTGTTCTCCAATCACGACCGCACAGCGGGACTGAGTGGCAGGCTACTCATCACCGTAGGCCGTGCTTAGCACTTTACCCTTTAAAAAAAGCAGTGAATAACTGGTGCAGAGCCTTAACTCTGACTGGAGGGAGTTGAGGGAAGAAAGCCTCAGGACTAAGCATTGGGAAAGTCAGCGGCTTTTGTGAATTAGGTAGCAAAACAGCGCTGGAGAGACCCTTTTCTATTTTCTTCCGGGAAAAGGCACAATTTGGGAAGAAAAGTCTTTTCAGATGTGACCCCATCTCTTTGACCTCATATCAAAATGCAGGAGTCAACAGTAAACCCAAACCCTTAGAAAAGGCTAGAGAAGAGCAGAGAATATGGTTCATGAGCATCAGCAGAACAGGAGAACCAGCTGCTTCTAAAATTCTCATAACACTAGCCAGCTTCCTTCTGGCCAGGAAACATTGTTGAGTGGACTAAGTTGAGTTTTCTTCAGTTGTAATAAGGGTTCTAAAAAGATGAAGATGGGAAATCTGAAGAGATGACTACTTAGAGGCACAATGCCACCCAACATTTTTTTTTCCGTACACACTTTCCATATCTTAATAATAAATTCAAGTGAAGGGGACAACTAGGTCATATGGTACATCTTTTCTTCCATCGTCCATGTACATCTCCCTCTCCTCTCTCTCCCTCCCTCTCGCCCAGCCCACCCCCCCTCCCTTATATGGGGATTTGGATTGGAAGACTAGAAAGGAAAAGCGTGTGTGTATGAGTGCGTATGTTATGTGCATATTTATTCATGTATCTCAAAATAGAATTTAAAAAAGACTAATACCTATGCTATTAGATCTTTATAGTGGCTTTTATTTACTATCAACCAGGACTAAAGCTTTCATTACTTGAATCTTAGCTTTTCCCTTAAACTCCCTTAGATATTTATTCTGAAAGCCCCTTTTTAATCACTTAACTTTCTCAATGACTAAACTACATGCCAAGAATGTTCTTACTCTTTCACACAAACATTTTCTTGTTAATTAAATTCCAGCAGCAATTGACATATTGACTATCCTGTAATTCTTTGTTTAACTGGAAAGGTATAAGTCATTACCTTCTCACCCTCTCAAATGAGGACATGGTGAAAAAAAAAAATCTTTTTTTTATTCTTTAGTAGACAAGCTTTTTTACATTTAGTGAGAATAAAGAATTTTTTAATTTATTTTTATATGTTATTACTGTATCTGTCTCTTTCTGCATTTGTTTTCTTTTTAAATTACAAACTTCCAGAAGTCTCTAAGAAATATCACTGGTTCTACCCATGAATATTTGTACCCGAGAATGCTCATACAATTTTAATTAACTCAATTTTCAATGAACCTTTTGAAAGCTCACTAAGAACAAATTCTTTTTAGTTGGTCATTCTTTGAATAGCAATAATTCTTTTAAATACCACACATAATAAAAGAAACAAAACCTTTTATATTTCAAGGAGACCTGAATTCCTTACCTTGTTTCCACTATCTAATTGGGTATCTTTGGAAAACTACTTTTAAAAAATCTCTTTATTATATCTTTAAAAATATATTCATTGAGGGAATTGAGTTAAATTACCTCTGAGATTCATTCTCTGGCCCCAAGGAAGCAACCAATGGAAGTTTATTTAAGTGAGCAAATTAATGCACAACATTTAAAATTCTGTGTTTGCATTAATCTGGATAGTTACATGACAGCTTAAAAGATGATAATTTTAGCTATTTCATCTCATTATTAATATTAAGCATGGAAATATTATACATACTTTATCAAATTAATATATACCTAGTCAATCAGTTTTTGAGTATAAATGTCATGTAAGAGGACAGTAATACGGAACCTCCAGATTAATGTTTTTTTCATAAAACCATTATTATTCCTTCAAATTATTTATGAAAAGCTATGATCCTCCTCTTTTATTTGTTTGACTTGTCACTGCAGTAAGGGTAATGACCATTATTTAGAATAGAACCTAGCATATAGTAGATACTCAATAATTTTTGAATGCATTAATAATCATATTAGAAACAATATATATTTTTGAATTAGATTTGTGAATTTATTACACTACATTGGGTACTAGATTAATTTTGACTAAGTAAATCAGAAATTAATCAAAGAGTGGGTTGTAGTGCTTTGTTTCTTTGAGTTAACATGTAATGATTAATTTTCCAGGACTTCTTGTCTATGGATTTTATATTGTTTGCTTTTAATTTCTATAAGGTCAAAATGAATTTCATGCATCTACATATTTGTGACAGCTATTCTCATAAATTTTATTCTTTTGAGAATAATAGTCCTGATTGGACGGGTAAGGAAATGAATGTGTTTTTGGAAAAACGACCATTCTGTGGCTGATGAATAACTGACTAGTCCATTTATATAAAATTAAGCTGGATTCTGATTTGCTCACATCTCTGCTCTTCTCCTTATTGCCTTTTATTTCTCTCTTGAACTAACAGATGATATTTTATGTTATCTAAGACATGGGATTTCAGAGCTGAATGTGATATTAATCTTCATCAGATTTAATACTTTCCTTCAAAGGAAGTAATTGTAGCCTGCAGTGGTTAAGTGATGGTTACACACCCACAAATTTAGCAAGTGAAAATATTAAACTTGAACTTGGTGCCTTTGGCACCAATTGTCTACTCCCACTGAGCTATCTTTAATAGCGTATTTCTACTATTGTCTCAAACTGTATGTATATTGACTAACCTAGAGAAAAGTAAATCAAATTCAATCTAATGTAAAGCTTTTATCAGATGCTCAGTTATTACTGCCTATGATCTAAAACATGTGATATATAGATAGATAGATAGATAGATAGATAAAATGATTTGCAATTTAGTAAAAGAGTTATTTACTTTTTTTGAAGTCAATGTAGTATGGGGTTAGAAATAGTTTACTGAGAGTTGATCAGATTCAGTCATAGGGGTCATCCTAATCATCTCATCAAAAGGTTATGTATAAGTAAAAATGCCAGTTTAAAAAGTTACAAAAAGTAATGTCATTTTTTGGAATAATTAGAATATTCACATATTTCAATTAACACTCTTGGGAAAGTTGAAAGAAAGTTTTATTTAGGAATCAATCAGAAAGTCACTGTTCGGGGTGCCTGAGTGGCTCAGTAGGTAGAGTGTCTGACTTTGGCTCAGATCATGATCTCACAGCTCATGAGTTTGAGCCCTGCGTCAGGCTCTGTGCTGACAGCTCGGAGCCTGGAGCCTGCTTCAGATTCTGTCTCCTTCTCTCCCTGCCCCTCCCCACTCATGTTCTGCTCTGTCTCTCTCAAAAATAAACAAACATTAAGAAAAAAATTTTTAAAAAAAATCACTTGTTCAGAACAAATCAAATAGAGGAGAATTAATTTTATTGCAGAGGTAGATATTATCATCAAGTAAGTGAGCCTAGTGAATTTATCTTTTGTACAGGGATCTATCATAATAATCATGACATGTTGGCAGATCAAGTACCTCTTTGGAATAGTGGTAGAAATATCTAATAATTTATCTCCATTTCCTTATTCAAGATACAAAATTTCTCACATGAATCTCAGCAACAGCCTCCTATTGTTCTTCCTGTTTGCTCTCTGATTCCCCTGTAATTCTCCCTTGTGAATATTAAGGAGTTTTATTTGTTTTTTTGTTTGTTTAGTAAATCAGATGATGCCACTTTATTCCTAAAACCCGTTAATGCCTTTCCATTGTAATAGACTAAAATCCACAGGAATTTAGAATAACAATCATAAAACCAAAAGCTGGGCTTGAAAAAATCCACAGTTCTCTTTTCAGATGACAAGGCTCTGAATGATTTTCAATCGGCAAACTCCTCAACTTCAGTTTTTACTAGTCTCCGTTTTCACCACTATGCACCAGTAACATAAGCTGTTCCTTATCTCATGATTCTCTCCTTCAAACACTCTTCCATTTCGGCTTCTTGTGTCTAGTCTTTTTCTAGCCTTTAATTCAGAGTATGAGTGAATTTTTCTTACATTCTTTTCTTTCTTTTCCTTCTCTTTTCTTTTCTTTTCTTTCTTTCCATTTCTTTCTTTTCTTTTCTTTTCTTTCTTTCTTTCTTTCCTTTCAAAAATATCCTTTTTACCTTTAAATCAGGATTCATATCCTTCATAGATTCAGTTATAATTTGATGTTTGCCTTTGTTTGAATACTCTTGAAAGGCAGGGGCAATATGCATCCTTATGTTGGCACAGTGTCTGGCACATTAGGAAGTATCTGCTGAGTGAATGAATGAATGAATCCACATCCTCTGCTCTTTGGTTCTCCCTTTTCTAGAGTCCATTCTTACTAATCTCTTTTAGCCCATTCTTGCTTCACAATTATTTAAGATATTTATATTATGGTTTTCTTTCCAGGTCAAATATATTCCTTTGCCATCTGAAAGTAACCTTCAAGTTTATATGTGTGCCCTCAGTTCACTCTGAGAGTGCCTTATAAGTAAGATGAATATTATCCACTATATTGTAATTTTTACTATTTTAATACTCACTCAGGCTTGTCATCTTTTTCTCCAGATAGTAGTGGTAATTTGCCATATTTCCTTAGGTGACCTTAAATAGTAGGATATTAGAAGCAGTTAATTTATTGAATATTTCATTTTTTTCTCTGAATTTTGGTATCAAGTAGGCACAACTTGTAACAGTACCTCCAAATTATTTCTTCAAACCACGCATTTATCAACAAATATAGAATTTATAATATGCATCATCTTAGGTGCTTCCTGAATACACATGTGAATGAAAAACAAATCTTGTCCCAGAGGAGCTGCAATCTATATAATGTAAGATATACATGAATATTCGTTGTATCTCATAGAACGTAAGTACTGAAGGATGCAAAGAGAAATGCTATGGGAATTCAAATGAATTACTTTAAAATGGAAAGTATGAGGGGCGCCTGGGTGGCTCAGTCGGTTAAGCGTCCAACTTCAGCTCAGGTCATGATCTCGCGGTCCGTGGGTTCGAGCCCCGCGTCGGGCTCTGTGCTGACATCTCAGAGCCTGGAGCCTGTTTCAGATTCTGTGTCTCCCTCTTTCTCTGACCCTCCCCTGTTCATGCTCTCTCTCTGTCTCAAAAATAATAAATGTTAAAAAAATTTTTTAAATGAAAAGTATGAGACAATTGGAAAATCTTCATAAGGTAAGGGATATTTAGCAAAGCTTTGAAACCAATTCACAGTTAATTTTTAGAATTTATAATGAAAAAACTTTGTAAGAGGAGGGTAAAATATCTTCAAAAGCATAAAAGAGAAAACAGTGGGGTGAATAATTTTGAATGATAACATTTGTGTAGTTAACTACTGTATTGAATACTTTGCATATTATCTTAATTTCTGCTCTCAAGACTCTAAGGTATACATAATCTTATCTATGTTTTAATGATGAAGCAACTGAGGTTCAAAAATTTTAAGTGGCTTTTCCAATATCTCAATTTATATTATTGGTATAAAAACGGGGGGTGGGGGTGACTGAAGGAAAGTAGTGAAAAAGAAGTTTGAAGCATATCACAGATGGCCATAAATATTGGTCAAATAATGCACAAAGTTAAAAATTGTTGCTGAGTTTTCTGGATGGTTAATAATATGTTAACATGGTTGTAATGGCAGAGATACCTTCCTCCACTTATTAATTCAATAAAACCCCATTTCATACTTACACTCCTGAGGCGATTTTCTCATGGGGTAGATTTTCCATCTCTTACGTGTTGAAATATAAAAAAAACAGCTTTCAAACAAATAAAATGCAAAACATCACAACTTTAAGTTGTATCCTTTTCATTTTTGATCTGAGGGGACTTATGAGTATGATTCTTTTAGTGTCATATATATTTCATCACACACTAAATTGCTTATGGCACTCAACTACAGATTGGAGTACATTTTATTTCTCAAATGGGTAATAATACCACTTCATAAGAAATTCAATAAAAGATTTTCTCCAAAACTCTGACTTAATTTGAAAATGATGAATACTGACATATGTTGTTAAATTTCCAGGCTAGAAAAAAAAAAAAAAAAAAAAACACCTTGAAAAGTTCAGCAATCCCTTTACATACTTATATTGATTTATTTCTAAAATAATATTTTTTACTTCATTAACAAAAAGGTCAGCTGTAGGACGTGAACTACTACTGAAATTTGATTCCTAGGCAATAGCTAACCACTTGTGTTTGAAGTCTAAATATTGCAATTCTATTACTTTGTAGGATAAACTAATGATGCATATATTAATCTCCACAGTTTAGCCACAAACACAGTAAGAAGAAACATTAAGAACTTATCTATTTGACATATTAACTAAATAACAAAGTGACTATATAATAACCAAAATATGTTATAATGTGCAATAATTAATAATTTGCCTATATAGAAGCAAGTAAAATCCATAAATTCATACAGCTAATAAATACTTTATGATTTTGACTATTAATTTCTAATTTATAAAAATGAAAAAAATTTATATGAGTTTTATGGGGAAATTATTGCTCCCAATATTCTTTCCACTGTCTTTAAGATTTCCTTAACAGTTTATATCTGGTATTTGAAAGAGTAAATATCCTTTAAAAAAACAATCATCTCATACATACCTAAAGACTAGGAAAATATTTGCTTAAAAAACCTAAATGTTTAGCTGAGATTGCACAGAAATCTGCCCAAACCAATGAAAGAGCAGAAACTGAAAAAGCAAGTGAAGCCTAAAGCTGTAAGGATTCCAGCAGTAACCAGCTGATCCTCTTGGTTAGAGCTTCAGTTTTTACCTGATAGTGACTTGGAGGCAAGGACTATAGCTCAAACAAGGGCCTAAAGAGTTATGTCTTTTTTTTTTAATGTATATTTATTTATTTTGAGAGAGAGAGAGAGAGCACAAGCAGAGGAGGGGCAGTGAGAGAGAGGCAGGCACAGAATCTGAAGAGGTTCCAAGCTCAGAGCAGTCAGTACAGAGCCTAATGCGGGGCTCGAACCCACAAACCATGAGATCATGACCTAAGCTGAAGTTCCACACTTAACCTACTGAGCCACTCAGACGTCCTTATGTCTTTTAAACCAGAAATCCCAAGAATTAATAACCATAGGAAGCAACTATCCACCACAGGAAAAACTATAACTATAGGAAAAACTGTCCATATTCCAAAGGATTCTGAGAAGGAAACTTCTCTGTCTCAGCTTTAGCTCTTAATGGAGGCAGACAAATCTCAGTGAAAAGTTATTTGCCAAAACAAACTTACACAAAGTTTTTGAGCCAGAATTGATACCTCCTAAGGCCACATGAATGCCAAGTTTCAAATATGTATTTAAGTTGTGCTGTGATTGTCGTGTCCTAGAAATCTTGCAGAAACAACTATAGATACTCTCTGGAGGAATATATCTTAAGACCAAGTTTGAAAGAATTCCCGTAGATAAAGTTTCAAGGAACATACACCCAATACCCACCCCCCCCCAAAAAATCACACAAATAGATAGGCCACCATGATTATAGTCAGCAAAGCAGTTAAAAAATTAGAAGAGCAGAGGCTAAATGTTGGAATAATGACTAGAGAATATAAAATCAGTGCATTTACTATGTGAAAAGAATAAAAATATGACTGGAACTATAAATTGGCCAGATAGGTCTGAAAAATAACCAAGGAAGTATCTAGAAGTAAAAATTATGAAAGATAAAAAAAAACTTTAGATAGTTGAAGCAGCACATTAAATATCCCAAAAGGGAATTAGTGGATTGAAAGGTAGATCTGAAAAAATATACCAACAGAGTCAAAAATCAAGGTAGTTTTAAAAACATGGAGAAGAGATTCATAATTTTCAGCAGACATCAGATTTGTATTTCTCCCCCTCTTCCCAAAAAGGTATAAGTTAAATGGGGATAAGTAAAATATGACGAAATAAATAACTGAAATTTTTATCAAAATGATTAAAGGCATTGTTCTAACCTTATAGAAGCGCAAAATGTCCCAGTGGGGCAAGTAGACAGAAAACTACAACTAGACTCATCTCAGTTAGTACTATTAAAGAAGAAAAACAAAACAAAACAAAAACAACTTTCAATGACAATTGTGAAAGCATGGTAAGAAAGGCTTTATTGAAGGGGTATGGGTATTTGACCACAGAGATGAAATGTTGCAGTGGGGGAGAGAAATCAAACTCAACTCCAAAATCGCTTGGGCAAGTAGAAATTAATAGCCAAAGCAGGGTGCAGGTCATTTGATAAAATTTACTAGAGGAAACAGGGGCGGGGGAGGGGTGGTGGTTCTGGCTAAAGTTACCTAACAGGATTCTTGCTGCAGGCAGTCCAGCTGACCTGGGGTACGGTGGGGAATAAGGAACATGATTAGATACCAATGGCTATCAGAAATTGAGGATGTGGGGTTCTTATTAAAATAATTTAGCAGAATTCTTGCTAAAATTAGACAATGCAAAGATGAACTCAAAAGTCCAAAAGTCAGAAAAGCCTAGGGGAGGCTGAGTAGAGTTTGGTCAATGAGAAAATCAGTGTCAATACAACTACATAATACTGAAGTCAAAGAAAATTCTCAAAATCCACTACAGAGAAAAGGTTATTTTTAAAAATGAAAATAAGGAGTAATAGCTATATACAGTTTGTAAGAACCAGAAGTAAACTAAAGGATATCAGGAAGGATAAAAGTAAGAGGAGAAGAAAGTACATCAGGGCACTGTTAACCAATAAATAAATGGATAGATAGATGATAGATAGATAGATAGATGATAGATAGATAAAAGCTGGTGTAGCCACACTAATATTAAACAAAATTGAAGAAAATTGCATATTTACACACAAAAAGGGTCTTTTATAATGAAAAATTTTCACCAGAAAGACATGAAACTTCTAAATATGTATGCACTTAAAAATATAATTTTAAAACATGTAATGCAAAAAAAATGGCATTTTTAAAAAGAAACTTTTTTAAATGTTTATTTTATTTTTGAGAGAGAGAGAGAGAGAGAGAGCAAGAGCGGGGGAGGGACAGAGAGAGAGGGAGACAGAGGATCTGAAGCAGGCTCTGTACTGACAGTAGAGAGGAGCCCAATGTGGGGCTTGAACTCAAACTGTGAGATCACGACCTGAGCAGAAGTCAGATGCTTAAACAACTGAGCCACCCAGGCATCCAAAAAAGGCATTTTAACATACTATTCAATGGCAGTTAGATCAAGCTTACAAAAATCAGGATATAAATTATGAAACTATATATATATATATATATATAGTGTTTATTATATATTATAAATACATCATTTAGTATATACATATTATAGTGTGTGTATAGTAAACAAATTTTATGTAATGAATATACAATGTTACCTCCTCCAAATTAAGCATTTTTTTAGGCATGTGTTGAACATCTGTAAAAAGTGAACATAATAATGTATTCTATAAGTTTCAACTAATTTAAAGAAGTGCCATCATTTCAGAGAATGCATTTATGACTGATATTTAATCAAGTTAAAATGAATAACTATGCATTAAGAACTTGTGGGTACAAACAAATATATAAATATATATCAAATCACAAAATAAGCTTAATGATAATAAAATGCATATTAAAAGCAGCTAAACTGGTGATTAATTAGAAATGTGTGGTGTTAAATGTTCATAAATCAAGGCTGAAAATTAACAATATATGATACATCTTTTGGATGTTGGAATGAACAACTGGATGTTCATAAGTGTAGAAAGAAAGAATAAATGCAGGAGGAAAAATAAAGTGGAAAACAAAGATAAACTAGATGATCATGAAAGCCAAGTATTTGACAAATTTAATAATAATATAATATATTATAATATAGTTGTCAAAGTATTTGTAGACAGATATTTCCTTAAAAATAACATAAAAATATAGTAGACAAAGTATGGATATGTAGAATATTTCTTTAACAAAATCAAGAAGAATAAAGACTGACAATACAAAACAAACATGGAAAGATTTCATGAACAGGAATTAAAAAAAAAAGAAATTGGTCATTTATGTAATTTAAGATGTTCAACTTTATTTGTAGGTAAGGAATTCAAATTAAATTATGGGGCAAAATTTTAGAGCCAACAGATTGACAAAATTAAATTTAATCAATAATACCAATTGTTCCAAGAACGTGGGATCAATATAGAACTTATATAGTGATAATGAGAATACACATGATATAAAACCAATTAATCTAATGGTTGTGAGCCCATTGTTGTGTATTTGATTGCAATAGAAAATTGCCTACTCTCCCCTTTTAAATTAGGAAACTTTATAAAATATTTTCGAGCGGCATATTTTAGAATGTTTCTAAAAGTCCATTTAGTTAAGTAGTTATTAACTATCCTCTTTAACAAAGAATTGTCACTTAACATGGCTCATTAATTCTTTTCCTTTTGAATCTTCAGACTAAAGCTTTTTTTCCTCTGCAACTCCCCCCTCCCACCTTTCTCTAAACTTAATTGAAATGCAGACTCAGAGTTGTTTTACTACAGAGCTCCCACTTGACACTTAAATATAGTGATTAAACTCAAACAATGACCTCCTTTAAACCTGTAAGGTTTTTTTTTTTTTTTTGTTTTAATGTTTTGGAAAGGCAATATTTTATGTTTTACCTTTCACTCTGGTGAAAATGCAAATAAATAACCAAAAGGGTGGTTTATAGATAAAATTAAAAACTTTTGTAGTAGCAAACACCTTTGAGTGTTTTATAAAATTCTCATTTATGTTCAGCTGGTAATGTGTAAAACATACATGTGAAATTCTAAGATTGCTTATGATAATGTGTTTGTGGTTCTCATGATCCCTTCAGGTCCTCTGAACTAGAGTCCTTTTATTATTCTATCCACCTCCAGAATTTTGTGTTACAGTTTGCCCACATTTATGGTATGTGGGGTCAGGACCAATCCAGGCCTTCACTGATATATTAGGCAAAGTATCATTTTATATACACATAAAGTATCATAGACAGTTGACCTAAATATGGCTGTTGTGAGTTGAATCATAACCCCTGAAAAGAGGTGTGTTTGGATTCTTAACCTTTAGTACCTCAGAATGTGACCTATTTGGAGATAGAATCTTTATAGACATGATCAAGTTATAATAAATCATTAGGAGGGATCCTAATGCAGTATGACTAGTATCATTTTAAAAAGGGGAAATTTGGACACAGAGATAGATATCCTAGAAAGAAGAGGAGAAAGGCACGGAGAAATGATGGACATCCATAAGCTAAGGAAAGGGGTCTGGAACAGATCCTTTTCTTACAGCTCTCAAAAGGAACCAATTGGTAACACCTTGATTTTGGACTCCTAGCCTCCATATCTGTAAGACAATAAATTTCTGTTAAGGTCCTTCCTCGCCCCCTCTGTACTTTTTAAGTGGCAGCCCTACCTAAGGAATACATGGGGCTCTATACCTTTTCTCCAGACTCCTGGCTGTCTTTTCCAAGTCAATTAGCTCTTGAAATCAATCTACAGATGGGAACAGGAGAACCTTTAGGCTTGAAGGAGATCTTGATAGAGAAAACTGATGAGGACTCTTCCTTGGGCTAGAACTGAATCACCATATCTCTGCAATCCCTGGCACACGGAGATCCCTAGAGGAAAATGTGACATTGATGAAAGTTTGTCCAATGCATGTGATATTAGAAACTAGGGAAAAGCTGGACTATGTCCTCTGCTCTTAAAGTTGAGAATATGCCTGAAGACCTGGGAATGGCAAAGGCTTCATCCTGCTACTCAGCAGGGGACCTGCAGCCCTTCTGCCTCTGAACCACTAGCTCAGGGCTGTAAAAACCAGCCAAACTGCCCCCACTTGTTTATTCCTACCACCAGATCTAAAGGCTAATAGAGAGAATAACAAATCATCTAAGGGATTCTAGCAGCCAGGGAGAAGATCCAGTCAGCACAAACACGTTTCATGCCAGCAAAACAGAGTTGCTCCAAGAGACGGAAAGTTACTTTGAACGAATAACAAAAAGCCTCAAGAAAACTCAAGTGAATCCCAATCACAAATGCTTTCTGGAACAAAAATATTAAGATTTCCCAACTAAATACTTCAGCAGGTAAACTGAAGGATAGTGTGCTTAAATTGTGAACCCGTTTACGGATATAGAAGATTGAGTAGAAGAAATGTCTCCAAGCACAAAGTGAAAATATTAAGTGGCACAAGTTATGTGGGAAAAACAAAAAACAAAAAACATGCCATTATAGAGTAGATACAATAAAAATAACAAAAAAATTGGACTTCCATAAGAAAAAAAATGAATGACAGAGCTTAAGAGATGGTAAGTAACAAATATATAAAGAAATCTCTTAATGAACTGAATAAAGAACTAAATTATCAGATTGATGAGACTCACTGAACTTCAGACAGGTTTAAAATGAAAAAGAATAAAGCTAGGCATACATTGTTAATTATTAATGTGTAATTAATACATTTAAAATAAAAAAATACTATGAGCTTTCAGACATATTCTAATACAAAAATCTAAATGAACAATTAGAAAAAAAAACAATTCAGCAATTTATCTAAGGGAAAAAAAATTACTCTGCAACTAAGTGAAGTTCATAGGAAGAAGGCAAGAGCCTTTTGATGTAAGAAAATATGCCAACGTAATCAAGTATCAGGTGCCTGGGTGGCTCCGTCATTAAGTATCTGACTTCAGCTCAGGTCACGATCTCATGCTCATGAGTTCAAGCCTCCCTTTGGGTGAGCACAAGCCCCGTATCAGGTGAGTATGAGCCCTGCTTTGGGCAAACATGAGCCCCGCTTCAGGTAAAACATGAGCCCTGCTTTGGGCTTATGATCCTTGCTCACTTGTCTCTTACCCACTTGCACCCTCTGTCTCTCAAAAAAAAAAAAAAAATATATATATATATAATATATATAAAACAATAATAAGAGTAATAATCAAGTATCAACAAATTTAAGAAACAAAACATTATTACTAATGGAGTTTGGCAAGATTTGATAAAATTTCTAAATTTCAAAAAATAAAAAAGTGTGCATGTAGAACATTTGGATGCAGTAAATATTGTCAAACATGCTGCAGGAAATATGCTATAAGTTAAAGCTTTCCAGCAGTTTAATAATATTTGGAAATTAAAACATGATTATTCTACAATACTTTGCAGGTTTTTGTGGACACATTAAAGCATCTGAAATAATGAAATGACTCAAACAAAACTCAAAAGTAGACGTAAACCACTTAGAAAACTCATAGAAATGAGAATATTTAGTATGGTCTATTTATACAATGTTGGGGGACAAGAATTCCTGTCCCTTTCAAGGTCCTTCTAGCTGAACTAAGACTCAAATTGACATGAGACAGATTAACAGGAGAAAATAAAATTTAATAGTATATGGGAATCCACACAGACATGGAAATTCCAACAACAGGTAAAATGAGGTATATATGTCATTTTGAGCTAAGGAGAAAGAGGTAGGGGTCTGGGTATTCAAAGGAAAATAATGCACTTAGAAACCATGAGACAGAGAGGACTTGGGTCAAACTGGCCTTGCTAGGTTCCTCCCTGCCTGCCATACACCATTCATATCATAATAGAGCTATCTATGGTACAAGCTCTCTTCCTGGAGCAAGGCCTTTATATAAATCCTTTTAGGCAGTTGTGGGGAGGTGAAGAGCTTTCCTGTACTAGGTATCAATTGTTTTAAATTGAAAATAAGCATTTTGCCAAAGCAGTATATTTTGAGGAAATCTGTCTTGAACCCTTCAATAAAATAAATATTTTAGGTTTAAGTGGATAGAGGGAAATGGAGACACACAAATGGAAGAAATGCACTTACTTAATGCTTCTCTAATATGTCTAATATTATAATCACATTTGTGCATTTATATGAAAAAATATATGATGTAGAGAAAAAATTGGCATCCTTTTCCATAATTACTAGGGCTTGGAAATCTTAGCACACACTCTTTGGGAGATGGTCTTGGAAAACACTGAATTAAACATTTTTAGACCAGGTTTTCCCATTAGCTATCAGCACAACTATCTCATTTTCTTCAAATTATGTAAAAAGTACTGATGTGAGCCAATCAAAGGAATTTTTACTATATGTACAGTTTTGTCAGAATTTTGTTCTTTCATATTTATTGGTGTTTAAAATTTAAGACTTATTATATCATAGACAATATTTATGAGATCAGTTCTATGGCTAAAAATACAATAAATTTTATTTGTTTTGTTTGCTTAAATAAGCATATTTCTGTGTTTGGTGCCTGGGTGGCTCAGTCAGTCAAGCATCTGACTCTTGATTTTGGCTCAGGTCATGGTCCCAGAGTTATGGGATTGAGCCCCACATTGGGCTCCACAGTGAGAGTGGAGCCTGCTTAAGATTCTCTCTCTCTCCCTCTGACCCTCTCCCCTGCTCATGCGCTTTCTCTAAAATTAAAAAATATATAATAAAAGATATTATATAAAGTTGTCTTAATAAAATTATGTATATTACATATTTTATTTTGTAGTGATTTTTTTATGAGTTCATAAATTTGCTTGCAGCTAAAGGATTTAATCATATTTTCATTACAAAATATTTTCTCCAGATTAGTATAGTTGTTTCCCAGTTAGTAATTCATCCTTTTTTGTCTTATAATAGAATTTTCCTATGCACTTAACTTCCTCAAAGGTATTAGCTAGTAAATTAGTTGAAAAGTACTATAATATCAGAAAAATTATGATGTTTTGCATTACAAACCCTCAAATGAATCCCAAACTCTTAAATGCTCTGTTGTGCATATGGTGTATCATCTGTTTGTGGGATAATGCAATTCATTAAGTTTATGCATAATTTTGTGCTCTTACTTGTCTGAAACTACACTGATTTCTTTTTCTGTAAGCACAGAAGTTGGGTTGTAGCTGAGAGGTACTGATCTTTTTTTTTTTTTCTTTTAAGTTAATCACCACACTGTACAATATATCCACAGGATGTATTTATTTTATAACTGGAAGTTCATACCTTTTGACCACCTTTACACATTTTGCCCATCCCCTGTCCCCACCCTTAGTAACCACCAATCTTTTCTCTGTAACCATGAGTTTTGTTTTGTTTGTTTTCAGTTTCCTAAAGAGATCATACAGTATTTGTCTTTCTCTGGGTGGCTTATTTTACTTAGCATTTTGCTCTCAAGTTCCATTCGTGTTGTTAGAAATGGCAGAATTTCTGTCTATTTTTATGGCTGAATAATATTCCTATATTTCTATTTCTATTATATATATTTATATTTATAAATATTTCATATATTTTTTTTCTCTACATGTTCACTCATCAGTGGACATTTAGGTTGTTTCCGTAACTTAGCTATGATACATAATCCTGTTACGAACTTGGGGAGGGGGTGTGCAGATATTTCTTTGACATGGTGTTTTCATGTCCTTTGGATAAATACCCAGAAGTGGAATTGCTGAGTCATATGGTAGTTCTATTTTTTTTTTTTTTTTTTTTTTTGAGGAACCTCAGTACTGTTTCCCTAGTGGCTGCACCAGTTTACAATTCTACCAACAGTGCACAAGTGTTCCCTCCCCTCCACATCTTGGCCAACAGTTGTTATTTCTTGTCTTTTCGATAATAGCCATTCAACCACCAGATATGAGGTGATAGCTCATTGTGGTTCTGATTTGCATTTCCCTGATGATTAGTTATGTCGAGCACCTTTTCAGGCACTGGGGGTTGCTTTTTACTTGAAAACTGGAACAGTTGCAGCTTTCATAATTGTCACACATATTTTATTTTGAAAAACGCTCCTAACTTTCTAGTTGAGAAATTTTATTTTGACTCTGCAGCTCATCTACCCATTCAATAGATTTATCAATCCTCTATACTGTATGCTTATATCAACCTTAAAATTATCATAAGTATTTCAACTTTCTATTTACATGCTCGTTTCTTCAACTAAACCAGGAACTCCTTTAAAGATATCTTACGTTGGTCTATATCACAACCTTAGAACTTACTAAAGTACCTGACATTGATAGGCTAAGTGAATATTTAGAATGATGAATAAACAGAATGTATATTTTTTAAATGCTTATTTATTTTGAGAGAGAGAGTCAGGGACGGACAAAGAAGAATCCCAAGCAGGCTCCGCATCGCCAACACATCGTCCCACAGGGGGCTTGGATCATGAACCAGGAGATCATGACCTGAGCCAAAACCGAGTCATGTGCTTAACCAACTGGACCACCAAGGCATCCCAAAATGTATATTTTTAATAAAAATTGATGTAGCATCTTTTTTGGTGACATGGAATTTTTATCCAGGGAGATTGACTTGCCTTCATTTGATAGTGACAGACTGATAAATGGCTTATTTTCGTACAATAATCTATTTTCCATAGTAAATCGATACTATTGAAAGAGATGTTTCTGAATTAGGTGCCCAAACAAATGAGACAGGGCTTTAACCACCACATATGCACACAAATGTTTCATAGTAGCAGTTTCAAATCTGTGGTCATAATGGTTAGAATTCAGTTGGTTTGCAAAGCATTTTTATTAGCCATGTTCTGAATGTTTTTGAAATTTTAACTATCTGGAGTATTTAATATGCATTTTCCCTTTCTTCTGCCCTGAAGGAGAAATGTTAGAAGTGTAAATATTTTAAAAGTATGAATTTTTTAACACCTTATAGATTTTTTATTTGTGTCCTAGAAATATTTAATGTGAGAAAGATATTATTTGCTAAGACATCAGAATTTTAAGGAACTTCAAGAGCAAAAAACATTTTTAGCATTCGATGTAATTGGCCAGAATTCAGGTACCAGCACCGATGTTTCTTCTCCTTGTTACCTTGGCCAAAGTCCTTGTTCTTACTTAGCTTTAGTTACTCATCTATAAAATAAACATTATAATTTGTTTTACACATTTTCTTTTGCCCTTTAATTCCTTCAAAAAAGTCTGACTTTTTAAGAGTTCCTTTTGGAAATTCCCTTGTTAGTATCTGATAAATTTGTAACTCTGTTACTGTTTGATTTTATCCACTTATAAAGCAACATTTTAATGTTTGAAGACATGTATATTTTGTTAACTTGTAAAATAACAGCTTCTTTTGAGATACAATTTCCATTTGTACCATAAAAATTCATCCTTTAAAAATGCCCATTTCAGTGGTTTTTAAGTATATTCATATAACTATGCAGCCATAATCAGCGTCTGATTTTAGAATATTTTAATTATGAAAAAAAATCCATTAACAGTCATGTCCCATTTCCCCCTGTATCCAGCCCCTGGGAACTGCTAAATTACTTTCTGTCTCTATTGAATGCTCTATTCTGAACATTTCATATAAATAGAATCATACAATATGTGGGCTTGAGTGACTCTTTCATTAACATGTTTTTCAGATTTGTTGTCATACATTGATCTTGATTACTTAAATTAATTTGATGTCTAGCAACCATAAATGCTGACAGTTATATATATTTTTCAATTCTATAGACTATTTTTTAGAACGACTTTAGGTTCGTAGCAAAATTGAGCAGAAGAAAGAAAGACTTCTCGTATGCCCCCTGGCCCTACACATGCATGGCCTTCCCCATTATCAACATCTTCAGTTTGGTACATTTGTTACAATTGATGAGACTACATTTGGACATTATTATCACCCAAAGTCCATCGTTTACATTAAGATTCACCCTGGGTGTTCTACATTCTATGGTCTAGACAAATGCATAAGTGCATGTATCCACTATTACAGTATCTTACAGAATAGTTTTGCTGCCCTAAAAATATTCTGTGCTCTACCTATTCATCTCTATCCCTCCCTGACTAATCTATGACAACTGCTGATCTTTTTACTGTCTCCATAGTTTTGCCTTTTCTAGAATATCAAATAGTTAGAATCATGCAGTTGGTAGCCTTTTCAGATTGGCCTTTTTCACTTAGTAAAATACATTTACGTTTCCTTCATGGCTTAGTAGCTCATTTCTTTTTAGCACTCAATAATATTCCATTGTCTAGATGTACTGCACATAGTTTATTTACTCCTTCACCTGCTATTTCAATTTCATTGATTTCTGCTCTAATTTTATTATTACTTTTGTTTTGCCTACTTGGGATTTAATTTATTCTTCCTTCCTAAAGTGAAAGCTTAGATAACTAATTTTAGATATTGCTTCTTTTCTAATATATTCATCCAACGTTGTCATTTCCTTGTAAGTACTACTTTTGCTGCAACCCACAAATTTTGATAAATTGCGTTTTTATTTTATTTAGTTAAAAATATTTAAATTTCTCTTGAGGTTTCTTTTCTGGCCTGTGTGCTATTTAAAAGTATACTGTTTAATCGCCATGGATTTTGGGATTTTCTAGCTATCTTTTTGTTATTGGTTTCTAGTTTAACTCCTTTGGGATATGGGAACACACATTGCATAATTTCTATCATTTTAAATTTGTTAAGATGTGTTTTATGGGCCAGAATTTGTTCTATCTTGGGGATTGCTTCATGTGAATTTGAGAAGAATGCATATTCTGCTGATGATGGATGAAGTAATCTATAGATGCACATTATATATCAGTTGATTTATGACGGTGTTGAGTTCAGTTATGTCCTTACTGATTTTCTTCCTGCTGAATCTACCCATTTGTTTTGTTTTGTTTTGAGAGAGAGATAGAGAGAGCACAAGCTAGGTAAAGCAGGCAGAGGGGGAGAGAGAGAGAGAGAGAGAGAGAGAGAGAGAGAGAGATACAGAGAAACTCTTCAGCAGCCTCCACACTCAGTATGGAGCCCATGTGGGGGTGGATCCCATGACTCTGGGATCATGACCTGAGCCGAAATCAAGAGCCAGACACTCAACTTACTGAACCATCCAGGTGCCTCAAATGTATCTTGTTCTGATAAAGGTGTGTTGAAGTCTCCAATCCAATACTATTGAATTGAGTGGCAATAATGGAACAATGATAAATAGACCTTCAGTAAAGGTGGTGAGGTATCCTTGCTCAGGCAAGCATTCCATTGTTCTATGATTAGGTCTCAGTCTTTTAATGAGTCTGTGCCTCTGGACTGTGATCTTCACAAGTGCCTCCCCATTTTTTTTCACTCCTTAGGCTGTGTAGGATAGCTAGAATGGGCTAGAGTTGGATATTTTCTCTTCCCTTGGGTCATGTAGACTCTGATAAAACCACAGCAGTTTAGGCTATGCTTAAATAATTTCTCCTACAGCAGATACTATTAAGAACAGAATGCTGTGGTGTATTTCAAAATGGTTCTTTTCCCCTCCCCTACTGTAAGCAGAAAGGGATTTTTCTAATATTCACTGTGATAACCTGGTAGAGCTCCAGGAGATAAAACTCAGAAAAGCATGGGGCCCCTTTTCTGATTCTAGGTCCCCTGAAGTTTTTATCTCTCAGACTTACTAACACAGAGCCTTCGGCAGTTCATCGTTTACAGTTCAGGATTCCCTTCCCTGTGATGATTTCTGCTCATGGGTTTCTGCTTTAGTAAGCTGTGATTCTTCATATTTGCCTATTGGTTTCTCCAAGTTGGGGGGCATTGGTTTGCTCTGTGACATCCCTTCTGCCTTACAGATCTAAGAAAAGCTATTAATTTTTCAGCTTGTTCAGCTTATTGCCTCTTGTTGAAATGAAGTGGCAACTTCTAAGCTTCTTCCCTGCTGGACCAGAAACGTCGAGCTTCTTATAGTTTCATTTGAAAGGCCTAACATGGGGGAGCCTGGGTGGCGCAGTAGGTTAAGCGTCCGACTTCAGCCAGGTCACGATCTCGCGGTCCCTGAGTTCGAGCCCCGCGTCAGGCTCTGGCTGATGGCTCGGAGCCTGGAGCCTGTTTCCGATTCTGTGTCTCCCTCTCCTCTGCCCCTCGCCCGTTCATGCTCTGTCTCTCTCTGTCCCAAAAATAAATAAACGTTGAAAAAAAAAAAATCTCAGTGGCTTAACAAAAGAAGTTGTTTAAAAAAAAAAAGAAAAAAAAAAAAGAAGAAAGGCCTAACATGACCTTAGATTTTGGGGTTTTTCACAGCTTTGGGGGTTTCTTGGCCTTTTAAACTACTGCATACTTTCATCTACAGAGAGGATCTCACTTGAGCCTAAACTGCATTCATTTTAAGGCATATTTAAGGCATTTACGAAAACGGTAGGGTCTATGTACACGTATAAGTGAATACGAAGAAAAAGTAAATAAAAGTGGAGTCAAGTCATAGAAATTAAATGATAAATTAGCTTCGTTTCAGTTCCTTAATATACTTAGCTCTCTCTTGCCTAAAGAAAATAAATTTGCTCTAGCTTCTAAATGGAATATTAAATGCTCTGCATGGTTAGCTTTTCTTTTCAGGTTAAATAATCCCCAGAAGGTTTCCCTGACATATTCAAAGCAGCCACATACCTGTTATTTTCTGTCCAATCACCCATTTTTCTTTTACTTAATAGGTAATGATTATTTATGGACACACTTACTTATGTTCTATCTTTCCTTTCCTAAGACAAGGTCCAAGAGGTAAATACCCCTTTGACTTCTCTGTGTCTTAAGACGCAAATACAAAACAGTTAAAAATACAGGAAGAAAAACTGTCACCGAGATGTCATGTTGCTACCAGGGCTGTCCACAGGCAGAGAAAGCTTCAGGGTACCTGGCAGCCAAGGGAAAACTGAAGCGCCAACCACCAAGCCTTACTTATCTAAACGCAAGGGTAATTGTCTGAGTCCTCCACCTTCTAAATCTATTATATCCAAAAGGATGTTAGCAAACATCCTGCTTTGCCTATCAAAGCTACAAACCCATCAGCATTAAACTCCAGCCTAAAGTTGATAATATCACAAGATCGCAGAAGCCAAAGTTGGAGCCACCAAAACTTCTGGGCAAAAGGCTGACTTCAGGCTGTGTTTCTTCTACCTCAAACTGTTAGCCTTCTAGCATAGTCAACAACAGCATGAAGCTGGATCATCCCCTCCTGGAGACTCTCTAGAAAAACCATGGGATCACTTATATACAAGAAAAAAACTGCAAAGCAGCAGGTAGCAATGAGGAAACGCTAAACGTGCAGACCCTGTGGACAATAACCGTGTTGAAAATGAAACCTTGGATAGCTTTCTATACTCTGAGAGGAAACCAAATTCTAAATTATGGACAATAAATAGCTAAGCCAAAGACTAGCTCATAGTCAAACCAAGAGCAGTTTGGCTCCTAAACAAGCCTTGGGCAAAAGTTCAGGGAATAGTGCTGTTTTGAAAGACAGAGCTAGTAAACAATTTGTTGGAGAAACACAAATTAGGATCCCACCCGTACAGTCACAGCAACTCTCTAGAGGAACAAATCTTGCAAGACCAGGGGAAAACTCCCAAAGACAGTTTCCTCTCACTATGTTCAGACCCTTAGTAGGACTCGAGCATCAAAGAAACCAGTGGTCGAAGACATAAAGGATATAAAGGTTAATAGAGATAGATATGAAAAACCAAATGAAGCTAAGTTATAGTCACACACTATTACTGCGAAGAAAGTAAAACAAACCAAACCCTGGACATGCCCCAGTGTGTTTCTGGGAGGCTATACCAGCAGACATCTAAACATCAAGCAAAATCAGAAATCCACTCAACCTTGTTTTAAACCTCAGACATCATGTGCACTGCAAAAGTCAAAAGCCATAAGCCAAAGTTCTAATTTGACAGTTGGCAGTTTCAATTCAGTCATTCCAAGCACCCCTAACATAACAGCAAATGGAACCAGTGGGAATAAATGCAGCAGTGGCTATCAACAAAAAGCACAGACTTTGGACTCCAAGTTGAAAAAGATTCTTCCCCAGAACCATTTTCTCAATAAGACAGCTCCCAAAACTCAAGCTGGTGACAAACCATAAAAGGAAGAAGAATCCCAAATGGGACCCAAATTAATCCAAATATTAAGAAGAAGATCACAGCAGAGGATCAAAGGAAACACCTGGATGAATGGCAGAAATCTAAGGGGAATGTCTATAAATGGCCTCCTATGGAAGTTGAAACAAAAAAAAAGAGGAAATGAATATTTCATTCTGGAAGAGTATGGAAAAACATGAAGAAAAGAATGCACCACTTGCACTGTCCAAAAAAAATTTAACTCCAACAGAGTGTCTGCAGCTCATTGAAGGGGTGTACGTTCTAATGAAATATTTATCATATTGCCTAGTTTTCCTAGGGCTGAAAATTTTCCTAAATTCTGAATCTGCAAAGCAAAGTTGTCGCCAAGTAAAAGCACCTTTGATGTTATTGAGCTGTAAGAAAAGGCCATTCGAAACGGGGCAACACGGATATAAGAGTTGCCAAGAAGTTGTTCTTCATAATTTGTTAGACCCAAACAGAATCACAGGACTTACCTCTGACTCTTTGTTTGCTGAAACAGATAGAACATCAATAGAAGAGCCAGGCGTAAGATGGAATCTGAAAAGTCTTGTCTTTCTCTAAAAGAGAGAGAAGAGTTTACAGCAACACCCCAAATAACCAAGACGGAAGAAGATCCTCATCTTGGTATCAAATTACAGATCACCTGGATCCCTAAAATAAGTGGAATGCCACAAGTGCAAGTCTTGAAGCTCCTCACTGTTGTCAGGCGTTCAGCAAGGAGTGAGCACGATTAAGCACCCTGTGTCCCACAATCCGGAAATGCTGCAGGAAGACAATTTAGTAGCAAGCTATTAGAAGTGGAAGAAACAGTGTTTTATATTCTGTAAAAATGAGGCTTCATAACATTATGGTTGAAAATCCTTGAGTCTTAATGCCTGTTTTAAAAAGGTGTTTCAGAGCCTCCAGGAAACAAGAAATATCTTTGTCCAGGTGACCAGGAAGAAACTGTCTAATGGACAAGCAGATTATAGGCTCTCAGGATTTAGTAATTCACTGGGCTTAGTCAAATTTAACATCCCCATAGGACTGTGTTTGGTTTATTTGTTTAAGATTATAATTTGCCACAGTTTTATAGCATACATAAATGCTAAACTGTTGAATATTAATTTACCCCACAAGTATGGTAAAACTTTTCACTCTATTGATCTACTTTACTCTCAACATAGTTCTTTTTTATAGCAGAAGGTTTGTGCCACAGTATGATAGACCTTCCTTCCGGCATCTGCCTTAGCAGAGAAGGTGAGTCCTCCCAGCCTGAAGGAGTTGAGCTTAAAAGCTAGCCTCCCTGGGACATCTGGGGGGCTCAGTCAGTTAAATGTCTGACTTCCGCCTAGGTCATGATCTCACCAGTCCCAAGCCCTGCATCAGGCTCTGTGAGCCTGGAGCCTGTTTCAGATTCTGTGTCTCCCTCTCTCTGTTTGCTCCTTCCCAGCTCGCTCTCTCTCTCTCTCTCTCTCTCTCTCTCTCTCTCAAAAATAAATAAACATTAAAAACAATTACATAAATACATACGTTTTTTAAAAAGCTAGACTTCTCAACTAGATGCCATGTGACAGACCATCTGGTCAAATCCCCTCAATTTACAGAGTCGATGCTTAGCTATGCCTTTGCTCAGAGACTGCAAATGATTGCAAATGACTTTTATGTGCAACTTTGACTTCTGTCACAGTGTCTTTGTAGATAAGGGGCAATTCATGTCCTGTCTGTGCCCAGGTTCCTCTAATGAAACACAGTTCTGAATTGGGGTAGTCACCTAGCTTTTTATATTCAAATCTAATTTTTCATGTGTTATTCAGAAATGTTTCAAAAAAAGGCCGAGGAGCAAGAAAGAGGGGAGGGAAAGGGACACTTGCTTCTTCACTTCTATTCTTTGCTCTGCTACTTGACACCTGGCCTGAGAAGACAGTACAAACCCCAGAGACTATTCTAGGCTGCTTTTCCTTCCTCCGGGGCAACGGCTCTTGGAAAAATAAAATCAGAACCATTCTGTAAAGGTAACGTATAGAAAACTTAGCCAAAGTATTTTGAGTTTTAAAATTTTAGCTTTCCTAATATTTAAGTATTGTCTAGAACAAAAGGATTAAATTTTGTTCAAAAACAAAAGACACTGAAAAATACAGAGAGTGAGAGACGATGAGAGAGAGACAGACAGGCGGAGAGACAGAGAAAAGGGAAATAGTTGTTTTTCTGTAATGTGAGATCTTAAAAATTTGAGAACACAAGTCAGAGACGACATTTGTGCTGATTGATGGAGACAAGATGGCAAAGTTGGCAGCATCCCTGGCCTAGTCAGTGGGGTTCTCAACATCAGCAGTCAGTAATAATTGGTGTAGACCTGAGCACCAAGGTCAGCCCCCAGGGCAGATGTTTGAATCTGGCAACAGCAGATGGAGTTGTGTCTCTAGTGGGTACTGATAGCATAGCTGACATTTTAGGGGTAGCAATAACTGGGATATTCAGGGAGCAAAAGAAGAAAGGGAAAATGCTAAAAACCATGTAGTAGTCATGGAGACAACTAACTTCTTGGAGCATTGACACTTCCAGGAACCTCTGAAAGTTATCTAAGAAGAAATTGAGGGAGAACGGATTTCCTGAAGAATAAATAGGAACAAGCAGTGCCAGAGAAATTTTACTTTGTGGACTTTTTATCTTCTCTTATTGTTAGACTAAAGAAGCCTAAGAAACAAAGGTTTCCTTCTGCAAGTAACTAATCTTATTTGCTCCTTTAGGAAAGAAATTAGGAGACAAAAAAAAAAAAATTCACCACCTAGATCTAAGGACTGTCTGTATACAAGAAAACAAAGTATCTGAAGCAAGTACTTGTTTCCTTTTCTCTCTCTCCCCACATAAATTTGGAAAAAAAGAATATAAATATTTAGAATAGTTAATTGTTTACTCTGCACTTTGAGTTCAAAGCCAAGTTCTCCAGTAGTCAATGTAGCAAAAACTTGTGGAAAATCTTAGTCACCCACCTTTCCAAATGTTCATATCCCCATCATGCTACATAATTTTCCCCCAGTGAAAAGAATATACAAACACTTGATTGTCTTAACTTTTCTGCAACATAAAGGGAAATGTATAATAATCCAAACTCAGCCTTGGCATTGCTCTTGTTGTCTTTTGTTCTAAACAATGGACTGTTGGTGGTTACTCATGTTCTATATACCAGTTTTCCATACTTGTGAGAAAGGAGTTTCAGCTTGGTCACAGACTCAAAAATAAATGCAGAGTAGGTTCATATTGGCCATTACTCTTGCCTGTTGGGTTTTTCCTTACTTTGCTTAAATACCTGTGGTGAGTAATGATACAAGGAGTTTTCATGTGTATGACTATAATTTGTAGCATACAGAAGATATTCCATCTCAAATGACTTTAATGTAGTTAGTATGATCTACCATTTCTC
This sequence comes from Lynx canadensis, assembly GCF_007474595.2. NCBI lineage: Eukaryota > Metazoa > Chordata > Mammalia > Carnivora > Felidae > Lynx > Lynx canadensis. The sequence continues at coordinate 53,715,180 of NC_044306.2, read as the reverse complement.
GCTATAGATAATGACTTCAACATTCTTTGAAGTTCATGCATTACCTTAAAGGCTTAGGATCCCATCATATTGAACCATGTTTCATCCAAGTTCTCTACCCTGCATCTAGGTTGTGTTAAAATTGTGTATCTTCTTAGAACACTTAGAGGCTGGCAAACCCTTAAACCAATTTCAAATCAAATTATATTTTATCTTTATAAATGAACATTAAAAATAAAATTTATTGTTAAACCTTGACACCTATCCAAGAGGAATTCAATTTAGAAGTAGTTATAGGGCATTTCTCAAATTAAAGATGAGATTTGAGGGTCAAAGCCAAAGATGAAGCCCTTTATTTTTCAGCCATTTTCCCTCTCCCAGTGTTGCTCTGGGTAATAATACAGGTACATATTGCAGTTGTTATTGAATTTATGATATTATGTGTTTCTTATTCTTGTAAAACTGTCTGCAAGAATAGGTTTTTCTAGTTCCAGAAAATAAAATTTACAAATCTATAAGCCAGGACCTATAAAGTATATTTCTTATTCAAACAGATCTCATAAATCATATATGTAATAAATACTTAAATATTTATTTTCTTTCCTCTCAGGTATACTCACATTATATAAATATATATCTATATATTTATATAAATTAAATCTTTAAACTTTTTTCCTCAAAGCCTTTAGTATGATATAAATATATCGATATCAAATTCTAGAGAAAATATAGTAGCATAATATTGTGAGGACAAAGCAATATAAATATGAAAAGAAATAAGTAAATGACTATGTGTATTAGTACATCTTTTAGGCCAATAGGTATAGTCACAATATAAATGTAAATAAATGATCATATAATATTTCAGAGCTGTTGTAGTCTGAGGATTGTGATGTATTGTCATTTACAGTAACAGCTGCTTCCTTAACAAACTGAAAGAAGTATTACGGTTTTTTTGTTTTGTTTTGTTTTCAATCAAAAGAAAGTGATGGATCTGAAGAGAAATATGAAACACAAACTGGAAAACATAATCTGTGTGCCTTGCTCCTGGAGTTGGATGTTGGGAAAACCACATTTTCACAGCTCAGAGTACCATCTACTGGAGACGATTTGCCTCAAGTGGAGATTTCAACATATCCAAACCCCAAACTAGTCAGGACACTTCATGGCAGCTAGCCAGGGTCTCTTATCCCTTAATGGACCATTGCTGGTAAAAGTCTACCCTTCCCATAACCTGTGTTTGAGATAAATTTAGCCTAAAAATGTGCTGTACCTAAGCTACTCAGTAGGTTTTCTGCCTATTTGGTAAACTTTTTACCTGAACCCCTTGATCTTAGCTCCCAGTGCTGTTTCTTGTGAAAGCAACTTGATCATAAACTTCAAATCATTTAAATTGCCTCAGACCACTTAAAATGGAGCTCCAACCCATGCCTCCCTCTACAACAAACTTGACTATATACTTCCAGATATTTACCCTACTCCCTGACCAAGTCTTTTTTCCAGAATTTTTTTTTCATGTTTTCCGAGAACATTTATCAACAAGAGAAAATATCCATGACAATTAGTAAAATAGAAACCATAAGTTACAAGAGTGTATGTTTGGACTGGATGTTTATATCCCCTATGCCTCAACCAAATTCACATGCTGAAGTCCTAACCCACAGTGTGGTGGTTTTGGAGGTGGGGTTTTTAGGAGGCAATTAGGTTTAGATGAAGACAAGAGTATGGGCTCCCATGCAGGATTAGTGCCCTTATAAGAAGAGAGAGACCAGAGCTCTGTTTCGGACATGTAAAGATACGGCAAGAAGGTGGCCATCTTACAAGCCAGGAAAAGGGCGCTCAACAGGAACTGAATATGCCAGAACCTTGATCTTGGATCTCCCAGCCTTTAGAATTGTGAGAAATAAGTGTCTGTTGTTTAGGTTACCTAGTCTATGGTATTTTGTTACAGCAGTCTAAGCTAACTTACATAGTATGAATAGTATGTTCTCATGTTCTCCCGGTGTTTTTTGTTTGTTTGTTTGCATGAATCTTCATGTGGGATGCCTAGATTAGAGTTGCCTTTGAATTCTGGGAGTCTAATCCACACTGCCCTGTATGACTGACTGAATTTTTTCTCCAAGATGTTTTTAAAAACTAAGAAATCTATACTTTTTAAGGCTTATTTCAAATACATATGAAATATGTCTAACGTATAAAATTAGCTATTATAAAATTAGGACATTTACATCATGGTGGGAAGCATCATAATCTTAGCATATACTGGATAAGCTATAAAAATAAGGCCAGTCATTAACTATGTGTGTACTATGTTCCAGGCACTGAGTTAAAATTTCACATACTGTATGTAATTCTGTCAAGAACCCACAAGGGAGTCACCTATATTATTTCCATAATATAGAAGAGGCAACTGCAACTTAGAGAAGTTAAAAGCAAGACAACAGATCCCAAAATGGAGTTGCTTAGGCTCTGTTCCACATCACAAACTGCTACTTAATTGCAGTTTTGGTTGTAATGGAATCTTAAATCAGTCAATCAAGAGTTGCCTGATCAGCGCTGGTTAGATAATCTGCCTGGTAGACACCTGCCGTCCTGTCCTCCAAGGAAAAGTAACCTTGTAATAAGCAGCCCACTTTTTTTGCCTAGTCTAACTTCCTTGCTCCTGCTCCCTTCTGCCTATAAAAGGTTTTCATTTTGTACAGATCCTTGGAGCTTCTTTCTCAGCTAGACTGCATGCTGCATGATTCGTGTATGTATCATTGAATAAAGTAAATAAGATCTTTGAAATTTACTCAGTTAAATTTTGCTTTTTTTTAAGAGAGAGGCTATGTAACTTGTTTATGGTCAGACAGTAGAGAGCAGATCTGACTCAGCCCCATGCCTATCTGACTCCAAAGGCAATATTCTTACTACGTCACACTGACTTCTGTGTATGGAATGTTAATTAAATCTTACCCACCTCTGAATGGTGGGGTGAGAAAGATGGCCTCATTTCTTGTTGCTTTGGACATGGTATATTCCCTTACCTCTGAGTGTATTTTAGGGTCATATAAGGTTTAATTTTCCTTTTTGTTTTACAATTATATTCAATGTTGATGACAGCCTATAGCTTATTGGTCAGTCTGTAACTGGTGCTAATGAGTTTTAATTTCAGGTAGGTGTTTTGCTAGTCCTGCTAACCATTCAGACATACATACTTAATTGGTTTTAAGGGGCTCTCAGGATTAATTTGAGTCCATCACCAAAAATAGAAAAAAAATAGCAAAAGCTAATGTTCTAGAGTATGATTGGTAGTTCACATGACTTCATGTATCAATTTTAACTTATTTTAAATAATAAACACTGGAATTGCAACAATATGTAGTAAGTTATTTATGTTTATCATCATATGGTTTTAAGATAAATAATAGTATCTCAATATTATCTATTTATGACATGACATCATGAAATATTATAATAAAGGGAATATAAAGGTAGGAATATTGATTGTCATGATTTTGCAAACAAGTTTTCAAACTTAAAATCTGAAAGCTAATTGGTTAGGAGTTGAATGTACCATTTCACCTGCCAAGTTCCTTGAGAAAATTTCTTCACATTGGAAAAATGACTTAAAGCCCAAATCTGCTTACTGTATTTTATTGATTTTTATTTTCTTTTATATAAAATTTTACAATCCATAATTTGACTATGAGATTTAAGGAGCAAAGTCTACCTGTTAAAGAGAATTCATGGTTTTAATCCATAGGTTACAACTAGGAGGAAACTATTCAGCCAGACACTATTATTCCCAGGTCTACTCTCAACCATGAGGCCTGGAACCAGTTCTTGTCAATAAAATGTGAGTAAAAATGTACTAGGAGACAGTTACTCATGTTTCTCTTGCAAATCTGTGAGGTCTTTGGGGTAGAGGCATTGACTACATTTGTTTAGGGCTATATTTTCAAGGATGGTTGCACAGTAAACCCACCCTGGAAAATAGAAATAGTTTTCCCCTTCTGGAGAAAATGGCAGGCTTGCTTACAGCCTTGGAAGCTTACATAGGCTTACAGCCTATGTCCCACCTGTGGAGCATAGGGCCATAGGTTCCACATACTTACTCTTTAGGTACTGAAATAATAATAGGGGCGCCTGGGTGGCTCAGTTGGGTTAGCATCTGACTTCGCTCAGGTCATGATCTCACGGTTAGTGAGTTTGAGCCCTGTGTCATGTTCCTGTGCTGACGCTCAGACCTGGAAGCCTGCTTTGGGATTCTGTGTCTCCCTCTCTCTCTGCCCCTCCCCTGCTTCGTGCTCTCATCTTTCTCTCTCGTCGCTCTCAAAAATATACATTAAAATAGAATGTAAATAAAAAAAAATAATTATTCTCTGAAGCAGAAGATACGTATAATTACTCATGACTGCATTACCAAAAACTCTAGTTCCATAAGCTCAAAGAGTTCTCTAGATGTAAAGTAACCTACTGTGTGTTCAAGGTGTCTGGTTTTATTTGTAATTTGCCTTTTAAGGGTCTGAGGCTTGGGAACTGGCCAAAAATTAAACACAACTGAATACTCTGGCTGCTCCTATTGGTGTAACTAATAAATTGTCCTTTTGGTCTCTGACTTAAGAGTCTTGTGTTTCCGAAAGCATTCATGAAGTTGTGGTAAGTAGGTGTAGCAGAGGGAAAGAAAAGAAAAGAAAAGAAAAGAAAGAAAAGAAAAGAAAAGAAAGAAACACAAAGAAAAAAAAAAAGACATAGAAACAAAAGAAAAGAAAGAAGAAACAAAAAGAAAAGAGAAAAGAAAAAGAAAAGAAAAAGAAAAGAAAAAAGAAAGCAAAGCAAACAAAACACTTACCTCTTTAGCTACCCGCCTATGTTCAATGGCTGGGCTCTTGGATCAAAATGATAAAAGACAGATTAATAAGAGAAAAAAACCAGATTTAATAATTTATGTGCACACTGGAGTTCACAAAGAAATATAACTCAAGGAGGCAGCCTGATTTGGTGACTTATACACCATCCCAAAGGGTGACAAAGTGTGGGGAAGAAGCTAGGAAAAAGGAAAAGAGGGTTGAAGTCTCTTGGGAAGGGAGTAAATTATGAAAGGTGACTAGGAACATATGGTAAACAAGGGTTGTTCAGTAAGGTTTGTTGTGCAGAGTCTGGGCTAATAGGAATCTAGTCATCTCAGATAATTAAGTGTCCCCATGATAAGACTTGTTCTCCTCTTTCTGGTACAGGAGAAGACTCATTACAAATTTAAATTTACTTTATAAATGTAAATTTCCTTTACAAAAAAAATATGCTCTGTTTTTAGAGCTTTTCCTGTGTCTGTTCTTCAATTGCCTTCAGCTCAAATAAGCCTTATGTGAAAGTGGCATATTTTAGGGTTGCATATTCTGGTCCCCTTCACAGGTTAGCTGGCAAGCTAGGGTAAAATCTCAAACTCTTCACAGTTCTTGATGGTTTTGGCTATGAAGATGGGATGCTGACAGAGACATGGATTTTGGACGAGGGGAGGGCAAAGGCCCTGCGTTCTAATATCAGTGATATGAGAAGACTACCTAGTGAGTGTTGTCACCCAAGTGTTGAAGGGGAGGGCGGGGGGGTGTAGGCTGGCGGGAATAATGGTAGCAGTTGCCCGGCTTGTTAATGAAAGTTTAGAGCCTGGGGAGTGAGAAATATGTTTGAAACAGCCTGTATAAATGGTGCCTTGATCATTCTCAATCTTATCTGGGCAAGCAGAGGAAGACATATTATCAAGAAGATGGAGTGGACATCTCCACAGCCGCATCTGATAGGGAATGTAATTGTGGCTACTGAGCCAAAGAGTTTCTAAGCTGAATAATGTTGGCAATGACTACCTTGCTCTGCAGTTTGGAGCTTTACGTGTACTGAAAGCCATTAAAATTTATTTGGTTGAGCCATGAGTGACTGACAACAGAAATTGACAACAAATGTGCCTTGGTCACTAATGAGGAGCCACTCTTTCCCTCTTCACTCACAGGACTTCTTTTCTATTCCAGTTTCATCTGCTTTAAGGATAAAGATGACTAGTGGTAAAGCCAAGATCTTTCTGATCCCAAGAAGGACCAAGGCCACATACACTTTGAGCTTTGGAATAGGGAGGGTTTCAAAACTTTATCACTGTATTGGATCAGGCACCCAAAGAGATAACCTACTCACCTTCCATGGTGAGAGAGGTGCCCAAATACAGCTAATGCAGTTTGGCTAGGTTTATAGTAGGTGAGAGATGCTAATGTGACCTTGTAGGTAGGCCCTTTGGACCAATTCAATGTACTAGTTTGGTTGCTCCTACATCTAAAATATAGCAGGAAGTGATATATTATATGTTTCACTTCTCATCCCAGTAGTGGCAGCAGGCTGCTCCCAGGAGTCAGGATACAGGAGTCAGGCTTCTACTTTTGGGGTACTGCAATCTGCCAGAGACCAGCTCCAGCAACCAGGGGTTCCCGAAGGAACAATGGCGTCGGTGAAGGTAAAACAAAACTAAAATAAAAAACTACAAAATAACAAACTAAAATAAAAAACTAAAACTAAAATAAAAATGGACACAGACAACAGCAGTGTGTTGAACTGGCCGATTTATTGCAGTAAACGTGGCATTATATATGCTAGTGATTTCCTCGTAACATACGTCATCTATGTTTTTCTAACATTACCCAATTCTAAAATTGTTCCTTTGTATAATCACCCAATAAGGAAGAACATGATTGTTTTCTCATAACGTTCCCTCCTGCCCTTTCCTTATTGATTAATTTCTTTTATTGTTTTATTATGTATCTATGTTTATCTATAATTTATAAAGTATTTGCTTTGCTGTTTTCATGAAAGGTCATTTATCCCTCAACACCTCAAGTGGAACAGTTACAGGGACATGACCTCTTAGTTGCTTCCTTGAACCATTCGTGGTTTTGAAGAACAACAGTGTTCTCCTGGGTCCAAGGTGCCAGGAAGGGGGCCAAGAGGCCTTATACATTCTCAGAAGAAACCCACTCCTTATACATTCTCAGACAGACAATGCACCTAGGAACCAATGAACCATTCTGTACTTTAACCGACTAGGTTCAATCATCATCATCTGGAATGCCTCCGGGGGGCCAAGTGGGCCTAGGGGTCAGAGTGACCTGTGTCCATAGATACACTCCTTAGTTACCGGAGTGGGGCTTTTGGATCCTTATGTCTCTCCTTCGTTGGCCGCCTTTGCTGGCAAATGCATGAGGCTATCCTTCCTGCAAGTAGAGGAGTCTCCATGGGGAATGGCAAGGGCTAAACGTAAGGCTGCACAATTTCTTGCAGAACCTTAGTTTCTTCCCTAATGGTTCTTTTCCCAGGGGGCCTGTCAAGGGCAATTCCCCAACAGACAATACCCCAGGTAGTTTTAAGGCCAAATTACCTAAAAGCGGGAGTACAAGAAGCTTCACTGTCGGTGGTCGGCCTTGCAGTCACCAATCCGTCCACAGCCCGGGCCCTGCCACTCAGGCTGGGATAGCTCAGCTTCCAGCAGCAATCCAACCAAACTTTTTGAATTATAGTACCTAACAATTTTTGATAATTGGAACCTGTTGTGGATTGAATCATATCCTCCGGAAAGATATGTTGAAGTTCTAACTACCAGTACTTGTGAATGTTACCTTGTTTGGAAATAGGGTCTTCATAGGTATAATCAAGTTAAGAAGAGATCATAGAGAATTAAGGTGGTCTTAGTCCAATGGCTGGTGTCCTTCGAAGAAGTACATTTGGGCACAGATGCATGGAGAGGAGACCACATGAAGACCCAAGACACACAGGGAAGAAGGCCCTATAATGGTGGAGGCTGAGACTGGAGTGACCTAGCAGAAAACCAAGGAATGCCAAGTCCTCCTGACAACCACCAGAAGGAAGGGAGAGGCATGGAAGGAACTTTCTTTAGAGACTTCAGGGGTACTAGAGCGCTGCCTACATCTTGACTTCAGACTTCTAGCCTCTAGAGCTGTGAGGCAATAAGTTTCTGTTGTTCTAAGCCACCTAGTTTGTGGTACTTTGTTATGACAGTCCTAGAATTCCTACATGTGGTTTTGGATTCATCACATCCCTGACATGACTATCAGGCACAGACCCTTTGACAAGCAGCTATTAGTTTGCTACTGGCCTTTTATCAAAACCGAATACCGGGGCATGTGAGTGGCTCAGTTGGTTAAGTGTCCAGCTCTTGATTTCAGCTCAGGTCATGATCTCACAGTCATGGGATCAAGCCCTGCATTGGACTCTGGTTCTCTGTGCTGTGTAGAGCCTGCTTAGGATTCTTTCTCCCTCTCTGTCCCTCCCCCACTTGCAAATGTTCAACTACATACCTGATTTATGGAATCATTGTGAATCTCCCATCTGATATTTTCATTTTAGGGTGATTCAACTACAACTTGATCAAAAAGGTAGGAAGGACGTAACAAGCCTTACTTGTTAAATAGAAATGGCATGTTCTACAATATAGCCAGTCTTTTTTCATTGGAATCTGTTTTACATTTAAAAAGTGGCAGCTGTTCCTTTGGGGAAAACATAATATCCCATTCTGCAGCCTAAAGGAAATTGCTAGCTCAATGGGACCCACAATTCGCAGAGATTTCCCTAAATGCCTAATCCTGGATCACTAATGGTATCCGCTGGGTTACTAGACAATTCAACCTCAGCCCTAACTATGCAGAAACAAAAACACTGGTGGTCATTCCACTCAGTGGTAGAAATAAAGGCTCTTCTCACATCTCTGGCCAATACACTCTTTAGTAAATTTTTTACAACATATTTTTTTCTAAATCTTAAACTGTTGCAAATAGTCTATTTGGTATAACATTTTAAACATTGCAAACTGGCAGATTAAAGACATCCTTCTTTGGGATTGTGAACTATAGAAACAAACTGTAGTTGCTGTTCAAACTCCTTTGTCCACCCATATAAATATTCATAAGGGCCTGTTTTCTGATAATACCAACTAGAATCAACAATGGGCTCATAGATAAGGTTTTTAGTGAACTGCTATCCAAAGAATCTGGTGTTACTGAACACTGGAATAACCTTTTCAAAAATTGACTCAAAATATTTTCTAACTCAACATCCTGTACCTTTTCCTCATCCATATACCTTAAAAAGGCAAATTTCTCAATGAATGCAGCTATCTCCAGAAAGGCATTATGTCCTCTCGGGTGTTTCTTGGGCAATGATCAGGATGAAAATGATGGAGGTTGGTAGACTTATTTTGAAAGTTTAGGAATATGCCTTGACCATTTCTAGGTATGATAATTCTCTCTTTCCCCTATCAATAACTCAGGTCTGGCCTGATTGGTGTACTCTTTTAATAGCAGTCTACTGTTTGCTGAGTTCCCCTTCAATGGCCCATGTGTGACCTTTTTGGTGATGTAATGGGTTTCACTAAGTTTTATAAAAATTTCCTTGTACTTCTTAAATATGAATTTTCTAGACAAAAGTGTTGTGTGTAGTAGGATATGATTGAGAGAAAATAAAATGTGGTTATAGCTAACTGGAAAGAGCTTGGGGGTTGTAGCAGATGTAGGGTGGCTTTCCAGGATTCCCACCTCTTGATGTATATGCTGGCAGAAAGCTTAGCAGAACTGTGTTCTGATGTCTGAAGAAAGCAGAACTGTAAGTGAGGAACTTGTTTGTTTAGCTAAACAGATTTCCAAGCAAAGTAATGAAAGTGACATCTCCGCTTATGCAGGAGAGAGAGAGAGAAATTGAGGATAAAATTGTTAAACAAAAAGGAATCAGAACTTGATGAATTTGAAAATTCTCACCATATTAAGAGGGCAAAAGATGCAAAAGTTCAGACATCACTTCTGAAATCTTGGCTTAGGGAGAAAAGCCAAGGATGAAGGCTGTATAAACTTTTGCTAAAGCTTCAGAAAAAAAAAAAAAAAAAAAAAAAAAAACCCACAAAGTTAGAGCACTGGTTCACACAAAGGGCCTTTTGAAGAGATTAAGGGTGTGCCTCATTGATCATCTTAATCAAACCACAGGGCCTCCAGGAGGCTTAAGGGCATTGACCCTTATCTATCACAGCAGGAAGCCAAGACAGATAAAGGATTAACTTGGAAAAATCTGTAGAGGTGAATTTTGTCAAATGGAGTTAACCTGCATTGAAATCAAAGGGAGACCTACAAAGTTTTTGAGAAGTTTATTTCTAAAAAAAAAAAAACAAAAAAAACAAAAAACAAAAAAAACTCCTCATTGAACTGAAAGTGTAAAATAAAAGACAGTTGTCAGATCTCCAAAATTCTACTGGCAGGAAGCAGACTGATAAAATTATTCAGCTTCAGAAGTGTGCTACCTTCCATAAAAAAGGAGGAATCCAAAGAGTGGACCTGAATGACATGGAGGGTTATGCTCACATCCTGAAAACTAATCAAGAAATGCCAAACATTTGTCCACCTGCATTTCAGATCCGCTGTACCAGTAACCCCTTTGCACCCCCCCACTAGCCCTCCTTTCTGCCTAAGACTGCTGAAGTGTATTCCACCCCCCAAATAATGCTCTTTGACATATGCTTTAGTTTGAGTTGATTATTTTGATAAACTGCAGACACAGGAGAAACTCTGAAAGCAGAGTAGAAGTTACCCTTTTATAAAGAGTAGCTATATTTACGTGGGCAATTTACATTTAAAAAAGGGAACCTGAACCCAGATAATAACTCTCAGCAACTTTTATTTACCAAACATTTTCTCTAATCACTTTCCTTTGAATTGCCTCCCCTTCCCTCAACATTTTTCTTTTGTCTTTAGCTGAAGATGATATTCAAGGTGGTTGGTTGGACATTTCAGGGAGTTAGTCAATTTTCCTGGGTACCTCTCATGTATGCATGAGGTATACATATAATAAAACTTTCCTCCCCCTTCTTGTTAATCTATTACATGGGGTCTCAGCAAAGGACTAAGACGGGAAGAAGAAAAATTATTTTAGCTTATAGTTATCAATAGTTCTTATGTTAGTCTCACTATTTTCTATTGGTGTTCTAGGTGTTGATGGCTTGTCTTTAGTTTTGCAGGTGCACACATGAAGAAGAAATGTACCCTAGAACTCCATTTAACACATTACAACCAGGAACCCCATCTGCATCAGAACCTTATTTAGATGATGAGATTTTGGACGTTGGGCTTGATGAATGAATGACACTCTTGAGAACCTTGGGAGGCAATGAATATATATTGTATGTAGTAGGGACATGAATTACTGGAAGACGAGAGTACAGACTATGGGGTACAGACCATAGGGTGGCTCTCTGTAATTCTTTCCTCCATGTGTACATTCCCTTGTGTAATCTGTTTCCACTGATTATGGGCATGACCTATGACAGTGACAGTGATGTTACTCCCATGATTACTTTACAGCCTTATATGCCCAAGGTAACAGTATACCACTGCTGTGAGTACATTATGATATTTGTGTACTACTGGACCTGAGGAAGCAAGCTACCGTGTGGCAAGGAACATTGGTTGTCAAGAACTGGGGATGGCCTCTAGTTGCTGAGGTAGTCTCAGTAAGAAACTAAAGTTTAGTACGGCAGCCTAAATAAATAAATTCTGCCAATGACTTGAGGATTTCAATAACTCATATTAAGCCATGACCAGACTCCTGACCTACAGAAATTGTGAAATAATAAATGATAGTTGTTTTTAAGCTGCTAAGTGTGTAATAATTTGATACACAGAATAGACACATAATACAGGGATGATGGAGAGGAGAAAAGCCTCCGTACTTTGGGAAGAAACACCTTAGACCCCCAGATGTAGGAGCAGAAGGACAATATGTATATATTTTTGTCTTTCTGACTACCCAAGGAGTCCTCCTTATGGGGAGGAAGAAAAAAAGACCCATTACATGCTTGTGCTCGTAATTTTATGTGTCAACCTGACACATAAAAGGATGGGAAAGGATGCTCAGATAGTTGGTAAAACATTCTTTTGGGTGTGTTTGTCAGGGTGTCTCGGGAAGAAATTATCATTGAATCAGTAGACTGAGTAAAGAAGATTGCCCTCACCACTGGAAGTGTGCATCATTCAATCCACTGAGGGCCAGGAGAACAAAAGGTAGATAAGGGGCAAGTTTACTCACTCTGCTTAAACTGAAAACATCTACTGTCTCCTGCCTTTAAACATCAGTGCTCTTGATTCTCATCAGCACCATATAGGACTGGAACTTACACCATTGCTTTCCCTGGTTCTTAGGCTTTTGGGCTTGGGCTGGAGCTACATCCCAGGTTTCCTTGTCTTCCCTGCTTGCATTTGGTACATCAAGGGACAGCTCAGCCTCCATAATCACAGAAGTCAATTTCTCATAATAAATTTCTTCTTATATACCCATTTCTGTTTTGGGTCTGTCTCTTTGGAGAACTCCAACTAATATATTCTCTCACAGACAGTTTCCAGCAACTTTAATTTTATTGATTGTAGGGTGTACAACTTATCACTAAATGGCTCAAACACAATTTGATCATCAATCTCATTGATAACTCTACTGGAACATCAGAGCATGGCTCTAACTCCTCTATCTTCCATGAAAAGCAACTGTGATCACCTGCAAATGTTTTTTCAACCCCCATTGCCACATCTATAATTCACTCATTCCATAAGATAGATGGCTGCATATGGCTATTGACATGGACAGGTTTGACTGATTGCTCTCAGGTAGTCCTTCCAAAATCAATGACTAGACTAAATTATTCAAGATGAATAGTAAACCCTAAGGCTTACTAGCAAGCTAGGAAGCCATGTTGAAAGGCCTGCAAGTCAGGCCCCCAGAAAGATGTAGACACATCTGGGAGACGGGTCCCAACAGTTGCGAACAACTCTCTCATTCTAGGGCTATAATTTGTGCCCTATGACTATACATCTTGTATGAAAATTAGTTATTAATGTGCCTTTAACCCAGATATGTGTTTACTTATACTTTCATGGTAATTATTAGGAAAATTCAAAGTGTTTTGGGGAACATTGCCATTAGATCAGGTAGTTGTAAAATAACTACTGAGATTTGTCCCAAATGTAGCTAACCTTGTTTACTGGGGGAACTTCCTGGAAGTGTAACTGCCTCATGAATTAGGTCAATTTCCCACAAAGGGAATCATCCATTTAGCAAAGGTAATACAAAATATGTGCCTACTTCTCTGGCATGGTGCTATAATAGGAAAAGATAGGATAAAATGGCAGAAGGAAAGATTAGGACCTGAGGTCCCTGGGTGGGAAAAGACACATATTTTGGAACAATGTTGGGAATGTCTGACTACAGCAAACCCCCTCAGGCATAAAGTCCCTCTTAGAATGTAACAGACACCACCTACTCCCCTCAGGTTCCTCTCAGGATTGACAATCAAAATACCTAGCTAAACCATAAAACCTATAACTCACAAGGAACGCATGGCCATAGACTACCCTTCATACAATGGAAACGAGCAATCAGGAATGGACAATCCAGCACCTAGAGTTATCCATGCCAATAAGGGTAGAACCTGAGAAGGAACAAGGGGGAGAACAAGGGGGCAACCAGAATCTTATGAAACAAGGACTCTTGTCTACTGTCAGTGGGCATTCCTTTCAAATGTCCCCTCTGTAAAGACAGCTTTCCTACAATTCTTACTTTCTAATCTTATACTCTAATAAACTTTGCCTGCTGCTCATTTTGTGTCCACCTCTTCATTTTTTCGAAGTGGTGAGAAAACAACCTGCCGGAGTCCAGCTCTAGCAGGTCTAGGGGTCCCAAAGGATGAACGGCGTCAGCGAAAAAGTGAAAATAAAACAAAACTAAAACAAAAATAAAGATAAAAACTAAAATAAAAAGCTAAAATAAAAACTAAAATAAAAATGGACACAGACAACAGCAGTGTGTTGAACTGGCCGATTTATTGCAGTAAACGTGGCATTATATATGCTAGTGATTTCCTCGTAACATACGTCATCTATGTTTTTCTAACATTACCAATTCTAAAATTGTTCCTTTGTATAATCACCAATAAGGAAGAACATGATTGTTTTCTCATAACGTTCCCTCCTGCCCTTTCCTTATTGATTAATTGCTTTTATTGCTTTTATTATGTATCTATGTTTACCTATAATTCATAAAGTATTTGCTTTGCTGTTTTCATGAAAGGTCATTTATCTCTAAACACCTCAAGTGGAACAGTACAGGGACATGACCTCTTAGTTGCTTCCTTGAACCATTCGTGGTTTTGAAGAACAAAAGTGTTCTCCTGGGTCCAAGGTGCCAGGAAGGGGCCAAGAGGCCTTATACATTCTCAGAGAAACCCACGCCTATACATTCTCAGACAGGACAATGCACCTAGGAACCAATGAACCATTCTGTACTTTAACCGACTAGGTTCAATCATCATCATCTGGAATGCCTCCGGGGGGCCAAGTGGGCCTAGGGGTCAGAGTGACCTGTGTCCATAGATAACTCCTTAGTTACCGGAAGTGGGGCTTTCGGATCCATGTCTCTCACTTCGTTGGCCGCCTTTGCTGGCAAATGCACGAGGCTATCCTTCCTGCAAGTAGAGGAGTCTCCATGGGGAATGGCAAGGGCTAACGTAAGGGCTGCACAATTTCTTGCGGAACCATTAGTTTCTCCTAATGGCTCTTTTCCCAGAGGGCCTGTCAAGGGCAATTCCCCAACAGACAATACCCCAGGTAGTTTTAAGCCAAATTACCTAAAAGCGGGAGTACAAGAAGCTTCACTGTCGGTGGTCGGCCTTGCAGTCACCAATCCGTCCACAGCCCGGGCTTTGCCACTCGGGCTGGGATACCTTCGCTTCCAGCAACAACCCCCAGATATTGAGGTAAAAAAATCCTACAACAGTGTCAATCTGGGCCATTGGAAGCTTTCAAGTCAGCATCAACCCACAGGCTAGATTGCCTTAGATTTTATCCTTAAGAGCAAGAGTAGTCTGTATGGTAACATAACCTGCTGGATAATGCCATGGGCCATTTTAATGAAGAGACTTGAAAAAGCCATGTGGTTTGTAAGGTTAGACCTTATTGGTTTATAAGACTTGTTCTGTTAGGACATCGAGGGGCCATGTTTGAGATTAATATTGTAGGTAGACCACATCTGGCTTCTTGGAGTCCTCTTGATAATAGCCTTAATTAAATGCCATACAAGAAAACTGAAGGACTTTTGTCATATTTTTCAAGAATAACTAATGGAGTAGCATAATCTAATAGGGAACTCTATCAAAAACCAAAATGGTATCAAAATGATGGATGGATAGTTTGGGGAGAAAATTGTCTATGGATCTCTTATGTCTCCATGTCTTACAAGCAGAGATACTGAATGTTGTCCTAACTATCTTCAGGAATGTGTTCATAGAGATAATATTTCCCTCTGGGGCAGACCTATGTATACTTACTGATTAGTATAATAAGGATAATGTCTCCCTCAGAGCAAACAACAAGTATGCTTCTTACCCATTAATAAAGATTCACATTCCCTAAACGTAGGATTCTTCTCTATGGAATATAATCCACAATGTGTGAAGGTAACATCTGGCCCTCTTGGTGTCACCATATGGAAATGAGGACAGAATATATGTTGGTACTCTGGCTACTGCTGTTAGGGTAAGTAATAGACTGTCCTTTGTTTCTGAGTGAGGAGTCTCATGTCCTCTGCATGATTTTGAGGCAGTGAAACTTGTTAACTTCCAAGTAAGGTAAATTATGACCTTTCACAGTTCTTGACAAAGTGATATGTGTCACTTTGGGTCCAACCAAAGGAGAAAATTATATGCATGCTCTGTGCCCCCTCCTTTTTTTACCTCTATCGACCAGAACCATACACCGAAAGGAACTATTTCTCTGAATTGCTTCATGGAAGACAGCCCTCTGCATAATAGGAAAAATTGGTTGTTCTGTTAGATAAGAGAGAATATATTTTTTAATATGCTAACTCACTGAAATGTGGGGTTATTTGTTATAGTGATGGGAAGTGTGCATTAATTTGATCAAGAATAACAGATTGAACAAATGTGAGTGGCCAGACAACATACAACATGAGGACTTCTGAAAATGTTTGGTAAAACCCGCTATAGATGAGTGCCTTAGGCAGCAGAAGGCGGGGGTGGGGGGTAGGGTTGGGGGGATTCTGTTGACTCATCTGCCAAGTTCTACACCTGTAATGCAAGGCCTAAAAATCCCATAGCCCCCAAATTTCTCTTCAAGTTTGGTATCTTGTCCCTGCTAGATCCCTGAGCATTATTCTAAACTCTGATGAGCAAATGAAGGACTTGCCTGGGTATCATTGAGTTTCCCCTAGAAAATGCTGTTCCCACAGGTCTAGTTTATGTACTGTCTAGGAATTCATCTTGGTTTTTGTTTTTGTTTTGTTTTTTTTGTTGCTTGTTTGCTTGTTTTTAATGTTTATTTATTTTTGAGAGACAGAGAAAAGACAGAGTGTGAGCAAGCAAAGGGCAGAGAGAGAAGGAGACACAGAATCTGAAGCAGGCTCCAGGCTGCATACATCCTGACATGGGTCTGAAATCACAACTGTGAGATCATGACCTGAGCTGAAGTTGGATGCTTAACGGACTGAGACACCCAGGCACCCCTCATCTTGTTGATTTATTATTTCACACATATTTATGATTACTCAATTTAGCATAGAAATAGTACTAGATGAGGGGTGCTACTGCAATTAATCATAGACATATGTGGCAATTTATCAATGGTTGAGCAACAGACTAAGAAACATATTTCAGGATAAAATTGTTGGATAACTGTTATATTGTGACAATACTTAGTAAAATCACTGCTTGCCATAATATAGAAACTGGACCAAGATATCACTAGACCTGTAGCTCTTGGGAAAATTGACTCTAAAATTAAAAGCATTAGTATAGTTGGCATTATTATTATTATTATTGTTATTCCTTTATAGTAAGATAAAGGACTAAAAAGAGATTTAAGGCAAGAAAGGCGTAGTAAGATTTTTCTGTTAATACAAGTGGCTCAACCTGAAGCAAAGGTTTTACTTTCCCTTTTAATTCTATTATTTTAGATTGGCCTCAAAATAGCCACAATTAAGTGATAGTAAAAGGTGTGGGGGGAGAAACATCAAGAGTTAAGACAAATTTGAATAGTATTTCTAAGACAAGACTTGGTATGGTTCCTGGTACCTACAACTGGCTAGAAGGAAAACCTACCCAGGTTGTAGATAATTTATTGCCAAAGAAACCAAATCCCTGGTGTAAAAAACTTTTGACATTTGTAAAAATGTCATTCCTTAAACTTGCCTAAGCAGAAAGCAGATTGCCAAAACTCTACAGCCGTCATGGAGTGTATGACACTAATACCCCCTACCTGTGTTTGGGCAGGAACGAAGTAGGAAAAACTATGCAGACTGCCGCCAGGTTTATAAAGAATAATGTTCTGAGTTGTTAGTTTCAGGGACCAGAATCAGGGTCTAATCAAGTAACTTCTACCACGGCCAGAGCGGGATTTGATGACGCTCCTTCACAGGATTATATCTTTGGTGTGTTTTTTACCATTCTTCTCTTCTCTGAATCTTCAGGTTTTTTTAATATGAATGTCTTGTTCCTGTCTTTAAACTGTAAAATGGTCAGGCATATATTATCATCTTCTAGTTTATAGGACATAAGACCACAACAGTGTATCTGACAGCAATATCCTGGATTTTGAGGAGAGGTCTCTGAGACCTTGGGGACTGCTTGAGCCAAATTTAGAAGCAGTCTGAGTGGAGGAAAACAAGATCCACATGGATACATAGGTGAGAAATAGAGTTCTATGGTGTTAAGCCACCAAAACTGAAGATTTCTTACAGTGTTACCCTAAATTGGTGATTCTCAAATTTATGTTCATTTTCAACTCCTAGAAGGCCTTTTTAGATATTCTTTTTTCCTAATCACTCCTCCTGTTAAATTTTGACATCTTAGATATACTCTGTATCTGTTTGTGTACTATACATATATCTGTGCTTTATACATAAAGAGTAGGATTCACCCACCCTCTACCCACCAAGAACCAATTTTTGTCCCCTTGGGGGTGCTATTGCCCCAGTTGAGAATGCACCTCTCTTACTCAAATTCCTTACCTATCCCCTCATACTAACCATTTCAGCCTTGCTTCAATTCCTTGAACATACCAAACTCTTCTGAACTTTAAGAACTCTTTTGTTTACCTTTTTTTCTGTGAGCACACTTCATTTCAATCTTTCCATTGCTGATTTCCTTTAATTTTTCAAAACATTTCCTAACATTTCCTTAAATGTACTTCCACAGAGAAACCTGATTATAAAGTGGTTCTACCATTGTAATTCTGTACTCTTATTTTCTTTCACAGCATTTTCGACGATTTATAATAATATATTTGACTGTTTTGTCACTTAATGTTTGTCTCACTCACTATAGTGAGATATGGAAATTGAAGAGACCCTATGAAGAACTGCTCTTTTGCCCTTCTTCCTGCTTCTATTCTTGTTAGGACCTACACCCCTGCCTTACACACCCCTTATAGTACTGATAATGTATGTTCTCCTTATAAAAGGTCAGGGAGTTAGTGATTCCTTTGGAGTCTTCCACCACAATCTAAAGAGTGACTGGATGAGGTCATCATGTATGCTTTCCAAGACCATCGACTCCAGACCCTTGATGCCAAGATCCATGGCTCCAGGACATAAATGACTTATGGAGGACACCTGAGCCCTTGCCCTAATTTTGACCAGTTTCTGGATGCCTGAGAAGACATGTACACTGGACCACAATCCTCAATAAAAACCCTAGACCTCAAGCAAAGATACCCTTCTCTCTCATTTCCTTTCTGAGTCCCCCAGACACTCCAGCTTTTATACTCTATCACTTACACTACTCTATAAATTCTGTCCTCACTTTCTCTTGTTTTGCAATTGAATTCTACCCTGCACAGAGCTGAGAACCCTTTAGACTGGTCCTGCAGGACCCTCTCTGGGTCCTTGGACCCAGCCAGCCTACATCAATACGACATTCCATATATTCTCAGAACCTAGTGTTGAAATAAAATGTCTATGCTCAAGATGGAGCCACTCCTGCCCAGTATGCCATATCTTCAAATTGAAGCCTTGGTAAGTTTTATGCCCTTGTGAATGCTCCACTTGACCAGATATGCAGTATATACAGCCAGCCAATCCCCAACTTCCAAATACCTGTAATGATTTCCTTGTTCTAAATAAGGTCAGATATGCAAGCTCAGACAAACAATTTAAGCCAAATACTCTTTCCTTATTCCCTGATTGACCTGCTGGCCTTATAAGGAAATCCCCAACCTCCTACACAATCATGCTTTTTCTGCATTGCAGCTTCCAACACTACAAAACTCACTCTTGCCCAAACATTTTTGGGAAGAGTGCTCCCCCTGCTTTGAAAGACAGTATTCCCCCAATCCATGGATTGTTTTTCTTGAATAAGAGACATCAAATTCATCACACAATTGCCTTATTTTTGTCATTTGACATTAGCCAATAAATACTGAAGAGTGGGTATAAAAAAGTATAAGTGAAACAAGGAGGAAAGGAAGGAAGGAAGGAAGGAAGGAAGGAAGGAAGGAAGGAAGGAAGGAGTCAAGAGTAATCAATTCCATTCTTCTTTTTTAACCTTCTTTTCCCCTGTACTTCCTCTTTTGTCCTCTAGAGTTCAAAGTTCATATCTAGTATGGGGGAAGAAAAAATAATTTTCCTTCTACCCTTCTGAGTTCATGGCTGAGACGTCTTGTAATAAAAGATTAGTTAACAAGAGGGAAAAAAAAACCCACAGAAGTTTATAACATGCATACCTCATGTATACATAAAAGATATCCAGGGAAACTGAGTAATTCCCTGAGATGGCCCAAGCCACCACCTTAAATACCATTTTCAACTAAACAAAAGAAACAAAAGTGTGTGTGTTTTGGAACAGTTATGGGAAGTTATTGGGAAAAGCACAATAAACAAGAGTAAGGTTTGTTAGCAGTTAGGTCAGTGCTTTCTCCATGGATAGAGTTTTAGATGATTTACACTCATCCTTCTCTTTCTGGTACAGAAAGGGAGACATTTTTAAACATAGAGATTTCTTTTATAAATGTAATTTTCCCTTACAAAAGGACAACTCCTACTCTTCTTTTCAGAGTTTCTCCTGTCTCTGTGTTTCCTTAAAAATAATCCTTGTGCCAAAAAGACATATTTGGGGTGGCATATCATGCTACTTTTCACAACTTATGGTAGTTTGTTGCTATGTGGCATGAACTCATGACTTAATAGATCTAACAATAATGAATGCATGCTGGATGCTTTTAATCACATGGCCATTTGATGCTTCACAATCAGGGTACTCAGTCTCTATCTATTATGGCCCCAAATCCAGAAGTTGTACTGAAAGTGGTATACAGTTCCCTACTGAAGATGAGAAGGCCTCACAGTGCTCTGTGCTGTGACTCTCTTATTGGAGCATTCCAAGGACTCCTAAACAATGTGTGTGTGTGTGGTGTGTGTGTGTGTGTGTGTGTGTGTTTTCCTGTAACGAGGTTCAGAATATTATAGCATGTGGGCCAAATCTGAGTCAGGGCCTGTTTTTGTAATTAAAGTTTTATTGGAACACAGCCATACTCATATGCTTATGTATCATCTATGGCTACATTTGCACTACAAAGTATGCAGCTGAATGGTTATACTATAATAGCAGGGGTGAACAGTTGCACTACATCAGCAGAGTTTAGTATTTGCAAAAGAGACCCTATGGCTCTCAAAAGCCTACAATATTTACCCTCTGGCCATTTTCAGAAACCGTTTGCTGACTCCTGCTCTACACATTATTGGATCTGCTAGATTAATGACCCAGTGGTAGAGCTGTTTGTACTGCAGCCTACACCTGCTCCTGAGCCTTTTTCTGCTCTGGGCCCCACTTGAAACTGGCAGCCTTGTAAGTCACCTGATAAATGAATCAGACAAGTACTGTGACTCTTTTCTTAGTGGTAAGAAAGTTCCAATACCCTGACAATACAGGTCAATTGGACCTTTAAAATTTCACGAATGTGGCAGGCCCTTTGTTTTAGCAAGGCCTTAACTTAACAAGGCATGTGGAGTACTTGATACTTCTGCTTACTAAGTCCTCAACAAAGAATCAGACAGATGTTCTGTAGAATGCCCAGACAATCAAGACCCCTTCAGACTATAAATTGACACAGTAGAGCAGAGTGAAGACAGTTTTTGGGCAAGGTCATGTACTATTTACTCTTCATTTCAGTGAATGCTTTTGATTTTCTCTCCTGACTGGGAATGAAATGTGTTTACTAAATTAACAGTTATTGTATTAATTTTCTGTTGCTGCTATAACTAATTACCATAAATTTAGTGGCTTAAGATAACCCAAATTTATCATCTCACCTTTCTGTAGATGATCAGTCCAACACAGATCTCACTGGGCTTAAGATTAATGGCAGGTGAAGGCATTCCTTTCTGGAGGCACTTGAGAAGTTTCCTTTACTTTGGTTGCCTTTTCCAGTCTCTAGATTCTGCCCACTTTTTGGGGGCACATGGCCTCCTCCCTCTATTTTTAGAGCCAGTAATGTTAAACTAAGTCTTCTCACACTACCATCTCTCTACTTCTCTTCCTCTTTACTCTTCTACTTTTTTTTTTTTTTGACATTTATTCATTTTTGAGAGAGAGAGAGACACAGAGTGCAAATGAGGGAGGGGCAGAGAGAGAGAGGGAGACACAGAATCTGAAGCAGGCTCCAGGCTCTGAGTTATCAGCACAGAACCTGATATGGGGCTCGAACCCACAAACCATGAGATCATGACCTGATCCAAATTCGGACGCCCAACTGACTGAGCCACCCAGGTGCTCCTTTACTCGTCTAGTTTTAAGGACTCTTTGGGCCCACTTGAATAATCCAGGATAATCTCCCCATTTTAAGATCTGCTGTTAAGCAACCTTAATTCGATCTGCAACCTTAATTCTCCTTTGCTTGAAACCTTGCTATTCCCAAGGTCTGGGGTTCAGGGCATACATCTTTGTGGGGACTTCACTGTGCAAACCACATCAACATACCAAGTGAAGAATCTGTGTGGTTCTATTCTAGAAGATATGCCAAATCTGGCACAGCAGCTATGAGAATGGGTCTGTCACTTAACTATGTGCAATTTCGGTGTCATCTGCCATGAGCTATCTGAATTTTCTTGCAGGTTACTATTAGTGAATTCAATAAGGATATAAAGGAGGATAGAAAACTTGTATTTTTTTAAGTCTTTAAGTTTGGTAAAAACTTCTACCATTTGACTGGAAATTCAATGGCGTTTCTGATTTCTTTCAACCTCCATTAATGAAGTTTCCAAAAAGGAGGTATATCTGCTTTGTCAAGAGAGACATTTTTCTATGCAGACATTAGTGATATAGAACGTATTATTAACAATATACATTGTAGTAGGGAAGAATCCAAATCAGGCCTCAAGATTTCTGTCCTTTGGTGTATGCATCTTTGTATTATTCTCTCCCCTTGGGTAGGGAATCTTATTGGTTGACTTTGAATTAATCAAAAGGGAGATTATCTGGGTGGGTGTGATATATTCAGGGAACACTTAAGAAGGGACTGAGACTCTTCCAAAGAGACTGAAAGTATTGGAAGGTTCATGACAATCTCTGTGAATTAAGAGCAATGCCTGACCTACAGCAAGCAAAGAAAAGGGATCTCAGTCCTACAACCAAAGGGAACTAAATTCTGCAACACTTGGATTACATTGGACAAGACCCCTAAATCTGGATGAGAACTGATTCCTGACAAACACCTTGACTTCAGTCTGATGAAACCCTGAACAGAGGACTCAGATAATCTGTGTAACACAGAAACATTGGGAAAACATAAAATTGTGTTAAGAAATGAAGTTTGTCATACTCTGTTATGCAGAATTAGCAAACTAATGCACATTTTACACATTTAGCCAGTGTTAATTTTCCTGCTAATGAACTAAGCAAAGTGGTATAAAAAGTTTCCACTAAAATTAAACAAAATTAGTCTAGCACTCTGTAAGTTATTAAGAATGTGTGTGTGTGTGATTTTAATTACTTTTTTATTAATCTTTTTAATTAATACAATTGCTATAGTCTAAATGTTTGTATCCCCTTCTCAAATTCATTTTTTGAAATCCTAACCCCAAAGATAATTAACAGGGAAGGTCTTTGGGAGGTGCTTAAGTCATGAGGATAGAACACTCATGAAGGGAACTAGTGCCTTATTAAAATGGCTCCAGCGGGATTCCTAGACCACTCCATGTGATGACACAGTGAGAAGGTGTTGACTATGAACCAAGAAGGTCCTCACCAGAATGTGATTATGTTGGCTCCTTAATCTTGGACTTCTAGCCTCCAACTGTGAAAAATACATTTCTGTTTATGAACTACCCAATCTAAGGTATTTTGTTATAGCAACTTGATATAATGATCATAATCAACATGATTGTGACATTTCTTAGTGGTCTTTATGAGCATATGAAATACTTGATTTCTATTTTCATATACTTTATTTTATTCATATATATCAGAAGTAATAATGTTTAAAGATCTATTTTATATTTTAATTACCAACATTTTCCTGCATAATGAGTGCAATTGAGTGTGTGTGTATGTGTGTTTCTGTTATACCCAGCTATGAGTCAGATAAAATTGTCTACTTGTTTCAAGAAAAATATTTTGCTTTCTCATTTGTTATAGACATAATTTAAAGAAAACTTGGGGGCTGCCTGGGTGGCTCAGTCGGTTAAGTGTCGGACTTCAGCTCAGGTCATGATCTCATGGTTTATGAGTTTGAGCCCAGTGCTGGGATCTGTGCTGACAGCTCAGAGCCTGGATCCTGTTTCAGATTCTGTGTCTCTTTCTCTGTCTGCCCCTCCCCTGCTCGCATTCTATATCTCTCACTCTCTCTTTCTCAAAAATAAACAATAAAATGTTTTAACAAAAAGAAAACTTGGTATTATTTTATTTGTTCTAATTTTATAAGTAGGTATACAATATTCTACTTATATCAATTTATATATATAATTTTCCATTCTACAGTCTACTTATGTATCTTTTTTGTTTATTTTGTTTGCTTTTCCATAAACCTTTACTTTTAGAGTGTCTTTTATCTTTAAAAATTCTATGGCCAATAACTCGTCTGAAAGGAACATTGAATGCATACACTTTATTCATTGACTTTACCCCCTAAATCTCCTGTCTGGTGATTATAGGAATAATAACTGTTTAGAGTGACTTACCAAGGTAACACAACTAGTCAGTGGGAGAACCAGATGGCCTTAAACATAATCCATTACTTTTAGACCATATCAGTGGCTATTTTTTACATATATTTATAGGAATAAATAAAATGACAGAAAACCTCACTTATCTGTCCGTGAAAGTCAGTCAGTATGCTATATAAAATAAAATGACCTTTGGAAATTGCAATGCTGATGCAAAACATAGCAAAATAAAACAAAGATTTTGAGTTTCCAGGTAAGGTCAATCAATCAGAAATCATGTAAAATACCTGAGGTATCCTAGAAACTCAGAAGTATTAAATATTAATTATATGGAATATCCCTTATAGCTTCAAAAATAATCTTTTTTTAAAAAATTGACTTATTTATTTTGAGTGAGCACAAGTGAAGGAGAAGCAGACAGAGAGAGAGAGAGAGAAAGAGAGAGAGACAGAATCTCAAGCAGGCTCCATGCTGTCAATTCAGAGCCCAATTTGGGTCTTGATTTTACAAACCATTAGGTCTTGACCTGAGCTGAAATCAAGAGTTTAATACTTAACCAACTGAGCCACACTGGTGCCCTGGAGTATCCCTTATAACTTCTAATTCATTATCTTACACATTTGCTCTATGCTGATTTTTTTCACTTTATTGAGAATGATAGAATGCATCGGTGCTTTTTCTTCTCCAAAATACAACTAAACAGAAATACAGATATCAGCAAGAATGTTTACAATATACAAATTTGTTTTGCTTTGTATCAGTAAAAAAATTCCTATGAGATTTTATATATGTCATGACAGCCAGTGCAGAATTGAACTGGAAGTGATTGAAGAAGAAGACATTCACAGTAGAAAACACATATTTTATGAAGGCATAGATAGGTTTATAAAGCTCAAAGAAAATAAATGTCTTTGTTAACATCTGTGAGAAACAAGGAAAAATTGGAGACTAACAAGAGATGAAATTGTTTAATTAACAGTATATACTGGAACACGTGTTTGATAAAGAGTTTGAATAATTAGGCAATTTAAAGTAATCCTCATGATTATTCCTGTCTCTGTCTCAGTTCATTTTTTGTTTTGTTTTGTTTTATTATTATTATTATTATTATTATTTTGGAGATGACTTAAACCTACATAAGGTAAACATGTCATGAATGGTGGGAGTGGGGTTTGCAGGCTGTGTGTGGCTTCCACATTATGCTCTAAGAGGCAGCTCAGCAAACTGAGAGCATGGTCTCTAGAGCCAATCTCTCTGGTTTCTAATTCTAGTTTAAGCTCCGATTAGTGTCTGATCTTGGAAAGTTAATTAACCTCTGATTGCTCATCTATAAAATATAGATTGTAGCATCTACGTCATAAGGTTATTATACGGCAAATGAGATAACACTTTCAATGCATGTAAAATAGTGCTGGGTGCATAATAACATCCATATTAAAAAAAAGGAAAGGAAAAGAAAAAAAGAAATTCAATCACTTGTGCTAAGCCCACTGAGGCTTACTACCCTACCTAAATGTAGTTACATTACCCTCAAGAATGTAATCTTCACTGGTTGGTGTGGACTCTTCTAGTTAGCACCAATGAGGTCATCTGCCACTAGTCCCCTTCTGTCTGCCGTAGGTGGGTTACCTAAGTCTGAAATAATCCTTTTGTTTGTTCATGACTTCCTTCTTCAGGTTTTAAAAACCTTTCCCTTTTTGTAGCTCTATGGAGATCTTTTCTATTTGCTAGATGGAATCCTAACCAATTTGTGAATCATTCACTCAAACCAATCAGATTTTCAAATTTACTTGGCTGAATTTTTGTTATTTAATGGATTTGGTGGCAGCGTTGGGATGTGAAGTGAACATCTGGCAACATTAAGGGGCAATGAGAAACACAAGCATGGTACCCACACAAACTCCCTTTTCAGTCCTGTCTCTCTCACCATTTCAGAGGACTGTAAGTTCTTCTTAGTTCTGAGCTCTGCTCTATTTGCATCGAGCTCCTTATCCATTTGGCTTTCTAATCAGTTCTCCATTTGTTTGGAATCACTGGCTCCACATTGGGAACTTCTGGTAGTTTGGACCACAATTCCCCATTTGATCTAATAGCCCAGCCCTTGGTTCTGTCCCCAGATTCCACATTGCAAACTGCTTTCTGCAGTTCTCCATTTGTTTAGAATCAGTCTGCAATCCTCATTTGTTTAGGTCTGATGGTTCAATCTGTTCCCCAGTCCCATCTTCCACATTTAGAATTATTGGAGGTGAAGAATTTAGAGTCATTGTTAGGGCCAAAATCTGTGGGCTGCTTCTAATACTGACATTGGGAGAATAAAAACTGCAGAGTCCATGAAGTTTTAGATAAATATGATTAAATCTCTTTCTAAATTGCCTCAATATCCATTAAAGCCTGAGTCTACACAAGGTCTCACTCTAATAACACAAGACCTAATTGCCTAGGGGCTAATCATTCCCGGTTCCAGCTCCTGTAATAGACCCATCTTGTCAGTTGAGAAACCTAAAGTGAAGGGAAAGTAACTTCTCCAGGACTTGAGAGTTACTAACAACATAGTTATTCTCCATTTCCCAATTGTTCCAAACCTAAACACCCCTTTGTCTCAAATTCCACTGGACTCACAATGCTTAATTGTTGTGGTTCTTTGTTCAGCCTTTTTAGCATCACTTAGGCCTCCACAGACAATATCTGTTTTTACCCGGAACAATCAATGATATACCTGGATAGTCAGACCTCAAGGGTTCACAGAGGACTCTGTTTCTTCCAAGTACTCCACCTAGATTTAAGCACCCTCCAATTCCCTGGGAAATAGACCCTTCTGCAATACGTAGACAACCTCTTGCTGTGCTGTTACCAAAGAGACATTCATAAAAGATTGCAATCATTTGCTGCAATAGTTAGTTGAAGAGGGACATAAGGTCTTTAAGGAAAAATTATAATTATCTCCAGATACTGTTCATTACTTAGGTCATGATCTAAGCATGAGTGAATCCAGCTATCCAAAAAGGATTAAGCTAATCTAAAGTTTTCCTAGACCCACAACTAAGTGACAGCTCTTCCATTCTTGGCTAGTTTTTGCAGACCATGGGTTCCTATCTTTTTGTTCATTGGCTTCTCCACTCTAAGAACTTACTAAAATTTCAGTCCCTGAACTCTTTCCTTGGGAACATGAACATGCCTTCAGTCTTTGTAAGAACTGCTGGCTCAAGGGCTACCTTACTATTCAAAACCTTTCACCTTATTTATGTGTGAAAGAGATAACCAAGCCCTTGGAAGACTCACACGAACATGGTAATAAATATAGGCTTGTTGCCTATAACAGCATATAACTTGATTCAGTTTCTCCTGCCTATCCCAGTTGTCTTAAGGCTGTAGCCACAAAGTTAGTAGAAGCCTCAGCAGATTTAATCTTAGGAAATGGCATTTAGAAACCATAAACTGTTCAAACTCATAACTCTGAATTGACTCAACATTTCTCTGCAAGCTGACTAACCTCCTATGAGATCCTTTTACCACCTAATCTGCCTTTCACTATTACAAAATTCTTAATTCTGCTATGTTACTACCTCTACCTGACATAAGCAGGCCCAATAATTGTGAGGTGCTAACATCCAATTTTGTGATTCCATGTCTTGATTTACAAGGCACTCCTTTAATTAACCTGAATTTGATCCTGATTTTTGGTAAGTCATACTGAGACATGGGAAAGAGAATATGTAAGCTAGTTATGCTATTACTACCCAATATGAACTACTTGAAAAAAGAAACTTTCCACAAGCTACGTCAGCCTAGCAAGCAGAGCTTCAGGCCCTTACCAGAGCACACCAGTAATCAAAAGGATAAACTGTTACTATCTATATTGATACCTGGTATGCCTTTGGGGTCATCCATGATTTGGGGATTTTATGGAAACAGAGGGGTTTTATTATGTCCTCTGGGACCCCAGTAAAAATGGACAAATAAATGATTTTCTTACTGCCAATGTCTTACCTTCTGAAGTTGCTGTCATCAAAACTGGGGTTCACACTAAAAGGACCAAATCTGAGTATCAGGGGAATGCCCTAGCTGACGTTTATTCAAAGGCAGCAACAATAGAATCCATAAAGGTTGTGGCACATGTGGATAAAGTCCACTCTTCTGCAAAAAATGACTTCTTACTGTCAGACTCTTGCCATCCTGACATCCTTGCAACATGGTGACAGTCTGCTCTCGAATTAGATAAATTAAGATGGACAAAGAATGATTGTAAATTAGATAAACAGTTGGGGTTATGGAGAATCCAAGATGGCCACTTTGTTCTTCCTAGCTCTCTGGCAAAACCTATCTTTTGGTTTTTGCATTCTTCTACACACTATGGTGCATTCAAGATGACTCAAATTATGAACAGACAATGGTGGGGACATTTCTATAAAATTGCTAAGACAGGCTACTATCAACCTTACCAGTCAGGTCCACAATCCTAAAAAATCTATTTTTGTCCGTGGAGACCTCAGACCTCCCTCAAGGGTGGTTGAGCACTTGTGGTTAGACTTAATTTAACTGCCACTTAGGATAGGTTATAACATATTCTTACTGTGCATGTTTTCCTTTGCCATAAGGCTGATGCCCTCACAGTGGCAAAGAAACTGTTAGAAAATGTGTGTCTCACTTGAGGTATACCTTTCATAATCTCCAACGATTAAGGTATGCACTTCACTGGGAAAATCATATGAGCCTTAGCAAAAGCTTTAGAAACTTCTTGGAATTAACACTGTCCCTATCACCCTCAATCATCAGGCAAGGTCAGAAGAACTAATGGGATCCTCAAACTTAAAGTTTGCAAACTTGCTGGGGCAGCTGGGTGGCTCAGTAGTTTAAGCATCTGACTCTTGGTTTCAGCTCAGATCATGATCTCACAGTTCATGAGTTCAAGCCCTGTGTAGGGCTCCATGCTGACAGCACAGACCCCGCTTGGGATTCTCTTTCTGTCTCTTTCTCTCTTTCTCACTCTCTCTCAAAATAAATAAATAAACTTAAAAAAATCTCTAAACTTGCTGGAATTACTAGACTCCTTTGGCCTAAGGTACTGCCTCTGGTTTTTATGACTATTTTCGGTGTCCCCTTTGGAAAACATAAACTCCTTCCACATGAGATAGTCACTGGTAGAACAATGTTTATTGGTATACAATTTTCTGCTTATCTTTGGTGTCTCATGCTTGTATGACCAGCTACTGTGAGTCTTTAACGTCCTCTGCTAAAGCCTATCATTAACAGTTTAAAGGAGCTTCCTGGGGACGTCTGGGTGGCTCAGTTGGTTCAGTGCCTGACTTCAGCTCAGGTCATGATCTTGCGGTCTGTGAGTTCGAGCCCACGTTGGGCTGTGTTGGCAACTCAGAGCCTGGAGAATGCTTCAGATTCTGTGTCTCCCTCTCTCTCTGTTTCTCCCCCACTTTCTCTCTCTCTCTCTCTCAAAAATAAATAAACATGAAAAAACATTTATTTTTAAAAGGTTTCCTGGATCCCAATTCAAAGACTCTTGTTGGTCACAGATGGAGCCTAGTAATTGGGTATTCTGGAAACAGTCCTTGAGCCCCTGTAGAAGGAACCTTGCCAAGTGCTCCTGACAAGTGACACTGCTGTAAAACTAAATGGCATTGAATCTTGGGCACACATCTTACAGCTAAAGAGTCTTCATCTGACATCCAGCTGTCTACAAAAGCTAGAGACCTTGGAACCGAACTGATGAAAAAGAGAAGTAGCTGACATCAAGGTACACTGCTTCCACCCAAGACATCGGATTCATATTTTACCTAATGTGAAACTCTTTCTTCTCTTCTTCCCTTTAGCATTGGTCTGGGAAGATAATGCCCTCATCCTTATTTCCCAGGCAATTGCTCAAGTGGACTACCTTCCAGTAGCTGGATTTGTCATCGAAAATTCTGATCTATCCATGATTCAAGAGCTCCTCTGGTCCTCCCGGTGATCAATATTTCTTCTATTTCCAATGTCACTTCAAACTACAATTGACCCCTCTGAGACGTTTCTTACTGAGTTTAACTTCTACAACCAGAATATCCAGTACCCTGTTTTTACTTTCTCTGATTATAACTGTACATCTTAAATTAGACACAATTACTTATGTAAATCTTAGTACATTTGCACCCCCATGTTCCCATGATTATTTAGATCAAATCTGCCCCTATTCACTAAGATATCTCACCAGCAACACCCATCTTCACAAGGTATTTGGAATGACTCTTTCTTTCAGGCTAGAGATTTTCTTCCCTTATGTGCTAAAAACCTGACTGACCTCTGGCTAGAATGAGTAAATTCAGCAATCCTTGTGAATGGATCTATTAACAGTACCTCCTTAACAGGAATGGCTCGTGTCCCAGCAGGGTTTGTCTTTGTTTTTGGTGGTTATCCTTTTCCTTGGACCTATGAGTGCTTGGATAGCTGGTGCACAGCCAGACCGTGGCTCTTAGGTTATCTAACTGTGCCCCTAATTTTTCACAAGTGAACTAAGACATGCCATTGGTCAAACTCCCCTGGATTTACATCATTGAGTTAGAAAGGACCTACCACTGAGGACGACTCAAGATGTGTTTCCTTTGGCAGAGTCATACTTCCTCCTTACAAGTAAATGTAAATGAGAATATGTTCAGAAACTTCTCCTTAATACTTGAAGAGATTGCAGATTATATTGCTAAGACGATAGCCGCCCAACAAAGATCCTTAGACTCTGGCCAAAGTTACTCTTGATTATCTTTTAGCCGAGTAAGGAGGAGTCTGTGCTGTGGTCAACACCACCTGCTGCCCCTGGATTAACATAGGGAATGTCAAACTCAATTACAAAACATCACTAAGCAAGCCATTTGGCTTAAAAAGTTGATTCCTTCAGTTGGTTAAGCATCTGACTCTTGATTTCAGTCAGTGCAGAACCTGCTTGGGATTCTCTCTCACCGCCCCCCCCAACCTGCCCCCCTTCTCTTTGGCCCTTGCCCATGCTTGTGCTGTCTCTCTCTTAAATATACATATTATAAATATATAAATATTTATAATATATATTTAAATTATATATATTTAATGCTATTCCTTCAACAGGGGTCTTTTTTTGACTTATTTGATTTTGGTTGGTTTGGGTTTTGGAGACCATGGCTCCAAAGTGTTCACTAAACACTGGGAATTATCCTGCTTATTATAATCATAATAATGCCCTGGGGCATTGTATTCTCTCAAAAGCTTCGAATTCATGTTTGCAGCCCCTAACCACCAAGTAAATTATTTCCTTAGGACTACAACATTAGAAAAGCAAAGAGAATGACCAACTTAAAGATTGTGAACTTGAAGCCATGACCTGTGAATATCACGGGGGTTAAGTAAAAATAGCATAACCTATAGATACCACATAAAGGAACAACAGAACTATGAGAACTGCAAAATGGTAACTGAGAGTGGTGTTAATGCTTCGAATTTTGATTACATCTTTCAATTAAGCTGTGAGTTTGATCAAAAGGGGGAAATTTTAAAAACAGAAATAACATGCCCCAAATGGAGTCACCTATGCTAAGCCCATGATGACCTAATACCTAACCTAATCACAGTTACAATCTTCTCCAGGAAGTAGTCTTAACTGGTCAGTCTGGAATTTTCTGGTTAGCACTAATGAGGTAATCTGCTACATAGTCTCCTTCTGTCCCCCTAGGTAGGTTGTCTAAACCTGAATTTTTTTTTCTCTTTTGCATTTATGATTTCCTTTTCCAGACTTTAAACTTTTCCTTTTCTGTAGCTCTTTGGACCTCATTTCTACATCTTGGATGGAATGCCTCCTGAGTCATTAATCATTCAATAAAGCCAACTTGATCTTCAAATTTACTCAGTTGAATTGTTGCTATTTTACACATACAAGGATGTATTAAATGAAAATAAATAAATGTGCTCCTTTTACATTTAGTATACTGCACAGTCACCACATCAACTTCCCAGAAAGGGGATGATATGACATTTTGGGAAAGGTCATAGAATTTGAAATAACTCAGCATGAAATTAGCCAAATAAATTTGTGAACTGTCATAATTATTATATAACAATAATAATTGTTATTATATAACAATAGTAAATTTTCATCAAGATGCTACAAAGAAAGGAAAAAATGTTATCAAACCTCATGGTGCTACTCAGGTTTACTATTATTTTACCCTTTCTCATAAGTGCCTCATATACACATGGATAGAGACAGTGACCTCAGTCACATTAGCAGAACAATTTATAATCACTAGATCTAAGTGGTATAAAATAGCAGGGAAAAACAAATCCAAAAAATGAGGATGCTTACATAGTTGCTTAATCTTTAAACCAAGAATACAAATGTTGTTAATATCTTTATGTATGTCTATATTTGAAAGTTATCTCACATTCTTGATAAACCATAAAGACAAACATTGAGAGCTTTGCAAGTTTACAGGCATTTGGAAGTTAAGATAATTTCTAAAAAGTGTTTCTATTATGTAATAGTGTTTTGGTAGTAACAGTAAACTGTGCTTAGTACAAAACAAAGATTTAATCATAGCCTAAGCCTATTCTCTTCATTAAATTTGCACTAATGAGCAACTGCTAAGGCAATATTTCATTCCAAAACAGGAAGTTTCTACTTTCAAATTTAAATGCTTTTAAATTAGCATTTAAATGTATCCTATAAGCTTGTATCAGGCAGAGTTATTATTCAATAGCATGATCATTGTCGTGGTAATTATTATGTAGCATTTAATGAACACTCACTGTGTATTTGGAACCTTGCTAAATATAGTGTGTTTTATTCTGTGGATTTCTGATGACTTTTTTTTTCCTATTAGAACACAGAATATACATCTCACTTCAAGCCTAACACATAGTGATGAAAGGCTAAAGGAATCTGATGTGTTTTTAATTTTTGTTTCTTAAGTTTCATCTATTCTTTAGAATTCAAGAACTCAAGAGAAATTACTTTTTATTTTATTTTTTTTAAATGTTTATTTTTGAGACAGAGAGACAGAGCATGAATGGGGGAGGGTCAGAGAGAGGGAGACACAGAATCTGAAGCAGGCTCCAGGCTCCGAGCTGTCAGCACAGAGCCCGACGCGGGGCTCGAGCGCACAGACTGTGAGATCATGACCTGAGCTGAAGTCAGACGTTTAACCGACTGAGCCACCCACGCGCCCCATGAGAAATTACTTCTTAAAATTATAACTCATTCATTGGTGGGTTTGCTATTTGCGTGTGTGAATTTTGTGGGTCTTATTCTGAAATTATGTCGTTTTCAAAAAACAAAACATTTTTAATATTTTTATATTTTATCCAGTTATTTGATTAGTGTTCTTTTTATAAAATGCAATTTTCTGTTTTTATCTGATATATTGTTTATATTCTATAATTTTAATTCAAGCACATTCTTACTAATTTGGGAAAAAAAACACTGCAGTTGCTATTATTACATAACATAACTCTACAAAGCAATATTGAATATCATAATTGAAACATTATTTTTTCTACCCAAAATTGCTCTTTATTTTGGTTAGATTATCAAATATTTTGCTTGGTAATCTTTCAGTGCTTTCCTTCAGTTGCATGGCTTTGATATCAATGCATTTATTGAGACAAAACCTCATTGAAGAGTTGAAACAACCACATTCAACCACTTCCCTTGTTCCTGTGAAAGTCTATAAAAAAACAAATTGAGAAATAAACAAAAAGTCATCACAGAATTAATGTCATTGAACACCAACACTGTTCAATATTAAATATTGTAGTTGGAAGTATGTTACCTTGGACATTTCTTCAAAGTGAGGAAATTTGCTAACGTCAAATCATTTGATTGGAATTATTATCTTTCAAAAGTTTTTGTTTAAAAATAAAGAAATCTTTATAAATACTGCTATTTTAAATAATCTCGGTGAAACAGTGATCACATGGCTTATGAATAAAATATTTTGTGGTATGAGATGTTAGGCTATAAAACCCACAAATTTAACAGATAGAAAGTAGTTCAATAAGACATTGAATTGTGTTAACATTATTGGTCATCTTGTAACCAAAAATTATTTATCACTGCATAAGGTACATTTCTCACATATATATGTGAATAAAAATAGATAATATAAAAGTACAGGTAAAGGGCATTAAAATTTTCTATTACTAGCTATTTTTCCTTCTGATATTTGAGTGATTTCCTATATAAATTCACATGGAAGTCCATTTGCAGAAAATTTGCTGAGAGTGAAACAATGTTTGCTAAACGCCTTAGGGTAACTTTACACATTAATAAATATTCATTTAAATTCTAATAAGCTTCAGAAATGTGAATGCTAGGGGCATCTGGGTGTCATAGTCAGTTAAGCGTCCAACTTTGGCTCAGGGCATGATCTCACAATTGGTGGGTTTGAGCCCTGCAATGGGCTCTGTGCTGACAGCTCAGAGCCTGGAGCCTGATTTGGATTCTGTGTCTCCCTCTCTCTCTGCCCCTTCCCTGCCCGTGCTCTGTCTCTCTCCCTCTCTCTCTCTCAAAAAGAAATAAACATTAAAAAATTTTTTTAAAGTAAATGTGAATCCTATAATTTACAAAAAAAATTATGGATATTATATTTTATTAACAAATAATTAGCTTTGTAAATGTTATTTTTAAAATATTTATTTGTTTATTTTGAAAGAGAGTGGGGAGGGGCATAGAGAGACGGAGAGAGAGAATCCCAAGCAGGCTTGAAGCAGCGTTCAAAATCATAAATCTAGAGATCATGACCTGAGCCAAAATCAAGAGTCAGTCGGTCACTTAACTGACTGAACCACACAGGCGCCCCTTTTGTAAACTTTGAATAACAAATATATCTCTATTATTTTTTAATC
Organism: Lynx canadensis; assembly: GCF_007474595.2. Classification (NCBI taxonomy): domain Eukaryota; kingdom Metazoa; phylum Chordata; class Mammalia; order Carnivora; family Felidae; genus Lynx; species Lynx canadensis. The sequence goes on along the minus strand of NC_044306.2, from coordinate 53,680,122 downwards.
TTTCTTACTGTCCCCTCCCATGGTAACAGTTTGCTGAACTGCGGTATTATCGTGCAACCAGGATATTAACACTGATACAACCACCCATTTTTTTTCAATTTTCTCCAGTTTTGCTTGTACCCATCTGTGTGTGTGCATGTGTGTGTGTATGTGTGTGTGTGTGGGGGGCATTTAGTTTACTACAATTTTATCACATGTGTAGGCTCATGTTAAGACACTTAATAGCTCCAGCCTCACAAATTCTTTCATGTTGCCCTTTTATAAGCACACCCACTTCTCTTCCACTCTCTCCCACGGGTCCCCAACTGAATATTTCAAAAATGTTATTTAAATGGTGTCATACAGTATGTATATTTTGTAGATTGGTTTTTTTTTCACTCAGCATAATTCCCTGAAGAGTCATTCAAGTGATTGTATTTACACGTTTTATTGCTGAATGGGCTTCTCTGAAACGTATGGACCAGAGCTTTTTTTTAACCATTTTGCTGAAGAAGGACATCTGGGTTGATTCCAGTTTATGGTTATTATATATAAAGCTGCATTAAAAGATAAACTGGGGCATAGTAAAAATTTGAAGAGTTTTTTTGTTTGTTTGTTTGTTTTTAAGAACTTGAGTGCAAATAAATTCTAGTTGGGGAGCATGAAACCAGGAGTGGTCAGGAGTGCTCCACCAAGAAGAGCAAGGGGAATGACCTCTATGGGGAGAAGGGGCAAATGCAAAGAATTATCTGATTGGCTATAGCTCAAAGACCAGTTAGCTGTTTGTGATTGGTTGTCCTTAGGTTTTGATTTTTTAACCTTGAGATATTTACAGTCTTAGATGTCAGTTTGTCTGTACTGACCACCATAGTGTTTGAGATACCTCAGTCTAATGGTCTTCTTGTTCAATTAATTTAATAATTAAACTCATAGTGGTATAAGCACTACGCTTGGTCACCATCAGGTTTGAGTTATTCTTGTTTCATCATGGGAGAAAACGGTCTTGCTGTCCATCTTGCTCTTTATCTTTTTTTCTGTTTCTCCCAAGCACAACGAGACCATCTGTGGTACTGCTGATGTCTGTAAACATGCATTTAAGATCCTTGAGTCTTAACACAGCACACCAGAATGACTACAATAATGACTATTAGGAGGATAACACTAGGAGACTTTAGGATACTCCTTAGTCAGAGCTCCCATGAATTAAACCGGCTGATATCAAATAAATCAAAGAATGTACCGGAAGGAGTACCAACCTGTTTTGGCCAACTGACTTTGTTAATTTCTTTCATTTGTTAGACTACTGGAGGTGTTGTTCCAGGCACCACAGGAGGTATTTGTTATAGCACAGATTCCTCCTTCAGCCAGTAAGTAATCTAAGGCAATTCTATTATCTAAAGCTACCTTAGCAAGAAAAGCTAGGACTTTTGTTGTACAGTCAGAGCCTTTAAAGTAGATTCAACGATAGTTACCAGAGTTAAGGAACATTGTCTTCCTGTGCATTAACAGAGAGAAAAAACACGTAGTAAAAAGACAAAAGGAGTAAAGATTTAATATTGGAGATGAAGATCTTGATCCATGATCTTTGGAGAGTCATTCACCTCAAGATGCCATCTGCTTCTGGGAAAGAACCTAGGGTCAATTTTAATTTTTGGTCTCTAGGTGGTGTGAAGTTCCAGGAGTCTGGAGGACCCTTGTTAATCGGGAGATGTGAATCCAAGGTTCAAGTCCCTGTAATTTGGCTGCTATCTGGATAGTGTGAAGGGCCTGGGATGGCCCCTTCTAAGAAGGTTCAAGACAGTCTTTGTACGTAAAGATCCCAAATCAGAAAGCTGGGAGAAAATCAAAAGTGTGGTTTAGAGACTCATAGCCAGATATTTGAGGAAACTGAAAGAATTCAGCACCCAGACCTCATTTCTAGCAAATATAATTACAAAAAAAACAAAAAAAAACAAACAAACAAACCTAATTTTACAAAAAAAAGTCTAGTCTCATTAAACTTGGTCTGATAATTTATATAAATGCAGCAAGAATACTTATTGACCATATAGGTTCTTTTTAAATCTGCTTTGCTGGAGCTTCTCATAAGGAATTTTAGATTGGACTTTTAAAGCCTCTCCAGACTAAGAAGCCAAGCCAAAGACTTGCCATCAGACTTCACCTGTAATGTCTACAATTTGGGGTTAATTCCTTTCATCTTGAGGTCCTCAAGATGCCCTGAGGTTCCTGGGCCTACCAAGAAGTAACTCACCTGGTGAGGCTGCCAGGAACCCTATAAACAAGGTACCAGTCTGTTTTTTTTACAAGAGGTTTTATTAACTCCATAAAGTCATCTGTATCTTTTTAAAACTGTATGGTTATATCTCATTTTTTGCACATCCCCAAATATGACATTCCAGTTAAAGCCTTGGTTTCCAATTGTGTCCTGTTATAAGTAGAGAAAATTCTTGTTGAACTTATGTAAATAATAATATTGTCATGAAAATAAGACAACTCAATGAGTTTCTAAATTCTGGAGGGATCCGATAGGGAGAAAAAGTAAATGTTTCAATTCTATTTCCAAAGTATACTTTGGATACCTCAGAGCCTGGAGCCTGCTTCTGATTCTGTGTCTCCCTTGCTCTCTGACCCTCCCCCACTTATGCTGTCTGTCTCAAAAATAAATAAAAATTTAAAAAAATTTAAAAAACACAACTTTTTCCTTGAAACATCGCTCATTCCTTAATGTATTGTTTTTTCCAAATTTAAGGAAACATTTTTCTCTTTTCTCTTAAGCCGACTATGACTTGCAGCAATTTGGTAAGTTTGCCTTTGTGTTTTTTTGTTTTGTTTTTTGTTTAACGTTTATTTACTTATTATTAGAGAGAGAGAGAGAGAGCAGGAGAGGGGCAGAGAGAGAAGGAGAGAGGGAATCCTAAGCAGGCTCCACTCTTAGCACAGTCTCAACACAGGGCTTGATCTCAATGACTGTGAGCTCATAACCTGAGCCAAAATCAAGAGTCAGATGCTTAACCAACTGAGCCATCCAAGTGCCCCTCAAGGAAAAAGTTGTAAGAAAATCTATAATCATGCTTACCAGTTTATTAAGTCCCATGTTATTAATTCTTATTCCACCTGAATTCTGGTTTTCCATTTGTTCTCGAGATTCTCGCCCATTTCAGTGGCATGATCTTACAGTTATCAGAAATCTATATTCTAGAGTACTTGTCAGAATCCTTCTCATAAATCTCTCTAAATACGAAGCACTTTTGCAAAAACAATAAAAACAATAACTATCTACAAAGGACAAATGGCCATGATTAAAGATCTGATGATAGTTTATTTGGTAAGGAAATGCCATTATTTCTGTAGCATATTTATAACAATTGGACCATATGAGTATTGATAAATCTCTATGAACTTCAAACAATTTCTGCAATACCTACATTAGTAATGTATGTGCATATACATATAACTTGAGGTTTAAGACTACTTCTTATTGGCAATGTTTCTCATGTAATTAAATATATTAAATAAACCTAATTAATTTTAACACTTCTCTTTTATAAGGTGGAGAGACAAATTCTTTGTAATTTTCCAGGGATCATCTGGGAAATCTCAAAGTTAGTTTGAGGTCAAAAAGACCCCATTTAGAAATTGATTTTGGGTAGTTGTCAAAACATCAAAAGGTTTGAACATTTGACTAAATTGAACCACAGATCATTATGAAATAATACTTATCAATGTAACCAAAGTGACAATAGAAGATTTTAAAGGCAAATGGAAAGTTACATGAGTGTGAACAAAACTTAGTTCTTTTAATACTGAGAAAACTCAGTTTTCCCGAGTAATCAAAGACCTGATAAAGACAACAGGAAGCATAGGAAATTATTTTGCTAAAACCTAAAATCTTTGCTTTCCAGGCAGATTACCCAAAAAGTAAAGAACAACTGTTTATACCTCTTACCACAATCACATCAAAATAGTCCAAGAAAACATTGTCCTTTTAACAGAGAGAAACAAATTCTAATTTCACATAAGTGTACTTTCAATATTGACTCATTATTTAAACACTTAAATAAACCCATTTCAATCCTAGTCAGCTTGACCATACATGAAATTCCTTTTCCAAGATTCCTTTCCCACAAATCTACAACTTCTTAAAAAAATCATTCAGGTTTTTCCTATATTTTTCCTCTTTCTCACTCTGCAGAAAAACAAAAAGCAAAATAGTTATCCTTCATTAGGACAAAATTAGTCTTTTTCCCTTAACAAAAATATGTCCTTAATACTTTTCTTTATCCAAAAAACACAATTTAATTTCCTTACCTACTTTCATATACAGCTTTCTTTTAGCCTTGCTATTCCTGGTAGTTTTAATTACATGGATTGATTAGAATTCTTAATGCTTAGAAACTTTAATTTCTATTGAAAAATAAGAAGTAAGCAATTTGGACTGCTGTTACACTAGAATTCTATGGGTTTGCAGGTTTATGAATGCATTTCATAATTTCTAGAAGTATATTTTTTCTTATGGTAAATTTATCCATGTGGCACAAGACATGCTTACTGATAGATGAAATATCTTTATTTTCTTTGTAATAAGACACCAAAACTAGATAAACTTGAATTCAAAAGTTGTTTCAATATTTTCTTTATTTAAAGATGACCTAGATATTTAATGAATGTTCATCATTTAACTTAATTTACTATAACTTTAAGTTTTCAGGTTATCAAAAAGATTTGGGAAATTATTTTTATTTTTTAATTTTTTTAATGTTTATTTTTGAAAGAGAGAGAGACAGAATGTGAGCAGAGGAAAGACAGAGAGAGAGGGAGACAATCTAAAGCAGTCTTCAGATTCTATCTTAAATTAGATGCAGTTAAAAGTTTAGAGGCTTATCTTACTGGGTTTCATCTGAATTATAAAAATTAGAGCTAAAACTGGATTAGGTAACCACACTTTTTTTCTTTTTAAAAAATTTATCTTAGAGGGTTGAAATCAAGAGTAGGACACTCAATTTACTGAGCCACCAGATGCCCCAGGCTTTTTTGGTAAAATTTTGTCACAAAGTATTTGTCATGTTCCAACCAAGTAATGTTAGAACTTTCGTTATTCTCTGCAATATTCTGTAAATATTACAGAAGGTTATTGGGCAGCATCAAACATCATCATGAGACAGTTTGAGATAGCTAGTATGTTTTAGCTTTTGAGGAGAGTTTGCTGTTTTCAATAAATCCTTTTCAAACAGAATTCAGAGCGAGCAACTTCCTTTATATATCAACCATATCATAACTACTGAGGGCTGTTGATTTTATTTTATTTTATTTAAAAAAATTTTTTTTAACGTTTATTTATTTTTGAGACAGAAAGAGACAGAGCATGAACAGGGGAGGGTCAGAGAGAGAGGGAGACACAGAATCTGAAACAGGCTCCATGCTCCAAGCTGTCAGCACAGAGCCCAATGCGGGGCTTGAACTCACAGACCGCGAGATTGTGACCTGAGCGGAAGCCAGCCGCTTAACCGACTGAGCCACCCAGGCACCCCATGAGGGCTATTGACTTTAATAGTTAGCTAGGACGTTGTTCTGAATATAGTCTTTAAGCTAAATAACTGAGTTTCTTTGGATATTACTTTATATCCCAGAAGTAAATATTTACTTTTAAATGTGTTGAGATATCTAAAAAATTAGAAAAAAAAAAAAAAAAAACCTTTCCTTAATAGTGTGCTGAAATTATGAACAACCTCAAGGCCCATCTAACTGCTCTTAGTAAAGATGTTAATTAATAAAACTGTTGTAAATTGGCAAGCTTATATCAGCGCTGAATAGAATCAGCAGGGATTAACACAGCATTTTGTAACACACAAAATTGGCATTAACCAATAAAAACACATTGTGATGTTTTGATTAAAGTCTGCCTCCTTTAGCCTAGTTAGAGCTAGCTGTTAGCTCAGTGAGAGTTTCTCCTTACCATTATGTCTCTACCACGTGACAGAATTCTTGATACATAGTACATGGTCAATAAACACTGAATGAATTCAATGTGTATCAGACATGGATTAGCTTCCATTCAGTGGATGACTAACTATCTTTTGGGGGAAACAAATGGCTTTTTATTTACTAATCTAATTTTGTAATTTGTTTAAGTCATAAAATGTTTGGGACTTTTTTTTAGGAAAATTAAGAGGCAACTAAAAATGTCACACAACCATATTAAGAGTATCATGCTAGGCCTTGGCTCTAAGTAACCAAGAGGTAATAAAGAAATGAAGGGGTGCCTTGGTGGCTCAGTCGGTTGAGCATCTGACGCTTGATGTTGGCTCAAAATCAAGGATCAGGATCGTGGGATCGAGCCCGGTGTTGGGCTCGGCACTGAGCATGGAGTTTGCTTAAGAGCTCAAGATATGCTCGCTCTCTCTCCGTCTGCCCCTGTACCCTGCTCCTTGCATGCTATCTCTCTAAAAGAAAAAAAAAAAAAAAAATGAAGGAAAAGGAGGACCCCTCCGTCAAGGGACCAATAAAAAAAAAAAAAAAGCCAACAGGCAGCAGCGAAAGAGCACCTAGAGATAAAAGAGAATTGTTAAAAATTGTTTCTTGGGAATTATAAAATAAAGTCATAATTGATGTTTAAAAAAACACATTGATAGTGCAAACCATAAGTTCACTTTTTTTCACCTTGTAAACTGGAGTGAATCACACGGTTTTTATGTTCAAAGTACTTCCATAACTCTTTCTCCTGTACCTCTAACTTTGTCAAGGAATTTAGGATTTAACAGAACTTTGCTGGTTAGCTACAAGGACAACTACTTCCTTGCTACACAGTGACAAAAGAAGAGACTCCAGTGTCTCCAAAGTGTTTATTGGTAGTACACAGTGCTGTCTAAAAGTTTTCACTGAGTGTTCAGGCTTCTTCTGCAGCAAAATGTCAATTCAATGGGAAAGATCATAGAAAAAGAGTATGAGTGGGCAACAAAGTGGCAGATGAGTTTCAATAACTGCAAAACACTGCATTTTGGTAAAAATAATTTTTAAAATGCTCCATATTGATCGAAGGAGCCGAGCAATACAATGTGACCCAACAGAAGACATGTGACTGTAGATCACGTCCAAGAGATTCTGGCCAGAGTGAGCCATTCAACCAAAAACGGCATGACAATTGCTTCTGCATCAAAAGAATTCAATCACATGTGGTACAAAACACCAAACCCCAATCTGGCATTGTATGTGGAACTCTGATAGTTAATCAAAAGTACATATACTGATGTTGAAAAAAATTAAAAGGGTAGAGAAATGGAGTTGTGGAGTATATTAATGTACGAATAGACCAACATTTGTTATTTATTTCTGGTTTAATAAAAAAAAAAGTCTGAAAATGGGTATAATGAAAATTGATAAACTCATCAAAGATATAGAGTAAAATGTTTTTCCTTTCTACCTCTTTCACTTCTAGTCTGCTCACAACCCTTTGTAATTGGCTTAAATTCCTGTCTTTCTAATACAGTGGGTGCCGCCTTATCTTGATATTACTCAGCTTCTCAGAAAAATTTGATATAGTCCCCAGATCTCCCCTTGAAACATCATTTTTTTTTTAAATATAATTTATTGTCCAATTGGCTAACATACAGCATGTAAAGTGTGCTCTTGGTTTTGGGGGTAGATTCCTGTGGTTGAAACATCTTTAATTCTAGTGACACAAGACTTAGCTGATTTCCCTTCTTCTCCATCTCTTGCTGGATTTCCTTCTTCTATTTGATTTCTTCGTATTGGAATTCCCCAAGATTCCTAATGAGACACCTTCTCGGCTAACCACATAGTCTTTGTGCAATGTCATCTAGTCCTCAAGACCAAGACTTTCAAATTTATGTTTTTGGGCCTGATCTCTCAACTGAGATCTGGAATCATATTTTGTCAGACTCCTTGACATATCCTCTTAGATATAGGTTGGTCTTAAAAAAAAAAAAAAAAAAAAAAAGCTAACAAGTCCAGAAACACAACTGTTAACTACCTTCCCCATCCCTGCCAATTGTTTCTTCTCTTGATCACCTTTCAGACAATGGCACCATCTAATATCCCAAACTTAAAAGATACTTCTAGTTCTCTTTCTCTCGACCCCAGCATAAGACCCATCAGCAAACTCAGTTAATTTCACTTTCAGTAGACTCTAAATTCCATTGCTTCTCACTATCGTTACAAATAGTACGTAGTGTAACATTATCACCTAGAACATTATAATAGCTTTTTAACTGGTCTATCCACTCTCATGTAACAACAGTGTTATCTAGTCTTGCCAGAATAATGAATAATGACAGAGTGAGGAGAAAATATATCATAAAAATGATAGAGCTTCTAAAAATATAAATAAAGTAATTTCACGCTCCTTCCTAAAAGAAACAGGGTAAAACCTCCAATGTTACTTACAATCAAAGTAATTCCTCTTACCATGGCCTACCAGTTCCTACCAAATCTGGGTTCTGCTTATTTCGAGGCTTACTTTGTATCTGTCCTCCTGTTCACTATACTCTAGTCAAATCACCTTTTTTTCTGTTTTCAGAATATGTTATTTCCAACACAGTGTCATGTTACATGTTTTTCCTCTTGTCCCACAAGTTCTTCACGAAGATCTTTGCATTACAGCATTACAGTATTGCATTCAGGCAATGGCTCAAATGTAATAGTGGGCTTTACTGGGCACTCAATTTTAACTAGTACAAGTACTCAGTTCTGGGACATTTTATATCAAATATTCAATTAAGGGTATTATTTTTTATAGCATTTATTTCCACTTAAATTATCTTTTTATTCATTTATTTTCTACAAGTTTGTTCTCTCTGTAAGTAATTTACTTTTCTCATTCACTGTCCTGCCCCACATAACTACAACCATTTGGGCTTTTTTAGTATTTACTCAGTAAATATTGTGAATATGCTTTTCAAAAAAATAAATGGTGTTATTTAGGAAATCATACCATTCCTGAACTAACAGCTATTTCTGGTTATTTGAGAGGCATTTTTTTTAGAGAATAATGTATATTTATATGATGATATGTTATCGCAATATTAATAAGCAAATATTGAAATAAAAAGTATTATTTCAATAAGTAATTGAAATAATAGGATGCTCATTTAGAGAAATTATAGAAGACTTTCAAAAACTTAATTTAAAATAAATGTTTTAGGTTAATAATAAGGCTGTATTTTCTTGACATATGATAAAAATTCAGTTTATTCAAATGTATTTAAGAAATGATTCTTCATTAAAAAGACCTATAGAGGGGTGCCTGGGTGGCGCAGTCGGTTAAGCGTCCGACTTCAGCCAGGTCACGATCTCGCGGTCCGTGAGTTCGAGCCCCGCGTCAGGCTCTGGGCTGATGGCTCAGAGCCTGGAGCCTGTTTCCGATTCTGTGTCTCCCTCTCTCTCTGCCCCTCCCCCGTTCATGCTCTGTCTCTCTCTGTCCCAAAAATAAATAAAAAATGTTGAAAAAAAATTAAAAAAAAAAAAGAAAAGACCTATAGATTAGAAAGCATACCTGTGACATAGAACTCATTTGAATTAGACTTTGTAAATAAACACTAATGGTGACAGACATAAAATAATAAAGCTTAAATGTTTTACATTTCTCTCCATATTTTGTAGGCTCATTTTATAACTCAAAAGTTTCTTTATCTTTGCTCACACATTAAAATCATTCTTGATGATGTTAAGTTATTACTCTGCAATACTTTGCAAACCATTGAACTACTGCAATAAGTAAATTAAAGGTAAGGAAAGTAAAAAATAGATTATAAAGTTTCAATAAATGCTACTCTTTCATATTTACATTTATAATTATTCAACTTCATTATAAAAATCTTTAACTTTTACAAATTTGTCTCTCATCACTGCAGATGAAAAAATATTCCCTGTGATGACTATTACAGTTTTCATGGTAGCAAAATTTTGGTTAATTACTTATGCTCATGAAATATCTGCTGAGACCTTCTATTACAGGGACCAAAATATTTTTGCTATTTCAAAATACATGATCACATATGTACATATGTGCACATGTAAATATGTGTGTAAAATAATTGCCAAGATACTGAGTCAGGTTAGTGCCAAGTCATGTTGGAGCTTATCCTTTTTCATACTCCCACTTATGTACGGGGTGAAGGCCCTGTTCTCTGTTACCTAGGAGCTGTGAGCTTTATTATTGCAGCTGTCCATGTGGAGCTGTCAATATAGGAAGGAAGTGAAAGTTATTACTTTAAAGGATCCATGGTCAATACGCAAAAATGTTGTTCTTAGAAAACCTACACTTTGAGATAAAACAGAAGAAGAATTCATATGTGGCTGCCCCAACAAACAAAACAGGATGATCTTTGGCCAATTAGAGTCTATAAGAGCAGTGTCTTGGCCTCAGTACTTTGATTGATCCTCAGCAATGAATGTACTCGGGACTTTACAGTTCCCTGATAGTAACCAAGCATTTCTCCTGCCAGGGAGATTTAGGCCAGGCCAGATCCTTTTATTACTGCTATGTGCAACACCTCTTCTCAGTTTAACTCCATCTCTTTCCTTCCCCAGTTGAGAGGCTCTCTAATGCTCAAATATGGTTTGAAAGTAAAAAAAAAAAAAAAATTCTGAATATTAATTGTTACTGTACAATCTTATTTCTCCATAAAGTGAAATCTGAGTTGATCTGTGAGAAATGACCCTGCTAAATAATAAACTTAAGAGTTAGCAGGTGCAAATCAATTGGGAGGAAGAGATGGAAATAGATAGAATGTAAAACTGGGTCATGGAAGTGAATTGTTGGAGTTGCTACTGAATAAGAGATGCACCGCTCATTGTAGGCCTCGTCATTCTGCTTATGATCATTCTGGACATTTATGCTTTTATTTTTTGAAGAATTTGAATATTTTCAATACTGAGGATGACTTTCAGTTACAGGAAGAGAATTGTCTTTTGTTTTTTTTGTGTGTTTTTTTTTTATTTATTAGGATAATGATAACTGAGCACTGATGCATTAATTGAATTGTGACCAAAAAAACTGTATTCCTCTGAAGTTTTGTCTTCCTGTAGGATACACACTGTGAATTTTTAACACAAAAATAATTTAACACAAGCACATTTTATCTAGAATTTAAATGAGGATTTGTTGGGGTGCCTGGGTAGCTCAGTCAGTTAAGCAGCCGACTTTGGCTCAGGTCATGATCTCGCAGTCTGTGAGTTCGAGCCCCGCGTTGGCTCTGTGCTGACAGCTCAGAGCTTGGAACCTGTTTCAGATTCTGTGTCTCCCTCTCTCTGACCCTCCCCTGTTCATGCTCTGTCTCTCCCTGTCTCAAAAATAAACGTTAAAAATAATTCTTTTTAAATAAATGAGGATTTGTTTCAACTAAGTTGGTAACACAAGATGCACGTTTAAATTTTTTTTTAATGTTTATTTCTGAGGCAGAGAGAGACTGAGCATGAGTGGGGGAGGGGCATAGAGAGAGGGAGACACAGAATCCAAAGCAGGCTCCAGGCTCTGAGCTGTCAGCACAGAGCCTGATGCAGGGCTCGAACCCACAAACTGTGAGATCATGACCTGAGCCGAAGTCAGACGCTTAACTGACTGAGCCACCCAGGTGCCCCAAGATACACATTTTAAATAAACTATACTTCTCACTATACTCAGTGTTATTCTGGGCCATATATTATAACAAAGAAGGAACTTTGTATAAACCATATCATTTAATATCATAACAGTATTAACTAAAATGATATTTGGCCTCATAAATATCCCCTAGCTTCACAAACCAACATTGGACATGATTTAATAATTTGAGATAGATGATCTCACACACACACCCACACACACACACATTTATGTTTCCCTTTGACTTTTTATATAAGCTTGTGGGCTGGTCAAGTTTGAGAAGTAAAATGGCAGAATTTAGTTCCTTTGAGGACTACTTCTTAGACTTTGAATTATTTAAGAAAAAGGAAATATAAACCTATTTGGATTACTATGTGTTTAACCTGAGAATAACCTCCCCACCCAACACCACCAAATAAACCAGAGATTGACTTACAGGTTTGTACATATTTATATATGGATACAGATGTATATAAATTCACTGGTAGGATCAGTGGGAATAGCTTTCAGTGCCTTGCCTATGATTTTAACCTGGAATGGCATTTTCCTTTCTGATATGAATATATATTATTGAGGTTAGGATCTTAGTCAAACTCTTAGTTTTATAGTGCTATTAATTTTAAAAGTTGATTTATTATATGGCCAGATATTCTCATAATAGGACCACTGTTGACAAATTATCCACAACCAAACATGAACCACAGAATTAAAGCATAAAATTATTATTGCTAGTTCCATCTAAACAAAGCAATTGCTTTTGAAATTAGTGTTGTGAGTCATATAATAAAAGACACACAAGTTATTGTTTTGACTTATAAGCATTTTGTTCATAAAAACTGATTACAATAATTATGCAAAAATGGAAATAGGAGCTTAGCATTTAGCTTTATTTTCTAATTAACTCTATGATTTATTACATCACCCAACTCTCTTACACAGCTGGTGGTCAAGGAATTTCCAGAGAAAATGGCTTTGTTTAAGACACAGGGTTGGAGGGGTGCCTGGATGGCTCAGTCTGTTAAGCTTTTGGCTCTTGTTTTCTGCTCAGGTCATGATCCCATGGTTCGTATGATGGAGCCTTGCATCAGGCTCATGGAGCCTACTTGGGATTCTCTGTCTGCCCCTTTGCCATTACTCATGCTCTCTCTCCTTCCCTCTCTCTCTCAAAATAAATAAGTAAACTTAAAAAAAAAGGCACACTATTGAAAAACACTTTAGATTTACTTCAACCAAAATGGTAGGAAAACTGCATACAAAAACAGCTCCTGGGTTCTGATGTCATATCAGAAATGTGGAGAATTGGATAGTGTTCCCTCTTACTTTACAATAAGAAAAACACCTTGAAAAACTGCAAGTTCACAATGTTCCCATCAGATAATGAAAGCTGCAAAGGGAAAAAAATTAAAATAAAATCAGGAATGTTGGAAGCATTCTCAGGGAGAAACAAGATCCAGGAATTTGCTTACTTGAGACATAAAATATTGAACGGAGCATAAGCTGGTAAAAAGGATCAGCTAGAAGATTTTAACTGATTGCTAACATCCGAGTGCGGGTGAGCATGAAAGCTGTAAGCCACATGGGACAAATATGTTCACACGCCTTTATAAGCTTTTCCTCCACACACCCCACCAGATACATACAGAGATGATTGGAGATGAGATATATATATTTTTGTTTTTTCTTAAGAAAGCTTCCCTGATGGTGCTGTCTGGGGAGTGAAAAAGCATGCACTGACTAATGGTCACCTAGTCTCATCTTCTCTGTTTCCTTATGGAAGCAAAGCCTTAATATGCAAAACCTGTTGCCTGAGGGTACAGGTGGGAACCCAATGCAGTTGTGAGAGAATAAGGCCCTTACCCAAGGGCAAAACACATACTCAGCCCAACATTGGCTCTGGAGGAGGGGCATGGACCTTTGTGAAGGCCTCACATCTGGGACTTGTGTTTATATAGTACCTAACTAGAATTGCAGCTTAACCAGAACTTCAGAGAATGACCCCCACCTCTCTAGCTCCTGACCACCACACTAACAAGATTTGAGTAAAAATAAAAGTGGAATATATTTAGGAAAGATGTGAGAGATCTGTTCGGCTGAGCAGCACAGAGTGGAGAATAAATGTGAAATTTCATGTAGGAAAAGAGTAAAGCTAGAATTGACAGTGAAACTATTAAATCCTACTTAGCAAAGGCAGAAGGCTATCCTTAAAAATCTTTCTTGCAGACTCTTTAATTCATCAATTATATGTACTTTGAACAGAAAGAGTATTAGATAAATAATTGCACTCTGTTAGCTCAGAAATAACAGGGACAAAAATAAAGGGGGGGGGGCGGGAATTAATGAAGTTTCTCCAAGGGGAAATCAAGTGACCAGTTTTCTTTTACCTCATAGGGTCCAATTTCTCTAAATAGTTAAGGAAATCTTGAAAGTTTTTGATTGATATGCCCTATGACACCTGGCATCTATCCTAACACTCTTACTCAACTTCTCCCTGGGAGCCAGCAACTATCATACGCTGGGTACCTGTAATAACCATCAAACATTTTGTATGTCCCAGCCCAACTGTTACCATCAGACCTTTAACTGAGAAACATTCTTTCCTCCTTTGTGACATCACATCCACTAACTAAATAGAGTGGTGTAGGGGATTTACTGTGAAATAGATGCTCTCCTGATGGCCTACTCCTGAACATTCCTGAGGACTCTCATAATCAGGTCATAGATAATTTAAACATTGATTTACTTGTATTCTTAATGGAAGTTGAAAGTCTAAGGAGTAATCATATCTCTGGGCATAAATTATGCTGGTTTTCCAACATATTTGGACTGAACCAAATATTCAGACCGAACCCTGCTAACATCTACTTGCATCCTTCCCTCTAACACCAGAAACAAAAGAGCACCAAAATCGATGCAATGAAAATCTAATAGAGAGATTAGTCATTGGATACCTTGTACTTTTCCTCATAATGCTTGTATGGTCTGGGGTAAAAAAAATCCAAAGGTCAGAGATATATATTTATTCAGAATCTCAGCAGTATAAATGTAATAATCATTTCCTACTTACCTATAGTACCAAATCCAAATATTCTCTTATCTTTAGTGTACCATAAGGCTGCATATTTCATAGCTATAAGTCTGTTTTCTGTTCTTTTAGCATCGTTTTTTTAGTCAAAGAGTCATTTCTTTCCTTCCTCCTGGGAAAGCCAAAGTCCTCAACGAGGATTTCAAGAGTATTTCCAATATTTTATTTTTTATCTCATGTATCAATTATCTTTTGTTGTACTCTAAAATTCACTTGAGCTCTGGAACCAATTCTATCTATTTATTGTTTTATCTCTAGTAGGCTATACACTTTCTTTTTTTACTTTTTTTTTTTAATTTTTTAATGTTTATTTATTTTTGAGACAGAGAGACAGAGCATGAACAGGGGAGGGGCAGAGAAAGAGGGAGACACAGAATTGGAAGCAGGTTCCACGCTCCGAGCCATCAGCCCAGAGCCCGACGTGGGGCTCGAACTCATGGACCGCGAGATCGTGACCTGAGCTGAAGTCGGTTGCTTAACCGACTGAGCTACCCAGGCGCCCCGCTATACACTTTCTGAAGAGAAGTTAGTATTTTGTTAAAGTTTATTCTTTGGAACATAATTTATCCCAAAGAGAGATATTTCTCACTCCTGAAAAATTGTAACACGTCAGAAATTTCCTAGGTTTGTAACTAAGAGATCACACAGATGATTCCTAAGTCTCACTGGAAGGCAATGTGTTCCAAGGGTGTTCATTTCCTATTGCTGCACAACGAATTAGCACAAATGTAGGTGCTTAAATCAACATACATATATGTCACAATGCCCATGGGTCAGAAGTCCAGACACGGCTAGATGGGCCCTTTGCTCATGACTTTGAGAACTGAAATCAAGACATTAGCCACATTACAGTTCTCTTCTGAAGCTTGAGGTACTCCTCCCAGCTCATTAGGTTATTGACAGAATTTAGTTCCTTGTGGTTATCACATTGAGGTCCTCTGCTTTTAAAAGCTGCTGCTACCCACTGGCAGCTCTGCAGCTCTACATCCTACTTCTCTTCTTCCAAAGAAGAAGGGAAGCTTATGACTCCTTAAACACTGTTTCTTTTTTTTTTTTTTTAATGTTTTTTAACGTTTATTTATTTTTGGGACAGAGAGAGACAGAGCATGAACGGGGGAGGGGCAGAGAGGGAGGGAGACACAGAATTGGAAACAGGCTCCAGGCTCTGAGCCATCAGCCCAGTGCCTGACGCGGGGCTCGAACTCAGGGACCGCGAGATCGTGACCTGGCTGAAGTCGGACGCTTAACCGACTGCGCCACCCAGGCGCCCCCTTAAACACTGTTTCTTAAGTATCTAATAGATTTATTAAAACACCCATTAAAAAGTTTATTACAATATCCCTAGACATCTAGATTTAATCGTGTTTGTTAATTAAATCTTAAGATGAAAACCAGAAAATATCAGGCAGGATACATTGTAACATCTCAATTCACCACTAGAATATGACTACTTTCCAGAGGCAAAAATACGCCCAAGTGACAGAATTTGTTGTGGTCCCAATAGCTTCCTGGCTAGGTAAAAAGAAGAGGGTTTATATGTACACAATAGTAGAAAAAATTTTGGGATGGTTTATCATTTCAGAAAGCTTTAGAGAAAATAAAAGTGCTTAACCTAAGAAAGGATCCTAATTTAGAATGGTCAGCAAATTGTAGGCATTTAATAGCTCTAATGGTTTTCAATAAACTGGCTATTTTCAAGATAGAAGTCCCTTCAAAAAGATATTAAGCAAAAGAAAATGCCCTGGTTAATCATTATGCCAAACAGCCTGTCCTCACCAAAATCTCACTTCTCTCTCTCTCCCTCTCTCTGTCTCTGTCTCTCTGTCTCTCTGTCTCTCTGTCTCTCTCTCTGTCTCTCTCTCTCTCTCTCTCTCTCTCACACACACACACACATCTATGCAGAAATTCAAAAAGAATATTATGAAATATTATACACTGCCATCCTTTTGTTCCAGAGTTAGAAAAAGACATTTATTAATGGCTGCTTGTGACCTCAAATGAAACCTTTAAAAAATTTTACATGTCACTACCCACACATTTAGGACAAATTGCTCACTGTACTCAATCAACATTAGTGAAGAAACAGACTTCATTGCCTATTGTTGATGAGTGATGCCAAAAATGAGCGATACTGTTGACAAACCTGTGAGGAAATTTTAACCCAAAACAGATCATTGGGTGGTCCCCAATAACTGATATTCAGTTGGCAGTACAAAAGCTTACTGGCTATTATCCAAAAGCTAGACAAGTATGTGTTACTTTGTTAAATGGTTATCTACCTTAAGGTTAGTAGCTGGAGACATCATCCATTTTCTCCCATCACTTTTAACTCTCAAAAGAAGAGTTAAATGAATTCAAGAATGAGATAAACTAGGTGTGCCTGGGTGCCTCAGTTGGTTTAGGGTCTGACTTCGGTTCAGGTCATGATCTCATAGTGAGTTTGAGCTCCTCGTTGGGCTCTGTGCTGACAGTCAGAGCCTAGAGCCTGCTTCGGATTCTGCATCTCCCTCCATCTCTGCCCCTCTTCTGCTTGCACTTTGTCTCTCACGCTCTCTTTCAAAAAAATAAATAAATAAATAAATAAAATACATGAGATAAACTAGACCTTAATTTTTGGAAGCAAATCCTAACCACTTCAAGGAAATTCTGGATTTTTGTTTTCTGCTCAAGCCTATTCACTTCATTTTTAAATAAAAGAACCTGAAATAGGGTGGATTCTACATGCTGTGGTTCAGAGACTAGACAGGGAGAGCTAGACAATGCCACCAACCCTTGGCCAAAATTATTACTTAATTGGACAGAAGCAGTAGTTCAGAATAGACCCATTTTAGATATAATACTGACTTTTGAGAGTGAATATATGTAATTTTAGGAGAAGACTATAGTGCTTGCATGCCTAGAGGTTTCTCTGGCATTTTTATTTTATTTTATTTTATTTTATTTTATTTTATTTTATTTTACTTATTTTTATGTATTTATTATTTTTTAAATGAAATTTATTGTTAAATTGGTTTCTATACAATACCCAGTGCTCATCCCAACAGGTGCCCTCCTCAATGCCCATCACCCACTTCCCCCTCCCTCCCACCTCCATCAACCCTCAGTTTATTCTCAGTTTCTAAGAGTCTCTTATGATTTGGCTCCCTGCCTCCCTGGTTTTTTTTTCCTTCCCCTCCCCCATGGTCTTCTGTTAAGTTTCTCAGGATCCACATAGGAGTGAAAACGTATGGTATCTGTCTTTCTCTATATGACTTATTTCACGTAGCATAACACTCCAGTTCCATCCATATTGCTACAAAGTAGTATTCCATTGTGTATATAAACCACAATTTCTTTATCCATTCATCAGTTGATGGACATTTAGGTTCTTCCCATAGTTTGGCTATTGTTGAAAGTGCTGCTATAAACATTGGGGTACAAGTGCCCCTATGCATCAGTGCTCCTGTATCCCTTGGGTAAATTCCTAGCAGTGCTATTGCTGGGTCACAGGGTAGATCTATTTTTAATTTTCTGAGGAACCTCCACACTGTTTTCCAGAGCGGCTGCACCAGTTTGCATTCCCACCAACAGTGCAAGAGGGTTCCCATTTCTCCACATCCTCTCCAGCATCTATAGTCTCCTGATTTGTTCATTTTAGCCACTCTGACTGGCGTGAGGTGGTATCTCAGTGTGGTTTTAATTTGTATTTCCCTGATGAGGAGTGACATTGAACATCTTTTCATGTGCCTGTTGGCCATCTGGATGTCTTCTTTAAGAAGTGTCTATTCATGTTTTCTTCCCATTTCTTCATTGGGTTATTTGTTTTTCAGGTGTGGAGTTTGGTGAGTTCTTTATAGATTTTGGATACTAGCCCTTTGTCCGATATGTCATTTGCAAATATCTTTTCCCATTCCATCAGTTGCCTTTTAGTTTTGTTGATTGTTTCCATTGCTGTGCAGATGCTTTTTATCTTCATGAGGTCCCAATAGCTCATTTTTGCTTTTAATTCCCTTGCCTTTGGAGATGTGTCAAGTAAGAAATTGCTGTAGCTGAGGTCAGAGAGGTCTTTCCTGCTTTCTCCTCTAGGGTTTTGATGGTTTCCTGTCTCACATTCAGGTCCTTTATCCATTTTGAGTTTAATTTTGTGAATGGTGTAAGAAAGTGGTCTAGTTTCATTCTTCTGCATGTTGCTATACAGTTCTCCCAGCACCATTTGTTAAAGAGACTGTCTTTTTTCCATTGGATGTTCTTTCCTGCTTTGTCAAAGATTAGTTGGCCATACTTTTGTGGGTCTAGTTCTGGGGTTTCTATTCTATTCCATTGGTCTATATGTCTGTTTTTGTGCCAATACCATGCTGTCTTGATGATTACTGCTTTGTAGTAGAGGCTAAAGTCTGGGATTGTGATGCCTCCCACTTTGGTCTTCTTTAATATTACTTTGGCCACTTGGGGTCTTTTGTGGTTCCATACAAATTTTACGATTGCTTGCTCTAGCTTCGAGAAGAATGCTGGTGCAATTTTGATTGGGATTGCATTGAATGTGTAGATAGCTTTGGGTAGTATTGACATTTTAACAATATTTATTCTTCCAATCCTTGAGCACAGAATGTTTTTCCATTTCTTTATGTCTTCTTCAATTTCCTTCATAAGCTTTCTATAGTTTTCAGAATACAGATCTTTTACATCTTTGGTTAGATTTATTCCTAGGTATTTTATGCTTCTTGGTGCAATTGTGAATGGGATCAGTTTCTTTATTTGTCTTTCTGTTGCTTCATTATTAGTGTATAAGAATGCAACTGATTTCTATACATTAATTTTGTATCCTGCGACTTTGCTTAATTTATGTATCAGATCTAACAGACTTTTGGTGGAGTCTATCAGATTTTCCATGTATAATATCATGTCACCTGTAAAGTGCGAAAGCTTGACTTCATCTTTGCCAATTTTGATGCCTTTGATTTCCTTTTGTTGTCTGATTGCTGATGCTAGAACTTCCAACACTATGTTAAACAACAGCGGTGAGAGTGGACATCCCTGTCATGTTCCTGATCTCAGGGAGAAAGCTCTCAGTTTTTCCCCATTGAGGATAATATTAGCTGTGGGCTTTTCATGAATGGCTTTTATGATGTTTAAGTATGTTCCTTCTATCCCGACTTTCTTGAGGGTTTTTATTAAGAAAGGATGCTGAGGGGCGCCTGGGTGGCTCAGTCGTTTAAGTGGCCGACTTCAGCTCAGGTCATGATCTTGTGGTCGGTTAGTTCGAGCCCCACGTCGGGCTCTGTGCTGACAGCTCAGAGCCTGGAGCCTGTTTCAGATTCTGTGTCTCCCTCTCTCTCTGCTCCTCCCCTGTTCATGCTCTGTCTCTCTCTGTCTCAAAAATAAAAAAACGTTAAAAAAAATAAAAAAAAAAAGGATGCTGAATTTTGTCAAATGCTTTTTCTGCATTGATTGACAGGATCATATGGTCCTGTTCTTTTCTTTTATTAATGTGAGGTATCACATTGATTGATTTGCTAATGTTGAACCAGCCCTGCAGCCCAGGAATGAATCCCACTTTATCATGGTGAACAATTCTTTTTGTATGCTGTGAATTTGATTTGCTAGTATCTTATTGAGAATTTTTGCATCCATATTCATCAGGGATATTGGCCTATAGTTCTCTTTTTTTGCTGGGTCTCTGTCTGGTTTGGGAATCAAAGTAATGCTGACTTCATAGAACAAGTCTGGAAGTTGTCCTTCCCTTTCTATTTTTTGGAATAGTTTGAGAAGGATAGGTATTATCTCTGCTATAAATGTCTGGTAGAATTCCCCTGGGAAGTGATCTGGTCCTGGACTCTTATTTGTTGGGAGATTTTTGATAACTGATACAATTTCTTTGCTGGTTATGGGTCTGTTCAAGTTTTCTATTTCTTCCTGTTTGAGTTTTGGAAGCGTGTGGGTGTTTAGGAATTTGTGCATTTCTTCCAGGTTGTCCAGTTTGTTGGCATATAACTTTTCATAGTATTCCCTGATAATTGCTTGTATTTCTGAGGGATTGGTTGTCATAATTCCATTTTCATTCATGATTTTATCTATTTGGGTCATCTCCCTTTTCTTTTTGAGAAGCCTGGCTAGAGGTTTATCAATTTTGTTTATTTTTTCAAAAAACCAACTCTTGGTTTCATTGATCTGCTCTACAGTGTTTTTAGATTCTATATTGTTTATTTCTGCTCTGATCTTTATTATTTCTCTTCTTCCGCTGGGTTTGGAGTATCTTTGCTGTTCTCCTTCTAGTTCCTTTAGGTGTGCTGTTAGATTTTGTATTTGGGATTTTTCTTGTTCCTTGAGATGGGCCTGGATTGCAAAGTATTTTCCTCTCAGGTCTGCCTTCACTGCATCCCAAAGGGTTTGGATGGTTGTATTTTCATTTTCGTTTGTTTCCATATATTTTTTAATTTCTTCTCTAATTGCCTGGTTGACCCATTCATTCTTTAGAACGGTGTTCTTTAACCTCCATGCTTTTGGAGGTTTTCCAGACTTTTCCCTGTGGTTGATTTCTAGTTCATAGCATTGTGGTCTGAAAGGGTGCATGGTATGATCTGCTTTATACTTATTAAGGGCTGTTTTGTGACCCAGTATGTGACCTATCTTGGAGAATGTTGCATGTGCACTCGAGAAGAAAGTATATTCTGTTGCTCTGGGGTGCAGAGTTCTAAATATATGTCAAGTCCATCTGATCCAATGTATCATTCAGGGCCCTTGTTCCTTTATTGACCGTGTGTCTAGATGATCTGTCCATTGTTGTAAGTGGAATATAAAGTCCCCTGCAATTACCACATTCTTATCAATAAGGTTGCTTATGTTTGTGATTAATTGTTTTATATATTTGGGGGCTCCCATATTTGGCGCATAGACTTTTATAATTGTTAGCTCTTCCTGATGGATAGACCCTGTAATTATTATATAATGCCCTTCTTCATCTCTTGTTACAGCCTTTAATTTAAAGTCTTGTTTGTCTTATATAACTATGGCTACTCCAGCTTTCTTTTGACTTCCAGTAGCATGATAGTTAGCTCTCCATCCCCTCACTTTCAATCTGAAGGTGTCCTCAGGTCTAAAATGAGTCTCTTGTAGACAGCAAATAGATGGGTCTTGTTATTTTATCCATTCTGATACCCTATGTCTTTTGGTTGGAGCATTTAGTCCATTTACATTCAGTGTTATTATAGAAAGATATGGGTTTAGAGTCTTTGTGATGTCTGTAGGTTTCATGCTTGTAGTGATGTCTCTGGTACTTTGTGGTCCTTGCAACATTTCACTCACAGAATCCCCCTTAGGATCTCTTGTAGGGCTGGTTCAGTGGTGATGAATTCCTTCAGTTTTTGTTTGTTTGGGAAGACCTTTATATCTCCTTCTATTCTGAATGACAGACTTGGTGGATAAAGGATTCTCGGCTGCATGTTTTTTCTGGTCATCACATTGAAGATTTCCTGCCATTCCTTTCTGGCCTGGCAAGTTTCAGTAGATAGGTCTGCCACTAGTCTTATCAGTCTCCCTTTAAATGTTAGAGTGTGTTTATCCTTAGCTGCTTTCAGAATTTTCTCTTTATCCTTGTATTTTGCCAGTTTCACTACGATATGTCGTGCAGAAGATCGATTCAAGTTACGTCTGAAGGGAGTTCTCTGTGCCTGTTGGATTTCAATGCCTTTTTCCTTCCCCAGATCAGGGAAGTTCTCAGCTATGATTTGTTCAAGTACACCTTCAGCCCCTTTCTCTCTCTCTTCTTCTTCTGGAATTCCTAGGATACGTATATTGTTCCATTTGATTGCATCACTTAGTTCTCTAATTCTTCCCTCATGGTCTTGGATGTTTTTATCTCTCTTTTTCTCAGCTTCCCCTTTTCCATAATTTTATCTTCTAATTCACCTATTCTCTCCTCTGCCTCTTCAATCTGTGCTATGGCTGCCTCCATTTTATTTTGTACCTCATCTATAGCTTTTTTTAGCTCCTCATGACTATTTCTTAGTCCCTTGATTTGTGTAGCAATAGATTCTCTGCTGTCCTCTATGCTTTTTTCAAGCCCAGCAATTAATTTTATGACTAATATTCTAAATTTTTGTTCCGTTATATTGCTTAAATAGTTTTTGATCAATTTGTTAGCTGTCGCTACTTCCTGGAGTTTCTTTTGAGGAGAAGTTTTCTGTTTTGTCATTGGGTAGTCCCTGCAGTGGCTCCAAACTGCAGGGCTCTTCCCCTGTGCTGTCCATAGAAACTTGTTTGGTGGGCGGGGCCACAGTCAGACCAATGTCTTCCCCCAGCCCAACACTGGGGCCACAGTCAAACTGGTGTGTACCTTATCTTCCCCTCTCCCAGGGGCAGGACTCACTGTGGAGTGGTGTGGCCCCTGTCTGGGCTACTTGTACACTGCCAGGCTTGTGGTACTGCTTCAATGGGATCTGGCCAGGGTGGTTCCACAAGGTGCACAGGGACAGGAGGGGCAGGCTTAGCCCGTTTTGCCTTCAGTGGTCCCCTGTGGGAGTGGCCCTGCAACACTGGGAAGGAGGAAGACCTGTGGGAGGGATTGACCCACAGAAGCACAGCACTGGGCATTCACGCAGTATAGGCAAGTTCGGTGACAGGAACTGGTTTCCTTTGGATGTTCTGCTGGGGGATGGGAGAGGGAGATGGCCAGTGCCTTTGTTCCCCAGCCGA
Source organism: Lynx canadensis (assembly GCF_007474595.2). Classification (NCBI taxonomy): domain Eukaryota; kingdom Metazoa; phylum Chordata; class Mammalia; order Carnivora; family Felidae; genus Lynx; species Lynx canadensis. The sequence goes on along the minus strand of NC_044306.2, from coordinate 53,656,792 downwards.
GCTGAGCTCTGTCTTCAGTGTCTCAACAACTCTCCCTCCTGGCGTCCTCTCGACCTCCCCACTCTCAGAGCAGAGCTGTTGACTATAACATTCCAGATGTTAAGTCCCGCTGGCTATCAGAACACACTCCATCTGGCCCCTCCACTTTTGCAAGCCAGACTAGGGGGCTCTGCCTTGCCTGGTGGGCTGCCCCTCCACCACCCCAGCTTCCTCCCACCAGTCCATGTAGCACGCACAGCCTCTCCGCCCTTCCTACCCTCTTCCAAGGGCCTCTTGTCTACCTCTTTGGCATTTTTAATATTACTAAGAATGATCTGGGGAACAAGGAATTATTAAATTGAGTACTTCAGCTAAAACTCCCATATTGGTTCTTCAGACTCTTTGGATTAGGAAACAATGAGGTGAGTAGTTGCATATTGATGATGACACAATTGTTTGTTTGTTCATAAGCACGAAATTCAGCAACAACTTAGATCCTGCTCCAGGAGTATATTTTTCAAAGTGCCGTTGTAACTACCCAACTTAAGCATAATAGTAGAGAACAGTGTTTAAAGAACTATTGTTGAAAACTAGCATCTCTGGTAGTAGGACCCATCATTTTGTGTTTTTAACAAGTTTAATAAGGGACTAGTAGGCAAACTTAAGTTTGAGGATCATTGGTATACAAAAGATAAAAATGTTTTTTTTTTTTCCACAGAAGGCAATTATTGCCCTTTTATACTCTAGCAATATCAACAACAGTACATTGTTTTTCATGTACTAAGCTGAAAGTGAGGAAGACAATAGATCAATATTGTCACCTTAGATAAATCAAATATAAACAATTACAAATAACTAAGTAATCAATGTCTATATCTTTAGAATCTAAAAGTGAACTTAAAAACATCAAAGAAATGTTCTAAAAAATGTAAACTGCTCTGCTAGTTTTCAAGAAAAGGGGTGTCTGGGTGGCTCAGTAGGTTAAGCATCTGAATCTTGATTTTGGTTCAGGTCACGATGCCAGGGTCATGGAATGGAGCCCCTCATGGGGCTCTATGCCCAGTGTGGAGACTATTTGGGATTCTCTCTCTCCCTCCTTCTGCCCCTCTCCCCTATTCATGTTCTCTCAAGATATCTCTGTTAAATACCATAAAAATCAATGCAATATCTGTCTTTCTGTCTGTCTCTATCACTCTCTCTCTGAACACACACACACACACACACACGCACACACACACTAAATAAAAAGATTTTTTCTTAATCTTCAAAACATATACAAAATAATTATATTATGAAACTTTTGTTTGAAAACCATTTAAATTTGTCTCTAATATTTTTATAGCTTTCAATGGTATAAATGAATACAATCGAGAAATTATTTCCTATGAAAATAAGATTTATACATGAGAATTGCTCTGGAAGAAAACTTATCTTTTTCACAATGGGGATGATTATAAAGTTAAAAGTACAACATTGTTGCAAATGGAATTATGAAGAATAAGGGTAAAATAAGAGTAAAAAAGTGCTTAAATGAATGGTAATATGAGATCATTTTCAAACATAGGATTTTTAACTCCCAGAAGCCACTTTAAGGAGAAATGATTAATGGTCCTTAAAATTCATTTTATGTAGTGTTATATTGTTATACACTTAACTATAATACCTCTTTTTTCATATTAATATATTACAAAAGATAAAAATGTTAAATGATGCTTTTCCACAGAGTACTAAAAGGTATATACAGAGTGACATCAAAAAGGAGAGTTACAGAAACAACTATTTATATAATAATTACATATATTTTCCTGCAGGAGTAGCTGGGGTGTTTTTGGTAATTATTTATTAGTAACTAACACGGGCCATAGAACAACCAGGGCCATCCCTAAATGTATCTTTGTCTCATACACCAGTAGCAACTCTCTTTATGCTTAGTACACCCATTTTGTATTGCCATACTTGAATATTTCCAATGAGCTATTCTTATGTTTTTAAATGTGGAAAAATTTCTTCAGTTTTTTAATTGAAGTATAGTGGCATATAACATTATGTTAGTTTCATGTGTACAATATAATGATTCAATATTGCAAAATAACCACTGCAATAAGTCTGTCATCTGTCACCATCTGTCACCATACATAAGCAAACTAGTGTGAGTGTGTGTGTGTGCGTGTATGTGATGAGAAATTTTAAGAAATACTTTCTTAGCAACTTTCAAATGTGTAGTTCAGTGTTATAAAATATAACCACCATGCAGTGCATTACAGCCTCATGACTATTTTATAACTGAAAGTTTGTAATTTGGATCGACTTCATCCATTTCACCCATCCCATACCTCTGGAAACCATTGTTTCCATAAACCATTGTTGGTTTCCATAAACCATTGTTGTCTTTATCTATGAGCTTTTTTGTTTGTTTTGGGAGATTTAAAATTTTTATTATTGTTAGTGTTTATTATTATTATTGTTCCACATACAAATGAGAATAATATGGCTTATCTTTCTTTGTCTAACTTATTTCACCTAGCATAAAGCTGTCAAGGTCTATCCATGTTGTTAAAAATAGCAATGTGTGTATATGTATATACACCACATTTTCTTTACCCATTTATTCATTGATGGACACTTAGACTGCTTCCATATCTTGACTATTATAAATAATACTACAATGAACATAGGAGTGCATGAATATTTTTGAGTTAGTATTTTTGTTTTCTTTGGATAAAAGTTCAGAAGTGGAATTGCTATATCATATGGTAATTCTATTTTTAATTTTTTTTTTTTTTAAATTTTTTTTTTCAACGTTTTTATTATTTATTTTGGGACAGAGAGAGACAGAGCATGAACAGGGGAGGGGCAGAGAGAGAGGGAGACACAGAATCGGAAACAGGCTCCAGGCTCTGAGCCATCAGCCCAGGGCCTGACGCGGGGCTCGAACTCACGGACCGCGAGATCGTGACCTGGCTGAAGTCGGACGCTTAACCGACTGCGCCACCCAGGCGCCCCTATTTTTAATTTTTTTTAAGAAACTTCACATTTTTTTCTATAGTGGTCGCACCAGTTTACATTCATACCCACAATGCATAAGGGTTCACTTCTCTCCACATCCTTGCCAACAGTTTTTTATTTCTTGTCACTTTGATAAAACCATTCTAACAGGTGTGAGGTAATATCTCTTGGTTTTGATTTGCATTTCCCTGATAATTAGTGATGTTGAGCACTTTTCCATGTACCTATTGGCCATCTGTATGTCTTCTTTGGAAAAATGTTCACTCAGGTCTTCTGCACATTTTTAAATGTGATTGTTTTTTGCTATTGAGTTGTATGGATTCTTTATATATTTTGTATGTTAACTCCTTATCAAATATATAAAAAAATATTTCATCCCATTCCAGTTTTCCTTTTCATTTTGTTGATGTTTTCTTTTCCAGTGAAGAAGCTTCTTAGTTTGATGTGGTTCCACTTGTTATTTTCTGCTTTTGTTGCCTTTACTTGTGTAGTCAGATCCAAAAAAATCACTGCCAATACTATATCAAAGAACTTACAGCCTATGTTTTCCTCTAGGAGTTTTATGATTTCAAAATATACATCCAAGTCTTAAACCCATCATGAATTATTTGTGTATGCTTAAGATATGGGTCCAGGTTCATTCTTTGGCACGTGGCTGCCAAGTTTTGCCAACATCATTTATTGAAGAAACTGTCCTTTTCTCAGTGTATATTCTTAATTCCTTAATCATAAATTAATTACCCATATATGCATGGGCTTCTGAACTCTATTCTGTTCCACTGATCTATGTGCCTATTTTTATGCCAATATCATACTGTTTTGAGTCTATGGATTTGTAAATACAGTTTGAAATCAAGGAATGTGATACCTCTAGTTTTGTTCTTTTTCAAGATTGCTCTGGCTATTTGGAGTCTTTTGTGAGAGAAGATATTTGCAAATGACATATCTGATAAAGAGTTAGCATCCAAACTATATAAAGAACTTATACAATTTAATGCTCCAAAAAACGAATAATCCAATTGAAAGCTGTTTTTAAATATATATAAAAAATATTGACAAGCCTCTAGCTAGATTCGCCAAGAGTCTTGGTTCTCTATCCTGTTCCATTGATCCTATATGTTTACTTTTGTGCCAGTACCACACTGTTTTGATTACTACAGCTTTGTAATACAACTTGAAGTCTGGAATTGTGACACCTTCAGCTTTGCTTTTCTTCTTCAAAGTCACTTTGGCCATTTGGGGTCTTTTGTTGTTCCATATAAATTTTAGTGTTTTTTTGTTCTACTGTGAAAAATGCTGTTGGTATTTTGATAGGGATTACATTAAACCTGATTGCTTTTGTAGTATAAACATTTAAAAAAAAATATTTGTTCCTTCAATCCATGAGTATGGAATATCTTTCCATTTCTTTGTGTCGTCTTCAATTTCTTAAGAAATAGGCAGCAGAAACGAATAGACATTTCTCCAAAGAAGACATCCAGATGGCCAACAGACAAATAAAAAGATGCTCAACATCATTTATCATCAGGGAAATGTAAGTGAGATATCACTTCACACCTGTCAGAATGGATAAAATCAAACACACACACACACAAAACAGTACATGTTGGCAAGGATGTGGAGAAAAAGAAATTCTTGCACTGTTGGTGCAGTCACTCTGGAAAACAGTATGGAGGTTCCTCAAAAAGTTAAAAATAGAACTACCCTATGATGTAGTAATTGCACTAATTCACCCCCAAAATACAAAAACAGTAATTCAAAAGGATACATGTACCCTTATGTTTATAGCAACATTATTTATAATAGCAAAATTATGGAAGCAGCCCAAGTCTCCATCAATAGATGAACGGATAAAGAAGATGTGATATATACACATAATGAAATATTATTCAGCCATAAAAAGAATGAAATCTTGCCATTTGCAATGACATGGATGGAGCTAGAGAGTATAATGCTAAGCAAAGTCAGTCAGTCAGAGAAAGACAAATACCATATGATTTTACTCATATGTGGAATCTAAGAATAAACAAACAAATGAGCAAAGGAAAAAAGAGAGAGAGAACCAAGAAATGGACTCTTAGCTATAGAGAACAAACTGACAGCTACCAGAGGGGAGGTTGGTGAGAAGGGATGGGTGAAATAAGCAATGGGGATTGAGGACTACACTTGTCATGGTGCACACTGGGTGTTGTATGGAATTGTTGAATCACTATACTGTATGCCTGAAACTAAGATAACACTGTAAACTATACTGGAATTTAAAATAAAATTTAAAAAGACCCAACTTTTAGTTTAATCAATTTTTTTAGTTTCTATTTTGTATATTTATGCTCTAATCTTTGTTAATCCCTTCCTTCTGCCAACTTTGAATTTTGCTTGTTCTTATCCTACTTCCATCAGATGTAAAGTTAAGTTGTTTGTGATTTTTCTAGTTTCTTGAGGCAGGCATTTATTGCTATGAATGTAACTCTCAGAATTGCTTTTGCTACATTCCATAAGTTTTGGTATGTTTTAGTTCCATTTTCATTTGTCTTAGGGTATTTTTATTTACCTTTTGACTTGACTTTGACATATATTTAGATTTTACAGTTTTGTTTGTTTGTTTGTTTGTTTGTTTGTTTTTGGAACTGATTTCTACTTTCATACCACTGTGGTCAGAAAAGATACTTAATATAATTTCAGGATTCTTAAATTTATTAAGACTTGTTTTGTGGCCTAACCTGTGATATATCCTGGAGAATGTTCCAGGCTGACTTGAGAAGAATGTATATTCAGTTCTTTGGGATGGAATGTTTTGTAAATATCTGTTACATCTATCTGGTCCAACATGTTATTTGAGGCTGATATTTCCTTATTGATTATCTATCTGGACTACCTCTCCATTGATATAAGTGAAGTATTAAAGTCCCATACTACCATTGTATTGCAGTATTTTTCTCTTTTTAGTCCTGTTAACATTTATGTATGTAGGTGCTTCTATGTTGGATGCATAAATGTATACAAATGTAATATCATCTTGTTGGATTGACAGCTTTATCATTATATAATATCCTTCTTTGTCTCTTATTACAGTTTAGTTTCAAAGTCTATTTTGTCTGATGTAAATATAGCTACCCCAGCTTTCTTTTGGTTTTCATTTGCATAGAAAATATTTTTCCATACCTTCACTTTCAGTCTGTGTGTGTCCTTAAATCTGATGTGAGATTTTTGTAGACAGCATATAGATATAGACAGGTCTTTTTTTTTTTTTTTCCCAGCCATTAAGCTGCACTATGTCTTTTGATTGCAGAATTTAGTCCATATACATTTAAAGTAATTATTGATAGGTATATACTTACTGACTTTTTGTTCATTGTTTTCTGAATATATTGTAGTTTCTCTCTGTTTCTTTCTTCTTGTTCTCTTCATTTGTGGTTTTATGGCCTTCTTTAGTGGTATGCTTAGATTCCTTTCATTTTATCTTTGTGTGACTGCTATAGGTTTTACATCATCATCATGAGGATTATGTATAACATTTATTATAGTCCATTTTCAATTGATAACAATTTAAGTTTGAATGAAATCTAAAGCTTTACATTTTTACTCTCTCCAACACTTTAGGTTTTTGATGTCACATTTTGCATCTTTTATCTTGTGGTTGCCTTAACTCATTATTGTAGTTATAGTTATTTTTGCGACTTTTATCTTTCAACTTTTATATTAGCTTTATATGTAATTAATTTACTACCTTTACTATATATTTACCTTTACCAATGAGATTTATACTTTCATATATTTTCTTGTTACTGGTTAACATCCTTTCTTTTTTAGCTTAAAGAAGTTCCTTTAACATTAATGGTGATGAACTCCTCTAACTTTGCTTGTCTGAAATTATTTTTTATCTTCCCTTCAATTCTGAATGATAACTTTCCTAGGTAGAATATTCTTGGCTGGAAGTTTTTTGTTTTTTGTTTTTTGTTTTCTCAGTATTTTTGAATATATTGTGCCACTCCCTTTGGCTTGTAAAGTTTCTGCTGAAAAATCTGGTATTAGCCTTATGACCTTTCCCTTGTTCATAAAAAATTATTTTTCCCTTACTGGTTTAAGATTCTCTCCCTGTATTTAACTTTTGACATTTTAATTATAAGGTGTCTTGGTGTGGATCTCCTCAGGTTCATCTTATTTAGAATAGTCTGGGCTTTCTGGATGGATGTCTGTTTCCTTCTCCAGACTAGGGAATTTTTCCGTCACTATTTCTTCAGATAAGGTTGGTTTTTTTTTGTTTTGTTTTGTTTTGTTTTGTCTCTTTCTCTCCCTTTTCTCCTTTTGACATCTCTATAAGCCTTGTTGTTATCCCATAAAGTTTTCTTTCTTTCTTTCCTTTTTTTTCTTTTTTTAAATTTTTTTTTGTGTGAAAGAACACAAAGTAAAAAAAAAAAAAACTACCTTTTTGCCAGATATAATGAAATTATTGGTTTAGAAAGGATTATCAGTAAGTCCAAAAACTATTAGAAGAATGATTTGTAATAAAAAAAGACTTTTGTATGGTTCTAAAACCATTCTACAAAGATTACTTTTGTTAGATTCTGTTTCAACAAGCTTGTTACAAAGAACATTTTGAGGATAAGTGGGAATTTGAATATGCACTGGATATTAGATGGTTTAAAAATAATAATAATTGATTTTGTTAGATCTAATGTTATTTTGACTATGTAGGAAAATACTTCTTCAGAGATGCTTATAAAAGTATATGGAATGTTATGTCATATTTTTCATAATTTGCTTTAAAAAAAGTTTTAAAAAATTTTTAGAAATTTAAAAGTCCTTGTTATATATGCAACGGTAGCATATTTAAAAATAAAAACTATAACATACAAAAAACAAGAAAATAACTTTACAGTTTAGCTCTGAAAAAAATGATGATTACATGTCATCCAAAATGGATGGAAGTTCAAGGAAATTTGTTTGTTTTTTTTTTTAAAGTGAAAAATGAATAAACTAGATAAGAAAAGAAACAATACAAAAGAAGAGACAAAATAGTAGGTAAAAGGTACTAACTGAGGAAGTGAGATAAAAGATAAGGTAAAAGATAGTAGATAGTTTCTATAAAGTAAGAAGGGCAAACAGTCTTTGAAAGCTGATCATCTGTTTCTAACCTTCTGAAACGTAGAAGCAGAGGATATTGACGTACAGTATACAAAAGATGATTTGTCTCATGGCACTGTGATATGTGTATAGGTAGCTAATGTTCTGAACAAAAACACAGAATAATGGCATTATTCTCACTCTTAAATGCTCTTCTTGTAAAACCCATTTGTATAGGAATCAATTCCTTTATAGTATAGCTCTCACAAGACCTTCTCATGGACCTCTGCCAGCCCAGTGAGGTAGATATTTTCCTTTATGCACAACATATGTTCCTATTCCCTTTTCCCAAATATGCTGGGTTTGTAGAGAAAATCACATAATGCTTACCCTAAAACGTGTTGTTTACATACTATACATATCTCGTTTCATACCAAATGTTCTTATCTATTCCTCATAGAGTGGTGCAACCCTCCTCAGCTCTCCTCCCACCACTTCCCTAAGATATCTCTTTGATCCTATCTTGAGACACTTTCAAGAAAAGAAGTTATGAAGATAATCCTGAGGTAACATTTTATGAAATAGTTTCCAAATTTTTCTTCCCCAACTTTTTTTTCCTCCAGTCCTCCAATGAATTATCAATTTAAATCACAGAAGTTACTTAGAAAGTACTCTGTTTTACATTCATTGTTTATATCTGGAGTCAAGCCAGTTTCATTTTCCAACCTGGTAGAATTTTGGTAGAATTTAACCCAGTCTTGTGCAAACAATATATATATTTTTTCTGTATCGCATAAAACATTTTTAAAAATTTTTTTAAATGTTTATTTATTGTTGAGAGAGAGAGAGAGACAGAGCATGACTGGGGGAGGGGTAGAGAGAGAGGGAGACACAAAATCAGAAGGAGGCTCCAGACTCCGAGCTGTCAGCACAGAGCCTGACGTGGGGCTGGAACTCACAAACCGTGAGATCATGACCTGAGCTGAAGTCAGACGCTTAACTGACTGAGCCACCCAGGTGACCCTCTTATGAAACTTTTCTTGATGTAAGATATTTTTTTAACAATATGTGTTTTCTCTATGTAAGTTTTAGAGCATGAAATCATTTATATACTTCAGGTTAAAAGGAAGATTATTATAAATCTTCAATCCAATATGGTAAATAAATATCTTTTCTGCATATTTTGAGAATAATACTCTTAGTTAATTGAAATTGTTCTTTTGGTTTTGTTAGTCACATTGTAAAGTGTTTAAGTATTCTGTATTTAAAGAAATAAAATGGTAAAGTACATCGGTCATTTCTACGAACCAAAAGTATACAATGTGATTCATTTTTGATGGAGCAACTTCTAGTCAAACCATAAAGAAAACAGTGTGAGAATTTCAGTATTGTATTTTCCTGCTGATGTTTTGAGTATTTTAGAATATTGAAGTCTAAAGTTGTTTTCAAATAAATAGTAAATGCATATGTTTTTGAAAAAATAATTGAAGAAATATGTTACCCTGTTATAGTATTTAAGTAGAATCCATGATCTAAAATGAATTGGTAAATGCTAATATTAAAGCATTAATTGTAAAAAAAAAAATTTCTTTTGTAACAATAAAATTATATGTTTTAAAATTAGTTGATTGCTTATATTTCTCTCTAAAATGCTTGCCCCAGGATGATATTTTTTCCTTAAAAAATATGTAAAATTTATATGTTGTACCCAGACATTATATGAGATATTTATTAATTTTTCCTAATTATATTTAATTTTTAAATAGAAAATGTAAATTCTCTAGAGAGTGCATGTAAAATTGCAGATAATTTTACAAATAGCAGAGATAAAATGAGATTTTGAATGTACATGTATAAATAACATTTACATAGTATTTGGTGCTTCATTTTATGAATGTAATCATTAGAGACATATATATGTGATATCTAAAATAACCTTAGTTATAATTTTGAAATAAACTAAGCAGATACTTAAATATAATACAGTGCTTTTTAATTAAAAAAAATTCTTTTTAATCTTTATTTATTTTTGAGAGAGATAGAGACAGAGCATGAGCAGGGGAGGGGCAGAGAGAGAAGGAGACACAGAATCTGAAGCACAGACTCCAGGCTCTGAGCTGTCAGCACAAAGCCCCATGCAGGGCCTGAACCCACGAAAGCAAGTTCATGACCTGAGCTGAAATTAAACGCCCACTGACTGGGCCACCCAGGCGCCCCAAATATAATACAGTTTTTAAATTACATTTACATCTAATTTGGATATGCACATAGCATGATTCTGTTATTTGGCAAGAAATAGTATTCCATATCATATATTATAAATTATGTGATACTAATATATTTTCTTGGGATATTTTATATGTATTGAACATTTAACAAACCTTTATTAAATATTCAATGTGTGGAAGGCATGTTATTAGCTGTTATAGTGGGTATATATGGAAATAATTCCTATGTGTGTGTTTGTGTGCATGCTCCCCTGTGGTCACATTTTAAAAGAGCTTCTAAGCTACAAGAGTCAAAGGAAGGTTTCAATAAAAGGATTTTAATTTTCACATGGAGTTCTAAATATACAATAAAAATAGAAATAAATAAATCCACTAGATAGCCAGACTCAAGCAGTTATGGTAACAATTAATTTGAATATGAGACCCAAATGGGATCACTCTATTAATTGTCCAACTAATACATTAACCCATGATTCTTCTTTCTAACCTTTAGGACCTTGATTTGGTAGAAGTGAATGTAAGTATCAAATTCCTTAAATATTTCAAAATGTGAAGACAAATTCAAACCATATATGAACTTTAAATAAAGAACTGAAATGTAACTGTCACCAGGGAATATTAATAAACACAATGTAAATAAAACACAATGTTTCCATTTAAGTCTGTTAACAGTGGTAGCTAATTAGTTGAAATGTCCCTACAGATCAGAACATAAGCAGGTTAAGTTCTAAAAATACCATGGCATACTTGTGGCTTTGTCTCTAGCATATTAAGAACCTAAAAGTTGTCACACATGATTTTTCAACGAGAAAAAAGATTAAAAAAAGATAAACAAACTGAAATCAGTGACTTTTTTGGGAGCCATTAGAGAGTTGGAGTCACAGAACAAATTGTCATCTGCTCTAGAGACAGGCAAATATAGGGGGTCACACCTAGGATCTGCTTACTTGGAGCAGAAGTTACTTAAGCCATAAACTGGTAGGAACATTTTAAGAGTAATTTTGATGAATTCTAGGGCCTTATTTTGAGAGAGACAGAGAAAGTGCGAGCAGGGGAGGGGCAGATAAAGAGGGAGAATCTCAAGCAAGCTCTGCACTGTCAAAGCCTCAATGGGAAAAAAAATATTTGAACAGTCTCATCAAAGCAAATACAAATAGCAAACAACTAGAGGAAAATATTCTCAACAACTCTTGTCATTAGGAAGTTGCAGATTGGGGCGCCTGAGTGGCTCAGTCGGTTAAGCGTCCGACTTTGGCTAGGGTCATGATCTCAGGGTTTGTGAGTTCCAGCCCCACATCGGGCTCTGTGCTGACAGCTCGGGGCCTGGAGCCCCCTTCAGATTCTGTGTCTCCCCCTGTCTGCCCCTCCACCGCTTGCACTCTGTCTCTCACATTGTCTCAAAAATAAATAAACATTGAAAAAAATAAAAAAAAAAAAGGAAGTTGCAGATGAAAACAAAAAAATACTGTTACATACATCTAAGAATGGGTAAAATCCAGGGGCACCTGGGTGGCTCAGTCTGTTAAGCATCCGACTCTTGATTTCAGCTAGGTCATGATCTCATGGTTTGTGAATCCAAGCCTTGTATCAGGCATTGTGCTGACAGCATGCATCCTGCTTGTGATTCTCTCTCTCCCTGTTTCTATGTCCCTCCCATACTCTCTCACTCTTTCTGTCTCTCAAAAAGTAAACAAACAAACAAACAAACAAACAAAGGTAAAATCCAAAAACTGACACTACCAGTTGCTGGTAAGAATGCAGAGCAAGAGGAACTCTCATTAATTACTGGTAAAGGACAATGGCACAAACACTTTGAAAGGTATTTTGTAAGTTTCTTACAAAGCTAAATATAATTTTGCCATAAAATCCAGCAATCATACTCCTGAGTGTTTATGCAAACAATCTGAAAATTTGTCAGTATAAATACCATCACATGAATGTGGCAAACAGATTTATTCTTAATAACCAAAAACTAGAAATGACCTTCAATATGTAAATGAATAAACAAACTGTGTTATATCACTATAAGGGATATCATTCAGTAATTAAAACAAACAAGCAAAAACTATTAAGCAATGAAAAGACATGGATGAACCTTAAGTACATACTGCTAAGTGAATGAAGTCAGTCTGAAAAGTTTACATAGTATTTGACTTCGTTTAAATGAGATTCTGGAGAAGGCAGGAAAAAGACAATAAGAAGACTAGTGGGTGGTAGGAATTTGTGGGAAGTCATTGTTCCCCATCTCTTAGATGTGGGCTGTGCAAAGGGACATACTGCCAGAGTACAGTATAAAAAAGGGGAAAGAGTAACTTTACAGTGAAGAAATTGGACAAATGCTATCAAGACAGTTGATCAAAGTCAACATCAATTGTAATAAGTCATGTTAATAGTAGGTACCGTTTACATAATATGATGAAATGGTACGCTATTTTCGTGGCTGTCCTCACAAAAATGCATACTCTCGGTCTAATCATGAAAAGAATCAGATAAGCCTTAATTCAGGGATATTCTACAAAACACCTGACCAGAAATACACGAAAGTTTTTGTCATCAAAAACAATCCCACCGGGGCCCCTGGGTGACTCCATTGCTTAAGTGTCTGACTTTAGCTCAGGTCATGATCTCACAGTTAGTCAGTTCCAGTTCTGAGCTGTCAGTGCAGAGCCTGCTTTGGATTTTCTCTCTCCCTCTCTCTCTGTCCCTCCCCCACTCTCTCTTTCTCAAAACAAATAAATAAACTTAGAAAAAAAGTCCCACAGAACAAAAGACCCTAAGAAGGCATGGGGGTTTATTGTAATGTGGAATCCTGGATAGAATCTTGGAACTAAAAATAGACATTAGATAAAAATGCTAAAGTCTGAAAAAAAGCATAGACTTTGTTTAATAACCTGTCATTATTGGTTCATTAACCATGTAAATATACCATTTAATGCAAGATGTTATAGGGAAAACATGGGCATGGGAGTATATGAGAACTCTCTGCACCTTATTTGCAATTTTTCTGTAAATCTAAACCTTGCCTAAAAAAAAGTTGATATTAAGAAAACTATTAAAATATCATGGCAATCTTGCACCTTTCATATATTTATGCCTCCAATGCTACTAAATATAGAATTAATGAAATGGCTCTTCTGTTAAAGATAGGAAGAAAGAAAATACCTTACAAGGAAGTGACTTTATGCAGTTTTCTTTTTTAAACTATTCAGTACAAATGTTCTCTGACAGAATTTGTTTTACATTATTAAATCTGAAAGTGTTTTCATACCTCTTATACTAATGCCAAAATTAAGGAGCCAGAAAAGGTATCCATTTCAAAGGAAAAAGGAAGTGGTTATCTAGTTTCCTATGCAAAGGCTTGTGTTCCCGAAAAACAGAAGTGAATCAGACTGAAGATAAAATGTTAGATTAAAATTGATGACAAAAATTACTTTGAAAGACTTAGAAAAAAATCTAGAAATTCATGATGTGTGTTTTCTGTTTTTCTTGCTTGCTGGGAGATAAATGAAAGCAAAGTTACCATACACATGTTTCTAAAGATATGGGATCACACAAAGAAACACTGTTTCAAACACTCTAAACACTCAGCTTCCCTCCAAACCCATTTATTTAGAAAATTGTTTCCTGTTCGGTGTAGAAGAAAATATATTTTGTGGTTAAAAAGAATAAACTGAAAATTAAAGAAACCATTTGTTGTCTTTAAAAATAATAATAACTATCATTTATTAAATACATAGGGTATGGAAGGCATTGCCATAAATATTTAAGCTGGGATATCCCATGTAACCATCAAAACCTTAGTAGGGCACAGACATTACTATTTTATTTCATTCTTATTTTACAAAAAAAGAAACCAAATGTATGATCATTTACCTACATATCTAGTATGTATAAGTGCTGGTGTTAGAATTTAGGAATAATGCTTCAGACTGATGCCTACTTTGCCCTCTAGTCATAAGTCAACAAGACAACTTAGCCTACAGAAAAACTTTTCCTCAATCCAGGAGGACATGATATTTGTAAATATTTATGCATCCACCTAAAAACATAAAATGACCTAAAGATAACAGACCTAAAGATAGAGCAGACATATATAGCAGACTTAAAGACTGAAAAAGACAGCAAAGAATAAGAGTTGGAATTATTAAAAGATAAGATCGAGAAGCCTTTAGTAGGCTCACTAAGAAAAAGAACGTAAATAAAGTCAGAAATGAAACAGGAAATGTTACAACTGATACCACAGAAATACAAAAGATCATAAGGGACTACTATAAACAATTATGCACTAACAAGTTGGACAACCTAGAAGCAATGGATAAATTCTTAGAAACATGCACTCTCCCAAGCCTGAATCATGAAGAAACAGAAAATCAGCATATACCAATGGTAGTAAGGAGATTGAATCAGTAATCAAAAACCTCCCAACAAACAACAGTGCAGAAACAGATCATTTCACTGATGAATTCCGCCAAACATTTAAAGACTTAATACCAATCCTTCTCACACTCTTCCAAAAAAATAGGGCAAAAGGGAACATATCCCACATCATTTTACAAGTCCAGCATTACCGTGAAAACAAAACTAGATAAGGACACTACAAGAAACCAAACAAAAACAAAACAAAACTACAGGCCAAAATCCCTGATGAACATAGATGCAAAAGTCTTCAACAAAATATTAATAAACTAAATTCAACAATACATTGGAAGAATCATACACCATGATCAAGTGGACTTAATTCTTATGATGCAAGGATGGTTCAACACACACAAATCAATCAATATTATACACCACATTAAAAAAATGAAGGATAAAAATCATACAATTAACTTAGATGAAGAAAAGGAATGTGAAAAAGTTTAACATTCATTCATTATAAAAACTCAACAAACTGGGTATAGAGGAAAAGTACCTCAACATAATAAAGGCCATATATAACAAGCCCATAGCGAGCATCAAACTTGGTGAAAAACTGAGCACTTTTCCTCTAAAATCAGGAACAAGACAGATATGTCCATTTTGCCGCTTTTATTCAACATAATATTAGAAGCAATTAGGCATAAAAAAGACATAAAATGAATCCAACTGAGAGAGGAGGATGTAAAACTGTCACTATTTACAAATAACCTGATTTTATATATAGAAAAGCCTAAAGACTCCATCAAAAAACTTTTAGAATAAATGAATTCAGTAACATTGCAAGATAGAAAGTCAAGATATAAAAATCAGTTGCATTTCTATACACTATCAATGAACTATCAGAAAAAGAAATTAACAATCCCATTTGTAATTTTATCACAAAGTATAAAATACCCAGGAATAAATTTAATTAAGACAGTGAGACACCTATGCTCTAAAAACCAGAACACAATAATGAAAGAAATTGAAGAGGACACAAATAAAAAAAGAGATATCATGCTCATGGATTGGAAGAATTAATATCATCAGAATGTCCATACTACCCAAAGCAACCTATAGATTCACTGCAATCCCAAGCAGAATTCCAATGGCATTTTTTACAGGTATGGAAAACAATCCTAAAATTTGTATAGAAACACGAAGACCCCAAATAGTGAAAACAATCTTAAGAAAAACCATAGCTGGTACGTTCATGATTTCAAACTGTATTACAAAGCCTTAGTATTCAAAAGTTTATGCTATTGTCATAAAAACAGACACATAAATCAGTGGAACAGAATAGAGAGACCAGAAATAAGCCCGAGCATAGATGCGAAGTTAATTTGTGACAAGGGTCCCAAGAATACACTGGTGAAAGGATAGTCTATTTAATTAACAGTGCTGGAAAAACTGGGCAGGCAGCTGGAAAAGAGTGAAACTGGACCATATCCTGTCTTATACCAAACACTAAAATCAATTCAAATTGGACTGAATTCTTAAAGATTAAAGACTTAAAGATTAAACACTTGACTCTAAGACCTTAAACCATAAAACTCCTAGAAGAAATAATAGAGAGTAAGATACTACACATTGGTTTTGGCAGTGATTTTGGGGTGTGTGTGTGGGGGGGTTGACACTAAAAGCAAAAGCAACAAAAGAATAAACAAATGGGACTATATTACAGTAAGCAGCAAAAGAAACCAACGAAATGAAAAGATTACCTACTGAATGGTATAAAATATTTACAAATCATGTATCTGATAAGGGGTTAATATGCAAAATATATGAAGAACTCACGCAGCTCAATATATAAATATCCAAGTAGTTCAATTAAAAAACGGGTAGAGGAACTTTCCAAAGAAGACATACAGATAACTAACAGGTACTTGACAAGGTGTCCAACATCAGTAATCATAAGGGAAATACAAATAAAAACAACAGTGAGATATTATTACCCATAACCTGTTAGAATGGCTATTATCCAAAAGATGAGAAATAAAAAGCACTGGCAATGATGTGGAGAAAAGGGACCCTTGTATGTTGTTGGTGAGAATGTAAACTGATGCAACCACTATGGAAAACAGTATAAAATTTTCTCAAAAAATTAAAAATAGAATGACAATATGATCCAGTAATTCCACTATTGGGTATTTATCTGAAGAAAACAAAATCACTATCTTGATAAGAAATATTCACTTTCATGTTCATTGCAGCATTATTTACAATAGTTAATATATGGAAACAGCTTAAAGTGCCCATCCATGGATGAATGGATAAAGAAAATATGATTATATATATTTTAACTACAATATTTATTAAAATATTGTAGATAAATATATAATTATAAAAAAAATACAAAAAGATCACATTTACCCTTTACCCAGTTTCCACAAACAGTAACTTCTTACAAAAACTATAGAACAATGGCACAAACAAAATATTGATGCTGATATAATCCATGATTTTATTCAGATTTCTTCAGTTTTATTTGTACTCATTCATGTGTGTAGATGTATTTAATTCTATCAATTTTATATGTGTAGATTCGTATATTCATTATTAGAGTCAATAAATAGAGTCAAGATGATGGATAAGAGGTTCCTGACTTTCCTTCCTCCTCCTGACTGATGCTAAATATGCAGCCTCACATGAATCAATTCTGTTTGATAGAAATCTGGAAACTAGTGGAATCATTCTAACATATTGGGTAACTGAGAAAACACTCACATTGAAATGGGTAAGAAAGGTTGAGATACACTCTAAACCTGACCCCAGCACAGTGCCTTACAGTTGGAAGGGAATACTAACTTCCAATTGTTTTCTTTGTAGTGAAGGGTTTGGATCACACATTTATACTCCAATTTCTAAGGCTTTGAAGGAATGGATGGGCCTCCATTACCTACCTGTGATAGCTGTGATAAGGGTCAGCATTCACAATTCCCATAGGACCAAACTATACAAAGAAGAAGTTTTTGAATGGTGTGCAAACAATTCTCACACCTATAACCTGGTCTTGGTGTAGAAAGAACAGGCAAAACCACTCATCACCCCTTTCTCTGTGGAAGGAATCTGTCTACTTTCATAGCTTCTGCCTAAGGATCTGCCTTCTAATTAGCCTTTACTTATTTGGGTGCTGACTGGAATCTTCCTGGGAGCATGAAAACGCTAATAAGCTCTTCGCCCATAATCTCTCTCCAGCTTCTTCCAACAATAAAACACAGTCACCAGCTTCTCCCCAAAAGGATGTCCACACAACCAGCACCCCAACTTTAATGGCTGCCATCCAAAGGACAGGCTCCCAAATCAGCTAGCTCCCACCACCGACAGGTCTTGAATTCAGTACCTGTGGGACTCTAGCAAACAAAGAAGCAGTGTTTAAATGGGAGTATGTGTACTCCCTGCAGATAAACACTGAGCTCAGAGAAGAGGAGGGAGATAAAAACACCCATCTCCCAATTTCTCTCTGGAAGAGACATGGTGCATACTTTTTCATCTGTTGCCTGAAGCTCTGGCTTCCAATAAGCCTACATGTGAGAGCTCCCTGGGATCCTTCTAGGAACATGAAAGAGCTGGTGGGCATCCAAACCAAGTTTCCAGCTGCTCCCTAGCAGAAGCTTTTGTACACACCTAGCACCCCAAATGTTAGGGCTGTCAAACAAGAAACTGGTTCCTCAATCCCCTAGGTCTGGTAGCTGATGGAACTTGGCATATTAAAGAGGCAGTCTGGATGGGTGCACAAGCATTCCCAGTAACTATGGCCTCTGGCTCAGCATAGAATGAGGAAGCAAAGCCACACAGCTCTTGATTTCTCCCTGATAGGGTTAGGCTGCATAGCTAACATCTAGAATTTCCCAGCTGCTGACTAAAGGTCAGGATCCCAATTAGTTTCTATCAGAGAGCTAAAGGCAGGCAATTAGCTGCTCTACAGGAACGCAAACAGGTATGTGGATATTTCCCAAACCTTTGGGACAGTAACAGGTATTAGCACTCCCTAATCTACAGAGAGCCACAAAGAACAGACACAGCATCATGGACAAACACAAAGGCTGGAGAGACAACCGAGAGCGTAGGCTGGCTGATTGACGAGGTTCATCTCCTACAGAAGCCACTCTGTCAAGGCTGGAAGAGGTGGCTATTTTATGTAATGGGTAAAAACCAATGCAGAGAGTGTCAAGGAAAATCAAGAATCAGGGAAACACGTTCCAAACAAAAGAACAAAATAAATCTTCAGAAACTGACCATAAAGAAGCAGAGATGAGTGTTTTACCCAAAAGAGAGTTCAAAATAACATACATATAAACATAATAAATAACATAACGATGATCACTGAGATAAGGAGAGCAGTATATAAGTCAAATGAGAATTTCACCAAGAGACAGAGAATATTAAAAAGTATCAGAGATCATAGAGTTGAAGAATATAATTACTGAAGTGAAAAATTGAGTAGAAGTGTCCCACAGCTAACTAGGTCAAATGGAAGAAAAGACCAGTGAATTTAAGGATAAGAGAATAGAAGTCATACAATCAGAAAATCAAAAAGAAAAGAAGAATGAAAAATAGCGATGACAGCTTAAGGGACTTACGGGACATAATACATGCTTTACAGGTTTATCAGAAAGAGAAGAGAGAGGGAAAGGGTGCAGAAAGCTTATGCAAAGAAATAATGGCTAAAAACGTCCCAAAACTGTACAGACATCCAAATGTAGGAAGACCAAACAATATCAAAAAAGAGAATCTAGAGACTTACAGAAACACAGACTATAATTAAATTGTCAAAAGTTAAAGACAATCTTAAAAGTAGCAAGAAAAAAAGTGGCTTGCTATGTACAAAGGAACCCCATAAAATGAGTATCAGTGGATTTTTCAGCAAAAACCTAGCAAGTGAGAGGGAATGGGATGCTATATTCAAAATGCTGGGGGTGGGGGTGGAGAATGCCAAAAGAATATTTTACCCAGCAAAGTTGTCCTTCAGAATTGAAAGAAAGCTAGATACTTTCCCTAAAACAAGCTGAAGGAGTTCATCACCAATATTCCAGCCTTACAACAAATGGAGTAAAGGGAGTTCTTTAAGCTGAAACTAAAAGGGTGTTAATTAAGAATATTAGGTGAATATATAGTTAAATTTAGAAAACACTAACATTGGAATAGACGTGTGGAAATCACTTATAATTTATAAAAAGTTTAAAAGACAAAAGCATGAAATTCCAATAGCTACAAAATTTGTTAATAGAGACATAATATAAAAAGATATAAATTGTGATATCAAAAACATTAATGAGGAAGAAAATAAAAATGTAGAGTTTTGTAGGCAAATAAGTTGTTACCAGCTTAAAATAGGCTGTTATAAGATGTTTTATGTAAGCATCCTAATACTTTAAAATAAAAAGCTCTATACATACACAAAAGATAAAGAGAACTGTATCAAAGCATACATGAAAAAAATCATCTAATCATAAAGAAATCAAGGAAGAGAGGAAGAAAGGAAAAAATAATACTACAAACCAGCCAGAAAGCAATTAACAAAATGACAGCGGTAAATCCACACCTATTAATAATTATTTTAAAAGTAAATGGACTAAATTTCCCAATCAAAAAACACAGAGTGATTGAATGGTTGAAAAAATAAAAAGCAAGATCCAATTATAGCTACCTACAAGAGACTCACTTAAGCTTTAAGGACACACATAGACTAAAGTGAAAAGATGCAAAAAATACTCAATGAAAATGCAAACAAAAAGAGAGCAGAGGTAGCTATACTTATCCAGACAAAATAGAATTTAAGTCAAACTGTAATAAGAGACAGAGAAGGTTATTACATAATGATAAAAGTGTCAATTCTAACAATTACAAATATGTATACATCCAACATCTGAGAAGCTAAACAAATAAAGGAAATATTAAAAGATTTGAAGGGTGGGGCACCTGGGTGGCTCAGTCGGTTAAGCGGCCGACTTCCGCTCAGGTCATGATCTCACGGTCCGTGGGTTCGAGCCCCGTGTCGGGCTCTGTGCTGACAGCTCAGAGCCTGAAGCCTGTTTCGGATTCTGTGTCTCCCTCTCTCTGACCCTCCCGTGTTCATGCTCTGTCTCTCCCTGTCTCAAAAATAAATAAAACGTTAAAAAAAAAAAAAAAAGATTTGGAGGGAGAAATACACAACAGTACATAATAGGGGATTATAATGCTTACCTTTTGATAATGGATAGATGATTCAGACAGAGAATCAACAAGGAAATAGTGGACTTGACTATGTGTTAGACTAGACTAATCTAACAGACACACAGAATATTTCATCCAGTAGCAGCAGAATACATATTCTTCTGAAGTAGACACAAAACATACTCCAAGGTAGGTTGTACGTTAGGCCACAAGTCTTAACAAATTTAAGATTGAAGTCATACCAAGTATCTTTTCTGACCACAATGGTATGAAATTATAAATAGGCAAGAGGAAAATTGAAAAATTTACAAATACATGGAGGTTAGACAACATATTCCTGAATAAACAATGGGTCAAGGATGAAGTTAATAGGGAAATTTAAAAATCCTAAGACATGAAAACAGAAACATAACACACTAAAATGGGATGCAACAAAGGAGTTCTAAGAGGGAAGTGTGTAGCAACAAATATATACATTAAATAAATAAATCTCAAATAAATACTCTAAAAAACCACAAGGAACTAGAGAAAGAAGAACAAACTAAGTCTAAAGTCAGCAGAATTAAGGAAATAACAAATAACAGAGTGGAAATAAATGAAGTAGGAGGGTGATAGAAAAGATTACCGGAACTAGGAACTGTTTTTTTTTTTTTTTTCAAACATAAACCAAATTGATGACCCTTTAGCAAGACTAACAGAAAAAAAGAGAAGACTCAAATAAAATCACAAATAAAAGAGAAGACATTACAACTGAAATAACAGAAATACTGAGAATCATAAAAAAATACCCTACTATGTACAATTATACACCAACATTTTGGACAACCTGGAAGAAATGGGTAAATTTTTAGAAACATACAACCTACCAACACAGAATCATGAAGCAATATAAGATCAAAACAGACCAATTACAAGGAGGGAGATTGAATCAGTAATCAAAAACCTCCTAACAAAGAGAAGCCCAGCAGCAGATAGCTCCCCTGGTGAATTTTACCAAACATTTAAAGAAGAATTAATATCATTCCTTCTCAAATCATTCCCCAAAATCGCAGAGGATGGAACACTGTCAAACTCATTTTACAAGGGCAGCATCACCCTAATATCAAAGCCAGAAAGGGACATTGCAAGCAAAGAGGATTACAGGCCAACTTTCCTGATGAACATAGATGCAAAAATTCTCAACAAAATATTAGCAAATAGAAGTGAACAATACATTAAAACGATCATACACCCAATCAGAATTTATTCCTGGGGGGAGAGCGGATGCAAGGATGGTTCAACATATACAAATCAATAAAACTGATATATTACATTAACAAAACAAAGGATGAGAATCCTATAGTCATCTCAATAGATGTAGAAAATTATTTAACAGAATTCAACACCATTTCATGACAAAACTCTCAATAAGTTGTATATGGACGGGATGTACTTCAGCATAATAAAAGTCATATAAGCCAAATCCACAACACGCTCAATAATAAAAAGCTATAAGTTTTCCCTCTAAGATCAGGAAGAAAACAACAATGTCGCCCTTGCCATTTCCATTTGACATTGTACTAGAAGTCCTAGCTAGAGCAATGAGGCAAGACAAAAAAGCAAAATGCATCCAAAGTGGAAAGGAAGAAGTAAAATTGTCTGTTTGCAGATGACATAACATTATATACATAAAACCATAAAGACAGCACCAAAAAACTGTTGCAGCTAATAAACTAGTTGAGTAAAGTTAGTTGAAGGATACAAAATCAATACATAAAATCAGTTGTATTTCTATACACTGCTATAAATGATCAGAAAGAGAAATTAAGAAAATAATCTGATTTCTAATAGCACCTGCCAAAATAAGCTATCAGGAATAAAATTAACCAAGGGGGTGAAAGATGCGTACACTGACAATTATACACATTGATGAAGAAGACACAAATAAATGGGAAGATATTCTGTGTTTATGATTTGAATCAATTAGTATTTTTCAATTCCAAAACAGCCAAAGTGATCTACAGATTCAGCTTAGCTTCTATCAGAATTTCAATGGCACTTTTTACAGAAATAGAAAGAAAACAAAAATTCATCTGAAGCTAAAAGACCCCAAATAGATAAAGCAATCTCAAGAAAAAAGAACAAAGCAAGAAGCATCATACTTCCTTATTTGATATATGTTACAACATAAATGGACCTTTACAAAATTTTGCTTATGGAAAAAAAAGGAAACTTTGTGCACAGTTTGTGGGAATGTAAACTTGTGCAGCCACTGTGAAAAAGAGTATGGAGTTTCCTCAACAATTTTAAAAAAGAATACTATACGATCCAGTAATTCCACAGCTGAGTATTTACCCAAAGAAAATGAAAACATTAATTTGAAAAGATACATGCACCCTTATGTTTATTGCAGCATTATTTACAAGAGCCAAGATATAGAATTAAGCCAAGTCCATCAGTAAACTAATAGACTAATAAGTGAGGTATATACATCCAATGGAATATTACTCAGCCATGAAAAAAGAATGAGATCTGCAACAACATTTACAACAGCATGGATGGAACGAGGGGTATTATGCTAAGTGAACTATTTCAGAGAAAAACAAATACCATATGACTTCATCTATATGTGGAATTTAAAAAACAAAACAAACGAAGAAAGAAGCAAACAAGCAAGCAAACAAAAAAGTAGACTCTTAAAAGCAGGGAACAAACTGGTGGTGGCCAGAGGGGAGGTGAGTAGGGGCATAGGTAAAATGGATAAAGGAGATGAAGACATACAAACATCCAGTTATTAAAAAAGTAAATCACTGGGACTCCTAGTAAATCACTCCACTGGGTGGCTCAGTCGGCTGGGCATCCGACTTTGGCTCAGGTCATGATCTTGCAATTTGTGAGTTCGAGCCCCACGTCGGGCTCTGTGTTGACACCTTGGAGCATGGACCTGCCTCGGATTCTGTATCTCCCTCCCTCTCTGCTCCTCCCCTGCTCATGCTCTGTCTCTCTCTCTCTCAAAAATAAATAAATGTTAAAAAAAAAGTAAATCACAGAGATGAATAATACAGCACAGGTAATACAGTCAATAATATTGTAATGATAATGGTCGGTGGCTCCACTTATTAGAGGTGAGCACTGAGTAATGTACAGAATTGGTGAATCATGTTGTATACCTGAAAGCACTGTAACACTGTATTTTATAGTTCAAAAAAAATAAAAAATTACAATGACAACATTTTTTGCTTAGTGAAATAAGCTAAGACACAAAAGGACAAATATTTATGATTCCATTTATAAGAACTCAGAATAGCCAAATCATAGAGACAAAGTAGACTGTTACCGTAAGTTGGGACTGGGGAAAAGGGAAGTTACTATTATTATTATTTTTTTAACATCTATTTATTTTTGAGAGAGAGAAACAGAACAAAAGCAGGGGAGAGGCAGAGAGAGAGGGAGACACAGAATCCGAAGCAGGCTCCAGGCTCCAGACTCCGAGCTGTCAGCACAAAGCGCCATGCAGGCCTTGAACTCATGAACTGCGAGATCATGACCCGAGCCAAAGTCAGATGTTTAACCAACTGAACCACTCAGAAGCCCCAGAGGAAGTTACTTATTTAGTGGGTACAGAGTCTATGTTGGAGATTATGAAAAGATTTTGGACATAGATAGTGGTGATGGTTATACAACATTGTGAAAGTAATTAATGCCACCAGATTGTGTACTTACAGATGGCTAAAAATGATATTATGTTATGTATAGTTTACCGTACTAAAAAAATACAGATAAAAAGCAGAAAATCGTTCCATGACCTGTACTCATTTCTCATGTTGCCTTTTTATAACCACACCAAACTTTCTCTCCCTCCATCACTGCCCCATCCCTCCCCTCCTACCCCAGTCCCTAAACGCTGGAAACCACGAATCTGCTATTTCTAAAATTTTGTCATTTCAAAAATACTGAAGAAGTGGAATCATACAGCAGGAAGCCTCTGGTATTGGCTTTTTTCACTCATCATAATTCCTTGCAGATACTTTTAAGTCGTGTGAATTGTTAATTGATAGTCTTGTTCTTTTATTGCCAAATAGTATTGTGGAGTTATATATATCACATTTTGTTTAACAATTCATCCTTGAAAGACATCTGGACCTTTCTGATTTTTTGCTCTAATAAAAAATAGCTTGTATGAACATTCCTGTATAGGTGCTTATATATATTGAATATGTTTTTATTTCTCTGGGATAAATGCCCAAGAGCGAAATTTCTGGGTCATATAGTAATTGTATGTTTAGTTTCAAAAGAAACTGCGATTTTTTTTTCCAGAGCGGCTGCACCATTTTCCATTTCCACTAGCAATATATAAGACAGCTTCTCCACATTCTCTCAAGCATTTGCTGTTATTACTTTTTATTTTCACCATTCAGTGAGAACCTGATGAATATTTTGGGATTCTCCTGTTCCCTTGACCATAGAATCTCCTTTTGCACCCCTCTGCTTGCTTTTGCACAGAGGTGAGGCAACAGTGCACAGGTCTTAACAGCCATTGGTGATTTTCCTACCTTGTTATACAGGGATGTATATGGGATATTTTGTCACTTAGTTTTGTTTGTTTTTATTTTATAGGTATTTATCATGGCTTTTGGGGTTTGCTATCCTAGCTGCTCTGTTTTTACAAGGAAGTTAGGGGAGATAATCTTATCCTGTGCCTCTACCATATTCCAAGAGTTATTTATATGGAGCTGCATCTAAATGCCATGAAAGTCATTGAAACTGCACTACATTCTTATAAGTGCACATATGCAACCCTTTGTGATGGTCTAATCTGAAGATTTCACCTGACTTTTACTTTCATGGATTGAGAGTTTTGCTCATTTATAATCCCAGAGACTTTCAAATGATTTTTGTTATATTTTTCTCAATCATAAATTATCTCTCCAGTAATCAGAGCACATCTTTGAAAAATAATTTTAACATAAACAGGTAAGATGATGTATCTTCTGAAATGTTACATATTTCAGAAATCTTCCTGTTAACTTGGTCCACAAATGAATGAAATTCTTGGTTCTCAACATTTTTCGGTGTAATAGTCCCCACAATTCTCAATTGAATTGGGAATTTGAAACTCTAGAGAACACTAAGGTCAGCATTATTTTATTTTTCTTTATACATTCTGTCCTTTTTAGAGATCTTGAAAATATAGAATTTTAAGGAATATTTTAACTTTGGCAGTTTAACATTTTCCACACCAATTTTTCTTAAAGGACCTGCAGGTTATAGTGAAACATATTTTTATGAATCACCATGGGTCTTTTGTCAGCTCAGTAGAATTTTAATTACCTTTTTCAGAGTTGCTTAGTTTCAGATGTGATATTTTCTTTCTTAGAAATTTCTACTTGAGTTTTAGTTTTATCTCTATTTCTCCCATATTTCCCATTTTCTTTCTTTGCATTTTATTTCCACTTTAAAAAAAATGTGCATTACTACAGTTAAAACACTTGGTTGGCTTTTTTCCAGAATAATTCTAATTGTAATTTCAACTGTTGCAAATTTTAATTCAGATATTGCGTTTCAGTTTCCTATGAACACATCTCTTCTTTTTTAGTTAATCTCTCTTTTTTCATCTATCTATATTCCATTTCATAATCTTTGGCTACAAAAAAAAGTAATTGATCACTTATTTTTGTAAATGTTCTGAAAGTGGCTTCTGTAAAGAGAAACATTCTCTTCGCCTTGTAATACAGACTTTTTGGACTCCCTTATAAGGAGCAATCTATACACACATAGCATTTCCCTTTATAAAGTTTGTCTTCCACATCATACTATCTACTTGGGTTTGATCAAATTTGCACCTGAGAGATGCATTTGAAAAGTCTGATTAATGTGCCTCATTCTAACCCATTGCTTTTTACTGTGGGCTGCACAACTGTTGAGATGTTTTAAGGTAATTTAGTTAAGCTTCATCTCTAGAGATTCTGACTCAGAAGTTCTAGGGTTTTATGTATTCTACGGGAGATGTTGGCGCATAGATAAAATTGGAAGCCATTGTTAGAGTTCAATTTATCAGCATTTTATCTAGTGAGTCTGTTCTTTGGAAATGAGATCTTCAGCTTGGCCCACAACTAACGTTTCTGATAGTAGATGCAAAAAGATAGGCTAAAAGTGACATAAACAATACCCTATTTCCTTAGAAAGATGTACCTGCTAAGTAGAAGTAATCCTTTCAATTAACTATTTACTATATATTAAATTACTTGAATGTATAGATAAGGAAAAATAGATGGACACATACATACATACACACATACTATAGTTTATAAATATATTTGCATATCAGAGGCTTCATAGACATGAAGAGAAAGGATTGCCGGATCTGTGGATTTTTTTTCTTTAGTTTCCAAAGTACCTCAGCTACACCACAAGGTATCCTTATCTGGAAAAGCCAGTTAATCTCCTGGATAAGGTCTCTATTTTGTCACCTCTCAACTGGAACAGTTTTATAACACATACATAATAGAAGTGTCTGCATGTAGTACAAGACATATCATAAGAAATGCATTGAATGCCTGTTATATGCCAAGGTACCTTCCCATAGGAAATTCAGTTCATAGTGAGAGTAAAATATGTAAATAAGAAAAAAAATAAGCAAAATAAGCACATGTACACACAGTACATTTTTAAGGCACTTTGAGATTTGGAACCACAGGGAACAATTCTTGGAAGAGGTTACAAATGGATTTCCTTTCTGTCATATTTCTTTATTCAAATGTAATATAATACAATCTAACGTTGATAACAGTTACGTCTTTTGTGAAAAACCAGACCCCAGAGAACAATGCAGGCTGAGTAATATAGCATGGAATTTGTGCAGCATTCCAGAGAATTAAAGTACATGCTTCATTATCATTAAAACTATACATAGTAAAACAAAACAAAACAAAAACAAAAACAAAAAATAACAAAAAAAACGTATAAATAAAATCTTACAATTGGAGTTTATCTCTCACAATAAGTATATTCTTATAAAAATTACATTTTGATTAGTGGGCAAGCACAGAATAAGTACAGGATTTAACATTATGATTAAAAATACATTTTGTAGTGTCAATTCTCCATTTCACAGAAGCACATATTGATTTTTCAATATTAGGTATGCAAATATGTTGGGACAAAAGCCATGTCAATACTCACAGATGTATTTTTGTTGAATACCTATGTTCCCTTTGAAATGGGAGCATCAGAAATGAATGAGATGTAGGCCCACCTCTTAAGGAGCTTGCTTATACTTCTTACTGAATTAAAATGTTTTCCCTTAAAATAAGCCTATTACCTTATGCATAGTTAGAAATAAGATTTTTTTTCCCTTTTGCTACTTCCCAATACACTTGAAGATTAGGGTATCTGGGAAACAAAATAAAATTTACAAAATTTGGCAGGTTAATCTGGTTGTCCTAATACATATAGAGGTTTTTATTAAATGGGTTCACAGTGTGGCAGTCCCATTGATTACTCCCTTCTTTGAATGTCTAATACACTACTTTGCTTCATCATCCATTCAATAATTATTAGAAATGCTGTATAGCACTTTGATAAAAAAATGGACTTCTGAGTCATGATATTTGGGTTTGCTTTTCGACTGTATGAATCACATAGTTATGTGAAGTAATGTGAAGACTTAGTTTCATCATTTGGAAGTTGGGCATAGTCATAGAACTTTTAAGATTGCCTGGGAGAATCAATTCAATAACCTACATTGGACTCATTTCAAAGTTACGCTTCATCTCCCTGCTCACGTTCTCTAACTAGAGACTTGCATTCTATGTATTGTTAGTGGCACAATCACTAACCTAGTCTCTCAACCTACACCTAGGAACTCTTTAAGTCTCTGAATTCCCTACTGGGCTTACCAACTAGTTAAAATTAAATCAATTTTTAATATCTCTTGGCAATGTCTTCTCTGTTCTTATAACTCCTCTTGTACATTTCCTCAAATGTGAATTACTGAAGAAGGCTTCATACACATTGTTTAAAATGAATGGTCTAAAATACCTATCTTAAGAGATTTGTCTTAGTCCATTTGGGCTCCTGGAACAAAATTACCAGTTTAAACAACAAATATTTATTTCCCACAATTCTTGAGGCTGAGAAGTTTAATAAGGATGCCAGCAGATTCAGTGGCTTCTTCCCTTAATGTTCTCACATGGTGGGAAAAAACAGCTCTCAGGGCTTTCTTTTATAAGGGCACTAATCCCATTCTTGAGGGCTCCACTTCCAATGCCTAATTACCTCCTACACACCATCACATTAGGGGTTATGATTTCAACATATGCATGTTGGGGAAACAAATAATCTATCACATTCCATACATAGCTCCCCCCCAAATTTATTCTTTCTCACGTGAAAAATACATTCATTTTATTCTAGTAGTTCCAAAAGGTTTAACTCTTTTTAGCATTAACTCTAAATTTCCAAATGTCATCTAAATATCATCTAAGTTAGATGGTGTGAGACTCAGGGCATGATTTGTCCTGAGGCAAATTTTCTCTTTAGCTGTGAATGCATGATATCAAACAAGTTATGTACTTCCAAAATACAGTGTGCGGCAGGCATAAAATATGGCATTCCCATTCCAAAATGGTGAAATAAGAAAGAAGAGGGGCGCCTGGGTGGCGCAGTCGGTTAAGCGTCCGACTTCAGCCAGGTCACGATCTCGCGGTCCGTGAGTTCGAGCCCCGCGTCAGGCTCTGGGCTGATGGCTCGGAGCCTGGAGCCTGTTTCCGATTCTGTGTCTCCCTCTCTCTCTGCCCCTCCCCCGTTCATGCTCTGTCTCTCTCTGTCCCAAAAATAAATAAACGTTGAAAAAAAAATTTAAAAAAAAAAAAAAAGAAAGAAGAAAGGGATCATGGATCTCAAGTAAATCTAAAACCTAATAGAGGAAATTCTACTAACTTCCATTAAAACTTAAGGCTCAAAAACAATCCTCTTTGGCTAGATGCTCTGCCTTTCAGACTCAGTGGGGCAGAGATCCCACTTTGTGGACCCACTGGAGTGGAGAACCTGTTTTTTGGAGCCACTGGACAGCATATCACTCCCACATCCCAATGGGGTGCTGTTCATGCGGTGGTTTTCTTGTTTTTTCTTTTCTTTTCTTTTCTTTTCTTTTCTTTTCTTTTCTTTTCTTTTCTTTTTTTACCTTTTTTTAATGTTTATTTATTTTTGAGAGAGAAAGAGAGACAGACCATGAACAAGGGAGACACAGAACCTAAAGCAGGCTCCAGGCTCTGAGCTGTCAGCACAGAGCCCCAAGCAGGACTCAAACCCAAGAAATTTGGAGATCATGACCTGAGCCAAAGTCAGATGCCTAACTGACTGAGCCACCATGGCGTTCCCATGAAGTGGTTTTCTGAGGTGACCTCACCCCTGCATGCTTCTGTTGTCAGGATGGGAGTTGAGCTGGATCCCCATAGCTCCCTTGGATTGTTGGCCCCATCCTTTGAAACTAAGATGGACGTAGCCCTGTACCTGGGGCCTGTGTACTCTAGGTCTTTGATGGGAATGGCAGCCACAATGATCTCTGAATCACCTTTGGCATCCTTCTCTTGCCTTGAAGAGTAGTGTATGTTTACATGCAAATAGCTTTATGAGCCCCCAGGTGCCCCACAAATATTATAGTTCATCCACTCTACTAGTGAGAAAAAAAATTTTTTTTTCCAGTTGGGGCAATTTTAAATAATGCTGCTGTAAGCATTTTTGTAGTTGTTTTTGGTTGAGATAAACACTTGAACTTGATGAATGCAATCCATCTCTGAATACTAAATATTTTTCTGAATTAATGTAGAATTCTATACTAATTAGAATTGTTTTAAAAGTTTTCTTCTGTTACTGAATTATCTCAATTCCCTTCAGCATTATCAATTGTTGCCACATTGGTCTTTTTTAGTATTGTAAGTTTTTCTCATACCTCAGGTCACCTTTAGTTATCTGTACTTACTTTTGAATGCAGGATATATAAGTTCAGTACAGATAGTTTTAAAGGCTTATTTTTGTAGACACTTATCAAATTTCTTCATTGTACAATTGCATGGTTGATATGTCAACAATAATGTACTCATAACTTAACTCTAGTGTGAGTAGAAAGCCAATAGGCATAAAAAGAAAAGCTTTGACATGTTAAATCATGGAAGACTTACTCCGGGCATTATATCCACATTAGGGTGCCCTGACCTTACCATGTGGTCAGTCAGTCTTCAACCAGTTCTTTGGTTCCAACCTGTGGTATATATTTCCCCATTCACACTGAAGTGAGCCAGTAGTTATCGGGAACACATATACAGATAGATATTTGTTTACATATCATTATTATTTCTATCTCAATTTTCACTTTTTTTCTTCCTCTTTCTGGAACTTTTAATGAGAGTGTGGTTTTGATTGCCCACTTTGACTCTTCTTTGAGTTCTGGCTATAACACTATGGCTACGTATGTATTCTGTCTTTCAAACATTTATTATTTTGGTCTTTTTTAAAATAAGTTTTTGTTTCTTTTTTAAGTAAGGTTGCATTTAAATTCTAGTTAGTTAGCATACAAGGTAATATTAGTTTCAGGTGTACAATTTAGTGATTTAACACTTACATACAACACCCGGTGCTCATCACAAGTGCCCTCCTTAATGGCCATCACCTATTTAAACCACCCCCCCACCCCCCCTCTGGTAGCCATCAGTTTTTTTTCTCTATATTTAAGAGTCTGTTTTATGGTTTGCCTCTCTTTTTCTCCTATGATCATTTGCTTTCTTTCTTAAATTCCACATATGAGTGAAATCATATGATACTTGTCTTTCTCTAACTTATTTCACTTAGCCTAATACACTCTAGCTCCATCCATGTCATTGCAAATGGTGAGATTTCATTCTTTTTGATGGCTGAGTAATATTCCATTGTATATGTACACCACTTCTTTATCCTTTTATCAGTCGATGGACATTTGGGCTCTTTCCATAATTTGGCTATTGTAAATGCAGTTATACACATCAAAAATCTCCCACCCCAGTGGGTCCTGAAGGTGTAACTGTAGAGGCAGCTTTTAGGCAACAGGCTTGAGCAATGGAAACTTGATCAAGGCAAAAGGTCCCACAGTGACCACCAAGCCGAATGCAAATAGGCTGATTAAGTGACCTACCTGGAAATAGCCATACGACCTAACTAACCAATGGGCTACTTACAACCAGACATAGTTACAAAAATAGGGAAAATTCTATACCTTCCCATACTCCCTCACTCCCCCCTACAACTGTGGCCCTTACCACTGCCTCCTAGTAGACAATCTCAGCCTTGCTATCCTGCCCACCTGCTCCCTCATGGTGTATTTAATAAACCTCTATCTCCTTTGTTCTGCTTCCAGTGAATTCTTTCACTGCCCTCATTGCTGGCTTCCACCTGATTGGGTAGCTCCACATTTGGGGGCCCCCATCTGATCGGGAGAGATACCACAGTAACTGCCACCCCAATTTTCAAAACTCAGAACCTAAATGAAAATAGATCCTCTACCTAACTGAGCACCTTGAAATGTTCTTGACTCTGATATTCTCTATTCTCTGTTTAGAACTGGTAGTTTCTTCCTTAATGTGCCCAAGACTATTGATGCTTTAGACCATTTCTTAAGGCATGTCATAATCTAGTATCACATTCTACAGCCAATTACCTTTAGACTCACCTCAACATTCTCTTCAGCATCCCCTTTGTACTAGAAGTCATTCCTCTCAACCAAATGCCTTCTCTCAACCTCTCCCAATGGATATTCAATGTCTCATTCTTCGAAAGTCATTCCATCATTCAAACTTAAGCACACATCTTTCCCTTACCAGTTCTCTGCAGCTACATTAACGGTTGCTTCTTCAACATTTGTATATATTGCATTCAGGAATCAATTTGATCTCATTAATATATATTTACTTGTGCTTTTGTTTAATATTTTCATAAATATGTATTCAAATTTCTAAAAAGAGATTTTATTTACTGTGACATATAAGACCCAATAAGAAAAAATGCCCATAGATAAATCTCTCCAAATCCATATATGTTTTTTAAAATGGGGAGTGCCGTGGGGCTCTGTGCTGACAGCTCAGAACCTACTTGGGATTCTCTCTCTCCCTCTCTCTCTGCCCCTCCCCTGCTCATGCTCTCTCTTTCTCTCTCTAAATAAATATACCTTTAAAAAAATGTTTTAGGGGCACCTGGGTGGCTCAGTCGATTAAACGTCCAACTTCAGCCCAGGTCTCATGATGTCCTGTTGGTGGGTTGGAGCCCTCCTCCCGCTCTGTGCTGATAGCTCAGAGCCTGGAGCCTCCTTTGGATTCTGTATCTTCCTCTCTTTCTATGACTCCCCCACTCGTGCTCTGTCACTTTCTCTCAAAAAATAAATAAACATTTAAAAAAAGTGCTTTAAAAATATGGGGAGGGAGTGTGTGAAAATGAGTTAGGACTATAGCTTTCTTTTGATTTATGTTTGCATACTATATATTTTTCCATTCTTTCACTTTGAGTTTGCTAGTGTCTTTAGGTTTGAAGTGAATTTCTTATAGACAGCATATTGAGAGTCTTGTTTTCTATTCATTCAGCCACTTTGTCTTTTCATTATAGAATCCAGCCCATTTTCTTGTGTGTGTGTGTGTGTGTGTGTGTGTGTGTGTGTGTGTTTTTGTGTGTTTTCTTTAGTGTAATGTTTAGATTCTTTCCTCATTTTCTTTTGTGTATTTACTATCAATTTTTTTCTCTGAAGCTACCATGAGTTTTTTTCTGAAAGATTGCCACCATCCTAGCTTACATTTTTTTCCACTGCATTTGTGTAATATTTTAATGACTACATAAAGAGTTTGCACAGCTGTAATGTCTCTCTGAGCTTACCCTTAACATTTAGATAAACTTAAGGTTTTTTCCCGCCCAATTTTAGTACTTCATAAATAATCAAATAAAATTGTGGGAAATTTAATTAAATCTAGGCATAGTTAACATCAGGCTCTGTCAGATATTTTATGATTTTGTGGCTATCAGGCTGATCATAGCAAGATATATTTGCTGATCTTCTTTGGGCTAATAATCTAGATAATTAGTCAGCTAGTGGTATGTAAATATTAATACTATTCATATAATTCTTTAGGAAATAACTCTATAGGAGGAAAATGGTGAATTTTGAAAGGAACAGGGGAAACATGTTATAATAATAATATTATTATTATTTTGCAATTGATAATATAGGCTTTCCAATGACAACAGAAGATATTTCTGGAAATACTGGTTTCAGAGTCTATGAAATAAAGCTTTTGTAATGAAAATAGTTGATGTAGTTTAGGGAAAACCTTCATAGAAAAGTATTTATTATTTATTAAATGTAATAACTGTTATGCCTTTCACTCATGTATTCTAATTTACTAATCAGGGATTTTCAAATTCATGTTTGGCAATATCTACTAGAAAATATATAAGTTTGAAGAAAAAGGTTTATCTATTATAAAGTTTTAAAAACTAAATGTTTTGATTAGTCATTGATTATTCCTATATAAAAAAGGCAGCTTAATGTTTTAAACATGAAAGTGTAATTTATTAAGGTGTATTTTTATTTTTCAAAATAATTTTTTTCTTTTTTATTTATATATCCATCTATTGTTTATATATTTTGTATTTATAGATAACATTGATTAATAGATTTGAAAGGGAAAACTTACAAGATTACAAGCTTTTAAATAAAATCCAAAGTTTTTTTAATGTCATTTAATTTTGATAAAGAGAGTGCATGCAGGGGCAGGGCAGAGAGAGATTGAGAGAAAGCATCCCATGCAGGCTCTGCACTGTCAGCACAGAGCCTGACTCGGGGCTCGAGATCATGAACTGTGAGATCATGACCTGAGCTAAAATCGAGTTGGACGCTTAACCGGCTGAGCCACCCAGGCATCCCAACAAAGTTCAAATTTTTAAAAGGGTATGTTTGCATTATACATCAATGTCATTGAGATAATAGCTGATATGTATGTACTTTTACTCATTTTTAAATTACTTTTCAATCTTATGTTATCATAGGTCATTGGGATTTCCCTTTCTCCAGAGTGAGACTCACAAGTAGGTTAAATCACAACAAGACGTTGAATCATAACCATTCATAGAACTGTTACATGTACTGAATTTTGACGTTCCAATTTATATGTTGAAACCCTAATCCCAGATGTGATGGTACTTGGAGATAAGCCCTTGGGAGGTAATTAGGTTTAGATGAGTTCTTGAGGGTGGGATTCTCAGGATAGGATTAGTGCTTTTATGAGAAGAGATGTGAGAGAGCATGTTTTTGATCTGTCTCTGTGAACACGCAGTGAGAAGGTGGTCTTCTGCAAGCCAGGAAGAAAGCTCTGACCATGTTGAACATGTTGGCACCTTGATCCTAGACTTCCTAGTTTCTAGAATTGTCAGCAATTGGTTTCTCTTATTTCAGTTACCCAGTCTTTGGTATTTTGCTCTAACAACCTGAGGGAAGACAGATTTTGGTACTGAGAAGTAGGAGTGCTAAAAAAAAAAAATACCTCAAAATGTGGAAGCAGCTTTGGTACCAGGAAATGATTAGAATCTGGAAGAATTTTGAGAACCATGCTAGAAATGTGGACATTAAGAGAGAGCCTGAGGAGAACTCAACATACATGCATTTATCAATCAATAAAAAGCATTAAAGAGAAAGTTTCCATCTTCCTCAATAATACATAAATAATAATGTATAGTATGTTGGTTAGAAATATAGTTGCAAATGTTAAAGGCCACTCTGGTGAGGTCTTACATGGAAATGGGAAACGTTATTGAAAACTGTTGGAAAGGCAATTTTGTTATAAAGTGGCAAAGATCTCTATGGAATTATCTATGTATTTTGGTGTTTACTGGAAGGTAAAACTTGGGTGATGAAATTAGATATTTATCCTACAGAGTTATAAGCATTTCTAAGCACTGAAGGAGTGACTTGGTTTCTCCTGACTAAGTAAAATAAGAGAAGAGGGACTATTAAGGGAAGAAGAGATTGTTAAGCAAAAAGAAACCATTATTTAAATGTTTCAGAAATTTCTCAGGGTACCTGGGTGGTTCAGTGTGTTAAATGTTTGAGTCTTGATTTTGGCTCAGATCATGATCACATGGTCGTGGGATTGAGCCCCCAAGTTGGGCTCTGCACTGAGTATGGAGCCTGTTTAGGATTCTCTCTCTCCCTCTCTCTGTTCCCCTCAAAATAAACATTTGAAAAAAAATAAAATAAATATTTAAAAAATTCTCAGCCTGTACATATTGCAAAAATATGCGGCAACATTTTCAGAAAACACTTGGAGTGTGGCTGGAATATCACTTGATAAGGAGATTATGAGGTCATATAAGCAATAACATTGCCACTTGTACTGAACAGGATTAAGAGAAAAAATGCACTTGATCTTAGCCAAAAGGCCGAGAAGTGATTAAGAGAAAAAATGCATGAAGGCTGCAAGATTTCTAGATTCTGCAGGACTAAACTGTGGAACTATTTGGTGTGAACATTTTCTTTCTTGCTCTTTCTTTCTTTCTTTTTTTCTTCCTTCCTCCTCCCTCCCTCCCTCCCTCCCTCCCTCTCTCTTTTTTTTTTTTTTTTATTTCTTTTTTAACATATGCTTTCTTCTCAACTTGCTGATGTCTACCTCTGGCTGTTCCTCACATGACATTTTATTTATGCATGTACATTCATGGTTTTTCTGTGTCTTATTTATTTTCTTTTTATACATACAATCACATGGTATTAGGACTCACACTAAGGGCCTCATTTTAACTTAGTTAACTCCTTAAATTTTTTTAAAAAATTGTAATTGCAGTATAGTTAACAGTGTTGAGTTAGTTTCAGGTGTACAATATAGCAATTTAACACTCCCATATATTACTTGGTGCTCATCAAGATAAGTGTACTTTTTTTAACTTAATTTTTTTTTTAATTTACATCCAAATTAGTTATCATATAGTGCAACAATGATTTCAGGGGTAGATTCTTTAGTGCTCCTTACCCATTTAGCCCATCCCCCCTCCCAAAACCCCTCCAGTAACCCTCTGTTTGTTCTCCATATTTATGAGTCTCTTCTGTTTTGTCCCCCTCCCTGCTTTTATATTATTTTTGTTTCTCTTCCCTTATGTTCATCTGTTTTGTCTCTTAAAGCCCTCTTATGAGTGAAGTCATATGATTTTTGTCTTTCTCTGACTAATTTCACTTAGCATAATACCTTCCAGTTCCATCCACGTAGTTGCAAATGGCAAGATTTCATTCTTTTTGATTGCCAAGTAATACTACATTGTATATATATACCACATCATCTTTATCCATTCATCCATCGATGAACATTTGGGCTCTTTCCATACTTTGGCTATTCTTGATAGTACGGCTCTAAATATTGGGGTGCGTGTGTCCCTTCGAAACAGCACATCTGTATCCCTTGGATAAATACCTAGTAGTGCAATTGCTGGGTCGTAGGGTAGTTGTATTTTCAGTTTTTTGAGGAACCTCCATACTGTTTTCCAGAGTGGCTGCACCAGCTTGCATTCTCACCAACAATGCAAAAGAGATCCTCAAGATAAGTATACTCTTAATTCCCTTCTATTTCATCCATCTACCTACCCACCTCCCCTCTGGAGTCTGAGAAAGACAAAAACCATATGGTTTCACTCACATGCAGAATTTAAGAAGCAAAACAAATGAACAAAGGGAAAAAAGAGACAAACCAAAATACAGAATCTTAATTAAGTTTTTAAAAGCCAAATGTTTAAATATAATCACCTTCAAAGGTACTGAGGGTTAGGACTTCAACATGTGAATTTTGAGAAGACACATTTCAGTTTATAGCAAGTTCCTTTAATTTTTAAAAACATAGTTTATGGAAAAAATATTATACGGGACAATACTAGTATTTAATCAACAAATAACATATTACATCCCACTTCCATCAGATAGTCTGCTAATTTAGTTACAAAAAGTAGTTGAAGGGGAAGAATAAATAAGGCCAAATCATGTTTTAATTTTTATTATTTTTCTCTAAACAAGTTTTTTCATTTTGTTTCTGCCATTTAAAACATCATATTTAACAAAATTATTATACAGTTTTAAAAGTATATTTGAAACAGTGATCTAAGTACGATGTACCCCCTTATTACCCAAATTATCAAGATCCTGTTATATGTAATTTACATATACCTTTCTTTGCTCTAAAGCATTTAAACAAATTCCACACATCAGTTTACAAGTGAACTCTGAAAAAAGTGTATATTCGTATACAACAGTAAAACTAGTATTATTTCAAACAAAATTATCAAGTGGTTCGTTGATTTGAACTAATACTGAATCAATAATCAAATTTTTCTGAGGTCATAAAAATACACCATTTGTTTATGTGCATCAGGACCCATGGTGGTCCATATATTATATTTACATTAGGTTGTATCTCTTAAGTTTCTTGTATTTTAATTCTGTCTCCCCTCCCTACTTTTGGTGTTGTTGCTGTCAATGCCATTGATTTATTAAAGAAACCAACACAGTTGTCCTATAGAATATATCATGTCCTGGGGCACCTGAGTGGTTTAGTCAGTTGAACATCTGAGTCTTGATTTCAGCTCAGGTCATGATCCCAGAGTGGTGGGATCAAACCCTGCATCAAGCCCCACATTGGGCTCTGTGCTGAGTGTGGAGCCTGCTCAGGATTTTCTCTTTCCCTCTGCCCCACTCACTTTCTGTCTCTCTCTAAAAGAAAGAAAGAAAGAAAGAAAGAAAGAAAGAAAGAAAGAAAGAAAGAAAGAAAGAAAGAAATATATATATATATCTCACATCCTGCATGTGCTGTTAATTTTTTCAGGTGTATTTAAAATTTTTCCTGTTCATCTGTTTTTTCCATGTAAATTGAAATTGACTCTCATTCATTGTTAATTCCAATTTTGCCAGATGGAGTGAAGGCATAATACTTTCCATGAGGCCCTTTAGAATTCTGACATGAAGGTTTAAAAATAGTAAACAGTTACAGTTAGGGTTTCTTCCTTAGGAATCATCTCTGCCACCAACATTTGTAGTTGCAGCCCTGGTCCTGTGAGCACCACCTCAAGTAGGACGAAATTTTAGAAGTTGAGGTGACGTAGGGGAGAAAGAAAAAAAAACAGTTGTTATAATACGTGTGTCCTCCCCAACTTGGCGTGAACTGCATAGTCATATAGTTCCTGGTGCTCTTCCAAAGTCAGTCCCAGGGGAAAAGAGTCTCCCTGCTTTTGAATTTCTCCTTTTTGCATTTCCCAGGTATGTACCTTCCATGAGACTGTATAGACCATTTCCATTTTATTTTGTACCTCTTCTAGGCATTGTCATTCCTATGAGAGCATTTCTCTGACATCACCCAAAATATTTTAGGTATTTCAGGTTTCAAGATAATTTATGTACTTCAGTCATAAGGGCATCTTCAATTAATGTCTGATAGCAAGGTAATAAATGTCCATCAAATGGAAATTCTTTAGTCCAGAGTTCCAGCGATTGATCGTTGTCGGGAGACACTAGCAAGCATTTGCTGTAATCCCCGTTCTTAGCTCCACAAAGGGCTATCACAGAGAATTTGCTCCTACCAGCATGCCAGCTTTTATTCGGTTTGGGCTCAGGCAATTATACTGGTTCCCATTTAGCATGTCCAATTAATATTGCTTGAAGGGCAGACTTCAAGGGCATCATTCCCCAGTCACATGCATTGTCTATCCCCATAATACAATTAGGTTAAAAAAAAAAAAAAAAAGACACAATTACTTCACATAAAGCCTGTTCACATGACCAATTATCTTACAAACCTTACCTTAATTCCATCAATCCTTACATTCCTAACTATAGAATAGAACTTCATCGATAGATTTTGATTTTATAGTAGGAGATAGGGGAAATGCTCCTCAGCCAGACATAATATCCATTCCCATAAGAACTTATTTCCATACATTCAGGTAAAAGAAACACTACATGTTTACATAAAACCTATTTAAACATTCCCACTTTTGTAATGCTATCAACCCATATAATTTTTGGTTCTTTTAACCTAATCGTAGCCTGAGTCAAGGCGCATACAATGGATTTTGTACCACAGTGCATGGAGCTCATATATCAAGGAATCCTGGGAACTTCTCTTCTCCATCCCCTGACCATTTAATCCTCTCACCAGCAAAAGGCTTTAGGTTCCCAGCTAGGGGTGGAGCCAAGAGACCCTGGCTCTTTTGTCAATCTTTATCTGGTCAATTTGTCCTACCACTATCCCAAGCAAGTGCTGGTCAGGTTTCTCATTGTAATCTCTGCCTCTGACTTTCCAAGCTGGGGTAAATACAGCAGACTTGTTTGGGGACCCTTAATGTTAGGGAACCTGTTAGGGGCCTGTCCAACCTTTGTTAATGCTGTATTAAAACCTTTGCTTTAAACCCCATCAATGCCTGCATTACTCATTGCATTATTTTGTTTTTAAATTAATGTTTGTTTATATATTTATTTGGAGAGAGAGAGAGAGAGAGCATGAGCACGCACGTGCACGTACGCATGCAAGCTGGGGAGGAGCAGAACCTTGAGATCATGACCTGAGCCAAAATCAACTTCACCACCCAAGCCACCCAGGAGCCCCACTCATCACATTTTTTTTTCTTTCTTTCTTTCTTTCTTTCTTTCTTTCTTTCTTTCTTTCTTTCTTTCTTTCTTCGTTTCTCTCTTTCTAATGTTTATTTATTTTTGAGAGAGAGAGAGAGAGAGAGAGAGAGCAGGGGAGGGGCAGAGAGAGAAGGAGACACAGAATCGGAAACAGGCTCCAGGCTCTGAGCTGTCAGCACAGAGCCCGACACGGGGCTGAACTCACCAACTGGGAGATCATGATCTGAGCGGAAGTCGGCCGCTTAATGGACTGAGCCACCCAGGTACCCCTCATCGCGTTTCTTAATAACTATCTAAAGGTTTCCATCCTTCTGGGGTAAGACTCCTGACTATTCCTTTTCTGTTTCCTCTTTGCTACATTCTTACCAGTATTTGCTTTATTCACTTTCGTTAGTAATAACTGTTTTATTCCACATTGTTAAAAATAATTCCTTGACTTTCTTCTCTCCTTTCTCTTTTCTCCTGTTAATCAACCTAATGTTTTTGTTGGTATCTGAAGATCCAGGAGGAGAAGCTCAGAGAGAAACTTTCATAAAGGTTTCTGAACTGCCTTTCAGTTGTGCTGTAAAGTTTCATGGGGTCTCTCTTAACCACAGCATTTATCGTGGCCTGTGTAATGGGTATATTTGGTGGGTGATTATCCCAATTATCACAGAGCATGGTACACCTGGCTTGCTACATATGAACCATATCAGCTGCTTCATCTGGAGTGTTCCACTTGGCATTTATAGGGGTAGACAGTTTCCCCTCTAAGGGTAAACAGACCTTATGGTGGCTTTTGTCCAGCCTATCAAGCTGGCTGTTTCCTTGGGAATAACCTGCTCTATACCTAGATCATGGAAAGTCATCTATGATTGTTCCATAATGAGCTGTGGATCTTGTATCAACCCAAGCATACTCTTCCATCCTGTAGCATTCAACACCGGAGAAAATCCCCCTGAATTACTCTTAAAATCCATTTTGGTAAATGTTCTGATTGCTATACACAAAATGAAACAACTCCTTCACACCATATCCCTGATTTTAATAGTTGGTTTTGCTCCCACCTGACGTGGACCATTTTCCTAGTCTTACGGATACATTCTATTGACCCTAATAATTTTTTTTCCCACAGAAGCCAGCTTTAAGGTTAGTGGCTGAAGCTTATATTAAAATCTGAATATGGTCTAGCATCCATATTTGAGCCAACACTCTCTTTTAATTTCATTTTAGCTATTATGGATACCAGTAACCAAGCGATTAAATTTTTCTCCTTTTTCTTGTTATTTTGCATTTCCTTGGGCATCTGGTGAACCAACTCCCCAGGAGTCTGATCCATCTCTAAGTTCGATTAGTAACTTTTACCTTTATGGTAATCCGTTATGGATTGCTGCACAGCTGGTGCTGTATACCCGGGGGGGGGGGGGGGAGAACCACGTGGCCACTCAGGAATTAAAGATTCCTCATTTCTTGCCCTTTTATCTTTCTCTTCCCAAACCTCATGTTTCTGTTAGCTAGGGCCATGCTAATAAACACTACCTCTCTGATATCAAATGTAAAGGAAACAAAACAGAACAAAACACTCCCCTACCATCAATACTCTATTCACAGAATAGTCTATTTCACTTCTTCTGATCACCAAATATGTGGGCTTAATTCTCACACCAAGCAACTCTGCAACGCCAACTGAGTGTTCTCCAATTTA
This sequence comes from Lynx canadensis, assembly GCF_007474595.2. NCBI lineage: Eukaryota > Metazoa > Chordata > Mammalia > Carnivora > Felidae > Lynx > Lynx canadensis. The sequence continues at coordinate 53,614,632 of NC_044306.2, read as the reverse complement.
ACTTAACTCTGATGCTGTCTACCCAGAGATAATATCAGATCCCACAGATTATGTGCTCAGTTCCACAAGACACCCCCCTCCCTACCCTCCTCATAGTCAACACCAATCTCAAGTTCTGGTTATCATGTGTGTTTTGGACCAATGGACTATAAATCAGAAATTTCCATGGACACCCCCTTGTACTTGATTTATGTGCTAAAGAAACTCACAGAACTCAGGAGAACATTTTACTTACTAGGTCATGAGTTTATTATAAAGGATATAACTCAAGAATTGTCAGATTGAAGAGCTGTGTAAGGCAAAGTATGTGGAGAATTGCATGGAGCTTCCATGTCCCTTCTGGCCATGCCACTTTTCCACCTCCATCTGACCAATAACCTGGAAGCTGAGTGGTATCATTTTTATTGTATGATGTTTTGACGGGTACAATAGAAAAATGATAAGAACTTTACATTTCAAGAAGAAAAATTCACCAAGAAAGAGAATAGGTACAGATTATAAGATAATGGAATGAGTTCCTAGAAAGATGAATGGAATAAGAAGAGTGTGGTGGGTAGAATAATTGCCTTCCCAAAATATTTGTGTCCTAATCTCTGAAGCCTGAAAATATGCTAATCTACTTAGGAAAGGAAAAGTAAGGTTGCATATGCAATCAAAATTGGTAATCAAATGATCTCAAAATAGATTATCTTGCAAAGCTACAAAATTTTCCATAATATATTTCCATTGCACTATACTTATCCCATCCTTCTTATGTTTGGCATCATATAAATCCCACTCTTTCTTATCACAAAAATGTCCTTATGTATTTATCCTTCTGGAAATCTATGATAATTTAAGTATACTTATCAGGGAACATGATTTCTAGATCTGACAGTGTATATATATGTGATTTTACAAAGTACAGCACCATTGTTTCACCAAAATCAGAAAAGAAAGGATTATCAGTCTATATTATTCAGAATATTCCAGATATATATGCTGTCTCTACATACGATCTTCCTAGCCCTAGAAAGAAAACTACATATTCCCCCCAAAACATCCCATCCATGAATTAAAAGTATAACTTCAAAAAAAAGGGAAGTCTGTATCCTTTTATGTAACCATATTAACAAAAGAAAAAAACCTGATTATTGAAAATATTCTAATTATTAACTATCTGGTAAGATCATATTATCATTGCAACATTTATTTGGAAGTTCTTTACTACACCGAAATTAACAATCAGTAGGACTTACTGTGGTGTGTGGAATACAGAAAGATTTGGCATCTAGGGACATTTTGTCCGTTGGTTTGAGTTATTTTGAAAATGATACTTATAAGCCTTAACTGATGAAGAACTGATGAAGAATTTGGTATAGAAAGATTTTTTTTGACCACTACATTAAGAATTATTAGTTCCCTAGCTGCTTTCTCCAATAGTTGTACCCAGAATATTTTTAACACATAACTTCTCCTTAAGATTTAGATTATTGCTCTTCACATACATTTGAACTTCCTTATCTCTTTCCCTTATTTCATTTTAGTTTATTAATTTAGGCTTCTCCAATCTTTCAGATTAGTCACAGTAATGTTTTCTTCTGTAGCTTAAATTAGGGTAAATGTAAAATTGCATAATTACCCCATCCCTTATTGGAAATCTAGAATATATTTGACTCTAAAATCTCTGGGCAAAAAAATATATTGATATCTAGAAATGAATCTAAAATGTAGTTCAGTTAGGCATCATTTAGATCACAATAACTCATGAACTGTAAAACTGATATTTGAGCTCTTAAATATGACTTCTAAGGGTTTTGTAAATTTCCAATAATTATGTAATTAAAAGCTTCAGGTTTAACCTACTAATCTATTTCTCAGGTTTTACTATTAAAATAGCAAAAAAGATAAAATGGTTCAATTTGATCTTAATGAAAATAATAAACATAAAATATTCCATTATAATTTATAATTTATAATACTTGTTTCTATGGTTATCGTGAGTCTTTTGTAATAGCAGAGACAATTTTGTAAGGATATAGTTTCTACATAAGCATTAGTCCCTTTAATTAAAACTCAACTACACATTTTTTGATTTATGGATTCACAAGGATTTAATACTGGTGAAATCCCAAACCTTATGGCTTTTATTATGTTGATTTATGCTCATTCACACCCAGTTTATTGACAGCTTTTATTATGAATCATTCTTGAATTTTCTTAAATTATTTTTCTGCATCATGAGAGGATTGTGTCACTTTTCTCTTTCATTTTATGAATGTGATGTTACACATATATTGATTTGCATTTGTTGAACCATACTTGCACCCCAGGGATGAACACACTGTGATCATGGTGTATATTTTCAATGTGATGTTTAATTCAATTTGCTAGTATCTTTTTGAAACTTTTTGCAACTATGTACTTCAGGGATATTGGCCTAGAGTTTTCTTTTCTTGTAGTGTCCCACCAGACCTTGATATCAAGTTTGGCCTAGTAAAACAGTTTGGGGACTATTCCCTGGTTTTCAACTTTTCTAATAGTTTGAGAAGGATTAGTATTAATTCTACACGTTTGCTAGAATTCACCAGTGAAAACATCTGGCCCTGGGATATTATTTTGTTGGAAGGTTTTTCATTATTGCTTTAGTAATTAGGTATTATCCTTATTTAATGGTCTGCTCAGATTTTCTATTTCTTCATAATTCAGTGTTGGTAGATTGTATGTTTCTACAAATGTATCTATTTCTTCTAGGTTATATAATTGTGGGTGTAGAGTTATTCATGGTGATTTTTAAAGATCCTTAGTATTTCTGTGGTATCAGTGATATCGTCTCTTCTTTTATTTCTGATTTTATTTACTTGAGTCTTCTCTCCTTATCTTTTTAATGGAAACCTCTTTATCATTATATAATGATTTTTTTGTCTGTTTTTATCAATTTTAACTTAAGGTCCATTTCTTCTGATATAAGCATAACCATCCCTGCTTTCTTTTGGTTACCATTGCTTGAAATATATTTTTCCATTCCTCCACTCTGTGCATGTGTGTCCTTAAAGCTAAAGAAGGTCTTTTGTATGCAGCATACCATTGAATCTTTTTTTTTTAATAACTTCAGCTATTCTATTTCTTAATTAGGAACTTAATCCATTTATACTAAAGCAATTATTGATAAGTAAAGATTTACTGTTGCCATTTTATTGTCTTCTGTTTTGCAGATCCTTTGTTTCTTGCCTTCTTTCTTGCTCTCTTCCTTTGTGATTTGATAACATTTTCTAGTGGTATGATTTTACTCCTTTATCATAATCTTTTTGTGTATCTGCAGGTGTTTCCTTTGTGGTTACCATGAGGCTTACATAAAATATACTTGTAACATTCTATTTTAGACCAGATCAGGCATGTTCAGGGTGGTATGGCTGTAGACTATAACATTCTATTTTAAGCATATAATAACTTTAATAGCATACAGAAACTTTATACTTTCATGTCTGCACTACCTCTTCATATGTTAGGTTATTGATGCTACATTTTACATTTTATTTATATTATAGATTGAACAACAAAGTATTGTTGTTATGTTTACTTTTAATATTAACAATTTTTAGATCAAAGCGTCAACATGGTGGAGAAGTAGGGGGACTTGAAGTTCCCTCATTCCTCAAACACAGTAGTATTGAGACCAGAAGACAGAATTCCAGGAATCTGGGTTACAGAGTAACAGAAACATCTCCAGGGGCCCACAGGAATAACTTGACGGGCGATAGACATTTTTAATCTATTATTTTTACACCTTTTCTGTATCTCCTTTTTTTTTCCCCCCCTTTCTCTCTGGATTAAGCTGTATAGTTTCTCTGATTCTCTGCCTGGTCAATTTTCTTTTCTCTTCCTTTCCCTTGCCCCTGTCATTTCTCTCTTTGTATGAGATAAGACTTCTTCCACCACCACCCCTTTTAAAAATTTTTTCCAGGGTTACTTCGATGAACAAATCAAAGCACACCTGGTGGAAGGTCCAAACCACCACTACAAGTAGGGAGATAAAGCAACAACAACAGAGAGCACTCAATGGACTCCAAAAACACCTTTTGAAGGGCCAGGCCCTAAACTGTGTATGACCCCTTTTTACTATAGTAGTACTCACAGGAGCAGGACTGATAACAAAATATTAAAATACATATGGGATAGAAAACTAGCCAAAAATGATGAAACAGAAGAATTCTTCTCAAAAGAAGCTCAAAGAAGAAATGACAGCTAGAGAGTTGCTCAAAATAGATATGAACAATATATCTGATCAAGACTTTAGAATAATAGTCATAAGATTAATAGCTGGGTTTGAAAAAAGCATAGAACATAGCAGAGAATCTATTGCTGCAGAGATCAAGGAACTAAGAAATAGTCACCATGAATAAGAAATGCTGTAAATGAGGCAGAAAATAAACTAGTTGCACTGACAGCAAGGATGGAGGAAACAGAACAGAGGATAAGTGAAATAGATGATAGGATTATGGAAAATTATGAAGCCAAGAAAAGGAGAGATAAGAAAATACTAGCCCATGAGGGAAGAATTAGAGAACTAAGTGATTCAGTGAGACATAATATCTGTATCAAGGAGTTCCAGAAGAAGAAGAGAGAGAGAGAAAGGAGAAGAGGGTTTACTTGAACAAATTATAGCTGAGAACCTCCCTAATCTGGGAAAGGAAGTAGACATCTAAATTCAGAAGGCACAGAGAATTCACTTAAGATTTAACAAGAATAGGTCTTCACCATGGCGTATCTTAGTGAAACTGGCAAAATACAAACATAACAAGAGAATTCTGAAAGCAGCTAGGGAAAAATTAGTCTTTTTAAAATTTATTTATTTTTAAAATTTTTTAAATGTTTATTTTTGAGAGAGACAGAGACAGAATGTGAGTGGGTTAGGGGCAGAGAGAGAGGGAGACACAGAAGCAGAAGCAGGCTCCAGGCTCTGAGCTGTCAGCACAGAGCCCGACGTGGGGCTCGAACTCACAAGCTGTGAGATCATGACCTGAGCCGAAGTTGGATGCTCAACCAACTGAGCCACCCAGGCGCCCCGGAAAAATTAGTCTTAGCCTACAAGGTTAGATACATAAGGGTAGTGGCAGACCTGTCCACTGAAACTTGTCAGGCCAGAAAGGAGTGGCAGGAAATAATCAATACGCTGAATGGGAAAAATAGACAGCAAGAATCCTTTATCCAGCAAGGCTGTCATTCAGAATAGAAGGAGAGATAGAGGCTTTCCCAGACAAACAAAAACTGAAAGTGTTCATGACCACTAAATCAGCCCTGCAAGAGAGTCTAAGGGGTCTCTGTGAGTGAAATACTGCAAAGACTACAAAGAACTAGAGACATCACCACAAGTATGAAACCTACAGATAACACAAGGACCCTAACTCCATATCTTTCAGTAATAACTCTAAATATAAATGAACTAAATGCCCTAATCAAAAGGCATAGAGTATCAGAATGGATAAAAAAAAAAAAAAAAAAAAAAAAAAAAATCCATCTATATGCTGTCTACCAGAGACCCATTTTAGACCTAAGGACACCTTCAGATTGAAAGTGAGGGGATGCAGAACCATCTATCATGCTACAGGAAGTCAAAAGAAAGCTGGAGTAGCCATACTTATACCAGACAAACTAGATTTTAAACTAAAGGCTGTAACAAGAGATGAAGAAGGGCATTATATCATAATTACAGGGTCTATCCATTAAGATCTAACATTTGTAAATGTTTATTCCCCCAACTTGAGAGCACCCAAGTATGTAAATCAATTAATCACAAACATAAGCAATCTATTGATAACAATACGGTAATTGCAGGGGACTTTAATACTCCATTTACAACAATGGACATATCTAGGTAGAAAATCAATAAAGAAACCATGACCTTGAATGATACACTGAACCAGATAGACTTGACAGATACATTCAGAACTTTTCATCCAAAAGCAGCAGAATACACATTCTTCTTGAGTACACATGGAACATTTTTCATGATAGATCACATACTGGGTCACAAAACAGCCCTCAATATATATAACAGAATTGATATCTTACCATACACATTTTCAGATCACAGTTTCAGAAACTTGAAACCAACGACAAGAAAAAACTTGGAAAGCCTCCAAATGCATGGAGGTTAAAAGAATGAATGGGCCAACCAGACATTTAAGAAGAAATTTAAAAATATATGGAAGTAAATGAAAATGAAAACACAACAAATCCAGGCCTATCTCAAGAAACAAGAAAAATCCCAAATATTAAATCTAAAAGCACACCTAAAGAAACTAGAAGCAGAACAGCAAAGAAACCACAAAGCCAGCAGAAAAAGAGAAATAATAAAGGTTAGAGCAGAAATAAACATTATATAATTTTTTAAAAAGAGTAGAACAGATCAATGAATCTAAAAATTTGTTTTTTTAAAAAAATAAATAAAATTGATAAACCCTTAGCCAAACTTATCAAAATGAAAAGAGAGAATCCAAATAGGTGAAATCATCAATGAAAAAGGAGAGATCACAATAAACACCACAGAAATACAAACAATTATTAGAGAATACTATGAAAAATTATATGCCAACAAACTGGACAACCTGGAAGAAATGGACAAATTCCTAGACATACACATACTACCAAAGCTCAAATGGGAAGAATCAGAAAATTTGAACAGACTCATAACCAGTGAATAAACTGAATCAATTATCAAAAATCTCCCAACAAATAAGAGTCCTGGGCCAGATGGCTTCCCAGTGGAATTCTACCAGATATTTAAAGCAGAGTTAATACCTATCCTTCTCAATCTGTTCCAAAAAATAGAAATGGAAGGAAAGCTTCTGGACTCACTCTGTGAAGCATTACCTTGATTCCCAAACCAGACAGAGATCCCACATAAAAGGAGACTCACAGGCCAATAGCCCTGATGAACATGGATGCAAAAATTCTCAACAAGATACCAGCAAATCAAATTGAACAGCATATAAAAAGAATTATCCACCATGGTCAAGTGGAATTCACTCCTGGGCTGTAGGATGGGTTCAATATTTGCAAATCAATCAGTGTGATACATCACATAAATAAAATAAAGGATAAGAACCATATGATCCTGTCAATAGATGCAGAAAAAGCATTTGACAAAATATAGCATCTTTTCTTAATAAAAACCCTCAAGAATGTCAGGATAGAAGAAACATACCTTAACATCACAAAGGCCATGTATGAAAAGCCCATAGCTAATATCATCCTCTATGAGGAAAACCTGAGAGCTTTCCCCCTGAGATCAGGAATATGACAGGGATGTCCACTCTCACCACTGTTGTTTAAGATAGTGTTGGAAGTCCTAGCCTTAGCAATCAGAAAACAAAATGAAATAAAAGGCATCAAAATTGGCAAAGAAGTCAAACTCGCACTTTGTACAGAGGATATGATACTCTACATGGAAAACCTGAAAGACTCCACCAAAAAGCTGCTAGAACTGATACAAGAATTCAGCAAAGCTGCAGGATACAAAATCAATGTATATAAACATATAAAATATCTATATGCTGAAAACTATAGAAAACTTACAAAAGAAATTGAAGAAGACCCAAATAAATGGAAAAACCTTCCATGCTCATGGATTGGAAGAACAAATATTGTTAAAATGTCAATACTACCCAAAGCAATCTACACATTCAATGCAAACCCAATCAAAATTGCACCGGCATTCTTCTCAAAGCTAGAACAAACAATCCTAAAATTTGTATAGAGCCACAAAAGACCCTGAACAGCCAAAGTAGTGTTGGAAAAGAAAACCAAAGCAAGAGGCATCACAATCCTGGATGTTAGCCTCTACTACAAAGCTGTAATCATCAAGATAGTATGGTATTGGCACAAAAACAGACACAAAGGCCAATGGAATAGAGAACCCAGAATTGGACCCACAAATGTATGACCAACTAATCTTTGACAAAGCAGGAAAGAGTATCTAATGGAGAAAAGACAGTCTCTTTAGCAAATGGTGCTAGGAGAACCGGACAGCAACATGCAGAAGAATGAAACTGGACCACTTTCTTACACCATACACAAAAATAAACTCAAAATGGATGAAGGACCTAAATGTGAGACATGAAACCATCAAAACCCTAGAGGAGAAAACAGGTAACAACCACTTTGACCTTAGCCGCAGTAATTTCTTACTCCACACGTCTCCGAAGGCAAGGGAAATAAAAGCAAAAATGAACTGTTGGGACCTCATCAAGATAAAAAGCTTCCACTGCAAGGAAACAATCAACAAAACTAAAAGACAACCTACAGAATGGGAGAAAATATTTGCAATGACATATCTGATAAAGGGTTAATATCCAAAATCTATAAAGAACTTACCAAACTCAACACCTGAAAAACAAATAATCCAGTGAAGAAATGGGCAGAAGACATGAAAAGACACTTTTCCAAAGAAGACATCCAGATGCTCACCATCAGGGAAACACAAATCAAAACCACATTGAGATAATACCTCATGCCTGTCAGAGTTGCTAAAATCAATAACTCAGGAAGCAACAGATGTTGGCAAGGATGTGGAGAAACAGGAACCCTCTTGCACTGTTGGTGGGAATACAAATTGGTGCAGTTGCTCTAAAAAGCAGGGTGGAGTTTCCTCAAAAAATTAACAATATAATTAGCCTACAACCCAGAAATATCACTACTAGCAATTTACACAAAGTATACAGGAGTGCTAATTCATAGGGGCACATGTATCCCAATGTTTATAGTAGTGCTTTCAACAATAACCAAAGTATGGAAAGAGCCCAAATGTCCATCAATGATGAATGGATAAAGAAGATGTGGTTTACATATACAATGGAATACTACTTGGCAATGAGAAAGAATAAAATCTTGCCATTTGCAGCAGTGTGGATGCAACTGGAGGATATTATACTAAGTGAAATAAGTCAGTCAGAGAAAGACAGATATCATATGCTTTCACTCACATGTGGAACTTGAGAAACTTAACAGAAGACCATGGGGAAAGAGAAGGGGAAAAATAGTTTCAAACAGAGAGGGAGGCAAACCATAAAAGACTCTGAAATACAGAGAACAAACTGAGAGTTGGTGGGGGTTGCGGGGGAGAGGGGAAAATGGGTAATGGGCATTGAGGAGGGCACTTGTTCAGATGAGCGTTGGGTGTTGTAAGTAAGTAATGAATCATGGGAATCTACCCCCAAAGCCAAGAGCACAGTTTTATGTTAGCTAACTTGACAATAAATTATATTTTAAAAAATAAATAAATAAATTACATAAATAAATAAAAGGCAGGAAAAGAAAAAATATTAAAAAAACTTTAAATATAGATTTGTAAGTTATTTATGTACCATCATTACAATATTAGAGTTTATGTCTTAGACTACATATATATCACCAGTGACTTTTACACATTCCTATATTTTTGTAAGAATAATTAACATCTTTTTATTTCCACTTGAAGAACACCCTTTATCGTTTGTCAGATAGTTCATGGATCTGTGTTTCTGGAGATGACCAGTTTTTGGAGATTTATTAGTTTTCTTTGTTGATGTCATGTTTATCTGATTCTTCATGAGTTAGTTCCTTGCACTTGTATCTTCACACTTGAGTAAGCAATCTCTTCCTCTAGACTTCACAGATTTGCTTTGGCAGGGATAGTCCTTCACCAGTCACTTTAGCTTGGGACTCTATATGCATCAGCAGATCATGTCCTTGGGCAGCCAAGGCTGGCTATTGTAGTTTTCATTTGGGTGAGGTTATTGCCCATTCTCTGAGCCCGGGGGGCTGTTGCTGGCTGGGCTCCATAGTTGGATGGGCATGGTGACTGGGTTTTGTTTTCAGGCAGGGTACTGCTGGTTTGTTTCTCTTTCCAAGTGTGACTATAGGATTGGCTCTGTGGCTACCCCAGAATTTCTGGTCATACTTTCTGGTCAGGTGAGACTGGAAGTTATATTCAGCAGTCAGGCTAGACTTCAAATTTGCTTCTCTGTGCAAGGCCGTAGGATGGGCTCTGTGGCCACTACAGCTCATTTGCTGGGGATGTGAATGGGAACTGCCCAAAGATCCTTGTTTAGATGGGGCTACCAGCTTGGCCCTACAGATGAACAGAACTACTGATTGAGTTCTCTCTTTGGGTGCTGCCACAAGTGTAGCTGTAGAATGGACTACACAGTTGCCTGGATTCTCTGGTTAAGTTTTTTTGTCGGGTGGAGTTGGGGCTGTCTCCAGCAGTAGGTGGAACTTGAAATGTATTTTACTGCCTGCGTGGGGCCATAGCACAAGATCCATATCTGGCATACCTGATGAATCATCCCAGGTAAAATTGCACACTGAGCTCTCTGGCTAGATACAGCCACTGGCTTGGCTCTACAGATGGGATGAGATGCTAACCGGCATCTCTGCTCAAATGGAGTTGCCTAGAGGAATGTATTTTGCCAAGGTCTTAGTACTGGTTGCTGTAATCCCTGCTCCCTTCTCTATTTCTATCTTATCCTCAGTGACCAAGTCCCACAGATTTCCCCAGTGATCCTTATGAGGTAAGACAAAAGTGGCTTCCTGGGAATTACCCTGCAATGCTTGTGGAGCTTGATGTACACCTTGGACTCCTTAATCCCTACTAGAGAAAATGTAGGCCCAAGTGGGCCTTCTCTGGAAAATGTGCTGGCCCAGGGTAAGGATTGCTGGCCAAGGATCAAGGTAATTTAGTAAGAGTGTAGCCACTGCTCTTTGTTTTATAATGTGGTCTCTCTTGGTCTCTGCGTTCTAAGGGGTTGCTTCAGCCTCAGCCCTTGGTTCTGAAACTTTTGCAATGGTGTTTTGTCTTTGGATAGTTGCTAGTTGGTTTTCCTGTGAGGGGAGCCGAAGTCAGAAACAACCCATGTCTCCACTTAATAATATCAGACTCTAAAATGCATTTTCAAGATAACTTTTGTATATAGTGTGCAGTAAGGGTTTAAATTCACCTTTTTGTATGTGTACTATTGTTCTAATATCATTTTCTGAATATATAGCCTTGGCAACTTTTACTTGCCAATCAAAGATTAAATGACTATGGGGGTAGGGGCACCTGGGTGACTCAGTTGGCTGAGCATCCCACTTCAGCTCAAGTCAGGATCTCATGGTTCTTGAGTACAAGCCTGCATTGATCTCACTGTTGTCAGAGTAGAGCCTGCTTCATATCTTCTGTCTTCCTCTCTCTCTGCCCCTCCCATCCTGTGCTCCCTTTCTCAAAAGTAAATAAACCTTTAAAAAAGGATTATAGGGGTTAATATTTATCTCTGCATCTTCAGTTCTGTTTTATTTATCTACATGTTTATCCTCACACCTTTACCGCACTTTTTTGATAGCTGCAGGTTTATATTTTCGAATCAGGAAGTGGTAATCCTCCAACCTTGTTGTTTCTCCGAATTGTTTTGACTATTTCAGGTGTTTTGTTTTTCCATGTAAATTTTAGAATTACTCAATATCTAAAAAAAATCCCTGATGAAATTTCGATAGGGATTGAGGTGACTCTATACATTGAGAATGATTTCCACCTTAATAGTAGTGAATCTACTAGCGAATGAACATAGAATATCTATTTTATTTAAATCTTCTTTTGCTTCACTCAGGAAAGATTTGTAATTTTTAGTGTACAAATCTTGATTTTTTTTCCTGTCTTTGTTAAATTTTTCTAAATACTTAAATTTTTTTATGCTACTGTTACACAAATTGTGTTCTTAATGTGAATTTTTGATTGTTCATTGCTCATAGAAATGTATTTAATTTTTTTTATATTGATCTTGTATCCTGTGGTATTTCTGTACTTAGTTTAAGTTTTTGGTGTGTTTCCTAGTACTTTTGGTATACAGGATCATGCCATTCGCAAGAAGTTTTACTTCTTTCCAATCTAAATGCCTTTTATTTCCTTTTTTGCTTAATTGCACTATGTTTGTTGCATTATGCTAAATTATTTCCATATAGTAAGTATGCTTTTTCCAGGCAAGTTACATGGGAGGAGTTCTAAATTTGTGTTTTCTCATTTTTCTTTATATTTCCTGTTTTCATTGCATAATCAGTGAATTATCATAATTTTAAAAATTTTACTTTTCTTTTATCCATATTCTTTTGATTATTTTCCAATTATTTCAATGGAAATTACTCCAAATGTTGTATATGGGAAGGAAAATGGTACTCGTGCTGAAGAAAAAAGTGTTTTATATGGTATAAATCAATTTATGTTATATGTGTACAAGTAACATATTTATACATGTGTGTAAACAAACACACACACATAACTAAATGGTAATAAATAACCTGTTAATTTGCATATAAACTCAATCTGTTTATTATCTTTTTTGCTTCAGAATTTACATTCTTGTTCTTAACATGATAATATACTATTGTAGGATGAATTACACCACTAAAACAGTCATACGTTGGTCCAAACTCCAAGTACGTCATAATGTGACTATATTTGGAGATCCTTTAAGGATCCTTAAAGATCCTTGAAAAGAGGTCATTAAGGTGTGCTCTAATCCAATATGACTGGTATCCTTATAAGAAAGGGAAATTTGACACAGACATTTACAGAGTGAAGGTAATGTGAAAATTCAGCCAGAAGAGAGTTTAAAGGTAGCTTGGGAGAGAAATGATCCAGAACCTTCCCTCATGCCCCTCAGCAGAATCAACCCTGCCAATACCTTGATCTCAGATTTCCAGCCTCCAGAACTGTGAGAAAATAAATTTCCATTGTTTCAGCCCCCAGTCTGTAGTACTTTAATATGGCAGCCCTGGCAGACTAACACATACTTGAATCCCAACAGAGTAGTGTACATCTGTCTGAAAAGAATTATATTTTTGTCACTTTAATTTCTTTAATAACTAGGACAGTGATGGTTCTTCAGCCCTTAAATGAAAGTCATCAAGTGTCAGAGAAGGGATTCTCTGCTGTTCCTCTAATTCTAGATGTTCCAATTGATGTGTAGAAACGATTGTCATATCTTTAATGCTAAGAAATTTTTGTAATTGCATTGGTTTTCTTATATATTACATCTATATATTATTATACATCTATATATAATGTATATTATATATATCTCCATATATAGATAAATATAGATATAGATATAGATATAGATATAGATATAGATATAGATATAGATATATGCAGGTCAGACTTAAAGAATCACAGGGTCAAGGCAACCTCTCCATGCTCTACACTTAGCTTTGAGATAACCCTCTAGGCTTTATACCGTAATTTTCTGGGAAGATAGGCAATTATCAGACTTTCTGATGCAATCATTTCTTGTCCATGGCATAAAATTAGTTACTCAAGTATAATAAGATCTGTGCTTAGTAACTCAAGCTTCTTAATTCATAACACCTAATTAAGTAATTGACAGAATAAACAGACATGTAAATGTTACGTGTGACTCAGCCCAACTCAGTGCATTCATATGTATTTCTAGACAGTTGTTATTTGTAAGATATTTTGTGTGGCATAATGGTTCTGGGAAAAGGATACCTTAATTGGGAGAAATAAAAATCATGATATTTTACTTCATGTAATATAAATTAGTTTGAGATAAGGTTATAGATCTAAGTTAGTTTATACTTATTTGCTTAAATAAGATTTATGTAAACCTTGCTATACAAGAGAGGCTATGGTGAAAGAGATAAATAAGTCACCAATGTGGTATCTAAATAATGTTTTTAGCCTCTTTGAACTTCCCACATTCTCTTCATTGTTCTCTGTTAGGTGACAACCTTGCTTCAGAATTTACTAAGAAATATAATCCAACAGAGAAGAAAATCTCTCATAGTACCACAGATAAATCTAGAAATAAAAGGTCTGAGGATTTCTTCACCCTAGCAAAAACCATTTTATTTCATTTGGTTTGATATTTCATTTTAAAACATCATTCTCTTTGGTTTTCTCCAATATCCTCTCCAGTTTTTTTCAAAGATTTTTTCCTTTGAGTATATGACTCTGACTCCCTCATCCCCTTCTCCACTTTACTGGCTCCCTGGTCCAACATTATAATTTGTCCTTTCTCTACTGGCTCAATCTTTTCTGTACACACTATGCTGTGTCTCCAACATCTAAAATCACAGCCTTTACTACAAACACTCCTCTTCCTATAGCCTTTCATAACCTTGACAGTACAATTGCTCTAAGGGATATCTTTACACATGTGCTCTCTTCTTTCTTTCATGCCCTAGGGTGCCTATCAAAAAGGTAAAACTCTTCTTATCAAGGTACTGCATAATTTCTAATCCATCATGTCAAAGGGGCAGTCCACTCCTCATCTTCCTGACATGGAAGACTTTTTTTTCCTGGTTTTCATGAAAACACAAACTCTCATTACTAATCCATTGTCGGCTTTGTTGCTTCTTCTCCTTTGCTTTCTTTTTTTTTTTTTCTTCAATATATGAAATTTATTGTCAAATTGGTTTCCATACAACACCCAATGCTCATCCCAAAAGTGCCCTCCTCAATAACCATCACCCACCACCCCCCTCCCTCCCACCCCCCATCAACCCTCAGTTTGTTCTCAGTTTTTAAGAGTCTCTTATGCTTTGGCTCTCTCCCACTCTAACCTCTTTTTTTTTTCCTTCCCCTCCCCCATGGGTTTCTGTTAAGTTTCTCAGGATCCACATAACAGTGAAAACATATGGTATCTGTCTTTCTCTGTATGGCTTTTTTCACTTAGCATCACACTCTCCAGTTCCATCCATGTTGCTACAAAGGGCCATATTTCATTCTTTCTCATTGCCACGTAGTACTCCATTGTGTATATAAACCACAATTTCTTTATCCATTCATCAGTTGATGGACATTTAGGCTCTTTCCATAATTTGGCTATTGTTGAGAGTGCTGCTATAAACATTGGGGTACAAGTGCCCCTATGCATCAGTACTCCTGTATCCCTTGGGTCAATTCCTAGCAGTGCTATTGCTGGGTCATAGGGTAGGTCTATTTTTAATTTTCTGAGGAACCTTCACACTGTTTTCCAGAGTGGCTACACCAATTTGCATTCCCACCAACAGTGCAAGAGGGTTCCCGTTTCTCCACATCCTCTCCAGCATCTATAGTCTCCTGATTTGTTCATTTTGGCCACTCTGACTGGCGTGAGGTGATATCTGAGTGTGGTTTTGATTTGTATTTCCCTGATGAGGAGCGACGTTGAGCATCTTTTCATGTGCCTGTTGGCCATCTGGATGTCTTCTTTAGAGAAGTGTCTATTCATGTTTTCTGCCCATTTCTTCACTGGGTTATTTGTTTTTCGGGTGTGGAGTTTGGTGAGCTCTTTATAGATTTTGGATACTAGCCGTTTGTCCGATAGGTCATTTGCAAATATCTTTTCCCATTCCGTTGGTTGCCTTTCAGTTTTGTTGATTGTTTCCTTTGCTGTGCAGAACCTTTTTATCTTCATAAGGTCCCAGCAGTTCATTTTTGCTTTTAATTCCCTTGCCTTTGGGGATGTGTCAAGTAAGAAATTGCTATGGCTGAGGTCAGAGAGGTCTTTTCCTGCTTTCTCCTCTATGGTTATGATGGTTTCCTGTCTCACATTCAGGTCCTTATCCATTTTGAGTTTATTTTTGTGAATGGTGTGAGAAAGTGGTCTAGTTTCAATCTTCTGCATGTTGCTGTCCAGTTCTCCCAGCACCATTTGTTAAAGAGAATGTCTTTTTTCCATTGGATGTTCTTTCCTGCTTTGTCAAAGATTAGTTGGCCATACATTTGTGGGTCTAGTTCTGGGGTTTCTATTCTATTCCATTGGTCTATGTGTCTGTTTTTGTGCCAATACCATGCTGTCTTGATGATGACAGCTTTGTAGTAGAGGCTAAAGTCTGGGATTGTGATGCCTCCCGCTTTGGTCTTCTTCAAAATTACTTTGGCTATTCAGGGCCTTTTGTGGTTCCATACAAATTTTAGGATTGCTTGTTGTAGTTTCGAGAAGAATGCTGGTGCAATTTTGATTGGGATTGCATTGAATGTGTAGATAGCTTTGGGTAGTACTGACATTTTAAAAATATTTATTCTTCCAATCTATGAGCACGGAATGTTTTTCCATTTCTTTAAATCTTCTTCAATTTCCTTCATAAGCTTTCTATAGTTTTCAGCATACAGATCTTTTACATCTTTGGTTAGGTTTATTCCTAGGTATTTTATGCTTCTTGGTGCAGTTGTGAATGGGATCAGTTTCTCTATTTGTCTTTCTGTTGCTTCATTGTTAGTGTATAAGAATGAAACTGATTTCTGTACATTGATTTTGTATCCTGCAACTTTGCTGAATTCATGTATCAGTTCTAACAGACTTTTGGTGGAGTCTATCGGATTTTCCATGTATACTATCATGTCATCTGCAAAAAGTGAAAGTTTGACTTCATCTTTGCCAATTTTGATGCTTTTGATTTCCTTTTGTTGTCTGATTGCTGATGCTAGAACTTCCAACACTATGTTAAACAACAGCGGTCACAGTGGACATCCCTGTCATGTTCCTGATCTCAGGGAAAAAGCTCTCAGTTTTTCCCCGTTGAGGATGATGTTAGCTGTGGGATTTTCATGAATGGCTTTTATGATGTTTAAGTATGTTCCTTCTATCCTGACTTTCTTGAGGGTTTTTATTAAGAAAGGGTGCTGAATTTTGTCAAATGCTTTTTCTGCATAGATTGACAGAATCATATGGTTCTTATCTTTCCTTTTATTAATGTGATGTATCACGTTGATTGATTTGCGAATGTTGAACCAGCCCTGCAGCCCCGGAATGAATCCCACTTGATCACGGTGAATAATTCTTTTTATATGCTGTTGAATTAGATTTGCTAGTATCTTATTGAGAATTTTGCATCCATATTCATCAGGGATATTGGCCTGTAGTTCTCTTTTTTACTGGGTCTCTGTCTGGTTAGGGATCAAAGTAATACTGGCTTCATAGAAGGAGTCTGGAAGTTTTCCTTCCCTTTCTATTTTTTGGAATAGCTTGAGAAGGATAGGTATTATCTCTGCTTTAAACATCTGGTAGAACTCCCCTGGGAAGCCATCTGGTCCTGGACTCTTGTTTGTTGGGAGATTTTTGATAACTGATTCAATTTCCTCGCTGGTTATGGGTCTGTTCAAGCATTCTATTTCCTCCTGATTGAGTTTTGGAAGCGTGTGGGTGCTTAGGAATTTGTCCATTTCTTCCAGGTTGTACAGTTTGTTGGCATATAGTTTTTCATAGTATTCCCTGATAATTGCTTGTATCTCTGAAGGTTTGGTTGTAATAATTCCATTTTCATTCATGATTTTATCTATTTGGGTCATCTCCCTTTTCTTTGTGAGAAGCCTGGCTAGAGGCTTATCAATTTTGTTTATTTTTTAAAAAAACCAACTCTTGGTTTCATTGATCTGCTCTACAGTTTTTTTTAGATTCTATATTGTTTATTTCTGCTCTGATATTTATTATTTCTCTTCTTCTGCTGGGTTTAGGCTGTCTTTGCTGTTCTGCTTCTATTTCCTTTAGGTGTGCTGTTAGATTTTGTATTTGGGATTTTTCTCGTTTCTTGAGATAGGCCTGGATGGCAATGTATGTTCCTCGCAGGACTGCCTTCGCTGCATCCCAAAGCGTTTGGATTGTTGTATTTTCATTTTCATTTATTTCCATGTATTTTTTAATTTCTTCTCTAATTGCCTGGTTGACCCACTCATTCTTTAGTAGGGTGTTCTTTAACCTCCATGCTTTTGGAGGTTTTCCAGACTTTTTCCTGTGGTTGATTTCAAGCTTCATAGCACTGTGGTCTGAAAGTAGGCATGGTATGATCTCAATTCTTGTATACTTATGAAGGGCTGTTTTGTGACCCAGTATGTGATCTATCTTGGAGAATGTTCCATGTGCACTCAAGAAGAAAGTATATTCTGTTGCTTTGGGATGCAGAGTTCTAAATATATGTCAAGTCCATCTGATCCAATGTATCATTCAGGGCCCTTGTTTCTTTATTAACCGTGTGTCTAGATGATCTATCCATTGCTGTAAGTGGAGTGTTAAAGTCCCCTGCAATTACCATATTCATATCAATAAGGTTGCTTATGTTTGTGAGCAATTGTTTTATATATTTGGGGGTTCCCATATTCCGTACATAGACCTTTATAATTGTTAGCTCTTCCTCGTGGATAGACCCTGTAATTATTATACAATGCCCTTCTTCATCTCTTGTTACAGCCTTTAATTTAAAGTCTAGTTTGTCTGATATAAGTATGGCTACTCCAGCTTTCTTTTGACTTCCAGTGGCATGATAAATAGTTCTCCATCCCCTCACTTTCAATCTGAAGGTGTCCTCAGGTCTAAAATGGGTCTCTTGTAGACAGCAAATAGATTGGTCTTGTTTTTTATCCTTTCTGATACCCTATGTCTTTTGATTGGCACATTTTGTCTGTTTACATTCAGTGTTATTATAGAAAGATATGGGTTTAGAGTCATTGTGATGTCTGTAGGGTTCATGCTTGTAGCGATGTTTCTGGTAGTTTGTCTCACAGGATTCCCCTTAGGATCTCTTGTAAGGCTGGTTTAGTGGTGACGAATTCCTTCAGTTTTTGTTTGTTTGGGAAGACCTTTATCTCTCCTTCTATTCTAAATGACAGACTTGTTGGATAAAGGATTCTCGGCTGCATATTTTTTCTGGTCATCACATTGAAGATTTCCTGCCATTCCTTTCTGGCCTGCCAGGTTTCAGTAGAGAGATCGGTCACGGATCTTATCGGTCTCCCTTTATATGTTAGAGAATGTTTCTCCCTAGCTGTTTTCAGAATTTTCTCTTTATCCTTGTATTTTGCCAGTTTCACTATGATATGTCGTGCAGAAGATCGATTCAAGTTACGTCTGAAGGGAGTTCCCTGTGCCTCTTGGATTTCAATGACTTTTTCCTTCCCCAGATCAGGGAAGATCTCAGCTATGATTTGTTCAAGTACACCTTCAGCCCCTTTCTCTCTCTCTTCTTCTGGAATTCCTATCATACGGATATTGTTCCATTTGATTGCATCACGTAGTTTTCTAATTCTCCCCTCATGATCCTGGATTATTTTTTATCTTTTTCTCAGCTTCCTCTTTTTCCATAACTTTATCTTCTAATTCACCTATTTGCCCCTCTGCCTCTTCAATCCACACTGTGGCTGCCTCCCTTTTATTTTGCATTTCATTTATAGCATTTTTTAATTCATCATGACTATTTTTTAGTTCCTTGATCTCTGCAGTAATAGATTCTCTGCTGTCTTCTATGCCTTTTTCAAACCCAATGATTAATCTTATGACTATTATTCTAAATTCTTGTTCCGTTATATTGCTTATATCTGCTTTGATCATTTCTTTAGCTGTCACTTCTTTCTGGAATTTCTTTTGAGGGGAATTCTCCCATTTCATAATTTTGGCTAGTTTTCTGTCTATTATGAGTTTTCAAAGCTTGTTATGTGTTCTGCATCTGTGAGCAATGCTATATTAAAGGGCGATCATCTACCATCCAGGGCCTGGCCCTTTAGGAGGTGTTTTTTGGAGAGTGTTACTTTCTGTTGTTGTGTTTGTGGTTATTTTATTTCTTTACTTGTAATGATGTTTTGGACCCACCACGAGGTGTGCTTTGATTTTTTTCCTTGAAGTAACCCTGGAAAGGAAAATAAACAGATGAACATGAAACAAAGACATGAAAACACACAAATAAAACAAACAAGTAAACAGATACACACACACACACACAAACAAAAACAATCCAAAAGTAAAAAACCAGAAACAAGTACAAGTAAAGAACAGAGTAGAGGCGGTGCTGATGGAAGAACACATAGAAAGAGAGAAATGACAGGGGCAGGGACAAAGAGAAAATAAACATTGACAGGCCGAGAGACTAAATGGCTTAAACCAGGGAGAGAAAGGAAAATAAAGAAGGAGGGGACGGGGACGAAGATAATGGTACCCAGACAGACAAACTATACGGCTTGATTATTCCAGAGAGAGAGAAAGGAAAGCAGAGAAGGAGGTGTAGAACATGTATGAAGAGAATGGATTAAATATGTCTGCTTAAACAAACCAACAACCAGAGTAACCAGCTAGAGGAGGGAAGAGATAAGAAGGGAGAATACATCTAAATAACAAAAATTGTCCTGGAATTAATCCAGGCTAGGCAGCATCACTGGTCTGGATGATGGAGCCATCTGGTTGCACAGCATCTATCTGCTACAGCAGATGCACAGTTACCCGGCATGGAGGGGAGTGGTTTGGTGTAGGCTGGTCCCACCTCCACTATAGGTCCTGCCTTGGTGGTGGTGGGGGTGGAGGGGGGGAAATGGCGATACCCAGTCCATTCTCCACGACCTGGTGGACTCCATTCAAATTGTCCTTACTGTGTTGCAGGTGCAGAGGGGGCAGTCCTTCTGGCTTCACTGACTCCCCCGACCCTGTGCTTTGCTAGGATTCAAAGTCCCACTCTGTGCACTCTCACACTGAGGAGGTGCCTCTCTGTGCAGCTTGACATATAGTCCCAGCTGGCTTTTTCTATGCCGCAGCACTTCAGGGAGCACTTCCAGCTGTGGACTGCACCGCTGACATAGCTGCCAAGCCTGGGGGTGGCGGACACAGCAGGCTTTGTTCTATCCGACAGCACTTCAGGGAGGGAACCACTTTCTCCTACTGCAGCCTGCACCCTGACCTACCACAGAACCTGGCTCCCCTCCCCAGGTGCGCGAATGGGGCAGTTGGCCCCAGTCCAAAGAAAGCCCCACAGTTAACTATGGGATCTCTCTCAGTCCCAGTCCAAGGTTTATCTCTTGTCCATATACAGTCCTATGCTTCCCCAGCCACTCTTTCTCTTCCCTTTGTCTTTCCACAAAAGGGGATCCTTCCCCTTGATACCTATGCAGCCCATTTTATCTCTTCCAGTTCACAATCACCCACCTATATCCCATCAAGGATGTCCCGGTATCACCTTTTAAGACTCAGTCTCTTTTCCTCTCAGACTTCTGGGGTTCAAAGTCCTTTGGCTTGAGTACTTCTTTGTTTGAGGGATGCGGGAAATGCAGATACCTCTATTTCCCTGCCATGTTGGCCCGCCTTCTCCCTCTCATTGAATGTTTTCAGGGTATTTAGTTACATTTAGAGGGAACAAGCAGAGAAACTGAGTTTATATGACCTTGTTGCAGAAATTAAATTGGCCAATTTTTTTGAATGATGTTCTATATTAAAAATGTAATAAAGTATAAACACTATTGAGTAACATTCCAAAGAACAATAAAAGTCAAGTCAACCATTTTTTATTACGTAAAGAATTAAGATAGGCATTATAGGAGATACCAACATTTGTGAAAGGCACAAATAATGCTCTTGAGTATTTCTAGTCTGATAAGCCTAGTAAGAATAATGTAAGGAAGAAAAAAGAAATAAACCTTTTTGCTTCAGGGAGGTATGTGGTAAGCACCATGAAAAATATTAAAATTAATATTAAATTAATATTAAATTATATTTATATTTATGTTAAATTAATATTAAAATATAATAATATTAAAAATATTATAAGTGCTTTTTACAAAAAAAATGTCTCTTAACTAATCAGTTGAGTTTGAAAAACAGAAAGAGGTATTACTATTTATGCCAATTTAACATGTGTAAATTGAGACAATCTCAGCAATATATGGTCACCTAACCCTAAGACCCTTCTGTTTTAACTATTAATTTTGGAAATGTTCATGCATATGCATATTTATAGAATAGTACAATAAATCCTTATTTTCCCATCATCTAGGTTTAATAACTATAAATATGTTGCCAGTTTTCATTCTTCTATATACCCTGAGTCCCTTTTTGCTGGATTAATTCTTAAGAGCAAATTCTAGGAAGTTTCCTGGGTTATTCCTTGAGCAAACACTAATTACTTTTATTGCATGCTTTTTTCTTTTTCTTCACCAGGCATAACCACTTCCATCCACATGTTGCTTTTTGTTTTACTTATAGGGGTGATACTGTAATGGTTCAACTCTGCCAGAACACAGATCCCAAATGATTAGCCCTTCATATTGACCAGCTCAAGATAAGAAGCCAGAGCATCTGGACCAATATTTCCATAATGGTGGCTTCATAATGACTGTGATTAAAGGTCTGCTATACATGAGGATCATATTTCTGCTACACTGGTTTGGGGTGTGTCTGTTCTTTTGTGGACACACCCAGGCTGAGCACCCCCAATATAATAGTCCTCCAGAAGTGGTGATTCCTTTGAGGATACCTGGCACTGGCAGAGGCATGAAGCCTTCAGGCTGGCTCTCTTACAGCCTGCATTTTGCGGGCAAGAGACACATTGTCCATATAAAGGTCAAGAAGCATTTGCTGTCCAGACACCTCCCAGTGTTCACCTATACAGACCAGGGTGCTCTCCTTGAGGACCAACCTTTTGTTCAGAATGACTGCTACTATCATGGTTATGTGGAGGGAGACCCAGAATCCCTGGTCGCCCTCAGTTACTGTTTTGGTGGTTTTCGAGGATTGTTACAGATAAATGACATTGCTTATGAAATTGAGCCCATGACTTTTTCTACTAACTTTGAACATCTGGTATATAAAATGGAGAGTGAGGAAGCCCAATTCCCAATCATGAACTCTGACTTTATGCGAGAGAAAATTGTACCCCAATGGGAGTCTCAAGAGATTAATAATTCTACTCAGAAACAAAGTTCTTATATGGGCTGGTGGCTCCATATGTTTGTTATTGAAATAGCAGTGGTGGTGGACCATAGTTTATATCTTCATATAAAAAAGAACATTTCAAAGTTTAATGAAGACCTATATACTATTGTAAATATAGTGGATTCCATTTATGACGTCTTGGGTCTTAAATTGCTATTGTTTGGTTTGGAGTTCTGGACTGAAAAAAACTACATTGAAGTAAATGATATAAGGAGATCTCTGAGATATTTTTGCCTTTGGAAAAAGGAAAACCTTGATATCCGCCTACCACATGATACTATACATCTTTTTATAAATAAGACGGTACGAGGAATGAGTGGCTTAGGCTACGTTCAAGGACTGTGTCAATCACACATTAATTGTGCAATTGTTACTAATGTAGAAAAAACCTTGGGCACTGTTGCAATTGCAATGGCTCATCATATTGGCCATAATTTGGGTATGATTCACGATACTGACTTTTGCACATGTGCAGTGCCTAAATGCATAATGCATTTTTCAAACCCACCAATAACTAAATTTAGCAATTGTAGTTATTCTTATTTTTGGAGATATTCTATACACCAGGTAAAATGTTTGTTCTACACTATCCACACAAAGGACATATTTTCACAGACACGTTGTGGGAATGGTATTGTTGAAGATGAAGAGGAGTGTGACTGTGGACCTTTACAGAGTTGTGCAAAAGATGCCTGCTGTCTGTCAAACTGCACTTTGAGCTTTGGGTCTACATGTGCTTTTGGGCTTTGTTGCAAGGACTGCCAGTTATTACCATCAGGAAAAATATGTAGAAAGCAGGTCAATGAATGTGATCTTCCAGAGTGGTGCGATGGCATATCCCACATGTGCCCAGATGATGTCTATGTGGAGGATGGAATTCCTTGTAACGAAAGTGCCTATTGCTATGAGAAGAACTGTAATGACCGCAATGAACAGTGTAAGCAGCTTTTTGGCCAAGAGGCAATGAGTGCAAGTCAGAGTTGCTACAAAAAAATAAACACTCTTGGTGATCGTTTTGGTAACTGTGGTCTCAAAAATGCTGCATATATAAGATGTAATATCTCAGACAGCCTGTGTGGCAGAGTTCAGTGTAAGAATGTGACAGAAATTCCCACTCTGCACGAACATTATACTGTGCATCAATTTCACTCCAATGACGGCATCTGCTGGGGTATTGACTACCACTCTGGGATGCCCATACCTGATATTGGTGAAGTGAAAGATGGCACAGAGTGTGGCCCAGAACATCTCTGCATTGACAGGCAGTGTGTCCATATATCTCGCTTGGATAGTAGTTGTTCACCTAAGTTCTGTAACTTGAGGGGAATTTGCAACAATAAACATCACTGCCATTGCAACTATTTGTGGGATCCACCCAACTGCCTAAAACGGGGCAATGGAGGTAGTGTTGATAGTGGACCACCCCCGAAGAGAGAAAAAATAAAGAGGGGTTACTTGTTAGCATTCTCACTTCTTTGGTTGCTTCTCTTATTATGTTGTCTTATTTGTCTTTGCCTGAAGAAAAAATCAAAGGAAAAGGAAGCTGAAAGTGCAAAACAAACACAAACGTTTCCTTTAAAACAAGTGCAAAAGGTTCCTTCAAAACAGATGCTAAATGTTCCTACTCAACCTGAAAAACCAGCACAAAATGTTCCTCCAAAACCAGAGAGTAAGGCTCCTTCAAGACAAGAGAGTAAGGCTCCTTCAAGACAAGAGAGTAAGGCTCCTTCAAGACAAGAGAGTAAGGCTCCTTCAAGACAAGAGAGTAAGGCTCCTTCAAGACAAGAGAGTAAGGCTCCTTCAAGACAAGAGAGTAGGCCTCCTTCAAGACAAGAGAGTAAGGCTCCTTCAAGACAAGAGAGTAAGGCTCCTTCAAGACAAGAGAGTAAGGCTCCTTCAAGACAAGAGAGTAAGGCTCCTTCAAGACAAGAGAGTAAGGCTCCTTCAAGACAAGAGAGTAGGCCTCCTTCAAGACAAGAGAGTAGGGCTCCTTCAAGACAAGAGAGTAAGGCTACTTTAAGACAAGAGAGTAGGGCTCCTTCAAGACAAGTGAGTAAGGTTTCTACTCAATCTGCAAAACAACAAAAAGCTCAACCCTCAAAACCACCACAAAAACTTCAGAGTCAAGTTAGCCTATCGCTTCAACAGGGTACAGGTGGGAAACAAAGGCCGTCACTAGTAAAAAATGTACCCAAATAAGTATGCATTAAACAAGGTTCTTCCTGGAATGTTTCTCCTTGTTCTTCATTATTTTAAACAATTAGAAGATCCATTTTGCCTAAAATTTCTTTCTTTATATTTTCTGGGAAAAAGCATGGCACATGGGTTGTGTACCAGTTTTCAAGTTACTCAGCTTCAAATCCCCTTCCCATTTTGTACACTTCATCACAGGGACCATATTCTGCTGTACCAGGCCCTCTTCCTATAGGGATCTGCAATAAGGGGAATGAGTGAGAGTTTGGAAACCTGGGAGATCTGTTTGCTTCCTGTATGTCAATATCACCTCAATAACATGTTTTACACTGTCAGTTATACTTCGTTTACATATTTTTTCACTAAAATATTTATTGAAAATACTTATTTCTTTACTTATTTATGTATATTTTTTAAATTCACTGCAGACCAACTTTACTGTCATCCAGCATCAGTGTGTTATCCTGAGAGTCCCGAGTTGCGGATCGTTGAGCTTCCTACCAGTATCCCAAATCTTCTGCACCAGCTTAGCACTACCTACTGTCAGAGTTCTGGGTCTCAGATCCACGCAGTCAGACCTACAGTCTTCTAGATTTCAGTAACCCTCAAGCTCTTCCCTTTGCTCCTTAGCTCCTTGAAAGAAATCACCTTTTAACAGTTAGTATTTCATGCCTACTAACAAGTTAGTAGCACGACTCCCTTTTCTTGTTCTTCAATATCTATTTACCCAATTCTTGTACTTAATTCTATCCCTCTAAAATTACTGATGTTTTTTTACTTTTTCTTTTTGTAATGTTATTTATTTTTGAGAAAGTGTGAGAGACAGAGTGCGAGCTTGGGAGGATTAGAAAGAGAGAGAGAGAGAGAGACAGAATCCAAACCAGACTCCAGGCTCTGAGCTGTCAGCACAGAGCCTGATGTGGGGCTCAAACCCACAGACCATGAGATCATGACCTGAGCCGAAGTCAGATGCCCAACTGACTGAGCCACCCAGGTGCCCCTAAAATTGCTGATGTGGTTTTACTTTTTCTGACTCAATCCTGACTGTTACAGTACTAATCTTTGTGTAATGAGGAAAGTGAAAGTCAGGAGGTGCCAGTTTTTGTTTGAGCTTTTCTTTACCACTGACCTTTCCCATCTTAAAATTACTTAAATGTACCTCAATTTTCCAACCAAAAAAAGAAAGAACAGGATGATAATAAGAATTTTCTCTCAACCTTTGGTGTTTCTTTGGTTATAAAATGAGATAAAGAAAATGCTTTCATTTTTAGGTAGGTCTTGGTAGATAAGTTTTTTCTCCCACTGAAAACAACAATAAAAACAATTGTGCAATGCCAAACACATTTTTTAATTATATGTTTAAAGTATCAGAGAACTATGAAGGAAATGAAGATTAAAAGACTTAAAAACTACAAGGAAAGGAAAACAATGAGAAATATCAGTACTTTTTCCCTGGGAACAAAAGTGACTGTTCCCTGTAATGTGATGATTCTGAATACAAATTAAGGATCAACTTGGCCATCCCAGTTAGAAAGCCTCTGTTGGAGAACGAGAAGCCTGAAGCTTCTTAGTGTATATAGGAGACCAGATTGATAGATGAGACACTAAATGAGCATCAAATTCAAAATCAGTTTTCTCTATAACACATTTGCTGGATTTAGGTCCTCTCTGGGAGGCGGGGGAGACAGGTTGAAGCCTTTAAAGGAAGAAATCTCTATAATCTGTTGTACTCAAGAATCAAAGATTTGGTGGAAAAGGAGGATTTCCTTAGGACATGTCCTACCTTCCCTTTACAATGTTAGCCTGATTTTGAAGGAGTTTGGAAATAGGTTAGAGAATTGAGTTTTGAAGATTTGAATATCAGAACATAATCACCAATTGCTTTTAGAGCTGAAAAAATAGAGGCATATGGGCTCTCAAAAGAAAGTACAGCAAGATATATGTGTCTTACTAAAACTACACTATTTGCTGACCAACTCAGTTGCTAATTGTATTGGAATTATCAGTCAGCCTATCTTCCAAATGTAAGACAGATGAAAACTTCTTAAGTCAAAGGTAATCTCAAAGTCTACCCTGAACTTCTAGGGTTCTTTATACATAACATGGAGCAGACTATAAAAAACAATTATCACACATATCAAGAGGGAAAAATTATGGCCAATGGTAAAGAGAAAACACCAACAATGACAGTAAAAGAGATGCTAGAAGCCATCTAAAAGATGATTCAGAGAGTGGAAAAGACAATAATGAACAAAACCCCACCATGATTACTATTTTAGAGAAAACAGAAGAAAAATAAACTATGTGAAAGAAGATAGATAAATTTCACCAGAAAATTAGAACCCTATTCAAAGTTATCAAAAAGATATTCTAGAACTAAAAAAATAAAGTAACTAAATGCAGGGAATTAGCGAACATTTTGCATTATAGACTGCTTTCTTCAATTAACTGCATTAGTTAACTAGAAGAGCAGTCAGTGAAAAAATATCAATTACACACATATTGAAAAATAAAGATTAGGATACAGATTAGTGATATGTGAAACAGATCAATAAACCTAAAATTAGTAAAATAGAGCCCCAGTTGAGGAGGAGAAAGATAATTGAATAGATATAATAAAAAAGATATGTCAGAGAATTTCCTAAAAGCATGGAAACATACCATCTCACTACTTCAAAAAACTGAATGAATTTCAAGCAGTATAAATACACAAACTCACACCTAAGAGTAACTTGAAAACCAGACACTGAGAGATCTTAAGAGCAGCCAGATATATATTTCTTAAGAGGAATGACAATAAAATAGATGGCTGACCTGAACAAAATGTTTGAATGTAGAAGATAATGGAATAAGATATTTACTTGGTAAATATAATTACCACACTAGAATTACTTTGTAGAAACAACCTTCAAGAATGAAGGAGAACAAAACTTTCCTTTGGCAAACAAATCATTGCCAGCAGTTAGCACTCAAATATTGAAATTTCTTTTTTGGTAGGTAGAAACATAATACCAGAAAGAAGCATGAATGTGCAGGTGGGTATAAAATGCACAAGAAACACTAAATATGTGGATATAATAATTAAAAATAATGTAGCAAACAATACTAATAGTATCTTATGGATTATAAAGATGTGCAGAACAAAACGCAAACGTATTTATCACAAAAGCTGGGAGGTATGCAAATAGTTAACAGGTCTAAGCATCTAGCAGTACGGGGAAGAGGTAAATTAATGATATGCATAGTAGTACATGCCATGGAGAACACATGCTGCAATCTTTAAAGTAACCATGAAGGGGTGCCTGAGTCACTCAGTTGGTTAAACGTCAGAGTTAGGCACAGGTCATGATCTCACAGTTTGTGGGTTTGAGCCCCTTGTCAGGATCTGTGCTGACAGCTCAGAGGCTGGAGCCTGGATTGGGTTCTTTGTCTCCCTCTCTCTCTCTGCCCCTTCCCTTCTTGCGCTCTGTCTCTCACTCTCAAAAACAAACAAGAACGAAAGGGAACCATTAAAATGATAAGATATGTAAATATAAGAAATAAAAGAAAAAAAAGGCAAAATAAATGGTATTTGATTACTAAAGATATGGGCAAGTGAAGAAGGAAACAAACATAATGTAGGTATGTGAAAATAGAAAAAAAAAAAAACCTATGGTAGATATAAGGCCTATGTAAAATGAATTACATTAAGTAATTAAAAGACTGACATGTTTCAGAGTGTAAAAATCTAGTATTATAAAACCTAGTAGTATGCTGTTTACTAAAAATAAAGACCTAGAGGGTGTAAAAACTTGAAAAATAATTTTTTATGCAAGATTAACTAAGTTAACTTAGTGTTAATTCTCTTATTATCTGATAATGAAGACTGGGGAACAAAGCATTACTTACTAGAAATAAAGGGGGATATTTTGTAATGATAAAAGGCAAATCATTAGGAAGTAGGATGTCCTTAATATGTGAGCACCCACTAATAGAACTTCAAATATATAAGGGGGGGGCATCTGGATGGCTCAGTTGATTAAGTGTCTGACTCTTGGCTTTGGCTTATGGCATGATCTCATAGTCATGAGATCAAGCCCCGTGTCCAGCTCCAGAGAGATTCTCTCTCCCTCCCCACAAGCCCTTCCCTCACTTGCACAGGTGCTCTCTCTCTCTCTCTCTCTCTCTCTCTCTCTCTTAAACTTTAAAGGACAAATAAAAAACAAAGATATAAGGAGAAATATGGAGGTAGAGAAATCCATAGTAAACAAGAGGGAAAATTTTAACCCAATTCTCTTAATAGTGATAGAAAAGATAAACAGCAAATCTGCTGAATAAGATTTTTGGTATATAATTAACAAACTGGATCTATTATATATATAAAGAAAAGAAATACTAAACTCAAAATGGCTAAATTGACTTTGATTCATCCACACATAAACTATTACCAAAAGCCACTTTATGGTGGGCCAGAAAGTCCCAACAAATTTCATATGGTTTTAATCTAGAAGAGTCGTTTCCTAAACCTTATATATTTAATCTACAAGTCAATCGCATTAAAGATAACAGGACAAATTCCAATTACCTGGGACAATTGTGACACTGGTCTCACGTCTGGTTACCAACCAAGATTTTGCACCCAGTTCTAAGGTAGAGCCGTGGTACCCCCACACCATCAAATAATTCTCTTACACCATCTGGGTATTCTACAGTTTAACTCAATCCTAGCACTGTCTCCTGAGAGATAGCTCCAAGTGACACAGGTTAAGGGCTCAGGCCGATAAGACTGCCTGTCCCCTCATTTGTCATCTGTACTTCTGACAGACCAGCTATAATTTGGAGGTTATAATGACCATCTCCTTGGGTTTGATTAATTTGCTAGAGTTGCTTACAGAACTCAGAGAAACTTTTTACTGATTGTCTTATCGTTTTATTATAAAAGGATATAATCCAGAAAGGGATAGATGGAAGGGATGCACGGGGCAAGGTATGTAGGAAGGGAAAAGGAATGTTCTTCTCGGGAATGTTACTCTCTCCAGGTCTCACCATTCATTCACTAATCCAGAAGCTCTCCAAACCCTGTCCTTTTGGAGTTTTATGGAGGCTTTATTACCTAGGCATGATTCATTAAATCATTGCCCATTGGTAACTGAACTCAATCTCCAGATCCTCTCTCCTCTACAGACGTGATGGTGGGGGACAAGTTGAGACTGGAAGTTCTAACTCTCTAATCACATTGTTGGCTCCACTGGCAGCCGACCACCACCCTTAAGTGGTTTCCAAAAGTAGCCTCATTAATGTAACAAAAGACAACTGTATTGCTTTCTTACTTTGGGAGATTTAAGGGTTTAGGAGCTCTGCCAAAAAGGATGGATGATGACCAAACATTTTTCTTATTAATAAATCACAATATAATATCACACCTTATATATATTTTTGATAATCTATATGTCAATGAAGATTCAAAACAAAAATTAGGAAATATTTTGAACTGAAATACAAATAACTACAATATATTAAGTTACATAGTATTTAACCTACAGCAGTCTTCTAGGGAAAATGTAGTCATATACCTATGTTAACAACAACAACAAAAAAAAAAGTGAAGATACATTGATTTAACTTTCCATGTCAAAAAACTGGGAAAATAACCACACTTTAGATCTATGGCAATTAGAAGTCATAACAAAACTAGGAGAAAGAGTCAATGAAACTAAAACAAATGCACAATGGAGAAAATCAGCAAAGATAAAATTTGATTAAATGAATTAAAACATTATAAAACCTTCATTTGACTGAGGAAAAAAGTAAAAGTAAGAAAATACAGGTTACCATGAGCAGAAATGAAAATGGGTATCACAAAGGGCATGTGTAATGAAAAAAAAATAGGAAGTTTTTTACCAATAAACTTGGCAATTCAGACAATTAAACAAGTTTATTGAACAATATAAATTACCAGGCCAACAGTAGAAATAAATACTAAAAAGATTGAATTAGCATTCAAAGACTCAGCCAGTCCCAGATAACTTTTCAGTGAAATCTTCCATAAATATAATTTTTTCAGAGAAATCTGCCAAAAAATATTTTTCAAGAACTTTGGAGACAAAAAGGAATGGCTCAAACTCTTTTTATGAGTTTTGGGTTATCTTAATTCGCAAACCTGACAAGGGCAAAATTTTCAAAGCAATTTATCTTATGAGAGTAGATCTAATATTCTTAAAATGTTTCTATGACAAATAAATTTCAACATGTTTTTATAAACAATAATGTATCATCATGATCAAATTTTTAAAGTATTTCTGACTCAAAAAAAATCTTTATGATTGATATTAACAGAGTACCTGAGAAAATTATATCTCAATAGATACAAAAATTATTTCATCAAGGTCAGCACTTTGATGTGACTATTGGTGGGAATATAAATTGAGGGTAGGCACCATGGAAAACAGTAGAAAAGTTCTTCAAAAAATTGAAATAGAACTATCATTTAGCAATTCACTTTCAGATGCAGGCATGTCTTGTTTTATTGCACATTGCTTTATTGCATTTTGTATATATTCCATGTTTTACAAATTGAAGGTTTGTGACAACCTTGAGTCAAGCAAGAATATTGGCACCATTTTTCCAACAGCATATGTTCACTTCATGTTTCTGTGTCATATTTTTGGTAACTCTCACAATATTTCAAACTTTTTCATTATTATAATATTTGACTTGCTGAGATCTCATGATAAAACATTAACAGATAAGGAATTGCTTCTTATGGATGAAGGAAGAAAGTGGTTTGTTAAGATGGAACCTACTTCTGGTGAAGACAGTGTGAAGATTATTACAATAACAACAAAGGGCTTAGAATATTACATAAACATCGTTGATGAAGCAATAGCAGGGTTTGAAAGGATTGAGTACAATTTTGAAAGAAGCTCTATTGTGGATAAAATGCTTTCACGCAACATTGCATTCTATAGAGAAATTGTTTGTGAAAGGAAGAGTCGATTGATGTTGAAAACTTCATTGCTGTCTTATTTTAAGAAATTGCCACAGGGGCGCCTGGGTGGCGCAGTCGGTTAAGCGTCCGACATCAGCCAGGTCACGATCTCGCGGTCCGGGAGTTCGAGCCCCGCGTCGGGCTCTGGGCTGATGGCTCGGAGCCTGGAGCCTGTTTCCGATTCTGTGTCTCCCTCTCTCTCTGCCCCTCCCCCGTTCATGCTCTGTCTCTCTCTGTCCCAAAAATAAATAAAAAACGTTGAAAAAAAAAAAAAAAAAATTAAAAAAAAAAAAAAAGAAATTGCCACAGCCACCCCAGCCTTCAGCAACCACCACCCTGATCAGTCGGCAGCCATGAGCACTGAGGTAAGATCTTCCACCAATAAAAGGATTATGACTCACTGAAAACTCATATGATGGTTAGCGTTTTTTAGCAATATAGTATTTTTAAAATAAGGTATGTACATTGTTTGTTTAGACTTGATGCTACTATATATTTTAAATAGAGTGTAGGATAGTATAAAGATAATATGTACCAGAAACTAAAAAATTCATTTTTGATCTATTGTGATATTTTCTTTATTGTGGCAGTTTGGAACTGAACCCAGAATATTTCTGAGGCACACCTGTATTTATCCAAAGGAAAGGAAAACATTATGTTAAAGAGGTATCTGCATTCCAGTGTTCATTGCAGCATTGTTTATAAAAAGCTAAACATGTAAGCAACCTAAGTGTCCATCAATGGATGGATGGATAAAAAAGAGGTGGTGTGTGTGTGTGTGTATCCCTAAAGTTATCTGATGACTAATATTTCCAATATCCACAAAGAGATCCAAAGACATCAGAAAATAAAGGGAGAAGAAACTAATTATAGAAGTTAGAGCCCAACTATTTTTTTATAAAACCATACAAAACCATTGCATGATTTGTTCAACTTCCCCAAGATTAATTTTTCCTTCCAAGACTGATCTATTAAATGTAGATAATTGTTCCTTACTGTAGGCATAAGCATACATTTTTGTCTCCTCAGTGTAAAACTCCTCCAATATACCCCTTAACTAATCAAAAGAACTTCTTGTGTTTATCATATAAACATGTGTTCTGTATATTGACAGGTGGTCTTTGTAAGTACTTATGCAATGCCCTCAGTTTCTCACATTTATTAAGAGCCAAATATAGTTACTTATCAGGAGTGATCTGAGACACTAGATTTTATCTCTGCGTATCAAGGTTTTACTCTGGCCTAAATTTTCTAGATTAAAATATGTGATACACAATTTCTGTAACTGTCCTCCTCCAAAAATGAAACAAATTAAACGTTAGAGACTCAATAGACACATATAACATCAATGGCTAAAATAATCTTAAACAAATGAATAGTTCTCAACTATTGGTCACCAAAACAAAAAACAACTAATACATCTTTTATACCTGGCTAAAGGCTTGCAAACAAGATGAAATAAAAGTAAACTATGAAAAGAAATCCATGCAATTAAAGTCAGTCAAATTCACCCTTCATTTTATCTATCTGATTAAGACTAGAGTGTATAGAAAATTTGATAAAGCCAAATTTTTCACACAGTGCATATTGCTATTCCCATGCATGTATCCCTCCTACCCATCTAATATCCAGGTAAATTGAATGTTCCTATAGAGGCTTAAATTAAGCTGAAAAGATTAAAACCCTCTTGGTCAAATTTTGTCTCTTTGCAAACTGGTTGTGACCAAAGCTATGGAAAAATGAGAAACTCCACTTATGGAAAAGGTATACGTCCATACTTATTTAGATGGAATGGTAAAGGATATTTTCTTTATTGTGGCAGTTTGGAACTGAACCCAGAATATTTCTGAGGTTCTCAAATCATACTGGCAGAGAATACCAGAGAAAACCTCCTCTCTGTCTCAAAGCTAAACCCTCAAAGATAAGACATAGCTAAACTTATTTCTGTGATTTATCCAACCAAATTGCTAAATGTAGACTTCCCAGATTAGCATTTTTAACTGCTAGCAAGTCCATTTACCTATTAAATTTATTCCCACACTATTTTTTTGTTCGCCTCTCTTCTGAATTTTATTTTTGGTTTTTCTTGCTGACAATTCAACAGTTCTCCTTAGAGATGAAGCATATTTGTGTGCAGATACCTAATGTCTCTGAAATATTGTTTCAGAGTAAAAAGAAAAGTAGAGAAGATTATTGATGTGTGTTTTCTTTAGAGAAAGTTTAATAGTGGGGGCAAACTTTTTTTCTAGACCTTCAAGTGTTTTATGATATGATTTAATCTTAAGGAAACAATCTGGGAATAGGAGAACAGTATGAGTGAAAGCACTAAACTGAAGTGCTTAAATAAGCATATAAGATGAGGGTAAGAAAGTTAGTTGGATTTATTCATATTGAGAAGAAATTAGAAGTAAAGCTTGGATGGGGGTGGTGAAGTCACAATTGGGAGGGACTTTAGCCAGTTGCCATGGTGTGTGAAACTGAGAAAGTCTTGTTGCTAAGCAGCTAAATCTTGATCTTAATCAAATGAGAGGCACAGGGGAAGATATTTATATTTCCCTTTGCCATGTGAGGTCTCCAATAAAAATCTTTGTCCATAAGATTGGTGAGACAAACTAAGTATAAGGACTATAGTTGGAAGGGATCATGAAAACCTCACTAATTTTTCTTCTGCTAAGTTATGTAAGAAGTTTAGCTGTGAAGGAGAGAAGCATCCAGTATTTGGTCATGCATGAATATATGCATGCATGAATATATTTGTGCATATATGAATATATGAACACATGCACACATACACACAAACAACAGTATTCTTTCTTGCCAAGTGGTGACATCCCGTTTAGGATTCATGCCATTTAATGTATCTTATTCAGTTGTATTTTAGTTTGTTGAGATGGACAAAAGTGTGTTTTAGGAGGAGTTAATTTAGAAAACACTGATTTAGGCTATGAATGAGAATAAGAGGGAGGTGGTAATTAGAGTACAGATATTGATGAATTTGAAGAAACTGTTGGAAGGAAAAAGCATTTCTACAAGATGCATAGAAAATCTAGCAGCATAATTTGAAGTCACTATACTATGTCATTATTACACTTACTAATGAAAATGTTATACTGCTTCAGAAGCTTTGGTTTCTGGAGTCATCAAATACAATAATTAATGAGGACAAAGATTCTGGCTCATGATCTTGAGTTATTTTTATGTGTTCTTGGCATTTTGTATGGTGCCTACACATTAGTACTTGGAAAGTACTTGGGTAAACCAGGTACTTTGTCACCTTAATGATGAGGATGATGTTTACCTGAAGCACATCCTTTTTTCCTATCTACAATCTGATAGTAAAGTTTAATACAAATATTGAATCCTGTATTTAAAACAAGGGTAATGAGGAATTCTTGGCTTAAACATTTAAACAACCATGATCAAAAGCCAACAGTAATAAGTTGTGAAGACAAAAAAAAAAAAAAAATGTAGAGTTTCAGTGCAGCACTCTGTGCATTAATGAAGAAATTTAGAAATTCAGGAAGTTAAAAAACTTGTGGACAACAAAAGGCAAAGTATTAATGTATAAGTTTTGTGAAATAAATATTCATAATTTCAACCTTTTGACTGGGGTATCAAGGTATCATTCTAATTCTGATTGCATTACTTTCTTTTAAGCATCTTCCTAAACATAGCATGACATTTTCCCAGGAGTGATGGCAGTTTGTTGTAGTAGTGAAGGAATCAGTCCGTTTTAGGTTGAGGAGTTGGGAAAATGGTGGTTGAATTAATGGACTCCACAAAAGGCTGTGAAAATGGAAGGGAAAATAATGTGTTCCTGAAAAGAGTGCAATAAAATGGAAAGAGCAGTTATTTAAGTCCTCTATGAATTTGATAAGTTAATTTAGATTAAAAATAAAAATCGTGGTAAGCTATTTAAGATGGAAGAACCAGGAGAGTTGAGAGTGTGATAATATAATATAGGTCATGGCCATGGGTTGATGGCTAGGGATCAATGAAATTGAGTTTTGGAGGTAGAATAAGCTAGATGTTATATACATTGTCCACTTGCTTGCTCAACATAGTCAGAATATGGATAAGATGGTGGAGAAGAAATCTATAAAACAGGGATAAAATTCCTTGAGCTGTAAGAGTTTTTTGTCGTTGTTGTTGTTGTTGTTTTTTAAAGAGTAAATAGTGATTTAATGAGATGGCTACCAAGTTTAGTGGTTTGCAAGTGGCTTTGGTAATCAAAGAAAATTATGACCATCTGTCTACTCTGTATGGTATATGGGGATTCTGACTATGGGAATCTTTCCCTCTGCAGGGCTTCAGATTGTTGAGATATAAGTTTTAGTAGGATTAAGTAGGAATAAGGAATTCTCCACGAAGAATAAAGAAGCAATTGTTGCTTTTCATAAAAGGATGTGACAGGAAAATGATTTCAGAGAGAGAAGAAGTCAAGGCACACTGAATCAAGGTAGAAAAAGTAAGCAGACATGAATAAAGCATTCAGGAGATGGTAGGTGCCTGAATCAGGCATCTTTCATTTTTATATCACCTTCTATGAGAAGTGATTTTTGAGTGGTGTGTGTTAGATCTCTCATAACAGACTTTTTTTTTTTAACTGGGCTAGAGATTCTTACAGTCATTACCTTAAATAATCACATATCATTATAACCTGATAAAGACTGTGGAACCTTTCACTACAAAAATAAAACAGGCACCTTATAGGTAAAATATTGAACACAATTTTACAAGCCCTTCAAGTCTATTCATATCCCAATTACTCTGCCCAAATTTGTATGCTAGGCCTATATCATTCATTTGTTTTTCCCAAGGGTGTAACAGTGTCTGCACCATTTTGTGGCTTTTATTAATTCTTTCACAAAGCAAGAATGTAATGAGAGAATATTCCAGCTAATGTGCCAGTGCCAGATTTCTCACTTTCACAAATATGAGATAAACGCATTTGAAAGTCAATCTCTGGAGCAGGTTAGCTTGCAATTTGAAAAATGCTAGAGTTTAATGATTTTGCCCCAGAAAGACAACCACACCTTCCCCCAACTTTCCCTCGCTCCTTTTTGGATTTATTAATTTTCTCTTCAGTTTTAAAGCCACTTCCTTTTGTCTACACTATCCCTCGATCTCCAACTTTTCTTTTTTTTTTATAATTTTTTTAATGTTGATTTATATTTGAGAGAGAGAGAGAGAGAGCAAGAGACAGTGCATGAGTGAGGGAGGGGCAGAGAGAGGGAGGCAGAATCCAAAGCAGGCTCCATACTCCAAGCTGTCAGCACAGAGCCCAATTCAGGGCTTGAACTCAGGAACTGTGAGATCATGACCTGAGCTGAATTAGGACGCTTTATCGACTGAGCCACCCAGGCACCCCTCCAATTTTTCTTAACTAAGTTAATTTCTTTTATATTTCATATGGCCAGAGGATTTGAAACATGTTCTTTTTTATTTTTTCTTTTTTTTTTTTTTGTGGCAGAAGGAGAGAATCATAGGTTTTATTTTTAATAAAAAATAAACACTTTTTCCTAATTACAAGAGCAAAACATATTCATTGTAAAATGAAACATGTTATTTTTCTTAAGAATAAAATCAATCATATGGGGTGCCTGGGTGGCTCAATGGGTTAAGTGTCTGAGTCTTGACTTCAGCTCAGGTCATTATCTCCTGTTTGTGAGTTCACTGCTGACAGTGCAGAGCCTGCTTGGGATTCTCTCTCTCTCACTCTCTCTGCCCCTCCCCACCCCTCTCAAAGTAAATAAGTAAACTTAAAAAAAAGAATAAAATTAATCATAAACACAGTTTGGTAACACACATCTAACACCTCAAAATATTTCCCATTCAAATTCTACCATTGTTTATTATTACTTGAAGTAACCAAGCATTACAATGGATACTAGACACTTTGCAATTAACACATTACAGTTTGACAGGGTTAGAAGAGAAGAGCATGGGGAAAACAAGTAAATACATAATTGTGCCATATAGTATATGTGAACTACCATGAAAGATTTTGTAATATAATTTATGATTAATTTTTGCATATACATCTCTTGAGTTGTGTGACCAAGTAATTTATCATTTGAAATTTAAAGGAAAAACTATTAATATTCATGTGAAGTCAACATATGTAAATTGAAATATCCCCAGAGAACTAAGATTTATGTTCATCTTTTCCCCAAGGCCTTTTTGCTTTAAATGTCAGTTGTGGAAATGTTCACAGATATTTATGTATTAGAGAGCAGTAAAATAATCCATATGTGTTCACTTTTCAGATTTAATAATTATCAATCTGCAGTTAATCACCATTCTCTCCTACTCTTCCAATATCATTCAGCTTCACCAATGTTAAGAACATTTCCAAGGCAATACATTGAGCGATGTCTTGGGCCAAATGCTAATCACTTTTATCTTGATCCTTCTCTTTCTTCTCCACTCCAGTATGCTCATAACCATCTTCATTCTATACTTCTTTTAATTTTTATAGTGTTTCTTCTCTGATAGTTCAATCTTTCGAAAGAAACATCCTTAAAAATCAGCACTGCATACAGCCAGCTCAGAGGGAGAAGATGAAAAGTGATGTTTCCTGACCTGTCCTCTTTTGTTTTCATCAGTGGATCCATATGATTGCTCCATAAGACCCTGGTGCATGTGAGATTATTCTCCCGTTCTGGCAGGAGGTGTTTTTGGTCCTTTCTGGGTGGTCTTTGGTTGGGTGCTCCCAATACCACGGTCTCCAGAAGTGGTAATTCCCTTGAGGGTAAAGGGAATGGGCAGGGGCTTCATGAAGCCTCCATGTTGGCACTCTTACAGTCTGTGTTTTGGTGGTCAGAGACATGTTCTCCATTTGAAAGTCAAGAAGCTTTTGCTATCCAGACACCTCCCAGTGTTCACTTACACAGATCAACGTTCTTTTTTTCAAGGACTAGCCTTTTGTCCAAAATGGCTTACTACTGTGGTTATGTGACGAAGGACCTGGAACCCTTGGTTGCCCTCAACTCCTGTTTTGGTCGCTTTCGAGAAATGTTATAGATAAATGATATTGCTTATGAAATTGAGCCCAAAAGGCTTTTTACATTTAAACATCTGGTGTATACTATTGTCAGTGAAGAGACAAAAATTCTACCCACAAACTGTGGCTTAACAGAAGGAGAAGAACAACAAATGAAGTTTTAAGAAAGGGATAATTCCTCTTTGAAATATAGTTCTTATGAGGGATGGTGGAACCACATATATCTTGTTAAACAGACAGTGGTGGTAGACCACAATTGATTTCTTTATTCAGAAAGTAATATCTCATAGATGCAAGAGGAAACCTGCACTGTAGCCAATATAGCAATTGTTATTTTGATTCATTGGCAATTGATGTGGTTTTATTTGGGTTTGTGATCTAGAGTCAAGAAAATCTCATGGAATACATGACAAAGTCAACTATGGAAGAATCTTTGTACTTGGAAGATAATCATCTTTAATTCTCACCCGCATCCTAATGTGGCTCATCTTTTTGTAAATAAATATTTTAACATTACTTTGAGTATCACTTACATGCAGGGATATGTAAGCATCAGGTTGATTGTGTATTTGAAAGTTTCCAAGGGGTCAATTTGAGAGATTTTGCATTCACTGTGACTCATGAGCTCAATCATAATTTGAGTATGAAACAGGATGAAAAAATGTGTACATATGAGTAAACAGTGTGTGTAACATATCCAACAAAGTCAAAGACCAGTCGATTCAGTAAATGCTGTTATGCTGATTTTTGTAACACTATTGCATAAAAAGAATGCATGAACAACTCTTAAAATCCAGGGGACATCTTTCTATGGAAGCACAGTGGGAACAGTGTGGTTGAAGGAGAGAAGCTTGACGGCAGATCCTTATAACATCGGGAAAAGGATATGTGTTCTTTCAAACTGCACTGAGTCCTGAGGCTGATTGCGCTTTTGAGTTTTTTTGCAAATACTGCAAATTCATGCCATCAAATGAAATTTTAGAAATGAAGACAATAAATATGGCTTTCCAGAGCGGTGCGATGGGATATCTTATCAGTGGCCAGAAGATGTCTATGTGCAGGACAGGATCCCATGCAGGGGTTGTTATAAAAAAGAGATGTAACAGCCATGATGAATAATGTAGGGAGATTTTTGGCCATGGGACAGAGTGCAACTCAAAGTTGCAACAGGGATAAAATGCCCCAAATTGGTCACTGTGGTATGTGTGGTTTTATATATGTAAAATGTGATATCTAAGATATCTGTATTGAAGAGGTCAGCATGAGAAAAAAGGAATTCACTTTTTAAGAGATCATTCTACTGTGCATTAGACTCACTTCAGTGGCTTTAATTGGACTCACTTCAATGCTGAGATACAGACTACCATTTTGGGATGATGTTGGTGAAGTGAAAGATGGCACAGAATGTGGTCCAGAATATATCTGCATCCATATGATGAAGATCCATATGTCTTTTTTGAAAAGGGGTTGTTTTCCTCAGACTTATAATATGAGGGAGATCTAAAGCAATAAATATCAAGGCAATGTCCAGTGGCCCTTCCAAGTGACAAGAAAGGTAATGGAGATAGTGCTGACAGTGGCCCTCCCCTGCCCCCAGACCCTGTCCCCAGAGAAAGAAGGCAGAGTTACCTGCTGATTGGTAACCATTTACCATTTGGTTAATTCCTTTCTTTGTTTTATGTTTATTTTCCTTTTAAAAAAGTGAATGAAACAACCAGAGGAAGAAAAGCAAACATGTTCAGATTTATTTTAAGAAAGAAGAGAACAAATTTATGAGTATAGAAAATAAACCCAATAAATCTCCCCACACCATAAATTTTAGTTTGCTGGCCATAAAAATGTTAGCACACATTTGTACTAACAGGTAATTGATAAACATTATTTCCATTTCTGGCTTTGTTCATTGTTTCCTGCATATTTTAAATGATGTCTATCCTTATTCTAACACAATGTCAGTCTTACTCTTCTTTTTTGTGTTGCTATTGTCAAATATATTACATTTCTACATTATAGGTCTAACAATACAACTTTATTATTTATGTTTTGTGCAAATGATTTTTAAATCATGGAAGGGATGGGAAAATATGTAACTATACTATCTTTTATCATTATCTGAAAAATTACCTTTAGTGGTATTCTTTGTTTTTTTCACATGGAAATGACTATTGATGCTATCATTTCCTTTCAGTATGAAGAACTTATTTTGGTATTTCTTCTAAGGCAGGTCTCCTGAAAATAATTTCTCTCCACTTTTTTTGTGTGTTTTGCTTTATTTTGCTTGTTTTGTTTTTAAGCTGAAGACATCATTGTTTATCCTTGGATTTTGAGGGGTATCTTTGACGGATGTAGGATATTTATTTGCCTTTGTTTTGTCAGCATGCTATGTCATTCCACTACCTTCTGAATTTTATTGTTTTTGATGAGAAGTCAGCTGTCAAGCTTACTGTGCTTTCCTTAGATATGATAAGTCATTTTTTCTCTTTTTGTTTTCAAGGTTTTCTCTATTACCTTTGCTTTCAGAAGTTTTAGTATGATGTGTCTGCATATGGAACTTTTTGTGTTTGTCTTACTTGGAGTTCACTGAATTTCTAATATGTGTAGATTAATGGCTTTCATCATAGTTGGAGAGTTTTCAGTCATTATTACTGTGAATATCTATTTTCCCCACTTCTTTTTTTCTCCTCTGCTTCTGAAACTCTCATTGTGGGTATGTTGGTACATTTAATAATGTCTTATATGACTTAATTGCAATATTTATTTGTCTTCATTTTTTTGATAAGGGGAGGGACAGAGGGAGAGAGTATCTCAAGCAGGCTCCATGCCCAGCACAGAGTCCAATGTGGGGCTCAGTCTCATGGTTGTGAGACCATGACCCAAACTGAAATCAAGAGTCAGATGCTTAACCAACTAAGCCACCCAGGAGCCCTTATTCTTCTTCACTTTTGATTATTTCTTTTGTTCATATTGTAAATATTTTTTTTTATGCCAACTCAAATCTACTGTTTTATTCTTTTAGGGATTTTTCATTGGGCTCATTACCTTTTAATTCTGGAATTTACATGTGATTCTTTTTTATAATTTTTATCATTTACTGATATTCTCTATTTGATGAGTTTTTATTATTATTACCTTTTTCTCTTTTCATAAAAGTAGTTTCTTTTAGTTCTTGGAACAGATTTGTAATAGCTGCTTAGAATTCTCTGCTAATTCTAGCATCCAAGTCAAAAGGAGACATTTAGTTAAAATAGTTTATGCCTTTCTCTGACTTATTTCACTTAGCACTATGGTCTCTAGATCCATCCATGTTGTTGCAAATGTTATATAATACATATATATATATATACATATATATATATATATATTCACACACACACACATATATATACACCGACAGTGTACAAGGGTTCCTTTTTTTCCACATCCTCACCAATACTCATTGTTGTTTTGATTTGCATTTCCCTGATAATTAGTAATGTTGACCATCTTTTCAGGTGTCTTGGCTATCTGTATGTCTTCTATGACTTCATTCATATATGGAATTTAAGAAACAAAACAAACAAAGGGAAAAAAGAGACAAACTAAAAAAAACAGACTCCTAAATATAAAGAACAAACTGGTGGTTGCCAGAGGGGAGGTGAGTGGGGGATGGGTAAAATAGGTGAAGGGGATTAAGAGTATACTTACTGTGATGAGCATTAAGTAATGTGTATGAATATTGAATCACTATATTGTATACCTGAGACTAATAAAACATTGTATGTTCATTATACTGGAATTATTATTATTATTATTATTAAATAAAAGTTTGTACCCAAGACCCTTGGTTCAGATTTTCACTCTGCTATGGGGTGTGTGTGTGTGTGTGTGTGTGTGTGTGTGTGTTATTTGAAGACTTTTTACAGTTCAGGTAATTTGTGATTTTGTCCTGTATTCAACTAGGGACTAGTAGCACTACAGTTGTTTTCTTGGCTGCTCCTCAGATGGTGAAACTATTGCCACACTCATCCATGGAAACGTATATGGTTTAGCAAAGACTTCAGATCTACCACAGGTCATACTCTGGTTGCTACTGAGTAGCTGCAGGTTTACATAAATACAAATCTTCTAAACACCTAAGGATGAGTGTGATCTCAGGATGAATCTTGTTTACTATTCCTTTCTCTGGTTCTTTCTGCTAAAGTTCTGCCTGGTCTGCCATTTTGCTTATAGCTATTCAGTTCATTGAGCTACTAGCTCCCTCTTAATTTCTTGCTACCAAAATCTCCATTGTTTTTGACAATGCCCTTAGTCATAAACATTTCTGTTCCTAATAAAGCCAGTCTCTTCAAGAAGAGCTATTCTCATGGCCAAGTTCTTGCCTGGGCAGTACATATATGCCTTGATGTTTGGATGTTTGGAATAATGGTCTACCTCTTCTTCTTTTCAAAAAAAAAATTTTATTGTTATTTATTTTTGAGAGAGAGAAAGAGAGAGAGAGAGAGAGTGAGCAGGTGAGGGGCAGAGAGGGAGGGAGACACAGAATCTGAAGCAGGCTCCAGGCTCTGAGCTGTCAGCAGAGAGCCCCATGTAGGTCTTGAACCCATAACTGGGTAATCATGACCTGAACCGAAGTCAGACACTTATCCAACTGAGCCACCCAGGCGCCCCATGTGACCTACTTCTTCTGAAGTGACTTTTCCACTCTACAAGAGGGCCTGGTATACCATATCTTCTTAGTTTACTAGTTCTGACATAAAATCTTGGTATGAGCAATCTGGGACAGATTGGGAAAATTACATCTTCAATATTTTAGGTCTGCTGTACCTAGAGCAGAACCCATAGCCTATGAGTGGAAGATGGGTGGTTGGGCTGAGCCATGAAATCAGAGTTCCTTGCACCTTTTGCATGCTTACATGAAGAGTTCCAGAGGTGGAGCTGAGAGTTGAAATAAGCACCATAATTTTGGCCACACCTGTTCAGAATAGAATTTACATGACATAGAACCTGAGAGGCATAGGAGAAGATTGTAGTTGAAAGGCCACAGATTATTGATGTTCTTCTAAAGATTTAGTATGTTTTATGGGTAAATGTTTCTCCATTTGTTATAGGTAACAGACATTTTTTTTTAAATAACTTTTACCAGTTAAGTGGTTGGTGGGCTGACAAAGAGGGTACCCTGA
This sequence comes from Lynx canadensis, assembly GCF_007474595.2. NCBI lineage: Eukaryota > Metazoa > Chordata > Mammalia > Carnivora > Felidae > Lynx > Lynx canadensis. The sequence goes on along the minus strand of NC_044306.2, from coordinate 53,570,628 downwards.
GCTTCTGATACAATCAATCCAAAACTTCTACTCCTATGGTAATTTGAAAGAGAAAAAAGCAGGGGATTATACTACCAGATATCCTGAATTATGATAAAGCTGTAGAATTTAAGAGAGTGTGGCACTGACTGATGAAACAGAATGGAGAGCAAAATAGTCTTTTCAATAACTTGTTCTGGGTTAATTGGTTATCCATATAGAAATGATGTATCTTTTTCTCTGCTCACACTAAATACTTAAAACAATTCCAGATGAATTTCAAATTTAAATGCCAGAGAGAAATTTTAAAAATATTAGAAAAAAATAACATAGGTGAACTTTATAATATTGGTAATGGCAAAGATTATTCAAACAAAAAGAAAATCTGTAAATTTAAAAGAAAAAATCAGACTCTGAAATTAAGAGGTTCTCTTTTTAATTGATAAACAGGTTTCATTAAACCAATGAAAATACATGCCATTAGCATTTTTTGGAAAATATATTTGCAAAACATGTATATAAAAAGGGTATATATTCATAATATAGAAGTATTTCAAACCAATGAAGTAAAAGAAAGATCACCCAATAGAAAATTGGGTAAATAACTCAGACACTTGATTGCCAATAAACATGAGAAGGTGCTTAACTTTAATAATTAAGGAAATGGAAACAAAACTGCAAATTAAAACTGATACCACATTACACACACCAATATGACTAAAATAAAAATTTTGGAACTGTCAAATGTTAGTAAGGATATGGACTAATTAGAACTCTCATATATGATGTTAGATATATAAATTTTTTCCTCCACTTAAAACATTGCTTTGAAGTATTTAATAAGTTTGATTGCACACATTCGGATTAAGCAATCCAATTCAAGTTATAGGCCCAATGGAAATGTTTCCATATTTTCCTGAATGACATGTAATAAAACATTCATAGAAAAACTAATTACGATGGCCAAAAAACTAGAAACTACCAAAAGTCCATCAGCAGTAGCCTGGGTAAACAACTTGTGCTATATTCAAATACTGGAGTAATATACAGGAATGAGAAAGAATGACGTAAAATCATGTAAAAATGTGAATGAATTTTACAAACAAAATGAATGAAATAACCAGTCACAAGAGAATGCATATTGTAGAATTGCAGTTATATGAGTCACAAAATAAGTGAAACTACTTTATGCTCTTAGAAATCAGCATAGAGACTACTATCCAAGGAGAAAGAAAAGGGGAGGTTGGGTGGCTCAGTCAGTTAAGTATCTGACTTCGGCTCAGGTCATGATCTCATGGTTTGTTGAATTCAAGCCCTGCATCAGACTCTGGGATTCTCTCTCTCCCCCTCTTTGCCTCTCCCCTACTTGTGCACACACTTATGCTCTCTCTCTCTCTCAAAATAAACCAACTTAAAGAAAAATTTTTTTAAAGGAGGAATATAAAATATGTCTTTGGCATGTTGGTAATTTTAGGATTCTTGAACTCAATATTGGTTAAATAGGCATATTTCACTATGAAAATCCTTTGTCCTATATTTCTGTGATATGTTCATTTTTTCATGCATATTATACTTTAAACAAAATTAAAACCAATAATTCAATGCACTCAAAGTCTTAGACATTTTTTTAAAAGAGTTTTAAAACAAAATCTTCTGAAAACTGTTCTGTTTGCTTCATGGCCAAGCTCGATGGAACTAACCTCTAGCCTTTGTTTGGGTTAGTTATAAATAAAAGTCAAAATTTTTACCCTTAATACATGGTTTCAATACTAAAGCATATGTTTCATTAGGGTAGACAGGAAGTTTTGCCTGTTTTATTCCATTGTATATATATTATTTTAAGTATTAAAATAAAAAAATTTTAAGAAACAAATGGAAAAACTAAGAAAAAAAAGGCAAAATCAATTGGGAAATTCCTTTTATAGAATGAAAGTGAATCTCATTTTAAACATATATGGGAATTGTATTAGTGCAGAGGGGACAACTTTTGAATATTAAGAACAAAAGCCTTTTTAGTTAGCAGGATTCAAAGCTTATTAATAGCACTGATATTTTGAAATAAAGATTGACTTGGGAAAGGAGCTCTTTATAAAAGGAAAATTTTCTGGGGTGCCTGGCCGGCTCAGTCATTTAAACATCTGACTTGTGATTTTGGCTCGGACTATGATCTCATGGTTCGTTGGTTCGAGGCCTGTATTGTGCTCTTCACTGGCAGTGCTGAGTCTGCTTGAGAGTCTTTCTCTCTCTCTCTCTTCCCCTCCCTTGCTCTCTCATGCTCTCTCTCAAATAAATAAACAAAAAAAGAAAATTTGCTAATAATTTTTAAATCATTTTTATTGTAAGTAGGGGAAATTAATCATTGCATATTACTCCAGCAATTAATAAATCCTATGTGTTCTATATTCAATAATATTACAGAAGACATTCTTTGTACCATCAATCAGCATGATTAAATCAACATAACTTAATAATATAGCTATTTAATGTGAATTTCATTAGGAAAATTAGAAGGAAGAGGAAGAAGCAGTATAGATGATCCTTGAACAACATGGGTCTGCATGGGTCCACTTACACAGATTTTTTGATAAATGTAATACCTATAATTTTCTCTTTCTTATTATTTTCTTAATAAAATTTTCTTTTCTCTCAAAATATGTGCTCTCTTTTCTCACAAAATATGTGCTACTTGACTACTTATGGGTAAGATTTCCAGTCAACAGTAGGACATTAGTAGTTAAGTTTTTGGGAATCAGATGTTAATGTGTGTATTTTCTACTGCACAAGAGTCAGGGTCCCTAACTCCCATGTTGTTCAAAGGTCAACTGTACTTGGAATAATTATAATCAAACATGGGACCATTAAGCAAAATGTGAGATGAAAATCTGATAATCTCACTATTTGACTTAGGATTATGCTTACCTCAGATCACAGCTGCCTAACTCAATATTGATCTAAACTTTTTTGTTGGTTTGTTATACTAATAATGATGAAAGAAAAATAGTTGTGAGTCTTTATTTTACTTTTTGTCATATAGACTCAGTGTTTGTAAAAAGAACATCTGTATTTCCTTTAATAATGCAGCATCAGTGTATGATTTTATAACTCCATTAATACATTTTAATTATTTTTACAGGTATTAATCTTGTGACTTTCATTATTTCTCTTTAACCCTAAAATTCTATACCAAATATAATAGCTATGATTTCAAAGAAGCATACAGTAGAAAGTACAAATTTTGTAAAACTATTATTGGAACTTAGTTTAAAATAATCATACAAGGAGACTTTAACTTACAAAAATCATACAACAAGAGTATATAAAGGAGAGATTAAAAGCCAGTGTCATTTCTGAACATGCATGGTATTAAGCAGTAACTTAAAAGTTGTCGGTTATTTTCCCCTGAGGCAGTCTTGAGAACAAAAATTAAATGTAAAATTGATCTAACTCCCTACTTCTATGTTAGAGTGATAAGGTAAACTTTGTTTTTTTTTTTTTTTGCTTATTTAAATAAATTATTTAAAAATTGTTTTATTCTATTTTTTAATGTTTGTTTTGAAAGAGAGAGAGAGAGAGAACAGAGTAGGGGCAGAGAAGAGGGAGACAGAGGTCCCAGCAGTCTTAGCACTGTCAGCTCAGAGCCTGAGGTACAGTTCCATCTCAGGAACCATGAAATCAGGACCTGAGCCGAAATCAAGAGTTGGCAGCTTAACCGCCTGAGGCACCCAGGCCCCCCTAAAATTAATTTTATTTCATTTTTCAAAAAATGTTTATTTATTTATGAGAAAGAGAGAGACAGAGTGCAAGTGGGAGAGGGACAGAAAAAGAGAGAAGGAGACAGAGAATCTGAAGCAGGCTCCAGGCTCAGAGTTGTCAGCACAGAGCCTGAGATCATGACCTGAGCTGAAGTTGGGTTGCTTAACCCACTGAGCCACCCAAGGCGTCCCTTAGATTAGAGAAATATCGCAAAGTTGGTTAGAGTTCCTGGAAACAAAATCCTACACTGAGTTTACACTGTCATTAACTGTTTACATTACTGTGGTAGATTTGTTACAATTAATTTAAAAAAATACTGATACAATATTATTTATTAAAGCCCATATTTTTTTTTTAAATCTAATTTTACCTGACTTTTTTTTTCCTGTTCCAGCTTTCTAGATGAGATATCACAGTATATTTAGTGTCATATCTTCTTAATTCCCCTTGGCTGAGACTCTCAGACTTACCTTATTTTTGATGACCTTGAAATTTTTGAGGTGTATTGGTCTATCATTTTGTGGACAGTCCCTCAGTTTGGGTTTTTCTGATGTTTTTTCATGATTCAACCAGGATTATGGGTTTTAGACCACAGAAGTAAACTGCCATTTTCATTACGATGCTGTCAAGAATACATGCTATCAGCGAGACTTATCAATGACGATGTTAACCTTAATTACCTTGCTGAGTTAATGTTTGGTTTCTACATATAATGTTACTTTCTTTATCCTATCTCTTTTTTTAAATTTTTTTTTATTATTAGAACATTTTTTTAATGTTTATTTATTTTTGAGAGACGAAGAGACAGAGTGCAAGTAGGGGAGGAGCAGAGAGAGAGGGAGACATAGAATCCAGAGCAGGCTCCAGGCTCTGAGCTGTCAGCACAGAGCCCGATGCGGGCTCAAACCCACAAACCATGAGATCATGACCTGAGCTGAAGTCAGATGCCTAACTGACTGAGCCACCCAGGCACCCCGCTTTTAGCCTATTTCTAAACTGTACTCTTTGAAAACTATATGTAGCCCACAGTTACGGGGTGAGGAAACACACTCTAACTCCTTGGGGGAATATCTATATAAATTATTTAGAATTATTCTGTAGAGGAGATTGTTCTTCTCCCAATTTATTTCTTTCTTCAGTAATTTATTCCTATCAGTATGTTCTCAAGGATATTTATTTTACACTTTGTCACTCAAATTGTTCTGGCCATTGAGGGATTTTCAGTTAGTTGCTATGTCCCTTTGACATAAGATGCCATGTTTTATTTGAGCACTTCCTTACTCTCTGGCATTATTAGATGCACTGGCTCATTTTGTATACTACCTGTCTCAGTCCTAGAATTAGTCATCTTTCCAAGAAATCATAATCTCTTTTATTGCAGAATAGTATTAGAAACTAAGATATAAAAAAAAAAAGAAACTAAGATATAGGCTTTGGGTTTGCAAACACACATGCACACATGCACACGCACATACACGAATGTAAAGATGTATTAACTTAATCCATATTAAGCTACAAATGAGTTCATTCTGAGGTGCTGATGTGTCTCATTGTATTCTATTACCACATGGTTTATTCTAATCTCTACCTCTTGATTATCTGTATTCTCTCACCTCAACCAATGCAATACTGAGGGATCTCATTCATAGCATTCTCTGTTTATTTACTTACTAGCTCAGAATCACTGTATACACAGTGGTTTCAGGATTAATAACATTTATCCTCATTAAGAAACAAATTTACCACACAGTGTTTGTCTTATAGTTTGTCCACCCTTTTCAAAAGTTATTTGGGTTACCACCATTGTTTTCCTTCTCACTTCAGTCAAATTATGTCAGTTTGCAATACAATTAATTTTTTTTGCTGCTGTCTGTATTCCATTATAGAATTCTACATCTTAATATTGATTTTTGAAAGTTACATGCATAAGTTTTACTCGTGTCATAAAGTTCCATGAGTGTTGGTACATTCAAGTATCATGTATCCTCCATTATAATATCATACAGAGTAGTTTCACTGTTTAAAAAAATCCCCTATGCTTCACGTTTTTATTTCTCCAATCCTATCTAACCCTTAGGGTTTTTAAACCACTGCTCTGTTTTCCATCTGTATGATTCTGACTTGCCAGAATATCATAAACTAGACTGGACTATCACACAATGTGTTGCCTTTCCAGACTTCCTTTTCTCAGTTAACATTACAAATTTGTTTCATCCATGTTTCATGGATTGATAGTTTATTACTTTCATCACTGAAAAGTATTGCATTGTATGTATGTACCATAGTTTGTTTAAACAGGCACCTATTCAAACCTACCTTTGGGTTTTGGTAATTATGAATAAAGCTGCAATAAACATATGAATGAATTTTGTGTAAACATATGTTTTAAGTTTGCTAAATATCTAGAAGCATGATTGGTGTGGTAAAGGTATAAAATAAATTTAATAGGCGTATTCCCAATAAAATTAATGTGTGCATTTTTTACACTCTTATTTGCAGTATGCATATCTTCTTAATGAGGTATCTTCTCAGATCTTTAGCCCAGTTTTATTGGGTTGTTTGTTTTCTTTTTTTTTTTTTTTTTTTTATAAATTTTTTTTTTCAACGTTTATTTATTTTGGGGACAGAGAGAGACAGAGCATGAACGGGGGAGGGGCAGAGAGAGAGGGAGACACAGAATCGGAAACAGGCTCCAGGCTCTGAGCCATCAGCCCAGAGCCCGACGCGGGGCTCGAACTCACGGACTGCGAGATCGTGACCTGGCTGAAGTCGGACGCTTAACCGACTGCGCCACCCAGGCGCCCCTTGGGTTGTTTGTTTTCTTATTGTTGAGTTGTAAGAGTTCTTTGTATATAATCAATATATCTTTTATCAGGCATATGATATACAAATTTTTTTTCTCTGTCCTAAATTTGTGTTTTTATTATGTTAACATTGCCTTTCTTATACGTTTTTTAAAAAATATTTATTTATTTTTGAGACAGAGAGAGATAGAGTGCAAATGAGGGAGGAGCAGAGAGAGAGGGAGACACAGAATCCTAAGCAGACTCCAGGCTCTGAGCTGTCAGCACAGAGCCTGATGCGGGTCTCGAATTCATGGACCGGGAGATCATGACCTGAGCTGAAGTTGGATGCTTAACTGACTTAGCCACCCGGGCACCCAATATAAGTTTTTAATTTAAATAAAGTTTTAACATCAATTTTTCTTTCTTGGATTGTGTTTTTTGTGTTGTATCTAAATATTTATCACCAAACCTATGAAAATCCGTATTTTCTCCTAGAAGTTTTTCAGTTTTGCATTTTACATATAGGTTTATGACTCATTTTGAGAGTCATAAGGTGTAAGGTGTAAGGTCTCTGGATGATGATGATGATGATTACATATGGATTTCCAATTGATCCAGCATCATTTTCCTTTATCAAATTGTCTTTGTGATTTCACCAAACTTAGTTGACAATATTTGTGTATGACAATATTTGTGTATGTACCTCTAGACATATATTATGTACATTCATAGACACTATATTATGTTCCATTGTTTAATTAGTCTTTTTTTTTTTTTTTTTTTTTTTTTTTTCCAGAACCACTGTCTGGATTAAAATTGCTTAACAGTAACTCTTTTTTTTTTTTTTTTTAATTTTTTTTTTCAACGCTTATTTATTTTTGGGACAGAGAGAGACAGAGCATGAACGGGGGAGGGGCAGAGAGAGAGGGAGACACAGAATCGGAAACAGGCTCCAGGCTCTGAGCCATCAGCCCAGAGCCCGACACAGGGCTCGAACTCACGGACCGCGAGATCGTGACCTGAGCTGAAGTCAGACGCTTAACCGACTGCACCACCCAGGCGCCCCAACAGTAACTCTTAAAATCAGCTAAAGTGAGTCTGGAACTTTTGTTCTTCCTTTTCTGAATTGTGTTGGCTATTTTTGTTCCTCTGTTTTCTGTATATTAGATTTAGTTTGTTGCTATTTCTAAAAACCTTGCTATGATTTTGATGAGGCATGCACTACATCTACAGATCATATTTAAAAAAAACTGAAATTTTAATAATATTGAGTCTTTTTGATACGTGAATATGAAATACAATTTCAATGTATTTATGCCTTATTTATGTCATCATTTTTTTTTGTAGATTTCTACTTATAATTCCTGCACATAGTTTGTTAGATTTATTACTAAGTAATTTTTTCGGTGTTTTGTAAATGGTATTTAAAAATGTATAAACTGTTTTAGAGGGAAGTTTTAGGTTGACAACAAAATGAAGAGGAAGCTATAGACATATCCTGTTATTATCCCTGCTTCTACACATAGCTTCCCTCATTATTAACATCACCCAACAGAGTGGTACATTTGTTATAATTGATGAACCTACATTGACACAGCATTATCATGCAAAGTCCATAACTGACATTAGGATCCACCTTTGGTGCTATACATCATAGGGGTTTTGAAAGATGTACAATGACATTCTCTATACTGGTATCATACACAGTTTCACTGGGCTTCAATTCTTGTGCGCTCTGCCAGCTCATTATTTTCTGTCCCACTGTCCCTGGCAACCACTAAATTTTTTACCGTCTCTATAGTTTTGTCTTTTCCAAAATGCCATATAGTTGGAATTATATAGTATGTAGCCTTTTCAGATTGGTTTCTTGCACTTAGTAATATGCCTTCATAGTTCATTTCCTTTTAGCATTCAATAATATTCCTTTGTCTGGATGTACCACAGTTTATTTATCCATCCACCTACTGAAGGACATCGTGATTGCTTCTGAGTTTTGACAATTATGAATGACGCTGCTATAAACATCACATGCAGGATTTTGTGTACATAATTTTCAGATACTTAGGGTAAATACCAATGAGCATAATTTCTGGATTGTTTGATGACAGTATGTTTAGTTTTGTAAGAAACTGCCAAAATGTCTTTCCAAGTGGCTGTATATCAGTTTTGATTTTTATCAACAGAGTTCCTATTGTTTCACATCCTCACCAGCATTTGATATTGTCAAATGGTGGTTTGGATTTGGGCCATTGTAATAGATGTGCCTTGGTATCTTATTATTGTTTTAATTTGTGTTTCTCTGAACATATGATCTGAAGCATCTTTTCATGTGTTTATTTGCCATCTGTATATTTTCCTTAGTAAGAAGATATTTTTCTTTCACTTTTGAAGGAGAATTCTTCTGTGTGTAGAATTACAGGTTGGCAGTGCTTATGCTTATTAAGAAACTTAGTGTACTTCTTTACCTGGTTCCTCTGTAAGGTGTCCCTGTCCATCAACTTATTTCAGAATTTTCTATTTGTCTTTATATCTCATTTTATTATGCTTTTTTTCTTCTTACAGATATCGCATTATTTTACAAATTGAACGTTTGTGGCAACCTTGTGTTAAGCAAATCTATCGACACCATTTTTCCAATAGCATTTGCTCACTTTGCTTTTCTATATTACCATGTGGTGATTCTTGCAATATTTAAAACTTTTTCATTATTAGTATATTTATTATAGTGATCTCTGATCAGTGATCACTTATTTTACCATTGCTATTGTTTTGGATTGCCATGATCAGTACCTATATAAGACAGTGAACTAAGGAAGCTATGTTGAAGCCAATGCATTCATTTGTCATTTTGAAAACAATAGGCCTCTTAAGAATTATGCTAAATCTACTTTGCCTGTGCTCTATAAAGAGAACAACAAAGCCTGAATGACTGCACTTCCCTTTACAACACAGTTTACTGAATATTTTAAGCCCACTGTTGAGACTTACTTCTCAGAAAAAAAAAGATTCTGTTCAAAACTCATTGACAATGCACATGTTCACCCAAGAGCTCTGATGAAAATGTATAGTGAGAGTAATGTTTTCATGCCAGCTAACACAGCATCCATGCTGCAGTTCATAAATCAGGGAGTAATTTTGACTTTCAAGTCTTATTATAAGAAACACATTTAATATGCCTCTAGCTACCACAGATAGTGATTCTTACGATGGATCTGGGCAAAGTAAATTGAAAACCTCCTGCGAAGGATTCACTATCTGATTGTCATTAAGAACATTCATGATTCATGGGAAAAGGTCAAAATATCAACCTTAACAGGAATGTGGAAGAAATTGATTCAACCCTTGCTGATGACTTTGAGGGATTAAACACTTCGGTGGAGGAAGTGACTACAGATGTGGTGGAAATAGAAAGAAAACTGAAATTATAAATGGAGGCTGGAGATGTGACTGAATTGTTGTAACCTCATGATAATACTTTAACCAATGAGGAGTTGATTCTAATGGAATGGCAAAGCAAGTGGTTTCTTGAAATAGAATGTACTTCTGATGAAGATTCTGTGAAGATTATTGAAATGACAGCAAACAATTTATAATATTACATAAATATAGTTGACAAAGCACTAGCCTGGTTTGAGAGAATTTACTCCAATTTTGAAAGAAGTTCTACTGTGAGTAAAATGCTATCAAACATCATGGCATGCTACCGAGAAATTATTTGTGGAAGGAAGAGCCAATAAATGTGACAAACTTTATTGTTGTTTTCTTTTAAAAAATTGCCACAGGAATGCCTGGGTGGCTCAGTAGGTTAAGTGTCCAACTTTGGCTCAGGTCATGATCTTACAGCTCATGAGTTTGAGCCCCGTGTCGGGCTCTGTGTTGACTCTGTGTCTCCCTCTCTCTCTGCCCCTTCCCCACTCATCCTCTCTCTCTCTCTCTCTCTCTCTCTCTCTCAAAAATAAATAAACATTATTTCTTTTTAATTGCCACAGCCCCCTCAACCTTCAGCAATCACCAACTTGATCAGTCAGCAACCAAGAAAATCAAGGTAAGACTCTTCACCAACAAAAGTATTTCAGCTCTTTTTTTTTTTTTTTTTTATATGAAGTTTATTGACAAATTGGTTTCCATACAACACCCAGTGCTCATCCCAAAAGGTGCCCTCCTCAATACCCATCACCCACCCGCCCCTCCCTCCCACCCCCCATCAACCCTCAGTTTGTTCTCAGTTTTTAACAGTCTCTTATGCTTTGGCTCTCTCCCACTCTAACGTCCTTTTTTTTTTTTTTTTTTTTTTTCCTTCCCCTCCCCCATGGGTTCCTGTTAAGTTTCTCAGGATCCACATAAGAGTGAAACCATATGGTATCTGTCTTTCTCTGTATGGCTTATTTCACTTAGCATCACACTCTCCAGTTCCATCCACGTTGCTACAAAAGGCCATATTTCATTTTTTCTCATTGCCACGTAGTATTCCATTGTGTATATAAACCACAATTTCTTTATCCATTCATCAGTTGATGGACATTTAGGCTCTTTCCATAATTTGGCTATTGTTGAGAGTGCTGCTATGAACATTGGGGTACAAGTGCCCCTATGCATCAGTACTCCTGTATCCCTTGGGTAGATTCCTAGCAGTGCTATTGCTGGGTCATAGGGTAGGTCTATTTTTAATTTTCTGAGGAACCTCCACACTGCTTTCCAGAGCGGCTGCACCAATTTGCATTCCCACCAACAGTGCAAGAGGGTTCCCGTTTCTCCACATCCTCTCCAGCATCTATAGTCTCCTGATTTGTTCATTTTGGCCACTCTGACTGGCGTGAGGTGATACCTGAGTGTGGTTTTGATTTGTATTTCCCTGATAAGGAGCGACGCTGAACATCTTTTCATGTGCCTGTTGGCCATCTGGATGTCTTCTTTAGAGAAGTATCTATTCATGTTTTCTGCCCATTTCTTCACTGGGTTATTTGTTTTTCGGGTGTGGAGTTTGGTGAGCTCTTTATAGATTTTAGATACTAGCCCTTTGTCCGATATGTCATTTGCAAATATCTTTTCCCATTCCGTTGGTTGCCTTTTAGTTTTGTTGGTTGTTTCCTTTGCTGTGCAGAAGCTTTTTATCTTCATAAGGTCCCAGTAATACACTTTTGCTTTTAATTCCCTTGCCTTTGGGGATGTGTCGAGTAAGAGATTGCTACGGCTGAGGTCAGAGAGGTCTTTTCCTGCTTTCTCCTCTAAGGTTCTGATGGTTTCCTGTCTCACATTTAGGTCCTTTATCCATTTTGAGTTTATTTTTGTAAATGGTGTGAGAAAGTGGTCTAGTTTCAACCTTCTGCATGTTGCTGTCCAGTTCTCCCAGCACCATTTGTTAAAGAGGCTGTCTTTTTTCCATTGGATGTTCTTTCCTGCTTTGTCAAAGATGAGTTGGCCATATGTTTGTGGGTCTAGTTCTGGGGTTTCTATTCTATTCCATTGGTCTGTGTGTCTGTTTTTGTGCCAATACCATGCTGTCTTGATGATGACAGCTTTGTAGTAGAGGCTAAAGTCTGGGATTGTGATGCCTCCTGCTTTGGTCTTCTTCTTCAAAATTCCTTTGGCTATTCGGGGCCTTTTGTGGTTCCATATGAATTTTAGGATTGCTTGTTCTAGTTTCGAGAAGAATGCTGGTGCAATTTTGATTGGGATTGCATTGAATGTGTAGATAGCTTTGGGTAGTATTGACATTTTGACAATATTTATTTTTCCAATCCATGAGCAGGGAATGTCTTTCCATTTCTTTAAATCTTCTTCAATTGCCTTCATAAGCTTTCTATAGTTTTCAGCATACAGATCCTTTACATCTTTGGTTAGATTTATTCCTAGGTATTTTATGCTTCTTGGTGCAATTGTAAATGGGATCAGTTTCTTTATTTGTCTTTCTGTTGCTTCATTGTTAGTGTATAAGAATGCAACTGATTTCTGGACATTGATTTTGTATCCTGCAACTTTGCTGAATTCATGTATCAGTTCTAGCAGACTTTTGGTGGAGTCTATCGGATTTTCCATGTATAATATCATGTCATCTGCAAAAAGCGAAAGCTTGACTTCATCTTTGCCAATTTTGATGCCTTTGATTTCCTTTTGTTGTCTGATTGCTGATGCTAGAACTTCCAGCACTATGTTAAACAACAACGGTGAGAGTGGGCATCCCTGTCGTGTTCCTGATCTCAGGGAAAAAGCTCTCAGTTTTTCCCCGTTGAGGATGATGTTAGCTGTGGGCTTTTCATAAATGGCTTTTATGATCTTTAAGTATGTTCCTTCTATCCCGACTTTCTCAAGGGTTTTTATTAAGAAAGGGTGCTGGATTTTGTCAAAGGCCTTTTCTGCATCGATTGACAGGATCATATGGTTCTTCTCTTTTTTTTTGTTAATGTGATGTATCACGTTGATTGATTTGCGAATGTTGAACCAGCCCTGCATCCCAGGAATGAATCCCACTTGATCATGGTGAATAATTCTTTTTATATGCTGTTGAATTCGATTTGCTAGTATCTTATTGAGAATTTTTGCATCCATATTCATCAGGGATATTGGCCTGTAGTTCTCTTTTTTTACTGGGTCTCTGTCTGGTTTAGGAATCAAAGTAATACTGGCTTCATAGAATGAGTCTGGAAGTTTTCCTTCCCTTTCTATTTCTTGGAATAGCTTGAGAAGGATAGGTATTATCTCTGCTTTAAACGTCTGGTAGAACTCCCCTGGGAAGCCATCTGGTCCTGGACTCTTATTTGTTGGGAGATTTTTGATAACCGATTCAATTTCTTCGCTGGTTATGGGTCTGTTCAAGCTTTCTCTTTCCTCCTGATTGAGTTTTGGAAGAGTGTGGGTGTTTAGGAATTTGTCCATTTCTTCCAGGTTGTCCAATTTGTTGGCATATAATTTTTCATAGTATTCCCTGATAATTGTTTGTATCTCTGAGGGATTGGTTGTAATAATTCCATTTTCATTCATGATTTTATCTATTTGGGTCATCTCCCTTTTCTTTTTGAGAAGCCTGGCTAGAGGTTTGTCAATTTTGTTTATTTTTTCAAAAAACCAACTCTTGGTTTCGTTGATCTGCTCTACAGTTTTTTTAGATTCTATATTGTTTATTTCTGCTCTGATCTTTATTATTTCTCTTCTTCTGCTGGGTTTAGGCTGCCTTTGCTGTTCTGCTTCTATTTCCTTTAGGTGTGCTGTTAGATTTTGTATTTGGGATTTTTCTTGTTTCTTGAGATAGGCCTGGATTGCAATGTATTTTCCTCTCAGGACTGCCTTCGCTGCGTCCCAAAGCGTTTGGATTGTTGTATTTTCATTTTCGTTTGTTTCCATATATTTTTTGATTTCTTCTCTAATTGCCTGGTTGACCCACTCATTCGTTAGTAGGGTGTTCTTTAACCTCCATGCTTTTGGAGGTTTTCCAGACTTTTTCCTGTGGTTGATTTCAAGCTTCATAGCATTGTGGTCTGAAAGTATGCATGGTATAATTTCAATTCTTGTAAACTTATGAAGGGCTGTTTTGTGACCCAGTATATGATCTATCTTGGAGAATGTTCCATGTGCACTCGAGAAGAAAGTATATTCTGTTGCTTTGGGATGCAGAGTTCTAAATATATCTGTCAAGTCCATCTGATCCAGTGTCTCATTCAGGGCCCTTGTTTCTTTATTGACTGTGTGTCTAGATGATCTATCCATTTCTGTAAGTGGGGTGTTAAAGTCCCCTGCAATTACCACATTCTTATCAATAAGGTTGCTTCTGTTTATGAGTAATTGTTTTATATATTTGGGGGCTCCGGTATTCGGCGCATAGACATTTATAATTGTTAGCTCTTCCTGATGGATAGACCCTGTAACTATTATATAATGTCCTTCTTCATCTCTTGTTACAGCCTTTAATTTAAAGTCTAGTTTGTCTGATATAAGTATGGCTACTCCAGCTTTCTTCTGGCTTCCAGTAGCATGATAAATAGTTCTCCATCCCCTCACTCTGAATCTAAAGGTGTCCTCAGGTCTAAAATGAGTCTCTTGTAGACAGCAAATAGATGGGTCTTGTTTTTTTATCCATTCTGATACCCTATGTCTTTTGGTTGGCGCATTTAATCCGTTTACATTCAGTGTTATTATAGAAAGATACGGGTTTAGAGTCATTGTGATGTCTGTATGTTTTATGCTTGTAGTGATGTCTCTGGTACTTTGTCTCACAGGGTCCCCCTTAGGATCTCTTGTAGGGCTGGTTTAGTGGTGACAAATTCCTTCAGTTTTTGTTTGTTTGGGAAGACCTTTATCTCTCCTTCTATTCTAAATGACAGACTTGCTGGATAAAGGATTCTCGGCTGCATATTTTTGCTATCTAGCACCCTGAAAATCTCGTGCCAATTCTTTCTGGCCTGCCAAGTTTCAAAAGAGAGATCAGTCACGAGTCTTATAGGTCTCCCTTTATATGTGAGGGCACGTTTACCCCTTGCTGCTTTCAGAATTTTCTCTTTATCCTTGTATTTTGCCAGTTTCACTATGATATGTCGTGCAGAAGATCGATTCAAGTTACGTCTGAAGGGAGTTCTCTGTGCCTCTTGGATTTCAATGCCTTTTTCCTTCCCCAGTTCAGGGAAGTTCTCAGCTATAATTTCTTCAAGTACCCCTTCAGCACCTTTCCCTCTCTCTTCCTCCTCTGGAATACCAATTATGCGTATATTATTTCTTTTTAGTGTATCACTTAGTTCTCTAATTTTCCCCTCATACTCCTGGATTTTTTTATCTCTCTTTTTCTCAGCTTCCTCTTTTTCCATAACTTTATCTTCTAGTTCACCTATTCTCTCCTCTGCCTCTTCCATCCGAGCCGTGGTGGTTTGCATTTTGTTTTCCATTTCCTTTAAAGCGTTTTTCAGCTCCTCGTGACTGTTCCTTAGTCCCCTGATGTCTGTAGCAAGAGATTCTCTGCTGTCCTGTATGCTGTTTTCCAGCCCAGCGATTAATTTTATGACTATTATTCTAAATTCACTTTCTGTTATATTATTTAAATCTTTTTTGATCAGCTCATTAGCTGTTGTTATTTCCTGGAGATTCTTCTGAGGGGAATTCTTCCGCTTGGTCATTTTGGATAGTCCCTGGTGTGGTGAGGGCCTGCAGGGCACTTCCCCTGTGCTGTGGTGTATAACTGGAGTTGGTGGGCGGGGCCGCAGTCCGACCTGATGTCTGCCCCCAGCCCACCGCTGGGGCCACAGTCAGACTGGTGTGTGCCTTCTCTTCCCCTCTCCTAGGGGCGGGATTCACTGTGGGGTGGCGTGACCCGTCTGGGCTACTTGCACACTGCCAGGCTTGTGATGCTGGGGATCTGGCGTATTAGCTGGGGTGGGAAGGCAAGGTGCACGGACGGAGGGGGGGCAGGCTTAGCTCGCTTCTCCTTAGGTGATCCACTTCAGGAGGGGCCCTGTGGCAGCCGGAGGGAGTCAAATCGCTGCCGGAGGTTTGGCTCCGCAGAAGCACAGAGTTGGGTGTTCGCGCGGAGCGAGCAATTTCCCTGGCCGGAGCCGGTTCCCTTTGGGATTTTGGCTGGGGGATGGGCGGGGGAGATGGCGCTGGCTAGCGCCTTTGTTCCCCGCCAAACTGAGCTCTGTCGTCCGGGGGCTCCGCAGCTCACCCTCCCTTTGTCCTCCAGCCTTCCCGCTTTCCGAGCAGAGCTGTTAACTTATGACCTCCCAGACGCTAAGTCGCGCTTGCTAAGTCGCGCTTGCTGTCTGAACACAGTCCGTCAGGCCCCTCCGCTTTTGCAAGCCGGACTCGGGGGCTCTGCTTGGCCGGCGAGCCACCCCTCCGCCCTGGCTCCCTCCCGCCAGTCCGTGGAGCGCGCACCGCCTCGCCGCCCTTCCTACCCTCTTCCGTGGGCCTCTCGTCTGCACTTGGGTCCGGTGACTCTGTTCTGCTAATCCTCTGGCGGTTTTCTGGGTTATTTAGGCAGGTGTAGGTGGAATCTAAGTGATCAGCAGGACGCGCGGTGAGCCCAGCGTCCTCCTACGCCGCCATCTTCCCAGAATCCTGTATTTCAGCTCTTTGATGGTTAACATTTTTTAGCATTAAGTATTTGTTAAATAAGTTATTGACATTGTTTTTTTTTTACACATAAGACTATTGCACACTTAATAGACTACACTGTAGTGTAAACTTTTGTATGGGGGAACCAAAAAATTCAACTGAGTTTCATATATACATCCTATCTACATAGTAGTCTATTTTAAGTTGATGGTCACTTAAGTTTGAACATATTCTGAAAGAACTACGTTTTTACTCCCTTGCTCCGTGTTATATGAATATGACATATTTTACATCTTTTTATTTTGTGTATCCCTTAAATAACTTTTGTAGATATAACTGATTTTACTATTTTTGTCTTTTAGCTTTCATACTACATAAGTGATACTACATAACTACATACTACATACTACATAACTACATACTACATAAGTGAGAAAAGTGTTTACCTTTTATTTCACTGGTTATTCCTTCTGCATATTCTTAGCTGGTTACTCTCCTTATCCACAATCAATGCACTTAATTTGCCCCAGTTTTTGATTCTCTTCTAGTCCCTATTTATTTTCTTGTTCCCTCTCCTTCTTCCTCCTTCCTTTTGTGATATCATGGCTATTAATGTCATCAGTGTATCAGTCATTGGTATATCCCCAGCCCATATCTCACATCAGTCTATATCTACATTGATCTGCATATTGGGTACTTTTAATTAATTAATTAATTTGTTTTTGGCATGGACTGCTTATTCAAGTAATTAATATTATATTTATAATAAGGAATAATCATATTTACCATATATTTATACAGGCCTCACAAATTTATAATATTGTCCATTGTAGTATGTCTGTATATGTCTGCATACACATATATAAAAGAAAAACAAAATTTAAATATTCCATAAGGGAGGTGAACTAAATTACTTTTAGCTCTTTTCCAAGATTCAGTATTTCTTTTTTTTTTTATTTATTTAATGATTAATCACTTACATATAACACCCAGTGTGTATTAATGAGCTGGAATTTAAATAAAAACTGGGAAAAATATACATATATATATTTGAGGGATGAAGGAAAATATAGTGAAAGCTTTTATCACTTAAATTGTCAGGGTTCCCTTTTATTTTATATGTGGTTTACATATTTCTTTTTCTTCTTTTTCTTTGCTAAAACCTTGAGAGAAAACCACAAATTATATTTACACCTGAAACTCCACAAAACAGACACCATTAAACCATTATCATATCAGACAAACTAAACAGATGTTTTTTTATATCAGCTAATAATAATCAGTTTCTCTGATGTTATAACAAAATAACAATATCACTCCACACATTTATGTAAATAAAGATCCATCCCAGGTTCACATTGCATTGGACTTGGTTGTGTTTCTTAAGTTTATTTTGTATTAGAACAGTTGCTCTCTGCGTACTGTTTTTGTATTTGGTGTTGTTATTATCTTTACTTTATTACAGAAACTAAATTGGTTGACCTGAAGAAAATATCATTCTTGGATAAGTGTTTTTGGAGGCATACTAAATTTTTTTTATCACTTGACTTCCATCTAAGTTCAATTAGACTGTCAAGTTTTGATAAGATACAGACCAAGTTTTTTTTAGAAAGATTACATAATAGATTGTTCCATTTGCTTAATATTAAATTGTATCGGGAAGCACACAAAAATTGGTTGTGTCACTTTTGCAGATGCTGAAGTTAATGCATATATTTAGGTGCTAATAGCTAACTGATTTTATTGGTGAAGTACAGCAATTAATTTTTCATGTCATGAGTTTCCCACTGATGACATTAATCAATTATCAAAATGAAATTTCTCTGCACTGAAGTTATTAGGCAATCATGATTAACACAATTATTGTGAATAAGAACTCAATGTTTTCCTATTTTTGAACTTTCTACTTTGATATGACAAAATTTGATTATATCAAATGAAACTTTACATATGAAATTAAATAATATATGCCAAGAAAGCTTTATGGATTGATCTCAATTCCTAATTGTTATTTCAAAGCTGATTTTCCCACCACTTCCCACACAGAAAAACTGACTACAAGTGCTTCTCTGAAAAATGGCACCACCTAAAATATAATCATTAACTTAATAGAGAGAAAGCAATACTAAACACACTATATGTTTTAAGTAAGCAATATTGTAATGATATTTAAAGACAGAAAGTGTCCTGGTAAAGCTGAAGAACCCATTGAAATCTTTTTTTTTTTAATCTTTATTTATTTTCGAGAGAGAGACAGAGTGTGAGCAGGGGGAGGAGCAGAGATAGAGGGAGACACAGAATCCGAAGCAGGCTCCAGGCCCTGAGCTGTCAGCACAGAGCCTGACACGGGGCTCAAACTCACAAACCGTGAGATCATGACCTGAACCGAAGTAAGACGCTCAACTGACTGAGCCACCCAGGCACACCAGAAGCCAATGAAATCTTATGGAGTCACAGGATTCACATGTAGTATATGATTTAACTAGAGAGGTTGTATCACAATACATTAAACATAAATTCTCTACAATATAAGTAAAAAAAGGTAAAATGATTTTTAGCATAGCATTTATTTGAGACCCAGTGATAATAATTTTATTATTTTGTTTTCTTTTCTATTCATAAATGACCTGGGACAGTTTTCCATGGCATATTGGTCTTAGATTGTCAAGATATAAAATGGATGTCAAAGATACATAATTTCTAAAATTTTCTTTGAAATTAAAAATGTTTTTTTATTTTCTCCCCAAGTTATCAAACTATTATTGAAATATAAAATACACAAATTTAAGCTATACTATGTGATGTCGATACATGTATATATTGAAAAATAATTACAATAAGTTAGTTGGCACTTCCATCCCCTGCTGTATCTATTTTTTTGTATATGTGTGGTGATTTAACATTTAAGATCTTCTCTCTTAAGTATTTTCAAGTATCCAATATGGTTTTGCTAATTATAGTGACCATGTTGTTAGATTCCCAGAACGTATTCATCTTATAACTGTAAGTTCATACCCTTTGACCAACATGCCCCAATTTCCCCCACTTCTCAGGCGCAATCACCAACCACCCTATTCACTCTTGCTATGAGGGTAGCTTTTTCAGATTCCATATAGTGATATATCATACAGCATTTGTCTTTCTCTGTCTGATTTATTTCACTTAGCATAATACCCTCAAAGTTCATTCATGATGTCAAGAAAGGTAGGATTGATTTCATCTTTTCACTGAATACTATTATTTTATATGTGCACTGAATCTTCTTTAACCATTCATACATTAATGGACACTTGTAACTTAGGTCATTTCCATATCTTAGCCATTGTGAATAATGCTGAAAGAACCATGAGACCACAGATATCTCTTCAAAATAGTGATTGCATCTCCTTCCAACTTATACCCAGAAATCAGTTTGCTAGACATAAGGTTGTTCTATTTTAAAATTTTAAGAACCTTCATACTGTTTTCAGTAGTGTCTGTACCAATTTACATCCCCATCAAGTGTTCCCTTTCTCCAATTCTTGCCAACTTGTTATATCTTATCTTCTTGATGATAGCCCTTTTAACAGGTGTGAGATGATATCTCACTGTGGTTTTGATTTGTATTTCCTTGATGATAAGTGATGTTGAGTCTCTTCTCATGTACTAATTGATTATTTACATAATGTTTATTCAAGTCCTTTACCAATGTTTTAATCAGATTTTTTTAAATGATATGTATGAGTTCTTTATATGAATTACACAATAATCTCTCACCAGATAAATGGTTTGCAACTATTATCTTCTATTTCCTTGGTTGGCATTTCAGTTTGTTGATTATCTCTTTTGCTGTGTAGAATCTTTGTAGTTTGATGTAATCATATTTATTTATTTTGTCAATTGTTGATTATCCTTTTGATTGTCATATTTTAAAAAATGTTGCCAAAACCAAAGTCAAAGATCTTTTTTTCCTGTTTTCTTCTAGGAGTTTGCAATTTGGGACTTCCATTTATATCTTAAATTTATTTTGATTTCAATTTTGTGTCTGGTATAATACAAATTTCCAAGTTCATTATTTTGGATGTTAATATCCAGTTTTCCCAACATCATTTATTGAAGAGACTATTCTTTCCCCACTGTATATTCTTTATTCCCTTGTTAAATATCAGTTGACCATACGGGCATGGGTTTATTTCTATCCTTTTGATTATGTTCTTTAGTCTATGTGTCTGATTTTATGCAGTATCATACTATTTTGAATACTGTAGGTTTTTAATAAAATTTAAAGTCAGGAATGTGGTGACTACCTTTATTATTCCTTCTCAGGACACTTTACCTTTTTGGGGTCTTTTGTGGCTCCATATAAAATTTTAGGATTACTTTATGTCTGTGAAAAACATTATTGGAATTTTAATAGAGATTTTATTGAATCTATACATAGCTTTAGATATATGACATCTTAAAATATTGATTTTTTGATCTCATGAATATGAGATATCTTTCCACTTATTTGTGTTTCTTCAGTTTCTTCAATCAATGTCTCATTTTCATTGTACAGATATTTCATGTCTTAATTAAATTTATTGTAAGAATTTTATTGTTTTTAAGACTGTTTTCTTTCTCTTTCAGATTTGTTAGCATATGGAAATGTGATCCTGGAGAATGTTCCATGTGCACTTGAGAATGTGTATTCTGCTCTCTTGGGTGAAATCTTCATTTATTGCTGGTGGGAATGAAAAATGAGGAAGACTATGCATGTGTGGAGGAAAGAGGTTATGGGAAATTTCTGTATCTTCAGCTTATTTTCATAGTAAACCTTAAACTGCTCAAAAGATCAGGTTTATCTTAAAAAATTAGCTTACCACTCAGATTAATTTTTGGAGTTAGTGGGAGAACAGAAGTATCTTGTATCCACTATGAGTGTCATTAATGTCTTCTTTTCCTCTACATAAATATCATTTCTCATTATGAGATGGAATTTCTTTGTCTTCTTTCTTACCATCTTTCCATCCCCAGGTATATCTGGCCTAGACTTATACTTTCTTGACTAATAGAATGTGGCAAAAGTGACATATTGGCTCTTCTAAAGGTAAGTGGTAAGAAGCCTTTCAATCCCTTCCTGGGCCTCCTGAAATGTTGGTACTCAGAACACTCTAGAGTAAGGATAGCTCTATGCTCCAGGCTCTCTACTAAACAGATCCAACAAGCCCAGTCTTCTGTCAATCTCTGTGAAGGCACCAGACATATGAATGAAAGTAACACAGACTGTCATGTCCAGCAAAACCATCAGCTAAATGCCACCAGGTGAACAATTGACATGACATGGAGGAAAATAATTGCCCAAACAAGTCCTGCATAATTCTTGGTTATATATTTGTAAAACTTCATAAAATGTGTTTTGGTTTAAACCACTAAATCAGCATAATTTGTTAATTACCTATAAATAACCTGAACAGATTGTGTCCAGTAAGCTTTTCTGTGGGCAAACCTTCTCTTTGCTTTCCCATCCCGAGATAGAGGAGTCTCCAGATCTACTGTAATATAGAAAACACTCATGAAGCTAAAGGGAACCTCGTTAGCATATCTCTGAGGAAATCAATGTGAGTTATATGTGATTATGAGAGGAGCTGTTTTGAAAATTGTTTCTGACTGATGGCTAATCTTGGGATTTTGAATCTTCTCCTTACTATCAAAACAAATTCAGAAAAATTTCACAATTAATTTTTGATTTGGAAAAGAAGCAGTATGCCTCCTTGATTTTGGGCCAAGAATGTCTCTAAGATTCACTTCACAAAATCTACTTTAAATATTTGACTGGATACTTCTGGAAGTTTTTGGTATATTCCTTGACATACATCTGGAGATTTCACTTGCATAATAATAACAAAATATGTTATCCAAACAGGTGCCTTGACATTCCAGGAACTCTTAAATACTGTCAGTAATTCTCTATGTGCCAAATGCCTTCTTATCCAAGAATAATTTTGGTTCTGATTTTGGTTTGAACATTGAGAAATTATTTGTCTTCATTTGCCATGTTAGTGTGGATTCTGATTTTTAATTATGTGGTACATTCATTTAGAGATTTCTGCTTAATAGTAGATGCTCTATTAATTTTCAAGTGGCAAATGAGTGTGAATTTATATTTTTCATGTTGTTAGTTTATTTGTACATTTCTTTAGAATTCAGATATTTACTGATATTTGAGTCTACATGTTATAGAAGCCATTAATATCTTGAATTTCCAATCATAGAGACATCTGTGTTTCTATTACGTTTGGTGAAAGTGTGACTTTTAACCCAAATGAATGTCTTTACATACCTCCCAGATAGCTTTTTCTTTTGTTTTATTATTGAAATATAATGGATATCCAATGTTATATTCATTTCAAGTATACATCACACTGATTTGACAATTCTATACATTACTCACCATAAGTGTGGTCACAATCTGTCATCATACAATGTCATTACAATATTAATGACCATATTCCCTATATTGACCTTTCATCTGTGACTTATTTTATAACTGAACTTTGTAACTCTTTTTTAAAAAATTTTTTAATGTTTATTTATTTTTGAGGAAGAGACACACAGAGCGTGAGCAGGGAGGGGTAGAGAAGGAAGGCAGACACGGAATCTGAAACAGGCTCCAAGCTCTAAGCTGTCAGCCTGACACAGAGCTCCAACCCACAAACCGTGAGATCATGACCTGAGCTGAAGTTGGATGCTCAACCAACTGAGCCATACAAGCAGTTTGGCTCAAGAAGTTTGTAACTGTTAATTCCTTCTATCTATTTTGCCCATCCCCCTACCCACCACCCCTCAGGCAACAGTTTATTTTTGGTATTTAAGAGTCTGTTCTTCTGTTTGTTTCTTTTGTTTTGTTTTTTGGATTCCACATTTAAGTGAAATCATATGGTATTTGTCTTCATCTGACTTCTCTCACTTAGCTTAATATCCTCCAGGTCCATCCGTGTTGTCTCAAATGGCAAGAAATCACTGTTTTTTATAGCTGAGCAATATTCTATTGTATATATGTACCACATCTTTTTCAGTCATTTATCTATGGATGGACACGGCTTCCTTCCACATCTTGACTATTATAAATAACGCGGCAAGAAGAACAGGAGTATATATATCTTTCTGAACTACTGTTTTCGTTTTCTTCTGGTAAATACCCAGTAGTGGAATAACTGGGTCATATAGTGTTTCTATTTTTAGGTTTTTAAGGAAACTCCATACTGTTTTCCACAGCGGTTGCACCAATGTATGTTCCCACATACATTGCGCAAAGGTTCCCTTTTCTCCTTATCCTCACCAACACTTGTTATTTCTTGTCTTTTTGATACTAGCCATTCTGAATGGTGTGAGGTCCAAAACTTCATTCTGTTCTAAATCTACTCATTATGGACCACATAGTTAATACCAACAAAAAGAAATCTTAGGCAAAAGAGGATGTTTATATAAAATGATCCACTGTGGGAACATTTGGAATCTAGCACGGTAACATACTTACGTAACACTTTAGAATAAAAAAAAGAAAACCAAATCTCTAGCACAAAGTGGTCAGGGTTTTTTGCTTTGTTCAGTTTTGTTTGGTTTTGGTTTTGGTTTTGTGGTGGTGGTAGTAGTTAGTTTCAAAAACAAACAGCACACAGCATTGTTATGTTTTCAAGAGTCTTTAAGACTAAAGATGGCAGAGATAGGAAAAATGTGTTCTAAAAAGTACAACACAGTTACTGATTGTTGTGTAAGCAATCACTCCAAATCTATTGGCTTAAAACAATACAAATTTATCTCAGAGTTTCAGTGAATCAGGCATCTGGGTAGAGCAACACTAGGTCTGTTACTCAGGGCCTCACAAATCAGTCTGTATTCTCATCTGGGAAGGCTCAGCTGGAAATGAATCCATTCCCAAGCTTATTCACATTGTCAGCACAATTCATTTATTGCAGCTATATGTCTAAAGGTCCTAATTTATTACCGTCTGTCAGCTGGGGTATCTCACAATTCCCCATCAATTAGAAAAATAACTGTTCTGGTGGATTCACGAGAAACTTTATAGAACTTTCATATTTTACCACTGATGCTGCTCTGAAAGGTCCAGTGATGTTAACTATATCGTTATTTACTCTACTAATCAACATTCTTAATGAAAACCAATATTTCTGTTTCAACTTTAAAACTTGTAGCTTATTGACACTGTGCCCAAGATTTGATAACAGCTTTCTGTCTGGAGAGCATAAACTATTTTTTTAAATAAATTTCCATATTTTTTTCTATTTTGGGGGGAATTAAGGTATCTAAATATAAATTTTGTTAAATTTTCATAGATAAAATTCTTTTGATTGTTTTATAAAAAATTAATAATCATTTACACACAGATATATATAAAGGAAACAAGCTTTCTAGAAATACATTCAACTTATGCTTTAAATATTTAAAGCATAAGCAACTCAGGGGGAGAAAGTGGCTAAGCTCTCATAATATTTATGCCCTAGGTTACTGGCTTATAAGATAAGAATTGTAAAAGCATTACTGGGAAATATTTATAAGCAAAATAAAAATTTAACATTTCATAGTCATTTCAGTTGAAACTAATACAGTATTCCTAAAGAAGATTATCATTGGCAAAAATGGATCTGTTAAATAATAAATGTTCACTTTCTCATTTTAGCATGTGGAAATAAGTTTAACATAATAGTCTACATTATGGAACTTTTTTCTTAGTTTATCTTTTTCTACTTTCTAGAAATTTATTCATTTTTTATTCGCATATTTATTTTATTTTTTAAGTTTGTTTGTTTGTTTATTTAGAGACAGAGACAGTCTGAGTGGGGGAGGGGCAGAGAGACGGAATCCCAAGCAGGCTATGCACTGCCAGCACAGAGCTCGACATGGGGCCCGAACCCACGAAACCGTGAGATCATGACCTGAGCCAAAACCAAAAGCCAGATGCTTAGCCAATTGAGCCACCCAGGTGCCCCACATACTTTTTTTTTTCACATTTCCCTCAATTATTATTTATTTTCTGATACCACTTAATATGAGATCTAGCCTCTCAACAAGTTTTTATCACACAATACAGTATTGTTAAATAGAGGCCTGATGCTATACAGCAGATCTCTATAACTTACTCATCTTGCATAACTGTAAGTATATACCCATGGAACAGCAATTCCTTATCTGCCTCTTCCCCCAGCCCCTGACAACCACCATCCCACTCTCTGTTTCAATGAGTTTGACTATTTTAAATAGCTCACATAATTGGAATGATGTGGAAATTACCCTCCTTGACCAGCTTATTTCACTTAGCATAATGTCCACCAGAATCATCCATATTGCTGTGCAGAGCAGAATTTTCTTTCTAACCATATATAATATTCTATTGTATGTACATACCACACTTATTTATTCATCTGTTGATGGACATTTAGGTCATTCTCCTATTTTAGCTATTATGAATAATGCTGCAATGAACATGTTAGTGCAGCTGTCTCTTTGAGATACTGACCTCAATCAACTGTACGTATATCCAGAAGTGGAATTGCTAGACCATATGGTACTTCTATTTTTAATGTTTGAGAAACCTACATACTATTTTCTATAGTGACTGCGCCAATTTACTTCCCCACCAACAATACACTAGAGCTTCCATTTCTCCACATCTCATTCTCACCAACACCTGCTAATGTTTATATATTTATGTTTAACAATAACCATACCAAGGTACCAGGTAATATCTCACTGTGTTTTTGATTTGCATTTCCCTAATGATTAGTGATGTTGAGCATCATGTGTCTGATGTCATCTGTATGTCTTTGGAGAAATGTCAATTCGAGTCTTTGCTCATTTTTTTATTCAGACCATTTGGGATTTCTTGCTACACAGTTGTAAGAATTCCTTATATTTTTTGGTTATTGAGCTTCATTAAATATTCAGTTTGCAAATATTTTTTGACCATTATATAATATCCTTGATTTTTTCCTTTAATGTGCAGAAGTGTGTGTGTGTGTGTGTGTGTGTGTGTGTGTGTGTGTGTGTTTAATGAAGTCTTACTTGCCTGTTTTCTAAACGTTAAAGTCTTTCATCTCCTTCGTTAAGTTTATTCCTGAGTATGTTATTCTTTTTGGCAATATTATAATTGTGATTGGTTTTTCAAATTTGTTTTTCATGTGTATTTATTTGTTTTGAGAGAGAGAGCATGAGCAGGGGACAGGCAGAGAGAGAAGGTGAGAGAGAATCCCAAGTAGGCTGCCCACTGTTAGCACAGAGCCTGACATGAGCTGGATCTCGCAAACTGTGAGATCATGACCAGAGCTGAATTCAAGAGCTGGACCCTCAACTGATTAAGCCACCCAGGCACCTCTGTGATTGTTTTTAATTTCTTAATTTCATTATAAGTATTTCATTGTTAATGGGTAGAAATGCCACTGACTTTTGTATGTTAATTTTGGATCCTCCAATTTTATTGATTTGATTTGTTAGTTCTAATGGTATTTTTCATGGAGTCTTTATGATTGTTTACATAGTAAATTATGTCATCTGCGAACAGAGATAATTTTACTTCAGACTTTCAGTTTTGGTTATTCTTCTTCCCTTTTCTTGCCTAATCCCTTTCTTTAGGTAGGGCTAACAGCAGTAAGTTGCATACAGGTGCTAAGAGTCGCCATCATGACCTTGGTCCTTCCTAAACAAAGACTTTCATTTCTCACTCTTGGCATGGTTTTGATTGTGGGCTTGTCCTGTATGGCCTTTCTTATGTTTTAGTAATTTCCGTCTCTACCTCGTTTGTTGACAGTTTGTTATCATGAAAGTTTGTTTCATTTTATCAAAAAAAAAAAATTTCTGCATCTGAGATAAGCATGTGATTTTTATCTTTTGTTCTATTAATGGATTATTATAGTAATTGATTTTTGTATACTGAGTCATCTTTGTATTCCTGAGGTAAATCCCACATAGTCATGTTTATGATCCCTTTAATGTGCTAGTATATTGTTGAAACTTTTGCATCTATCTTTATCAGGGATACTGGCTTTTACTTTTCTTGTAGTGTATTTCTGGTTTTAGTATCAGGTTAATACTGACTTAATAATTTGAGTTTTGAAAGTATTCCTTCTGGTTTTTGTTGTTGTTGTTGTTGTTTGTTTTTTGTTTTTGTTTTGTTTTTTTTTTTTGAACAATTTTGAGAAGAATTGGTACTTCCTTAAATGTTTAGTGGAATTCACCCATAAAGCCATCTGGTCCTAGTCTTTTCTTTGTTTGGAAGTTTTTGTTTACTGGTTCCACTTCATTATTTATCATTGTTCTATTCATATTTTCTATTGATTCATCATTTGGTCTTGGTAGGTCATACTTTTCTGGAAATTAATCAATTTCTTTTAGGTTACCCAATTTGCTTATATAACTGTTCATGCTACTTGCTTGTGATCTTTTTAAATTTCTGTTGCATCAATTGTAATGTTTCCTCTTCATTCTTGATTTCATTTATGTGAATTTTCTTTCCTTTTTCTTTATTAATTTAGCTATAGGTTTACTTATCTTTTAAAGAATTTACTAATCTTTCACTTATCTTTCAAAGAAAACAATTCTTAGTTTTATTGATTTTTAAATTTTTTCTACTTCTATTAAATTTATTGATACTCTAATCATTATTTCTTAGCTTTCTGTTGGGCTAGATTGTCCATATTTTTCTATTTTTTTGATGTGTAAAGTTAGTTTATTCGAGATTTTTCTTTTTTTTTTTAACATGTTTACCTCTATAGACTTCCTCTTGGTAGTGCTTTTGTTACATTCCATAAGTTCTGGCATTTGTATTTTGGTTTTTATTTGTTTTGAGATTTTTATGTGTGTTTTTCTTTTGATTTTTTTCTTTAATCTATTGGTTGTTCAAGGTTGTGTTATTTATTTTCCACCAGTTCATAACTTTTCCAGTTTCCTTCTGTTACTGATTTCTAGTCATTTCATTGTGGCAATCCTTTTAAGTATATTAAGACTTATTTTGTGATCTAACACATGGTCTGGTTTGAAGATTGTTCATGCGCAAATGAAAAGAATATATATTCAGCTGCTGTTAGAATGTTCTTTATATGTCTCTTAGGTTCATTTGGTCTATAGTGTTCAATATGCTATTTACTTATTAATATTCTTTCCATTATTGAAACTAGGATATTGAAGCCTCCTGCTATTATTTTATTGCTGTCTATTTCTTCCTTCAGATATGGCAATATTTGCTTTATATATGAATTAAATAATAAATTTCTTTATTCCTTATAACAGATTTTGACTCAAAGTCTATATTGTATGATACAAATATAGCCACCACTGTTCTCTTTTGGTTACAATTTGCCTGGACTATTTTTCCATCTCTTTGCTTTCAGCTTATGTGTGTTTTGTATTGTTTTTTTAATGTTTATTTATTTATTTTGAGAGAGAAATGGGGAATGAGACTGGGGGAGAGGCAGAGAGAAAGGGAGAGAGAGAATCCCAAGCAGGCTCTACACCCAGCATAGAGCCTGACTCAAGGCTCAATCCCACGAACCATGAGATCATGACCTGAGCCCAAACTGAGAGTCAGATGCTTAACTGACTGAGCCACCCAGGTGCCCTAGGTTATGTGTGTTCTTAAGTCTAAGGTGATTCTGTTGTAGACAGCATATAGTTGGATGGTTTTTGTTTTGTTTTGTTTTGTTTTTTGATCCAGCCAGTTTATGGTTTTTGATTGGAGGGTTTTATCCATTTCTATTTAAAGAAATTACTGATAGGTAAATGGCTTTTTTCTTTTTTCTTTTTTTTTTTTTCCTTTTCCTTTAGTTTAGAAAAATTATGGTACTAACATAATTATATCTGTTTGGTATTCTCCATATTTTATTTACTCAATACTCCTGCTCTCCATGCTGAATGAGTTTTCTTATGCAAACTTTACAATATCTGACTAAATATTTATAACATGCTAATCACTTTTAAATATTTGTGCCTACATTACAATGTTAAGTTTTAGGCTTACTCAAAATTAAAGAATTATTATAAGACAACTGCCTTTCTTGACAGTGCTCTTGACCAATAGTTAAACACATTTTACTTTTTACCAGTTAGAGCTGAGTGATGAAAAGCATCAAAACCTTTCCAACTAATCACTAATGTGCTAAAAATCTTTTTCTGCATGAATGCTTATTGGTGTAACATTTACAGGTTACACCTACCAGTTCTTTTTAGTATATATAAAGGCCATACTAAAATACAATGCATGTCTTTTCCTAATTTAGCTCATATTCAATGTTAAAGATTACTGTCTTCAGAGTTATCATATGTCAAGCTATTATTTGATTATATTATCACAAGTATGATCAAGGTATAGTTATTAAGTAGAGGTAGTGCCTACCAGGCATTTTGTAATAAATATTCTGTTAATTGTGATGATTCTTATCCCTGAAACAAATATACAAAGTAACTCAATGTTTAGATTAAAGTCTATACTAAAGAAATTTCTTATTATAAAAAGTAAAAAGCTCTTACTAACTTAAAGACAATATTATAAAAACTGTTATTTACTATGATTTCTTTAATATAAATGATTATTTTTCAAAAGACATCAAATTGATCTCACCAATTAAAATATCAGCTATCTCAATCTCTCTCATATACTCAATATTGTTAAAATAATCTTTTGACTTGTTTTTATGCAACAACAACAACAACAACAATAAAAATCCAAATGTGGCAGAATAAACTATCTTGAACATTTCAAGCACAATGTGGAGTACTATACCCAAAACTATTTGGACACCCAATATTATATTGTGTGTCATTTTTATAACCCAGGTGAATTGAGAAATTGAGTAAAGCAAGACTCTAAATCTCTACCACAATGGTAATTTTCACAGTAACAAATGACCTTTAATTAGTTGTTTAAATGTTTTTAAAGGTTTCAAGTTTTTATTTTTATTTATTTATTTTTTAATTTGAGCTTTATTTAGTTAACCTACAGCACAATATTGGTTTTAGAAGTAGAATTCAGTGATTCATCACTTACATACAAAACCTAGTGCTCATTATTTTGTTGTTACATTTTCAAATTGAATTAAAACTTACCATTGTCAAAGGCTAAATTTGTAATTATTTCACACCCCAGAAAATATTATTGTGTTTGTTCCACCTGGAGAACACCTTTAATATTTTCTGGAGATTAAAAAGAATCTCATTTTATAGTCAACATACTAAAAGGAACATGTAAAATACTCTTATTAAATAGATAATTCAAGCCTACTTCATTTCATAGAGTTGGGAGGGCATAAAAAAAGGACACAGTAGTGTTTTAAACTCAAAACTATACAAAATCCCCAAAATTCTATACTATCTCTAAAAAAAAAAAAAACTAGTACTTCAAAATCCCTGTAATAATTGCTATGCGAAATTCTTACAGAGACCAGATTCTTTGCTTGAAACCTCCCATGATGGATTCTGAATTTGTTCATTCTGATCTTTTCAGATACTGTCAGAAAACTAGTACCTTGTCCATAGCCATACATCCAAGGGATGACGTTTCATTTCCAAAAGGGACATGCATTACTGGATACATCTCCATATTATATGTAACTATGAGACAGAATAAATACAGAGGAACAATATCAAAAAATACCAAGTGCAGAATTGGGTTTAAAATTATCATTCCAGATATTCTTAATCAAGAATACTGTTTTAAACACCAGGACATATACTAATCAATTCACGCTTCTTCTTATAATTATGCTTTCAATCATAAAACTAGGACATCCTGTTCCACTAGAGATTAAAGTAGAGGCACACTAAAATGTGTTCAAAACTAGATGACTTTGAGTAGACTGCTTCATTCCCAAATTCCACAAATTAAAAAAAAAAAAAAAAAGTTTCCTGATGTCAACAAGCTGCAAGCAAAATCTTTCCCTTTGACCTTAGTCTTGCCTCTTTGTCAACCATTCTCTTTTCAGTAAACCTATTATTGACTGAATGTTTGTATCCACCCAAATTCACATCTTAAAGCTGTAAACCCTAATGTAATGGTAATTAGGAGATGGATTTTGGAAAGTAATCACATTTAGGTAAGGTCATTAGAGTGGATCTGCCATGTTGGGATTAGTGACTTTTATAAGATGAGAAAGATTACCAGAGCTTTCTTTCACCATATGAGACTATAACCAGAAGATAACCCTCCTCTTGTAAGCCAGGAAGATGTCCTCACCAAGAATCAAATTGATTTGGACTTTCCGGGTTCTGTAAGTATGAGAAATAAGTCTGTTGCTGAAGTCACCCTTTTATGGTAATATGTTATAGCAGCCCAAACTGACTAAGAAACAATATATTTTATTTTCTAACCTGCCATTCTCTAATAATTGCAATGCCTGTCATTTTATTCCATCTTTTCAGTTTATTATCTAGCCTGAAATCTTTTTAAAATATCATTACTTCAAAACCTCTACATGCTTTGAGTAGACATCAGGCCCATAAAAATTATCAGATAATATTTCTCAGTCCCTCAGAAAAACCCAAGAAGCATCACAAAATAAAGGGTCATAGACCAAACACAGAAATCAAGATTCAATTATGTTCTCATGATACCACATACAATTATTTCATACTTGTTTAATTAATTCTTTCAGATTAATTTTTCCTCCACAATCAGACCAAGTGCATACATATAACTGATTTCAACTGATAACCATATCCAAACTTTTTTTCAGTTTATTTTGAGAAAGAGAGAGAGAGAATCCCAAGCAGCCTCCAAACACAACGCTGAGCCTGACACAGGACTCAAACTCACAAATGGTGAGATCATGACCTGAGCCCAAATCAGGAGTCAGACACTTAACTGACTGAGCCACCGGGAGGCCCACATCCAAACATTTTTATCTCCTTAATGTAAATATTTTACTTCCTTTTTGTTATCTTTTTTAAAATTTTTTAAAGTTTATTTATCTTGAAAGAGACAGAGACAGTGTGAGTGGGGTGGGGGGGGCAGAGAGACAGGGAGGGAGAGAGAATCCCAAGCAAGCTCTGCACTATGAGTGCAGAGACCAATTCAGGGCTTGATCTCATGAACTATGAGATCATGACCTGAGCTGAAACCAAGAGTCAGATGCTTAACCGACTGAGCCACCCAGGCACCCCAAATTTTTTGCTTCTTAATCAAATGGACTTCATGGTTTTATCAAGTGAAAAGGTGTTTTATATATAAACAAATAATTTTCCCAATAACTTAAAATATTCCCATAAGTTGCTCATATTTAATAAAGCCGAATGTGTCAACTTTGATTTTATCTTGGTGCTTTGAGGATTTTACCTTGGCCCAAAGTTCCTAAACTATGATACATGGTAACAATTTTTGTGACTAATGTCCAAAAAAGTTTAAAAACTTCAAATATAGAGACCCAGCAACAACAGCAAAAAATATAGAGATGCAACAAACAAATATAATCTCATTGGCTAAAATCCTAAATTATAAAATACTTCTCAAATATTTACACATCAGTCAACAAAATTTATACGTTAACCGTCTTTATCCATTTAGGCTACTATAACAAAATATGAAAGACTAGGTGGCTTATCAACAGCAGAATTTATTGCTTTCAGTTCCGGAGGCGGAAAGTCAGTGATTAGGGTGCCCGCATGGCTGAGCCAGGGCTCTTTTCCATATCACATATTTCTCTCATATCCTCACACTCGGGAGCTCTATGGGATCTCCTTTATAAGAGCACTGACTCTATTCACGATGGCTATATCGTCATGACCAGCTTACTTCCTGAAGTCACCACCTACTAATACCAATGCCTTTGGGACTTAAGATTTCAACATATGCATTTGAGGAACACAAATATTCAGGCAATAGCAGTAAATAATAAATCTTGTAGGCCTGAGTAAAACTGTCCAAAGATGAAATACATAATTTGTTATGAAAATATAGACAATTAATTAGTGTTGACAAATGAGCGATTTGTTCTTATTCTTCTAGTTAGGACTAGAGCATATAGAAAATTTGGATGATTTGGATGACTGGGTGGCTCAGTCGGTTAAGCATCTGACTTTGTCTCGGGTCATGATCTCACAGTTTTTGAGTTCGAGCTCCACGTGGGGCTCACTGCTGTCAGTGAGCCTGCTTCAAATCCTATGTCCCCTCTCTGTCTGCCCCTCCCCCACTGGTTCTCTCTCTCTCTCTCTCTCTCTTTCAAGAAATAAATAAATGCTAAAAAAAAAGAAAATTTTGATGATTCAAAATTTTCTCATAATGCACACTGATATTCTCTGATATTTATCTCTCCTCACTATCGAATAGCTAAGTAATTAGTGTCCCTATCCAGCATTATATCAAACCAAAGATATTATAATGTGTTGAAGTGTGACCTCTAAAATTCATATGTTGAATTTATAACTTCCAGTAAACTCATAAAGTGATCTTATTTGGAAATAGGGCCATTGCATATGTAATTAGTTCAGATGAGGTTATACTGGAATAAAGTCAGCCCCTAATCCTGTATGACTTGTGTATTCATAAAGAGAGACATTTTGGACAGAGGGAGAACATGTGAAAATCGGAATTATGCTGTCACAAGCCAAGGAACAACTTGAAATAATCCAGAAGGGATCTTTCCTTGGTGCCTTCAGAGAGTGGATAGTCTTGCAGACACTACGATCTTGACCTGGTAGCCTACAGAATTTTCAGACAAAATTTCTGTTGAGTGACTCATTTTGTGGTACTTTATCACAACATTCCTAGAAAATTACTAAAAAGATGAAAACCATCATAGTCAAATTCAGTTCTCTAAGAACTAGCTGTGATTAAGCTGGAAAGAAATTGAGAAAGTCCAACGGGGGAAAGATGTAGATCTGTAACGGACTTTCTAAAGTAAAGGAGGAGATATCAACTGGCAGATATTGCAAACTCCTCCTCTGTCCCATAGGCAAACTCTTAAGGATTGCATGTAGCTTATACTTGTTTCCATGGTTGACCCCAGCCAACCTGCAAATTCAGTCTTCCCAGGTTAGCAATTCTTAACTGTCACCTAGTCAATTTACATATTAAATTTATGTTCCTGCTATTTTTTATAGTGCTCGATTTATTCCGCTTGGAGAACTTCCCTGATTCTGACAGCATGTCTGCAAATTGTTTTAGAGTTAAAATTATCTTTCTTCTTTGAAAGGAGGGTGATTGTTTATCTTAAAGTGTTTTTTAAGGGCCTTATTTGGCACAATAAAAATGTTATATAAATTTGCAAATTCCATGAACTTTTGCTGATATATGAAATTTTAAAACCTGATGGAATCTAAAACAAGCAGTGCCACGACTCTTTAGTATGTCAGTAACAAAGTAATAACTAATGACTGGTATCCATCGTCTGCTAGACCAAGTAGGGAAGCTTCCAAATCAGCCTTTAGATACAAATAGATTGTGGGGTGCCTGGGTGGCTCAGTGGGTTGGATGTCTGACGTCAGCTCAGGTCATGATCTTGCGATTCATGGGTTCAAACCCCATTTCCTGCTCTGTGCTGACAGCTCAGAGCCTGAAGACTGTTTAGATTCTGTGTCTTCTTTCTCTCCCCCTCCCCTTCTCATGCTCCCTTTTTTTTATTTTATCTTTTATTCAAGAATAAAAATAAACATTAAAAAATCACAGATACAGGGAGGAGCCAAGATGGTGGAACAGCATGAAAATTTTTTGTGTGTCTCGAGTCCATGAAATACAGCCAGACCAACACTAAACCATCCTATACACCTAGAAAACTGATTGGAGGATTAACACAACAATCTGCACAACCTGAACCACAGAATTCAGCAGGTACACGGTGCGGAGAGGTGAATTTGGGGAGTGAGAAGCTGCTGAGAGTAGGGAACCACTTTTGTGGGCGGAGAGAGGACAGAGACTGGGGTGGGGGTGGGGAGAATACAAGAAAAGCACCCCTCCCCAAAAGCAGCTGGAGAGAGAGTGAAAAATTGGAAACAGCTGCAGGGACTAAACTAAAAAGGGAGAAAGGAGAAAGGAGAAGTTTTAAATTCCGTTAAGACTGTAAACAAGGGGAGTGCAAAGGCTGCAACTACGCCGCTCGATACCTGGTGGTGCTCTGGTGGGAAGGGCGAATCCCCAGGAAGAGAGTGGGGTCCGGGAGGTCCTCAGGTCACACGGAGAAAAGCGGTTCCACTGCTGGAAGGACATGTGGTGGAGACTGTTGAAGCCACCTGGTCCCAGCAGACCCCAGAAAACGGCCACATTTGCTGGTGCTGGAACAAGGTCCTTAAGGGGTGAGGCCTGGTACCAGATGTGTATTGTGATTTTCCATAATCCCTGAAAAGCTGCTGCTACACTCTCTCTTGAACTTTTTCTGGGGCGAGCTGGCACCTGGCCACAGTCTCAGGGCACCAGCAGCAGCAGGATCCAGCAAGCGTTCCTGGGTGCAGCCGACATTCAGCCATTGCTCATTCGGCCATTGCTCGGTGAGACCCTCCCGCAGAGGGGCGGAACGGGTCAAAGCCGCAGTCCTTCAGAAGTAAGGGGCCGGGGAAAACGGCCGCATCTGAGACAAAACCTGGGAGAGAGGTACTGCCTGGGGACTGGTCACGGAGAGTGAAAAAGCAGGGAGTGGACAAAAGCTAAATATGGAGGACAGGTGCACGATTGCTAATTCGGGAGAACACAATGGGTAGTTGGGTTGAGCCATTGTCTCCGCTCCGCGCATGCGCATACGCACCTACGAGCCCCGCAACAATCCACCCCAGTAGGCTAGCAGCGCCATCTAGTGGAGAGCGGAGCTGTTACACTGAGCCCCGCCCAACTGGGCCAACTTCTCTCTTCAAGAACACAAGTCTCACTGCTGGCTTAGTTTATGGACTATAAGGCGCTACATAGACTGACTTCTAGGGGAAAACGAAGTAATTTCAGTCCTATTTCAATCTGTTAGCAGGTCCATCTATTCAATTTTCTTTCTTTTTTCTTTTTTTTCTTTTTCTCTTTTACATGTCTTTTCTTTTTCTTGAATACAGAAAGACAAAAAATTAATTTTTATTTTCAATTTTTATTAAAAATATTTTTCTTTAATTTTTATTACTAAATTATTTACTTTTGGTAAATTTTTTCAAATTCTATCTTACTTTATCATTTTATTTTAGTCTACTTCAGTGTATTCACCTTTTCAAATTATCAATTTCCTTTTTATTTTTTGTTTCTTTTTCTTTTTTTCTTTTTCGTTTCTTTTCTTTTTCTTGAAGGCAGAGAGAGAAAAACTTCATTTTACTTTCAATTTCTATTAAAAATATTTTTCTTTAATTTTTATTACCATATTTTTTGCTTTTATGTAAATTTTTCAAATTCTTTTTTACTGACATCATTTCATTTTAGTCTACTACAGTGTATTCACTTTTTCAAATTTTCAAACGATTTCTTTTTTTTCTTTCTTTTTTCAGATCTTTTTTCTCTTTTTCATTTCTTTTCTTTTTTCTTGAATACATAAAAAGAAAAAATTCATATTTATTTTTAATTTTTATTAAAAATGTTACTCTTTAATTTTTTTCTACTATATTCTTTACTTTTGTGCATATTTCTTCAAATTCTATTTTAACCCCATCTCATTTTAGTCTACTTTAGTGAATTCATTTTTTCAAATTCTCAAACGATTTCCTTTTTTTTCTCCTCCCCCCCTTTTCCTCTAATCTCTCAAACCACTTTCAACACCCAGACCAAAACACACCTAGGATCTAGCATCATATATTCGATTTGTGTGTGTGTGTGTGTTTAATTTTTAATTTTAACATTTTTTTAATTTTAATTTTTTTAATTTCAATTATTCTACCTCATTAATTCCTTTCCTCCTTCAAGATGACAAAACGAAGGAATTCACCCCAAAAGAAAGAGCACGAAGAAACGACAGCCAGGGATTTAACCAGCACAGATACAAGCAAGATGTCTGAACCAGAATTTAGAATCACGATAATAAGAATACTAGCTGTAGTTGAAAATAGATTAGAATCCCTTTCTGCGGGATAAAGGAAGTAAAAAATAGCCAGAATGAAATTAAAAATGTTATAACTGAGCTGCAATCACAGACAGATGCAGTGGCGGCAAGGATGGATGAGTCAGAACAGAGAATCAGTGATATAGAGGACAAACTTATAGAGAATAATGAAGCAGAAAAAAAGAGGGAGATTAAGGCAAAACAGCATGATTTAAGAATTAGAGAAATCAGTGACTCATTAAAAAGGAACAACATCAGAACCGTCCCAGAAGAGAAAGAGAGAGAAATAGGGGTAGAAGGGTTATGTGAGCAAATCATAGAGGAAAACTTTCCTAACCTGGGAAAAGACACAGACATCACAATCCAGGAAGCACAGAGGACCCCCATTAGATTCAACAAAAACCTACCATCAACATGGCATATCATAGTCAAATTCACAAAATACTCAGGCAAGGAGAGAATCATGAAAGCAGCAAGGGAAAAAAAAAAATCCCTAACCTACAAGGGAAGACAGATCAGGTTTGCAGCAAACCTATCCACAGAAACTTGGCAGGTCAGAAAGGAGTGGCAGGATATATTCAGTGTGCTGAATCAGAAAAATATGCAGCCAAAAATTCTTTATCCAGCAAGGCTGTCATTCAAAATAGAAGAAGAGACCAAAAGCTTCCCAGACAACCAAAAATTAAAGGAGTTTGTGACCACTAAACCAGCCCTGCAAGAAACTTTAAGGGGGACTCTCTGAGAAAAGAAAAAATGAAAAAAAAAAATTATATATATATGTATATATACCATATATATACCATATATTTATATTTTATATATATATATATATATATATATATATATATACCATATATATATATACATACCATATATATATATATGGTATGTATATATATACCAAAAGCAACAGAGATTCGAAAGGACCAGAGAACACCACCAGAAACTCCAACTCTACAATTATCATAATGGCATAGATATCTTTCAGTACTCACTCTAAATGTCAATGGACTCAATGCTCCAATCAAAAGACATAGGGTAACAGAATGGATAAGAAAACAAGATCCATCTATATGCTGTTTACAAGAGACCCACTTTAGACCTAAAGACATATTCAGATTGAAAATAAGGGGATGGAGAACCATCTACCATGCTAATGGTCAAGAAAAGAAAGCCGAAATAGCCATACTTATATCACACAATCTAGACTTTAAAATAAAGACTGTGTCAAGAGATGCAGAAGGGCAAGATATCATAATTAAGGGGTCTATCCACCAAGAAGACCTAACAATTGTAAACATTTATGCGCCAAATGTGGAAACACCCAAACATACAAATCAATTAATCACAAACATAAAAAAACTCATCGATAGTAATACCATAATAGTAGGAGACTTCAACGCCCCATTCACAGCAATGGACAGATCATCTAATCAAAAAATCAACAAGGAAACAATGACTTTGAATGACACACTGGACCAGATGGACTACACAGATATATTCAGAACATTTCATCCTAAAGCAGCAGAATATACATTCTTCTCCAGTGCACATGGAACATTCTCCAGAATAGACCATATACTGGGACACAAATCAGCCCTAAGTAAGTACAAAAAGATCGAGATCATACCCTGTATATTTTCAGACCACAATGCTATGAAACTCAAAATCAACCACAAGAAAAAATCTGGAAAGGTAACAAAATTTGGAGACTGAAGAACATCCCACTAAAGAATGAATGGGCTAACCAAGCAGATAAAGAGGAAATTAAAAAGTATATGGAAGACAATGAAAATGATAACACCACAACCCAAAACCTCTAGGACGCAGCAAAGGCAGTCATAGGAGGAAAGTATATAGCAATCTAGGCCTTCCTAAAGAAGGAAGAAAGATCTCAGATACACAACCTAATCTTATGCCATAAGGAGCTGGAAAAAGAACAACAAATAAAACCCCAAACCAGCAGAAGACAGGAAATAATAAAGATTAGAGCAGAAATTAATGCTATCAAAACCAAAAAAAAACAGTAGAACAGATCAACAGTGTCAACAGTAGAACTGGTTCAACAGTAGAACCAGAAGCTGGTTCTTTGAAAGAATTAACAAAATTGATAAAACACTAGCCAGTTTGATCAAAAAGAAAAAGGAAAGGACCCAAATAAACAAAATGAAGAATGAAAGAGGAGAGATCACAACCAACACAACAGAAATAAAAACAATAGTAAGAGAATATTATGGGCAATTATAGGCCAATAAAATGGGCAATCTGGAAGAAATGGACAAATTCCTAGAAACATATACACTACCAAAACTGAAACAGCAAGAAATAGAAAATTTGAACAGGCCCATAACCAGTAAGGAAATTGAATTAGTAATCAAAAATCTCCCCAAAAAACAAAAGCCCAGGGCCAGGTGGCTTTACAGGGGAATTATACCAAACATTCAAGGAAGAGTTAACACCTATTCTCTTGAAACCGTTCCAAAAAATAGAAATGGAAGGAAAGCTTCCAAACTCTTTCTATGAATCCAGCATTATCTTGATTCCAAAACCAGACAGAGACCCCACTAAAAAGGAAAACTATAGACAATTTCCCTGGTGAACATGGATGCAAAAATCCTCAACAAGATATTAGCCAACCAGATCCAACAATAAATTAAAAAACTTATTCACCACGACCAAGTGGGATTTATACCTGGGATGCAGGGCTGGTTCAATATCTGCAAAACAATTAACGTGATTCGTCACATCAATAAAAAAAAAAAGGACAAGAACCATATGATCCTCTCAATAGATGCAGAGAAAGCATTTGACAAAATACAGCATCCTTTCTTGATAAAAACCCTCAAGAAGGTAGGGATAGAAGGAGCATACCTCGAGATCATAAAAGCCATGTATGAAAGACCCAACGCTAATATCATCCTCAGTGGGGAAAAACTGAGAGCTTTCTCCATAAGGGCAAGATCAAGACGGGGATGTCCACTCTCGCCACTGTTATTCAACATAGTATTGGAAGTCTTAGCCCCTGCAGTCAAACAACACAAAGAAATAAAAGGCATCCAAGTTGGCCAGGAGGAGGTCAAACTTTCACTCTTTGCAGATGACATGATACTCTATATGGAAAACCCAAAAGATTCCACCAAAAAACTGCTAGAACTAATTCATGAATTCAGCAAAGTTGCAGGATATAAAATCAATACACAGAAATCAGCTGCATTCCTATACACCAACAATGAAGTGACAGAAAGAGAAATCAAGGAATTGATCCCATTTACAGTTGCACAGAACACCATAAAATACCTAGGAATAAATATAACCAAAGAGGTGAAAAATCTATACACTGAAAACTATAGAAAGCTTATGAAAGAAATTGAAGAAGACACAAAAAAATGGAAAAAGATTCCATGGTCCTGGATAGGAAGAACAAATATTGTTAAAATGTCAATACTACCCAAAGCAATCTGCATACTCAATGCAATCCCTATCAAAGTAACACCAGCATTCTTCACAGAGCTAGAACAAATAATTATAAAATTTGTATGGAACCAGAAAAGACCCCGAATAGCCAAAGCAATCTTGAAAAAGAAAACCAAAGCAGGAGCCATCACAATCCTGGACTTCAAACTATAGTACAAAGCTGTAACCATCAAGACAGTATGGTACTAGCACAAGAACAGACACTCAGATCAATGTAACAGAATAGAGAACCCAGAAATGGACCCACAAACGTATGGTCAACTAATCTTTGACAAAGCAGGAAAGAATATCCAATGGAATAAAGGCAGTCTCTTCAGCAAGTGGTGCTGGGAAACCTGGACAGCGACATGCAGAAGAATGAACCTGGGCCACTTTCTTATACCATACACAAAAATAAACTCAAAATGAATGAAAGACCTCAACGTAAGATAGGAAGCCATCAAAATCCTTGAGGAGAAAGCAGGCAAAAGCCTGTTGGATCTTGGCCGCAACAACTTCTTACTCAACACATCTCCAAAGGCAAGGGAAACAAAGGCAAACATGAACTACTGGGACCTCATCAAAAAAAAAAAAAAAAAAAAAAAAAAAACTTCTGCACAGTGAAGGAAACAATCAGTGAAACTAAAAGGAAACCAACAGAATGGGAGAAGATATTTGCAAATGACATGTCAGATAAAGGGTTAGTATCCAAAATCTATAAAGAACTTATCAAACTCAACACCCAAAAACCATATTATCCAGTGAAGAAATGGGCAAAAGACATGAATAGACACTTCTCCAAAGAAGACATCCAGATGGCCAACTGACACATGAAAAAATGACCAACATCACTCGTCATCAGGGAAATACAAATCAAAACCACAAAGAGATACCACCTGACACCTGTCAGAATGGCTAACATTAACATCTCGGGCAACAACAGATGTTGGCGAGAATGCAGTGAAAGAGGATCTCCTTTGCATTGTTTGTGGGAATGCAAGCTGGTGTAGGCACTCTGGAAAACAGTATGGAGGTTCCTCAAAAAATTACAAATAGCACTACCCTACGACCCAGCAATTGCATTACTTGGCATTTATCCAAGGAATATGGGTATGCTGTTTTGAAGGGATACATGCACCCCCATGTTTATAGCAGCAATGTCAACAATAGCCAAAGTATGGAAAGAGCCCGAATGTCCATTGATGATGGATGAATGGGTAAAGAAAGTATGGTGTGTATATATATGTGTATATATATATATATATATATATATATATATATACACACACACACACATACATACAATGGAGTATTACCTGGCAATCAAAAAGAATGAAATCTTGCCATTTGCAACTATGTGTATGGAACTACAAGGTATTATGCTAAGAAAAATTAGTCAGAGAAAGACAAAAATCCTATGACTTCACTCATATGAGGACTTTAAGAGACAAAACAGATTTACATAAGGGGAGGAAAACAAAAATAATATAAAAACGGGGGGGGAGGAAACAGA
This sequence comes from Lynx canadensis, assembly GCF_007474595.2. Taxonomy (NCBI): domain Eukaryota; kingdom Metazoa; phylum Chordata; class Mammalia; order Carnivora; family Felidae; genus Lynx; species Lynx canadensis. The sequence goes on along the minus strand of NC_044306.2, from coordinate 53,528,155 downwards.
AGAGACTCATAAATATGGAGAACAAACTGAGGTTTACGGGAGGGGTTGTGGGAGGGGGGATGGGCTAAATGGTAAGGGGCACTAGGAATCTACTCTTGAAATCATTGTTGCACTATATGCTAACTAATTTGGATGTAAGTTTTAAAAACTAAAAAAATAAAGTAAATAAATAAATAAAAATTACAGACACAAATAGATTAAATTGAAAATGGTCAATTTAATATTATACGCTAATTCATTTTACTATCTTAAAATTTTGTTACTTTAACTACATAGATAATTACTCATTATTTTTGTCTCCAAAGTAATGTGTTTATTATCAGTTAGCTCATCAAACTTTAATAATAATAATAATAATAATAGATCCTGCAAATATAAATTTTATCTTAGGTACTCCCAAAACAATATGTATCAGTAGAGTTAAAAAAAATGAGTTTGGGGGGCGCCTGGGTGGCGCAGTCGGTTAAGCGTCCGACTTCAGCCAGGTCACGATCTCGCGGTCCGTGAGTTCGAGCCCCGCGTCAGGCTCTGGGCTGATGGCTCGGAGCCTGGAGCCTGTTTCTGATTCTGTGTCTCCCTCTCTCTCTGCCCCTCCCCCGTTCATGCTCTGTCTCTCTCTGTCCCAAAAATAAATAAACGTTGAAAAAAAAATTTTTTTAAAAAATAAAAAAATAAAAAAATAAATGAGTTTGGTTCGGTTGGCTTAGTCGTTTAAGGCAGAGGTTTCAATTTCCTCAGAGAATCATCAGTCATCATCATAGTCCTTACATTTATTGCTGGGTAACTTCGAAGATCTAATCCCCTTTCATGAACCCTGGATTCCTCTTCATTTTTAAATTAAAATGTATTTGATATATAACATTGTGGAAATTTACTGTGTACATGTTGATTTGATATATTTATATAATATGATTATATTATAGTGACTGTTAGTACCTCTATGACCTCATATAATTATCATTTGGGTTTTGTGGTTGAAATAATTAAGATCTAGTTTCTAATGATTGTAATTCAATATTGTTGTCTGTATTCACTTTATTGTCCATTAGATCTCTCGTTCTTATTTACTACTAGTTACAAGTGTGTATCCTTAAAATACATCTCCCCTATTCCTTTAGCCCCCTGGCCCTGGTAACCAACATATAACTTTCTGCTTTTATATTTGGCTTTTTAAGATTTCACATATAAATGGTATCATACAGTATTGTTTTTGTCCGACTTATCTCACTTACCATAATGTCCTCAAGCTCCATCCATGTTGTCACAAATGAAAGAATTTCCTTTTTTCTTATGGCTAAATAATATTATATAGATACAGATATAGAGTTGGATAGATTATACATAGATGATAGAGGAATAGATAGATAGATAGATAGATAGATAGATAGATAGAAAGATATTCACCTGTTGACAGAAACTTAGGTTGTTTCCATACCTTGGCTATTGTGAATAATGCTGCAATAAACTTGGGCATGCACATATCTCTTCAATCTCTTCAATATCCTGTTTTCATTTCCTCTGGGTGTATACCCAGGTATGGAATTGCTAATGATATGGTAGATATATTTTTAATTTTCTTGGGAAACTCTATATTGTCTTCCATAGTGACTGAACTAATTTACATTTTACCAACATTGTACAGGGTTTTATTTTTCCATATTCTCACCAACACTTTATCTCTTACCTTCTTGATAATAACCATTCTAAAAAGTGTGAGGTGATATCTCATTGTGATTTTGACTTGCATGCCCTTAATAAGTGATGTTGAGCATGTGTTTATGTACCTTTGATGCTTTCTTTGGAAAAATGCTTCTTTAGTTTCTCTGCTCAACTTTTTAATCAGATTGGATTTTTTTTTGTTGTTGTTCTTTTGCTTTTTAGATTGTATGCATTCTTATATATTTTGGATATTAACACCTTATTTGAAATATGGCTTGAAAATTTTTTCCTATTTTGCAGGTTGTCTTTTCACCTTTGCCTGTGTAGATGCTGTTAAGTCTGATATAATCCCACTTGATTTTTGGTTTTGTTGTTTGTGTTTTTGGTATCATATCCAAAAATTCATTGCTAAGACTAATTGTAAGGAAATTCTTTGCTATTTTCTTCTGGAGTTTTATGGTATCAGGTCTGTGTTTAACTCTTTACTTCGAGTTAACTTTTCTAAGTGTAAGATAAGGTGCACTTTTATTTTTCTGTATGTTCACTCAGTTTTCCTGGCACCATTTGTTAAAGAGACTACCTTTTTCCAATTTTTTGTTCTTGGTTTTCTTTTCAAAAATTTTTTTCACTTTGTATCTGGGGTTTTAATTCTGTTCTCTCTACTCAGTTCCTTTGGCCTATGTGTTATATTTATGACAGTACTATACTGTTTTACTATAGCTTTGTAACATAGTTTGAAATCAAGGAGTGTGATGCCTCTGCCTCTTTTTCAACATTTTTTTGGCTATTTTAGGCCTTTTGTGGTTCCATATAAATTTTAGGATTTTTTTATTTCTCTGGAAAATGTCACTGGCGTTTTTATAGGGATTACATTTAATCTCTAGATGGCTTTAAATAGTATGAACATTTGAACAAAATTAATTCTTCTGACACGTACACACAGTTTCATTTGCTTGTATCTTCTTTGATTTTTCTCAACAGTCTTGTAGTTTTTATTGTACAGATCTTTTACTTCCTTGGTTAAGGTTATTCCTAGGTATTTTATTGTTTTTGATATTGGGGTAGATGAGATAGTTTTATTTATTTCTTTTACAGATATTTTACAAATATTTTACTGTTACTATACAGTGTGTAGAAATACAACTAGATTCTATAAGTTGATTTATATTCTGCGACTTCACTAAATTAATTGATTAGATCAACAATTATTTGGTTGAGTCTTTGAGATTTTCTATATATAATATCATATCATCTGCAAATAATGACAATTTTACTTTTTTCTTTATGATTTGAATGCCTTTTATTTATTTATTTTTTGTCTTGCCTAATTTCTCTAGTTAGAATTTGTAGTAACATATTGAAAAAAGGCAGTGAGAGTGGGCCTTCTTGGTGTTTGTTTGTTTGCTTGTTTTGTTTTGTTTTAAGTAGGTTTCATGCCCAGAGGCCAGTGTGGTGCTTGAACTCTGAGATCAAAACCTGAGCTGAGATCAAAAGTTTATGCTTAACTGACTGAGCCACCCAGGCACCCTGAGAGTGGGTATTCTTACCTTATTCCTGATCTTAGAAAAGTTTTCAATTTTTCCTCATTGAGAAAAATGTTAGCTACAGGGTTGGTGTATAACACCTGTAGATATAATACCTACAGGGTTGCTGTATAATACCTTCACCTTATGTGAAGGTATGTTTTTTCTATAACCAATCAGTTAAGGAATTTTATCATAAAAAGTCGTAGTATTTTTCCAAATGCCTTTTTTGTATATTATTTGATTTTTATCTTTCATTCTATTAATGTGGTATATTACATTTATTGATTTGTGTATATTGAACCATCCTTGCATCCCTGGGATAACCCATTTGATCAAACCATATTATCCTTTTAATGTGTTCTTGCATTGGTTTACTAACATTTTGTTGAAAAATTTTGCATCTATATTCATCAGAGATATTAGTTTATGGCTTTCTTTTATTGTAGTATCCTTACCTGGCTCTGGTATTAGAGTAATCCTGGCCTTGAAGAATGAGTTTGGAAGATTTTTATTAAGTTTTTAATTTTAATTCCAGTATAGTTAACATACAGTATTATATTAGTTGTAGAGTATAGTGATTCAACAGTTTTACACATAATTGTTCAGTGCTCATCATGATAGGTGTACTCTTAATCCCCTTAACCTGTAAAACATTCCATCCAAGAAAAGTAGAATACACCTATACACAGTGTATTCAAGTATACACAGAAGAATCCCCTGGTTAAATCACATAAAAAGAGACATAACAAATATTACAAATTTAAGAAGACTGAAATCATATCAACTCTATTATCAAGCCACAGTGGTATGAAACTAAAGATCAACAGTAAAACAAGGCTGGAAAATCTACAATGTAAATATTAAATATTTGATATGTAAATACTAAGCAACACACTACTGCACAAGCAATGGGCCAGCTAAGAAATCAAATGGCAAATCAAAATATGTATCAAAGCAAAAGAAAAAGAAAACACAATATTCCAAAACCTATGTGACAGAGTGAAGCAGATGTTAGAATGAAATTTATGCTATAAATGTTTGTAAAGAAAAAATGTTGAAATAAACAACATTACACCACAAGGAACTAGAAAAAAGAAGAAACTTAGCTAAAATTTAGTAAGAGAAAGAAATAACAAAGATTCCAATCAATCAATCAATAAACAAATTTGGCAGTTCTTTAACTACATTAACCAAGAGAAAAAAAGAGAGAAGTCTCAAAAACCAAAATTAGGAAGGAAAGAGAAAACAATACAATGAGTAACTACAGAAATACATAGTGTGATAATAGATTACTATTAAAAATTATATACTATCAAGTTAGATAACTTAGGGGGAAAAAACAAGTAATTCCTAAAAACACACAAGTTACCATGATCAAATAATGAATCTTGAACCCAAGAAGTAGGACAACTTCTTAGATCAATGACAAGAATGGGAGTTGAGTTAGGAATCAAAAATCTCCCAGGACAGAGAAACCAAGACCATATGTTTTCACTGGTGAAGTCTACCAAACATTAAAAACAATAACTAATGTAATCTTTATCAAAATATTACAAATAATAGAATAGAGGGAGCACATTCAAAATCATTCCATGATTTTGGCCAGTACTACTCTCATACCAAAGTAGGAAAAAAACAATACACGAACAAAAAAGTCTAGTTTGTCCAATATAAGTATTGCTACTCAGACTTCCTTTTGACATTCCTTTGTGTGATAAATGTTTCTTCACCCCCTCACTTTCAATTTGCAGATGTCTTTAGGTATACAATGAGTCTCTCGCAGGCAGCATAGAGATGGGTTTTGTTTTGTTTTGTTTTTAATCCATTCTGACACCCTATGTCTTTTGATTAGAGCATTTAGTCTACATGCAGAGTGATTATTCAAAGAAGAATTTAGTGCCATTTTGTTACCTGTAAAGCTGGTGTTTCTGGTGATGTTCTCTATCCTTTCCAGTCTTTGTTTCTTTGGGCCCTTTTTTTCCCCACTCAAAGAGTCCCCTTCCATATTTCTTGCAAGACTTGTTTCGTGGTTACAAACTCCTTCAGTTTTTGTTGTCTGGGGAACCCTTTATATCTTCTTTTCTTCTGATTGATAGCCTTGCTGGACAGAGTATTCTTGGCTACAGACTTTTCCCATTCAGCATTTTGAATTTATGCTATTCCCTTCTAGCTTGCCAAGTTTCTGTTGACAAATCTCCAGCTAGCTAGCCTTATGGGTTTTCCCTTGTAAGTCAAGGACTTCTTTTCTCTTGCTGCTTTTAAGATTTTTTTTTCCTTTATCACTATATTTTGCAAATTTAATTACAATATGTCTGGTATTGGTCTGCTTTTGTTAATTTTGATGGGAGTTCTCTATGCCTCCAGGATCTGGATGTCTGTTTCCTTCCCCAGATTAGGGCAGTTTTCATCTATTATTTCCTAAAATGAACTTTCTGCCCCCTTTTCCCTCTTTTCTTCTGGGACTCCTGTAATACAAATGTTACTACATTTGATGGAGTCACTGACTTCCCTAAGTCTATTCTGATGTTGCATAATTCTTTCTCTCTTTTGTCCAGTTTTATTATCATCCATTATTTTATCTTCTAGGTCACTAATTCATTCCTCTACTTTTTCTAGCCTGCTCTTCATTGCATCAAGCCTGTTTCCAAATCTCGTTTATTATATTTCCATCTCTGATCGATTATGTTTTAACTCTTTTATCCCTGTTGTAAGGGTCTCACTGATGTCTTTTATTCTTTTCTCAATCCCAGTGGGTATTCTTATGATTGTTGCTTTAAATTCTCCATCAGGTATGTTACTTATATCTGTTTTGCTTAGATTTCTGCTGCGGCCGTCTCTTGTTCTTTAATTTGGGATAACTTCCGCTGTCTTGGCATTTTGTCTAAGTCTCTGCCTTCTTCTCTGTGTCAGAAAAGCCAGTTATGTCTCCTGCTCCTGAAGGTAATGGTCTTCTGAAGAAGAGGTCATGTAGGACCCAGGGCCTGGCTCTTCAGGGAGTGTCTGTGGTGTGTGCTATATGCACTCTGCTATTGTATGTTGACTGCTTTTTTCCTTCACACCAGTCATCTACAGAGACTTTCCTTGCCTGCAGTGGGCAGTGTTTGGACCCTGATCTGAATGTGGAGAGTTATAACTAGGCGTGCTCTGGTCTGCTTGTGAAATGATACCTGACACCAATTCTACCAAAACTGAGGCCCTGCAGAACCCTCTGGTTGGAAGATATGGTGCGGACAGGTTTTTGTGCTAATCTTCCAAGAGAGGAGTCTGCTGCACTGGGGTTGAGGAAAGCTTGATGGATCAGGGCAGTCCCATCAAAGCACAGCAGGGTTGGGCTTGGTGTACGCAAGTTAGGCAGCCAGTGTCAGCAGGGCACTGCCTCCTGCCAGTGGCTCCATATTTATGCTGGGGGGGGGAGGGGGGGAAGGAAATGACTGGGACCAGTTCCTCTGTTCCTGGAGAGGAGTCTCTATGAACACTGCATACCAGGGATGCTCTCCAAGATGAGCAAATAATCTCCGTACTGTGTGGTGTAGTCATTCTTCAAATCACTATTTCCATGACGTCTGTCCCTAGGTTGTTTGCTTGCATTCTCTCAAGGGGTAACACGGTGCCCTCTGGGTTCTATCCCAGTCAAGCCCCCCTTGAGGAGGCCACTTTTAGGCAAACAAGACTTGGTGATGGAATGTGGAAAGGGCCCATGGTGACCACTAGGCTGAATACATACAGGCCTATCAGGTGACCCACCCCCAAATATTCATAGGCCCTAATTAACCAAAGGGCTACTTAGTACTAAGCACAGTTACCAAAAAAGGGAAGATTCCACACATGCCATACCTCCCCATCTTCCCCCTTTAAAAACAGCCCCTTTCCTCCCACTGCCTCATTGTAGACAGCCTCTCCTCTGTTGTCCTGCCTACCACTTCCTTGTGGTGTATTCAATAAAAATCTATATCCTTTGTTCTGTGTCAGGTGAATTCTTTCACCTCTAGCACCACTGACTTCCACCTGATCATTGCCCCACAGTTGGGAGCCCCCATGCAATTGAGAGACACCTCATTTAGACATCACATGCTGACCCTCAGGCTTTAAGTACAGCTTGTTGCAAGAACTCATAAGATTCATCCCCTCTTGTTTTCCAAGTCAATAGCCTTGAGGAAACATTCTCCTTATGCACCCCCCTGTATGCTCCTCTCTTTCTCTCTCTCTCTCTCTCGCTCGCTCTCTCTCTCTCCCTTCTCTGAAAACACAGCTACCTCCCCTCTACCGCACCCGTGATACTTTTCTCCCCTTAACCATGTCTCTGCACTTCCTATCTTCATGGATGTGGCCTCTTCTCTCCCTTTAGTTGTGGAAATTGTTCTCTCAGTCTTCAGGCCAGTATCTGGGGTATCAAAGAAGATTGATAGTTACCCAATTGTGTTGGTGGGATGAGATGATCCTAGGGTCCTCCTATTCTGCCACCATCTTGGGTTCCCCAAATCTTTAAATGTTTGTTAGAATTTGCCAAAGAAGCCATTTGGTCCTTATTTTTTCTGTGTTAGAAGGTTTTCGTTACCGATTTATTTCTTAATCATCATTGTTCTGTTTACATTATCCATTTCTTCCTGATTCAGTATTGCTAGCTTGTGTGTTTCTAGCTTATCAATTTTTCTAGATTATCTAATTTGTCATCATGTAATTGCTGATAGTAGTGTCATATGATCCTATGTACTTCTGTAGTTTCATTTATAAATGACATAATGTCTTTTGTTTTATTCTAATTTTATTAATTTGAGTCTCCTCTCTCTTACTCAAGGTAAGGATTGTTAATTTTGTTTATCTTTGTGAGAAAACAGCTCTTAGTTTCATTGATTCTTTCTGCTTTTTTTTTTTTTTTTGGTCTCTATTTTTTTTTTATTTCTGCTCTGTTCTTTATTGGTTACTTCCTTCTTTGACTTGTTAGCTTAATTTGCTCTTCTTCAAGTTCTTTGAGGTGTAAATTTAGTTCTTTATTTAAGGTCTAATTTCTTAACATAAGCATTTATCACTAAAAACTTACCTCTTAAAGCTCCTTGTGTAGATTCCACAGATTTTGGTATGTTGTATTTTCATTTTCATTTATTTTGAAAAATTTTTGATTTCTTTGATTTGTTTGACCCATTTTTTGCTATAAAGTGTGTTGTTTGTTTCCACACATTTGCATTTTCCAGGTTTTCTGTTGTTCTGTTTATTTCTAGCTGCATACCACAGTGGTGTGATAAAAGATTTGGTGTGTTTTTAGTCTTCTTATATTTACTAAATCTTGTTTCGTGACCTTTCATATGATCTACCCTGAAGAATGTTCTGTGTGCACTTGAGAGGAATGTGCTCCTGTTGGGAGGAATGTTTTGTATATGTCTGTTAAGTCTATTTGGTCTAGAGTTTAATTCCAATGTTTCTCTATTGATTTTCTGTCTGGATGACCTATCCATTTCTGAAAGTGGGTTATTAAAGTCTGCTACTCTTACTGTATTATTGTCTATTTCCCCCTACAGATCTGTTAGTATGTACTTAATATATTTAGATGCTGTAACATTGGATGCATATACATTTACAACTATTATGTCTTCTTGATACATTAACTGCCTTTATTATTATAGCATTATTTATAATATTTATAATATATATTATATTAATTAATATATTATTATTTAATTAATATTAATTAATATTATATTATTAATAATGATGATATTATTATTATTATAAGAGCTTCTTTGCCTCTACTTATTGTTTTTTGGCTTAAAGTCTGTTTTGTCTGATATAAGTTTGTCTACTTTCACTTTCTGTTAGTGTCCACTCGCATGGAATATCTTTTTCCATTTTTTCACTTTGAAGCCTATATGTGCTTTTATTTTTTTTTTTAATTTTTTTTCAACGTTTTTTATTTATTTTTGGGACAGAGACAGAGCATGAACGGGGGAGGGGCAGAGAGAGAGGGAGACACAGAATCGGAAACAGGCTCCAGGCTCTGGGCCATCAGCCCAGAGCCCGATGCGGGGCTCGAACCCACGGACCGTGAGATCATGACCTGGCTGAAGTCGGACGCTTAACCGACTGCGCCACCCAGGCGCCCCTATATGTGCTTTTAAAACTAAAATGAGTCTCTTGTAGGCAGCATATAGTTGGGACTTTTTTTTTTTTTTTAATCTGTCCAGTCAGTCTGTGCCTTTTGATCAGTGAATTCAGGCCATTTAAATGTGAAGTGATTCTTTTTTAAGTTTATTTATTTATTTTCAGAGAGAGAGAGAGCATGAGCAGAGGAGAGGCAGAAAAAGAGGGATACAGAGAATCCCAAAGCAGGCTCCGTGCTGTCAGCGCATAGCCCAATGCAGGGCTTAAACCCATGAACTGGGAGATCATAACCTGAGCCAAAGTCAAGAGTGGACACACTTAGCCGAGTGAGCCACCCAGATGTGTCTAAAGTGATTCTTGCTTTGTAACGAGTTACTATTGCCATCGTATTAGTTGCTTTCTGATTATATTGTATTTCATTGGTTTTTTTCTCTATGTTTCAGTCTACCTTTTAAATTGATATTTTTCCATAGTAGTGTACTGTTTCTTCTACTTTTTTTTTTATGTTTAATGAACCTACCCTAGATTTTTGCTGCGCAGTTACCATGAGGCTTACAGAAAATATCTCAAAAATAACATAGTCCATTTATGAAGATAGCAACTTATCTTTGCCTATAAAGCAACCACCTTTTTACTTCTCTTTTTTGTTATTTTTGATGTCACAATTTACCTCCTTTTATGTTATGAATTTGTTACAAATTACAGTAGCTACAGTTTTATTAATACTTGTTTCCTTTAACCTTTATACAATTGTTACACAGTTAATGCACAATCCTATTACATAATTGAAGTTTTCTATAACTGACCGTGTATTTTTTGCTTTGACCATGTACCATACACTTTGTATTTTTTAATCTCACTGATTAGTGTTTTTGCATCTCAGCTTGAAGAACTTTCAGCATGTCTTGCGTGGTAGGTCTAGTGGTAAGTTCCCTCCATTTTAAAGCCCTTATTTCTTCTTCAGATCTGAAGAGTAATTTTGACTGACAGAGTATACTTATCTGGTAATTTTATTTTTAACACTTTAAGTACCCATTCTTCTCTCTCTTGGCCTGAAGGGTCTGAAGACCTGAAGGGATTTTTGCTGAGAAATCCATTGACAGTCTAATAGGGGTGCCTTTCAAAATTCCTAAGTCATTTGTTCTCTCTTCTGTCTTCTCTACTCCACTATGGATGCTCTGAGGTATAAACTTTATTTCGTTCGTTGAATTCTTCAGCTCCAGGATTTCTGGTCAGTTCTTAGTTATGGTGTTTTATCTTTTTTGTAAAGAACTCATTCTGGTCAGTTGTCTTTTTCCTAATCTCATTGAAATGTCTTTCTGCGATTTCTTCTAGTTTGCTGTTTCTTCAATACAGCTATTTTCAATTACTTATGAACAAGGTAATCTTCAGATGGGGATTATTCACTAGTGTGTTTCTGTAGGGATCCTCGGTTTATCATGGGTAGACCTGTTTCACTCTTCTTTTTTCCCCTCTTATGGCAGAATTCATAAGCTTTGTTTTTTCTCTTGATCTTATAACTCATCAGGCTGGCTGAGAAACCTCTATTTTGTTTTTCAGAAGGTGATGCCACAGTTCCAATTTATGATCTCCCTCACCCACAAACTGTGGACCATTCTTCTGAGAACACTTAGATTACCCACCTTGTGGGTAATCAGGAGCATATACAAGTTGCCCAACACACAGTGGGAGAGGTGTGGGTTCAGCACCCGGGGAGATGCCTGTGCGTTGATAAACAGAACCTCCAGTGAGGTAATCCCAGAGGCTTGCATACAGACTTCTTGCTGAAGTCCTAAAGCCACAGCATGAATCACGTTCCTTTCATGACATTTGATATTCTTCAGTTTCTTCCCTTTCTTCTTTTTCACGCTGTGATGGCAGTTCTTCAGAATCCTGAAAGCTGCTGGAGACAAACAGGTTTCTCCACTTGAGATCCCAAAACTGAGTTAGCTGGACAGCCAGCCACTCACTTTTTCCACCATAGATGTTGAGTCTTTGGACCTCTTCAGAAAATGCCACTGCTGCCACTGCCAGAAAGCTTAGCCCTTTGCAGAATGACCCTGAGGAGGGGCTGTGTCTCTAGTGGAGTTCCTCACTCTCCATTATAACCAAACTTATCCTTCTCCCACTCCAGTTGCATGCTGGAATCTCCCCTCTGGTAGGCTGAACCTGTAATTATTCTCTCTCACTTACTTGTTTCTACCCACTACAGTCTTCTCTAGTTTCCACCCCCCATCCTTTGGCCAAAGCAAATGGAGGTGGGACTTGTTTCTCAACCTCTTTGGACTTGCATCTCTTACCAAGGTCTTGACTGTTTATTTTCCAATGCACAAATGAGCAACAGTCCTCCCTGGTTCCTCCCAGTGCTGAGGCACTGTGTCAATGTATGGATTTCTAATTAGTTGTTTAAAAAGAGAGAGAGAAAGGAAAAATGTCTTATATCACTGACATCAATACCCACACTATATTTAATTCACCTCTAAAATTTTGCTTTCCCTTTTCTTGTGGATGTAGTTCTTCCCTAGTAGATAAGGCATATTTATGTGTAGATATGAACCATCTCTGAGTTTTTTGTTGTGACTTATAATGAAAGTTACAGATGATTACTGATGTCTGGTTCTTTGTAAAATGGTTTAAACAAGGCAAAACTTCTTTCTGGAACCTGAAATAATTCAAGTATTCCATAACATGGTTCAATGTTGAGAGAATAATCTGAGACCAGAGCAAAAGTACTGAAGATAAAGTGTTTCTACCATGTGAAGGGAGCACATAGTATAGGGATAAAAATGTAGTTATATTTATTAATATTGAAAAGCAATTAGAGATAAAGCTTGATGGAGATGATAGAGACAGAGTGAGGAGAAATTTTATCCAGTTGCCATGATCTTTAGAACTGGGAAAGTCTTGTTGCTAAGCAGTTAAATCCAGAGCACAATCAAATAAGAGACGAAAGGGAGAGGATTTCAAATAAAAATCTGTTCATAGAGATCAGAGTGCTATGACAGCACTGTAGTGTGAAAAGACCAGGGAAGTCCTAAATTAATTGTACGGTTGGTAAGTCACTTGAGAATTTAGTTATAAAGGAGAGAAGCACTAGATTTTTGTGTACATGTACATGCATACAAATACAACATGATTCTTTGTCAATTTTTTTTTTTATCTTGAGGAGGATCTGACCTGTACTCTGTATCATTCTGGTCTATTTTACTCAAGTGAGAGCCTATTCCTATTACCTGTTTACAAGCTGAAATCTTAGGAAAAAGTTCTGGTTGATTTAAATTGATTAAGTTAACCCTTAACACTATATTATTTACAAGTAATTATTTTCAACCAGAGTCAATACTCCATAATAATTACCAACTGTATATCAAGAAGTATATGGAGAAGAAATCAGTATATTAAGATTTTACTTACAATTTATACATGTTGTCCTCAAAGATTTAATTTAAGGATCTTATGTATTCTTGTGGGCTCTTGGCATCTTGTAAAATACCCCTATCCTTTAGTCCTAGAAAAGTACCCAAGCACTCTAAGAATGTAGGTCACTCCAATGATGAGTTTAATATTCAGCCTGAAACGTTTCTCACCAATTATCTGCCATAAGCAAGACAGACAAAAATATCAGGTCATTATTAAATGTGCACAAATAAAAAACTCTTAGTTTTACAACTTAAAATACCATTATTGAAATTTTTTATGGTTCTATTTTAATTTTATTTTTTTAAATTTACATCCAAATTAGTTAGAATATAGTGCAACAACGATTTCAGGAGTAGGTTCCTTAATGCTCCTTACCCATTTAGCCCATCCCCTCTTCCACAACCCCTCCAGTAACTCTCTGTTTGTTCTCCATATTTAAGAGTTTCTTATGTGTTGTCCCTCCCTCCCTGTTTTTATATTATTTTTGCTTCCCTTACCTTATTTTCATCTGTTCTGTGTCTTAAAGTCATTATATGAGTGAAGTCATATGATGTTTGTCCTTCCCTGACTAATTTCACGTAGCGTAATACCTTCTAGTTCCATCCAGGTAGTTGCAAATGGCAAGATTTCATTCTTTTGATTGCTGAGTAATACTTCATTGTATATATATACCACATCTTCTTTATCCATTTATTCATCAATGGACATTTGGGCTCTTTCTATACTTTAGCTATTGTTGATAGTGCTGTTATAAACATTCGGATGCATATGTTCCTTCGGAACAGCATACCTGTATCCCTTGGTTAAATACCTAGTAGTGCAATTGCTGGATCGTAGGGTAGTCCTATTTTTAGTTTTTTGAGGAACCTCCATACTTTTTTCCAGAGTGGCTGCACTAGTTTTCATTCCCACCAGCAGTGCAAAAGAGATCCTCTTTCTCCACATCCTCGCCAACATCTGTTGTTGCCTGAGTTGTTAATGTTAGCCATTCTGACAGGTGTCAGGTAGTATTTCATTGTGGTTTTTATTTGTATTTCCCTGATGATGAGTGATGTTGAGCATTTTTTCATGTGTCAGTTGGCCATCTGGATGTCTTCTTTGGAGAAGTGTCTATTCATGTCTTTTGCCCATTTCTTCACTGGATGGTTTGTTTTTTGGGTGTTGAGTTTGATAAGTTCTTTATAGATTTTGGATACTAACCCTTTATCTGACATGTCATTTGCAAATATCTTCTCTTATTCTGTTGGTTTCCTTTTATTTTTGCTGATGGTTTCCTTCACTGTGCAGAAGCTTTTTATTTTGGTGAGGTCCCAGTAGTTCATTTTTGCTTTTGTTTCCCTTGCCTCTGGAGACGTGTTGAGTAAGAAGTTGCTGCGGGCAAGATCAAAGAGGTTTTTGCCTGCTTTCTCCTCAAGGATTTTGATGGCTTCCTGTTTTACATTTAGGTCTTTCATCCATTTTGAGTTTATTTTTGTGTATGGTGTAAGAAAGTGGTCCAGGTTCATTCTTCTGCATGTTGCTGTCCAGGTTTCCCAGCACCACTTGCTGAAGAGACTGTCTTCATTCCATTGGATAGTCTTTCCTCCTTTGTCAAAGATTGGGTAGTAATACATTTGTGAGCTCATTTCTGAGTTCTCCATTCTGTTCCATTGATCTAAGTGTCTGGTTTTGTGCCACCATTATTGAAATTTAATGATAACTACTTGTAAAAACAAAAACAATAGGTTGTCAGCTGAGGGTCTTGTGTCTTAATAAAGAAATTAAAAAGTGGGGCGCCTGGGTGGCGCAGTCGGTTAAGCGTCGGACTTCAGCCAGGTCACGATCTCGTGGTCCGTGAGTTCGAGCCCCGCGTCGGGCTCTGGGCTGATGGCTCAGAGCCTGGAGCCTGTTTCCGATTCTGTGTCTCCCTCTCTCTCTGCCCCTCGCCTGCTCATGCTCTGTCTCTCTCTGTCCCAAAAATAAATAAACATTGAAAAAAAATTAAAAAAAAAAGAAATTAAAAAGAAAATCAGAAAGTGGACAACAAAGTTCAAATTGTTAGAATCATAAAGGGGTTGAAATAAATATTTGTTCCTGACTTTATCCTTTGGGCTGAAATATCAGGCTATCTTATCCAGTTTGTAGTTTTTACCTTTCACATAGTCATTCTTCTAGAGATAGTCTGATTTATTTTCCTATAGTTTGGGCAGGTTGTTCTAGGAATGTAGAAAGAGGGAAAAAGAATTAACCTAGTTTGGGTTGAGCCCACCGTAGTTGAATTGATGGAATCTAGAGCCAGGCTGTTGGGGTAAGAGAGAAAATAAAGGGAATTAACAAATGGGAAAAAATGGAAAGAAAAGTTATTTCTGCCCAGAAATTTGAGAAGTAAGTTTTGAATCATAATAAGTGGTTAACTTATTAACTAGTAGTTAACTAGTTAATGTGTAAGAGTTAAGACAGTGGAAGGTGGTCATAAGGGTTAGGGTTAGGGTTAGGAGGTGGTTAGGGTTTGATAATAATGTATAGGTGATAGTAAGATGCAATATTTAGCCATAGATCAATTGTTGAAAATGAGTTTTAAGGATAGAATAAGCCAGGTGCTATATCAATTGTCCACATGTTCACAAAATCCAGAATGTGAGTAAAATTATTCGTGGGTATTAGCACATGGGACATCCAAAGCTTTGAAACTTCTGTAGGACTAATTTGGGATTTGGCATATGAATAGGAAAACAAAACAAAACAAAACAAAACAAAAAGACTAACTAGTGTTTTAAAGCGATGGCTAGCTACCAGCTGAGTGGTTGGAAGTGGATTTGATACTCCAAGTGAATTGCAACCAGATGTCTGGTCTGTATGTTGTACAGGTATTCAAGTATGGAAACCTTCTCCGCGGGTCTTTGCATGCTCTTCTGCTGTCTACTGGTAGGTTTAGTGTAATAGAATTAACCACGAATAAGGAGCTGTCCATGGAGAAGTTTGATAGAGAAGTGATTGTTGTTGCTTTTTATGAAAGGCAGATTCCATAAATGACAGGAAAATAATTCCAGAGGAAAAAAGGTTAAAGAACACAAAATCAAAATTTAAAAAATAATGTAAGCAGAAATGGGCATAGGATCTAAGATATTATAGGTCCTAAATTAGGCATCTTTCCTTTTTATGGATTGGATTTCCTTTTATGGAAATGGATTTGATTATTCTGTTTTAGATCTGATAGTCAACTTCACTACCATGTGTTTTTTTTCAACCACACCAGGGGTTTTTACTTCAAGCAATGTCACTTTCATGGTCTGATGGTCTGATGAAGATTGTATTTTCCTAGATAAATAAAAATAAAAATTTTATATGTAAAATATTGAATTCAATTTTACAAATGGCCCTATCCACTCTGTCTAAATTTGAGCTCCATACTATTAAATGTTCATGACACATGCACTCACTTATGTCTCCCAAATATATAGCACCATGTCTGCGCATCATGTGTTTTTATAAACACTTTATTTAAAGAAGAAAGCAACACGTCATTATTGCCAGCCAGGCATTATGCTAATACCAGGTTTCATTTTCACAAATATGTGATAATACATTTGTGTTATTGAGATGATTTTTTGTTTCTTTATTTCACACAAAATATGTATGTGTTTTTTTTATTTATGAAATAAATATATTTTACTGCCTAACTCAGGAACTGGTTACCCTGAAATCTTATAAATGCAAGCTTTGATGCCTTGCCACTGGAAGACAATATGACTTGCCCCAAAGTTGTCCTCCCTCCATTTAGGATTATTGATTTCCTTTGGATTTCTGAAGGAACTTTATTTTGCTTTCAGTATATGCCAATCTCCAGGTGTTACTCTTCCAGCTAGTTTGATTTCCTTCCATTTTACATGTTTAGAGGTTTTCAAATTTTTGTTCTTAAAAGAAGAATCAAAGATAAACACATTTGAGTAACTTCCATCACCAACTCAATAAACTCCCCCTTCCAGTACCACCATTATATACTGATTATAGAATGAAGGTACCCTTAAAGTAGTTACCAATATTTGTGAAAACAGTTGATGCCTTGATCCTTGCAGCTTCACAGGTTTAGACGAAAAGAAGAATACAAGAAGGAGCTAGGATAATTAATAATTTGCCAAATGGAAGCTTATATTATAGACAATGAGAAAAAATAATAATGTATGTGAGTAATTTTTATATCTCTCCTGAGTAATGCCACAAACTAATTCATTGAGAAAAAGAAAGGAAGACCTATGTATTGGTATTTATACCTAGCCCAGATGCATATATCAAGAATTCTTCATCAAAACACGATAGATGTTCACCTTTCCATTAAGATCCTTGTTTTACAGATTTATTGTGAAAGTGTTCATACATATTCATATATTTAGAAAACAGTACAATGGATCCATATGTGTCCTTCATCTAAGTTCCGGAAGTGTCAACCTCTGACCAATCACCATTGTTTTGTACACCCAGTCTCACTCTGCCTTACCATTATTTAAGGGAAAATGAAATGCAGTATACTGAGTCATGTCTTGAGCCAAACTAACCCATTTCAACCTCATACTGTTCTCTTCCTCTTCCACCTCATAACCCCCCATGATTGTCTCTTTCATCTTATTTTTTCTCTGTTAGTGTTGTTGCCCTAATGGTTTAATTTAGCAAGAGGACAGATTCAAGTCAGCACCACATCCAGCTCAGAGAGAAGAAACAGAACAGTGATGCTTCCTGAACTGCCCTTTTTTGCTGTCATCAATGGCTAAGTATGCTGGCTCCATAATGTCTGTGGGTGAGGTCCTGGTGCATGTGAGGACCACTTTTCCTATGCTCTGGCTGTGCGTGTGTCAGTTCCTTTCTAGATAGTTCCTGGTCGGGGACCATGGTCTTCCAAAAGTGATGATTCCCTTGAACCATGGCCCTGGCATGAAGCATCTGGCTGGTTCTCCTACAGACTGCATTTTGGAGGCCAACATCAAATTCTCTACATGAAGGTCAAGAAATTTTTTTCTGTTTCAAAACCTCTCAGTGCTGACCTACACAGACCAGGGTGCTCTCCTTGAGAATCAGCTTTTTGTCTCAAAGGACTGCTACTATCACAGTTATGTGGAAGGGGACCCAGAATCCTTGGTTGCCCTCAATACCTGTTTTTGGGGCTTTCAAGGAATGTTACAAATAACATTGCTCACGAAATCAAGCCCAAAATACTTTCTGCCACATTTGAACATCTGATGTATAACAGTGAGGAAACACATCCCCACTCATGAGATGTGCATTAACAAATGAAGAAATAGCACAACAATGGAAGTTTCTAGAGAGTGACAGTTCCACTTTGATGCAGAGTGGGTATAAAGATTGGTAGGCCCACAAGTGGTTTCCTGAACTGATCATCATGATAGACCACAATCAATATGTTTCTGAGGAAAGTAATACCTCAAATGTGCCAAAGACAATGTGCCTTGCTATCAGTTATGTAAATCAATTTTTTAAATCACTGGATATTGATGTGATTTTCATAGGAGTTGAGATATGGGCTGGACAAAAACTCCTTCTGATTAATAGCATTAAAGCTCTCCTAGGAGTATTTTGCAAATGGAAGAACGGTGACTTTAGGACCCGCTTGCCTCATGATCTTGCACTTATTTTTGTGAAGAAAGCCTATGGTGTTGATCTGGGCTTGACCGATGTGGGGACAATATATAATATGCGCTTGAATTGTGGAGTCATTGGTTTCATACAAGAAAAGTTGTATGATTTTGCATTTATACTGTCGCTTGAGATAGACCATTCTCTGGGTATGCTGCATGATGACAAAACTTACAAATGTGGGAATCAGGGGTGCATAATGTTTTCAAGGACAGTGACAACAACTAAATTCAGCAACTGCAGTTATGTTGCCTATTGGAACAACATATTATGGGAACAGTGTGGTTGAAGATGGAGAAGACTGTGACTGTGGCTCCTTAAATCTGTGTGCAAAAGATCCATGCTGTCAGTCAAACTGTACTCTGAGTCCTGGGGCTACTTGGGCTCTTGGGCTTTGTTGCAAAGATTACATGATCATGCCATCAGGTGACGTGTGTAGAGAACGGGAAAATGAATGTGGCCTTCCCGAGTGGAGAGATGGGAACACTAATCAGTGTCCAGAAGGTGTGTAGATGCAAGATGGAGCCGAATGCACAGGTGGTGGTTACTGCAGAGGTGCAGTATCTATGATGAACAGTGTAGAGAAAATTTTGGCAAAGAGGCTGTAAGATAATGAACATCCAAGGTGACGTTTTCAGTAACTGTGGTACAAAAGGTTCTATCTATGTACAGTGTAACATATCAGATATCCTGTGTGGGAGTGTTCAGTGTGAGAATGTGACAGAAACTTCTCTTCTGAGTGATCATTCTAGCGTACATTGGACCCATCCTGATGGTGTCACCTGCTGGGGTACAGACTACCATACAGGGATGACAATACCTCATATCGGTGCCATGATAGATGGTACAGAGTGTGGTAAAGAGCATATCTGCATCCAAAGGAAGTACGTCCACATGTCGTATATGCCAAGAACTTATACACCTAAGACCTGCAATATGAATGGGGTCTGCAACAATAGACATCACTGCCATTGCGACCATGAGTGGAACCCTCCTAAGGATGGGGTAGAAGGCTTTGGAGGTAGTAGTGGCAGTGGCACGCCCTCCCCCCCCCCCCAAGAAGAACGCAAAGATACAAAAGAAGTTTTGCATAATGCTACTTGGGCTAATTCCTTTTTTGATTCTATCATGTTTGTTACGTTTGCTTTTCCTAAGAAATGAAGAAAAGGATAAGAAAAAAGAGCAGAATGATCCACTTGCACCAACTTCATTAGAGAATCAAAGCCACAGTGTTCATACTTCATTGAAGAAAGAAGAGCCGGGTGTTTCAACTTAACCCAAGAAAGAAGACCAAAAAGTTACTTCAAAAAAGAAACCCAATTCCAAATGAACTTTCCTATGTATTAAGTTTTAGTCACTGGCAACAAAAGTGGTACAGCACGTGTCACAGGTTAATGACAGAAAATCCTCATGATTTTTTATCACTGGGGATCACAAACATTAACCATTAAAAAATTAGCAAAATACATAATCCCTAATATATTTCTACATAGTTTAAGCAATTTTAGTGGTTCATTTTTCATGGAATTAATCTCTTTGTGTTCCTAAGCAAAAGCACACCACGTGGATGGTCTCTCTGCGTGCGTGTGTGTGTGTGTGTGTGTGTGTGTGCGTGTGTGTTTAATTTGCTGTCTCTCACTTCCAAACATCCTTCCTTTTGGTACCTTTCTTTGTCACAGAGGGAATGGGGACCTGCAAATTACATTTCCTCTTTGACAGACTTCTCCCTATATGCCTATCTCCCTATCTCCCTATCCTGGAGGAATTCTAGAAACCTGGGAAGTTTTTTGATTGGTCTACATGTCAGTGTTGCTTCATTACAGCTTTCACCTTGGCATCATTGGTAACTTTCTTTCTGTAGATATATATATATATATATAACATCTATAGATATATAGATGATACATAGATGGTTGGTATAGATGATAGACAGATGATAGATAGATAGATAGATAAACAGAATGTGTGTATATATTCATATATATAGGAATATATTCCTGTATATATGCGATTTTCAGAACCAACTGGTAGTTTTCAGCCTTAGAGATACTGACGCAGCTATTACATGTCTTACCCTTGAAGTTCTAGATCCCAGGACTTTGAGGCCTCCACCAAATCCCTGAAGTTCAGCACCAGGTTGGCCAACCCTCTCCTCAGAGGTCAGAGTCCTAGAGCCACGGGACCTACTCCAAACGTGTGGGTTCCAATAATGGCACCTCGTCCCTTTGATCTCCAGTCTCAGGCGCAAAAGCTGCACTTCCTGTTAGTAAAGCATGGCTGCCTCAGAGGTGGGCTCTTCTTGTGACTGAATTCTGACTGATAGAGTATTACCTTGCATAACAGACAACGTGGGAAGGAGTCTGACATCAGAAGGTTTTGAATTTTCACACCACTGCCTTTACTATCTTGGAGACATGGTTTATACTTAGATAGAATTACTTCAAACTCTCAAAAGAAAGGAAAATGATACTTGCCAATTGACCTGTTGGTAACTTCACTTGTAAAATAAGATAAAGAAGATATTTACAATTCCAAGTAGGATATATAAGTCTTAGCAGACCATGTTTCCTCTGCAAAGAAAAAAAAAAACTAGAAAATCTAATTTTATTTTAAGAACCATATTTGAAGGACATCAGAATGCTGAGGAAGCAATATGGAATAGATGAACTAAAATTCCAGGCAGGGGGCGCCTGGGTGGCTCAGTTGGTTGAACAACCGACTTCGGCTCAGGTCATGATCTCACAGCTCGTGAGTTCAAACCCCACGTTGGACTCTGTGCTGACAGCTCTGAGCCTGGATCCTGCTTTGGATTCTGTGTCTCCCTCTCTCTCTGCCCCTAACCCACTTGCATTCTGTCTCTGCCTCTCTCAAAAATAAATAAACATTTAAAAAAATAAAATAAAATAAAATTTCAGGCAGGATAAAACAATTCTGAAAAGCACTGCATCTTGCCAGCCATTTTGTCCTCTGAGCATTTGCTGATGCCAGATGTGAACTGAGCCTTGGGCTTGGCCCAGGTGGAGCACCTCTGCTGAGGGAAAGAGAAATTCCCAATGTCTTACTCACTACACGGGTTAGATAGACTGTAAACATTAGGCATTGAGGGCCTCTAATTCTCCGATTTCTCAATTCACAACTGCTTGAGAGCTTCGTGGGATGCTGGTGAGCTCCTCTGAAATTTCTCGAAGGCATAGATCCCCGAAATCATGTTGTATTTTGAGCACAAGCCATATTTTGAACTAACGTTCCTCTTTGAAATGTCATTAAGGTGTCAATTACCAAAATCATGTTATATTTGAACACAAGACAGCACACGCACTGTGTCCCCATAATACACTTACCTGATTTTTGGTGTTGCATGTGGCAAGATGCTGGAGAGTTGGGTGGTGAACCTCTCGGTGATAGAGCACAACCACTGATAAGTTTTCAGAGTTGTGAAAATAGAATCACAGAATGGAAAGTCCAGCAGGCCCATGCCTGACCAACATAAGGAAAGGAGAATTCCCCAAGATGTGCTAAAAACCACTCACTTCTGACCTGGCACAACCCATGATTAGAGATAGTGATAAGCTCTTCAGCCCATCTTTCTAACAGAGGAAAGAGAGAAAACTCTGGAGGAGTCACCTGGAGTTGCGATGGTTGTTTCATACACAATTCCTGCACACAATGAAACATTAAACATTACCGTACATGCTAAGAATCAAAATTCATGATTTATTACTAAGTGAAGAAAAAAGAAAGGGGGAAAAAAAAGAAGAGAGAAACTAAGTATGATCCAGATACTGGACCAAGAATACATGAAAAAAAAAATGTGATTGATATATTTAATGCAGAAAAAATCTACAAGATATACAAACAAGTGTAGAATATCCTCAGTAATTTGGAATCGATACAAAAGTTTCAAACGGATACCGCAGAACTAACAACTGCAATACATGATAGATAATTCAGTGGATGGTATGAATAATAGTTTGGACATAGCCGATGACAGAATCACTTATCTGGAAAGGTCAGTGGAAAAATGCCCACACTGCTGTAACACAGAAAAATAAAAGATGAAGTAAAAGGAAGATGTGAATACAAATGATATGCAACAGCTGTTTTTGGCAATTTTTTGTTTTAATTTTAGTGTTTATTTATTTTGGGAGAGAGAGAGTGTGTGTGTGTGCCTGGAAAGGATGGAGAGAAAGCAAGAGAAAGAATCAGAAGCAGGCTTCACTCACAGCACAGCACTTGAACCATGACATGGGGTTTGAGCTGTAAGATCATGACCTGAGCGGAAATCAAGAGTCAGAGGCTTAACTGACTGAGCCACCCAGGTGCCCCAAGTTGTTGGCAATTTTTTTTAAAGGAAGACATTTTTGGGGGCGTCTGGGTGGCTCAGTAGGTTAAGCATCAGACTTCAGCTCAGGTTATGATCTCATGGTCTGTGAGTTGGAACCCCTGTCTGGCTATGTGCTGACAGCTCAGAGTCTGGAGCCGGGTTCAGATTCTGTGTCTCTCTTTCTTCCCCTCCCCTGCTCATAATCTGTCTCTCAAAAATAAATAAACATTAAAAAAAATTTTTTTTTAAAAAAAGAAAGACTTTTTTTCACAGCGGGTCACTTATTTCTCAGAGGCATGGCTACTTTTTAACTTTCTTGTTTCTTTTCTTTTCTTCAGTTTGGGAGATTCTTAATTACCTATCTTCTTTATCCTGCTTGCTGAAATCTTCTGCTGATCTCTTCTACTATTTTTTTTAATATTATTTGTTTCAGCTCACGATTTTCTATTTGATTCTTATCTATGCATTCTGACTTCTCTTCAATTATATAGCTCATGACAGAACATATGTTTAAATAGAATAGGTGGAGATTTTGTTTCTTTTAGCTCATAGAATATTTTTAAACATAAAAAACCTGAGAGATTTAGGGGCACCTGGGTGGCTCAGTCGGTTGAGCGTTGGACTTTGGCTCAGGTCATGATCTCGCAGATGGTGGGTTTTAGCTCCTGCATCAAGTTCCCTTCTTTCAGTGCAGAGCCGGCTTTGGATCCTCTGCCCCCTTCTCTCTCTCTGCCCCTGCCCCGCTTGTGCTTTCTCTCTCAAAAGTAAATAAAAACCTTTTTTAAAAAAAGAGAGATTTAAAAATCAAAATGGTGGGGTGCCTGGGTGGCTTAGTTGTTTAGGCGTCTGCATTCGGCTCAGGTCATGATTTCATGGTTTGTAAGTTCGCTCCAGAACTCTGAGCTGTCAGCACAGGGCCTGGAGCCAGCTTTGGATTCGGTGTCTCCCTCTCTCTCTGCCCCTTCTCTGCTCGCTCTCTGTCTGTCTCTCTCTCTGTCTTTCTCTCTCTCTCTCTCTCAATAAATATTAACAAAATTAAAAATCAAAATGGTAAAACTAAACAAAATGGTGAAATCAAACAGAAAAGTCATTTTACAAAATGAAAGTGAATCTATTTAAAGATGTGTAAGGGGAAGTGTACTAAGTGAGTACACAAGGAAGAAGCTGGATACTTAAAATTAAAAGCCATGTACTGGGTGTTGTATGTTAAGTGATAAATTACTAAATCCTACACCTAAAACTAACATTACATTGTGTGGTAACTAACTGGAATTTAAATAAAAATTTGAAAGAAAAATACATACATGCATACATACATACTATGGATGAAATAGTGTGACCAATAATAATAATAATAATAAATCCATCCTCATTTAGCAGGAGCTCTTTATTAATTATTAGTGCCAATATTTTGAAATAAAAAAAGAGGTGGATGGGTTGACTTGGGCAAGCAATTTAGTGTAAAATGCAATTTCTGGAGTGATGTGTTTATCATTTAAATTTTGTTGAAGTACAGGCAATGATCTCCTATTATTCCAGCAATTAATACATCTTATTTACTCTAAATTAATATTAATAAGTCGTTCTTTGTACCACTAGCCAGCAAGATTAACTTTCAAGCAACTTAGTAACATAGTTATGTGATGGAAACTTAGAAAACAATGAGAGAGAAAAGGAAAGCTCAGTATTTCCAATAATTATGATCAAGAGTGTAATTGCTGGGAATTTTTATATGGAGATTTGATAATAATCTCACTATTTGACTTATAGAGATGCTTACTTCAAAACACAACTGACCAACCAATAGTTTGACCTAAACTTTTTCATTAGTTGTTATACTAAAATTATAAGAACAGAGTTGTGGATTTTCATTTTCCATTTTGACATATTGACTCAATTTCTGTAAAGGTGGTTCATATATTTCCTTTAGGAATGTAACTTCAGTATGTGACTTAGTAACCTCTTTAATGACATGTATTTACTTTTACAGTATTAAGCTTGTGACTCTTGTTTCACTGTGTCAGAATTCTATACTTAAATATACTACCTAATTTTCAAAGTATCATATGAACACTGATTTCTTAAGACAAACTGACACATTCACATTATAGTAAAATCCATATTTCCAGATTATTGTAGAATTAGTTTAGCACATATGTATTAAAAATCACATAAAATTTACATCAATGGGTATGCATAATAAAATAATAGCTAAGAAATGATAGAGGTTAGGTTAGATCACTGGGTTATATAACATCCGAAAAAAAAGTAAACATTAAAAAGTTAAGTATATAACCAAGAAACTAGAAATAGATCACTGAAGATACACAAACATAGAAAAGGACATGAATGAAGGTAATTTGTAGTGTTGACAATACGGACTCCATCTTTGGTTCTCCATCTTGTTCCTATCCTCTTTTGGGACTATGTGTTCCAGGTCCCTTGAAGATTAATATACCTACACCTGAGAAAATGCCTGCCACGCCTGGGATGGAGAAAGGCTTGCTTTGGTCCTCCATAAATTTGTTAACGATAACATAGCTTCTCCCTTTCCTGACTCACACATGGCACCCAGAGATCTAATTCAAGGTCAGCTATCAGTTAGGTGCATGTGAACCCTTTGATCTCACTACAATGTTCTTCTGCGTGTCCCCTTGCTCTAGAAAATCTGTGGGCTGAGGTCCAGACATTGCAGAGAAGAGCTGTGCAGCTCTGTGTCGCTGCCCACCTGATCCTCTCCTTCAGTAAGTTATCCTGAATAAAACTCTGTATAAACTATATAAAGTCACCTGCTTCGTTTTCTGGTCTCAAGGTGCCTTCTCAGTAGGGAGGACCGTTTCTCCTCCCCCACCTTCTAACCCATACTATTAACAATTAATGTCTTTTATACTATGAAAATCTTTGGAGATATTGACGAAGGGAAAAATGAAAGACAAAGATGAAAAACTATAGGGAAAAACAATGAAGACAAGACAACTGATGCAAGAGAGACTGATACAATGTTGAAAATAATATGGAAACTTAATACGAATAATTTAAAAACTTAAGTGGACTTTTTTTAAGTGACAAATACAGAAATAAATTTTAAACTCTGAACAAATTATAATATATAAAGGAGTTGGATTATTAGAATAAAATCTACCTGTCCCCCAACCAGTAGTCCAAGTAGGGTTTAGAGACACGTCTCCAAATATTTAAGGATTTTAAAAAAATCCAAATTCAACACAAATATTTCAAGTTAATATATAATACATGACATCATACACCTCATTTTACAAAACTAGCATAAGAGAATGAAACAATCATGGAAGGATAGTGTGAAGAAACAAACTTAAAGAGAAAAGTAATTTCTGAAACTATATTGTACTATGAGATAAATAAAGGTTACCAGTAATTTTCTTCCCAAGCCAGTCATGAGCACAAAATTATAAGATATTAAATAGTGGTCTGACTTCCTATGTTTATACCACTTTAATTGGTAAATTTTGTTTCTATGCTTATTTAGTTATGGATTTAGATAAACTTTTCGCTTTAAAATAGTTGCAGAGGTACAAAACTGTTCCACAAACACTTCAGAGAATTTTGGTAAATCAAATCCTGCACCCAGTTTCTCTTATTGTTGAGTCTGAAATTGCTGTCATACCTCTGTTACAACTAATGAGAACATATTTACACATTCTTATTAACTAATGTCCATACTTGTTACAAATTTCATTCATTTACATCCAATGTTCTTTTTCTTTCTATTTTTTTCCAGGATTCCATCCAATATACTATAGTGTTTTTTGTTGCCTTATCTCCTTAGGCTCCTCTTGGCTGGGACTCTTTCTCAGACGTTCTTTATTTCAATGGCAGTGAAATTTTTCAGCAGTACAGTTAAGGTGTTTTGTAAAAGGCACCTTAATTTAGGGATCTCTTTTTGATGGTGAAACAGGGGTTGTGGGTTTTGGAAAGTAAGGCAACACAGAGAGTAACATTTTTGATCCATCACATCAAGGGTTCCTGCTATCAACACGACCTATCCATGTGATGTTAGCAATCATCTTGCGGCAAACTTAGTCTTTTTCAGGTTCTTCAATGTAATGTCATCCCCCACCTCCATTTCCATATTGAATTATTTGGGAAGAAGTCACTATCTGTAGCCCCAGTTAAGAGCTGGGAGTTGAGAGCCGATGGTCGACATAAAGTATTTGGAATTCTTCTACGTGGGAAAGTGGTCTCTTCTCCCCCTTTTACTGATCTCTTCAGTCATCTATTCATATCATCATGGGCTGATATCTGTTTTACAATATGTTGAAAATGTACAGTATGTTCAGGTGTGACCTCTGAACCTCTGAAAGCAGACTTTCAGTTAGTTCCTGTGTCCCTTTGACATTCCAGCATGCTGTTTTCGGGAACTTCTTCATGTTCCGGCCCTACAAGAAGCTCCAAGCTCATATTGTATATTTAAGGCAAAAAGTCAAACATTATTGATTAACAGATAACATAGCTGTTTTCACAGCAAATCCCAAGGGCTCCTTCAAATACACACACTTAAAGTAAAACATATATTTAGTCAGTGGTAGGGCACTATGTAAATTTACAAAGTGAATTACATTTTTACACCAGTACCAGTTAGTTAGAAAATAAATTACATGCACAATCATATGCGCAATATGAAAACACCATAGGTATTTAACCAAATATATGCAATATCTCTCTCTGGGGAACAAGAAGGTATTACTGAAATATCTTTAAAAAGAACTAGATAAATGAAGATATATATCGTGTTCATGGATATAAAGACTCAATATTTCTAAGATAACCAACAATTCTTCCCAAATTGGTGTACAGTCAGTGCAAGCCCAGTCAACATTCTTTCAGGCTCTGTGTGTGATGTAGTGGGGGTGACTGGTTGATTTTAAAAGTTATATGAAATTTCAGAGTATCTACAATATCCGCAACAATATTTGTAAAGTACAATGTTGGCATAGTAACACTACCTGTTTTCAGACTTGCTACAGTGCTTTAGTAATCAAGACATTATACTGCTGGTGGAATGTTCAACAGCTAGATCAATGAAAGCACGAAGACTCTGGAAATAGGACAATATTTATATGGCCATTCATTTTTCGGTAACAAAAATGGAGAAAATAAAGTATTAAAAAATTTTTTTTAATGTTTACTTATTCTCGAGACAGAGACAGAGTGTGAAGAGGGGAGGGGCAGGGAGAGAGGGAGACACAGAATCTGAAACAGGCTCCAGGCTCTGAGCTGTCAGCACAGAGCCCGACGCGGGGCTCGAACCCACAGACCGCGAGATCATGACCTGAGCTGAAGTCAGACGCTTAACTGACTGAGCCACCCAGGTACCCTGAAAATCAAATCTTTTAAAGAGATGATGTTGAAATTCATGTATATCTGTATAGAATAAAAGGAACCTTAACTTCTACCTTACAAAATACCAAAAACGATGAGATGGGGTGTGCCCTGAATAAAAACAAAACTGATACAAGTTTTTGCAGAAAACACAGAAAAGTGTCTTCCTGACTGAAGCACACAAAGATTTCATAGACTACAGAAAAGAAAAAAGTATTAAAAATTGATAAATAAGACTCATCAAAAGTAAAAAATTTCTTACTACACAAAGTCACTGCTAAGAAAATGAAACCGATGGCTAAAATTTACAAATATTAACACAAATGTGGAACCATCAGAACTTTCAGTCATTATTGGTAGAAAAGTGAAAATGGTATAAGATACTATAGGAAAAATTCTGGCTATTTCTTTTTAAAACTATCATCCAGTGATTCCTCTCATGTGATGATTCATAGTATTTGAGTTAAACAAATTTGGGAGGGAAAATGTAGTTATGATTTTGTGAGAATAAAGTAAGGAAAATAAATTAGTATTATAAAGTCCTTTTCAAAATTTCAGAAACATGATTTAATTTAAAAAATAAAAAAGGTTTGGGGCGCCTGGGTGGCTCAGTCGGTTAAGCGTCCGACTTTGGCTCAGGTCACGATCTCGCGGTCTGTGGGTTCGAGCCCCGCGTCGAGCTCTGTGCTGATTGCTCAGAGCCTGGAGCCCGTTTCAGATTCTGTGTCTCCCTCTCTCTCTGTCCCTCCCCTGTTCACGCTCTGTCTCTCTCTGTCTCAAAAATAAATAAACGTTAAAAAAAAAAAAAAAGGTTTGAAAGCTCTGACTATTTAGAACCATCTCAGAGCTAAACCTACTTGTTGGTATTTAATAATGAACTACTTGCAAATTCATGCAAATAAATATAGCACAATTAAATTTTCTGTCAAACTCATGCCCACAGTATTCAGATAAGCAATATTTATAATAGCACACATACAAAGGCTAAAAAACACTTACTAAAACTTGGGTTTTTCCTTTTATTCTTGCCTACATAAAATAGGCAATCTCTAAAAAGTTATAAAATTTCTTAAGTCATTTCTAAATCTCTAAATATTTATTTAAAAAATAAAATAAAATCACAGGAATAACTAATCACAACTTTTCATATCTGTACCAGAAGTCCTTTTCCTGGGGCGCCTGGGTGGCTCAGTGGGTTGAGCGGCTGACTTCGGCTCAGGTCATGATCTCAGGGTCCGTGAGTTCAAGCCCCGCGTCAGGCTCTGTGCTGACAGGTAGGAGCCTGGAGCCTGTTTCGGATTCTGTGTCTCCCTCTCTCTGATCCTCCCCCGTTCATGCTCTGTCTCTCTCTGTCTCAAAAATAAATAAACGTTAAAAAAAAATTAAAAAAAAAAAAGAAAAAAGAAGTCCTTTTCCAGAAGTTGTCATAAGGATGTTTATTATTTGGAAGTAAATGGAGAAAGATAAGTGGTAGCAAAGTGAAATGTTAGATTCTCATGAGGCTAGTTTGTTGGTATAGTTGGATAAATAAGGTCATAAATCCTACTGATCTGAAAACAGCTTTTACATTTAACAAGATATTGTTCTATTTAAAGCTAACCTGAATCCCATTACTTATCTTTTTTTATTCTAAATAAGAATAAGAATAAATTCAGCTCTCTAAATCTTAGAATATGATTACTAAATAATGCCTTATATTATGAACTGTACTGAAAAATATACAGTTTTTAAGAAGTGACTTTCTTCATCTTTGCTTCAATACATTTAAATAAGGCATCCCCAAATGTGCTTTATTTTATAAAATCTCACTCTTCAAAATGTTTTATAAATCAACCAATAATAGTTGTGAGTTAATAAGAGAATTTTTCTTTATCTGGTCATTGCATCAAGGATTATACCTTAAGATTTCAGACTGATGTGTAAAAAAAAAAAATTCTGGGGTCTCCTGAGTGTCTCAGTTGGTTAAGCATCTGACTTAGGCTCAGGTCAAGATCTCATGGTTCACGAGTTTAAGCCCCAAATCAGGCTCTGTCCTGACAGATGAGAGCATGGAGCCTGCTTCAGATTCTGTATCTCCCTCTCTCTCCGCCCCTCCCCACTCACACTCTCTCTCTCTCTCTCTCTCAAAGAAATAAACTTCAAGAAAGATTTTTTTTAAATCCCAGTGCATTAAATGATGGCACATTCTGTTCCTGCATTCACCAATCACTTTCTTCCTTTCCCTTTTTATATCTTGTACACCAACTAAATATTTTAGGTGGTAAATTATATATATGTCTTAATATTATATATGTTATAATACTAATATTATAATACATATGTATTTATATACTTCCAACAAGACCAAACTTAATGAACTCAAAACACTGTATTTAAATAAGCTTTCTGTATCCTTAAAAAATTGGTTAATTTATGTTGGGAATTTCAAAACCTGGAAAATTAAAAATTGGTTAAATATTATTGGAAAAGAATTTTTACAAAACTGTTTTATTTTATAACATATTCCAAGTATTCCATTTTCCTTTCTAAATTGGCAACGGTAAATTAAGCAAAATCAATACTGTGCATAATTCACATTAAATCGATTTGCTCAAAGCACTGAAAGAGGTCATTTCAAGTTAATGGTTCGAGGGCGCCTCGATGGCTCAGTCAATGGCTCAGTCAGTTAAGCTCCAACTCAGGTTATGATCCCAGGGTCATGGGATTGGGCCCCACATGGGGCTTCATGCTGGGCATGGACTGTGTGAAAGATTCTCTTTCCCTCTCTCCCTGACCCTCCCCTCCCCCCACTCTCGAAAAAAAGAGAAAAAAAGTTGATGGTTCAGGCTCACTTCCGCAGCACATTGCTAGAATTACAAGAATACTGAAGAGATTAGCATGGTTTCTGTGCAGGAGTTGATTCATCAGCTTCTTCTTATCTTTTTAATTAAATTTTTTTTGATGTTTGTTTTTGAGACAGAGAGACAGAGCATGAACAGGGGAGGGGCAGAGAAAGAGGGAGACACAGAATCTGAAGGAGGCTCTAGGCTCCCAGCTGTCAGCACACAGCCCAAGGCGGGGCTCGAACTCACAGACCATGAGACCATGACCTGGGCTGAAGTCGGTTGCTTAACTGACTGAGCCACCCAGGTGCCCCTCATCAGCTTCTTCTTATCTAAATGATGCAAGAGGGTACCATCTAAACTTCAGCTGCTGTGAATATAAATCAAATGACTTAACAAGTATACATTTAAAGTTGAACTTTTAAGGTGTGCTTGGGTGACTCAGTTGGGTAAGCGTCCCACTTTTGATTTTGGCTCAGGTCATGATCCCAGGGTTGTGGGATGGAGCTTTGCATCAGGGTCCACACTGAGTGTGGAACTTGCTTGGGACTCTTTCTCTCTCCCTCTCCCTCTGCCCCTCCCTAGCTCATGCTCTCTAAATAAATAAACAAACAAGTAACAAAAAACATTAAAATTGAACTTTTAAATCAACTATACTGGAACAGTATACAGTAAAATGATTAGACAAATGTTGAAACATTGGGAACCTACTAATGGATTCTTGAAAGTATCTTCTAACAAGCAACTGTTGTTGCATTTCTGCCACTTATCACAGAAATCCACCAAGGACTAACAAAATAACACCAATAGAATATTTGCCATTGACAAAAGAATTTCCCCCTTGCCTCCATTAGCATTATATTGTGAACAAGTGGGATGTGCTTGAAAACAAGAGAGAGTCAGAACATTAAAAAAAAAAAAAAAAAAAAAATTAGAGGGGCACCTGGGTGGCTCAGTGAGTTGAGCCTCGGACTTTGGCTCAGGTCATGACCTTGGGTTTGTGAGTTTGAGCCCCGCGTCGGGCTCTATGCTGACAGCTCAGAGCCTGGAGCCTGCTTCAGATTCTGTGTCTCTCTCTCTGCTCTCCCCCATTCACACTCTGTCTCTCTCTCCTTCAAAAATAAATAAACATTAAAAAACATTTTTTTAATTAGAAATTAAAAAGCAACTGAGTACTAGCATCCTATGTCTACTTTAGAAACCCTATTTCAGTATTCCCTGGAAGTGTTGGAACATTTATTTTTATTAAAGTATTTTAAAATTTAACTTCTTATTGAGTCAAACTTACATATAGCAAAATTCCCTCATTGTAAATATACATTTTTTTTTAATTTTTAGTAAATTTATGGAGTCATGCAATTTTGACTATGATCCAGTTCTAGAATATTCCCATCATCTCAAAAAGCTTTCACATGCTTATGTGAAGTTTATTCTGTTCTGGCCTCCCTTCTGAGGCAACCATTAATTCTACAATTACCTTTGCTTGTCACTTCATATTATGGAACCCCCTTATGTGTAGCCATTTGTTTCTGGTTTCTTCCATTTAAAATAAAGTTTTTGAGGTTTATATTGTAAAATGTATTAGCACTTCATTTTTTTACTGGCAAATAGTATTCCATTGTGTGGATGTACCATATTTTGGTTATCCCTTCACTGGTTCATAAACAATACATGGCTTCTAGGTTTTAGCTACTGTGTATATTTCTCCCAAGAATTTCAAGTACATGTCTTTGTGTGGGCATGTTTTTATTTTCCTTAGTTCATATGGTAAGTTTATGTGTAACTTTTAAGAAAACTATCTCACTAACTTCCCTAAGGGTCTGTAACACATGACATTCCCACAAGTAATGTGTGGTAGTTTCAGTTTCTCGACATCTTTACCCACACTGAATATTTCCTTTTTTATTATAGCATTTCTAGTGGATTTAGTGATATTTCTTTGTGGTTTTCATTTGCATTTCCCTAATGGATGACAATGCTGAGAACCTTTCCAATTTCCTGTGAGCTATTCATATATTTTCTTTAGTACATTGTCTGTAAAAATGTTTTTTCTGGCTTTTTTTGTTGGATTTTCATCTTTGAAATTTTTTTTTTTTTCAACGTTTATTTATTTTTTTGGGGACAGAGAGAGACAGAGCATGAACGGGGGAGGGGCAGAGAGAGAGGGAGACACAGAATCGGAAACAGGCTCCAGGCTCTGAGCCATC
This sequence comes from Lynx canadensis, assembly GCF_007474595.2. NCBI lineage: Eukaryota > Metazoa > Chordata > Mammalia > Carnivora > Felidae > Lynx > Lynx canadensis. Next base: position 53,495,121 of record NC_044306.2, on the reverse strand, counting down.
AGCCCAGAGCCCGACGCGGGGCTCGAACTCACAGACCGCGAGATCGTGACCTGAGCCGAAGTCGGACGCTTAACCGACTGAACCACCCAGGCGCCCCCTTAGTTGACTTTTAAATGAAAGTTCTTTAACAAATAAAAATTGCTTGCATTTGTTTTTCCATATCTGTAAACAAATGTGTTGCAAATCAGCAATGCCGAATATGGAAGACTGATCTATCTTTCTCGTTGGGTAATTATATTTCTCCTTTCTTCACACTCTCTTCTAACACATGTAATGTTTAAGCTTTTTACTCTTTAGATCAATTACAAGAGCTTCATATATAATAACTGATTTTGTCTTAATATGAAAATTAATTGTACTATCACAACAAGGAAGACCATCTTTCCCAAAACTTCTAACTAACTCACCAGAAAGTACTTACATCACAATTTTGTTTCACTGTGTTGTGAATATCCTTAATTTTTTTTTAATGTTTTATTTATTTTTGAGACAGAAAGAGGCAGAGCATGGGCAGGGGAGGGTCAGAGAGAGAGGGAGACACAGAATCCGAAGCAGGCTCCAGGCTCTGAGCTGTCAGCACGGAGCCTGACATGGGGATCAAACTCACAAACCACGAGATCATGACCTGAGCTGAAGTCAGTTGCTTAACTGACTAAGCCACCCAGGCACCCCGTGAATATCGTTAAAAGATACACAATTAATGATCATTTATTGAGTATCCCCTCTGTAGTGAACGTATGGCTAAGGAATGTTTCAGTACAGCCAATGGACTGTTACTTCACAGCTTCCTGTTATGGTCAGCCGAGTATCTCAGAGTATTGTTTAAACCTATTCAGCTACTGAATTTCATCTATTTGGATATAATACCCCACATACTTTCATGCCCAGTGTCGGTCCTACTTCTGCTTTCAGGTGTTTAGTGTCCAGAGACTGTAAAGGTTAACATTTTATTTATTTATTTTTAAATATTTATTTAGTTTTGAGGGGGGGCTGGGCAGAGGACCAGAGAGAGAAAGAGGGAGACAGAGAATCTGAGGCAGGGTTGTAGCTGTCAGCACAGAGCCCAGCGCAGGGCTCGAACTCATGAACTGTGAAATGGTGCCCTGAGCCGAAGTTTGACACTTAACAGACTGTGCTGCCCAGGTGCCCCTGAAGCTTAGTAACACTCTAGAGACTTCCAGCTATAAATGCTTACCTGTTGCAGCAGTTTCTGTCTATCTAGGAGTAAAAAACAAAGTCTCAGTAATCAGACATTTCTCTTTGTTCCCCGATCTATCTAAAAGGAAAAGGAGGGGTGCTTGACTGGCTCAGTCCATAGAGCATGTGACTCTTGATCTCAGGGTTCTGAATTCAAGCCTCACATTGGGCATAGAAATTACTTAAAAATAAAATCTTAAAAAGAAGGAAAGAAAGGGAAATGACTATATTCAAGATTATTTAGCAACCTGTTATCATTTAGCAGGTAGAAAACTATTTTGAGTGTCCACAGAATGTATTTATTCACAATTTTTAAGAATTATTTTTGAGATTTTCCCACTTTGCACTGTATTTTCAGACACGGCATGAAATTCAAGGATAGCGAGGTCAACGTGAGTTTCAAATGACATGATATAAGATGCAAGCTGTTTGGGCCTGACAATGGCTTCTGGAACTGAATTTATGAACTCTTGACTTTAATTGTTTATTGCTTTAGATCACGGCTCTTCCTCCTTGGATTACCTCTTAATTGGTACGGAAGCTGATAATCACAGCAGTTCTTTGGAATCCTTTCATCAAAGGTATTCATGCAGAAACTTAAAATACATCCAAAACTATCTATCTGAAAATCTGCATACAGATTGTTTTCTGCCTCAATTAGAGTCCAGCTCAGATGGCTAATGTCCTTTGTGACAGCTGTAAAAGGATTAGCCCTCTACCATCCACACAAAATGACAAGGCATCCTTTTAAAGTTCAAGTTCTGCCTAGCTAAACACCTGCATCTCATGTGCTGTAATTTGCACTCTGAAGTGTTGCTTTCTTTTTCTTTAACTAGAGAATTTGTGTGTGAGTTTTTGGTAATTAGTGGTTCTTGGGTTTTTTTTATTACTATTATTTCTAATTAGCACATTTTATTTATTTTTATCTAAATAACAGGGATTTAATTGGCAGATCCCTCAACATTCTTGTTCAAAACATTTTAGTTGATCTGCCAGCTTTTGGCAATGTCTGATTTAGGGTGAGAGTCTCAGAATATGTAACTAGAAAGCTTGGGAGAAGGGCGAGTCCTTTAGAGGGTAACAGACACTGAAATTACAGTTTTCGTGGACACCTCAACAAGCTATTTATTGCAAATCCTAACCATTTTGTTTTGTTTTAAGTTTCTTTAACGTTTTTTAAATTTATTTTTGAGAGATAGAGACAGAGCATGAACAGGGGAGGGGCAGAGAGAGAGGGAGACAAAGAATCTGTCTTAGGCTCCAGGCTCTGAGCTGTCAACACAGAGCCTGGCACGGGGCTTGAACCCACAAACTATGAGATCATGACCTGAGCCAAAGTCGGACATTTAACCGACTGAGTTACCCAAGCGCCCCTACACATCCTAAACTTCTGAACACTTCTATGGATTATTTTAAATTACCTCTCCTTTCAGTAGGACATTTGAAGGAGTTTATCAACTAACTCACTGCTTCTTCTCATCTCTGGCTAGATTTCTAATAAAATATCTGAGATGTTATATTTTGTTTTGCTTTATGACAGATTTCTCTATTCATCCAACTGAATGCATATCAAAGTGTTAAATGTGAAAAATGTGTAAAAGAGTACTGAGAATTTATTGTGGGTTTTCACATTTTCAAGCACTTTATTGGGTTGAAATGATAAAAAACCATGACATGGTTATTGAACCATTGACTCAAGTTCCAAAATTACACTTCTATTTTATTCTTTGTGTCGCCTGTGTAAGTTGTCTGCAAATAACACTCCTTCTTTGCCAGATGGTTTCCTGCCAACCGGGGGCGCTCCAGACGGTAGGTCGTCGGGGAAGGTGACTATCGCTCCCTGTGCTTTCTGCTTCTGCTTCATTCTAGCAATTTCCCTTAGTCCTGGGAGTGGTAATGGGTTCTAATAGCACTTGCCCCATCTTCCCTTTCTATGTCTTCCCAGAAGAATGCTATTTTACACCTTCTCTAAAGTACCAGCTTTTGGAGTCAGAAAACACAGTCATCATTTCTTTGTTAAATCAGTAGTATCTTTCATCGTAAAAATGTACTAAGTCAAAATTATATTATATTTTGAGTGAAGAAAGAAGGAAGAAAGGAATTAAGGAAGGGAGGGAGAGAGGGAAGGAAGGAACGAAGGAAGGTTAGAGGGAAGGAAGGGAGGGAGGAAGGGAGGAAGGAAAAAGAAGAATGAAAGTGTAATGTGATTTGGTTTGCTTTTGCTTTGGTTTTGGTTTTCCAGCTGGAAATGGGAACCAGTTGGATATCCACAGAATTAATCTTTTAAATAAACTGACCTATTTCATTTCTTTTATGTTATAATGTATGTAATTTTAAAGGCTGTTAAGTCATTCAAGAGAATTCATTTGTTCGATTTCTGGAAGGTTTAACTAAACATGGATCTTCCTCATGGGGTTGCATAATAATAAACTCATCGTAAGTTAAAAATATCCTAAGTTGAAATGTGATTAACCCACCTAACCTATAGAGCACCATAGCTTAGCCTAGCCTACCTTAAATGTTCTCAGAACACTTAGATTAGACTGTAGTTGGACAAAATCATCTACCACAGAGCCTATTTGATAATAAAGTGTGGAATATTTAGTGAAGACTGCATTGAAAGTGAATAACAGAATGGTTATACGGATGCAGAATGGTTCTAAGTGTTATCAGTTCTTTACCCTTGAAATCGCATGGCTGAGAAGGAGTTGCAGCTCACTACCACAAGCCGGCAACACAAGAAAATGTCATATCACATATTCCTAGCCCAGGAAAAGGTCAAAATTCAAAGCAAAGTTTCTTCGGCGCCTGAGTGGCTCAGTCATTCCGCATCTGACTTCGGCTCAGGTCACAATCTCACAGTTTATGAGTTCGAGTCCCACATTCGGTGAGCTCGAGCCCTGCTTCGGGTAAGCATGAACGCTTCCCCCCACCCACCCCGCCGTCAGGTGAGTCACATTGGTCTCTCTCTCTCTCTCTGACCCTCATGGGATTCTCTCTCTGTCTCCTTTCTCTGCCCCTAACTTGCACGCGCTCTCTCAAAGAATAGAAAAAAGTAAAATATCTATTGAATGGGTATTGCTTTTGCACAATTGAAGAGTCAAACAATTGTAAGTTGACTCATGGTAAGTCAGGGACAATCTGTATAACACACTAAATATTAAATTTGAGATATAGTTTTTTTAAATATCTATTAGTGTTTAGTTTCATTGATTGTGTAAGCACTATAAAGTATTTAGAGAAATATTAATTTTCTATTGATACCAAAGTTGGGAATTATTGTATGTGTGGAATTTTACCCCAAATAAATATAAAACATTGTAAAACACTTTAAAAAAAAAAACCTATCTGTGGTCTTCACTAATGAGTAAAAAAGAATATTTATAACTTATAAATTTATGCCTCTGTAAATTAAGTTCACAAAGAAACAAATGTAGCCAATGAAAAATAAAATATAAACATTCTAATTGAGTTTGATTTTAGACTCAGATAATATATGTTATTATACTAATATTAAACAGAGAATGGCTTTCATATTAAAAACAGTCATAGCAAACACTAGGATTTGTTAGGTATTTATGATAAATCAATATTCTAGACACTTTGCTTACAGAGACTTTTTGGCCTCAAAAAAGTTATTCAAGGTAAGTATAACTTTTATTCCCATTTTTCAGATGAGGAAACTAAGACACAGAGCTATTTCACTGCTTACTCATGGATCATACATTACTCTGTTTAAATGAGTTGTTCATTTTCAAATAAAGACATAAAAGTTCTCTCCTAATCAAAAACTCTGCCTTGAATTGTTAACATTTTTTTAAAATATTTTTTAACGTTTATTTATTTTTGGGACAGAGAGAGACAGAGCATGAACGGGGGAGGGGCAGAGAGAGAGGGAGACACAGAATCCGAAGCAGGCTCCAGGCTCCGAGCCATCGGCCCAGAGCCTGACGCGGGGCTCGAACTCACGGACCGCGAGATCGTGACCTGAGCTGAAGTCGGATGCTTAACCGACTGAGCCACACAGGCACCCCTGTTAACCTTTTTATAAATTACCTGTGTTCTCCTAAACCAGACAGCTTCTAAGTAGAAAGATAACTCATTTAGATACTATTATATGTAAAATGAACAGTTTTTATAAAACATTTATAGATCTCTGAGAACATAGAAACTCTTTGGATTTCATGTACATGTAAATTTATATAAAATTAACAACCTTAGGGGCGCCTGGGTGGCGCAGTCGGTTAAGCGTCCGACTTCAGCCAGGTCATGATCTCGCGGTCCCGCGGTCCGTGGGTTTGAGCCCCGCGTCGGGCTCTGGGCTGATGGCTCAGAGCCTGGAGCCTGTTTCCGATTCTGTGTCTCCCTCTCTCTCTCTGCCCCTCCCCCGTTCATGCTCTGTCTCTCTCTGTCCCAAAAATAAACAAAAATAAAATAAAATAAAATAAAATAAAATAAACCTTAAATGTTATACGTTGCAAGAAAATCCATAGTCCCTGGCTTTCAATAGTAAAGACCATATTTATGCAATGTGCTTATAATAGTTTTCTACTGCTGCATAACAAATTTTGCAAAAGTAGTAGCTTAACACACTTTTTTTTTTTTAACTGAAGTCTGAAATGGGTTTGCCCTGGGGCTGAACTCAAGAGCGCTGCTCCCTCTGCAACTCTAGGGGAGTCCATTCCTTTGTCTTTTCCAGCTTCTAGGAATCATTAGCACTCCCAGGCTTTTTGACCCATCCCTGCGTCTTCAAAACCAGTAATGAAGTTCTTCCAATCTCTCTCTTACTCTGACCCCATATTCTGTGGTCACGTCTCTTCTCTGATTCTGAACCCCCTGCTTTCCTCCTACGAAGACCTTGGTGATTACACTGAATATCCTGGCTAATGCAGGATAATCTTCCTATCTCAAGACCCTTAACTTAATCATATCTGCAAAATCCTTTTGTCGTGTAAAGTAGCACAGGCACAGGTTTGGGGATTAGGACATGGACATCTTTCAGGGTGAATTTTTATGTCTATCAGCAACGAATGTTAATTCACTGATTTCGCAAATACTTACTGAGCCCTAAACATGTCCCAGGCATTATTCCGGGTATGGGAATAGCACCAAACCAAAGGTCAAATTCGGTCCCCTCCTGGAGTTTACAGTCGGGTGAGGAAGATGGAAACTAAGCAAAACTAAATACCAAATACGTAATACATCAGATGGTGATAGTGTTCTGAAGAAAAGTTACATGGTGGAGTACAGAGAGTTAAGAGGATTCCATTGTAAATATAGACAGATATAGATATATCATATGGATAATTATCTAAATTGTCTCACAAGCAAAAATCCCAAGGTACCAAGGGCTTCAGGCAGAAGCACATCAGGTGTGTGAGTGGCCACACAGTGAAAAAAGGTGAGAGTAACAGGATACGAGGTGTGGGGAATAAATAGGGATATTTATTTAATAAATAGGGAGCCGGACTTTGCAGCGCACCTCGGTGAGTTTGCCTAGTTAGTGGGGATTCTCAGTGAAATGACATCTTGGTAATAAGCAGTATTGTAACAAAGATGGCTTGGATTTTAGCAGGTCTGTTATGGCTGTTGTTATGAAAACAGAGGAAGGAAGAGGATAAATTGAAGACTAGAGACCAGTAAAATAATCCAAGATAGGGACACCGTAAGTTGAAAATGAAAAGAGAAGAGAGGCAGAGAGAAGAGAGGAGCGTGTGTGTGTGTGTGTGTGTGTGTGTGTGTGTGCGTATTTGGTGACAGAGGCTCAGGTGCTAGAGTGTGGATCAAGAGCTCATCTGTAATTGTTAGGCATATATATCCATTATTTTTACAAGCAACTTAATCATGTGAATTGTTTATTGAAATGGCATATGATTTCAATAAATTAAATTTTTCCTCCTACAGAGCTTAACATTTTTTTTGCCAAGTATTAAAAGTTAACAAATTAAAAAGCTCTATTTCACTCTATTTTTGACATCATGTTTTCAAATTATTAGGCCATTTAATAATTTTTCTACTTGTGTCTATGTTGCGATATGTTTTGTGTCAAACAGTATATCACTTCAGTTTCTATAAAACAGTCTACATTTTTTTGTAAATTTCATTTATTTAGCTTATTGGCTTTCATTTTGATGGGGTGTCAAATTTTTGATTTTAATAGCTAAATATTGTTTTCTTTGTAAAACTAAAAATGTATTGCCAACTCTGGTAAAACATCACTTAGTAAAGCCAAATTTCTTATTAAAAATTATTTTATTTTGGGGTAAATTATTTTACGTCTGGGTAGCTCAGTTGGTTAAGCGTCCAACTCTTGATTCTGGATCAGGTCATGATCCCAGGGTCGTGAGATCAAACCCCACATCAGGCTCTGTGCTGAGCCTGGAGACTGCTTAGGATTCTCTCTCTCTCTGTCTCTCTCTCTGTCTCTCTCTGCCCATCTATCCCACTCACACTGTCTCTCTAAAAAATAAATAAAATAAATTTAAAAAAATTAAAAAAGAGGAAAGATAAATGATAGATAGATAGATAGATGAGAAGGTTATACAGTGTCTACCTGGCTTATCTCCCTGAGCACATGGACCATGAAAGCCCACTGCTGACAGGTAAGACGTTCAACTTCCCTGACAATGTCATGCTGAAACAAATCACATGTAAGACCACACAGACATGATGATTCTTAACGATCTGGAGACATCACAGCCGTCAGCTTTTTGATTCCTGCAGTTTAGACACCAGACACAGAAGGGAGCAACCTTAGCTTATTTGCTCCATACTGTGGAAGCTGTCACCTCATGGAAGACAGAAATTTCATGCTCACCGAGCAATACAGATTCAGGAGGAAAGTAAACGTTGATGTTTGCAGTCACCTAGGTGTAAGATTTGTTTCACTGTTTCCAACTGTGTTAATCCCTTTTTATTCTTTTGGTGAGCTCTTCCAGAATTAGCTACTTCTGCTTGTAGGCAATGAAATGTGTAAGGAACCCACATCAAACGTTGGCCCAGTTATGAGCATGGCCTTTCCCTTTACTTGAACTCAGTATTAAGACTTTGTTTTTTTATATTCCAGTCCCAGAAATGATTTCCACTATAGAAGTTATCTGCAGGCCATCCTATGCTTTCTAGCAGTTGCCTACAACTATGTCCTAGCTTCTCCAAGACACTACACAGGGTGGCTTTAAATATGTATTAAACTAAGAGGCATTCTCTCAAATGAGTTGAAATGCATTTTATTTTCAGACAACCTACATGGCATGTTTTTCTTTTCTTAAAAACAATGCCTCTGCTCCAAATAAATCAAGGTCAAAGTCGCTGAAGAGCTCAAGATGGCATCAGTCCCATTTGTCTAAGCCCTGGTGGTGTGTGAGGAGCGGCAGCCAGTTATGACAACGGGTGATACATCCAAATTAATGGCCAAATTCATGAACATTTTTCCATTTCTAAACCATCCTTAAAGAAAATCATATATGGGGTCATACCTCCTCACCATAGTCCAGAAGAACGATCATGATATCCGGATTCATGTTTCCACCAGTTGAAAAAAAAGGTCATTTTTTTTTTGAAATTTGCAAGGATACGCTTAATTTGTTCCATAGCCCCTGCCATAAAAGGTTTTCCTCTCTCTGGCCTCTGTTCTTCAAGTCTGCCTTTGATTGATTTCATATAATATTTTATGTGCTCCTTGTAGGCTTCTTATGTGAAACTGGTTTCCTGAAAGTGATGGTTCACGACAGTATCAGCACCGGTGACTACCAACCTTTCAGCCTTCAGCGGAGCCATTTCCACGAATGAGCAAGTCATTCATGTTACCTTCTGTCCTACTGAGTATCTTCCCCTAGAAGACACCTCTAGACACAGCCCTCCGCGATCTCCCGGATCTTATAGAAGTCGGAGAACATCTCACTACGGCTGATGAGGTCCCAGGAGATGATCGTGATCGCAGACGGAGAGACAAGACGGTGGCATGGGCTTGGCAGGAGCCAGGAGCCAGGAGCCTTGAGCAGAGTGCCCCCAGAGCTGCACTCGCTGAGAGCGCGGAGAGGCCAGAACAGTGAGTTGTTTTTTGTTTCTGTTTTGTTTTTAACTCAAAGGTAACTGAAGAGGTAAAAGGAAAAAAAAATAATTGAAACAAGCAATGATCTATAGAAAGTCATGGTAAACATAGTAATTTTTTTTAAATGTTTATTTTTGAAAGAGAGAGACAGAGCACCAGTGGGAGAGGAGCAGAGAGAGGGAGACATAGAACCCGAAGCAGGCTCCAGGCTCCGAGCTGTCAGCACAGAGTCCGATGTGGGGCTCGAACACCAGCTGTGAGATCATAACCTGATCATGGTTAATTTTTTACCTAATCAAAGGAGAATGCTATGAGTCAACACATTTTTTAAACATAACAAAAACTACAATCGTCCAAAACAAGGTATATCTCATAGGATCAAACCATCAAGTTCTTATTTGAAAGAGCAGGTGTGTGGAGCGCAGGGTAGCTAAGGCATAACCATGCCAAATATCAGAGCTGAAGAAAAAATAAAACTGTGTATATACTTCCTTTTTGCCAGAAATAGGTGTTTTCTGTGGAAAAAAAAAGATGCTGGTTCAAGCCTTTAGGCACTAGCTGTAAAGAGCTGAATATAAATAAGTCACCAGATGCAGAAACCTTTTGTGGTTTCCTTGCTAATAGACTGGCATCCTCCTGAAAGGAGTAAGGAGATGGACTCAGGATAGTTGATGAGAAAGTACCATGAGTGACAAGGTCACAGCTGCCTGATGTCCTGGCTCTCCCCTCTGCCCCCTTCCTTATGGATTGTTTTCAGTTGATTTATTTATTTTGAGAGACAGAGGGAGAGCGAAAAGGAGCAGGGGAGGGGGAGAGAGAAAGGGAGAGAGAGAATCCCAAGAAGGTTCTGCGCTATCAGTCCAGAGCCCCATGTGGGGCTTGAACTCATGAACTGTGAGATCATGACCTGAGCAGAAATCAAGAGTCAGAGGCTTAACAGTTGGAGCCCACCTAGGCGCCCCCTTCCTTATGGAATTCTAAAGCAAAAGCTTAAGCAGTTACAATCCCCAGAAATGATGGATCTTATTCACATCTAGAATGATAAGGAACTATGTTTTGAAAAATGAGAACATTTGGCAAGATGCTTGTCTGTGATATGAAGCAAATCTAAGATAATATAGGTTTCCTACAACCAGACCTGAAGGGTGTGATAAAAATTTCAAAAATACAAAAGAGACAAGAAAAATTAGGGAATATAGCACTGAAAGGAATAGAAAAAAGACCCACTGTGAATAGCAACTCTGTAAAAAGACAACACAACATGTGCACACCTAGAGATCTAAAAGATGGATTTGGGAAAACAGTTCCAAATTAGATTAAAACAGCCAATAATACATAGAGAGATTAGAGACAGAATCATCACTGTGGGTCAGAATAAAGACTGCATGTATATGTAGTACCAAACCTAGTTAAATACAGCTCCCAGACTAGTCATAGCTAAACCGGTGTCTAGAAAAAGCCACAGTCATTTAGAGTTGAGTCCCATCAAATGCATCACTAAGGTTACGAGGACAATCTTGCCATCTTGAAAGTGCATGACATATCAGAGTCCGTTCATTCTTTGCTCTTCTATAAGATACTGCACACACTTTTTTCTCTTCCTTACTCTTGAAAATAGGGTATTAGTTAGCAATACATTACTTGAATTAAGAAATATAGCGGTGAAGAATCAGAAAAAAAAATAGATGATCAAAATGAGCCAGTAGAATTAAGCAGGGAGGATCAGGGAGAGTTAAATTTATATTCATAGCATAGATTGTCGCCAAGATTGACATAGAAAATGAAATGAAAAGTCTTCTACTGAAGTCTAACCACTGTCAATACATTTAACAGAATAGCTGTAGATTAGTTAGCTGATCACAGTCCAGAGTTTGGATGTGAGATTTTCAGGAAAAAGAACACAACTTTGTCAAGATGCTAATGCATTATTTGGTACAGAGTATTAAAAGACCAACAAGAATCTGGTTAGTTTACAGTTCCACCCATTTTCCATTTATGTACTGTTTCTTGCAACAAGTTGATGTGCAGATAAATATTTACCTCTCTACTATAGTGTAAAGGATATAATAAAATATAATTCTGTGATCTCCCAGATTTTATATTGGCTCTAAATTGTTTAAAATGTATGAAATTTAAGAGGTAATGGAATGAATTTAATTTAGAAAGTAGCATGTAAGATATATGTAAGATTATATTAGTAAAAGGGAAGTTAAAAAAACTAGTATGAAATTATTTTGTAATTCACCAAAAATATTGAGTTTCTAATCAAGATCTAAACACAATTTAGGAATTCAATATCCAAAGATTAAGAAGGCATTATTTATTTAACAATTATCAAATACTTTTGATAGGTCATTTATAATATCACTACTGTTCTTGGTAGTGTGCATATTGCAGTGAATAAAGCAGACAAAATTTCTGGTTTGTGGAGCTCAAATTCTAGCAAGAGGAACAAAGGTCTGCAACATGAGCAGACGATTGGCCCATAGATAGTGGGTCTCAAATGTGGTTAGTTTTGCTCCAGATGGGGACAACTTACAAGTGAGAAACAAAGGAGTTGAGTAAACATGCAAGGAAAAATAAAAAGCAAGGTTGGGCCATGTCATTTAAATTGTAGTGGGTAGATAGGGAATGGATGACATATACAGGCAAAGGTTGTTTAAATGTTAATAGGATCCATGGATTATAAATTTTGATGGAGTTGAGTAGTTTATGGATTTGACGTAGTAGAGAGAGAATTCTGCCCTTAGGAAGCAGTGTGCAGTGAAACCATGCACACACACACACACACCACACGCACACGCACGCACACGCACACACGCGCGCGCGCGCACACGCACGCTGACAGGCACACAAAGCCTAAATACAGCAATTCAGGATGGTACTCTGAGAACCTTGCTTAACACAGTTGGAATGTCAGTAAGTAAAGAACATGAGAACAATTTAAAACAGCACTACTGAAGGAAGACTGGAAGAGTTCACATCATCAAATTAAATAACTTTTGAAAGACAAAAGGCATATGGAATCATGGTATTATAACAAAAATTTTCCAGTCAGACATGGAAGCCACTGTCTGTTCAGAATGTCAGAAAGCTGCAGAGAAAGAAAGGTAGGAAAAAATAGGAATGATGGTAATCTGTACGCTGAATATCTGTAATCTGTTAATGCTACATACTCGCTCCCAGCGTGAATGAAAAATATATACTTCATGCTAAAAGCAAGGAATAGTTTTGGAGATTTAGGACTGTCTGCAAGGTCAATGTCAGGATACTTAATGAGGGCATTGTACCTTGCTGAATAATCTTCAATTTGGCATTTGAAAGGATTCCTTATTCTGTCGTTTTTCTATTCTCTATGAAAGAGATCATTGTTTTTGTGTGCATTCAATGAGCCCTTCAACTTTCTATTGTGAAATATAGAAACCTAATAGGTAAATCTTGATAGAAATAATCCTTTCAAGTTACCTACATTAAACCAATGCATCCTTTATTTGTAAACTAGGAGAGACAACTATGACCAGACATGTGAGAAAACCTGAAAAATAACAAACAGAACAACCAAAGTGGCAGCAATTAGCATTTAACACTGAATGTAATGGAAATAAATCAGAAATTTTTAAAAATTCCACTGAATACATTCTAAGATTTACTGTATACGCAAACATCAAGAAGTGTTTTTAGGTGGACCAAAAACATGTACAAGAATGCTCACAGAAGCTTTATTTAAAATTGACCTAAACTGGAAATAACCCAAATTGCTTACATTAATAGAAAGGAAAAACAAAGTATAAAATTTGCACAATGGAATTCTGTGCAACAACCATAAAGTAAAACAATAACAACAAAAAGAACTAACTACATATGATAATAGAATGCATTTCATGGACAAAATTGGGAGTGAAAGAAGTCAGAAAAAGACTGCACAATGTTTGATTTCAGTCATGTAAAATTCAAAGTTGGGCAGAAGCCATCTACTATAATAGATATTTGAGCTGTGATTACCTTTGGAGGTATTAGGTACTCAGAGGGAAAGAGAATGTTAGATTACATAGATAAAGATACAGATGATATAGTTGATATTGATTAGATACAGACAAATAGATATAGATATAGGTATAGATGATAATGATAGATAGAGATAGAGATGATGATATAGATATAGATATGATATATAGATATAGGCATAGGTATAGTATATATAGATTAGATAGATAGATAGATCTATATGTCTATATAGATATCTACATATAATTAATCTATTTGCTTAGATTATATATCACTGGGGAAATCAAAACAATCAAAAGGTATTCTCAACATCATCTATTAATGTCTGTACCAAACAATTCTACCCTGTCTCCAGTAATTATAGAAGTAATTGTGCTCAAATATAAAGCCAAATTTCCAAGTTTCTGTTGGATTTCATTCCCTCTGGTTTACTCAGAAACATCATTTCAATACCCATCACCAGGAGGGCACCTGTTGGGATGAGCACTGGATGTTGTATGGAAACCAATTTGACAATAAATTTCATATTAAAAAAAATAAACTTTTTTAACAGTAAAAAAATAGAGATAATGTTAAAAAAAAACATCATTTCAGCCATTCTCTCTTCTCTATCCCTTCCTCAGTCATTTCCCACTCTCAATTAGATAATTAACCATATTGATTCTTTCTCTATCTCATGAAAATCCTTCCTTGATCCCAATCCCCCTTCCTGTCTGGATCAATTTTATTCTCATTTGCACTTAAGTTCTTTGAATTATTTTTCTATACTCATAATCTCCAAGACCTCATTTCCTAATATCTCTTAAATTCACTTCAGTAATGCTTTCTCCTTGATTATGCCACTGACACAGTTCTTGTCAATATCATCAATGATTTCCATTTGCTAAATTAAAATATCAATTTTCAATCTTCATCATACCTGATTTGTTAGAGATTTTGACAGGATTTTGTTCACTCTCTTCTCTTTGAAATGCTTTGGTAATGATTGTCTTTGACAAACAACTCACTTTACCCCCTACTTCACTGGTCACTCCTTCTGAGTATTCTTAGCTGGTTACTGTATCCTAAATCTATTCACCTAGATTTTTCCCAGTTTTTTTAAAAAAATTTAATTTTATTAATTTATTTTTGAGAGAAACACGGAGAGCGAGCAGGGGAGGGGCAGAGAGAGAGGGAGAGAGAAAATCCCAAGTAGGTTCTGCACTGTCAGCACAGAACCCAGTGCAGGCTTTGAACTCGCACACCATAAGGTCATGACCTGAGCTGAAACCAAGAATCTGATGCTTAACTGACTGAGCCACGCAGGCATCCCTTATTTTTTTTAATGACCACATTTGACATTTAACGTTTTATGAGTTTAAACTGTAAAGTGTGCTACTTTTGCACATATATTGCACATACGTTGTAATAAGATTGCTAATGTAGTGGTATTTATCTCATTCCATACTTATGGTACAATATTATTATTTATATTTGTTATACTGTGCATTATATTTCTATGACTGATTTACCACTCATGACAGTTTTGCACCCTTACATACTATCAATCTTATCTCTCCCATCCCTGGTAACTACCATTTTACTTTCTGTTTTTCACAGGTTTAGTGTTTTAGGTTCCACGTAAGTTATACTGTACTTGTCATTCTCTGTCTGACTTATATCACTTAGAATAATATGTCCAAGATCCACCCACACTGCCACAAATGGAAATGTGTTCTCCTTTCTCATGGCTGAATAATATTCCATGGTGTATATGTACTCCATATTTTTTCTGCACTGTTGATGGGCATTTGAGCTGCCCATCTGTTGATGGGCATCTGTTGATGGGCATCTGTTTCATCTGTTGATGGGCATTTGAGCTGTTTCCATATCTCGGTTATTGTGATTGATGCTGCAATAGACATAGAGGTCCATATATCCTGTTAATATATACCAAGAAGTGGAATGGCTGGAGCATATGGTAGCTCTATTTTGAATTTTTGAGGAATCTTCATACAGTTTTCCACAGTCTTTGGACCAATTTACATTCCCACCAACAACGTATAAGGGTTCCCTTTTTACCACCTGTTGTCTCTTGTCTTCTTGATGGTGGCCATTCTAAGAGGTGTGAGGTGATACGTCATTGTGATTTTGATTTTCATTTCCCTGATAATTAGTGATGTTAAAGTCTTTTTTCTTTTCTTTTTTCTTTTTTTCTCTTTCTTTCTTTCTCTCTTTCTTTCTTTCTTTCTCTCTTTTTCTTTCTTTTTTGTTAAAAGTCTTTTCATGTGCCTGTTGGCAATTTTGTTCTCATCTTTGGAAAAATGTGTATTTAGACTTCTGCCAATATTTTTAATCAGATCGTTTGTGTTTGTGTTTGTTATTAAGTTGACTGAATTCTTTATATATTTTGGATATTAACCCCTTATCCAATATACGGTTTGTAAAAATTTTCTTTCATTCTGTAGGTTGTCTTTTCATTTTTTTGTTTCTTTTTTGGGGCAGAAGCCTTTGAGTTTGATGTAGTACCATCTTTTGCTTTTGGCATCTTGTTTAAAAATTATTTGCTAATATGAATATCAGTGAGCTTCTACCTGTGTTTTCTTCTAGAAGTTTTATGGTATCAGATCTTATGTTTCAGTCTCTGATTTATTTCAGGTAAGTTTTTTTGAATGGTGTAGCTTGTGTCTAATTCCATTATCCTGCATGTGTTTTTTCAGTATTCTCAGCACCATTTATTGAAAACACTATCCTTTCCTCATTGGGTATTCTTGGCCCCTTTGTCTGATATTAGCTGTCTGTCTGTGTGTGACCATTTAATTCTCAGCTGTCTATTCTGTGCTATTGGTTGATGTGTCTATTTTTCTGCAAGTACCGTACTCCTTTAATACTATGGCTTTGCAGTGTAATTTGAAATCTGAACGTATGATAGCTCCAGCATTGTTCTCTTTTCTCAGGCTTGCTTTAGGTACTCATAGTCTTTTGTGATTCACATGAATTTTAGAATTGTCTCTTCTATTTCTGTGAAGAATGCCTTTGCTATTTGGTTGGAGACTGTGTTTAATCTGCAGATGGCTTTGGGTAGTATGGCCATTTTAACAATATTAATTCTTCTGATCCATGAATACAGAATGTCTTTTCATTTGTTTGTGTCTTCTTCAATTACTTTCGGCAAAATTTTGTATTTCCATTGTACAGAACTTTAATACCCTTGGTTAAATTTATTCCTAAGTATTTTATCATTTTCGATGCATGTTGTTATTTTGATGCATGTATCCTACTGTATACAGGATAGTTTTGTTACTTTTTCAGATGTTTCATCATTACTGTAAAGGAATGCAACTAATCGCTGTATGTTGATTTTGCATCCTGTCTCTTTAGCAAAATAATTGATTAATTCCAACAGTTTTTTGAGAGACTCTTTGGCATTTTCTATACATAAAATCGTATCATCAGCAAATAGCAACAATGTTACTTTTTCCTTTCGGATTTGGATACTTTTTATTCCCGTTTTGCCTAAATGCTCCAGCTAGGACTTCTGATACTGTATTAAATAGGAATGGTGAAAGTGGACATCCTTGCCTTGTTCTTGATCTTAGAGGAAAAGCTTTCAGTATTTCTTCCATTGAGTATAACACCATTACTAGATTTAGTAATTATGCCCTTAATTATGTTGAGGTATATTTCTTCTATACCCAATCTGTGAAGGATTTTTATCATGAAAAGATGTATTTTGTCAAATGTTGTTCTGCATCTATTGAGATGATTCTGTGTTTTTTTTATCTTTCATTTTATTGATGTGATATATTACATTTATTGATTTTTGTATATTGAAACATCCTTGCATCCCAGGGATAAATCCCACTTGGTCATGATGTACAATCCTTTCATCGTGTTCTTGAACTCAGTTTGCTAAAATATTGTTGAAACTTTTCGTGTCTATATTCATCAGGGATATTTGTCTATAGTTTTCTTTTATTGTGGTGTCCTTATTTGGTTTTGGTATCAGATAATGCCAGCCTCATAAATGACTTTGGACTTCCATATTCCCTCCTCTTCGGTATTATGGAAGAGTTTGAGGGGGCTTGATATTAATTTTTCTTTAATTCCTCTTTAAGTGTTAATTCTTCCTCACTGAAGCCTCTGGTTCCATAGTTTTCTGTGTTGGGAATTTTTAAATTACTGAGTCAATATTTTTACTCATTGTTGGTCCATTTAGATTTCCCATTTTCTTCTGATTCAGTCTTAGTAGATCATGTATTCCTAGAATGTATCCATTTCTTCTAGCCTATATAATTTCTCACCATATAATTGTTCATAGTAATGTCTTATGAGTCCACGTACTTCTGAAGTATCAGATGTTAACATCTCCTTTTTCATTTCTAATTGTATTGGAATCTTCTCTCATTTTTTCTTTTTAGTATAGTTAAAGCTCTGTCAATTTTGATTATCTTTTCAAAGAATCTTCTCTTAGTTGATCTTTTGTATTATTTTTCTTGTCTCTATTTCCTTTATTGCCACTCTGATATCTATTATTTCCTTCCTTCAGCTAGCGTTAGGTTTAATTGGTTCTTCTTTTTCTACCTACCTGAGGTACAAATTTAGGTTGTTTATTTGTGATCTTTCCAATATCTTAATATATTTATTTATTCCTATTAACTTTTCCCTAAAACTGCTTTTGCTGCTTCCCACAATAATGAATATGCTGTATTTCCATGTTAATTTGTTTTGAGATAATTTTTGAATTCCCTTCTAGTTTCTTCTTTTATTCAATGGTTGTTTAGAAGTGTACTGTTTAGTTTAATCATAGTGTTATATCCTCTCACTTTCCTTTTGTTGACGATTTTTAGTTTCATACTATTGTGATCAGTCAATATTAGTTCAATCCTTTTAAATTGCTAATATTTGTTTTGTGGCCTATCATATGACCTATCCTGGAGAATATTCCATATGCACTTGGGAAGAATGTATGTTCTTCTTTATATGTTCTTTGTATGTCTTTTAAATCATTTTTTTTTCCTAACGTGTGGTTCAATTCCAATGTTTTATTCTTATTTTCTGTCTGGATGACCTATCCGTTGCTGACAGTGGAGTCCTCTAATATTGTTATATTGTTATCTATTTCTTCCCTAAAGTCTGTTATTTGCTTAATATATTTTGAAGCTATGGTTTCAGGAGTGTATATATTTATAATTGCCTTATCTTTTTTGAGGTACTGACTTCTTTGTCATTATATAATCACCTTTGTCTCCTGTTACACCTTTTGGCCTGAAGTCCATTTTGTCTGATATAAATATGGCTTTGCCTTCCTCCTTTTGGTTTCCATATGGTTGAAATATCATCTTCCATTCTTTCACTTTGAGCCATTTGTGTCTTCAGGGATGAAATGAGTCTTCCGTAGGCACCATGTAGTTTGGTCTTGAATTTGTATCCATCCATCGACTCTGCATTTTGATTGGTGAGTTTAATCCATTTACATTATAGTGATTATTGATATTTAAGGATTTACTACTAAATCTCACAGTATTAAATTACAGTGATTTTGCACAGTGTTTTATGAAAAACTGCCTCTGTTGCCACAAGAAGTGAAAAACCTTTCTTGTTTAAGTAAGGTTTTGTTTACTTTGATTGTAACCATTGAACCAGTTGGTAATTAGGAGCCTTCCTTTTACCTTCCAGAAGGTGGCGATATAGCACAAGTTTTTGGTGTCTCTTAGGCATGGCATACAGCCTCTAAGACTGGGAGCACCTACGTTTAAAAATAAAAATGGCACAGAAGGACAAAAAAGAGGAGGGTGGCAGCAGAGTGGGAGGTGGTGTGCTTTGGGCTCAGTAGGGGGATCCTTGAGTGGGGTGTCCCCGGGGGCCTGTGAGCTCTCTGCCCTCTTTCCAGAAATTGAGGCAGTCGACAGGATGTTATTTCCTTGAGTTCTTTTTGTCTGCCTTCTTCCTTTCCCTTTCCTTCACCTTCAGTCACTGAGGTTTCTCCCCAGGGACAGCAAATGGGTTCCTCCGTCTGCAGCACTCAGAGCGGGGCAGACCCCCCACCCTCTGCTTTCACATTCCACTTCCCCTGGCAGAAAGGTCATGATTGGCATGTTGTCTGACCTGCCACTGTCACATCTGCCAATGCTCCTCCTACTCTGCAGTTTCCTTCAGGATCCAAAGTACCCAGTTTTGTGGACACCGCTGGATGGAACTCCTGGCTGTCTTGGTGTACTGTGCACAGGTGCTTTTTGCCTGTTTGTTTATGATTAAATGATTAGCTGTATATCAAAAAGGATAGAGAAAAAGAACAACTCATGGCACCATCATGCTGATGTCACCCGGTCCGTTTTTGACTCTCTTCTGGTTTCTATTTATCGTTTTTGTTCCTTACCACACTTCCTCCTTCCCTTTGTGATCTCGTGGCTAATTAATGACATCAACGTGCTGGCCACCTGTACCTCCAGTCTATTATCTCACCTCAATCCATATCTACATAGAACTGCATGTTGGATACTTCACAGTTAACCTGTCTAAAACTGAACCCCGTCATATTTCTTCCCATATCTGTACCACTCACTTTGGATTTAGGCCACGTTATCTTTTCAGGTGCGTCAGACTAAAATTCTGAAATTTTTCTTGACTTCCCTTTTATTTTATCTCGCAACCACTTTCAATCAACAGGCAGATATTGTGCGATATCAAGCAGTCATATTTATAAAAAATCAATCTGCCCGAGAGTGGAAGTATTTTGACATGAAGAAGGAATAACAGTATAACTAAAGCCAGGAAAATCAGTCACCTATTGCATACGTTCAGGCAAAAATAACAGTATTTCTATAACTTGATAAAAATATCTGCTAAAAAATACCTGTAACTAACAACATACTTAATCGTCCAAAGTTAGGAGCGTTTCCCAATAAGACGCAGAACAGGGCAAGGGTGTTCCTGCCTACACTTCTTTTCAACATTGTACTGGAAATCTTACCTAATGCAATGCAAGAAAAGTAAGGCAAATAAATGGTATATGGATTTGAAAGGAAGAAACTAAAATTTTGTTTACAGATGACATGATGCCCATGTAGAAAATCCAAACAAATTGACCCTAAAAAATATCCTAGAATTAATAATATGTGATTATCTTATACCAACGTTGCAGGATACAAAGCTAATATATAAAATAAATTGATTGCCTACGTGCTAGAAATGAACAATTGTAGTTGCAATTAAAAACACAATATTATTTATATTAGCAACCCAAAAATCGAAGTACAAAAGTGTAAATCAAAATATAAAAGGTATATATGAGGAAAACTCTGAAGAAATAAATCAAAGAACAGCTAGTAAGTAAAGAAATATTTCACGTTCATAAATAGGAAGTCCCCATAGTGTCATCAAGATCTTAGTTCTTTCCAACATGATCTATATGTTCAATACATACCAATCAAAATCTCAGCAAATTATTTTGTTGATATTGACAAAGTGATTCTCAAGTTTATATGGGGTAAAAGATCAGAATGTCGTCAATGATACTGCTATAACTTTGTGTGGTGACAGATGATAACCTGACTTATTATGGAGATAGTTTTGTAATGTATAAAATATATAAAAATATCAAATCACAGTATCTAAAACGAATTTATCTAAAACGAATAGGATATTGTCTGTCTATTGTTATACTTCAATCGAAAATGCGAATTATGTTGATTAGAATCTTACTGAAAGATGTCTTCACCCATATATTTTTTTCAAAAGATATTCTTTATATTATCCTTTGTTGAAAAGTGTTGTTTCCTTTGATAAGAATTTAAACTTTCCCTCTTATTTCTCACTTGAAGTGCTCCATTACCCGTTAACAGACATCTCTGCCCCAGGCTCCAGTGTCCCCAACCCATCCTTCACAGCAGCTAGAGTTGTACTTGATAAAAGTGTATCAACTCACCTCCTTTGAATCCCTCAATTTTTTCTCATCACCTTTAATGTAAATGTAAACTAACAAATACAAGTCACATTCCAGCTTTATGTTCTTCTCCAAACTCTGACACACAACAAAAAAGCAAATACTGAAGGTAGAAAGCTTATATGTAGAAGACTCTCTCATACCTGTCTGACTTCCTACACCATGGTGTTGTCCATGGAGCAACGTTCCTTTTATCTCTTCCTCCAAATCTATCTAAAATCTATCTATCTATCCTCACCTCCTAAAAAAAATCTGTTTATCTATCCTCACCATCTGTAGTGGTGGACCTTTATGTATTATTCTGTAATACAAGTATTACTTGTATTAAGTAATTTCTCAACACTAAATATGAAGTATTAGTTTGTATATTAAATCACCATGGTTCTCCTCATGATTCACTGTACTCATCCTTCAAGATTCCAGTCACCTGCATATCCTTTGAAGTCTTCCCTAAACCCTTTTCTGACCAAGCTTACTTTCATGATGACACATTTCCTTGTTGGTGCTTAATTATGACTTGTCGATGGAGGGGCAGGCAGTGAGCGTTAATAAATTCCCTCAGCGTCCTGAAATATTCCAAAGGAAACACAATCTAAGTAAAACAACTGGAGAAATGCGGGTTGAAGAGGGAGTCTTCTGGCTCCCCATAACCACCCCCTTCCAACCTAGGCTTCTCCTATATGGAAAATCTGGAGCCATCACGGCACTGCCCACACTCTATAGTTATTATTAGAGTCCTTCTGTTTTAAACCAAAATCATTCAAGTGTTTCAATTATAAAATTTTGTTCTATGTATTCAGAATCTAGCTCAGTACCTGACAGATAGCTGATCAGAAATAAGCATTCCTATATTTTGCATTTAGTAGATTCCTTAGGCAAAGAAAAAGTAAGCCTCTTTGGCAGAGAGACTATTTTTTTATATGAGTTAAATATGTGGAAGTGTGTGAAATTTGGGAAGCATCTAGTCCAACACTCTATCTAAATGATAGAGAAGGCCTGCATCCTGCCAAAGAACACAAGCTTTTGTGAATGACGGAATTCTGGAAACTTTGATGTACGCAATTATTTTCAGGTAAAAGGGCATTCTAAGTTGCGAGGAGGCACAACATTTGTGTCAAATGTCTTTCTTCTAAAAGTGACCACATACAAAACTGATGCCATGTCTTAAAATACTGGGACATTAAAATTGATACCGAACTGAGTAAATGGTTAAGGTATAGTTTTCAAAAGAAAAATCTATATTATGAAAAAGCATTTTATGATATTGATACATAGAAAAGACATTAGGAGTAAAAACAAGATTACAACAAAAATAGTACATTTAAGCCTACATTTCATTTTCTCAGAATTGTTAGTACATAGTATGTTAACTGCATACTCCACTTATTCAATTTCCTGGATACATATGTCCTTCCAAATATACATAGGCTTATTTTTTTTCTTACTCCCAGTTGTGATTATGATTTGGACTCTGGGTGAAACCAGAGTGCTTAATAAAGGCAATCACTGACCTTGTTACAGATGCCACTGGTTTTATTTTAAGCTTCATTTACTGGTGACAGACAGCTTAAGAACCTTGTACAAAATCAGTAGTTAGTACCTGGTGGAGTGGGTTGTACAACCAGTTACTCTTTCACTGAAACACCATCTGCTCATTGCTTCTTTGTTTCTTTGGGTCTCCTTGCCCTGATCTACACTTATGAACACAGACATATAGAATATTGTGCATACAAGGAGAATTTCATATATTCCTGTTTTATGGGATACCCATAAACTACTAGTAAAACACTAACTTTTATATGACAGGCTAAACGATTTATTCTCTAACGCTTACATTCAATTTCTATGTTTCGTAGTTTATATGGACCTTTAAATTATTTTCTTTTAGTTTTTTTTTTTTTGATGATTGAAGTTTCATGGTAAAATTGAGCAAGAGATATAGGTGTTACCATTTTCCCTTTGCCTCCACACATGCACAGCCTCCCCCACCATTAATATCTGCCCCCCCCACCAGATGGTACATTTCTTGCAACTGATAAACCTATACTGACACATCATTATCACTCAAAGTCCATATTTTTTATTAGTGTTTACTCTTGGTGTTTATATAGTCTGTAGGTTTTCACAAATGTATAATGACATGTATTCATTATTACAGTATCATATGTCCTAAAAATTCTCTATACTCCATATAATCATCACTCCCTCTCCCCCAAACCCCTGGCAACCACTGATCTTTTTCCTGTGTTCCTAGTTTTGTCTTCTCAGAATGTCATGTAGTTGGCATAATACAGTGTGTAGCCTTTTCAGATGTCTTCTTTGACTTAGTAATTTGCATTTAAGCTTCTTCCATCCTATTCATGCCTTGATTGTTCATTTCCTTTTAGTGCTAAATAAAATAGCTTTGTCTGGATCTTTATTTCTCTACTTACCTCCTGAAGGACTATTTGGTTGTTTCCAAGTTCTGACAATTATGAATAAAGCTTCTATAAACATCCCTGTGAAAGTTTTTGTGATGATCTAAGTTTTCAACTTAGGCTTATATCATTGTAGTGAGAATTGATGCTTGATATGATTTCAATATTCTTGAATTTCTTGAGAATTGTTTTCTGGCCTAACATGATCTGTCCTGAAAAATATTTCTTGTGTGCACTTAAAAAGAACATGTATTCTGCTGTTTTGGATGAAATGTTTTGTATATACCTGTTAGGTCTATCTCATCTAATGTATTGCTCAAAACACTGTTGCCTGGGTGGCTCAGTTGGTTAAGTGTCCAACTTTAGCTCAAGTCATGATCTCACAGTTGGTGGGTTCAAGCCCCATGTCAGTCTCTGTGCAGACAGCTCAGAGCCTAGAGCCTGCTTCGGATTCTGTGTCTCCCTCTCTGCCCTACCCACTCATGCTCTGTCTCCCTCTCAAAAATAAATAAACATTTAAAAAAATGTAAAAACTTGTGTCGTCTTGTTGATTTTCTATCTGAATGATCTATCCATTGGTATAAGTGGGGTGTTAAGGTCCCCTCAATTGCTTTATATATTTAGGTGTTCCCATGCTGGGTATATAGATATTTACAATTGTTATATTTTCTTGTTGGATTCTTTCCTTTATCATTACACAATGTCCTTCTTTGTCTTTTGTTGAAGGCTTTATTTTAAAGTTTTTTTTGTCTAACTATCACTACCCTGTTTTTTTTTTTCACTTCCATTTGCGTAGTATATATTTTTTCATCCCTTTCCTCTCAGTCTGAATGTGTCTCTAGGTCTGAAATGAGTCTTTTGTAGGAAGCACATAAATGAGTCTTGCATTTATCCATTGGTTGGAACAATTAATCCATTTACACTTAAAGTAATTATAGATAGGTGTGTACTTATTGCCATTTTATTACTTGTTTTCCAGTTGTTATAGTTCTTTGTTTAATCTTCTCTTGGTCTCTTCCCTTATGGTTTGATGGTTTACTGTAGTGTTATGTCTGTATTCCTTTCTTTATTTTTTGTGTACCTATTTTAGCCTTTTGATTTGTGATTACCCTGAGGTTTATATCTAACATATTATGCTTATAGCAATCTATATTAAGTTGATAGTCACTTAAGTCTGAATACATTCTAAAAGCACTAAGTTTTTTTTTACTCCTTTCTCCACATTTTATGCATATGATTTCATGTTCTACATCCTTTTTTGCATATTCTTTGACTTATTTTTGTAAATATAATTGATTTTACTTCTTTTGTATTTAACCTCCATACTTGTTTTATAAGTGATTAATCTACTACATTTATTATATTGCATTTGCTTGTCAAATTTTCCCTTTCATAATGTTCTTACTTCTAGTGATGGCCTTTTCCTTTCACTTAAAGAATTCTCTTTAATGTTTCTTATAAGACTGGTTTAGTGGTAATGAATTTCCCAACCTTTGATTGTCTAGGAAATTTTTTATCTCTTCTTCTATCCTGAATGATAGTCTTTCCAGGTAGAGTATTCTTGGTTGCAGGCTTTTTCCTTTTAGCACTTTGAATATACTGTGCCATTCCCCCTGGTCTGCAAAGTTTTTGCTGAAAAATTAACTGATAGGCTTTTGGAATTCCCCCTATATGTACCATGTTGTTTATTCATTCTTTTCTCTTGCTGCTTTTAAAATTCTCTCTTTATCACTACCTCTTGTCATTTTAATTATTATATGTCTTGATGTGGACTTCCTTGGGTTAATCTTGTTAGGGACTCTGTGCCTCCGGGATCTGGATGCCTGTTTCCTTCCCCAGATTAGGGAAGTTTTTAGGTATTATTTCTTCAAATAAGTTTTCTTCCCCCTTCTCTCTCTCTTCTCTTTCTGGAATCCTTGTAATGCAAATATGACACTTGATGATGTCACTGAGTTCCTGTAACCTAGTCCCATTTTTTTTTATTATTCTTTTTTTCTTTTTGCTATTCAGCTTGGTTGCTTTCCATAAGTCTTTCATCCAGATTACTGAGACATTCTTTTACATCCTCCAATCTGCTTTTTATTCCCTCTTGTGTATTTTTTAAATTTCAGTTGTTGATTTCTTCATCTCTGACTGGTTCTTTTTACTGATCTATAAATTCGTTGAAGATCTCACTGAGATCCTTCACTGTTTTCTCAAGTCCAGTGAGTATCTTTATGACCATTACTTTGAATTCTTTATCAGGCATATTGTTTATCTCTGTTTCATTTAGGACTTTTTCTGTGATTTTGTCATTTTCTTTCCTTTGGGACTTATTCTTCTGTCTCCTCGTTTTGTCTAATGCTCTGTGTTTGTTTCCATGTATTAGAAATGTCAGTTACATCTCCTGGTCTTGAAAGCAGTGGACTTGCATAGAATAGTTCCTGTGGTGCCCTGTAGCATCATGCTACCTGGTCACCAGAGCCAAACACTCCATATGTGTCCTACGTGTACTACGTGTGCCTTACTGTTGTGGCTGAACCATGTTTGTCTTTCATTCTGTCAGCTACAATGACCTGCTTTGTCTGCTGTGGGCACACTGAGCAGGGTTTGGTCTCTGCACTGTTGAGGGGCCCGTCTGAGCCCAATAGGGGCTTGTAGATGGACAGTGTCAGCAGTCAGGTTAGCTGTCTGCAGTTTGCTGCAGGTTCATGCACACCAAATAGCAGGACTTTCTTTCTGCACCACCAGCTAAAATATTCTTCTTCTGGAACTTGAGGTGCACTAGGGTGTGCAGTTTTCTCCTGATTCCCTAGGTGGGAGTCACTTTGCAGTGGCACTGTTTCCTGCTGGGGCTGCTTACCAGACATGACTGGGCAGGAGCCTCTTTAGAGCACATTTGCCTGAAGTTAGCAGGTTGGATGGGGTGTGTTTGCATGTGAACATGGGAACAGGGCACACAGTGCCAGCAAGATAGGTGGACAGTGTTTATGCTGGTTCCCACAATCTGTCTATGTGAGTTAGGGGAAGGAAAGAGAAATGACATCCACCAGCACTTTTGTTCTTAGGCAAGGCTCCCGAAGGTTCCTGTCCCTCCAGTACACGTTCTGAGGCTAATAAATGAATCTCCTTCACGTATACCCTAGGCACTTTCTAAACTGCTGTTTCTGTGCTGTGTCTCAGCTGCTCTATTTGTTTTCTTGGCTCTTTTAAGGGTGGTGATTCAGTTTCTTAATTCCCTCTGGCTCCCTGGGGGCTAAGCCTGCTGATTTTTAAAGTACCCAGAGTTAAGTCCCACTGATTTCAAAAGCATGTAAAATTAAACCCCATTGATTTTCATGGCCAAATATTATGGGACTTTGTCTTTGCGGTATGGGTTCCCCATACCTGGGGAGACTGACATGGGGTCTGAACTTCTCACTTCTCTGTGCTTGTGGTGTTCCTCCAGTTTGTGGTTAGTTTTTGGGGGGGTTTGGTTTCCAACCATTCTTCATCCCTCATACCCTTTTCAGTGTAGCCTCCTCCCTGTGATTAATCGAAATGTCTGTTCTGCCAGTCTTTGGTCATTTTCAGAGTTCGTTGTACAGATGTATCTGTTATTTCAGTATGTCTGAGATGAAGTGAGCTCAGGATCTTTTTACTCTGCTATTTTCTCAGAATTCTATTATATGGTATTGTTAATTATTTTTTTATAATCATCACGCTACCTATAAGATCCTTAGAACTTATTCATCTTATAGCTGAAAGTCTACCCTTTGACAAACATGTCCCCATTTCCTTCACCATTAAGGTCCTAGCAACCACTGTTCTATTCTTTCTATGAAGTTGGCTTTTTTAGATTTCACATAAAATGATATCATACAGTCCTCTCTCTCACGGTCTAACTTATTTCACTTAGCCTACTACCCTCAAGTTTCATTCATGTGGTCAGGAAAAAAATAAGATTACCTCTTTTTTTTGTCTGAATATTATTCTATTTTTATGTATGCACCACATGTTCTTTAATCATTCAAACATAGTTGGACACTTATAACTTGGGTTGTTTCCACATCTTGACTATTGTGAATAATACCACAATGAACACGAGGGCACAGATACCTCTTTGAGATATTGAGTGAATTCCCCTTAGGTATAATGCCCAGGAGTGGAATTTGCTGGAACATATGGTAGTTCTATTTTTAATATTTAAAAAACTTTGTATGCTTCTCCATAGTGGCTGTACCAATTTATACTCTCATCAACAGTGCACAGGGGCTCCCTTTTCTCCACGTCCTTGCCAATGCTTGTTACCTTTTACCTTTTTGATAATAGCCATTCTATCAGGTATTGGATGATATCTCACTGTGATTTTGATTTGCATTTTTCTGATGTATGTGATGTTGAGGCTCTTTTCATGTACCAGTTGGCCATTTGTATATCTTCTTTACAAAAATGCCTATCAGGTTTTCTGCACATTTTAATAAAATTTTTTTTGGAATTAATTTGTATGAGCCTCTTATACAACATATTATAATATAATTAATATATTTAATATTAACTCCTTATTAGATAGATAGTTTTCAAGTATTTTCACCTATTCTGCAGGTAACTTTTTCATTTTGTTGGCTATCTTCCTGTGCAGAACTTTTGTAGTTTGATGTAGTCACATTTGCTAATTTTGGCTTTTGTTGCTTGTCCTTTTGTGTCATATTAAAAAAAAAAATGCCAAGACCAAAGTCAATAATCTTTTCCCCTATATTTACTTCTAAGAATTTATACTTTCTGTCTTCCATTTATAGTCTTAATTGAATTTGACTTAAATTTTGTGTTAAATATAGAGTTCCACATTCAATTTTTTTGCATGTGAATATCCAGTATTTCCAACACCATTTATAAAAAAGAATACCCTTTATCCAGTGAGTATTCTTGACTCCCTTTTTAAACATTAGTTGATATATAAACATGGGTTTAGGTCTAGTTTCCTAACTCTGTTCCAATCATCTATGTATCTGTTTTATGCAGTTCCGTGCTGTTTTGATTACTGTAGCTTTATAATAAAGTTTGAAATCAATAATTACTCAAAAAGTCACATTTATTTACAAAGTTGTTCATCACTGCAGATGAATTTTTGGAATTAGTGGATAAACTGAAGTAGCTTGTTTTCGTCATGGATGTCATTAATATTTTCCTCATCTCTTTACAAAAGCCATTTTCTAATTATAAGATAAATTTTCTGCTTTCTTCTCACCACTTTCTCACCTGCACTTAGATCCAACCTTGTCATATACTTTCTTGACTAACAGAATGTGGCAATAGTGACATTTGGCACTACTGAAAATAAGCCTAAGAAGTATTTTAGTTTCTTTCTGGGCCTCTCAGAATGTTTGTGCTTTGAACACTCTAGTGCAATGATAACTCCATGTTTCAAAAGTTGTATTATGCTCTTGAATAACAGACCCTGACAAGCCCAGCCTTCTGTTAATCTCTGAAAAGAAGACAGATCCTCATGAGCAGATGAGACATCGGCTCAATGTCACTAGGTGAAATTTGGTTTTCATCACATAGAACAAAAAGAGAAAATTGCCCAACCAAATCCTGCTTTATTACTGGGCCACACATTTGTGGACTTAAAATAAATGTATTTTGTTGATGCCACAAAATTATCATCATCTGCTAAATAGCAATAAATAACCTGAGCTGATTATGTCCAGTAAGCTTTTCTTTGGGTCAACTTCTCTTTCCTTACCCAGCCACAAAGTAGCCCCCAATTCTACTCTATAGAAAAATTATTTCAAGAAAGGGAACCTACATGGCATAACTTTGCAGGAATCAAGATGAACTACATGTGATTATGAGAAGAATATGAAACAAGCTTTTTAAAAAATGCTTCTTATTGATAGCTAATCTTGAGATTTTGAAACTTCTTACTGCCTAAAAAATAAAAATTGAGACTTTATGAAAAAGACAAATATATGATTTCACTCATATGTGGAATTTAAGAAACAAAATAGATGAACATAGGGGAAGGGAATTAAAAGAGAGGGAAACAAACCGTAAGAGACTCTTAACTATAGAGAACAAACTGAGGGTTGACGGAGGGGAGGTGGACTGGGGATGGGCTAAAATGAGTGATGGGCATTAAGGAGGACACTTGTTGGGATGAGCATGGGTGTTATATGTAAGTGATGAATCAGTAAATTCTACTCCTGAAACCATTATTACACTATATGTTAATAGTGTAACTATTATTTAAATAGACTAGAACTAGAATTTAAATAAACACTGGAAACAAAGCAAAACAAAAAAACTCACAGATAATTCTGGATTCAGAAAAGTGGGATGCTTCCCTTGATTTTTGGTCAAGAATATTCATAAATCTCACTCCACAAAAATCTACACGAAATATTTGATTGGATTCTTCTATTAGCCTTTTGATGTATTCCTTAACATCTGGACATTTCACTTACCTATTGATAAAATGTACTGTATGAACACATATCTGGGCATTCCAATAACACTTAGGCACTTGTGTCACTTTCTTAATTCCTCAATTAGTGTCAAACATTTCTAATCTAAGACTAATTTAGGCTCTGCCTTGGGTTAAAATATTGACAGTTATTTGTTTTCACCAGTAACTTTCATGTGGATTCTGATTTTTAAGAAGTGGTACGTTTCTTCAGAGATTTCTTTGGGGTAGTAGATGATCTTTTATTTTTCAAGTGGCAAATGAATGTCAATTTCAATTTTTTATATTGTTTGCTTATTATATATTTCTTTAGGATTTAGATATTTACTGATATTTGAGATGACATATCATAGAAGTCATTAGTCTCTTGATATTTCAATCACAGATAGAGCATTTATGTTTGTATTGTCTTGCAGGAATGTGTGATTTTTATCTTTTAACCCAAATCACTGGATTTTCACACAAACAAAATCTTTATCCTTTTCTATCTCTATTCATATGGGCCACGTAGTTAACAACACCTATGAAAAGGAATCTCTACATGAGATGATGTTTATACAAAATGGCTTACAGTGAACTTTTGAATCTAATATAGCGACGTACTTGAGTAGCAGTTTAGAGTAAAAAGAAAACAAAATCTCTAAGAGAGTGATCAGCTTTTTTTTTCTTTTTCTATTCTTTTGGTTAGCATGTAAAACAAATAGAACATAGCATTATTACCTTTTCAAGACCCTTCAAATAAAACTAAAGATGGCAGAAAAAGGAAAAATATTTCTTCAAAGTACAACAGTTATTGATTGTTGTATAAGATATTACTCCAAATCTAGTGGTTTAAAACAACACAAATTTGAGAACTTATTATCTTAGAATTTTAGTGAATCAGGCAGCTGGGTATAGTATAACTAAGTCTTCTACTCAGGGTCTCACAAGGGATAATCAAGTTGTTGGTCAAACTGTGTTTTCATCTGGCAGTCAGCTGAGAATAAACCCACTTCCAAGTTCGTTCACATTGCCAGCATGATTTATATACTGCAGCTATATGTATAAAGGTCCTGATTTATTACTGTCAGCTGGGTGTCTCCACTTCTCTGAAAATAACATCCTACTAGATTCTCGAGAAAATCCTCAGAACGTTCATGTTTTACCAGTGATGCTCCTCTGAAAGATCCAGTGATGTTAGCTATGTTGTTGTTTAATCCGCTCATTAATCAGCATTCTTAAATAAAAGCCAATAGTTCAGTTTCAACTTTAAACCTTGAAGCTTATGACAGTATGCTCAAGAATTGATAAAAATGGTCGGTTTGGGGAGTATCAACAGTTTTTTTTAATGTTTATTTATTTTATTTTATTTTATTTTATTTACTTTATTTATTTATTTTTTTATTTATTTATATATATATATATATATGAAATTTATTGACAAATTGGTTTCCATACAACACCCAGTGCTCATCCCAAAAGGTGCCCTCCTCAATACCCATCACCCACCCTCCCCTCCCTCCCACCCCCCCATCAACCCTCAGTTCTCAGTTTTTAACAGTCTCTTATGCTTTGGCTCTCTCCCACTCTAACGTCAACGGAACCCATGGGGGAGGGGAAGGAAAAAAAATGTTTATTTATTTTAGAGAGAGAAAGAACATGAGCAGTGGAGGGACAGAGGCACAGAGAGACAGAGAGAGAATCCCAAGCAGGCTATTTGAATATATTCCCTGAAGTGGAGTTGCTAAACTATATGGTAGATTTATTTTTAACGTCTTGAGGAATCTTTATACTCTTTTCCATAGTAGCTTCACCAGCGTACATTCCCATCAACAGTGAACTAATGTTCTTTTTTCCCACAAACTGAACAACACCTGCTATTTCTTTTTTTTTTTTTTATAATAGCGACAGGAACAGGTGTGGGATAATATCTCACTGTTTTGACTTGCATTCCCCTGATGATTTGTGATGTTGAGCATCTTTTTCTGTGTCTGTTAGTCATTTGTACATGCTCTTTTGATAAATGTCTAGTTGAGGTAGAAGAGGGAGAAGATGGTGGCGTAGGGGGACGCTGGGCTCACCGCATCCTGATCACTTAGATTCCACCTAAACCTGCCTAAATAACCCAGAAAACCACCAGAAGACTAGCAGAACGGAGTCTCTGGAGCCAAGCGCAGAGGAGAGGCCCACGGAAGAGGGTAGGAAGGAAGGCGAGGCGGTGCGCGCTCCACGGACTGGCAGGAGGGAGCCGGGGCGGCGGGGCAGCCTGCCAGCCAAGCAGAGGCCCCGAGTCTGGCTTGCAAAAGCGGAGGGGCCAGATGGAGTGTGTTCCGACAGCAAGAGGGACTTGACATGTGGAACGTTATAAGCTAACAGCTCTGCTCGGAGAACGGGAGGGCTGGAGGACAATGGGAGAGAGAGTTGCTGAGCCCCAGATGACAGAGCTCAGCTTGGTGGGGAACAAAGGGGCTCACCAGCGCCATCTCCCTTGTCCATCCCCCAGCCAAAATCCCAAAGGGAACAAGTTCCTGCCAGGGAACTTGCTTGCACCACGCAAACACCCAACGCTGTGCTTCTGCGGATCCATCCCTCCCACGGGTCTGACTCCCTCCTGGTGCGCAGGGGCCCTTCCGAAGCGGATCTCCGAAGGAAAAGTGAACTGAGCCTGCCCCTCCTGCCCCCGTGCACCTTGCCTATCCACCCCAGCTAATACGCCAGATCCCCAGTAACACAAGGCTGGCAGTGTGCAAGTAGCCCAGACGGGTCACGCCACCCCACAGTGAATCCCGCCCCTAGGAGAGGGGAAGAGAAGGCACACACCATTCTGACTGTGGCCCCAGTGGTGGGCTGGGGGCAGACATCAGGTCTGACTACGGCCCCACCCACCAACGCAAGTTATTCAAGACAGCACAGGGGAAGTGCCCTGCAGTCCCACACCACTCCAGGGACTATCCAAAATGACCACAGGGAAGAATTCTTCTCAAAAAAATTTACAGGAAATAACGACAGCTAAGGAACTGATCAAAAACGATTTAAACAATATAACAGAAAGTGAATTTAGAATAATAGTCATAAAATTAATCGCTGGGCTTGAAAACAGTATAAAGGACAGCAGAGAATCTCTTGCTACAGACATCAAGGGACTCAGGAACAGCCAGAAGGAGCTAAAAAATGCTATCAATGAGCTGCAAAATAAAATGGAGACAACCACGGCTCAGATTGAAGAGGCAGAGGAGAGAATAGGGGAACTAGAAGATAAAATTATGGCAAAGAGGAAGTTGAGAAAAAGAGAGATAAAAAAATCCAGGAGTATGACAGGAAAATTAAGAACTAAGTGATGCACTAAAGAGAAATAATCTACACATAATTGGTATTCCAGAGGAGGAAGAGAGAGGGAAAGGTGCTGAAGGTGTACTTGAAGAAATAATAGCTGAGAACTTCCCTGAACTGGGGAAGGAAAAAGGCATTGAAATCCAAGAGGCACAGAGAACTCCCTTCAGACGTAACTTGAATCGATCTTCTGCATGACATATCATAGTGAAACTGACAAAATACAAGGATAAAGAGAAAATTCTGAAAGCAGCAAGGGGTAAACGTGCCCTCACATATAAAGGGAGACCTATAAGACTCGTGACAGATCTCTCTACTGAAACTTGGCAGGCCAGAAAGGAATGGCAGGAAATCTTCAATGTGATGAACAGAAAAAATATGCAGCCGAGCATCCTTTATCCAGCAAATCTGTCATTTAGAATAGAAGGAGAGATAAAGGTCTTCCCAAACAAAAACTGAAGGAATTCGTCACCACTAAACCAGCCTTACAAGAGATCCTAAGGGAGATCCTGTGAGACAAAGTACCAGAGACATCACTACAAGCATGAAACCTACAGACATCACAATGACTCTAAACCCATATCTTTCTATAATAATATTTAACGTAAGTGGACTAAATGAGCCAACCAAAAGACATAGGGTATCAGAATGGATAAAAAAACAAGACCTATCTATTTGCTGTCTACAAGAAACCCATTTTAGACCTGAGGACACCTTCAGATTGAAAGTGAGCGGATAGAGAACTATTTATCATGCTACTGGAAGTCAAAAAAAGCTGGAGTAGCCATACTTTATCAGACAAACTAGACTTTAAATTAAAGGCTGTAACAAGAGATGAAGAAGGGCATTTTATAATCATTACAGGGTCTATCCATCAGGAAGAGCTAACAATTATAAATGTCTATGTGCCGAATACAGGAGCCCCCAAATATATAAAACAATTACAAACATAGCAACCTTATTGATAAGAATGTGGTAATTGCAGGGGACTTTAACACTCCACTTACAGAAATGGATAGATCATCTAGACACACGGTCAATAAAGAAACAAGGGCCCTGAATGATACATTGGATCAGATGGACTTGACAGATATATTTAGAACTCTGCATCCCAACACAACAGAATATACGTTCTTCTTGAGTGCACATGGAACATTCTCCAAGATAGATCACATACTGGGTCACGAAACAGCCCTTCATAAGTATACAAGAATTGAGATCATACCATGCATACTTTCAGACCACAATGCTATGAAGCTTGAAATCAACCACAGGAAAAAGTCTGGAAAACCTCCAAAAGCATGGAGGTTAAAGAACACCCTACTAAAGAATGAGTGGGTCAACCAGGCAATTAGAGAAGAAATTTAAAAATATATGGAAACAAACAAAAATGAAAATACAACAATCCAAACGCTTTGGGATGCAGCAAAGGTAGTCCTGAGAGGAAAATACATTGCAATCCAGGCCTATCTCAAGAAACAAGAAAAATACCAAATACGAAATCTAACAACACACCTAAAGGAAATAGAAGCAGAACAGCAAAGACAGCCTAAACCCAGCAGATGAAGAGAAATAATAAAGATCAGAGCAGAAATAAACAATATAGAATCTAAAAAAACTGGAGAGCTGATCAACGAAACCAAGAGTTGGTTTTTTGAAAAAAAAAACAAAAAACAAAATTGATAAGCCTGTAGCCAGGCTTCTTAAAAAGAAAAGGGAGATGACCCAAATAGGTAAAATCATGAATGAAAATGGAATTATTACAACCAATGCCTCAGAGATACAAGCAATTATCAGGGAAACTATGAAAAACTATATGCCAACAAACTGGACAATGTGGAACAAATGGACAAATTCCTAGGCACTCACACAGTTCCAAAACTCAATCAGGAGGAGATAGAAAGCTTGAACAGACCCATAACCAGCAAAGAAATTGAATCAGTTATCAAAAATCTCCCAACAAATAAGAGTCCAGGACCAGATGGCTTCCCAGGGGAGTTCTACCAGACGTTTAAAGCAGAGATAATACCTATCCTTCTCAAGCTATTCCAAAAAATAGAAAGGGAAGGACAACCTCCAGACTCATTCAATAAAGCCAGTATTACTTTGATTCCTAAACCAGACAGAGACCCAGTAAAAAAAGAGAACTACAGGCCAATATCCCTGATGAATATGGATGCAAAAATTCTCAATAAGATACTAACAAATTGAATTCAACAGCATATAAAAAGAATTATTCGCCGTGATCAAGTGGGATTCATTCCTGGGATGCAGGGCTGGTTCAACATTCGCAAATCAATCAACGTGATACATCACATTAATAAAAGAAAAGATAAGAACCATATGATTCTGTCAATCTATGCAGAAAAAGCATTTGACAAAATTCAGCAATGTTTCTTAATAAAAACCCTCGAGAAAGTCGGGGTAGAAGGAACATACTTAAACATCATAAAAGCCGTTTATGAAAAGCCCACAGCTAACATCATCCTCAATGGGGAAAAACTGAAAGCTTTCCCCCTGAGATCAGGAACACGACAGGGATGTCCACTCTCACCGTTGTTGCTTAACATAGTGTTGGAAGTTCTAGCATCAGCAATCAGACAACAAAAGGAAATCAAAGGCATCAAAATTGGCAAAGATGAAGTTAAGCTTTCACTTTTTGCAGATGACATGATATTATGCATGGAAAATCTAATAGACTCCACCAAAAGTCTGCTAGATCTGATACATGAATTTAGCAAAGTCGCAGGATACAAAATCAATGTACAGAAATCAGTTGCATTCTTATACACTAATACTGAAGCAACAGAAAGACAAATAAAGAAACTGATTCCATTCAAAATTCCACCAAGAAGCATAAAATACCTAGGAATAAATCTAACCAAAGATGTAAAAGATCTGTATGCTGAAATCTATAGAAAGCTTATGAAGGAAATTGAAGAAGATTTAAAGAATTGGAAAAACATTCCGTGCTCATGGATTAGAAGAATAAATATTTTTAAAATGTCAATACTACCCAAAGCTATCTACACATTCAATGCAATCCCAATCAAAATTGCACCAGCATTCTTCTCGAAGCTAGAACAAGCAATCCTAAAACTCATATGGAACCACAAAATGCCCTGAATAGTCAAAGTAATTTTGAAGAAGAAGACCAAAGCAGGAGGCATCACAATCCCAGACTTTAGCCTCTACTACAAAGCTGTAATCATCAAGACAGCATGGTATTGGCACAAAAACAGACACATAGACCAATGGAATAGAATAGAAACCCCAGAACTAGACCCACAAACGTATGGCCAACTCATCTTTGACAAAGCAGGAAAGAACATCCAATGGAAAAAAGACAATCTCTTTAACAAATGGTGCTGGGAGAACTGGACAGCAACATGCAGAAGGATGAAACTAGACCATTTTCTTACACCATTCATAAAAACAAACTCAAAATGGATAAAGGACCTGAATGTGAGACAGGAAACCATCAAAACCCTAGAGGAGAAAGCAGAAAAAGACCTCTCTGACCTCAGCCATAGCAATTTCTTACTTGACACATCCCCAAAGGCAAGGGAATTAAAAGCAAAAATGAACTACTGGGACCTTATGAAGATAAAAATCTTCTGCACAGCAAAGGAAACAATCAACAAAACTAAATGGCAACTGATGGAATGGGAAAAGATATTTGCAAATGACAGATCGGACAAAGGGCTAGTATCCAAAATCTATAAAGAGCTCACCAAACTCCACACCCTAAAAACAAATAATCCAGTGAAGAAATGGGCAGAAAACATGAATAGACACTTCTCTAAAGAAGACATCCGGATGGCCAACAGGCACATGAAAAGATGCTCAACGTCGCTCCTCATCAGGGAAATACAAATCAAAACCACACTCAGATATCACCTCACGCCAGTCAGAGTGCCCAAAATGAACAAATCAGGAGACTATCGATGCTGGAGAGGATATGGAGAAACGGGAACCCTCTTGCACTGTTGGTGGGAATGCAAATTGGTGCAGACACTCTGGAAAACAGTGTGGAGGTTCCTCAAAAAATTAAAAATAGACCTACCCTATGACCCAGCAGTAGCACTGCTAGGAATTGACCCAAGGGATACAGGAGTACTGATGCATAGGGGCACTTGTACCCCAATGTTTATAACAGCACTTTCAACAATAGCCAAATTATGGAAAGAGCCTAAATGTCCATCAACTGATGAATGGATAAAGAAATTGTGGTTTATTTACACAATGGAGTACTACGTGGCAATGAGAAAGAATGAAATATGGCCCTTTGTAGCAACGTGGATGGAACTGGAGAGTGTGATGCTAAGTGAAAAAAAGCCATACAGAGAAAGACAGATGCCATATGTTTTCACTCTTAGGTGGATCCTGAGAAACTTAACAGAAACCCATGGGGGAGGTGAAGGAAGAAAAAAGAGGTTAGAGTGGGAGAGAGCCAAAGCATAAGAGACTCTTAGAAACTGAGAACAAACTGAGGGTTGATGGGGGGTGGGAGGGAGGGGAGGGTGGGTGATGGGTATTGAGGAGGGCACCTTTTGGGATGAGCACTGGGTGTTATATGGAAACCAATTTGTCAATAAATTTCATATATATATATATAAATAAATAAAATAAAATTAAATTAAATTAAACTTGACAAACTGCAAAATCAGTGAAGACTTATATGCAGGTAGATTTTTACAATGGAAGAAACAATATTTATAGGGCTTTTATTGCTTTAATGATAAAGAGGATTTCAAAATGTAATGATCACGAAACTACTGTTATACTAACCTCCCCTGCATGACATGAACAGACATTTTATGACCCATTTCATATTTTTATTATTTTATTTTTGATACATGAACATTTTAAGATACAAAGTCTGAAGTGTCTATTACAATTTAAGACCCCAGATATTCTCAAACATAGGAATGAAATAGATGAAGAAATATTAAATCATATCAACTGTGGATAATCAGACGATTTTACAATATGTACCTGGGTCGAAGAGAAATTTTCAGAGCAAATTTACATATTTGTGCATTACATTTCTCAAGTCACAAATTTTGTTACTATCATAGATAATTCCTTACTACCCTGAAACTTCAGAGGTAGTCTGTGCCAAAAACTATCTTTTCCTCTGAAATGAATTGTAGGTATATGAGTAGATAGGTAGTGATCATTTTAAGAGCAATTTCTCAACCAGTTTTTATCACATACACATTGCAATGAACTGTAACTCCTTCTGCCTTTTTTTTAACAAAATACCTTCCAATAATTTTAATATGGTCTTACCAATTTCTCCAGTCTGGAATTGTTTATACTGAATTCATCCCTTTGATATTTGCATATTTCCTCCACTTTTCCATAAAATAAAATGTGTAATAAAAGCTTTCTACAATATTAATTTAATGACATTTTTAAATGTTATGCGGTATGATTTATAATATCATTCTTCAGAAATTAGTCAGCTATACAAATAAATAGTAAATAGAATATTGATCTGTATCACCAAAAATTAACACATCAGTAATTAATCTGGTCTCCTCAGACAAGCACTGCATGGAAAAATGCTTTCTCAACTTTTCTCCCTCATTTCCCTCCCCACTAATTCGGTTATCATGGTGCTTCACATTTATTACTATTATCATTTTAAAATCATTTATGTTTGGAAATCAATTTATGATTTTAGCAAGAATTGAAGCTCAATTAAACACTTACATAACAGTTAAAATCAATGTCGAACAACTCACTGTAGATTGTTTCATAAGTTGTTATAGGATAAAGACTTTAAGTCAAATCTAATAATCTTTAAAACAAACCCAGAAACATAGTCCACAAATATAGGATTGTTGTATAAAACTGTAATACTCGGTTATTTGGCACATTA
This sequence comes from Lynx canadensis, assembly GCF_007474595.2. NCBI lineage: Eukaryota > Metazoa > Chordata > Mammalia > Carnivora > Felidae > Lynx > Lynx canadensis. Next base: position 53,455,905 of record NC_044306.2, on the reverse strand, counting down.
AAAAAATGTTTTAGTAAAAAAAAAAAAAAAAGAAACTGAGAACAAACTGAGGGTTGATAGGGGTTGGGAGGGAGGGGAGGGTGGGTGATGGGTATTGAGGAGGGCACCTTTTGGGATGAGCACTGTGTGTTGTATGGAAACCAATTTGACAAAAAATTTCATATATTGATAAAAATAAAAATAAAAATAAAAGTCTAGTTGAGTCTTTGTCCACTTTTTATTCAGTTTTTTTTCTGTTGAGTTGTAAGAATTCCTTATGTATTTTGGATATTTACCCTCATCAGATTATGGTTTGCAAATATTTTCACCCATTCTGCATGATGCCTTTTTGCTAGCTTTATTTTCCTGTGCTGTGCAGAAGCTTTTTCTATGCAACCCCACTTGTCTCTTTTCAAAGTTTTTAAGTCTTTATTTCATTCAGTTAGTTTATTCTTAAGTATGCTATTCTTGCTGACACTACTGTAATTTATTTTTTAATTTCTTAATTTCCTTGTCAGGCTCTTCATTGTTAATACATAGAAATTCCAGTGACTATCGTATGTTTGTTCAGTATTCTGTGCTAAACTGATTTTATTTTTTACTCTTAATAGTATTTTTATGGAGTCTTTAGTGTTGTGCACATTTAAGATTATATTATCTGCAAAGAGGTAATTTTACTTCATCATTCTAATTTGGATGCCTTTTCTTTCCTTTTCTGGCCTGATTGCTTTAGGAGGGTTTCTAGTACTATGGTGAAGAGAAGGGACGAGAGAGGGTATCATTACCTTGCTCCTAATCTTAGAGGAAACCTTTCAGTTTTCACTCTTAAATGTGATGTTAGTAGTGGGCTCTTCATATGTGTCCTTTATTATGTTGAAGTAAATTTCTTCTATACCTACTTTGTCGAGGGTTTTTATCATGAGAATCTGTTTAATATTGTCAAAAAATTTCTGCATTTCTTGAGATAATTATGTGATTTTTATGTTTCATTCAATTGATGTGGCTCATCACAGTAATTGATTTGTATGTGCTGAACCTTCCTTGTATCCCAGAGATAAATCCCACATGGCGTATGACCCCTTTAATGTGCTCTTGCGTTCAGTTTGCTAGCATCTTGTTGAGAAATTTGCAACCATATTTGTCATAGATAGTAACCTGCAGGTTTCTTTTTTTGTAGTGTCTTTGTCTGGCTTTGGTATCAGGTTAATATTGGCCTCATTACTGAATTTGGAAGTATTCTCTCTTCTTTTCAATTTTTTGGGCAAAATAGGTGAGATGATTATAAAATACAAATTTCAATTATGAGATAAGCAAGTCATGGGGATGAAAAGAACGGTATAGCAAATGCAGTCAAATCTATTGCAATAACTTTGGTGACAGATGGTAAGGACACCTGTTGGGGTAAGCATTTGTAGTATGTGCGATTGTGAATCATTATGTCATACACCTGGATCTAACAGAATGTTGTATATCAAATATACTTTGATTAAAAACAAAAATCTAAAAATCCCTTATTTGCTTAAGGACAATTATTGGTATAAGGACTGTTGTTCAGCATGATTTCTTAATAGAAAGGATTTATTTTTAAAAAGACATCAACCTGACCTCACAAGTTAAAATATCAGCTATCTCATTGTCTCTCATATAGTCAACATTGTCCAATCTTATGACCTCTATGTAACAAAGAAAAACACACAAGTGACAGGATAAACTAACTCAAACATCTATAAGCATAATGTGGGTAAAATTTTACCCAAAAATGTTTGAATATGTAATAGGGTATTATGTACAATTATTTTAACTTTTTTTTTAATGTTTATTTTTGAGAGAGAACAGCACAAGCAGAGGAGGGTCAGAGAGAGAGGGGGACAGAGGATCTGAAGTGAGCTCCATGCTGACAGCAGAGAGCCCAGTGCAGGGCTTGAGCTCACCAACTGTGAGATCTTGACCTGAACCAAAGTCGGACACTCAATTGACGAAGCCACCCAGGTGCCCCATATTGTGTACAACTTTTATGAGCAAGACGAAGTCAGATTGGAATCTCTACTACAATAGTCATTTCCACAATGACAGTTGAACTTTATTCAGTTACTTCAATAATTTAATTGTTATCTTGTTACTCTAATAGAATTCAAACTTTCCATTTTATTATTTTTATTATTTATTTATTTATTTTTAATGTTTATTTAATTTTGAGAGAGAGAGAGAGAGAAGGAGTGGGGGAGGGATAGAGATAGGGGGAGATACAGAATCCAAAGCAAGCTCCAGGCACAGAGCCCGATGCAAGGCTCAAACTCGAACCCGCAAACTGAGAGATCATGACCTGACCTGAAGTCGGCCATTTAGCCAACTGAGCCACCCAGATGCCCTTAAATTTTCCATTTTAAAAGGCTGAAGTTTAAATTTTACCTCATATCTCAGAAAATAACATTGTATTTTTCCAACAGAAGACTATCTTTAATACTCCCTGGAGATTAAAACAAATTTCATTTTATAGTCAATATATTTAAAGGAACATATAAAATACTCTCACTAGATAAACACTTCCAGGTCTACTTCATTTTAGATAGTTCTAGGAAGATAAGAAAGGACGTGGATATTTTATATTCAGAATATTTAAAAAAATGCTAACTCATCCTTGGCCTAAAGATCTATTTTTATTTCTAATAAAAAGGCATCCAATGCTTGCTCTATGGAATTCTTGCAAAGAGACTCAAATTTTTGTCTTGCTACATATTCTACCTTCATATATTCTGATTTTGTCAGATACTTTCAGGAAAGTAGTATATTTGCCCATAGCCATACATCCAAGGGAATTGGTTCTGTGTCCAAAAGGGACATACATTAAGGGATACAGCTCTATATTATATGCAACTGTAAAACCAGAAGTGATGCCAAAAAATACCAGGCATAAAACTGTGTCTCAAATTATTATTTCAGATACTGTTAATCATGAATACTGTTTCAGACTCCAGGACATACACTAATCCATTCACGCTTCTTCAAGTAATTACGGTTATAATCATAATACCAGAAAATCTTGTGTCACTGCAGAGCTTATGCAGAGGCACGTTGAAATATGTCCAGAACTAGATGACTTTGAGGAGACTGCATCATCCCAAAACTCTACAGATGAAAGAAAACGTTGCCTGATGTAGACCAGCAGCAATCAAAATATTTCCCTTTTATTTCAGTTGGCCTCTTTGTTGACCACTCTCCTTTCAGTAAACTGGTGTGTACCAAATGTTTGTGCCTCCCCCACAAAATTTGTATGTTGAAGCTCTGAATGAATTCCTATGTGGTGGGATTAGAAGGTGGGGCTTTGGAAAGTTATTAGGTTTAGGTAAGATCACAAGTAGGGAGCTTCCATGTTGGGATTAGTGACTCTTGTAAGATGAGAACATACCAGAGCTTTCCCTCTCCACAATGTGAAGATATAACCAGAAGGTGGCCCTCCTGCAAGCTGGAAAGAGATCCGTCACCAAAGAATCAAATCAACTGGCACCTTGGGTAGGACTTTCCAGGTTCCAGAATAATGATCAATAAATATCTGTAGCTGAAGTCACCCCTTCTACATAATATGTTGTAGCAGCCCGAGCTAAGAAAAAACACTTTCTATTTTCTAACTTGCTGTTAGGTTTCTAGTCACTACTTTTGACTAAAGCCTATTTTGTCTGATACAAGTAAATCTACCTTTTCTTTCTTATGGTCTGCACTTATATAAAGTCTCTTCTTCCGTCTTCTTACTTTGAACCTATGTGTCTCTTTAAAATAAAATCAATGTCTTGTAGGCTGCATATAGTTGGGTCTTCCTCCTCCTCCTCCTTCTTACTCTCCTCCCTGTCCTCCTCCTTCCCCCTTCTACTCCTCTTCCTCCCTTCTCACCCCCATTCCTCCTCTTTCTCCAACCAGCCAAATTGTGCCTTTTAATTACTGAATTCAGTCCATTTAGATGTAGGATTATTGATACGTAAAGATTTACTAAATAGCCATTTTAGTTGTTGCTTTTTGTCTGTTTTCTATTTCAATTGTTTCTTTTCCCCTCTGTTTCTTCCTATATTTGTAAATTAATGGCGTACCATGCTGGCATCCCTCTGGCCCTTTTTAAAGTATATTTTTTTAATTTACTCATTTATTTTGAGATAGAGAGAAAGCAGGAGCAAGGAGGGGCAAAGAGAGAGGGAGAGAGAGAATCTGAAGCAGGCTCTGCTCTGTCAGCACAGAGCCCCATGCAGGGCTCAAACTCACAAACCACAAGACCATGACCTGAGTTGAAATCAAGAGTCAGATAGATACTTAACCAACTGCGCCATCCTGGTGCCCCATCCTCCCACCCTACTTTTTTAATGTTTCATGAATCTACTCTAGGTTTCGCTTTGAGGTTACCATGAGGCTTACAAAAAAATAACATATATAAAACAGTATATTTTATGCTGATAGCAAGTTACCTTCATTTGCCTATAAAGACACCACAATTTTATTCCTCCCTTTTGATATTTTTGATGTCACCATTTATCCTTTTTTGAGAGAGAGAGAGTCGGTGGGGGGGGGGGGGCGCAGAGGGTAGGGGCAGAGAAAGAGAATCTTAAGTAAGCTTCATACCCAGTGCAGAGCCCCACACAGGGCTCAATCTCACAACCATGAGATCATGAGCTGAGAGCTGAACCAAGATCATGACCTGAGCTGAAATCAAGAGTCAGGCACTTAACCAACTGAGCCACCCAGGTGCCCCTACCATTTTTTATGCTGTGTATTCATTACAAATTATAGCAGCTATTCTTATTTTTAATACTTGTTTCTCTTGTTATACTATTGTTAAGTGGTTAATACACCGTCCTATTTATATAATTGGAGTTTTCTAAATCTTCCTATATATGTTTCAGCTTTACCATTGTGTTACATACTTTTGTTTGCTTTCATCTCACTGATTAGAGTTTTTTTTTTTCATTTCAGTTTAGAGAACTCTCTTTGAAATACTACTTGCAAGGTAGATCTAGTGATGATGAACTCCCCTAGCTTTTGTTTGTCTGGAAGAGTCTTTATTTCTCTCACAAATCTGAAGAAAAACTATGTTTGACATAGTATTCCTGACTGGCAATTTCTATCATTTAACACTTTGAATATGACATTCTACTTTCTCCTGGCTTGTAGGGTTTCTGCTGAGAAATCCACTGATAGCTTAATAGGGTTCCTTTCTTAGTTGCACTGCTTTTTCCCTGGCTACCTTAGAACTTTTTAACTTTGATTTTGATAGCTTCATTATAATGTGTCTTTGAAAATGTCTTTTGTCACTGAGGTAATAGAGTTATCTATTAGCTTCCTGAACTTTGGTTCCAAGTATCCCCAGGCATGGGAAGATTTTAGCTACTATTATTTTAACTAAAATTTCTACCCCTTCTCCCTCTGTTCTCCCTCTGGAACCACAATAGTTTGGAGGTTTGCCCTTTTGATTGAGTCTCACAAGTAATGTAAGCTTTCTTTGCTCATTTCTATTTTTTTCTCTTTGTTCTCTTGCTACTGTGCTATTTCAAAATTCTTACCTGTTAAGTCATTTATTCTCTCTTCCATCTGCTCTACTCTACTACAGATGCTCTGTATTGTATTCTTCATCCAATCATTGAATTCTTCAGTTCATGATTATTTTTGGTTCTTTTTCATGGTTTCTCTTTTTTTTTCTAAAGAACTCATTTATTCATTTATCTCTTTCTTAATCTCATTGATTAGACTTTCTGACTTTTTTTTGTAGTTTATAGTTTCTTCAATACAGCTCTTTTCAGTTCTTTATGAGCTATATCGCTGTATACCATGTCTTTAGGATCAGTTGTTAGAGAATAATTGATATCTTTTGTAATGGTATATTTCCTTTATTTATGAACTTCCTTGATCTCACTGCCATAGCAGGAGCACACACACAAGGCAGATGCTGCACAGTGGGGTGAAGTGGGAGCTTAGCAGAGTTTTGTGGGTGCCTACAGGCTGATGATATCCTCCGGCAGGCTATTCCCAGTAGCTTCATGCTGAAGTCCTAAATTTACAGCAGAAACTGTGTTCCTTTCATGACCTTTGAAATTATGGTCTGTTTTTTTTTTTTCTTTTCTTTGCCCTCAGTCATGGAGGTACCTTCTCAGAAATCAGTGTCTTCTGGAAAGAGACAGGTTCCTTCAGTTTCAACCCCCACAGCTAGATTAACCTGAAGATCACCCACGCTTTCCAACTCCTCCTAGGGGAAATCACGTCTTTCCACTATCGGTGTGAAAAACATCTGTGCCGCCACTAACAGAGGGCTTAGTTCCATGCAGTGTCACCTGGGGAGGCAGTAAGCTCCAGTAAAGTCCCTCTCTGTCCACTGCTTCCAAACTCATTTCTATTCTATTCTATTCCAATGGCATGTTGAAATCTCCACTATGGCAGGATGGACTTCTATCCATTTTATGTCACCTGTGTGTTTCCTTGCAGGACAGCACTTTCCAGGTTTTTTCCTTGACCAAAGCAAGTGGAAGTGGGGCAGGTTTGCTAACTCCCTTGGATCCATTCTTACTAAGGTCTTGTTTATTTATTTTCTGATGCACAGATAGGAAGAAGTTCTCTTGGATCCCTCCCAGGTGCTACGGCATTCTTGTTTATGTATGGATGTCTAATTCATTGTTTAAAAAAAGAGGGAGAGATAAATGAGGAATATCTTATGCCACCATGATGCTGACTTTACCACCCACACTATATTTAATTAATCTCTCTTCTCTTAAATTTTGTTTTGCCATTTTTTGCCAACAATATTCCCTAATAGATGAAGCATATTTATTTATAGATATGAAATATCTCTAAGTTATTCATTAATCTAACAAAGAAAGTTATAGATGATTACTGATATTTGAATCCTTGTAAAATGATTTAAATAGGGTCAAACTTCTTTCTGGAACCTGAAATAATTCAAGTATTCCATAATATGGTTCAGTGTTAAGAAAATAATCTTGGACCAGGGCAATAGTATGAACAAAAATACCGAAGGTAAAGTGTCTCTGCTGTGTTCAGGGAGCACATAGGATAGGGATAAAAAAAAATACAGTCATATTTACTCATAGTGAAGGATAATTAGAGATAAAGCTTGATGCAGATGATTCTTCCAGAGTGGGAGAACTTTTGTCCAGTTGCCACGGTCTTCAGAATTGAGAAAGTCTTGTTGCTAAGCAGTTAAATCTAGAACACAATCAAATGAGAGATGAAAGGGAGCGGATTGTTAGTTCTCTTTTTATGTAAGGTTTTAGATCAAAGTCTTTGTGCATAAAGAGAGGTAGTACAAACCATGATAGGGCTCTAGCTAGCAAAGATAATGGGAACCATTAATTCTACTGCTGGTAAGTCTTTCAAGAATTTAGCTGTAGAGGAGAGAAACATTAGTATTAACGCATACATGCATACACACATGCAAACATACACACACCATAATTCTTTGCCATTTTTTATTCTTAAGGAGGATCTGTTACCTGGATTATGTCTTATTCTGGTCTATTTTACTTGGTTGAGTAAACAAAATTGTGTTTTTAGTGGGTTGTTGCTCATACTTTGGAAAAATAAAGCTATAAGAGTGAGAAAGGGAGGTGGTAATTAGGGTAGATAGATTGATGAGCTTGATGACGCTCGCAGGAGAGAAAAAAAGAACTTATAAAAGATGATGTATGACCATCTACTTAGAAGTTTCTGTTTCATTATGGCATTATACCACATTATGAATGAAAATGTTATATTCTCTTAGGAAATGTGTCTCTTGAATCATTGCATAAAATAATGTTGTGAGGATAAATGCCGTCTGGCTCACATACTCTTGGAATTAGAAATAAATTCTGACTAATTTTTATTGATTAGTTTCACTCTCAACAGCACTCTGTTATTCTTAATTATTTTCCATCACAACAATTGATACTCCATTATAATTACAAAATATATATCAAGAGACTCAAAAGTCAAATCAGTATATTAAGATTTTACTCACAATTTAGAGGTATTGTCCTCAAAGGTTTAATTTAGGAATTTTACTTTCCTTTTTGTGGTTTCTTGGCATTTTGTGAAATATTCCTCCCCATTAGTCCTAGAGAAATACCAAACTACCCTAGGAATTCAGATCTTATTAATGATGAAGATAGTATTTAGCCTGAAATAAATTTCCTGGCTGCTATCTGCAAGAAGAAAGCAAAGACTAAGAAAAATACCAAATCTTGTATTAGACATGTAAGAAATGTTGAATTCTGGATTTTACTGTTTAAACTACCATAACTGGAACTCAATAATAACTACTTGTGAAAACAAAGACAAGGGATTTTCAGGTGAAGGTGAAGATACTCTGTGATTTCTTTTCCCAGGAGTTTTGAGATGTTTCTATGGGCGTAGCAAAATCAGGGAAAAAGGATTAACCTAGTTGGAGCTGAAGATTTGAGACCACAGTGGTTGTATTAATGGAGTCTAGAGCCAGGCTATAGATATACGAGGTAAAATTAAGGGAACGTAAAAAGTGGGGGAGAATGAAAAAAAAGTGATTTTTCTGCATAAATTTGAGAATCAAGTTTTGAATAAGAATAAAAGTTGTGGTTAACTATTTGACATGTAAGAGTCAGGACAATGGAGGGTTATAATAAGGGTTAGGATTAGGGTTAGGGTTAGGGTTACAGTTAGAGTTTGATAATAAGATACAGATGATACTAAGAAATAATATTTAGCTATAAGCCAATGGTTAAATATTGTTGAAAATAAGTAGCAAAGCTAAAATAAACTAGGTATTATATAGGTTTCCCATATGCTCACTAAACCCCAGATGTGGGTAAAATTATTGGTGAATAACACATTAATAAATCAGACACCCAATTGCTTGAGGTTTGTGTAGCATTGATTTGGGTGTTGGTGTTTGAGTAAGAAAAAAACCTAAATAGTGGTCCAGTGAGATGGCTACCGGTTTAGTGGTTTGTAAGTGGCTTTGGTAATCAGTGCAAATTTGGCTCTGTCATCTGCTCTGTATGCCATACAGGAATACTGAGAATGTAAATCTTCCTCTATGCCTTGCTTTGAATTGTTGATTGGTACCTTTAGTAAAATGAAGTAGGAATAAGGAGATTTCCATGAAGAAGTGAAAGTCAAGAGATTTTTGCTTTTCATGAAAGGAAGATTCCATACATGACACAATGATTCTACAAAAAAGAGGTCAAGGGAACATAGCTTCAAGATTTTTTTTTTAATGATTAAGCAAAAATAGGTACAGGGACTAGCAGAGGCGAGGTCCTTAATCATGCATCTTTTTTAAACAAATTTTTAATGTTTATTTATTTTTGAGAGAGAGAGAGGCAGAGGGCAGGTGAGGGAGGAGTAGAGAAAAAGGGAGACACAGAATCCAAAACAGGCTCCAGGCTCTGAGTTGTCAGCACATAGCCCAACGCTGGGCTCAAACTCACGAACCGTGAGATCATGACCTGAACAAAAGTCGGACACTTAACTGACTGAGTCACCCAGGTGCCCTTAATTTTTATATTGTCTACTATGGGAGGTGGTTTGATCAGTTTATATTAGATCCCTCATAGCTGACTTCACTTTCCTGGTTTTTCAACTAGACCGAGAGTTCTTGGTGTCATTACTTTAAGCATTGTTATTACTTTAATGATTTCATAAAGACAGTGGATACTCTCATTGGGTAATAAAAATAAGCAATGCATATACAAAATATTGAAATTTTACAAATTTCTAATGTGTAGTTTTGTCCCAAACACTGCTTCCAAATTTGAGACCATTAATATCTCCAGACCATTACTATCTCAACATATACGTACATGTATATTTCCTGAGTGCGTCGCACCATTATTTTGTTTCTACTTTTCATGCAAAATATGCATATGTATTTTTATTTATGAAATAAATACATTTTACTGCCAAACCCAAGACATGGTTACCTTGAAATCTTATAAAGTCAGAATTTGATGCCAATATTGATGCCTTGATTCTTGCAGTTTCACAGGCTTAGATGAAAAAGGGAATGCAGGAAGGAGCTAGGACAATCAATAATTTCTTTCATGGAAGCATATTTACAGACCATGAGAAAAAATAATAAAATACATGAGTAATTTTTATATCTCTCCTGAGTAATGTGACTAAATAATTTATCATTTGAAAGTGAAAGGAAGACCTATATCGTGATATCCATATCCACCCCATATGTGTAAATTGAGACTGCTACATTAAAATATGATAGGTGTTCACATTTCCAGTAATACTCTTTTATTTTATATATTTATTGTGAAAATGCTGATACATATTCATATATTTACAGAGCAATATAACAAATCCATATGTGTCCTTTATCTAGATTCTTAGAGTCAACCTATAGCCAATCACCATTGCTTTGTACACGTAGTCTCATTCTGCCTTACCATGATTTATTTAATGCAATGCAATATACTGAGTCATGAGGCAAACGCTGACCCACTTTACCCCATACCCTTCCTTTCATCCTTCACCTTGACTTGCTCATATGTTCCACTCCTATATCTGCCCTTCTTTGTATTTTTTTCTTTTAGTGCTGCTGCTCTGATGTTGTGACTCCTAGAAGACAGATCTTTAAATATCAGCACTTTATTTATCAGCATACTTCCAGCTCAGAGGGAGGAGACAGAATAGTGATGCTTCCTGATCCGCTCTGTTTTGGTCTCACCAATGGCTGAATATGGTGTCTCCATAATAGCTGTGGGTGAGGTCATGGTACATGTGTTTCTGAGGTCATGGTACATAAGAGTGTTTCTGCTCCTTTTTGGATGGTCCCATGTTGAACACTCCTATTGCCATGGCCCCCCAGAAGTGGTGATTCCTTTGAGGGTAACAAACCCTAGCAATGTCAAGAAGCCTCCAGGCTGGATCTCTTACCAACTGCATTTTGGAGGCCAGCGACATGTTTTCCATATGAAGGTAAAGAAGCTTTTGCTGTCCAAAAATTTCCCAGTGTTCACCTACACAGACCAGGGGGCTCTTCTTGAAGACCAGCCATTTATCCAGAAAGACTGTTATTATCGTGGCTATGTGGAAGGGGATCCGGATTCCTTGGTGTCTCTGAGTACCTGTTTTGGGGGCTTACAAGGAATAATGCAGACAAATCACATTGTTTATGAAATTTTACCCAAAAAGCTTTCTACCACATTTGAACACCTGGTATATAAGATGTACGGTGAGGAGAAACAATTCCCACCCATGAGGTGTGGCTTAACAGATGAAAAAATAGCACGGCAAGTGAAGTCACAAGAGAGCAATAATTCTGTTTTGCTGCAACGTGGGTATGAAAGTCTGGGGACCCACAAGAGATTTGTTGAAATGGCAGTGGTGGTGGACTACAATCGATATGCTTATCGCAGATACAATGTCACAACTGTGGAGCTGGAAGTAATCACTACTATGAATAACGTAAATACCTTCTATCAACCACTAAATATTGATGTGAGTTTGGTTGGAATGGAGGTCTGGAATGGAGGAAACCCTGTTGACATAAAGAACATGGACACACTCCTGGATTTATTTTGCGCCTGGAAGAAAGAAAGCTTTAATGCCCGTGTCCCCCATGACATTGCGCATGTTTTTGTAAAAAAAGGATATGGTGCTCTTGGCATATCTTATGTTGGATCAATATGTAACTACAATACTAATTGTGCAGTGGATGCTTTCACAAGTGACAATTTGGGTGTGTTTGCATTTGTTGTGTCACATGAGCTCGGTCATTCTCTGGGTATGTGGCATGATGAGAAAACATGTAAATGTGCAGACGATGTGTGCATAATGTATGCAACACAGTCTCAGGCAACTAAATTCAGCAACTGCAGTTATGCTAGATATTGGCACACCTCGGCGGGATCAAGATGTATCTTGCATCCACGAACGCCAAAGAGAATCTTCCGGTATACACGCTGTGGGAACGGTGTGGTTGAAGATGGAGAAGACTGTGACTGCGGCTCCTTAAGTCTGTGTACAAAAGATCCATGTTGTCAGTTAGACTGTACTCTGAGTCCTGGGGCTACCTGTGCTTCTGGGCTTTGTTGCAAAGACTGCAAGATCATGCCATCAGGTGACGTGTGTAGAGAACGGGAAAATGAATGTGACCTTCCCGAGTGGTGCGACGGGACATCCTATCAGTGTCCAGAAGACGTGTACATGCAAGATGGAGCCGAATGCACAGGTGGTGGCTACTGCTATGAAAAGAGGTGCAATACTCGTGATGAACAGTGTAGCCAACTTTTTGGCCCAAATTCCAAGAGTGCGAGTCAGATTTGCTACAGTACAGTGAACGTCCGAGGTGACCGTTTCGGCAACTGTGGTCTCAAGAATCATCAATTTATAAAATGTAATAACTCAGATACCCTGTGTGGGAGGGTTCAGTGTAAGAACGTGGCAGAAATTCCCACTCTGAGAGACCATTCTACTCTGCATTGGCTTCACATCAATGATAGCATCTGCTGGGGTACTGACTTCCATTTGGGGATGCCCTTGCCTGATCTTGGTGAAATAAAAGATGGTACAGAGTGCGGTGAAGAACATATCTGTGTCCAAAGGAAATGCATCCCTTTGGCATATTTGAAAACTGATTGCTCACCTGAGACCTGCAATATGAACGGTGTCTGTAACAATAGACATCACTGTCATTGCAGCTATGAGTGGGACCCTCCTGACTGCCGGATAAAAGGCACTGGAGGTAGTGTAGACAGTGGCCCACCCCCAATAAGAAAAGAGACCAATCGGTCACAGGAGAAACAGCAAAAGAAGACTAGCCCACTCTTATTCTGGTTGATACCTTCTCTGGTTTTATTCTGTTCTTTGTTAATTTTGTCTTTTATGAGAAGGGGAAAAAGCATTAAGAAAGAAGATCAAAATGTTACAACCGCACCCAGTAAACAGCAGAATGATCCACGTCAACCTAATCAAGGAGAACTGAATGATCCACCCGCAATGAGAAACCAAAAAGCTATGATTTCTAGAAAGAAACCCAATCCCAAATGAAATTCCCCGTTTGTTAAGTTTTAGTTCCCTGGCAGGAGAAATGTTACAGCTTGTATCACAGGTCACTGACAGAAACTTCCTGAGACTTTTTATCATTTGGGATCATAAAGGTTAGCCATCGAACAATAAGCAAAATATACCAATTACCGGCACATTTTTACTTTCCATTATTTTAGGCAATTATATCGGTTAATGTTTTATGGAACTATTCTGTGGTTGCAGAGCAAAGGCACAGTCCACAGATAGGGTGTGTGTGTCTTCTGCTTTCTCACACAGGGAATAGGAAACTGCAAATCACATTTCTCCTTTGTGAGTCCTCTCTTATTAGCTACTACCAGTAGGGTAAACTAAAGGGAGACTGGACATGGGAAATGTCCTGAATGTTGTTCATGTCATGGTTGCCTCATTAACTCTCACCCTGGCAAAGGCAGTGCCTTTCAATCTTTATATCACTGCATATGGATATAAATATAGATGTAGACATAGGTAGAAAGATATCATATGTATTGTATATACACATATGCATATATCTCAAATATATATACATTTCCTTCCTTGAGTTAATCCCCAGAACCAACAGTACTGTCAACCTCAGAGAAACTGGCACAGCTATGGAGTGTCTTACCCTTGGAGTTCTAGATCTCAGGTCTTTGAGGCCTGCACCAAATCCCAGAGGTTCAGCACCAGTTTGGCCAACCCTCTCCTCAGAGGTCAGAGTCCTAGAGCCACGGGACCTACTCCAAACGTGTGGGTTCCAATAATGGCACCTCGTCCCTTTGATCTCCAGTCTCAGGTTCAAGAGCTGCACTTCCTGTTAGTAAAGCATGGCTGCCTCAGAGGTGGGCTCTTCTTGCGACTGAATTCTGACTGATAGAGTATTACCTTGCATGACAGAGAACGTGGGAAGGAGTCTGACATCAGAAGGTTTTGAATTTTCACACCACTGTCTTTACTATCTTGGAGACATGATTTATACTTAGATAGAATTACTTCAAAATCTCAAAAGAGAAGAAAATGATACTTACCATTCAACCCCTTGGTAACTTCACTTGTAAAATAAGATAAAGAAGATATTTACAATTCCAAGTAGGATATATAAGTCTTAGCAGACCCTGTTTCCTCTGCAAAGAAAAAAAAAACCTAGAAAATCTAATTTATTTTAAGAACCATATTTGAAGGACATCAGAGAGCTGAGGAAGCAATATGGGATAGATGAACTAACATTTCAGGCAGGATAAAACAATTCTGAAAAGCACTGAATCTTGCCAGCCATTTTGTCCTCTGAGCATTTGCTGATGCCAGATGTGAATTGAACCTTGGGCTTGGCCCAGGTGGAGCACCTCTGCTGAGGGAAAGAGAAATTCCCAATGTCTTACTCACTACACGGGTTAGATAGACTGTAAACATTAGGCATCGAGGGCCTCTAATTCACAATCAGATTTCCCCCAAGTCACAATGCTTGAGAGCTTTATGGGATGCTGGTGAGCTCCTCTGAAATTTCTCGAAGGCATAGATCCCCAAAATCATGTTGTATTTTGAGCACAAGCCATATTTTGAACTAACGTTCCTCTTTGAAATGTCATTAAGGTGTCAATTACCAAAATCATGTTATATTTGAACACAAGACAGCACACGCACTGTGTCCCCATAATACACTTACCTGATTTTTGGTGTTGCATGTGGCAAGATGCTGGAGAGCTGGGTGGTGAACCTCTCGGTGATAGAGCACAACCACTGATAAGTTTTCAGAGTTGTGAAAATAGAATCACAGAATTGAAAGTCCAGCAGGCCCATGCCTGACCAACATAAGGAAAGGAGAATTCCCCAAGATGTACTAAAAACCATTCACCTCTGACCTGGAACAACCCATGATTAGAGATAGTGATAAGCTCTTCAGCTGATCTTTCTAACAGAGGAGAGAAAACTCTGAAGAAGTCACCTGGAGTTGCGATGGTTGTTTCATACACAATTCCTGCACTTAATAAAACATTACTGTACATGCTAAGAATCAAAATTCATGATTTATTACTAAAAGAAGAATAAAAGGAAGGGGAAAAAAAGAGAAACTGTAAGTATGATCCAGATAGTGGAGCAAGAATAAATGAAAAAAAAAAAAAAAAAAAAAAAAAAAAAAAACAACAACCTGTGATTAATACATTTAAAATAGGAAAAAAAACCTACAAAATGCAAAAACAAATGTAGAATATCCTCAGTAATTAGGAATCTATACAAAAATTTCAAATGGATATTGCAGAAATAAAAAGTATCATATAATAAAATAAAAAGATCATTCAGTAGATGGTTTGAACAGTAGTTTGGGCATATCAGATGACAGAATTACTCATCTGGAAAAGGTCAGTGGAAAAATCCCCACACTGCTCTACACAGAAAAATAAAAGCGAAATACAAGAGCTTAAGAAATAGATTTGATTTAAGGAATTTTATAACTTTTTAGAGATTGTGTAATTTTAGGTAGGGAAGAATGAGAAAAAACTCAAGTTTTAGTAAATGCTTTTGGGCCTCTGTATGTGTGCTACTATAAATATTGCTTATCCTAATGCTGTGGGCATGAGTTTGATAGGAAATTTAATTGTGCCTTCTTTATCTGCATGAATTTGCAAGTACTTCATTATTAAACATAAAAATGTAGATTTAGCTCTAAGATGGTTTTAAGTAGTCAAAAATTTTCAAACATTTAGGATTTTTCCTTCCTTCCTTTCTTTCTTTCTATTTTAGAGATAGAGAAAGAAAAAGCACAGGGGAGAGGAGCAGAGAGAAAGAGAGAGACTCTTAAGCACGCTCCATGCTGAATATGGAGCCCGATATGGGGCTTACTCCCATGACTCTGGGATCATGACCTAGGCAAAATCCAGAGTTGGATGCTCAACCAACTACATCACACAGGCGCCCCAGTTTTTTTTTTGTGTGTGTGATTATTTCTTTTTTTTTTCTTTTTTTTTTATATATATGAAATTTATTGACAAATTGGTTTCCATACAACACCCAGTGCTCATCCCAAAAGGTGCCCTCCTCAATACCCATCACCCACCACCCCCCTCCCTCCCACCCCCCATCAACCCTCAGTTTGTTCTCAGTTTTTAACAGTCTCTTATGCTTTGGCTCTCTCCCACTCTAACCTCTTTTTTTTTTTTTCCTTCCCCTCCCCCATGGGTTCCTGTTAAGTTTCTCAGGATCCACATAAGAGTGAAACCATATGGTATCTGTCTTTCTCTGTATGGCTTATTTCACTTAGCATTACACTCTCCAGTTCCATCCACGTTGCTACAAAAGGCCATATTTCATTTTTTCTCATTGCCACATAGTATTCCATTGTGTATATATACCACAATTTCTTTATCCATTCATCAGTTGATGGACATTTAGGCTCTTTCCATAATTTGGCTATTGTTGAGAGTGCTGCTATGAACATTGGGGTACAAGTGCCCCTATGCATCAGCACTCCTGTATCCCTTGGATAAATTCCTAGCAGTGCTATTACTGGGTCATAGGGTAGGTCTATTTTTAATTTTCTGAGGAACCTCCACACTGCTTTCCAGAGCGGCTGCACTAATTTGCATTCCCACCAACAGTGCAAGAGGGTTCCCGTTTCTCCATATCCTCTCCAGCATCTATAGTCTCCTGATTTGTTCATTTTGGCCACTCTGACTGGCGTGAGGTGATACCTGAGTGTGGTTTTGATTTGTATTTCCCTGATAAGGAGCAACGCTGAACATCTTTTCAATTGCACCAGCATTCTTCTCGAAACTAGAACAAGCAATCCTAAAATTCATATGGAACCACAAAAGGCCCCGAATAGCCAAAGAAATTTTGAAGAAGAAGACCAAAGCAGGAGGCATCACAATCCCAGACTTCAGCCTCTACTACAAAGCTGTAATCATCAAGACAGCATGGTATTGGCACAAAAACAGACACACAGACCAGTGGAATAGAATAGAAACCCCAGAACTAGACCCACAAACGTATGGCCAACTCATCTTTGACAAAGCAGGAAAGAACATCCAATGGAAAAAAGACAGCCTCTTTAACAAATGGTGCTGGGAGAACTGGACAGCAACATGCAGAAGGTTGAAACTAGACCACTTTCTCACACCATTTACAAAAATAAACTCAAAATGGATAAAGGACCTAAATGTGAGACAGGAAACCATCAAAACCTTAGAGGAGAAAGCAGGAAAAGACCTCTCTGACCTCAGCCGTAGCAATCTCTTACTCGACACATCCCCAAAGGCAAGGGAATTAAAAGCAAAAGTGAATTACTGGGACCTTATGAAGATAAAAAGCTTCTGCACAGCAAAGGAAACAACCAACAAAACTAAAAGGCAACCAACGGAATGGGAAAAGATATTTGCAAATGACATATCGGACAAAGGGCTAGTATCTAAAATCTATAAAGAGCTCACCAAACTCCACACCCGAAAAACAAATAACCCAGTGAAGAAATGGGCAGAAAACATGAATAGACACTTCTCTAAAGAAGTCATCCAGATGGCCAACAGGCCCAGTTTTTTTTCTTAATTAAAGCTCATCTCTAAAATTTTGAAAAGGACTTCACATTGCTATTTTATTTTCTGCTTTATTCTCACATCATAATTATACATTTTATTTTACTTTATTTTATTTTGTTTTATTTCATTTTAATTATTTTTATTCCAGTATGGTTAACATAGTGTCACATTAGTTTCCGGCGCACAATATAGTGATTTGACTTTCATACATCACCAGGTGCTCATCATGACAGTAGGTACGCTCCTTAATCCCCATCACCCATTCACCCATCCTCCCACCCATCTCTTATCTCCCCATCAGTTCGTACTCAATAGTTAAAAGTCTACATAACTATACATTTTTTTAACTTCTTTAACTCAATTGCTATGAATCATCACATGAAAGGAATCACTGGATTATAGTTTTTAAAAAAATAGCCAGAAATTTTCCTATAGTACTTATACCATTTTCAAGGGGTGCCTGGGTGGCTCAGTCGGATAAGCATCCAACTTCAGCTCGGGTCATGATTGATCTCACAGTTGGTGGGTTCGAGCCAGCATGAGGCTCTGTGTTGACCGTGCACAGCCTGAAGCCTGCTTCAGATTCTGGGTCTCTTCCTGCCTCTCCCCCGCTCATGCTCTGACTCTCAAAAATAAATAAAAATGTTAAAAAAATGTTTTTAAATCAGCCTATCATCCCCAACCACATACACACACAGCCTGAGAGAATTTTGATTAGGCTTGCATTGAATCTGTACATCAATTTGGGAAGAATGATTATTTTAGAAATATTGAGTTTTATATCCATGAACATGATATATATCCTCATTTATCTAGTTCTTTTTAAAGATGTTTCAGTAATGCCTTATTATTCCCAAGAGAGAGGTATTGCATATATATGGTTAAATACCTATGGTGTTTTCATATTGTGCATATGATTGTGCATGAAATTTATTTTCTAACTCTTGTTTGTATAGAAATATAATCCACTTTGTAAATTTACATAATTCCTTACCACTGACTATACGTTTTACATTGACTATAAGTGTGTGTATTTTAAAGAGCTGTTGGGATTTCCTATGAATACAACCAGGTTATCTATTAATAATGTTTGACCTTTTGCCTTGAATATACAATATGAGCTTGGAGCTTCTTTGTAATGCCAGAACATGAAGAAGTTCCTAAAAAAACAACATGCTGGAATGTCAAAAGGACACAGGAACTAACTGAAAGTCCTCTCAGATATCAAACCTGAACATAGTGTACATTTTCAACATATTGTAAAATAAATATCAGCCCATGCTGATATGAATAGATGACTGAAGAGATCAGTAAAAGGGGGAGAAGAGACCACTTTCCCACATAGAAGAATTCCAAATACTGTATGTCAACACTCTGTTCTCAACTCCCAGCGCTTAACTGGGGCTACCGATAGTGACTACTTTCCAAATCAGTATGGAAATGGAGGCAGGGGATGACCTGAAAAAAGACTACCTTTGCCACAAGATGAATGCTAACATCATCACATGGATAGGTCATCTTGATAACATGAACCCTTGATATGATGAACCAAAAATGTTACTTTATCTGTGTTACCTCCCTCTCTAAAACCTATAATTTCTGTTTCACCATCAAAAAAACATTCCTAAATTAAAGGGCCTTTTACAAAACAGCTGAGCAAATCTTTTGAAAAATGTCAAGGCCACTATAATAAGGAAAGTCTAAGAAAGTCCCAGCCAAGAGGAGCCTAAGGAGATATGGCAACTAAAAACAATATGGTATCCTGGATGGAATCCTGGAACAACAACAACAAAAACAAAAACAAAAACAAAAAACATTGGATACAAATGAAAGAAATGTATAGCAAGAATGGATATTAATTAATAATAATGTGTAAATATGTTGTTCTCACTAGTTATGACAAAGGTACAGTAACAATGTAAGATTTAACAGTAGTAGAAACTGGGTATAGGATTTGATTTACCAAAACTCTGAAGTATTTATGGAACAGTTTTGTACATCTGAAACTAATTTTAAAACAAAAAAGCTACCTAAATTCATATAAATAAATATATAAACAAAGTTTACCTGATTAAGCTAGCATAACCATAGGGAGTCAAAACACTATTTTATATTTTATAATTTTGTGCTCATGACTGCCTTGGGGAGAAAATAACCATTAGCCTTTATTTATCTTGTAGTACATTAAAACCTTGGATTACTGTGTGGGTTAAGAAATTACTTTTCCCTTTAAGTTTCTTTTTTCATGCTATCCTTATATAATTGTTTCATTCTGTTATGCTTCTTTTGTAAAATGAGGTATATGATGTCATGTATTATAAATTAACTTGAAGTATTTGTGTTGAATTTGGATTTTTTTAAATCCTTGAATATTTAGAGACAGACATGTCTGTAAACCTTACTGGGGCTGCTGGTTTTGGTGTGGGTAGATTTTACACTAATAATGCAACTCCTTTAAATATTACAGTTTGTTCAGGGTTAAAATTTATTTCTGTGTTTGTCACATTTTCAAAAAAAATCCACTCAGCTTTTTAAATTTACTCAGGTTAAGTATCCATATTATTTTCAACATTGTATTCATCTCCCTTGGATTTATTGTCTTCCCTTAATTTTTTTGCTCTACAGTTTTTCATCTTTGCTTTTCTTTTTCCTTAATCACTATCTCCAAAATCTCCCACACACGTATGTGAGTTATTCTGTTCTGACCTCACTTCCGAGGCAACCACTGACTCTAAAATTACCTTTGCTTGTCATTTAATATTATGAATCCAATTATATGTAGCCATTTACTTTCTTTTCAAATAATTTTTTAAATAAATAATGTTTTTAAGGTTCATATTATAGAATGTATTAGTAGATCATTTTTTTTTTTTGTTTCTTTTGGTTTTCTGTTTTACTGGTGAATCGTATTCCATTGTATGTATGTACCAAATTTTGGTTATCCATTCACTGGTTCATAAACAATACATTGCTCCCAGGTTTTGACTAGTGTGTATAATTCTCCCAAGAATTTCAAGTCGAGGGGCGCCTGGGTGGCGCAGTCGGTTAAGCGTCCGACTTCAGCCAGGTCACGATCTCGCGGTCTGTGAGTTCGAGCCCCGCGTCGGGCTCTGGGCTGATGGCTCAGAGCCTGGAGCCTGTTTCCCATTCTGTGTCTCCCTCTCTCTCTGCCCCTCGCCCGTTCATGCTCTGTCTCTCTCTGTCCCAAAAATAAATAAACGTTGAAAAAAAAAAATTAAAAAAAAAGAATTTCAAGTCGAGTACATGTCTTTGTATCGATATGTTTTTATTTTTCTTAGTCCATATGGTAAGTTTATGTGTAACTTAAAAAAATTTTTCTAATATTTATTTTGAGAGAGAAAGAGAGACAGATCATGAGCAGGGGAGAGGCAGAGAGAGAGGCAGAAACAGAATCCAAAGCAGGCTCCAGGCTCTGAGCTGTCAGTCAGCACAGACCCCAGGGCTGAAACTCACCAGACATAAGATCATGACCTGAACTGAAGTCTGAGGCTCAACCGACTGATCTACCCAGGTACACCTTATGTGTAACTTTTAAGAAAACTACAACACTAATTTCCCAAAGTGTCTGTAACACTTTACATTCCCACACATAATGTGTGGGAGTTTCAATTTCTTCACAACTTTACCCACACTAAGTATTTAATTTTTTATTGCAGCATTTCTTGTTAATTTAGTGGTATTTCTTTGTGGTTTTCATTTGTATTCTCCTAATGAATAACAATGCTGAGAATCTTTCCAATTTCCTGTAAGCCATTCATATGCCTGCTTTAGTACATTGTCTGTAGAAATGTTGTTTCTGTTTTTTTTTTGCTGTTGTTGTTGTTGGATTTTTGTCCTCTCATTATAAGTCTTAAGAATTCTTCATACACTTTTAATACAAGTCTTTTACAGATGTATGACTAGCAATTGTTGTCTTCCAGTCTGTAGGCCTTTTCTGTTTAATGGTTTCTTTCAAAGCACATAGGTTTTCATTTTGATGAGCCCTAATTTTTTTTTCTTCTATGAGTCATGCTTCTGCCTTCGTCTTAAACTATTTGCCAAAACAAAGGTCACACAGATTTTCTTCCTGTTTTCTCTTAGAAGTTAAAGTAGACTTTTTTTCTTACGTGTCTACAATCTCATTTTGAGTTAATTATCAGAAGGTATGAGATAAGGTTTTACGTTCTTTTTTTTTCCCCCCCATGAACATGGCTAGCCAGTTGTATAAACAAAAATTGTAGAAAAGACACATCTATGCCCCCTTGAATTAGCTGGATGTATTTTTGGAAAAGTAATTGGACATTTGTAAGGATTAATGAATTTATCTTCAATTTGTCCCAGTTAGTCTACATTCATCTTTTATCTTTATTCATTTGACTAAAGTTTTATTCATTTGGCTAAAGTTTGCCATTTTTCTTAATCTTTTTAAATTACCAACTTCTAATATCATTGATTTTGTCTATTTTTTCTGTCTTTTATTTCGTTGATTTATGCTTTCATCCTCATCATCTCCTTTCTTCAGCTTGGTTTATGTTAGCTTCTTCTTCTTTTGCTTTGTTTTTAATAGAGGTTATTGACATAAGCTGTTTTCCACTACTCACTGATTTAGGTGCATCCATAATCCTTACATGTTTGGGGTTTTTTATTCAATTTCGCTCAGTTCAAAATCTTTTCTGATGCCCATTTTTGATATGTTTTTGAACCATGGGGTTGCTTAGAAGTGTGTGGTTTGTTTCCAATATTGTGACGATCATCTACCATAAATAGGTTACACAATTAAATATATGAATGATTTGGTTTGGATAGGATATCATTATTAAGTTCTTTTTTACATCTTTTTGTAAAAGGCTATATTCCTAATATATATTTGAGTAATTCCCTTTTTATTTGAAAATTTATGTAACTTTATAATCATTCAATATATGACGGGATACTTGGTACTTTTTATTGCATTTATATATATTAGACTGTCACCATGAAGCATTCTTAGAACTTATTAATACAAACTAGCTATTGAAAAAACTAAAAAATGAAGGAAAACAAAGCTAATAAAATAAATGTTAATGACAGGTTAAAGGTATCCTTTTCAAAATATGATATCTGAAATGACTAATATAGACAAATTATATTTCTTATAAGTCATATCACTCCTATATTTTGTGAACTGTGAATCCAGGAGAGAGGTATGAAATGGTACAACCTGGTATTTTCTTTGAGTTAGATGAGCCAAATATCTGACTTCTTAAACCATGGGCTGTTTTATCAAGATAGGACAAAAAAATGCCACTCCTGACCAGAAATAACTCATATTATGTGTTGTTAGGAGGTGAGAAAAGAGGAAGGCATACATATAAAAGAAAAAAGATAGAACACTATTTACGGTATGTAAATGGAGGGAGATATGGTACACAGTTACTATATAAAGGTGAAACATAATTTTATTTTCCCTGATGTCTACTTGAAGCAAGACTTATGCTTGTCTATGGGGGAAATCAACATGAAAGTCATCATCAGTTTATTGCACATGTCAACAAGCAAATATTCTACTTTATGCAAATATACTTAAGTATTTTTAATTTATTAGTAGAAATATATAAGTACAACCCAAATAAAGCTAAATGGAGAAATAAACCAATAGTATCAGCTGCATAAAATCTCAAAACCTGATATGAACTGTATATTGTCCTGTTCATAATTACAATCACTTAAAGAACTCAGAAGAATTTATGGTCCATATATTCTATGAAGAAAGCAGAGATCTATTGCATATATCAAGTGTACAGATTCAAAATTTAAAGGCCAAAATGCATTCACCATAAGCCTTTACTGCTTCATACTTTTGGACCTGTCCATACACAATGTTTTTGGAAAACACCCAAGAATTTAGCTTTGTCACATACGTTGATTATTCTACTATCAACATTATTGTTCATTCACTTCTCTCCATTTTAAACACTCTGCAGTAGACATTACATGGTTCTGCCTAACAGAACGTCATTAAAGGCTTTACTGTATGGCACTTCCTGTTAGAAACATTAGGTTCTTACTTCTTTTGGTCGGGACAACGAAAACATACTCAGTTCAGGTCCTAAAACACATCACCATCTAGCCTCATGATGTACAGCTAAGAACTTTAAGTCATTGCTGTCACCCAGAAGCTTCCCCCACCCAATCTGCATTGATATTTAATGAGTATTCTCTCCTTCCACTTAGGCACACACCTTCCCTTCAGGATGAAGTTCTCTGCGGCCACATTGACTGTTGCTTCCACAACATCTGCACATACTGCATTTAGTCATCTCTTTCATCTTGTTAATAGAATTTTACTCCTGCTTTTTATTGAATGTTGTTCAGAAATATTTGCTCTAAACCTCTAAAGACATATTGTATTTCTTGTGGCATATAGTCCCCAACTAGGAAAATGTGCCCACAGATAAATCCTTCCAAATCCATATTCTGAAAAATGAGAGTGAAGTGGGTATATGAAATGAGGTAGGACTGTACAATCAGTCCATTTACAGTACCATGTCTTTGTGCACAGCATACTCAGTGTTTTCCATGTAGTGGTTGTGGTCAGCAGTAATGACGAGAGCAAATGGTCATTGGTGCTAACCACTGTAATGAGCATGAGTTTTACATCCCATAAAATCTCTGTGAAGTGGATGAAAACACTGCTGTATACTCATCTTAGGTAATTAGCTCAGGAAACCTGGCGCCAGATTACATGTTTTATCACATTATCAACTTTCCATAAAACATAGATTTAGTTGAATGAATTCCTTAGTTGACTTCTGTATAAAAGTTCTCTAACAAATTAAAAAAAAAAAAAGCTGCTAAAATTTATTTTCCCGTATCCATGGAAAATCAGGAATGCCAAAAATGGATGACTGATTTATCTTTCCTTGTTGGGTAAATATGTTTCTCATTTCTTCTCTCACACACGTGCACCCTCCCTCCCCCAACACACACGCAATGTTTAAGCCGTTTACACTTTAGATCGATTACAAGCACTTTATGTTTAGTAATTATTTTTGTACAAATACAAAAATTAATTGCACTTTCAGAACAGGGAAAGCCATCTTTCTCAAATCTTCTAAACAAATCATCAGAAAGTCCTTTCTTCACAATTTTATTTCATTTGTGTTGTGACTATCTTTAAAAGATACATTACTAATGAATGTTTATTGAGTATCCACTCTGTAGTGAACATAAGGCTAAGCAATATTTTAATACAGGTAATGGTCTATTTTTTCACAGCTTCCCGTTTGTTATCTGGGTATAAATATTCCACCCCTTAGTTAACAATTGGCAGTAAAAGATGGTGACCCAGCCCTGAGTGTGGCTCTCCCTTGAGCTTGCCCACGCTCACATCTTGAGAATGTACCCTCATTTTAATAACTTTCCTCCTTGCGCCGCACTACCATTGTGTCTGGCGTGTCCTTGAATTCTTTCTCGTGACAAGACCAAGAGCCTCCATCAGCATCCCAGAGACGGGTTGGACAGAAGCCTCAGAACCCCAGGATCTCCCCAGTCTACCCAGCAATGATCATACCTGCAAAATCCTTTCGTTATGCAAAATAGCGCAGGCACAGGTTTGGGGATTAGAACATAGACATCTCTCAGGGTGCATTTTTCTGTCTATCGAGACAACTAAGTTTCCCGAGGTACCCAGGGTTTCATGATTCGAGCATATCAGATGTGTTTGAGTGACCACATAGAGAACACAGGTGATAGGTAATAGGATAGGTAATAGGATACAAGATGTGTGGGGAATAAATAGGGAGCCGGATTTTTCAGGGCCTGACGGCACACCTCTATGAGTTTGGCTAGTTAGTGGTCATTCTCAGTGAGATGACATCTTGGTAATAAGCAGTATTGTAATGAAGTTGGCTTGGGTTTTAACACATCCGTTATGGTTGTTATTATGAAAGTAGAGGAAGAGGACAAAAAGAAAAGTTTAATTAGTAAATAATTAAAATAACGTAAATAATGGACACCATGAATTAAATTTGAGAAGAGAGGAAGACGGTATTAAAAAGCAAAATTCAATGAAGTAAATTTGAAGATCTAACTCGTTTTGTTATGTAATTCAGAAATCACCCAGAATCCCATCCAGCAAGTAGAGGGACGCTCTGAGAAGCTGTACAAAATGAAACATTTTTGTAGGAAGGATCCTGGGACGAGAAAGTTATTAGCAAAAGTAAAGGATTATTCCTGCTGGAATAATAACAAGGTGGATTTCCCTTAGAGGGAAAAGCAGGGGTCTTAGCAGGCAGATTATCTCACGTTCTTTGAGGGAAGGGGAGGGCCATGTGGCAGATTACTTGTTTGGCACTCGTCAGAAATTTCTGACTGACCAGTGAAGACCACATTTCTGGAGGACGTTGAAACTGCAATTAGATTAGGTATTAAGATCCGTTTTGGGGATTTGATCTAACTGATGCTATCCTGGGTCTAGGGTTTGGTTTGTTTTTGTTTTTGTTTTGTTTTATTAAGGGGAAAATTGTGTGTGTGTGTGTGTGTGTGTGTGTGTGTGTGTGTTCAGTGGTGGAGGCTGAGGTACTACAGTTTGGATCAAGAGCTCAACTGAGGGGTGCCTGGGTGGCTCAGTCGGTTAAGCAGCCGACCTCGGTTCAGGTCATGATCTCGCGGTCCATGAGTTTGAGCCCGGCGTCGGGCTCTGTGTTGACAGCTCAGAGCCTGGAGCCTGTTTCAGATTCTGTGTCTCCCTCTCTCTGACCCTCCCCCCGTTCATGCTCTGTCTCTCTCTGTCTCAAAAATAAATAAACGTTAAAAAAAAAAAAAGAGCTCAACTGAGACATATTTTTTTCTTTAAGAACAATATTTTGTTTACATATTATTTTCTTTTTTTCTCTATTTTTAAAAAAGTTTTCCACTTATTCTTTTAATTTTTTTTTATTTCAGGAATAGAATTTAGTCATCACTTGCATGTAATATCCAGTGTTCATCCTAACAAGTGCCCTCCTTAATGCCCATCACCCATTTAGTCCATATGAGACATCTGTTGGATGTACAAATGGTAGCTTCTATTGCAGATGGGTATAGGAAGCTGGAATTCAGGGTGGGAGTTCTGGAACAAGCTGCAAATTATCAACCTATGAATGATAAATGAAGCCATGAAACAGGATGAGATCACCAAGGACACGTGTGCAAACAAAAATGACAAGAGATTCAAACACTGTGCCCAGGCACACTCTGGATTCAGGTGTCTAGGTCAGAACATCCAGACTCTGCTGAACTTGGGGCAACCATCTAAAGGCTTTTATAATTATCAAATACCATCTCTGATTGTTGTGTATATATACCCATTATTTTTACAAGCAACTAAATCATGTGACTTGTTTATTGAAATGGCATATTATATTATTTCAATAAATTATATTTTTTCGTCCCATAGAGGATAACATTTTCACCAGCTATTCAAAGTTTATAAAGTAAAAGGCTTTCACCCTATCTTTCACATCATATTTTCAAGTTATTAGGCATTCAGTATTTGTATAGTCTATATTAAAATATGCTTTGTGTAATGCAGTATCACAGTTTTTGTAAAACATTCCACATCTTTTTGGAAATTTCATTTGTTTAGTGTATTGGCTCTCACATTTTTTATGATTTGTCAAATTTTATGGTTTTATGATTTGTCCATTGTCAGTATTAATAACTAAAATATTTTTTTCCATGTAAGACTCAAGAAAGTATTAACCGTGTAAAAATATCAATCATTTTAATAAAAATTTTAAAAACATGATTCTATTTTGTCCTAACTTTAAATGGCATTAGAGATGTTCTAGGCTGCTCTGAATTTATATCAGAAAAGGTTGAATGTATTGGTAAAGGTTGAATGTACTGTTAATTTTGTTTCTTTGTTTTTCTGCAAATTCAGAGATTCATGATTATTATGTTTAAGAAAATGAAAAAAATATGTATACTTACATTATTGTTTCTTAAACTTGGATATTTATTTTTAATATTTCATTATAGGCCTTCCCCAAATTATCATAACCTGATAGGACAATTCCAAGTCAGCAGGACATTGATGTTCTGAGAGTCTATTATTTTATTCTTCAGTTTGCCTGGAGGCAAACTTATGGCTTCAATATGGCTTACAGCATCACCCAGGAATTATTTTTGACCGATTGAGTCTTTGATATTAATTTTTTATTTCAGTTTTATTCTCTTCTTCTCAAGATCTGACCTCTCTCACTTTTGTACCCACAAGTCCCATGATTATTTCATTTTACTATTATTAGCAAATTTAGAGAATCTCTAGATAAAGAGAGGGTCTTATGATTAGGAAATGTAAGGGACGTACTTGGAGCAGAGAATGAAACAAATGGATCTGCAAAGAAAGCCAAAAATGCCATTATTGTACTCTACAAAGATGGCCACAGCAATATATCTCGTGAGTCTTCTGTCAGTGATGTGTCAACACTCCTCCATGGAAACACATGCCCTTGAATATTAGCTGGCTTTAGTAACTGGCTGCTAATGAAGACAATCAGGTTGAAGTGACCCTGCATAACTTCCTAGTCTACCTGGCTTATCTCCCTGAGCATATGGACCATAAGAGCCCAGTGCTGACAGGTAAGAAGTTCAACATCCATGGCACTGTCATCCTGAAAAAAATCATGTGTAAGACCATATAGATGTGATGAAACTTACAGATTCAGACTGATCCAACCATCAGACTTTTGAGTGTTTTAGTTCAAACACCAGAAATATAATATAGCATGTTCAGATTATTCGCTTCTTACTTTGGAAGCTGTAATCTGGTAAAAGAGAGAAAAGCTACCCTTACCCTCACGGAGATACAGATTTATGAGCAAGGTAAATACTGATATTTTAAGTCACTTAGTCTCAAGAGTTTTTTTTTTTCTTTTTTTATGTTTTTCAATGTAGCAAATAATAACAAAAAAAGTTTTTAAAGAAAAGAAACAATAATCTAAGGCAATAGTCATCAAACACTGTAAAATTTTGTCCTAATTAAGGGAAAATGTTATGAATGAACATTTTTTAAAACATAAAGTGGTATCAGAATTGTAGCTATATCCTAGGGAACAAAACCAACATTCTATTGTTGAAATAGGGGGTATGTGGAGACCTTTGCTTAAAATTGTTTGAAACCAGAAATAACACAAATTTGTCTCAGTAGTAAAATGGATAAATAAAATAGAACATTTGCACAATGGAATTCCGTACAATGACCACAAAGTATAATAATAAGAACAGAATTAACCACACATAGTAACACGAATCTCACAGACACACGAGGAGTAAAAGAAGTCAGAAAAAAGACTATATATTGTTTGATTCCATTTGTGTGGCATACAGTTAGGTAGAAAATACCTACTGTTAGAAGTATTTAAATTATGATTATCTGGAAGGTAATGGTAGGGAGAATGAGGAAGCCTAGCAAGATGTTGAAAACAGATTATATCTTGATCTGGGTATTGGAGATATCTATCTATCTATCTATCTATCCAAAAAGTTTGTATATTTATACATGGATATATTATAATATATAAATAATATCTAAAAATATAGATTTATACACATATATACTTTATATATTTATACATAATATATAAATATACATAATTGTATATATAGCTATTGCTCTGCTCCCATAGACCTAATTTCAGTGGGAAAAATAAAAACAATCAAAGAGACTCTCAACACTATCTATTGATATCTTTACCAAATAACTCTATCTTTTCTCCTGTAATTACAGAGGTTTTTATGCTCATAGAGAAAGCCAAATCTCCCAACTTGGCGGCAGATTTCATTCCCTATGGTTTATTCACTAACATCACTCCAGCAATTCTTTAACCCTTCTCTTTACCTTGGTCATAAAGTCTATATTAAAACAAAACAAAACATAAATTACTCAATGATTCGGTTGGTGAGAGATGAAAATATAGTGGAAACAGTAAAAAGTGGAGAAGTTTCAGTCTCAGTTTGTAGGAGCACTATTAGGTTTTAAGTAATCGATTGAGTTGATGCAATAGAGTAGTGTTGCTTTAGAAAATAAATTACATAATAATGTAATGTGTGCAGTTACTCTTGAAGTTAATGAGAACAGAATGCATGATGTTATACCGCCCTAATGACATATGACCTTTACATCTCCATATACTCAGTTGTAAAAAAGTTCACTACTGTACTAATGCCCCTCAAAATTTGCCCATGAAAAATTAAGGCCTATTCCAACAAATGCAAGTATTATATAGTAAAATAGGTTTTTATGCTAAAAGATAAGTTATGGCCTCCTAGTTTCCTTCATGTTTCCTAATTTTCCAAGTCATGCCTTTGGTTTCTTGTTTTTTAGATTTTGTGAATTCTAGAATGCATAGGATGCTGCCATTCTTACATACTCAAATAATTTAAAGAAATAAAAAAATAATTTATTTTTTAGTCTATACTAATATTCAACTAATAGTTGAAGTTTCAAGTAATTTAAAATTGTATTCAAAGATGTACAAAATAAAATATTGCACGCTTTTTTTAAAATTCAAAGAAAATTCACTTAAGATTATAGAGAATATTTTTCAGAATAATTTCAATTACATTAATCTACCCAAATTGAGTCATATCTTAATTTCCAGTGAGTTAAAAATCTATATTTTTATTTGTTTGCATTTATTTATTTATTTATTTACTTATTTATTAAACCCAAGTTAGTTAACATATAGTGTAATAATGATTTCAGGAGTAGAATTTAGTGATTCCTCACTTACATACAACACCCAGTGCTCATCCCAACAAGTCCCCTCCTTAATGCCCTTTACCCATTTAGCCCATCCCCCCCACCACCCCCCCTCCAGCAGCCCTCAGTTTGTTCTCTTTATTTAAGAGTTTCTTATGGTTTGCCTCCCTCTCTGTTTTTATCTTATTTTTCCTTCCCTTCCCCTGTGTTCATCTGCTGTTTCTTAAATTCCACATATGAGTAAAATCATGTTTGTCTTTCTCTGACTGATTTCTCTTAACATTATACCCTCTAGTCCCATCCACATTATTGCAAATGGCAAGATTTCACTTTTTTGTTAACCAAGTAATATCCCATTGTATACATACATATATATGTATATGTGTGCATACATTACATCTTCTTTACATCAGTAGATGGACATTTGGGCTCTTTCCATAATTTGGTTATTGTTGATACTGCTGTTGTAAACACTAGGGTACATGTGTCCCTTCAAGTCAGCATTTTTGTATCCTTTGGATAAATAGCTACTGAATTGCTGGGTTGTAGGGTAGTTCTATTTTTAATTTTTTGAGGAACCTCTGTACTGTTTTCCAGAGCTATCCTGTTAATCGAGTTCAACAGTTAATTGTAGAGACAGACTAAATATGTCCAGATCCTGTCCAAATTCAAATGTGTTGTCTGTCCCTCCAGGTAATTTCTGTCAGTGGAGTCAACATATTTAAAAACATTTTAAATATATTGAAGGTGTAAAATAACTATAAGGAAATGTTTAATACCCAAATTATCAAGATTTTGCCACATGTGATTGATGTGCTCCTTTTTTCCCTTGTCTTTCTTTGCTAAAGCATTGAAAGCAAACCACACGTCATTTTACCCCTGAAACTCTAAAAAAAAAAAAAGATACCATTAAACCATTATCATATTAATCAAACGTAAGTGTTTTCTTTGTTTTAGTTAATAATCAAAAATCAATTTTTCTAATGTCATGAAACATTTCTCCATATGTTTATGTAAATGAGGATCCATGTCAGGTTCACACTACATTGCATTTGATTGTATTTCTTTCTTTTTTTTTTTTTTTTTGAGAGAGAGAGAGAGAGAGAGAGGTAGAGAGCAAGTGGGAGAGGGGCAGAGAGAGAGGGAGACAGAGAATCCTAAGCAGGCTCTGAGCCATCACTGCAGAACCTGATACGGGGCTCAATCTCACGTACTCTGAGACAATGACCTGAACCAAAACCAAGAGTCAGGCACTTAATGTCCGAGCCACCCAGTCACCCCTCAGTTTTGTTTCTTAAGTCTCTTTCATCCTAGATAAGTTCCCCTCAACCTGTTTTCATATTTGTTGTTAATGCCTTTGATTTATTGTGGAAGCCAAATTAGTTGTCTTGAAGAAAACATTTCTTAGATGTGCCTGTTATTTTTTTGAGGTGTACATTAAACTGTTCCTCTATCACGTGTTTTTGTATATAAATGTGATTAGACTCTCAAATTTTGATTATATGCAGATCAGGTCTTTCAGCAAGGAGACATAATAGATTGGCCTAACTGCTTGGAAAGTATACCAAGACTGGTTGTCCCATCTTTGGGATGTTAAAGTTTAATAGAGTTAGACTGTGGGGCACCTCGGTGGCTCAGTCAGTTGAGCCCAACTCTTGGTTTCAGCTCAAGTCATGATCTCACAGTTCATGGGTTCAAACTCTACATCGGGCTCCACACTGCTTGCTTGGGATTCTCTCTCTCTCTCTCTCTCTCTCTCTCTCTCTCTGTCTCCCTCTCTCTCTGCCCCTCCCCAGCTTGTGCTCACTATATATATATATTTTTTAAATGGACTTAGACGGTGACAGCTTCATTTTTGTATTTGTACAGTATTCCAATCATTTTTTCATGTCAGTTTTCCACTGATTCCATGAATCAATTATTAAAATGAAATTTTTTCTGCACTGACATTGACAACCACGATTAACACAACCTAATATTGAAAAAAAGAATTCAATGTTTTTCTATTTCTGAACATCATACTTTGAGACAGCAAGATTTAATCATTTCAAGTGAAAATTTACATATGAAATAAATAATTGTTTACCCAAAAATGTTTATACATTGACCTAAATTATTAATTATGTAATTCTAAACCTAATCTTCCCACTGCTTTCCAAGTCACACACACATGGTGACTATGAATGCTTCTCTAAAAAATAATGATACTACATAAAATGTAATCATTAACTTGTACAGAGGAAACAATACAAAATACAACATAGGTCTTAAGTGGCCAATTTTACAATGATTTTTACTAGGAGAAAGTGTCCCTAGAAAAGCTTCAGAAACCAGTAAAGTCTTATGGAGTCAGAGAATTCACATACAGTATATGATTTGACTAGAGAGTTTGTATCATGATACATTAAAAATAAATTCTTGGGGCGCCTGGGTGGCGCAGTCCGTTAAGCGTCCGACTTCAGCCAGGTCACGATCTCGCGGTCCGTGAGTTCGAGCCCCGCGTCGGGCTCTGGGCTGATGGCTCGGAGCCTGGAGCCTGTTTCCGATTCTGTGTCTCCCTCTCTCTGACCCTCCCCCGTTCATGCTCTGTCTCTCTCTGTCTCAAAAATAAATAAACGTTGGGGCGCCTGGGTGGCGCAGTCGGTTAAGCGTCCGACTTCAGCCAGGTCACGATCTCGCGGTCCGTGAGTTCGAGCCCCGCGTCGGGCTCTGGGCTGATGGCTCGGAGCCTGGAGCCTGCTTCCGATTCTGTGTCTCCCTCTCTCTCTGCCCCTCCCCTGTTAATGCTCTGTCTCTCTCTGTCCCAAAAATAAATAAACGTTGAAAAAAAAAATTTTTAAATAAATTCTTTATAATAAATAAAACAAGACATAATAGGTTTATAGCATAAAATTGAACTGAGATCCAGTGATAATGATCCAGGTCTGGATCCAGATCCAGTTCTGCTAATTCTCATTTTGTTTTCTATTCTGAAATGGCCTAAAGCATTTTTCTGTGGTGTACCCATTTAAATCTGTAAGACCTAAAATGAGATGATAACAAGATAAATTATTTTTCATATTACTTTGAAATTCAAATTTTATTCCAATTTATTAAGACATTATGAAAATATAATATATGTAAATTTAATGTGTACAATGTGATTATTTGATACACATATATATACTTAAATGATTACCACAAAAAGGTTAGTATACACCTACATCCCCTGACATAACGTGTGTGTGTGTGTGTGTGTGTGTGTGTGTGTGTGATGATTTAATGTTTAAGATCTACTCTTCTAGAAACTTTCAAGTATATACTATGGTATTGTTAATTATAGTCACCATGCTATCCACTAGGTCCCCAGAACTTATTCATCTTATATCTGGAAGTTTATACCCTTTGACCAACGTGTCCCAATTTCTTCCATCCCCCGTATATTGGCAACTACTATTCTATTCTTTCTATGAGTTTGACTATTTTAGATTTGACATATAATTGATATCTTACAGTATTTGTTTTTTCTCTATTTGACTTATTTCACATAGCATAACACCCTCAAGATATATCCATGTAATAAAATTTGAAATTAGAAATTGTGTTGCCTCCAATTTTGTACCTTCTTCTTAGCATTGCTTTGGCTATCTGGGATCTTTTCTATTTCCATCAATTTTTTAAATTTCTGTTTCTATGGGGGTGCCTGGGTGGCTCAGTCAGTTAAGCATCCAGCTTCGGCTCAGGTCATGATCTCGCGGTTTGTGAGTTCGAGCCCTGCGTTGGGCTCTGTGCTGACAGCTCAGTGCCTGGAGCCTGCCTCTGACTCTACCTCCCTATATCTATTCTCCTCCCCTGTTAACACTCTGTCTCTTGCCCTCAAAAATAAATGAAAACATTTAAAAAAATTAAATTTCTGTTTCTATGAAAAATGTCATTGAAACTTTGATAGGGATTGCATTGAATCTATAGATAGCCTTGGGAAAGTATGGACATTTTAACAATATTAATACTTTGGATCCATGATCATGAAATACCTTTCCATTTTTCTGTGTCTTTTCAATTTCTTTTATCAAAGTCTAATAGCTTACAGTGTATGAGTTTTTCACTTCCTTGTTAAATGTATTCCTAAGTATCTTATTTTTTTAATGACATTGTTCGTGAGATTTTCGTTATCTTTCAGATAGTTCATTATTAATGCATAGAAATGCAACTGATTTTTGCATGTTGATTTGGATCTTGCAACTTCACTGAATACATTTATTAGTTCTCAGAGTTTCTTTGGTGGATTTTTAGGATTTTTCTAATAAAGGAGTCCATCATCTGAAAACAGAGACAATTTTACTTCTTCCATGTGATTTGAATGCCTTTTATTTATTTTTTACATTTGATTGCTCTGGCTAGGACTTCCACTACTATGTGGAACAGGAGTAACAAAAGTGAGGACTTTTGTTCCTAATCTCAGCAGAAAGCTTTCCACCTCTGACTGCTGAGTATGACGTCAGCAGTGGGCATAACGATGTTAGCTGTGGGTTTTTATTATGTTGAATTTATTCCTTCTATACCCAAGTTGTTGCGAGTTTTTGTCATGAAAGGATATTGATTATTGGCAAATACTTTTTCTTCATCTACTTAGATGATTACATAGTTTTTATTTTTACATATATTAATCTGGTATATCACATTTATTGATTTGCATTTCTTTTTTTTTTTTTTCAACGTTTTTTATTTATTTTTGGGACAGAGAGAGACAGAGCATGAACGGGCGAGGGGCAGAGAGAGAGGGAGACACAGAATGGGAAACAGGCTCCAGGCTCTGAGCCATCAGCCCAGAGCCTGACGCGGGGCTCGAACTCACGGACCGCGAGATCGTGACCTGGCTGAAGTCGGACGCTTAACCGACTGCGCCACCCAGGCGCCCCTATTGATTTGCATTTCTTGAACCATCCTTGTATCCCCAGGGTGAGAATCATCCTTGTATCCCAAGGATAAATCTCACATGATTGTGGTCTTTGATTCTTTTAGTGTGCTGTTAAATTTGATTTGCTAGTACTTTGTTGAAAATTTT
The DNA here is from genome assembly GCF_007474595.2 of Lynx canadensis. NCBI lineage: Eukaryota > Metazoa > Chordata > Mammalia > Carnivora > Felidae > Lynx > Lynx canadensis. The sequence goes on along the minus strand of NC_044306.2, from coordinate 53,420,621 downwards.
TGCATCTATATTCATCAGGAGTATTGATCTATATTTTTCAGTATTTCTACTTTGTTGGCTTTGGTATCATGGTAATTCTGATGTAAAATGAGTTTCGGAGTATTCCCTTCTCTTTAATTTTTTGGAAGAGTTTGAAAAGAATTGACCTTAATTCTTCTTTAAATGTTTTTGTCGTTGTTGTCGTTGTTGTTGTTTATTTATTTATTTTGAGGGGGAGAGAGAGAGAGAGAGAGTGGTAGAGGGGCAGAGAGAGAGGGATACAGAGAATCTCAAGCAGGCTCTGCTCCATCAGTGTAGAGCCCAATGTGGGACTCAAACCCATGAGACCATGAGATCATGACCTAAGCTGAAACCAAGTTTTGGGCACTTAACTGACTGAGACATCCAAGTGTCCCTCTTTATTCAATGTTTGGTAGAATTAGGGGCACCTGGGTGGCTCAGTCAGTTAAGCGTCTGACTTCGGATTCTGTGTCTCCCTCTTTCTCTGCCCCTCCCCGACTCGCACTCTGTTTCTGGCTCTTTCAAAAATGAATAAACGTTTAAAAAATTTTTTTAAATGCTGGTAGAATTCACCAAGGAAACCATGTGGTCCTTGGTTCTTATTTACTGTTTTTTTTTTTTAGTGTTTATTTATTTTTGAGAGCTGAGCTGTCAGCACAGAGCCCAACGCGGGGCTTGAACTCACAAACTGCGAGATCATGACCTGAGCCCAAGTCAGCCGCTTAACCGACTGAACCCACCCAGGCGCCCCTACGGGGAGTGGGGGGGGGGGGTGTGATTGCAGATTCAATCTCCTTGTGATTTGTCTGTCCAGATTTTCTACTTCTTCCTGACTCAGTCATGGTAAGTTACACGCTTCCAGAAATTTATCCATTTCTTCTAGGTTATCCAACTTGTTGGCATATTATTGTTCATAGTAGCATTTCATTAACTTTCGTATTTCCCTGGTTTCATTTGCATGTGTTCTCTTTCATTGCTGATATTATTTATTTGATTCTTCTTCTTTCTTAGTCTAACTAAAAGTTTCTCAATTTTATTCATCCACTCAAAGAGCCGGATCTTCGTTTGTTGATCTTTTCAATTGCTTTTTTGATCTCCATCTTACTTGTTTCTGCTCTGATCTTTGTTATTTCCTTCCTTTGTCTAATGTTGGATTAGTTTGGTTTTGTTGTTGTTGTTGCTGCTTTTGTTATGATATTTCTTTCTTCTTAGTGTAGGCACTTATCACTACGAACTTTTTAGAACTGCTTTTGTTTCATCCCATGTTTGGTATGTTACATTTGCAATTTCACCTGTTTCCAAATATTTTTTAATTCCCTTTTCAATTTCTTCTTTGATCCATTGGTTGTTCAAGAGTCTGTTGTGTAATTTCCAAGTATTACTGAATTTTCCAAGTTTCTTTTGTTACTGATCTCTAGTTTCATTACACTGTAATCACAAAAGATCCTTGGTTTGATTTCAATCTTCTTACATTTGCTAAGGCTCCTTGTTTGTGACCTAATGTGATATATCTTGGAGAATGTCCTTGTGAACTTAAGAAAAATGTGTATTCTGCTACTGTTTGGTAGAATGCTCACTCATTGCTGAAGGTAATTTAGAAAAAAATGGTAGAGACTTTGGAAGACAGTCTGTGATTTATTACAAAACTATCCTATCTCTTTATAAGATCTAACATCATGTTGGATAGTAGAAATAATTCCTTAATGAACATTTTTATACAAGTGTGGATATATTTTCAAATTTCTTGTGTTGATACCTACAGAAAAAGTTGCTAGGTCATATGGAAAATTTATGTGTATAGGTATTATTGAGTTTTGGGAGTTCTTTAAATATTTTGTGTATTATTAAATCAAATATATGATTGGAGGATTTCTTTCCCAGAACCCAGGATTGTATTTTCACTTTCTAAGTCATGTTTTTTGAAGCATAACGTTTTTGAACTTTATCGAAGTCCAAATTATAATTTCTTCATCGCTTATGCTTTTGGTATTGTATCCAAAAAATGTTTGCTTAGCCCAGGGTTATGAATATTTACTACCATATTTTCTTGTAAGCCATTTAAAATTTTAGGTGTGACATTTAGATCTATGACCCATTCAAGACAACTTTTAGGTATAATGTGAGGTTTAGGTTGAAATTTTTCATTTCTCAAGTGGATATCCAATTGTCTCAGAACTATTTGTTGGAAAGATTTTTTTTTTCCCCACTAAATTGCCTTGGTGCTACTGTTGAAAATCAAATAACCACAAATGGGAAGCTTCATTTTTTATTTACTTTCAATTCCATTTCATTGATTTATATGTCCATCTTATGCCAGTACCACAATGTCTTGATTACTGTAACTTTGTAGTAAGCTTTGAGACAGACTCCAGCGTTTAAGCCTTCATATACCATTATTATCAAGGTCTTTGCCTATTCACAGTACTTTGTATTTTCATACAAATTTTAATAAAAATTAAAATTTTTTAATAAAATTTCTGGAAAAAAGAAAAGAAAGAAAGAAAACCTGCTGTGATGTTGATAGAGATTGCTTTAAATTTATAGATAACTTTGGGGAGAATATCCATCAAACTAAGACTCAACAGCCTCTCAGTCCATCAACATAGATTGTTTTCTTTTATTTGGACCTCCTTTCATTTCTTTCAGCTTTTTTAAAGCTTTAAATGCATAAGCTGTGTGCTCCTTTTATAAAATTCACTCTTAAACATTTAATTCTCTTTGATGCTATTGTGAACAGAATGGTCTTAATTTCATTTTTGGATTATTTTTAATAGAGAGAGATATAATTGATTTTTCCACATTTGTCTCAGGTCCAGTAAAGTTGCTGGACTGCTTTATTAGGTTCTTGTTCTGTTGTTGTTGCTTTCATGTGTGGATCTCATGATTTTTATATTTGGGATTATTCTATAAGTGAAAAAAGGCAATTTTACTCTTCCTTTACACTCTCAACAATTGCTTTCCTTTTTCTTGTCTAATTATACTGTCAAAATCTCTAATGCAATGTGGAATGCATGGTGAAAATAGATATCCTTGCCTTGTCTTTGGTCTTAAAGGGAAGCATTCAGTCTTTCATCAAGTATGAAGTCAGTTGTAGTTTTATAAATGCTGCTTATCAGACTGAGGAAATTCTCTTTTATCCCAAGTGTATTGAGCATTTTTTTTTTAAATCACAAATGGGTGTTGAATTTTGTCAAATGATTTTTCTGATTCAATGGAAATGATCATGTATTTTTCCATCCTTTAGTCAATTATTATGGTGCATTACATTAATTCATTTTTGGATGTTAAATCAACCTGACATATATGGGATGAATACTTTTAGTCATAGACAGTGTTTTCATAGTTTAAATTTTTTTGGAAAAATTTTGGTATTGTGTAAAAAAAGTTTAGTATTATCATTTTTCTAAAATTTTCAGAGAATTATAATCCTGGATTTTCTTTGTGGAAGACTTTTAATAATTAATTCAATCCCTTGTATGGGCCTATTCATATTTCCTACATTTTCCTAAGTCAATTTTAGTAATGTGTATCCTTCTACAATTTGCCCGTTTCATCTAGCTTCTCTTATTTGTAGGTAAAGTTTCTCATTCATTAGCTTATCAACTTGGAATTATATTGACATTTTAAAAGAAACAATTTTTGTTTTATTGACTTTTTCTGTTTCATATCTTATTGATTCCCCACTATGCATAGTAATTTTTTTCTTCTGTTTGCTTTGGGTATAGTTCACTGTTCTTTTTCTTGTTATTCAGGTGGCAGCTTAGGTTAGTGATTTGAGATCTTCTTTCCTAATGTAATCAGTTTATTTTAAATATCTTTAATGTTCTATCATCATGCATGTAGATTAGGTCAAGAACTGTGTACAGAAGAGTCCTCTGTTTAAGATTAGAGTTGTATCTTTTAATTCTTACAAAGTTCAAAGGGAATCCTTTGCACATTAGTGCCTCGTCTTTCCTATTTATGTTACCTCTTTCACTTTTCCTTGTGCTCTGCCCTCCTGGCCCAAATGAGTTCAAGGCTTTCAATTCAGCTTTACATGGCTGTGATGATCAGTACAATCAAATAACTGTTATTTGGTTTTTCTTTATTGGAGTTAATACATCTGAATTCAGCTTTTTTTCTCCCTTCTCATACAACCACAAATCTATTTCAAGGATTTATCTCCATACTTCTCCAGTCTGGATGCACAGAAGTGAGAAACTTGTATGTAGAACATTTGCAAGAAAATGAGACAAATTACACTGTAAAATCACCTGCTCCTAGCAAGTTTCTTTTTAGCTTTTGTGATAAAAAAAAAAATGTCTGTCTCTTTGATTACTTAAAACTCCATTTCCTAATATTTCTTCCCCTTTGGTATTCCAGGCTGATAACTTTCAAAGAGAGGAAAAAGTATTAGTATTGTCCAAGCTTTAGGAAGAGAAGCATTGCAGGTGAAAAACAAACAAACAAACAAACAAACAAAAAGTCTTTATTTTTATAGTTAGCATTACTATTATTTGTTACTTCAAATTCATATAAAAAATGTACGTTAGAAGTTGTGTGTATGAAGACTACTTTGTAATCAGTTCAAAATGTCAGATTAATTTTTTCAATTAAATGTTACTGTAGCCTGTTAAGTGCTAGCTATTTTTCTTGGTATGGAAACACTAAGCTGGAATTCTAATGAAGGAAGAAAGGAGCCACGAATATGTATGATACTATCCTTCAGCGAAATAATCATAAAATAATATTTGTTTTTTCTTTTGCCAGGCATCTGAAAATGCTTATGCATCAAAAGTGGTTAAAACAAAAATACAAACATTTTTAATTGTTAAACTTTTCCTAATAGTAAGGGATTTTATTCTTGAACATCAGAGGTAGATCGATGTGCTTGGCTCTCACAAGGATATGTAAGATTTTTATATGCAAAATAGCGATTGCCAGATGTGCTTTATCTATATTAGATGGAAGAGGAATATAAATGAGGTCAAGTACTCAGCGTGCATAGCATGACATTTCAAAATGTTTCTAGTCACACATCTTATTTTCAGTAACATCTTAAATCTGTCAGTTGGTAAAATTAAATGACATTCCCTAAGACATCATTATTTTAGAACCTGGAAAGGGAGAATACTCATTTAGTATCTTCTTTTAAATTAGCAATTTCGAAGAGAGGATTACATCATTGCTTAAAATTCAGGGGTGAAAATAAAGGAAATTAATTGGCAGGACCCTGAAGTATAACTTTGATGTCATGAATCTAAATGTTTGCAATAACTATAAACCTATGATGTAAATGTGATATGCTTATACTGACTGGTGCATCCTCCAAAGAAAAATTAAGAGCATATATCTCTAACCAAGGAAAGCACAAAGTTTGTTTTAAATATTGATGCGCTGGTGATAGATGCATGTCAGTCCGGAAGAAATACAGCTATTGCCAGCAATGAAGCAACATAAAAAATAATTCTTATAAAAAGCATCTTAAAACAAAATAATTACAAAACGACTACATCCTTCATCATCTGCCAAGTTTTTGAAATTGTTAAATTATAATAATGCAGGAAAGGACAGCCTCATCAATAATTGAGAAACTTCATAAATTGCATTTAAATGATGTGTGAAGAACAGAAAAAAATAACATCGGACTTTGGAAAATATAGAAAAAGTAAAACTTTTCTATTGCCATCTCTGTAGTACCTATAAGGTGTCAGGAACTATGATACAAGATATATGTAGATTATTTCTAATAATTTAAACATTGCTGAAGATGTGTGTCCTCTTTTAAGGGTGAAAACTCCTGTTTGTTATCACTTACTGGCAGTTGGAAAAATGAAGGTTTGAACTGAGTTTACCAAACATAAATTTCATGGGAAGAGTTTTTCAGGTCTCAGGTATCACTACCATTTATCTAATTATTTCCTTATTGACCTGAAAAAACATTATTCATTTAATAAATGTTTTAATCTCTTCTTTGTGCTAGTCATTAATCAAGTTTGTGGCAGAAAACAGTGGGTAAACAGACAAAAACTTATGTCATAATGGAGTTTATATTCTAGTAAGGTACTCATATACACACAAAAATAAGCAACAAAATAGAACATATAAGATGTTAAGTAGTGAAACATGTCACAGAAAAAAATAAGGCAGGGAAAGTTAGAATCTGGTTGGGAAGGGTGGTCAATTGTAATTCGATTAGCTAGGGAAAGGCTCGCTAAGACAGTGATTTTGCACAAAATGTGAAAGAAGTAAGAGCATTTACGGGAATTTTATATGGAAAAATAGAACTCTAGCATGAGAAAATATTAAGTAAAAACACTTTGAGATGGTAGTATGTTTATATTTTTGAATACATGTTAATTTGTATAACTACTTTGCCAGAAAACTTCCATCAACTTTTCATCTCATTCATAATAAGGATCAAAAACCTTACATCTGTATTACAGCTGTATTTTTCCTATATCTATCTCCTCTTGCCTACAAGTTGCCTTCTTCCACATTTCTCTGTCACTATAATTATCTCTTTCTGTCTCAAGGATCACTTGAACTTCTCTGTTAAGTGTAAACTATAGATAACAATGGAAAAAAAAAAAACAGAAAGAACACTTAATAGACAATAAAGCACTCAGAGATGATAGTTGTTTGGACCAGCATGGTAAAGTATAAGTGGCAAAAGAAGTGGTTGGATCCTTAATATATTTGGAAGGAATTGCCAACAAAATTTTATGACTGACTGATGGCGGAGGGTAAAACAGATTCAGAAACAAGTGCAGGGTATTTGGCCTACAAAACCAGAAGGAAGGAGTTGTCGCTTACTGAGTTGGAGAAGAAAAGGAATAGAATAAATTTGAGGAAAATATCAGGAGTTTGTTTTTGACTATCTTTACTAAGCACATTAAACACACTATTGGAGGTATTAAATCAGCATATATAAGTCTGGACTTCAGATAAAAGTCTCAGATGGTTGATATAAACTTAAGAGTCTATTTCAATAGGCTTTATTATTATTTAGACATGGGGGGCCAACATTATTAGGTATGGTCAATGAGGAGGAGGATGCCATTGATACTTTAATGACACACTGTTGCAAGGTAGTTTTTGATACAAATCTCAAAAGAGAAGGAATACATGTCATGCCATGGGGGATGGACTACATGGGGAAACCCCAGGATCACTCATGAGGCAGGGGAAAGAGAGGACCCACGGGCAAGAGATTTTATTGTGGTTTCTTTGGGAAGGAACAGGTAAGATGACATAAGAAAACTTAATACTGACTAATTTGACTAATGTCAACGGACTCTGGGGCATAGGTGCTGTCCCCAGTTGTCTGATGTCTAGTACCGGAGCTATCAGGGCAAGTGTCTAGTGGCCTAGGGTGTGAGAGTCTGAAAAAGGAGGCTGGTGGGATTGTAGACTCTGTATTTGTTGGTTGGCACCTTGAAAGGGTACCCCTGGGAGATGGATTCTTCTCAAAGAAGAGAGTGATGAGGGATGCAGGAAACCAAGGCAATGTGACTCAGAACAAGGTGTTTCTAGTGTATGTATGCAGGGCAGATGTTATAGCATCAAGTTTACATAAGTTAGAAACATGTCAAATACAGAGTTGTCACTGGTAGGTGGTGTTTAAAGCCATGATTATGAATATCTTTAAAGCAGAAATGAAAAGTGAAGTACTTGAAATGATTGGTAACAGATAGAAGTTGGTGCAGTAAGAGAATCCTCAGGGTCACAGCTAATAGCATCCTCAATGAGGAAAAACTGAGAGCTTTCCCCCTAAGGTCAGGAACACAAGAGGGATGTTCACTCTCACTACTGTTATTCAACATAGTGTTAGAAGTCCTAGCCTCAGCAATCAGACAATACAAAGAAATAAAAGGTATCCTAATCAGCAAGGAGGAAGTCAAACTTTCACTCTTTTCAGATGACATGATACTCTGTGTGGAAAACCCAAAAGACTCCACCAAAAAACTGATAGAATAGATACATGAATTCAGCAAAGTCACCAGATATGAATTCAATGTACAGAAATCGATTGCATTTCTATGCACCAATAATGAAGCAGCAGAAAGAGAAGTCAAGGAATCCATCCCATTTACAATTGCACCAAAAAACGTAAAATACTTAGGAATAAACCTAACCAAAGAGAAGAAAAATCTATACGTTGAAAACTATAGAAAGCTTATGAAAGAAATTGAAGAAGACACAAAGAAATGGAAAAACATTCCATGCTCATGGATTGGAAGAACAAATCTTGTTAAAACGTTGATACTACCCAAAGCAATCTACATATTCAATGCAATCCCCATCAAAATAATACAAGCATTCTTCACCAAGCTAGAACAAGCAATTCTAAAATTTGTATGGAACCACAAAACACCCCGAAAGGCCAAAGTAATGTTGAAAAAAAAAGCCAAAGCTGTGGTATCACATTTACAGACTTCAAGCTCTATTCAAAGCTGTAATCACCAAGACAGTACGGTACTGGCACAAAAACAGACACATAGATCAACGGAACAGAATAGAGAACCCGGAAATGGACCCACAAATGGATGGCCAACTAATCTTTGACAAAGCAGGAAAGAATATCCAATGGAAAAAAGATAGTCTCTTCAGCAAATGGTGTTGGGAAAACTGGATAGCAACATGCAGAAAAATGAACCTGGACCACTTTCTTACACCACACACAAAAAATAAACTCAAAATGGATGAAAGACCTAAATGTGAGACAAGAAGCCATTAAAATCCTCGAGGAGAAAGCAACAACCTCTTTGACCTCATCTGCTGTAACTTCTTACTTGACATGTCTCCGGAGACAAGGGAAGCAAAAGCAAAAATTAACTATTGGGACCTCATCAAAATAAAAATTTCTGCACGGCAAAGGAAACAACAAAACTAAAAGGTACCAATGGAATAGAAGATATTTGCAAATGACACATCAGGTAAGGGTTAGTATCCAAAGTCTATAAAGAACTTATCAAAATCAACACCCCAAAAAAACAATCCAGTGAAGAAATGGGGAAAAGACATAAAGAGACACCTTTCCAAAGAAGACATTCAGATAAGCTAACAAGACCCATGAAAAGATGCTTAACATCCCTCATCATCAGGGAAACACAAATCATAACCACAATGAGATACCACCTCACCCCCATCAGAATGGCTAACAATAACAACTCAGGTGACAACAGATGTTGGAGAGGATGCAGATAAAGGAACCCTTTTTAATTGCTGGTGGGAATTCAAGCTGGTGCATCCACTATGGAAAACAGTATGGAGGCTCCTCAAAAAATTAAAAGTAGAATTACCCTATGACCCAATAATTGGACTACTAGGTATTTATCCAAAAGATACAAAAATGTTGATTCTAAAGGGCACATGCACCCCAACGTTTATAGCAGCGCAATCAACAATAGTCAAACTATGGAAAGAGCCCAAATGTCCATAGATTAATGAATGGATAAAGAAGACGTGATATATACATTTAATGGAATACTCCTCGGTGATCAAAAAGAATGAAATCTTGCCATTTACAACAACGTGGATGGAACTAGAGTGTATCATGCTAAGTGAAATAAGTCAGAGAAAGACAAATATCATGTGATTTCATTCATATGTGGAATTTAAGAAACAAAACAGATGAATATAGGGAAAGGGAAGCAAAAATAAGATAAAAATAGAGATGGACACAAACCATTAGAGACCCTTAAAAACAGAGAAGAAACTGAGGGTTACTGGTGGGATGTTGGGTGGTGGGGAAGGGCTAAAGGGGTATGGAGCATTAAGGAGGACACTTGTTGGGATGAGCACTGGGTGTTATATGTAACTAATGAATCACTAAATTCTGTTCCTGAAATCATTATTACACTATATGTTAACTAACTTGGATTTAATTTTTTTTAAAAAGTTTAAAAAAAGATATGAAAAAACAAAGAAAAAGGCTTCTGCGCAAGTGAAGAAAGCAATCAAAAGAATTTGTCCCTGAGAAGGCATTTATGTTTAAGAGACAAAGATTTTCAATAAACTATTTTAAATATTTAAAAAAACTAAAAGAAGTGGGCACCTGGGTGGCTCATTCAATTAACTCGCCATCTCTTGAATTGGGCTCAGGTCATGATCTCATGGTTCATGAGATCAAGCTCCATGTCAGGGTCCACTTATTAAAGATTGAGCATGGAGCCTGCTTAGGACTCTCTCTCTCTCTCTCTCTCTCTCTCTCTCTCTCTGTCCTGGCCCCCCACTCGAGTTCTCTCTCTCTCAAAATAAGTAAATAAACTTAAAAAAAACTAAAAGAAGTTATACCTAAAGAACTAAAGGAAAATATGAGAACAATATCTCCCAGAGGCTATCAATAAGGAGATAGAAATTATAGTAGAGAACAAAGTAAAATTCTGCAATTGGAAAATACAACTGAAATAAATATTTTATCATTTAGAAGAAGAACAGTGAAGTTTAATATAGGTCAATTGAAATTATCTAGTCTAAAGAGCAGAGAGAAAAATAAATCAATAAAAATCAACATTCTCAAAGACCCACGAGGCACCATAAAAATTATCAATATGTACATAATGAGAGTGCAAGAAGGTAAAGAGAGAAAAAAAGGATTAAATGAATATTTGAAAAAAATAATCACTGAAAACTTACCAAATTTGATGAAAACATGAATCTACCCACTCAAGCAGCTCAATAAACTCCAAATAGGATAAATCTAAAGTTATCTATACTTAGACACAATGTAATCAAACCATTGAGAGTCAAAAAGAAAACCTTCAAACGAGCAACAGAGGTGACTCGTAATGTACAAGAAATCCTCAATAAAAGTAAGACCTGAATCCTCATCAGAAACCCTGGAGGGTTGGAAGTTTTGTAGGTTGTGAGATGATACAAAGTCCTGAAAGAAAAAGTTTATCAACAAAGTATCCTATATCCAGTAAAAGTATTCTTTAAAATTCAAAGAGAAATGCAATTCCTAAATCAACAAAAAATGAGAGAATTTATCAATTGTATTACCAGTTAAACCCTACTTGGTAATGGTGGTATACATATGGTATATTTGTATATGCTGCTGGATTTGGGTTCCTGGTATTTTGTTGAGATGTTTGCTTTTTTTTTTTTTTTTTTTTTTTTTTTTTTTTTTTTTTACAGGGGATATTGGCCGTACCTTTCTGTTTTGTGTTGACTTTTGTCCGATTTTGGTATCAAAATTAGATACCTCATAGAATAATACTGGCTCATAGAATAAATTAGCAATATTTCATCCCTTTACAATTTTTGAAAGAACTTGTTAAAGATTATTATTAATCTTTGAGTGTTAAAGATTAATTAAAATTTGTTTGTTAAAATTTGCTGGTGAAGATATCTAGTCCCTTTTATTGTAGGAATTTTTAAATCATTAATTCAGTGATTTTACTGGTTATTGGACTATCTATATTTCTTATTCCTTCTTGAGTTGGCTTTGGCAGTTTATTCTTTCTCAAAGTTTGTCTATTTTTTTCTTGGTTATCTATTATATTGGCATACAATTGTTCACTGTATCCTCCTGTAACCCTTTTTCTGCAAGTTTGGTCGTAATATCCCACCCTCATTTCTTTACGTTCTCTCTCCTTCTGTCTTAAGTCAGTAGCTAAAGGTTTGTCTTTTTTAATCTTTAAAAAGAATTAAATTTGGTTTATTGATTTTCTCTATTACTTGTCTATTTTCTATTTAATGTATGGCCATTCTAATCTACATCATCTGCTTTTCCTGCCTTCTTTGTGTTTGACCTTTTTTTTTAATTTTTAAAATTGGGCTATTATTGATTTGAGATCTTCCTTTTTAATATTCAAGTTTATAGCTGTAAATATACCTCCAGGCACTGCTTTCGCTAAAGCTCATATGTTTTGGCATTGCTGGATTTTCATTGTCATTCATCTCAAAGCATTTTCTCCTTTTTTTAGGATTATTTTTAAGTCGATGGTTATTTAGTTTTGTGTTGTTTAATTTTCACATATTTTATAATTTCCTACGTATCTTTGCTACTATTGTTGACAGTATCCTTGAGTCAAAAAGTGTCTGAAGAACTCCTCTGTGTCCTGAGCCAAACTGTATGGTTCGACTCAATAATCCTTGATTTCAAAAGGGAGATTCCTATTTACTCCCCCTTTGTGCAGCCCTTCTTTCAATCGGTTCACCTGAATAATTTTCATTCTTTCTTTAAGTGTCAATTTAAGTCACTTTTTCAATCTATGAAGTATTCCCCCATGTATATATTTTCCTTTCATTCATTAATACCTCTGTCGAAGCACCTATTGCTTTCTATGATCATTACAAATTTTCTTGTCATCATCTCATACCCAGTTAGAGCCCACCTCATACCCAGTGTCTGACAAGTACAATAATATGTACTGAGTAGGTATTTGCTAAAGGATTATGAACCCTGAATGGCATGGTCCCAACTCCCTGTTGTCCTATTACACACTCACTCACTTTACTCTGGCTGCACTATATTCCTTGGCATCTCCATTTACATTGTCATGTTCCTGCCTCAAATCTTTGGCATTTGTTTATTGCCCTTGCCCTGAACTATTCCCTTCACAGCCTTTTCCCCCCATCTCAAATCACAATAGGTCAAACTGGACCTACTACAGGCTTATACTTGTATTTATCACTCATTATTATATGCTTAGAGCTCCAAATATTGTTCGAGAAATAATTTTTGAAAAAACAAGCGAATAGATGAATGAGTGAAAAGTGGGTGGGAATGGGGAGACAAAAAGATAGGGGATTTCTTAAGAACATAGTTTAATATGCAATAATATCTTTGAGGTGGGCGCCTGGGTGGCTCAGTCAGTTGAGCATCCAAGTTCAGCTCAGGTCATGATCTCGTGGTTCATGGGCTCAAGCCCCTCGTCGGGCTCTGTGCTGACAGCTCAGAACCTAGAGCCTGCTTCAGATTCTGTCTCTCCTCTCTCTGCCCCTCACCAACTCACGCACTGTCTCACTCTGTCTCTCAAAAATAAATAAATGTAAAAAAAATAAATACCTTTGAGGAATATTAAATAAAAACTTGTGCCTATGTACCAAGCTGTTTTCTAGGCATTTAAAATACAATATTTAATTGAATCTTTTGAAGTCCTTTTGAGACAGATATTATTAAAATTTTAAACAATAATTAATTTAAAAAATTTTAAACAGTATTTATGTGGCAGAGCCAAGGCTCAACCTATTATTTGACTTGAGTGTCTTTTTTTACAACATATATTCTAGGACTTAGAGTACAAAATAACAAGGTGCCAAATATTGAGGGAGAAATTTAGACCTGATTTAATTTCTTTGAATGATTAGAATTCACCTTGGAATATCAAAAAAAAAATTTATTTCAAACTGTCAAGTTTAAAGCTAATTAATTTCTTGTCAAAATCATTTCTCTAAAATATAGCCAGTTAACAAGGAATGTTAGTGAGAAACATTAACGCATTAACAGATAAAACAGTATTATTCTGACTCTTTAATATATGCACTGCATTGGTAAAATTATTTTCAAAAATCTGGTTTATAGTAATTATTTGGGTATAAACATACAGATACTTCAGAGAGATTATTTTTTCAATCTCCTTTGTTAGCGGTTATTAGGGGTGCCTGGGTGGCTCAGTTGGTTGAGCAACCGACTTGGGCTCAGATCATGATCTCACACTCTGTGAGTTCAAGCCCCATGTTGGGCTCTGGGCTGACACCTCAGAGCCTGGAGCCTGCTTCAGATTCTGTGTCTCCCTCTCTCTCTGCCCCTCTCCTGCTCATGCTCTGTCTCTCTCTGTCTCTCTCAAAAATAAATAAATATTTAAAAAAAATTTAATATTAAAAATAATAAATGGCTTTGTTTCTACAATGGTAAACTTATAAATTGATTTTAGTTGAGGTATCAACATCGTAACAAATATAAATATAAATTATGTATATATACACTTTCTGTTCATTTTAATCACTCTACAAAACAATAAAAATATACAAGTTCAAGCAACTATTGTGTAAAATTAAAATTTCCAAATATTTTCTATGTTTTCTGACTTAACTTTTTTGTGTTTGTTCAAGATTGTTTTGTCAATATTTTCTTTCGCCAACCACATCCCACAGTTCATTGTTCTGGGGTAGCAAGCCTTACGCTCCATTTAATGTTCCTTGCTTATATCATTTTTGGGCGTAGACCTCAAAAGTGACCCCATTTCGGAAAATAAACCAGATCTCACTCCATCTCTGAGATTATTTTTGTCAGACCATGTGGCCCTTATCCACAGCAGCCTAAGTGACGTTCCAAGATAGTGAGGACTCTTCTGAGATGCTTCAAATTGTATCCTTTCCAGAATCCTAGTCCACAATCTCTTCTAGAGTGCTGCTAACTATCAACACAGAGAGGAGTCAAAGATCCTCCCTTATGAGAATTCTACCCTCTAGAATACAGCTGGCAACAGATGATCAGATATTTGCTAATACTGCTACAGTTTGAGATCTAAAGCAAAAACTCACCAATTATCTTCAGATTTAAATCAGAAGAACTTCTTAGATAAAATCTTCAATCACAATAAAATTTGAATCAGAAAAAATCCTTTACTTCTCAATAACCACCAATATATTGTAGGAGAAGTAATTCATGCACCTTTGTTTCTCTACCTTTATTTGAGATACATTATTTTTAGGTAATTAATTAATCTGGATTATGAGGAAGGAAAAAAGAGAAACAAGATTTTTTTGAAAACATATCAAAGGGTTTATTTCCACATATGCAAAGTGCCCTTGAATAGCCAATAATCTATAATGATTGAAAATGCATTTTGCCCATGAAACATATAACTGCTTATATTATTGCTTAATATATCTAATACTTACAACTAGACAATGCCCACTGGTATATTAAAGCTCTATGATTCCAACAGAAAAGAAACTTCTAACATAGGATTTTAGAGTTGCTGGAAATTGTTTGAACACACTTTTTTCCCCCTAAGTAATATTACTTGATACCAATAAAATTTTTCTTTGAAATCTTTCTCTATTGCAGAGTGACTGATGCTTTACTTCTGTGGATATCCCAAATGTATCACTAAGGCAGAATAGTAAGGCATGACCTTCTGCAGGCTAAATAAATAAATAGGTTGAGGTTTTACTTTTGTAACAGTAGCAAGATTAGTTAGCTTAATCATTAAGCTAGACTTTACATATTACCATTTAATACACTCCTTCACTGAGCACACATGATTTCAACTTATTATGATTTTACTCTGTTTGATTTTTTAACCCCTATCTTTATAGATAATCAACACCTCAGAAAATGAAAGCTTGACAAGGGGAATTATTAAGCCTCTTCAGTAGAACATAAACTGGCCCAAGAAGCATTATGACCAAGACATGGTAGAATTGACCCATCTTAGGGGCTCCTAGGTGGCTCAGTTGGTTGAGTGTCCAATTTCAGCTTAGGTCATGGGCTCAGGTCATCCTCCCACAGTTCGTAGGTTTAAGCCCCAATCAGGCTCTGTGTTGATAGCTCAGAGCCTGGAGCCTGCTTCAGATTCCATGTCTCTCTCTCTCTCTGCCCCTCCCCTGTGCTCTCTCTTGAAAATAAATAAACATACTTACCTGGCAGGGGAGATACCATGATCATGAAGGTGGTTTTCCCAGGGCAAGGCTTATCCATTGCACTCCGGATGTGCTGACCCCTGTGATTTCCCCAAATGTGGGAAACTCGACTGCATAATTTGTGGTAGTGGGGGACGGAGTTCGTGCTTTCCCCTATTAAAAATAAATAAATAAATAAATAAATAAATAAATAAATAAACAAACGTTAAAAAAAAAAACAAAAGGGGTTGACCCATGTGATTTTTTTTTCTTTTTCTTCTCAATCTATGACAATACTGTTAAAAGCTGAAAGACTTCTATCTAAAAATATTTCAGGAAATCAATTCAATATCATTCAATATCAAAATACAGTGGTTTGCACATAAAAAAGATTTTGGAAATTCTGCTGTTTAATGTTTAACCACCTTAGAAAGCCAATAGGAAGCACTGTCAACAGAAGTTGAGTCCTGTATCACAACTAAAACAAAAATGTCACTGATTCAACTAAAACCTTCTATAGGGCAAAAAAACCAAACCCATAAAATGGTAAGAGAAAAGAAGTGGATAAAATCTCCATAAAACTTCTGTCTTGAAATAAATTCTGTTCTTCAGGATTCTCTGTTATATCGATTAGTTTCTTGAATCTTTTGTCAATGCCAACTGCCATCTGTGTCCCATCTTCAAGTAACTCTTGCTTCTCAGCATGACCCTAATGACGACGTTCTTCACACTCCTCCATTATTTTCCAAGTTTCCACCTCAGAGGACCCAGTCTACTTTTCTCTTTTTGTTCTATGATGGGGTACACCCCTGATAAACTGCCATTATAATACCCAATTCACAGAATTGCAGATTTGGCAAGCTCCAGTCACAGCCCAAAGACGCACATCTAGAGGGCCTTAGATTCGATGGGATGACTGTTTTGTACTCTTGAATTTTTATTTTCCAAACCGGGTTAGCATTTTGTTTATCAACTTATTTGATTCACAAATAAATAAATAAATATGTATTAAAACATTTATCTTTGGACTTTTAACTTCAGCTCAAAAATGTAGAGAGCTGGATGGATGTCATCCTCCACCCGATGAGAAAAATGCTGGATATGTTCCAAGTTAACAAACTTGTTTCAATTCTTCAGAGAAACGAGGTCATAAGGCAAACAACCAACCTGAAATGGAGGCATAGAGAAGTCGGGGGCCTGCAGTTTAAAACAGAACCCACACACTAGTTTTCATGGGGAATGTGCCACTAGACGCCAGAGAAGCCAGTAGGAAGATGAAATTATAAAATGTAATGCATTGCTGAAGGCTGAGCGTGGGCTAGCATGGAAGTGAGAAGTCTACAGACCACTCATATTTGCAGTCTCCGTCCTTTTTCAGGTGTCACCTTTAGGAAACCCACCAGGCTTTCTTGGGGGAGCGTAGGAGAGAACACCCCTGACGTGCTGACTTGGGTAAGAAAACAGCAACTGCAGGGATTTGCTAACATCCTTTGCCCCTATTTCCCTTATAAATTAAAATGCTTAACCTGGGGGCTCCTGGGTGGCTTAGTTGGTTTAGTATCCGACTCAGGCTCAGGTCACGATCTCACTGTTCATGGGTTTGGGCCCCATGTCAGGCTCTGTGCTGACGCCTCTCAGCTGGCAGCTCAGAGTTTGGAGCCTGCTTTGGATTCTGTGTCTCCCTCTCTCTGCCCCTGCCCTCCCCACCTTTCTCTCTCAAAAATAAGTAAACATAAAAAAAAAAAAAAAAAGGCTTAATCTGTAGAGGGAGAACAAGGAAGCACTATCCTGCAAGCCAATCCAAGAACCTTAGAGAACTCAAATAGGATAAATAACGGAGGTAAACAAACAAAAGCCCACACCTAGAAGCAGCATGTTTGAGCTGCAGAAATGCAAAAGATAAAGAAAAAATCTTGAAGGTATCTGGCAGAGGGCGGTGGTGGTATACTTGCAAAGACAAGAGAATAAAAATTACAGCATTCTTTTCATTGAAGACTCTATAAGCAATAAGGCAATGAAGTGACCTCTTTAAACTGTTAAAAAAGAAGATAAAATCTTATTAACTCAGAATTTCACACTCAGCAAAAATATCCTTCAAAAATGAGAAAAACTAAGTGCTGCTCAAGCAAACAATAATTGAGGGAAATTATTGCCTATAGACTTACTCTATAAGAAACATTAAAGGAAGTTCTCCAGCGAGAAGAAAGATGGTATAGCAGAAACATGGAATATAATAAAAATCAGAAATGGAATTAATAAAGTAAAAGTCTCCTTTTTAAATTTCTTGTTGTTAATTGCTCTAAACAATAAACCATGTCAAGCAATGATAATAACAAAGTATTGGCTGTAAACTGAATGTCTGACAACAATGGTACAAGGGATAGGAGGGAGAAATTGGGAATAAGTAGGATAATATCTTTACACTACAGTTAAAGAAGTATAATAGTATTTGAAGGTGGACTCAGATTATTTAAAATCTCTATTTTAAACCCTAAGGCAACTACTAAAAAAGTTAAAAGTTATAAATATTATTAAGTCAATTGAGATAAAAGGACATAATGGAAAATTCTCAATTAAAACAAGGAAAAGGATAGAGAAAGAAAAAAAGATATTTAAAAACTACAACAAATAGAAAACAAGCAAGAAGATACACTTCTAATCCAACTATATCAATAATAACTTTTAATGTTAATGGTCTAAACAGTTAAGATACAGAAATTGTCAGATCTGATTTTAAAAAGCAATAAACAACCCATTTATATTTACACGAAGCCTCATTTTAAATGTAAATACCTTTATAAATTAAAAGCAATGGCTAAAGAAATATATATCATTCAAACACTAACCAAAAACAGCTGGAATAGCTGTATTTATTGCAGGTAAATTAGACTTCAAAACAGAGAAGATTATCAGGGATAAACACAGACAGATAGTATATAACAATAGAGACACATTTTCAAAGATGATGTAACACTCCTAAACATGTATTCAGCTAATAGCAGAGTAGTATAAAACATGAGGCATAAAACAGTAAATCTTAATGGAAAAATAAACAATTCCACATGACAGGGACTATGGTGAATACAGAATTTATGCTCCATTTAATGCACCAACATTCAGAGGAAATAATGCTATTGTATTAAGAAATACTGTGACCCAGTATATCCTAATATGCTTAACTCTACACAAATGTGCAACTTTTGAAAAGAAGTGAGTCATTTACAAGGGAACTGGTTCTGGGAGAGGAAAATGAATGATGGGCATTATGAGGAAAGTCGACAAATACACATGCTTTATAGTGATCCTGTGGGAGCAGTTTTCTTTGGGATAGCATTCCTGACTAACCTCCTGCTGGCGGTGGTTTTTATAGTACTAGGGCATGTACCAAGGGCAATGAGTCAAGGCTAGACATCTCCTCCAGTGAAATCCTCCCTATACCTCTGGAAACTCTTACTTTTCTTTCTCTTATCAGCTGCATTTAATATTGGAGGGGAAAGTAAGTATGAGAGGTGCCTGTCAGAAGCCACAGGGATTTGTACGTCAGCCTATCTCCATTGATGTTTTAATTACTGTCGCCTCACAACTCTTAACGTAAAACTAAGCATTAGGATGGGGTAACATGGAGACTTAACTACGCACAGCTGCTTCCTAAGCTACATTCTGTATCTCTGAATTAATAGTGTACATTAAGTCTCTCTGACTTAAAGTGCACAATGGGAAGCACATTTGAAAAATCCAGAGTTAGCTTCTCGCAGATTTTCTGAAATATCTCTGTTCTTAGTGAGTTACAGGTGCTTTTCAGGCATGTTCCCAGAGTTTTCTGGAGAATATATGCACATATATGATCACTGAACTCTACAATCGATGTACGTGGATGCATGTACAGCAATTTGGAGCTGAATTTCCGGGTCTGGCATTCTAAGTACTCTTCTGATATAGTGAACCACATTTTATTGTGACGACTCGTTTCTTATACACTTTCGCATTAAAAAAATAATTGGACATTGATTATGAAGAGTTTTTATCATAGTGGTCTCAGAAAATCTGAAATGAGAAAATACAAAACATTTAAGGGATTGTTTTAAATCATGCAGACTGTACATTATTTTCAGGCTAAATTCTGAGACTACTGCCATGGTTGCTACTCAATACATATTTATTGAGTAAATGATCTCATCCTGTCCTCACTCAACAATTTTAGGTATCATATGTTCCAGTTATCTATTGCTGCGTTGAAAATCATCCCAGAACTGAGTCTCTTAAAACAACTATCAATACATTTTGCTCACAAATCTGCAATTTTGGGCAGGACTTCATAAGGACAGTTTTTCTATGCTCCATATGGTATGAGCTGCAGTGGACCAAAGATGGAAGTCACTAAAGATTCAGCCACTCACATACCTAGTAGTCGATTCTGTCTGTTGTTAACAGCTTCACTGGGCCTCCGACTAGAGCACTTATACGAGGCCTTTTTGTGCCTTTGCTTAATTTACTCATGACATGATGGATGGTTAAGTTCTAAGAGTAAGCAACCCCAAAGAACAAGAGAGCCAGAAGAAAGACCACTGTCTTTTCTGACGTAGATTCAAATGATGCAGAATCACTTCTGTGGTAATCTGTTCATTCAATATGAATTAATAAAATTCGCATGGGTTCAAGAGGATGAAAATATGGTATCACTCTTTAAAGGGAGGAATCTCAAAGAATTTGTGGGCATGTTTAAAGCCACTCAAATCCTCTGTCTGGCCCCATGTTATTTATATTTCTTCCATAAGCAAAATTCATTAATTCCCTTTTAAGACCCCCTAAAAACTTGTCTATTCAGTATCAGATTTCAGCTCGAGTTCTAAGATCTAAATTATGTAAATATGTACTTCAAGTATTTTTCTTGAATATGCCAGCGAGAGTATAGTTCTTCTTTATCTGAAAACCTATTAACTAAAGAGATTTTTCTTCATTCCACACAATAAACATACAGTGATTCCAAATGGAAAAAAAATAAAAATAAAAATAAAAGATAGGTGCACAACAATCACTAGTCCATAGTGATTCCGAAATCCATCAGGCATATTGCCAGTTCTTTAATTAAAGTTTAAAAGTACTTTCCAGAAGTTGTTCACCATGGCTCCTGTCTCTCTCTTTCAGGGTCTTGGTTCCCCTTTCTGAGTCATTCTTTCTTTTCCGTAAAACATAGACCATATTTTCAATACTATAGATTTTCTAGCCTGTCTCTGACCTTGGAGGTTTAGGGATCTAATTACCTATTTAAATTGTTTCTCTCAGTACAAGCTGGTATATATTCCTTAAACAAGGAACTGACTTTTTTAATAAATCAATTTATAATCTATTGCATTAGACAAAAGCAATACCCACTAATCTCTTGGGTTTATGAGACAGTGGCCTTATGATTCCTAGAAGCTCTGTTGTTTAATAGTATTCTATTCATTAGTAGTGAGTCAATAGCCAGTTCTAATTCCAGGGACAGGGAACACGACTCCACTTCTGTATGGGTAGAGGAGGGTCAAAGAATTTGCAAACAAATTTAATACCTCAGTGTCATATAAATTTAATTTTGATTTTAAATATTTTTTGCAAATTTAATCCAGTTTGTAAGTACAGAGTATTCTACGTTAACTTGGCGAAGGAGTAAATAAAATATTATTTCTTTTGAGCTAAATTGAGTGAAGTCATTTCTAGATTGTGTGCCCCAGTTTCTTTTCAACTTATGTCATTCACATTTTAAGACACCAGGTGTAATGTAAATGGAATAAGAAAATATGTGTGAAAGAGATACATAGGCAGGAAAGTTTTTCAGAATTAAAGCATAGAATTATCATCATTACCAGGAAGAAACTTTCTTCCTTAATTGGTTGTAATTCCATTGTGAATTGACATGCTATCCCATAAAAAAAACTGCTTTTCTTTAAAAATGAGAAACGATTATTTTTCCTTTTTGGAAATGTATATTTCTAAGGTCACAGAATGAGAAGGTTTGCTCTAACATGAACTTTCTCTTAGTCTTTCTGCATACCAAGTTTCCTGAATCTAAAGTGCAAAATGTAAAAAAATAAAAAAAAAAATAAATAAATAAAGTGCAAAATGCAAATGGTATTAGACACCCTCTGCATCTATATCATAATTATTAATTATATGTGAGCTCTTGGTAAAACATTATAAAAATATGAAATCTATATATAGCTGTAGTTTTCATTAATTCTATTAAATGTATTTAATGATATGTCTATTTCAAAAATAATACATCCGAGGGGCGCCTGGGTGGCGCAGTCGGTTGAGCGTCTGACTTCAGCCAGGTCACGATCTCGCGGTCCGGGAGTTCGAGCCCCGCGTCGGGCTCTGGGCTGATGGCTCAGAGCCTGGAGCCTGTTTTGGATTCTGTGTCTCCCTCTCTCTCTGCCCCTCCCCCGTTCATGCTCTGTCTCTCTCTGTCCCAAAAATAAATAAACGTTGAAAAAAAAAAATAATACATCCGAATTAGTACATGACTGTCAAATTATAAACCCCAAATACAATACTATTGAAATGACTCAACCATTCAAATTCCATAGAATTTACATGGTCATTGCCCTCATTCTCATGGACAATAGTCTCTAGGGAATAAAAAGAAGCACTGTGTTTATGTTGCTTTAGCCATATATTTATTTTACACTGAGATGTAAAATATCTAGGCAATAAAAATAAGTATCTCCTTTTTCTTGTTTAACCAAAAAGCACAAAGGCAAGTTAGTCAAAATTATGGCTGAGAGTGAGGCCATCTTTATTTATTTTTTAATTTTTAAAGCTAATTGTTTAGCATGCTTAAGCAACTTTAGCTATTTTCCACCTTCCTTCACACTCATTCTACCAATTGCAGTGATCCTTTGCCTCTGATCAATATCCAATAGCATGAAACCTTTCCAGCAATGCTTATTCGAGTGTGTTTCACATTAATGATCTCGGTCTGCTGGAAAACCAATTACACATTTTCCATTTAAGCTCTGCTCTGTAATGGATAATGTTTGCATTAAAGATCTGTCAGCTGTGGTTTGCTGCCAGTCGAGGGGCATACATAACTGAGATGGCTTTATGAAAAATGGTCCAAGCAAGATGTTATTTTCAAGAAACTCTTGAAATAAATAAAGATAGTGAAATTATTTGTCATTATTTTCTTTACTTAATAAACCATACTTACCTATGCTCTAATGTCTCAAATGACATACCACTTATGCTATTTCAAAAATGGAAGTTAATAAATATATATCCAATGTCTTTCATGGGAAAAATCAGGCAAGATTATGAAAAATCAATTCAACCATAGTCTATTAAATGCTTAATATATGCAAAGGACTGTGTTAAAAGCTTAAATTTTATTACTTTATTTATGTGAAAAAGATAGTATTTATAGACCCAGGTAAATATATATAGTTATATACTTTACATATTTATATATTTATAATATATATATTTTTATTTTTATACATAATATATTACTATATATTAATAGTTCATATATTAACGTATACTCTATATTCATAGTAATATACATAGATGCTAATAATAGTTACCTCTATAGGAAAATAGTTGAAAATCTACAGAGGAAAGGTGACTTATTTGTTTTTCTGAATACACTTGTCATTTTTACCATGTGCTTATTTTGCCTTATTATTTAAAAATCTATTTTAAAAATAAAAAATATTCAAACCCAAACCAGTAGACCTATATCAATTTAGCTTATCAGGAGCAACGTACTGCTATCATTATTAAAAAATAGTTAAATGATTTTAGGGAATTAGTGTTTGAATCATTAAAGCACAGAAGAATAGTAACTGTGACTAAACCAACTGAACAGGCCAAAGTATTTAGTGCATCAAGGATGTCAACGTACAGGACATTCAAAAATCTCAATCTTTCTGGGAAAAGTATTGAATTAGCAAAACTGTTACTGGATAGAAGCACATCTTTGAATATATGAAGGATTAAAAAAAATTTGAGTCAGCACAAAATCTTTTAAGTATCCATATTAATTTATGGCATTTCTCCAAAGGTCTCTCAAATTCATTTGACTCTTTCAGATATCACCCAAAACTAAAATTGAGAAAGATGATAATCCATATGTATAATTTTTCTTCCACTCGTACTCCTTACTGTTCCTAAAATTTGGAATGGTGTGAAATGTTGTTAATACAGTATACTTTAGTTAGTCTAAAATTTTCAGAATCTATCTGCATAAAAACAGAATATATTATACTTTTAAATTACATTTATTTCCAATTATTTCTATCACAATGGTTTATAAATACATTAAGTAATGGTATTTCAGCTGAAAATTATAATCATAAGTTCTGATATTCTAAAACCTCAAACAGTCAGTTTTTTCAAAGTGCCTTACTCTAGACTGGTGCTATCACTCACATTTATCCTATTAAGGTTTCTATAAGAGTGTCTCTGCTTATCAACTGCATCAATTTGAAATAAAAAGATTTGTAAATCAAAATAAAACATTTTAAATACATATCTAAAAAAATTAGACATTAGGAGAACCTGGGTGGCTCAGTTGGTTAAGCATCTGACTTCAGCTCAGGTCATGATCTCATGGTCCATGAGTTCAAGCCTTGCGTCGAGCTCTGTGCTAACAGCTCAGAGCTGGAGCCTGCTTTGGTTTCTGTGTCTCCTCCTCTCTCTGCCCTTCCCATGCTCATGCTCTGTCTCTTTCTGTCTCTCAATAATAAATAAACGTTAAAAAAATTTTTTTAAGTCTAAAAAAAATAGACATTAGACCAATTACTATTTTTTCAAAATATTTGCAATTCATTTGGTTGACTGGCCATTAACATTTAGTGAATTTCTTGATCTGAACCAGGCTTCATGCTAAGGGCTTTATACAGATTATCTCACTGAGTCCTCACAACAAACAAAATCTGTTTTATAAATGAGATATACAAGGCTTGGAGGGGTGTGGTAATTTTTCTAGGTACCACAGCCCTTCAATAGCAGAACTGGGTTCCTATTCCTGGGAGTATGACTTTATGTTCTAGGCTCTTAAAATCTAGTTTATACTCCTAATTTGAAAAATGTGCACTTAGTTTTTGTTTGTTTGTTTTTGTTTATTTGCTTTTCTGCAACATATTTAGAGTTCAGACGGTTGATTTGAATTGATAAAAATGACCTCTCTATTCATGCATGCTGTACACATACCTGAGTTAAGGTAGGTAGTAAAGGACAAATATATATTAGTTTAACAAACTGAGATTATAATTCATTAGCATTGAAATCATTGCTCAAGTAGATTTTCTCTTTCTTTGGAGAAACTGAAGAATGCATGCAGAAGCCTTTATAATTCTTGCTACATATATATAATATTTAGAATTTCCCCTGAGAACACTGTATGATCTCAGAATAACTCCACGTGTCTCCAGTTCAATAAAAGAATTTAAAATATATGCCATTACTCCTTTCATCATAGTTTTTTTACTGTAATTTCTCTATTCTTCATAATCATAGTTAATACAAAGGTAAGGCAGATAGCCATAATGTATAAGATTCTCTGTGCCGGTTGAGTGTCTGACTTCGCCTCAGGTCATGATCCATGGTTCCTGAGTTCAAGCCCCACATCAGGCACATCACTGTCAGTGTGGAGCCCACTTCAGATCCTCTGTCTCTCTCTCTCTCTCTCTCTCTCTCTCTCTCTCTGCCTTTCTCCCACTCACCTCTCAATCTCAAAAATAAACATTCTTTTTAAAATAAAATAACATTTTTTAAATAAACAAATTGGTGTTCCTTCACATCTCTAATCACATATCTCAAAATCACAATGTCTACCTTATGTTATTATAACTTACCTCTAAAATCTCTCCTCCAGTCATAGTGCACTGCTTCCTCACAATATCATAAAATATTTCTAAAGAATAGCTCATCTGTTACCTGAGAAAATAAGTTGAAGAATTGGAACATATTGTAACATTGAACACATTGTCTCAATCCAAATGCATCTTTAAAAAAAAAGCCCAAGTTCTACAGCTGGGCAATGAAGAACAAACATTATTGTATTATTTTGAAACAAATATTGGAGGTTACTTTTAGAATAAGTTAATGTACTGACCTAACACAAAAAAATCTGGTTTAGAAGTATATCAACATATTTTTAAATAGCTTTCACAAAAGTACCTTGAACTTTTTGTATTTTTATAATTATGTGTATAATTGCTATATCTTTGTAAACTTATGACTTTATTCTGATTGCATACTTGGAAAGCCTGGAAAATATGGTAGATACTGGATCAATTTTAAGACTAAAAACAACACAGAGGATTGTTACAAGTTCGAAAAGCATTCTATATTTGTTGTGTAAAATGTACCATCATCATGGATATTTAACATGTATAATTTTATAAAGTTATGTTTTAAACACTATACATTTCTGAAAATAAATCTGATTCAACAAACATGTTTTGAGTCCTACCTTGGCATGTGGGCCTGAGACCCACACCTGATTTCAAATAACTCAACATTGAAATCCCAAGTTCTACATAGGTGTTTACTACACTGACAGGCAAAGCTCTCACAAACTGGTTACCTGTCCCCCAAATCAATAATCATTGAAGTGTAATATTTAAAAAGCCAGTTAACTAGCAGGGAGAGATCTGTAATGTCAAGAACACAAGAGAAGGTGTAGAAAATTCAAGTTCTATAAATGATAGTAATTTAAAAGTGTAAAAGTTCAGCGACCATACATAAAAAAATTCTATGTTTTAGGAGCGCCTGGGTGGTTAAGTGTGGGACTTTTGATTTTGGCTCAGATCATGATCTCACCGTTCGTGATGATCTCACCGTTCGTGAGACTGAACCCCACGTCAGACTCCAAACTCAGCATGGAGCCTGCTTAGGATTCTCTCTCTTCCTCTTTCTGTCTGCCCCTCCCCATTATGTTCTCTCTCTAAATAAATAAGCATTTTCTAAAAATTCTATGTTTTAAAACAAGGAACCACTCTGTCTTTTGTTTTTATCCTTCGTACTCTACCAATTGTTTCTTACATTAATTACATACTAGCACCAAAATGACCTTCCCAATCTGGTAAATAATGTGAACCCTAAAATTAGACTAAGTCAAATTGTTTACGTCCTTTGCACTCAAACAATTCAACAAAGAAGGCAATAGGAGAAATACACGTGAATGCCCTTCCTTCTGGCAGAAAGTAAAACCCTACGGTGATTGTCTGCTTGTATTAGCTTATCATGTAGTGCAAGGACTATTTTATGCATTTTAAACAGATAGAAAAGCAATTTAATTGATATTTTCCAAGGCATACCTTGTATATTTCATTTAAATGTTATGTAATCCTTTTGTCTCAATTTGTATTTTTTTAAGGTTTAAGCCACTGCAATTTTTCCAGGGCATTCTAGAAATTTTTGGTATGTACTTTCATAGCGTAAATCATCTTTTAAATTCAAATAATTTGTTTATATAACATAAAGAGCCCCAAATTATAAATGCTAGAAAAGTGACTATAAATATAAGTGAATTGATACATGATTTTAAAAGAATTATTACAAATATCTGCATGACATTAAAAAATAATTTACTACATATAATTAATATGGACCATATACTCAAAATCTTTCTATGCATAAAAGCAATGATTCATTCCTTGACTACTTAAAAAGTTTAAATACAGATCAACTTAAAAAGGCCAAAATTAAACAGAAATTTGAAAGATAAAGAAAAATTGTTTAATTCATAAAAGAAACCTCATAAAAATTGATAAAAGCACAAAGATCCAAAGGAGTAACTACTTTCCTTTCATATTTGATTGTTTTTACCTTGTTTTAGACTTATAAACATACTATTTCTTCTACTGGCTCCTCCTTAAGAACATATTTCATATCAAAACAATTTAAATGCTCTCTTTAAAATACAAGAGCCTCAATACTATTGTTATATCGGTATAATATACACGAATGCTGCTCACAGTGAATAGAATCTAAAAGAAACCATTTTGCCATACAATTTATTTTGAAACCCCTACTGAAACAAGAAAATATACTTTTAAAGTAACTATAATGGCAAAGTATAGATATGCCTGACCAGTCTGTGTTTTTGTCATTTATTAGATTTGTTAAATACTTTCAGTCTCTTCCATGTAGCAGAGAATATATTTAATTATCTGAAGTCAGATTTGTAAAAAGAATGTGGGAGGATTTTTTTTCCACTCTATATCTTTTTTTTTTTAATTTTTTTTTCAACGTTTATTTATTTTTCGGACAGAGAGAGACAGAGCATGAACGGGGGAGGGGCAGAGAGAGAGGGAGACACAGAATCAGAAACAGGCTCCAGGCTCTGAGCCATCAGCCCAGAGCCTGACGCGGGGCTCGAACTCACGGACCGCGAGATCGTGACCTGGCTGAAGTCGGAGGCTTAACCGACTGCCCCACCCAGGCGCCCCTCCCCTCTAAATCTTTAGCCATCTCTGGACAAACAAGAGCAGAGAATAGTGTTTAATAGACTAACAGAATATGAGATAAATACAATGCCTAGTTTGAACAAAGTCAAAAATTATTTTTGTTTCACTGTCCCTACTAACTCTACAAAGATAAGGCCATCATTTCATTAAAAGCAGCATATAATAAACATTTACAAAGCTATAATGGTAACATTTTAATAGAACAGTGTTGAACATTAGCATTCCATAAAGGGAAATATGAAAGAATTAGAAAAAGAGACATAATTGATTTAGAAAAAGCAATTTTATGAAAGCATTTTACAGAAGAAATTTCTAATGGCAGGTTTCTAATATATTAAAATTATAACTGAAACTTTTGAATTCTTATATGAGGTTACATCAATTTCAGTGTGTCATAATGAATGTTGAAGAAATGAAAACCAAGTTTAATTAATAACTACAATATGCTCCCTTCATTTTATGTGAAACTAATAACCAAAATATTTTTTTTCAAAATTCTCCTATGCTCTTAGAATTTAAAGTGCATATTATAGATAATAGAATTATATTTTATCTTATGCATGTAATGAGAGTTCTTAGTTGGCAAAACGAGTGAGTCCCCTCTATTAATTTTTAAGTGAATGGGGTTGATTAAGGAATTTTAGATACTTCTAAGAATCTTTATAAAGACTGGAGAAATAAACCTAAAGTTATGTTTCCAGGAATGGCTCCTAAAACCAGAACTGGAAATATAATTGTCGGGTTCCAATGTAAAATGAATATGTGGGGCCTCTTGTTTGAAAGGTATAGAAAAAAGTACCACCAAAGATACTGAAATATAAAGCCTTTTCCATTCTTCTCTTGTCTTTCTCAATTTCTTATGTTGTTCTTCATTTAATATGTAATGTTACTCTAAATAAGAATTAAAATGCAAAATTTAGCACGAATATTTAATAGACTTTTTAGACAGGTTTTAATTCACAACAAAATTGAGGAAAAGATACAGAGATTTCCCATATATCCCCTGCCCCCTACACATGCATAGTCTCTGTAATTGATATTCCTCACAAGAGTGGTACATTAGTTACACCTGATGAACTTACACTGACCCATTATCATCCCAAATCCAGAATTTACATTAGGTTTATTCTTGGTGTTGTACATTTTTCGAGTGTGTGTATAATGTGTGTGTATAATGTTGTACATTTTTCGAGTGTGTGTACATTTTTCGAGTGTGTGTATAATGACACACAGCCACCATTATAGTATCATACAAAAGAGTGTCACTTCCCTAAAAATCCTATTTAGCCCTCCCTTCCCCAAACTCTGAAAAATCACTGTGTTTTTTATAGTCTCCATCGTTTTGTGTTTTCCTGAATGTCTTATAGTGTAATTATACATATGTAACCTTTTAAGATTGACTTCTTTGGCTTAGCAATTTGCATTTAAGTTTCCTCCATGTCTTTTCATGATTTGATAGCTTATTTCTTTTTAGTGCTGAATAATAGTCCATTGTCTGGATGTATCATAATTTATTTATTCATTCAACTACTGAAGTACATCTTGGTTACTTCTAAGTTTGCGCCATTGTGAGTCAGGCTGCCATAAACATCTGGGTGCAGGTTTTTATGTAAATATAAGCTTTCAACTCCTTTGGGTAGATACCAAAAGGTATGATTGCTGGATCATGTGGTAAGAGTACGTTTAGTTTTACAAGAAACCACAAACTGCCTTTCAAAGCGGCCATACCATTTTGCATTTCCACCAGTAATGAATGGAAGTTTTTGTTGTTCCACATCTTCACCAGCATTTGGTGTTGTTTGTGTTCCAGAATTTGGCAATTCTAATAGGTTTGTAGTGGTATGTCATTGTTTTAATTTCTGTTTCCCTAATGACTTATGATGTGGAGCATCTTTTTATACTCTTATTGGTCATCTGTTTGTCTTCTTTGGTGAGGCGTCTGTTAACGTTTTTAGCCCAATTTTCAAATGGCTTGTTTCTTTGTAATTATTAGTATTGAGTCTTTATATATTTTGGATAATAGCCTTTTAACAAATAAGTCTTGCAAATATTTTGTTATAGTCTGTGGGCTTGTCTTTTTATTCTCTTAACATGGTCTTGCACAGAACAGAAATCTTTAATTTAAAAAATCCACCATATTTATTTTTGCTTTCATAGTGACTTTGGTATCCAAAAGGTCATCCCCAAACATAAATTCATCTAGATTATCCCCTATGTTAGCCTCTAGCAGTTGGTTTGTTGTGTTTGTTTGTTTGTTTTACACTTCCATTTTCTATTTATGTCTATGATTTTGGATTAATTTGGTGGAAGGGTGTAATGCCTGTGTCTAGATTCTTTTTTTTTTTTTTTTTTTTTTTGCATTTGGATATCCGGTTGTTCCAGCACTGTTATTGAAAAAATATCATCTCTCTAACTTATTTATTTGCCCCATTTGTCAAAGGTCAGTTAAGTATATTCATGTGGATCCACTATTAGGCTCTCTCTTCTGTTTTATTGACCTTATTTGTCTCATACCACACTGTCTTGATTCACGTAGCTTTATGGTAAATCTTAAAGTTGAGCAGTGTTAGTCCTCCAACTTTATCATTCTGCTTCAATATTGTGTCAGATATTCTGAGTCTTTTGCCTCTCCACATAAACTTTTGGGTAAGTGTGTCAAAATTCACAAAATAACCTGGTAGGATTTTCTTTGGAATCATATTAAATCTAGAAGTGAATTTGAGAAGAGCTGATATCTTTACAATATTGAGTCTTCATATCCATTAACATGGAATATTTCTTCATTTATTTACTTCTTCTTTAATGTTGTTCAACAGAGTTTTGTAGTTTTTTCAAAAAAATATTGCACCTACTTAATTAAATCTATATGTAAGTATTTCATTTTGGAGGGTGGTCTTATATATGGTATTATGTTTTAACTGTCAAGTTCCACTTGTTCATTACTGGTATTTAAGAAAACAGTTGACTTTTGTATATTGACCTATATCCTGCAATTTGTTGTTGTTGACTTTTCCGGATTTTCTACATAGAAATTTCTGTGCATGTTTTCTGCCCATCTTTTAATTGGCTTATTTGTTTTTCAGGTGTTGAGTTGTATAAGTTCTTCATATATTTTCGATGCTAACCCATTGTCATTTGCAAATGTCTTCTCTCATTCAACAACTCGTCTTTTAGTTTTGTTCACTATTTGTAGATGACATGATACTATACATAGAAAACCCTAAACATGCTATCAAAAAACTACTAGAATTGATAAATGAATTCAGTAAAGTTGCAGGATACAAAATCAATGTGCAAAAATCTGTTGCATTTCTATACACTAATAATGAAGCAGCAGAAAGAGAAATTAAGAAAATCCCATTTACAATTGCACTAAAAATAATAAAATACCTAGGAATGAACTTAACCAAAGATATGAAAGACCTGCACTCTGAAAACTATAAAACATTAATGAAATTGATGATGACACAAAGAAATGCAAAAATATTTCATGCTCGTGGATTGAAAAAACAAATATTGTTACATGCCTATACTACCCAAAGCAATCCACAGATTTAATGTTTTGCATATATTCTCCATCAAGTTGAGGAATTTCGCTTTTATTCCTAGTTTACTGAGAGTTTTAATCATGAGTGAATGTTGGATTTATCAAATGCTTTTTCTGTATTTATTAATATATTCATGTGATTTTTCTTCCTTAGCCTGTTGATAAATCACATTTGGTCGTGCTGTGCAATTCTTTGTAAACATTATTACAGTCAATTTGCTAATAGTTTGTTGAGAATTTTTCCATCTATGTTCATTGGAAATATTAGTTGGTAATCTTCTCTTGTAATGTATTCTTCCGGTTTGGGCATTAGGGTAATACTTGCCTCATGAAATAAATTAGGAAACATTCCCCTATTTTTATTTTCTAAGGTGGATTATAGAGAATTTGGTATAATTTCTTCCTTAAATATTTGATAGAATTCATCAATGAATTCATCAGTGAATTCAGTTTTGATTTCTTTTTGTTTACTGATCCAATCTCTTCATAGGTATAGGGCTATTCATATTATCTATTTCTTGTTGTGTGAGTTTTAACAAATTGTATCTTTCAAGAAATTAGTCCATGTGACTAGGTTGTCTAATTTTTGTGTATACTGTTGCTCATAATAGTCTTTTATTATCCTTTTAATCTCCATTTGATCTTTATTGATATACCCTATTTATTTCTGATAATAATTTATGTGCTCTTTTTTTTTTAGTTAACCTGGCTAGAGGCTCATCAATTTTATTGATCTTTCTAAAGAATCAGTTTTTAGCTTCATTTGTTTTCCCTTTTAATTTCCTGTTTTCAATTTCATTGATTTCTGCTCTAATTTTTATTATTTCTTTCTTGTTCTTTTTCTAGTGTCCTAAGATAGAGTCTTAGCTTATTGATTTTAGATATTTATTCAGATCTAATATATACATTCAGTGCTATAAAATTCCCTTTAATCATTGCTTTTTCTGCATCCCACAAAATTTGATAAGTATTTTTTTCATTTTTATTTACTTGAAGAAATTATTACTTTTTCCTTGAGATTTCTTCTTTGACCCATGTGTTTTTTGAGTGTTATTTAATGCTTATGTATGTATGTGGGGATTTTCCAGTTATTTTTCTGTTATTGATTTCTAGTTTAATTCTTTTATGACCTGAGAGGAGAAATTGTATGATTTCTATTTTAAATTTGTTAAGGCATGTTTTATGGCCCAGAATCTGGTATATCTCAGTGAATGTTCCTCATGAGCTTGAGAAGCATGTGTATTCTAATGCCATACAAAATAGTCTATAGATGTCCATTATATCCAGTTGATTCGTGACATTTTTGTGTTCAGTTATGTCCTTACTGATTTTCTGTCTACTGGGTCTGCCCATTCCTGAAAGAGTGTTGATGTAACCCACTGTAACAGTGGATTCACCTATTTCTTCTTGCAATGCAATGATGTTTTGCCTCACATATATTGCTGCCCTGTTGTTAGGCACATACACATTAAGGATTGTTGTGTCTGTTTGGAGAATTGACTCTTTCATCATATGTCATGTCCCTCTGGAATTTTAATATTTATCTTTATAGTATGCAATGCCAGTGTTAAATGCAAATATAAAAGCACTTCCTGTGCAGAATTACTGAAATTGTACAATCTGTATTTCATAGCCCCTGCCTGTAGATATATTTTTTCTTACCAGAACAGTGGAAACCCTGGACAAAACAAACTCAATCTGTTCTTACTTCACTTTTTGACAAAAACACACACTGATATTATCTACTTCTGGCTTACTGATAAGTAGGATAAAGAAGTAAAGGATAAGAAACTATGGGTTTCACTATCTTTTCCTTTCCTTCTATGTTCACTTTAGGTTTAAATAAATGGCCAGTACCCCAAAGTAAATGAGTAAGAAATGACATGGTAGGATTTCTTGATTTCTTACTTCTTAAAATGTCATTACCATTGTTTCATATTTGAAGTTCTGGTTCAAATGGAAAGTGTGGACTCTGAGTGCCATCACCAATGTTATTTACTCTGTTGTAAGACTTAACATGCTTGCCTTGTATGTTAATGGGGGCATCCTTGTTTCCACGTTGGAAACAAGGAACAATGACAGAAAAGCACATTTCCCCTCTGCTCAGGTGCATTTTCTATTGTCATAACACTTCCCTCTCAAAACTTATGTTCAAAAATATGTTCACAGATAAAATTATTTAAAATTTTAAAATTCCAGGTGCTGGGGCACCTGGGTGACTCTTGTCAGTTAACCATCTGATTATGGATTTTGACTCAAGTCATGATCTCATGAGTTTGAGCCCCACTTGGGATTCTCTCTTCCTTCTCTCTGCCCCTCCTGCACACATGCTCTCTCCCTCTCAAAAATAAATAAATAAACAATAAAAAAAATTCCAGGTGGTGACAACAGGTCATCAAATCAGATGTGGAGTCCTTGTATTACAGCATATGTCTCATGCTCATGAAGTCAGCATAAACAAAGGAATAGAATTGACCACGGATGCCTGGGTGGTCAGTTGAGTGATGAACTTTGGCTTAGGTCATGATCTCACAGTTCATGGATTCAAGTTCCACATCAGTCTCTGAGCTGACAGCTCAGAGCCTGGAGCCTGCTTCAGATTCTGCATCTCCCTCTCTCTCTACCCCTCCCCTACTCATATTCTGTCTCTCTCTCTCTCTCTTTCTCAAAAATAAATAATGCATTTAAACAATTTTAAAGAATTGACCTGATGAAGGAATTGAAGCTCATGGACATCACCAAATATTAAATATCAGGACCCACTTTTACTCCAATGACATTGAATATGATGATGGTTCATCTAGAACATTTCCGTATCATAAAGTTGACCATCCAACCACCCTTGAGCATTTAAAACCAGATGATATTTCTGTCACTGAAGACTGCAGAGTAAGTTTGCATGTTACTTTTTTTTTCTTCTGGATCAAAACCTTACATTTGTATAACTCTAATGCAATTTTTATCACTTAGCTCCATATTAGTTGCAAAGGACATTATGAATAAAAATTATTTGAGAAAGCATGGCTAATAAGATGGTAACTTCCCCCAAAAAACAAACGTTAAATTGATATCTGTGTTGTTTCTAATTTGTTGGCTTCTTTTTTTTCTTTTGGAAGAAATAAAACTTCTTTATTTATAGACCACATGAATTTTTACATAGAAAATCCCAAGGAATCTACAAAACTAGAACTAATAGTAGAATTTAGCTATTTCTCAAGATGTATTTCCCGCTGGTTTACTGATGGGCATTTGATTGTTTTATTTTGTAACAATCAACAGTCCATCTATATACCAGAAACAAATAATTATGAAGTGAAAAAAAATCCATTTAGAACAAACAAAATGCCCATCAACAGAAGAAAAGATAAATTGTGGTGCAGCCATAAAATTTGGCCTATGTGTAGAATTTCTAGGAACATTCACATACAAATCTTTTTGAAGATTAAGTTTTCACTTTTTTAATTAATAACATGAAGATTGCATTGTTGAGTAATACACTGAGTAAACTACTAACATAAGAAATTACCAAACTATTTTTCAAAGTGGCCATATCATTTTCAATTTCCATTAAGCTATTTTTGAGTTGGTTGCTCCATATCCTTATAGCAATTAATACTGCCATTTTTAAAAAATATTTTTAATGTTTATTTGTTTTGGAGAGAGACAGACAGACACGACAGAGCATGAGCGGAGGAGGGGTGGAAAGAGCGGAAGACAGAATCTGAAGCAGGCTCCAGGCTCCTGGCTGTCAGCACAGAGCCCGATGCGGGGCTCGAACTCACTAACCATGAGATCATGCCCTGAGCCAAAGTCAGATGCTCAACCCACTGAGCCACCCAGGTGCCCCAATAATGCCATTTTTTTAATGTAAGCCATTTTTGCTGATGCAATACTGGTATTATATTCTCATTCTAAATTGCATTTATACAGGACTAATCACATTGTGCATATTTGTCGTTCGTATTAAGTAGCCTGGCTCCAGGCCAAAACCCTGTATATGATTTTGCAGGCCAAACCATAGGCAATTGCAAGGCTTTCCTTAAGAAGCCTTAGGCTTCTTGGTGTATACACAATGTATTATAGTTTTCTAGAAGAAGATGCAATCGAGAACTCAGGCATCCCTGGCGGGTTGTGCTCTTCAGATCTATTCTTAGCCCAGGTGCCTCCTTTTGGCTGAGACCTACGTGGATTAGCTTAGTTACTTTTCTCCAATCTGACTCAGCATTTTTCCACTTCTCACCCTTTCCCATTTCAGAAACTGTTACTCCAGCCCCATGGAAATGAGATGATTCCCTGCCATCTGCACTGTGTCATTTGACCCTTACTTGGTACCATTCTTTGGGAAAAAAATACAACACCTAGAAAACATCTTTTTTTCTTTTACCTTTTGTTGCATTGTCGCAGTAAATACGTAACGGCTTGATTATTACTTTCGGTTTGGCTTGTTGCCCTAATTTACCACCCCAACACCTGGCAAGTGGACATATACATTATTTTGTAAAGTGTCTCCTCAAATTATGTTCCTTTTTTTGAGACTGTCTTCTTATTAATAGGCTGTAAATTTTCATCATATATTCTGGATACAGCTCCTCAGTTTGATATATATTTTGCAAATTTTTCTACCAGTATTTTCTTTACTGTGGATTTTGAAAAGCAAAAGTATGTCTACAAAAACTTATTTATCAAGTCTCTGTTTAGTATTCGTGTAAAATACCAGTCATTTCCCAATTGATTTCGTCTGTCACATTTATGAAATTCAATACAGCATATATGTGTGGGTTCCTTTCTGAACTTTCAATTTCACTGATCTATGTCTACTCATCTATATTTTGTGAAGCCAATACCACCTTTTTTTTAATTACTATAGATTTGTATTGTCTTGAAATCAGATAATGTAGGATCTCCAGCCTTCTATTTCCATAATTATTTTGATTTTTCTAGATACTTACATTTCATATAAACTTAAAATTAGTTTGTCAATTGCTACAGATTCCAC
Source organism: Lynx canadensis (assembly GCF_007474595.2). NCBI lineage: Eukaryota > Metazoa > Chordata > Mammalia > Carnivora > Felidae > Lynx > Lynx canadensis. Next base: position 53,384,065 of record NC_044306.2, on the reverse strand, counting down.
TTGAGAATCTGATTCTGATTTTATTTATATATTAATTTAGTCAGAATTGGCATAGAAACAATATTGAATACTCTATCCCTAAACATAGGATATCTCTCCCATTTATTTCCTCTTTAACTCATCTCAGTATCCTGTTGCATTTTTAAGTGTACCGATACATACACATATTTATTACGTTAATTCCTACATATTTTATGTTTTAATATTGTGTTATAAATGATAATTGTTATTTTCCAGAAATCCATTTCTAACTCAGTTTTTTATAATGTTTTATTTTATATTTGAGAGAGAGACAGAGTGCAAGCAGGGAAGGGGCAGAGAGATGCACACAGAATCTGAAACAGGCTCCAGGCTCTGAGCTGTCAGCACAGAGCCCGATGTGGGGCTCGAACTCACGGACCGTGAGATCATGACCTGAGCCGAAGTCAGACACTCAACCGACTGAGCCACCCAGGCGCCCCACTTCGAATTCACTTTTAATACACTTCCAGAAATACACTTCTAAAAAATGGGGGAAGGGCTAGATGTATATGTTCTAGGCTGATCTAGGATTCAAAGTACTTACAAAATTTAACTGCTAGATGACACTACCAAGCAAGTGGAATTTTAGGAGTCATCAATGTTAATGTTGATTCTAAGGACCTCATCACATTTGTGAGCCATAGCCACCTCTGAAACATCCCTTTTGTGACACCATGATTCTTAGTGACCCAACATGGGACACTACTGACTATTATAGTCAGAGGCAATGGCCAAAATGGAAGGTATATGAATTCTGACTTATTTCTGCCTTCCACATCCCAAAGGAAGGCATCTGATTGGCAGAACCCAACTTTATTAAAACTTTAGCAATAAGGCAGTCTAGAAAACAGCATTTCCATGTTCTGAAAGTCAGAAATAAATATGTACCAACTTGGGGGCACCTGGGTGGCTCAGTGGATTAACCCTCTGACATCAGCTTAGGCCATGATCTCCCAGTTTGTGGGTTCAAGCCCCTCATCAGGGTCTGTGCTGACAGCTCAGAGCCTGGAGCCTGCTTTGGATTCTGTATCTCCCTCTCTCTCTGCCCCTCCCCTGCTTGCACTCTGTCTCTCTCTCTCAAAAATAAAATAAAAACATTTTTAAACATTTTTTAAAATACATATCAGTTTAATAAATCTATCATATGCAGTGATAGAAGCATGTCTGTTATCTTGCTATATTTATTTACAGATACTACTGTGCCTGTTTATACTCATCCCAAAATTCACCATGACACTAACTGCACTACATCCTAGTAAATAGGTACTATCTTTAAAAATAAGCAGGGTATGTTCTGTTAATTCATGTTATTATTAATTAATTCATTGTGCTTTTAAAAATATTTTCCCCAGGCACCTGAGTGGCTCAGTCAGTTAAACCTCTGGCTCTTAATTTTGGCTCAGGTCATGATCTCATGGTTTGAGATCAAGTGTCGTGTTGGGCTCTGCTTTGGGCATGGAGCCTGCTTCAGATTCTCTCTCTCTTCCTCTCCTCCTGCTACTCCCCAACACGTGTGTTTTCTCTCTCAAAAAACAAAAAAAAATATTTTCCTCATTTGCTGAAATGACTATTTGATTTTTTCATCCATTTAGTTTTTGGATTTATTCATTCTCATATGAATCAGTAATATGTTATTTTTTTCTCTTGCACCTATTCTGGCATTTGTTTTTGGGTTTGAGCTTTTGTCACTTTTTAAACCATTTTTTATTTGCTTTTATCATTAATTTGCTTTCCATTACACACATTTAAAAAAATATTTACTACACGCCTACTATTTTCTAGAGTTGGTAGAACAAAACTTTGGAGATACAAGGGTTAACAAAAGCAGACCCAGGTGAACATAGAAACTACTCTACCTATAAATTAAGTGACTAACAAATAATTATAAAATGGCAGCCTAGGAAGGTAATATGAATTAAAAATAAATGTGTTGGGGCACCTGGGTGGCTCAGTCAGTTAGGCATCCCACTCCGGCTGAGGTCATGATCTCACGGCTCATAAGTTCAAGCCCCATATTGAGCTCTGTGCTGCCAGCTCAGAGCCTGGAGCCTGCTTTGGATTCTGTGTCTCCCTCTCTATCTCTGCTCCTACCCTGCTCATGCTCGCTCTCTCTCTCAAAAATAAACATTAAAAAAATTTTTTTAATGAATGTATTTATAACAGTGTGTAACAAAGATCTGATGCTAAACTATGAAATTTTTCCTAAACGAATAAGTAAGATATAAGAATAAGAAATAACCAGTCAAAGCAGGCAGAAAATGAAGTTGTACAAAGACAGTGAAAGATAAGAAAAAGACTTATGCAAGCTGAAACAGGAGAAGTAGGGAAAAAATAACGAGGCAAAACCTTGCAGACCACTGCATAAAATAGCACTCAGATAAACTTTTAAAGCCTTCAAGTACCAGAAGTGTTAAATATTCATAAAGTCTCTCAGTCATTCATTTTGTGTCTTATTCCATTATTTTACACTTACACAAATTTCCCACTTCAGGTACATGATTAGTAATTATCCCTCTCAACTTTGGGTAAGCAAATATTTACCATATGTGACAGAAGAATGCTTAAGTCACACATGCTTTGTGATACAAACTTAAGAAGAAAAATCATTTCCTTTTAATGAGAAAATAACACATGTGGTTGCATATCAGCAAAAAAAAAAAAAAAGCATTAACTGAACTTATCATTAGCTTGCCATCCTACTGCTTTTTAAAAGACATTTTTATATATCAGTTAAAGATTTTACCGTGTATCAAGTTGATCAAAGCAGAAAAACAAAATTTTCCAAAAATCTTCCATAACTTGCATATCTCTCACATAATAACAATCACCAGGTATTCTATACATCATATGTCCTTAAATACACTTTTAATTGAACACGCACCAGTTTTACCATATGGCAATTTTTAAAGTTCAACATCTTATCATCTCTTTTGAGGAATATTATAACTGAGTGTTATTGGGCCTCCCTAACTCCAGATTTATAACCTTCAATTTAATTCTTCATAGTGACACTACTTAGCTCTCTTTAAATTACAATTCAGGGTTAGGGGGAAGATGGCGGCATAGGAGGGCGCTGGGCTCACCGTGTCCTGCTGACCACGTAGATTTCACCCACACCTGCCTAAATAACCCAGAAAACTGCCATAAGACTAGCAGAATGGATTCTCCAGAGCCAAACGCAGAGGAGGGGCCCACGGAAGAGGGTAAGAACCGCGGAGAGGCGGTGCGTGCTACACGGACTGGCGGGAGAGAGCTGGGGCGGAGGGGGGCCCCGGCCAAGCGCAGCCCCCGAGTCTGGCTTGCAAAAGCGGAGGGGCCGGCCGAGTGTGTTCTGACAGCAAGCAGTACTTAACAGTTGGAAGGCTCTAAGCGAACAGCTCTGCTCAGAGAGTGGGATGGCTGGAGGACAACGGGAGGGAGAGTTTTTGAGCCCCGGAGGGACGACAGAGCTCAGCTTGGAAGGAACAAAGGCACTCGCCAGCGCCATCTCCCTTGCCCATCCCTCAGCCAAATTCCCAAAGAGAACCAGTTCCTGTCAGGGAAATTGCTTGCACCGCACACACCCGAGGCTGTGCTTTTGTGGATCCGTCCTTCCAGTGGGTCTGACTCCTTCCCAGTGCTGCAGGGCCCCTCCCGAAGCTGATCTCCGAAGGAAAAGTGAGCTGAGCCTGCCCCTCCAGCCCCCCACCTGTGCACCTTGCCGATCCACCCCAGCTAATATGCCAGATCCCCAGCACCACAAGCCTGGCAGTGTGCAAGTAGCCCAGACGGGCCACGCCACCCCACAGTGAATCCCGCCCCTGAGGAGAGGGGAAGAGAAGGCACACACCAGTCTGCCTGTGGCCCCAGCGGTGGGCTGGGGGCAGAAATCGGTTCTGACTGAGGCCCCGCCCACCAAAGCAAGTTATTCAAGACAGCACAGGGGAAGTGCCCCGCAGTCCCCCGCCACTCCAGGGACTATGCAAAATGACCAAAGGGAAGAATTCCCCTCAAAAGAATCTCCAGGAGAGCGACAGCTAACGAACTGATCAAAAATGATTTAAACAATATAACAGAAAGTGAATTTAGGATAATAGTCATAAAATTAATCACTGGGCTTGAAAACAGTATAAAGGACAGCAGAGAATCTCTTGCTACAGAGATCAAGGGACTAAGGAACAGCCAGGAGAAGCTAAAAAATTCTATTAATGAGCTGCAAAATAAAATGGAGACAACCACAGCTCGGATTAAAGAGGCAGAGGAGAGAATAGGTGAACTAGAAGATAAAATTATAGAAAAAGAAGAAGCTGAGAAAAAGATAAAAAAATTCAGGAGTATGAGGGGAAAATTAGAGAACTAAGTGATGCACTAAAGAGAAATAATATACGCATAATTGGTATTCCGGAGGAGGAAGAAAAAGGGAAAGGTGGTGAAGGTGTATTTGAAGAAACAATAGCTGAGAACTTCCCTGATCTGGGGAAGGAAAAAGGCATTGAAATCCAAGAGGCACAGAGAACTCCCTTCAGACGTAACTTGAATCGATCTTCTGCACGACATATCATAGTGAAACTGGCAAAATACAAGGATAAAGAGAAAATTCTGAAAGCAGCTAGGGAGAAACATGCTCTAACATATAAAGGGAAACCGATAAGATTCGTGACAGATCTCTCTACTGCAACTTGGCAGCCCAGAAAAGAAAGTCAGGAGATCTTCAATATGATGAACAGAAAAAATATGCAGCCGAGAATCCTTTATCCAGCAAGTCTGTCATTTAGAATAGAAGGAGAGATAAAGGTCTTCCCAAACAAACAAAAACTGAAGGAATTCGTCACCACTAAACCAGCCCTACAAGATATCCTAAGGGGGATCCTGTGAGACAAAGTACCAGAGACATCACTACAAGCATAAAACATACAGACATCACAATGAATCTAAACCCGTATCTTTCTATAATAACACTGAATGTAAATGGACTCAATGCACCAACGAAAAGACATAGGGTATCAGAATGGATAAAAAAACAAGACCCATCTATTTGCTGTCTACAAGAGACTCATTTTAGACCTGAGGACACTTTCAGATTGAAAGTGAGGGGATGGAGAACTATTTATCATGCTCCTGGAAGTCAAAAGAAAGCTGGAGTAGCCATACTTATATCAGACAGACTAGACTTTAAATTAAAGGTTGTAACAAGAGATGAAGAAGGGCATTATATAATCATTACAGGGTCTATCCATCAGGAAGAGCTAACAATTATAAATGTCTATGCACCGAATACGGGAGCCCCCAAATATATAAAACAATTACTCACAAACATAAGCAACCTTATTGATAAGACGGTGGTAATTGCAGGGGACTTTAACACCCCACTTACAGAAATGGATAGATCATCTAGACACACGGTCAATAAAGAAACAAGGGCCCTGAATGATACATTGGATCAGATGGACGACAGATATATTTAGAACTCTGCATCCCAAAGCAACAGAATATACTTTCTTCTCGAGTGCACATGGAACATTCTCCCAGATAGATCACATACTGGGTCACGAAACAGCCCTTCATAAGTATACAAGAATTGAAATCATACCATGCATACTTTCAGACCACAATGCTATGAAGCTTGAAATCAACCACAGGAAAAAGTCTGGAAAACCTCCAAAAACATGGAGGTTAAGGAACACCCTACTAAAGAGTGAATGGATCAACCAGGCAATTAGAGAAGAAATTAAAAAATATATGGAAACAAACGAAAATGAAAATACAACAATCTAAACGCTTTGGGATGCAGCAAAGGCAGTCCTGAGGGGAAAATACATTCCAATCCAGGCCTATCTCAAGAAACAAGAAAAATCCCAAATACAAAATCTAACAGCACACCTAAAGGAAATAGAAGCAGAACAGCAAAGACAGCCTAAACCCAGCAGAAGAAGAGAAATAATAAAGATCAGAGCAGAAATAAACAATATAGAATCTAAAAAAACTGGAGAGCAGATCAACGAAACCAAGAGTTGGTTATTTGAAAAAAAAAAAATTGATAAGCCTCTAGCCAGGCCTCTCAAAAAGAAAAGGGAGATGACCCAAGTAGATAAAATCATGAATGAAAATGGAATTATTACAACCAATCCTTCAGAAATACAAGCAATTATCAGGGAATACTATGAAAAATTATATGCCAACAAACTGGACAACCTGGAAGAAATGGACAAATTCCTAAATACCCACACGCTTCCAAAACTCAATCAGGAGGAAATAGAAAGCTTGAACAGACCCATAACCAGCAAAGAAATTGAATCAGTTATCAAAAATCTCCCAACAAATAAGAGTCCAGGACCAGATGGCTTCCCAGGGGAGTTCTACCAGACGTTTAAAGCAGAGATAATACCTATCCTTCTCAAGCTATCCCAAAATAGAAAGGGAAGGACAACTTCCAGACTCATTCTATGAAGCCAGTATTACTTTGATTCGTAAATCACACAGAGACCCAGTAAAAAAAGAGAACTTTAGGCCAATATCCCTGATGAATATGGATGCAAAAATTCTCAATAAGATACTAGCAAATCGAATTCAACAGCATATAAAAAGAATTGTTCACCATGTCAAGTGAGATTCGTTCCTGGGATGCAGGGCTGGTTCAACATTCACAAATCAATCAACGTGATACATCAGATTAATAAAAGAAAAGAACCATGTGATCCTGTCAATTGATGCAGAAAAAGCATTTGACAAAAATCAGCATCCTTTCTTAATAAAAACCCTTGAGAAAGTCGGGATAGAAGGAACATACTTAAGCATCATAAAAGCGATTTATGAAAAGCCCACAGCTAACATCTTCCTCAATGGGAAAAAACTGAGAGCTTTCTCCCTGAGATCAGGAACACGACCGGGATGCCCACTCTCACCGCCGTTGTTTAACATAGTGTTGGAATTTCTAGCATCAGCAATCAGACAACAAAAGGAAATCAAAGACATCAAAATTGGCAAAGATGAAGTTAAGCTTTCACTTTTTGCAGATGACATGATATTATACATGGGAAATCCGATAGACTCCACCAAAAGTCTGCTAGAACTGATACATGAATTCAGCAAAGTTGCAGGATACAAAATCAATGTACAGAAATCAGTTTCATTCTTATACACCAATAATGAAGCAACAGAAAGACAAAGAAACTGATTTCATTCAAAATTCCACCAAGAAGCATAAAATACCTAGGAATAAATCTAACCAAAGATGTAAAAGATCTGTATGCTGAAAACTATAGAAAGCTTATGAAGGAAATTGAAGAAGATATAAAGAAATGGAAAAACATTCCGTGCTCATGGATTGGAAGAATAAATATTGTTAACATGTCAATCCTACCCAAAGCTATCTACACATTCAATGCAATCCCAATCAAAATTGCACCAGCATTCTTCTCGAAGCTAGAGCAAGCAACCCTAAAATTCATATGGAACCAGAAAAGGCCCTGAATAGTCAAAGTAATTTTGAAGAAGAAGTCCAAAGTAGGAGGCATCACAATCCCGGACTTTAGCGTCTACTACAAAGCTGTCATCATCAAGACAGCATGGTATTGGCACAAAAACAGACACATAGACCAATGGAATAGAATAGAAACCCCAGAACTAGACGCACAAAAGTATGGCCAACTAATCTTTGACAAAGCAGGAAAGAACATCCATTGGAAAAAAGACAGTCTCTTTAACAAATGGTGCTGGGAGAACTGAACAGCAACATGTAGAAGGTTGAAACTAGACCACTTTCTCACACCATTCACAAAAATAAACACAAAATGGATAAGGACCTGAATGTGAGACAGGAAACCATCAAAACCCTAGAGGAGAAAGCAGGAAAAGACCTCTCTGACTTCAGCCATAGCAATGTCTTACTTGACACATCCCCAAAGGCAAGGGAATTAAAGGCAAAAATGAACTACTGGGACCTTATGAAGATAAAAAGCTTCTGCACAGCAAAGGAAACAATCAACAAAACTAAAAGGCAACCAACGGAATAGGAAAAGATATTTGCAAATGACATATCGGACAAAGGGCTAGTATCCAAAATCTATAAAGAACTCACCAAACTCCACACCCGAAAAACAAATAACCCAGTGAAGAAATGGGAAGAAAACATGAATAGACACTTCTCTAAAGAAGACATCTGGATGGCCAACAGGCACATGAAAAGATGCTCAACTTCGCTCTTCATCAGGTAAATACAAATGAAAACCACACTCAGATATCTCTTCACGCCAGTCAGAGTGGCCAAAATGAACAAATCAGGAGACTATAGATGCTGGCGAGGATGTGGAGAAACAGGAACCCTCTTGCACTGTTGGTGGGAATGCAAACTGGTGCAGCCGCTCTGGAAAACAGTGTGGAGGTTCCTCAAAAAATTAAACGTAGACCTACCCTATGACCCAGAAGTTGCACTGCTAGGAATTTACCCAAGGGATACAGGAGCACTGATGCATAGGGGCACTTGTACCCCAATGTTTATAGCAGCACTCTCAACAATAGCCAAAGTATGGAAAGAGCCTAAATGTCCATCCACTGATGAATGGATAAAGAAATTGTGGTTTATTTACACAATGGAGTATTACGTGGCAATGAGAAAGAACAAAATATGGCCCTTTGTAGCAACGTGGATAGAACTGGAGAGTGTGATGCTAAGTGAATTAAGCCATACAGAGAAAGACAGAGACCGTATGGTTTCACTCTTATGTGGATCCTGAGAAACTTAACAGAAACCCATGGGAAAGGAGAAGGAAAAAAAAAAAAAAAAGAGGTTAGAATGGGAGAGAGCCAAAGCATAAGAGACTCTAAAAAGCTGAGAACAAACTGAGGGTTGATGGGGGAGGGGAGGGAGGGGAGGGTGGGTGATGGGTATTGCGGAGGGCACCTTTTGGGATGAGCACTGGGTGTTGAATCGAAACCAATTTGACAATAAACTTCATAAAAAATAAAAATAAATAAAGTAAGTAAAATAAATTACAATTTGATAATATTATCCATTTGTTTTATTCTTTTTATAATCATGCAGTTATTTATTTTTTTAAGTTTTTATTTAAATTCCAGTTAGTTAATATATAGTGTATATTATATGTCCCTTGCAGTAGTAGAATTTTGTGATTCATCACTCACATACAACATTCAGTGCTCACACACCAAGTGCCTCTTTTAACCCATCCTCCTGCCTACTCCCCCTCAATCAACCCTCAGTATATTCTCTATAGTTGAGTTTTATGGTTTGCCTGTCTCTTTTTTTCCCCCTTCCCCCTATGTTCATCTGTTTGGTTTCTTAAATTCCACATATGATTGAAATCATATGGTATTTGTCTTTCTCTAACTGACTTATTTTGCTCAGCCTGATACTCTCTAGCTCTGCCCACATCATCACAAATGGCAGTTTCCTTCTTTTTGATAGCTAAGTAATAGTCCATTGTGCATATATAAATACACCACAACTTCTTTATCCATTCATCAGTTGATGGACATTTGTGCTCTTTCCATAACATGGCTATTGTTGATAGTGCTGCTCTAAACACTGGGGTGCATGTGCCCCTTTGAGTCAGTAAATAAGTGTTTCTTAAATAGAAGTTATACAGGGACTACTTGGGAAAATAACATTTAACAGAATAAAATAATTTTAACTCCTTCTATTTATGTCCTTACAGAGAACAAAACTAAAGTAGTTTGATAATAAGTTACAAACCAGCCTAAGAAACCAATACAATTAAACTAACCGCAGTCTTTTAATGTGACAATTGTTGCTTTCCTGACTAATGAGCAAATGTGAATTTGGTAGCAGTCATATAATACCAACTGTTTTGATTTTTAAATATTTAATTTATATGATCTCTATGGCAACTCAATAATTTTCTTTTATCACAGTTAATATGAAATACTTTTCTTTATCACAGTTAACATGAAAATTCCATCTGCACCACAATTACTTACAAGTTTTAGTCTTCACTTTAAAAAAATGTTGAATTTGTGTAATTAAGTCTGCTGTTATTCATAGGCTTACACAGTAAACACGGCACTATTTGCAATTATTAATAGAGGTGAAAATGCAAGTATTGAAATTATGGGGTCACCCTAAAATTTAAGAAGGTCACATAATGGAAATATAGCATATATTTTTATCAATCAAAGAAACAAAACTTTAAAAATATATTTTGGGACAGGAACATCCTATTTTGTGATTTGTGGACACTTGGTGTTCACAGTATCATCTGGGATCACTTGCTGCCCTAAATGTTTTATCTTTCAGAGATCAACTTATTAAATAAACACTTATTTAATTTCTCATATGTGGTCAACAGTGTTTGGGCATTAAGATTATAGTAGTGTGTAAGAGATAAAAGTGTCCTTCTCTCACAGTGCGGACAGCACATTGTAGAAAATAGACGTCAGACTTTTAAACAACATATTTTTAAAGCCATAGAGTTGAAAATGGAGGAAAGCAGAATAACATATTGGTCTAAACGTGCGGTCTTTGGAGACAGGCAGCCTGGGTGCGAACCCCATCTCAACAACATTTAATAGCTATAGTATTTAACGTCCTTAAGAATTTAGCTTTCAAATTTGCCAATGTACAAAATCAAAGTTCCTACATACTAGAATTACTTTGAAGATTTATTACACCAATTATGGAAGATATTTAGCACATACTAAATGCTGGAAGTATTAGTTCTCTTTTAATATTATTATCAAGAACTATCAAGTGAGTCTGCCACTGATTCTTGGATGTTAGCAAAAGACACACAAGGCCCAGAGCCTGGGATACAGGCCTTTATTAATCTCATTTTTAGCAGCCCTAGGAGCACAGAAGAGATTCCCTGTGCTATTATCACAGGTTAGCTAAAAGAGGGCCAGAAGACTCCTTCATACATGGTGGGTTTCATAACAGAACTCAAATCTTAGGGGATGCTAAGAAAAGTCTGCCTGGCTTGCTCCAGAGGGAGACATTATCATTATCATACCAGACAGTAAACAAACCTGACCTTTGCTCTAGAAGAAAACACTAGCTCTACCTTGCAAGGCTGTTTGCTATTAAAAAAAAAAAAATAAAAATCCTTGAAAACATAGATCATAGCGAAGACAGTCCATGTCCTTAAAATATGTACAGAACGTTTCTCAGCACAATTAATATTTGGTGTATGAAAGAAATGTTCACAGTAGAAAAGGATATATAATGGGGTAGGAGCCTTATTTTATAGAGGAGGCAATGGGAAAAACTAGAAATAAGGCTTGGGTAAAAATCTGCAGAATAAATAAGTTCTTTTCAAATGAATCAAAGGATGTGTGCAGTTGGTGGCGTTTGAAAAGCTTCATCTGGAGAGTGCAGAGCAAAGAAACAGCTCATATGGGCCCGGAATATAAATCTGTATAGTTAACTCAGGGAATAGAGACAGAAAACAGGTGCCAGGTGCCTAAAGCTGAGTAAAGTAGGAGAAAAGTAGGGAAAAAAAAAGTAGATAGTAATCAGATTGTTGTCCACTAAAGATTTCAAATTTCATGGTAAAAGAAATAAACAGCACTTCTATGTAAACATCAGAAGGAGTTTGTCAATTTCTTAAAAAAAAAAAGTTCCTGCTGGGATTTTTATACGATTTTAATGAATCAACAAACCATTTTGGAAAGAATTCCCATCTTAACCACAATGAGTTCTGATTCATGAGCATGGAATAAATCTCATATTGTGAGATTGAGATGGCGTCCCACATAAGGCTCTGCACTGAGAGTAGGAGCCTGTTTGGGATTCTGTCTCTCCCTCTCTTTCTGCCCCTCCCCTGCTTATGCTCTCTCTCTCTCTCTCTCTCTCTCTCTCTCTTTCTCTCTGTTTCTCTCTCCCTGTCAAAATAAATAAACTTAAAAAATAAAAAATAGGGGTGCCTGGGTGGCTCAGTTGAGAATCTGACTCTTGATTTTAGGTCAGGTCATGATCTCAAGGTTCATGGGTTTGAGCCCTGCATAGGGCTCTGCACCGACAATACAGAGCCTGCTTAGGATTCTCTTTCTCTCTCCCTCTCTGCTCCTCCCCCACTTGTGCTCTCACTGGCTCTCAAAATAAATACTTAAAAATTAAATAAACAATTAATTAAAACTTAAAAATAAAGGTAAGTAATTTTAAATCATGAATCGCTTTTTTAAAAGGTTAAAATATACACAGGTGAATTGTTAACAAATAAATCTCAAATTTGCTGAGGCATAAGAATTCTGTTTAAGTCATCAGTCAACTCTTACCTTTCCAATAAGGCTATTCTGATCACCCCCATTTAATATTGCAATGTGTATTTATTCATACAGTAGCCAAATATGAAATGACATTCTTTTAAGTTTGGGCATCTTTCAGGGCCAATCATATAGCAACAGATTAAACTCAAAATCAGATAGTAGAATCCATCTAATTTCTTTTCTATTAAGTGAAACATTAAAAATACCACTTTTCTCATTAATTTTTTCTTTGGAAAATTTAATTGTTCTTCATTAAACATATTAACATGTAATGGGTGTTTATTATTTTAAAAAATTAATTCAAAATTTTAATTCCTTGGTATTAATTTTAATACAGTAAATATCACTATGTAGCCCAGAGTTCTAGAGTACCTAAATTTTACAAGGTTTTTCAATGTAACCTAAGAAATCTACCAGTCAGGATTAAATTTTACTGTGACTAATAGAGAACTGAAAAATAGTGGCTAAAACAAGATAGAAGTTAAATTTCACTCTCATGGAAAATTAGAGATACAGGCCAATGAGGGTTAGTATAAAGACCCCACAGTAGTTTAAGAAGTTGCTTCCACTTATAATCTCGTTACCAGGAGTTAGTTACATAACCAGCCATAGGTGACTGCACAGAAACTGGAGAATGTGGAGTTTATTCTGGAAAGCCACATATATCCTAGGAGATAGTAGTGGTATAAGAGAGAAGAGTTCAACTTGGCAAGTTAAAGCCCTTGGTCTTCTAATTTGTTATGTGACCTTTGTCCTATTACTTAAACTTCCCGAACCACATTTCCTTTATATGTACAATGAGGCTAACACGAGTACCAACCTCACAGTATTATCAGGATGATAAATAAAACCTACAGAGAGCTTAGAAAATTGTATATCACATTTTATTGAGTATTCAAGTGTGTTATACTTGAATATATGCAAGTTTTGTTCTAATTACATTCAAATATCATGTTTAAAGAGTTTTAAATAGAATGATGTTCTGGGAAACTACAGGATAATTTAGATGACTGAAATTCATGATATTTCTTACATTCCTAACACCTTTTCTTATTAAAAATCTGTTAAAACACAGCCTCATGCATTTAGGAAAAGAGAAAGAAAAAATCTTGGTATGATTTGTCAGAGAAGAAACTTTGTGGAATAAACATATCTAGTACAGATTTTTTTTTTTTTTTTGCTGTAGACTGTAAGATAGAAAAAAATCTTTGTTAATTTTTATGGAATATTCAAATAGCTTATATTTGCCATTTAAAATAAAACAAACTATATTCAAAAACATTCTAGTCTGATAGGAAGAACAGGGCATCTACAGCCTAGATCTCAGAGTCCTGCCTTTTCTGGCCTGGCCCATAATCTATGTTTATACTAAGAGAGGAAGCATGAGGGGGTACAGAGAGAGACACCAGAGTATTGCAGTGTGACAAGTGTCTATCTATCAGTAAGTTTTTGTACACAGGCTAACAGGTATATAGAACTACAAAGCTAAACAGAACAAGTTGAATAAGCTACTTTTGTTAAAAATTTCAGTCAAGAAACAACCTTTGGGAATTAGGCAAGCACCATAAACCTCATGATGAACACTTTTTTTCCAGCTTTCTGTTATCATTAATAAATAAAAATTGTATATATTTATGGTGTACAGTGAGATGATTTGATATATGTATACTCTGTGAAATGATCACCACAGTCAAGTTAACTAACACACCCACCACCTCGCGTGGTTTTCTTTTTGTGTATGTGTTTTATGTGGGAAGAATACTTAAGGTCTGCCCTCGGCAAATTTCAAGTATACCAAACAGTATTATTCACTAAAGCTATCAAATCATCATGCTGCACATTAGATCACCAGAGCTTGTTCATGATATAATGAAAAGTTTGTAGCATTTGACCATCATTTCTCGTTTCTTCCACCCCAGCCCTTGGCAACCACCCCTCTATTCTCTGCTTCTGGGAGTACAGTTTTTTTTAGATTCTACATATAAACGAGATCATATAGTATTTGCCTTTCTGCGTCTGGCTTATTTCACCTAACATAATGTCCCCCAGGTTATTCATGTTATTTCAAATGGCAAGATTTCCTTCTTTTTTTTCTTTTGATGTTTATTTTTGAGAGAGAGAGAGAGACGAAGACTGAGCAAGAGAAGGGCAGAGAGAGAGGGAGACACAGAATCCAAAGCAGGCTTCAGGCTCTGAGCTGGCAGCACAGAGCCTGATTCAGGGCTGGAACCCACTAACCATGAGATTATGACCTGAGCCAAAGTCAGATGCTTAACCCACCGAGCCACCCACACTCCCCAAGGGATTTCCTTCTTTTTAATGCTGAATAATATCCCATCGTGTGTGTGTGTGTGTCACATTTTCTTTTTCCATTCATCTGTTTCATTATAGTAGGATGTTATGAGTAGGATTTAGAGAAAAAGAGGGGGAAAAATCATTCCATAAAATAAATACTATCAAAATCCTAAGAAGAGACAAACATGTATAGTTTGTCTCCAAAGAAATTTGAGCTGTGGAATAACCTGAAGTGCTAAGATACACAGATTGGCTTCCAAATTGTAGAAATCTGATATGACAAATTAGAGAGTTACATGTGTCAATTATAGGCATCAGAATGCTATTACAATTATATGAGCAAGCATCTTGCATGATGTAAGTCATGTTTTCAGTGTATCATTCTAAAGCAATGTGAAGCAGGAAATGAAAGGTGGTGGTGGGGTGGGATAGGGGGAGGCTGTGAAGGCAAAGAATAACAAAGCATGATGTGGAAATGATCAAAAATTAAAGGAATATAAATTGCACAATAACTGCCACTGTCACAAAGCGTCGGAGATTCTATTCCTTAGGAGTAACAGAGTTTCCCCTGTCATTTCAGTGTTGTAACAGTATAATGGTGGGAATATGCCCATAGTTTTGAAACCACTTTTGTGGGTGATATTATCTCTTTCTATTTCTTTTTATTTTTTTAAACACAGATGGTCAGCCTATTCCCCTGGACTGATAGATCTAGAAAGGATCAGAAATCTGTGTTAAATCCTCAGATAATGCAGATATTGTTGTTGTTGTTGTTGTTGTTTACCTCAGCCATTTTTGAAATTTGCCCAATTAGATCATCCTGAAGTATCTTTTGACTTTTAAGTCTAATTTCAGTTAAAATAGCATGTCAATCTAAAGATTCATCAATGAAAAAGTAGAAACATTTTCAATTTGTTTTCAACATTTATTACGTCCTAAGGCATAACTCGTCAGTGTCAAAATATCAAAATGTAGGTCTTTGTAACTGAGCTCATGGATATATAAATCAATGATTAATCATGAGTTTAGTTGAAACATCATAATATAAAATCTATTTGCACATATGTCCTAGGGGCATATCAGATCCCCTCTCTGCCAATTGGCTTCTATTTCATTCATAAGAAATTACATAACTTGAAGGTTTTTCTCACACTATTTATTTTTAAAGAACACATTTTGATTTCAGATTTAGCTTTTACTAGGTGACTAATAATATTTATTTCTTCAATTCAGTCTTTTCTATTTATTGATAAAACCACCTAAAACAATATGATCTGTATGGCAGCTTGATCTTGTGAGTTGGTAATTAAATTACAATTAAAGATGGACTTTAGTAAATCTGTAAAGTGTTTTTGTGTGATCAGCCTTGTTAATTTTGTCTGTCCTTAGGTCCAGTTGGAGCCATTTATAATTCATTTTTGTATAAAATGGTTCAACAAACCAAATATACTGGTCATAGAGTCAAGCAATATAATATTCAACAGTAGGCACATAGGTTAAACTACATGTAAATGAAGTACAAGATCACTTTTGAAACTAAAACTTGAACAGTTTGAAATGAGAATATCACTGTCTCTGCAGTACACATAAACACCCCTCCTTCACTGTTATGACTGTGTTCAATTAACATTTGTAAATTAGAGCTCAGGGTGCCAGGGGATGAGTTGCCATTCAACAAGAGACCACAAGAGAGGGGCGCCTGGATGGCTCAGTCAGTTGAGCGTCTGACTTCAGCTCAGGTCACGATCTCACGGTCCATGAGTTCGAGCCCCACATTGGGCTCTGTGCTGATGGCTCAGAGCCCGGAGCCTGCTTCAGATTCTGTGTCTCCCTCTCTCTCTGCCCCTCCCCTGTTCATGCTCTGTCTCTGTCTCAAAATAAATAAAAACATTAAGAAGAAAAATTTTTTTAAATAAAAAAAGAGACCACAAGAGAAATTGAAATAGGTATATCACTCACAGGTCCTGGAGAAAGTGCAAGGCAAGCCTCAAGAAGCCACACACGTAGGTCAAGATGGAGAGCCAGACAGGAACCGGGTGTTCATGCCTATGTTAGTGTCTATGGGTGGAGTGGGTTTGGAATCACCAGGCTAAGACTGGATTCACATCAAACAACAACAACAACGAAAGCAGTGTTTTGGTAAGTTCCAGAAGTGTCTTATCCAATGTGTGAACACGGGGAAAGCCCTGTGATATGGGGGAGACTAGTGATTACGAGGACTGTGGGTAAGTCATATTAGGCAACTACACTTGCTTTTGACTCTGGGTATTATCTACGGTGAGCAATTGCATGAGGGACTAGTGTCAGTTTAAATCTCCCTCAGGCCACTGAGCTAAAAATAATACAATACAATACAATACAATACAATACAATACAATACAATACAATCTCCCTGAGCCAAAGTGGATCCTGAGGTAGCAATACCATGCAGTAACTCAGCTAAAGTCTTGACATTCACTATCTACAGTTGTTGGACCTTGATGTTGAGAGAGTTGAGCAGCAATTTCATGAGGTAATTTTAATATATTGTTCAGGTAGTATTATAAACATTGGCATTCTGTGAGGTAGCCCATCTTCGAACAGGACCCCTCACAGTAAGTATGCTTAGATTGATGCTTGTATCAGTAGAATGCACATAGTAATATTTTCAGTATAATGATGTCACCTATCATTTGCAAATGACTTCACAAAGGACTTTCCAATGCACTGCCTCCCATAATGAACAAAAATGAAGAAACATTTTAAGGGCTCGCTGAAATTTATTTAACCATGTGAGTTAATGAACAATGTGAATTATAAAGCCAAGGAAAAATCCGTAAATCAGAATTTCATCATGTAACAGGGCGAGAAAATCTCAGATAATTATATGGGTCTGCCTTTTTTGTTGAGATCCTTTATATACATGGTTACAAAGAGTGTACTAGAGAGTTATCGTTAAATGTGAAATCTGATACTTGCAGTGGCAAATATGACACATGAAGTTCTTTTATGCAGATTAAATTATTATAGCTAAAAGAAAATATAAATTTATGGGGAGTCTGGGTGGCTCAGGTGAGAGGCCTACTTCAGCTCAGGTCATGATCTCACGGTCTGTGAGTTGGAGCCCTGTGTCGGGCTCTGTACTGGCAGCTTAGAGCCTGGAGCCTGCTTCGGATTCTGTGTCTCCCTCTCTCTGCCCTTCCCCTGCTTGCTCTCTGTCTCCACCTCAAAAATAATTAACATTAGGGGCGCCTGGGTGGCGCAGTCCGTTAAGCGTCCGACTTCAGCCAGGTCACGATCTCGCGGTCCGTGAGTTCGAGCCCCGCGTCGGGCTCTGGGCTGATGGCTCAGAGCCTGGAGCCTGTTTCCGATTCTGTGTCTCCCTCTCTCTCTGCCCCTCCCCCATTCATGCTCTGTCTCTCTCTGTCCCAAAAATAAATAAACGTTGAAAAAAAAATTTTTTTTAAAAATAATTAACATTAAAAAATTAAAAAAAAAAGAAAATATAGACATAATTTTTCATTAAATATCAACCAAATTAATTTAATTTTCTTAAAGGTCAATAATGTCGAAGATTACTGACACTAAATACTTTCCATTCTATAATAAAGTTTTCAGTATTGCTTTGATTCATTCCACCTACAAAGACACATCTTCCCTGTCCTAACCTTAGTTTCAAAAAAAACACTTAATTAGACTATAAATGATGCGAAGCAAAGGAAAAGTAGTCAAAGTAAGTCCCTAAGTGTTTAATTAGCATGTTGGATTACTAACTCAAGAAGACACCAAATAACCTATTGAACTCAATTATACAAAGAACTCATTTAAAGAATCACTTCTGTAAGCTACTTCCTAAAGCTTATCCTAATTCCATGTCCACACATTTTGTTGATTCAGGAATAAGTCCTAAATAGCTTCAGATAACAACTATCACAATATTATTATCAGGCATCTAATCCACTATATTGCTAAATAATGCATTAATCAGAATGCATTTATGATATAGAGAGCTTATCATTGTGATTTAATATCCATAAATCTGATATGATTTATTAATAACTTCTAATTTCCTAGAAAGAGCTGGTTTTAAAGGAGCATATTGTTGCATTAAGTTATACTGTGTATTAATTGGAAAGAAACAAGTTATAGGACAATTCACTATCAGTGAATATTTAAATGGACATTTTAACAATAATATTTTATTTTTTTAATATAATTTATTGTCGCTGATCAAAAACGATTTAAATAATATAACAGAAAGTGAATTTAGAATAATAGTCATAAAATTAATCGCTGGGCTTGAAAACAGTATACAGGACAGCAGAGAATCTCTTGCTACAGAGATCAAGGGACTAAGGAACAGTCACGAGGAGCTGAAAAACGCTTTAAATGAAATGCAAAACAAAATGGAAACCACCACGGCTCGGATGGAAGAGGCAGAGGAGAGAATAGGTGAACTAGAAGATAAAGTTATGGAAAAAGAGGAAGCTGAGAAAAAGAGAGATAAAAAAATCCAGGAGTATGAGGGGAAAATTAGAGAACTAAGTGATACACTAAAAAGAAATAATATACGCATAATTGGTATCCCAGAGGAGGAAGAGAGAGGGAAAGGTGCTGAAGGGGTACTTGAAGAAATAATAGCTGAGAACTTCCCTGAACTGGGGAAGGAAGAAGGCATTGAAATCCAAGAGGCACAGAGAACTCCCTTCAGACGTAACTTGAATCGATCTTCTGCACGACATATCATAGTGAAACTGGCAAAATACAAGGATAAAGAGAAAATTCTGAAAGCAGCAAGGGGTAAACGTGCCCTCACATATAAAGGGAGACCTATAAGACTCGTGACTGATCTCTCTTTTGAAACTTGGCAGGCCAGAAAGAATTGGCACGAGATTTTCAGGGTGCTAGACAGCAAAAATATGCAGCCGAGAATCCTTTATCCAGCAAGTCTGTCATTTAGAATAGAAGGAGAGATAAAGGTCTTCCCAAACAAACAAAAACTGAAGGAATTTGTCACCACTAAACCAGCCCTACAAGAGATCCTAAGGGGGACCCTGTGAGACAAAGTACCAGAGACATCACTACAAGCATAAAACATACAGACATCACAATGACTCTAAACCCGTATCTTTCTATAATAACACTGAATGTAAATGGATTAAATGCGCCAACCAAAAGACATAGGCTATCAGAATGGATAAAAAAACAAGACCCATCTATTTGCTGTCTACAAGAGACTCATTTTAGACCTGAGGACACCTTTAGATTGAGAGTGAGGGGATGGAGAACTATTTATCATGCTACTGGAAGCCAAAAGAAAGCTGGAGTAGCCATACTTATATCAGACAAACTAGACTTTAAATTAAAGGCTGTAAGAAGAGATGAAGAAGGACATTATATAATAGTTACAGGGTCTATCCATCAGGAAGAGCTAACAATTATAAATGTCTATGCGCTGAATACTGGAGCCCCCAAATATATAAAACAATTACTCATAAACATAAGCAACCTTATCGATAAGAATGTGGTAATTGCAGGGGACTTTAACACCCCACTTACAGAAATGGATAGATCATCTAGGCACACGGTCAATAAAGAAACAAGGGCCCTGAATGAGACATTGGATCAGATGGACTTGACAGATATATTTAGAACTCTGCATCCTAAAGCAACAGAATATACTTTCTTCTCGAGTGCACATGGAACATTCTCCAAGATAGATCATATACTGGGTCACAAAACAGCCCTTCATAAGTTTACAAGAATTGAAATCATACCGTGCATACTTTCAGACCACAATGCTATGAAGCTTGAAATCAACCACAGAAAAAAGTCTGGAAAACCTCCAAAAGCATGGAGGTTAAAGAACACCCTACTAACGAATGAGTGGGTCAACCAGGCAATTAGAGAAGAAATTAAAAAATATATGGAAACAAACGAAAATGAAAATACAACAATCCAAACGCTTTGGGACGCAGCGAAGGCAGTCCTGAGAGGAAAATACATTGCAATCCAGGCCTATCTCGACATTAACATTTCAATTTTGAATTAATAATAGAAGAAAATGCAGAAAACAGATTTAGTAAGAACTTAGATATTATGTATGAGATATTTCAAAATTGTTATGAAAGGTTTTGTTCCATTAAACCTTCCAGTATCTTCTCTACAATTTAGAGCTCTGTTCATCTGTAGTCCATTTCTGTCTCACCACAGAACATCTCAGTCCCCATAACTTATCAAAGACTTATAACTCAAAGTATCATCTTTTGAATTACTGAAGTATTTTAATGGCATATGAGATGAATGAATTCAAAAAACAGGATAAAAAGATAACACTCCTTAGTAGAAACTTGTTTTCCAAAAATTCTTTGTTGTTGTTTTATAAGTTGTTCTCTTTAATCCAAGAAAAACCTGCCTGTACCATGGCACACTACACATCTTTCTGTTCTCAAAATGTTCAGTAGAAGTTTAAAGTAAACATTTAGCTCCATCTGAGTAAACTACAAATAATAATAAATACATCTTGAATTAGTGAAAAAAAAAATATATATATATAATTTATTGTCAAGTTAGCTAACATACAGTGTATACAGTGTGCTCTTGACTTCAGGAGTAGATTCCCATGATTCATCACTTACATACAACACCCAGTGCTCATCCTAAAAGTGCCCTTTTCAATGTCCATCACCCATTTTCCCCTCTCCCCTGCCCTCCCCCATCGACCTTCAGTTTTTTCTTTGTATTTAAGAGTGTCTTCTGGGTTTGTCTCCCTCTCTGTTTGAAACTATTCTTTCCCCTTCCCTTCCCCCATGGTCTTCTGTTAAGTTTCTCAAATTCCACAATGAGTGAAAACTGTGGTTTTTGTGTTTCTCTGACTAACTTTTTTCACTTATACTCTCCAGCTCCATCCACATTGTTGCAAATGGCAGGATTCCATTCTTTCTCATTGCCAAGTAGTACTCAATGGAAAGAGCTCAAATGTCCATAATATTTTCAAAATACTGTACCAAATATTTTAAAATGCTTACTCTCTTGGAATTTACATTCTAGAAAAATATTTCTTGAAGCAGTTTTATTCTGTCTGATTATTATGAAGTAATTAATGTTTAATTAATTCTTTTTAATCTTTTGATGTATGTTCTCTGTTTACCTAAGTGACATAAAGTAGGCCCTCACTGGGTTAAAGAAAATATACTATACATTCTACAGTAGAAAACATACCAGAGTAGCTATTCTTATCTTACTTTACAGGGTTCTCATTCTTAATTTTAGGTGTCCCTTATTACATGAGTTTCTCTTATGAGATCTAGGTCTTAAATTGTGCCCCAGAAATTTCTCTCCCTTCTAACTAATTCATGCTTGGTAGATGAAGAATAAAAGCATTCTGTCTTCTCCCACTTCTAAGCATTTCCAAACTTCTGGCCAGGAAGGGCAGAGAGACAAGGAGAGAGAGTGAATCCCGAGCAAGGCTCAAACCCAGGAACCACAAAATCATGACCTAAGCCAAAATGAAGGTTCGGACCACAACTGACTGAGCCACCCAGTAACCCCTATTAGAGGCTTTAATAAGGGATTTTTCATAATGGAGGACAAAATTATCATCTGAGATGAAGAAAAAATCAATATTGATTGGCCCTTGTTGAAAACATGAAGACTTTGAATGACAAAAATTTTTAACGGGAATCCTGCATCAGTCATACTTCGATTGGCAAACCCAGTGCCATTGCCTATCACAGAGGAAGCTTTCGGTAAATGTTTGTTGAAAGAATGAATAAAGTTTTATTAGAAGCTCCATTTGCTAAAATTAAGAGTGGTAACTCTGTACTTCTTTTAACTTCTCTATTTTTACTTGTTTTTCTTAGATGCTCTGTTAAGAAGAATCTACCAAAAGGTGATTATGGTCCAGCCCAATTCATTAAAATGTGACTTTATATTCTTAACAAGTGTGACGCATCATTTTTAACTTCACTTCCTTCATAGTTATATGGTTGAAATACCTGTGGCAGTCACTTCTTTATTTAGACACAAAGGCACATGCAATGAGTCATTGGTAAAATTAATGTGAGTGGAATAAAAGGCAAAGAAAACATCAGGAAAAAGTAGACACCTTTTAAGCAGAGGAAGTTTTCTTCATCCTTCCCTATAAAAACGCAATGTATGAAACAATCTAGTAGAGAAATGGGAGATCTTAAACCACATCTCCTCACTGTTTAGCTCCTCTCTGCTCTCTCCTAATGGGAAAACTCAGGCAGTTCAGAGCAAAGATTCTTATCCAGAGGTCTGCAAACCCTAAAAAAGACAGAGCTTGGGAAGTCCGTAAGATAGGATAAGAAAAAAAAATTATATTTTTAAAATTAACCTGTAAATGCAAATTACCCTTTTCTTCAATTATGTGTGAACATCAGAGAGTATTAACAGTAGGCAACCAAACGGGTCCTTGGCACAAAGTGGATTAGAAACCCCGGTTTTGGGAGAAACCTATGGGCTTCTAACTACTGAAAGCAAAGGCTTTATTTGAAGGGGCTCTGGTCCTGGGCTGACCGCAGCATTTAGTATGACTTCCTACAAGTCATTTAATGTATCTGAAAGGGAAAACTTATAAAAATATCCCCTTAAGTTTGTTGTAGTGATTCCTTGATAAGATATATGTGAAATTAATTTTTAATTATAAAACAGTATTTAAATGTGTTATATGTTACCCATTCTCTACTAGTGAGTGGTCTTTACAAATGACATTAGTGATTTCGTTTTTACAATTAGATATTTCTAAAAAATATCATTCTCCTAAGTTATTATTAGGTCAAATTATTACATACTAACCTCCTGTTAGGTTAGTATATATAAAGATGCTGAGAACATACTTTTAGAATATCTTTTTTACTTGAGACTTTAAAATCTAGTTTGCCTGCATTTCCAAAATATGTATTTTTATACATCTGAAAAATAAAAATATCAAGAAACATTTCACATGAATATTTGATGTCATGAAACCAACAAACCAAAATTCATGAACTAATATTACTAATATTTAGACTTCATCTAGATTTTATTACATTTGAGTGTACAAATAATTCTGTTACCTTTAGACATTAAATACTAAAAACTGCATCAGAGGGGCGCCTGGGTGGCTCAGTCGGTTAAGCAGCCAACTTCGGCTCAGGTCGTGATCTCGCGGTCTGTGAGTTCGAGCCCCCCGTCAGGCTCTGTGCTGACAGCTCGGAGCCTGGAGCCTGTTTCAGATTCTGTGTCTCCCTCTCTCTGATCCTCCCCGTTCATGCTGTGTCTCTCTCTGTCTCAAAAATAAATAAACGTTAAAAAAATTTTTTTAAAACTGCATAAGAGTAAAATCAAAGAAGAAGGAAAATACTTTGAACAGGCAGAGTTACTAGTAGCAGATGTGTTATTTTGCTCTGACAGCAAGGAATGAGAAGGAATTATGATATTATTAAACTAAAAGAAATTACAATGAATAATTATGTTAATCAAATAAGTGTATCAGAGTAGATGACAATAGGATACTATGCATATATCAAAAGAATGTAGATATACAAAGGGAAATTTCTATGTTTGAAATAGACATTCAAAAGTGAGACGTGTTGGGGCACCTGAGTGGTTCAGTGTGTTAAAGGTTGGACTCTTGATTTTGGCTCAAGTCATGATCTCGCAGTTCATAAATTCCAGCCCCACATTAGTCTCTGCGCTGATGGCAAGGGGCTTGCTTGGAATTCTAGCTCTTCTCTATACCTCTCCCCCTCTCCCCCACTTGTGCTTTTTCACTCTCTCTCTGTCTTTCTAACAATAAAAAAATAAACAAAAAAATTTTAAAAAGTGAGACATGTTAATCTGGGATAAGATTTTTCAATATGAAAATACAGACAAAGAATTCTTTGTTTTATTTATTTAAATTCAAGTTACTTAACATACAATGTAGTATTGATTTCAAGAGTAGACCCAGTGATTCATCACTTACATATAACACCCAGTGCTCATCCCAACAAATGTCCTTGGTAATACCCATAACCCATTTAGCCCATCCGCCCTACCAACCTCCCCTCCAGTAACCCTGTTTCTTCTCTGTATTTAAGAGTCTTTTATGGTTTGCCTCCCTCTCTGTTTTTACCTTATTTTTCCTTTCCTTCCCCTATGTTCATTTGTTGTGTTTCTTAAATTCCACATATGAGGGAAATCATATGATATTTGTCTTTCTCTGAATGACTTATTTCACTTAACACAATACACTCTAGTTCCATTCATGTTGTTGCAAATGGCAAGATTTCATTCTTTTTGATCGCCGAGTAGTATTCCATAGTATGTATGTGTGTATATATATATATATATATATTTGTATACATATATATATACATATACATATATACATATTATACCACGTCTTCTTTATCCATTCATTGTTTGACGGACATTTGGGCTCTTTCCACAATTTGGCTATTGTTGATAGTGCTGCTATAAACAATGAGGCACACGCTGTCCTTCAAATCAGCATTTTTGTAGCCTTTACATAAATACCTAGTAGTGCAATTGCAGGATCATAGGGTAGCTCTATTTTTAATTTTTTGAGGAACCTCCATGCTATTTTCCAGAGTGGCTGCACCAATTTGCATTTCCACCAGCAGTACAAAAGTGTTCCCCTTTCTCTGCATCCTTGCCGATATCCGTTGTTTCCTGAGTTGTTAATTTTAGCCATTCTGACAGGTGTGAGGTGGTGTCTCATTGTGGTTTTGATTTTTATTTCTCTGTTAATGAGTGATGATGAACATCTTTTCATGTGTTTGTTTAGCCATCTGGATGTCTTCTTTGGAAAAGTTTCTGTTTATGTCTTCTGCCCATTTCTTCACTGGATTAATTGTATTTTGGGTGTTGAGTTTGATAATTTCTTTATAGATTTTGGATACTAACCCTTTATCCAATATGTCATTTGCAAATATCTTTTCCCATACTGTCGGTTGCCTTTTAGTTTGTTGATTGTTTCCTTTGCTGGGCAGAAAATTTTTATCTTGATGAGGTCCCAGTAGTTCATTTTTGTTTTTGTTTCCCTTGCTTCTGAAGACATGTCTACTAAGAAGCTGCTGAGGCCAAGATCAAAGAGGTTGCTGCCTGTTTTTTTTTTTCCTGTAGGATTTTGATGGTTTCCTGTCTCACATTTAGGTCTTTCATCCATTGTGAATTTATTTTTGTGTATGATGTAAGAAAGTGGTCCAGTTTCATTCTTCTGCATGTCTCTGTCCAGTTTCCCCAACACCATTTGCTGAAGAGGTTGTTTTTCATTGGATATTCCTTCCTGTTTTGTTGAAGACTTGTTGGCTATATATTTGTGGGTCTGCTTCTGGGTCCCTGGGTCTGAGAGAAGAACTCAACCAGAGGAAGATACTTGGCTTTCCTTTGGTGTGTATGAGCTGTTGCTTCCAAACAGAGGCAGGGCAAGAACGCACGAATCATGAGGACTCCGCTTTTTACTAGCAAAATGAGAATAGGTGTAGTGATGACACTGTGGAGTGGCTTGGATTCAGAGCAAGAGTGTGTGTCTGAATCCCAAACCCACCAATAGGTCCAGACCCTGCAGAACCCACTAAGCAGAGCAGCGGTTTCCTCTCAAAGCTGTGGAGGGGTAAAGGCAGGGTCACCAGCCAAGACTGCTGTGCCTGGCCAAGGGGTGACAGCAAATAAAAGTACCTGGAGGGGAAGCAGAGGTTTAGCAAGATGAAAAATTTGAAGCAAAATAACCTAATTGGCCAACAGTCATTAAATATAAGGAAACTGTGGGATGATGAGACATTCACTCCCATAAGCAAGTAAAGGGTGGTCATGATTCCATAACTGTGATGTGGTCAGGGAGCATAATCTCTCGATCTAAGATCACATTCAGATGAAGACCTGCATATGGATCAGAACCTTAATAGAGATTGAAATAATGGAGACACCTAGTGTATAGTTTCTCTTTCTTTCTTTGTTTTTTTTTAAGAGGGAAAGTTAACAGTTGTTGACATCTGAAAGCACTTTGTGGAAGAGTTCGTATTTAAGCTAATAGAAGCTAATTCTAAATTTTTCTTTAATGTTTATTTTTGAAAGAGAAAGAGACAGAGCACAAGCAGGGGAGGGGCAGAGAGAGAGGGAGACACAGAATCCGAAGAAGGCTCCAGGCTCTGAGCTCTGAGCTCTGAACTTTTAGGACAGAGCCTAATGTGGGGCTCAAACCCACCAGCCGCAGATCATGACCTGAGCCAAAGTTGGACTCAACCGACTGAGCCACCCAGGCACCCAAAGCTAACTCTAGAAAAGAAAAATGTACAATTTTAGTTATATAAATATATATATACACATATATAAAATTAATTTTTCCAATGCCAATTTCTGATGCTAAAGATATATATATATACATATATATGCATGTTATATAATATGTGTGTATATACATTTCAGCTATATATGTGGAGTCAGTTCTTCCCAGAAAAAATGTCCAATTTTAGTTATATATATACATATATATACACATATATAAAAATAATTTTTCCAATGCCAATTTCTGATGCTATATATATATATATATAATACGTGTGTGTGTATACATTTCAGCCATATATGTGGAGTCATTTCTTCCCAGAAAACGAAAATCACTTGAAAGAAAACCGTGTTGAGGACAGGATGATTTTGAAAAGAAAAAAGTGGCTTCTGCAGAGCCTAGGTATGTTTAATGGTGGCTCCACGGGCAGGAGTACACATGCAATTATGCATGTGTGTGAGTTTCTGTCATTCTAGGAGAGAATGTGTTTGATCCTGAATGCAGCCACTTATGTTTCATCAGTATGTCTGCAGATGGAATTCTAAGTCAGCTGTACTACATTCCTACCGATAGGTGAATTCTTCTAGCATTTTTCCACATGCCTAGACAGGCATACAACACTTTTTTTGCCTATTTTTATCCCAGTTTTGAAATCCTTTTCTCTTGCTTCCGATTCTGTGTCTCCCTCTCTCTGCCCCTTCCCCGCTCATGCTCTGTCTCTCTCTGTCTCTCAAAGATGAATAAACGTTAAAAAAAAAAAAAAAGCAGGGGGGGAGGGCACCTGGGTGGCTCAATCAGTTAAGCGACCGACTTCAGCTCAGGTCATGATCTCGAGGTTTGTGAGTTCGAGCCCGGCGTCAGGCTCTATGCTGACAGCTCAGAGCCTGAAGCCTGCTTCCGATTCTGTGTCTCCCTCTCTCGGCCCCTTCCCCGCTCATGCTCTGTCTCTGCCTCTCAAAGATGAATAAACGCTAAAAAAAAAAAAAAAAAAAAAAAAAAAAAAAAAAAATTGAAATCCTTTTCTCTTAAACTTTCCCAAAACTCTAGGTTATTTATTCTCCCTTTTCTTTATTATCAAAATTTTTTGCCTTGTATCCCTAAGAGAAAATTTGTTGAAACAAGAGGAGTAAATTTGATTAATCAAATTAATTGAATGAATTTAAACTGGTACAATATCTTCTTGTTATTATGATCATGATTTTGGTCTAGAAGATGTTTTACCAAGTTTTGGCTTGTCCTCTTAGAAAAATCTATGATACGTTTTACAAAAATATTTTTATTCTAAGTGTGGTATGGCATATAATAAATTAATTCAAAGGAACGTGTTCATACAACACTATATATCAAAAAACCCCATTAAATTTACTTCCACCTAAAATTTCTGGAATATAAATATAAGAAGGATCTTCGCTAATAAAGATTTAGGAAATGAAATTTATCATTCCTCCTAACATCTTTAGTGCTGATTAATTTTGATCTGTCCTCATCAGAACAGTCAACCTCGATCTCATTAGAAATGAACATGTCAAAGGCAGTTGGTTTGTTTCAACCTCGATCCCTATGTTTTTACTAAATCTGGCCTGGAGTAACTGCAAGTAACATTGAAGCTAATCAAATGTAAAGACTATCAGAATAAGTAACAAGATAGAAAGCCATTACAAAGAGCCCGCATAGTGTTATTGAGGGGAGAAAGATGAAAATGAACAAGAGGGTGACTTCTAATACTTTAATACAGAATTCATATAGAGTAACATATCTTTTTGGAAGAGTTTCTATATATTATACAATACTTGCTATTTAAGTCAGAAACACTGTTATCTAACTTCAACGTTTTATATTTTATTTTAATCTTCCCACAACTATATATCTGTACAGAAAAGCTTGAGAACAATACAGACAGAAACAGTTAAGTTACAAATAACAATCACTTTGCTATAGTAGCTGAGAAATAAGGCTTGTTTGTGGAGGAAAGAAAAAAAAAGGTCAACGAAAGAGAGCAGATCCAAGTATTTAGGATGTCTTAAATCATTGGAAATGGATTTTTCTCAACATGTCTTGTATATCAGAAGTATATTATCAAATTGACACTTATAAAAGAAGCCCCATTGTACGTTAGGAAAGAGGAGCGGACTAGAAGGAACAAAATAAAAGATAAATCTAAAAGTATCCTCAAAGGGTAAATTTGAAAAGAAATCACCTGATGTTCAATATACAGTCTATATACAGTGTTTCAAAAAGCAACTTAAATATTAAAAAACTACAAAAAGGAAAATACCCCCCCCAAAACCCCACAAAGTGTGATTACAACTCTATTGCCATTTGTTCAACAAGGTGGTAAATAAAGACTGTTATTCAAATATTTGAAGGGCAGAGATATGACGCAGGAGTTCAAAGCACATGGTTGCGAGAAAGAACATTTGGTTTCAAATCCTGGCTCCAATGTGTATTAACTAAGTGACTTGAGAAACATCTTTCGCTCATCCTGGTATTAGATGCATGTTCTTGACCTACCAGGATCTAGTCTCTGCTACCTTTCTGACCCATTTTCCACCAGTCTCTCTAACTCATGTTGTACTTGCTTTTCCTAAAATATTCCCATCAGTCAGGGTCTGTCTTTGCACTTGCCTGGAATGCTCTGCCTCCAGACATCCTCATAGCACGCTCCTTTCCTTTCATTTAGATTTATTCCAGTTTGGGCTCCTTGGACAGGCTTTTCCTGATCATCATGTATAACATAGCATACCCCCACCCTTTCACTTTTGTAACTTTATCTCATTTGATTTTATTTGTCCTCTGTAGTATTCATTACTGACATTCTATTACAAATGTATTTACACGTATATATGTGAATATGTGTGCATATATAATTTCCTGTCTTTTGCCTGATTAGAATATAAGCTCCATGAAAAAGACAGCCTTTGATCATTTTGTTCATCAACCAAAGTAGTTGACACATAGTACATGCTCAATAAATAGTTATTTGTCTCGGGGCGCCTGGGTGGCTCAGCCCATTGGGGGCACTGGGGTGGCTCAGTCCATTGAGCATCAGACTTCGGCTCAGGTCATGATCTCACAGCTCATGAGTTTGAGCCCTGTGTGGGGCTCTGTGCTGACAGCTCAGAGCCTGGACCCTGCTTCGGATTCTGTTTCCCTCTCTCTCTGCCCCTCCCCTGCTCACGCTCTCTCTCTCTCTCTCTCTCTCAAAAATAAAGATTTAAAAAAATTTAAAAAAAGAATTATTTGTCTCATGGATGAATACAAGATTTAACGAATAAAGTTGTCATTACATATCTCATAATTTTTGTAGGTAGAGGAGCTGAAACATTGAGAGCACTTAATACATGTTATGATTGCTATTACTGTATCAAATTTCTCTTTTTCCTGATGTTTAAAATGAAGTAGAGAATAGTTTTTTAAGTAATCAGTTTCTTCATTTTTCTACCCTAGGCATATCTACATGTATTGGTACTGCATCAACACTTGATCCATGAAAAGAACTGTATCCCTGGTCTTTATTAATCATCCTTTCCATAAAGTGGGGGAAAAAAAGAGACTGTGTAACACGCTACCATTCTATAAGAAGATATGATTCTATATACATTTGTTCTATATGTAGAATTTTTATAATAAGACTAAGTTAATTAAATACATGAATATCACTTGATTTATAATTATCCAGATAATAAATAAGAAAGTACTTTTTTTTATGTGGGGTAAAACACCTGTTGCTTCTTTTCTTTTCTTTTCTTTTTTATAACATCTATTTATTTATTTTGAGAGAGAAAGAGAGAGGGTGAGAGGGGGAGGAGCAGAGAGAGAAGGAGAGAAAGAATCCCAAGTAGGCCCTGCACTGTCAGCACAGAGCCCAACACAGACTCAGTTTCACAAACCATGAGATCATGGACTGAGCTGAAATCAAGAGTCATACATGTAACTGACTGAGCCACCCAGGAGCCCCAGTTACTTCTTTTCTCATTTGACTTTTATTTTCTTCCTTGTAGGTCAACTTAACCAGAAAGTCATTATGGTATAAAATATATTTTTACATTAAAAATAGTTTAATAAACAAGCAGCTGCTGAGATTTGTAAGATTTACTATATTCAAGATGGAGAGTCCGGGTGCCTGGGTGGCTCAATAGGTTAAAGAGGTTGACTTTGGTACAGGTCATAATCTCCCAGTTTGTGGGTTCAACTCTTGCATCAGGCTCTGTGCTAATAGCTCAGAGCCCGGAGCCTGCTTTGGATTCTGTGCATCTCAATATCTCTCTCCCCCTCCCCTGTTAGTGCATTCTCTCTCTCTCTCTCTCTCTCTCTCTCTCTAATGTTAATAAATAAACATTTAAAAAAATAATAAATAAATAAATAAATAAATAAAGATGAAGAGTCAAACTCATTATCTCCAGAATGCTGTATTAGTTGTTTTTTCCTCGAAAACCGAAGGAAGAATATAAAGTCAAACAAACATGTTTATTTTATATTCACCATGACCTTCTTAAAGTGTTTATTTTATTGTGCTAAGGATACCTAACATGAGATCTGCCCTCCTAAA
Organism: Lynx canadensis; assembly: GCF_007474595.2. NCBI lineage: Eukaryota > Metazoa > Chordata > Mammalia > Carnivora > Felidae > Lynx > Lynx canadensis. The sequence continues at coordinate 53,352,707 of NC_044306.2, read as the reverse complement.
ATTTAACTGTATAATTCGGTATTGTTAACCGAAGGTACGTGTTGTATAGCACATCTCTAGAATTTAAAAGCACTTTTCTTTACTATTGTGAGATTTTAAAAGTAATGAAAACATAATAGCTCTTTTAATATCTTTGTGTTCTACTCATACATGCGTACATATATACTTATACCGATAACTTATATAAGTTATTAAGTTGTTATAAGTATTTGTGTATGTGTGTATATGAAGTTACAAGTAAGATAGATATTTTAAATGTAATACAAGTATTTTGTGATTGCTTTTTTACATTTATTATGTTTGACACTTGTATCCACTTTGCTGAAAATGTGAGATTACACTATACTATTGGTTTTTTGCTTTTTTAGTTTCAATTTATTTCCTATAGTTATGTTTCATTTTTCTCTCTCCTCTTTTTTCCCTTTTATTGGGAGACCAACTTTTTAAACTTATTTTATTTTTTTCTACTTCTGGTTTATAATTCATAGAGATTTCTGCTATGCCCTCCATAGTTAACTTTCTTCCAAAACATAAAGTAGCCTTGATCATTTGAACCATGTATATCTCCTCTGACTTACATACCATTTAATATAAAATTTTATATATATCTTTTGGTTCGCCCTAAAAATTAGACATTTTTATGTAAACCCCATTGACTTAGTCTTATTGATATGTTCACCACTTTATTAACAATTTGTTCTTGCATCTGAGACCACCCTTCTTGTAGTTATTCTTTACCAGAGATGACACTTTTTTTAATGTTTATTTATTTTTGAGAGAAAAGAGTGAGAGAGAGAGGGAACATAAGTAGGGAAAGGGCAGAGAAAGAGGGGTCAAGAGGGCTCTGCGCTGACAGCAGCAAGCTGGATGTGGGGCTCAAACTCAGGAACCATGCTATCCCAACCTGAGCCAAAGTTGGATGCTCAACAGACTAAGCCCCCTTGATTAAGTCAGCCCCAGAGATGACATTTTGAATTTTTGAAATTCCTTTGATAGATGTCAGCAAGTAGTTAACTCTGTGTGTGTGTTGGCTTTTCTGAAAATATGTTTATTTTGCCCTCCTTTTGAAAAATAGTTTTACTGCATACACAATACTCAGACAATACTGTTCCCCTGTCTTTTGACTTTTCATAGCATAAAATGAGTAAGTGTGCTTTTTTCTTTGTAAGAGAAATAAGAATGATAATGAATATAGCCACAGGGATGTTTTTAGATTTGGTGTTAATCTAAGGGACTTTCAGACCTACAGGAGTGACTATTTGATAGATGTGCGGGAAAAAAATAAAGCATGAAATAAATCATCTCAGAGAAGGTAAAGTGAGTAGTCTATAAAATGATAGAAATGATAGGGTTACCATGCAAGGATGAATGTTAATTTAAGATTAGTGATTAAAGTTTAAAGTACAGCCAATCAGCAAAATATGATTTTTCAACAGCACTACTCTGACTCTTATTTGTGAAGAAGGTGAAGGTGAATTTTGGGGTTCACCTCCAGCCATTGCAAGGCAAATGCAAGGAAATGGTTTCTATTTGAACCATTGAATATACTCTGGGTAGAAGGAAATTAAAACCAGTGATGCAAATGAATGGAGAGAAAATAGTAAGGTCAATAGTTAAAGTGTTAAGGGAATTGAAGAATTATAGCAGAGAGATTGCTAGAGAAAATGATCAAGAAGGTCATGGTGTATGGTTAAAAATGGGATGACAGAAATTTTAGAAGTGATTTTGTATTTTGTATTTCTGATTATGACATCTTGAGGACATCATGGGAGTGGGATGCTGGCATGGAGGGAAGAAGATGCACCACAAAGTGAAGATATCGAAGACTGAGATGGCAAGGCCATACCGCTCATGAAATGGGTCATCCACGTGAATATTGACGTTAGCCAACATCAATGCCGTTCAGCCTTGTCACTTCCATGACTTTGAATATATTTGGTAAAAACAATACATTATATGTTACTGAAGCAAACTTTGTATTTTATTTATGCATTGGTCGTGCATTCTAAAACCAAATTCTAGAGCTTAAGTTTGTGTTTTTAAAATAAAGATACACCAACCTAATGTGGTACAAGTTGTTATTAAGTGTATCAAGAAGAGTAAATTCTATTTCCAGCTATGTTACCCTCTAGTAGCATAACCATGGCCAAATCAAATAATATTTCAAGGTCTCAGAAATCTTGCAAGTAAAACACAGACTTGAATTGAATATGATTTAAAATGGTTTCTTGACTCAGAGGAACTTGATTTAATTATTTGGTTTTTGCTTGCTGAAGTACAGTTCATTGGCTTTGCCCTTTAAGTTTATATGATTTTTACTGTAGAGTTCCCCTACCACTGAGTTTTTATGGTTCTATGTATTTCTATTGTATCTGTCACCATGGCATCTGGATATCCAACCAATATAACTATGTAAAATTAGCAGGTATGTGGGAAGAAAAAATGTCAATAACTGTCTTTCTCCTAATGTAGATATTAGCGTGTAATAAAGATTCTACTCCAGAGTTCTTAGAGCTTCCTGCTCACATGATCACAGAGAAAGAAGGGGGAAATGACAATTTTCACTGCTTCTCCAAATATAATATTTCAACATAGTATTTACAGCTGTAAAATAAAAAAGTATGTAAAAAAACTCCTTATTTCTAATCAAAACTATGAGTGGAGCCTTGAAGAACAAATAGTTGTATAGAAAATGTGGAAACTACTACAAATGTACACGGGCAATAATTGTGATAGAAAATTGAAAGCTAAAATAGACCGTTTATAAGATTTATACTTTTCATTGTTATTTTGAGGGAATCCACCATCTTTAATGATTATGAACAAGTTAAGATTTGTTTCTAGTGTGTAGCTAGGGTAGAGTTAAAAGGGAATAATCAGCAAGAGATGAGGTCAAATACTCTGAGCTGTTATTAGATATGAAAGTAGTGGATACCATGATGCATCTGGAAAGATTAGACTCACAGATATAAATTTGAGGGTCTTAGCATTAAACATAGCGTGTTCAAAGCTGTGGGACTAGACATCATTTGCAAAGGACATTATAGATTGAGAAAAAAAAGAGATAGGCCTAGAATAGGTCACAAGGGTATTCCATTATGTAGAGGTCCGGAGAGAAGCAGACACCAACAAAGAAGATTGAGAAGCCTCCGCCAAGAGGGTGATGGAGAAACAAGAGAGTGTAGGGTACCAGGAATCAAGGGAAAAACTATTTGAGGGATAATTATGGAAAGCTATTTCTCGTGCTATTATTTGTAAACAATTATTTTGTTTAACAAGTGATAACTAATTCTATCATGCTGAGTTGCAACATGTAGACTTGTGGAATAGTAGTAGAGGTAGTAAGATGTGACCAGAATATAGAAGCATTCCAATTTGCCAATGGCCAGCTGTGGGAGTGGGAGAATGTCTTCACAGTGTGGGCATGAATAATGAAACTGTAAAACTACCATCATCTATTCCAGGCAGACTGTGAGAACAAAAGTTGTGGGACAGCAGAGTGAGGGGTTATATTTAGACACATGAAGTTCGATATGAATATTTGACATTCAACTAGTTATTGAGAAGGGAACTAGATAAAAGTATCCGGACTAGGGAACAAAGATCCACACCGGATGCTCCAAGAGATCACAGTGTGAGAGTGCAATAACTAAGTCCTTTGCCCTTTACAAGAACTGAAAAAGATTTGCCAAAGTCACAGGATCTGTACATACATTAATGCATGCACCCACTGCTGGTGAACCATCTGTTCATATTCTTTGACCATTTTGCATTGGCACATTGGCATTTTTCACATTGATTTTAAGGAATTCTATATATACTATGAGAAACAGCCTTTTCTCTGAAATGTGAGAAGCAGTTGCTTTCCTTTCTCTTCATTCAAGTTTTTTTTGAGCCTTAAGATGCTTTTGGTCATACGGAATAAACATACCAATAATTTATTTTTAAGTTACTTGTGATTGTTGTTTTTTCTTTTTTTTTAATTGTTTTTAATATTTATTTACTTTTGCGAGAGACAGAGAGAGACAGAGACAGAGACAGAGTGCAAGTGGGGGAGGGGCAGAAAGAGAGGGAGATACAGAATCTGAAGCAGGCTCCAGGCTCTGCACTGCCAGCACAGAGCCCGACGTGGGGCGCGAACCCATGAACCGTGAGATCAAGACCTGAGCTGAAGCTGGATGCTCAACCGACTGAGCCACCCAGGCGCCCCGTGATTGTTGTTTTTTCAATGCTTATAAGGTATAAGGTATTCTCCATTAGAGATTATACACACATCATTCTTTCACATTTCCTATTTTTATTTTTGTTTACATTTAAATCTTTGTTCTACCCTAAATTTATTTTGTTAAAAGGCATAAAACAGGTTTTCAGGGCTTTTATTTTCCAGATGATTTCTTAGTTGTGCTACTACCAAAGCCGGTATCTCACTGGCAAATACTGGTTCCTGTAGGGGAAAAAATTAAGTAGTATAGAATATTTTAATTATATCATTAAGAAAATTAAAGGAATTTGAGGACAACTGCCCTAGAATTTCCGGAACACACACTTTTTAAGGATATACAGAACATTATTTTTTAAATGATGATATGTGAAGTCATAAAAATGACACAATAGAAGAATAAAAGTTAGAACATAATTCAAGGTTCAATACCATTTATTCTAGATCATTGGGCTGCATGTATTTCATTTAGAGGAAAATAAGAAATATAGCAACCAAAACAAAAAGCTTTAAGAAATACAAGTCCTATTTAGAAATTGAGAAACATATTTCTAAATAATAGAGAGATGAGAAGAAATTTAATGGAAATTAGAAAACTTTTAGAAGCATAAGAGACTGTTAAAAACTGAGAACAAACTGAGGGTTGATGGGGGGTGGGAGGGAGGGGAGGGTGGGTGATGGGTATTGAGGAGGGCACGTTTTGGGATGAGCACTGGGTGTTGTATGGAAACCAATTTGTCAATAAATTTCATATATATAAAAAAAAAAAGAAATCAAAAAAAAAAAGAAAACTTTTAGAGTTGACTAATAACTAAGATTTCATATTTGTGATTTCAATTTGTAATTGCAGCTAGGATGGAAATTAGAAAAAAAAGGTATGACCTCAGATACTTTTATTAGACTAAAAAAAATAGTTGAGAGTTAATTTTATAAGAATTAGATTTATTATGAGAGATAGCAACAGGACAGAATAGATCCAAAGTAAGAGGGAAGGTGTAAAGCAGAAAAAACTAAAACAGGAAAAAGTACATTTAGGCATGATAAACAAAGCAGAGAGAATGTTCTGGAAAACTGGAAAGAGAAAACATTGTATTGAAAATTTTTTTAAAAACAAAATATATATTAATTAGAATGGTATAGAAAAAAGACAAAAAGAGAAAAATTCAAGCTCATTTATGACAGTACATTAAAAAAATCATGATAAAATGTACAAATTCATAAATAAATTTAAAAGAAGAAATGAAAAATCTGTAATATTACAGTTATTAAAGAAAACAGATAAGTACAAGTAAAAATATTTTCCTCAAAATAAAACACAGCCATGATGAGTTTAATAATTGTCTTTCCAAATATTATTTTAAAATTTCAACTAGAAAAATGGGATTAAGAATATATGGAAAACATCGTAATGTATTGTATTAAGAAGGTGATAACTCATCAAAATCTAACAGAATAACATCAGCAAAACAACAAAATTATAGTCTAACTCATAAATATAGATACAAATTTTCTATGCAATTCATTAGCAAACAATCAATAAATGTATTAAAAAACAATATAATATGATTATCTTAGTCCATTAAGGCTGTGGTAACAAAGTACAACAGGCTGGGTGGCTTATAATAACAAAACTTACTGCTTATAGTTCTGGAGTCTGCCAGTCCAGTATCAGGTGCCAACATGGTCAGGGAGGGCTCTCTTCCAGGTTGTAGACTCTCATTATATCCCCACATGGTGGAATGGGCTAGACAGTTCCATGGGATTTCTTTTATAGAAGTATACTAATCCCATTTATGAGGGCTCCACCCTCATGACCTAATCACCTTCCAAAGGCCCACCTCCAAGTACCATCACCTTTGGGTGATCTCAATATACAAATTCTGGGGGACACAAACATTCAGATCACAGCAATAATCAAGTTGATTTTGTCACAGGAAAGCAAATTTCATTAATCATTGCATGAATGTGTGAATGCAATTTAACACTTTAAGGAAATAAAGGAAAAGTGTCATTCATTAATATCAATAGTTGTAGTAAAGTGGGAAAAATCAGCATTTATTCATGAATAATTAACAAAACCTCTTGTCAAACTAGATATAAATGGCCCCTTAACTTAATAAAACCTGTCTATAGTGTATGCACAGTAAATACGTACTGAACAATGAACCTTTGTAAGCATGTGTTTAAAAGTAGAACTTATTGCTAGATACATCTCCAGAAGCAAGGGAAATAAAAGCAAAAATCAACTATTGAGACTTCATCAAGATAAAAAGCTTCTGCACAGCAAAGAAAACGATCAACAAGACTAAAAGACAACCTATGAAATGGGAGAAGATATTTGCAAATGACATATATAATAAAGGGTTAGTACTCAAAGTCTAAAAAGAACTTATCAAACTCAACACCCAAAATCAAATAATCCAGTGAAGAAATGGGCAAGAGACATGAATAGACACTTTTCCAAAGAAGACATTCAGATGGCTCATAGACCCATAAAAAGATGCTCAACATCACTCATCATCAGGGAAATACAAATCAAAACCACAATGAGACACCACCTCACACCTGTCAGAATGGCTAAAATTAACAACACAAGAAACAACAGGTGTTGGCGAGGATGTGGAGAAAAGGGAACCCTCTTACACTGTTCGTGGGAATGCAAACTGGTGCATACCCTGGAAAACAGTATGGAGGTTCCTCAAAAAGTCAAAAATAGAACTACCATACAACCCAGGAATTGCACTACTAGGTATTTACCCAAAGGATACAAAAAACCTGATTTGAAGGGATAAATGCTCCGACGGTTATAGCAGCATTATCAACAATAGCCAAATTATGGCAAGAGCCCAAAATGTCCATCGACTGATGAATGGATAAAAAACAAACGGGGTGTGTGTGTCTATATACACACATATATATAATGGAATATTACTCAGCCATCTATCAAGAATGAGATCTTGCCATTTGCAACGATGTGGATACAGTTAGAGAGTATTAAGTTAAATAAGTCAGTCAGAGAAAGAAAAATACCATATGATTTCACTCATATGTAGAATTTAAAAAACACAACAAGTGAACATAGTGGGGGAAAAGACAGAGGCAAATCAGAAAACACTCTCAACTGTAGAGAACAAACTGAGGATTGCTGGAGGGGAGGTGGAAGAGGGTTAAATGGGTAAATGGGCAAATGGGTTAAATGGGTTAAATGGGTGATGGGGTATTAAGGAAAGCACTTCTGATGAGCACTGGGTATTACATGTAAGTGATGAATCACTAAATTCTACTCCTGGAACCATTATTACTCTATGTTAACTAACTAGATTTTAAATAGAAACTTGAAACAAACAAAACCTAGAACTTGGTTTGGATGCTCATTGTAATAGTTTGTTTCAAACATTTTTCTTTATGGCCCAACCAGTGTAGGAAGGTAAGAAAACTAAATAACATTATAAATATTGAAAAGGATGAAAGAAAGTTAATATTATTTTAGATGATATAATTAATATGTATAGAAAATCAGAAATATTTACAGATAAATTATTAAAAACAATAAAAGTTTAATATTTTGACTAATAAGAAAATTATTATACATGAAATCAATTCCATGAATGCCAACAATATAACACTGGAAATTTTAAATTGATATTTTACATTAATAATAGCATAAATATATGAAATACTTGACAATAAATCAAATAAAAAAATGAGTCATATAATGAAAAAATGAAGCATTTAATTTTAATAAAAATGTGAATACTTGTTCTTTAAGTTACTATGAAATCATCTTTACCATAAACTCTTCATATACATGGACAGACCTTAACAGAACTTTTTTTTTGCTATGTTAAGAACAAAATCAGTAAAATAACCATACAGTGTTTAGGATTTATCTCATATTTTAAAGGTTCAGGAAGATAAAACTCTGAATTTTCTTCCAATCATGTTTAACATGAAATTAGTCATCAACAGCAGGTATCTGCGGCAAGAATTGTGTCCCGGACTTAGCCCTGCTTGAATTTATCACCATGAGTAATAAAAGGAAACCCCTTTCCATCTCAGAACTTAGGATCCCCCTCTTATTTTATTTGATGGGGGAAATGATTACATCCTAATTCAGTTTCACTTGTATCATTTCTTAACCCAGGCGTTACCTATGATCTCTAGATTTTTAGAGACAATGTTAGGCTTGGCTGTGGGTATTCAAATCCTGTTTTTAAATATCTGTAAATCTTGGGGTGCCACCTGTGGCTCAGTTGGTTAAGCGTCCACCTCTTGGTTTCAGCTCAGGTTATGATCTCATGGTTTCATGAGTTCGAGCCCCACATTCGACTCCATGCTGACAGTGCAGAGCTTGCTTGGGATTCTGTGTCTCCTTCTCTCGCTGCCTCTTCCCCACTTGCACTGTCCCTGTCTCTCTCAAAATAAATAAACTTAAAAAAATTTTTTAAATATATCTGTAAATCTTAAGGCAAGAGGTGTATTGGTGAGATTATATTTTCATATTGCTGCTTGCTAAAATTTTCTGTATTCAGTGGCTGTTCTTTTATCTGGATCATGTGTCATGCAAAGAGAAGATGTACTCCTTAATAATTCCAGAAAAGGAAAAAAAGAAAATAGAAAGAAAGGAGGGAGAGAGGGAGGGAAGAAAAGAGAGAGGGAGAGAAACCATACAACAAATAATCAACCATCAACAAATGCATGAGTGTCTGCATAATAAAGTCCATTTATCATTTGGAGGCCATAGGGAGTCATGACACTGACCATGGCATAGTAGACAATTAAATAGGATATTATATTCCTGTTCCAAAAGTACTTTCACTCATTTGCCACCAAGGGTTTCCCACCTAGTCTGTCACACATATGCAGCCACCATGGATTCTGTACATCTTGCTGACTCCAAATCATTCCCCTCCTTTTGTCTTTGTTTTTCCTTTTCTTGGTTTGCTTCGGGAATTTCAAAGGTTTTTACCATCTATTATGTTCAACGTTTTAATTATTTTTAGCTCATCACAAATTTGTCTGGCTAACAGCTTAATGCACACCAAAGGACATTTCAATTAACCAGATCAGCCCTCCTTATAATTATTGGTCACTAATGACATAGTATTTTTTACTATAATTCTAAATAAGAATAATTCATGATGGAATATGGGCGCTTGGAGCATAGCAGTTGCAGCAGCAAGAAAAAGCTATAGAAGAGTTAAGTAAAAGAAACAAAACCTAAGAAGAAATGTTTATCTTTGTAACCAGAAAATATATACTTTTAGGATCCTCAAAACAGAAGAGGAAAAATTAATGTTCTTTCATTGTAACTTCAAACACATTGAATTCTTAAAATTAATACCGAAGAAGTCACAATTTTTTTTTAATTTTGTTTAACGTTTTTTATTTATTTTTGAGACAGAGAGAGACAGAGCATGAATGGGGGAGGGTCAGAGAGAGGGAGACACAGAATCCGAAACAGGCCCCAGGCTCTGAGCTGTCAGCACAGAGCCCGACACGGGGCTCGAACACACAGACTGTGAGATCATGACCTGAGCCGAAGTCGGTCGCTCAACCGACTGAGCCACCCAGGCGCCCCCACAATTTTTTTAAACATGTTAAATTCTTTTGAAATAAGTGGCAGAGTTGGTGTCACCGTGGGAGGACAACTCTGAATGGATGCATTCCTGAGGAACTTTCATCCTTTTGGTGATTCTTGGGAACCTCCTATTCAAATTACTGGTTACCTATAAGCAAAGAAGTTACTGTGATAAATGTTTAAAATAGCTAACGGAATATTGCTTTTAATAAATACAAATAGAGAAATTCAGGATATGTCATTTGTTGATCCCACTTCAAGAAATCACTTTTAAGCACTGGGTGTTGTATGGAAACCAATTTGACAATAAATTTCATATATTTAAAAAAAAAAGAAATCACTTTTAACATTATGCAGTCAGTTATTACCTGGTATTTCGAAAATTCCCTTAGTGACAGCTTTAAGGAAAATATATGTAATAGCTTTAGTTCTGCCGATATATACCAGGAAATATTAAAATCAGATTTGTCAATGTAATATGTTTAGATTTTGGCTATAACCACTGAAAGCTTGGGATCTGAATCTTTTCCATAACATCTATTTTAGACGTTCCTTGATTTATTAAAGTTAATCTACTTTGGCCGTGTCATGACTCGTTTTGTGGACACTATTAAATTTTTGTTTGCTTGTTTGTTTATTTATTTATTTATTTATTTATGTACCCTTGTACCACCCTCTTTCTATCCCCCCTCCCCCCCAACCACCCCGGCAACTACCCTTTCTTTCAATGAGTTCAATTTTTTTTTTTTATTCAACGTGTGATACCTCACAGAATTTGTTTTTCTGTCTGACTTGTTTTACTGAGCACAATGCCCTTCAGATTCATCCATGTTGTTGCAAAAAAAAAACAAGATACTCTTCTTTTTTAGGACTGAGTAATTTTCCATTGGATATATATACGATACTTTGTTTATCAATTCATTTGTGGATGGACACAGGCTGGTTCCATATCTTGGCTGTTGTGAATAATTTTGCAATGAACATGGGACTGCAGGTATCTCTTTGAGATTTTAATTCTCTTGGATATACACCCAGAAGTGAGATTGCTGGATTATATGATGGTTCTATTTTTAACTTCTTAAGGAACTGCCATACTGTTTTCCATAGTGGCTTCATTATCAGTGTACAAAGGTTCATCTTTTTTTCCACATACTCATCAGCATTTGTTATGTCTTACCTTTTTGGTAGAAAACATCATAAAAAGTTTACGGTGATATCTTATTGTAGTTTTGATTTGCATTTCCCTGATAATTACTGATGTTGAGCATCTTTTCACATACCAGTTGGCTTTGGGAAAATGTCTATTCTGGTCCTTTGCTCGTTTTTCCTCCAATTAGGTTATTTGATTTAATTGCTATTGAGTTAAATGAGTTCTTGTATATTTTGTATATTAATCCATTGTTTGCTGTATGCTTTGCAAACATTTTCTCCCATTCCATACATTGCCTTTGCATTTTGCTCATGTTTTCCTTTGCTGTATAGAAAAGGTTTTTTAAAATATTGCTATTGATTGGGAGAAAAGGTTCATGCTCGTGATGATATTTCAGAATAATGGTACATTTAAAAGTTTACACTCGAATAGTGATTATCATAAATATCTCACAAGCATGTGGAATACTTAATAATTATGTACGATGCTTAATACTAGGCCAATATTATCAGAGTAATTAAACAAATGTATTAAAGATTTTTAACTTGTTACCAACAAACTTGGAATAGAAGAATATAGACTAAACATGATAAAAATGGATTATGAAGACAATAACTGAGTAAAAAAATATTTGGTTCTTATGCACTTCAGTAGACAAGTCAAGCACCAAGTGACTTATGCAAAAACTCCTACTTCAGTAAAATGTATTAACTAGTGGTGTATGTATGTTCCAGGGTCTCAGACAGTTGAGGAGGCAACCTGTGCCAGCTTCTTAACATCATTGACAGAAAATGGATGCAGTCTTGGCATGCAGCTGGCTGCTGTCTTATTTTTTTGATTTCTGTTGAGTTGGGTCAGGCAGCCTGGATTTGGTCATATAAGAGAAACTTAAAAGACCTCTTATTCACCTAATTGTGTGCCTTCACTGAGACCAGGGTAGCTCACAGGTTTCTTGCTCCTCAAAATATGAATCAAGAACATCCCGCATGACAGAAAGGACCCTGTGGTTGCCTGCACTTTGTCTTTCATGACTATCTTATGCTTTACCCTCACTACAGCTTCACCTGAGTGTACCCTGTAGGATTTCACAAGTCCTTTAATTTACTTGGCATAGTGCAATTGCAAATAGTAATACCATTGTGTTCATTTTACAAATCGGAAGTGTAGATACTTCTCCAGTTTATGGTCAAGAACAACAAAAGAGTGCCCACTATCGCCACTGCAATTGAACATCGTTCTGATAGTTATGGTCAGCCCCATAAAAAAGAAACAGAAACAAATGCAAAGACACAAATATTACAATTCCTTCTGAAACCATGATCGTATATACCAAGAAGATTGAACAGAAGCAACCAGGGAAACTCAAATTGAAGAGAGCTTAAGAAAGTGGCCCGTGTTTGGGGTGTCTGTGATCATGTTCATGCCCTCAGTCCTGGAAGGACTAACAGGATTCAGGAAACCGGTTACACTCACGTTGCAGTTTATTACAAAGAAAGAGATTACAATCAGAAACGGAAAATGTGCATGGGCCTGAGTCCTGGCGAAACAAGGCACAAGTGTCCTTTCCCAGTGGAGTGACACGGACATGCTATATCCTCCCGGAGGGAATGTGGGACAGCGTGTGCACATTGTTACAAATCAAGGGAGCTCACCCAAGCCTTGGGGTCCAGGATTTTAATTGCGAGTTCGGACACATCGGCCTCCCACAACTCTGTGTTTCATTGATATTGCTTTTGAATGAACTAATTTCTCCTACAAAAGCATCAGGTTTTCATAGGTTTGGAAACTTAGAAAACTAGCACAGTTGTTTAGAAAGTTACTCAAATATAAGAAGGAGTTATTTTTTATTCATTTAACAAGGTCTTTTTCATGACATACTAACAACATCATTCATGATTCTAGGCTCAGACTATAGTGTAAACAATACAGACAAATCCACCACTCTTGGAACATATATTATGCCTCTCCAATGGTGAATAAAAGATCAATGTTAATGTGAATTAAAATCCATTTATGGCTTCTACATATCACCATGTTAATTTTTCTACCTGAACACCTACCACTCTACAGCAATCTCAATAAATCAAATATATTGAGCATCTCAGGTACGTACAAAGCAATCTCCTGGGTGCTGTGAATATATGTGCAGCTTATAACTGAGTTAGATAAAAAATTAACACATGAAAAAATAAAATGCATTATTTCCGCTATCACAAGATAAGATGTGAAGATAAATACATCATTTATTGAAATCCATTTTTTATTCTGTGCTTGACACCCAATTACCAATAGTGTCGAAACTTTAAACAATGCTGTATGTTAGGTTTGGTGATCTTTGCTTTATAGATATGGAGTTGAGACTTGGAGAACTGAAGTGTTCTGATAGGCATAACAATAATACGTATCAGAGTTTGGAATACCTATTCTACAAAACCCTTTATATCAGTGCTTTTCAAAATATTGCAGTGAAGGAGCACAGATCCATTGAGGGCCAAAACTTTTGTGAACTATAATAAAACTAAACTACTAGAAATACAAAAATTTTTTAATTCTGTAAAAATTATTAGATCCTACTTAAAACACGTTAAGTGTTGTATTAAAGGAAGAAAGTTTTACCTCTCTCCTTGGGCCTCACTACACCCGTACAGTTAAGGCACTGTCACCTATGTCATGGCATCCAACCATCATTCGGGGCACTTGGCTGGCCCGGTTTGTGGAACACGTGACTCTTGATCCCGGGGTCATAGGTTCATGCTTGACATTGGTCATAGATATTACTTAAAAATTTTAAATTAAATAAAAAGTTTATCTTTCAAATTATTAAACAAATTTCCAAGACTTATTTCAATTGCTGCACTTTTCTAACCAAAAATTGCCAGCAAGTGGTTTGCAATGCTGCCCTGGTCTTCCAGTCTAAGTAGGTGGACCACTTTCCACTCTGACATGTTCTGGACAACCAAGAATGCTGACTTCACACCTCAGTGGAATTTCTGATAGATATTTTGTATACAGGAAAAACCTCTTATGTATTATGAAATAAGATTTGAAGGCACAGATGTTCATGGTTGGGTAACAGTGGTAAATAAACATGTTCAATTAAAATAAAAGCTACATTAGGTGGTGCCTGGGTGGCTCAGTCAGTTAAGCGTCCGACTTCAGCTCAGGTCATATTCTCACAGTTTGTGGGTTCGAGCCCCGCATCGGGCTCTGTGCTGACAGCCCTAGGCTCCAATATTGTGGAAATACTTCTGTTTAAGAATCTGAGTTTGATTTTGTAGCAAATCAGGAACGATTGTATGCATTTAGCTCTCAAGAGGTTTCCTTTTAAGGTGAATACATGATGCCATACTGGTTTACGTTTGGTATATATATACATATGTGAAGAACATTGCATAGGTCAACAAGAATTTATTCATATGTATTGTATTTATTGGTACCTTACTAGAAAGGAAATGTAGAACTTTTTTTTAGAAAGCAAATATGGTAGTTATGTACTTAGAACTTAGCTAATAATGTTAATTGGTTTATTTAAAACCAATTCCAAAGATAGCATATTATTTTAAAGAAAAGCATGAATGTTGAGATAATTAAGCATGAAATTTGGAAATACAGTGATTTAATTATTGATTACTTCATTATTGATATATAGATAAAGCTTTTTATATGTTCATTTTGTGTTGATAAATAAACCAGTTCCATGATTCACAATCTAAAGCTGATCAGCCATTGTCCTGCTGAAGAAATAACTGTATATATAACCATTTTCCTGCATTGCTTTAAAATATCAGAGATGAGAATGTATGTTGTTCATCTCTAGTCTCTACTACAATTTTTTTTAATGTCTATTTTTGATAGAGAGAGAGAGAGAGAGAGAGACAGAGCAAAGGAGGAAGGGCAGAGAGAGGGAGACACAGAATCCGAAGCAGGCTCCAGGCTCTGAGCTGTCAGTACAGAGCCTGAGGCGGGGCTGGAACGCACCAACAGCGAGATCATGACCTGAGATGAAGTTGGACACCCAATCGACTGAGCCACTCAGGTGCACCTCTACTACAATTTTTTAAATCATATTGTTTGTACTTATATAAGAATTTTGGAGACATGAACCCTCTACCCAGAGAAAAATAAGCAGTATTTATCCGTGTGAGATTCTGTACAGATCATAAAAGATATGGAGACCCTTGAAGCTAATCTTCAACTCCACAGAGATCCAAAGTTTAAGAACTTTACTTGAAGGCTTGTCTGCCTGCATACATCCTCCCCTTAGAAGGTTCCTTACTGAGAGCCTTTAGTTAATATTACTCCCAAAATTCTCTAATGCGTCTTACCATTTAAGCTAAGTATATATGTGTGGTTTTTTCCTGTTTCTGTATTCCCATTGTCAGGAGTCAGTAAAAAAGACATCTCTTTTAATTTGCTTACCATCACTCTTTACAGTAAATCAAACTAAATGAAGAGTTAGTATTAAGAACACAAAAGGAATAATTGCTCAAAACTCATATTTTCGCTGGTGAAATCTCTTTGTTTATTAATTCGTTAAATAAGATCCCCTTTCCTTTTTGCTAATCATCGAATAAGATTTATTGAAAAACACAAGAGTTTATTCACTTATTTAAAATATATTTACTGGGTGCTTTCTATCTACCAGTGACTGATCTGGTCATAAAATAGACAAAATATCATGTTCTCGTGAAGCTTATATTAATTGTGCCTTATTCAACAACAGACTTAAGGAAAAGGTGTTTTTATGTAGGATATTAGAAAGTGATAAATTATTTATGAAAAGCGGGAGCAAGAAAGTGAGATAAGACTTCCTACGGATGGGAGCAGTTGTAATTTCAAGCCATTATCTGACGCAGAGCTCATTGAGAGAGTGATAGGAAAAGGGCCCGGCAAGTATGAATGTCCTGTGGTGAGGGTTAGAAATTGAAGAACATTCAGTGTGACCAACAGGGAGGAATGAAGGAGAGAGTAGTAGGAGATAAACTCAGAGAGGAAAAGAGGGTGAGGAGGGTGGGGACTACAAAAAAGACTTTCTTTCACTTTTACTTTTGGGTAAAAACAGAAGCAAGTGCATGATTTTCAGTAGAAGAACAGAGAATTTACCTTTTGAAAGGTACATCCTATAGTGTCTAAGGTAAGAAGTATGGCGACCAATATGGAGGCCGTTACACCAATGAAAATGAAAGATGATAATGATTGAATGCAAGTTGACATTAGTGAAAAATAGACAGATTTTGCATATATCTTGAAGGCAGAACCAACATATTTCCTGAATTCCTTGGTGTGGAATATGAGAGAAAAGAATGGATAAAGTATGACTTCAAGATTTTACGTAAGCATCTTGAAGGTTGAAGTTCCCATCAAACTGGACTGGATAAAGTTGTGGATTGAGTAGAATTTAGGGAAAGTCAGGAGTTGAATTTTGGAGTTCAGGAATAAAGTCTGTATAGAGACATAAACTTAAGTATCACCAGGATGTAAAAAAAACGTAAAGCCATTGACTAAATGATATCACAAATACTGTAAGTATAGGTGGAGGGGTAAGTTCATAAGCATGTAGTTATTTTCTTCCCACATTGGAGTCATATGAATGACTCTTCCTTTGTGTTTTTTGATTTGTTGCTACTTATGAGTGAAATATCTTATTTTTATCTGTGTCATTCTGAAAACTATATTAACTCTAAAAAGTGAACATGTATCCCCCATTACAGTTGTATATACATTCAGATAGCCATTGTCAAAAGATAAAAATTAATAAACAAACAAAAAGCAGAATCAGACCTATAAATGCAGAAAACAAACTAATGGTTGCCAGAGGGGAGGGGGGGGTGGGCAAAATGGGTCAAGGGGAGTGGGAGATTCATGCTTCCAGGTATAGAATGAATAAGTCATGAGAATAAAAGGCACAGCATGAGTAATATACTCAATGATATTGTAATAGCAATATATTGGGACAGATGGTAACCACACTTGTGGTGAGCATAGCATAATGTATAAACATGTCAAATCACTTTATTGTACTCCTAAAACTAATGTGTCATTGTGTGTCAATGATACTCAAAAACAAAAAACCAAAAACAAAAACAAAAAACTATACACTCTAAAGTGAAACAATGCGTTTTAAAATATATTTTAGCCCAAAATTTTCACTAATGTTTCTTTAAAAATTGAAATTATTTGATTCTATCTCATGTCTTATGAATACAGCAATGCTTTGATCTAAAAATAAAATGCTAATCTATAAGAGTTTCATTTTCTTGAAGGGCTAAGTTTTTTTTTAAGTAAATGAGATTTTATACTTCAGTCACACAGCTGTGATATTATATATCTTTCTCTAGCTCAGTGTTGCATTATCTAATCTTGATTCCAGGATTAGCCAGGTTTTCAAAATGATAGGAATATGCAAAAACAAAGAATATTTATTAGAGTGGCAAAAATCATGAGAGTAGAGGTTTCTTTTTGCCATATGTGCTACCCTGTCATGGACAAGATTTCCTGGTACATAGTAGCCACTCAAAAATATTTGTTGAAAGAACGAAAATTAAAATTACCATCTATCTCAGCTGCATCTCACTCTCTGCTAAAACCACAATTTGAAAATCTGTCATTACATTCATCAAAATGGTAGCAGAAACCACATTTCATTTCAGCATGTTAACTGATGATCTATAATTCTCTTTTAACATTAGTAAGAAATCTTAGCCAATGCCTTGCCAAAATATCCTGTGTGTTAGTCACAACGAGAATAGTAATGAGACTGACAGGAAAATGCCAACAGTCACCTTAGGGATGGATATTCTTAAAAGTTTATTTATTTTTGAGAGTGCAAGTGGGGAAGGGGCAGAGAGAAAGGGAGAGAGAGAGATCACGACATGAGCCGAAACGAAGAGTAAGACACTTAAACTACTGAGCCTCCCAGGAGCCCCTGAATATTCTTTTAATTGTGAACAAAACACATAGAAAGAAATCTCAGAAGTCAAAGCAAGAAGCTCTCAGATGCAAGTATAGGATTTCTGGATCCTCCAATCCAACACTAACTTTCACCATTTTTTCTAGACAAAATTAGCATAAAAAATCTGGAGTTTAACTAAACTTTATACTTAACATATAGGAGAAATAACATATCAATAAAAGGATAATGGTCATTATGAAAAACTGAGAAAACATAGCTCATGAAGAGAATGATAAAAACATTCATCTAGCACCATCCCATAAAGAGGTACTTGAATTATTTGCTGGATTCCATCTACTTGTACACATGGTCTTTGCTGAGTGTAGATAGTTGTAATAAGCACTTGAAATCCTCCAACTGATTTCTTTTGGCTTAACTACCATTTTTTAAATTCTGTACTCACAAAGAAAATGTCTATTCTAATTTTGCTTCCCTTGTACTTTCCTAGAGTTAGAAAGATAACATTCAATGCAAATTATATTCAAATACACTTGACATTTAAATTTACCATTGACAGTAAGGTGTCATATTTTGTCCTTGAAGTTTTGGAATAGTTACTTAGTTTCCTAGAGACCAAACAGCACAGATTGTTCTGAAAAACCTGAGTTTCTAGAGAAGTCATTCTATTCTAGAAATTTACTAGGAAGTTACCATGGATGGTCCATTTTCAGGTACTTTTCTCACCCTACTCTAAAATCTAAAATCCATCGAAACTATGGGGAAATTACAGGCTGAAACCACCAAGCCTTTAGTTATGGAAAACTGAATATGCATCATTATCTAATTATTCTCAACATCAAGTTATTCTAGGAGCTACTGATATTAAACTGATTCCACTGAGTAACAAATGAGTTCCTATACTGGAATCATCTGTGATCTCAAGTGAGCTGGGTGATTTTGATAATAATACATGGAGCAAAAGTCATAGAGAGGGGAGAACAAGGACTCCAAGAAGAGAGAGCACATGCGATAAATTATAAACCATGGGTGTTATGGGTATAACAAGAAATTTAATTTTCTACTATTAGCAACGGAGACTGAAGAAAAATTTTATAACACAGGTGGGGAAAATAGAGGATGAAGGATGAAAAGGAGGCAATTATCAGTCACGGTGATAATAAAGCAATAAGAAACATAAATAGCTTTTCAACATTTATTAAAACAATTTAATCTGAAAAATCAGTAAGGAGATGCAAAGAAAAAGTAGAAAACAATAATGGAGAAAAACTCAAAAATACATGAAAAAAACCTGTTGGGATGAGCACTGGATGTTGTATGGAAACCAATTTGACAATAAATTTCATATTAAAAAAATACATGAAAAAAATAGATAACAAAGATACAAATTACTCATAAAATAAGAGATGATTCTTTGAAAAGAAGTTAAGAATTATAGAAAATTTTATTAAAATAAAAGATAGTATAGACAAAAATAGACACATAGATCAGTAGAACAGAATAGAAAACCCAAAAATAAACCCACAACTATTTGGTCAACTAATCTTCAACAATGCAGGAAAGAATATCCAATAGGAAAAAGACAGTCTCTTCAACACATGGTGTTGGGAAAACTGGACAGCACCATGCAAAAGAATGAAACTGGACCACTTTCTTTACACCACACACAAAAATAAATTCAAAATGGATTAAAGACCTAATGTGAGACCTAAAACCATAAAAATCCTAGAAGAGTGGACAGGCAATAATTTCTCTGACATCAGCCATAGCAACTTCTTTCCAGATATGTCTCCTGAGGCAAGGGAAATAAAAGCAAAAATCAACTATTGGGACTACCTTAAAATAAAAAGTTTTTGCACAGGAAAGTGAACAAAAAGCAAAACTAAAAGGCAACCTATGGAATGGAAGAAGATATTTTCAAATGACATATCTGATAAAGAGTTAGTGCCCAAAATATATGAAGAACTTATACAAATCAACACCCAAAAAACACAAATAATCCAATTTAAAAATGGGCAGAAGAAATGAAGAGACATTTCTCTAAAGAAAACATCCAAATGGCCAACAGACACATAAAAAGATGTTAAACATTATTCTTCATCAAGGAAATGCAAATCAAAACTACAATGAGATATCACCTCACACCTGTCAGAATGGCTAAAATCAACAACACAAGAAACAAGTGTTGGCAAGGATGTAAAGAAAAGGGAACTCTCATACACTGTTGGTGGGAATGCAAACTGGTACAGCCACTGTGGAAACCAGTATGGAGTTTCCTCAAAAAGTTAAAAATAGAAGTACCTTATGATCCAGCAATCACTCTCCTGGGTATTTACTCAAAAATTACAAAAACACTAATTCAAAGTGATATATGCACCCCTATGTTTATAGCAGCATTATTTACAATAGCCAAATTATGGAAGCAGCCCATGTGTCTATTGATAAATGAATTGGATAAAGAAGATGTGGAATATATATAATGGAATATCATCCAGCCATAAAAAAGAATGAAATCTTGCCATTTGCCATGACATGGATGAATATAATATCATGTTAAGTGAAATAAGTCAGCTAGAGAAGGACAAATGACATATGATTTCGCTCATATGTGGAATTAACAAACGAAACAAATGAGCAGAGAAAATAAAAAGAGAGAGAGACAGAGGGAGACTAACCTGGAAACACATGCTTAACTATTAAGAACAAACTGATGGTGACCAGAGGGGAGGTGAGTAGGGGGATGACTATTAACTATACTAGAACTAAAATAAGATTAAAAATAAAATAAAAGATAGCACAAAGGAACTGTTAAGAGGACATACCTATAGATAAAGTAAAAAACGATAAGACAATATTATGGCCAATATTTGGATTTAATTTAAAATTTAGCCAAATGGAAGATCCCAAGGTAAGTATAAATACCAAAATCAACCATAGAATGTATAGAAAAGCAATGACCATTAAATAATATACAAATACTTTTCAAAAATTTGAGACTGTTAATTATAGTCTCCTCCACGCTTATAATACCTCAAACTACAGGTGTTTTTTTGCAAATGAGTTTTGGCACATTTTAAAGAAAATATAATTCTTAACTTATATAAAGTTCTTAGGAAAGGAAAAATGAAGGCATTTTACCAACTCATCTTAAGATCAGTATAAATTTTGGGGCACCTGGGTGGCTCAGTCTGTTGAGCGTCCAATTTGGGCTCAGATCATGATTCACAGTTCGTGAGTTTGAGCCCAGCATTGGGCTCTGTGCTGACAGCTCAGAGCCTAGAGTCTGCTTCTGATTCTGTGTCTCGCTCCCTCACTATCCCTCCCCCACTCTCCCACTCTCTTTCAAAAATAAATAAACATTAAAAAAATTCTAAGAAAAAAATCAGTATAAATTTTAATATGCAAAAATGCAAATATAATAAAATCAATGAATTATATAGCAATTTCAAGGATGAACAAATGGGGGATAAATTAAAGTAGTAACAAATGCTTCCAACTGTCTGTAGTAATTATATACCAAAGCCAAATTCGCATTTATCCAAAGAATGCAAGAAAAGTTTAGAATTAGAAAAAAGAACTTATCAATGTAATTCCTTTAATTAACATATTAAGGGAGAAAAAAAACATGATCCACTCAATAGACAAAGGCAATCAAATTAATAATAGTTTACTCATGACAAAAACCCTTGTAAAATGGAAAACTGATGGAAATTGCTTTCACCTGATAAAAGGCTTCTACCAAAATCTTGTACAAATAAAGTTTACATTTTAGAAAATAAATGGCATCATGCCATTCAAATGAGAATTAAGAAAGGATGCACATTACTGATATTCTTAACATAAGAACAGAGGTTCTAAGTAGAGATATTAGACAAGAAATAAAAATGAGAAGTGCAAGGATGGAAAGGAAAGACAAAAATTGTTAGTACTTGGCTAGATTAAAAAAAATGTAAGAGTAGCTTTAGAAAATAAGACTAGTAAAAATTTATATTGAGATTCCTAGTTTTAGTCAAAAGCCAGTAGAAGTTCTTTGTAACCATTAGTAATTAAAAATTGCAACACCACCCACAGAAAATAAAAATTAACCTACAGAGGCTCCTGGGTGGCTCAGTGGAGTCAGCGTCTGACACTCGATTTCCACTCAGGTTGTGATCCCAAGATCATGGGATCTAGCCCTGCATCAGGCTCACTCTTAGTGTGGATAGCACAAAGCCTTTTTGTTTCCATTTAGTTTACTTGAGATTCTCTCTCTCCCTCTCTCTCTCTCTCTCTGTCCTCCTCTGCTTGTGCTCTCACAGTCTCAAAATAAATAAACATTAAAAAAAAGAAAGAAAGAAACCTAGAAAGTGCTTTTTTTATTAATCTAGTAACATATCACCAAGGCCTTTATAGAAGATTAAATAACCTTATTTGATGACATTAATGAAATCTCAATAAATAAGGAGTCATATCATGTTCATAGATGTAAAATTTCATTATCTTAAAGACAGCAATTAACACCAAATGAATGTGTAAATACAGTAAAGCAAAACAAGCTGATCTTAAAATTATTTGGAATTTACAAAGCTCAATCAATAAATAGGATTTATTAAATGAGAGGTGTTTCTCCACCCATTTATCAAAATATATTGGGAGGTTTCGCAAATATTTATTTCCAATTAATTTTAATTTCACTGAATGAAATAATATGAGAGCTGATGTTGTTAAATTCTATGATGAACCAATTACAGATTTAGAAGTAATTTGGAGTGGAATGTAAAAGCAATTAAATTGATCTTCATAGATTAAGGTAAAATATTCCATTTGTTTATCCAAATGGCCATACCAACAAAAATATTAGCCTCCAGTATTGGGTCCATGAGCTGTGGATACACAGATAGAAATGCAGAATAATCACTATGAGTTAATTAGAAACCATCGAAACATCCTCTTGGGACGCAGGTTTTTCCTCACTATTGTGTAAGAAATGACATCACTGCCCTGAACCAACCTTGATTTAAGAAGCAAGAAAAACAAATTAATAGGATAAGACTTTTCTTGCTCCTTTTCCCTTCATTAGCTCCATAGCATCCCAACACTTCAATGTTGGTCACCCATATAATCTAAAATCACCACATACCTCAACACTTCTTTCAAATTACCTGCCTTTTTACTGCACTATTTCACTTAAGGTGAAGACCCTGAAGCTCTCAAGTAGCAAATATAATGTTTTGCTGCATCCTTTGAATACACATTGGTCATGTACGTAGTTTAAGTAATCTAGGAAGAAATTATCTCAATGAAATTGTTTCTGAAACAATAAACTAATTCAATCATTTGCTAGCGTTCGAAGTTTCACTGCTTTTGTGTAGCAGACTTTATCATTTCTGAAATGAATTGCTTTTCATTCTAATCAATGTTTAAATACAACTTTTTAACATCAGAAACATATTCATGCTTTTAGCCACTGGATCACCTTTTACTACATGTTTGTTGAGGATGAGTGACAGCAATCAAAGCCCAATAAAAATGGTAAAAAAAAAAAAAAAAAAAACCACTATTTTTTAGATAACTACCATGACCCATTTACTTTTTTCCTGAAATAATGTGGTTTAAAACTTATTTTCTATTCCTTACTAAAGTTAAAGGGTTTTGTTTTGTTTTGTTGTGTTGTGTTTTGTTTTGTTTTGTTTCTGTTTCGTTAAAGAGGGAATGTTTTCCAAACTATTCTGTCACAGATTCATTAATCTGGTAAGTAATGAAAACTTTGTTTCTCACATTGTTGTTTTTGAATCTGTCAAGAAAGCCAAGTGAAGATTAATTTAAGAATTTCTTATACAGGGGCACCTAGGTGGCTCAGTTGGTTAAGTATCCAACTCTCAGTTTCCACTCAGGTCATGATCTCATGGTTCATGAGTTCAAGCCCGAGTGGGGGCTCTGTTAGCCCAGAACCTGCTTGGATTCACTCTCCCTCTCTCTTCACCTTCCCTGCTTGCTCACTGTCTCTCAAAATAAATAAATAAACATTTAAAAAAAAGAATTTCTTATACAGGTGGCAGAAAAATTTTTTAATGTTCTTTTTTTTATTACAAGTCACAGAGAAGGACACATATATCTATCGTCTAATGGCCACTAGTGTGGAAGAACCCCCTTTTTAAATAAAATTTCTCCTCAACTATGAACAATTCCTCCACAGTTGATCAACAGTTTGTGGTATGATCCATTTCATTATTCTAGCTTACAGTAAGCCAATTAATTTGAAGTAATTATCTTTTTTTTTTTTAAATTTTTTTTTCAACGTTTATTTATTTTTTGGGACAGAGAGAGACAGAGCATGAACGGGGGAGGGGCAGAGAGAGAGGGAGACACAGAATCGGAAACAGGCTCCAGGCTCTGAGCCATCAGCCCAGAGCCCGACACGGGGCTCGAACTCACAGACCGCGAGATCGTGACCTGGCTGAAGTCGGACGCCCAACCGACTGCGCCACCCAGGCGCCCCTGAAGTAATTATCTTTTAAGATATATCTTTTATATTTTAAGATATTTAAAGTTCAGTTTTTTTTATTTTGTCTTAGTATTTAAGCTTTACACATTTAGTGAGCTTTTTTTCTATTGTATTCAATTAAATCATTAATTTACAATTTATAAATGGGTTCTAGGGGAAATACAAAAACATCTAGCCTTTTGAAATTTCCAATCCTACTCAAACAGACACAGCACACTAATTTTGAAGGAAATAATGAGATCTTTAATTCTTGACATGACAGGTCAAATTAATTAATTGACATGACAGGTCAAATTGTTACCAAACCCTGAAATCATATTCATGTGTCCAATATGCAGTAAGCCAATCTCTGAGTCACTGGGTTTGAAGCTGAGAAACTTTTATTGTCAGAAGCCTGGGGAGGATTCCCAAATCTGCCTTCCCCTTTTGAGCTTAGAAACAGTTTATATATGATTAGCACAGTCAATGGGGGTTAGAGAAGAAACTAGATAAGCCTCAAAGCCTCTGGAGGGCGTCTAGAACCTTCTCAAGGTGATCTTGAAATATCTCGAGGATATGCGCGGTCTTGGGCATTCTGGCGCCAACCATCGTCCTGGTTCTTTATGTGCTAAACCTCACATCTGACACCAGTTCTGCAAGACAAACATAATCAACCGGCATCCCACTCCTGGACCCTGAAATTAACTTCAGGGACAAGAACACAAGAACAAAGTAAAAAATTCTTGCCAGATGGTGAAGAAACGTGCCCTCATGCAGCGCGTGAAGTTACTATGGAGGGGAAAGCCTAGTAAACATTTAAGCAAATAAAGAAACATGTACCCGGGTTCCAAATCACAAGCTCCTTTATTTGGACAGTTGCAATTAATCCAGAAAATAGCTCTTTATTTCCCCTTACAGGTTGAGATTTGCCACCTCATTTTCAGAGCCCTCCCACAAACCTTAGGTTCCAGAAATTTTGAAAAAGATTTTTCAGTATATCTTATGCACGACCTAGAAACACCTTGTTAAGAAGACATGGTGGCTAATGACTACTTCAACTCACATACTCAAATTTCTACCAGAAACCAGCTGAGACTTGGCCCTCGCATCTGCCCTTCAAGTTTCTATTTAAAGTAATAAAGCCAGGAAGCAATGTCCCATTTGGCCACAACACTTAAGTAATTCTGAAATATACTTGGTGGCTGTTTTATAATCTTGAAAGCCAATTTATATATTTATTGGTTATTATCAGGAGTGACAGACTGCAAGATATGTAATAACTATTCATTTTTTTTCACTGAAGTAGAATTGACATACAATATTATATTAATTGGGTTACCGGGTCACTTGGTTCTTGTCTCAGATGCACCCAAGAATTGGGGACCCAAGACCAGAGTGCAGAGAGAGAGTTTATTGACTAGATAAGTATAGTACACTTTCCGAAGCAGATCTCCAAAGGAAAAGCAGGCTGAGCCTACCCCTCCTGCCCCCAAGCACATTGCCAATCCACCCCAGCTAATACGCCAGATCCCCAGCACCACAAGCCTGGCAGTGTACAAGTAGCCCAGACGGGCCACGCCACCCCACAGTGAATCCTGCCCCTAGGAGAGGGGAAGAGAAGGCACAACCAGTCTGACTGTGGCCCCAGCAGTGGTCTGGGGGCAGACATCAGGTCTGACTGCGGCCACCCACCAAAGCAAGTTATTCAAGACAGCACAGGAGAAGTGCCCCGCAGTCCCGCACCACTCCAGGGACTATCCAAAATGACCAAACGGAAGAATTCCCCTCAGAAAAATGTCCAGGAAATAACAACAGCTAACAAACTGATCAAAAATGATTTAAACAATATAACAGAAAGTGAATTTGGAATAATAGTCATAAAATTAATTGCTGGGCTTGAAAACAGTATAAAGGATAGCAGAGAATCTCTTGCTACAGAGATCAAGGGACTAAGCAACAGCCAGGAGGAGCTAAAAAATGCTATCAATGAGCTGCAAAATAAAATGGAGACAACCACGGCTCAGATTCAAGAGGCAGAAGAGAGAATACGTGAACTAGAAGATAAAATTATGGCAAAAGAAGAAGGTGAGAAAAAGAGAGATAAAAAAATTCAGGAGTATGAGGGGAAAATTAGAAAACTAAGTGATGCACTAAAGAGAAATAACATATGCATAATTGGAATTCCGGAGGAGGAAGAGAGAGGGAAAGGTGCTGAAGGTGTACTTGAAGAAATAATAGCTGAGAACTTCCCTGATCTGGGGAAGGAAAAAGGCATTGAAATCCAAGAGGCACAGAGAACTCCCTTTAGACGTAACTTGAATTGATCTTCTGCACCACATATCATAGTGAAACTGGCAAAATACAAGGATAAAGAGAAAATTCTGAAAGCAGCTAGGGAGAAACATGCTCCAACATATAAAGGGAGACCTATAAGACTCGTGACCGATCTCTCTACTGAAACTTGGCAGGCCAGAAAGGAATGGCAGGAGATTTTCAATGTGATGAACAGAAAAAAATATGCAGCCGAAAATCCTTTATCCAGCGAGTCTGTCATTTAGAATAGAAGGAGAGATAAATGTCTTCCCAAACAAAAACTGAAGGAATTCGTCACCACTAAACCAGCCCTACAAGATATCCTAAGGGGGATTCTGTGAGACAAAGTACCAGAGACATCGCTACAAGCATGAAACCTACAGACATCACAATGACTCTAAACCCATATCTTTCTTTTTTTTTTTTTAATTTTTTTTTTCAACATTTATTTATTTTTGGGACAGAGACAGACAGAGCATGAACGGGGGAGGGGCAGAGAGAGAGGGAGACACAGAATCGGAAACAGGCTCCAGGCTCTGAGCCATCAGCCCAGAGCCCGACGCGGGGCTCGAACTCACGGACCGCGAGATCGTGACCTGGCTGAAGTCGGACGCTTAACTGACTGCGCCACCCAGGCGCCCCTAAACCCATATCTTTCTATAATAACACTGAACGTAAATGGACTAAATGCACCAACCAAAAGACATAGGGTATCAGAATGGATAAAAAAAACACGACCCATCTATTTGCTGTCTACAAGAGATTCATTTTAGACCTGAGGACACCTTCAGATTGAGAGTGAGGGGATGGAGAACTATTTATCATGCGACTGGAAGTCAAAAGAAAGCTGGAGTAGCCATACTTATATCAGACAAACTAGACTTTAAGTTAAAGGCTGTAACAAGAGATGAAGAAGGGCATTATATAATAATCACAGGGTCTATCCATCAGGAAGAGCTAACAATTATAAATGTCTATGCGCCGAATACAGGAACCCCCAAATATATAAAACAATTACTCACAAACGTAAGCAACCTTATTGATAAGAATGTGGTAATTGCAGGGGACTTTAACACTCCACTTACAACAATGGATAGATCATCTAGGCACGGTCAATAAAGAAACAAGGGCCCTGGATGATACATTGGATCTGATGGACTTGACAGATATATTTAGAACTCTGCATCCCAAAGCAACAGAATGTACTTTCTTCTCAAGTGCACATGGAACATTCTCCAAGATAGATCACATACTGAGTCACAAAACAGCCCTTCATAAATATACAAGAATTGAAATCATACCATGCATACTTTCAGACCACAGTGCTATGAAGCTTGAAATCAACCACAGGAAAAAGTCTGGAAAACCTCCAAAAGCATGGAGGTTAAAGAACACCCTACTAAAGAATGAGTGGGTCAACCATGCAATTAAAGAAGAAATTTAAAAATATATGGAAACAAATGAAAACGAAAATACAACAATTCAAACGCTTTGGGATGCAGCAAAGGCAGTCCTGAGAGGAAAATACATTGTAATCCAGGCCTATCTCAAGAAACAAGAAAAATCCCAAATACAAAATCTATCAGCACACCTAAAGGAAATAGAAGCAGAACAGCAAAGACAGCCTAAACCCAGCAGAAAAAGAGAAATAATAAAGATCAGAGCAGAAATAAACAATATAGAATCTAAAAAAACTGGAGAGCAGATCAACGAAACCAAGAGTTGGTTTTTTGAAAAAATAAACAAAATTGACAAACCTGTAGCCAGGCTTCTCAAAAAGAAAAGGGAAATGACCCAAATAGATAAAATCATGAATGAAAATGGAATTATTACAACCAATCCTTCAGAAATACAGGCAATTATCAGGGAATACTATGAAAAATTGTATGCCAGGGCGCCTGGGTGGCGCAGTCAGTTGGGCGTCCGACTTCAGCCAGGTCACGATCTCGCGGTCCGTGAGTTCGAGCCCCGCATCGGGTTCTGGGCTGATGGCTCAGAGCCTGGAGCCTGTTTCCGACTCTGTGTCTCCCTCTCTCTCTGCCCCTCCCCCGTTCATGCTTTGTCTCTCTGTGTCCCAAAAATAAATAAAAATGTTAAAAAAAAAATTGTATGCCAACAAACTGGACAACCTGGAAGAAATGGACAAATTCCTAAATACCCACACACTTCTAAAACTCAATCAGGAGGAAATAGAAAGCTTGAACAGACCCATAACCAGCGAGGAAATTGAATCAGTTGTCAGAAATCTCCCAACAAATAAGAGTCCAGGACCAGATGGCTTCCCAGGGGAGTTCTACCAGACGTTTAAAGCAGAGATAATACCTATCCTTCTCAAGCTATTCCGAAAAATAGAAAGGGAAGGAAAACTTCCAGGTTCCTTCTATGAAGCCAGTATTACTTTGATTCCTAAACCAGACAGAGACCCAGTGAAAAAGGAGAAGTACAGGCCAATATCCCTGATGAATATGGATGCAAAAATTCTCAATAAGATACTAACAAATCAAATTCAACAGCATATAAAAAGAATTATTCACCGTGATTAAGTGGGATTCATTCCTGGGATGCAGGGCTGGTTCAACATTCGCAAATCAATCAACGTGATACATCACATTAATAAAAGAAAAGATAAGAACCCAATCGATGCAGAAAAAGCATTTGACAAAAATCAGCATCCCCTCTTAATAAAAATCCTCGAGAAAGTTGGGATAGAAGTAACATACTTAAAGATCATAAAAGCCATTTATGAAAAGCCCACAGCTAACATCATCCTCAATGGGAAAAAACTGAGAGCTTTTTCCCTGAGATCAGGAACACGACAGGGATGTCCACTGTCACTGCTGTTGTTTAACATAGTGTTGGAAGTTCTAGCATCAGCAATCAGACAACAAAAGGAAATCAAAGGCATCAAAATTGGCAAAGATGAAGTTAAGCTTTCACTTTTTTGCAGATGACATGATATTATACATGGAAAATCCGATAGACTCCACCAAAAGTGTGCTAGAACTGATACATGAATTTAGCAAAGCTTCTGGATACAAAATCAATGTACAGAAATCAGTTTCATTCTTATCCACTAAAAATGAAGCAACAGAAAGACAATTAAAGAAACTGATCCCATTCACAATTGCACCAAGAAGCATAAAATACCTAGGAATAAATCTAACCAAAGATGTAAAAGATCTGTATGCTGAAAACTATAGAAAGCTTATGAAGGAAATTGAAGAAGATATAAAGAAATGGAAAAACATTCCGTGCTCATGGATTGGAAGAATAAATATTGTTAAAATGTCAATACTACCCAAAGCTATCTACATTGCTATTCAATGCAATCCCAATCAAAATTGCATGAGCATTCTTCTCAAAACTAGAACAAGCAACCCTAAGATTCGTATGGAACCAGAAAAGGCCCCAAATAGCCAAAGTAATTTTGAAGAAGAAGACCAAAGCGGGAGGCATCACAATCCCAGACTTTAGCCTCTACTACAAAGCTGTCATCATCAAGACAGCATGGTATTGGCACAAAAACAGACACACAGACCAGTGGAATAGAATAGAAACCCCAGAACTAGACCCACAAACGTATGGCCAACTAATCTTTCACAAAGCAGAAAAGAACATCCAATGGATACAAGACAGTCTCTTTAACAAACGGTCCTGGGAGAACTGGACAGCAACATGCAGAAGGTTGACGCTAGACCACTTTCTCACACCATTCACAAAAATAAACTAAAATTGATAAAGGACCTGAATGTGAGACAGGAAACCATCAAAACCCTAGAGGAGAAAGCAGGAAAAGACCTCTCTGACCTCAGCCGTACCAATTTCTTACTTGACACATCCCCCAAGGCAAGGGAATTAAAAGCAAAAATGAATTACTGGGACTTTATGAAGATAAAAAGCTTCTGCACAGCAAAGGAAACAACCAACAAAACTAAAAGGCAACCAAAGGAATGGGAAAAAATATTTGCAAATGACATATCGGACAAAGGGCTAGTATCCAAAATCTATAAAGAGCTCACGAAACTCCACACCCAAAAAACAAATAATCCAGTGAAGAAATGGAAAGAAAACATGAATAGACACTTCTCTAAAGAAGACATCCGGATGGCCAAAAAGCAAATGAAAAGATGCTCAACGTCACTCCTCATCAGGGAAATACAAATCAAAACCACACTCAGATATCACCTCACTCCAGTCAGATTGGCCAAAATGAACAAATCAGGAGACTATAGATGCTGGAGAGGATGTGGAGAAATGGGAACCCTCTTGCACTGTTGGTGGGAATGCAAATTGGTGCAGCCACTCTGGAAAACAGTGTGGAGGTTCCTCAAAAATTAAAAATAGACCTACCCTATGACCCAGCAATAGCACTGCTAGGAATTGACCCAAGGGATACAGGAGTACTGATGCATAGGGGCACTTGTACCCCAATGTTTATAGCAGCACTCTCAACAATAGCCAAATTATGGAAAAAGCCTAAATGTCCATCAACTGATGAATGGATAAAAAAATTGTGGTTTATATACACAATGGAGTACTACGTGGCAATGAGAAAGAATGAAATATGGCCCTTTGTAGCAACATGGATGGAAGTGGAGAGTGTGATGCTAAGTGAAAAAAGCCATACAGAGAAACACAGATACCATATGTTTTCACTCTTATGTGGATCCTGAGAAACTTAAGAGAAACCCATGGGGGTGGGGAAGGAAAATAGAAAAAAAAGGATGTTAGAGTGGAAGAGCGCCAAAACATAAGAGACTCTTAAAAACTGAGAACAAACTGAGGGTTGATGGTGGGTGGGAGGGAGGGGAGGGTGGGTGATGGGTATTGAGGAGGGCACCTTTTGGGATGAGCACTGGGTGTTGTATGGAAACCAATTTGACAATAAACTTCATATATTGAAAAAAATAAAAATAAATAAATAAATAAATAAATAAATAAATAAATAAATAAAATGTCTATCTACATCCCTTTAAGCCGGCTTTCTGCATATGTAAACCTGGCTTTAATTGACATTTTTGATTGACCGCTGGTGGTTTTATAACATGTCAGCCTCTGAATGTGCTTGCCCTAAGCCATACATTACATCCTTATGTCTTATGTGTTTTATAACTGGAAGATTTCACCTCTTCATCCCCTGCACCTATCTCACCCATTAAGCACCCTTTGTCCCTCTGGCAACAGTTTGGTCTATGTATTTTTCAAATAATCTCATATTTACTGTCTAATTGGATACTTCCAATAACAAGTAAGTCTGTTATGGTAAGTCTGAATGAAAGGCTTAAATTAAAAAAAAAAAAATCAAAGACATTTGCTCTAAGTAAAAACATATATAGGTAGATGTAGGACTAGAAATGAGATAAAAATAAGAAGTTTAGTAGGTCTTTACTTTATAAATATTGCTGCTTATAACTTTTACTCCACCACAAGCTGTATACCCCTTGGGCCTAAAGTACATATGTATGATGCAATTAATATAACTCTTGCCAGATTACTTTTTAATTTTTAATTACCGATATGATTAGTTATGTTGACATGATTTAAGACTAAAATAAAGTTAGTGTAAGTAATTATTATGTTGCCTATTTTTAATGCTATTGTCTAGCTATTGTAAAATATATTTCAACTACCATCTAATTTTACAATTCTATTCCACCCTTGATTATCTGTACTGCCTATTCCTGCCATATTTCACCAAATAAGAAATTTCTATACACATTCAGTAGATTCTATTATCTCCTTCATGACTAAAATGCTCAGGTAGTAAGTCTCCCTTTTTTCTGGCAGATTTTCTTTAATATAAAAGTGTTTATAACAAGTCTATTTGGATTTTAAACTCTTGCTTCCTAAATCATGTGAATTTACTTATGAATAACAGAAAAGCTTTATTGTTTTTGAAATACTTTTTCTAAATCCATATTCTGTGAAGAAATCAAACATCAAAAGATATGCTTCAACATTGAAAGTAGAGGAGAAAATAAAGGAGCTAACTTACAATAATTTATACTAAATACCTGTAGAGCTTTAGAAACCTATGGGTGTTCTTTGGAAAAAAATTGTAGATCTTTCAAAATGTTTACTGCATCTTCCATATCCCATTGTAATTTCATTTTATATATTTGTGTGTGTGTGTGTGTGTTTACTGGTATAGAATTTTACTTTTATTTAAATGATTATTCTTTTTAAATAAGAGAAAAAAATGATTATTCTTTTAATTATTATAATTAGCCATCCAAATTATCTCAATTCTAAACTCCTGAAAGAAATGTAATCGTAAACCACAAAATCTATCATAAAAATTAAAGGTATAATTAATTTGTGGATTATGCAGCACAAACAATAAGAAGCCACAAGTACACCTTTTGTATTCTGAGTACAAAATATAGAAACATACAGTGCGTATGTCTTCTGGAAATCTTAAAGCTCTCACACAAAGGGATTTCAATTTAATTGAAATGACATTCGCATATGTGTATCATAATTTGAATAAATGCTTTTTGAAAACTGCAGCAAGATGAAACATGTCTGCACCTTTCTACATAATCACATTATTATTTTCTCAAATTATTAGTTAAATATATAGTCAAAATTTATCATCTCATCTAAGAAGCATATTTTTGTAAATTTTTTTTTAATGTTTATTCATTTTTGAGAGAGAGACAGACAGAGAGACAGAGACAGAGCAGGATTGGGGTAAGGGCACAAAGAGAAAGAGTGACTCCGGATCTGAAGCAGGCTCCCTGCTCTGAGCTGTCAACGCAGAGCCCGACCTGGGGCTTGAACTCACAAGTCACGAGGTCATCACTTGAGCTGAAGTTGGATGCCCAACCGACTGAGACACCCAGGTGCCCCTAAGAAGCATATTTTTAATAATAGAAAGTATCCTTCACTATTCTTCTGTGCCTACTTTACATAAATCAGTAAACGAAAAACAACAACAAAAAAAAGAATTTGCAAAATTTTTAAATAACTTAATTTAATTATTTATGACATAATTATTTTATTTAATTATTTAATTATTTATTTCCATTTAATTATTAATTAATTTAATTATAAATTATTTATTTCCATTTAATTATTATGACATAATACTCAATTTCTTTCCATTTAATTATTATGACATAATACTCAATTTCTAATATTTAAGAACATAGCCTTAATATCATCTCTTAAAAAAATGATTGAGACCGGTAGTTTGGTGTTTACTGTTTAATCTGTTCACTGTGGGTCACGAAACAGAAATTTAATGGCAATATTTCCTTAGCTTTTAAGTGATTAAATCTTGAATTTATTGTATTCAAATAAAAATAATCAACTAATGTTGGCAGTTACCAAGTAGTTTGACTCAAAATAATAATAGTAGTAATAGTAATAATGTGTTTTTAAAATCATTGTTACCACTGTATAACCTTGACAAAGTTATTTTGCATTCCCGGGGTTCATTTTTATTATCTACAAATGAAGGTCACATGTTAGATAATTACTCCATCTTTTTCATTGTTCTGTAATGTTTTGTTATGCTACTTTCAGGCCAAACAAATGAATAATATATTTTACATGAAAATTATGCATAAAATGCATAGTAACTGCTTTTTAAGAAGCTCATATTAAAATGATTTAAATTTTTTTTCAATGGTAAAAATATTTCCCATATTTATTCTCCTGATCAGCAGAGTTCACATGTACCAATGTCCTGTCCTTCCCTAGTTTGCAGATTGCGCTTAGTCTACCTCTCAATCTCCCCCACATTAAAGATCACCTCCTTTTTCTTCTCTTCTTCCATTTTATAATCATTTCAGTGGAAAGTCTCATGCAATGGAAAGACCTTATTCCAAGGTCTTCTAAAAGATTATAGCCTCAAGACTATGTGACTTATTAACGTGTTTCCTAAAAAAAAAAAAAAGAAGAAGAAAAGAAGAAGCTTCTTCTCCAGGAGAAACATTGGTCATCAATAATTAAATAATTCTTCCTTTATGATTTTACATATGAAGTTTTAGAAGCTTAATATAGGATATGATCATTTTTATTTTTCCTTTCCACATATATCCAGCATATCTTCTATGCATGTGGGGGCAAAACATAAGTAACAACTTATTTCCACTTTCCAGTGCATCCCATCTACACATCTGCAAACCTAATATCCTCTAAAGAGGTTCATGATTCAATAAACACAGAAATATTTATAAAATTTTATACTTTGACAAAAAATGTAATTTTGGATAATTGCTTTGCATTGTGTCAGTAATACATTCAGTAAAATGTTCATGTTCCTACTCCTGCTGAGGTTTGCTATGACTTACAGCCAGTCAGTAAAAAACAAAAACAAAAACAAAAACACACAGCCGATGAAGGATTGAGACAGTCATATATAATCAGTTCCCATCAGCTGTTAACCTCAGTTAACCCAGTCCAGGTCACCTGAATTCACCTGAGAGGGTGGTGGCTAAGAATGGCAACATTAGAGGTTCTGACTTGAATTCAAACAACCTGAAGTTTGAATCTAACTGAAAGATTATGCATGTCAGCCATACCTCCCATCTTGGTCTTAGTTCCATTACCTGGCAAAGAATGGATTTGGTATTTCAATAATTTCCAGTTGTTTCATGATTTTCTGATTTGTTGTATAGGGTATAAAGGGCTATTGTTAAAAAGAGTGGTATGATTACTTTGCCTTAGGGAGAGGAGAGGTAAGATTTACAGCAGGTATCTGATTATACTGAGAATTCACAAATGTTAGTAAGACAAGAGATTACAGTTGCTTATTAGAAGTTTTTTTTCAATTTCTTTTAGTGTTTTTTGAACTTTACCCCATTTAGTGGGATAATATACAAATCTCAATAAGATGATTTTGGCTTCTAAACAGGTCAGTTTGTGAAAATTCCAGGCAAAAGACCTTTGATTCATGTATGCCAACCTTTGGAAACAAAAATCCATAGACGTGCTCTTCTTTCAGTGTAAGTGTGGGGTGTGGAAGGAGATTAAAAGTATGTGAATGTTGGGCGCCTGTGTAGCTCAGTTGGTTAAGCGTCTGACTTCTGCTCAGGTCATGATCTCGCGGTCCGTGAGTTCGAGCCCCGCATCGGGCTCTGTGCTGACAGCTCAGAGCCCAGAGCCTGTTTCAGATTCTGTGTCTCCCTCTCTCTGACCCTCCCCTGTTCATGCTCTGTCTCTCCCTGTCTCAAAAATAAATAAAAAATGTTAAAAATAAATAAATAAATAAATAAATAAATAAATAAATAAATAAATAAAAAGTATGTGAATGTTAGGGGCACCTGGGTGGCTCAGTCAGTTAAGCATCAACTTTGGCTCAGGTCATGATCTCATGGCTCCTGAATTCCAGCCCCATATCAGTCTCTTCGCTGTCAGCGCAGAGCCTGCTTGGGATCCTCTGTCCCCCTCTCTCTCTGCCCCTCCACTGCTATCTTTCAAAACTAAATAAACATTAAAAAAAGAGAGCATATTTTAAAAAATCAAAACAAATAAAATATAAGTATGTGAATGTTAGCATAGATTACAGCTGTGGCAACTGGTTTAGTAAACATTTTTCAATTTTCCCTGTTTCAGTAAACCTAAACTTCATGCCAGAGATCAACCAGAAGACAAACTGTAGTCCAAGAAAAGTCACCACTCCACGTTCATACAAAAAGAGAGTTGCTGGTCATGGAGAGTGTACTACCCTCAGCATGAGGTCTGGGAAACATAGGGACAAACATACTACTTCTATTTTTGTTCCCTTTTTTATCCAAATAAGAGCATTTGATGATCACATAGGAGTACTTTATCCAGGTTGCCTACCCAGGTTACTTTGGAGGTAAATTTTGGAGGTAGATTTGGAAGTAAATGAGCTTTGTCTATTTCTGAAAGGTTAGGCCTTCAAGTGAGCCATGTTTCAAGACCACAATGAAAATGTAGTGATTTTAAGATCTCTGACCCAAAGCAAGTGACCACGGTGAAAAATGATATTACCGGGGATACCAAGATGAATTAAAAAGTAGCCCTTTAGAGTAGAATTTTATGTTGGAAAGGCCAATGCTGGACAGACTTTTGATGCCACCTGTTTGACCATCAAGAGTTTGCCCCTATACAGACTTTGATGAAATAGTTTGTCTTGCAGATACTTACAAATCTAGCAGTTGTCTGATCATAAGAATTACCTAAGGAACATGTTAACAATACATGCTAAAACCAGAAATAATGGATCAGATTCCAGACATGGTCCAGTGAATGTGGTGTTTTAAGAACTAGACCAGGGGCGCCTGGGTGGCGCAGTCGGTTAAGCGTCCGACTTCAGCCAGGTCACGATCTCGCGGTCCGTGAGTTCGAGCCCCGCGTCGGGCTCTGGGCTGATGGCTCAGAGCCTGGAGCCTGTTTCCGATTCTGTGTCTCCCTCTCTCTCTGCCCCTCCCCTGTTCATGCTCTGTCTCTCTCTGTCCCAAAAATAAATAAACGTTGAAAAAAAAAAATTTTTTTTAAAAATAAAAAAAAAAAAAGAACTAGACCAAATAACTCTTACACATTTTGATATTCTTAGGCATTGTGAAAAACAATGTTATTCATTTTTTTTTCCTCTATCACAATTGCTACAACCATTCACTGAATCCAGACCGAACTCTGGACCTGTTGAATCAAAATCCCTAATTGTGGAGGCTGTCTGTTAAAAAAAATTCCCCAGGTGATTTTCATATGTAGTCATGATTGAGAACCACTGATTATAGTTATGCATAAGCGTTTTTTCAATTTTAAAATGCATGCAGTGTATTATGCTAAGCGCAATAGGTCAGTCAAAGACAAATTCCATATGATTTCACTCATATGTGGAATTTAAGAGACAAAATAGATGAACTTATGGGAAGGGGTTAAAAAGAGAGAAAGAGAAGGAAACAAACCATAAAAGACTCTTAACGATGGAGAACAAACTGAGGGTTGATTGAGGGAGTTGCGTGGGACGTGGGCTAGATGGGTGATGGGTACTAAGGAGGGCATTTGTGATGAGCGCTGGGTGTTGTATGTAAGTGATGAATCATTGAATCTACTCCTGAAAACTAATGTTACACTGTACATTAACTAACCAGAATTTAAATAAAAATTAAAACAAAATAAAATAAAATGCTATCAGATCACCTGGAGACCTTGTCAAAAACCAGTTTCTGAGTCAGGTCTGGGAGGGGCCAGAGATTCTGCATTTCCAACCAGCTTGTAAGTGAAGTAGATGTTGTTTGTCCAAAGACCATTAAGAAACAATGGCCCAGAACAGTTGATGAAAATGGAACAGTGGTTAATTCTGCTACCTGCCAGAATGGATAAATAAAATAATGAATTCCAACTTTAATATGTAGAACAGTCATTTTTTCTATACACAAACCAAATAATTCTGTCTCTATCTGCCACCAATCAGTGTTATGTTCCTTTTAGATTCAAATTTTAAGTTTCGACCATAGTGATCAGGAATGACAAACACACAAGTCATAAAACCAACTGATTGCCGTAAAATGTTTTTTTTTTTATTTGTACATACACAGTCTCAAAATTTTTCTTTTCTTTCTAAAACTCCTTGTCATAACTTTCTAATTCATTGATAGACAGTGGGTGCCCATTTTCCTGGGTCTAAGTCACTTTTTTTTTCTTTGCTTGATTTGGTCTTCTACATCGCTTCTTCAAATGCTTTCTTACTAAATGTACTAGTTTCCTGTAATCTCTTGTCCTTTGGCTTCCATCCCAAAGCAGTGGTGCCTCCTGGCTTATAGCATCCCTTAGTTTAGGAAAGTGAAATACTTTCAATATGTCACTGCAAGTGACAGTTCCAGAATCAGCTAAGCATGGAAACTTTCTCTTTCTTTATCTTCCCTGGGATGATAATCTTTTGGCTCTTGTTGAAATTGCCTTCCCTCTGCAATCAACATAGAAGGGTTTGGTCTACCTTCCTGTCAGTAAAAAATGTTCTCTATGAAATTTTTATTCATTGCCATTTTTAACTAAGTGGTTACTGTAGCAACGCTAGAGTTATCCACAGCACATACCATGTAATCAGTATAAATAAGAACATTAAATGGGTGTTTATATTTCAGATTAAGTATGATCTACATCTAAAGATCCTGATTTCATAGAAATAATTTGCAAAGGCTTCTTTTGAGATGATTTCCACATCACAAGCTCTGGATGATTCAGCTAAGAAAAAAGAGGCTACGAGCTCATAGCAATTTTTAGTTCCTTGCATAGAAGTTTAACAGAATTTAAGGTATTGCATTTTTTTTTAAATTTTTTTTTTCAACGTTTATTTATTTTTGGGACAGAGAGAGACAGAGCATGAACGGGGGAGGGGCAGAGAGAGAGGGAGACACAGAATCGGAAGCAGGCTCCAGGCTCTGAGCCATCAGCCCAGAGCCCGACGCGGGGCTCGAACTCACGGACCGCGAGATCGTGACCTGGCTGAAGTCGGACGCTTAACCGACTGCGCCACCCAGGCGCCCCAGGTATTGCATTTTTTATGGAAAAACACTTTTCACCCATGTTTCTCAAATGTTCTAAACATTAATATTAATTTAACTTTTAGAATAGGTAATTGATATATGTTCATCATGGCTTCAACAGGTTTTAATTAGAATGCAAATTAAGGAAAAATACCAGATGTGCAACACTTTTTGAAAATGTTTTTAATTTTTAATTTGATTAATTTTTAAATGTTCGACCAAGCCAATTAAGTGATGACAACCTTAACATGACACTTTGTGTACTAAATAAACTAAAGCAAAATGGATCCACTCCCTGGGAAATAAATAGAAAATGATTC
Organism: Lynx canadensis; assembly: GCF_007474595.2. Classification (NCBI taxonomy): domain Eukaryota; kingdom Metazoa; phylum Chordata; class Mammalia; order Carnivora; family Felidae; genus Lynx; species Lynx canadensis. Next base: position 53,313,284 of record NC_044306.2, on the reverse strand, counting down.
TGTAGTGAGAATTGATGGACAGGAATGTCTGATCAACTCTTTTCTCATTTTTATGTTTCTGCTTCATCTGTCTGGCAACACCTAGGTGGTATTCTATCAATGAAGAGAATTCATGCAATTTAGATGAGATAAAATAATAGGAATATAAGAAAATCTTTTTTATTTAAATAGAATTTATTTTATTTCCTTTTATCTATCTAAGTGTGTTTCACCGTTAAGGACTAAGTATAATTCTTTTATGAACATATTTTGGAATTCAGTGCAAATTGTTTATAGCTGCATATTAAGGAAATGGAGTAAACTTAAGCTTTTACTCTGAAAATTCACCTTACAATCCCCTCTCTTGAAGCTTTTATTCAATAAATATCTTATAGTCTGCCAAGAGAATAGCCAGAGTATTATTAATCAAGTATTCATTTAAATTATTATTTATATTTTGGGGGGCGCCTGGGTGGCTCAGCTGGTTAAGCAACTGACTTCAGCTTAGGTCATGATTTCACGGTTCATGGGTTTGAGCCCACGTCAGGCTCTGTGCTGACAGCTCAGAGCCTGGAGCCTGCTTCTCTCCCTGCTTCTCTCCTACTTCCTCCCCTGTTCATTCTCTGTCTCTCTCTGTGTCTCTCAAAAATAAATAAACGTTAAAAAAATTAAATTATTATTTATATTTTTAGACTATAATGCCTCTACTAAAATATAATTCGAGGGGCGCCTGGGTGGCGCAGTCGGTTAAGCGTCCAACATCAGCCAGGTCACGATCTCCTGGTCTGTGAGTTCGAGCCCCGCATCAGGCTCTGGGCTGATGGCTCGGAGCCTGGAGCCTGTTTCCGATTCTGTGTCTCCCTCTCTCTCTGCCCCTCCCCCGTTCATGCTCTGTCTCTCTCTGTCCCAAAAATAAAAAAAAAATAAAAAAAAAACGTTGAAAAAAAAATATAATTTGATATTGTTTGATGGTTCAAAGGCACCTCAAAACCTTGTGTTTCATTGTTATCACCATGGGCATCAATTATTATTATGCTACAATGTAGGGTAGTGCTGTGAGTTCTGGATGATAGAATACTAGAGACAAGTTTTGTATTGTACTTTTGAGTGGAAAATGATCCAGCGGGGCATCTTAATCTATAAAACTTCTAGGAGAAAGACACACTCACCTCCACTTTGAAGTTTTACTCTCTCAGCCTTAAGAGAAGGTCATAGGTAAGGGTAAGGCACATAGAATCAGTATGTAAAATACTGATTCATTAATGTAAGAGTCATTAATGTATAGCTTGAAGACTTTTACAGGTGTCTACAAAAGGACTATCAGTAACAAAATATCTCCTCTTGGGAATGAAAGTTCCATTTTCTTTTTTTTTTTTTTTTTTTTTTTAATTTTTTTTTTTTTCAACGTTTATTTATTTTTGGGACAGAGAGAGACAGAGCATGAACGGGGGAGGGGCAGAGAGAGAGGGAGACACAGAATCGGAAACAGGCTCCAGGCTCTGAGCCATCAGCCCAGAGCCTGACGCGGGGCTCGAACTCACGGACCGCGAGATCGTGACCTGGCTGAAGTCGGACGCTTAACCGACTGCGCCACCCAGGCGCCCCAAAAGTTCCATTTTCTAGAACTTTCTTTGGCTTTTTTTTTTCTAATTTTTTAAATGTTTATTTATTTTTTAGAGAGAGAGTAAAACAGAGCCTGTGGGCAGGAGGCAGAGAGGGAGGGAGACACAGAATCTGAAGCAGGCTCCAGGCTCTGAGCTATCAGCACAGAGCCTGATGCGGGCCTCAAACTCACAAACCGCGAGATCATGACCTAAGCCGATGTCAGACATTTAACCGACTGAGCCACCCAGGAATGCCCCTCTCTTTAGCTTCACCAAAATGAAATGAAACAAAATACACACACACACACACACACACACACACACACACACCACAGAGAAATATTTAAGACACTGTTACAATAACATGAATTTTATTATCAGAAAATAATCGGTCATTAAGATAGAGAAGAGAGAAAATTCCAGCCACTTTCAAGTAGTAAGATAACTGGTAAAGCACATAAAATGAGGAATCTTATTTTGGGATGGCACTAAATGAGAGAATATATTAAGGAATGGAATCGTTACATTTTGCCAGTTTAATTTTTTTAAGTAATAAATTTCTTTCACTTTGGCGTAGCAGAGCATCTCAGATAGAAAGCAGGCCTAAAGGTAGGCCTTCTGATGATTTGGTCCTGACTGTAGTCTATATTCTCCAATAATCTTATAATGATCTATTGGTCTTAGTCAACTCGAGCTGCTACACCAAAATACCTCATACTGTTTGCCTTATAAGCAATAAAAATTTATTCCTTACAGTTCTGGGGGCTGTAAGTCTAAGATCAGGATGCCAGTATAACCAGGTTCTGGTGAGGGCCTCCTTCCAGATTGCAGACTGCTGAATTTTGTGTCCTCAAGTGGTAGAGGAAGCAAGCTTTCTCCAACTGTTATAGAGCCTTAATCCCATTCATGAGGGCTCCACCTCCGTGACCTCATCTAAATCTCAATTGCTTACTAAAGACTCCATCCTCTGGAAAGATGACAGACTACAAAGCACCAGGATTCTGTCGTCCCACTTACATAATAATTGCCCTGGTATAATCTTTCCAATAAAACTATTTTCGAATTCTGGAATCTGTTGAGGCTTGTGACTTCCAGGGGAGGTCTCAGACAATGAAGTGTGGTTAATGGTGTCCACTTTAACCGCTCAGAACAGTAGCAGCTCCAATTCACCACCTCCCAGCTCCATGGCGGGCAGGCGGCTCCTCATGCATTCCAGGGACAGCTTGCATTCAGCTTGAGGGAGCCAAGTTGGACCAAACTCCTTGTTCTCCAAATAGTGAGGATCTGTATGCTGATTGCTAATTATTCCTCCCGATGACAGGTACACACAAAGAGATGGGTAGCCATTCTGCTTGCATCTCCCCCTAGTTTTGCGAGTCCCTACCCTTCCAGCTGAAGTGATAGCCAGAGGATTGAAAGAAACAGTGTTCTTTCTCCAGCCTACAACAATAAAAACAAACAAATCAAGAATGAACAGAGCGACAAAACACAACCAACCCTGGGAAAGAGGAGAATCTGATTTCCATTCACCACATTATTAGACACAAATGCCCAGTTGGTAACAAAACTCACAAGGCATACACAAAGAAATAGGTAAGTCTGGCCTATCAAAGGAAAAAAATAAATCAACAGAATCTGCCCCTGAAAAAGATCTGATGCCAGATCTATGCAACAAAAATTTTAAAACAACTGTCTTTTTTTTAAGATTCTTTTTAAGTTTACTTATTTATTTTGAGAAAGAAAGGCCATGAGCAGGGGAGGGGTAGAGAGAGAGGGAGAGAGAGAATCCTAAGCAGGTTCCACATTGTCAGTGCAGAGCCCAACGTGGGGCTCGATCTCACAAACTGTGAGAGCCTGACCTGAGCCGAAACCAAGAGTTAAACACTTAACAGACTAAGCCACCCAGGTGCTCCATAAAACTGTCTTAAAGATACTCAAAGAACTAAAGAGGTAGCGAAAATCAGGAAAACAATGTATGAACAAAATGAAAATAATATCAAGACTGAGGAAGCTAAAATGACACAAAAGCAACAACAAAAATCCTACAGCCAAAAAATTGCCAGGCTGAAATTAAAAATTCACTAGAGGGATTCAAAGGCAGATTTGAGCAGCAGAAGAAGGAATCCGCAAACCTGAAGATAAAACTATATCAAAGCTGAGAAACAGAAAGAAAAAGAGCAAAGAAAAGTAGAACCTAAAGGTAAGTAAGTAAGTAGAGTTACCTGCAGATTTCTCATCAAAAACCCTGGAAACGATAGTGGGCCAATATCAACATATTTAAAGTGCTAAAAGAGGGAAAACTCAATCAAATATTATTCATACATTACACAGACTTTTCTATTTTACATATCTTAGGTCCACTCTAGCCTTCTCCCATTGCACATGGAACACACTAGCACGTATCCATCTCTTTGGGTCCAACTAGTGGTGAGCAGTGGCAGCGGAGTGGAGAGAGAAGACAGAGGAAGTCCAGGTTTTTATCCTAGTATCTTCTTCTTCTGTGATACCCAAGGATGGGAACATCTTTCTGCATAGTTCTCTTTCCACAGTAACTGTCTCCAGTCCTTGCCCCTTCAGAATGGAGTCCTGGGGTAATGTACTAGCCCTCATAGTGAGTTTTCTACACGTTTGTAAATAATCCTCTCCTTAACCCAAATGACCCAGTTAAAGCATGCTATCTATTTCCAGCCAGGACACCAACAGACAAATTCATTTTTATGAAGGTATAGTCAAGTTATTAAAATGTATTTATACACAATTTAATTGGCTCTAAAATATTTCATGGGATTTGTAACATAGTTTTCTCTCATATTTCTCCTTTGAGACATTTAAGTAGTTCCTAGTTTTTTAAATCATAAATAATTCAATGATCAACTTATTTGTGCCTTAAGCTTGTACTTAGACTAGTTTCCTTTGATTTAATTCTCCCCTTAAAACTGCCAGGTAAAAGAATATGAATAATTTAAGATACTTGGCTCATATTGCCAAGTTGCTTTTCCAAATGTTGTAGTAATTTATATTTCAAAAAAAACAGTATTAAAACACTGGTTTTATGAGTATTGACAGTTTAAAGCATTATTTGTAATAGTGACTAATTTTATATAACTATCACTCTAATTATACTGTATATTATAATAAAAATATAGCATTTATATCACCTTGTATCATTTACAAATGATTTGTATCCTCATGCAAGTAACCAATTAAGCTTACTAAAGGATATGTAGATAACAAACACCTTAATGGAAAAGACATGAGCTGATTAAGCTCACAACTTGGATAAATCATGTAAGGGTAAGATGCGTATTGGGGAAGCAGCCATCCTCCAACTTGTTGCTGCTCCTGGGCTGACCCAATTAATGCCCTAGGTCTGGAACATTCCCTTGTACAGAGAATGAGTGCTGAGCTATTGCTCAGCTCCATGCATAGAAATTACCACTAGCAATGTGGAGGTCTCTTCTGACATAGATTAGAGGGGTTTCAAATGGGCAGTCCGAATGAACAACTACTGATATTTAAAGCGTTTGTGAAATGGGAATTGAGAGAAAATGTAGATAACTTTCAAGTAATTTATAAAGTGACTTGGTATTAAAGAAAACTGCACCTCACAACTCAGTGGGTTAAGTGTCCAACTCTTGATTTCGGCTCAGGTCACAATCTCATGGTTTGTGAGATCAAGCCCCACATTGAGCTCTGTGCTGACAGCACAGAGCCTGCTTGGGATTCTCTCTCTCCCTCTCTCTCTCTCTCTCTCTCTCTCTCAAAATAAATAAATAAACTTAAAAAAAAACACTATGGATTCAAGAAAGAAAGATTTCAAAATGAGAGATATTACTGCTTACCTGAAGGCTACTGTCAATGATCCAATAAGGAGGGAAAATACTGATGATGCAAGAGGGAAAGAGACAATCCTAGGAGTGCAGCCTTTGAGTAGATTTGTGATTAAATCAAGTGGCTTCTGCAGCACAGGCAGTTCCTCTATGGCAACAGAAAAGAAGGCATAAAGGGAATATGGATCCAAGTAGGTAGGCATATTGGTGAGAGAATAGAAACTCTCTTCTGTTCACTTACATATCCTTAGTGGTTAAATTTAACAAACAGAACAAGCAAGGAGGGAAAACAGAGAGAGAGAGAGAGACAACCAAGAAACAGACTCTTAACTATAGAGAACAGACTGATGGTACTAGAGGGGAAGGTGGGGGTAGCGGGTGAAATAGGTGACAGGGATTAAAGAGGACACTCATGATGAGCACTGAATAAGGTATAGAATTGTTGAATTACTACATTGTGCACCTGAAACTAATAGAACACTGTATGTTAACTATCCTGGAATTAAAATTAAATACTTAATTTAAAAAAAACGGGTTCCTCAGCTGAGTATATATGGAGGTGGGAGGTCCAAGGAATTTATGGACATATTTCTCAAGAACATAATCAGACACAACAGAACAGAGATAACAATGAAGAAAGCAAAGACACACAAGAAGCCAACACCAGGAAGAACACATCCAGTGAGAAAGGGAATGAAAAGTCTCGGGAGTTCTCACAAGATAATGAGGATGATGTACCTGGAATATAAACAACATTTGAGAAGTTTGCAATGGTTTTCATTTCAAATGTTTGGGCTGTTGGAAGTGTTAAATCTGTATAAGTATAAATTTGATATTTGAAACTTACATTGAGAGACAAAATCCCTTTATTTTTGTGTAAAGGTAATTAAACATTATTGCTAATTGTACTTGTTCAGTATTAACAGCTATATTATACTTTAAATGTGGGGAAATCCAGTTAGAAAATGTTAAACTACTTATCCAGACATTATGGTTTTCGTATATTTTCTTTTTTATTGTGAGAGGATCCCCATCATTTCATTAATTAACACATTAGCATATGTTCAATAGCTATCTGTATGTTAAGGTGGAAATGACCAAAAAAAAATGTTAATTAAAAAACCCCTGCTATTTATATCAACCTTTCCTCTTTTCCAAATACCATGAGTTTTGTGTATAGTTTAAATCTAGGTTTTACCAGACTATCTTTTCCCTGTTTATAGGTTTTGGAGAAATAGAATGTTTTCATGGGGTTTTATGTCAGACAAATGTTACCTCAAATAAAAAATATTTACCATTGGGGCACCTGGTGGCTCAGTCAGTTAAGCGTCCGACTTTGGCTTAGGTCACGATCTCACATTTCATGAGCTCAAGCCCCAGTCGGGGTCTGTGCTGACAGCTCAGAGCCTGGAGCCTGCTTCAGATGCTGTGTATCCCTCTCTGTCTCCTCTCCCACTTGTACACTGTCTCTCTCTCGCAAAAATAAACATTAAAACAATTTTTTAATAAAAAAATATTTACAATAATATAAAAAAACAAAATAGAGAGATTTATTTTATGTTGTTTCTTTCCTAATGTACTATGAAATTATATTTATTGCTTGTCTTTCACAGGTTGATAAATCAAATAGATCAAAATTTTTGAACATTCAAATGTAGAAATGATCTGATGAAGTCTGGAATGATTCACTAATTTGATGCTTAAATACAAGTCACAGTTAAATAGAATAACCAAATATTGTAATTTTCTTCAATCCAGCAAAATACATGATAAAATAATGTGAATATGCAATGCTTTAAAAAAAATTTCTTCCACAGGGTGCCTGGGTGGCTCGGTCGGTTAAGCGTCCGCCCCTTAATTTGAACTCAGGCCATGATCTCACAGTTTCATGAGTTTGAGCTCCATATCAGGCTCTGTGCTGACAACATGGAGCCTGCTTGGGATTCCTTCTGTCTCTCTCCTTCTCTCTCTGCCCTTCCCCAACTCGCACTGTCTCTGTCTCTCTCAAAATAAATAAATAAACTTATGAAAAAATAAATAATAAATAAATTTCTTCCTCCTTAGATCTGGCAAAAAACCCAATTCTTTAATTTTTAAAACTCCCAATAATTGGTATTCTGGCTAGTTGTTTTGAAAAGCCTCACTGGCGGAGTGTATCTACTTAATTTTCTGTGCCTTAGTTTGTTTCCCTGCTTGTTTCCCTGTATTTTCAAAATATAAATATATATGTAAAATATTCAGCAGCATCCTACACCTATGAGATCTATAAGAATGCCTGTAACTCAGTCCATCTTTTAAATCAAAGAATTCACCCTGGAGCAAAACTCTTTGAATACAATAAATGTTATACGGTGTTCAGAATGTTCTGGCTTTAAACTACTTTATAGAATGCCAGCCTCACAGAAGCCTTGTAATGAATATAAAAACAACTTTAGCTAAAATATATAACATATTTGATATCTGAAACCAACCTTACCTCGTGGATAGAAAGACTGAATAGTATTCCGAGCACAATCTCAAAGTATTTCCAGTAGATATGAATGGACTATCTGTGCTGCAGAAGAACCCCGTGGGTGGGGCAAGTCCTCACAACAAATACTCTCCTTAGGGTCAGAAGAACAAGACTGAGCAAGACCCTTGAATTCAACCAATGGCAAAAATGTGCATTTTAGTTCTATGTTAATACAGGACCTTTCCTGACTCATTAATCTAAATTAGACCTTCTACGAGGCACCTGGGTGGCTCAGTTGGTTGAGTGGCCGACTTCGGCTCAGGTCATGATCTAGCAGTCCCTGGGTTCCAACCCCATGTGGGGCTCTGTGCTGACCGCTCAGAGCCTGGAGCCTGCTTCGGATTCTGTGTCTCCCTCTCTCTCTGCCCCTGCCCCGCTCTCACTTTGTCTCACTCTGTCTCTCAAAAATGAATAAATGTAATATATATATATATATATATGTATATATATATATATATATATATATATAAAATTTATATATTTAAGATGGCCGACAGGACTGACACGGGAATTCCAGTCCCTACCTGAAGACTCCCCTTCCAGGTTTTTCTTCCCACCCCGCTTGCTTGCAGCGAATGCGAAAGTTAAGAGACCATAAATTGTGCCTGCTGCTTATGCTCAGGACTCAGACCTCTGGAGAATGATCTCCTCTGAGCCCACCAGTGTAAAATAAACCTCCTGCCTTCTAAGATCTCCGAGTGCCGCTTGGTTCTTTTGCCGGGTGATCCAGACCAGTTTCCATAAGAAATATACAAAATATTTTAACACCATTTGCAACCCACGAAGTAAGTCCCCACCATTCAATAAGAACATCTTGTCCGTTCTAAATGTGTCTTTAATACCTGTGCCTCAATGTAGGAAGCAGTATACAGCAATCTCTTTTCTGAGGAGTAAAGTGTTTCATTGATATATAAAGGTAATCAACTGGTGATTTCACTGGCAATAATTTTTCGATGATCCTGGGTAATAACCATCCAACTGGTATCTGCATATAGTTTTGCCAGCTTTAAACACTTCTCCACACTGTACCCAGTCTTGTACAAAATACAAAGTTTGCTCTTACTAGCCCTTCTCTTTGCTCTTATGATCACGAACAACTACTTACATGACCTAAAACATCTCACGAGGTATTTCTCCTGACTCCCTCACCAACTTCATCGTGCACTACTATCCTGTGACTCTCTGACCTCCACGTGTATGAGACTACACCAGGACACCGATTGTTACTGCACTGTTGTAAATGCTGTTCTCTGCACACTGAAAAGCTCCCCAAACCCACCCACTGTCACTACCTTTTCTCACTCCTTTGGCACTGTTGGCAAGATAGGCAAGAATTATCCGTGATGTGCAGTTTATCAGGCAGGTGGACAAAATCGACACTATCTGCGACTGTCTCCGGTATCAAAATGTCCTGAGACCATTATGTAGCAATTGGTGGACTGGAGCTATAAGCCCTATAGAAACATCACCGACCCCAAACTCGCCAAGGCAGGGGCCAATCAGTGCTCCCCATTTCTTTCTCAGAATGGGATGGGCATACACACATATGTGTTGCTCTTACTCATGTACATACATATATGTGTGTGTGTGTATATATATATACATACATATGCATGTATATGTATATAAAATATATATATATATAATAATTACTTTAAAAGTAATTAAAATTACTTGAAAATCAGAAACTGTTGATGCTTAACTTCAATAAGTACAAATATACAAATGCTGCATTAAATAACCTATCTGCCAACATTACACCTAGGTAACATGTACGTTATTAATGAACAAGCTTTTGTTGGTTTGTTTCTGTTTTTGTTTTTTTCACATTTTTTAAATTTCTTCTTTAGTTTACATCCAAGTTAGTTAGCATATAGTGCAATAATGATTTCAGGAGTGGACTCCAGTGATTCATCCCCTATGTGTAACACCCAGTGCTCATCCCAACAAGTGTCCTTCTTAATGCCCCTTACCCATTTACCTCATCCTCCCACCCACAACCCTTCCAGCAACCCTCAGTTTGTTCTCTGTATTTAAGTGTCTCTTATGTTTTGTCCCCCTCCTTGTTTTTATATTATTTTTGCTCCCCTTCCCTTCTATTCATCTGTTTTGTATCTTAAATTCCTCATAGGAGCGAAGTCATATGATATTTGTCTTTCTCTGACTGACTTATTTCACTTAGCATAATACCCTCTAGTTCCATCCACATAGTTGCAAATGGCAAGATTTCATTCTTTTTGATCACTGAGCAATATTCAATTGTGTGTGTATGTGTATATATATATATACATATCTTTTTTTTAATATGAAATTTATTGTCAAATTGGTTTCCATACAACACCCAGTGCTCATCCCTACAGGTGCCCTCCTCAATGCCCATCACCCACTTTCCCCTCCCTTCCACCCCCATCAACCCTCAGTTTATTCTCAGTTTTTAAGAGTCTCTTATGGTTTGCCTCCCTCCCTCTCTAACCTCTTCTTTTCCTTCCCTTCCCCCATAGTCTTCTGTTAAGCTTCTCAGGATCCACATAAGAGTGAAAACATATGGTATCTGTCTTTCTCTGTATGACTTATTTCACTTAGCATAACACTCTCTAGTTCCATCCACGTTGCTACAAAAGGCCATATTTCATTCTTTCTCATTGCCACATAGTATTCCATTGTGTATATAAACCACAATTTTTTTATCCATTCATTAGTTGATGGACATTTAGGAAACTAGACCACTTTCTTACACCATTCACAAAAATAAACTCAAAATGGATAAAGGGCCTGAATGTGAGACAGGAAGCCATCAAAACCCTAGAGGAAAAAGCAGGAAAAAAACCTCTCTGACCTCAGCCACAGCAATTTCTTAATGACACATCCCAAAAGGCAAGGGTATTAAAAGCAAAAATGAACTATTGGGACCTCATGAAGATAAAAAGCTTCTGCACTGCAAAGGAAACAATCAACAAAACTAAAAGGTAACCAACGGAATGGAAAAGATATTTGCAAGTGACATATCAGACAAAGGGCTAGTATCCAAAATCTATAAAGAACTCACCAAACCCCACACCCAAAAAACAAATAATCCAGTGAAGAAAAGGGCAGAAAACATGAATAGACACTTCTCTAAAGAAGACTTCCGGATGGACAACAGGCACATGAAAAGATGCTCAACGTCGCTCCTCATCAGGGAAATACAAATCAAAACCACACTGAGATATCACCTCACTCCAGTCAGAGTGGCCAAAATGAACAAATCAGGAGACTATAGATGCTGGAGAGGATGTGGAGAAAGGGAACCCTCTTGCACTGTTACAAATCAAAACCACACTGAGATATCACCTCACTCCAGTCAGAGTGGCCAAAATGAACAAATCAGGAGACTATAGATGCTGGAGAGGATGTGGAGAAACGGGAACCCTCTTGCACTGTTGGTGGGAATGCAAATTGGTGCAGCCACTCTGGAAAACAGTGTGGAGGTTCCTCAAAAAATTAAAAATAGACCTACCCTATGACCCAGCAGTAGCACTGCTAGGAATTTACCCAAGGGATACAGGAGTACTGATGTACAGGGGCACTTGTACCCCAGTGTTTATAGCAGCACTTTCAACAATAGCCAAATTAGGGAAAGAGCCTATACCATATCTTCTTTATCCATTCATCTGTCAATGTACATTTGGGCTCTTTCCATACTTTGGCTATTGTCAATAGCGCTGCTGTAAACGTTGGGGTGCATATGCCCCTTTGAACAAGCTTTTATTATAGTAATTCAATACTGTTTTCCAGGTGGTAAAAAAAAAAAAAGTAAAAACGGACTTTTTAAAAAAATTTCAATTCCATTTTTTTTATATTTATTTATTTTTCAGAGAGAAAGCCAGACCACGAGCAGGAGAGGGACAGAGAGAGGAGGAGACACAATCTGAAGTAGGCTCCAGGATCTGAGCTGTCAGCACAGAGCCCAATGCCGGGCTTGAACTCATAAACAGTGAGATCATGACCTGAGCTGAAGTCAGATGCTTAACCAACTGAGCCACCCAAGCCCCCAAAGCTATTGGCATTTAGGTAAAGATATCCTCCTTCTCTAAAAAACAAACAAACAAACATAAAAAGAAAAAAACAAACAAAAAAAAAAACCCAAAACAACATTCAACATTTTAATAGTGCAAAGCTATCTTTATCATTTTAATGATTGCATTCCTCAATAAATCGAAGAGAGCTGAAAGAACAAATTCAAATGCACTATCTTATTAGTGCATTTGTGTAGTGCATTTGTGCTCTTCCTCTCAAAAATAAATAAGTGAACATTAAAAAAAATCTAATTATGTCATCCATTCCTTAAAGACTTCCAATGATTCTATTCTCTTCTGAAAAAAATTAAATTTCTTTGTGCGGCAGCTTCGGGAGAGAATACTGCATCAGTATAAAGCCTGCAGTGACCCATGAATTTGAAAGTACTATCTCAGTAAAGAATAAATAACATACTGAATATATTTAAATGCCAGTGCATTTTACCTTCTTAGGCCGCTTGCAGAGCATTTTTAAATATAATTATTGACTTCCGATCCAGTTTGTTGCTGGATCCTTACTATGCATTACTTAAACTCATTTGTATTTTGTAACTGATTTCTTTTTTTCTCTTGGCCTCAACAGGCCTGGTATCTGCTACAATCTAGCCCCCTTAACAGTTTTGGCCATGCTGGTTGAACAGTTTTTATAAATTACTAACAATCTGGATTCAAGATGTGGTATTGATAATGTTACACTACTGTAATGGAAGTATTGTTACTATACTTGAGTTGATTTGGAAACACATATTTAACCAAAATCACGAATTGTATACAAATCAAAAAAAATCAAGTCATCAAAACACATGCAAATTAATTTTGTTGAAAAAATATCAAGTGGAAAAAACAGGAAGTAAATGGATCAAAGTCCAAGGCAAACTCAAATAAAGTGGATCCTCTAAAGGTGAAATGCATGGAGATTTTCACAGATAATACAGAAGCACAGAAGTAAACATACATGGAAATAAGTAAACAGAATTCGGTAGCATTTCAAGAATCAGTAGAAAAATAAGGCGAACTCTGTGATGTCGGAAGCTATGCTGCACTTCCATTCAAATTTTAGTATTTTGCTAAACAATAAAAGTTATTTCTATCCTGACAATATTCTTTTTTTTTTTAATTTTTTTTTTTCAACGTTTATTTACCTTTGGGACAGAGAGAGACAGAGCATGAAGGGGGGAGGGGCAGAGAGAGAGGGAGACACAGAATCGGAAACAGGCTCCAGGCTCGGAGCCATCCGCCCAGAGCCTGACGCGGGGCTCGAACTCCCGGACCGCGAGATCCTGACCTGGCTGAAGTCGGACGCTTAACCGACTGCGCCACCCAGGCGCCCCATATCCTGACAATATTCTAATAGGAAGGAAAGGAAATGACAGACTTAGGATTTAAAAACAACCATACGAAATAAAGTGGCTCCATTTCAAAAGAAAATTGTTGATTGTCAGGGCACTCTCTTCAGCGTAGAGTTTCCATCTTTAGTCACAAAGGTTTCTTCGGCGTGGCAGAGATTAATTCTTCTATGAAAGTCCATGAAAAACTAGTCTAGGATGAAAAACTGTAAGTATACTCAAATCATGCATTTTCATCAAAACGGTTCATTATAGATAGTTTCCAATAAATTATTTAATTTGGGATTATTTCAACTCTCAGTGATTCCTGCTCCTGCAAACTTGAGGAATCTGTTCATTACGAGACGTTATCCATGAGCAGAGAATACTACATGAGGGTACGTTTTTAAGAAATTCGGTTTTCAGAACTTGTAAGTCAATAAAATGAATTCCAAGTTTCTCTTGATACTAGAAATAATAATCTAAGCGTAGAGTCCCATGGTATGCTTGTAAGTTTAAATTAGATTCTTTCCCAGGGCCAACCCTTAAAAAATAATTACACTCTCTAGCACTTTGTTTTCTTTTTTTGACAAAATCAGTCGTCAAGGGCATTGGCATCCACTGAAGATTTTGTTTACAAATAGCTTGTGGTGTTTAAGTACCTCTGCAGCACAAATGCGAAACAAGCTTAACACACTCTTATTGTAACACCACAAATAGTTCTCCGTCTTTTAGTCTCTGGCCTCTCTCCAATCCATCCAGAAGAGCTGAATTTCAACACAAGAATTCATAGTTTAATCAAAATAATTGGGTTTCTGTCACAAATGGGTAATTCCACCAAGTAAAGAGCGCACAAAGCAAAAGATATTACTGAAAGCAACATATCACCGAAGATCACAATTAGGAAGAAATAATTGTGCTTTATAAATGGAATACGCATGTTTCTCCTAAACTCAGACTTTGAAGTGCTCTGGTTTGTGACAATGAAGAGAGGACCCGAGATCAAATGTTACTGTTGCGTATCGAGAATTTCTCATTATCAAGTGTCAAAAATTTCTGTTCTCATTTGCAACTATCCAGAAAATGTAAATTTTTAGGCAACTTAAAAAGTATTTATAAAACCCAGAGATATGGAAAATCTTTTACCGCAGCATGTTGGTTTTTTTAATGTTTATTTATTAACATTAAAGTACAAGTGGGGAGAGGCAGAGAGAGAGAGGGAGAGAGAGAGAATACCAAGTAAGCCCCATGCTATCAGTACAGACCTGACACGGGGCTTGAACCCAGGAACCGTGAGTTCGTGACCTGAGCCAAAATCAAGAGTTAGCCACTTAACCTACTGAGCCACCCAGATGCCCCACAACATACAATTTTGAATAAGGCACGGCTTGCATAATAAAACAATATTGTTTATCCCACTTGATAATTTCCTATCTTTATATATTTCCTAATTTTGTAAAAGGTAAAAGGATGAAGCACAGGTCTAAAAGCACCTCTGCCCCACTAGTGTGATAGGCCCAAGGTAGAATATCCCTCCTAATCAAATCAATATAAGTATTTTAATTTAATCAATGGGTTTTATTTTTCCATATAACTCCTTTCCCACCTTATAACTTCTGCCTAAGTTTTTTTTTAATAACCTACGTTTTAAAGTTTATGTATTTATTTTGTGATGGGGGTACAGAAAGAGAGGGAGAGAGAGAATCCCAAGCAGGCTCCACACTCAGCACAGAGCCCAATGCGAGGCTCGAACTCATGAACCATGAGATCATGACCTGAGCCAAAATCAATAGTCAGACGCTTAACCAACTGAGCCCCCCAGGCACCCCGTCATTTTGTGTTCTTACATCCATTTGTGTCCCTCTAGAACTGACTATTCAATAAATATATGAGTGATTAAACTAGCTGAGCATAAATTTCCCACTTCTGTATGCTGTGTGGTGTTCTAGATACAGTTAAGAAACTATTCACCCAAAGATTCTTCTAATTTGGAGATATGCTCCAAATTTTGGGGAGTTTACACTCTTTGCCACCCTGGTTAAAACATAGTTCTGACTTTCTGAAAGTACACAAAATATTTCGGGAATAAATGACATTTACTTGTAGCTGTTTCATGCTGCAAGAATCGTTGTAGTTATTTCTTCTCTCATAGTTCAAAACCCTGTCAACAGCTGGCTGAAAAAATCAATTATATCTTGATTCCAATTTTTCATCTTGGTGTTTATTTATGGATTACATTTCAAATGAATATGCTTATAATAAAAAAATGCCAATGTCTAGGTTTATTCTTTCGGCTGATAGCTAATCAAATAAAATAAAGTCAATATTCACATATATTCATCAGTAAGGAAGAAAAAACAATTAGAAAGCAGCCCCAGAGGAGAAGGCATGATCCTACATACATTGGCATGAGTTCTGCATTACCTAGCTGTTTAATGTCTAGCAAGAACTACCCTAGCTCATTTCTAAACAAAGTCGGGATGGGCTACATCCTCTCAAAAAAGCCACTTCTGGTCTAAAATTCTATGTATTTTAAGTCAGAAAATTAAAGAGCATAAACCTAATTTGAACACTCTGGAAACGTGCCTATAAAGTGAGCCTGAGCACCCCATCCACTGCGGATGATCCACTTTATATACACAGAGTGGAAGGAAAATGTCCCAGTAACTTCTCAGGCATGGTCACGCATTGTTTATTTACATATAGATCAAAGGTTTCATGCAGCACTTTGAAGAAATGGAAAGAGGCAAGATTTCTAGTGATGGAATTCTGTAAGAACCTTCCATAAATCTTTTCTGACTAAACAGGTGATGTTATACATAAAAAGAAATTCATGCTTTCAGGGTGGAGTGTGTGTTTAGCAATGCCTAGACAGGTAACTTAGGTATCTGGGCCTGCAAGTATACATATTTAACTTACATGTCCTACTGCTGACTTTTCAACCTCAGAGAAAAGATGTGAGCTCTCAACGTGCTTTAAAATTGTACCATTCCAGGGGCGCCTGGGTGGCTCAGTCGGCTAAGCATCCGACTTTGGCTCAGGTCATGATCTCACGGTTCGTGAGTTCGAGCCTGTGTTGGGCTCTGTGCTGACAGCTCAGAGCCTGCAGCCTGTTTTGGATTCTGAGTCTCCCTCTCTCCCTCTGCCCCTCCCCCTCTCACACTCTGTCTCTCTCTCTCTCTTTCTCAAAAATAAATAAAACATTTAAAAAAAATTAAAATTGTAGCATTCTGAGACAGAGACCTCATTCTCCTACACTCTGATCTTGCTCCAAGATTTTAGAAGGTCCACCCCAAAACGGTTCTGAGCTTCCATGGTGAGTGACTGTCCACAGCAGTCTTCCCCTGCTGTGTAAAGTTGCGTCTTCAGAGTGACCACTCAGCCAGTCTTCACTTCCCAACCTTCTCCTTGGGGAATTGCGTGGTGACCACATAACTAATTCTGGCCAGTGAACCAGGAATGGAAGTTGTCTGGTGCGCTGGTATGGTGCTGAAATGGTTACGAAGGTAGTCAGAGGATGGTTTTCCATCCCCTTTCCACTTGCCAGCTGAAAACAAAGGGCTCGAATGTGCTGGGAGATGGCAAAATGACAAGAGAAAAAGAAGGTGGCTTCCTGAATCACCAGGTGGAAGACAGGCTTGACACATCCCAGCAGACGGCCACGTAGTTTTGGGGGTGGGGGCGGGGAATTAATTCCTATTGTGTTAAGTCATGAAGATGGAGATTTTTATAGCATTTAGATTTCCTTGATTCAAATACTATAGGCAAGAACACTTGAGGATAGACTTCATATTTAGGTAAACTATTAAAAGAAATCCCAACTGATGTTTATTTTCATTTTGTAAATAACTTATTCTGTAGAGACCTTTCTTCTATCTAATATTAATTAAAGAATTAAAAAATACCATCCCCTTCTGGCTCCTGGGTAGCTCAGTCAGTTAAGCATCTGACTTCGGCTCAGGTCATGGTCTCACAGTTCGTGAGTTCAAGCCCCGCGTAGGGCTCTATGCTGACAGCTCAAGGCCTGGAGCCTGCTTCACATTCTGTCTCTCTCCTTCTGCCTCTCCCCTGCTCGTGCTGTTTCTCTCTCAAAAATAAACATTAAAAAATAAAAAAATAAATTTAAAAAAAATCATTAAAAAATACCATCCCTTTACCTCATCTTGATATATATTTACTATCATACCTATGTTTGTCTGCATTGCTTAATTTGTTGTTCAGTGGTAAGCCATGACGCTTTGAGCAAGGGTAAAAATAACGTGGAAAAACGTATGCTCCGTCACTATGAAGTCTGCCCTTGAGGTAGTCAGTGAGTTCTCTCTCTTTACAGTTTAATTTCTTCCCCGATTCATAGAGTGCAGTGGGAGGTATTCCCAGTGGAGTTTCTGTTGCTGGATCAATTCTGCAGCATCTCCAGGGAAATTCCTGGTGAGGAGTGGGAAAATCAGTGCTTCTCAAAATGTGGACTTATTTTAACTTATTATCACATCTTAAAACAAGATACAAGTATTATACAGAAAAGCGTTACAGGAAATGTGTCTTTTTTTTTTAATTTTGGCATATACAGTTAAGAAACTTCCAGGGACATTTTCCAAATCATTATTTGGACAACAACAACAACAACAAACCTGTTTTGAAGTGGTTTTCTTCGGTTACATCTCTGTTATAGTTCCAACCAGCATAATGATATATAGCTATGTTTTTCACCCTTTTACAATGCTAGCATTACGCAGATGCTGTTTTCAGATGGAAAGCACAACCGTCCATTATCATTAACATTTCATCCAAATGCACAAAGATGTAAATTGTGGGACGCCCTTTTACAAAATTGAAACCTTTTTTTTTTCTCTTTCAGTTTTAGGTTATATGACGTTCCAACCTTAGTGGCTTCAAAACAATAATAACTATAATTGTTGGTATTTCCTTGTAAACCTGGGAGGAATCAGACGAAATTTCAAAATGTGGATAAATCATTCTCTGTAACAGTACTTTAACAATTGGTTGGTATACGTGCTTAATCACTTCACTTTTCAAGATTGGGATGTCCAAGTAGAACACAGAATTCAGAAGCATAAATTCAGTTGGGATTCTTCCTGTTTCGAAATTGCCAAATAAAACAATCCTAAACTTCTATGCACTTTTAGATTCACTTACACTGAATGGGTCAACTTTCTTACCATTTTTATTATTATGTGCAATTGCTGTGCTGCATTAAAAAGCATAGAATCCTCCTGTAAATAGGCTGTAATATTTAAATATTGTATTAGAAGAAGTACATATACAAATTATGTGATAAGCCATTGGATTTACTATATTTACTGAATACATTTACTGTAAATTCTACTCCCTCGGCACAAAATGTGCTTCATTTTCTACTAACTTATCAATGTCAATTTTTTTTACCAAAATGTACCAGATTTTGTACCATCTGATTTTATATATGAATCAATATTGAGGCCTACCTACTTTCTTTTATGATGGTGTTTAAGTTCCCATAATTTAGATCCACTGGCGTACTCGATTCCACATCTTGTGACTGGTCTGGGAAAGACTAAGGGAGGTGTAGCTTTATTTTTTTTTTTTAACGTTTATTTATTTTTGAGACAGAGAAAGAGCATGAACGGGGGAGGGTCAGAGAGAGAGGGAGACAGAATCTGAAACAGGCTCCAGGCTCTGAGCAGTCAGCACAGAGCCCGACGTGGGGCTCGAAGTCACGGACCGCGAGATCGTGACCTGAGCCGAAGTCGGACGCTTAACCGACTGAGCCACCCAGGCGCCCCTAAGGGAGGTGTAACTTTAAATTGGCTCTGTATTTTCAGCTCAGCCAGCCTCTTACCCCATAAATTGGCTTCCTTATTGTTCTGTGTGAGCAAGCCACCACTTCTTAGAACCAGATCTTACAAGAAAATATCAATTTTGTCCCTTCTGTATGACTTCTGTCTTGTATGGCCAAGGACCCCATCTGACCGGGCTTAGGATCCTACCATTGAAACTGGTTTCTACATGTGGGACTTTGCTACCTGATACCACAATTTCTCATTCACCACCAACTACGGGGATCTCAGACATGATCTCCCTTAGCGATAGGTGGCTGAAGTTCAGCAACCCGTTTGAGAACATGAGAAGAGGTGCAGAGAATTGCAGAGAGCTCGGCCCTGACCCTCCTGATCCGATGAATGAACACAATTGTCTAGCCCCAAGTATCTCCTGATATGTGAGAATAAACCCTGATGTGTTAAGTCCCCATCCTGCTGTGTCTGCTGCTGATAACCAGCCGCTGCTATTAACAAATACAGTCCTAGAACATCTTGCTTTCCTCTGAAAACTGACATTTCCTCCCTTTTGATAATCAGAGCAAAGCACTTAACCTCTTGCTCCGGCTGCCAGAAGTCTTAGTATCGGGTTTTGCACTTAATCACAGCAATTGTGGTGATGACCTTTATCGCTGATTTCCTGTTCTCTAAAACACTCTCAACCGTTTGTATCCTCCTGTTTCCATTCTTGTTCTGTGTTTCTGAAAATTCTCTACAAACTTATTTGAAAATAGAAAAGACCTACGGATTTATTTTTAAATGGATTTATTTGCAGTTCGTTACTGTAAGAATTATATAAAATCCCCCAAACATGGAACTTGATTTTTTTTCTGGTTAATCTTCTTGTTGTTCTGAATGGCAGATTCTATTCATAATTTAACTAAAGAAATATATGAAGCATGTATGCTTTACCGGGACCTGCACTGATTTCTGGAAGAGGGACGTAAACAAGACATTATGGACCTAATCCCCATACAGTTTTCAAGATCAAGTACAACTTATAAATAATTTGGTCGGTGACTTTATTTTTATCAGCTAGAACAATTAAGTGAATAATTAAACTGAGATCTAAGACAAGGTTATTTTAAGTTGACTCTGACTATCAAATACTTGAAAAATAAAAATGAAAGCTTTTTCTTTCTTGTCGTCAAAGACATCAGAAGACAGAACATTCACTTTTATCATGATTTTTTCTTTTATCTTCATTTCACTTTTGTCTCATCAACGCTAATGATTTTGGTATAGTGTCAGTGAACTCACATCTTTATTAATATTCAATGCTATGTTATTCCAAAGATAAAAATTGGGAACTGTACTTACTGAAAGCATTTTAAGAGAACTATCCGAACTGGTGACCTACACAGGTACAGCATTCCCTATGTACCTTGTTATTTGAAATGTACCCATGAAGTCAGGAGAATACACCTAAAAAGGATAATTTGTTCTCCAGAGTAATCAAATGCTATATTGGAAAATAGGGCAGTAAATACAAACTGAATAAATGTACCAAAAAAATGTAGATGTTATTAGAAGAAAAAAAAAAAAACAAAAACACAGGTGTTAATCCAGAATCGAAATAGAGAATACAAAGAGCCAGAAATTGTATCTTAGCACTGTGTAATGATGACATTGATAAGAACGTTATCAGTATAATGCAGAATCCCCAAATTTCTCGGGATTTATAGAAGACTAAATTAAATTGAGCTCTTCAACAAAGTTCCAAAAGTCTACTTTCTGAAAGTTGGTAATTCATGTGTCCAGGTGGCTCAGACTGAGCAGAGTATTCCTTGCCAGTGGGTTGTGTAGAATACACTGCCAGTCAGTCTCTTGTCTTTTGTCAACCATGTCACGAATACTTTCCAGTAAACCAGAACATGAGTTCTAGAAGCTTTCTTTTAAAGTTTTATCTATTTATTTATTTTGAGAGAGAGAGAGAGTGAGGGAGTGCATGAGCAGGGGAAGGGCAGAGAGAGAGAATCTCAAGCTGGCTACCTACGCACCTTCAGCGCAGAGCCTGATGCGGGTATCAAACTCATGAACCGTGAGATCACGAGCTGAGCAGAAACCAAGATTTGGATGCTTAACCGACTGAGCCACCCAGGCACCCCTCATCTATTTTTTAAAAGGTCACAGTAACTGTAATAATATTTCCCCAAACATGCCCAAGAAGATCATTATTTTCTTTTTAATATTAGGCTTTTTTTATTATAGTGAACACAGTTATTTCTAAATAGAAGAAGGAAATTACTCGTATGAGCACTTGCCTCTTCTCAAGAGATTAGGCAAACATCCTCCACAGCTTCATAGAAAACAGCACATTATCTGGCCTTTTGGCCACCTTTGCATCTTGCTCCATAGAAAGAGCATCTGCTCAGTTGTTTCTATGTTGCTGAGGAATGTGCTTACACTAAATCTGTAGATGAGCAAAGCCTCTTCTGCACTCTCTCAACTGGGGACAAGCCAGCAGCTCTCAGTGCTTTGATGCATGAATAGCCAATTGCAGTGCATACTGAAACTGGGGGCAGGGGAATGACCTCACTCCTGGAAAAGAATATGCAAAACCTCCCGTTTAATGTAGTGTGATGAAAAGAGCATAAGGCCTCGGAGATGACTGAGCTTGTTTTTTAGGGCCCAGAAAATGTCACAGAAAATTGTGCATCATCAAATAGGGTGTCTCACCTAGATAACAAAAATGATAGAAAAATGAGATGTGATAAAGAGATAAGGAAAGATCTTTACGATGCAAACTACTCCATAAATACTGTGTCCCACAAGGATCTCATGGAAACTTATCCTTTACACAAGGTTTTAGATAATGGCTTAAAAAATCCACACTTTCCAAATAAATTTTTCTTCCTCCACTCTACTTTCTCCTAGATAAACCAAATTAAATTGCTTTAAAGGCATAGACACATTCATCATCTGACCCTTTTCTCTCTGCATTTCACAAATTCTTCCTTGTCTTTTCACCTGCCACTAATATATTCCAGATACTACAATGACCTAAGACTTGCCCAGTTAGTCAGCACATAAGAGTTGCTGACCTTAATTCAGTTCCAGTATTCCATAATAATTATAATCATTCTTTTTTGTCAGTGTAAGAATTCCTTAAAGTGTAAAAACATTCAGCTCCCAATTACTCACTGCCCTTTTATGTCTAAATAAATAGTTGTCAACTAGGTTTTCTTTCTTAGTGACAGTTAAAGTTTTATAAGACATATGGTCTCATTAGACTGAGATACTTAAAGACATCTATCTTTTTCCTAACTAATTGGCAGCTCAGCATTTTTTTTTATGAAACATCATAATAGATACAGCTAGAGATTCAGCATGGAAACTTCCTGCCTGAATTAACACCTGAATTAATAAGTTTTCATATTGGAATTCTGAAGAATGGAGTTCTTGGGGGATTATATTCAGCAAAACATAGGAAAATAAACAACTGTTACCAACATTGCTCCATTTAAATATGCTCACTAATTGTCTCTTATTTTTCATTTAAAGAGTTTATATCTTTATATTGAGTTTCACTTAAAGAGTTTATATCCCAAAGTCTCAGAGACTCAATAAAAAGGGTAGACAAAATATTATAGAAAGACATCCAAGGTGCAATTGCATCATTTTGACCTTGGAAGAAACCTGCCTTGGGCTTTTCAGGGAATTAAGACCCCTGCTTCCTCTCTCGGGGTTTTCATTCATAGGCAGACTAACAGGCTCCCTAAGGAGTTCCTTCACTACTTCAATTACTTCTGTCATGCCTTTCCCATTCAGGGGTCATGCTCTCTCCTCCTGATTTATATCTGTGAATGCTACAAGGTCTCACCTGTAGAATCCAAATATCCTGGAAGAATTTCTCTAATAGGTACCCTGTTGGGATAGGAGGTAAGAAAAGGAAAAAAAGAAAAGAGTTGGTATATTAGAAATGATCTCCTTCACAGGAGATTAAGTTCAGATTAAATTATATCTGGACTTAATGAACATGAAGATTTCAGTCCATTCAAACAGAACCTTCCACTGTCCCATTTTTAGTATGCTAATAACTGACCAAATTATCTTTATGGAAAACAAAGAAGATTTGCACTTTGATAAAACAAATTTGTTGTGTTTGTGGAATTTCCAGATAGTTAATCATGCTTAGATTTAGCTATGGTCTTTTAAATATTGTATGCACAATAACATGAAGTGAGCAGAAAGCAGCTAATCCAGCCAGCCAATTAACTCTACCCAGATGCTCCACTTTTGCACTGAAAATTACTTTGAACTAGGACAGAAATATCAAACCAGGGAACAATATTTTGTGGAAGATGATGTGTGGAATAAAATTCACGTTGGATTCCTTAACCTAAACCATTTTTATGTAATGCAATATTTATATTAGCACAATATTCAATCAAACAAAAGACTGTTGTTTTGCCCCGAAACTATCTGTTGTTTTGCCCCGAAATGTGAATATATGTAAAATCATCTGAGCTTCCAAAACATTATTTCTCTTTGTTCTTTCAGGTTATAAATCACATGTTATGTGTTTCCCAAACATTGTTTTCTCTGTCCAACAAATTACAGATGTATCCTATCACTTGTGCATGCTCGAACATTCCTTCTTCCTAGTATGATCAGTATCTTCCCATCAAACTAACATGTGCCTTCCATCTCATTTGAAGTACATTTTCACTTTATAATTCCAATCTTCATATTATTTTATATTAATAAACACACTGGAAAAGAAAAGATATTTTCAGATGACTTATAGTCAAGAAAACACACCCCTCTTACCTAGTGGAAAGTACAAACACACCCAACTGCCAATCTATGTCATATCTCCACTATGTGTCTTGCAATTATAACAGATTATTCGGGGCGCCTGGGTGGCTCAGTTGGTTAAGCATCCAATTTCAGCTCAGGGCATGATCTCATGGTCCACGGGTTCCATGGGTTCGAGCCCCGTGTCTAGCTCTGTGCTGACAGCTCAGAGCCTGGAGCCTGTTTCAGATTCTGTGTCTCCCTCTCTCTGCCCCTCCCCCGCTTGTGCTCTGTCTCTCTCTCTCAAAAACAAATAAATATTTTTAAAACATTAAAAATAACAGAGAATATTCAATAAATAGTTTTTGAATGAAAGAATAAAGGAGAAAATTGTTAATAAATATTACAAATGTAACTATTTTACATTAAAAATTGTCTTAAATCATGATTAATGAAATAAGAAAATATTCATATTTAAACATTAATTAAACAAAGCAACCTAAACGTAGGGACCCAAAACTTCAAGTTGGGACAAGGATACAAAAACAAATCCAACCAAATAATTACTGTTTGTCTTTTTTCCTCTTACAAATATGCACACACACATACACACACCCTCACACACAGACATCAAAGATACCAAGCAAGGTAAAAAAAAAAAAAGAGAGAGACTAAGATCAATTAAGAAGAAATATCACAGCTTTAAAGATTACTTTAACTGAGGATAGGATTAAAGTGATTTGTATTTTCTTCTCTTTATAGTTGTTTTGTGAGTTGCATAGAGTAGGCATTGATTGAAAGAGATAAGAGGCAACATTTCAAGTGGTGGAAATGTTCTATTTTAACTTTAGTTGTGGTTACAATAAAGTATAAATTTTCATAACTCAAACTATACATTTTAAAATGGGTGCTCTTTATATAAATTATACATCAATGCAAGTGATATGTTAAGAAGATAATCTAACAAAAAAGAATTGAGCAGAAACTTCAAAAAATGAATATATCCAATAATTACACGAATAATGCTTAATATTAATCATGAGAAAGAGGAGAATTAAACCCACAATGACATATTACCATACACCCATACAAATGTGTAACAGTCTGACAACATTAAATGTTGGTGAATAGAAGAATTGGAACTTTTGTATATTGCTAATAGAGCTAGAAAAAATTTCAAACACCTTGGAAAACTGTTTGGCAGTTTCTTATTATATCAGCATACAGGTACCCTGTGATTGAACAATTTCACTCCTACATATTTTCAAAAGAAATATAAAAATGGGTCCACAAAAAAAAAGATGGCTAAAAGAATATTTATAGATCCAAATGTTCAAAGTGTCCATGAATCTGAAGAATAGAAAATTGTGATATACTCACAAAATGGAACGTTTTTCGCCAACAATAATCGTGCTGTACATAACAAGATGGGTGAATCTCAAAACATTTTAAAAGAACAGGTAAAACTAATCTGTAGTGATAGAAATTCAACAGTGGCTGCCTCTGGGTGGTGGCAATGGGCTGGAATAGACATTAGGAATTTTCTGGAGTGATGGAAATATTTATCTTGGTTGGGATGGTAGTTCTTCAGATGTAGACATTTGTTGCAATATCAAATCTTGCACTTAAGATCTGTGCATTCATATCATGTAACGGAAATTTTAACTCAATAGGAAAATGTGCACATTCTGCATAAAAAAATATTTTTTGAAAACTCTGGATGAATAAAAGATATAACAAATGGGCAGAGATACCATTTCCTTGTTAAAGAAGATCAAGGTTCGTAAAGGTAGCAATTAGCTGTAAATAAAGTTTACACAATACAACAGGGTAGCCCTACTGGATATTTCAAAGTATATTTCTTTAATAATTAAAACCATCTGATACCAACCACATGAATCAAAAGTCAGATTCATGGATCAGAAGGCACAACACATATTTAAGAATGGAGGATAATAATAATATTACTATTTAAAATGAATAAAGGAGGGGCACCTGGGTGGCGCAGTCGGTTGGGCGTCCGACTTCAGCCAGGTCAGGATCTCGCGGTCCGGGAGTTCGAGCCCCGCGTCGGGCTCTGGGCTGATGGCTCGGAGCCTGGAGCCTGTTTCCGATTCTGTGTCTCCCTCTCTCTCTGCCCCTCCCCCGTTCACGCTCTGTCTCTCTCTGTCCCAAAAATAAATAAACGTTGAAAAAAAAAATCATTTTAAAATGAATAAAGGAAAAGGACTTTTCAGTAAATAGTGTTGCAATCACCAACTAGCCAGCTGGAAAAATAAAGTTCGATTTACATCGCAACTTATACCAGAATAAATCCCAGTTTGTTTACAGATTTAATGTCACACAAAAAACATAAAAGCACTAGAATAAATCAGACAATTATTATATAACCTCAAATTAAGGGAAACTTCTAAAAATGACATAAAACATAGAAGTTATAATAGAAAATAATGCTCAATTTAAGTATAAAAATATATTCCGTTTATATATAACTTTAAAATAAAAGAAAAAAGGCAAATGAGAATAGGTGGAGTAAAGGGAGAGTTATTTACAAAACATATGGTTCACCCAAAAAAATGAATACAAAAAGCTTTTATACATATTTTTATACATAAAAAATACTCCATAATAAGATAAACTTAAAACCAAATTGATACATCATTTTTCACTTAGATTGAATATCTTGATTTTGAATGCACACCAGTAGGAGTATTGGTAAAAGGGATTCTCATACGTGAACAGGAAAGATATAAATTGGTACACCTCTATCAAAGACAATATAGCAACATTTATCAAAATTGTGGAGATAATCAACTTGTGACATGGCAATATCACTTCTAGGAATTATCTTAAAGATATAATCACATTCATGTAAAGTTGTATATATGCAAGTTATACTTGGTTCCTGGTGCAATATTCCTCCAAAGTTATTTTTCTTTGTTTTGCACTCAATTTTATCTAAGATGCATGGAGGGGAAGCCAGCTCAGAAGAGACACCTCTAACCTGCCCCCCCCTTCTTCAGCCTATTTTGGAACAAAGTAAAAAAAGATTCTGTTCACTAGCCTCAGTAGGAGAATTAAGCTCACCTGGTATTCACCCAACTTGGAAATAAAGAATACGTATTTTTAAAATACATATCTATTTAATATTTATCTATTATCTATTTAATATTTAATATTATCCATTATCTATTTAATATTGATTAATATTGCCATCTTATAGATATAGTACTTTAGAATTACTATATGGTTTTAATAATATAAGTTTATATGCCTCAAAATAAACCTGTGAAACAATACTATATATAGCATAGATAAGTAAACTGGGGGACAGAAAGTAGAAATGAATTTTCTAAAGATGCAGAACTAAGTAAACAACTTTGGAATTAAAGTATGTCTTTTGGTTCAAAGTCAGGAGATACTTCTCCACAAAGTTCATGACAATGATCCCCGATACATTTCACCTGTAATCTTGATCAACTATATATTGATTATTTACTTAGAAGCACTGACAATAATGTGTACATGCTAATGGATGCTATAATACATATATAAATATATATTATGAATATATTATTGTATACATGCTAAATATGGTCCTAGAGCTTCCATAGTTCTTGAGAGCCTAATGAGGAAATGGCTTTCTTCCTGAAAATTTGAAGAAATTCCGGGGTGCCTGAGTGGCTCAGTGCCTTTCTGCTTCAAAGGTGGTTTTTCCTAGTTTCTGCCCCCTTCCAACTTGCAACTCTTTCTGATGGTCATCGTAATTATGATAGATAATTGCTTTAAAACCCCTTAATTAATATAAATAACAGCATATTTTTTAAATCTTGGGGAATTTGGTGGGAAAATACACATCTTTATGAAAGTCACTGTAACAAGGAAAATAGTTCTCCAGGCTTCTTTTAGATTTCTTATAATACTTGTTTTATGAAAGTCAAGCATGCTTTTCCAAAAGTATTTTGCTTTTGATATTAAATTAATTATGTAATTATTTAAAATGATTTCCTCGGGGTCCTGGGTGGCTCAGTCAGTTAAGCATACAACTTCAGCTCAGGTCATGATCTCTCAGTTTGTGAGTTTGAGCCCCGTGTCGGGCTCTGTGCTGACAGCTCAGAGCCTGGAGCCTGCTTCTGTGTCTCCCTCTCTCTCTGCCCCTGCCCTGCTCATGCTCTGTCTCTGTCTCAAAAATAAAAACATTAAAAAAATTTTTTTGAGGAAGTTCCTCAAAGCTATTTTTTCATAGAACTCTCAATAACTATGGAAGATCAATTAGCATCTTTAGGTCACTAATCAAGTAAACATAGGCTAGAATCTGCCAAATCTTAGAGTAGGGCCTAACTTTATTAAAACAAACAAATGAACAAACAAAACCACCAATCTCAGAGTTTTCTAATTTTCGGTTAAATCTAAATGGAATGATCTGATCAAAAATAGTACTGCTGATCTTCTCTTTTCTCTGCCTTCAAAGACATTTGGTAGACAAATCATTCAAATAGACAAATCCCATGATAAAGCAACTTTACCATTAGCCATGTTATTCATCTATTTCTATTTCAAATAAAGAAACACACTTATATGTTGCCAAGAATAATAGCCTGATCCTAAGCAGAAAAAGTAATGGATGGTTGTTGTTTAAACTTTTCCAATAATTATTTATCACAAAAGCTGCTATACCAGGGACTTTATAAACATTAAATTTCATCAGACTTCTTGGTTACCACATATAAACAACTAAATCCATTTTATGTAAAACAAAGGCCAATCCGAAATGTGTTTCCTTCCTCGAGCCTACCATAATACTGTGGAGGACTCTCAAAGAGAGGTGATAAAATAGTTTGACTTCTGGTATATTCTATATCCGTATTATCTAAGTGGCACATGGAATGTGGAAAACAGGTAGGGAAGATGTCATGACTGAAAACAGAAGCAATCACAGGGGCTTAGTGCTCAAGTGCTTATTACAGAGAAAGTGTTCTTGTTTGTTTTTGCATTTTCTTAAAGGTCAATGTGACTGATGACTTTGATTTTTTTTTAAGTCTGGAATAAATGCTTCTAGTTCCCATATTAGGGTGCATTTCGTAGTAACATACTGGCATTCATAAATCTTATGTTTTAAAATGTTCTTTCTGCCCCCTTTTCTAAGGGTATAAGACTGCAGAGGATCATTGCAATTGAGGAGGCAGGCAGATTAAGGCAACAAAATAATAAAAGGCCTCAATATTTTGTTATACATTTTCAGTCTCAGAATCTCTTGAAGTACTGTTCTTCCTCTTGCTGTCAACAATAGCCATTTTATTTCCCACACTTTTCTAGGAACTCCTGACAGATAAGTAAACCAAAAAAGGTTTAAAAAATATTCTGCACTTCAATGACTATTTCTCAGTTCCAAGGTATAAAATGCAATTCTAGCTTGAGAATCATAAATTTAATAACTTGAGGGTATTCTAAAATGCACACACAGGAAAAAAATTAAAAGTGTGCATTGCCTCCTGAAAGCCAAGCAGGGCCTCTTAACGATCCGGTTAGATAAGGCCAAGGGTTCAATTTCCAAAAACCAAGTTAGTTATACTAGGGCTTATGGGAAACCTCTTAATCTTAACAATGATCAACTTTGTTGATAAATGGGAATTTAGTGAAAGTGTCTAAATCGGTACAAATCCTTCCCACACTTCAAAACATAGCCAATGGTAAATAATATTCGTGGTAGTGGGCCAGTGACACTGTTTTTGTTTGAGAATCCTATAAATACATGCTATTTTGCAAACATATCCTTTCTATTGAGGGAGAGTATTGAATGTCTATTTGCTGAAGTTAAAGCAATCTGAAATCCAATTTGTCTGCTATGGATCTGCTCTAGGAGCTTGTATGCAAACATCCTTAGGCTAGAATAAAGATTTATTTCAGTGTGCATCCAGCTAACTCATTTTCTTTCTCCTGGCAAATTCCAGTTTTACATTGATTTTCTGAAAATAACTGGGATGCAAAAATTAGTGTTTATTTGGGCAGTGAATCGACTATCCGTCTGAAAATAAATGGCCTACTTTTTCTTGTTAAAATGCTCACAAATCTATACAATAAAGTGTTCATAGGTCTGTGGGTAGGTGGCAAATCCCCTCTGAAATCAGTTTAAAAATGTGACTTTTCTCAGAATGAGTCCTGAAGTTCTAAAAGTTCAAAAGAGCTATACCTTTGAATGTTGTTTACAAGCCAGGAATGAAAAAAAGGCTATTAAAGGCTTCGGTTTTGTTTTGTCTTCCGT
The DNA here is from genome assembly GCF_007474595.2 of Lynx canadensis. Classification (NCBI taxonomy): domain Eukaryota; kingdom Metazoa; phylum Chordata; class Mammalia; order Carnivora; family Felidae; genus Lynx; species Lynx canadensis. Next base: position 53,283,164 of record NC_044306.2, on the reverse strand, counting down.
TAGAAATGGATCATCTCTATTTTTAAAAAAATCAAACTGAGGAGCACCTGAGTGGCTCAGTTGGTTAAGCATCCGACTTGGGCTCAGGTCATGATCTCATGGTTCATGAGTTTGAGCCCCACGTCGGGCTCTGTGCTAACAGCTCAGAGCCTGGAGCCTGCTTCAGATTCTATGTCTCCCTCTCTCTGTTTCTGCCCCACCCCTGCTTGCTCTCTCTCTCTCTGTGTCTCTCAAAAATGAATAAACGTTAAAAAAAATTTTTTAAATCAATCAAACTGAGACATTGAAGCTTTATTTAATGATAGACTTGAGGATTTTTATTTAGTGTTTGCTTGTTGGAGTGTTCAGTGTGGACAGTTGAATCCTGCTGGCAGAAGAGAAAGTCAATGTCACTGGCAGAAAGCTGGAAGACTAAAAAAAAACCCTTAAATCAGGGTGATTGCAGCACAAGAAGCTTCCAGGAGAAACAAAAGAAAGCAAGAAGGAAAGCAAGAAAAATAGCAAGGCAAAATCACTGAGAATGATCTCAACTAAACCTCTATGTTTCTGTTCTATGAGAATTTCTATCAGAAGTATGTAAGGAAGGAATCCAAATGGCCTTCGTGGTGACCAAGAGATAAAACTGAGGATATTAAGCAGCATACCAGGCAAAGTTGAGGGGTTTTACTACAATGTGATTTTTACCCACTGGCTGTGACAATCTTGGACAAGTTGCTAAAACTCTCGGTGCCCTAACTTATAAAATGGGTATAAAACAAGCCTTCCAGAGGATGCTGCTAGCACTGTTAGCAGGACCGAAATAGAAAGCACAAAGAAGAGCCAGCGTTACCCGCTTTTACTAATGCCATCAGTAAGTAAGCTCCTCTCCTCTCTTTTCCCTCTTCCTTGGTGAGAAGTTTCTTCTGTTCCGTTGGGTTTCTATTTGTCAATGTATACCTCTCAGACATGTGGTGATCTCATGGTTGACAATATTCGCTTTCTCTCCATTTCAGCCACCCGTGCTTTTATTTATTTTTTGTTTTTTTGTTTTGTTTTGTTTTTTTAGCCACCCGTGCTTTTAGAACAGACTGTTTCTCTGAACCTGTGGCCATATACAGGTTGGCCGCAGAATCCCCCAGATGTGTGCTTTAAGTGGGCATGTATGTGCCCACCCCAAAAATGCTGCATCGAGATTTCTATGTGTGAGACTTAGAAACATGCTTTCATAACAAATCCTCAAACTGGCTTCATTGTGGTTTGGAAACACATCTGATTCTCTGGTCTATCCTTTGACCTGTCTGACCTAATCTGCCTAATCGCCTCTGAAATAACTTCACTCTGAAGTAACTCCACAAGATAAGACTTTTTGACCTTGTGTCAGAAATTCTAGCACATAGACTGCTCTTCGCCCTTTTTATAACTTTCATGTGAGGAATCTGGCTCCGGGCCAGAATAACTCTGTGTGATTTTTTTTTTTCAGACCTGAACTCAGGCAATTACAAAGACTTTCCCTGACAGGCCGCCTCGGGGAAAGCTTCCTCCCGCACAAGACTTGTGCCCGGCCAGTGTACTGCAGGTGTTGGAGGGAGTTGCAGTCAAGGACTTAGTCCCCCTGGCCGGCCTTGTTCTTCTGCATGTCCACGTTCTTCTTTATCTGGAGGCCCTTTAGTTGGGGCCTTCCACAGAGCTTTCCTTAGGTATCTCTGCAAAGATGTCCTATAGGAGAAGCTGAGGGGAACGTGAAGACACAGGTCTCTATTCTGGCTTGGTACTCAGTACTTTTCCACTACTAGCTCTTTGCCCCTCTCCCTCCTCTTGGCCCCCCAGGTCAACAAAACTACTGAAAGCTTTTGTCTAGGGCTCCATCAGCAACGAATGATACGACCCTTGCTTTTGTGCTGACCTACCTGCCCCTAGAGCGGAGACCCTCAACCATGGGGAAAATGGAATAAGGTGGGAGTTAGTGCTTTTTCTGGGGTAGTCTGTTGCTTCTACAATCACAATAAGTGATTAAAGGCTTGGCTGTTAACTTTCATTTTTGGCTTGTTGTTTTTAACTGGCTACTCTGCCACCTGGCAGTTTAGTTCTTTCTCCAGCTCCACTGAGCTCCTGACATGGCCATGTTCCAACTCTCTTACAACTTACCCAAAATCTGTTACAGTAAAACCTGGAACGCTAGCAACTTGCCCTGTGAGTGTTCCACTGGATGAGCAAACATTTCTAATAAATTTTAACTTGATAAACGAGTGATGTCTTGCAATACAAATAGTATGTGACACCGAATGTCACATGATCCTAACTGAGCCAATGGTTCTCTCTCTGTCTCTCTCTCTCTCTCTCTCTCTCTCTGGGATTGTGGATGATTGACTCCCATGCTTCCATGCTCAGTCTCAGGCCGCAGTGTTTGGCAGAAATCAGTGATTTTTCAGCACACTGGAAGGTGCCCCCAACTGGCACTAGTGTATTTTTTGTCACTTCAAAGCACCTAGGGACAGTCCTTTGCTTTTCCATACAAGAGTAAGCTCAGGAATGCTTTGCTTCATTCTAGGTAAGGCTGCCTGCAGATATAGACCCTTTCCTCTGTTGCCTTATTGCCAGTTACATTAAACACAGTGCGATGATAAGAGCTTATTAATACTGTAGTCAACATCCAAGCGAGCATATACAATGGCCCCCATGCAGAAAAAAGAATCCACTAAGCCAATAGACAGCAGTGATTCCATTAGTGATGGTGAAAGTCGTCCCACACAATAACCCTCCTCTCTCTTGTCTCCCTCACACCAGCCATGACGATTTTCAAAGGTCAGTGCAGATTAATTTGTTTATTTTTCTTTATATTTAGTATTTTCTTTATTACTTTGTATTATATTACAGTATTATAATCATTTTTATATGAATATTTTTGGGTTGTGGAATGAATCATCTGAGTTTCCATTACTTCTTATGGGGAAATGCACATTGATACACAAGTGTTTTGGATTACAAGCAATTCCAGAACAAATTATGCCCACAAAACAAGATTTTACTGTATTTGGTACTATGGAAAAACAAAACTTAACAAAAAAAAAAGTCATCATGGTGGAACCCAACTGTTTTCACTCCCTGAGCCCACAATAGGGTGCAGGGAGCAGGCGGTGCTGACAGCTGCAGGGAAATCACATCACCATTCCTCCTTTGAAACTGTAATTTGATCATCGCCATCGCCAACCTCCCCCCCCACCCCCCCACCCCCGGCCCTCAGCAACACCAGCAATCTTATGACTCCTTCCTGAGTCCTGCCATTTCAGCCACAGGTCACCTGACTTATATTTTCAACCATATTCAACTTCTGACCTGTTTCCCCTGTGGGTTCCAAGAGATTCTTTGATTCATAGCTCATAAGGAAAATAGGAACCTAAGGACAAGAACTTCCTCAAATTCCGGCCACTGATTTTAAAACCCATCTTTCCCCCCTTTCTTTTGTTTACAATGAAATCTCGCTGCTATTTTCAACATCTAATATCTTTATCTGTGCTCTACTCATCATTTCTCACTTTCTCAAGGACTTTATTTCATTGATTTCCCTCTTTCTTTCCTGTATTGACAAACCTCTTGCACTCTGCTGGCTGCTTCACATTAACCTTTAAAATCTTCAAACTTGTCCCACTTTATAAGAATATAAAACAAGAAGCCCGGCATCGCCCCCTAGCTTGTCACTTCCTTCAACTATTTGGAAATTCTAGCCTACGATGGCTCCACTTTTTCACTATTTATTTCGTACTTGAAATGTGGCTGGTGCTACTGAGGAAGTGATTCTTAAAATATTATTTAACTTTGGTTAATTTCAGTTTCAATAGAAATAGAAATAAATGGCTAGTGGCTGTCATATTGGGCAAGCAAACCCAGAAACTTAAATGTCAAAGCTTCTCATGGCAGCATAACTAGCGACGATGATAATATCTCAATATAAACAAAAGTTAAATTTTCAGATCTTAGCTGTGATTTGATATAAGAAAATGCATGTCTACATTTTACAATCTTCCATTTCCATCAGACTGAGCTTCTCTATGAGTAGTAATAACTGCTCCAGCTAAGTTAACCCATAGAGACGTTTAAATGTCTTTATTTGTAATTTAAATAAAATATTATCATTAGATATGGTGTTAATATAAATAATTATAGGTTATAGAACATTTTAATTATTGGAGAAAGTACTAATGGACATCATTTGTTTACATTTTTCTTTTCTCAATAATAATGCCATTTGGACATTTTTAGAGTGATGAACAATTACATGACAAATGAAGTCCTTTTTGTTATATATCAAACTTGTATATATATTTTTGTGGGTACAATAGACTTTGTATTTGCACTCAGTTTTACCAAGTCCACCATTGGTTTAATATTGGTTATAAGTGATAAATAGAAAAATTATTCTTAATATATATTAAAGCTGTTAAAACTTCACAGCCAGTATGAGTTCCAACGAAGCATTTTAGAATACATTTTCCAATTGGAATATATCTCTGTTTATTCACTCAAAAATCTATAGTTCTTTTCAAAATGATCACTGAGTTCTATAACTACATTTTTCTCACCATGACTGTGTATATGTGGGGGCTGGGGGAGTCGAGCTTGGCATATCATGGAACAGGGTAATCTACGAAAATTGTCGTGAAAGCAAGTGAAGTTTAAATTTGTGTTTCTTTAAAATATTCTTCTCTTTACTTTGTGTAGACAAGGGCAAGGATGCAAAGCAGTGACAATTTATGTAAGTATCCATTGAGTATCAAATAACAATTAATGCCCCATCTTCATTTTAGGTATACCACAAGTAGGTGTCTTTCCAATTAGGTATACACATAAAAACAGCTGAAATTTGAAACACGCAAGCAGGGATTTTAGAAACCTTTTCATGAAGTTTCTGTCCGCACCCATTAGTATATTGAGGTACAATATACTACACTTTACACAGGTCATACAAAGTAACCCACACAATTTAGCATATATAGTATTTTAAAGGCAGCGACTGAGGGCAGCATGGAGCAGCGACTGGGAGTCAAATTGCCTGGGTTGGAATCTGGGCTCCCACACTTCCGAGTCATGTCCACTTGGGCAAGTTACCTAAGCTCTCCATGCATTCCTCATCTATAAAATATGGAAAATTATCAAAGGGTCCTTATGAAGATGTGTTCATGTTTACAAAAACTTTGCAGACATTCTCGTGGATGCCAGGAATATTAGCTGCTGAAGGCTCTCTCTCTCCATGAGAATCACCTTTAGCAGAGACAAACAGGCTGCCCAAAGTTATGCCCCTGCCTGCCTCATGGGAAACCCACATCAAAGGTGGTCATTGTGGTGGTACAAAAGCTCAGCCCCCCCATCTCCGAAGGGCCATCTCAGTGGCAGAGCTCCTCATGGGCTGTGCGGAGGCCTTATGAAAACTACATCACCGATAAACTTCTCCTTCTTCCCGCTCCAACTTTTCTTCTTTTATAGGTATTGTTTCTGAGATCCTTCCCACATAAATGCCCCCCAAGCCAATGTCTGCCTCAGAGTCTGTTTCCTTACACCCAATATACTACAACTGTTGCCAAGAGTGGTCTTATGAAATACACTGTATAATGTGGTTGTGGAGCTGAATCCCCGCCGATGACAATGAGGTGGCAGAGAAGAACACATCATCTATATTAGGGGGAGTGCTGACAGCCCCGGCAGGCTGCAGCATGCAATTGTTACCTGTCACCACTAGTGAACTGTCATGGGCCTATAATGGAAAGGAATGCGTTGATGGCGCAATCCCTCGAGCATTTTGGATTTTCAGGGGACTAGCAATCATAAGGAGCCTGGAAAGTGACTGCTGGTGCAGGGCATTACTGCTGCATCGTAGAAACACTGTGAAAAGCTGAGAGTGGTTAATCACCAATCTAAAGCAAGGGGTGAAAGTCAAAGGGCCTCACTGAGGCATGTAAAAAATTCTCATCTCCAGCAGCCAGAGGGCAAGAGAAACTGAGGATAAAGCCCATGACATAATTAGAAAGGTAAAGAACTCCAGAGAACGTTAAGTTGTCATACCCAAAAGTCCATACTCCAAGGACCTGTTGGGGAAAGAATGAGTCTGTGATATTTAAGATGGAGATTTCTGGGTTGGATTGGTGCCTTTGACACCTTTGAAATCTCAGATCACTCTGAAACATCTGAGCCAGAACAAGTGGCCCACCCCTGCCTGATAAGGTTTTGCCCTCTTCTCTTGCTTGAAGATAACACAGAAGGCTCTGCCTTGTACAATAAATGTGATCCCCCTCAAGACTTTGCCACCTCCCTTCCTGGCCGCCAGGCTATTAGGTATGTGCCAAATACAACATAAACCGACACAGAAAGTGCTAGACCTGATCAAGGGAGAGACAGAGTGCACCCCAATGGGCATACAGTGCCTAGCCAACATTTATGGCAGGGACTGTGAGAGTCTGCACGGAATGGGATCCTAAAAGAGACAGATGAAGCAGGGAGGGCAAAGAAGTTGGATAAGGGAGAGTTTACTGATATGTTACCACTCTTCTATACCACAAGATTTCACATGCTGACAAGCATACAGGGAGATGGTATAAACCCAGGGCTAGGGTGGCATTCTTAAAAAACTACAAATATCTATAGTTTATGATAAAAGAAATGGAAATGGAAGAATTGCCTTAGTCAACGGTAAGAAAAAAGGTAGAAGATTTCAGAAAAGCAATCATGCTGTGCTAGATACACCACACAATCCCAGAAGTCTGTGTCCTGGTCAGGGCCAGAGGGGCACAGAGAATACTCAGCTTATTAAAATGATGAAAATTGCACCAGTGGGAGAAGGCTCATCATCTTTGAAAGGTCTGTAGAGACTGTTTCTGTAGAGAAGAGCTAAAGAACTGGACTCCTTAATAAAATGGAGATCATAAGAACCTGAAATAAGCAAGATGGTGCAATTATTTAATGAGCAGAAAGTTTAGAATGGCAGCCAAGTGGCATAACCCTTAAGAGCCCCAGAGACAATACAGAAAGACAGCCATTAAGAGTATTGCTCAATCTCTACATTTAAAATAAATCAAGGATTGGGAGGCTGAGGGCAGCTACCCCTATTAGTAGTGACTACCTTCTCAATTTCCATATCTGAGCCAGTTTTTCAGACTTGGAACACAGTAATTTATTTTTTTCTTTCAACGTTTATTTATTTTTTGGACAGAGACAGAGCATGAACGGGGGAGGGGCAGAGAGAGGGAGACACAGAATCGGAAACAGGCTCCAGGCTCTGAGCCATCAGCCCAGAGCCTGACGCGGGGCTCAAACTCCCGGACCGCAAGATCGTGACCTGGCTGAAGTCGGACGCTTAACCGACTGCACCACCCAGGCGCCCCGGAACACAGTAATTTAAAGAGAGACTGAGGCAACAGCAGAACAAATATACTTCAACAAATGCTTATGGTCATAATTTCCTCAGTCTTTCCCCCAAGGAACTAAGAGCCACTTAGTCAGGGAAAGAAGATTACCTAGACATTTCAAGGACTGTTGTATTCAAGATCTGAGTTGACAATGATATCATGCCTTCTAAAGTGTCATCGGTCCTTCTCTCAACTGGATGATAGGGGCCTATCAGGGCCAGATAACTAATAAAACCCAGATATGGCTTGAAGTAGGCCCATGGGCCCAATCTATGGTCATTTCTCCATATAATCCATATATTTCTCCATATAATCAGAATGAACATGGTTGGAAATTGACACAACCATCATATTTCTTCCTTGGCCTGTGAAATAAGAATGATCATAGTAGGGAAGGCCCAGCTGAAGTTTGTCCCACACCTCCCTATCCAAATATATGTACACGTGTAAAATACACACACAAACACACACACACACACACACACACACTCCCAGGGATAATGGCCAGGATTAATGTCATGCTTGAAGATGTAAAAGATATAATAAATATGTATCTTATTTCCCCTCCACAAAATAAAAGTAAGGACGAATCTGAAAAATAACACTGACTATCTAAACTCAAATAAGTAGTAATTATAATTTCAGTTTCAGTGCCAGATATTTAATCCTTGCTAGCACTACATAGCATGACCTCAATGTGATCATTGATCTTCAAAACTGTATTATTGTCCAAACTCTCTCAGAAAGGGTGCCCAGAAGCAATTTTAATTCAAATGGAAAAGAATAAAACAAATACATATTTATGCTCTTATACCAGGGGCACACTAACCCTCCCATCATCTACTATAACATAGCCCTGGACCTGGACTAATATAAAGAGACCTAGATAACTTAGCCATTCAACAGAACATCAGAATGGTCCACTATATGGATAGAATTGTATTAAAACGACTTGGTAAGTCAGAAGTATACTGGAGGCCTTGTAAAACAGATAAGCTCCACAGGATGGGAGACAAATCCTATGAAAATTTCAGTGATATTTGTAGGGATTCAGTGATCTGCAGTATACCATGACATTCTCTCCAAGCTAAAGGACAAATTACCACATTTTTCATCTTTCGCCACTCAGAACAAAGATCAATAGCCAGAGGTTAGAGGCCATCCAGGTTCTCAAAGGAACCTCTACCAAGTGGCATGGAAAATGTCTCACTTTGGGCAGGGATCAGAAAAAGAAAGGGCTGTGGAGTGGGTTCAGGCTAAGTGCAAGCATACTGCCACTTGATCCATATGACGACATTTATGGTACAAGTATCACAGATGGAAAAAGACTATATGTGTAGTTTATGGTTGGCCCCAGCAAGAGAGTCACAACACAGACCATCTGCAACAGAGAAATATACAGCCTTAGAAAAACAGCTCCCAGCTCTGTTTGGAGAGACGGAGCACCTGAGTTTGCAGCCAGAACTAGCCAACATGTTTGATGATCTATCAGACACAACAAGTCATAAAGTTGGGTGGTCCTAGCAGTAATCCATTGAAAGCTGCAAGTGAGGCATCCAGTGCTAAGCATAAACAGGGCCAGAACATGTAAATTATCTGCACGAACAGGTGTCCTAGACCCCCAAGCCATCAACTACTGTTACACTGGTGTCTGTCTTTGCCCTGGATTAAGGGATAAAAGTCCCTTATACCTAGAGAGATGGTGTGATGGAACAGCTTTCGAAAGGCATAACTCACGTGCCAACTTGGAAATAATAGAAAAATGAGCACAGAACAATACTCATGAAGCTACAGTGTACAGTCAGAAGCAACAATCATTATATGGCACCACGTTCACGATGCATACAGCACGTGGGGCTAGGGAGCAAGAGTAAGCATGGCTCCACCTACCATCTCTCTTGGCGATTGCTTGAGGAATTTGTCAAACTTCCATCTCCAGGCGCTGGGGGTCTAGAGATCCAGGATCCCAGAAGAGGAAACACTCCCACCAGTAGATACAGTAAGTCCCAGATGTGCAAAATCTTTAAAAGTTGCAAACAAGAATGTATATTGGTTTTATTAATATTACAAAAATATAGGGGCACCTGGGTGGCTCAGTCGGTTAGGCGTCCGACTTCAGCTCAGGTCACGATCTCGCGGTCCGTGAGTTCGAGCCCCGCATCAGGCTCTGGGCTGATGGCTCAGAGCCTGGAGCCTGCTTCCAATTCTGTGTCTCCCTCTCTCTCTGCCCCTCCCCCGTTCATGCTCTGTCTCTCTCTGTCTCAAAAATAAATAAACGTTAAAAAAATTAAAAAAATATATATGGTAACTATGAGCACAAAATCATGCGAGGATAGGAAAAGTATGAGAGGCACCTGGGTGGCTCAGTCAATCCAGTGTCGGACTTCAGGTCAGGTCATGATCTCGTAGTTCGTGGGTTCGAGTCCGCTTTGGGCTCTGTGCTAACAGTTTAGAGCCTGGAGCCTGCTTCAGATTCTGTGTCTCCCTCTCTCTCTGTCCCTTCCCCACCCATGCTCTCTCTCTCTCTCTCTCTCTCTCAGAAATAAATATGTTTAAAAATTTAATAAAATAAAGAAAAGTATGATCAGAAGATAGACAGTCTCGATACAGCTGTAATATTATAACTGTAATTCTTATTCTTTTAAAATATACCTAAAGAAGACTGGCATAGTTTTAATATGTCGATGAAGCTATTATACCCAGTCTCTAAAACCAACAATATCATAGATGAGCAACTGAGTGCTACACTACACCCTGGTAGGGGGGCTCGGGGAGACAGTCACATCTTGATGTGACAGATGCCACATGGGGTTGTGTAGTGTAGCGACTCTATGTTTATTTCTGAATATTTAGAATATTTCATTATTAGATAAACACACAAACAAACCAAGTTTCATACAAGCAATTCACTTAAAATCACCCAGGTAGTCAAAGGAATAGGTCTTCCACTCAGGCCTGAGTGAACCCATGGCTTGCAACCACGGGATAGATTCAAATACTAGAAATATTTTAATTAATGTCAGCTCATATGGGGAACAATCATGTCACTTTAATTTTGATCACAACTTTATTCAGTAGGGATCATCTTTTCCTCCTTCTCAATTAAAAACCTGGAAGGCCCGTGACCAGCCTTCTGGTCGCTAAGATAATTTTAAAAGTGTGCTTATTACTTTTAGTCATTGAAAGTAATTTATTTCAGTAATTAGAATGCCTGCAGTAATTAGAATGCCATTAAACACTCTGAACTTGACTTAGCTTGAGCTTCCTCCCAGCTACAGTGTTAGGTTGTGCAAGGAGGGGGGGGGAGGGATATGCAATGGGATAAAGCTGACTCATGAGTGGCCAAGCGGCTTTGGGCTTTTGATTTCTGAGATGGTAAAAGTAGATTCTTTCTCTTGGACGCTCATACGTTTTTTGAAGATAGAGGCTCCCTCTTGGACTCCTCTCTTCTGCAGTTCTCTGACCCAGGCATGTGACAGAGGTTGTACATCCAGTTGTGAACTCCATCTTCCTTCTGCTGAGATCTCCCCTCAAGCAGCCTTCATGGACAGAACCAACTGGATCCCATGCAGGCTTTCTCCCCTGCACGGTGTAGAGGGGCCCATCCAAGGGCTCGAGCAACTCTTGCTCCAGTGAACCTAACAAGAGTTTGCAAATCCCAACCGAACTCTTCTGGCTCCAATACTGAAGAAGTTAATATCATCCTTTTGGATGAGGGTTTGGCTTCACAAGAAGAATGAAAACTTCAGTCCCCATTGCACTCTGTCTTAATCAGATGTGGATTAGTCTTTAGTCTTCACAGGCAAGAAACACATTTCAAAGTTTTCCCAACAGTCCCCTTGAAGTCCCTCACCTGGCTTTGAGCCACAGTGTAGTCCTCTCCCCATTCCCCAATTTCTGGGGAATGGAGTGGAGAGATTCAGAGTACTGTAAGGATTCTCTTCAAATGAATCTCCCTACCAATCTTTTTTATTCTATCCTTAATTCCATCCATATAACATACATACATGAAGATGTATAACATGATGATTTGTTATTTGCATATATTGTGAAAGCCTTGTGAAAGCCTGGCTAAATCACCATACACGGTTACATTTTTTTCCCCTTAGGATGAGAACTTATCTGGCTAGTGGTCACCAGGAGGGAAACAGCTCCTTGGAATCATTTCCTTTTTAAATCTATATACGGAGTGGGAGCTGGTAAATTATATTCTTTCTCAGTGAAGAGAAATGAAAAGGCTAGTCTCTTCTTTTTTGTTGGTGTTTTATCAATCCCTTAGAGACGACTGAAACTACAGGAAAAATAAGGTTGTAGAGTTATTGTAAGATGCTTAGAAGGACATTTACAAATTGTTCAGAAAAAAAAATGTAGCAAGCCCTTCAAACTAAGTTCTGCCCTTCAAAATTCTGAAATGTTTATAAAAGTAAATATCACCAGAGTCATCTAAATTGTACTGAAGCACGATGGAAAAGAAAAAAATATATTTATTAAAATACCTTAACATGAGATGTTTCCTTTTAAAAATATTGAAAACTAACTGCCCCAAAGCTTACCAACACATTTTTAAAATAAACACAATGCATGCGTTGGGTTAAAAACTAAATTGTTGAAACTAAAAAAAAATGTCAAGTTTTACCCATGTCTCCATCTCTCTTTTTTTCAAAAATGTTTATTTATTTATTTTTCAGGGGCGGAGAATGGGGGGAAGGCACAGAGAGAGAGAGAGAGAGAATCCAAAGCAAGCTCTGTGCTGTCAGCGCAAAGCTGGATATGGGGCCCAAACTCACAAATATGAGATCATGACTTGAGCTGAAATCAAGAGTCGAGGGTCAAGAGTCTGCTGCTTAACAGACTGAGCCACACAGGCACCCCTGTTCCAGTCTTTTTACAAGGATCTAATTTCTCTAAAGAAATCTTTATCTTTCCACTAAAAATGCATTCATATAAATGATATGTACAACTAGATACATTTTTTTGTGTCTTGTTTTTTTGAGGGGGGTCATTTGCTTTTTACTGAGATATAATTGACATAAAATATTATGTAAGCTTCAGGTGTATAATGATTTGTTATTTGCATATATTGTGAAAGCCTGGCTAAACCACCATACACAGTTACAAACTTTTTTCCCTTGGAATGAGAACTTTTAAGATCTACCTTGGAAACTTTCATATACGCATTACCGTATTATTAACTATAGTTACCATGCTGTAACATTTACATCCCATGACATTATTTTTTTACAACTGGAAGTTTTACACTTGGAGATTTTTTTTTTTAATTTTTTTTTTAACGTTTATTTATTTTTGAGACAGAGAGAGACAGAGCATGAACGGGGGAGGGTCAGAGAGAGCGGGAGACACAGGATCAGAAGTAGGCTCCAGGCTCTGAGCAGTCAACACAGAGCCCCACGCGGGGCTCGAACTCACGGACCGCGAGATCGTGACCTGAGCCGAAGTCGGACGCTTAACCGACGGAGCCACCCAGGCGCCCCAACACTTGGAGATTTTCCAACACCAGCATATATTGAGCTCCTCACTGTATTAAATAGCTGCATTCCAGGGACATAAAACATTTTATTTCACTAACCCTGTGTTGATAATTATGTAAGTCATTTTCATTCTTTTGCTGTTACTGAATTGCAAAAAGCATCCTTGGAAATGTATCATGGAAGACTCGAAAGAGTATCCATGTGATAAATTTCTAGCTGAATCCCAGAGCCAATGAGGATATGCATTTAATGAATGTTGTCTAACTGCCCTCCAACATGATTTCATCAATTAGTACTTCTACAGTGGCTAATAGTAAAAGTTTCCCAAATTCTCACAAACAAAAATGTTATCAAATTTGTAAACTTTGGTCCTTCTGCAGAGAAAAATAATATATATTTAATCATCCTTTCCTATATTTTTTGCCAACATAGATCTCTTTTACTGTACACTGAGAATCCACCTCCTTTGTTTCTTTTTCTAACGGTTGTTTTACTTTAAAAATCTGTAAGTCTCTTCTATAAACTGCTAAAATTAGCGGCCCAGGACTTTTTTGTTTTTTTACATATTTGCCTGCCACTTTATCCCAATCAGAAAATATGACTCTTAGAGTAAAGATGTCTTTCTCCATACACACAAAAAATGATTCCTAAAATGAAGTTTTTTTTAATTTTTTTTAATGTTTTAATTTATTTTTGAGAGAGAGAGACAGAGTATGAGCAGGGGAGGGGTATAGAGAGAGGGAGACACAGAATCCAAAGAAGGCTCCAGGCTCTGAGCTGTCAGCAGAGTTGGATGCGGGGCTCAAACTTGTGAACCACGAGATTATGACCTGAGCCGAAGTCAGACGCTTAACCAACTGAGCCACCCAGGCATCCCCTAAAATGAAGTTCTTGAATCCTAAGGCCAAATGTCCCAATTCTGATTTCCAAAATACATATCTGAATAATCCAGAACAAATTTTTAAAAAGTAAATATTATGATATTTATTGGGCAGAAGAAGTAGGTAACCGGGAAAAAAAAAAGACAGGTTATTTTAACAAACATATAACTTGAAGTTGTCGTCTGTTTTGGTCATTGTTTTATACGTATTGTCCGCTGCCTGATTATTCTTTTCAACGAAAATTATATAGATTAAAGACTACAAAAAGGGTGTCATTTGTTCCACTCCCTACTGTTTGGAGAAAGGGAATGTGGGACCCCAATTTTTCTCATGTGTGTTCACAAGCATCTGTTAGTTGCTCTGTGGAAGCATTTACTCTTTCTTAATATGTTACAAGTAATAGTTGGAATTGTGGGTCAATAGTTTTGACCACAGTTGTTATCCCATCTCATAAGGTGAAGAGGGTGGTCTTCTTAAGGAATCGAATATTTTCTATGATGTAAGTTTAAACCTTCAGTTTAAAAAGCCAATTGTGCAATGAGAGAACTGTCTTTCTTCAAAGGTGAACTCAACTTATCATACATGTTCTACTTGTGTTGTAGTAAAATACCAACTTGCATTTGACAATAATGTTGCCCCTTCTGGATTAATATGTGGTCATTCAACTCTTGCCATTCCCTTCCCCTAAAGTGATATAAATTCTTAGAAGCTTCACGTATGCTTTGGCAGCAAAAGAAGCATGTCTGTTCCATGTCACTTTCTCTCTTCTCACAGACCACCAATGTAGAGTGGCTGACCCAGCCAACAATACAGCTCCTGCCTACTTCTGGTCATTATCGCTCCCTGACATCTGCTATAATTGGATGAGAGGGGAGTGAAGGTATCTGCTGTGGTTTCCCATGGTCTCCTATGGCAAGGGCCACATATTCATCATCTTTCTCATTCTGATCACAGACTTCTTTCTGCCAGTCTGTTAGCCTCTCAGTGTTTCTACAGAGGCTGAGTAATACACACCTCTGTTTCTTACCACATACCCTAAAGAAAACTGTGAATCAGCCCATCTGACTACATACTTACCCTCACTAATTGCTAACTTACCAATTAGTCCCACACTGGATACAGGGCTTACCAGAGAGCTTTTAGCTCTGGGACTCCCCCAAATTATTATAATTTCTACTGTTTTTAATGGTTTCCACTAGAAAGGTGCAGAGAAGTGGGAAGAGTAGGGCTGCTTCCTATTCAAGAAACCAGCATTTACATTTCATCATGGCCCTCCAGTCCTCCGTATCTTCCCACAAACTTTGTCTATTTACATCTTTTGGAGCAGAAATAACTTCTCTCAACACAAAGCAGACTTCCCTATTCTGTGGTTGGTAGTTTAAACTTAAAGGGTCTGGCTCTTGTTCTTTATCTATAAAGTGACTTCAAAAACTCTTTTCTCTCTTAAGCTGACATTGTAAGCTTTCAAGAGCTTATTTTGGAATATAAAGGAAGATTTTTCTTCTCTTTCTTCATATATCTGCCTTCCTCTTTAGGACAAAATTAAGGAAATTATTGTTGATGCCAGAATTATAGGGAGGAAGGCAAGGAGTACAGAGATTTAAAGGGGTGGTCTTAGGGATGATCAAGTAGCTTCCTTTTTTAATATTTATTTATTTTTGAGAGAGAGAGCATGAAGAGGGGAGGACAGAGAAAGGGGGGAGACAGAGTGGGCTCCACACTGACAGCAGGGAGCCTGATGCAGGGCTCGAACTCACAAACTGTGAAATCATGAACTGAGCCGAAGTTGGACGCTCAACCTACTGAGTCATCCAGGTGCCCCTCAAGTAGTCTTTTAATATCTCAACTATCTTACACCAGTAAAAAGTGATAGGATAGTCAAGTTAGATCAAGCAATCAGAAGAGAAAAAAAAAAGGCTAAATCTAAATGGAATTAAATGTATCCCCTTTTCTTTCTTTGTAGAAATGGTTATTCTGTAATGAATAATTTCCATGTTGCCAAATGGAATCTACCATGGCTTTGCGTAGTTCATCATTCCTTCCTTCTAAGATATTTCCTTCACTTAGCCTCCTGGACTGCTTCTCTGTCTCCTCTAATTCTTTATCTTATAAAATTGAGGAATTTTACCCTCAATTTAATTTGTGGAGCTTTTCCTCTTTGTTATGAACCTCAATGATCTTATTTGTTTTCATGAATTTAAATAATAGCAACATGCAAATCATCAATTGTTGATTTCTAATTTGGAGAATTGGGGATTTCCTCATTTTACATGTATATGTATATGTATATGTATATGTATATGTATATGTATATGTATGTGTGTATATAATGTCATATACGTGACATCTTACATTTAAGACCTCTAAAAATAAACTCACTTCTCTTAAACTATGTTCACCAGACAGACAATCTCCTCACGCCTGTAACTCAATTCTTCCTATTATACTTCACACCAAAGTTTTTTCTCTCACACCCTTTATCCAACCCAGTAATAAATTCTGCCAGATCTACTTACAAAATATATTCAGAATTCGGTTACTTCTCACCACCCTCACCAATACTACCTCTGCCTCAGCCACTGTTATTTTACCTATACTAATGTAAGTGCTTCCTAATAGAAATTTCCAATTTTCATTTTCATCTTATCTCCCCTCTGGTCCATTCTGCACATTATTTCAAGGAGGAGTCTCTTGAAAAAAGGAACATTTCACTTTGTCCTCAAGGCACTCCAGAAGCTTCCTGTTTCCTTCAAGTGAAAAAAAAATCATCAACTTTTTTACAGACATGAAATAGGCCACATAAAATGAAGGGCCTGGTTACCTCTCACCTCATCTCTAACATGCGTCCACTTATTAACCTCCAACCACACAAGATTCCTTGCTATTCTTTGAGCATGATATTGACTTAGGCTTTTGCATTTACCATTCTCACTGCCTTCAGCAATCTTCCTGTGGGTTTCCTAGATAGCAGAGCCTGTAAAAAATTTTTAGTGCCGATCTTTTATTGGATATTGCAGTCTCAAGAAAACGGGAGTATGGGGAAAAGGGAAGTAGGTTAAGGAAGAATGAAATGCAAATACAACGCATCTGACTGAGTTGGCCAGATACATGGGAAAATACAGCTGCTTGCTAATCTGTGCAGGAAGTCTCCAGAGAGGTCGTATGGATGTGTTGCTTCTCAGAGTCTGTCAGAGGATAGAATAAGAAGAGTTTAGTTGCTAGTTCCTTCCGGTCTGTACCACTTAACATTCTCTCCGTATGGATTCAACTCCCTACACTTCCTAAGTTCATCAGGAGCACTGAGCACAATAACGTGGCTGAGTGTTCTGGGTGAGCACCTGCACTGAATCTGGTAAAGACTACTCCTTATACACACAGATTCACTAACCCCCTCTTCTAAGAACATGATGCCTTCAATTCTTCCACCTAAAAAGGAAGTCTAAGTCCAATAAAGATGAGACCAATTATAACATCCCAAAGACCTAAAACTATAATTCTTGGAACGACACTTATTCCCAGAATCATTATTGGTCTTTGTCAAACTTCTTCAACTTCCCATTCCACACGTCTCTCAGTTTGAGACAGAAATTTGAATGATGTAATCGTCTTGCCTGGAAAGTCTTCCTGAATCTGAGGGGTCAGAACTTTTCTTTGCCTTGTCCTTAACAGACCATAGTGGGTGTAATTACCTGTCACTGTTATCACTGAACATGAATACCTCAGAAAATACCTGAGACTTCAGACATATACCTCCATGCCCCATTGTGTAATCAGTCTCAGCTCCTAGAGGTGTAATTATGTGAAACTAATTAGTCTTAAGATCCAATGCCTATAATTTACAAAAGTTCCTTCAAAAACCCTGTACCTAACTTCTAATTAATTAATTTTCATTTTTGCTTTTGTAAAGAAGTCCCCCCACCACATTTTATAGTCTTCAGGCTTCACCAAATTTGGATAAGCCAGGGTCAGTTACTTCACAGAGTGCAATAATGCCTCTTTTTTCCAGTTGATTCACTCACGTAAGACACCTAAATGGGTGGGGGTTGGTCGTTTTCAGTGTTGTGGTTCAGTTGGTTGAGCCTTCGGCTCTTGGTTTCGGCTCAGATCATGATCTCATGGCGGGTTTGAGCCCCGTGTCAGGCTCTGCGCTGACAATGTGGAACCTGCTTGGGATTCTCTCTGGTTCCCTCCCTTTCTTCCTCTCTGTCTCTCTCAAAATAAATAAATAAACTTAACAAAAGATATCTAAATAGGTGGTAGCAGCTGCTTCCAGCTCACTGTAATACATAGAATGTCTTCTGGCAGACGTGTTACTCCCAGAGAAAAATGACTTCTGACTCGACAAAGCTTAAAGTTGCAAAATCATCAAACACAATTCCACAATTGCTCACTAAGAGTGGCCTAACAGGAGCCAATTCTACTTCCAGACTTCGGTTCCTGGATCCATGTCTGCTAGTTCTTGAGAACACAGCACTATAGATGGACCATTGGTTCAGTGCTGGGATTGCTTCTTGGAGGATATATCCTGAGCCAAAGACAAGTTAGATAATCATTTAACAGGCTGGGCCACTGTTTTATTAGGTGAACTGCTTTTAGGATAGGGCACACGGTAAGTCCCATGAATCCTACATTTAAAAGCACATTATTGTATCTCCCATGCCATAAAACTGGTCACTTTGTCTCAGGCAATATTGAAATGAATGCCAGGTCAAGAGAAAAGTCCTTCTGTATGTTTTCAGTTAGTGCTACACGCAGAAACTTCATGACCCAGACTCTGCCATAAAGGCAATAATGGTGATCAATGATTCTCTCTCCAACAAAGCTCAAAACCTCATCTCTGTGGCTTCATAAGCATGTGGTTGGTGCCAAGCAATCTCTCTAGAGGGTCATTAAATGCACTGAGCAGAAAACTATGGCAGAGAAAATCTGGAAGAGTGCATAAACATGACTTGCCCCCTCAGGCCTTCGCCCACTCCTTCATCCAAAACAGCATCTAGCACACGCTAACATAGTAGATATTGACATGTTTATTTTGAATGTCTATATTCCCGCTCTAAAATATGCATTTCATGAAGGCATGTATTTTGTCTGTTTAATTCTCTAAACCTAAAACAATTTTGGCACATATTTAGCTACCATGCTTAGCTACTTACATTATTATGTAAATAAATGCACTTGAAGAATGGATTTTAGAGCAACTGAGTTCTTCACAAATAATCGTGTATCATTTAGAAAAGGCAGAGCTGATTAGGAAGGACCCCTATGGAGCCCAATAACCACCCATGACAGTCAGCAAAGTTTGCAGCAGAGTTTCATTTTTTAACTTTCTATTTTGACTTGGAAAGTTATTTTTTTTTTGATAAGAAACACATTCAACATTAATGTCACTAAAATTTCATAAAATAAGAAATGTTTTAACACCAAAGCAGAGGCAAAGCTGCAAATTCAGAACAAGTTATTTTAGCTTAATACATTTAGCTGGATGACAATTCACTATGTGACTCTCCTTACTTTCTCCTATTTTGGCACCAACTCATGTGCTAACTCTTCAATATTGGCACCTGACCCCTGCCATTGTTCAGGAACAACCAGGTTGGATGACTCTCCTATAAAATTGCATAGGATCCTGAATCACAGCACTTATCCCACTGTGTTATGATTGCCTGTTCACTTATGCAGCAGATTTGAATTAATTCAGAATCACAGAGTCATAAGACGTTTTATTGTCTTTATTTTTTCTAAATGATAAAACTTAGCTTAAGCCTCAGAAAAGTGACTTGTCAGTAATCCTCTTCCAAACTGGCTTTGACAGTTTTCTTACTTTTAGGGCTGTAAAATGAATCTGAACATCTGAATTTTCCTTTCAGAAAATTTGGCCACATGACCTATAGTCTTTCATTTAAAATGGTGATTGCCGGGGCACCTGGGTGGCTCGGTGGGCTGAGTGTCCAACTCTGCATATTGGCTCAGGCGATGATCTCCTGGTTCATGGGATGGAGCCCCATGTCGGGCTCTGCGTCTGATTGAAATTCTCTCTCTCTCCCTCTCCCTCTGCCCCTCCCCTGCTCTCATGAGTGCACTCTCTTTTTCTCTCTCTCTTTCAAAAAAATAAAATTTTACAAATAATAAAATAAAATAAAAAGGTTATTGCTAGAGTCCTTATTGGTCATCATCCTGTGCCTATCTCTCACCCCCATATTCAGTTATGTGTGTGTATCTATGCTAACCAGAGCAGTGCCCTTTCCAGAGTTCCCAAGACAGGATATCTACTTGTTTCACAGATATACACCATCAAGCGCCATCTTAGATTTGTGCAGTTGTGAGGTATATCTTCCCGCCACTTGTGGAAGTCTGTCACTGATTTCACTATCTCTATTTTGCATCTGCCACTTCTGCTACTCCTAACTCCTTCATTCCATCATCAACAACTCAGAGTCATCACCTGAATGTTTAGCTCACATGATTTAAAGTTTTGTTCGGTCTCCACTGCAGGAAATGGAATTAAAAATTTCCTACACTCAAAATTGGGTTCCATTACTCTCCGAATGATGGGAAAGTTGAAAAAATAATTCACACAATTTCATTCTTCTTTGAGTGCCCTACAATGTGACAAAAGCCAGAAATGATTCTTTGGTTAAATTATTTTTCCACATTTGTCAATCTCCTGTACTATAAGCTCTTTGGTCCAGGGAGTTTTGCCCTTGATTGTATTCCAAGGGCCTGTCTGTACCAGAAACTGGAATATAGAACATGTTTAAAAAATATTTGTTTAATGAATGAATGAATTTTTGAAGACAAGTGTTGGCTGGCTATTAAGAAAATGCCAGTTTACAACATCATGGTTTTCCCATAGAAAATTCTGGATAGAAGATAAGAACCATGTCTGTTCAGCAGTTGTATTCTTCAATATAAATTAATAAAATGGTATTAAATATTTATGTATATGTTTCTGGAAGAATGACCCATCTGAGTTCATTCTTGGGGCAAAGGTTGGCACTTACACATTGCCAAATTAACTTTCTAAAACATAAAAAATGAAGAGACAAATGATATCCATTTGTCATGTGCCACATGCTTTTTATTTGGGGAATTTTATAACTTCTGTTTTATGTGTGTTATATTTTCTTTTCTGTCAGTTAAGCTTATGAATATGTTCTATAAGTGTTTGTAGAGTTCTAGGCTTATAATAGAGTTATACAGTTATTATGGCTAAAACAGGCTAACTATATACCCCAAAATTCAATTTACAGTTTCAGTAGTGTGGAGTTGTCACTAAGAAATGGCTATCTAGTCAGAAAGTATATGTCCCAGATCTCCTTACCATTAGACCAAACTCCAACAAGTGAAGTGTCTGTGAAGGTGATAACTGACTCTCCTAGGCCTGGCCACGAAAACTGCAACACAGACCCTCTATTCTGATACTATCTTAGTCCGTTTGGACTGCTGTAACAAAATACCATAGATGGGGCGGCTTAAACAACAAATATTCATTTCTCAAAGTCCTGGAGCCTGAGAAGTCCAAGATCAAGGAGTGCCAGATTCAGGATCTGGTAAGAACCCTTTTTCCTGGTTTGCAGAAGACCACCTTTTTGTTGTGCTTTCATGTGTCTGGGGGTGTGGAGAGATAATGCAAGCTCTCTGGTCTATTCTGATAAGGACACTAATCCCGTTATGAGGACTCTATCCTCATAAACTCATCTAAACCTAATTACCTCCCAAAGGCCCAAACTCCCATCACCATTACAACAGGGGTTAGAGCTTCAACATATGAATTGGCAGAGAGGTAGCAATCATTCAGTTCCTAACAGTTACTTTTGCAACTGGCTGCAGTGGACACAACCCCTAAAACCATTTGGAAGAGGGCAGAGCCCCTATGAGTGTGGTATATGAATGACTGCACAGAAAAAGACTGCCCCACTGACCTGCTCATCCACCATCTTACCTGTATAAGCAATACATTCTATTACACTCAAGCATCAAGCATGTCTTAGTTGTATTTGTTGTACCATTAGCCAACACGACTATTGCAAGAAGGTGGAAGGATTAAATCCGTTCACTATGGTAGAGAGCCCCAGATTTCTCATATACCTCATAGAAGGAAACTATCTTCATTATAAATCAACATTTAGGACCAGCATGGGAAAAAAATCAAATTTTATTCATGTTTACATAATTCTCTCCCACCT
This sequence comes from Lynx canadensis, assembly GCF_007474595.2. Lineage (NCBI taxonomy): Eukaryota > Metazoa > Chordata > Mammalia > Carnivora > Felidae > Lynx > Lynx canadensis. The sequence goes on along the minus strand of NC_044306.2, from coordinate 53,261,235 downwards.
CACAAGTCTTGTCTCAACAATTTGTACAGAAAACAACTCCAGTGTTTGTTAAGTAACCCTAAGACTACCAGTGCTTATGTGATATTAACAATCAGCATGAAATAATCAAAAAAGTCTTATAATCAGATCTCTTAACTTTGAACTTGGAGCATGAATTGTATGAGCAAAGTCAATGCTGTGCTGTTCATTAACTCAGGAAGAACAGTAATTCTGAGACGTTTCCCTGCGGTGTACCCAGCAGAGAAACTTTTAACAAACTACATGTAAGCATTTTACCACCATCACACATGGAGGGCCATTATGTGAGAAGCACTAAGAAATTCATTAAGTCTTCACTTCAGGGATATCTTTCAGAATGGAGTTTATGCTATACCACAGCATATATTTTATGAAGACCCTTGGGAAAAATTCCTTTCAGTAAAAGAACTAGAAATAGTGGGACTTCTGGGGGAAAAATGGTTTTCTTTTCTTTCATGGACAATTAAGCATTGTGTAACTGATCTTGTTCGTCTCCTTTTTCATAAGAAAGCTTGGAGTCAATTATCAATTCACCTCTAGCAGGCATAGCTACTCTGCATATTTCATCTTTTTGTTTCATAGTACATTATGGCTTTATCTTATTTTTTAGCAAAAAAAAAAAAGGAAGGAGAAGAAGAAAGATTAATTCTTTTACTTGATTTCCCCACTTCCTTTGTTAATTTTGGATGCCATAGTATCTGTTTTGCATACTCTCTCAGCACACAATCCAATTTAAAAATGCATATTTGTCTTCTCTCTCATAGACACCCATAATTCATAAGCTAGGTACATTAATTAAATACTCCAGATAAATAAAATTAATTGATGATGTAGTCATTTTATCATTCTTTGGCACCAGGGAATACACAAATGATAAAGTAAATGAATTCAACGCTGGTAAGAACCTTGACGTGTTACTACTAGCCCAAAATCAAAACAGAGGGAGGAAGCCTTAGAAGACTCTTAAATACAGAGAATAAACTGAGGGTTGTTGCAGGGGTGTTGGGTGGGGGGATGGGCTAAATGAGTGATGGGCACCCATTAAATTAAGGAGGGCACTTGTTGGGACGAGCACTGGGTGTTATATGTAAGTGATGCATCACTAAATTCTACTCCTGAAACCATTATTACACTACATGTTAACTAACTTGGATTTAAGTAAAATATTTTTAAAAAGAAAAAAAAATCGAAACAGAAAATGCTACCTACCAGTATTCCATTCATAAAGTTCATCTAGCCATTAGGTCATTCATTTCTTCAATTGCTTTCTCTAAATGAATTAACTGAGCTCAGAAAACTGAATAGATGAAGATACATTCTGGGTATATCTCTTAGGTGTCAAAGACCATATAAAACAAAGCAGGCTTAGCCTAAGCAATTCAGAAGCCGGAGGCAAGCTCTTAAAGGTGAATTTCTATCCATGTCAGAAAGAATCGGGTTTTTCTGTTAAGCTCTATGACAAGATTGGAGGGAGGTGGGGGGTTGAAGGGAGGCGGTGAGACAAGCTTACACTTCCCCCAAAGATTGTTCAGTTCCAATGAAAATTACACGATGCATAGGCAGGAATGTAACCTCAGTCTGCACTATCTCTGTGCCACTAAGGCCTCTGAACACAGTAAAGGCTGGAGAAGGAACATACTAAAAACACAAGAAGTTAAAGAAATGTGCTTAAATGTGTAACCATTAAATTCTTCTACACACATTGGTTGCAACAGCCCATATTTTGAATGCTGCATTTTTCCAACAATGTATACAAAAGTTTGGGGAATTAATATTTGTATAAATATCCTCTTCTATGGAGGACCAGAGAGCAAAGAATAAGCAGGCATAGCTTTCCATGATTAAATTTTCCTTGTGTCCTCTCTTTTATTTCCATTTATTATTTATTTATTTACTTACTTACTTACTTATTTAAATTCAAGCATACAGTGTAGTATTAGTTTCCAGAGTATAACCCAATGATTCATCATTTACATATAACACTCAGTGCTCATCCCAACAAGTACCCTCCTTAATGACTATCACCCATTTAGCCCTCTCCCCTCTAGCAACCCTCACTTTGTCCTCTGTCTTTAAGAATTTCTTATAGTGGGGCATCTGGGTGGCTCAGTCGATCAAGCATCCGACTCTTGATTTCAGTTCAGGTCATGATTTCATGGTTCGTGAGTTCAAGCCCCGCACTGGGTTTCTCACTGACAGCATGGAGCCTGCTTGGGATTCTCTCTCTCCTTCTCTCTGCCCCTCTCCCACTTGCTCTTTCTCAAAATAAACATTTTAAAAAGAGTCTCTTGTGGTTTGCTCCCTCCCTGTTTTTATTCTATTCCTTCCCTTCCCCTATGTTCATCTGTTGTGTTTCTTAAATTCCACATATGAGTGAAATCATATGATATTTGTCTTTCTCTGACTGACTTATTTCATTTAGCACAATACACTCTAGTATCATCCATTTTGTTACAAATGGCAAGATTTCATTCTTTTTGATCGCCAAGTAATATTCCATTGTATATATTTACCGCATCTTCTTTATCCATTCATCAATGGACACTTGGGCTCTTTCCATAATGTGGCTACGTTGATTGCACTGCAGTAAACATTGGGGTGCATATACCCGCTTTGAATCAGCATTTTTGTATCCTTTGGATAAATATCCAGTAGTGCAATTACTGGGTCATAGGGTAATTCTATTTTCGATTTTTCGAGGAACCTCCATACTATTTTTCAGAGTGGCTGCACCAGTTTGCATTCCCACCAGCAATGCAAAAGGGTTCCCCTTTCTCCACATCCTCACCAACATCTGTTGTTGCCTGAGTTGTTCATGTTAGCCATTCTGACAAGTATGTGGTGGTATCTCACTGTGGTTTTGATTTGTATTTCTCTGATGATGAGTTTTATCTCTAACTATTGCTGCTACCACCACCAACTTTAGGGCGATCTTTTTGACTAAATGTAGGTTAGTAACACTTTTAGCTGATTTATCTATGGAAGAGTAGGAATTCTCAAAAGGATTCTTACTCTTAACTGCAGGAACATGATACAAAATGTAATAAAGCAGAATTTCAGACAGACAGGAAAACAACTACTTCGGAAGCCCAGAAACATAATTATTGAGAGGATCTATTTATTTCTATTCCAAGACAAAGTCTGAGCAAAAACCAAAAACTGATCGGCAAACAAAAGTTTACAAGTTCATTCTCCTCCTTAAAATCTCCCCAAGGGTTTCACTTGTTACAGTAAGACTCCTTCATAGGTTTCCATAAGCTGGCTCCAATGCACATCTCCGGCCTTCCCCAAATGTGCTACGGCTGGCTGTCCCTTTTCCTTGTCTTATCAGCTGTTCCTTCTCTCTGAAGAAATTCCTACAGCTTCCCTCCACCAGAGAACTGTCAAGTAGGAGCAAATAGTGCCTCACCTGAGATGCTTCCCTTGACGTTCCATGGCAGAGGTAACTGCTTTTTTATGTCACCACTTTTTTTGTTTTAAATATAAAACTGTTTATTGACCATTGTTTAGGTCACCACTTTTTAGATAGATTGCTTTATTTATTGGTCCTCTTATTATAATGCATTTTCCCCAGTGGTTGCTTTGAAGACTGTCTGCCCTTCCAAGCCATAAGCTCCCTCTACTATATATGTAATATGTAGTAAGTTAATCAGGAATTAACATACCAGCTGATCCATAGTATCATGCTCAGATGAATTAATTAAATTGAAACATACGCTACTTCAAATACCAATACAGTTTTTTAATCTTACTAATATTATCTTGCTCATCACAATCATGTAGTACTGAGTTGGTCATATTTCAATGAGAATTTTTATTAATTCTATGTCTCAAATCCCATACATAATTCCTAAGAAATACCAGCATAGGCATTTGTTTGTCTTGTCACTCAAGGAAAAAAATTTTTTAATCTTAAATATCCAATGAAAGGCCATAATACATGAGTACCTCTAAGTCGTATGCTTTATATGAAAGCAAAGGAACAATCCTCTCTTGTTTTTATTGGATGCTACCAGAAAAAAGCAAAAAGAGTAATAATAATGCAAATGCTGATTTTGGCTTCATTTTATCTATTCTGACTCCATTAAGATGAAAAAAAAAGCTAAAGAAATTGACATCTAGCAGTAGTTGCAATTATTATTTATTTTTTTAATGTTTATTCATTTTTGAGAGAGACTGAGCATGAGTGGGGGAGGGACAGAGAGAGAAGGAGTCACAGAATCCGAAGCAGGCTCCTGGCTCGAGCTATCAGCACAGAGCCCGATGTGGGGCTTAAACCCACAAACCGTGAGATCATCACCTGAGCTGAAGTCAGATGCTTAACTGACTGAGCCAGCCAGGCACCCCAGCAGTAGTTAAAATTAAAGACAATGTCATAGACAACGGGAGAAGATATCTGCAAATGACATTTTAGTATCCAAAATCTATAAAGAACTTATTAAACTCAACACCCAAAGAACAAATAATCCAGTGAAGAAATGGGCAAAAGACATTAATAGACACCTCTCCAAAGAAGTTATCCAGATGGCTAACAGACACATGAAAAAATGCTCCACATCACTCATCATCAGGGAAATACAAATCAAAACCACACTGAGATACCACCTCACACCTGTCAGAATGGCTAACATGAACAACTCAGGCAACAACAGATGTTGGCGAGGATGCAGAGAAAGAGGATCTCTTTTGCACTGCTGGTGGGAATGCAAGCTGGTGCAGCCACTCTGGAAAACAGTATGGAGGTTCCTCCAAAAATTGAAAATAGAACTACCCTACGACCCAGCAATTGCACTACTAGGTATTTATCCAAGGGATACAGGTGTGCTGTTTCAAAGGGGCTCATACACCCCAATGTTTACAGCAGTACTATCGACAATAGCCAAAGTATGGAAAGAGCCCAAATGTCCCTCAACAGATGAATGGATAAAGAAGATGTGGTATATATATTCAATGGAGTATTACTCAGCAATCAAAAAGAATGAAATCTTGCCATTTGCAACTACGTGGATGGAAGTGGAGGATATTGAGCTAAGCGAAATAAGTCAGTCAGAGAAAGACAAATATCATATGAGTTCACTCATATGAGGAATTTAAGATACAAAACAGATGAACATAAAGGAAGGGACGCAAAAATAATATAAAAACAGGGAGGGGAAAAAACAAAAGACTCTTAAACATAGAGAACAAACAGAGGGTTGCTGGGAGTGTTGTGGGAGGGGGTATGGCCTAAATGAGTTAGGGACATTAAGGAATCTACTCTTGAAATCATTGTTGCTAACTAACTATGGATATATGCTAACTAACTTGGATATAAATTAAACAATAAAATAAAAGACAATGTCATAGACAGAAATAAGTTTAAAATGCACTTATTGTGTCTGGCCAGGGTTTGGGCAGAGGGGTTATGAAAAATTATGTAAAATATCATGTTAAACTGAAAATCATTTTAGATAACAATTACTCTTTTTTGAATGAAATCATAAGATGAACTCAAATATTTTGTTCCTCTGTAAACCAAATTTCTCCCCACATACTATTTATTCTATTACTTTCTAAACAGCCTCATCTCAATTTGAGGAATATGATTTTTATTTTAAAAATAGAAATGCCATGAGAGAAAGCATTTCATAAGCTGTAAACAAAAGATTAATAAGAAACACTTGTAAAGCATTTTTTACTTTAACAAATATGAAATATTTGAATACTGTCCCTATGCTAGTTCTCTTTTTAACGTAGTCCAAAGATATCACTTCTTTTTACAGTTTATTTATTTATTATGAGAGAGAGAGAGAGGCAGAGGGAAAGAGAGAAAGAATTCCAAGCAGGCTTTATGCTGTTAGCACAGAATCCAACGCAGGGCTTGATCCCACGACCCTGAGATCATGACCTGAGTCTACTGCCCCACCTGGGTGCCCCAAGGATATCATTTTTGAGGTAAGGTCATGTTGCATTTTTATATTTTAGGTCAGTAGACCACCCCCAACCAATTTTCCCAAGCTGAGACTCAGCCAAATACATGCTTAGATTTTCTTTTGCATTAAGGTTTAAAACTGATGGCCTCAGATAATTTTTTGGCTGGGATTAAATGTTATAGTTGTCCTTAGTTAACACTAATAAAGGTGGGGAGGAGGGTAAAACGCAAATATAAATATATTACATAAACATAATATAAATACATTTGTAAGAATTTTCCCATCTTTAGCAGCATTGATTCTAGAATTACTGAGCAGTGTAATTATAATTGTTTGTTGTGCTACAAAACAACGTGCAGTTTTCTGACGGCTTCAGAAAATCTGATATCAGTGGAATCATCATTGATGACTTTAGTTTCCATATAAATACTGCAAAAATTTAAGTACGCCAAAAACATTTAGTAGTCCCACCTTAATACATCACACATTATTGATCTGGTAAAACTTTTAGAAGAGAGAATTAGTTTGTGTGCTCATCAACTATATGTCCATGCTAGCTAGTTTAGTTAAGAGATATATTCACCATAAGATAAATATCTGATCATATATTTAAGTCATCATGATGACTGTATTGTAGTAAACACCTAACCAGTTACTTTCTCCTGCTTTAGATTATAATTTTGACATTTGATAGCATTGCCCGCTAGTTGTTATTGGTTTCTGATATGTACATTCTGGACAAAACATTTTGTTCAGAATGACTACATTTGTACCAAGAAACCTGACAAATGTCTTGATCCACAACTTTCTAAATGCCCAATAAATCAAATCCACATTCAAATTTTGATACGAAAAAGTTGCCCCGTCTTTACTCTAAAGCTTAAAAAAAGAAATAACAAGAAAAACAATTAAGATGAGGAACGATTCTTTTTTTCTCATTTCAGTAGCCTCACACTTATACTCCACTTGCATTTATTTAATAAATATTTACTGAGTGTCTATTATGTGCCAAGCACTGAACTAGACATCAGGGATGAAGTGCCGAACTAAGAGCAAATATCCCTGTCCTGCTGAAGTTGCCATCTGATTAGAAACAGGTATTAAATCACCAGTTTTTCAAATCAAATATACAGTTTAAAATGATGGATACATTAGAAGAAAAGAAATAAAGTAAAATAAAGAAGTATGCTTTTAATTTGGGTCTCACAGAAGGCTTCACACATACATTAAATTCCTGCTCATGTTTAAGGTCTCTATGGACACCTGCATAGCACATAGGTACACATATTTGTGTGTGTGTACAGAAATGTGTATCATATTTACAAATATGTACAGGTACTTTAACAGAGGTATGAGTTAGGCACCAGAAGTGGGAGAGAAGAGGGAAGAAAGAAAGATACAGAATATGGAAAGGGCCTGAGGTCAGAAAGAACTGACAGAAGGTCAGTGTGGCTGCAGCATAGAGAGAGAGCAGGAGCTAAACCCAGGATGGAAGAAAGGGCCAGATTATGCAGACTTTTATGGACTATATTAGAGATTTGTAACTAATTTAATGGGAAGGTTTTTAAGGATCTCAAACAAAATAGTGGAGTGGCAGTTTCTCATTGGCTATAATGCATACAATTGTTAGGGTGGGTATGAGAGGTAATTACAAAGGTGGGGAAACTAAGCAGAAAGCAGTACAGACAAAAACCACTGGAGCTTGGCCAGGGGAGAGGTGGGAGGTGAAAGAAAAGTTTCTGGAAAGAGCAAGTGGATGGGCAGACACCTGAGGAAGCACAGTGGAGGAAGAAAAGATGGGCAAGGGCACAATGAGAAGTTCAACGCACCCCTGTTCATTAATTTGAGATGCTATAAGCCATCTAGTGAAGAAGTAAAGGAGGGAATTAAATATCTAAATCTAAAGCTCAAAGAGAAGCTTGACATTTACATGCAGGTTTCTGTGGCATAAAGATGAGATCTAAAGTCGGGAGAATGGATAAAATTACCTAAATTGAGAGTACCGATTGAGGAGAGAGGACTTACTATCAAGAATAAAGGAACCTAACATAGGGAATAAGGGTCCTTGATTTTTTGTGTGTGTATAAAATTTCCCCAGGATAGCTAATAAAATGCAGTCTCAATCCCACCTCACAGAAAGTTCTGGAATGGACTTTCCATTCCAGTAATTAGCATTTGAAAATTTTTCCTTGTAATTCTGAGGTCATTGTTTCATTTTGAGAATGGAACATCTGCATTATTTTCAACTTGAGAAAAAAACCAGGAGACAAAAAAAGGATGCTGTGCAGTTCTATGTGGAATTCCTTATATTCAAAAAATGAAAAACTAAAGGTCAGCGTGCCCGAAGCATGGAGAAAAAAGACAAAAAAATGAGACTGGAGAAACAAACAAGGACCAAATCATGTTGGGTCTTATAGACTATAATAAGAATTGGGGACTTTTTACTTAGGGTCATGGGGAAACATAAAAGGCTTTACACTTAATTAACATCACCAGATATATGTTTTAGAAAATAACTGGTTGCAGAGTAGAGATTTGTTTTCATGAAAAAGAATGAATATGAAGGGTCCAGTTAATAGTTGCAAATGTCTTAGATATTAGAATAGGATGGTGATGCTGTAAATGGAAAGCATATAGATTTGAAGAAAAACGTAGCAAGAAAAATGGTCAGGATTTGATGATGTATATGATACAGAAAGGGGTAAAAGTTAGGGAAATGTCAGGGTAAGCTTCACAAAGCTAGTTTTTGGCTTATCCAAGTGTATGGAAGATGGGCACCATCATGGCCATAGGAAATGCTGGAGGAGAATCTGGCAGGTAGAGGGGAGGCAAGTAGAGATGGGAGGCTCATGACTGTTGCTTCCAGCATGGTGAGCTTGAATGAAACACTAGAATGAAAATGTTCAATGGCCCCCACAGTGGGGACTCATCAGTGTATAAATGCATAGATAGTAGCTGAAACCATGAGTGTGTAAATCATCTAAGAATGGTATGATGGGAATTGTTTTCTGGGAAAGAAAGATTTTCATACTGTGCCACAGTGAAGAAGAGCACCGCCTCACTGATAAATGTCTATTAATTAGACTTATTTGTTTAGAAAATTAGAAAGAATTACAAAGGACCGTATTAGATATCCTCAATTATAAATAATATATATCACAATGATTTGAATTCACACTAGGAATTTATCAGAATACCTCAGAGCCAGCTACTTAACGACAACAACAACAACATAAGTAACCTGAACTGACATGGGGAAAAGTACAGTGAAAAGGTCTTTGTTACTTTTCATCTATTTTAATGTCTATGTATTTGGTGTGTAGAACTTTATAAATCAAGTCAATATTGACCTCACGGATCACTAAAAAGTGTTTTGAGTATATATTACATTTTATTACAATTTGTCAACCCAAGCCTGTGTGTCAGTCTATGTCCCCAACTTGAATATAAATCTATTTGTACCAACAGCCAGATTATTTGGTTATTTGAATCTTTAGGAATACTCATTGTATTCCTGATTGTATAGTTCGGTAATATTTTTGTTTTAGTTTCTAGACAAAAACTATCAGCATTTTTAGCGTGCTAAATGGAAAATTATGTGGATTCCTCTTTTGACTTAATTTTATAAATTCAAGGAAGCAGCAGCCAGGTTATCTCCTACTGTTAAAGAAAGAAACTGATGTGAGGTTGAGCAGTGGGAACCTTCTGAATAATAAAACAAAGACTTTAACTTGAAAAATCAGAAATAATTATCTCCATTACAAAAGGGAGAAACATTTTGATAGAAGTACATTTAATTTAATATAAGTACATTTAATACATGATGGGCACCATGAATAATTACCAAAGAATTATACTCTTTAAGAAAAAATGGAAATCCCTTTCTTTACCTTGAGTAAGGAAAAAAAGAAAGTTAATCTGTGTGTGTGTGCTATAAAAAGAACAAAAAGTGTACTCTTTTTACAGCACACACACAAACTCAAACATACACACCATTTTAGGCTCCAATTTGTGTTTAGCACATACTGAGCTAATAAATATATTGCTCAAGACACAAAGACAATAATGAAATTATGGGATTTTTCAGTATCTTAGGATAGCTTACTCAACTCAATTTATTTTTTGGAGCCTGTAAAGAGAAAGGTAAAAATGCATAAATCAGAATATAGAACTGTCTACCTCACAGGAATTCTAAGAACACATGGCCATGGAAGAAGGAAAATAACAATCAAAAGAAAACGAAGTTGGAAGGAAAAAGGAAAGGTGGATAGAAAGAAGGAAAGAATGGATGAAGGCTTGGAAGAGAAAGGGAAGAAAGAAGGAAGAAACGGGGGAAGGCAGGAGGGAGGGAAGGAGCAAGAAAAGAAGATGGAGAGATGGAGCTAAAGAGGGAGGAAAAGAAAAAAAGGAATGATAAAAGAGAGAGAGAAAAGAAGGGTAAAGGAGGGGGAAGCCTTTCTTCAAAAGATTTTGTTAAAGGTTTCGTGTGTCTAGATCTAGTATTTCAACTTTGTCTAGTACTATGTGTTTTCATCTTCATTGTATGAATCGTGTACCTTTTTAGATGCAAATACAATTTGGGGGCAAAAGAAAAATGCCAGGAATTCTGCAGAATCCCTCACACTTGGAAATGACACGCAAGTACCACTTAGCGTTCTGTTGGGCATCAGAAGTTCCCGAGGGTTCATTATTATGCTATCATTCCTTCTAGATCTCACATCTCTGGAGAGCAAAAGTAGCTTAAGAAATTGTGGGAAAGTCTAGAACAAGCTAAGGAAGTGCCTTTTAATCCCGGATAGTTTTACAGACTAATGTATGTCCCAAGACATTTGTTTCCTGGAGTGAACACTTATGGGATGCGGTGCAAGGCAGCCTACAGAATTAATCTTCAAGTGCTTTTTTTCTCAAATAACCTCTTTATTAGAACAGTATCTATCCATTTTTGAATATTCACCCTGATACTCCCATCTACCGCAACAGCCATTCCATCTATCATTAAGGATGTGTGTGTGGCATGTTATTGTTGATACTGTGGTACATGATTATGTCTCCTGGTGCATCCAATCCTTCTGCTAAGGAATTTAGACCCTAAGTTACAAGTAACGTTGCAAATAGAATTTATGTATCATCATGTATTTTATAAATCACATTTATAAATAATATCCACTTAAGAAAGGCATTAGAGTTACTGAGACTCATGATGAAATTTTAAAATAAATATACATGTTTAGTCATGAATTATAAAACACAAAATGAAACCAGAGCAAATGAAATTTTACCTAATAACTAAATGTTCTTTCTTCATTCTGAACCCCCATTTCTCTGAGGTCGGAAAACACATTTTACATGTTTAGCCCAAACCACTGATTTCTTGAAAAATTTAAGATTTGTGCCCCAGTCACAGTACGATTCTGCAGTTCTAAATCAGGCATACTCACCTGATTTCTTTATCCACCATTTCTTTATCCCAAGATACACTTATGTGCTTAGAAGTACTTAAAATAGAAGATTAGTCACTGTTTATCCATAAATGCTGGCAAGCCTTGGTTAGTCACCTAGATGCACCCATACATGCCGGCAAGCACTTGATGTCTCTGTGGTATAGCTCCATCACCTGGACCGTGACCACTCTTCATTTCAGCGAATGACAGCTGAGTTCTTTCAGACTTCCCTGGCATATTTCACCCTCCTTCAGGTGGAAGCTCACCCCTTCCTCTCCTTATTTCACTTCATATTCACTCAAATCACTGACAACATTTCACTTTTCCAAAGAATCATTTATGGCTGGTAGCCAATTAATATCTCCAAGAGCTTTTGTTGTGCACAACAGGAATGTCTGAGCCATGGAGAACCAGTGGATTCTTCCCCCCTACCATCTCCCCTCTGGTTCTGCCAATTCAGCAGCTCTACTCCTCCCATAATGTTCCCACCCTTCATAGTGAACTTGCATCTCCCGCTAGTACGAGTGCTCTGCAAGCTCCAGCAAAGGAGTGTAACTCACTTCTTTTTCTTCCTGGTAATTCACTATCCCCACTCCCCCAATCACTCTTTCCCATTTCAACATTGGAGACCTAAGTGAGGGTATTCAGAAGAGGCAAACATACCAGAAACTATCGTGATGTCTGAGTCCCCTACTGCTGGTTAAAGAGACGGAACACAGTAATCAGGGGAGACCTGACCTCTGTGAAGAAAAACGAAATAGGAAAATCCAGCCATACTTGTTGGGATGAGCACTGGGTGTCATATGTAAGTGATGAATCACTGAATTCTACTCCTGAGACCAATATTGCACTCTGTGTTAACTAACTAGAACCTAATTTTTTAAAAAAAGGAAAAATCCAGCCCTGTAGTATAAGTGAAATGGTCCTTTTTATGTTTCCTCCACATTAGTTCTCCCCTAGAGCTATAAAGTGGTATCTAACTTCTGGGACTAGTTGAGAATGGCCAAGCACACTAGCTTCCCTTCACATTCTTCTAAGAAACCCGAAGATAACATTAACTTTACAGCACACAATTTTCTTGTGAGCAATAGCCAAGAGTGCAGAGTTTCATTGTCAGAGCCTGTATGAACCCATGGGAGAATCCATAACGTGGGAAAAGATCCATAACGTGTTGCCTACAAATTGACAGCGACTGAAGTTACAGATCATAAAGATAAAGGAGAGTAATCCGATTTTTTTTTCTTTCAGGTAAGTGCAGGGAAAAAAAAAAAAAAAGCTGAACTAAAGAACATCTGCCACGTTCTCTTCTTAAAGATAAGGAAAAGTTCCAGGGAGATGAAGCGATACACCCAACGACACGGCACTGAATTGAGTCCAAGTTGACACTGGAATAGTGAAGAGCCTCTTAGATTCTCAAGTTAACACTTTTCTACTATATCACACTTCTCCACTGAAGAAGGGGACACTGAAACCTAGTAATTTTTGAGACATTATCATTAAGGAATTGCAGAACAGATCAGTCATCTGCCATCACCATTAGTACCGTGTTAAATATGGGTTGAGAAAAAATATCTGATGGAAGTGGTTGTTAATTACCTACCAGTTGCTAGCTGCCGGGTTAGGCTTTTGGAGGTAGGATGGGTGGGTAGAACACTAAAAAGTCATTAAATGAATAGCTTTTACTTTATTTGGGGGATGAGAAGTTGACAGCCAGAAAATAGTAATTTCAGAAAGCAAAGGGAAAATCCAAAGCATGTTCTGTAGTTCCCTCCACTGAAAGTCAGAGAGGACTGAAACTGTCATGATTGGAAGTGTCTTGGAAGACGTCATGAGCAAATGAATATCCCTGTAGTCCGGAAGACTAGTAGGATTCAGAGAGGCAGTGCTATGTATGGAAACAAGGCTTCATGAGTACAGAATGACACAGGCACAGCCTCTCTTATTAAGCCTGTTAAACCCTGACACGTGTGGATTTTTCCATGAATGTTGGTGGCATTGTATACGAAAGCTTTTTAAATGTCATAGTTCTTGTGCTCGCTTCGGCAGCACATATACTAAATGTCATAGTTCTTATCTCAAAACTGAAACAAACAAACAAAAACCGAAAGAGTGCAGTGAACATTTTTGGACTGGACAGTATGAGAACCGGCTAGACTATTGCCTCGGAGAAGGAATCTTTTATGCAAAGGCACTGACAAGCTCTAGACAGTGACCTTGAGTATGAATATCAACTTTAGAAACGATAACTAGAGGACAGTCCCCTTCTATTCCCTAGGTACATTTAAGCAAATGACAGAGGAATTCTTTTGTGTACTAAGAGAAAGGGCATTTTAGTGGCTTCAGAAATACGTGCGGAATAAATTCTCAGAATGACTGCAGAAATTGCTCAAAGCAAAGGAAAAATAAAAGTCGACAGGCTGGCTGTCCTGGCTTACCTTTTGAAAGCAAAAGAACCTTGCAAGTCCTATTGTCTTGTGCGCATGCGCTGTCTCGTTCTCTTCCCCCGGTTCCCCCCACCCCCACCCCCCCGCAAAGCTCAGCTTCTCCTTTGTTCCTACTTACCCTTTCATTCTTTATTCTTTTGTCATAAATGTATTACTATTGTGTAATAAGGAAAATTACGTATTTAGAATGGTGCTACCATCAAGATAAATGCATATAAATGCCAAAAGAGAAAACAAAAGGGGAGAGTTCAATACAGCAGCAATAGCAGAGGCATCTTCAGAGATAAATGTGAATGCAAATTATAATTCACCTACATTCTATTTGTGTGACTTGAGCCTAGTTAATTAATTTCTTTGAGTTTTCTGTTTAACATCTGTAAAATAAAAATTATAAACCTCTCACAAAGGATGGTTACAAGGGGCCTAATGCATTTCTGGGCTAGTACAGTAATAAACTAAATTTAATTTTCATACTTACCTCCTCTCTAGAAATCAATAAAAATGTCATATTTTCTTTTCTCTAGCATAAGAAGGTTAGATACTTGTGAAAATTTGTTATGTATTAGATGCAAGTGAAGTGTTGCATTTTTTAACTAGTCAAAAGAGAATATTTTCTCATGGATGAAGCATAGTTAAATAATTTCATTGTGTATTAACTCATTAAAAACTAACTCAGATCAGACTATTTTCAACTATTGTGAAATGTGCACATAGGCATTTGAACGAACCCTACACATCTCAGATTTTAGGGGAAATATGTGAATAGTTAAGAAAGTTGAATTTAATTTTCCAAACATGCTTTGCCCAAAATACTACTAAATTAAAAAACAATGTCTGTTATTTCATATGACTTCACTCTGAGTAAAAATAAAATGCAAGGTAAAATCATCAATATCAATCAAAAAATTTTAATCATGTGAACAATTTACACTTTGGAATAGTGAGTCCCCAATACTATCTTTCAAATGATAATTTTTGTCCACTTTTAGAAAACTTAGATATGGAATTTCATCACTAATAAAGAATATAAAGCATCAATATCTCTAGAGTTTGCAGTTACTATTATACTTTATATTCAGGATGATGGTCAGAACAGAAAGAACTGGGAAAGAAAATTAAGCAGAAAAGAAAATCTGAAAAGGAAAAGAGGCAAATGTTCATATATACCTATTCACTATATCCAGGCAACCAAAAATAAATAAATAAAGCAATGGTAATATTTTCAAATTGAACTATATCTTAAAGGAAACAAAGGGATTTACATTAAAATAGGAAACATTGCTGCTGGAAGTTTGTCATTCTCCATCTGGAATTAGATATCCACGAATTGAATAAATGAAATTCTCTGATGAAATTAAATCAACCACATTTCTTGTGCTTCCTTAAACAAATTCTACCACATATCCAGAAATCTCATTACGCCAACCCTGGTTATACTTTGTTTCAAGCTCCAAGGTATTACATATCTTTCTAAAGTATTAAAAACTGAATCTACAACCTAAAGTCAGCATGAGAATAAAGACCAAATGACTGAGAATAAAATAGAATATTTCAGAATAATATCATTTTTCAAAAGTCTTTATTTTATTGTACTTGTGTATGCCCTAAAGTTAATGTACACAGAAGAAACCTGTAATGTGAAAAGTAATGTAATGATATTAACCATCACTTACCCTGTG
The DNA here is from genome assembly GCF_007474595.2 of Lynx canadensis. NCBI lineage: Eukaryota > Metazoa > Chordata > Mammalia > Carnivora > Felidae > Lynx > Lynx canadensis. Next base: position 53,245,741 of record NC_044306.2, on the reverse strand, counting down.
TCTTGTTTCTCTTTTTTATACTCCTTTTTCTTTCTCTCTCTCCCTTTTCTTATTCATTCAGCACTTAGTGAATACCCACTCACTTCCAAGCAGAAGACAGGTGAGAAGGCTATGCATTTTCCCCGTAGAGATTTATTTTGCTACTGTACACATTTTCTGTTAATGCAGGAACTCTTTTGGACTTGTTTCCAAAGACAGTTTACGAGCCTTACAAGGAAATGACATTGAAAGATTGAGTTTGATCAAAACCTTATACTCTAACTTGATTCTATGCAGTTTTGGGATATTTCAAAAATTAATGTTTATTTATTTTTTAGAAAGAGAGAGCAAGAACAAGTGGGGGAGGGGCCGAGAGGGGTGGGGGAGAGAATCTTAGGCAGGCTCCACGCTCCGTGCAGAGTCCCACGTGAGGTTCGATTTCAGGACCCTGGGATCATGACCTGAACCAAAATCAAGAGTCGGACACTTAACCGACTAAGCCATCCAGGTGCCCCATTACGTTTTGAAAATTCAGATGCATCACTAAAGAACAGGGATTTTCCAATTTAGTCATTCTTAAAGGTAATGTACATTCAATTCTGAATACAGAATGTGAAATATTTGTGAAATTAGAAGTCTAAATGTATTGTTCAAATAACTGATATTGCTCACTAAATAATTATATCGCCATGAATTCTATCTTACTTCTTTGATAAACTATCTTACTCAAAATGAAGGAAAATATTAGCAAAGCAAGTGGCCACAGAACTCCTCACTTTCCCTTTGCTCTTCTTAACTTCTCCACCCTTCTTTCTCAATCGGTTGCTGCCATATGTGTTTCCTTGTTCCCAGACTATTATCTTTTCCACCCTGAAAACAGGGCAGTCCAGATTACGCGAAGACAGAAGGGGAAGGTAAAAGGAGAACAAAGCTTCAGAGCTACTGTTTTTCCAGTTTTCCACTCCTGGGTCATTTCTCCAGATATCTCAAAATATCCATCCCACGGACTTTTTTCTGTTATTCCAACTCAAAGTCATCACCTCAGTCTCACAAGCCAATGGAGCTTAATCTGTGAAGATTCTGAGTCTTGGTTCTCTCAATCTGCTATGACTCTATTTGACCAATGCCTTCTCTTCCCGAAGCATTGATTGCTTTATTTGTTGCCAACACCTTAAACGGACTAGAAGGGTTGGGGACTACATTTTTTGTGATCATTTACTGTTGTCATTGTATTTTTTTTTATATGTTGCGGGTAAATATTTTTGACATACAAACTGCTTTTACTAGTTACTCCTTCAAAAATTTCATTGAAATGACAAGGGCTTTTATAAAAATAAAATTCAGTCCAAGCCAACATTGGAAGACCTGGAAAACTGCCATGTGGTTACAATACTACAAGATTAGAAACAACTGGAGATGAGAGGGAAGTGGTTCAAGGGGAGTCAACTGGGCAAATGGAGAGGGCTGTGATCAACCACACGCACCTGCCCAAAACCACACCCCTAGCAGATGACTGGCTCTGTTTATGATACAATCAGGAGACTCTCTTGAGTGGGGTTTCTGCAGTAGAAAACTAGTAAGCTGAACTTCATGGAAAGAAAGATGGCCAAGAGGCCAGAAAACTTTTGACAACAATAAGAAATAGGGGCACCTTGGTGCCTCAGTCATTTAAGCGTCCAAATCTTGATTTTAGCACAGTTCATGACCTCACAGTTTCGTGAATTTTAGCCCCACATTGGGCTCTGTAATGACAGTGTGACACCTGCTTGGGATTCTCCCTTCCTCCCTCTGTCTCTGCCCCTCTCCTGCTCATGCTCACTCTGCCTGTCTCAAAATAAATAAATAAGATTTAAAAAATGACAAGATACCTGCCCACCCTAAAGGAAAGTCTTACCTTTTCTCCACACCAACATCTCAACTCAGCAAGAAGACTTATGCCGAATAAAAGTACAGAGGCAGAGGATACAAACAACAATTTTACCAAAAAAAATGCCAGTAAAAATGAGGGTTATTTCAACAATAGGGGCATGATATTGCTACCACTACTATTTTCTTTAAATTTCCATATAGAATTTGTTAGTACTGTACATGGTGTTAGCATATTATAGGCATGGATTTATGTAATTGTCACATCATAGGTATTATGATCTCCATTTTATACATAAGGAAAGTGAGGTTTCTTACAGCAATTTCTTGCAGCAAATATATGAGAGGGCCATAGTTTTGTCTGACTTCAGCGTATTTATTTTTAATGACTAAATCCAGCTTTAAGTTTACAATTTGAACAAGAATATAAAAATTTCCATTTATTGAATTGGCATGTATTTAAATGATAATGTCAATATTAGCTAGGCTGGTGAGTATATAATTTCATGAAACACTTCAGCAGATAATTTGTCAATGACTTGATGCAAACTAAATGTGCATCAAAAGAGTGGCCGAATAAACTATTAGTTGTTACATACAATGAAATACTAAGCAGTCTTTAAAAATTTGAGGCAGATCTCTACCTACTGAAATGAAAATGTATCCAGATACTGTAGGCTGAATGCTTGTGTCCCTCAAAATTTCATATGTTGAGATCATATATCCCAATGTGACGGAATTAGGAAGTGGGGCTTTGGGCAGGTCATTAGGTCATGGGATCCAAGTCCACATGAATGGAATTACTGCCTTTATAAAACAGATGCCAGGGGCGCCTGGGTGGCTCGGTCGGTTAAGCGTCTGACCTCGGCTCAGGTCATGATCTCACGGTCCGTGAGTTCGAGCCCCGCGTCGGGCTCTGTGCTGACAGCTCAGAGCCTGAAGCCTGTTTCAGATTCTGTGTCTCCCTCTCTCTCTGCTCCTCCCCTGTTCATGCTCTGTCTCTCTCTGTCTCAAAAATAAATAAACGTTAAAAAAAAACAAACAGATGCCAAAGGGTTCCTTTGCCCCTTCCACTATGTGGTGACACAGCGCTCTTTGAATCAGGAAGCAGGCTTTTTACAGTTACCAAATCAGCGGGCACCTTTATTTCGCACTTCCCAGACTCCAGGACTGTGAGAAAGAAATATCTGTTTTTTAAGCCACCCAGTCTTTCTCATGTTTGTTATAGCAGCCAGACAGACTAAGACACCAGGATATAATGTGAAGTAAAAAAAAGCGTGTTATATTATATGTATGTAGTAAGATCATATTTTTAAAGATGATAGGTATAAGTGTATCACATATGTGCACTTGTATTTATTTGCACATCAAACTGTTAACAGTGTTCTTCTACAGAGATGGTCTTAAAGAATATTAAACAAAAAAGTATCTTGTATCTATTTTTCTTTTTTACTAATGAAATTATTTTCTTTTGTAACAACAGCAATTTTGCAAATTTTTTATTATCTATTCTCTTTGTAACATAAGAGAGAAAAAAATTAAAATGGATTTTACCCAAACATAGCAAGTCATAATTTCTATATTCAAGAGAAAAATCTGTCTGTTGTAAAACTACAAACTGTATAAATAATACTGCTGATGTTTGATATATAAACAGCAATTTGTTTTCACATTTTATCATTTGCATATGTGTTTATATTATCTGGGATTTTCCGAATAATATGATGAAAATAACCTAAAATTTGGTCACGTTAATATTGTTCTCACTTCTTAGAAAAATATTATTTTTGCTTGCTTTGAAAGTGATGCGAAGAGGGGCGTCTGGGTGGCGCAGTCGGTTAAGCGTCCGACTTCAGCCAGGTCACGATCTCGCGGTCCGGGAGTTCGAGCCCCGCATCAGGCTCTGGGCTGATGGCTCAGAGCCTGGAGCCTGTTTCCGATTCTGTGTCTCCCTCTCTCTCTGCCCCTCCCCCGTTCATGCTCTGTCTCTCTCTGTCCCAAAAATAAATAAACGTTGAAAAAAAAAAAATTTTTTTAAAAAAAAAAGAAAGTGATGCGAAGAGAGTGATTTTAATAGCAATTACCCAAAAAGGTAACTACTAGCATTTTTTTTTTTTATTTTTTAGACAGAGAGTGTGTAAGCAGGGGACAGGGGCAGAGGGAAAGAGAGAGAGAGAGAGAAGCATCAGCAGGCTCCATACTCAGCAAAGACCCAGATACAGGGCTCCATCCCATGACCCTAAGATCATGAGCTGAGTCAAAAATCAAGAGTCGGACGCTCAACTGCCTAAGCCACCCAGATGCCCTTAACTACTAGCATTCTATAGCCATTCATTTCTCTGACTTTCTAGAACATATTATCATTGCAATTGTTTATATGAGATTACAAATTTGAAATGTGGCAAATACTTGACCCAACTGCAATCAAAGAAACTATATCATATATATGAATGTGTTACGTGTAGCAAAACCTTCACTGGTATTACCACCGTATTGTATTAGTCTGCTTGTGCTGCCTAACAAAATACCACAGTACAGATGGCCTAAGCAACAGAAATTTATTTTCTCACAGTCCTGGAGACTGAAGTCTCAAGATTAAGATGCCACAAAACTGGGTTTTGGTGAGGGCTTTCTCCTTGGCTTGAAGAGGGCCACCTTCTCTATGTGTCCTCACGTGGCCTTTCCTCCAGATTCATTTTGTCTTCATATGAGGACACTAATCCTATCAGATTAGAGCCTAATTAGACCCTAATGACTTCATTTTACTTTAATTACCTAACTAAAGGCTCGACCTTCAAATACAATGACTTTGGGTGTTAGGGTTTCTACATATGAATTTGTTGAATTCCATAACAGGCACAAAGTCTTTCTTCTCTATTTAGACATCTAGACTACCTCAGATATATAATTAATTAATTATACAAGTTCTACTTGTTACATTTTTGTTGGTAGTGGCAGAGGGCAGAAAGGGTGAATGAAATGCTAATATATAATTGCGAATGCCTATCCTATTTTGCAGAAAATATTTTTGGTGGTGCTACATATGACTTTTAGAATTGTATTTACTATTTTTATTTTAGTATGCAATATGTGTGTGTGCTTATTAAATAATTAATTATAACACCAGGAATCAGAAAATAAGTATTATCAGAAAGTCCCCAGTTCTTGTTGATCTAAGACTACAAATAAAGTCACTTCCACAGTAATATATAAAACTCAACAGTTTCTAGACCCTCCATACACGTTTATAAGTAAATGAGTTGCTTGCTAAATCTATTTAAAAAAAAAAAAAAAGTTCCACTAGCTAGCAAGAATTTCTCATGTGCAATCTAAGTCAATGCCTGAACCTGTACTTCATAAACCACTGACTAATGACTCTCTCCAGTAACTCTTATTCAGGGCCCTGAAATCTGACCTCAGGGGTTGTACTCCCCCATCCTGAGGCCACCAGACTTGATAGTATGTGAATCTTAATTTTTTTAGGGTTTGATTTTTGTGCAGGCTGTCTTGGTCTGCTTGGGCTGCCATAAAATATATATATATATATATATATATATATATATATATATATATACACATACACACACACACATATATATGTACATATATATGTACACATACATATATATGTACATATATATGTACATATACATATATATACATATATATATACACACATATACATATATATGGTGTGTGTATATATATATGTATATATATATATATATATATATATATATATATACACCATAGGGGCACCAGGGAGGCTCAGTCAGTTAAGCTTCTGACTTTGGCTCAGGTCATGATCTCACAGTTCGTGAGTTTGAGCCCCATGTCAGGCTTTCTGCTGTCAGTGCAGATCCTATTTTGGGTCCTCTGTTTCCTTCATTCTGCCTCTCTCTCTCTCTCTCTCTCTCTCTTAAAAATAAATAAACATTTAAAATATATATATATATATATATATATATGTTTAAATTTAAAAGAATACCATAAACCAAGTGGTTTAACAGCAGAAATTTATTTTCTTGCAGTTCTGGAGGCTGGTAAGTCCAAGATCAAGGTGCTGGCCAATTCAGTTCCTGGTGAGAGCTTTCTTCCTGACTTGCAGATAGCCACCTCCTAGCTGTTGTATGGTACTAAGGATTTGAGAGAGGGTGCTCTGGTGTCTCTTCCCCTTCTTATAAGGGCACCAGTCCTAGTAGATTAGGGCCCCACCCTATGACCTTATTTAACCCTATGATGTACAATCTCTATCTCCAAATACAGTCACATTGAGGGTTAAGGTTTCAACATGTGAAGTTGAGGGGGACACTCACACAGACTCCATTTGGAAGTGGCAATTTGAAGTGACTTTGGAATTTGAAGTGGCAAATGAAAATGACTTTACAGAAACATAATCAGAAAGTTCAGTCTCATGACCATGACTGTGCTTCAGTTTTGACTGTGCCTTCTTTCTTCCAATTCAAAATGGGAAAAAGATCAAAAACATTTCAAGATACAGTATACTTAAAATATCCATTTTAGAGTCAATGGAATTCAATGATTTTTCTCCTTTTGTCACTTTCCCAAATAAATTTAAACTCTAGAATCCCAAGAAATCAATGTTTTGAGGCATTTCTTAGAGTTTTCTGACATTTTTCATGCTGTTAGTGATGTAATACATACAATCAATTTTCATATAAAAATGACTCTAAATATTTGTCCAGAGGATTGAATTTCAAACTCAATATATAATTTTTACCATTTTTAACTTGTTCTAAAAATAATGGGCTGTTTTACCAAATTTAACCAGTTTTCTCTTATTTTATTTTTTAATTTGCTTGCTTGATTGTTTAACCACTGTGTGTGTATACACATCAAAGCCAGAGGAAACCAAACAGGTAGAATAAAAACCATTTTACATGTTCTAGAAGTTTCCCAGTTGTCCTAAAGGATTTGAGTATAAGAGAGGAAAAATTGTATTTATATTGCTTGGAAACAGCTACAGTAGCAAATTTAAGCAAAATACGTCATTCTCTGTCTCTTTATGCGAGGGCAAAGAAAAATGTTTTAAAAAACATATCTTGTAGAGAAGATTCTCTTCTTTTCTCCTCATTATTTTACCAGGAGACCTCATTTTCTTGCGGTGACTAGGAAAGTGTGACCATGTAGTTATCTACCACTGCTCATTATATTTTAGCCTAATGGGAACAAGGCTAATTTCAGCCTGGCTGCTGGGTGATTGTAAATGTGCTTATTATCTGCGTCTTCTCTGAATTTGTAGGAATACGCGAGGTTTCATCTCTTGTTTTGTTTATCTGCAGGAAAAAATATTTTTTGTTTGCTTGTTTGTTTGTTCTCTTTCTAGCTCCTTTAGGTGTAAGATTAGGTGGTTTATTTGAGATTTCTCTTGCTTCTTGAGATAGGAAAAAATATTTTTTATGGTTCCTGTTTATGTAAATTCTAATAGAAGGAGAATGACAGATCTTCCTACAAAAACCTGGTTGCATCAAAGATTAATGTAGTCTCCAAATTAATAAATTCGTAAAACTTTAATAATGCCCTAAGTAAAGTACATTAGTATTTTCTTTATCTCCAGAATTATGAAGGTATGCACTTGATTCATAACAAATATGCTTTTATTTTTCATGTTATGTGCCTAGGAACTTACCTGTATAATGATCATTTAAAATACTATTTTCCTCAGCTTTTTGAATTATAATAATCTTTTAGAACTCATATCACTTCTTACAGATTGAAATAGAAACAACTTAGTGCCGTTGATATTTAAAGTACTCCCCTTGGAATCTTTCTTACTTAAGCAGTAAGGAAGACAATAGTCCCTACTGATTATCATTTGTTTTAAAGCAAGAGTATAAATCAAAATTCTTGACCAGAGCCATGCCTTTCTAGACATCCTGTGACTTTTAGACTCAAGAATAACAATCCTGCAATCTGTTGTGGTCTTTGTCACATCTCCAGCCCAGAGCACAGTGCCTGGCATACAAAATTAAATTGAATTAATTAATTAATTAATTAATTAATGGCCTCATATTCTTTCTCCTCTGAATTCACTCAATGATGACTAATGCTAAAACAAACAAACAAACAAACAAAAACACCAGGAAAACTTTAAGCAGGACAGAAACAATGTAGTGGTCACCAAACGCTAAAGAACTTAGATTGAATCAGGCAAGTTAAGATAAGCCCTAATGAAGATAAATCCTCAGAACTCAGTGAACAAACATAAAGAGATATGCAAACTTTAAAAGAAAATACGTTTTTCAATCACTGAGCTTTTAAATAAAAATGCATTTCCAGAAGCAATTACCATTTTAGCCTCATAGTGAAGCAGTATTTCTAAAATTTTACACAAAGTTTTTTTGTTTGTTTGTTTCTTTTTGCTTTCTACTTGCTTTTTTGCCCAAAGACATTTTCCCTTACTGAAAACTCACTTACAATATAGTGTTCATTCACGAAAATGGTCTTCGTACTTATTCTTATACTTTACAGGGACTGTGAATTCTGTTTTATCAAATCTGTTTTAATCTATTTGGACAATATACATTTGGTTGTATAGGAATAGATGAAGGAGGCCATGCTGCATGAAAACCATCTCGTGTGGAAGCAGTCTTCTCTACAAACAAAAAAGCCATTTCACTGCCTTGGCTCGAGACTCATTCATTTGTCATCTACACTCATTTTTGGTGTATCGCTTTGTTTCTCCATTCATTCGTCACCCAGTCACTTGTTTTATGTCTCAAAGTCTCGGTCCATTTATATGAGTGAGTTGAAGGCCCATAAATCTGAAGAATTTTGCACCTGAGTGACTTCTCCATCTCTTGGCTGAAGAGGTTGAAATATTATAGTCCTTCAAGACTTCAACTTTATATTTATAATGGGAAGTCGTTATACACATTAGTAGCTACAAAAGTGATGTTTATCGTTGGCCCAATTTTATACGAACATCCATTTTTATCTAGTCTGTTGTAAGATTTCAAGAATCCCAAGTCCCAAGTTTTCTAATAACAATGTAATTTGGTTGGTTTGTTTTATATCTACCTGTTCTATTTTTTTTTCCCCTCTGTTTCCATTTTAAGAACAGAAAGACAAGGCAACACCTCAAAACGCCTATTCCACTCTGGTGACGGAGAAGGAGGACCCAGAGAAGGAAGAAGACCCAACACCCCTCAAACAACATAACAGCAATGTGAAGACAGAACGGAAGTGGCTACTCAATATCTCTCCATTCACAATGGGGCACAGCTTTTTTGCTTACGTGCTGTTGGGCTGTCTCAAAGCCTTCTCTGAGGGCTCAGTGGTGAAACAGGATGAGTTGCGTGGGTTCTGACTGATGGTAATAATTAAGACAGCTCACGCTTGATGGAGGGACCACCCATCGACTGACACTCTCTGAGAAAGTCAGCTTCTGGCCAACAGAAGCAAACCACAGGGTCAGGACGCCAGCCGTGGCACCAGTCCCCTCATTAGCTGCCACAAGACGGTCTCCTTGCCGTTCCTGACCCCAGGAGCAGCGAGGTAGTGACAGGCTGGCAGAAGCCACTGCTGGAGTCAATAAGCAGGGAGACAGTTTCAAAGAAACAACCTGAACAAATGCTGCTTTTAAAAATGGACACTTAGGGGCGCCTGGGTGGCGCAGTCGGTTAAGCGTCCGACTTCAGCCAGGTCACGATCTCGCGGTCCGTGAGTTCGAGCCCCGCGTCAGGCTCTGGGCTGATGGCTCCGAGCCTGGAGCCTGTTTCCGATTCTGTGTCTCCCTCTCTCTCTGCCCCTCCCCCGTTCATGCTCAGAGAGAGCTCTGTCCCAAAAAAATAAATAAATAAATAAATAAATAAATAAATAAATATAAAAATGGACACTTCTACTGAGGGTTGATGGGGGTGGGAGGGAGGGGAGGGTGGGTGATGGGTATTGAGGAGGGCATCTTTTGGGATGAGCACTGGGTGTTGTATGGAAACCAATGTGACAATAAATTTCATATATTAAAAAAAAATGGACACTTCTGACAGAATGCCATTTTCTTACAAGTCTGAGTGTGAGTGAAATCAAGGTAATTTTTAACTTTCTGCAAACACTGACCTGTTGCTTTTGCCATGCCTGGGCTTATGGGAGTTTCCAGAAACCTGCTTTTTATGTATTTTTTTAATGCAAGGAAGCTCTAGTTTCTTTACATACTTGAGGCTATGTATCTGGACAATAAAAAGTGTATGTAGAACCTAATTTGTCCATTAATTCTCATATCTTAATAGAAAAAAGGCCATGTTCGATAAATTTGCAAGCTCACCAAAAAAACTCACACTATAGGAAAACTGAAATGAAAACAAAAAAAAAAGATCCTTCAATCACTTTCTTGACAGTATCTAGGCCTTCAAATGGCCAAGAATGGACGTCCTCAGAGACCAAAAAATCAATGAAAGAGACACCAGTGTTTAGATGCACTATTTCCATTTACTTGCCATGTTAAAAATGATGGATACTTCTCTATGATTCAGTCATGGTTCAACTAGAGAAACAGAACCCTGGAAAAAGTATACAGTAAGGGTTTTATCACAAGCAATTGGCTTATACAGTGGCATGAACCTTCTAAACCAATCCAAAATCAGTAAGGTAGGTGTTCAGGAAACAAGGATCACAAGCAAACTGGAACTCCATGAACACCAGCTGAGGTTTGAAGTCCAAAGGCAACCGGGAAGGGAAGAACACAAACGTGGAACTCAAATTCAAACCTCAGCTCATGAGATCCGTGAAGGCTCCAGGCTGCTCATAAAAGCTTACCTAATTGGAAAGGGCCAACCCAGGAGAGTCTTCTCTTTGATTAACTTAAAATCAACTGATTAGGGACTTTAATCATCTCTACAAAATCTCCTCACAAGAGCACCTAGAGTCATGTTTGAATAATTTGGAACTGTCAGCCATCCTACCTAAATGGATCATGAAAAAGCTATCACTTCAGGAGGCTCCCGGGTGGCTCAGTGCGTTAGGCAACCAACTTCGGCGCAGGTCATGATCTCACAGTTTGTGAGTTTGAGCCCCGCGTCAGGCTCTGTGCTGACAGCTCCAAGCCTGGAGCCCATTTCGGATTCTGTGTCTCCCTCTCTCTCTGCCTCTCCCCCGCTCACACTATGTCTCTCTCTCCTTCAAAAGTAAATTTAAAAAAAAAAAAAAGCTATCACTTCAGGAATAGTTGAACTCTTTTCAAAAAGACATTAACCCTCAATTTCTTGGAAGTCCATCTGATTGTAAAGTCTAAGATCATTTTTCATTTCAACCGTAAGAGGCAGTTAAAACACTCCCCACTGATTCCTGTCTGGAGGCTAAACTGGGCCTAGTGAGCTGAGCTGTTAGGCACCAGAGCACATTCAGATGTAGACTGAGGACAAATAAGCTTGAAAGTTTCAAATTATTTCTGGTTTAGCTTGGTATCTAATGATCAACAGATCATGGGGAATGGCTATTTAAAAAAACAAAAAAAGTCCAGAGGCACCTGGGTGGCTCAGTCAAACATCCAACTTCGACTCAGGTCATGATCTCACGGTTCATGAGTTTGAACCCCGCGTCAGGCTCTGTGCTGACAGCTCAGAGCCTGGAGCCTGCTTCAGATTCTGTGTCTCCCTCTCTCTGTGCTCCTCACCTGCTCTCTCTCCATCTCTCTCTCTCTCTCTCTCTCTCTCTCAGAAATAAACATTAAAAATGGGGCGCCTGGGTGGCGCAGTCGGTTAAGCGTCCGACTTCAGCCAGGTCACGATCTCGCGGTCCGTGAGTTCGAGCCCCGCGTCGGGCTCTGGGCTGATGGCTCAGAGCCTGGAGCCTGTTTCCGATTCTGTGTCTCCCTCTCTCTCTGCCCCTCCCCTGTTCATGCTCTGTCTCTCTCTGTCCCAAAAATAAATAAACGTTGAAAAAAAAATTAAAAAAAAAAAAAAAAAGAAATAAACATTAAAAATATTTTTTTTTAATTAAAAAAAAAAGTCCAAGTTTCGGCCTAAGGATTTTTGCCTGCTAAGAAACTCAGAACACAAATGAACACAATCCTTTGGCTGGCAAGCCCTTCCCATAGACCCACTACAGATGGTAATTGCAGGGTAGTTCCATGCAGCCTGGAAACCAGACTATAATTTCACACACAGATCATTATGAACATCGTGTGATAATCTAATCAGGATTTTTATACAAGAATTGAGCTCCGTTCATGATTCTTTATTCCTGTTTTGTTTTGTTTTAAAACAGGAAAGTGTTTTCTATCTTTTTCTCCTTTTTTTCTCTCTCTCTCTCAATCATCTCTTCCTTTCCTTTCTTTTCAGAATTTTACAAACTGAAGTCAAGGTTTGCGAGAACTCTTTCTTCTCTTTTCTTTTGTAGGAAGGAAGGAGGAAGGAGGAATCCCAAGGCTTGGAGCTAGGGAAATGAATTTAAGTAAAAATTAAAACAAAATGTTAGAAAGTAGGAGGGAACTACAAGGGCAGGGGAGAGACATTAACTACACTGTTTTCTTCTATTTCTTTTTCTTAACCTTATGAACTAAATATAAATTGAAGATTTTGAGGAAAAAAAAATCTGCATGAAAAGAAACACTAGTCTGTCCAACGAATAAGGAATGATTTTTTTAAGTTTATTTATTTTGAGGGAGAGAGAGAGAGAGCAGGAGAGCGGCAGAAAGAGAGAGAGAGAGAGGAAGAGAGATCCCAAACAGAATCCATGCTGTCAGTGCAGAGCCCAGTGTGGGGCTTAATCTCACCAATGGTGAGATCATGACCTGAGTGGAAACCAAGAGTCAGATGCTTAACTGACAGCCACCTAGACTGCCTAAGGAATGATTTGTAAAACGCAGAAAACAGAACTAGTACATCTCAGATTCTTCTTTTCTTTACATTTTATCAAGATCCTTTTTTTTTATTAGAAAAATTGTAGAAAGTTAGTGACTACCACAGCAAACGGCAAGCAGTGGCACCTATTTTCCAGACAGCCTTGCTCTGTGTGGCACCAAAATGCACTCACTGCTCTGCAACTCCGCATACACTTGCCAGAAAAAAAATCATGCAGGTTTTAGGCCACAGTTTGCTTTTCTCCATTTTCTTTAATAATTCAGGATTTTTACAGAAGCTTTTACGATCCATAGAATATAGTTCAAGAACATGAGCCTGAATGATGTCAGGGGGCAGGGTGGAGGGCAGGTGCGGGGTGGGGGTAGGCAACTATAGTGGAGGGTTGTTAAACAATCTACAAGAGGCAAGATGACTTGGTCAATTTTGCGCATTAATTATTGATAGATGAACTTGCTCTTTGTATCCATGTTAACCAATAAGTCTTTGTTTTAAATGTGACCTTGGGTGTTTCAAATGGGTATACTGCTATAATATAAAAGTTGATCCCAGTGATGTCTGTATCATGTGGATTGATGTCAGGAATAATAAACCAAAGTCAAAAAATAAGTATCAATCTGGACATAGAAGTTTTTCATTCCCATCGACAGGTTTCATCAAGCTCCTTCATCAGTTTCCTGCTGATTGCTATCTTAGATCTAGGGATCAATTTATATTTTCTTTTGCCCTTCTTATTTAGTCTACATTTTAAACAAGCAAAATTTCAGCCATAGTTTATTTGCTTTGATGAATCCCAGGACCCTATGCTGAAACATAACTTGTAAAACCTAAAGATAGTGGCATAGCAGAACTGTTTTCAATCAGCGGTTTATGCCTATTTTACACCACGGCTTTAGATATTATCCTACAGCTTCTATTGGTTAAAAGAGCAGTAGGATGAAAAAAGTTTCGGAATTAATGTGTCATGTATGTTTTATGTTTCAAAAGAACTTGGGGCTCGATGGTCTTGACCTTTGAACTGAATTCAAATAAAATTATGCTGCATCGCTTTCAACTACTATGAACAAAGAATTGTTTGTATCTTCAACTACTGTACTTCAAATACAACTGATGATGTTAAACTCCCTTGCTTGTTTTTTTGGTTCCTCATTGTGACCTTTAGTGGCGAGGACAACATCTTGATCATAAAGGACTACACAACATAAAGCAGCTAAAGTCTACATGTTTACAAACTACTGCAACTTCTGGGAAGATGGAGTGTATGCACTTTTGTCAATTTTTATCGCTAATTACAGCTAAAAACCCTGGACATTGGATACAATACAACCTTAAGAAGATTCTGAAAGGTAGAGAGAAGGCAGATCAGCTAGGAAAGGAGAGCCTAGCAAAACAGAAAATGTTTCGATAATAATCACTCTCTCATCCAAAAACACAGAAAAAAGTCATGGCCAGAGAAGACCCAATGAGTATCTAGACTGGCACCACCACCAGATTGTAACAAGGAGCTCCTAACTCCCCTTTCCCATCTTTACCCTCACTCAAGTGTTATCAGATAAGGCCAAGTAAGGAGCTGGCACTTTCATCTCTATTGGGAGGGCAACAAGAATCCCAACTTCAGTGTCAGTAGAGACCATTTGGAGGCCTAGATTTCCACTTCAGCCCAACAGTAACAAAGTGCTTCTCCCTTTTTCTACTGTGGTGTCAGAGGAGGTTTAGTGTAGAGCAAGGACTTCAACTATTGCCCAATGGTAACAAAATCGCAAGCCCCCCAAGGTGTAAATTAAGGTCAAGGAGAGTGTAGTAAAAAGGCACTGCTATCCCTCCCAGCCAGGGAGGTAGCAGTGGAAGCCTAGTGGTAAGCCAGAACTTCTATCCTCACCCACAAATAATGAGAAACCCCTCCCTTTGGTTGTCAAGGGGAGCCAAGTAGAGAATCTGCACTTCTACTGACATCTGGTAGAACAAGGCAGCACCCTACCCTAGCTCCACCAGAGCGACTTCAAAGAGAGCACACTAAAAAAAGATTTTGGTAAGATCCAGAGACACATAACATAATATATAAAATATCCACATTTAAATTGAAAATCACTTGTTATACCAAAGCTAGGAGGATCTCACATTGAATGAAAAACGTAAGGAAGATAGATGTCAGCCCTGAGGGGTCAGATTGTTAGAAATATCTGACAATCAATTTAAAGCAGCCATCATTAAAGTGATACAATGAGCAATTATCATTATGCTTGCAACAAAGTAAAAAATACACATTCTCAGCAAAACAAAAATAGGAAAAGTTGACAAAAAAAAATAGAAGGTATAAAAAAGAACCAAATGGAACTTTTAGGACTTAAAAACACAAAGCCTAACAGGAGGAAAAGTCTCAGTGACAGGCTCAACAACAGAATGGACAGAAGAAAAAAAATCAGTGAACTTGACAATGAAACCATAAAAATTGCTCAATCTAAATAACAGAGATTAAATTAGATTTTTAAAAAATCAACAGAGCCTCACAGATGTATTGGGCTTTAAAAATGATCAAATATTAATGTCATCAGAATCTTAGAAGGAAAGGGGAAAAGATAGTTAAAATGAGGTTAAAAATATATTTCAAGGGCGCCTGGGTGGCTCAGTCAGTTAAGCATCCAACTTCAGCTCAGGTCATGATCTCACGGTTCGTGAGTTTGAGCCCCACATTGGGCTCTGTGCTGACAGCTCAGAGCTTGGAGCCTGCTTTGGATTCTGTGTCTCCCTCTCTCTCTCTCTGCCCTTCCACCACTTGTGCTCTGTCTCTCTCTCCTCTCTGTCTCAAAAATAAGGAAACATTAAATTATTTATCTATTTATTCATTTATTTTAGGAATTAATGGCAGAAAATTTTCCAAATTCTACAAAGATGAAAACCTACAATTTCAAAAGGTTGAGTGAATCCTTAAAAATAAACCCAAAGAAATTCATACCAAGTACAGCATAGTCAAACTTCTGAAACCTAAAAACAAAGAAAAACTATTGAAAGCACTGAAAAGAAAAGTACCTTGTTGATAAGGGAAGAATAAGTCATATGGCAGCAGTTTCTCATGTAAAACTATTTCAACCAGAGGAAGTAACAGGATATTTTTAAGTGCTGAAAGAAGAAAACTGGCAACACAGAATTCTATATCTATGAAAATATCAGTCAGTGATGAAAAAGAAATCAAAATATTTTCCTGTTCGATGAAGGAAAACCAAGGTAATTTGCTCCCAGCACAACTACCTTGAAACAACTGACTAAAGGAATTTCTCTAAACAGAGAAGGAATAATAAGAAGATGGAAAGAAGAAAGAAAGAAAGAAGAAAGGAAAGAAGAAAAGAAAGAAAGGAAGAAAGGAAAAAGACAAAAAGAAAAAGAAAAACTCTAGGAACACCAGGAAGGAATAACATGGTAAAAAAAAATAAATAAATAACATGGTAAGAAAAAGAAAAACTTGGATAAAGTCAATATATTTTCTTTTTCCTCTTCAGTTTTCAAAATTATGTTTGATGATAGAAGAAAACTTATAACACTGTCTGATGCAGTTCTAAATGTGAATACAGGAGATATCTTAGGCAATGAGTTAGAAGTGAGAGAAGGTACCTACCTAGTAAATGAGTTCAACAAGGGTATAGGATATAGGATCAACATACAAAAAATCAACCATATTTCTATACTAGCAATGAACACACAATCATAGTGAAAATACAATACCATTAGCCATCACTCAAAAAAAAAAAAAAGTAAATAAATTGCATTAAATCTAGCAAAACACGCACAGGGTTTATTTGATGGAAAACTACAAAATGCTAAAGAAAGAAATCAATGATGATTTAAGTACTTGAACAGGTACCACGTTCATGGACTGGAAAACACAACATAGTAAAGATATCCATTCTTTCCAAACTGATATACCGGTTTAACAAAATTACTATCAAAATCCTATCAAGATATTTTTGCAGATACAGAAAAAATAATTCTGAGATTTATAAAAAAAAAAGAAAGAAAAGAAACTAGAATAGTTAAAACACTTTTGGGAAAAAAAGAATAACATGAAAAGAATCATTTTTTCCCAATTTCAAGATATTGTATAACTATAGCACAGGCCTCTGTGATACTGGTAAGGGGTAGATATACAGATAGATTGTCTAGAGAAGTTGGAACTAGATCCACATAACTTCATCCAGACGATTTTTGAAAAAGTTACAAAGGGAATTGAATGAGGGAAAAAATAGCTTTTTCAACAAATAATACTGGGGCAAGTAGACAGCTGTAAACAAAAACAAAAAAATCTTGAACTAAGTATAACAATTTATACAAAAAATGAACTCATAGCAGATCACAGGCTTAAATATAAAACTACAAACTGTATAGAGGGAAAAAGAGGAGAAAATCTTCAGGATCTAAGGCTAGGAAAAGAATTCATTAACTTAAATACCAAAAAAAAAAAAAAAAAAAAGTCCTTAAAAGGAAAATGTGGTTAATCGGAGTTCAACAAAACTATACAATTTTGCTCTGCAAAAGACTCTGTTAAGAAGATGAAAGGCAAGCTTTACACTGAAGAAAATATGTGCAAACCACACATCTGACAAAGAACTAGTATCTAGAGAAAAATAAATTCTCAAATAACAGTAAGAATAGAAACAATCCAAGTAGAAACGGGCAAAATTCCCCAAAGATATTTCACTGAAAAGGATGCACAGATAACAACTAAGCATATGCCAAAAGTTCAACATCATTAGTCGTGAAGCAATTGCTTCCTAAGACAACATTGGGATATCACTACACATCGCCAGACTCACTAAAGTAAAAAATAGTGACAACACAAAATGCTGGTGAGGATACCGAGAAACTGGATCATTCATACATTGCTGGTGGGAATATAAAATGTTACAGCCATTCTGGAAAAGTTTCTCAGTTTCTTTCCAAATTGAACATGCAACTACTATACAGGCAGGGAACTGCACTCCTGGGCATTTACCTCCCCAATTTAAAACTTATGTTATGTTCATAAGAAATCTATAGATGAATGTTTATAGCAGCTTTTTATATTAGCCAGAAACCAGAAACAACTCAGATACACTTGAACGGGTGAACGGTTAAACTGTGATATAAACTATGATATATTCGTGAACCATGAATACGACTTAGCAATAAAAAAAGAAAAAAGAAAAAAGAAGAAGAACTATCGATACACACAGAAACCTGGATGGCTCTCTAGAGAGTTATGCTGAGTGGAAAAAGCATAAAATCTTGAAAGGTTGTGTACTTACTGTTTGATTCCGTTCACGTAACATTCTTGAAATGTCAAAATTACAGATATGTAGAACAGATTAATGGTTGCCAAGACTTAAAAAGCAGATACAATAGGAGGGATATGAGTATGGTAAAAAAGTGCAATTTAAGAAATGCTAGCGATGATGGAAATGTTGTGTATCTTGACAATAGAAACTTCAATATCCCAACTGTGATACTGTACTATACATTTGCAAGATATTACCATTGGGGAACCTGGCTAAGGAGTTCAAGGCATCTCTCTGTGTTATTTTTTTACAATTGTATGTCAATCTCAAAATAAGAGGTTTAATTTTTAAAAATCTACTTGGGAGAATACGTAAAACTTTAACTTTGACCACACACTGCAAAGAGTTCTTTGTGGGGACAAAACATAACACAAAGTATAAACAATATATTACCTATTTTTTGTACATTTTATCGATCACTATGTCTTTGCATACATCTCATTTATCCCCACGATTGCCATATAAAATGACGGAGAAGGGTCATTTATGCCCATTTTAAATTTAAGGAAATTGGCCCAGATTGAGAGAAATTGCCCAAACTGAAAAAGCTACGAAATAACTAAGTTCATGGGATAGGAAAAATCAAAATCTCTAACCAAGAGTACACTTGAAAGTATCAGTGGTTCCATGGAAATGTCTCGGGACCATCACTGTGGACAAGCAGAGCATCAGTAAGAAATACTCCTGGAACTCAGCTCCATTTGAAAGAGAGCAATGCTTAAAAACAAACCTAGGGGCGCCTGGGTGGCTCAGTCCGTTAAGCGCCCAGTTTAGGCTCAGGTCATGATCTCACCGTTTGTGAGTTCGAGCCCTGCATCGGGCTTGCTGCTGTCAGCGCAAAGACTGCTCTGGATCCTCTGTCCCACTCTCTCTCTCTCTGCCCCTCCCCTGCTCACACGCTTTCTCTCTCTCTCTCTCTTTCTTAAAAAAACAAATAAGCATTTTTTAAAAACTACATTACATAATAGGCTCTGTGTAATAGTTGAATAAAAGACTTCCTGCTGAAAATGTATTACACTACCGTGTACTAATGTAAAGCAGCTGTTTTCTGAGATTCCTATGCTGCAAAGTTTTATTCCAGCAAAAGTTAATAGTCACGTCAAGAACCCTGCTTTCTTGTCGCCAGTTTGCCTTCCAAACACATGCCACAGTGAAGATCTCTGAATTACACCTGGTAGCCAGGGTGATTACTGAGGAAGTCTTCTCACTGATTTTAACCGTCGTTGAAAGATTTAAATTTCAAAAGAAAGAATAAGTAGTATTGCCAAGGAGTTGCTCTGTAGCTTATGGAACTATACACTTTAAACACTGGCATCAAGTCAGACATTTGGGGATCGAATGAACATCACGTATGTCCCAGTCATCATGTACATTTGCCTTTTGCTGAACTTCAACCTTTATAACAAGGAGAGGCTTCCAACATACACATACAGACAGATTTATAGCAAGCCAACAAAGAGTTCTGTCCTACCAGCATATTTGCATTCAGGATCCAGAGTATATGAAGTTCACAGTATATAAAGTATATTAAGTTCAACAAGACCAATTTCTTTCCAAGGTGATTCAAAAATGTTTAGTAATAGGGGCACCTGGAGCGCTCAGTTGGTTAGGCATCCAGCTTCAGCTCAGGTCATGATCTCGGGTTCTCAAGTTCGAGCCCCGCCTCGGGCTCTATGCTGACAGCTCGAAGCCAGGAGCCTGCCTCGGATTCCGTGTCTCCCTCTCTCTGCCCCTCCCCAGCTCATGCTCTGTCTCTCTATCTCTCAAAAATAAATAAAAACATTTTTTAAAAATGTTTAGTGGTAATTATAACTAATATTTCTTAGGCACTTCCTTTGTGCCAGTGTTCCAAGCACTTTAAATGTACTAAGGTATTTAGTCCTTACCATAATCCTACGTGGGAGGTACTATTAACATTTATTTATTTTATTTTATTTTATTTTATTTTATTTTATTTTATTTTATTTTATTTTATTTTATTTTATTTTATTTTATTTTATTTTTTGCCATTGAGGAAACTGAAGGAAGGAGAGGTTTATAAATATTCCCAGCTTTTGGGAGCCAGTTTTCAAACCCAGGCAATCTAATACCAGAGTCTGCGATCTCAACCACTAGACTAAGGCAAGAGAATGCCTTTCAAAATTCATTAGATTTCATTAGAATGAAGTTCAAAACTGTCACAACAATTAAAAATCACCTGTTATTATGTAACCTTATTTACACAAAAGCTAATGAAGCACAGAGTTGTCAGACGACACAGGGCACATACTGTAATTTTTAGAATAGTGCATATCAAGATCAGTGGATGAAAAACGTGAGGAGATTTGGCTCATAGTAAATGGACAATTTGTTTAAAAGAAAAATCAACAATCACAATGTTACACTAGAAAGAAACTTATGAAGCTCCAAGTGACTCCCATGCTATTTTCACAGTAGGTTTTGCTTCAGTAAAGAATGTTTGCCATTGTTCACTTGTGATGAGCCCTGCATGTTATATGAAAGTGATAATCACTAAATTCTACTCCGGAAACCAATACTACACTATATGTTAACTAATTTGAATTCAAATAAAATCTTGGAGGAAAAAAGAAGAATGTTTGCCATTGTTGTTAGTTCTCTGCCTAAACAGATTCTTTCCATAAACACTTTTATGGGAAATAAAAACAACTAATTGATTAATGATCATAATTAAAATTAACGGTAACAACTAGTCTCTATTGAATACTTATTAGTGCCAGTATTCATTGAATCTATTCCCTAATTTTAGCCTAATGAGAATTTTAGACAGTATATACCATTATTCTCTATTCCATTTTGTGGATGAATTTTTCCAAAATTTTTAGAGTAAATAATTTCCCCAAGATGAGAAATCTAATAAGCAGAAGAACGTAAATTCTGTGATCTAAACCATGGTACTTCTCATTCAGAGGGCTATTTCTTAGGTATCACCTTTTACCCTCCCCACAAAACTCTTCAAAACACATTGTTATGAACAGGCCACCAAATACAACCTTATACAAACAAGTCCACTTTATACAAATACTATTTTTGTACAAGGCATTGATCTAGGCGGTTGTGTTTAATTTTTTTTAAAAAAAGAGGGGCCCCTGGGTGGCTCAGTCCATTAAACACCCTACTCTTGATTTCAGCTCAGGTCATGATCTCACGGTTTATGGGATGGAGCCCCACCACTGAAAGAGCCAGCCTGCTTGGGATTCTCTCTCCTCTCTGCCCCTCCCCCACTCATGTGCTTGCACTCTGTCACTCTCTCTCTAAAAATAAATAAATAAACTTTTTAAAAACTAGTAAGAGCATAATTAAAAAAACAAAAAGGCAACCAGTAACATATTTTTCTTTAAATATACATTTAATCCAGTGAGGGACATAAATAACCACAAAAGACCATTAGTCCTTGACGTTTGCAGCTTTTGACTCTTTATACAGAGTTCCAAAAGTTCATGATGTGTAACCATGTTTTGGCTCTATTCTAACAGACTGGGTTCTCTTTGACATTAATTTGTACGTATGAACTACTCACATAGTGAGTAAACCTAAGTGTCCTTCTAGCACTCTTAAAAAAAAAAGTCCAAAGAAAATCAGCTGCTAGGGTTGTGATTAAAGGGCACAAAAAGTACAGAGGTCTAAAAAAGCTCCCCCACCTCCACCCTTTACCAGGAAATAGACGTTTGAAATAAAGTACTAAATGGTAAATTGACTGAGAATATGGATATCTCCAGGGGCGGCTGGGTGGCTCAGTGGGTTAAGTGTCTGACTTCGGCTCAGGTCAGGATCTCGTGGCTCATGAGTTCAAGCCCCATGTCAGGTTCTGTGCTGACAGCTCAGAGACTGGAGCCTGCTTCAGAGTCTGTGTCTCCCTCTCTCTGCCCCTTCCCCCACACGTGCTTTCTCTCTTTCTCTCAAAAAATTAAATAAACATTAAAATGGTGGGGTTTTTTAAATCTTAAAAAAAAAGGATATGGATATCTCCTATTATCTTATGTGGAAACAAGAAGAAAGAAAATTTGTATAGTATCTTCAATCACTACAGCTGCAAAAGAAAAAATTGTAAGCTAAATAGTGTTTACACATTTCATGACTTTTAAAGCCCTAGGATGTACTTTTCCTGAATGTCAAATGTCATTTACAGAAAAAGGTTTTTTTGTTTTGTTTTTAAGTGATACAATGTGCTAAAGGATCATACAAGATAAAAGAAATACTTCTGACTCAGGAGATATCTGGAAAAACCACAGAAGGGAAGCACAATTTGAGCTGACCTTTAAAGATAAAAGAATTTTGACAGAACCAGAAGTTTCTATTGTTTATTTGTTTTCTGGGAGTACAATCCCAGAGTGTTAATAAAGACACTATTCTTCAGAGGTTAAAATAATGGAAAATAAGAGTAAGTAAATAAATGGAAATCACATCAGTCTATGTCATAAAGAGCAAAAAATAAATAAATAAATAAACTAATTTAATAAATTCTAACAAGAAGATAGCAGTAAGCTGGCTATAAAACAACAGAGTTCCCCACAGATCCCTAACAAATAAAAATAAGTTCAGTGAACTAGAGAATGTCACCACAGATTAAAGACACCTTTTGTGCTATTGGTAGATAGCTCTCCATAAAAGAAAACACACACACACACATGCACACATACACACGCACACACATATCATGAAAGAAAAAACTATTCAATTATTTTAGAGATGAATGAAAATAAAATACCTAGTATATAAATCTTCCTCTGCCTTACATTAAAACCGAACTAATTGTGACTTTGATAATAAATGAAACAAATATACCCCAGAGAAAATTATTTTTTATTTTAGGTAAGCAACTGAGTATTCGTTTCACCATGCTAAGTGTAGATGTGGTTAGCGGTAGAAGGAAAGTTTCTAGTGAGCAAGTAGCTTTGAAATCAATGGCAAAATGAGCTACCATCAATCCTGTGTAAAACAGAGGCTGTCCACATACACTGCCTCCCTTTACTGTCAATCCACCACATGCTGTTCTCATGAGAGCTTCTGAGAATAAAATCTGGAGCTGTTTAAGAATGGGTTCAGTCAGGGGCGCCTGGGTGGCTCAGTCAGTTAAATGTCAGACTTTGGCTCGGGTCATGATCTCACTGTTTGTGGGTTCGGGCCCCGCATTGGGCTCTGTGCTGCTAACAGCTCAGAGCCTGGAGTCTGCTTCAAATTCTGTGTCTCCCTATCTCTCTGCCCCTCCCCTGCTCACACTCTGTCTGTCTGTCTCTCTCTCTCTCTCTCTCAAAAATACATAAATGTTCATGGGTATTGAGGAGGGCACCTTTTGGGATGAGCACTGGGTGTTGTATGGAAACCAATGTGACAATAAATTTCATATATTGAAATAAATAAATAAATAAATGTTAAAAAAAAAAAAAAAAAAGAATGGGTTCAGTCAGAACAGGAAGAAAGAAAAAGGCTATTAATGCAGAGGCAACTTGGCAGAGCTGACCCCAGAGGATCCTTGCTGGAGACGACTCTTCCTCTCCCATAGGCTTCAAACTCCAATGCAGTCCCCAGCGGATGCTGAAGAAGAAAACTGACAAGTCCTTCCTGTAGCTACGACCCAACACAGGCCCCAGTTTCCTTGTCAGAGCCAAATGTGAGTATTTGGTTTAAGAAAATACAACACACATTTCCATGACTACTGTGCTAATTTATTTCTTGTGGTTGTTCTTGTGAGGTTTCTGACCCTTTCACTACAAAGACCAGATCTATCTTTGACATTTAGATCTGCCAACGCTGAAAATGAATAGCTAATGTAAGTAAACAATTTTCTCTTCCTTTCTTTCCATTGGCATTTTACTTTTGCAATCACCAAGTTGAACAATCAAGCTACTTTTAGTCGGCCCTATAACCAAATTCTTCCAACCCCCCCAAGGACCTCACCATATTCATACTGATTCTTGAGCTGGTTGTAAACCACTTCATTCAAAAGAGTTTCTCACAGCAGAGCTTTTGGAGATTTCTTACCTATTTCACAGACTTCCTTCTTCCTGTTAACATCAACATTTGGGAAAGAAAGGGAGTGTCTGGCTAGGGGGATAGCAATGCACAGCCTGACCTTATTTCCCTCTAAGAACCAGGCCGTGCTGGTCAGTCTGGCTCAAGCTCTATGGCTCTGTCCTTTGTCATTACTCACAATGACCCTTTAGGGTTTTCTCCTCACAAGCTGGTTTTCCTGTCCCACAGTATGGCTTTCTTAAGGGCCTCATCTATCCAAGTGCAAACCCCAATTGTGGAACAGGGTGAAGCCCCTCAAAGCTCCTTAAACTCTTCCAAATTTGGACATGTGTCGGGCCTCTATATTTGCACGTTCGAACTTTCCGTGACCGCTAAACATTCTTTCGGGACATGATCTGACAGATAGGAAGCTCATCCACCATTGCAGTCTGCTGTTCTCTAAGAGGCTGCTTATTAAATCCTTAGACTGACACAGACCAGTAAATATACCCAGCCAAATCTGTAAAGGCTAGAATATTCCCAGTGAACTCTTCTGAAAATGGCAAATTCGAGGTCAGAAACTGCATACAAAGTATTCCCGGTTTCTCAAAATGATTGACTCTAATAATTATCCCTTCTAATTCAGCAGCATTGAGTTTTGCAATTACCAATTCTTCTGACCCAAGCCTGACCCTTCTAGTACTCAACATTATAAAAAATAACGCCTCTGCAGGAGGTACATCTTAGTCTAAAAATGAGGTGGCAATCAAGAGAAAACTAGGAGATCAAAGGCCAACAGGGGTTCACACAACTCAATTAGGTCCATAAGTTGTGGAAGCAGATCAGAGCAGTCTGCAGACATCCAAGAAAATTCAGCATATAAAGAGCTTTGTTAGTTTTATACTCCCATACTGTGTTCCAAAAGTTTATACCTCTATTATACTAATGCCCTACTCTGGTATTCTCCTATCTCTAGCCAAAGGCTATTTTTCTATTTTTCTAATAGAAAATCTTTTTCCAATTCCTTGTGCTTAGCTCTCCCACTATTGTTTAGACTGATGTTAATTTCCGGGTCAACCTATCTATATTTTCCTTACTTTGATCTGAATTTGTTCAAAATCTACTCTTACACACCAAGCATTGAAGAAATCATAACAAAAATACAGACAGTGTGACTGCCCGCAATTGGCAACCAACAGAATGGGAGAAGATATTTGCAAATGACATATCAGATACAGGGTCAATATCCAAAATCTATAAAGAACCTATCAAACTCAACACCCCCAAAACAAATAATCCAGTGAAGAAATGAGCAAAAGACATGAATAGACACTTCTCCAAAGAAGTTATCCAGATGGCTAACAGACACATGAAAAAATGCTCCACATCACTCATCATCAGGGAAATACAAATCAAAACCACACTGAGATACCACCTCACACCTGTCAGAATGGCTAACATGAACAACTCAGGCAACAACAGATGTTGGCGAAGTAGCGGAGAAAGAGGATCTCTTTTGCATTGTTGGTGGCAAGGCAAGGTGGTGCAGCCACTCTGGAAAACAGTATGGAGGTTCCTCAAAAAATTAAAAATAGAACTACCCTAGGACCCATCAATTTCTCTAGTAGGTATTTATCCAAAGGATACGGGTGTGCCTTTTCAAAAGGGCACATGCACCCCAATGTTTATAGCAGTGCTATCGACAATAACCAAAGTATGGAAAGAGTCCAAATGTCCATCGATGGATGAATGGATAAAGAAGATGTGGTATATATATTCAATGGAGTATTAATCGGCAATCAAAAAGAATGAAATCTTGCCATTTACAACCATGTGGATGGAACTAGAGGGTATAATGCTAAGCGAAATTAGAGAAAGGCAAATATCATACGACTTCACTCATATGAGGACTTTAAGGTACAAAGCATATGAACATAAGGGAAGGGAAGCAAAAATCACATAAAAGCAGGGGAGGGGACAAAACATAAAAGACTCTTAACTCTAGAGAACAAACAGAGGGTTACAGGAGGGGGTGTGGGAGGGGGTATGGGCTAAATGCGCAAGGGGCATTAAAGAATCTACTCTTTAAATCATTGTCGCACTATATGCTAACTTGGATGTAAATTTAAAAATTAATTAATTAATTAAAATATATTATATCTACCACCTAACAGAGAACACTGGTAAGTCACAGACAGTTGTTAATAATTGCTGTGATGAAGGACACAGTGACATAGAGCATGGCCACATATCGAATGACATATGTAGCACTTAACCTGGACTGCTTGCATCAGCAACTCCTGTGAAAAGGACTGATTTTATGCTTTCTATGTCCTTGGAACCTACTGTGACTTCTCCCTCTCACAAGTGGTTTAAATTGAGGACTTGAGCATCAGAGTGTATGTGTAGCTATTATTATACTGATGGAAAACAAGACTCGCCTTCTGCCTTTAACAATTCCACCATTGCTAGGGACAATATTTTTACTGCTTATGTGGTGTGATGGTCCATTGTGTGTGTCAACTTGACTGAGCCACGGGGTGCCCAGGCATTTGGCCAAACATTATTCTAAGTGTGTATGTGAGGGAACCATGCCTAATACACGTGGTTCTGTTGAGACAGAATGGTGTGTTCTTTCCTGCCTCCAAGGTAGTCTGTACCTTTTGAAGAATATAAAATATCTTTGTGATCATTATTTATATTCCCTAGCCCCTACTTCCCACTGACCAGTATTGGAATGATTGTATTAATGAAAATATACCCACTATGCTACTTGGTTGCTTTTTCGCTTGAGGCAAACAGAATTCTGGACCCCAAATGAAAGCAATTAGATGGGTCTTTGTTTTGGTCATGCAGCATCTGTCATATTTATTTTCAACCGCATGGCATAAGCCAAAATATCCTTTTGTTTTAGGCAGCCTAGATCAGAAAGACAATCAGCAGCAAGATCAGAAAACTAAATACTGTTGTGACATAATGACAATTCTATGAGACAGAATTGTACTCCATATGTAAATATTTAATAATAAACATACTTGATCCATCGCTGCTGGAAAAAGGAATTTGATCCGGAAAACAATATTTGATCACTTTTAGAAGATGCAGTTATATTTGTAACACTCAGTTTTTTCATTGTTAAACTTTTTCCCAGTTTTATTGAGAAATAATTGATCTGTACTGCAGCATAAGTGTAAGGCATACAGCATTATGGTTTGATTGACATATATTGTGAAATAAATTATTACCACAATAAGTTCAGCTAACATCCATCTTCTCGTATGGATATATTAAAAAGGAAAGACAATTTTTTCTCCTTGTGATGAGAATTCTCAGAATTTCCTCTCTAAACAGCTTTCCTATGTATCATAGAGCAGTGGCGTCCCTAGTCTTCATGTTTTACATTACATCCTGAGTCTTTACTTATCTTATAACTGGAAGTTTATACATTTTGACCAACTTCCTCCAATTTTTTTGTAACCTTTAAAAGATTTCAGCTGCATTTATTTGTTTTGTTTCCAGGTAAATACTAATACTAGCCTTTTCTATTCGTAGAAATTTATAAAACAAAAAATAATAAAATAAAATGGGAGGAAATAAAATAAAATAATAAAATAAAGTAAAATAAAATAAAATAAAATAAAATAGTATCCCTTGAAGGCACACTATTCCTTGAAGTCAGGCAGAACACGAACTTTTATGATTTCCTGTCTTCATAACACAATTCCTAGAGGTGAAATGAATTCTGCAAACCAAGAGAAAATTTGCATCTATAATATCTTCCTTTTACCTAAGAAAGCTTTATCCTTACAGTGGAGATTTTTCCTAAGAAAAGTTTCAAAAGGAACTTTGATGGTATCATTTTGACCAGATAGCGGTCCACTCATATCAAATTTCATTAAGTACAATCTTTTGATTATTCCACATCCTAAATCATTGCCTCCATCTATGCTTTTGCACCTCTACTAAATGAAATACATCCAGTACTAAAGGAGTACACACTGGAAAAAGCGAATAGGAACATGAACATGTTCATTCTAATTTAATTTTTTAAATTTCTTATGCCTACATAATTCCATAATTCCTTAATTCATGAGTCCTGACTTCACTTGTGGCTTTAGTATGAAAACTAAAGATTCATCTTATGAAGGAAAGTCATCACAAAAAATGCTTACTAACTTTCAAAATAAATTTATACTTTCAAGTGTAAATTCTGTTGAATTTTCATGCTAGATATTCACTGAACTAGAGCAAATATCTGCATACTACACTGAGAGAGCAGTGCAAAAATAGCAAGAAGTTTTTCTCCTCACTTCTGAGAACTTTCAATATTTTTGCATTCCACAATGCGTTTTTCACATATACATGCAAATGTTGCTAATAACCTTATAAAACTAAAACCCAAAGGTAAAGAAGCAAGCACGTATTATTTTAATAGTATTTTTAGAGCTACCCTCTGGAACCAACACATCAAATTCAGAATGCATCCCCACCTTGAAAAAGAATAAGTGAAAATAAATAAAATTCATGAAATAAAAGTGTAAATGGACTTTCAGCTATTCAGTCAAATGTCTGTTTATAGGGTGATATTCAGTGATCCAGAAAAGCCTGGCTAGGAGCTAATCCCCTGTGCTGTACCCACTGTCCTCACGCTTTCTAGAAACAGCTCAATAGGTTAAAATTATTTGCCTGTTGGAGATGCAAAGAACTGTGTAAAATGGCAAAGCAGGCTCTTGCTTTCAAAATGACAAATCAGAACAACTGCTTCTAGAACCTTGGGAGACTCCATCGCCTCAGGAACCAGCTCTCTCTTCTTAGCACTAATTTAGAGGCATTTCCTTGCAAGAGGAGGTAGTTTAGTGTGTGCTTTAAGAAAACCTGCTATTAGGGTGCCTGGGTGTCTTAGTAAGTTAAGCATCCGACTTTGGCTCGGGTCATGATCTCATGGTCCATGAGTTCGAGTCCCCCCCCCGGGCTCTGTGCTGACAGCTTGGAGCCTGGAGCCTACTTCAGATTCTGTGTCTCCCTCTCTGCCCTATTCCACTCATACTCTGCCTCTCCCCGTCTCAAAAATAAATAAACATTAAAAAAATTTAAAAAAAAAAAGAAAACCTGTATTAATAATATACATAAGCACTTTATGACAATCTCTATTCTTATCCAGCCGAGAGTACCAAACTAGCTTCCCCATTTCTGCAACTATCCATTGGCAAAACTGTGTTCATTTTAACCATTTGTTAAAAATGTCACCAGCTTTTCATTTTCCCTTTCAGTCTGTCTTTTGTACTCATTTCCCAGATATCTAATAAGCTAATAATAATATTTGTCTAATATTTGAGAGGATTAAAGAGTATTTTGAGATTCCATGAACAGTTACAAATACCACTAATTGAGTTACTCATCTTGGAGCTGAGTAGTATCAAATACTGGGTAATGCAAAGAGAGACTTGTAGTTTATGTTCAGTCTTAACATTTGACACTCATTTTGCAAAAATCTTGTTTCTTGCCCATACTACAAGGCCTTGTTTCCTTGAATTTGAACTTCCATTGGAGCTATTTCTGACAAGGTGGCCAATTTAGGTAAGTAAAATTATCCCTGTATAAATAGCAGGTGCAGGGAGAGAGAAGGATAGATGATAGTACCAGTCATCACTCACAGGGTTGGAATCCCTGAAGGTGAAAACAAATATATAACACAGAAAGAGAAATGGATATTAGCATATCATTCTACAAAATTATTTCTACCTCCAAAAAGAAAGAAAGGAAAAGGAGGAAAAAAGGAAGGGAGAGAGGAAGGGAAGAGAGAGACAAAAAAAAGAAAAGAAATGAAAAAAGAGAAAAGAAAAGAAAAGAAAAGAAAAGAAAAAAGAAAAGAAAAAACTCTGAAGATAAACATGGCATAGGGATAGATCTTACATCTTTTTCTATACAGCATCGATATGGAAATTTTTACAAAGAAATTTTCTAATACATATCTACTTCAACATAATGATTGAGAAAAAATAAGGCAAGCAGATTTTGTGAGAATCAAAAATTAACCTGAACCCTACAATAGAACACTTGAATCCTATCCTTAATAATTGATAACAACTACCCAAGGTCTTCAGCATCTATTAAATGAATTTCAAAACTCTAATTAGACTCAAAGCAATTCTTCAAATAAATGGCATTACTTCAACATTTGATCATAAAAATGGTTAATGGAGTGTCTGAAAGTCATGTGGATGGTAGTGAAAAGTAAAACCTAACTTGATCATAGAAAAAACTGAGGATATTCTCTTACAAAATACCAACGTGAATATCTGGGGTACATATTAATGAACAGGGATTTCTTAAACCATACCATCCCTGAGCTACACACCAAGGGAATGTTTAACGAGGTTAGATTAGAAATTAACATGGTTGGGAGGGAGGGGAGAGTACCGGGAAGAAACATTTAAGCTGAGTTCTGAATGACAAAAAGGAGCCAGTCATGCCAAATTCTAGAGAAGAATATTTCAAGCACGAAAGAACTCTCTGGAATTGGGTAAAGTCCCATGTTTCAGTGAGGGCTTGGGTTACACAGGTGTATGCATTTGTCAGAATGCAAGGATATTTCTGATTTTTTCCTGTTGGTTTGACAAATGAATGAGTGAATGATGATTCATTCATTGTCTGTCTTTCCCACTGGAGTCTAAACTCCATGAGAGCAGAGACCTCAACTGGCTTCCTCACCACTGTATCTCCAGCAGCTGGCACAGAGATGATAACACTCAGTAAATACTGAATGAATAAAACTCAGTTCAAGGTATTACATGTTAACATCTTATATAAAAGCCTCTAATCCAATCTTCAGATTATAAAAATCTGTTTACTCAAATGG
The DNA here is from genome assembly GCF_007474595.2 of Lynx canadensis. NCBI lineage: Eukaryota > Metazoa > Chordata > Mammalia > Carnivora > Felidae > Lynx > Lynx canadensis. The sequence goes on along the minus strand of NC_044306.2, from coordinate 53,214,944 downwards.
AAAAAAAATGTTTTTCCCCTTTATCGAGTCTTGACACTAGAAAGAAGCAGTATGATCCAATACTTAGCTAGAAGGGAGAAAAAGCAAATCTTGTGTTATAGGTTGAACATTTGTGTCCTTCCAAAATTCATATGTTGAAATTCTATCCCCAAGAATGATGGTATTAGGAGGTGGGGATTAGGATTAGATGAGGTCATGAGGGTAGAGCCTTCGTGAATGGGATCAGTGCCCTTGTAAGAGTTGAGAGACTTTGCTTCTCCTCTCTAGTCTCTTTCATATGAGGATACAAGAAGTCCCAGGTCTGCAACCCAGGTCTAGTATGGCATTGATGCTTCTAATAGAAGAATCTGTTTTTAGCTTAGACTTCAATCACAACTACCATTTTGCTAAGGAAAAGATGTGCTTCGCTCCCACTTACTGTTTTTCAGACAGTACAGGCAGGTCCATGGGATATATAGTGTTGCAGAAAAGGAAAAGTGAAATCGAAGCCTTTCTCAAAGTGGATAAACAACAAGCAATGTTCAGAGTGTATGTGAAGGAGAAAATCTCTGAAAGGGAATTTATTGCTACTCTGCTTTGAATTTCCAACTTGATTTCTTAATTTCCTAGTGGAATATTGGTGTAGAAATTTAGCCTTTGTTGAGAGAGAAAGAGGTTTTCTAAATTCCAAAGAGAGTTTCTTTCACAAGGACAAAACTTAGAGACAAAGCAGAGCACACAATGTCTCTTGTGATGACACAAGAGAGACCCCTGACTCACAAGAAGTAGGGCAGGCTTCCAGCAGTGGTCTGGGGAGTGGTCAAGGGCTCTGCTCAGGAGGAATGAGGATGGGAAACCACAGGGGAGCTGGTTTCCTATTTCCATTTGATACTCTGGGATTTTTTTCCTGTCATCGGATCAGCAGGAATAGTTTTACCAATACAAAATATACGCTTTAGAGAAATTAAGGAAATTGAAATTTTGCCCCATCTGAGGTAAACTCTGAGCCTGTTTCTTTGATATTGATGACCTCTTATAGTTTATCTACAGTGGATTGTTAGACTTACAAACTCTATCTTTTCTCCATCTTCATCTAACCTTGTCCTCTTATATTCGCTGCTTTGGGACAGGGCACAAAGCATTTTGGGTTAGTACTTTGCTCCAAAGTAAAGTTTGTATCAGTTTCCCAAGCGCTGCTATGATTATGTGCCACAGTCGAGGTGTCTAAAACAACAGAAATTTATTGTTCATGGTTCTAGAGGCTAGAAGCGGAAATCAGGGGGCCAGCAGCACCATGCTCCCTCTAAAGAGAAGAATCCTCTCTTGCTTCCTCCTACCTTCTGGCAGTTTGCCAATAATCACTGGGGTTCTTTGGTTTGTAGGTGCAACACTATAATCTCTGTCTCTCATTACATGGTGCTCTCACCTCAGGTGTCTCTGTCTCTACATGACATTTTCCTATTATAGAAACATCAGTCATATGGACATAAGACCCTGATGACCTCCCTTTAACTTCTTATACCTGTAAAGACTGTATTTCCAAATAAGGTCACACTCACCAACACAGGGCCATTAGGGCTTCAATAAATTTTTTTGGTGGACACAATATGACCCATAAGAGGTGAAAAGGAAGAAAACTGTTCACATACCTCCTAGAGGTGTCTCTAAAGACTGCAGTAATGGTAGTAACACTTCCTCCTCCATTTGTGACGGACGAGAAACTGGTATGTAGCTTTGTACAGAGCAGAGCAGCTTCCTGAGAAGAGTTGCTAATTTCTCCAGAAATACCTAGCTTTTCTATGGGTCAGAGTAGACAGGTGGATAGATACAGTAACACCAGCCCTGGTGAGTTATCACTTGTATCTACAATCAAATACCCATCCCTTTTCTATCTACAGTTCCTACAATACTCACTCTAGATAAACCTTTTATATTACCTAGTGTAAGGTTTACAAAAAAGAGACCACTGTTTGTGTGGCATTGAGGAGTATTTCCCCACCCATGCCTGAATTTAGAGACAGCCTCCAACGCAGTTCCCTAGAGACCCCTACCTCCTCATATTTACATTCATTCTTGAGTAGTCTGGTCCATGTTGTACCAGAGTTGGTCTATGTCACCAAGAACACACACAAAAAGTGGCACTATGTCACTTTTATGTTTAGTTTATAAAAGACCTTGGCTTCCACCATGGGCTTCTCCTCTATTTTGGAGGTGTCACTCTGGAGAAAGCGAACTACCATACTATGAGCAGCCGTATGGAGAGGCCCAGGTGGTGAGAAGCTAGTTTTCAACCAACAAGCCAGTGAGGAACAGGGGCCTGCCAACAACTATAAGCCCCAGTTAAGCCTTGAGATGAGTATGGCTCTGGCCAACAGCTTGATAACAACCTCTTGAGAGACCCTGAACCAGAACTGGTCAGTAAATCAAGCCCCGCATCAGGCTTTCTGCTGTCAGTGTGGAGCCCACTTCAGATCCTCAGTCCCCCTCTCTCTTTGCCCCTCCCCTGCTCACTCCTTCTCAAAAATAAATAAACCTAAAAAAAAAAAAAAAAACTTCTGAATAATCCCATTGATTATTATTTTTGTTCTGATATAGTTGTGATTCACCAATTAGGAGAATTAGCTATAACTCAAATTTTTGGTGAAAAATTTATGAGCTAGCGTTAACTGGTTTAGTTAGGAACCTAAATTCATGTAGGTATAAACATAAAATAGTTATATTTTTATAGTAGTGTCATAAATTTCATTCTTTCAAACCAAGTCTTCCTACTTGATTGGAATCTCAATTCAATGTACACCCAAGTTAGTTAACATATAGTGTAATAATGATTTCAGGAATAGAATTTAGTGATTCATCACTTACATATATCCAGTGCTCATCCCAACAAGTGTCCTCCTTAATGCCCTTGCCCGTATAGCCCATCTCCCAATCCAAAATCCCTCTAGCAAACTTCAGTTTGTTCTCTATATGTAAGAGTCTCTTAATGTTTATCTCCCTCCCTGTTTTTATATTACTTTTGCTTCCCTTCCTTTATGGTCATCTGTTTTGTATTTCAAGTTCTACACAAAAGTGAAGTCATATGATATTTGTCTTTCTCTGTCTATTTCTCTTGGCACAATACGCTCTAGTTACATCCACATGGTTGCAAATGGCAAGATTTCATTCTTTTTGATAACTAATATTCCATTGTATATATGTACCACATCTTCTTTATCCATTCATCAGCCCATGGACATTTAGGCTCTTACCACAGTTTGACTATTGTCAATAGCACTGCTATAAACATTGGGGTGCAAGTGCCCCTTCGAATCAGCACTCCTGTATCCTTCAGATAAATACCTAGTAGTGTGAGTGCTAGGTCGCAGGGTAGTTCTAATTTTAATTTTTTTGAGGAACTTCCATACTGTTTTCCAGAGTGGCTGCACCAGTTTGCATTCCCACACGTAGTGCAAACAAGATCCTCTCTCTCTGCATCTTCACCAACATCTGTTGTTGCCTAAGTTGTTCATGTTAGCCATTCTGACAGGTGTGAGGTGGTATCTCATTGTGGTTTTGATTTGTATTTCCCTGATGATGAGTGATGTGGAGCATTTTTTCATGTGTCTGTTAGCCATCTGGATAACTTCTTTGGAAAAGTGTCTGTTCATGCAACCGACTTGATTTCGACTCAGGTGATGGGATTGAGCTCTGCGTCGAGCCCCACGTCAGGCTCCTTGCTGGGTGTGGAGCCTGCTTGAGATTCTCTCTCTCCCTCTGCCCCTCCCCTGCTTGCACATGTGTGTGCACTTTGTTTCTCTCAAATAAATAAATAAATAAATTTTTAATCACCTTTAATTCCTCTAGGGAGTCAAGAACATGAAAGGGAATAGTGATCCTAATGTCCATTCTACCATTCCTTAGCCATGCCATCTCCCTCCAGTATTCATATCTTTTCCGATAGCACCAAAGCGGTTGAGGTAAACCAGTAATGAAACAAAAATCCACCCTGGAAACAAAACTCTACTGCCCTTTTAATGTGTCACCCCACACTTGAAAAAACATCTTTCTTAGGGCTCTTAACACTCTATACGCTCCAAGGGCATGATGGAAGCCACACTTTACAAATATTGTACTTGTCCAAAATCTGATTTCTTTCCCTTCCCACATCTTCTGGAATCCTGATGAGACATAGCAGGAGTGGATGTGTCAGTGTAACTAACTGACTTAACTTTTGCAGGTGCCAGCAAGGCTAAGATACTAACTGGTATCTTCCAACAACCCTTGCACAAAGTTAAAAAGACAACAGTTGGTGGGTTCTCTGAACCTGAAATATATGATCCTTGGTGTCTTTCTTAATTAAACATGTGAATAACCAGTTCTTGTGTTATGCACACAACACCATGCAGTTTCATGGTAAAATCCCAAACTGATCCAGACCCAAATGTAAGGCCCTCTTGATTCAATCTGATGGCTCACTCCTACAACATAGTCACCTCTCACTGTCTTCTCTACATATTTAGAGAAAGTTCATCTGACAATATATTTTTGAAATCCCACATGACATGATACAATGTACAAATGTCCCTTCAACAAGCTGCTTCACCTGGAAGTTCCTTCAGAAAGTTTCTTGAGATGATCATGCTGATAATCTCACATAGTATAATCTATACTGTTTGGCTGAAACGTTCATTCTTAGATATTATGCCCCTAGCAATTCATAGCTCAAATCAAAATCATCTCTCCCATATCCTTCCAGGAGAAAGACTGCACCCACGTAGTACCATCCTACTCCTCTAATCATTTGAAGTCAAAGCAAGTGTGACCTAGCCCAGTCAGGCATGTCCATGCACATGGCCATGCACATGACCCAAACTAGCTCCCAAATACTCAATAAGTAGTGTAAAACCAGAAAAAAAAGTGATATTAAATAACCAGGCATATTGAAAGAATCTAATCATTCTTCATTTTTTCCCCTCAAGTTTCCAGGGTTCATGTACAGTTCACCTGAAGTAGACAGCAGGGAGTTCTTCATATTTAAAATACAACCTTTGCAGGGCACCTGGGTGGCTCAGTCAGTTAAGCGTCTGACTTTGGCTCAGGTCATGATCTCAAGGTTCATGGGTTCAAGCTCCACATCGGGCTCTGTGCTGATGGCTCAGAGCCTGGAGCCTGCTTCAGATTCTGTCTCCATCTCTCTCTGCCCCTTCCCCACTCATGCTCTGTCTCTCTCTAAAAAAAAAAAATAATAATAATAATAAAATAAAATAAATCCTTTGCTTCTTCTTCCAGCCATGGTTTACCTCATTCTAATCCTTTGCAAATAGTTCTGCTTCTTATTCTTAACCTCTGAATCACTCTCCCAGAGTATCAGTCACAGTTGATCTTCCACAGAGAAGATGGAGAGAAGATAAAAGCCTTCAGATTCCACACATTGTTGGGAAGGAAGGACCTTCAGAAGTTGTTGGAAAACCTGACCAGGCCTTGGGTGTAGAAAACTACAAGACAATTTCTTGCTAACGTGCCAACTCTTATAGTCCAACTTCCGTTCGTTATTATGTGAAGACTATCTGTTTCATCCATCTTCTACTGGACTGTCCTCCTAACTTTTATCCTCGTTGTTTTTCCAGGGTAAACTAAAACCCCAGAGGAGTGGGGAGGTGAATGTCCCACCTAAGGAAAGGTATGAGTGGAGAGAAATATTCTACAAAACAGACAAACCTAGCATTTTCATCACAATTAAGAAAAGCAGATGCTTTCTGGTGCCTATTTCAATTCTACCTCAACTATAATGTCTTTCTGATGTTTTATTAAACTACAATGTGAAAAGAAATTGCAACTTTCAAAGTAGTCTTTTTTAAAAAATATAGTTGTGGTGAGTGCAAAAGAAATTAATGAGATTTGTCTTATGCTTGACTGCCAGGTTGATTTTTCGGTATATATATTGGTTTTCTAGCTGTAATACCTATTATTTGCTTGAAAAGCTTATCTATTTAAGGGCAAAGTATATAGAAATAATATGTTAATAAGAAAAAAATTTACCAATGAATGCAATATTCAACTATATAAAAATAAATTAAGTAATACTTTTAAAGTATATCTGGCAAGGAACAGTCCTCTTGGGAGAGAGAAATGAGAACAAGAAAAAAGGAGGTACTAATGGGAAAAAAAACAAAATCTGAAAGTGAACCAGTGACAGCTATCTCGGGGAAAAGAAAATACAGTCTGTCTACCTGACAGCAATCAGTTCTTTGAACACATGCCAACAAGGTCTCCAAAAGTACTCTTTGCCAGCAATATTCAAGTTGGGGTGCACTTGCCTAAGGAAACAGGATGCCTCCTCTGTCCCAGGTATCTGCTGTTGCCCGAGGAGTTGTAAGGAGAAAAAGGAGAGAAGATAGGAAAGAATAAATGCCTTTAAAAAGGAATACACTTTGTTAATAACCATTCCTCAGTCCAGTGGTATAGACAAGAATAAGACTTAGGACAAATAGGGACAGAATACAGCTCCTGATAGCACATGCCTAAGGTGACAAAGTCAACAATCAAAAGAAATATAAAATGATGAACTGGATGGTGCTGCTTGGAAAAGCTGAATAATTGAACTAAAAGAGACCCTTCTGATTTAACAATTCTAGGGATATAAGACTCAATCCCTGAAGAATTTTTTGAAAGTCTCAGAGATTAACATCAATTATCTGCAACAGATTTTTGAGGTTTCAAATAGCAGCATTTTAGAAGTAAAAGTTCTTCCCTATTACATATATTTGATGGAAAATCTATAAATTATTTTCTTAACTATAATTATAATGCATATAGGTATGTACATACATATGTCTTGTTTTAGAAAAAAAGTCAAGGAAAATTGTATGTGACTGTGTTAATAACATCAGAAAAATACCAACTCGTGAAGGAAATTCAACTGAAATTAGATTTTTTACTGTATATCTCTAACAGACAAAAGTCTTGAAGAACAAATTGTGGTAAAAATAATGGTGAAAATATTACTCTCCTGAATTTATTATTTCCTTTAGTAAACTAATTTAGTATAAATAAATAGATATAACTATCTTATATTAGTTATAGTAAGTGAGGTTGCAAAGTTCAACCATACACAAATATTGTTGAGCAAAAAAAAAAAAGGTACAATGCAAAGTCTCAGGACAAATCACTGTCTCTCCAACTTGGATACTTTATAAACCATAACAGAATGCATACTTGCTTGACTTATATATCTTAATTCATCATATGATTGTATGTGATATTTCCCATGCACTAAGAATGGTACTAGGTATAGAAATTCAAAGAAAAATAAGGCATTTTTCTTACCTTTAAGAAACACACAATCAAAAGAAGTCAAGCCAAAAACAGACTTTGCTGTGCGTTCTAATATATGTGGTAATGGTGATGAAGAAGAAGATGATGATGATGATGATGATGATGAAGATGATGATGATAAAAGACAATTACAAGCTGATTCATTTTTTTAATTCAGTCCTGGCTAGAAAAGTATGACCTAAATGAGAAGCAATCAACCTCAAAAATTTGTAAGAAACACTGAAAAACAGGACTGTCTAGGAGCAGGTGCTCTATTACCTTTTGTTAGAAAGATAAAGAAACATTGAAAACGTTTATGGAAGAGTTAATACAACATCTAAGTTAAAACCATGCTTCTTCTATTTTTTATCCTAAATTTATGTTTCTGTATGTGTTTGTAATGAGAACAAAGAGCTTTTCTTTTAACAAAATAATAGTACAAATACTTCCAAATTGTGTGGGCTAGTAAGTTTGATATAATTATGCAATTATATAACTAATAACATTTTGTTAATAAATTATATATCTAGGAGAAAATGTATGCTGTTAGGACAAAAGATATAAACAAATTTATCTTGGGGAAACCTGGATATGTGGTCCACATAATGAGAGGTGTGAGGGAAGAAGCATCAGGGGAGGCTCCCAACCTTGGCACCTAAATGGTTGGCACCTAAGCTGAGTCTACTCCTTATAATACATCCCAACCAGGCTTTCTCACAGTTCCTAAAATTCCATTTTTCACTCTTTAGAGGGAGTTTTTGATGATTCCTATAGCCTGAGAATTATTTAAGAAATGCATCATACCTCCCTTAAATATACTAAATATCATCACCTTGGCTCAAATTTAAGGCAGATTGATTACATGATCAAATGGCAAAAGCCAGAAAGATAAGATAGGTAAATATTATAGTCAAGGATTACAGGGACCATTTGATATATCAAAGATGGCAGTGACATAATCAGAGTATTCCACGACCAGCCCCTCCTGAAAATATTCTTGCCCATTGTTGTCATTAAGGACACTCTCACAATTACTACATTCTGTAATCATTTTCTTTAATGGAAATATATTGCCATATGACAACCAAAGATGGAGGAACATAGTGGGCAACTCTGAAGAAAGAAAAGGTAAGGGGAGGATATACACCTCTTTGGGAAAATGCCCATCGCAAGGGAGAAGGGCATGATACTAAGTACATGAGGAGTTGGTCACACTGACTTGTAACCAGTGAAATGTAAATCAAAACAACACTGAGATTCTAGTCCTAACATTCTAGTCCTATTAGTTTGGCAAAAATTAGAAAACAGAAGAATAGCATGCATTAAAGGGATACAGGGAAAAGTGACCCACTACACAGTAAAATTGAGAAGCTGTAAACCCCTTGATGTGGTAATTCCACTCTCAATCCTCAAGAAATTCTCACACAGTCATGAGTGAGCAATGCAATACGTTATCTGCAGCAGCCTTGTGGGGTGAAAACTGTGAAGGTCATCATGAGGAAAATGGCTAATAAAATATAGTAGATATACATCATGAAAAACTATGAAGCAATTAGAATGACTGAATAGATGTAAATGGATCTATCTTATAAACAAAGTTGAGTTTTATTTAAAAAAAAAAAAAAAAGCAAAACCAGAATGAAGTATATAACATGATACCACTCACATGAAATAGAAAGACCCCCAAAATACTATTTTTTTTTCAAAACTATGTATTCAAGGGGTGCCTGGGTGGCTCCATCGGTTAAGCGTCCAACTTGACATCGCCTCAGGTCATGATCTCCTGGTTCGTGAGATCGAGTCTCGCATAGGGCTCTACACTGACAGCATGGAGCCTGCTTGGGATTTTCTCTCTCCCTGTCTCTCTGCTCCTCCCCTACTTATGCATGTGCTCTCAAAATAAATAAATAAACATTAAAAAATACCTATTCAGGGGTGCCCGGGTGGCTCAGTCGGTTAAGCCTCCGACTTTGGCTCAGGTCACAATCTTACGGCTTGTGAATTCGAGCCCTGTGTTGGGCTCTGTGCTGACAGCTCAGAGCCTGGAGCCTGCTTCAGATTCTATTCCTCCCTCTCTCTCTGCCCCTCACCCACTCAAACAAATAAACATTTAAAAATTCTTTTAAGTACATATTCAATATTTCATTCATTCATGCCTTCTTTCATTTAATATTTATTAAATGTCTATTGTGCATGCTAGTTGCTGGGAATATGCTGATGAACAAAAAACAGACACAAATCTATATCTTCTGGTAAATTCAAATCTAGTGGGCTGTTGAAAGCTGAATTGTGTCTTCCCAAAATTCTTATGTTGAAATCCTAATCCCCAGTACTTCATCATATGGCTGTATTTGGGGATAGATTCTTTAAAGATATGATTAAATTACAATGAAGTCATTATCATTGGCCCTAAAGTATTCTGACTGGTATCTTTATAAGAAGAAATTTGAACACAAAAAGGAGACACCAGAGGTGTGCGTCCCCACAGAGGGACAACAATATGAGGAGGCAGCAAGAGGACAGGCAAAGGCAACAAAAAAAAAGACTAGGTGGTATCTCAAACATTTTCATAATTTTTTAAATTAGTGTTTGAAACATTTTTAGTAATTTTTTTGTGTTTCCTCCAATATATACCACATAGAGAAACAGAGAATAGAGAATTTTATTCCCAACAAAGGCAGGACTTGCGTTAATAAACTCTCACAGAAATAACAGAATTCCAGAATACTTATATACTAAAAGAAAATAGCTAGAGACATTAGATAAAGAACAAAATCAGGCCAAAGATGGAGGGAATTTGACACCTTAATCAGGGATCTACACTAGATTAGACTAGCATTTACCTAAGATCATTCCTCAGTCCATTCATAGGACACGCTGTAGTCTTAGTGGCTCAAGGAAACAGAATGGATTTTAAAGGGAGTCAGATAGCTAGAAGGTAAGAGGTCAAGAAAAAATATTAGAAATGGAATCCTTAAAATCTATGCATAAAATTGGCCCAAAGCCGTGACTGACCTCTTAACTATATCTGCACAGAGAAGACTATAAGACTATAGGTTCTAAGAAAAAATAGCCAGAAACCTGGAAGAAGTGAACAGATTTCAGCTGCTGCCAAAGCAAGAGACAAACGTTGAAGTCTGAGTTCAACTAAGCTAAACTCCTGTTACAATAAAAACTATGCTCTTCAAAGGAAGAAAACAGAACTTAGAATTTCTGTAGTGTATAAACCCCAATGTCCATTATACAATAAAAAATTACTAGACAGCCAAAGAAACAGAAAAATGAGAAGATGAAAAACAGACAATAGGTCACAAGATGGCTCATATATTGGAGTTAGCAGACAAGAATGTTAAAATAGCTCTAGGACTTAAAATAAATCCTATTCAATGAACAAATGGGGAATCTCAGCAGACATATGGAAACAGTATAAAAGAATACAACTTGAATCCTAGTACTAAAACAGTACAATACATGACATAAAAAAATGTTCTGGATTTCTTTTCACTTATTCTTTTTTTTATTGAAGTATAGCTGACACACAATGTTACATTAGCTTCTGATGTACAGCATAGTGATTCAACTTCTTTATACATTATACTAGGCTCACCACAAGTGTAGTTACCATCTGTCAGCATACGACACTATTACAATACCACTGACTACATTCCCTAGGCTGTACCTTCCATCCCCATGACTGATTCACTCCATAAATGGAAGCCTGTATTTCCCATTCCCCTTCACCCATTTTATCTATCCCTTCACCTCCTTCCATCTGGCAACCATCAGTTTGTTCTCTGTATTTATGGTTCTGTTTCTGCTTTTTGTGTGTGTGTGCTTGTTTGTTTATTCATCTGTGTTATTTTTTTCAAATACACATATAAGTGAAATCATATGATATTTGTTTTTCTCTGACTTATTTCTCTCAGCATAATACCTTCTAGGCCCATTTATATTGTCACAAATCAAATGGCAAGATTTCACTCTTTTTTATGGATGAGTAAGATTCCATTGTGTATATATACATATGTATGTATATATATGTGTATATATATATGTATATATATGTATATATATATGTGTGTATATGTGTATGTATATGTGTATATATATATGTGTGTGTATATATATATATATATATATATATATATATATATACCACATCTTCTTTATCCATTCATCTGTCCATGGACACTTTGGTTGCTTCCATGCCTTGCTCCATGTAAACAGAACTGGATAGACTCAGTAGCAAAGTGCAGATGGTTAAAGAAAATGCCAGCAAACCTGATAATAGGTCAATAGAGACTATCTAATCTAAAGACAGAGAAATAAAAAAGACTACAAGGAAGCAGTCTAGCTTACAAATACTTGGATTGCCAGAGAGATAGAGACAGAAGAAAATATTTGGAGAAATAATAGATGAGAATTTCACCAAATGGTTGCAAACATACATGTACAATTACAATAAGCTCTGCAAAACCCAAGCAATATAAACACAAAGAAAGCTGTACCTCGGCACACCACAGTTAAACTACTGAAAATCAAAACTTAAGGGAAAACTTGAAAGCAGCCAGAGGAAAAAATAATAATAAATTACATCAAATGCATTAGAGGTCCAAAGACAACCAAACAATATCTTTAAAGTGTTATACTCTCTCCTGCTTTCCTCCTCTTTGCAAATTCTATTTTGTTCCCATTTTGCATACCATTTTCTCCCTTCTAGTCCATGTGAATTCATTCTTCAAATCTTAGCTCACACACTTCTTTTCATAAATCCTTTCTGACTTTATAGTGTTAAAATGACCTTCCTTTTTACTAATTTAGCATGCATTCAAGTTTCAATTATAACCCTAAACTCAATCCAGTGTTGTTGCTGTTTTTTGGTGTTTTGTTTTTTTTTTTTATATTTTCCTTCCCACTAGTTTTTGAGCTTCTTAATGGCAGGTGCTGCCACTTTTATTTTTCATGCTTTCCTAGTACCTTGCCTGACAGTAGTAGCTGCTTAACAAACTGACTCAGCCATCCACCTTTAGTGCAAGATGCTACAAATTAATAGGTGACCAATATATGTGCCCGCTCCATCCATTTACAATCTAATGGGGAAGAAGATATTGAAGAAGTCAAACAAAATTAAAGATAATATCACGAATTGTGACAAGTGAAAGAAATAAACTGTGATACAAAGGAAGAGAAGAGGAACAGGAAGAAGAAAAAATCAGTAACTAATTTAGAGTTGGAGTCGAGAAAATAATATCTTAATTGCTACCTGGAAATCGATGTTTTTAATTATTGAGAACCATTTGTTTTGCATCATTACTCAAATTTATGCCCTTCAATTGAGTTTTAAAGGACATCCAGACATTTGACAGAGGAACATACTGCTTCAATTTTTTAAATTTTTCTTGAGACCCTATTATAACAATGAATTATTAATAAAACCAAGATTTATTTGCTATTTTAAAAAGTCAGTGCAGTGACAGTGGTGATCTTTATAATTAAAATAATGAGGAAACTAGTTTTTACATTTTGATGAATATGCTTCAACAATTCAAATTGGGTCTATAAGACACAAAATTTGTCACCAAATGAAAAATTTTAATGATTTGAATTGAGCACAATAACAATCTAATCTTTTTGTATATTGCTATGGTCTGAATGTTTATTCGTCCTAAAATTTTTATGTTGTAATTTGAACCTCCAAACATGATGATATTAAGAGGTGAGACCTTTGAAAGATGATTTAACCATAAAGGCAGAGCCCACATTAGTGAGATAAGTGCCTTTATATAAAAGGCTCACTTGTCCCTTCTACCGTGTGAAGACATGAAGGTGCCTGCTGTAAACCATGAAGAAAGCCCTCATCCAACCAGGCTGGTACCTTGATCTTGAACTTCCCAGTCCAGAACTGTGAGAAATAAATTTCTGTTGTTGATAAGCTAGCTATTCTGTGGTATTATGTTAGCCTGGAAGGACTAAAACATATATTAGTGGTATAAATGTTAAATACAAGACAAGAGGAAGAGAAGTAGTAAAAATAAAACAAATACTTCAGGGCAATAAATGTTAATAGCGAAGAAGTTTTGAAAGAAAACTAACTGAGCACCCTAATTACGAAAGGCACTAAGTTGAAAAATGAAGGCACTTAGCAAATTAAAATATTACATGAACAATAAATAAAACAAAACATTATATTCAGTCAATAGAGCAAATCTGGGTTTGTCACCATGTTTATAAATAGATAACTTTGAGAATAGAGGTGGGAAGAAACTGAAATCATAAACAAGGAGGAATAAATGTGAGAATAATCTAATTTAGCACTTCTAGTTCTGGTATCATCAGGAATTACAAAACATTGAGCGCTATGCTTGAAACTACCCAAACACAGTGAATAAGATGTGTGTGTATGTGTGTGTGTTAAGAACACTTGACATGAAAACAAAACAAATGAACATATGGGGGTGGGGGTGGGAAAGAGAGAGGGAAATAAACCATGAGAGACTCTTAGAGATATAGAACAAACTGAGGGTTGATGAAGGGAGGTGGAAGGGAGATGGGCTAGATGGCTGATGGGTATTGAGGAGGGCACTTGTTATGATGAGCACTTTGTGTTGTATGTGATGAATCACTGAATTCGATTCCTGAAACCAATGTTACACTAGAATTTAAATAAAAATTTGAGGGGCGCCTGGGTGGCTCAGTCGGTTAAGCGTCTGACTTCAGCTCAGGTCACGATCTCGCGGTCCGTGAGTTCGAGCCCCGCGTCAGGCTCTGTGCTGACCTCTCAGAGCCTGGAGCCTGTTTCAGATTCTGTGTCTCCCTCTCTCTCTGACCCTCCCCCGTTCATGCTCTGTCTCTCTCTGTCTCAAAAATACATAAACGTTAAAAAAATTTTTTTTAAATTAAATAAATAAATAAATAAATAAATAAATATTTGAAAGTCAACGAATTAACTAACTCCCCCCCCCAAAATAAAGAACACTTAACATGAAATTTACCCTCTTTACAAAACTTTAAGAGTACAGCACTTAATTCTTAACTGTAAGCACTATGTAGTACAGCAGATCTCTAGAACTTTTTCATCTTGCATATTGAAACTACTTTCTACCCATTAAAGGCTAGTTAAGAGGTTAAATCCCACATTAGGTGTTTTTTAAAAACGAAGGCAAGAGGACACTTTGGGAGGTGATGGATATGTTTGCTACCTTGATCGTGGCTTCATGAGCAAATGCTTACTTCCAAATTCATCAAAGTGTATACAATTAAATTTTTGTATATCAATTACACCCCCATAAGGCTGTTTTAAAATAACAACAGAGATATTTAAAGATTCTACTTGAATGAATCAATACACCAGCAGGAAACTAAGGAATACTTAGAGCTAGGAATTAATGAATACTTAGAGCAGAAATTGAAGGCAAGTGAAAATATACTTACTAATTCAATAAATACAGTTATAAGTTATAAATGCTCCACAGTTTTTAATGAGAATCACATGAAATAGAATTTATCAGAATTTTTGCGTTTTTAGGGTACAAACTTATAACAGTGATTAAGCCACAGCTATTCCTGTGTGTGACAATTCATGTTTTATCTGCACCAATGTATTGGATGGCATCTTGGCAAATCTGACACATTGGCCCTGACAACTCTGATGGCGTTAAATGACATTCAATGTCGTGCTAACACAGCAAAACAGCCTTAGGAAACAAATTTCCAGATGACAAAACACACACATGTTCATCAATAATGCAGTGTATTCAGAATAAAAGTAATCTGAATCCACAATCATATAGCTCAGTAAAACATAGAAATTTCAAGATATGCAATTTGTGCAAAAAAAGGATACACCCGAAGGTCAGTAGCAGCTTCATTTGGTGACTGCATTAACTTGATATGCACTGTGGTCTTTCATTATGGTTTGTTACAATGAACCATAATTCTATTCAGTTCTGTTATTGAAAGACAGCTTATTTTCCTCAAAATCAACACTACACTCCCAATAATTTTTACAGAAAATCATGTAGAACAGACAATTGACATAATTAATGCTTCTCAAACTGATATCTTTTTAATCCAATAATCAAAATGTTTTGAAAGTCTAGCTAGCTTATTGCAAGACTAAAGGCTACATAACGTCATTTTTTCTAAACTATTTTCAATAAGAAACTTCTTATTCAAATGTGATGAATTCTCAGACCAAAATATCTTGACACTCCTTAAAGGTCATGAAGATTCCAGAGAGCATGAGAAATTTACGTTTACTTGGAATGTATATAAATCAAATAATAACAAACTAGGCCAACATCTTGTCAAAGAGTCAAGAAAGAGTATTCAGTTGACATACATTTACTCACACATCACCACATGAAATACTACGTGGCCAACACTGATCTGATGGTTATTATACATAACTGTTTTAATAGAAAGTATTTGCAGCTATTTTAACATGTTTTTTTGCCATACCAATATATGACTTTATTCAGCACAAACACAAGCATGGGATGCCTATAACCTACTAAAGAATAATTTTGTCTTTTGTCAAATCGAAAAGTGAGAACTAAAAACTACAACATCCTTTGAATGCATTAATATGTACAAAAAATATGTGCCTTCAGAGAAATAAACAAGCTATATCTACAAGATTTTAAGTTGTTGGATAATTTAATATTTCCTATATATACATATATATATATGCAATACACATGTTTTCTTTCCAATTTCATCTTTGCTTGAAATATTTTATTTTTATTTTATTTTTTTAACGTTTATTTATTTTTGAGACAGAGAGAGACAGAGCATGAACGGGGGAGGGACATAGAGAGAGGGAGACACAGAATCGGAAACAGGCTCCAGGCTCTGAGCGGTCAGCACAGAGCCTGACGCGGGGGTCGAACTCGCGGACCGCGAGATCGTGACCTGAGCTAAGTCGGACGCTTAACCGACTGAGCCACCCAGGCGCCCCATGTTTGAAATATTTTAAACACACATGCACTTTCACTGTTTTAAGAAACTAAGATCTATCCATTATAAAGCTGATTAAGCCATCCAACATTTTAAGAACTTTAACATGTATATGTGAAAACTCAGGAGAAATCCAAATATACAAAGGATGCAGAGTTGTATTAAACAAGTTACTCAAATATACTATTTTCATTGCATTAAAAAACATGTTGGCGGGGCACCTGGGTGGCTCAATCAGTTGAGCGTCCAACTTCAGCTCAGGTCACTATCTCATGGCTCATGAGTTTAAGCCCTGCATCAGGCTCTGTGCTGACAGCTCAGAGCCTGGAGCCTTCTTCAGATTCTGTGTCTCCCTCTCTCTCTGATCCCTCCCCCACTTATTCTCTCTCTCTCTCTCTCTCTCTCTCAAAAATAAATAAAACATTAAAAAAATTTTTTTTAAACATGTTGGAAAGTCTTAATAAAACAAGTGGTAATTATAAGCTGATGACAACATGTATGAATATCTTCTTATTTTGCTATCTTTAAACTAACTTATCAAAGGGCAAAAAAAAAACCTCAGATATAATTTAATGGAATAGGAAAAAGTAATAAATGTGAGCAATGGAACAATTACTGATTATTCTGATTTAGGGAGGTACATAAAACATTTTTTTATTTCCTTCATCAAGAAATATATTTAAAGGAAAAGAAATCAACAGTCTCCTGGATTTTTAGAATATTATTATTATATTTATATGCACCTATTTTTATTTTTAGAAGTTGTGAAGGGCACTCACAAAGATGGTAGAGCAGTATGGAGACCCTGAGCCTATCTTGTCCCAGAAAGACAGCTAGATCTGCACCAAGCGATTTTGCACACCTAGGAAACTGATCTGAGGATTAGCACAATAATCTGCATAACTTGAGCACAGAACTCGGCAGGTACATGGTGTTGAGAGGTGAACAGGGGGAGAGAAGAGCCACAGGTGGTGGGGAGCCATTTTCATGGAAAGAGGACAGAGAAAGAGAAAAGGGATAGTGAGGCACATCGGGATCGTGCAAGGAAAGCACTCACACCAAAAGCCCCTGGAGAGAAAGAGAGAGAAAGGGTGAAGACACTCACAGAGGACTGAACAAAAAATCTGTTCCCCAAAACTACTGATGGGGAGAAAGGAGAGGGTTTTAGTACCACCAGGATTCTATAAACAGTGGAGTGCAGAGTTTTGAGTTTGAAGTTTTGGAGCTCGGTGCCTGGGTTGCCCTGGTGAGGAAGTACGGAGAATCCCCAGGAGAAGACAGAACAGTCTGGGGGTCTGTGTGCCACACGGGGAGAAACAGTTACCCTGCTTGAAGTGCATTTGGTATAGGCCATATGGCCTCCCCACAGGCAAAGATCCCAGCAGAGAACAGTCATGTTTGTTGGTATTGGGACACAGAAGCCTGAGCACGGTGAAACCTGGTACTGGCTGTATATTGTGATTTGCCATAATCTCTGAACCTCTGCCAACACGTGATTGCATGAATATTTTCTGGGACAAGCCAGCACTGGCCATTGCTCAGTGAGACCCTCCCCCAGAGATTCATCACAGGTCCAAGCCACAGGGGTCTCTGAAGTGTGGAGTTTTGAAACACAACCCCATCTGGAGGGAGAGTGGAGGGAGGTGCCACCTGGCAGGCAGATAGCTTAGACAAAACAGGGTAGAGGCAGGGAGTGGATGGAGGCCTGAAACAAAGGAAGGGTGCTTGGTGGGGGGCTCAGTGAGAGCATGAAGTTCTAGAGAGAGACTACCAACTAGGGAGAGACCAGGGAGAGACTAGGAGACTAGTCTAGAGACAAGGGAGACTAGGGAGCTGGATGAAGACAGAGACTAGGGAGCTGGGTAAAGCCATTTTCACCTCTCACACATACACACACACACACACACACACACACACACACACACACAACGTCACACTAGCGGATCCACCCCAGTAAGCTAACCAGTGCTACCTAGTGGAGAAAGGAGCCATTACACCAGGCCCTGCCCAGCTGCACCCTCCAAGAACATCCCCCAGAAGACCAGCACAAGTCCCCCCCACCCCCACCTGCTTAGGGTACAGACTATACAGTGCTTCATAGTTTCAGTTCTAGGGGAAGTGGATGTAACTTCATTCAGGTTTCATTCTGTTTGCTGTTTCATTTATTTGTTCGATTTCTTTGCTGTTGTTGCTTTTTTTTTCTTTTTTTTTTTCTTTTTTCCTTTTTTTTTCTTTTCTTTCTCTTTCTTGGATACAGAAAGACAAAAAATATTTTTATTTTTATTTTTTTACTTTAATTTTTAAATTTCTTATTCCATTTCATTTTCTTTATTTTACTGTTTTGTTATAGAATTTTTTTAATTTTTAATTTTTTTCCTTATTTTTTTCTTTCTTTTCCCTTTTTTCTCTATTCTATCAAGCTTCTCTCCACAAGCAGACAGAAATACAGCTAGGCTCTAGCTTCCTTTATTTGATTTCTTCCTTTGTTTCCAACTTATTTTTATTTTTTATTTTATTATTTTTTACTTCCTCCAAAATGACAAAATGAAGGAATTTACCAAAAGAAAGAACAGGAAGAAATAGTGGCCAGGGACTTAATCAACACAGATATAAGTAAGATATCTGAACTAGAATTTAAAACTGATTATAAGAATACTGGCTGTGGTTGAAAAAAGCATAGAAGACACTAGAGAATCCCTTTATACAGAGATAAAAGAAATAAAATCTAGTCATGCCAAAATAAAAAATGCTATAACTGAGATGCAATCTCAAATATATGTCAGGACAGCAAGGATTGACAAGCAGAGCAGCAAATCAGTAATATAGAAGATAAAATTGTGGAGAATAATGAAGCAGGATAAAAGAGGGAAACAAAGATAAAAGATCACAAAACAAGACTTAGAGAACTCAGTGACTTATTCAGAAGGAATAACATGCGAAGCATAGGAGTCCCAGAAGATAAACAGAGAGAAAAGGGGGCAGAAGGTTTATGTGAGGAAATTATAGTGGAAAATTTTCCTAATCTAGGGAATGAAACAGACATCAAAATACCAGAAATACAGAAAACTCCCATTAGAATCAACAAAAACTGACCATCACCAAGGCATACCAGAGTCAAATTTATAAAATACACAGACAAGGAAAGAATTATGAAAGCAGCAAGGGAAAAAAGTCCTTAACCTACAAAGGAAGACAGATCAGGTTCACAGCAGACCTATCCACAGAAACTCACCAGGCCAGAAAGGAGTGGCAGGATATATTCAACACTCTGAATAGGAAAAAGATGCAGCCATGAGTTATTTATCCAGCAAGGCTGTCATTCACAATAGGAGAGATAAAGAGTGTCCCAGACAAACAAAACTAAAGGAGTTTGTGACCACTAAACCAGCCCTGAAAGAAATTTTAAGGGGGACTCTATGAATGGAGAAAAGACAAAACAAAACAAAACAGACCAAAAGCAACAAAGACTTAGAAAGGACCAGAAAACATCACCGGAAACATCACCACACTACAGGAAACACAATGGCAGTAAATTCATATCTTTCAGTACTCACTCTAAATGTCAATGGACTAAACACTCCAATAAAAAACATTGGGTATCAGAATGGATAAGAAAACAAAACTCATCAATATGCTACTTACAAGAGGCCCTTTTAAAACCTAAAGACACCTGGAGATTGAATGTAAGGGGATGGAGAACCATCTATCATGCTAATGGTTGTCAAAAGAAAGCTGGAGTAGCCATACTTAGATCAGACAAACTAGATTTTAAAATAAAGACTGTAACAAGAGATGAAGAAGGGTGTTGTATCATAATTAAGGGGTCTATCCATCAAGAAGATCTAGCAATTGTAAATATCTATGCCCCCAACGTGGAAGTACACAAATATACAAATAAATTAATCACAAACATAAACTCATTAATAATAATACCAAAATAGTTGGGGACTTAAAGAAAATCAACAAGGAAACAAAGGCTTTGAATGATACACTGGACTGGATAGACTTAACAGATATATTCAAAACATTTCATCCTAAAGCAGCAGAATACATATTCTTCCCGAGTGCACATGGAACACTCTCCAGACTTTATACTGGGTCACAAATCGGACCTCAACAAATACAAAAAGATCAAGATCATACCTTGCATATTTTCAGGCCATAATGCTATGAGACTCAAAATCAACGACAAGAAAAAATTTGGAAAGATCATGAGTACTTGGAGATTACAGAACATCCTACTGAAGAATGAATAGGTTAACCAGAAAATTATAGAGGAAATTAAAGAGTATGTAAATGCCAATGAAAATAAAAATATGACTGTCCCAAATCTCTGGGATGCAACAAAGGCGGTCATAAGAGGGAAGTATATAGCAATCCAAGCCTTCCTGAAGAAGGAAGAAAAGTCTCAAATACACAACTTAACTTATACCTAAAAAGACTTGGAAAAAGAACAATAAAATATAGCTCAAAACCAACAGAAGAAGGAAAATAATAAAGACTAGAGCAAAAAGCATTGATATCAAAATAAAAAAAATCAGTAGAACAGATCAATGAAACCAGGAGCTGGTTCTTTGAAGTAATTAGCAAAATTGATACATCCCTAGCCAGAGTGATCAAAAAGAAAAAGGAAAGGACCCAAATGAATAAAGTCACAAGTGAAAGAGAAGAGATCACAAACAACACTGCAGAAGTACAAATAACAGTAAGAGAATAGTATAAGCCAACAAGCTGGGCAATCTGGAAGAAATGGACAAATTCTTAGAAACATATAGACTACCAAAACTGAAATGGCAGTAAATATAAAATTTGAACAGACCCATAACCAGTAAAATTGAATCAGTAATCAAAAATTTCCCAACAAAGAGGACTCCAGGGCCAGATGGATGGCTTTCCAAGGCAATTCTACCAAATATTTAAGGAAGAGTTAATACCTACTACTTTGAAGCTGTTCCAAAAAATAGAAATAGAAGGAAAACTTCCAAACTTATTCTACATTTCCAGCATTACCTTGATTCCAAAAACAGACAAAAACCCCACTAAAAAAGAGAACTACAGACCAATTTCTCTGATGAACATGGATGCAAAAATTCTCAACAAGATACTGGCAAACTGGATCCAATAAGACATTAAAAGAATTAATCATCTCTATCAAGTGGGATTTATTCCTGGGATGCAGGGTGGGTTCAATATCCAAAAATCAAACAATGTGATACATCACATCAGTAAAAGAAAGAGTAAGAATCACATGATCCTCTCAATAAATGCAGAAAAAGCATTTGACAAAAAAACAGCATCCTTTCTTGAATAAAAACACTGAAGAAAGTAGGGATAGAAAGAACATACCTCAAGATCATAAAGACCATATGTGAAAGACCCACAGCTGTCAGCATCTTCAGTGAGGAAAAACTGAGAGCTTTCCTCCTAAGATCAGGAACACAACAGGGTTGTCTGCTCTATCACCACTGTTATTCAACATAGTGTTGGAAGTCCTAGCCTTGGCAATCAGACCACACAAAGAAATAAAAGGCATCCAAATTGGCAAGGAGGAAGTCAAACTTTCGCTCTTTGCAGATGACATGGTACCAAACATGGAAAACCCAAAAGACTCCACGAAAAAAACGGCCAGAACAGATGCACGAATTCAGGAAAATTGCAGGATATAAAATCAATGTACAAAAATTGGTTGCATTTCTATACACCAATAATGAAGCCACAGAAAGAGAAATCAAGGAATCTACACCATTGCACCAAAAACCATAAAATACCTAGGAATAAAGCTAACCAAAGAGGTGAAAGATCTATACACTGATAATTATAGAAAGCTTATGAAATAAAACTGAAGCCACAAAGAAATGGAAAAACATTCCATGCTCACGAATTGGAAGAACAAATATTGTTTAAGAGTCTACACTACCAAAAGCAATCTACATATTCAATGCAATCCCCATCAAAATAATAACAGCATTCTTCACTGAGCTAGAACACACAATTTTAAAATTTTTGTGGAAACACAAATGGCCCCATATGCCAAAGTAACGTTGAAAAAGAAAACCAAAACTGGAGGCATCACAATTCCAGACGTCAAGCTCTATTACAAAGCTGTAATCATCAAGACCGTACATAGTGGTACAAAAACAGACACATAAATCAATGGAACAGAATACAGAACCCAGAAAGGGACCCACAAATGTATGGCCAGCTAAATTTAAAGAAGAAAAGAATATACAATGGAAAAAAAGACAGTTTCTTCAGGAAATAGTGTTGGGAAAACAGGACAGGGATATGCAAGACAATGAACCTGGACCACTTTCTTGTACCATACATAAAAATAAACTCAAAATGGATGAAAAACCTAAATGTGAGACAGGAAACCATCAGAATCCTAGAGGAGAAAAAATGAAACAATTTCTTTGACCTCTGCCACAGCAACTTCTTACTTAACACATCTCCAGATGCAAGGGAAACAAAAGCAAAAATGAACTATTGGGACCACATCAAGATAAAAAGCTTCTGCACAGCAAAGGAAACAATCAACAAAACTAAAAGGCAACTGACAGATTGGGAGAATATATTTGCAAATGACATATCAGATAAAGAATTTATCAAACCAACATCCGAAAAAGAAATAATCCAGTGAAGAAATGGGCAAAAGACATGAATAGACACTTTTCCAAAGAAGATATCCAGATGGCTAATAGGCACATGAAAAGATGCTCAACATCACTCATCATCAGGGAAATACAAATCAAAACCACACTGAGATACCACCTCACACCTGTCAGAATGGCTAACATGAACAACTCAGGCAACAACAGATGTCGGCAAGCATGCGGAGAAATAGGATCTCTTTTGCACTGCTGGTGGGAGTGCAAACTGGTGCAACCACTCTGGAAAACAGTATGGAGTTTCCACAAAAAATTAAAAATAGAACTACCCTACAAGCCAGAAATTGCACTACCAGGTATTTATCCAAAGGATACAGGAGTGCTGATTCAAAGGGGCACATGCAACCCAATGTTTATAGCAGCACTATCGACAATAGCCAAAGTATGGAAAGAGTCCATATGTCCATCAATCACCATACACACAGTGGAATACTACCCAGCAATCAAAAAGAATGAAATTTTGCCATTTGCAACAACATGGATGGAATTAGAGTGTATTATGCTAAATAAAATAAGTCAGAGGAAGATAAATATCATATGATTTCATTCATACGTGGAATGTAAGAAACAAAACAAATGAACATAAGAAAACAGAAGCAAAATAAGGTAAAAACAGAGAGGGAGACAAACCATAAGAGACTCTTCAATACAGAGAACAAACTGAGGGTTGCCAGAGGGGTGTTGGGTGGGAGGATGGGCTAAATGGGTGAGGGGCATTCAGGAGGGCACTTGTTGGGATGAGCACTGGGTGTTATACGTAAGTGATAAACCACTAAATTCTATTCCTGAAAAAAAAAAAGAAAAGAAAAGAAATTGTGAAGAGTAAATCATGGCTTAAAAAGTACAAAAACTTATAGTATGTTGTGAGAAAGACATATTGCATCCTGCATTTTCTAAAGATGGCTACAACTGTAATCTCCTGTCATGTGCTCTTCTCCAGTGTGACCTTTTCACTCCTATCAAGTTGCGGAGTCTTCTTCCCTTCCTTGTGAATATGGGAGGGCCATGTGACTTTTTTTTTAATTTAGTATATGACTCACAATGTTACATGAGACTCAGCTGTACAACATGGTGCTCCAACAACTCTATACATTGTGCTATGCTCACCACAAGTGTAGCCACCATCTGTCACCATACAAGACTATGACAATATCATTGACTGTATTCTCTGTGCTGTACCTTTCATCCCTGTGACCAATTCATTCCATAACTGGGAACCTGTACCTCCCACTCCCCTTCAGCCATTTTGTCCATTCCCCCACCCCCTCCTCAAGTTTGTTCTCTGTATTTATAGCTCTGGGTCTCCTTTCTGTTGATTTGTTTAACTTATTTGTTTTTCACATTCCACGTATAAATGAAATCATGTAGTATTTGGTATTTGCCTGACTTATTTCACTCATACCATCTAGGTCCATCCATGTTGTCACAAATGGCAAAAATCAGGGGCGCCTGGGTGGCGCAGTCGGTTAAGCGTCCGACTTCAGTCAGGTCACGATCTCGCGGTCCGTGAGTTCGAGCCCCGCGTCAGGCTCCGGGCTGATGGCTCGGAGCCTGGAGCCTGTTTCCGATTCTGTGTCTCCCTCTCACTCTGCCCCTCCCCCGTTCATGCTCTGTCTCTCTCTGTCCCAAAAATAAAATAAACATTGAAAAAAAAAAAAAAAAAAAAAAAAAAAAAAAAAAAAACAAATGGCAAAAATCTCGTCCTGTTTATAGCTGAGTAATTTCTTGGATAATCCAGTTAATGAAGAGGAATGACACTTGTTTGGAAAACAATAACATTGTGACCAACTGGTTAATGAATGTGTTCAATTCAGAGTATCTAAGATTCCACATCACAAGAAAATGACAAAGGCACTGAAATCTTATAGCTCATATACATAAAAAAAAATTGAAATCTGTTTTCCCAAATTTTACAACTATTAACAAAATGTTCAAGATTACTTTATTTAATTACACATTTATATTAAATATAAATGTTTATAATGTAATGAGTATTATTTTTCAGAATTATATGATGTTTGAGATATCTATATGCTTTTCAAAATTCATAATTTGTTTTGATTTCATTCTCATTTGAATGAAAAGTTCACTTTTGAACATAAATTTGTGTTCATATTATTTCTTATTCCTAAAGATGGTCATAATTCCCCACTCTCAACAATGGATAGATCATCCAGACAGAGAATCAATAAGGAAACAGAAGATTTGAACAAAACTGTAGACCAAATTGTCCTAACAGACATACACCAAACATTCAATCCAACAGCAGAATACGCATTGTTCTGAAGGACAAACAGAACATTTTCTAGGATAGATCATATGTTAGGTGACAAAACAAATCTCAACAAATTCAAGAAGATTATACACAAAAATAAATTCCAGGATCATAATTTGAAAAGGAAGGATGAAGGCGCCTGGGTGGCTCAGTTGGTTAAGCGTCCGACTTCGGCTCAGCTCATGATCTCGCAGTCCATGAGTTCAAGCCCTGCATCAGGCTCTGTGCTGACAGCTCAGAGCCTGGAGTGTGCTTCAGATTCTGTGTCTCCCTCTCTCTGTTCCTCCCCCACTTGTGCTCTGTCTCTGTCTCTCAAAAATGAGTAAATGTTAAAACAAAATTTTTTAAAGGAAAGATGAATATAATTTTAGAAGGAAATTAGGAGATTATGACATCAAGGCAGAGAAACAAATATAAAACATAGTACCAACTACAAATGGAAGTATTAATACATTCTAATGCACTGAAATTCTGTTCCTGAGGAGATATCACAAAGACAATGAGGAAATAAGGAACAATGAGGAACATTGTTCTGAGAATCTCGAGATTCAGAACAATAGGAAATCTCATTCCCAACTGGTGCAAGTGTACATTTGAAGCTCTTTGGAGAACAATGTGGCATTACCTAATACTGAACATATATTTACCCTCTAGCTCTCTAAGTCCCATGCACCTGGTTCCAGCCATGCTTGCACAGAGGTATTTCTTAGCTGACTTTGGTGATAACACTTTCATTAATTTCAGTCAGACAGCAGTTCAGACCACAGACCCTCATTGTCCATTTTTAGTTGAGTTGAGTAGAGGCAAGGTATGATTGCTGTTACCATCTTGATTTTCTTTTAACTTTACTGATTACACTTTGGGGCACTTAAAAGCCTCAGACTTATTTCTGAGTTCACAATTTGAGAGTTTAAATAAAGGAAAATCAGAACTAATTAATAGTAAAAACATAAAAAGAACATAGAATATATAAGGAGGCCAGATGATGCACATTCTAAAACCAGAAGGAAGCAGAAAACTGTTTTACTGATGTGGGCCAATGTCAGTAAAATGTGTTACAGCTGTGAATTCATTGAAACAGGTGGATTCTTTTTTGCATGGCATAATTTTTAGCTTCTTTAGATTTGATCAGCTCATACACAGCTTTTTATGTTTTTAAGTGTATCAATTTAGGCTGGGGGAAAAACCAAATAACTAAATAATTTGTATTTTTAGTAGGTACTTTAAAACTGTAGAAGTGAGCAACTCTTCAATCTCAGCACTTCGTCTCAAAAATATTGATTCTTCTTAGTCTTCTTCTCTTATTTCAGATATTGAAATCCAATTTTTAAAAGAAGTGAATAATGGGAAAAGAGAGAAAACATGGAATATCTGACCACCTTAACATTCAACAGTTCCAAGTTCAGAATAAACTAATGTCTATTCCAATTTCAGTGTTCAGTATCTCCAGAGTCTTTCTTTTCTCCTACTCTTTCACTCTCTTTTGGTTTGTTGTACTTCAAGAGTACAAAGTCAAAAAAATAAAAGCTATAATTCATTTTTTTCCCTTTCCTCACCCTTCACATCCAGTTTCTTTTTTTTTTTTTAGTTTAGTTTATTTATTTTTTGAGACAGAGAGAGAGGGAGAGAGAGAATCCTAAGCAGGCTCCACACTGTCAGCAAGGAGCCCTATATGGGGCTGGAACTCACGAACAGTGAGAACATAACCTGAGCCAATCAAGAGTCAGACGCTTAATCAGAGCCACCCAGGAGCCCCCACATCCAATTTCTCACTAGACACCATCTAAATATTGCTCAAGGTTGTCTTTTTAAGTTCTGACATTGACAAACCATTTGCCTGAACTATGGAAACAGTGTATTAATTTGCCTGCCTAAATCTGGCTTTGTTCCCATAAAATTCATGAAAAACATTGTCACCCAACCGATCTTTACAAATGCAAAAAAAAAAAAATAGTGTTATTCTCATGATTAAAATGTCTGTTGGCTTCTCATAATCCACAGCAAAAATTTTAATCATCACATTCGTCACCTGGTCCCTGCTTATACGTTCAGCCTGTTTCAAGCCACTCTCTGGCTCAAAATATACACATCAGTTTTCCATAAATTGTCCTCCCTTCTTCTCCCAATTACCATCCCTCACATTCTCCAAAAGAGGCTCAGATACTTCTCTGCTAGGAAAAGGTATTATTTTTCTGCCCAGCCCATCTCTCTAAACTGTCTCCACACCCCCTTCTTGTGTCATCACACATTTCTGTCACTGTCTATCTTTTGCAGGTGGCATCAGTTACAAGTTGAGAAGAGCTGTCATCAGATATTGTTAAATATTACCAACTTTTCTCACTAAGCATTCCCAAATGCGTACTGGGTCATGTGTCATATATTGCCTCAGGAAAGAAATACTAGAGCAGAGAAAAGGCTCATGAGTTCCAAAACTCTGATCTGGACCCTTAAAGGGACTCCGTAGATAGAAAAATAACCTCTTGAATCAGAGCAAGCATTATTGTCAATAGAGTGATAATAGTAAGGAAAAAGAATAAGAGAACCCAATGCAACTACACCTAAAGCTGTCAAACCCAATGAGAACGGTACAAAAGAATATACAAGTAACTTTGTGTAATCTGATTGCAAATGGGATCTGTGTTCTACCCTCCCCACCAACCAGCTACCCGACAACCAAGTAGAATTGTAGGAGATGTTAAGACTCCCAAACAAAAACAGGAAAACACTGAAGAGGTGCCTTTGCAATATGCACAAACCACTAATGGATGTCCAAAGGAGAGAATGTCAGCAAATGTCAGCAAGGACTAAAATTGACTAAGATCAGGTATCAATGGTTTAGAATCAAAGGCAAGCCCGGGATAAAGGGGAAAAAACTCTGAACTGATATGAAGTAAGGGATTGAAATATGAAATAGAGTGTAGAAACTAAAGTTGTGTTTCCTGTGAATGCAACCTTGTGGACAGAAATTTATACCTACTAAGGGCCAGATTTTGGGGTGGGAAAATTGCAAGACCTGAATTATATAGATGCTTTTGTTAATGCCACGTGCTCCTCTAAGGTTAGCACTGAGAAGGCCCTCTGGAATTCTTCATGCCCCATACTTTAGAACACACAGTGGCTGATTACTTGTGCTAATTTTGTTCTCGTATAATCTTCACTTTCCATATTTCCACGAAGAGATTTAACTGATTCATTTTAATTCCTGTTAATCTGATAAGTGGATAATGGTAAGTTAATTGTTATTTTGACTGTATTTTTAAATTAAAAATGAAACTGAAGCTTTTAAAGATATTTTTTGCCCATTTTTTATTTTACCCAACTTTGTAAAATGTCTTATTATATAATTTGGCCATTGTTTCTATCAGCTTATTTTTTCCCAATGATACATAAGGATGTTATATATCAAAATTTTTTGGTTTCTTATATGTGACAAGTACTTTTTCCCAAAGTGGCTTCATTTTTCTTTTTCCTTACTTTGACATTGACATTATGCAGGCTTATTATTTTTATTTTTGTCATAATAAAGATTAAATTTTCACAGGTCGAATTCAGGAATCATTTCATTTTGGAGTTCTTGGTTTTATAGCATAATCAAAAAATGTTCTCCCATTAAAAATATTAATGCATGTACTTTTCTCAGACTTACACGATTTTAATTTTTACATTACATGTTAAATGTATTGTGATATAAGGAATAAGTATAGACCCAGCTTCCTTCTCTTTCCTATTATTTTGCTGTCATGATACATTTTACTGTGTTTGCTGTTCTCTACTCTGTGTTAGTCCCTCCCTCCTCACCCTCCGTGGCTACTCATTTATTTTTATTCTTCAGGCAAACTTTAGAATAATTTTGTGAAGTTTCACTCACCACTCTGAAAAGTCTTGGTATTTTTACTGGATTTACATCTCGCCTACAGATCCTTTTAAGGAAAATCCATATAGTTAAAATATGGAGTCTTCAAGAATGAGGCAATTTCTTTAATTTATTCAAATCTTCTTTTAAGTGCCTTAGTTTGTTTCAAAAATTGTATTTACATTTGGTTCCCACATATTTCTTGTCAATTTATCATTAGGCATGTTATTGTTCATACTCTTAATGCAAATATGATATTTTCTTCTTAATATTTTCTTATTAGCTTTGTACTGGTAATGCTTTGATTTGAGATATTATTGATATAACCTGCTATATATATTTTTTTAACGTTTATTTATTTTCGAGAGGCAGAAAGACAGAGCGTGAGCAGGGGAGGGGCAGAGAGAGAGGGAGACACAGAATCTGAAGCAGGCTCCAAGCTCTGGGCTGTCAGCACGAACTGACACAGGGCTCGAACTCATGAACCACAAAATCATGACTTGAGCTGAAGTCGACCGCTTAACTGACTGAGCCACCCAGGTGTCCCTAACCTGCTATATTAATTAGACATCTTTCCATGCTTTTCCATTTTCAGTGAATTCTCTTACAATTCGAAATGTTCTGTCATATAAATTACTGGTGATTATATTTTTCCTCTGAGTTTCCATTATTTATGTCACTCATTCTCTTTTCTAAGTGTGTTTATTAACTGATATTTCAGGGACAGTATTAGGTACTTTTTGAGATAAAAGAAAAAGTCAGAAGTAGCTTCATTTCCAGTTGTTTGTCTGTAGCATGAGAGAGGAATGCTAAACTGAGATTTCTGTTCCTGTTTTCTCTGGGTCATCAGTATCTCTACCAGTTCTTAATTTTCTTATATCTTTGTCTTTGCTTTCTCCATTCTCTGACATCTCTGGATGTTCTGAAATATAGAGACTTTTTACCAGGCCACTCCCACTTTCTTCCTTTCTAGAGAAAAATAAGCATGATAAACCCTGAAATTCCCTGACCGAGTTAAGTGTTCTTCACCCAAAATGGTGGACTAGGGCTTACGTTTTT
This sequence comes from Lynx canadensis, assembly GCF_007474595.2. NCBI lineage: Eukaryota > Metazoa > Chordata > Mammalia > Carnivora > Felidae > Lynx > Lynx canadensis. Next base: position 53,184,859 of record NC_044306.2, on the reverse strand, counting down.
CATTTGTCCCTGCTCTGCCCACTTACTGCCACTCTGTATGCCTATCCTGAACTCTTCCTTCTAAATTTGTTATTGTAGGAGTTTTCAGAAATGTGTCCACTTGCTTTGTACCACTATATTGTTTCAGAAGAAACTGGGGAGGAATCACTCAATAATTCATGGAAAACTCTGTCTTTGGATGACAATTTTCAAAATTTATACAATGAACTTGTACTCTTTCTTTCATTTGTGTTCTACTGCTTCTATTTATTTTGGTTTACCTTATCGAATTTTAGGAAGGAAGTTTATTGATCTGTTTTATGTAACTGTATTTCCCCAGAGAATGAGGTTTTCATTGAGGAAAGATAGCCAGCTCCAAGAGAAAGACTGTTGACCAGGAGACTAGTCAAAAGGTTATTGCCATAAACCTAATGAGAGATTATGGAGCAGACAGGGAGGAGCTGCATGAGGGCTCATCCAGGTTGAATACATACAAAATAAATGCATGTCTGGTTCAGATACTATATACTAAATACATTGTTATATATTATACAACATGCTACCAAAAACTATTTTTGATTTTACGCAAAAACCCTGTGAAATAGTTAATAGCATCTATAATTCTAAATTAGTGCCCCTAATCCTCCAAAAATTTAAATAATTAATTCATGTCCTCATATAACTTCCTAGATTTTATAGCAGCTTAAGCCCAGGTCTCCAAATAACGGGAAATATATGATTTGAACCTTAAGACTGGTACATTTTCTCCAATTAATTGTTTTGGCAGTCATCATTTTTAAGGGCTGAAAATGAACATTTCATTGTATCACATTTTCTTTTGTTCCTATTGGTACTCCATGGACTTAGAGGAAGGCAAGTTTCAATAATTTTGAAACTATGTCATCGAGAGATGGTTTCCTAGCAACTGACAATGCCTAAAACTTCTTCCCTTTGTTTCAAACATGTTTACAGCCTATGAATATTTTCTCTGATATCTTTGCATCCTCTACACTTATCTTTTCAAAAAATTTTATTTTAGAAACTCAATTATTAATCAACGTCTAAATTCTTGGATTTAAGGTCATCAAATCTGTATATAGCCTCATAGGAGATAATACATAAAATGAACTAAAAATTCACATATGAAAAGAAAATATTGTGTGCCTGAGGTTGAACTACGTGTGTAAAAAATCTTGAAGCTGCTATTAGAATGAGTAACACAGGACAACTCCAACTGATGCTCCCTTTGATTCATAACATGAAATAGACACACAGTAGCAGGGACCCTTCAGCCACCAGACAGAGAGAGAATAATGAAAAGTGTACACTTGAGATTTCTAAGAAACAGAGCTGACGACTAGGGGAATAGCTGAGCCAAACTAGAAATGGATGATAGCATACTACCTGAACACACTGGGGCCAGGAGCCCAGATCTGAGAATCATACAGACCTAGTTTCCAATCAAGGCTCTGCCAGTTATGAACTGTGTGTCTTGTGGCAGCTTATACAACCATTCTGGGCTTCAATTTTCTTACCTGTAAAATGATCACTGGTTGTTCGTTTAGGCTGCTAAGCTTCGAAATCTTCTAAGCTTCATAAAATCCCCCACCATATGAATCTGGATGGAACAGAGTCCTCCCGTCACTGTAGAAGCTTAAAATGTCAGCTACTACTCGATTTGATGAGGCACGTGCTCTCGTCTAAAGATCTCGGATAATTGTCTCTGAGAGTAGAGGCAGTTACAACCAAGTCCCATTCCTCAGGCAGCAGTGCCTAGAGCACCAGCCACACAGGTTGCGATAGCTATTGTGACGGCCGTTTTCCCGCTGGACCAGTTATCTGCTATTATCATAGGAATTACGGATGCTTAAGTTTTATTCCTACATATATATCCTCCAAGGCTGGATTTCTAGCCATCTGGGGAATTCTGTTAGCTTCCCATCGTCACTTCAAGTCATTTATTTTTTGCTTAAGTCAAACAAAATCTACTTAGGAGGGTTAGACCTAATAATTCAAAATTTTCTCTTATATAACACCATTACAAGTACTGAGTAAGATAATACAGGTTATATAATTAACACAGGAACAGGAAAACAGCATGTGCTCAGTATATATTAATGTTATCATCAATTAATATGGTATTATTCCTTGGCTGCTTAATTATTTTCCAGGAGATAAAAATGTCACTCATATATTGGACTATTTTGATACCCATTCTTCCAAAGTTTTATAGCAATAGAGAAAAGCCAAAGAGTAAGAAAATAAAAAGGATCAAGGTGACGTAACAAGAAAATATAACTCATAACATCAGACCGTAATAAAAATAGCAGCTATTTATGTTACCCAAGTGTTTCAAAACTTTCCAAATAAACAGTACAGTGATAAAATTTTGCAGCTAATTCTTACACTAGCCAGACAATATTTTTATGATTAGTAAGTAAATCTTGAGATGAATCCTTAAAATACCAGTGTTCTGTGTGATTTGGGTAACTAAATTAACCACTGAGACTTCAGATACTTTAAAATAAAGGGATTAGCGGGGCGCCTGGGTGGCTCAGTCGGTTGAGTGTCCGACTTCGGCTCAGGTCATGATCTCACCATCCGTGAGTTCGAGCCCCGCGTCGGGCTCTGTGCTGACAGCTCAGAGCCTAGAGCCCGTTTCAGATTCTGTGTCTCCCTCTCTCTCTGCCCCTCCCCTGTTCACGCTCTGTCTTTCTCTGTCTCAAAAATAAATAAACATTAAAAAAAACTCTTAAGAAAATAAATAAATAAAAATAAAATAAAGGGATTAGACTAGGAAATATCTACCCCCTCTTATGTCCAAAAATCATATTTTTAAATATAATTGCTATCAAATAGCATTTTGGATTACCATCATGAATTTTTTATGTATTCTCAGTGAACAAAATGATAAATGAGTTAAAATAATCAGGAAGGACATAAAATAGAGACAGAAAGTTGCAGCAACTCCTAAACTCCTCTCTACTTAGAAAAGAAATTTTGCTTGATTAGAAACTCAGGAAAACATGAAAGAAGCTTATTCAATGAAAATGCACATCTTGAATCCTAGAATGTGTTATTCCCAACACCTGGCAGTCATAAACCCTGAAACCTCACAGTTTTTGAGTTTGAGAGTGCATGTGTGTGTGTGTGTGTGTGTGTGTGTGTGTGTTCTATTGACCTATAGTATTATATCAGTTTCAGGTGTACAACATAGTGATTCGACATTTATAAATGAAATGATCACCACAATAAGCCTAGTTACCATCTGTCACCGTACAAATTTATTACAATATTATTGACAATATTCCCTATGCTGTATACTACATCCCATGAATTTTTTTAATAACTGAAAAATGGTACCTCTTAATCCCCATCACCTATTTCACCTGTATTTCTGCCTCCTCCACCCCATCTAGAAACTGCCAGTTTGATATCTGTATTTGTGAGTCTATTTCTGCTTTTTGTTCATTTGCTTTGTTTTTTAGATTAAAGTGAAATCATATGGCATTTGCCCTACTGTGTTCATATTGCTGTAGAATCATTTAATGGTCCTCCACTTCCTGTAATCCTTCTATGAATCTTATTCCCGATTACTCTCAAACTCTAAGGGATATATTTTTAGAGTTCTTCCTATGCTGGGACATGTATGGCTAAGAAATCCATCTCAGTTGTCCTAAATTCCTTCTACAGTAGCTACTAAACAGCCTCATAGATTCAAAAGCAAACTCTTCTATTCTTATTCGTATATTTTCCTTACTTTTGCTTCTCTTCCAGGATTCCGAAAGCATTTCTGAGCATCTCTGACCTTAACAAATGAGTGTGAAGAAAATAAATGGGTATAGGGGCGCCTTGCTTCTCTTCCAGGATTCCGAAAGCATTTCTGAGCATCTCCGACCTTAACGAGTGTGAAGAAAATAAATGGCTATACAAAAGTACAGATTTTTAAACGTCTTAACGAAGTTGTAGAAAAAAGTGCCTACCGCTCTAATTTCTTATCATTTTCATTCTGGCATTGTTAGAACACTCTCGGATTTGACTTCTGATGTCAATCTGCAAACTGTGTATAAAACCACAGCCCAAAGCAACAGGACTCAGACCATAGCATTCCTGGCCGACTTGAAGTCAGAGCTCATTAGTAGCCCCAGGCCATTGGTGCTTTGAGGCCCCCTGGGTGTAGTAACAGGCCTTGCCCACCATCAAGTTGCTACAAGTTGCTAAAAAGAATCTACTACTCTTGGAGAGAAGTTTGACTTAACTTGCTTTGTCATCTAGACTTTCTTCAAATAAACTGCCAGCAGAGACCTCACATTCAACGTTATTAGCCCATGCCAATCTTTTCTTTCTTTGACATTTCGTCCTAAGAAATGTGCTCCTGAATTTTTTTTTATATTGCCTGTTTTACTCCAGTATTTACTTTATTTTTCCTGTATGCGGGAAGGTCAAAATAGGAAAAGATATTGTATTTCATATTCTGAGCATTGCCTTTTATTGTTTGCTCCTTTTTACTTCCTTTCTATTTGACACTCACATTTTTCCTTCCGCCCATCACTACATTAACCACTTGTGTTTAATCATGTTTCCTTTCCCTCGAAGTCTTATACTGTTTTGAGAGGAAACTTAGCTCATTTTTTTTATTACAAATCTGCAATACTCACAATCTCACTCATTCCCTAAGGCAGCATTTTCAGAGCTCATTTTACTTGACTAGTATTTTTGGAGTGGCAGCTGAGGGCCACTACAAGGCTGCTAAAAGGGAGCCATAAAATGTCATGTGAAAGAGTGAGTGTTTTAGTACAGATGGCTTCTGAGTTCATGTCAGGAATTTTGTAGCAGACTATATTATTTTATATCTTCGTAACCTACAAATAAGTTTGAACTAAATTAGCACTCTTGAAGAGAAAATATTTTTAAATACATAAAGGCCATTCGCTGCGTGTCGTCACTAAATGTAAAAGGACAAAATGGTATATCTGACCCAACACTTCCATCCTGTCCTCCTGGCTTCATAATAGAACAACTTGCTGAGTCTGGTCGTTGTTTTTAGAGGTTACATAAACTTACAGTTTTGATGCTTTCGTGACTCCTGTGTCATGGCCAAATACATGACATTACACGTGAGAAATTTAAGTTAAAGATGAGGTCTGTTATGGTTTGTTTGCAATTTTTTTCTCCTCTGCTTCTCTCCAGTTTTGTCAGTCTAAATAAATCTGGCTTCTAGCTGAAGCCACACTCACTTGGATGCAGCTTCAGATTTGGGACAGTCACCAGTTTGTTTCTTCTGAAAACTCAGGCAGGGCATTTGAATTCTATTCTTAGATCAGTTACCTTTTCTTTCTTAGGGAAGAAAAAAGAACTTTCATGAAACATAACATTATTTTGGCCATTAACTTTGTATTACTCTGGAGAGACCATTTTCTTGTTTCTGTCAAGTAAGTGTTTTCTGAGGAAAGGACACTGGAATCTTGGTTAAAAACAAACCTGAGGGGTGCCTGGGGGGCTCTCAGTCAGTTGAGCATCTGACTTCGGCCTAGGTCATGATCTCCCCATTCCTGAGTTTGAGCCCCACATGGGGATCTGTGCTGACAGCTCAGAGCCTGGACCTTGTTTCAAATTCTGTCTGTCTGTCTCTCTCTCTCTCTCTCTCTCTCTCTCTCTGCCCTCCCCCCATTCGTGTTGTGTCTCTCTCCTTCAAAAATAAAAATAAATATTTAAAAAAATTGTCTTAAATAAACCTGAAATTTAGGGGTGATTGAACAGCCACAGACAATGAGAGATTTAGAGTCTGTTCACTTTTCAAGTGGGGAATGAAACTCTGATCTGCAGAATCCATCATTTACATTATTGGAGGATTGGAAAGGACTAGGGAGCAAAGGTCTCACTTAGGAGGGAAAGCAGACAGCATGTAGCCTATAGGAATTAGCAGATTCGTAATTTCAGGTTCCTTTTCTGCAGTTACAGGTCCCTGTACTTACTGCTTTAAGTAATAATGTCTCATATCCAGAAAACCCTATGCTCACCTTCAGGGTAATATAAATAAATGCAGATGTTAAAAACTCATAAGATCTGTGAAAAATTATCTTTTAATTTATGACTCAGATTGAGCCAAACACCCTAAGTTTCAGTTGATTTTTCAGAAGAGCAAATATGATAAAAATATTCAGAATAGGAAGATTCACGTACAAAGATCAACATCCTCTTTGTGCTGTTGAAACATGCCTCAAGGTTAAAAACCACAAAACGAAATTTAAGAATTTCATCTTCCATTTTCCAGTTCTATAGGAAAGTAAAGAAAAAAAATCTTTGGTGATAATCATTAGTAGGAGTCCACAAATTACAATATTACCTTACAGCTTTAGAATGGCCAGAATCCCAAACACTGACAGCACATAAACACTAGTAAGGATATGAAGCAACAAATGCTCATTCATTGGAAATGTGATGGAAATGTGAAATGGTATAGACACTTTGGAAGACAGACAGTTTCCTACAAAATTAAACATACCAGTTGCCATTCAATTCAGCAACTGCACTCCTTGATATTTCCCAAAGAGGTTAAAAAACATTTGTCTATGCAAAAAAACAAACTGCACATAGTTGTTCATAGTAGCTTTGCTCATAATTGGCAACACTTGGGAGCAACCAAAATGTCCTGCAGTAGCTAAGTGGATGAATAAACTGTGGTGCATCCAGACAACAGAATATTATGCAGTGCTGAAAAGAAATGAGCCAGCTAGCCATGAAAAGACACGGGAAACTTAAATGCATATTACTAAGTAAAAGAAGCCAAACTGAAAATCTATATGATGTATGATTCCAATGAATCCAATGAAAAGTTATGAAGACAGTAAAGGGATAAGCTGTTGTTAGCGGCTGGGGGAGGGAGGAAGGGATCAATCAGCAAAGTACAGACAATTTTCAGGGCAGTGAAACTATTCTAATGACTATAATGATAGATACAACACCAAGAGGGAACTGTAGTATAAACTGTGGACCTTGGGTGATGATGATACGTCAATGTAGATTCATCAATTATAATAAATGTACCATTCTGATGGGGAATGTTGATGGTGGGGGGAGCTTGTGATGGGGGGGGGCAGGGAGTGCAAAGGAAATCTCTGTACCTTCCATTCAGTTTTGTTGTGAACCAAAGACTACCCTAAAATATAAAGCCCACCTAAATTTTTTTAAGTTTATTTATTTATTGTGAAAGAGACCAAGTGGAGAAGGGGCAGAGAGGAAGAGAGAGAATCCTAAGCAGACTTGGCATTGTCTGTGCAGACTCCAACACGGGGCTCAAACTCATGAACTGTGAGACCATGACCTGAGCTGAAATCAAGAGTCAGTCACTTAACCGACTGAGCCACCCAAGTGCTCCATAAAGTCTACTTTAAAAAAATCTGAGGGGCGCCTGGGTGGCTCAGTCAGTTGAGCGTCCAACTTCGGCTCAGGTCATGATCTCGTGGTCTGTGAGTTCAAGCCCCACATAGGGCTCTGTGCTGACAGCCCAGAGCTTGGAGCCTGCTTTGGATTCTGTGTCTCCCTCTCTCTCTGCCCCTCCCCTGCTTGCACTCTGTCAAAAATAAATAAACATTAAAAAAATTTTTTTTAATCTGAAAACTTTCTCGTTAATTCATTTATTCAGCAAGGAAGCCTTTTATAGAGTACCTACTATATGACAGATACAACAGCCTCTGTCTTTGATGAATTGCTACTATAAAGCAGGGGGGTGGGGGGGGACAGTAAACCAGATGGATTATGGTAGCTATTATTATAGAAAAGAAATCTAAGCTATTCTACAGAAGACAGTGTCCAAAATTCATAACCACAAAGATCGAAAGTTTTGTGGTCTAATCCAGAGACATCCTTTCTCTGTTTCTGCAGCAGTTCTCTGAAGCTATCCCTCTCCATAAAAGGAAAAGTATTATAATATCACATCTGATGGTTAACTGTAGAGTGGGAACATGTAGGTTGACAGTACAGTTTTATACTCATATCTTGTTTGTAGAGTTTCAACCCATAACAGAAGTGAAACTGGAACGTGGGGATATAAAATTATATGTCTGTATTCCATATTAAAAACCCTAAAATGTGACACCCTTGCAAAATGGAAATTGTAATCACATCAGTAATTTGCTTACAACCTGACTTGGAGTTAACACTCATAATCTACGGGCAATTAATTTTCCTGCCTTTATTCTTTGGATACAAAATCTATAAATATATTTGTAAAATAACAAAGTTTTGTTGATACTGGATATTGTAATGTTAGTCAATAATTTACAATGTAAAAGGAAACAATGATAAGAACTTGACCTAATTTAAAAAAAAAAAAAGAAAAAAAAATATCTTAAAGCTAAACCAAGGAAAAAAAGGAAGGAAATAAAGTTACTGAGAGCTAGAGGTAAGGGGTAGAATTAGAACTCAGTGTAACAAGAAAAATGCAATACTTCTATAAATCTAGTAAAAATGTTCTACTGAAAGATACAAAAGTAGTTTTGAATAAGAAATTCTTGAGGTGCCTGGATGGCTAAGTCACTTAAGCCTCCAACTTTTTATTTTGGCTCAGGTCATGATCTCATGGATCGTGAGATTGAGCCCCAAGTCAGGTTCCACGCCGACAGCATGGACCCTGTTTGGGATTCTCTCTCTCTCTCTTCTCTCTCTCTTTGCCCTTCCCCTTTTTTGCTCTCTCTCTTTCTCTCTCAAAAGAAATAAACTTCAAAACAGAGAGAAATTCTTAAATAACACTGTGTACCAGACCATAATCTATGTAAATATTATATTATTTAATCCTGACTACTGCCCAAGGAGTTACTTTCATTCCACCTTTTATAGATGAAAAAAACTAAGGCACAGAGAAGCTAAGTAACTTAGATTCTGTTCCTAACTGGGGCACAGATCACCGAGACAGGAAGCGATAAAACCAGGATTTGAACCTGAGCAGTCTGTCTCCCGGCTCCTGCTCTGGGCTCAACATTATGCCACATAACCCATGTTTCTGCATTAATAAATATAAAGTAATTTCAAACAAGTACCCAAGTCATATTTTTGGACTTGAAAAACTAAGTGTAAATTATATTTTAAGAATCTTCAACAATGTTTTGATTCAGAAGAATAATAGAGATTGATTTTACCACCAGTTATTATGGAACACATAATTAGTAATACTATTGTATAATTAGACTACATAAATCATTGTAACATAACATAAAATCACAAAATAAACCTTATTAGAAGGAAATACATGCAATGATAAGATTTAAATCAGTGGTAAGAGGATTAGTTAGCAAATGGACAAACATATATTAGAAAATATTCCTATGTATATAATGAATTACAGAAAGATTTAATAGTTAATCTGTTTAAATGAGACAACTGTAAAATATATACATGGATACTTATCTGATCTTGAGTTGGGTATTGTCTATATATAAGAAATGAGAAATGGATAAATTGATATGTTTAAATATAAAAAGTTATGTCAATATGGCAGAAATCACAAAAATAATTTAAAAATAACCTGAAAATTGAAATATATTTAAAATATATACAAAAAAGAAAACATTTGGTAAGAGTATTCTACCAAATAAGTTAAATAAAATAATAAAAATCTGATTGTAAAACATAAAAGGCAATTCTAACAGTTACTCCCTAAAAAAGGGAACATAAATGATTAAGTATGCAGTAAAATAATGAAACTTGTTATCAACGACACAAAATAAAGCAACAATAAAGCGCTATTCACATGTTATCAAATTGTCAAATTTTAAAAACTTGAAAATAGTTCCTTGAATCAGTTACTCTTGTGCACGGTTGATGGTCATAAAAATTGGTACAACCTTCAATGAATGTTAATTTTATGGAAATAAATGAATGTATTAAAGCATTCATGAGCACTTTTGAAAGATCTTGTGCTAAGAATTTTTTTTTATTTGGTGTAGGGTGTAGAAGTGGTGTCATGATTTCTAAGCTTCCATCCTATATTAGGTGTTTTTCTACCTATCTATCTATCTATCATCTATCTATCTATCTATCTATCTATCCTCTATTATTGATCTATTATCTACACACAGACACACACAATATTCAAGATAATACACATATAGAAAGTAAAATGCATAAAGGAAAACTATAGCCATGCAAGGGCTTGCTTCAAAAGGAGAGAGTAAGAGAGATTCTGCCTCTAGCAAGCATGAGTGCATAGTGCATAATTTATTGTACATTTCCTTCCAGTTTTACATAATAGCTTGCATTGTTCAGGCACCAGTGTTATCTACACCAATTTGATTGCTTTTTTATGGCAGAGAATTACAGTGCTGCAAAGTCCATTATTTTTTATATAACATTTAAAAACAATTCATTTTAGGGTTTTGGAACCAAAGGAAATGAAAACTATCTCTTGCAGATGGGTGATCCCAATGACTTCTATATATAAAGGAAAATGAAGCCTGAATACTTTACTTACTCAATTGACTTTAACAACTACTGTATATCACTGGCTATGCTTTCAGATGCTCACCAGAAAATCTTACTAAAACCTGAATGCTTGAAGAAGTTGAGAAGAAAATCATAGAGCCAAACTAGGAAAGGGTAGCATAAGAAATGTCAAAATGGCAAGTCTTCCCCTAAATCAGAACTTTTTTTTTTACATGATATTTACATCAAGCTCATATCTGATTGATAAATTGTACCAGTGGATAGAAAATAAAAGAAGGAAAGCAAAGAAAGGCCAGTGTAGAAATGTTTGCATTGCTAGATGACCCCACATTTCAATGCAAAAGAAAACAACATCCAGAGTATTTTCTCTAGATGCTGTGAGCTCCTAAGCTAATTTGTAGCAGAGATTTTTGATTTTAAGGTCTTTGGGAAGAAGGAAGGATGTGTCTAAGGGATGTTATTTGCTCCTATTTTTCATGACTGGGCCTTCTCTTTTCTGTCTTGATCCATTTTGGCTGGTTAGTGAAGGATGGAGTGGCTTTTGTTATTTCACTCTGTTTGGGTTAATCCACTTAATTAGACTTATAAAGGATTTATTATTAAATCTATGATTCAAGAAATCATTAATCTGAGTGGATACTTATTGCTCTTCAAATGATATATTTTGGGTAATAGTTTTGGAATGCTAAATATATTTTTAAATGTAATAGGGAGACAAATATGTAAAAATTAATATTTTATTATTTTTCAATGTTTATTTGTTTTTGAGAGGGGGAGAGAGAGAATCCCAAGCAGACTCCACACTGTCAGGGAAGAGCCAAACAACCGTGAGCTCATGACCTGAGTTGAAATCAAGAATTGGACATTTAACCAACTGAGCCACCCAGGCACCCAAAAATTAATATTTTAGATTAGAATGAGAACAAGTAGAATCATTCATCATTTCTCAGAGGAGCAAGGTTATATCTTATACTTTTTTCCATTTACAGAAATTGCTCAGAGATACACAGCATATTTAACATGATTGATAGATTTCACTGTCTGTCCAGTGTCTAGAAACTGAACACATCTCTTCTAGCTTTAGACAACAAAGCAACATTTGTCTCAGTCAATTCTCCTGAAGTGAAATAGAAATGGTTTTATGAAAATGTTTTTCCCCTCTTGGTCTGTGAATGGTTTGATATTCAGGTTTGAAGTTACTTTTAAGTACTTACATTCCTTAAATTCTATAAATCTATTTTCCTAGCAATGTCACTTTCTCACCTTCGTGCAGGGTGGCCCAAATAAAAGCATAAGATGAAGCAGTGGTTTCCAGGCTCGTCAAAACCAAAAGAAATAGCCTACCTATATTCATTTCCCAGGGCTGATAACAAGGTATCACAAATTGGGTCTTAAACCAATACATAAACAGAAAATTATTCTCTCCCATTCTGGAGGCTCTACAATTGAAATCAAAGAAGTCACATATTGCTAGGGTGGCCAGTGATGCAGGCAGCAAAGAACTGCACAAATGAGAGCAACAAGCAGGACAGAGTTTATTCACTCTCCAAGGGAGGAGAGGGGCCAGATATCAAGAGAGATGTCAGCACCGAGTTTCTGTCAGGCTGGGCCTTTTAAGGTGTTTTGAAGGATGTGAGAGGGTTGCAGATGTGCCCATGGTGGAAGGATAAGGACCTGGGGAGGAGGTCGACTCTTGGCCAGGTACAGCAGTACGTGGAAGGTTTTTCAAGAAGCTCTGTCCAGGGCTCGTCCAGGATGTGGGTTGTCATCCAAGCCAGAGAAGGATATGTTTTGTAGTTGTGGTCTACCTTCCAAGAATGGAAGGCACTGTGACCTAGAAAAATAGAGTTAGGGCCAAGTTCAGACACCTGTGAGTTTTTACTGAAAGCTTGGCCAGGGTATGGGGGTATTTTGAATAGATTCCTTTCACAGATCATGCTCCGTCTGAAGCCTTGGGAGAAGGATCCTTCCTTGCCTCTTCCAACTTGTTGTGGCCCACCTTCACTTGGTTATCTTCTCTCTGTGTTGTGACTTTGTAAATTAACATTTGTTAAGCAGAGACTGGGGCATTGAATGGCTAGCCATGGTTCAACAAAAGACCAAAAGATGGAGAGACAAAATGAAATAACGAAGTTTATCAATCACAGATCCTGGAAGAAGTATACAACATGCCTTGGGGGGTCACTTTGGGAAGTCAAGGCGAATGCAGACAGACAGTCAGGACCTGGGGCACATGCCTTTATTAGGGCCTATGGGTAAAGTGCTTTGGGTTCCCCAGCTAAGGCCAGATTGGCCAATTCAAATCTGGCACGTTGGTATTCAAAGGTATTCAATTCAAAGGGTGGCGCATTGGTAAGCTTCTAGGGGGTCTTATGAAAGGGATACAGAAGGGGAAGGCCCTGAGAAGTAGGGGAGACTATTGTTTACATGGGCTGCTGGGGAAGTCTTACCAGTAACTTAAATTTGCTTGTGACTCTTCTCTGAGCTTGCAGGAGAAGCTGGAGTCAGTTTGACGTTCCTGTAGGCCATTTAGCCATTCAAAATGGGTGCCGAGACAGCAATACCATGGAGTACTTTGGCCAAATTCTCTACACTCTGCCTTCCCATAGTCTTTCTGTAAGGACTTTAATAGAGATTAATAGCACCAGAGTTAAGTTTCTCAGTGTACCTCCCTTATAGTTCTGAACCTTGTAAATTAATATGATTTAATATCGGATATGTTAAGTAAATTTAGTATCCATATTTGTCTTGGGTTTCCTGGAAATATGTAGTTGTCTGAGTTTTTCCAAAAACTGAGCCACCCAAGGTGCCCCTATCTTTTGAAGCTTTGAAGCCAGATACTGACTTCTCCTCTGCAGCTATGAAAGTCCTAGATAGCATCTTCTTCCAATAGAAGGCTGTTTAGTCTACATTGAAAATTTGTTGTTTGGCATAGCCAACTTCATTAATTATCTTAATTAGATCTTCTGGATAACTTGCTGTAGCTTCTACATCAGCACTTGCTGCTTCATCTTGTACTTTTTTATTATGGAGATGGTTTCTTTCCTTAAACCTCAAGGACCAACCTTCTGCAGCTACCTTACCTCTCCCAATCTTCATAGAATTGAAGACAGTTAGGGCCTTGCTCTGGATGATTCTTTGGCTTAGGAGAATATTATGGCTTGTTTGATCCTCTCTCCAGACCACTCATACTTTCTCCATATCAGAATAAGGTGTTTCATTTTCTTATCATTTGTGTATTCACTGGAGTAGCAATTAACATTTCCTTCAAGAACTTTTCCTTTGTTGGGGCGCCTGGGTGGCTCAGTTGGTTAAGCATCCGACTTCAGCTTAGGTCATGATCTCACAGTTCGTGGGTTCGAGCCTGCATCGGGCTCTGTGCTGACAGCTCGGAGCCTGGAGCCTGCTTCAGATTCTGTCTCCCTCTCTCTCTGTCCCTCCCCTGCTTGCACTCTGTCTCTCTCTCTTTCTCAAAAATAAATAAACATTAAAAAAAAAAAAAAAAGAACTTTTCCTTTGCATTCACAACTTGGCTAACTGGTACAAAAGGCTCAGCTTTTGGCATACCTGGGCTTTTGACATGCCTCCCTCACTAAGGTTAATCATTTCTAATTTCTGATCCAAAGTGAGAGGTGTGTGACTCTTCTTTTCACTTGAACACTCAGAGGCCATCGTAGGGCTATTAATTGACTTGTTGTGTCTCTGGGACTAGGAAGCCCAAGGAGAGGGAGAGAGAGAGAAAAAAAAATGGCAAGTGGAGCAGTCAGAACACACACAACCCTTACTAAGTTTGTTGTCTTATATAGGTGCAGTTCATAGCACCCCAAAACAATTACAATAGTAACGTCAAAAATCAGTGATCACAGGGGTGCTTGACTGGCTCAGTTGGTTAAGCATCCAACTCTTGATTTCAGCTCAGGTCATGATCTCATGGCTCATGAGTTCAAGCCCCACATCAGGCTCCACACTGACAGTGCAGAGCCTGCTTGGAATTCTCTCTCTCCCTCTCTCTCTGTCCCTCCCCTGCTCATTTGCACTCTGTCTGTCTCTCTCTCTCAAAATAAATAAATAAAATAAAATAAAACTCTCCTGGGAGAATCAGTACCCAGGTTTGATACAATACATTATTTAAAATGTCTAATTTTGAACAAAGAACTATAAGTCATGAGAAGAAACAGGAAATGTGTCCCTTATACAGGGGAAAAAACAACAAAAAACTGCCTGTGACAGGGCCCAGAAGTCAAACTTAACAAAAACTTCAAAGCAGCCATTATAAATGTGTTCAGAGAACTGAAGGAGTGCTTAAAGAAATAAAGGTTAAAAAAAATTAATCAAAAAAATAATAAATAAATAGAAGAAATAAAAGAAGATATGATGACAATATCTAATCCACTAGAGAATATCAATAAAGAGATGGAAATTAAAAAAAGAATCCAATAGATGTTCTGGAGTTGGAAAGTACAATAACTGAAAAAAAAAATCAGTAAACTTGAAGATAGATTGATAGGGATTATGTAATCTGAAAAGCAGAAAGAAAAAATATTTAAAAAAAAAGAAGACTTCAGTATAAAAACCAACAAGTGTACCAATATATGCACAATAGTAGTGTGGGAAGAGAGGAAGAGAGAAGATAAAAGACTCAGATAAATAAAGACTAAAAAGTTCCAAAATTTTATGAAAAACATGAATCTACATATCCAAGAAGCAGAATCTTAAAAAATAAATGGGAAGACAGTACGTCAAACACATCATAATAAAAATGCCAAAAACCAAAATCAAGGAGAAAATCTTGAAAGTGATAAGGAAAAAAATTAAGCAACTGAGTAAATAATGCTTTGACTGAATTTTTATGGCTTAGAGATACTTATACATCGTAACAGTGATTGACACAACTGTGGCCTATGTTTTGCATCCTTAGGTACTTTTAATTTTTCAAAGTGCCCCCAAAATTCTAGCATTCAAAGCCAAATCTAGGAGCAAAAAGAATAACAACCACTGGGATCCAAGAACAGACAGGTGGACTGAGTGAAATTCAGTATTAATGTTTTTTTAATTGATCCTGGTTAATAACTTCTATGTAGAAATCTTTAAAAATCATTTAACTTTGGGGTGCCTGAAGGGCTTAGTCCATTAAGTGTCCAACTTCAGCCCAGGTCATGATCTCAAAGTTCGTGAGTTCGAGCCCCATGTCAGGTTCTGTGTTGACAGCTCAGAACCTAGAGCTCTCTCTGCCCCTCTCCTACTCGCGCTTCTCTCTCTCTCTCTCTCAAAGATTAATAAGCATTTTTAAAAATTTTTTAATCATTTAACTTGGCTTTATTCATGAACTGATAAACTCCTTCATAAGTAATATGTAGCTACCATTCCATTTGCAATACAATGCAAATCTATCAAAAATTTTAAATATGCAAAATAATGTAAACAAGAAAAAAAAACCTTGTACAACTGTTGAATCACTGTACAGTACACCTGAAACCAACATAACACTAGAATTTAAGTTATATTAAATTTGGGGTAGGGGCGCCTGGGTGGCTCAGTCGGTTGGGTGTCCAACTTTGGCTCAAGTCATGATCTCGCAGTCTGTGAGTTCGAGCCCGGCATCGGGCTCTGTGCTGACAGCTCAGAGCCTGGAGCCTGTTTCAGATTCTGTGTCTCCCTCTCTCTCTGACCTTCCCCCATTCATGCTCTGTCTCTCTCTGTCTCAAAAGTGAATAAACGTTGGGGCGCCTGGGTGGCGCAGTCGGTTAAGCGTCCGACTTCAGCCAGGTCACGATCTCGCGGTCCGTGAGTTCGAGCCCCGCGTCGGGCTCTGGGCTGATGGCTCGGAGCCTGGAGCCTGTTTCCGATTCTGTGTCTCCCTCTCTCTCTGCCCCTCCCCCGTTCATGCTCTGTCTCTCTCTGTCCCAAAAATAAGTAAACGTTGAAAAAAAAAAAAATTTAAAAAAAAAAGTGAATAAACGTTAAAAAAAAATTTTTTTAATTTGGGATGCCTGGATGACTCAATCAGTTGAGCACCAGACTCTTGATTTTGGCTAACTTCATGATCTCATGGTGGTGGGATCAAGCTCACACCAGGCTCCAGTCTCAATCTCTCTCAAAAAAAATTATCATCTAATTGATTAATTAATTAAACTAAATTAAAATCTTGTATACAATGTTTTAAAGTGATCCAAGAAAATAATATTTTTTTATTTTGCTTATATTACCTCTAACAGCATTTATTAGGAAAAAAAATAATATCATCTATGGAAAGGAGGCAGAATTTGCTATTTGAAGATCAGATTTTAAGTTCTCGCTGACTTTTACCAGCAATATATATTTGCTCACTTGAATCAAACTCTGTAAGTCTTCATAAAAATATTTTCTTGATACTCAAGGAAACAAGTCACAGTAAAATGTACTGTGAGATATGAAGCATTTATAGACTACTTTTATGCAGGTTGTGTTATGGCTCTTCTACTTTTCTAAACCATAAATTCTGTGAAGATAGATGTTATCAACTCTGTACAACACCTAATCTATGAGACTCACTGATATATACTTGACAAGAACTGATACTTCTGTTGTAAATTGAAAGCACTGGAAAGTAGTGTGTGTTTGAAATACAAATGCTGTTCTCAAAGTTGTGCTTTCTTGAGCTATAATTAAAGATGTAATTTCTTATTTAACATATATGACAAGAAAATGAAATGTTCAAAGCAATGAGTAATGAATTATACAACACCAACACGCAAAAACTGAAAGGTACTTAGTCTGGTGAAAAAAAAATTGTGTTACAAATTATATTTCTGTCTCAGATTACTGATTTTGCCTAACTCCACTTTCTTCCTATCTCATGCAGAAGTACATATTCTTAATAAAAACACTAATATCTGTAATCTTGTATTTTGTTATCCCATTCATATAAAAAGATACATATGTATAATACATTAAAATAACATCTTCTGGGGCACCTGACTGGCTCAGTCAGTAGAGCATCTGACTCGTGATCTCAGGGTTGTGAGTTTGACCCCCATGTTAGGTGTAGAGATTACTTTTTTAAATTTTTTTTTTCAACGTTTATTTATTTTTGGGACAGAGAGAGACAGAGCATGAATGGGGGAGGGGCAGAGAGAGAGGGAGACACAGAACCGGAAACAGGCTCCAGGCTCTGAGCCATCAGCCCAGAGCCCGACGCGGGGCTCGAACTCATGGACCGCGAGATCGTAACCTGGCTGAAGTCGGACGCTTAACCGACTGCGCCACCCAGGCGCCCCGAGATTACTTTTTTAAAAAAGAGTAAAATAGGGGCGCCTGGGTGGCGCAGTCGGTTAAGTGTCCGACTTCAGCCAGGTCACGATCTCGCGGTCCGTGTGTTCGAGCCCCACGTCAGGCTCTGGGCTGATGGCTCAGAGCCTGGAGCCTGTTTCCGATTCTGTGTGTCTCCCTCTCTCTCTGCCCCTTCCCTGTTCATGCTCTGTCTCTCTCTGTCCCAAAAATAAAATAAAAAAGGTTGAAAAAAAAAATTTTTTTAAAGAGTAAAATGACATCTTCTTTTATAAGGGAGTATATTATCTTATTATTTCAATGGAGTTATCTTTTACTGTAAATTAAATGGGAACAAATGAACTAGAGTGCCTTTTAAATTTCTTTGCCTCCTTTCTCCATTTCCTTTTATTTACCCTAACTTTCCCCAACTCTACCACTCAGTTCTTAAGGAAAATCGTTAATATTGTGATGGCAAGAGGTTTTGTTTTTTGTTTTTTTTTTGTTTTTTTTTTTATTTTTTAAATTTTTTTTTTTCAACGTTTATTTATTTTTGGGACAGAGAGAGACAGAGCATGAACGGGGGAGGGGCAAAGAGAGAGGGAGACACAGAATCGGAAGCAGGCTCCAGGCTCTGGGCCATCATCAGCCCAGAGCCCGACGCGGGGCTCGAACTCACGGACCGCGAGATCGTGACCTGGCTGAAGTCAGACGCTTAACCGACTGCGCCACCCAGGCGCCCCAAGAGGTTTTGTTTTTAAGAACTATGTTCAACAAGAGTTAAAGCAAAATAAATCCATCAAAATTAACAAATTAGCCAAATAATTGCCATCTTTATAAGTATTCCCTTCAATTCTGTAAGCAACAATGATCTTTGATAGATCAGGATTGATTCTAATTCTGTTGTTCATTATCTATGCGGCCACCAATTATTTTTTATTAACTTAGTAGGCTATGATGATATGTCAGGCACTCCACTAACTGCCTTGAATATTTTATCTCATTTTTATACTATTTTACTGAAAAGAAAATGAAGACTCAGAGAACTCATTTGCCCAGTATGATAGAATGAGTAAGAAGTCTGACACTAGATGAGATTGTTGGTCTTTAATAACCGGGCAACCACTAGTCAGGTATAGGAAGTTGAATAACCTCTTAAACATTTCTTGCTCAATATCACCCTCTTTACAATAAGGGCAATAAAGATACCTATCTCATTAAATTATCATGCTTATTAAGTGAGATGAGTTTATGTGAACACATTTAGCAGAGTATTTGTCACATAATAAGCAAACCTTAATAGTTAGACACAGGACCTCCCCCAAAATGTATCACTCATATAAATTTCTAAAGTTACAAACCATCTATAATAGATATATCCCTCTCTCACCTATTATTAATTTGCATTGTACTTGTTCAGAAGGAAAAGTAAATTTGACTATGGTTAGAGTGATGATTTCTATTCTAAATTATAGAATCTACTAATCCTTTTCCTAGGCATTAATAATTTGATCTTCAAAAGCATTGCCTATACAGTCCTGAAAGAGAGAATTCTAATTATTTATTGTTTTATAGAACTAAGAGAACATTTTGAAATATTTGTTTCATTAATATTTTCCCCTTCAGTGGGGTGCCTGGGTGGCTCAATCGGTTGAGCGTCCAACTTCGGTTCAGGTCATGATCTCACTGTTCGTGGGTTCAAGCCCCATGTCAGGCTCTGTGTTGACAGCTCGGAGCCTGGAGCCTGCTTCGGATTCTGTGTCTCCCTCTCTCTCTGACTCTCCCCCACTCAAGCTCTGTCTCTGTCTCTCTCTCTCTCAAGAATTAATAAACATTGGGGCGCCTGGGTGGCGCAGTCGGTTAAGCGTCCGACTTCAGCCAGGTCACGATCTCGCGGTCCATGAGTTCGAGCCCCGCGACGGGCTCTGGGCTGATGGCTCAGAGCCTGGAGCCTGTTTCCGGTTCTGTGTCTCCCTCTCTCTCTGCCCCTCCCCCATTCATGCTCTGTCTCTCTCTGTCCCAAAAATAAATAAACGTTGAAAAAAAAATTTTTTTTAAAAAGAATAAATAAACATTAAAAAAATGAAAAGATTTTCTTCTTCAGTAATAGAGAAATTCATGAAGCCTAGAATATAAAAACAGAGTGCTTGACCAGACCAAAAATTAAACTCCAATTCATACAATTCTAATGTACTAAATAATAATACAATAAACACATCATTTTTATGATAGTTCCAAGAAATATTCTAATTGCATTGCCTTAAATTAGCTTATTTAATCTGAACAATAACCTATGAGATGGATATTATTATTATTTCCAGTTAACAAGTGAAAAAACTAAGCATAAAAATATTAAGTAACTTCTTCAGGGTCACACATCCAATGAGTGTCAGAGCTCCACAGATAGAGCACCCCTGGGAAAGTTATTTACCCCATTTCTGCCTCTGTTGTCAACTGTGAATAAAGAGGTTGAAGAAGGTTGGATTTTAAATCACCACTTACATGAGTCACATCTCTTATCCAGTGTCATTTTGTATTGATAAATCAATGGATAATGGTGGCTGTGAAACTTAGGCAAATGTGGAAACTTCTGGCATTATCAAACTAGCTGTCTGGGTCTTTTCTTGATGTATTAGAATATACATCTATCTAGAATATACTCTTGATATATACTCTAGAATATACTCCAGATTTAATATATGAGGTCTCTAAGTAAACCAAAGAGGGCCTCATATGTACAATGAGAGCTCTTTTAATCATGAAATATCTCTATTTTATAATCCTATAACTACACAGTTCACACTGACATTTTCCAGTGAATCAGGACTCATCAATCCACAGACTCCTGGTTTGTTTGCTGTGAACAATCCAAACAAACATCTACACCCTGCTGAAAACATTCTACAAATAAGAGCTGTCATTTATCTTTCCATCAATAAGTAGCATCAGGAAGCATGTTTACAAGGTGATTTGATCAGGTCATTTTCCCCCAAGAGCCCTAGGTTACTGGAACCAAGTACAAATCATCTGCTAAACCTTTTTTCCTCATGCTGAACTAGATTATGTCCAAAATATCTTTCAAGTCTATTATTGTGCTATTTCAAAGTCAGTTGTGTTATAAACAAGCCCCTCTCACTTAACATATTAAATTTTTCATTAACACTCAAAATAATTTAGTAGGTTAAGGAAATATTAAGTATGGCAAAATCTTATTGCTGGAATTTAATCCTTCAGTATGGAATTTAAAATGTTAAATATTTTTAACATCATGAGATTTTTTTTTTGCAATAGAATTACTCAATACTGTCAGCAGAAAAAAATACAATAATTCAACAAGCAATTTTTAAACTTTATAAGTGCTTGTTTTTTTTTTCTTCACTTGCCTTTTGTTGAGTAACTAGAGATTCAGTGATAGCTGTCAAGACTCATCATTCATCATATTATTACAGTTATAACACATTATCTCTGAAAACCAAGACCAAGATTTACCTGTATCTTTTAAGCTGCACTAAAGTTTTGAGGAAAAATATTGGTAATAAGTATTAATTGGTGACAAGCATAAAAAAGTCTACCCAACTCAAATGGAAATATGCCGTGTAATATTGTTCAAAATATTAAATAAGTAGAAATAAAGAAATAGCTAAAATAATATAAATAAAACTAGAAGTGAGAAAATGAGAAAATACTAACATATAGAATGTCAAATACATCCTAGTATTGGTGTCTATGGGTGTATACACATCTTATTGATTACATACTCATACAGATACATTAATATACAAACATATTAGAGGCATGTTTCCCCAATTATTATTTATTTTGTAATATACAAGTTTTCTAATCATAAATGTGGATTTTCCTTTGGGATTTATTTTATTCATAGTTCTAATTTCCCTTCTCATCTAGTTGTCAGAAAAATATTGACTTATTGTGTTACAGTGTCAGAAGTTTTATTTTTATACTTAAGTCATGAATTCATCTTGATAAAAAAAAAGATGAGAACAAATTCAAGAGCAGTTAAAAATAGAAAACTCATTTACAACTCTACTATTTTCTGAAACAATATAAATTTTCTAGTTAGCTTATAAAGGACTGTAAAGCATAAAATAGGCAAGGATTAAGGGAGCTACTTAAAATTTTCAGGGGCACCTGGGTGGCTCAGTTGGTTAAACATCCGCCTTTAACTCAGGTCATGGTCTCAGAGTTCATGGGTTCAAGCCCCATGTCAGGCTCTGTGCTGAGAGCTCAGAGCCTGGAGCCTGCTTTGGATTCTGTGTGTGCATGTCTCTCTCTGCCCCTCCCCTGTTCATGCTCTCTCTCTCTCTCTCTCTCTCTCTCTCTCTCTCTCTCTGTCTCTCTGTCTCTCTTTCTCCTTCAAAAATAAACATTTAAAAATAATGATAATAAAAATAAAATTTTCAAAAAACAAATTCTAAAAATACTATAAAACTCATGGCCTGCAAAGAATATAAGAACCTAGGCACTTGTGGCTGTGTAAACTGCTACAAACATTCAGAACAGCAAATTGGCAATAGAAATCAGGAGCCATAAAAATCTTCCTCATCAATAACTCTATTTCCAAGAAGAATGCTGCTAAATACTGCTGCTAAAATTTCAAATTTAAATTGACTTATGAATCAAAATATTAATTCTGCCACTAATTAAAATAGTGAGACACTGGAAGAAAATTAAAGTGTGAAAATAGCCTAGTAAATTGAGATATGTATGTAAAGAAAACAATTATAAAGATTTCAAAATTTTACTAAAAACATTAATTCCATGGATGTGCTCAAGATTGAAAAATCTATGACACAAAATTATACATGCAGTATAATCCTTTTCTATAAAAAGTATAAAGTTTCTAATTTACACTTCATACACACATGCACACACAGAAAAATGAACAGAAGAAAATGCATTAGAATGAAAACAGTGATCATCCTTGGGAGAAGAAATTCATGTATGATTTTTATGTAACTTCTTACACTTTTCTGTGTTATCCATTCTAACTTCTTTGTTATGAGTTGAGTTTTGTTATAACAACCAAATCTGTATCTTAATTAATCCATTTTTTAGGTTGTGAATCTGTCTTTAATAAAATGCAAAAGGATCCCTTTTAAGGGCAATTTATGAAAATACTGAAGGATAATTATTCAGATTTCTGGATCTTAAAAGTGTGACTTTGGAGGGTTCTGCTTGTTTTTCCAAATGAAACTAAGTTTGCCACAAAAACTCTGATGCCTGAGTGGCATCCTGTCATAATTTAGAATTTGCCTTGCTGGCTTTACTCAGGCCAAAAATATCTCATAGACAGAAATACCAAAAAGCCCTGTGTTCCTTTTTTTTTAATATTTATTTATTTTTGAGAGAGACACAGAGTGTGAGCAGGGGAGGAGCAGAGAGAGAGGGAGACGAAGAATCTGAAGCAGGCTTCAGGCTCTGAATTGTCAGCACAGAGCCCAATGCAGGGCTGGAACTCATGAACCATGAGATCATGACCTAAACCAAAGTCAAATGCTTAACCAACTGAGCCACCCAGGCACCCCCAAAGCCCTGGTGCCCCTTGATTGTGCCATGTAGCATTTTCCCAACATACTAGCTATGATCTCCAAGTATCTCCAGTTTAACTTAATAACTCATAGATCTGGTAAGTATGCAAATATGGATTCCATTTTTCTCAACTCTCAAAGAACATTCTCATATCTTTTTATATTTGTTCTATGAATACATAGTTGTAAAATGTTCCATTTATAAGTTTAGTGCTATATCTTTCTATTTCATTTGGGGGGATATAATTCTTGATGGTATTCTTATCTGTAAATTTTAATTCCCATTTATGTTTTTGTAAAGTCTGTGTCTTTCTAGTGATGGTAAGAGGGAGCATGATAGGCTACTGGGGAAAGGCGAACCAGCCTGAGCGGAGCACTGAGCGCCCGGCTCCTCCTGCATGTCACCAGATTTCAGGGAAATCTCAATCTGTGTCTCCAACTATAGTGCAGATGCTTACTGCTTCTCTCTGGGGCAATAGAGAGTATTGTACAAAAATAATTTTGTTTACAGACAAATACTTGGTCAGTATCAGTATTGCAGAGCAAGAGAGTTTATTTCATGCTATCCCCAACAACACCTAGTTAATAGTCCAGATTCCTGTATCACTCCAGTGCCCCCCACATCCAAGCTTGAAACACCCTCAGAGCCACTGCCCTGAGTATCTCTCCGGGGTGGATTTTGGATTATCTTTTTCAAACTCATCCCAATTGCCTTTCTGCTTTAAAGGTGGTTTTTCCTAGTTTCTGCCCCCTTCCAACTTGAAACTCTTTCTGATGGTCATTGTAATTATGATAGATAATTGTTTTAAAACCCCTTAATTAATATAAATAATAGCATATTTTTTAAATATTGGGGAATTTGGTGGGAAAATACATATCTTTATGAAAGTCACTGTAACAAGGAAAATAGTTCTCTAGGCTTCTTTTGTATTTCTTATAATATTTGTTTTATAAAAGTCAAGCATGCTTTTCCAAAAGTATTTTGCTTTTGATATTAAATCATGTAATTATTTAAAATGATTTCCTAGGGGCACCTGGGCGGCTCAGTCAGTTAAGCATACAACTTCAGCTCAGGTCATGATCTCTCAGTTTGTGAGTTCGAACCCCGAGCCAGGCTCTGTGCTGACAGCTCGGAGCCTGGAGCCTGCTTCAGATTCTGTGTCTCCCTCTCTCTCTGCCCCTCCCCCATTCGTGCTCTGTCTCTGTCTCTCTCAAAAGTAAATAAACATTTTTTTAAATTTGTAAATGGTTTCCTAATAGTTAATTGATTCTCATGACATTTTCATTTATTGAATTATATTATTTTTTATTTGATATATACCTGTTATATACATTTTTCCAAGTTTTCAATATCTCCTATTGTATTATCTAATATTTCAAGGAAAATTTTTAAAATACAGGAGTCAGAATAGTTATGCTGGTATTTTTTCTACCTAATTTACATGAGATAAATTCTGATATTATTATTAACTTTTTACCAATATATTCTTATACTTCAACCAAATCTTAATTTGTAATTTTTTCTGCTCTATTATTGGAGACCCAAAAATCATGTGACAAGCTGTGACTTTTAAATCTTTATTATAAAATGTGTGATTTATCACTATTATAAAATACGATTTTTCTCTTAATGTTTTTTTAACTAAATTTATCCTGTTTCTCATATTAATGTTGGGACCTTTGCATTTTGTTTTTGTCTTTTGTTTGAATTTTCCTATTACACTTCTATCATGTCTTTTATTTCTCACGTTTTTAGGAAGATGGAGAACATATCCACTTCATACGGACATAATTTTTATTTTTATATTATGTTTGGCAAATCTTGGTGTTTCCATTTTTCTACCAGTGATTTTAGCTTTTATATCTAGCTTAGTAAGTGTTATATGTCTTAATTCTTTTGTATAGTTTATGCACAGGAATGTATCTTGTTTTTTTTTTAATTTTGCCGTATGGCCTACTTTCCTATGGTGTTTCTCTTTTTTCTCTGTTTTCAAAGTAGGGACCCTTGTTTTGACTTAAAATATTTTTTTATATACAAGTCTTTTAAAATCCTAGTAGAACCCATTTTTGTTTCACTATATCAAGACTGGAATAGTATATACTGACTTTCCTGGATGTGAGATGAAGTCCAAGTCTTGCCACTGTTAAGCCACCAGATTTTTGTGTGGCTTCATTAAAAGGAAAAGGAAAATAAAAGTAGGAATACCTATTCATTCAAATGTAGTTTTTTTAAATGTCCAGGAGAGGTTGAGGAGAATGATACGTGTTACATCACACTAGAATATTTCTATAATTGCTCTACAAGAACCTTTTTATCCCATAATTATATTCACTATGCCAATTGTGACTTTTCTCCTTTTTCTCTCTCTCAAGTAAAATATCTCACCTTGTTTTTTTGTCTTCTGTCAAGTCTTCCTCCTTCAACCTTCCTTCCCTCTCTTCCCTCTCACTTCTTCTTTCCCTTATATCTTCCTCTATTCAAATATGCTTCTACGCCCTCCCCAATGACCATAGAGCAGCTGTTAGTTGGTCTTTCTCAATTGCTTACAAGAAGCATTCCTTCTCTCATTTTCTGGAATTTTCACTCATTATCACAGTTAACAAATCAAATCATTTTAAGGGATTACTCTCCCCTGAAGAATTAGCAGGTGCATACACAGTTGACCTTTGAACAACACAGGGTTGAATTGCTCAGGTCTACTTACCCATAGATTTTTTTACAGTCCAGTGCTATAAATTTGTTTTCTCTTTCTTATGATTTCCCTGATAACATTTTATTTTCTCCAATTTGCTTTATTATAAGAATACAGTTTATAACATACAAACGGTTTGACTGTTTATGTCTTTGATAA
The DNA here is from genome assembly GCF_007474595.2 of Lynx canadensis. NCBI lineage: Eukaryota > Metazoa > Chordata > Mammalia > Carnivora > Felidae > Lynx > Lynx canadensis. The sequence continues at coordinate 53,158,794 of NC_044306.2, read as the reverse complement.
GGTTTCTAGTCAACAATAGTCTATCAGCAATTAAGTTGTGGAGGAATCAAATTTTATGTGAGGGTTTTTTACTGAGTCAGGGTTGGTGTCCTTAATGCCCTCATTGTTCAAGGGTCAACTGTTCCTGCTTATCATTATCCACCTATAACCTTCTTCTACTAGGAAAATAAGTGACAATCACATACGAAGAAAAAAGCACTATCTATTTTGTAGCTTCTCTACCATCTTAAGGTTCATGGTCAAATCCTCTCCCCTATTCTCTTTCCCTATAGAGTTAGGCTTAACTCAACTCTGAAGGCTTTAGTATGTTTTTGTCCACCTTAGCTTAACTGTCATCATGAAAACCTAGGAACTAGATTTGTAACTATCTTGGAAATATAAACATTCCTCTTACATCTCAAAGGAAATCATGCTGGTGACCCAGTAACCCCTGTTGTCATTTCTCTTCTTCTGTTAGCATCTTGCCACACTACCACTGCCCATTCTCCTATTTCTTAGGGAAAAATAATATTGGATATTTGTCCTACAAATTTAATCTCTCCCTCTAGGGTCTCTGTATCAAACAACATGGAAAAGTACTCCACACTTATGTAAGGTCTTTTTTCCCCCACATGGATATAGTCCACCATAAGATGTCCCTTGTCCCTTCTTGCTATACTTGAAAAAAACACGTTAGTCATTTCTTTCTCATTAAGCCCCAGGTATAAACTCATCCATGTGATCATACTAGACAAATTAAGAGAAACAGTCCTAAACTGTGTTCAATAAGTACTGAGGAGCCCCAATTGGAATTGGAGATCCATCTACCACGACTTCCCTTCTTTCCAAATGCATGCCTCCCAAAAAATCTTGCTTACTTTTCCCTGGTCAGATTTTCCAAAATTTGATCAAGTATGGAGACAACATAGGTAGTATGCAATAGCTCTTACTTCCTCTCAGGAACTTCTGAATCCTTCTTCCTCCAACTTCACCACAACCAAGTAACACCATTCAGTTAACTATTTACTCTGCTTTTAGAATAATCTTCCAATTCATAAATCTGATCCTGTTTCTCTTCTGCACGAGAAGTATTACACAATAAAATTCAAACTCTTCAAGATCACACTCATGGTTCTCAGACATCTGGGCTCCACCTACCTCCAGATCTTAACTTTTACTGTTCTTTCTCATTGCTTTTGTATTGCATTCAAACCAGACTGCTTGCAAATCTGTTAGCGGGCCTGGGTTTTCATGCTTTTTTTTTTTTTTTAAGCTTTTCTACTTGAAATGCTATCAACACTTGCAAAACTACTCATTGAGTCTATAATTTAAAATCTTATCAATCTCAAGTCTCATGTTCATCATGGGCCTACATTATTCCCTATTAGAGATAATCACTCCTGACTTTTTAATCCCACTAGAAAACAATAATCCACTCTCCCTTTTTATTGTAGTTACAGGTATATGGTTAACTGCTACATTGCAGTCCAATAAATGCTGCCTTACTAAAGGCATATTCACACTCTTCATGTCTTATGTTATATTCATGTTCTCCTACAATGCCCCTGGACTTGGCAACATCACTGGTCATAAAATGGGACTTTCGCAGATGTGATACAAACAGAGATTTTTTGTGTTTGAACATTAGCCCTTATCTTCTTGGAACATTTCCTCTTAGAATATAAGAAGCTGTTAAACTAAAAGAATTTCTAGACTATTCTTCTTAAAGAGGGCTCATGTAGAGAAGTATTGGAAGATTATATGCCAGATGTAGAAAGGGACCACTTAAAGAAAAATGAAGTGCTCTAACTTATGGTCATCACCAAGACCCAAACACATGAGATACAGCCTCTTCAACCTTTTAGCCCAGCCCATTCACCAGTTTCCTACACCCAGGGCAAAACAATGATCTGCTCACCTCACAAAATCATGCAAAATAAGCCATTGTTTTAAGTCACTAAGATTTCAGGTGGACTGTTATGCATTCGAGAGATACCTGAAACAGTATGTTTTTCTTTTCCACTGGATTGAAAATGCTTTAAATGGATTCGACGTGGTTTTACTTTGTTGAACAATACTGAGCATAGTTCTTTATAAACTATGTATATTAAATAAATATCTAATTTAATATGTAATAATGTTAAACTCATTATAAATCTAGGTTAGCATGAGAGA